>NC_087452.1:40156936-43012769 GCF_036321535.1 Camelus dromedarius | reverse complement strand
GGGGTTCAGACAGGCGCTTGCGGACACACCCCACACCTTCCTTAACATTGTGTTTGCAGAGGAGATGGGCTCCTGGGCACACTGTGCGGTGCAGACAGGGATGTCAGCTCCTCGACACAGCCCTGCTTTGCTTTCAGCCTGTGGAAACTGCATCACTTAAATGCTCTCTAAACTCTCTGTGATAACTGTATTTTCCTCTGTCCTTTGTTGGTCAGACACCCCAGAGTTCCTCTGCTGTGTGGACTCCCTCACTGCAATGAGTAACAATTTGTCAGATTATAGGTTTTTTCTTGGTAGTTTTAGGCTGATTGTGCTGGGACAGTCTCTCTCCGTCCTCCCAGACCCCTTTGGTGATCATTTGATGCAAACTTTCTTTGCTGCCTGCCTAGAAAAGTATACATTCCTGTATCCAAAGCCATACTCCCTTGCCAAGAAACAGAAAAGGCAACTCGATAAGGAAACAGCGTGGGAGGAGAGGCATTGCTTAGCAAAGCGTGTGGGAATTTGGCTTGAAAACTCACAGAAGTCCCTCCCTAATTACAAAAATAAAAGGTGTACAACTCTGCGGGCTTGTGGGGGCACGTAAACCACGAAGACGAGGTTTCACACCCCAGGTGATGCAGTTACTTAGGTTTGCCACGTTGTCGCAGTCAAGAGAGCCCGTGACACCCGTGCAAATATAAAGACACTAGAAAGGTGCACAAGAAGCATTTATCGACTGAAAAATACTCATCCGAAATGTGCATCCTCTTGGTTGTCTCTGGGATTAAAACCAGACCTGTGTTATATGACGTTTCCCCAGCACAGCCCCAAACTGGGCTTCCAGGTTCTCTGAAAGAGGGGCCTCTAAGCTTCTGGGTATCTAAAATTACTCCTCCTGCTCATTTTTCTTCACCAGTGTGGCCTAGGAAAAAGCGGCTCCATTTTACCGACACAGTTTCGTTAAGGGTGTATATGAGTGAGACCAGTAAAACAGCTCAGCATCTGAGTCTCGGGAGTCCCATGGTGCTTTTATCGCTCAGGCTGCCGCTGCTGTGGGAATGGCAGCCTTTCGGCGCCATGACCTGGGGCCAGAGCATTAGGAGTAGCCTGGGGTTCTTAGCACCAACAGCGTTTACTGTTTATGGTGAAACAGCTCCTCCCAGGGTTTTAGAAGACTCTTACAGAATGGCCTGGCCAACACCCAGCCCTTGGAAGCATGAACGTATGTAATTAATGAGTTTTCTCAGGTGGGCAGTGACTTAGCCAACTTCCCTTCATGCTACAGTTGCTGAGCATCATTTTTGAGCCTGGTAGGTGGATGGGCTGCAGAAGAATTAAACGTAAAATGTTAGAATCAGAAACAGTGACCCGCTGACTGTCTTCCCAGGCCACGATTCTTGATGCCCTAATAGGCAGTTTGTGTCATGTATGTGATTTATGGGACAATGGGGACGTTGTGTGTGGGCTTGCGGCTGTGATATATGAGTTTTGTCAGTGAACATTGTTTGGTGTGGCAAACAGAATTAACTCATCGTCAGAAAAGACCCAGGATTTTCAAAGGGCAGCAGGAGGATGTCTGTCAATACTGGCAAAACACGAAGAAGGTTGTGAATTGGGCGAGCTGGAGTCGTCCAGCCCTCTCACTCCTCACCTAGGAAACCGGGTGTACTGAGTTACGTGCTCTGCCCAAAGCCACAGCGCTCATCTCTGCAGGACTTGAGGTTCTACTGGGAGAGAATTTCTTTTTCTCTTACTTTGGTTGGATACTGCCTCCTCCTGAGAGCTGGAGTTGCACTTAGCCGGACGGAAGGTCGGAGGAGCTGAGGACACAGCTCAGTCCCCTTGCCGCTGCCATCGCCTCTTTCCCTGGGTGACCTCTGGGGTCTACTCTCTAGAAACAAGATGTCTGGGTGGAATGTTACCTAACGTTGAGCTGAAAATGCTGTTTTATCTCTCAGCTTTCATTCACCAATAACAATACATACTAAGCATCTGCTGTGTGCAGGAATTATAACTGCATGGACCATGTGGGTAAGCGAAGGGGGAACAAAGATAAGGAACACAGAAGTGAGTGGTCTCTTAAAGGGATTTCAGTCAAGAGGGAGAAAAGGGACTCAAAGTCATCGCATGGACTGATGCGTACACAAAGTATTTTTAAGGCCTTAAGCATTATATTATATTCAGATCAAGAGGATTTTGTTACTGTTCTGTTTGTTTTCTCCCAAAAGATACTGATCTAGTCTGACCTTAACAGACTCTGTGGAAACCCAATTCACATCAGGCAAAAAAAGTTTTTAAAGGAACCTAATACCAGATTTGGTTCAGGTTGAATATTATCTTTTTAAGGAACAAATGTAGCTGTTCTTTGAAGCCATGAAAATCCTAATTTTGGTTGCAGCTTGTTACTACATCCAGTTAGAAATATAACCTTTGATGAATTTGGCAAGTTGAATTTGAAGTATTCGGAGGCATGTGTTGAAGTATCCGATATCCAATATCAGCTACTGTTGGAAGTGGGATAAAAAGAAAGGCTGTTTAAGTGGGACCCATCTTGCAGAGCTTCCAAAGTCTGCATTGGAATAATTAGTTACTAAACTATCTTCAATAAAGCAATCCTGTTTAAATTTTAGAATGTTAGAAGAGATCCTAAATAGATTAAATTTAGCTCAGGATTCCAGCTTGACAGTCACATCTATGGCAAGGAAACCAAGGCTGAAGTCACTTGTTCAGAGCCACACCCCTGAGGAGGAGTGTGAGCTCAAGGCCAGGTGGCTGTGCCATCGGTCAGTGACCAGCACAGCCGGCCTCATCTGAGAGGTCAGGATGTGTCCTGCGTTCAGACCTGAGACCGTGGCCTCCTGCCTGGGCCCCAGTCTGATTCTCCATCACCTTTCACTTTTACCTTCCTCAAAGCCAACCTGTTTTCTTTCTGGCCCAGTGCATTCCTCTCTACTAGATAGAATCCTCCCCTCTTTTTATTCCACTTTATTTTGGGCAATCAGCTGTGCGGCGACCACAGATGTCTTAGCTGCAGATAAATTAATACAACTCTGGATGCCTGCGAACAGCTGCCCAGGCTGGGTGAGCGCGGCCGTCAGCCTGGCGCTGCGGGTGCGAGCCCCGCGTCACACGGCGGTTCTCTCTGCCTGCAGTGGGCTGCTCCTCGCAGTTTCCTTTTTATGGAAGTGACATAAAAAGGATTTTGTATCTTAAAAAATGGCTTTCTTAGCCATATCCTCATCCTAAGCATTGAGTTTATTATTCATGGGACTCAAAACGGTGTCTCGAAAAATGAGTAGAAAGTGTATCATCCTGAGGTTAAAGCACGTTATTAGAGCGCCATGCCTTTGGGGCAAACCCTGCGGGTTCTGTGCTCTTGGCAGGAAGTGAATTCCTAACTTCCGATCTTTTTTTTTTTATGTTATAAATTAAAACGACTTGAGTGCTTTCTGTCTGCCATGCCAGACAGTGTGCTTGTGGGTGTTTCAGCCGCATCCTCACCCGAACCCTGTGAGACTGATGTCATCCCCCGTAGCACCGCCCGCACCTTACAGGTGATGGAGGGCAAGGCTTGGCAGGAGGAGTAGCAGCCCTGGGAGGCACAGGGAGTCTGTCTCCCAAGGCTGGTCTTGACTATGACCAGTACTGACTGCCTCGCATGATTTGACATTTGTGCCTACAGAATACAATAGTAACCCTCTTTTGCTTTCTCCCCACGAAATGTTCTTACTGGTCTTAGAATGGGCTGTTTGCATCCACAGGGACATCATTAGGTGTATGGCCTTGGGTACTAGCTATCAAACAGCAGTTCTTTCACACCTGCGTAAAGCAGTGGTAATCATCTATTTTTTTAAACTTTTTTTATTGAGTTACAGTCGGTAATCATCTATTTTTAAACTGCTCAGCTACGTTCTTCATCATGATCTTGTTAATAATGCCAGGCCGCTGAGGAGTTATCAGTCATGAAATCTTATCATCTAAGCTTTCCGAGGGCCCTCACCTGCTGAAACACCAACTTTCCTTAATTAAAATTTTATTCTCAAAAGAAACAGCTCTATGTGTTTTTTAGTCAGTTAATAATGAAACTAATTATCGTGGCTCTGCTGCATCTTTGGCTCCATCTATTTAAACATGGGCATTTGTAGCCTTGTGTTCCCTGGCCGCGCTAGGAAGGGAACAGCGTCCGCTAAGCTGATGTTTTTATTGGGAAGTTCTGCCCACTCCATCCAGAAGTAATCACTTTTGCAAGACAGTGTCCACGTCCAGCCTTTGCTGGTAGTTATATAAATGGGGAGTCACAAAAACCTAACAGCCCAGGAGGGTGTTTTTATTTTAATGTGTCTGAAGTAGGATGGAGAACATCCCCCCCAAATGTGCTCACCAATTTCATAACAGATGAGAAAGGATCTCCCAAATGACAAGCAGTTAAAAAAAAATGGCTGGAAATATTACTAAATGAGAAACATTTGAAATGTTGTACTTTATACTTTGGGATGTCCGTATCAGGACAGCTCTGCTTCTGTAGTCAGCCTACAAAGGCTTCTCCAAGGAGCCTCTCTCTCCTGCTGCTGGTCTCTCCTGGATCCGTCCTGGGTGCCTGAGCTTGTCTAAGGGACATGACATGGCTCTTCATCAGTGCAGACTTACTCCTCATGAATTCCTCAAGCCCCGCCCCCCCTCCCTCCCTGCCACTTCCTTCTAATACTTAGGATCTTGCTGGAAGAGTGTATTGAGAAGTTGACTCTGTCTGAACAGTGTTATATTTGAATGATAAAGGAGAATTGTTCCTCTCTACCCTAGAGCAGGAGTTTTAAATTTTGGATTTTGTGACCGGGTTTCTGGAAGGGAAGTTTTATGCAGAATGTTTTTTGTACGTGCTCAGGGAAAATGGACTAGAAAACGGGCTTAGGACTTGCATTATACCCTGTATGTAAATGCATTGTTTTCAGTGGGATCCGTGGCTGTTCTGTCAGTGGTCTTGGTCAGTAAACTTCTCATGGTTACCACTGTTTTACTGCCCACTTTTCCCCTTTCAATGGCTAGTGAGGAAATTTATAGCAATTCCCCAAAACGTGGACATAAGGGCTTCTAGAAGTTGGTGTTGTTAAAAGCAGTAAATGTGTCAACTTAAAGAGGATTAATACATCAAATGATTGTAAGCACCCCTCATCCTCCCCCCCCCCCCAAAAAAAAGAAAGGAATTGAGCAGACGCATTCTGAGTGGGAAGCTGTTGGTACAGATTAGATGAGGGAGTTCGTCCGTGACTCACTCGGTCAGTCTTTTTGGCAGTTTTGAACCTGGTTATCTGCCAAACTAAGGTAAATAGTTTCAACTTGAAGCTATACATTGTTTATGCATAAGGGAGCACTGGTTCAAGATAGGACGAGAGAACAACAAACGTTGCAGTGCAATTTAAAAAGAGCACAAAAAAAGAGTGCAGTTTCTCTAAATTCGTATCAGTAAAAATCTTTACTAGATTGCTAAAAATGTCTATTTATGTATATGTATACATGTATACATATGCAGACACATGTACGTGTGTGTAAACATTGTGTGTGTTACACCTTTTTATAGTAACTGCAGAATTTCTCATCTGAACCCACACTCATTTGAGAGTGAAAAGGAATGCTATTAATAACTACACTAGAGTCACTGGAATTAACAGACATATGTGGCCTATATATAAATGCAATATTTGTCTCTTATTTAAAAAAAAATGTTAGAAGTGAGGGAGTTAGATTTTAACCTTTATTCTGTGTCCCTTTGGACAATATATATTAAATAAAATTGATGATTAGGAATAAATAAATAAATACACTCCAAAGTTTGAGAGAGGAAAATAATGACATTTATATCCAATTTGGTTTGTTTGTTTAGGAAGAGTCAAGGCTGTCTGTCACCAACCGTGGGTTCTGTGTGGGTACGTGTTTGCAGGGATCCTTCTGTCTTACCTCATCAATTGGAAACAAAACACGAAAATCATCAAAACTAGCCAGTTGATTGCTAATGCATGAAGTGGAGCATTTCCAAACATCAAGTCAAAAATCATTTTTAAAAAATCTAGTTTGGTAAATTGTTTTTTAAGTAGAGGGACTGGGGATTGATTCCAGGACTTTGTGCAAGCTAAGCATGTGCTCTTCCACTGAGCTGTACCCTCTTCCTCCCTCCCCACTTTGATACTTTAACATGCCTTTCACTGAAATGCCCATTTTATTATTCGTTTAGTCCCCAAGCTCAACATTTTCAAAGACACTTGTTCACAAACCATAATTTTTTTTTACTTACATCATTAAATAGGAAGCAATGAAACATCATGGGTCACTTGTTAAATGGGGCAAAGTAAAACTGGTCCAGATAAATCATGAGGGCTATTAAATACTGCACTTGAAAGAGAACTGTAACACAATCAGTAATACGTTCATTGGAAATAGACTTTTCTCCTAAAATCACTCACTTAATCATTGAGCACAAAAAGATAGTACAAAATGGTTAGGTTAGAAACATTCATAAAGTGGAAGGGTGTCTGTCGTTCGGCAAGCATCTCAGGAGGTCTGGGTGCTGGGATGCGCTGTGACAGCCTGAGGCGGCGGGAGGTGGGTCCCCAGGGAGAGCAGCCACCCCCGGGAGCTGAGAGGGCACCGCTGCTTTTATCCATCTGTGACGTGATGCGAGGGGCTCCGTCCAGTAAGTCACCAGGAGAAGATGGAAAGGCATCTGCGTGAACCCAGGGTTCCCTCAGCCCCCTTTGCTCTGAGACAGCGTTAGATGAAGGGGAGCTCTTTGTTCTGAGTCCCATGACGCAGCCCCTGGCAGGGTGAGCACAGCTTTGATTAAGAGACAAGACAGAGCAGGGGACCAGGTCTGTTGCTTACATGGGAACAGAAAGAGGCCTCGCCTTTCTCTGAGTCTTCGGTGATAAAGGCGAAGCAGAGCCTCTACTTGGCTGTCTTAGAGTTACAACCCAGGAATCGGTGTTCCGCCCATGCTGGGCGCCTGGACCTGCCTGCCTTTCCAAATGGCCCCTGCCTGGGTGCGCGCTCCCCAGGTGCGACCAGCTGGCCTCTCCCACCCCTGCTGCACTGGGCGCTGTGCCTCGCTCATGTTCAGAGCTGCTTCTGCTGCCTTTCGCTACACGAGATCAGACTTTGCATATAAACCAAGGTCAGAAGAGCACCGCCACTGCAGCACCCACAGTCGTGTCCCCCACGGTCGTGTCCGCGTGGACGGTGTTGCATGACCACGCTGGGCTCACAGGCAACGTGCGCTACTGGAGCCTGAACCTTGTCAGCTGGAGGGAGTGGTCCCAGGAACTTCTCTTGTCATTTGGGGTCCTTCCTGGTATTATCAACGCCCAGTTTGTTCTTCGTTTAAGGTACAGTTCTGCAGGGAGTGAAAATACTGTCATTTGCATAGCATCATTGGGAGGAAGGATGCCAACTATGTGCAGTAAATGCCACGTGCGGAGGAATGTGTGAGTCGTGTTACTGGACATCTACTTGACCTTCATAAAAGCCTGGGGAAGTTGGGAAGTGGTAGCACCCAGTTAACAGGCAAGCAAAACAAAGTTCAAAGACAGCAGATAACTTCCCAGTCACCAAGCTAGTGGGTGGAAGAGTCAGCGATCAGCCCCTTGTCTGCCTGATTACAGAGCCCGTGAGTTTGCTATTAGGAAGCAGAAACTCCTTAGATTTCACACCAGAACGCTAATTTGAAGCCCCATTTAAGTATCCTTTCATACTATTCTGTCTTGCTGATAATTCCTTTAAACACTTGAAACAATTCTGGCGACATGTATCAAACCTGAGACTAACATACAGCAGAGCATTTTCTAAACCAAACCTGCTTGGGGAACACACAATCCGTTAGGCTCATTGTAGAAATAAACTAGACCCTCCTTCTTTTCTTTTTAATTTTCCCTGAAATATCTTTTGCCCATTGTTGTCCCTTTGATCTCAGCCACCTGGTTCTGCAGCCAGCCAAAGAAAATGTCAAATTCCACAAAATGAACCATACAGCTTGAGTTGAATCATAATTTAACTTTTTTTTTCTTTGGCAAGATATTTAAACAGTAATGTTACTTTATACATAGTACTTCCTAAGTTGTTATTATCAATTCCCTCCAAACATTGCCATTTCCTCAAAATGGAAAGGCAAGCACTGGGGTAGAGTCAAATATCCTGCCCTAATCTCCAACGATGTATGCATTTGAGAGTTAACATTTACTTAATTGCTGAAGCAGTCATGCTAAGTGCGTAGTCTGACATATTATCAGGTGTTCATAAAGGTAATTTCTGAGGGGCAAAACATCTATCAAACCAAGAGACTTACTCTGCTAAAATCATTATCCAGATGTCTTTAAAACCTTCATCTGATCAGGACGGCGCAGCAGCTTGGGGAGTGTGGCCTGGCATAGGAATGCGTTCCTTGCACTTTTTGAAGGGAAGGAGGTGCTGATTACTCTCTGCTTGCCTCTCCTCTCGTCACACAGCCATTCTCCATCCTTGTCCTCTGACCCACAGACTGCATCTTCAACATCCTTTGTCCTGGGGCTTCCAGGTGGGTTTTGCTAATGGACGTCATCAGCAGCAGGAGCTGGCGCTGGGGGGAAGGGAGAGCTCAGGCTCTCCAGCCGGCCCTCCCTCCCTGGCCGTGCAGCTGGTTGTCCATGGGGCCCCTTAGGCACCTACTGGCTTCTGGTCGCACTGGCTCCTCCCCTAAGACCTTCAGGCTGAGGGTGAAAACACTTCTTCCTGTTGTTGGGCTCTGGGTACCTCCCTCTCCTGTTGGTCCCTGAACTTGCCTATGCATTTGGCCATGCTCTTTATTAACATCTCCTCAGCTGAATCACTGGAGTGGAATCCTGTTGCCTGCCAGGACCTGGAGCTGGGGTCGCAGGGTGCGTATCGAGGGGAGAGAAATGAGCAGAATGACTGACATAATTCAGGCCCTTCTGGGCTCCATGGCCCTAAACAACCTACCCAATTCCTTCTGCTTCATTTCCATCCTCTGTAAAATGAGACTGATAAAGGCACCCACTTCTAAAGGGCTGAGCTCAGTTAGCACAGACAGGTACACGCAGTAAAGATACCATTAGCTTGGATGAAGAAAGGGGAACGCGGGCGTCCCCTGGTTTGAGTTGGTGCAGGCGTGCTCTATACTCACCCACTGCATGACCTCCTGGGAATGCTGCCTGTCAGTGACTGACTGCTGATATCTGTATCTCAACACTGGGGTGCAATCGGGCTGATGATTTCAAAAGAGATGATTTGATGCTGTTTTTTTTGCAACTCATGATAAGTCCCTTGAATCTCCAGACTTTTATTTTCTTTCCGCCTGACGCCCTCCCATGTTTTATCTCAGAAAGGTCTGCTGGGAGCTACTGGAAACAGGTTTGTGAGCTCCAGTTTAAATACACAAGGCATATCCTCCAAGCTCGTGGTGGTAATGTAACAGCGGCAGAGCTGACACGTGTGGTTGGGAAACAAAAATATTCTTAGTCCGTCTGTCTTATTTTGAGGAAGCACTATAGCATGGATGCTGGCAAAGTGACTAACAGGGAAATGGGATGTAGTCCCCAGTCGATGAGAAATTCTGTGTGGGATCCTGCAGGTGCCTTCTTAGCTGTCTGAACCTCAGCTTCCTCACCCAGAGCTTGCCGGCCCAGGAGACTTCCATGTCCATTGTCCACTCAGGCTGCATGGCTGCAGGCTTAGGGGGTCCAAGGAGAGACAGAAAATGAAGGAACTCAGCTGTATTCTGGATGAGGGGAAGACAGAAGGTCCAGGCTTCCTGTCTGCTGTTCTTTTATGCCAGATGAAGATGGAGGAACAGTTGCAAGGGAGCATCAGCATCAGTCAGCAAACTCGCAGTTACGTCCAAAAGATACGAGGCTGCAGAAATCCGGTTTGGTTTCCCAGGTGCCTCGCCAAGTGCTAACAGATAGATCTGAGAATGCCAGAGGACGTCTCGGGTGCATTTTCTTCCCCTCCCACCCCGCTTTCAAGCCCCACCCCGCATTTCCTCCTTTCCTTTTTGGGGCCTGTCCCTGCGTCCATCCTCCCCATAGCATCAGATGGAATTAGAAGACTGTGCTGGGCCTTCTTGATTTGCTGCAGGAAATAATTCCTATTTTCCAGAGGCAAAGGGGTAAGAGAATAGTTGGCATCTGGTCAGCTTTGTCTTTATTCTGCTGTGATGGTTATAAATTATTTCCCTTTGGCCACCTTGCGTGCCTCAGCAGGGATCAGGGCTCTCTGTTCTGAGTCCATTGCTTCTTCATTCTTTTCCTTCAGGCTTTTTGCTTGTTGGCTTGTTTTCCATTATGTGGCACTGTGGGAGTCATTTAGGGTGAGTGCAGTGAGGGTGGTTTCTTTATCAACATCATCAATAAATGTCCTTGAGGCGTTGAACGTAGAATTCGGGGCTAGAGCCGAGATGCTTAAGATTCACATCCTTTTCCAAATTATAATCTAATCTGGGAGGCAGGACCTCAATGAGTAATACAATTTAAGTCAAGTTCATACTAGGTGGAAAGTGCAAGGGGAGGGCAAAGAAAGGGCAGCCAGGCACACTGGTCGTTGCCAGATACTCAGTCCCTGGGATGTGTCTTACAAGAGGGGTCTTAGGACTGACACCTCTTAAGGAAAGGATTGTCCCCATTTTACAGATAAGGAAAATGAAGTCAGAGGGGGAGAGATGGCCCCCCAGAGGGTGTGAGGTGCCAGATCCCATCACCCACTCTATGAAGTGAATTAAACGAGAAGGATCCAGGAAGAAGGTTTCTAGAGAGCCGAGGCCTGGTAGTGATTCCAGTGTGGTCCCCAAACCCGCAGCATCAGCCTCCCCTGGGAACTTGTCAGGAAGGCACATTCTCAGGCTCCACCCAGGCCTACCGAATGAGAACCCCTGGGGGTTGGAACCTAGCCATGTCTTTTCACTGGTTTACATAACCAGCTTATTCAGAGACAGGAAAATGTTGCAAACCATAGACCAGGGGGAGTCGTCCCCGCAGGGCGGGAAGCAGGCACTCAGAGGTGGAGCGAGATAATGAGGCAGGACTGAGCGGCAGGAACCTCGAGAATCCAAAGCTGTGAGAAGGCAGCATGCTAACCTCATTGGGAAGCATGGGCCTGGCTGAGCACCCTCTCAGTCCTTCGGTCCTTCTAAGAGTAGCCTGGTGTCCCGCCAAGGACAGAACTCAGCTCCTCAGCTGGTTCTCCTTGACCCAGTGTGTTTGCATCAGCTCATCAAGTGGAAGACAGCAGGCAACAAAGGCTGTGACTGTCTTAGACGGCTCCTGCTCTGCTGGGTGCTGATGAAGCGTTTCACCATGATGAAAGGGTTGTTACTCTGGCCTGCCTTGGGGGGAGGGGAGCCGGCAGCAAATGATCTGAGTCATCTCTCTTCCTACCCTGGAGCAGGCCATTAAAAAAAGGAAACTGCTTTGTCATGGTGGAGACAGCCTGCCTTCGAGGCGTGACTGAAAGTTTTCACAACAGACCTCTTGTTCTTCAAGTTTATTTTTCACTTTCATTGCTGTGCAGTAGGATTTCAGTGTGACCATACCCTCCCATCCCAGCAGCTGAAAAGGGAAGCACGTTTGTCTTTGTGTGGCCAGGGCTGAAGATTTCTAACTGTTGTCTCAATCCAGATAAAAGCCAAGCTTTTAAATAACAGTCCTCCACGTGGTGATATTAAAGACTGTCCTTGTTGCTGTTAGCAAGGATAATCAGAATTTGATTATGTAGATGAACAGGAAGTTATCTCTTTGTTACTTGGAGTTGTGATATTATCGGGTGCCCAGACTTTACTGTGGGGGGACCTGCTGGAATATTGATGAAGAGACAGAATAACTGGGAATTAGAAGTAATGTTTCCTAAAGTCTATAGTGAAAACTTTACTAATGTTTATCCCCAAATTTTCTTAGAAAACATTGGTTATGGGTAGAATCATCCGTTTATACGACGTTTGTTGTGTGTGTGTGTGTGTTTTTTACTTGAAGTACAGTCAGTTAACAATGTGTGAACTTCTCGTGTACAGCATACTGCTAGTGATACATAGACATTCATATATTCATTTTCATATTCCTTTTCACCATGTTACTACAAGATATTGAATATAGCTCCCTGTGCTATACAGTCTGAACTTGTTTATCTATTTTATATATATTAGTTGGTATCAGCAAATCTCTAACTCCCAATCTATACCTTCCCCACCCCCACCCCTGGTAACCACAAGTTTGTCTTTTATGTCTGTGAGTCTGTTTATTTGGTAAGTTAGTTTTTCTTTTTTTATTTAAGATTCCACATAGGAGTAATATGTATTTTTCTTTCTCTTTCTGGCTCACTTCACTTAGAATGATGATCTCTGGGTCCATCCATGTTGCTGCAAATAGCATTATTGTATTCTTTTTTATGGCTGAGTAGTATTCCATTGTATAAACATACCACACCTTATTTAACCAGTCATCTGTTGATAGACATATGGGTTGTTTCCATGTCTTGGCTATTGTAAATAGTGCTGCTGTGAACACTGGGGTGTAAATGTCTTTCTGAATTAGATTTTTCTCCAGATATATGCCCAGGAGGGGGATTGCTGGATCATATGGGAAGTCTATTTTTAGTTTTTTTAAGGAACTGCCACACTGTCCTCCAAAGTGACTGCACTAATTTACATTCCCACCAACGGTGTAGGAGGTTTCCTTTTGCTCCACAGCCTCTCCAGCATTTATCATTTGTAGTCCTTTGAATGATGGCCATTCTGACTGTTGTGAGGTGATACCTCATTGTAGTTTTGATTTGCATTTCTCTAACAATCAGTGATGTTGAGCATCTTTTCATCTGCTTGTTAGCCATCTGTATGTCTTCTTTGGAGAGGTGTCTGTTTAGTTCTTCTGCCCATTTGTTGATTGGGTTGCTTGTTTTTTGATATTAAGGTGTATGAGTTGTTTGTGTATTTTGGAAATTAGTCCCTTGTCTGTTGCATCATTTCCAACTATTCTGTCCCATCCTGTAGGTTGTCTTTTTGTTCTGTTGATGGTATCCTTAACTGTGCAAAAGCTTTTAATTAGGTCCCATTTGTTTATTTTCACTTTTATTTCCATTACTCCAGGAGCTCGTTCCAAAAATATATTGCTGTGATTTATGTCCAAGAGTGTTCTGCCCATGTTTTACTCTAGGAATTTTATACTATCTTACATTTAAAGGTATAGTCTGTGGTAGAGTATGTGCCTAGTAAGCACCAGGTCCTAGGTTCAGTCTCCAGTACCTCCATTAAAAAAATAAACCTAATTACCTCCCCCACCCCAAATAAGAACAATTTAAAAAAATACATCTTTAATATAAAACAAATTAAGTTGAATCCATTTTGAGTTTATTTTTGTATATGGTATTAGAGAATGTTCTAATTTTGGTCTTTAACAGATAGGGGTCCAGTTTTCCCAGCACCACTTATTGAAGAGACTGTCTTTTCTCCATGGTGTATTCCTGCCCGCTTTATCGGAGATGAATTGACCATAAGTGTGTGGGTTTATTTGGGGGCTTTCTATCCTGTTTGTTTTGATCACTGTAGTTTTCAGTATAGTCTGAAGTCAGGGAGCATGACTTCCCCCAGCTCCATTCCTCTTTTTAGGATTGTTTTGGCTATTCGGGGTCTTTTGTGTCTCCATCCAAATTTTAACTTTTTTTTGTTCCAGCTCTGTGAAAGGTGTCATTGGTAATTTGATAGGGATTGCACCGAGTCTGCACATTGCCTCGGTAGTATGGCCATGTTAACAGTATTGATTCTTCTAATCTAAGAACACAGTATATCTTTCCATCTGTTTATGTTGTCTTCAGTTTTTTTCATCAATGTCTTAGTTTTCAGAGTACAGGTCTCTTGCCTCCTGGGGTAGGTTTATTCCTAGGTATTTTATTCTTTTTGGTGCAATGGTAAATGTTACTGTTTCCTTAATTTCTTTTTCTGCTACTTAACTGCTAGTGTATAGAAATGCAACTAATTTCTGTATATTAATTTTGTATCCTGCAACTCTGCCAAATTCATTGATGAGTTACAGTAGTTTTCTGGCCGCTTCTTTAGGGTTTTCTATGTGTAGTGTCATGTCATCTGCAAATAGTGACACTTTACTTCTTCCTTTCCAATTTGGATTCATTTCTTTTTTTTTTTTTTCTCCGACTGATTAATATTATTTTGGAGGTCCAAACCATAGCAAATAAAAGTGAGAGTGGTCATCCTCGTCTTGTTCCTGATCTTAGAGGAAATGCCTTCAGCTTTTCCCTGTTAAGTATAATGTTAGCTGTGGGTTTGTCATATATGGCCTTTGTTATGTTGAGATATATTCTGTCTCCGCCCACTTTCTGAAGTTTTCATCAATGAATGTCGGAATTTTATCAAAAGCTTTTTCTGCATTTATTGGAATGATCATACAGTTTTTACTCTTCAGTTTGTTACTGTGGTGTTTCACACTGATCTGCAGATGCTGAAAACTCCGTGCATCCCTGGGATAAATCCTGCTTGATCATGATGTCTGATCCCTTTAATGCACTGTTGGAGTCGACTTCCCTCTATATTCATGTGTGCCCATAATTTTTGTGTGTGCGACATCTTTGTCTGGTTTTGGTATCAGGGTAATGATGACCTCATAGAATGAGTTTGGAAATGTTCCTTCCTCTGCAATTTCTTGGAATAGTTTCAGAGTGGGTGTTAACTCTTCTCTAAATGGTGGTAGAACTCACCTTTGATGCTATCTGGTCCTGGACATTTGTTCGGTGGGAGTTTTTAGATTGCGGATTCAATTTAAGTTCTGGTGACTGGTCTTCACAGTCTATTTCTTCCTGGTTCACTCCTGTCAGATTGAACCTTTCTAAGAAATTGTCCATTTCTTCTAGGTTGTCCTTTTTCTTGGTGTATAGTTGCTCATAGCAGCCTCTTATGCTCCCTTGTATTTCTGTGGTATCGGCTGTAATCTCTCTTTATTGATTTGGACCCCCCCCCCTTTTTTGATGATTCTGACTAAAGGTTTATCGGTCTTGTTTATCTTTTCAAAGAACCAGCTTACAGTTTCATTGATCTCTTGGTGTATTTTTAGTCTCTATTTCATTTATTTCTGCTACTAACTTTAGGTTTTGTTTGTTCTTCTGTCTCTAGCTGCTTTAGGTATAAGGTTGGGTAGTTTACTTGAGATTTTTCACGTTTCCTGAGGTAAGCTTGTATTGCTATAAACATCCATCTTAGAACTGCTTTTGCTGCATCCCAGAGGTTCTGGATCGATGCGTTTTTGTTTTCATTTCTCTCAAAGTAGTTTTTGTTTCCTCTTTGATTTCTTCAGTGATCTGTTGGTGGTTTAGTAGCATATCATTTAGCCACCATGTGTTTGCAGTTTTTGCAATTGTTTTCTTGTAGATGATTTCTAACCTTAGCATTATGGCTGGAAAAGACACTTGGTATGACTCCAGTTTTCTTACACTCACTGAGGCTGGCTTCGTGGGCCAGCATGTGGTTGATTCTGGAGAATGTTCCATGTGCACCTGAGAAGAATGTGTGTTCTGCTGCTTTAGGATGGAATGTTCTACAGATCTCAATTAAGTCCATCTGGTCCAATGTGCCTGTATTTCCTTATTGACTGACTGACTGACTGAATGCTCTGTCTGATGGGAGTGGGGTGTTAAGGTCCCCACTGTTACTGTCAATTTCTCCTTTTATGTCTGTTAACACTTGCCTATTATAGTGAGGTGCTCCTCTGTTGGGTGCATATATATTTACAATGGTTATATCCTCTTCTTGGATTGGTCCCTTGAACATTATGTAGTGTCCTCCTCTGTCTCTCGTAACAGTCTTCAAATTGTTTTGTCTGATGTAAGTATTGCTACTAGCTTTCCTCAGGCTTCTGTCTGCGTGGAGTATCTTTTTCCATCGCCTCACTTGCAGCCTGCATGTGTCTCTGCCTCTGAGGTGGGTCTCCTGTAGACAGCAGATACTGGGTCTTCTTTTTGTAGCCATTCAGCTAGTCTGTGTCTTTTGTTTGGATCATTTACTCCATTTACATTTAAGGTAATTATTATGATGTATATTCTTATTGCCATTTAAAAAATTGTTCTGGGTTTGTTTTTGTAGGTCTTTTTCTCTTCTTTTCGTTCTCTCTTCTTGTGGTTTGATGACTAGTGAATTTCCTTAAACATGTGTTGTAAAGCTGGTTTGGTAGTGTTGAATTCTTTCACCTTTTGTTTATCTGTGAAGCTTTTGATTTCTCCATGAAGTCTACGCAAGAGGCTTGCTGGGAAAAGTATTCTTGGTTATAAGTTTCTCCTTTTTATCACTTTAAGTGTATTGTGCCCCTCCCTCCCTTCTGGCCTGTAGTTTCTGAAAAATCAGCTGATAACCAACCTTATGGAGAGTTCCCTTGTATGTTATTTGTTGCTTTTTCTTGCTGATTTTAGTGTTTTTCCCTAAGACCTGTAAATCTGATTACTGTGGACCTTGGTGTGCTCCTCTTTGGGCTGAGCCTGTGTGGGACTCTCTGCACTTCCTGGACTTGGGTGACACTTTCCTTTCCCAAGGTTATTACCTCTTCAAAACTTTTCTCAAGCCCTTTGTCCCTCTCTCCTCTTTCTGGGACCCCTGTAATGAGTATTAGTGTCTTTCATGACATCCCAGAGTTCTCTTAAACTATCCTCATTTCTTTTTATTCTTTTTTCTGTTCTGCAGTAGTTATTTCCACTAATCTGTCTTCGAGCTCATTGATCTGTTCTTCTGCCTCATTTAGTCTATTCTTGGTTTCTTCTACTGTGTTACTCATTTCAGTAATTTTACTCCTCAACTCTGGGTATTATTTATGTTTTTCAACTCTTTGCTAAAAACTTTACTCTGTGTGTATCTGCTCCTCCTGAGTTCTCTTAACATCTTCACCATCATAACTCTACACTCTCTCTCTCTCAGACAGAGGGCTTGCCTCCTCATCCCTCATTTCCTCTTCCGGGATTTTATCTTGTGCCTCGGCCTGGGAGATGTTCCTCTGTGCCTCATCTTGTCTAACTTCCTATCTGTATTTCTAGGTAGGTCAGTTCCACTTCTCAACCTTGTGGAGAAGTGGCCCTCTTGTGAGAGATGCCCTGTGTGTCCCAGCAGTACATACACTCCCCTCTTGTCACCCAAGGGCCAGGGCAGAGTCAGGCCTGTGTTTGTGGGTAATTCCACAGGCTGTGGGGTGGCTGTTTTCTTATTTCTGGTATCTTCCCCCTGGTGGGTGAGGCTGGACTAGAGGCTTGTGCAGGTTTCCTGGCAGGAGGAGTTGGGGTGTGTCTAGAGGCGTTTGTGGCTCAGGAAGTCTGCTGATGGGGGGGGGGGGGGGCTGTGTTCCCACCCAGTATGTTGTTTGGCCTGAGGTTTCCCAGCCCTTAAGCCTACAGGCTGTTGGATGGGGCTAGGTCCTGGCGCTAATGACCCAAGCAAGATGTCAGCCTCCAGGAAAGCTCATGTAGATGAACACACTCGGAATGTCTGCCACCAGCTTTTATGTCCCCTGGGTGAGCCACAGCCGTCCCCTACCTCCCCAGGAGACTTCACAAAACCAGCTGGCATTTCTGGCCCAGGTACCTATAAAATCACTGCCTCTGCCCTTAGACCTGGCACGCGTGAGATGGTGTGTGCACTTCCTCAGAGAATGAATTCTGTTCCCCCAAGTCCAGTGGGGCTCCTAGAGCTAAGGCCCCCTGGCCTTCAAAACCAGCTGTTCCGGGGTCTCCCCTCCCAATGCTCCCCTGGGCTGGGGAGCCTGACTGGGGGCTCAGCGCTCTCCTGTGGGAGGCCTCTGTGACCTCAATACTCTTCAGCTTGTGGGTCGCCCACCCGGGGGGAATGGGGCCCGGTTATATCACAAGCGCACCTCTCCTGCTGTTCCACTGTGGTTCCCTCTTTATGTTTCCAGTTCAAGAGGATCTTTTTTGCTAGGTTCCAGTCTTTTTCTTCCCATGGTTGTTTAACAGTCAGTTGTGGTTTTGTCGCAGTCACAAGGGGAGAGACGAGCTCATGGTCCTACTGCTCTGCCATCTTGACCAGAAATCTCGACCCCGTGACTTCTGACCTCATGATTATCCTGTTCTAGCAGCAGATCAAAAGCATTGTGTCACTGAAATCATCCATCAGAGGGAGTGTGACTGTGGGGAATTAAAAGCGTCAGCTCCGTCTTGACTTTGCCCCCACCTTAGTCCAGGGAAAGAACACCTCCAGGTGCCTCAACAACAGTTTGCTGCCACCCGGCCCCGGGTAAGTGTGTCCGTAATTAACACCGGAAGAGGTGCAGACACGCGAGAATGCCACCTGGTCCTCCAAACCACACAGCCTCATTAGGAAGGTAGAAAGCCTGTGAGTCTTTCATGCAGCTCTTCTCCCTCTGGGTTGTGGAAGCTCTCTGGCTGTCAGCACAGCACTCGGGGCCAGGAAAGTTCAGAGAATTACTTCAATAATATGACAGCCTCTTCCATTTAAAATGGAATTCAGTGCTGGTGTCCCTCAGAGGCATTCATTGAAATTCTGTGCATGATCCATTCCTGTAGTCATTTAACGGTGTCTCTCATGTTTGCCCTGATTTAAAAAAAGAAGAAAGAAAGAAAGAGAAAGCAAGCCAGCTTTGTACTTGCGATAACATGGAGCAGGATGGAGTAACTGTGAGGAAGAGGCCCCCGAGCTTGCAGTGACAGGACGGTTCATCTGATGTGTACGGCCATTAGAAAATGACCCATGCGTGGGTGTTCTCAGGGGAATTACACTCTGTGCAGTATGAAAGCTAATGAGCAAAAGAGCAAGTAGGAAGACAAACGATGGCTCCAGGAAGCCTCGTTTCACTTCAGCTTTCCTCAAATTCATTAGGACGGACTGGCCCTCCCCGGGCCAGGTGCTGCACCCGCTCCGTCCCCAGGCAGCATCCCTGCAGCCCACCCTGCTCCTGGGGAATTAAAACCACCACATGATAAATGGCGAGGAAAAGAAAGAGGATAGATGCAGACACTGCCAGTAAATGCAGCGAAGGCAAACGTTTACACAAAGCTGAAAAAAGGTCACTGGGCTTCAATAGCCACCCCCCCCCTCCAAAAAAGGGCAATTTTTTATACTCCCTTTTTTTAATTTTTTGGACTGTCTTACAGTCTCTTCATATAGAACAAAAAAAATAGTGTCTTATTGTGAGGTCCAGGCTAAGTATTTTTATCCTATGTCTTACTTTTTTGACATGTTTGAAGATTAAAAAAAAAGAAAAATGCCTTTCCAATCCAACCTGTACTGCTTTCTTTTTTGGTGCAGGGGAGAAATTAAGTGTTTTTTTAGAGGAGATACTGGGACTGAACCCAGGACTCGTGCATGCCAAGCACGTGCTCCACCACTGAGCCATACCCTCCCGCGTACTGCTTTCTTGTTTTAAAAAATCCTATGTAGGGTTTTAGGTCACATAAACTGGGAGGTTTACACAGAGGCAAAATGCTTCAAAAGATACCCACCTTGCTTTTCAGAGCTGACCCCACTTAACCTCCACTCTGGGAGCCAGCTCCGAGGAGCAGGAGGACAGCGTGTGAAGGCCCAGGAGTCGGGGGCCTGCCTTGGGGCCGCGGACCCCCGGGCTCTGGGAGGCCTCTGTGCCTGTGGAGCTGTCCGGGTGTCTGCCCTCCACATGAGGGCATCCAGCATCCCGAGTCCGCTTCTCTGAAACGTCTGGTGGGTGGTACCTCTTCCAGGAAGCCAGAGACACTGTGACATCATACAGCGTATCTACTCCCCGCCGCCAGCGCTCCTGGGAGCGCTGAGGTGCTGCAGGCAGATGAAGCCAGAGAGGCCCCCTGTCGCAGAGACACTGCCCTCGTAAAGCCGTAAGCTGGGGAACGAATCCATGGTGTTCACAGAATTAGCAAGATGATGAGCGCAGTCTCTGAACTCCCAGAGTACAGCCATCTCTCAGTGGCCAGGGGGTCGTGACTTCTCCAGGCCTCTACGTGACAGGCCAGGTGGCTTTGCAGTTTCTGTATGTCTTCTTTCACCTACCATCAAGGCTCTTTTTGTCTCCAAAGGCCCACTGACTTTCCCGGGGTGGGGGCAGCCGGTTGCCTTCTGCAGTCACGTAACAGAACTGATGTTACATTTCCTGTGCAGGTAAGTATTTCTTTAACGTGGTATTTGGAGAGCACGTTGAGAAAACAATCCGGAGTATAGACGGTCTTCAACAATTGTGTGGAGGGCCATTGTTTTAAATGGTCCTAGTAGCTGGAACAAAGTATCCACTTATTAGAAACTGATCAAGTAAAGGAAGGGACCAGAAGCCCTCTGACTCCCCCCACCCCACACAAGCTGACCGTCTGAGTGACATGAGTTGATACTGACCGGGTGGCTATGCCTCACCTTCAATTTTCTTTTGTTCTTCAACACTAGCAAGATCTTGTTCAACAGACTGTGGGTCATAACTCTTGTCCTCTCTCCTTCATTGTTTTAACTGTTGAGAAAACAGTTCATGAGCTGAGTACCTGCCACACTCCAGGGATTACGTTCAGGTATGAGAGGTATGCGAGCTGGGAGAATGTGGCCCGTCAGAACACCATAGCTTAAATTCTAACTCTCCCTCCTCCTGGCTGGCTGACCCTGACAGGTTTCTCCATCTCTCTGAGTCACAGTTGTCTCTTTTGTCAAAAGGAGTTTAATAACACTGACTGCCTCCCAGGATTGCTGTGACAGCAGAGTCCAAGGGCTTAATTTGTTGTTTGGATCAGAGTAAGTCATCAACAAACAGAGCTGGTTAGCGCCCCTGTAACGGAAAATCTTTCAAGAAGATGAAAGTGTGGAGGAATTGATAGGAAACCAAGGAACAGAACTGGGCAAATGTAGAAAATAGTGCACTGTGTGAACTATTAAAAGTCTGCGAAGGGTTAGAAGCCAGTCCTAAATAAGCATTTTTCTTTTTTCGTATTTTTCACCAGCAATGCCACAGCTGAACCACTATAATTCCATCTGCAAACCATGTATGAAGGGCAGAGTTTGAATTGAGAATCAGTTTGTTGGTTCCTTAGAAACCTGAAGCAATATGTGTACGTTGGGTCATTCAAGATACAAGATGTTTTATATTGAGTATTTATTAACTTTCATCATTTGAAAAGACGGTCTGCCCCCTATTAAGAATACTTCACTCAACACAACAGGAGAATTACACGGCTTGGGCGGACTTGACTTGGGGGGTGATGAGGGCTGTCCAGTTCTCAACGACTTTGCTCTGTAGATATTTGTCACACTTCAAACTTCATAACTAACAAGAGCCAGGGAGACAAAACCCTGAAAGTACAGGCTATGACTGTGTCGTTTCACTCACTTCTAACGTGCTGACGCTGTTACAGAGTGCTCAATTAGAACTTAACTTAAAATCATGGCCCTCACAATCTTCAATTTTTAATTCTGAATCAGTTTCCATTCTGCTTTTTCATAAATGTGCTACATCAAGAGAAACATTTCCTGGACAGAATATTCCTGAATTAGCCTCAAACTACAAATAGTATGCAATTACTGCCGTATTTCAGGTGAAACAATATTGAATTTTCAGATTTGTAAGATCTGGACATTTAAAATTTTATAATCTCTCAATTTTAGTAGAGCTTCCTCTTCTACTGGCTAGGAGGCATTTGTCCATTCCTATCCTTTTTAACCCCAGAAAATAAATGATGCGTGTGACTTGAAAATCTTTACGCTCTTCTGCAGGGCAGACACTGTTGCTGTCTCTGTTTTGTAAGATGCATTAGAGCTTGCTAATCCTCCACAAATGCGAAAATCTGATCATTTCACCACTAAGAACTGACAAACTGGAACATATTTCTCATTTCAACAGATGAGATGATAAGCAGGTTCCCAGCAGCACTGCCCTCTCCGCCTTCAGGTGGACGGTGTCCCGGGCAGGCCCCGCCGGCCCCCTCTCAGGGCACTGTGCTCACGCTTCTATCGCCCCATCCCTGGACCGGGGCGAGGATGCCCCTTCCAGCCTTCCACCTCCAGGACCATTCTGTTCTGCTGCCTACCTTCTGTCATATCATGTAAAGATACGGGTACCTCCAATTAAACCGCTTCCAGTGTAAATTTCTTGCCTGGAGAGCAAACTGAGGAGTGAATGGCATTCATGAATATAAATTGGCCTTTCCTTACACTTAAGTTTTCCTTTGGAAAATGTACAGCGTTCTTCATTCCCCACGTAAATCTATTTGCCTGAAGTATATGTACTGTGGGAAGCCCTGTGCAGAGTGGGTGGCCCACTGCTGTGCACGAATGCACATTTAAAGTTCACAAATCATCAGGCGGGGGAGGCCTCCCTGCACGCCACAGAAGTGAACTGCCCCCTCCCAGGCCCTGCACCTTTCCTGGGATGACACCACCCGACCTCCTCCCTTTCCTTTCCTTGAGTATTATTTGATACTAGCTTCCTTTTCCAAACAAGATGCTCCGTATTCTGTTCACCTTAACAGCTCTGTTATCAGACTTATCTTTCCCTTCACTCCAATTTTGTTTTGGACAGATGGGGGGCAGTAAGCAAACATACCATCTCTCCATGTGAGCCACCGTCCCTTCCCTGCCCGCCCCCTCCCCTCTTTTCCTCTGCATACTGGCCGTGCGGCTTCTGCCACGGGACCGTGGACCAACTAGGCTATTACCCCAAGACCAGATATAAGTCAGGGTTTTAAAAGACATTTCTCTCATTTTCAACCTGTACCTTGAATCTTCAGCCAGAAATAAGGCTCCCTTCTGTTGTCCAATGCACAGACGTGAGAGTGTGCTCACACGCCTGCTCTCTGCTGCCCCCCAGGAAGCGGGGAGGAGGGCTGTCGGGCACGTGCATTCAGACCGAGGTATTTTCTTACGTACGTAACAGTTCTTGCGCCAGTGAATTGGACGTGCCCAGAAAAAAATGTCTTCGTAACGGTAAAACAGCAACAGCCATTTTTCAGGGTCAGTGGATACATGAATTAGAGTGGGGTATCTAAACGGAAAATAAAAGTTTTTTGCAACTAATGTTCAAAGAAATTTCTCTCTTGCACATAAGGCATCCTGGGCGGCAGAATGCCACCCTGGCGTGGCCTTTTAAGGCACAGCTCTTGTTCCCAAGTCTGATGACTTTTCTGTATTATATAAACTGCAAATACTGTTCCATATTGTACACAATATAGAACACGTGTAACTCCTCTGAGCCGACGTTACTGGTATCAAATAGACCCGCAGAGCATATGAAAGGAAGGCCTGGACTGTGAACCACAGACACAGCGCAGCTGGGGGGAAGATGGTCATCACCTTTCATGACAGTCTTAATATGTGTGGTGTCTTTGTAAGAATTTAAAGTCAGTCAGTAAGTTAACTATGAAAATGAAGTCAGGTGAGTAACGTGAACATAAAATAATGGGGCACGTGACGAGGGTCAAAGGATGACTTCCCAGATGACACGCTTGGTCTGCTTACCAGTGCGGGCACGGGCGGGCTTCCCCACGGGGCTAGTCCCCACTCTTGGTCTGCTCTAATTCAGTGACTATTCGCCGGCCTTGGTTCCGCAGTATTTCTAGGATGAGTGAAAACATTTTTCTGTCAGAAAAGGCTCTCAAAGTGTTGCCTGTTTTGAAGAGTATATTATGATTTTCACCCTTCCTCCGTTCAAACTCTCCTAGGCACTCAAAACACAGGCTGTTTATAAACAATACACATTGATTAGGAATTTTTCTTTACTCTTCATTTCTATTTTAAAAATCTGGTTGTAAAACTTTGTGTTGTAGAATCTTTAAAATCCTAGATTTTCTTCTCTGAGAAATGTACTAAGACAGGGGTCCCACTGACTCCTGGGCCCACAGTACAGTTAGTATGGGAGCTGGAAGGTTCTCCTTGTGCAGCAGGAAGTAAATCTGTTTCATTTCTCTATCACCATGTCATTTTCACCTCCCATCATAACTTTCTTCCCAATATTTATACAAACAGTTCACAGCCTGCAGCCTGCCTGCATTTTAAACCACGTCTTATGGTACGGATTAAAATAAGAAAGAAAAGAAACCTTACCAGTTGGCCCACTGGATGGAAATGAACAGACACAGTCTTTAACTGCTGTATTCTGTATTATCTAGTATATGGCCATGGTCGTTTAGTGGAGTGTTTTGCCAGAATGTCCTCAGGAGCTAGTGGTGAAACAGAATAAAAGCAACAACATTTCACTCACTGTTGTTTTTTCCTACAGCAATGAACATCGAATTATGTAGGGTAGTGACTCACACTGTTCAGTAGGGCCTCGGAAATAGAATGCGTCCTACGTTGACAGGCTGTTTGGAAATCTCTGTGTGAGTGAGGTAGTGCAGAAAAGTCAGAGGGTAAGAGAATGAGTCGATTTAATTAGGAAAAACAACCCTGATAATGGGAGACTTCTCCAAATATCCCTGCTGCCAAAGCAGAAACCAAATACGAAAGGTGTAATGTGCAACTGTCAACTGACGTCTGCACCAGGAGACATTCACCACGTCACAGCGTGCTCACTGGACCCTTCTTAAGGACAGAAATATCAGTGGATTTTTTGGAGTCATCATGGTCCACTCTAAGCAGCAAAAAATGATCTGTAGGAAACAAGCAGTCCTGATACGGGCAGAGGCTGAATGCTGGGAGGCTGCCCTGTGAACAAGTGCTCTTACCCCAAACGATACTGTCTTCATTCTTCTTGGCACAACCAGTTCAAAAGGTGCTTTTCTCTTCACAGGTTACCAGCCGGTGCTGTCTGGTCAGCAGGGGTTCCAAGGCCTCGTGGGGGTGCAGCAGTCACCTCCCAGTCAGGGCGTGCTGAGCAGCCCACAGGGGGCTCCCGTGCAGAGCGTGATGGTCTCCTACCCAACCATGTCCTCTTACCAGGTGTGTGTCAGGCGCTTGGAAAACTGTGCTTTATAAAGTAGAATTTGCCAAAGTAGAGTCTGTGGGTCTGTCTCCCAGTCGGGTGGCCTGCTGGGTGGGTGCTGGGTGCAGTCACTGATGTTAGATTTTGAGTCAAGATTATAATAGATATAGAAATAGGTATTTCCCATTTTCTACCTAACTACAATGGCTTTTGAATTCCCTGCCAAGTGTGGTTCCGTATAAACTTTCCATTTATGGGAAAAAAAATTCCTTGGAGTGCTACTCCTCCTGAGCTTCGGGCATTCTATTGAAATGGCACTTACTAGGAGAAAGTCTCCGTGACAGATTTTCCTGTGTTTCTGTACACAAAGAAACTGTAGTTCACTGCAAATGTAAGTTACAGGAGACTTTAACGTGGCATCTCAGATTCAGAGGGCGTTTCTCCGACCTAACAACTGCATTTTCCAGACTAAGCCCACAATGAGTATTTAAAAAGTGCCCCTTTCTGTACTTCATACCCTGAAAAACACGGGGAGTGAAACCGAAGGGCTAGGGAAGCACTACGTTCAGTTTAGCTGCACCAGGTACTTCTGGCCCCAGAGAACCGATCCTCGGTCCTCCTGCACTGACAGTCCTTCACAGTGCGTCGGTTTGTACCTCCAGCTCCGTGAGATGTTCTCTAACCTGCAGGATGGGAAGGAGGGAGGTCCCTGGGACAAACGACCCTTTTACACCTTGAATGGCTCCAGGCCACTCTGTCTGCATAAGACCAGAATGGGAGCATGGCCTTCCGAAACTGAGAGAAATCCAGAATGGGAGGTCTAGCCTGTAGTCCCTAGAGCCTGGAGCAAGGCAGGAAGGAAGGAGGAAGGAACTAACACTTCTGAGCATTTACTTCTAGCCAGACATGCCCCCAAAACTGGACATCATCCCTGCCATCTTTCCTGTGGCACTCTGAAGTAGGCGTCATTAGGCAAATGGAGTTGGAGTTAGAGAATCAGAGAGGTTGTCCAGTGTTAAACAGCCAATAAAAGGTAGAGCTGATCTATGTACAACAGCCAAGACGCCAAAGCAGCCTAAATGTCCAATGATAGGACTGGATACAGAAGTTGTTTGTGTGTACATACATGTATGTATGTACACATACACACACACACGCATACAGATACATAAACACACACATGCTGGAATACTATTCAGCCACAAAAAATGAAATGCCATCTGCAGCAACACGGATGGATCTGCAGATTGTCATGCTGCTTGAAGCAAGCCTGAAAGAGAAAGAAAAATACCATATGATATCACTTATATGTGGAATCTAATAAAAAGACACAAATGAACTTATTTACAAAGCAGAAACAGACTCATAGACTTAGAAAAGAAACTTATGGTTACCAAAGGGGAAAGGCGGGGAAGGGATAAATTGGGAGTTTGGGATTAGCAAACACTAACTACTGTATATAAGATAAAATAACAGGGTCCTTCTTTCTACTGTATGTACAGCATAGGTCATTATATTCAGTACTTTGTACTAACCGATAATGAAAAAGAATATGAAAAGAAATACACGTATCTGTATATAAGTAACTGGGGCCCTGTGCTGTGCACCAGACAGCAGCCCAACGCTGTGAACTGACTGGACTTCAGTAAAACAAAGGCAGAGCAGGCTCGGTGACCTGTCAGGTCTAACCCAAAAGCTTGAATGTGTTTGATGACATCCCTGTAGCTCAGTGGAAATCCAAAAACCACCTGTTCATCCAGGGTTCTCTTCTGTGTCTCCTGACAGGTGCCAATGACCCAGGGTTCTCAAGGACTGCCCCAGCAGTCCTACCAACAGCCAGTCATGCTGCCTAACCAGGCGGGCCCAGGGCCTCTCCCGGCCACGGGGGTGCCCGTGTACTGCAGCGTCACACCGCCGACCCCTCAGAACAGCCTGAGGCTGCTTGGCCCTCACTGCCCCTCCAGCTGCAGGACAAACTGTGCCAGCGTGAGCAACGCCGGGTGGCAGGTCAAGTTCTGAGCGCCCCGGCTATGGTCCACTTCTCAGGACGGTACTCACGGCCTGGAAGGGAAGGGGAGCAAGTGGGAGAGGCCGCCGGGGACTCAAGTATGCACTCCACATGCGAAGGACTGCTGCTGGTATTCTGTTTAAAAAAAAAAAAAAAACCAACAACAAACAAAAAACAAAGACTCATACACACGTTAGCTGGTTAATGGTGCATATTTCCGTCATGTCTGCTAGGTATGCCTTTATAGCTTAGCTAGTGACATGAATTCATCAAGGTAAGATTTTCTCCTACCACTGATCACCACTGTGTAGACGATAATATCCCTAATTTGGATTCTTAGTTTTGTACTTTGTGTTGAGTTTGTGATGCTAAAAGTATTTACAAATTATATACTGAAATCACACTGTACCAAAGCTGTAATGGAAAAGAAAAGAAAGGATGAATGGAAGGAATAATTTATATACACCATAGAGTTTTCTTTTTTTAATGGATATATAATGTATTGTAGTGTTTAATGAAAATAAAGCTATTTGACCTTACGGAGGAAGGTCATGTTTTTACCACCGGTTTGGTTCACTCTCTGTTTCAGTACGTGCGGGCTTATGGCTCACTGTTAGCCCCTGTGGGAGCTATGTCATGAGTAACGCACAGAAAAGATGCTCCGGGGAGCTGCAGGGGGACCGCCCTCACACTGGTAAGCAAACACTGAACTGCAGTTCCCTGAAGTGATGCCAAGGGGTCCTGGAAATAAGATGACATCCTTCTCTTTCCCTGACTTCACGTTTTTAAAATGTGTAACTTACTTTTAGTTTTAGGGCCACTGAATGCGTGTAGCTGTACTTCACCAACAAGGAGAAGCTGTGTCCTGGCTAACGGTGGCCCTGGACCAGACCCTGTTCCACCTTCATCGAGGCTCATCGCACACCTGGAAAACAAGAAGTCTTCGTTCAGAGGAAGATGAGAAGGGAGGGGCAAGGTCTAATCCCACCCATTACAGTGGACGCACAGTGTATCCAGTGTAAACCGTCACTAGTGTTGCCAGTGAGTCAGTATCTCAGAGGAGCTACTGTGATTAATAGTTGTCCTAATATTTTAAAACATGGTAAAATATAGCAACACTTCAGTTACAAAGACAGAGCATTCACACTCACACACACACACACACATTCAAAGCTGTTCCTGTCTAATCTCCAAATGTTTACCTCCCTGTAGATTCTGAAGGTAAAACCGCTTTATTACAACCTTTGAAAAATAGCAACAGAACTCTGAGTATCACCTTTGGCCTTCCCTGGAGAGATTTAATAGGGCAATAAAACCCACAGCTTTCCCTTGGCGCTGATGGTATAATGACTAACATTTTGTATTTTATACGCTCTGCCTAAAAACCACTGTTAACCAATGAGAAAGATGTGGAAAATGCATCTGGTTAATTCCTGCTGTTTCTCGTATTACCACATTCTCTCTGTTAGATTAATCTCTCTATATTTTTTTCATATTCATGTTGTTTAGCTGGAGATAGAGTTAATAAGCAGCTAGTTAAAATACCTGTCAGATTACGATTTCTTACTGTAAGACTGTTTTGTTTTCCCTTTAAAAGTGAAATTTGACACATACTGCCCTCAGCTTCCTTCCTTGTGCAGTCTGTCCCATTTCCTCAAATCTTAGTCTACTCGTTGTAAGTAAACCCTAACTATGAAAAGCATTCTAAAAAGAAGATGTTGCATTTTTTTAATTGAGCCATTAAACCACAGGCTGAGTCGCTATTAAACCAACAGCTGCCGTGGGAAGGAGCAGTGTGTCTGCCTGGTACCTCCCCCTAATGGAAGGAGGGCCGCTGACCAACACAGATTCATTCTTGAAATACATTCTCCACTTAGCCCTCTGATCTTGGCAGTGATCCCAAACTCACAGATCCAAACATGAGTATGAATGCGTATTTTCTTTGCATACCATTTTGGGAAATTGTGAGCTTTTCTTTAATGATTCTTAGAATGACTGAGCCTTCTTTCCCAGGAATTTGAGGTAAAATCATGTGAAGGATAAAGACAGGCCTTCTTTCTAGTTGGCTACCAGGTGTGTTAACACGTTCAGATTTAGACGTTTGATCCTTTGGTTACTGCTTGTCGCAGACGTCAGCAAGGAGAGTGGATTAGATTTGAAAAGGCTCTTCGTTCAGAAACCAGAGATGAACACAGTCCTAAGGTCTGGCACTGGGCTACTGATGCCATTGGCAATGCTGGGTTAAGTCAGAGGAAGTTCTAGCTCTTAACTCTCAGTAATTCGATTTTTTGCACAGCCCGGCTGTAGCAGCACAGAGCTATGAGCGCCCCATCTTAGGCTGCACCACTGGGCACAGTTCCGATGACCTGTCAGGACAAAGTAAATGAAGACTAAGCTGAAAGTGGAGGCAGCCTTGGAGACCAGCCAAGTCTCCATCAGGATATCTTCAGTATCGATACCCAATAGGCAGTGAAATCAGGTACCATCTAGCTGATCCCTCTCCTTTAAAAGAAAAAGTGGCAGGAACATTAACCCATTCTGGTTCAGAAAGCATGTTTTACTTTCCGTGCTTTCATGGTGGCCACCTCTACACAGGACCGGAAATCTTTGTTTCTTCCTGTACTATTCTGCCCAGAACCCTCTCTACTGAGAAAGTTGTTTTCTTTAGGGCTTTGACATTATTTCTCAAGCGTTCTTGGCTTTAGTGTTTGTTTCAACTCCAAATCTTATTATTACTTACTTTCTGTGAAGCTTTGCAACCTCCACTCTTCTCCCAAAGGATGTGTCACTATTACATGTCATCAGTGGCAGAAGCTCCTCCCTCTTGAAGCTGGGCTCCCTGCTGCCGCAAGCACCGTGCCCGCACTGGGGGTGAGCCGCATCTGATGCCCTAACAGAGGACTGGCTCGGCTCCTAGGCTTGAGGATGCTTCCTTTAAGACAATAATACAACCGACTCCCTGCCTGCAGAAGCCCTGGGGGTGCTTTGATATTTGTGTTTGTCATTTGACTGGTTTTGCTTTACTGCTTTATTCCACACTACTCTCAGCATTGTCATAGAAAGGGAAGAGGTCAGATACTGAGCAAACAGGAGAAGGCGTAAATCTGAAGGGGGCGAGTCCTGAAACTGTATGTGATGGATGGTCAGGGAGCAACCCCAGCAGGCGCTCATGACCCCGTGTGTGCGGCACCGGCCAGACCGGTTCGGCTGGATGGCCTGCCGAGGAAGGCTGCTGTCTGAAGTTCAGGACCTACCTCACTCCTTCAGCGCCTGGGATGCACGGGGATTGCCAGCAGCAAGGGGTGGCGGGTGGTGAGCGTGGATGAGGACACAGTAGACAAAGTGTGGAGTACAGAGATCCTGGAATTAAAAAGAGGGTGGCTTATTGTGAAGTTCTGGCTCATGTGTCCTGTGAAGATTCAGAAGAATGTCCCCAGAAAATAGATCTGGTTAAACGTGCGGCAAGGTAGGGCCTCCCAGACAGCCTCAGCCAGTACTGAGCATGACGGGGCTTACTGAAATAAAGAGCACGTTGTGTATGTGTGTTTATATGCAATATACTGTACATGTGAGGTCAAATTTTAAGAATCCTACCAGATGAAACACACACATCATGACATTCAATAGACGTGGAAAGCAAGAGATCTCGGTTCTGGGAGTAAGTAAGCCTCCCCTGCCCCCCCCCCCCACAGCAGTGTGTTCTCCCCTCGCCCCGTTACAGGTCATGATGCTCCTTCGTTCACTGCGCACGTGCCCTGGGTGTGATCGCCTTCTAAAGCAAGCCCCACGCCCGCCCACCCTCATATGACCTACAAGAATCATAAGTATGTTAACATATTTTAGAGGCAAGAGCTGCTTCTTCTAAAGGTCCTGACTGACAACATGGCAGGGGATTAAGATGGAACTTCGAGCAGCTCTGCAGCTGAATCTAGGCTCTAGTACTCACGAGTCGTGTCCTATGTGCTCTCTGGGCCTGAGCTCCCTGTCTCAACAGGAGCAGCAATGGCTGTTGTAAAGGATGAATAGAAGAATTCAACTGGGTACTAAGTGTGGTAATTATGGCCCAATAAAGTGTGTATGTTATCACCACTGCTACAACTACTGCTCCTACTATGAGTACAATTCTAAAGAGGGAGTCTCACCCTGCAGTTGCTGCCCCAGTAACTGAAAATACATTAGAGGACAATCTGGCTCAAAATCAAGGGCTCTGTGCTCTTAGAAGCAAGGATGACAATGCACATTTCAGGTTAACTGTGACTGAGGGATGGGGGAGGAAAAAACCACACTTTCACAAACATCCAAGATACAAAGTTGGTTAATCCATGGTTCCAAAGAGCCCCAGCATTACCTCGTTGGGTTCATGAAATGCAGTCGCTTGCCAAGGTGGATTTCATTCTTGTTCAGTGTGATTTAGATTGAGAAGGGTGGGGGGAGTGCAAGTGAGAGAGAGACTGAGAAAGAGACGGGGCACAGCCCCGCCACCTGTGCCGTGCAGGACAAGATTACAAGTACTCCGTGCCAAGTACAGCAGGATCTGTGCAGGAGTTAGGAGTAAAAACACACACACACACACACACATACACGTGTCTTGTTTGACACAAGGGGCGAAAACGAGGGAAGAACTCTCCAGAGCTTCAGAGACATGGACAGTTTCATCTAAGAACTCAGGGAAAAACTGGCAATTTCAGTTTTTGGTGAGTAACTTATTTGTTCAGCCTCACAAAGCCCATTTTTCTTCCTGATTGATCCCATTTTCAGATAGACTCATCACATGTCCAAATGCAATTGCGTAAATTGAATGCGTGTGGCTCACAGTCCGGTTTACATGGTAGTCTTTCAGCTCCAGAGACCAAGCTAGTGATTTTGTGGTCATCACAGCGACTCAGCCCGCCACCACCCAATACCCAGGACTCATTTGTTCTCATTAAGACATCAAATTACTGACCACATGTGCCACTGATGCCCATGAGTTGTGAAAAGCTGTAAAACTGCAGAGTTGGGGGAGATGGCTCTTAGGCTTTCAAAAATAATGGTTTCTGAGTCTTGCCGACCTGAACTATTCCCTCTTCTTTATCTCGCTGTTGTCCCAGACACCAATGTCACAGTAACAACCTCAAAGAGCAGGTCAGATCCAGCAGCACCCGGGTCAGGAGTCATCTCTGGCATTTTGATTCTCAACAAGTGGTTGGTAGAGAAGACAGCACTGGAACTGGCTCCTCCAGCATCTGCAGGTTTTCTATAGGAAGGGCCCTGATGGAGACAGTCCAGAAGAAACAAAGCAGCATGGACAGGGGGCAGAAGGAGTTGGGGGAATAGCAAATAACTCTACATCTTTAAGCATCAAGTTTCTCTAGTCAAAATAATGCTGCAAGGCTAACAGATCTACCTTTGGAGGTTCTTGGAGAAGAGAGAAAGAAAAGAAAGAACGAAAGAACTAGATTTAGAGAGAAAGAGGGGACTAGAGAGGAAGGACAGAAGGAAGGAGGGAGAGAGAGACAGAGGGTAGGGGAGAGGTATAATAAAAGGGGTAAAAAGTTTAAGAGGACTGCACAAACAAGTCCAAGATTGTGAAGAACGTCTCAGATTACATGGACACTGCCCTACATGTGTAATCTGTCTTCTGCAAGTAAAGCAAATATTTATGATTATTGGAAACTTTGGTTCATACTGGAAAGTAGAAAGTTCTCTAAATTATGTTCATTTACTTTTTCTAGCCTACCTTTGTAACTGCTGCAAAGGGGAAAAAAATGACTGGGAAAAATTTTGAACTCAATGCAAGAGATTATCTGTCACAAGTGAATTTTAATCGAGTATGAGGGCCCCTGCTTGGGTTCTGCCAAGCAGCTGCTTAGGGTCACTCCGACCCCGCTCCTCCCTGAAATCTGTCAGTAATTGTCCGTCTTACATGTCAGGGTCTCTGCCTAGTGTTCCAGCTTCACTCAACTTCATCTGCGACTGCCCCAGCTTGCTTAGTAGCAACCACGCTGGCCTCCTTGGAGTTGGTAAAACAAAGCAAACTGAACCTTACTCAGTACCTTCAATCCTTAGTCTCTTCACTAGAAATCCATTTCCTTGAACTTGACAGGACTTGCTCCATCTCTCCTCATTCACTTATCTCAAATGGCATCTCTCCGAGGGAGAGAGACCTTCCCTAGTAACACTGGCTAAATCAGCCACCCAGTCACTCTACCCTGCATCGCTGTCAATTACCTCTAGTATTTCCAATTATCACATTCATTCTTTTGGCTACAAGTTACCTATTTTGTAGATCATGATAACTGACTATAAAGTTTAATGGAAAGACCGAAGACCCTCACGAAGCATCCAAACACTGGAGAACAGTGAAGATGGAAGAGTCCCCACTGAAGGCAAGGCTTCCTGTGAGACCACACTCATCAGGACAGCATGGTACTCCTGACAGAACAGACTGACAGATCAGCGGCACAGAACACTGTGCCTGGAAACAGACGCAGGCAGAACCTAGCTCCTCACTCCTGAAGCGTAGGCTGAGCATAGTAACGTCCTCAAAGAGTCCAGACTCGGTGAGGACAGACACGGGGACCTCTGCTGCAGATAAAGCTGGCACACGGCTCAGCCAGGTCGCCAGGCCAACACCAACAGTGGTACATTGTGTGGGGAGGGTGCACTTGACATGATGCAGTGAAGATGGCACTTGATCCAGTGATCTCCTCTCCAAACCCACAACCTCAGTCTCCTTATGCAGAAAACTGCAGAAAAATCTCATTTGAGGGGTATGCTACGAAGTCCCTGAGCATCAACCTTCAGAACTGCAAAGGTCATCAGAAGCCAGGAAGGTCTGAGAGACTTTCACAACCTAGAGGACCCTCAGGAGACAAGACTCTTAAATTAATGCAGTATCCTTATGGGATCCTGAAACAGAAAACAGACAGGTAATAATCAAAGTGTGGGCTTCAGTGAGTAAGAATCCATTGACACCAGTTCACTGACTGTGACAAGTGTGCCAGACTCACACAGGACAGTAACCACGGGGGCAGCTGGGTGTGACACACCTGAGAACGCTCTGCATTATTTTCTCAATAATCCTGTAAACCTAAAACTGTCCCAAAATAACATTTCATTAAAAAATACAGCAAACTCTACAGTGTCTTCCTTTGTGGAATGAATATGAACATAAGAACGTCAAGAGTTTTTAGGCCTCCAAAAATTAAACAAACTGACAATTGAAGCATTAGTGCTACCCACAGGGATGAGAACGCTGTCCCTGTTGCGGTCCCCCACTCCGTGACGTGCTTCAGACCCGCACGCTCCAGCACGCTGGGTCGCTGACCTTCCCTAGAGACGTCCCTGTGTGCCTGCTCGTCACGGCCTCCTCGTGTTTATGTAAGTTGCTTCTTGTACCTAGAATGGCTCTTCCCCACTAGCAGTGAGAAGGCAATCTTGTCCAGTATCTTAAGACCCATCAAGAAGGCCGCATCATCGTCCATCAGCTCGCCCCTAATCCTCCAATCTCCCCAGGAAGGAATAAGGCTCCTGGATTCACAGCAACTGTAAGCATTTTTCGCAGTGCCTTTCACTTGGCATGAATTTCCCCCTCATTTTTGTCCGTGTCTTTATCTTGTCTCTGAAAGACAGGACTTTGATTACAAGGCTGATTCATCTTTGTGTTCTCTCACAGCCCCCTGCACACAGCAGAGGGTTGTTCAGATGGGTATTCAACAGATTACCTGCTCAATTTATAAAGGAAAAAGCACGGTTCGGTTCTCTTAGATTATATAGACATTCTCCATTGTGTCTTAATTTCTAACCATACAAGATAGCAGGACCCTGACAGATTAATTTTCCATGAGCAAGGCGATTGATGTCAAAGGGGAAAAAAAAATCAACATGGGCTTCACTTCTGATTTTGACACATGTGTTTTCTTGGGCCTCTGGGCATCAAAGTCTCCCCTGAAAGCTTTGACGCATCACTTCACCACTAACGAAGATCCTCTCCAGACCCTTCTTGTTCACACATCCAGCTTCCCCTAAAAGATCTGAACAAATGACAATTGTTTCCTGTTCCAGCTCATCACTCAAGATGCCTGACAGCATCCGATTTTAATGAACGCCACCAGAGCCTGGTCCCTGGTACGCAGCTCCCCTCCTCTTGGCTCACGGCCCACGCTAACACCGCTTTGACGATGTGGCTACAACAGAGTCTGCTGAACAGATGTAATCCCCAGCTACCCTCCATTTAACAGTCAATCAACTAGGTGTTCACGCACTTAAAACTGTTCTCGACTGTCTGGAAAATTCTTAATCAGATCGATCTGCTGTTTGAAACACGTGCAGGGGTTATGTTCCCTGTTCCACCATCCAACATTTAAAAAGTGCCTCATTATCTATCTAAATCAAATTAAATTTAATTCTGAGCCTGTACTTCCCTGGGAGGTAAAAAAATTTCAAGCTCAGTCACATTTGTGGGTCACCATTCTGGGGGCTGCAAAAAATTGTTGAGTCTTAATAGTACTGACATGAGATGGGAGTACAGGGTGGATGAGTTCGGAGATAAATTCATTGTCATTAAATGCTCCTTATCTGAACTCACAAGTCACCTCAAAAATAAATGCCTTCCTCCTGATTCTTACATGGGCATCTTTTGAGGGAAATCTCACTGCTACTAAGAAGCAGCTAAGTCATTTGTGCAGCTCAGTGGGAAAACAAAATTCAGGGCCTTTTGTTTAAATTTATTAGTAATTACAAGATAGTGAAAGCAGAGGGTTTTTTGTTGTTGTTGTTGTTGTTAAACTATAATTGATTTACAATGTTTAGTCAATTCCTGGTGTGTAGCACAGTGCTTCAGTCATACATGAACATACATATATTCGTTTTCATATTCTTTTTCACCATAAGTTACAAGATATTGAATACAGTTCCCTGTGCTGTACAGTATAAACTTGTTTATTTTATATATATATATATATATATATATATACACACATACATACATACACACACACACACATATATAAGTATCTGCAGATCTCAAACTCAGTTTATCTCATCCCACCTCCTTCCCCAACTGGTAACCATAAGTTTGTTTTACAAGTCTGTGAGACAGCTTGTTTTGTAAATAAGTTCATTTGTCTTTTTTTTTAAGATTCCACATTTAAGTGGTATCATATATTTTTCTTTCTGGCTTACTTAGAAGGACAATCTCCAGGTCCATCCATTTGCTGCAAATGGCATTATTTTACTATCTTTTATGGCTGAGTAGTGTTCCATTGTATAACCATACTACAACTTCTTTATCCAGTCCTCTTTCAATGGACATTTAGGTTGTTTCCACGTCTTGGCTATTATAAGCAGTGCTGCAATGAACACGGGGATGCACGTATCTTTTCAAATTTGAGTTCCCTCCAGATATATGCCCAGGAGTGGGAGTGCTGGATCATAGGGTAACTCTATTTTTAGGTTTTTGAGGAATCTCCACACTATTTTCCATAATGGCTGCACTAAACTACATTCCCACCAGCAGTGTAGGAGGGGTCCCTTCTCTACACACCCTTGGAGAGGTGCTGTCTTGAGTCTCTGCCCACACAGGGCTTATCACACAGCCTGCCAGCTTCCAAAGCGGGTGAGGAGGGAGGTGTTGAGAGGTGAGCCTTCGCCATTATCACTTGCGGTAACTCTCAGAGGACAAGACGGTAAGATGCCAAGATAGGAGAAAATGCTCTCAAACTAAACTGAAACATCAGCTTTAAAGAGCTGATAGAGGAGAGAGGAAAGGTCAGCCAACAATGCCTCTTCCTCAGCCAACAATGGCCAATTACAGACGACCCCAACTTACAGCGGTTTGACTTACGATTTTTCAGCTTTACAACGGATAGAAGTGAGATGCATTCAAGTAGAAACTGTACTTTGAATTTGGGGTTCGGACCTCCCGGGCTGGTGGGAGGCAGTGTGCGCTGGGAAGCAGCAGGGAATGCAGCTCCTGGCCAGCCACGTGGTCACCAGGGTGCACAAGCCACCCACACAAGTCAGTGTTTGTACACGTTAAGCCCAGACCGCCATTTCGTTTCCCGCGTTCAGTACAGTGTTCAGTGAATAATGAGATACCTGACACTGGATTATAACACAGGCTTTGTGTTGGATGATTCTGACCAGCTCTAGGCTAACGTGAGTGTTCTGAGCATGTTCAAGGTCGGCGAGGCTGAACTATGATGTTCGGCAGGGGAGGCGTATTGAGTGTATTTCCCACTTCGAGTAGGTTTATCCTAAGTCAAGGAACATCTGTCCTGAATTGTGCTGGGCAGGTTGAAATGCCCGCAGAGTGTGGCTGAAGCCAGACCCACCTGACGCCACAGCTCACCTCAACCAAAGCCCGGTTTTCTCATTCTCTAAAACAAGGATAATAAGAGAATTTTATTCGGAGCTTAAGGGATGATTAGTGAATTCACATGAATGACAGACTGAGTGCCACGACCTGACACAGGAAAACATCTTAATAAATGGCAGGACTACTGCACTTATTTCTGTTGAGGACACTAACATTAATTCAGTAAATATTGCCTGGGTGCTAGTCCAATGCCTGCGAACCACGGCGTCCAGAGAGAACAAGGACGGGAGAACCAGGCAGACAGGAGGGAGGGTGGGGCGCCTCCGGAGACTGAGGTGTGTTGTCCCTCTTCACGGGTGGCTTCGGTCGGGTTTTGGCTTCTCTCTCAAATCAGACCCCAAGACAAGGATTCAAGGGCAAATGAGGCAGGGAAGAGGAGGCAAGCAGCCGTGGCCGTGGCGCCAAGCAGGGGCCGCTCCGGGAACCCAGCTCCCAGCCGGCTGGAGGGCCTGAGCGTGAGTCCCCTGCCCCACCGTCCACTGCCGGGGTGCCTGCCCGCGCGGCCCCATCGGGGACTGGGTGACAGCTGCTGTCGCCGGCATTAACTCCCCAGAAACTGAGTGTGCTGTGAGACAGGAAACAGCCCGCAGGCAGAGAAGCTCAGGTGTTCAGGATAAGCAGTCTCTGAGGGACGAAGAAAGGGCTACAGAAGGGGGAAGAGGCAGTGGCAATGGCAGCATCTGACAGAGGGTCCATATAAAGGCGATACTTGCGTTTATGCCTCAAATGCTGGTGTTCTTATCCTGGTTTTGTTGGTGTCTTCTGGGACCCCAGGGGTTGATTATAGTTCTACTTAGTAATAATGAAATACAATTTGGATCAGCAGTGAGACATGGAAAGATCTGTACAAGATATTTTGGAAGAGATACCAGAATGGAAGACAGATGGATTTCACGGATGCCAGGCTGGGGGACACATCCTGGGGAAATTGCCCCGTCTGAAAGTAGGCCTGGGGCACTGGGAGTGAGAAGCAGTTTCACTGTGGTACAACAGCAAGACGGTACCCATGCACCAGGCAGAAGGATGTGACTGAGATCTTGAAAGTATCTCTCCCACGAGGCAGGGAGTGGAACTTTCGTGGAGCAGAACTGGAGTGTCGACTTGTGTGCCACTCCTGCCCAAAAAAGCTGACTCCACTTCCTGACACCTTTCTGTGTCTGAGGATCTAGTATTACCTCACCTATCACAGCCTCCACGTGAAACAGACTGAAATACCCCATCCAGAGAGGACAAGTGACGGGCCAATAGTAGGGAGAGCAGATCAAAGCCGACGCTCTTTCCACCCACCATGCGTCCCCATCTTTTAGGGAAACCACCCCATGCCATGTACTGAGCTGGGGACTCTTGCCCAAACAGCCTCTGTTAATTTTAGGCCGCCATTTCCCGCAGGGAGCCAAGAACCCAACACTGATTCCACACAGTTTCTCTGGACCACGGTTTCCCCTGACCTCCCCAACGCAGTTTCCCTTCCCACCTGCACTACGCTGGGTCTGAAATTAATTTTTACTCTTAACAGGTATACCGAACTTTCCATGAATTTAGGATAAAATGTGTAAGAAAGCAGGTTTTTCCCCCTCCAGAATGAGAAAAGAACATGTTTGAAGTCATTGGAATTGAACAATGTTCAGTTGTTACTTATGTTACTGAGACTTTCCAAGGGATAAATGTCGCTGTGAATGCAGCTGCTCCTCCCAGCTAGGAGGGTGGCTCCAGGCTTACTGCAGCATGCTGTGTTATAGAGGGAAATGCTTTGATGCAGACTCCTGGGAAACAGAAACTTTAAGCTGCACTTATTTTATAATGCAAACTCTTATCTATCTTACTGGCAGATTAGTGGTTTAGATTTCTAAATACCACACTATTCAAATGTCAGATCTGCTCAAAATAGGGTTCCTCAAGCACTAATGGTGACTGGTCATCACCAGCAACTGGAAAATGTGTTACACCGCTGATTCCTATGCGATGCTCGAGAGAGTCAGGTTAATAGTTCAGGCACTCTGTGTGTGTGTGTTTTATAAACTAGCTAGATGATTCCTATGAAGGTAACTCTCAAAACAATGATTAGATCCATAATTAAATGAGATTACTTGTGCATTTGAAAAATATCTTGGCAGTATGTATTAATAAATTTGACATAACTTTACTTCTGGAGATTTAGCCTATAAAAGTTAATTTAAGATGGGAGTAGCCCATGTGTGGGATGGTCAGGCACCCCAATGTCTTCTTGAAATAGTGGTAACCCCGAAAAAAACAAAATGTCTAAATATAGAAGAATGTAAATTTATGCAAATTATTTAACCACGGTGGAACTCAGTTTCCCCAAATGCAACAGTAATAATTCTTACCCAACAGGGTTGTTAAGATGATAATATAAATGTCTGTGGAGTGCTTGCTCAGTATCCATTAAATGTTAGTGTCCATGCTTCCCCTTCCCCTACACCCATCAAGACATTCAGTCAATAAAGTAATGTGTACCAGCTATTACCATTCAGAGATGTTTGCAGCACAATATTAATTGAAAACAGGGTCCATAACATAACTTCAGTACGAAGCAGCTGACAAGTACGCGTCGTGACCTACTGCGTTTGAGGCACTGTGTGAAGAGCTCAGCAAACAGGGATTAATGAAACGACTCGGACTCTTTTCTGACAGAAGTAAGTTTGTCTTTTTTTTTTTTTTAGATAGACATACCGTACGCTATCACTTATAAATGGAATCTTAAAAAAAAAGACAAACTTATTTACAAAACAGAAACAGACTCACAGACATAGAAAACTTATGGTTACTGGGGGGAGGCGGTGGAAAGGGATAAATTGGGAGTTCGAGATTTGCAGATACTAATATATATATAAAATAGATAAACAGCAAGTTTATACTGTATAGACAGGAATTATATTCAGTATCTTGTAGTAACTTACAGTGAAAAAGAATATGAAAACGAATATATCTATGTTCCTGTCTGACTGAAGTATTGTGCTGTGCATCAGAAACTGACACAACATTGTAACCTGACTGTACTTCAATAAAAATATAAATTAAAAGAAAAAAGAGAGGACGGAGAAGATGGCAGAGTAGAAGGACGCTCGCAGGTCACCCTCTCCCACAAATACACCAAGACCCACATCTACAGACCCACTCAGCCAACCAGAGCACCTGTGGAACTCCGACAGAACATCGCCCTCTTCAAAAGATAAAGACGCCAAAAATCTGGTAGGAGAAAAGGAAAAAAGAAAGAACAAAAGGCAAAGCAGCCCGGGACGGGTCCCGCGGGGAGGGAGCGGCAAAGGAGGACTGGCACTCGCTCGCTGGGTCTCCCCTCTCCAACTGAGAAGCCAGCGGGAACGAGGGGGAGCCTCCGAGGCTCGGATCTGTACAGAGCAGCCCTTGACTAACAGAACTAAGTTAAACGGGCGCAGAGCGTCCCCCCGACACCCAGCCTGAGACGCGGGCCGGCAGCGGCGGGCACGGCCAGGCTGCACAAGCCGGGCGGAGGACGGGGGCGGCTGCACGGAGGCAGCCCCGGGGGAACGCAAGGGGCTGCGCGCCGTGGCTGTGGGTGCACAGGGCAGAACCACCTGGGCCCTCCATAAAACAGCAAGGTTGATGTGCTCTCGGGGGAAGGGTGCACACCCCCATCTCTGAAAACCCGCGGAAAGTTTTCGGGGGGAAGAGAGGCGGGGCTCAGGCACAGCCGCCATATCCTCCGCGCTGAGCACTCAGGCGGGGGCGGGGGCGAAACCTGCATCCGCACCGAAGGGCTTAGCAGCCTCAAAGGCCAGACTGAGACTGGCCTGCAGCCCGGGGCAGATAGGATCCTTCCATCCTGGTCCCTCAGAGAACTTGCTCCACAAAGGCAAACAAGGAGCTGGGTTTTGGCTCGGAGCAGGGACAGGGCTGTCCCTCGGTCTTCCCCGAGCCCACCCGCGGAGCGCCGACCAGGGCGGAGCGCGCAGCCGCACAGAGAGCGGAGCTACCGGCCGCGGGGCAGGTAGAGCGAGAGCGGACCCCCGCCTTTCGGGCAGGAACACAGCCCCTGACGGAGGTGCTGGGAGGGGGCACGACCCGCCCTCCTACCCGGCCAGTCTGCAACATATGACTGCGGCATGGGGCGGGGTGGGGGGGGGGGGGGCAGCGACCCGCCCGCCCACAGCAGAGAGCTGCACCTGACCCAGTGTTAGGAGGCGCGATCTGCTTGCCGACAGGTGCTGGGAGCAGCACAGAAGAGGGCGCCAACGGAGGGCCTCTGGAAACAGCCACCTGAACTTCCAAAACAGGACGAAGACAGAAAGACTTCACATTAAAAGCACACAGACTCCAGGAGAACACCGACAAACACCCCCCCCCCCCTTTATTTTATTTTTATTTTTTTTTAAATCTGTTTTTACCTGTTCTATTTTCTATTACTCTCTTTAATCTTTACTTCTTAATTCATTTCTATTTCTCTTGGGTTTTGATGTCCTGCTATTGATTAGACACAGGTTTCAAATACATCTATTCATCTCCCCCCCCCCTTTTTTTGTAAAGGTTTCAAAAGGACGTCTCAACCCGATTAATACTCTGCTTCAACTCACTCTTCTATTATTCATTACACACTGTTTTCAAGCCCTCTTTCTCCCTTCTTTTAAAATTCTTTCTCTCTCTTATTTTTTCTTTTTTTCCTAAGTTCTATTCCTAAATAGGCATCAGATAGATAAAATCCTTAAGGACCAAAATAAACAACTGATACTCCATAAACCACAGTGCCAAAGAGGTATGAGCAAGATGAAGAAGCAGAGAAACCTTTCCCAATTAAAAGAACAAGAGAAATCCCCTGAAAGAAAGATCAACGAAATAGACATTGATAGCCTACTAGATCAAGATTTCAAAAAAGGAGTGATCGAATTGCTGAAGGAATTAAGAGATAGTGTTTAGAGATATAAAATAGGTCAAAAATGAAATTGAAGCTTAAAGAAGAGCCAAGTAGAATGGGTAAACTCATTGACAGAGATGAGGAATGATCTAATAGCTGTGCAAAGCCGACTAGATAATGCAGAGGAACGAATTAGTGATCTAGAAGACAGGGCAATAGAAAGCACCCATTCAGAAGAACTACAAGAGAAGCAAATAAAAAATAATGAAAATAGCATAAGGGACCTATGGGATAATATAAAGCGTCCCAATCTTCGCATAATAGGGGTCCCAGAAGGAGAAGAAAGATCAAAGGGGATTGAAAAGGTTTTTGAAGAAATCATGACTGAAAACTTCCCAAACTTAAAGAAGGAATCAGATATCCAAGTACAGGAAGCTCAGAGGGTCCCAAACAGGAAGAACCCAAATAGACCCAAACCAAGACATATTATAATCAAGATGCCAGAGTCAAGGATACAGAAATGATTCTAAAGGCAGCAAGAGAAAAGCAAAGAGTAAGTTACAAGGGAACCCCCATAAGGCTCTCAGCTGATTTCTCTACACAAACACTACAGGCCAGAAAGGAGTGGCAAGATATATTCAAAGCCCTGAATGAAAAAAAGATGCAGCCTAGGATCCTTTATCCAGCAAGGCTATCCTTGAGGATAGAAGGAGAAATAAAGTTTCACAGACAAAAAAAAAGCTGCAGGAGTTTAGCAACACTAAACCCATGCTAAAAGAAATATTGAAAGGGCTATTCTAAATAGAAAAGCAGCAGGATGCTACAGAAAGGAGAAACACACAACTGGAAAGGTGATAACTCATGAATTACAAATAAAGTAAACATGAAATTATAAAAGAAGACATACAAATCACTGAGAGTGGGAGAGGGAGGCAGGGAAATATAGAATATTTTTTTCTTTCTTTTTTAAAATTTTTTAACAGTAGGATGGGTTTGAGATCATGTTACTATCAGTTTAATAAAAACGGTTATAGTAATGGGTTGATAGATTTACAAAAAAGGGTAACCATAAGCCAAAAATTCACAAAGGAGTCACAAAAATTAAATAAAATCCATGATAATACAAAGGAAAATTACCAAACCACAAAAGGAAGAAGAAAGGAACAAAGAGAATATACCAATTCAAATGCAAAGATAAGTTCAAAATGGCAATAAACACACATCTATCATTAATTACTGTAAATGTTAATGGACTAAATGCTCCAGTCAAAAGACACAGAGTGGCAGACTGGATAATAAAGCAAGAACCTTCAATATGCTGCATACAAGAGACCCACTTTAGGGAGAAGGACACATATAGATTAAGAGTGAAAGGATGGAAAAGGATATTCCATGCAAATGGAAAAGCCAAAAAAGCAGGTGTTGCAGTACTGATTTCAGACAAAATAGACTTTAAAACAAAGGCCATAAAGATAAAGAAGGACATTTTATAATGATTAAAGGAGTGATACAAGATGAGGATATTACACTCGTTAATATATATGCACCCAATATAGGAGCACCTAAGTACATACAAGAATTACTAACAGAGATAAAGGGGGATATTGATGGGAATACAATCATAGTTGGAGATTTATCTTCCAGACAGAAAATAAACAAGGCAACAGACAAATTAAATACTACAATAGAAAAACTAGATTTGGTGGATATTTACAGAGCATTACACCCCCCAAAAATAGGATATACATTCTTTTCAAGTGCACATGGAACATTTTCCAGGATCGATCATGTACTTGGGCACAAAAGAAACCTCAACAATTTTAAGAAGATAGAAATTATCTCAAGCATCTTTACTGACCACAATGCCATGAAACTGGAAATCAACAACAGAGAAACAAAGGAGAAAAAAAGGAAAGCATGGAGATTAAACAATATGTGATTGAAAAAACAATGGATCAATGAGGAAATCAAAGCTGAAATTAAAAAATACCTTGAGACAAATGATAATGAAAGCACAACCACTCAAAACCTATGGGACACAGCAAAGGCAGTGCTAAGAGGGAAGTCTATAGCGATACAGGCCTTCCTCAAAAAAGAAGAACAATTTCAAATAAACAATTTAACCCACCACCTGAATGAATTAGAAAAAGAAGAACAAAAAGCCCCAAAAAGCAGCAGAAGGAAGGAAATAATAAAGATCAGAGAGGAATTAAATACAATAGAGATAAACAAGACCATAGAAAAAAATCAACCAAACCAAAAGCTGGTTTTTTGAAAAAGTAAATAAAATCGACAAACCTCTGGCCAAACTCATAAAGAAGAAAAAAGAGAGAGCACAAATTAGCAAAATAAGAAAGGAAAATGGAGAAATTACAACAAACAAAATAGAAATACAGAATATCATACGAGAATATTATGAAAAACTATATGGAACCAAACTGGATAACCTAGAGGAGATGGACAAGTTTCTGGAAACATACTGTCCACCAAAACTGAATCAAGAAGAATCTGAACACTTGAACAATCCGATCACTAGAAAGGAAATAGAAATAGCAATTAAAAACCTCCCTACAAATAAAAGTCCAGGACCGGACGGCTTCACCGCGGAATTCTACCAAACATACAAAGAAGAACTCATACCAGTCCTTCTCAAACTCTTCCAGACGATTGAAAAGGAGGGAATACTCCCAAACTCATTCTATGAAGCCACCATCACCCTGATACCAAAACCAGGCAAAGACACTACAAAAAAAGAGAATTATAGGCCAATATCACTGATGAACACAGACCCCAAAATCCTCACCAAAATTTTAGCAAATAGAATCCAACAACACATAAAAAAGATTATATACATCATGACCAAGTGGGGTTCATCCCAGGGACACAAGGCTGGTTCAACATACGCAAATCAGTGTAATACATCACATCAACAAGAGAAAGGACAAAAACCACATGATCATCTCAATCGATGCAGAAAAAGCATTTGATAAAATTCAACACCCATTTATGATAAAAACTCTTGCCAAAGTGGGTATAGAGGGAACATACCTCAACATAATAAAAGCTATATATGACAAACCTACAGCCAGCATAGTACTCAACGGTGAAAAACTCAAAAGCTTCCCACTAAAATCTGGGACAAGACAAGGATGCCCACTATCACCACTCCTATTCAACATAGTCCTGGAAGTCCTAGCCACAGCAGTCAGGCAAGAGAAAGAAATAAAAGGGATCCAAATTGGAAAAGAAGAGGTAAAAGTGTCATTATATGCTGATGACATGTTACTATATATAGAAAACCCTAAAAGGTCCCAGAGCTGACTGAAGAATTCAGCAAGGTAGCAGGTTACAAAATTAACGTTCAAAAATCGGTTGCATTTCTTTACACTAACAATAAATCAACAGAAGAAGAAAGTAAAGAAACAATCCCCTTTAAAATAGCACCCAAAGTAATAAAATATCTGGGAATAAATCTAACCAAGGAGGTGAAAGAATTATACACAGAAAACTATAAACCATTGATGAAGGAAATTAAAGAAGACTTTAAAACATGGAAAGATATTCCATGCTCTTGGATTGAAGAATCAATATTGTTAAAATGGTCACACTGCCCAAGGCAATCTACAGATTTAATGCAATCCCTATCAAATTACCCAGGACACATTTCACAGAACTAGAACAAATCATAATAAAAATTAATATGGAACCATCAAAGACCTAGAATTGCCAAAGCATTACTGAAGAGAAAGAAAGAGGCTGGAGGAATAACTCTCCCAGACTTCAGACAATACTATCAAGCTACAGTCATCAAGATAGCATGGTATTGGTACAAAAACAGACATATAGACCAATGGAACAGAATAGAGAGCCCAGAAATGAACCCACAAACTTTTGGTCAACTAATCTTCGACAAAGGAGGCAAGAATATACAATGGAATAAAGACAATCTCTTCAGCAAATGGTTTTGGGAAAAGTGGACAGCAGCATGTAAAACAATGAAGCTAGAACACTCCCTTACACCATACACAAAAATCAACTCAAGATAGATCAAAGACTTAAACATAAAACAAGATACAATAAACCTCCTAGAGGAAAATAAAGGCAAAACATTATCTGACACACATCTCAAAAATTTTCTCCTAGAAGAAATAAAAGCAAGAATAAACAAATGGGACCTAATGAAACTTATAAGCTTCTGCACAGCAAAGGAAACCAGAAATAAAACAAGAAGAAAACCTACGGAATGGGAGAAAATTTTTGCAAGTGAAACCGACAAAGGCTTGATCTCCAGAATATATAAGCAGCTCATGTGACTCAATAAGAAAAAAATAAACAACCCAATCCAAAAATGGGCAGAAGACCTAAACAAGCAATTCTCCAAGGAAGACATACAAATGATCAAAAAGCACATGAAAAAATGCTCCATATCACTAATTATCAGAGAAATGCAAATCAAAACTACAATGAGGTATCACCTCACACCAGTCAGAATGGCCGTCATTCAAAAATCCACAAATGACAAATGCTGGAGAGGCTGTGGAGAAAGGGGAACCCTCCTACACTGCTGGTGGGAATGCAGTTTGGTGCAGCCACTATGGAAAACAGTGTGGAGATTCCTCAAAAGACTAGGAACAGACTTACCATATGACCCAGGAATCCCACTCCTGGGCTTGTATCCAGAAGGAAATCTACTTCAGGATGACACCTGCACCCCAATGTTCATAGCAGCACTATTTACAATAGCCAAAACATGGAAACAGCCTAAATGTCCATCAACAGGTGACTGGATAAAGAAGAAGTGGTATATTTATACAATGGAATACTACTCAGCCATAAAAACCGACAACATAATGCCATTTGCAGCAACATGGATGCTCCTGGAGAATGTCATTCTAAGTGAAGTCAGCCAGAAAGAGAAAGAAAAATACTATATGAGATCGTTCATATGTGGAATCTAAAAAACAAAAACAAAAACAAACAAACAAAAACAAAGCGTAAATAAAGGACAGAAATAGACTCACAGACAAAGAATACAGACTTGTGGTTACCAGGGGGGTGGAGGGTGGGAAGGGATAGACTGGGATTTCAAAATTGTAGAATAGACTACACTGTATAGCACAGGGAAATATACACAAAATGTTATGATAACTCACAGAGAAAAAAATGTGACAATGAGTGTGTGTATGTCCATGAATAACTGAAAAATTGTGCTGAACACTGGAATTTGACACAACATTGTAAAATGATTATAAATCAATAAAAAATGTTAAAAAAAAAAAAAGAAAGAAAAAAGAAAATGCAAATTGTAATTGGTATAGTGCCCAGCTACACAGCCACTCTTTGGACTGAAGAAGGCTCACACGGGAGCGAGTGCAGTGCCATATCCCTTGGCCTTACGTTTGCACATGCTTCCTGAACATCCCAGCTTCTCTCCTTCCCTTGTCCCACACAAACACGCAAGGCCACCACGAGGGCAAATTCACACTCATGTTCCACAACTGAAGGCAGATGTTGCCTTCTTGAATCCTGTCTTTCAAGTTCCCATGTGTTTTCACTGTGCTTTTTAAATGCCTCTCTCCTCAACATTTTGAGTGTATGTATTTTTCTCTTTAAGTCTGGGAGCTCCACCAAGGCGGTCTGTCATCTTACTCATTTCCTTAAGCTCAGTACTTAACTTGGATCCCAGCACACACAATGGTTCAATATGAAATAATGAATGAACACAGGACCTGGTATCAGCATCTATGACACCGTGACACTGGGTCACCTAACTCCCCGACGCTTGAGTACCTCTCTCTCTCTAACTGAAGGAGGTGACTGCTACTTGCTCCTGTCTCCTCTACGCTGCTTTTCTGGCGTGTAATCAGTTAATCACTGCAAAACTCTCAGAAGATAAGGGACATGGAACAATGCCAGATGGCAACCAAGTCCCAAGGCACCCCAAGGCGGCCTGTCAGTCAGTGACGTCACGGAGTGCAGCTTCCAGCACCAGACAGTCCGACAGCTGCGGAATCTCGTCTGTATGTCACGCTGGTGTCAGCGATCCTGGGGCCTCAGCTATGATTCCTGCTCATTCATGTTCATAATCTCAGCTCTGCTAGCACCTGTTCGGATGTATCACTGAAAGGTGAACATGTAACACCACTGCATTTGGCTCTGATATTCAATTTCACTTGTGTTCTTTATTTATCTGCAACAGTTGCAAACCTTTTATAGTCATGAATTCTACCATCACAGGAGGAATTCGAGGCTGGGATTGTCTAGGAACAAGCTGACACTAGCTCTGGAACGTGATGGTCAACTCTAGTCATGTCGTCTCACTTTGAATAATCAGATGTTGGATGAAAAGCAAATATGGCTGCTTAAATGCAAATAAACTTACAAATAAACACACATAAATGCACTTCCTAAAACTGTACACGCTTCCCAATATTTCCATTTCCTCATATTCCCCCAAATTCGCTGCAACAGTGGACCCTCCAACCCCCATTCAAGCCACCCCAGCTGATCCTGCAAGGAGCAGAGCTGTTCCCATCAAGCAATGCCCAACGTGAAGATTTAAGAGAAAAATGTTTGTTTTTTCAGCCTCTAAGTTATAAGGTGGTTTGTTACACTGCCAGCGATCACTGATGTAGTCCCCTCTCCACTCCTAATTCCTGCTCTTACAGCCAGACATTTTAAACTTGTTTTGCTATTTCTTCTGGAAGTTGCTTCCGTATTTCTAGCTAGCATCATCTCAATACCAATTAAAGCAAGTTACGCACACTTTCTGAGGCTCAGTTTATCATCTGTAAACAGGAGTAGCAATTACAGCTTTGTCACTGGTTCTCCTAAGGATTTCCTGAGACCATAAACTTAGACACATAGTACAGGAAATGGCACAGGGTAAGGACTATATAAAGTACAATTTTTAATTAGGAGAAAATCACATTTTCCAAGTCAATGTAGACTAATCAAGAGAGTGAAGACCCATAACAAGGATGCACATCGTCAGGGTCTATCTAAATTTAAATTAGCATGACCTTGAAACAAGAGAGTCAGGCACAGCTGAGTCGGTTCATATATGTTCATGTAGCTATTTCTCGATTTTTAAAATAGTGGACAAACTATACCATAGAAGATGACCACTTAGCTCTCTTACAGTGATTATGAAGGCATTCCTTCTCCACCTCCCTGCTATGGTACCATCATAAATTTTTATTTAACTAGTATTTACATTATAACCTTTTAAATAATTTTATATCTGATCCATATTCTATGATTAACCTATGTCCTTTTTTCATTTTTGAAGCTATTTCTTACAGCTTTCTTGTTCTGGTGAATATTCTATTACCTGCCATTAATTCATAAACAAATGCTTTGCTTTAAGCATTCCTCTGACTCTCGGCTGCCTGTCCAAGTTTGCAAGTGAGTTACTAAAAATCTTCCTGTCACTGCCCACAGAACCTTCTCAGGGCTGCCCTGGCATGACCTCTCCTGCTCCTTCCTTCCTCCCTCCCTTTTAATCCCTTCTCCATGGCTGGGTCTCCTCCTCTGTGGGACTTTCCAGGACCTGCCCTCAGGCATTGTCTTATGATTTAGTCTAAAACAAGATGTTGGAAGTAGATATGATATAAAAGAATAATAGGACTTGAGACTCTTAAAATCAATTAGAGTTCAGTAAGAGAATTCCTCTTAAATTGTGAAAAAAAAAGTATACACACACACACACTCTACATACGCGCACACACAGATGTATTTTCTTTCACATTGGTGGACTATTCCCTTTTGAATGGATCATGAAATTAAATCAGACTTTCTATTTTTCTCTTTTGGTAAGTTAGCTAGCACTCAATACGCCAGGAAACCTGCATAGACCAATGAGGCAACCCCCATCACGAAGAGTCAGGTAGACAAGCTCGCTGTCTCTCTGCTTTGCATTCTACTTCTTCTAAACGATAGTGGACCTGTTCGTCTTGAAGAAGGATGTTCTTAGAATCAAAATGGTTAGCGATCTCCTAAGTTACAGAGAGGGCTCTACGCCCCCTTCTCATGCACTTTTTCCCCATGTGAAATCAGAAGAGCGCAGCGGGGTCTGTATGCTGTTCACATACTACACCCTCCATCCCCTTTGGCTGAAAGTGATAACAGATGGTGTTTTCTAGCAGAAAAATCAACCTGGGCATCTTACAAAAACAAGTTCTTCAAGTGTAAATGGCTTATTTTATATTCTCTTTCTTCTTCTTTCTCCCTACCCCCTCCTTCTTCCTGCTCCCCCCACCCTCACCTATAGCTCCTGTACTGAAACCAAGTGCAAAGAAGGTATCTGTCTATTTAAGAGCTTGTAAAAGACAGGCAGGAGAGTGTTAACTGCTGCAGACTTGGTGATAAAAATCAAATATAGCGTTAACACTTGACTCTTTTTTTCATCCATAGCTGCTTCTCTGTTTTAGAAATCCCAAACTGATTTGTCAAGACAGATCAAAGAGACAAAAAAAAAATGTCTACTGGGATTACTGCTTCTGAGGGTGAACAAAAGACAGACAGTGAGTTACAGAGAAGGAAAAAGGGGTGGGGGGAGCATGCTGTCCCAGCTTCATTACTTTTTAGAAGGCTAGCTAATGACGACCTTCACCGCCCTCCTGATAAAGAGAAGCTACAGGGTTTCCACCTTGTCCTCATCTCTCTGAGACTTACCACAGCCTAACACCTTGCCCTCTTGTTTTGAGAGCCCAGAACCCTGAGCGCTTCCAGTTCTTTCCTCCAGGGCACATAACGGAAGGCAGCAGGTGCGATGGTCTCAATACACCCTGAGTCATCACGAGTAACTCTCTCTGAGACTCACCGTTCTCATCTGCAAAACAGGTACCAGTATTCTAGCTGGGCGTTAGTGTGGCTGGATTTGGAAAACAGAGAATCCTGTCAACCTCACTCTAGTCAGATGAACTGTCGCATACATGTACTCATCTACCTTTGTCTGTCTGGTGTGGGGGTGTGTGTTTTCATGTACAAAAAGAGAGAGATGGAGCAACAGCTTAAAAGGTAGAAAGGAAAAGAAATAGAAAGGCGAGGATCAGCATGAATATCCTAGGATGTGTGTACATATATATCCATGTATTTATACACACAGAAATAATGTAACTGTGCAATAAAACCAGCTGTGAGTACAGCAACACGACGGGAAAATACCCTTAAAAGAAACACTTTCCTTTGCCTTTACAGGGCACAGGGTTGAGCACAGCAAATTTAATCCCACCACACTGCCATTCTGTCTGTTAAAATGTGAGCGCCGTGTAAAAGGCAGAACAGGAAAGGGTTTGGTTCTTAACTGTTCTTTTCATGCTCAGTCTTCAGGATCCGTCTTAGGTCACTTGATCCAGAGACCTGAAAGACACTTGTTCTTATCTCAGAAAATATAAATCTGTATACAGTGTGAATCCAATATCAATAAACATTTTGCTAATTTTGATGAGATTTCCCTTTGTGGATTGTAACTGGAGTTCGCCACCTAATCCGTAAAAAAAGGAGTCTCTCGAAGCATTTATTTATGTTTTCATTATTATAGAAGGTGAAACACAGTAAGAACCAACCCCCCCACCAAATCCCTCCAAACTTTGTGGAAGAGATTTTCACTCCTTACAGTGGTTTTGTGGGACGAGAGTCGCCACTACCAGACACTGCACATGGAACAATGCGTGAAGGTTTAGCTTGGTGGAGGGAAAGAAATGAAATCCTCAGATGGGAAACACAGAGAAAGGCCAGCCGTGGCAGGTGGGCACAGGGAAAGGAACAAATGTAACGTTTTTGCCGTGACTGGGAGACATCCAACCAGCTCTACTGCAGAGCTCCTTCAAGGGACACGACGACGTATGGGTCAGCGAGCGAGCCCAAAGGACTGGGAAGGGAGGCGAGTGAAAGAGATGACCAAGGGCCTGGGATCAAAATCCTCTATGACTGATGCTGGCCTACAAGCAGCTGAACTCAGGACAATGAAGACCAGGACTCTGAGCCTGGCCACGGTGCCAGGCATGGAATGAAGATGGAAGGCCCTTCCTTGCTCAGGCATGCAGGAATGCAAAGGGTCCATAAAGCCTGAATGCGCCTGAACAGGAGAAGACTTGCCACAAGTCATGACCGAGACAATCTGCTACCAGCTGAGTCACGTGAGGAACTCAGAGTTGCTTCACATGGTTTAATAAAATGCAGGAGCATGACATTTTCCAAACCTGAGATTTTGGAGTCAAGTTTATCGCAGTTACAACATTTATTTCGCATCTAGGAAGATCTAGAGAGTAAAATGAGAAAGCAGGTGCTGTCTTTTCCTAGAGGAGATTACAGTCTAGCGGTCATTCCTAGCAGCTATGGAATGAGCCAGAGACGGGCGGGGAAGGGGAGATGAAGGACACGTGCTGGGTCCTGAAAGAGGAGTAAGAACTTTATTAAAGGACAAGAGGCTGGAAGGTACTTAACAGAGGACATGAACACTGTCCGTGTCCATCATGAATAAGTGTGTAGATGTGGATATATTTTAAAGTTGATAATAAAGAAGAAAGAGAAGATGCAGATAAACCTAGCGGAGTGAGCAGGAGCAGATCCTGCAAGGCCTGGCGGGATGAGAAGCGGGTCTGCTGTATAAAACGACCACAGAGTCCCGGGGGGGATTTTCAAGCAGCAAAGCAACCTGGTCAGATTTGTGGAGTAGGAAGAGGTGGGGGGGTAAATAAAGGCGAGAAGAGGAGGTAAGACTGGAAGGAACTCCAGTCCAGATCTAAACTAAACGGACTGGTAGAAATGGATGTGGGAAACCTGGGAGGTGAGTTCAATACAGCGTTTATATTGTAAAACTCAGTCGTGTTCACTGCTCTCTTGCTAGAATCTGGCATATCGTTCCCAGCACAAAGTAGAAATCTAAGAAGTACGTTCTGACTAGAAGGAGTAGAAGAGGACCCCAGTATCCCACCTTGATAACTGAAATAAGGAACTCAAGAGTGGGGCTTTGGCCAAGATAATGGGTTTGATTTTGGACCTCTTGAATTTGAAGACCCTGCAGCTCATCCAGGTGGAGAGGTCCTCAATGCAGTGAGATGTGTGGGTCAGGGACTCGCACGGAGGTTGGGACAAAGGAATATCACCAAGAAAGTTATTCCCCCAACACTCCGCACTCAGAACCAACTGACCTGGGAAGCCAGATACTAGCCAGCAAGGTTTCTGGACACAGTCTTGCTAAAAAGAGGGCATACTTACAGAGATTATATATTAAACACTGACTTTTCAAAAGATGTATTTAAAAACACACTGGTTTTTAGACACTTTTTGATAAGGCTATATTTAATTAAGAATATTTTCTAAAAGTATCCCAAAGGAGTTTTAAAGATAAATGTATCTCTTTTTGTAATTATATACTATTCCTCATACATTAGAAATAAAAGTTGCTTATAATGCTCACTGATTTTCAAGGAAGGGGTATCAGGGTCCAATCACATGGTAAGACTTTTTTTTGCTGAGTATGACCAACAGTATGCTTCTGCAAGCTTAGCATGGTAATAGAGGAAAGTGAATTCCTTAGTTATATAAAAAGGGAAGAATTTTAATGAATAAGGGATGGTGAGGATGTGAGAAGGTAGAATATGAAGAGCAGAGATGGGAGGAGAGGGCATCCCTATGAATGATACATCCTTCTCTATAATTACAGGTCTTATGGAAGCAACCTATATGCCTATCGACAGATGACTGGATAAAGAAGCTGTGGTATATTTATACAATGGAATACTACTCAGCCATAAAAAGAATAAAATAATGCCATTTGCAGCAGCATAGACAGACATGGAGATCATCATTCTAAGTGAAGTAAGCCAGAAAGAGAAAGAAAAATACCATATGATATCATTCATATGTGGAACTAAAAACAAGAAAAGAAAAAGAGGATACTAATGAACTTATCTACAAAACAGAAACAGATTCACAGACACAGTAAACAATTTTATGGTTACTGGGGAAAAGTGGGTGGGGAAGGATAAATTTTTGGAGTTTCAAGATTTGCAAAGGTTAACCACTATATGTAAAAATAGATAAACAACAAGTTTCTTCTGTATAGCACAGGGACCTATATTCAGTATCTTGTAATAAGCTTTAATGAAGAAGAATATGAAAACGAATATATGTGTGTATATGCATGACTGGGACATTGTGCTGTACACCAGAAACTGACACATTGTAACTGACTGTACTGCAATAACACAAAAAAAATTAATTATAATTACAGGTCTTGAGGAAATCGGTGAAGGGCCTGAGTTTTAAAGTTGTGTGTATCTTGTGGCCTTGTGTAAAGTTTTCTGTGTCTTGATTTATACGGCAGAGTATAGATATACAACAAGAGGATTTAGGAGCACAGAAGGAGAAGGGGTCCAGGTAATAGAAGGAATTGCTAGCAATCTTCAAAAGGCTTTGGATAATCTCCAGTGGGAGAACTGAGTCTTGAAGCAGTTGAATCATGAGGAGACCTGAGTTCACTTCTGAGTTATACCTCAGTAATACAATCCCATTCATGAGAAAAATCTCCTAATATCTTTAGGAACATTTATCTATGTAGAAAATCTATAATTAAAGAATGTTACTTCACACTAGCTTTAAACATTGATGCACTAAATCTACTAAAACCATAAATTGTATTATGAGTCCTTAACATTTAGATCACCATCTGTTCAGTTCTCTCCACCTTCATGGTCCTTCTATAATATCAGGCTTGAAACAGTTATCTCATTTGGGAAAAATATGAGCTCAGAGAAAATCAAGTCAGGGTTTTAAGACAGCACTAACACTTGTGGAATGAGTTTATTCATTTCACATAATTTGAATTAACTTCTCTGTTAAGCTGTTATGTATAGATGTTGAAGATTCAGATACATAAATAAAATTCTATCCTTGCATTACCTATGTTCCATGGTTTTGAAGATCAGGGCAGGGAGGGAGAAAGAAACAGCAAATACTAGTAAACTTGAGTGCTAAACTAAAATATCTTATCTAGAATGCACTGGGAGCAATTTAAGATCTTAAGCCAGGAAATGGTCAGAATTCAAATTTACTAAGACCAGTTCTGCAAGTTCTGAAATGGGCATCCCAGTTGCAGCAGAAGTCCAGGTAAGACGTGATCAGAGCCTGAAGCCAGACTGCGGCAGTAAAGGATAAAAGCAAGGGCTACCTGGGACCAGCAGGGCTCTGCCACTGTCAGAACCTATGTGTGAGACGGGGCGTGGAGGCCTCAGCGACACCCAATTTTCCTGCAAGAGTAACTAGATGGATAGCAAAGTCATGCATAGGAATAAGGAATACAAAACTGGCGAGCAAGGTGAAGGAAAAGATGGTGAATCCTGTTCTGAGCATGTCACTTAAGTTGCCTGTGGGTCATTCAGGTGAAGTTGGCAGGTGGATGCTGAAGGTCTGTAGGTCAAGGGAGACTGAGAACTAGAGCCGTCAGGTCTGCGTGTTGTCCCCGTGCGGGTGGTACTTGAAGTCATGAGAACGCCTCGAGGTGGTTCAGGGAAACGAGGTCTACTGAGAGGAGAGGTTTCTCTGAGAAACATCAGCACTTGGGAATTTCAACCAATGTCCATTTCCATCCTAGAACCTCACCGCCAACCCCTATAAGTGTCGGGGAATATTAGGGAATACAGTGTCGGGAGGGCTGGATTATCAACACACTAGGAATATGCATGGTAAATGGACTCTCCACATCCTTGTCCACATCTGCACGTTCTTTAGCTTGTGTCTTTATCCTTAGAGCTAAATCCTCCGTGACTTTTCTTTGTCAACAGCTTGTTGAAATATCTCGCCCACTGATGTTCCCAGTTAGGTTATTTTAGGTATGCATTTTTGATTCATTCATGGAACAGTCTGACTCCATTCCTTAAAATATTTGCTGACAACTTTTAAGCCTGGCTTCTCCATCTTCCCCTCCTGCCCCAGCCTGCAGCCACTGGGGTGAAGTTCAAACTACGTGTAGGAACCCTGCCTGACCCCATCCCTAAACCATAATACAAGCCCCAAGCCTGTCTCCTTTGCCTGATTCTCTCAAGCCATTTTCCATCATTAAGGAGCCACCTCAATCTCATTATGAGAATGAAAAGATCTGTTCATACCCTTTTGGTGCGCGCGCGCACACATGCACTCATAGCACCATCACTGTCAACATCCAAACCAAATGTTGGGTAGTGTGTATCTTGTCTCCACTGGGTGGATTAATTTCACCGTCATTTTAGTTGCATCTTCTTAAGAAGAAGAAATAAACACAAACATGCAATCCACCACATTTAGAGGAAGCCTCCTCAATCCACTGATTCTGGGTCACTGGGTTGTGATTAGAAAAAATAATGTGAGCGTATTTGCTTGCCACTTGACATGGTCCTCTGCAGAAATTCCAGGTGGGTGAGAATAGCCATAAATGTATACTTCTGTATTACATTTTGATCTATGGGAACAGGCAGTTTTCTTAATTTAGGGGCTGTGCAGAAGAGGTGAGGGATCAAAATGGGCTGTATGCTGCTCTAATGAGCTGCTTTCCAGCATTAGCTGCACTCAGGGAGAACCTGTGCTCCACGGAGGAACTGACAACCCATGAGAATTTAGAGTGTGGGTTACAACATGGTCAGCTCTGCTCAGGGTCCACGATAGGAGATAGATCCCTCCTGGGTCCACGATAGGAGAACACAGTTTGTTTTAGTCCCCTCCCTCCACTGTGCTCAAAGTATAATGATGATCTGAGCATTAAGTGAATGGGATAATAGCAAGAGAAAACAATGAGAAAATGTGCTTGAGAGAGAGAGAAATATGAAGAAACCCTTGATCAAGAATAAATAAATTTTGAAGCCTGTGACTTTAGGTGCACACATGTTGGATCTGTTTTGTGCTTTGAATGAAGCAGATGGGAGAAATTCCACCCATGGGGGAGGCGTGCTGAAAAAGCAAAGCCCCATGAATGTCAATCAAACGGAGTGCTGCAGGACACCTCCAGGGACTATCCCAAAGCCCCCGGGAGATGAGGGAGGCAGGCATGAGTAGTTTTTAAAAGCTCATTTAATAGAGCCATTGTTTCTATAATGAAGGCTACAGAATTTTAAGCTGGACAAAAGCCTCTTGGCTTGAGGCTGCTGCAGGGATGGGGCTAAAAGCAGAAAACTAGTCTAAAGGAATGAAGGGTCAAGACCAGATTGTAAATGGACCTGAATGCTAGTTTTTAAAGTTTGCAATTTGTTTGGTAGGAAACGGATGAGGGGAGGGGCAGCTTGGATATGCAGGCAAAAGAGTAGCATGGTCAGGATATAATTCAAGAAGACAGCTGCGTTAGCCCACAGAGTGTTTCGAGGGGGTGATGTGGGTTTGACTATGGGGAGAGGCTGGTAAGGAGAGAACCGAAAGGGTGAATTCTAGATTTCTCGCTTCAGCATAAAGTGGATGTTTGCACCATCAATAAAGAGCAGGAAGATCCTGTTTATTGTTTGAAAAGCTAAAAAATAAAAGCTACCATATATCAAAGGTTATTGGGAAGAATTAATACTGTTAAAATGGCCATACTACCCAAAGCAATCTACACATTTAACGCGATCTCTATAAAATTACGCAGGACACTTTTCATAGAACTAGAACAAATAATCCTAAAACGTATATGGAATCACAAAAGACCCAGAATTGCCAAAGCATTACTGAAGAAAAAAGAATGAAGCTGGAGGAATAACCTTCCCAAACTTCAGACAATACTATAGAGCTGCAGTAATCAAAACAGCATGGTACTGATACAAAACCAGACATATGGATCAATGGAACAGAATAGACAGCCCAGAAATAAACTTACAAACTTTTGGTCAATTAATCTTTAACAAAGGAGGCAAGAACATACAATGGAATAAAGATAGTCTCTTCAGCAAAAGGTGTTGGGAAAACTGGACAGCAGCACGTAAATTAGTGAAGTTTGAACACTCCCTAATAACACACACAAAAATAAACTCAAAATGGCTTAAAGACTTAAACGTAAGACAAGACACTATTTACCTCTTAGAAGAAAAAATAGGCAAAACATTCTCTGACATAAATCTCAGCAAATGTTCTCCTAGGGAAGTCTACCCAGGCAATAGAAATAAAAGCAAAAATAAACAAATGGGACCTAATTAAACTTAAAGGCTTTTGCACAGCAAAGGAAACCATAAGCAAAACAAAAAGACAACCTGCAGAATGGGAGAAAATATTTGCAAAAGATGCAACTGACAAGCGCTTAATTTCCAGAATATATAAACACCTCATAGAACTTAACAAAAAAAGAAACAACCCAATCCAAAAATGGGCAAAAGACCTAAGCAAGCAATTCTCCAAAGAAACATTCAAATGGCCAACAGGCACATGAAAAAATGCTCAATATCGCTAAATTATCAGAGAAATGCAAATCAAAACTACAATGAACTATCACCTCACACCAGTCAGAATGGCCATCATTCAAAAATCCACAAACGATAAATGCTGGAGAGGCTGTGGAGAAAAGGGAGCCCTCCTGCACTGCTGGTGGGAATGCAGCTTGGTGCAGCTGTTATGGAAAACAGTATGGAGATCCCTCCAAAGACAAAAAACAGACTTACCTTATGATCCAGCAACCTCACTCCTGGGCATATCCAGAAGGAACTCAAATTTGAAAACATACATCTACCCAAATGTTCATAGCAGCACTATTTGCAATAGTCAAGACCTCAAAACAATCTAAATGTCCATCGACAGATGACTGGATAAAGAAGCTGTGGTATATTTATACAATGAAACTACTCAGCCATAAAAGAGAGTAAAATAATGCTATTTGCAGCAACATGGGTGGACCTGGAGATTGTCATTCTAAGTAAAGTAACCCAGAAAAAGAAAGAAAAATATCATACGATACCACTTATATACGTGGAATCTAAAATAAAAGACAAACGAAGTTATTTACGAGACAGAAACAGACTCAAAGACATAGAAAACAAATTTATGGTTACCGGAGGAGGGAAGGGATAAATTGGGAGCGCAAGATTTGCAGATACTAACTAATATGTACAAAACAGATAACAAGTTTATACTGTACAGCACAGGGAACTATATTCAATATCTTGTAGTAACTCACGGTGAAAAAGTGTATGAAAATGAATATATGTATATTCATGTACGACTGAAACATTACGCTGTACATCAGAAATTGATACAACATTGTAAACTGACTGTACTTCAATTAAAAAAAAAGATTATTGGGTACCAGGCAATGCATAAAATACATACTTTTATTAAATTCTCCAAAAACCTTGTGGGGGGGTGGATTGTTCCCCTATTTTCTAAGAAACTAAAATTTAGCAAGACTGATGACTTCTCTGAAGCCAACTAGTTCATTAACTTGTGGATACAGAACTGAAAATTTGTCTGATTTCAAAGCAACTCTGATTTTTGCTATTTCACCCATTGGGCTGCATGCCACAGCCTACAAGGCCTGCGCTCGCCCAGCTTCAAGACCAAAGAAAGGGCCAGAGTCAGCAACAGAGGCATCGGTGGTTCAGTGGGTGGGGGAGCTTCCACGTTTGAGACAAGGTTCTGGAGTGATACCCCACCGTGGTGGCGGTCTTTGCCCCGGAGGGAGGGGAAGGGTACCTGTTATAGGGGGAACTGACATCAGGCTGGCTCATTGGTTACCAGGGAAACTAGCAGAGGGGCATGCTCCTTTGATAAACAGACTGGAGAGTTCTGACCTAAAGCTAGAATGATCATTAGCTGGGCCTGGGGCAAGTACGTAGGAAGCTCAGTCACATGAGCAGGCGTAGGTGAAGCAGGCACTGGTTGAGCAGAGGATGCACCGAGAGTAAGAAAAGAGCCATCCTGGGTGGCCTGACAGACAGCCCCTAAGACTGAGTTATTTTGATGGCTACGGGGCAGAGGTACCTGTCCTGCTCCGTTACTCCCTCCTTCTTTCCTTCACTGATTCATTCATTCACAGAGCAACAAGTACTGAAAACATTACATGGGGCAAGGTCTCTTGTCCAGACTGTTTCAAGCAGGGAAAACAGATGTGGCTAAGTGATCTTATTTTGCCTGTAGTGTCCATGCATTATGTGCTTTTCCACTCTGGCTTGAGGGATTATAACAATAAGTAACAAATCAAGAAATAAATGTCAGCTATTATTGTCAAAAGTCACAGGAGTGGTTGTATTGGTAGTAAACATCCGAACACTACTGTGTTAAAACTCATGTTTAAAATTTCACTATTTATAGCAACAATTATGACTTCTGAGATTTAATCTTCTTGCCCAGAACTGGACCTCAAAATGAGGCTTTGTAACAGCAAAGATAAATGGCTTTGCCAGAGGCATGTGCCAGGGAAGTGACATGCACAACTCCTAAAATTCATAGAAGATTGCTTCCAGGGACATTCCAGACTGAATTCACTCCACAGGGACATCTGGCCAGGGGGATGAGTAGCAGCTGAAATCTCATCCAAACCCCCCTTGCCAGGCATCCGTCTTAGATCCTTCTTCTAATTCACATGCATCCTCTGTCCACTCACTCAAGCCACACATCAATGTAGCTCTGTCCCCACAAAAGGAGAGAGTGTGACTGCAAATTCTCACAAAGGTGCCTTGAGAGTTAGTGGTGACCACAGCCGGTCTGGATGCCCATATGTGGACCTTGGCTCTGCAGGTCCTGATGCAGGACAGACAGTACTATGTTACCCAAGACTGGCTTTTTAAAGGTAAAATTCTAAGTCTATATAAAACTGCATTTTCAAGTTGTGTGAATTTGGGAATACAATTAGAATTCTCTTCATTATTTCTAAACAATTTGCTTTTGGGCTCTTTGTGACGTTTTGAAGGTGCAATGGATTGGGCAGGACTGAACAAGGATCAAGGAGGGAGAATGAAACTTGGTACTGGGGATGCCATCTCATTCCTCCTAATTATTATTATTAATGACAATAATGTCACACAGTTATGTCTGGTCTTGCTACAGCCGTAAAATCTTTGCTACTATTTTCAAACCATAAATGAATCATGGGTTGGAACTTCACAGTGGGGGCATTCTGAGGGCTTTAGCACACATCCTGAATGGAAAATGCTTTCATCTCGTTAAAAAAAAAAAAAAAGTGTCTGAATTCAGGTTCTCATGGCAACACATTCTGAGACTAAAGACTGTGCCAACACAGCGCAAACCATCTAGAGGTACACTTACAAAAGGGTCACTGCTGGACCATCAGCCAACAGAAAGCAAAACACAGACAGCAAACAAATTCTATGCACCAGGTAGGATTCCTGGGCTCCTTTTACTCATGTCTCTCGGCCTCTCTGCTGGAGTTACCCGCTCCTGCACTTCTCACCGCTGCCCTCGCGACCATGAAACCTCTTCTCACCCACCCAGTCAGCATGCTTCCCATTTCTTTCAGGTGCCTCTTTGAAGCTTATCAAAAACCACATTTCTCACCGTCCTTTTAATTTTCTCCTTAAAAAGCCTCCAGAGCTAAAAATCTCTGATTGTGCTTTTTTTCTGGTTACTCTAAAGTGGTGTCGACAGACAGCAGACATGCCAATGACTGTTTGCAGGTTAACGAGTCTCAGATTATTCACACGGCCAGTCAATCTTACGAATTCCCTCGGGACTCATCAGGACGACGGCCAGAACCCCAAGGAAATGGTGCACATCGCAATTTCAACGTCTCAGGTGGCGACCACCTAAATGCTCTGATCTTGAAAAGTCACGTGTGTGTGTTAATGGAGAAGTCTCCCTCTGATCAGGGGCTCTGAGCACGGTCACGGCGGGTAGCAGCGCTTCTGGTAACGGCAGCCCAGGCAAGTCAGACTAACTCTCTTGCTGAGAACAATTAGAATCACTGGAAGTAAAGCCTGCTCAAAGACACTGAATGGGTAACAAGCCTGAGAAGAATTACCAGAAAAAAAGGAAAAGGAAGAAACGAAAATTCACAGAGATATGAGTGAGTTGCTGCGGGAGACATCATTGGACACGCACGTGCAGTGGTGACAAACAACATCGTGAGATCCTGTGCAGCCTTCAGTTCCCCCTGTGGGAACACTACACGGCCACAGTGCAGTATCACCACCGGGAAGGCGACACGGGACAGTCCACTCGCCTTCCTGACACTCTGTCAGCTGTACATGCACTCCATGTGTGTGCATTCAGTTCACTGCAAGTATATCACACGTGTAGATGTATGTGACCCCTACCACAGTCATGACACAGAAAAGTCCCTTACAAGGATCCCTCATGCCATCCTTTGGCAGGCACAACCACCTCCTTAATCCCTGACAGCCGCTAACTGTTCTATGTCTCTGTAACTGTATCATTTCAAGATACTGCATGAGTGGAATCGTACAGGATGCATTCGTTTCCTAGGGCTGCCTTAGTACGATTTCCCACGGGGTGGCTGCAACAACCGATGTGTACTTTCTCACAGTTCTGGAGGCTAGAAGTCCAAAACCAGAGCACTGGCAGGCTTAGATTTCCCCGAGGCCTCTCTCCGACCTGCAGGCGCCTGCTCCTGGCTGTGTCCTCATCTCCCGGCCCCTCTGTGCCCACACACCCCTGGGGTCTTCCAGTTCTCACAAGCACATCAGTCACGCTGGATTAGAGCCCTGCCTCAGTGGTCTCATTTTAACTCAATCATCCCTTTAAAGGCCTTATTTTCAAACAGTTACCCTCTGAGATACAGGGAGTGGTGGCTTCAACACATGGCCCTAAGGGAAGGAGAGGGACCACAATTCAACCCGTACCAGAGATTTTTGGAGGACGTTTGCCCTTAGCATGATGACGCTGAGATCCATCCAAGTTGCTGCGTGTATCAATAGTTCTTCTTTTTTGAGCTGAAGAGCATTCCATGGTATGAGTACACGACACTTTTCATAACCATTTACCTACTTGAAGGCCACTGGATTGTTTACAGTTCGGCACCACTACAAATACAGCTGCTGTCAACATGCACACGCGTTGTTTTTGTGTGAACATAAGCTTTGATTTCTCAGGGATAAATGTCCAACAGAGCAACTGCTGACTCTGGTAAGCAAATGTTTGATTTCAAGAAACATCTTTAGTTAATAAGAAACTGCCGTCCTCTTTTCCAGAGTGCTGTACCATCTTACATCCCCACCAACCATATTTGAGTGATGCAGTTTCCACATAAACTCACCAGAATTTGTGTTGCTGTTTAATTTTGTTATTCTGATAGTGATACCATGTTGTAGTTTTAACTTGCATTTCTCTAATGGCTAATAATGTTGACCATTTTTTCACGAGCTTGCCAGACGCATACATTTTTCAGTGAAATGTCTGTGTTTTGCCCATTTCTAACTGGACTGTTTACTATTCAATTTTAGTTTCCAATTATTTCCTCCTAGTCTATTGCTTATCTTTTAACCCTCTTCATGAAGTCTTTCACAGAGCAAAATGTTAAATTTTGAGATGGCATGACTTATCAAATTTGATACAGCAGCAGTATATTTCTTATTCAAAGGCAAATGTTTTATCTCAACTTTGTTGATACCCCCCTCCAGCTACTCTAGATGTAGTCAGGAGAATCTTAAATCTGCTGATGTTTCTCCAAGTTGTAAGATGTGAACCAAGTTCCAATAGTCTCCAGTTCACCAAAGACTCCTTCTGAGATACACTGGTTTCCCATCTCCAAGAATCAGTATGGAAATAAAAAAAGAATGCTATGAATTGGTATAACAATATTTTTATTTTCATATTTGACCCCATTTCACATAGATTTTATTCCTTCCCCAAATTAAGCTCTTGCCCTAGAGTCAGGCAAGGATTTTTTCCTACCCTTTTTGTGTAGGTGGCTGGCCCTAAAAGAAATCACACACACCCCCTTGGAATGGTGGTTTGAGTACAGCCACTCCAGCTCTTGAAGAAGAGCTATACTGTGATGATGCATCTTTTGCAGATTTTTTTCTTCTTTCAACACATTTGTTTTTAAATCTAAGGTGTGTGCCTTTTAAGACATCATACGTTTGGGACCTGATGTTTTATCCTGTGCAACCATCCCTTGTGAGCAGGATATTTACGACACCCACGTGTGATGCAATTATTACTATGACTGGATTTACACCTGCTGTTTTCCATTTTCTTTTTAAAAATTTTTCTCATGTCTTTTGTGTTTATCTGTTCTTCTCTTACTGCTCTTTTTCCATTAATTTCTGCTGTTAAACAATGTTTATTTCTTACGTTGACTTTTACTGTTATTTTGAACTATTTTCCTAATGAGTGCTCCAGGGAATAAAATATGCCTTTTAATAGATTACAATTGACTTCAAGAACACTAGTAACAATCCAAATAAAACAAATTCTGCTCCAATAAGTCTCCTTTTCTTCGCCATACTTTGTCCTTTCACCACCATACGTGTTAGACCTGTACTTTTTATATACCAACAATATCATGTGATAATTATTGTTTTATACAATCTTATTACATCTTTAAAAGAGGTAGACAAAATATATTTGTAGAGTCTCTTATAATTATTCACATATATTCAGCTTTTCAGCTCTCCTCTTTACTTCCTATGGATACAAGTCACAATCTGTTGTCACTTCCTTTCAGCCAAAAACCTTTTTAAGACCTTTATTTACTTTTTCTTTTAGGGCAGGTCTTTTAGCAACAATTATTTCCATCTTTGTTTATCTGGAGTCTTTATTTTATCTTCATTATTGAAGAACAGTGTTTTTTTTTTTTCTCAGAACTTTGAATATGTTATTACACTGTCCCAAGAACGCCATCGTTTCTGCTGGGAAGTCAGCCATTAATCATCTGTTTCTCCATTAGATGAGTCATTTCTGTTTTGGTACCAAAAGTCATCTTTTTTGACTTTCCACAGTTTGGCTATAATCAGTCCAGATATTTTTTAGTTCATTCTTCTTGGGGTTCACTGCACTTCTTAGTACTAGGGGCTCATGTTCATCACAAACTCAGGAAGTTTTCATGAGTTTTACTTTTTAGGTATTTGTTCCCAGCCCTTTTCCTCCCTCCTCCCCTTCTGGGACTCCCATCACATGAACACTGGAACGCTTGACGGTATGGCACTGGTCTTCGAGGCTCTATCCATTTTCCTTCGGTCTTTTCCTCACATATTCTTCAGATCGGATGATTTCTGTTAATCTATCTTAACATTCACTGATTCTCCTGCCGTTTCAGATCTGCTGTTGAGCCTTTGTAGTGAATGTTTCAGTTCAGTTATTACATTTTCAACCTCCTATTCTCCATTTTTATAACTTTTATCTCTTTTTGAGATTTTCTACTTGCTGATGATTCATTGTCATTCTACTTTACTTTAAAGGGGGAAGTTTCTTTTGTTTCATTACTGTATTTATAGTATCTTCTTAGAATTATTTGTCTTCAAAATTCAACATCTGAGAACACACAGAGGTAGTTTCTATTAACTCTTTTTCCCCCCTAAGTCTGAGTCACACTTCTTTTTCTGGGAATGCCTTGCAGTATTTTTTTGAATATCAGAACTTTAGATAATATATTCTAACAATTCTAGTCTTCCTCTGATCCAAGGGTGTTTGTTGCTGTTTTGTTTTATTTGATTGCGTGTAACTTGCTTGGATAAAATTTGCAATGCCAATCTCCCCCAAAGTGTGTGGCTGCTAATGCCTTTGCTCTTTTTATCAAAAATTCTTATTTATTTGTTTAAACCTGGCTCCCCCGTGGTTGCCACCATGACTGCATAGCTGAGTGTTCAGTTCAAAGGTTGGTCAGAAGTTCCACTCAAATACTCAAGTCGCTAAGGCTCCCACTCTCTGCTAATGGATTTGTTCATAAGCTGTGGTACAAATTCACAACTCCGGCCATTTCCAAGTCTTCTCTGGCTTTTACTGTGTGCTGGACTCACATCTACTGCACATAAGTACAGGCTCTATCAGTCAGCACAATGCCAGTAACCTGGGTTCTGGCACAACCTCCTGTCTTTCATGAAATGAGACGAGACTATCAGGCTCCTCTGAACTGTCTTACCTTCAGAACTCCTTGGACAAATCCCCTGGAGCCCACCAGTCAGCTGTCTGCACCCCGAAGATCAGCACTTGGCCTTCCTGTCCACTTGCTGCTGGGCTGTCACTTTAATCGTCAACGCTTCCATTCAAATGCGCCCCATCTGGCAGCAACAGTGAATGTCATTACTCCGTAGCCCACCTGCTGTGGTGGAAAAGCCACACTGAGCTTGGTGGAGGAAGGAGGCAGCGCCAGGTAAGAACGCCACATAGTCGTATTCCTGGCACTCCAGTTCAGCATTTTTTAATAAAGACATTAGTTCGTTGTATGCCTTTAACTGAATTTCTGGAGCATTTCAATGGTTCTTTTGGACCATTTCCCCCCAACTTTTCAGATGCATTCCAGGGAAGTGACTTTTCAACTTTCTCACCCTATCAAGCCAGCAGTAAGAAGTCCCTACCGCTTTTTAAATCATCCTCTCGGTAACAGTTGGTCTAAATTACTTAGCCTGTTAACACCTCCATACATATTTTTTCCTTCTTTTATTATGGCCCTTTCTTTTGTCTTTATGTTTTATGTACATCTGTAAATATACCTACAGCTGTTTTTTGTTACCTTATCTGACAATCTGTATCTTTTAATGTGATATTTTAATGCATTTTTATTACTGTGACAACAGCAACATTTTTCTTTCTTTTCATTTGCCTTCAATTTTCTCTTTCTTTTAATATATTGCGGTTTTAATTCATTTTCTACTTTCCTTCTTCTTCACTGGTTTGAAAAGTTTAAATTCACCTTACATTTCTTTAATGGCTACTTCTGATTAACACACACAATTTAAAAAATGAATCAAATCAATATACTTATAATCCTCTTAAACTACTGTTTCACAAGAGCCTTAGACAGTTTGAACTCCAAACACTGCCTTCCATTTTTCATGTTGTGTTATTTTTGGTTACCAGTGATTCAGACATTAAAAATATGTATTGTCTGTATTTTTGGACCCTTGTGAATTAGACATTAAAAGTATTATTCTCTGCTGTCAGTACTTGCTAACATTTACCCATGGATTCCTTGCCTCACTGTTCCTTTTACATCGCAGAGAACCTTTAAGATTATTTTCCTTTATTCTGAAATCCCTTTTGTGAAATTCTTAAGGTTAAAAAAATGCATTTCTATTTCTCTGACATTTCTTTATTTTGTTCTCTTTGAACAACCTTAGGCTTCTTTCAGCACTTTTGTGATATCACTGACTTACCTTCTGCATTCTGTTTTGCTGCTGAGAAAGCAGGTGTCTCACTTCTCTGTAGATAATCTCTCTTTCTTTTTAAACCGGCTGCTGACAGATTCTTTCTTTTGGTCGCATACAGCTTCACTACCATGTGGTCTAGGTGTGGACTTCTTTATCATGTGAAATTTCTTGTGCTCTTTTAATATGAAGTTTTGTGACTTAATTTCTGAACAATCTTTGCTACTCTCTCTTTTTATTTTGCCTGCCCCATTCTCACCACTATTTGGTGATCACAGACACAGAGCTCACTCAAATTCTGTCAGTCACATTGTCTATCTGTGTGGTGTGCATGTAGCTCTGTACAAGCTTATCACGCAATGTTTCCTATAACCACCACTGCAGACAAGCCCCCTAGGTGTACCATTCCCACAAGGCTCCTCTGCCACTGCTTTATACCACGGGTCCCTTCCTTTCCATCCGAAGTCCCTTAATGAGTTTTGAATGGTGCGACGGCCTTACATATCTGGCATATGTCCTACTTGGTCTTACTGTACTTTTTAAAATATATTGTTAGATATAATTTGATAATTTTTTTGATAATTTTTTTTTGAGGATTGGTACATCTAAAGTCATCAGAGATATTAATCTGTGCTTTTCTTTCTTTAAGCGGTCTTTTGAGTTTGATAAAAGGAAAATTTGGATTTCATAAAGCCAGTTAGGAAGTGTTCCATCCTCTTCTATTTTCTGGAGGTAACTGTGTAGAATTAGTGTTAATTCTTCTTTAAATGTTTGGTAAAATTCTCTAATGAAACCATCCGGGTCTGGGTATTTCTTTTTTGGGAATTTTGGGGTATACATTCAATTTCTTTAACAGCTATAGAATAATCCAGGTTATCTATTTCACTTGGCTGAATTTTGGTAGTTTGTGGTTTTTAAAGAATTGGTCTATTTTTTCTAAGTTATAAATTTTAGGGACATAAAATAGTTGGTAGTATTCACTTACTATATTTTCAATGACTTCAGGACCTGCTGTGGTACCACCAGTTTTATTCCTGATACTGGTGATTTGTCTATTTTTTTTTTAATCTTCGCCAGTCTTGTTAGAGGTTTCTCGATTTTATTAATTTTTTGAAGAGACTGATTTTTGTTTTATTAATTTTCTCTACCGTTTTCTCATTTTCAATTTCACTAAATTCTGCTCTATATTATCTCCTCCCTTCTGCTTATTTCTGGTTTAGTTTGTTCTTCACCTTCTAGTTTTGTGGAACAGGGACTTAGATTATTGGGCTAAGGTCATCCTAACATTATCATTCAGTGCTGTAAATCTGCCTCTCAACTCTGCTTTAGAGTTCTCTGCATCCCACAAATTTTGAACTGTTGTGTTTTCATTTTTACTTATTACATTTATTCCCTTTGATAACTCTTCTTTGACCTATGGGTTATTTAGAAGTATCTTACTCTATTTCCAGTTATTTAAAGCTTTTCCTGCTATACTTCTATTATTAATTTCCAGTTTGATTCCATTATAGTGAAGAAACATACTCTATATCATTTCAAACTTTTGAAATTTGTTAAGGTTTCTTTTATTACCCAGGATATGGTATATATTGGTGAATATTCCACAGGCACGAGAACAGAATGTGTATTGTACTGGCGATGGGTGAAATTTTTAGCAATGAAGTATTTTATAATTAAGTTATGTATAGTTTTTTAGACATAATGCTATTGCATACTTACTAGGCTACTGTACAGTGTAAACATAACTTTTATATGCACTGAGAAACAAAAAAATTGTGACGTGCTCTACTGCAATGTTCACTTTATTGCTGTGGTCTGGAATGGAACCCTCAATACTTCCAAAGCATGCCTCCACACCACACGTGCACACATGCGCATGCACACACATACACAATGGAATATTACTGATCTACGATAAAGAAAGAAATCCTGCTATTTGCAACAACAAGGGCAAATCTTGAGGGCATTATACCAAGTGAAATAAGTCAGACAGATAGAGACAAACACTGTACGATATCACTTATGTATGGAATATAAACACAGTGGCTGCCAGGGGCTGAGGAGATGTTAAAGGGTATAAACTTTCAGTTATAAGATGAGTAAGTGCCAAGGATCTAAGGTACATCATAGTGACTGTAGTTAATAACACTACTGTATATTGGAAAGTTGCTCTGAGAGTAGAGTTCTAATGTTCTCACCGTAACAACAACAAAAAAATGATAATTATGTGAGGGGAAGATGTGTTAATTAACCTTACTGTGGTATCAAATCATCACACTGTACAACTGAAATTTACACAATGTTATATGTCAATTATACCTCAAAAGAGCTTGGAAAAAATTAACTCCTCAACAGACTTTCAGACTCTACGTGAACAAATCGCTGGCTACTTCCCTGAAATTCTCATGAAACTCTCCTCTTTATTTTCTAAATTCTAACTTCTGTGGCTTCTCTCTGTACTGCAAACACGCCAAGCTACCTTATGCCCTGGATGTTAGCACCTCTCACTTCACAGACACTCTTTCCCTAGAATTTTCTGAAAGACTCTTTCCAATCTTTCCAGTCAGAGCCCAATTATCTTCTCCAAGGAACTTCCTGGCCATCTAGTAGTCTCAAGTAGCCTCCCTTATACCTACTCATTCTATTTTTCCTTTCTGCTAGCATTTGTCACTACTGTCAACCACAGTACATAGGTATTTGCTTGGTTATACGTTTATCATTTCTTGTTCTTTCTCCTTAGAATGTAATCCCTTACTGGCAGAAGATCGATCATTTTTATATTCCCTGATATATTCTCCCTTCTTAAAAAGAGCCTCTAGGTGTAATCAATGTTTGTTAAGTGAATGAGTGAGTGAGTGTCTCTCATTTCTATTCAGCTGTAAGCCTACTGAAGTATAGGACTTGCTTTATTCACCTACAGTGCCTGCTGTAAAGCAGATTCTCTATGTTGAGTTTCTGCTTAATCATTACACTGATACTTGCCATTCTTGAATACTGCATGAAACTATGCCAATAATTTAAGTGGAATAAAAGTAAACTCGGACTGCAAAAGGCTCGCTGTGAACTGGTTGTTCAGTCTGATGGGTTCATCCATACCAAATCAGTGTGACTCTTCCCCCAGGCGTAATTTTGGGAAGTATCTTCTAAGCCTCTCTTTTTCTTCCTTACCTCCTGACTCCTTCGCCTTTCTTGTCTCTTTTCTCTCTCATTCCCTTTTCTGGGTAATGTATAAAGTGGGGTGTCAGGGACAGCTGGATCCCTGCAGCGCTCACCGGGCACTCGGGCATCACAGGCGTGCTCTCCATCCCCAGGCCGGTTATGTTTATTATCTCTATACAAAAGCAACGTCGGTGCCAGTGTAGTGTCTTAGGGGACTTCAAGTGATCAAAGCTTTCTTCCTTACACTAGGAGGCTTTCTGTATTTAAATAAGATGAAGAGGAAGGTGAGAGCAGGGGACTCGCACGTTCCCCAGCTGGCACGTCATCTTCCTGCTCCTCAAGTGGGGCTCCTGGTGGTAGGATCACAGTATCCACACAGGGAGACCCCAAGGAGCACGAAACGTGAATGAGAGCTGACAGTTCATACACACTGGCAGACAGCTACAAAATGCGACTTGACATTAAAAGCAGTTTAGAAGTCAGTTTCTCCTTCACTGGAGACAGAATGTTCCAGTCTATTTCTGTGAGTCAGATGCTGTTTGAAATATTTATCTGTGGAGAGAAATATACTTTCATAAAAATCCTGACTCTAGACATGTGTTTTCTATCATTCAGCACAATCTAATGTAATTCCTCAGAAAATCTGGGGCCGGCCCATGTGGCCTCACCAGCTTACCTCCTTCCCTCCTTCATGAGACATTCACACGGCATATTTTGCCTTTACTGAACTCACCACTTTCATTCTCTCCACTGAAAGGACACGTGCTCTGTGAAATCGTGACCCACCCTGAGCTGTTAAGGACAATGATATTCCCATAGCCTGTTTGGACATTCCTCTCTCCAGTAGACGCTGGGACCATGACCGTGTCTCCATTGTATCTGCAGAACCTAGAACCATGGCTAGCTAGGTTTATTTACTGAAAAACATTCAAAATAAGTTTAGGTGCATGCTGAGTTTGCTGTTTCCTAAGTTGGTCATTGTATTATAATGCCAAGAAACGATTTCCCTCACAAACCAAATGCTGAACATGGAAACACCAGAAGCTGACTGTTTCCTCACCTATGAGACTGCATCCTCTTAAGAGCGGGGCATTGGGTCTGAATTTGTTCTCTATGCCAGCAGCTACAGAAACGTCTGATGCAGAAGAGGCACTCAGTAAATACTGGTTGGAAGTACAGATATAAATACAACATTAAAAGAGGGACCATTAGTATAAAACTGACTCAGAACAGATGACTTCCAAAAATCACAGTCTAATAAGTTCATACTGTATTTGTAAAGTAGAAAGAGAAGGAAGAATTACTTCAGGTTAAGATTCCTCCCCTTCGCCCCCAAAATTGTTGAGCTATGATGATGCTACAAATAGAAGGGAAAAAATCAGTGTTCAAGGATGAACTGAAGCTACTAAAATTAGTTAAAAGATTTCAACCTCAAGTTAAGCAGTTCTTGGGAACAGTATTTGCTTTCATTCCCTAAGAGACTGAATACTTGCTGAATATCCTTGTACTACTTTTTCTCTACTCTCAATTTCTGCAGCAGAAACTTTTAGACTGGATTCAGGCTTTTGATGTGTTGTTATTACTAGCCCTCTAGTATAACTCGACTTAGCACGAGGCAAACCAGGGCTAGAGGTAATGAACCGAGAGTCATTTTCGAGCAGGAGTCAGTCTCAGAGAAGTGGTAATACTTCCTCAGGATTCCTAGAGGAGATTCCTTTAATTTAAGCAAATCATCCATAATCGTACTTCCATTCTCCTATTTAAAGTTTCATTTTTAAGCTCTTGCTGAGAAGGATCCACAACATCAAATGGACTTAAATGTTTTAGCCACAAATTTCAGGAATTTAAGTTCAAATGCAGCTATTTCAGGAAGGAGGGCGAAGACAGAATCAGCTGAGAACGTCCACTTGCAGGCACACAGGAACCACTAAGCCAGAAGCGTAGTACTCATGAGAGCCCGGGTACAGGGAAGGATCAAGGACCAGGGACGGGAAAGGAAAGCATGATGGAAGAAATGGCAAAGATGCAATGTCAAAGACCTGGTGTACCGTTAAATTTTATTTTGTATTTTAAACTAAGAATGAAGAAATGTGTGCCAAAACACTGAGAGCTTTGCATTCCCTCCTTTAAACTTCTAAAAGTGGAATTTTGGAAACTGCTAGAGAAAACTGCACGATGTCATTCTGGTTCTGAATCCTGGGGTCCAGAGGCACCAAGATCACACAGCTGAATGAAAAGTAGGCAACACTATAAAGTGAATATAGCTGGAATTGGCTTCACTGGATACGTTACTGCACAGGTAACCTAGAGGTGATGTGAGGGAATCACCAGCCTAAGACTGGAAAGATGGTTAGCCTTTGGGGTATTTGCCTTCATTCTGGGTTAGAATTTTTTGCAGTTAAAAATCTTCTACCCAGGTTCTCCCAACTATTCTTCTTGCCTAGAGGTTATCATAGAATGACTGATGTTTTAAACATCTTTGAAGGAGAGGTGTTCAAGTTACTTTATACTACAGGACCCTAATGTCCTGCTGTTCAAACAACCACCTTTTTATTCCTTGGTTATCTAAGTTATTACAGTAGTATGCCTGACTGCTAAAACATTTTGTAGGAAAAAAATGCCTCCCTCTTTGGGGGAAAATACACCAAGTCACTTGAGATTAAAATCCCATGAATCTTTAATCAAAAATAATAAAATCAAAGCTACCAACAAGTTGACAGGGGAAAAGCAATGGAATAAGTTTATATTTTAATTATCAGGAACAAAAAATATTTTAAAGAAGATCAGGAACATCTGAGATCTATGCATAAAACATAAGATATGTGATGCTTTGTGAGATAACATTATACAAAGTTTTTGAAAAATAGTACAGTAGACCTAAATAAAAAGAAAAATACTATGCTCAAGGATTTGAAGACAAACTAGAGATGTCAGTGCTCTCAAAATTTACCCAAGATTTAATCTAATGCCAATAGAAAAGCCAACAGATACTAAGAGAACTTGACAATCTGAATCAAAAATATATATGAGAAAGTCAAAGGCCAAAAAAAGAAAAATACTGTAGGAAAACAAGACAGGGAAAAAGACAAAGATTTATTAACAAGGTAGACTAGGTTTAAAGGCTATTGATTAAAATAGCATGATTTTGGCTTAGTGGTAAAACAATAGGCCAACCAAAGGAACAGAGTAGAAACTTAGTTTTTGTTAACCCTGGTACTGAGGACGAGTGGGGGGAAGACGGGTTACTCAGTGAATAATGCTCCGTACATCAGTCGTACAAATGGGAGAAAATGAAATTCCAATTCCTGTTTTTTCAAAATTAAATGTGCAGGGCAAAACTAAAACACATTTAGGAAAAATATGAATTATATTTAACACACAAGAGTAGAGAAGCAGTCCTTACAGAAAACAGACTAATATTCAAATCTGACTATATTAAAATGAGTAACATCCACTTCCGAGAAACTACCATAAAGAAAACGAGGACATGTCACATACTGTTTGTGCCATATTCAACAAAAATAATACTCTTACCTAACATAGTTAGAGTCTCCATATGAAAGACACAAGAAATACAGTAAAAAAAATGGATTAATGACTTAAATAGGTGCTTTACAGAAGAAGAAATGCAAATGAATTTCCTGAGTCGTCCAAAAGTAATTAAAACAAGAAATTTACAGTCACTTTTGATGTGTAGTCCCTCAAGGCACCTTACAGGAGCAGATGCCAAGTTCCCTATTGAAAAATCTAACTATATTCAGTATCTTGTAATAGCCTATAGTGAAAAACAGGGAAAGGGGTGTGTGTGTATATATATATACATACACACATATACCTAATACTTATTATATACATGTATAACTGAATGATTATGCTGTACACCAGAAATTAGCACATTGTACGCTGACTATACTTTAATTTAAATAAATAAATAAAAACATTTAATCCAAGTAAAGAGCTTATCTTTTCTCAAGAAAGGAAGAAAGAAAAATTCACACTACTCCAGGCCTCAAAGAATTCTCATGCATAGAGTAACAGCTCACAGGAGGCGGAGAGAACAAATAACAAATACATAAAAATAAGGCACATAAGAGAGTCATCAGAAATAACAGACATCACAATCAGAGTCTAAAAATTGCAGATACTGACTGGAATCATCTAAACCCCAAAATAAAATGTTCAGTCTTTTTTCAAGACTTGAAATTATAAATAAGGAGCATAGACATGTCGGAAGTTTTTTTAAATACAGTACTTAGAAATAAAAAAAAGAGATAAAACTGAAATAAAACACTGAACGTACAGCAAATGTAATCTGAGATGGAAAGTGTCAGACGAGAGGTGGGGGAAGGAAAGCAAAGAAAGTCGTACATATGGATGTATATGATGACTGATCAAACAAGAGTAATTACTGTTGAAGTATTTTCACAAAGGGGTGAGGAAAATGATTTATTTTATAAGTATGCATGCTAAGATGCGAGACTTTCCCACTAAAATAGAAAAAGCATATAATTTATAAAACATTGAAGAAAAGTTAGAGTAAGGAAAACATGAAATCATTCTAAAGAGAGAAAAAGAAATGTCTTTTAAAAGACAGCTATTGACAGAATGTCCATGAAATGTCCAAAAAACCTGCAAAGCACTGGTATTCCTGCAGAGCATGTTACTGATACGAGCACTTCAGGTGTTCTATTAAAAACAGCCTAGGGCTCAAGTGAGCTGGAGTTGTGCAGGCAGTTCTCCCAATCGCTCTTCCTCAAGTACTAATGATAAAGGACAAGTGCAAACAGGATAAAATAAATTAGACGAAACAAGTGCACTAGCTAATAAAGAAAATAGAGTTCAAGAGAGTAGTTATTTATTTTTAATGGTGAGCCAAATGCCAAATCTCCTGAGTTCAAACTTTGTTGACTGCTTCGCATCTTAGCAGCCTCAAGCCAATTTCTTAGTGCCTAATTTTCATCATGTGTGAAGTTTCTGTATCTATGGTACCTAGCTCCTGTTTTTGATAAGTCAATATTTGTTTATGGATGGTGTGCTTATAATAGCTACTTGCCTAGAGTCAGCACTCAATAAATGCTAGCTCTTGTCATGGTTAATAGTTACATACTATTTTCAATACAAAAGTGGCCATTTGAGGATCTGCCTACAGTTTGACCTAAATTTCAGATGTGTGCATTTTATGTGTGGCCTGTTTTTCTTTTAAAGTCACTCATACAACAGCTGTAATCCCATTTGTTAGTAGACAAATAAGAAAAAGAAATTTAGCTGGTAAACAGCATACAAATGATTTATTATGACTATTGACACACATAGTTGAGCTTATGTTTTTGTTCAATGTTATAAAGCCAGCTTTGAGCTGGATATTCTGGTAAGATGTGATAACATTATAATTAAGTTATTGCTTTCCAGGTAACAAATGTTCTTTCTTTGTTTTTGTTTGCCTAAAATATCTGGACATTTCTTTTTCAATCTTCAGCTCAGTTTCCAGTAAAATATCTGAATTTAAAAACACATATCAAATGATTTTCAAAGATTATTCAAGAGGTAGCTGTTTTATCTAATGTACAAAATCCAAAACAGAGTCAAGGAAAATGAAGAAACAGGAATATATTCCAAACAAAAGAACAAGATAAAACCCCTGACAAAGGCCTGAAGTAAATGGAGATAAGCAATTTACCTAATAAAGAGCTCAAAATAATGGCCATAAAGATGCTCACCAAGTTCAGAAAAATTATGCATGAACAAAGTGAGAATTTCAACAGAGAGAAAATATAAGAAAGGACCAAACAGAAATTACAAAGCTGAAGAATACAACAACTGTTTTGAAAAGAAAATCAATAAAAGAGTTTAACAGCTGGTGAGATGAAATGGAAAAAAGGATCAGCAAACTTAAGACAGGGCAGCAGAATTCATGCAGAGGAGCAAAATGAAAGGAATGACGACTGCTTAAGGGACTTATGGGATGACATCAAGTCAACCAACATTCACATTTCTCCTCTGAGAAAGAGGAGAGAGAGAAAGGGACTGAACATTTATTTGAAGAAATAATGGCTGAAAACTTCTCTAACTTGGAGAAATAAACAGATGTTCAGATTCAGGAGGAACAGAGTTAAAAACAAAACAAAACAAAAGATGGATCCAAAAAGACACACACTAAGACACATTATAACTAAGCTGTCAAATTTCAAGACAAGAAGAGACTCCTAAGAGCAGCAAGAGGAAAACAACTTGTTACATAAAAGGGAACCCCTTAGGAGTATCTGCAGATTTTTCACCAGAAACTCTGAATATATGGGGCCACTCCCTTCTGGCCTGCAATGTGCTGAAAGGAAAAAAAACTGCCAACCAATAATATGCCACTAGCAAAGTTGTCCTTCAAAACTGAAGGAAAGGTAAAGAGTTATCCAGACAAACAAAAGCTGAAGAGCTCATTACTACCAGACTGGCCTTGTGAGAAATGCTAACAGCACTTCTTTAAGCTGTAACAAAAAGGGTGCTGAAGGGAAAACCTATGAAAGTATAAATCTTACTGGTAAATATTTATTTAAATTCAGAAAAATCTAATGCAAATGTGGTGGGTTAATCACTTCTAAATCTACTGTGAAGGTTAAAAACCAGAAGTAGTAAAAGTAACTAACTATATTAAATGGTTAAAGGATTTTTTTCAAGATAAAAAGATGAAAATTGTGACATTAAAAACATGTGAGGTAGGGAAAATGTGGAGCTCTGGAATGCATTAGGATTTAAGTTGTTGTCAGTTTAAAATACTGTAATAACACTAAGAATTTTATGTACACCTCATGGTAACCACAAAGCAAAAAACTACAGGAGGCACATAAAAGATAGAGGACTCTAAGAACACTACTACAGAAAATCAAGTGACAAAGGAAGAGAGCAAGAGAAGGAACAAAGGAATTACAGAATACCCAGAAAACATTAGTAAGTTCATACTTATCAATAATTGCTTTAAATGTAAATGGACTAAATTTTCCAATCAAAAGAGGGAGTGGTTAAGTGAATTAAAAAGCAAAACTTAACTACAGTCTACTTGTGTAGGCTTTCCTGTCTCAAGTACATTTTTTTGCATTTATTGCCTGAGGTGCATTTAAGTTACACACTTACGTTTTAAGAGGGTGCTACAAAGTCATTGTCCTAAAAATCAATTATGTCATACAGCAGTTTAATGCCTTTTGAAACAATATTAGATTTAGTAACAACTTTTGAAACAATGATTTTAAAAAATCATCTGATGATTTATTTATGGGGAATCAGGTCCACTGTTGTATATACAGCTGATCCTTGAACAAGGGTTTGTATGGGTCCACTTTTACATTGATTTTTTTTTTCAATAAATACAGTACTGCTTGACACTTGGCTGGCTGAATTCTGCATGGATGGAAAAACATGGATACAGAGGGACAAATGAAAGCCAGACACTGAGCAGGAGACAGCGCTCCTAACCCTCACACTGTTCAAAGGCCAGCTATGTTATCATTATGCAGAATCCAGTTAATACTTAATTGCTTTGCATTCAAAACCTGAAAAATTCTACCCCTTTGTATGCATTGGGAATTCTTTTAAAGCATATCATGAAGCTAGATTTACCTTCCCAGGGGGGAGATTCATTCACTCATCATGTGTACTAGACTTCACAGAAGAAGTTCCTGTGTTAAAGAGAATGAAAAAAAAAAAAAGCTACACTTGTCCTTTCAGCTAAGAATGGGGGTGCGATTTAGCTTCCATCAGTTAGAAATGCTTGCTCTAACATGACTTTGAAATTAAATAAGGAGACTAGCATAGGTGTCCATTTTGCAGGTACTCGTTTCCATGGGAACATCCAGACCCAGAAGACTAGAAATTCTGTTGTAATTTCTGGTAACCCACATAACAAATAAGGTGACAGATTTCTAAAACCAGTGATTCTAGTAACAGCTTTGTCTTCCCCAGATTTTAACCAAGGTGTGTTCCTACAAACTGGCACAGTTGCTTTGTGAGTCCCAGCTCTCTGTCTAAGGTGAAGGAAGCAGTTCCGCTGTTACTTGCTTTTAGGAGCCAGCGTGTTGGGTTGTTCTGAGAGTCATTCCCTAGAGACGTAGCCTGGAGACTGCTCCCCTGGCTTTTCCAACAATTTTGTAAACCTCTAATTCTATGAATTATTTTTCATATCTGCTTAAACTACCACGGGTGTTTCTTTTCTCTACAATTGAGCTCTAACTAATGTAGTATTTGGCACCAGAATTAACTGCAGACAAGAATGGCATCCTTCATGTGCTTATTGAAGGCACCCAATGTTGTGGACCAGTTAGATCTGGAGATGGGATCTTGGAGAATAAGGGTAGGTGAAATCTTAATCATGAGTGGACACCAATGACTGCTGTTGTTGTAGAAATGTATCTTTACTGAAGTAAATCAACATGGCGCTGGTACCTGACGTGTAACTACTGATGGATAAAATGCTTTCTCTCTCTCTTCTCTATACTGACAAGCAGAAAATAGCAGTAGTATTCTGGAGAAATCAGTCTACTTTACTGTCTTGCCTCAGTGATACATCAACTGCCAGATTCTCATAATTTGCTAAGTGAAATAAGCCAGACACAAAAGGACAAATATTGTATGATTCCATTTACATAAAACATCTGGAATAGGAACACTCAGAGACAGAATGCAGATAAGAGGTTTCTAGGATCAGGGAGGAGGGCAAATGGAGTTATTGCTTAATGGGTTCAGAGTTTCTGTTGGGGGTGATGGAAAAGTTTTGGAAATAGATAGTGGTGATGGTTGCACAACACTGTGAATGTAATTAATGTCACTGAATTACAGACTTCAAGATGGTTTAAATGGAAAATTTATGTTATATATACTTTAACACAGTAAAAAATTTTTAAGAAATTGAAGTCCATCTGCTGGCTATGGGGTGCAGTCCGCATTAATGCCTAGCAGCCTTCCATACACAAATGAGATGCTCTCATACTCTTCAAACTCTGCTTGTTAGAGCCTGGGTAAGGTGGTTCTCCCTTCAGAGGTATTCTGGTAATTTCTGGCTGTTGACAGTGTTCCTTGGACATACATACTGCTTCTTATTGGATAAAGGTTATTGCAAGCATCAGTTGCTCTGGAATCTAAGAGGTTTCTCCTTCCTCAGTTTCCAATCAAATGCTGCATTTTCTTTCTATATTCTAAAAATTTGATTGATTGTTTGGCTTCAAGAAAGTAGGTAAATTAAACCCAGCAGACTATCTCACATGCTTGAGCTTTAAGACAGCTGAGGAACACGTGGTCTGAAATCCACAGCCCTTTCAATTAACTTGGTGGACTCACTTGGATCTAATTCTAAGAAAACTCATCTAGTGGCCATCAAGCTGTCAATCAGAGACCCTTGAGTGAAGAGATGGGAGAGCAATAGGATTAAAGTAAAGCAATTACATTTGCCAAGTAGAAGACTTCAGCTCATGAAAAGAAACAGCAACAAGTGTTACACAGATCAGCTGAAGCTTGTGTTTATGTCAATATTTTTCATCTATAGCTCTTCTGGAAAAATTCATAAAGATTGTCTTTTTTCACTCTTATGATCAAATAAGTCCCTACATAATCTGTCTGCTATTTGGAGTCTACACTGTTTTCATTTATGATGGGGTGGAAGAGTCTAAAGTTTCTGGTGTACACATCTAGCTTTTTTTTGGGTGCACACTATTTTTGAAACACACACATCTCCCATTCCTCATCTATTACAGTCCTTACACATTAAAACACCTAAAGATGCAAGGCAGGCCAGCAGGACACATGTGTAACATGTAAATTAAAACAAAAATGAGACTTTGTTGTGCTGTATTGGTTACATGGGGGTATTCTGTTCTAAAAAATAAACTGTACACTTAGGATATTTATTTTTTCTTATGGCTCTTATATTTCAACAAGGTAAAAAGGTCTGGAAAGGAAGAGCAGTAGAACAGTATTTAAAAAGAGAGATGCCAATTTATGCCCTTACAGGTTGACAAACATTATGTAACTGAGATGAACCAGATACTATCAGGGACGTAAGGAGAGGCAATACCTCTTACACACCTTGTGGGGAGATAAACTGGTACCACGATCCTGGGGAAAAATATCTGGCGCTGTTCATTGTGGAGCTGAGGATGCTCAAAGTCTAGGACACAATTCCACTCCTGGAAATAAACCAAGAAACTCACATTCTGGCCCACAGGGGAACGTGTATAAGATGATCAGTATCAATAACAGGTCTCTGAATCTGATATTAAGAAACAATTAAATGAGACAGTGCTTGGGATAGTACCTTCCATACTGCGGATCACATAATGCATTACTTAATGGAAAACAAAACAAAATGAAACACAGAGGATGACGGGACACACCTGACTGGATTTAAGATGAAATGTGGAAAGAACTGAAGCTACCGAATTAAATATTGCTTCATTAAGTCCATGTTCAGACGTAAATAAAATTTCCCCTTGACTTCCAGGCTTGTGGAGCAAAGTGGAGGACATATGAAAGCAAAAAACTACTACTGGCAGAAGACAAAGTGCATGAAAAAGATAATGAAGCCTGACACAATTCAGGTTTTTAAAGCGTCTCCGGAGCCATGGGAAACCTCAGAAAGTCATTCTGGGCGATACGGATGCTGATGGCCTGAAAAGCCACCAGGGCAGGCAAGGACTCGTGAAGTGACAAGACAAGCAAAGAAAGTATATTCAGCTGACAGTGAGTGGCAGAAGGGTAATGAAAAAACAAAGCCTTGAAGCTGAAGTTAAATCAAAGAGGAATAGTCCAGGAAGAGGCAAAGAGGACGACACTGAGGTTCAGCACCCCTGCCCTGCCCAGGCCCATCAAAGGGTCTGCATCTAACTTTGTGTTCTTCATAAAGGTAACCTCCCCAAATTTTATAAGCCCAACACAGAAGCCCAAAGTGCCCCATTTGTTGTCTCCACTCTAGAGACGTGCTCCGTGGTGGTTTGGTCCTGCTGACGTTGAGAGCAGAGGAATTACAGGCATTCTCTGTCCAGTCGTGTCACCCCCATGGCTGTATGGAGACATACAGAGAAAATGTGCCAGGGGTCAGCTAACACTCCCATAGTTTCTTCCCCTCACCCAAGTAAGTGCAAAATGAATGCTGTTAGGGGCTGCCAGAGAGTGAACTTAGAGCAGCAGCAGCCAGGACAGCCAAGGAGAAGACAGTCTTTCACCCTGAGTCCCACACCAGGGAAGAAGGGGATGAGGGGGTGACGAGGGGTGCTACAGCCTCTCCGACATGTGTCGTTTACTGAATTAATTACACAGCCCAACTTTCTCCTGTGTGCCCTCAAGTAAAATCTAAAAGAACCAGAATCTTTGAAGAGGACATCAGTAGGTCACTAGTCAGATTCACATTTAATATCATGAGGACTGACTGCCTTTCTATGTGGGTTGTAAAAGGACCACTGACACCTGTGTAATTGCTATATTTGGGCCGAGATTTTCAGCATTCCACAGACCTGGGAACCGGTCTGGCCTCCTGTGGGGTCTGATTACTGTGCTCAGTTAGCTAAATAGATGTGTAATCTGTAACCGCGGGCATAAATTACCCATTTCACAGCCTGCTCCAGAGCATGAAAGAAATCGGGGAGAGACAAAGATTCTCTTTCTGTAATTCCATGCACTGCGGGCAAGTGGATGAAACAGCTTATGTAGCTCATTAATTAACTGAGCTGACCCCGGAAAGGTAATACACAGCAAGTGTCCAGCCAATCCAGGCAAGTAGATGCGGAGGTGACCTCCGGACTGCAGCTCAACTTAACGGAATTCACTGTCATTTAGAGCCCTGCTACCTTCTCACAGTGTGGGCCTGTGCCAGCCACACCCGCACCACCAGGGAGCTGGTCAGGATACAGATTCTTGGGCCCCACTCTTGCCCGGCTGAAGCAGAATCTACACTTAAACACCCCGAAATAATTCATAGGCACAATAAAGTTTGAGAAGAACTAGTTTAAAGAATGATCCTGAGATGATAAAAAACTGCCCCCCAAGGCTACCTGAGATCTAAGCTCACTGTTGGGAGCTGAGAACACACGCGGTGCGCTATTTCACGCTTGCTCTGGAATCAGGACCAAAAGGATGCAAACGCTAGATCACCCTTTACCCACTGCGCGTCCTTGGGGAAGCTGTCGCCCTCTGTAGCTTCAGTTTCCTTGACTATGAAGTGGGATAACAGTCTTCCTTTCTTCATAGCATTGTGATATGCATGCCAAGCTCAGAGCACGGGGCCTGCAGTCAGCCCTCAATGTAAGTTCATCCTCAACAGTATCATTTGAGGGGACAGGTACTTAAGGCGTGACTTGAGAAAGCAAAACTGAATCCAATGACCTCTGCTTCTAGCCTTGATTCTACAATTGCTGACCCTCTGCCTGCCTCCTCCTGGCTCAGATCTCTGCAGGAAACACATGGACTCCCTCGGTGACATTGTCTGGATCCTCAATATGTCTCTTACCTCTTAACGTAACTGGAGGACTAGTGCATTTTTCTAGCAAGCTTTTTATCTTTTCTTTTTCTTCCTTTTTTTTTTTTGAGTGCAGATTTCAGAAGTAGGCCAAAGTGGAAAATGTGCTTGTCTTCCTACAAATTATTTGCAATTCAGCAACACACGGGTCCTCAACTGGACCATCTCCACACTTGGGCATCTCAAAGGAGTGGACATACAAGGAGAAATCCGAAAACATGGGGTATTATTTATTATTATTATTATTATTATTATTATTATTATTATTATTATTATTATTATTATTATTATTATTATTATTATTATACATCTGGTTAATCCCAAAGCCCAGAAAAGCCCAGGTTTCTAAAGTCCATAGAAAATAAACACTTTGGGGCTGAGGGGTGGTGTGGGGAAGTTCCTGACAGCTGGTCTCAGGGGATAAGAAACCATAATATAATGCTCCATAGAAACTCACACAGGGTTGACCCACTTCTACCCCTGACTTTTGTATCCTATTTTCTCATCCAAGTCTTTGAAATACTCTCTCTGTTCCAGAAAACAAACAAATAAGCCAACAGAACTCTTACAACCACAAGAGGATATCAGAACAAAAGAACTGCACCTACTTAGGAGAGCACAGATGAAAGAATTCTGGGCAGTCATGAAGGGAAAGGACTTGGATCCTTTAACTTGCATCCTTCGTGCTGCCCTCACTTACTCCAGCGTACAAGGAGTCAAATCATGTCTGCTTCGTAAGATGGAGGTAAAATTCTCACAATGTACATGGGAGCAGCTGCAAACTTTTAAGTCAGTTCTCAAACAGTACAGGGCATTAGAATGACCCTGTGAAATGCCTTTTTCTGGGTTCCAACCCCGCTGATTCTGATTCAGCTGGTCTGGGAAGGAGTCTAAGAACTGGCCTTTCTAACGAGCCCTCGGTAATGCTGATGCTGCAAGTCCATGGACCACACCTCCGGTAGTACTGGTCAGGAGCGCATGCCACATGTTCATTTCACTTCTTTTCTCCTTTTACTAATAAGACAAATACAACCAAGGAGAGAGTCTAAGCTGTCCTGGTCAAGGCCTTTTCCAGTTACTGCATGTGAATATCCTAGTTTTCATTTCTACCTGTACCTGTTAATATTAAATGTGTGTTCCTACAGCCAAGCCCGACCGGTTTGCAGGATTCTGGGTGGGGTGGGTCTGGAGGTCACAGGGTGCAGCGGGAGGAAGAGGGTGGGGCAGGGCTCAGTGCTGGAATCCCTGCTCTGTCACCCCTCTAGTCACATGGGCTTAGTCAAGTTATTTCATCTTTCTGTGCCTCATTTTTCTCTTGTTGTTTTAGAAAATGGAGATCCCATTAGCACACCCCTCTGGGGATTTTGTAGAGATAAAAATCAACCAATATAGGAAAAGCATTTACAATAGGATTTGGCACCAGAGTCCTTCAATCCAAGTTAGGCATGACCAGAGCTTAAATGTTGAGATGCCTCTGGTCTGAACAGGTCCTAGGTCTTCACTTATTAACAGAGAGGGAGGCAGAGAAATCTCTTGAGGTTACATGCCCGAATAAATGGTAGGCTCAAGGCTTGCTCTCCGGGCTTAGCCTACTCACAGCCTTCTTTGTCAACACGCACAGGTTTGGAGCAGAGGGCTTGTTGAGCTCTTGGAATCCTCTCTAGACACTTCCCAGAACACTCTCCTGAAGGCCCACTGAACTCAAGACGGATTTCTTTGAAAATAAGGCAAAATGATTGTCAGGAGGCTCAACTATACACACTTGGGTGGGAATACAATCAGATGTATCCATCTCTGCTAGGGCTACTACTGCCATTATAAAAGGCCATGGTGGTAAGAAGGCCCTCCATGGGAAGGGCAGGTGCCCGTTCACCCTGAGGATGCTGACCTAAGGATGCGGCAGCAGAACACAGAGCTTCCCTCCACAGAACAGTGTCAGGGACTCACTGTACAACTCTATGGACAGAACTATTTCACAAGAACTCCGCATTCACGAAGGAAGCCTAAGCACACAAATCCGCCTTTCCTCCTAAGAATAAAACAACCGATAACGCTTAAGGGAATGGAGGAGAGACCACCACTATGTAAGCAAGTACTACGTCTGTAAAGATTAAGAACAGTTGGAGTGCTGACAGATCAGGCAAAGTAACCACTGCCCAGCCTGCCAGGTGCTGGGAGGAGTGACGGAAGAGATGGAACGTTCCTGCTGTAGAGGTCCCAGGGGAGCTGCACTGGGGCTGTGGCCCAGGCTGTGTGAGCAACCGTGGTACAGAGCACCCTGCCCTGGGCAGCAGCACCGCCTGCCCCGCCATGCCTCTCCCAGAGCACAGAGTCGGGGGCAGTTTGCCACAAACAAACACACAAACAAAAGACAGGTCTTCGAGAAGAAACATGAATAAAATGACAGGGGAAAGCGAGAGATTGATGCTTCATGGGAAAAAAAAAAACCCAACACTGCTCGTTTTGACATCTGGGGCATCCTCGTCATGTCAGCTCTACCCCTGGCTCCTGCTGCCAGCACAGCGCTGTTCTGCCCCCACAGCACCCGGTCACAGATCACACCGCTCAAGGAGGCGCTGCAGCAAAGGGTCTTATGCAAACACTTAGGACCCCCAGGTAGGTGAGGAGAATAGGTATAGGTATATGAGATGCCATGCGAAGAGAGTAAGAAGCAATATTTTTTAAGGAAGAATCAAATAGAAAATAATAGAAACAAACAAGTTACCAAAATAGGAAATTATATTTTTGAGGTGCCTTTAGATTGGGACCGTGAAGGGCTACAAGGTAGCAGATCTAGACAGGCAGACCCTCTTGGGTGACCAAGAATTGAAAGTACCAGTGGCCTCTCCCCAGAAGCAAACTTAAATGCAAAAGGCTTTATTAGAGATCAAACAGCATATTTCATAAAAAAGAATTTCCATTCACTGGGAACATGCAGCAAACCTAAATTTGTAAAGTCTCAAGTTACATGAAGACAAACATGCATTAAATTTACAGGAGAAATTGACAGATTCACAATTGTAGTGCAAGATTTCTAAACATTTCTATGTTCCATGAGATTGAGAAAGAGATCACATTTTACATCACTGTGAGCTCTTAACTGGTGAAAAAGATCAAGATAAAGAAGTATACTGTGTAAGACTCAAAGGAAAAAAAATGAATCTTATTCATATGTGATATGAGTGTACTAGAAAATCTAGTAATTAGAATTTTAAAATGAGTTAAATAAAACACACAAAATAGCCTTCAACAATTAGTAAATGACATCTTATAAGGTTCTTTACAAGAGAAATAAATACCAAATATGTAGTCATAAATCTAATGAAAAGATTTGCAAGAAAAGGGAACAAAAATACATAAAGCACTCAGTTTCCTAGCTAAATTGTCTCTTCCAGTTTGTATGAACATTCAGAGAGATAACTGCCTAATTTTAGTTAAAGGAAAATGCCAAATGTAGTACCTCCTCAGGATATTTATGTGGTGGCAACTTTTCAGTGAACATGGAAACTTGGCAGTTTTCATCTCAGAAAAAAAAAAACTAGGCAAGTGCAGTATTGCATTAGACAGTGAAAAATACTGAGAATATCTGACATCAAGTACTTTTAACTTTGGGTTGCAAAATCAGTATGCACTAGCAGGAAACAGCACAGATTAGAATCTCAAGATACGGTCGCTGGTGGGGCCCATTGCTGGTCAGAGAGGAAAACATAGGTTGTCAAGGTTTTGGTTGGGTTTTTGTTTGTTTTTTTTTTTTTTGGTTTTGGTTTTTTCTCCCCACTCTGTCATCCCAAGTGTCCATCATGCCAGAAGGTCCCAACAACCACTGCTGCTTTCAGGTGACCACTGTCTAGGTTGCAATTTCCACGCCCAGATGTCCAGGACACAAGCCAAGTCAGTTACCCACAGCCCCAGACACTTGGCTTCACCCAGTATCAGGGTATTTCCCCAACATTCTGATCCTAAAGGTAAACACCCAAAGGATGGTATGTGTCACCATAAACAAGAAAACAACTGTCCCTCACTCTCCACAATGGCCCTTGAGGAGGACAGAGTAGCTCATTTTTTAAAAAAAAAATTGATTTTGGTAGAGTCACCATTTCCCAGGAAACTAAACAATACAACACAAACCTAAAACACTTTCACCTTCACTTCAAACACAAGCTGTCACAAGGTTTTGGCAGCTCTATACATTAAAATTGCTCTCCAATCTGTTTTTGCCCATTTCTCCCCACCTCCAGGGCTCCAGTACCAGCCTCACTTCCACTCTGGATTGTGACTGCTGCAAGCGAATAACCCTACTTCCAATCTCCAGCCCAAACTGATAGAGCAGCTTCTCTAAAATACATCTGATCCATCTATGGGTCCCTACTGCTACGGGGATAGCATTCCAATTTCTCCATATGTCTGTTTTTATGCCAATACCACACTGTTTTCATTTCTGTAGCTCTGAAGTACTGTCTGAAGTCTGGATCAACGAAACAGAATAGAGAGCCCAGAAATAAACCCACAGACCTATGGTCAATCAATCTTCAACAAAGGAGGTAAGAATATACAATGGAGAATAGACAATCTCTTCAGCAAGCAGTGTTGGGAAAACTGGACAGCAGCATGTAAATCAGTGAAGTTAGAACAATCCCTCACACCATACACAAAAATAAACTCAAAATGGCTTAGACTTAAATATATGACAAGACACGATAAACCTCCTAGAAGAAAATATAGGCAAAACATTGTCTGACATAAATCTTACCAATGTTCTCCTAGGGCAGTCTACCCAGGCAATAGAAATAAAAGCAAAAATAAACAAATGGGACCTAATTAAACATATAAACTTTTTCACAGCAAAGGAAACCATAAGTAAAACAAAAAGACAACCTATGGAATGGGAGAAAATATCTGTAAATGATGTGACTGACAAAGGTTTAATTTCCACAATATATAAACAGCTCATACAACTTAATAACCAAAAAACAAACAGCCCAATCCAAAAATGGGCAGAAGACCTAAACAAGCAACTCTCCAGTGAAGACACACAAATGGCCAACAGGCACATGAAAAAATGCTCAATATCATTAATTATCAGAGAAATGCAAATCAAAACTATAATGAGGTATCACTTCACAAGAGTCAGAATGGCCATCTTTCAAAAGTCCACAAACAATAAATGCTGGAGAGGCTGTGGAGAAAAGGGAACCCTCCTACACTGTTGCTGGGAATGTAGTTTGGTGCAGCCATTATGGAAAATAGTATGGAGATTTCTCAGAAAACTAAAAATAGACTACCCTATGATTCAGCAATCCCACTCCTGGGTATATATCTGGAGGGAACTCTAATGCGAAAAGATACCTGCACCCCAATGTTCATAGAAGCACTATATACAATAGTCAAGACATGGAAGCAACCTAGTGTCCATTAATAAACGACTGGATAAAGAAGCTGTGGTATATTTATACAATGGAATAGTACTCTGCCATAAAAAAGAATAAAATAATGCCATTTGCAGCAACATGGATGGACTTAGAGATCATCATTCTAAGTGAAGTAAGACAGAAAGAGAAAGAAAAATACCATTATGATACCACTCATATGTGGGATCTACAAAAAAGAAATCAAGAGGATACTAATGAACTTACCTACAAAACAGAAACGGACTCTCAGACTTAGCAAACAATCTTATGGTTACCAGCAAAAGGGAGTGGGATGGGATAAATTTAGGAGTTTGATATTTACAAATGTTAGCCACTATATATATAAAAATAATTTTTTAAAAGTTTCTTTTGTATAGCACAAGGAACTATGCTCAATATCTTGTAATAACCTTTAATGGAAAAAATATGAAAATGAATATATGTACACCAGAGACTGACACACTGTAACTGACTGTACATCAATTAAAAAAAAAAAAAAAAAAACTAGGAAGAGGAGAATCATTAAGTGGCCCAAGGCCTCATCACTGGTAGAAGGTCGTCTTGTCTGATTCCAATCCCCATTTGTTGGGCTGATTTTCTGCGGTCCCCTTCAGTTATCATGCACACACACACACAAGAAGTTTGTTTTCATAAAAACCACAGAGTGTTTGGGTCAATAATTCAGTGTTACCTGCAGGCCTGAGACAGTGTGTCAGATACTTTTTTCTTTCCTATATCCCATCTCATCAATCACTTGTCTTCAGTGAATTTTCTGTTCAAATTCTAATTAAACCGCAAATCGGTGGTTTTTCAAACTTTTTTAAGTTGGTGAAATCCATTTTTAAATGAAAGCCTAAATGAGAAGCCTCACCTTCTATTCCTCAAAGACAAGGTGCCCTGAACATATTTCGGAATACAAGGACTCCACAGAACACGGAATTTGAGAGCCACTGCTTTAGACAGGAAGTTTACGATGGGAAACAAATGTGCATGTCCAGCTGTGAGTATTCTGGTTTCCCAGAAGCTCTGTCTTGGAAACATGGCGATGCCCCTGGAGGAAGGGTGACGGCAGCTCAGTCTGTTGAGCTGCCACAGCAGCAAGTAAAGGAAAACGTCTTCTCTAAAATTTCAACTTGCAAGATGGGAGAATCACCTCATTACCCCTGGATGCTTGTTACAGCAACTCAATTGTATGGTGTACAAATGTTTCTGTGTCATAAAAATTATGTTCTCTATATATCATATTGAAATTGAACTAACCTCATTCTTACAATAAACTCTTATGAAATCACATGGATTTGCAGCTCGAGTCCATTTGTCTTCCTGATCCATTAACAGCACATTTATCATCAAATGAACCTAAAGTGTTTGCTGCTGTTTGCTTTTCCAAGTCTGGGGTGACCAAAGTGCTGACATTAGCTGGTGAATCTTACCATGATGGGTGCACAGGAGGCTGGAAAGATTCTCTGAAGGAGGAGAATAAGAGATTCAACAGCAGGCAGAAATCAAAACAGAAAATGTAATCACTGAGTAAACTTAGCCTTTGTAATAGTGTCTCTGCAAATGTGTGATGGCAAACACAACCCTTCTTTTTGGCAATGAATAGGAGTGAGCACCCTTTGAGTGTTTATGCCTTATTCTCCATCAGTGGGTTGTACTTACTGATTTAGTCCCTAGAGCCTGAAACAGAAATAAACGTTATGAAAATCGTTTTCATTTGGAGGTAAGAAAAACCAAGAATTTTGTGATAGATGCCCCTGTTGCCTTGCTTCCAAACTGTTATACAAAAATATAGCAAAGGTACTCAGGCCCTTCAACTTGGTGGGTCAATCAGAGAGACTTTTCAGAGACTGTAATGTCAGATGTCATCTCTCTATGGGTTGGTTTGGCCATTACACCCGTACGGTCCCTTTCACGTTTAAAACAACACAAAGAGCAACCAACAAACCAAAGAAGTACTGACTCTTCTGTTTCTTCTGATAATCACCCCGTTTCTTTTTTCATAGCCAACCAATAAGCCATCTCTTAATTCATTCTCCAAGTTACTGGCTTCCTCCAGGATTCTGAACCTTGATTTCTCTTTCTACTCTCATGTAAGTATCCCCTTCCAAACAAGAGCACAGAATACTGTATTAGGAACTCAATGGAGTCCTTGAGACTTCAGACTCTTGGTGTGGCCCTGAGCTTGCCCAGAATTCATGGAGTTATATCAGAAGCATCAATGAGACAGAGAGGGCACGAGACACCCAGGCAGAGTCCCACTGAGTCATAAATTCTGAGGGCAGAAGAACGCTGGGGAGAACGATGCGGAACCTAAATGAGGTACCTACCCAAGCCAGCATTTGACGACCACAGCGACTGCCAATAAACTCTTTAGCCTAGAAGAGAAGGCCCAGCCATGACTGTTTCCATAGCTGCTTCCTTCCCTCCTTGCCCACGCAAGGGTGCTGCATCTCTGAAATTTCAAAATAAAACTCTGGTAAACCAAACATTTCTTTCCTCAATTTATCTGGATCTGTAATACTCAGAGGGACCCACACAGAGCAACTCCCAAACTAGGCAAGACCTCTCTTCCCCAAGAAGCATAAACTGCGTGACAAAAATCACGTAACTCCAGCATGATGAAGTGAGGGGACCAACACATTTTTTCTCAAAAGCAACCAGAGAGCTAGACAAAACTATCAAAAACAATTATTCAGTGCTCTGGAAATTGTCCAAAGATGAAAAGCAAACCGAGATGCCTTCATTCACAAAACTCTTGAACTGATGACAGCAGAGCATCCTTGCTCTGCCCTCTCCACTCCGTGTGGTCCTTTAACCCAGGCAGGGCAGGCAGTGTACAACAGCAGCTCTTCTTCCCTTGCTGAAGGAGCTTCCTTAAATAGTACATTGTCAGTTGAATGGCGACTGGCTGACGCCACTAACCTCAAGTTATAGTCCTGTTTGGGACAGGAAATGGATCAACAGACTAGAAAGGGATTTACAGTGAGTTCTGGGAGGTGAGACCACCACAGGGGCCTGAAATCTCTCCATGTATCCTGGGTTAACAGAGGCTGTGCAGGCGTACAGCAGAAACCTGAACAACTGGAGGGCAGATTGCAGAGAGCCTCTGGGAGGTTTTTTGAGGTGAAGCAAATATTCTAAGACTGGACTATGGTTATGGTTGCACAACTCTATAAATGAATTGAAAGTAATTGAACTGAATATTCACAGTGGGTGAATTTTATGGTATATAGTGTACACCTAAATAACGCTGTAACAAATTCACATGATCCATAAAAAATGCGTAATTCAAAAACAGAGATCGATCATTTGTACAGACCAATCACTAGAAGCGAAATAGAATAAACAATAAAGAAACCTCCCTGAAAACAAAAGTCCAGGACCAGATGGCTTCACTGGGGAATTCTATCAAACATACAAAGAGCTCATACCGATCCTTCTCAAACTCTTCCAAAAGGTTGAAGAGGAGAGAATACTCCCAAATTCATTCTATGAAGTCACCATCATCCTGATACCAAAGCCAGACAAAAACAATACCAAAAAAGAAAGCTATAGGCCAATATCACTGATGAACATAGATGCAAAAATCCTCAACAAAATATTAGCAAACAGAATCCAACAACATATAAAAAAAGATCATACATCATGATCAAGTTGGGTTCATCCCAGGGACACAAGAATGGTTCAACATATGCAAATCAATCAACATGATACACCATATCAACAAGTTAAAGGACAAAAATCACATGATCATCTCAACAGATGCAGAAAAAGCATTTAATAAAATGCAACACCCATTTATGACAAAAACTCTTACCAGAGTGGGTATAGAGAGAACATATCTCAACATAATAAAAGCTATTTATGACAAATCTATAGCCAGCATAATACTCAATGGTGAAAAGCTAAAGGTCTTTCCCCTAAAATCTGGAACAAGACAAGGATACCCACTATCATCACTACTATTCAATATAGTACTGGGAGTCCTAGCCAGAGCAATTAGACAAGAAAAAGAAATAAAAGGGATCCAAATTGGAAAAAAAGAGGTACAACTGTCACAGACAGATGACATGATAATATATATAGAAAACCCTCAAGGCTCCACACAAAAACTACTAGAGCTAATAAAAGAATTTGTCAAGGTAGCAGGTTACAAGATTAACATACAGAAATCAGTGGCATTTCTTTACATTAACGATGAAATACTAGAAAAGAAAGTAAAGAAACAATCCATTTTAAAATTGCATCCAAAAATCTAAGATACTTAGGAATAAACCTGACCAATGAAGTGACAGACTTATATGCAGAGAACTACAAAACTCTGACTAAGGAAATTAAAGATGACTTTAAAAAATGGAAAGACATCCCACGTTCTTGGATTGGAAGAATTAATATTGTTAAAATGGCCATACTACCCAAAGCAATCTACAGATTTAATGCAATCCCTGTCAAAAATATCCAGGACATTTTTCACAGAATTAGAACAAATAATCCTAAAATTTATATGAAATCACAGAAGACCCAGAATTGCCAAAGCATTACTGAAGAGAAAGAATGAAGCTGGAGGAATAACCCTCCCAGACTTCAGACAATACTACAGAGCTACAGTACTCAAAACAGCATGATATTGGTACAAAAAACAGACACACAGATCAATGGAACAGAATAGAGAGCCCAGAAATAAATCCACAAACTTTTGGTCAATTAATCTTCGACAAAGGAGGCAAGAACGTACAACAGAGTAAAGATAGTCTCTTCAGCAAATGGTGTTGGGAAAACTTGACAGCTGCATGCAAATCAATGAATTTAAAGTACTCTCTCATACCATACACAAAAATAAACTCAAAATGGCTTAAAGACTTAAACGTAAGACAAGACACTATAAAATCTCTCAGAAGAAAACATAGGCAAAAGATTATCCGATATAAATCTAAGCAATGTTCTCCTAGGACAGTCTACCCAAGTAATAGAAATAAAAACAAAAGTAAGCAAATGGGGCCCAATTAAATGTAAAAGTTTTTGCACAGCAAAGAAAACCATAAGCTAAACAAAAAGACAACCTACAGAATGGAAGAAAATATTTGCAAAAGATGAGGCTGACAAGGGCTTAATCTCCAGCACATATAAACAGCTCATACAACTTAATGAGAAAAAAATAACCCAATCCAAAAATGGGCAGAAGACTTAAACAAGCAACCATCCAATGAAAACTTATGGATGGCCAATAGGCACATGAAAAAGTGTTCAATATTGCTAAATTATCAGAGAAATGCAAATCAAAACTACATTGAGCTATTACCTTACACTAGTTAGAATGGCCATCATTCAAAAGTCCACGAATGCTGGAGAGGGTGTGAAGAAAAGGGGACCCTCCTACACTGTTGCTAGGAATGTGGTTTGGTGTAGCCATTATGGAAATCAGTATGGAGACTCCTCAAAAAACTTCAAATAGACTTATCATATGATCCAGCAATCCCACTCCTGGGTATATATGCAGAGGGAACCTTAATTCAAAAAGACTCATGTTCATAGCAGCACTATTTACAATAGCCAAGACATGGAAGCAACCTAAATGCCCATCAACAGATGACTGGATAAAGAAGCTATGGTATATTTATACAATGGAATACTACTCAGCCATAAAAAAGAATAAAATAATGCCATTTGCAGGAAAATGGATGGACCTGGAGAATGTCATTCTAAGTGAAGTAAGCCAGAAAGAGAAAGAAAAATACCATATGATTTCACTTATATGTGGAATCTAAGAAAAAAAAAGAAAGATAAGCTTATTTACAAAACAGAAACAAACTCACAAACTTGGAAAACAAACTTACAGTTACCAGAGTGGGAAGGGATAAATTGGGAGTTCGAGATTTGCAGGTACTAACTAAAATATACAAAATAAATAAACAAGTTTATACTGTATAGCACAGGGAACTATATTCAGTATCTTGTAGTAACTTATGGTGGAAAAGAATATGAAAACGAATATATGTATGTTCCTATATGACTCAGGTACTGTGCTCTACACTAGAAATTAACACAACATTGTAAACTGACTATACTTCAATAAAAATATACAAAAGCAAAGACCCAATCTATGAATCTGGATACCAAATCAATCTGAAGAAAAGATATTAAGATAGACCTTATTTAAAATGTTTCAAATTAATAGCTATGTTAATTTTTTACAGAACTATGAAAAACTGTTAATTTTTTAAAGTACTGTATAATGGAAATTTAAGAACGGCACTATTCAATATAACTTTTTGCACTGATGGAAATCTATAGTTGCACAGGCCAATATATGCTCCTACTCACAGGTGTCTTGAAATGTGGCTAGTGTGACTGGGAAACTGAATTTTGTATTTTATTTCATTGTAATTAATTTAAATTTAAAAGCCATTTTGACTAGTGGCTACTTTATGGGATAGTACAAGTGTAGAAAGAGCCCGAATATACACGTAATTTTGTTTATGAAATATGGTCATTTCAAAACAATAGAAAAGTAAAGGATCATGTAGAATATCTTCTTAAGGTTTCCAACTCAAGAAATGCAAATTAAGGTAATGTGATACTACACCCAATTAAATTGGCAAAAGAAAAAAAATCGCCCATTATTAAACAGATTGTTCACTAATAGATGGAGAAACTTGGGATTTTGATTTTTAAGACACTGCTAATTGAATTCTCAAAGAATCTGGTTTCTGGGGGAAAGCTGGCTGTGCATATCAAATAATTTAAAATTATGCTTTTAGTCAACTCACAGATCCCATTTGCAGGAAACAGCCCTATAAAAATAATCTGAAACGAGCGTAAGTGTGCTCACTACTGTGCTTACAATAACAGAACACTGGTAGGAATTTAAACATTCAAGAATACAAGGCTAGTGAAATAAATTACACCACTGCATTGGTAGTATTATATTTATTTTAATACTAACTGAACTTAAAATGTTTATTGTTTGTTAGTAAAGGCAAAGGTTGGCTGTACAACATTGGAAAATGTGATTTCACTTTTGAAATCTCCATGTCTCTTTATCAGTCTCTGTACCTAGAAGCAAGTGAGGCAGAGGAGCAGCAGGGCTCATCTATGGGTGATGAAATTATGAGCATATCAATTAGGGCTCTCTGTTGGCAAGCACAGAAATCAATTCCAGTTACATTATGTGAGTGCTGTTTATTTAAGAAGAATGAAAAAAACAGATTAAGCCATATTGGATCCAACCGAGCGGGAAGGGAGGGAGGAGAGACAGGGACAAAGGAATAGGAGAATTACGTAAGGTACAGCTCTGTAACAGCAAATGTGCAATTCTGAAGGCCTCCTGACGCAGACATTAAGCCTTCAGTTGCTGGACTATAAGGTGGTCTAATGGATCTTTGGAGAAGAGCAGCGAGAGTCAGGGGTGTGGGGGAGGCATCAGGGACCAGGGTAATAGCTACACAGCAAGCAGTACAAAGGTGTTTCAGTAATGAAACTACCACTACAGCTGTGCCCAGGCAAACAAGCTACCAGCTTTGTATCTATAACTACACATCCTATATTCACTGTTTCTTTTCTTCTTGAGTTCTCTGTTCTATTGGTTTGTTAGAAGCATGTTTCAAATATTTTTCTTAAGACAGAATAAAATATGTGGATTATGCTAAGAATTCTTAAAATACTTCAAGTTAGACAGACAGAGTAGATAGACAGGGATATAAAATTAGAGATAAATTTGTCAAAAAATACCTTTCCTGAATTTAAGACACTCTTGTTTCCATTTTCTTTTTAATGATATATAGTTTTCCTCTGGCTTATAAATGCAAATTTTGCAACTGAGGTATCTGATAGCAATCAAATATTCTGTTTCTTTTGCAGGTAACTTCTGGCCTGGAAGTTCTACAGTTTTTATCCTTAGAGAGCAGGGTTTTACCAGGTATGTCTGGCAGACTGTGCCTTTTCTGATGAATTTATTTATTTTTTAAATTTTTTTCTTTTTTGTTGTTGTTTGGGGGAGGTAATTCAGTTCATTTATTTATTTATTTTTAATGGAGGTACTGGGGATTGAACCCAGGACCCTGTACATGCTAAGCATGCACTTTACCACAGCTATGCTCTCCCCTGCTTCTGATTAGTTTAGACTGGGACTCTGAACATGTTCAGTCTGAAGACCCTGATCCCATTGCATTAGTTGCTCCTTCCCAGGACTCTTTGTTATCTTTCCCTGTTTTCCCTGGTCTCTGCAAGATAGCACCCTGGGGATTTTCAAAGTGCCTGGCCATGGCCTCCTTCCTTCTCAGTACCATCTTCAGGACTCCTATTCCTCCACCAGGAGCAAACTGGTTTGACTCTTGTCCATAGACTGTGCTGTCTCCTACCAGAGATGCTCTGTCTAGATCTGGATCCTATGGCCCAGAATAGTCACAGTTACTTCCCCGTAAGATGTGAGGGTCTTGGGGTTGTGGGAGGGTCATCCACAGACAACAACAAAGCATCTGTAATTAATGGCCTGGAGAGCAGAGAAATTCCTTCACCCACTTAAGTAACTTTAGAGTCTTTCTTTTGTGATTTTGAAAGATCAATTTGTAGCCAAAGTGTAGAGGAGAGTGACAAAAGATGAATGGCTAAGATTGGAGTTTGCTTTACAGTGTCCTACAGCGAGTCTATCCACCACCCTTGCTCCAGAAAGAATACATTGATGTTAACTAATATCTCTTTTTAGTGAGCACAATTTGTTCTCACATGGAGGGGTTTCTTGGCAGAGATCCCTAGGAAAAATGTATTATTTTTTCCATCTTTCATTTTTTGCCTTCATTAGTTTCCTGTAGTGCTTCTCCCTGCACCTCTTTTCAGTTTATTAAAGCTCATCTTGTGGAAATTATCTTACACTAAAGAACATAAATAAACTTTCACTTAGCAAGCTGTGGAAATCAGGGATATGCAGCAAAGATGACTGAGCTCATTAAGCGGCGAAGTCACTAAAGCTGTCTCACTCATGACTCATCCATTTCACCGATGTTTTAACAGAACAGGAGGCGCCACTTCTCCCTGGGTCATCAAATTGTTCTCTACAGGTGTCACAACAGACAGAAGACAGGGCAGGCCAGCCCAAGAGCCCTGGTATTTCAGGAGACCCAATGGGAGTGTCATCCCTGACAGCTCCAGGTTTGTGGATCAGTTCTCCCAGGCTCTTCCCTTCCTTCTCCCTCGATAAGGGAGCAGAAAGAGGTGGTAAGAGGCACATGAGTTTAGGAGATCCTCTGAAACGGGAGTTTCAGACTCAGCACTTGGTGGGAACTAGTTCAGGGGATCCAGAAAGCAGCATCTCTCATTTACGCTGTGCACTAGTTTATTTCCACTATGAACCTGTGTTTACAAAGTTAGCTCAACACTGATTCTACCGCTGGTCCTCCTGGAAGCATCCTTTACTCCAAATCGTTGAAAGAACTTGGAATACCTATTGTCACACTTTTTGTTCAAGTTCTTATAACAGGAAATATGCAGAAACATTTTTTGACTCTGAGTCAGGTAAGGAATCTGAGAGTGTTCTATACACCCGTGGGAACAGACTGCAGGAAATTATCATCCGTAGTTATGTAAATTAATGGCAAATTTTCAGCTTCTAAATCACATGGAGAACAGCTAGAAAAGAAAACTGTTTCAAGAGAAGTATAGTTGATTTACAGTATTATATTAGTTTCAGGTGTACATAGTAGTGATTCAGTATTTTATAGTTCATACTCCATTAAAAGTTATTATAAGATAATGGCTATAATTTCCTGTGCTATGTAAGATACCCTTTTTTGCTTATTTTATACATAGTAGTTAATGTTTGAAGTGGACTTACTGAAAAGTGGACTTACTTAAAATACAGACTGTGTGGCATACAAGGAATTCACTTTGGTGGGCCTTGCGAGATGGGGGTGGCACCTCACAGGGCTGGACCATCACCCTCTACAGCAGCTGGTTTGCAGCGGAGCTGTTCCTCACTGGAGGTGCTGCAAGGTGAGTAGCTCCATGTAGTGATTTCTGTAACAGCAGCTAATGATTCCCTGGTAATGACTCTGGTGGAGAATCTAGCAATGCCATAATAACTAGCATTTTCTCAGCTGTGTGTGTGTCTGGCACAATTTTAAAACTTTGATTGTGCCGTGTCATCACATCTCCAAAATAATCCCATGTGTTAGGTATTATTGTTACCCATCCCTCTTCCCATTTCACAAAGGAGAAAAGAAGGACCAAGCTAAAGATCATACAGCTAGTAGGTATCAGTGCCGGGAGTGAAGACAAGGCTGCTTAACCCGAAAGCTGTTGCACTTGACAGCTACCTTCCAAGATGTCACAAGTCAGAATCACAATCTTTACATATACATCCCTGGTAAAGGAGATGATACATGAGTCAGCAAAGCAAGCAGCAGGCTGCGATTAGGAGAAGCAGGGCAGCATGTCACTGAACCTGGAGAGGGTAGAGGAAACCCTTTACGGAACAATCAGACTTAACCAACAGTACTGATAAGGACCAGGGACACCACTTCAACTTTCTGTGTTTGGGGCACAAAAATGCAATGGAGGGTCAGCTTGAATCAGAACAAGAAACCCAGTACCTCTTTGTACAGGTTTTCTCCTCTCTATTCAGTAAGGGGGAGGGGACAGCAAGGAGAAAAGGAATAGCTAGAGTTTGACTGATTCTCCAGTGCAGAGTGGTAAATGACCCTTCTCAGAAATGACTTCATGGGGACATCAAAAGAAAACCTCAGCTAGGTGGCATGTGCCCACGTAAAGCTGGAATTCTATTACTAAAGAAAGCTAGGCAGTCCAGCCCCAGCAGTTTTAGGAGGCACTCCTGCTCGCATTCAGCGCAAACGCAGAACTAGTTTAATCAACAGATCCTGGAGGCACAAGGGCTGGATTCTTAAATTTGTTGGCTGGGAAAATAGCTGGGTGGGCTTTGTTTTATTTCCTGATTATAAAATGAATACATCTTTATCCTGGAAAATACTTGAACTTGCACAACTGTATAAAGAAATCTAAATCACCCAGATAGCTACCCATCTGAGGCACCACTGTCAGCTGACACGACTTTTTCATACCCTCCATCCACTGCCAACTTCAGACCCCACGTGAACCACTGGAGACTGAGGATACTATTCATAATTAAGGGAGGTGTACAGCTCGTGCTGAAAGCATCTAAGAAGGAAATCCTCTTTCCCCTTCTTCTCAGGCTCTGAACAACCACTGCTCCCCTTGTGATGGACAATTTGATTAAGGAAGATTCAGAGTAAAGTGGATGTGTTATCGGGGCAAAGCATTTTTCTACAGCCCTCAGAGAAGACTGACTGGTGAGGAAATGTGTGCTGTTCCATGGTAGCCAGAGCAAAGATCTTCAGATAGCGGTTCCTTTGTTAGCTTCATGCCAAACTCAACAAAGTGCCTAAGGGAAAGAAATGAATTGCAAACCACTTGCTGATCAAATCTTTTTCTATTTCAGGGCTGTCACCCTTTGCGGGAAGATGGTGGGTGAAAAGGTGCCACTTCCCATCACAGAAAGTTCCAAGGCACAGAAGGTTCCTTCTCAAGGCTTTATTCCTTTGTGTCAGTAGAAAGCCCTTCTCCAAGTTCTTTCAAAAATTGAAACTAGAATGAGATGAGATCAGGAACAGCTTTCACCAGATTTTCCTCTCTGCAACTGTATAGTGTGTTTGTGTTTCTGCTGGGTGCTATAGTAACTGTACACATGTGCACATGCACAGAAATACATCTCTTTGATGCATTCACCACTCAGCCAATATTCACTGATCATCACCTACGTCCCAGGGTTATTTTAGTTACTTCTATGACAATGAAAATGAGGCAAGAGGGGAAGGGGCAGGGAAGAACCATTGAAAGAAAGACACAGCCATGGAGGATACTACATAAACTGGATAGAACCAACCAGGCCCAAGACTGCAGAAGATCTGACTTCTAGAGACCTTAAGCCCCATTACAGGCTCACTGTAACACATTAGGCTGGTAAATGACACACCCACAGGCACCATGACAGTTCCCAGGCTGACCATAAAAGGTCAGAAAGTACGTAGGGGGTGGACAATTCCTGGAAGTCCCCACCCCTTTCCCAAAACAGTTGCAATAATCCTTCCATTTGTTAGCATATGAAATTACCCCACTCGTAAAAACTAACCACCCTTGAACCCCGGGGCCATTCTGCCTTCTGAGACAGACCGCATTCTATGGAATGTGCATCTCTCTTAGAAAACTTGCTTTTACTTTACCACAGTAAAGCATATTCAGCTCACTCTTAAATTCTTTCCTGCACAAGACAAGAACCTCCTCTCAGGTAACAAAAGCACCGTCGGCTCTGAAGGGCTTGTATTTTAGTAAGAGATACAGACAACAACAAATAGTATCTAATATAATTCCAAGTATTGTGTAGCACAATGGGAGAAACTTAAAAAAGCATCATGTGGACATGATGAGATGCTTCTATTCTGAACAAGACAGTCAGGCAGAATCCACAAAGGAGGTGTCTTTCAGCAGAGGTTTGAATTAAATGAGGGGGCAAGACCATGGACGACTGGAAGAAAAACAAACCACACAGAGGGAAGAGTGAGTACAAAGGCCTTGGGAAGGGGGACGTGGGAGGCATGTGGGGAGGGGCAAATTTGCTTGCACTCTTTAAAAACCAGCATGAGACAGGCCTTGTGGCTGCAATGAGGGAGGGAAAAGGGAAGCGAAAAGAAAGACCTCTACAAATCAGGTAAGCAAAGCCTGAGACACCATGAAAAGACATCACCGAGGAATCCACTCTCTGGTTTCTCCCCACCTCTGCAGCCCTGAAGTCTGAACTCCTTCACGGGACAACCACCATCTCTGATGATCTGGACGCCACCCACTGCTCAGCTCCAAGCCCTGTGCATGTTCGCACTTCTCTGCACCTGGACTGAGCTATCTGGTGCGCCCAGCTCCCACATGCTTCCTGGCCTCTCTGCCTCTGCACAGGCAATTTCCCCAGCCCTGAAAGCTTTTCTCCATACTGACCTGGTGAATTATGACCCTTCTGAGAAAAAACACCTTTTATGTGAGGCTTTTCCTGGCTCGCACAGGAAACCACTCTTTTCTATACGCCGCTTCTATTTCTAGCACATCTGATAGCTGCTTGTGGTAATTATTCATCTGTATTACTGCTTCGCGCACAAAAAGATGAACTGTGTGCAGTCACAAACTAGCGCTTGATCTTTAGATCCCTTATGCTTAGCACAAGGCCCCATGCATGGAAAATAACAGTAATAATAATGTAATAATACACATGAATAAGTGAATGAGCTCATGAGTGCCTAAATCAACAAAAAATTGTGTGAATGGATTTGGGGTTTGTTTTACCTCGGGCCAATGATACAAAAAGTCATCACAAAATGGACTTCTCTTTCATTCTCATTCAGCCAAGAAGACAATTTTTTTCTGAACTTTTTCTTTTTTCTAATAGAAAACTGCAAGTGAAGTGAATGTCAAGAATGTTCTATGCATGGAAAATATAATAACTACATAACACACCTGTCAAAATGGTGTTTAAAATAAAATGCTAACAGACCCATATAACTGAAGAGGCTTTGTGGGAGTTGCCATTATAAAGCAGTTTTTAACGCTCTGCAAAGAAAATTGTCACCTACGTGAAACTTTTAGAGCAACTGTGATTTAGAGTTGGAGATTGAACTTGACACCACCAGTAAGCCATCTCAAACACTTCATAAAATCTGATCATTAGTTTGCAAATCTACACAATGGGCCAACTCTTACATGCTAAGGGCTGGATGGGAAGGAAATAACAGGCATTTCAGACTAAAGTTTTTCTTAAAATATAGCTCTTTACTTAGGGTAAATGTCTAAATTTAAAACAGAATGTTAAATATATGAAATTACTACGTGCTTAAAGATTGTACAGGAATAATAAATGATTTTCAACATGATTCAGTGATCAAATTAAGTTGGAAGTAAACTCCCCCCATAAAACTTAAGATACTAAAAGTCAAAGGCAGGCTTAGAAAATAAACATTTTTTCTTGCTCTATTCATGTCCAACATCTCTCGTCTCACTTTTCTTCCTCAGTAGCAGTTGTTCTATGTGCTGTTGGTCCTCTCTGGCCAGGGCAGGGACAGGGTTGTTGCAGCCGAGTCTATAAGGGGAAAAGCCTGCAGTGAACCCGTGGTGGACGTGGAAATCGTGGATACGGTTAGAGCTAAGCCAGGTGATTTGGAGGTGGACGTCTAAATGGGTTACTGAATGGAGGAGCCAAAAAAGAGCTTGATACCTGGCGTTCACAGCCAGAAGTGGGGCAGGGAAGATGTGGAAAGGAAAGCAAGAGGAAACACAGCTACCACTTATTCATGGCCCCATGTTGTCAGGCACTATGTTAAGTACCAGAAGCATAGAGCAAGCAGTTAGCCAGCAGCATCCAGGCACCTGCCTGGAGTAGGCTTGATAATCCACTGAAGTGAGTACCTGGCACAGATGGTTTGGTTCACAGGAGAACCTGCTGATGGTAACATGAATAGTCACTATTTTCTGTGACATTCATCCCCTCGATTCTCTTCTTATCACTGGTATTTTTCCTTCTCTGAGTTTTCAGTCTGTCATTCTAATCATGGGTCCCTAAGCCACAGTCATTAGCCCTCTGATGTTCTCTCATACTCTCCCTCTCCCTAATTGGCTGAGAACACTCTCAACACTTGAAACAGGATGTCTAATGACAATTCACAGATCTTTAGCCATTCTTTCCAATCAAGTGTATGAAGTCATCACCATCTGGATGTCCCACCATCACTCAAACTTAGCAGAGCCTTTTCATCACCTTCAAAGCAACTTCTCAAGATATTAAGGGAATTATATACTCGAGTTATTTTAGACATATTCTACTTATTAATTTATTCACTCTTCTTAGATTCCAGGATGGGTGATTCTAGGGTTTGTGTCTTGTCTATACAGTGTTGCTTACAACATCTACTACAAGGCTTGGCACGAGGAGGGACCCATCACTTGTTAAAGTTTATTGAATGATTTTTGTGGTTAAGTAAATATTAGGAAACTGAATAGCTAAGAAAACATAATTTAGTTAAAATATTTTGGACTGTTCAGAAAATATTTCTAGCAATATTTTCAACCCTGGAGTCTCTATGTTCATGAGTTGTTTTTAAAATATCAAGGAACATAAAACATCATATTTTGTTGAGCAAAAGATATACCTACATATATATGGAAAGACAGAATGATTTAAATTGCAATATCATTTGTAGCAACAAGCAGAAACCACAGAAATATTCATTAATGAGAGCTGGTAAAAGAAAGTGTGGTACATCAACAAAATAGCACATTACATTAAGTACCCTGTGTGTGTGTGTCTGTGTGTGTCCGTGTGTGCATGTGTGTGGATGACAAAATACAAGAAGCAGAACAGTGTGTATATTATGATGAAGATGATGATGATGCTTGGATTTACCAGAAAAATTCACACTGCACAAGAAATTGGGAAATCAGAATTATAGCTAGAGCTAAAGTTAGGGTTTGGGACAGAAGCTTCAAAGTCAAACATATCTAGAAGATTAAATTTTCACTGTATACTCTTTTCAATATTTGAATTTTTCATAGATGCTTATAATAGCTTTAAAAACATCTCCAGCTGGGTTAAGTTAAACCAAAATTATTAAAACTACAGAGAAATCTGAGACAAGGCTTAATATTCAAATAAAATCAGAGCCAATTTCAGAATATGTCTTTAGAAGATTTTTCTGGGAATATGACATTCTGGCTCAAGAGATGAAAGTGAATTTCCCTAAACAGTTAAGACCTTTTCATAATGTCTTTCCTGTTCTTTGCGGCTCACGTGACTATGAAGTATTCAATATTTTGTCCATTTTTCTAGCTGGGTAGCTGGTTTCTCCTCCTACTGAGTTGTAAGACTTCTTTATGTAATCGTGATTTACTTATTTATTCATCAGATACGTGACTTGCAAATATAACTTCCCAGTCTGTATATTGCCTTTTCATCCTCTTAAGAGTATCACTTGAAGAGCCAAAGATTTTCATTTTGAAGAAGTATAATTTACCTTTTTTTCTATATAGATTATGCCTTTGATATTGTATATAAAAATTCATTGCCAAACCCAAGGTCACACAGATTTTCTCCTATATTTTTCTTGAAGTTTTATAGTTTTATGTTTTATATTGACATCTAGGATCCATTTTTAGCACTTTTGTATGAGATGTAAATGTCAAGGTTTTTTGTTTTTTAGGGTTTTTTTGCATTTGGACATCCGATAATGTCCGCATTATTTGTCGTAAAGACTGCCCTTAATTAAATTGTCTTTGACTCTATATCAAAAAAAAAGTATCTGATTACATTTTGTGGGTACATTTCTTGGCTTTCCCTTTTGTTCTACTCATAAATTTAATCAATTTATCCTTTCCCCAACAAAACACTGTTTTGATAATTGCAGTTGATGGTAAGTCTTGATATCGGGATAATCTGAGTCCACGAATTTTGCTTTTCTTTTCAGAATGGTTTTATCTATTCTAGAAGCTTTGCCCTACCATGTAACTTTTAGATCAGCTTGTCATTACCTAAAATAGTTTGCTATGATTTTGATTGAGATTTTCTTCAATCTACAGATCATACTAAAGAGAACTGGCATCTTAACAATACTGGATATTCAACTCATGACCATGAAGTATCCCTTCATTATTTAGATCTTTGATTTCTTTTAATCAATGTTTTGTGTAGTTTTAAACATGAAGATTCTGAACATACTGTGATGTAGTTATATATAGTTCATTATTTTGGTGCTATTGTGATAATATTGTTTGTTTGTTTTATTTCCCTAGCAGTTTCAAGTTCCAAATGCATGCTGCTAGCATACAGAACATTTGGTTTTTATGTAGTGATCTGACATCCCATATCCATGTTCATCTCACTTATAATTATTAGTTCTAGGAGCATTTTTGTAGATTCTTTGGGGCTCTCTATACAGACATTCAAGCTGTCTTTAGGTATAAAAGGTACCATTTCTTCCTTTCTACTTTGTATTTCTTTTTTTTCCCCTTTATTGTGCTGGTTAGGTTTTCCTGTTTGATATTAGATAGGAATGCTGTGAGAAGACATCCTGACCTTATTTCTCATCTTTGGGGAAAAGATCATACATGTGATCATCAGTAAGTATGAAGCAAGAGGTAGATTTTTTCCTATGTGCTCTTTTGCAGGTTAGGGATGTTTCCTTCTATTCCTATTTTGCTGAGACTTTTTATCATGAATGGATGTTGAATTTGGCAAAATGTTTCTTTTTTGTAACTACTGAAACAATCATGATTCTCTTATTCAGTCTGTTAATACTGTGAATATCAATGACTGACTTTGTAAACACTGAATTGGCCTTGCATTCTTGGGATAAACTCCATTTGGCTGTGATACTTTATCCTTTTATATATTGTTGGATTTGGTTTGTTGACATTTTATCAAGGATGTTTGTGTTTATTTTCATGAGGGATACTGAGCTACAGTTTTCTTGTAATGGCTTTCCTTTTTAGTTGAAGTTAATGCTGGACTCATAAAATGAGTTCAGAACTACTGTCTTTAAATTTTTTTTAATTTGCATTTTATTTTTTTTAAGTTTATTTAATTATCTTATTTTTTGGTCGGGGGAGGTAATTAAGTTTACTTAGTATTTATTTATTCTTAGAGGAGGTAATGGGGATTGAACCCAGGACCTCATGCATGTGAAGCATGCACTCTACCACTTGAGCTATACCCTCCTCCTCATTTTTTTTTTTTAATTTATGGAAGAGATTTTGTAGTAATCTTATTATTTACTCCTTAAATATTTGGTAAAATTAACCAGTGAAAAAATTTGTAACTGGTAAAATTTACCAGTGAGACACTCTAGATCTGGGGGTCTTTTTTTCTTACTTTTGAAAGATTTTTAATAAAAAATTAACATTTTAATAGATAGGGTGGGGGTGGATCAAGATGGTGGAGTAGGAAGACCCTGAGCTCACCTCCTCCCACAGGCACACCAAAATTCTAACGTCTTACAGAGCAACTGTCTATGAGAATGACCTCAAGATCAGAATAAAAGATTTTTAACAGCTAAAGATATAAAGAGCGAGCCATAATGGGACAAGAAGGAGAAGCAGAGATGCAGCCCAGTCAGGACCCATCCGCCTGCAGGGGCACCCACAAGTAGGAGGGATATTACAACCACAGAGTTCCTCCCTGGAGGCCAGGGCATCTGAGCCCCACATCAGGCTTCGCAGCCCAGGGGAACTGCTCTAGGAAGATGAGCCCCAAACCTCCGACTTGGAAAACAAGTAAGGCTTATGTTCCAGAGGGCTGTAGGAAACTGAGACTCCACTCTTAAAAGGAACATGTGAAATCCCACACACTCTGAGTCCTAGCTCAGAGGCAGCAGTTTGAAAGGCACCTAAGTCAAATCCACTTGCTGATTGTGGAGAACCTTGTAGAGAGGCAAGAGGCTGCTGGGACCCTCTTCCTGGGGGACTGAGACACCGGTGGTAGCCATTTTTGTGATCTCGTTCTACTGAGCTGACTTCAGCACTGGCGGGCACCACTTTGGAATCCTCCCTCTAGCCTATTAGTGCTGGGAGCCTGCTCCACCCACCACTGAGCCTGCAGCAGTTGTGTGTCATCAGGCCACCAACCCAGCCACGCCAGGCACACAGCCTACCACACCTGCAGCAATCACACGATGCTGGGCCTCATAGCCAGCCAAGCCAAGGGCCAGCTCCAATTACCAGTGCATCCACAGTAGTTAGCCCCACCACGACAGAAGGGTGCACACAGCCCATACAGGGGACACTTGTGGAGCACTAGCTCTGGTGGCTAAAGGGAAACGTGGCTGAAACCTACAGACATCTCTGACGTAAGTCCACTTCTCCAACATCAAAAGGCATAATGGAGCTATGTAATACATAGAAACAAACAAAGAGAACTAAGAAATAATGAGGAGGCAGAGGAACATGTTCAAAATCATATGATCATCACATATAAAGCTTTTGGCAAAATTCAACATCCATTTATGACGAAAACTCTTAATAAAGTAGGTACAAAGAAAACATACCTCAGCCTAATAAAAGCTATATATGACAAACCCACAGCTGACATCATACTCAACAATGAAAAGCTGAGAACTTTCCCTCTAACATCTGGAACAAAACAAGGATGCCCACTTGCAGCACTTCTATTCAACAGAGTACTGGAAGTCAGCAATCAGACAAGAAAAAATTTGTTTTAATCCATATTGAAAAGAAAGAAGTAAAACTGTCACTGTCCACAGATAACACGATGCTACATACAGAAAACCCTAAACATTACATCAAAGAACTATTAGAACTGAGAAAATGAATTCATTAAAGTTGCAAGATATAAAATTAATCTACAGAAATCCATTGTATTTCTGTAGACTAAATACTACAAAAAGAAATTAAGAAAAAATCCTACTATAACTGCATCAAGAAGAATGAAATGCCAAAGAATAAATTTAACCAAGAGATACAAGACCTGTACTCTGAAAACTATAAGACACCAACAAAAGAAAATGAAATGTCACAAATAAATGGAAAAATATACCATGCTCATGGATTGGAAGAATTAATATTGTTAAAATGCCCACACTACCCAAGGCAATCTACAGATTGAATGCAACCTCTATAATAATACCAATGGCATTTTTCACAGAACTAGAAAAAATAATCTTAAAATTTGTATGGAATCACAAAAGACCTCAAATAGCCAAAACAACCTTAAAGAAGAACAAAGCTAGTGTTATCATGCTCCCTGATTTCTAACTATATTACAAAGCTACAGTAATCAGAATAGTGTGCTATTGGCATAAAAACAGGCACAGACCAATGAATAGCACAGAAAGCTCAGAAATAAACCCAAATTTACATGGTCAATTAATACGACAAAGAAAGTAAGAATATACCATGGTGAAAAGACAGCTTCTTCAATAAATGGTGTTCGGGAAACTGGACAGCTACATGCAAAAGAATGAAACTGGACCACATTCTTACATCATATACAAAAATAAACTCAAATGGGTTAAAGACTTAAATTTAAATGTTCATACTACCTAAAGCAATCTACAGATTCAATGCAATCTTTATCAAAATTCCAATGGCATATTTCACAGAACCAGAAAAAAAATTCCAAAATTTGTATGGAACCGTAAAAGATCCCAAATATTCAAAAGAATCTTAAGAACAAAGCTTCAGGAGTATCACACACCCTGACTTCAAGCTATAGCAAAGCTATAGTAATCAAAACAATATGGTACTGGCACAAAAACAGACACTGAGATAAATGGAACATAACTGAGAACCCAGAAATAAGCCCACACACACATGTACAATTAATTTATGACAAAGCAGAGAACATACAATGGAGACAGGATAGTCTCAACAAACAGTGTTGGGAAAAGTGAATAGTCACATTTAAAAGAATAACCCTGGACCACTTTCTTACACCTTACACAAAAAGTAACTCAAAATGGATTGAAGGATTGAATGTAAGACCTGAAAACCATAAAATTCCTAGAAGAAAACATAAGTGCTAATTTCAGTGACATTGCTCTTAGCAACGTCTTGGTGGATCTGACTCCAAACACAAGGGACACAAAAGCAAAAACAAACAAATGGGTCTACATCAAACTAAAAAGTTTATGTACAGTGAAGAAAATCATCAACAAAAGGAAAGGCAACATATTGAAAGGGAGAATATATTTGCAAATAATATATCCAATTAAGGGGTTAATATCCAAAGCATATAAAGAACTCACATTACTCAATAGCAAACAAACAATTCAATTATAAAATGTCTGAATAGACGTTTTTCCAAAAAAGACATACAGATGGTCAACAGGTACATGAAAAGATGCCAAACATCACTAACCATCAGGGAAATGCAAATCAGACCCACAATAAAATAGCCTCATTGTGACAAGTGATCCTCACACCTGTCACAATGGCTATCATCAAAATGATAACAAGTAACAAGTTGTGGCAAGAATGTGGAAAAAGGGGAACCCTTGTACACTGTGCATGGGAATGTGTAAATTGGTGCAGCCACTGTGGAAAACAGCATGGCATTTCCTCAAAAAGTTAAAAACAGAACTACCATATGACCCATATCAGAAATAAATACTTGCATTTACCCAAAGAAAACAAAAACACCAATCCAAAAAGATATATGCACCCCGATGTTCACTGCACCATTATTTGCAGTAGCCAAGATATGGAAGCAACCTAAGTGTCCAAGGATGAATGGATAAAGAAGATATGGTATATACACACACACATATGTAATGAAATACTATATATTGCTCCCTCAGCATTGAAGCCTCCCTACTTTCAAGCACCTCCAAAAAATCTATTATTACTCTAAGACCACCATTTCATAACCTATAATTCTGAAATCTTACTCACACACTCCAATGAAACCTGGATTGTGGGTTATTCACAGAGTAAGCTGGAATATATAGGAATGTTCCTTGGTATATGTGTTGGGAGCAGACTGAACTGATACAAATTCTAGAAGGAAGAAGATTGACACGTAAACTTACTAAGGTGAGTTCAAGAAGTTGTTACTTGGCTTATGAAACTCTGAGACTGTCAGCAGCCCTGCTCTTCATTTAACTTCTTGCACTTCTTTCCTACCTTGTAGATTGCATCTCTCCTGGGCGTACATTATGTCAGCAGAACATTCTGACATAAATCTTCCTTCACTTAAGTTCATAGGCAGCGTTCAGGAAAACTACCATTAGGAATTGGAACAGTGAAAGTTGAAGCGGGTGGGGTGCAGAGGGTGGGGACGACAATTACGAACTGAAGTGGAGGCATTGTTCTGATGCTGTGAAAGGTGCTTTTAAGTATATTAGTGATATTCCTGTGAAAGCCACCTTATCAATTCATTCAAAATAAAACAGCCATTATGTGGAAATTGTGACGCAGAAGGAAAGAACATAATGATCCTTTTGTTACAAACATCTAGGCAAATAAGTCAAGATTCAATCAGGGTTCCCTGAAAGAAATGTTAAGTGTTAGAATTAATGGGTCTTTGGAAAATATTTCTGAATATTACAAAGCTATCTACATGATCTGAAAATAACTGTTCTTTCTTCCTGTATAGTTCTTTTCCTCTTCCTTATACTAATAAATCTCCACAGAAGTTTAATATCTATTTCAATTAACCTTACTTCTTCTTGACTTTGAGCCCCCAATTATTAAATAGGACAGAAATAAATGGTCACCGAAACTAACAATATATGTGATTATTTTCTATTCTTTAAGTTGGGTAGTAACTAAAGGTGCTCTCTCCAAATATTTTTGCATAAATTCTTATGCAGGTACAGAGTAATATCCAACTATTTTCAAATTTCTGAATTTTGATCCTGTCTTGGCTGTATTAATAGTGTGTTGGAAAGAGTGAAAATAATGCGGATTCGAGAATCAGACCTGGGTTTGAATTCCAAGTTGAATCTATTTTGGTTGTGATACAGGGCAAGCTCTTTAGCCTCTCTGGATAATGGAGAAAATAACATCTTAAATATTGGAGTGAATATTCAATGAGATAAGATATTTCCCAAATGGATATATTATACCCAATGAACAACAGGTTTTCAGAAAAGTAACTGTTTACCACCTGCCTCGGACTTGTCCTACTTTCCTTCCTCTTCAATCTCTGTCCACTCCACTCCTTTAGAGAAGTATAGATCTGTCTAAGAAGTCCATCAATACTTGAATGAATGGAGGAAGACTGGTGTGACCTCTGACCTGATGGAGGTTTAAAGGGTACTGCCATATTTGAGAACAACTGATCAACAGCTCCTTTTCATAGTGACAGAAACTCCTGTCACAGGCTCAGGTCTCACTAGGACGCAGCAGAGCTGATGACCTCTAAGTCGGATGTCGCTGTTAGAACAAACACTGAGAGGAGAATGAATTCCTCATGTTGTCTTCTTTCTAAGCTCACACAGAAACTGCCTGGATTTCCCACTGTTTATCCCACCGCCTCATCTCCAGCTCCTAAACGTGGCTGGCTTTCTCTATTATGCATATGGCAGTAGGAGGAAAGAACTGATTAGTGAAAACAGACTCATTGTAGGCATTGTGTAAAGCATCTTACATGCATTCTCTTCTTGATCTCATAAACTAACTCCATGACGTTGGTACTATTATTATTCCTCGTATTTCAGGTGAGAAAACTGGGACACCTGGTGACTATTTTTAAAAATCATATGAAGAGTAAACAGCACATTCAAGCACTGGACTTCATCATTTCAATGCAGAAAATTATTTTACCCTACTCCATGTTATAGTTTTTAGGGGTTCACTATAAAACCCTTGGCCCTGAGCTAAGAACCTCAAAGGGGTATCTTAGGACCAAAAACAATGCCTCACCTTCTCCTCTAGCTGGGCTATTACGATACAGCGTTAAGATGGGAAAAAAACAGGTAGTCATTAACTTTCCTTCTAATAATCCTTACAATTTTTTTTAATTGAAGTATAGTTAATTTACAATATTGTGTTAGTTTCAGGGGTACAGCAAAGTGATTCAGTTATAGATATGTATACATTTTTTCAGATTCTGTTCTATTATAGGTTATTATAAGATATTGAATGTAGTTCCCTGTGCTATACACTATGCCCTTGTTGTTTATCTGTTTTATATATAGTGGTGTGTATCTGTTAATCCTCTAATTTATCCCTCCCCCCTTTCCTGGTGGTAACCATTAAGTTTGGTTTCTATGTCTGTGAGTGTTTCTGTTTTCTCTATATATTCATTTGAATTATTTTTTAGACTCCATATGTAAATGACACCATATATTTGTCTTTCTCCTTATGATCCTTTTGTTTTTTGCTGAAGTGTATTCAGTTTACAATGTTGTGTCTCCTTATCATCTTGAAGATGAACAGTATAATGACTCAATTCTGTCCTCTGCCTTCTTCTTCCTATTATTGAAAGGACTCTAAACATCAGAATCCTGGGTCTAGCTGTGCTTATAACTTCTACAAGCAGGGGAAGCCACTGTCTCAGGACCCTGGTTTCCTAAGCTGAAAATGAGGTTGTACAATATGGTCACCCAGATGCTTTTCAGTTCTAAACAGATTTTGACTCTATAACTCCAAATAGAAGTCATTTCTCTTTTTCATTGGCCTCATTTTGAAACCTTTTATTCACGTTTAAGACTTCTCTTTGAAAGTTTCAACAAATTATATATATACATATGTATACACACATATATTTATATATAATTACATGTATAATTTGATATGTGCCCAGAAACAAATACCAGTGTCAGGCATGCTATAAATAAACATGTGGGAGAAATGTAATCAGTTTTACTGACTCAGTCAAAACCTGGCTACCCAGAGAGGTAGACAGACTATGATAGCTGAAAGTCTACACAGGATGGTGACAATGGTGTATGACAGCACTTAAGGCATAAAAAGGGAAAAGGTGTGTTCAAGGGGTTAAAATTCTATTTGATTTCCATCCTTATATTCAAAGCCTTTGCAGGCTACTGAATAAATCCTTCTGAGTCCAGTAATTTATGCCATTAAAAAAAAAAAAAACGGGGTAGGGTGAAAGAAGATTTAAAATTAAGATACAGTTAAATCTTAAGTGAGCGAGTGCATTTATTGGTGAGTTATCACATTCTTGGCTCTGCCCACCTGCACAGCTGTTTGATTTGAAACTCACAGGATGATGCACACAGGAAGTCACTCAGCAGCCCCAGTATAAGAACAAGATGGTTGAGACTCTTCAAGGCTGAAACTTTGCTATTTATTCTATTACTAGTAAGTCGCACACTTAGAAATTTGAAACTGTTTCTGTCCGGATCTAGAGACCAAGCTCTATCTTTAGCAAAGCAATGATGATGATGTTGATATTAGAGAAAACAAGGTTATCCCGGGTTTCTTTCTAAAAGCAGCACTGTATTAACCCTGTGACCTAAAACTTCCTACTTCTTGATCTGCAGGATCATATCTAACTTAATAATATGTGATAACTACAAGGGAAAACTGAATACCACTTTGAAAGTGGCTCTTACAATTTACCAAGGGTGGATTTAATGTAGAGAAAACTTTAAAGAGCTTATCTGTTGGTTAAAGCTGGCAATTCTCTTGAGTAGTGTCAGAAAGCCATACAAAGCTGGCCCGGTAAGTCTGATGCCCTGGGAGTTGCGAAAGCAGGCTTTTTCTTTTTTTTTCATTGTTTTTGCTGTTTGTTGCTTTGTTTTGTTTAGGCACTAAGACTTCTGGGTCTTCCCTTCCAAAGTTCCTAGGCTAGGCTTCTAAGCAAAGAGAAAGGAATGATCGTTTTACTTTGGGAGCTACAGAAATAAAGCACAATCAACATGGAGGGAATGCAGACAGGAATTTCCTAAAGAGGCTTTAATCTCCCAGTCATCACTTGAAGATAAAATGGATAAACGCTGATTACCTGGAATTTCAGGCCATGGAAATAGGTTTTAGTGAGCATAAAGAAAGTTTAACAACAATTATTGATTTCTTCCTGTGTGCCAGGCATGGTACAGACGTTATCTCTATGTAATCAATCCCCCTCTCTTTGAGGTATCCTCATTTCACAAGCGAGGAAAATTGTAACCCTGAGTGGTAGACTCACTTTCTCAAGGTAAAGTAAAATGTGTATTTTGACTTGTCTGACTTGGTGATCCTCAAGAACTTTAAAGATAAAGTTTACAATAACCCCTTGTGTTTTTCTTCCTCTTCCCTCCCATTGACAAAACTCTGGCTAACTTATCATCACTGTTTCTTTAAAGATTTTTTTTTAAGCTGATAATGTTGATAGGAAAGTAGCAGATAGTTTCAAAGAAGACCCGTTTGGTTTTCACTCTAGCAAATCCCCGCCTGTGCTCCTACCCAGGGCCTCTCCCACCTCTGCCTCCTTTACTTTGTGTTGTCTCACAACAGAGCTCATCAGAGTGCAGGATCTGCCTATCAATGGAGCAGAAGCCAGGTTGGTGGGGCGCTGAGTGTCTTGCAACACCATAACCACAGTAATTAGCCAGATGGCTGTCACGTAACTTTCAGAACCATCCACCGCTCCTGATCACTTTCTCATAGAAAGCGCTCTTTGACAGGTATATCCATCTTTCAAACTGACAAATTGCAGTATCAGGTGACTTAAAATGACCAGATCTGAAAACAAGTGCTAAAAGAGGAAGCACAAAAATGGAGATGATGACGCCGATAACTCCACCTTTGAGATAATACCTCCCTCGTCGTTTCTTTAGTGCCACTTGTATCGGGGGTGAGAAACGCTTCCCTGACAAAATGACACGCTTGCTTCCCAGTTATTGAGCAGGGCAGAAAATTGGTGGCACTGCTGCTACCCTGTCCATAGCGGACATTCTCAGTTGCAGCCAAACATTTTAGAATCTGTCATTATTTAAAAATACCAACCAGAAGGCATGGCCATTTCCTTATAGCTATGAGTAATTCACTGACTATTTCAGCTAGTGAAGTCACTAAAAGTAGCAGGAAAATTGAAGGCCCTGACTTTAACACAAAACCCTTACTATTGCTGCATACTATTATTCTTCTTTTTAATGTGACACCAGGCAAGCTAATTTCCTAAGATTTTGCTTGTTTTATTTTAACTTACTGACTTTACAGCAAAATTCCAAGTATTTCCTGAAATATCAAACAAATGCTGAAGTCATTCTTCTAATATTTCTCTAGCTCTTAAAATCTGAGTACAGATGACATCTTGCTTTCCTCTCACACTCTTAGCCGGATGCCTTAACATGACTGACACTTGAATACTGAACCAGAGAATGAGAGACTGAAAATCAGACTGGAAAATCTTAGGAAGTTACTGGAATCTTGGGTAACAGCTATGTTTTTCTTTTTTCTTTTTTCATGTTAAAAAAGTTTTTATTGAGATATAATTGATATTTAACATTATGTAAGTTTAAAGTGTATACAACGTGTTGGTTCAACACATTTATATACTGTAATATGATTACCACCAGAGTAGTAGCTAACATCACATAATTATCATTTCTTTCTTATGGTGAGCCGAATTAAGATCTAGTCTCTTAGCAACTTTGAAGTTTATAATACAGTATTTTTTTTAACTATAATCACTGTGCTGTGTATCAGCTTTCCAAAATTTATTTATCTACTAGCCACAGTTTGTACACTTAAACCATATTTTCCCGATTCCCTCACCCCTCAGACACTGATAATCACCATCCCACTCTCTGTTTTATGAGTTGCCTTTCTTCCATTTTGAAGATGGATACTGTATTTTGTCAGAGAAAAAATCCTGAATTTGGTAATGATAGACTGGGTTTATAACTACCAGCTATATATCCACAGGAAAAATCAATCTGCCTCTCTAATCTTCTATTTTCTCCTCTGTAAAGTAGGGGTATTAACACCTGCATATAAGAGAGTTATACAGATAACTGAGAACAGATAAGTGAAAACCTTTTTAAATGGTAAAACAGCCCAGCAAATTAAGGAATACTATCATTGATTCAAATGGAGAAAGGAAGCGAAATCACCGTAAAGGAAATTTGGACATTAAGTCCTCCCTCTCATTTTGAGTTGGAGATATTTTTTCGTATCATTTCATTCACACAATACATAAATGACTAACTGTAAAAGATTCAGGAGTACATGGAGGAAAATGAGAACACGTTTTTCTAATGAACTTCTTTAGGCATTCCTCCCTGAATGTAACCACCCTTAATAGTTTGAAATATATTTTGTTCTTTCTTCTCTATGCACTCAAACTGCACCCTTGTTACATGTGAATCAGATGTGGAAAAAGGCCGTAATTTCACCCCTGTGTGACCCGCACTGTCATTTTCCCCCACTTTGAATGTGTGCATCTTTTAGACGTGAAGAAACAGAAATGTCCTTCTGGGGGAAGGTGATGACAAATAATGAATCATTAACACTTCCCCAAAAAGCTTGGTGTTGGAAGTATTAAAGAGTTTTTTCCCAGTGAAAAGACAATTATTCCATTATCCATGATTCATCAATTTTACTCTGTTATAAATATGAAAGTTAGAGAATCAAACTGACAGGACAATAGTGCCAAATCACTGATGTGGATCTTAAAAATGCTGCATAATTTGACTGCTCTGCTGTTTTCAGTGGAATATAAAGCCAAAATGAGACTTGAAATCTGTTGAATATAGAAGTTTTCATTAAACTTTGCTGAGGTGTTTTAAATTTTACATTTCTGATGTTGCTTACAACTCTTGAGGTACTTTGACCAAAATACCCATGGTTTATTTGGGATTTCATTAAATTTTATGTCAAATTTTAATTGAATATTTCCACTTATACATGCTAAGAATCATTTCTATTAATTGTTAATAAAAATGATACTTTAATATACTTCATATAATCATAATAGCTACACACCAAAAACTAATTTCCATTTTATAATTATTTTAAGAATGAGAAATTGACATCAATGATCTTTAAAATTTGTGTTTTACCCCTGAAAATATTTTTGAAAAACTATATACCTCTTGACATATTTAGAGCTGACATATAAAACTTTTGATTTTAAATCTAGTTATAACATACGTAATTTCTAGCATATCATAAATGTTGACATTTTAAAATAAAATTCTTTCATTGTTTCTAATAGAATCTAAACCCTTGAGCTATTTGATACCCACATTTATTTATTTAGACAAATACCCAAACCCTTATTAGTCAACTATTTTATATCATTCCTTATTTTTTTGAACTTATTTTCATATTCTATGTAACTCTGGAAAGACAAGGCACAGGGAGGCCAAGTGAGTTGTACAAGGTCACACAGCTTGTATATGGCAGCTCTGGGTATGAACCAAGACTGCTTTCCTCAAAGTCTGTTGTTTACATTTATTGTCAACCATTTGTTATTTACATTTTAAATTTAAATAAAACCCAAAATATGCATGTTATTATTAACGTGTTAACAACCTGTGCTTATGTTGTCGCTCCTTTCACCTGCGAACACTAGGTTTTAATACAGCCATCAGAAGAGCATGGAACAGGAGGACCCAGTCAGTACCATGCCCAGGATGTGCTTTTAGAAAGGCAAGAGAATGTGAGCATTTTCTTGGGTTAATTACTTTCTAATATTTCTGACTGAGAACGGCGAGAACCCACTTTCAGTAACCTAAATGAGAGAGAAGATGGTTTTGGGGGGATGTCATCACTGCCAATCATCTTTCTGTTTAAAAACAAGGAGATGGATTGCCCTAAGTAGGAGGACCAAAATGAAGGTCATATTCACGAGCTTGAACATGGATGGACCCTTTTGGCTTGGGTCTGTTTTTCCTAAGGTAGTGTGGAGTCTCAAGTTTTACTCCTACTCTTCATAAAGTTCAAGGATTATGAGCTAACCAACAAAGAGCTGGAAAACCCATAGGATAGCATCTGATCATTACTTAACATTATCCTGAGTAGAAAATCAACAAGTTTTGTTGAAAATATATTCTGAATGATTTCTGCCTCTTGAATTTCTGAACTCATTACTCTCTGCATTATGAAACCAATTTATATATCGGGAACCTGGCAAGAAGGAAAAATATGTTCCCTGAAGTCTGGCTAAAAATTGTCCATTAACTAATAATGTCCATTAAGAATAATCAATGCCCACTAATTACCGAAAGTAAAGCTTGAAGAACACAGGCTCCTGAAGTCTGACACAGGACCAGCAACCTCTGGTGCACATGCCGCCCTGTTCACAGACAGACAATCCTATTTCTGACGATGCCTCTTTTTCTTGGTTATTCTGCCTCTGCCTCCTTTCCTATAGTCCTTCCTTCTTCCTGCACCACCCTCTCCTTCCCTCTTATTTTGTCAACTCTTCTCTTTATGGTCCCCATATCTCATTATTTCCCTTCATTTTCCTTTTTCTTTTCTCCATCGAGAAACCTGCTAGCAGTGTCCACTGTCCATGAGTCCTAAGTCTGGTTAAGGGCTATTAAGTCTTGATGCACCTTGAGAGTAATCAAGATTCAACAGAATGCTGAGCCTTCCTCTGGAAGAAATGATAACCCAATGATAGTATCTGTCAATTTTCTCTGTGTCGCCCACCAAACCCAACCCCTGGCATGGAGTGTTCAGGGCATCTGGGAGGAGGCATCAATTCTTATTTACTGTGTACCAAAGACTTTGTGCCCTCCGTCTCAGACACATAATCATGTTAGATACAGATAACACAATTCCTACTTCATACAGATGAAGAAACAGAAGCTTCAGGAGCTGCTTAAGGCCAGGGAATAGGGATGACCCAAGTCTGCCTGGCTCTAAGCCTGTGCAAAGCTGTCTCCCTCACCCCTCACTGCCTCGGGGCATATATATGGGCATCCCTAAGTAAATTCTGACTGAATTGGATTCCATATCTCAAGTTGATATTCCACGAAGAGAATATTTGCAGAAAACGTTAGCTATTACTCACGCCTTCCCTCAATCCAAATTGTGGCAAGACTTCAATCTTTCAAAGAACAGATTCTACTGCACCATTTCTTGCTTCTGGTTTCAGAGTAAATTCCTTTCAGAAAGAGTCTAAAGGCTCAAACTGCGCCTTAGCCTTTGTAGCCATGCATAGGTTGGACACAAACTGTTTATCGGCGTTAAAAATGAACCTTCATTTAAATGGTAGACTTTTTTTTAATTCGTCATGATACTATACTAAACTACAACATAAAGTGAAATGTCACAGAAATGACAAACATTTAGAGCTGCTTTCTCTCAGCTGCTTCAGAAAGGTAAAACTGCATCGTCTTTCTCCCACATATGACCAAACGTCTTTCAACATGATGTAAGAGCTATTATTTTCAAATTGGTTTTTTTGTTTATTCATTTCATCCTGCCAACAAATATCCAGGAAAGCTGTAAGAAAATGTTTAAATGATTGATACTGCATTTGCTATCCAAAGCACAAATCAAATTATCCCCAACAGTACTCAAATCCCTCTTCCATCTCAAACACAGATAATAAATTAAAATGTCAAAAGAAGTCTTTGGTTTATACATTTGTTTGGGAGATTAAAGATATGACCTGACTCTGTTGTTAGTGAAAAGTCATACAAATTCTGTTCTTTGGGGGATTGCAACAGAATGAGTCCATAAAAAGAAAAGGCAGTTTTGGAAACTTCATCTTGAGTACCTAATTTTTTCCTAGGGTATCTGTATTAGCGTGTCTTGAATTCAGCAAGATCATTTTTCTACAATATGGAAAGCAGGTCTGGTACTGCGCAAAAACACAGGATTTAGATTCAGGATCTGTTTCTGCTACTTGCTATGTAGATTTGGGAAAATTCATAATCTTAGTTTCCTCATCTATCTAACGGGCATGATTGTGGAGCCTGACTGACAGAATTGTTCTAAGTATTAAATCTGATTACACATGTAAATATCTTTATCATTATACCTGACATGTAGTGTAGTAAGGACTCAAAAACTGTCATTATTAATTGCATTATGATTACTTCATATGAGAAGGCTGGCCACAATACGACAGATTTGGAAATGTTTTCCAGAGTGGTTGTAAGTCAAATAAGTGCAAAATATACACAAGCATACTGAATGCTCTGAAAAGTACCATACTAAAGAATGCTCCCAAGCTTTAATTAACCCAGCATATTTCCGTGTTGTTGACCAAGGACAGCTCCTCTCACACAACACCCTGGAACTCTGATGTGAACACCCAACAGAAATCAGAACAGTGATAGGCACCCTTGCAATATGAAGCCCTTCCATGGTGGTGATTTCTATTTGAGAAATGTGTTGGTTTTGTTGATGATGTTGGCTTTTAAATTAAGGGATTTTTTTTAATAATAAAGGAATCCATGATTATTACTCAAGTTTCAGAAAATAAGAAATATAAAATATAGTAATTAATTACACTTAGGCTTATGCCCTCGCTCCACCCCACGGTAGGGGTGGGAGCATTGTTAACATGAGATGCATTATTTTCCGTATTTTTTCTACCACTTAGTTTTATATTAATATGTTCTACTTACACTCATTCTGCATATAAAGCCTTGTACGTAGTTTTTTCACTTAACATTTTAATAAGTTATTATACAATCTATAAATCTTCATAGACTGTAAAATATTATACTGTTTTCAACTGAGTTGACTTGTTATAATTTACCTAATCATTAATTTATGATAGTGTTTATACTTTACCAAGTTATGATTTTTATAACCAAGAATTAAACTCTAAAATTCTAAAGCTCTCTTCCCCATATTTTGAATTACTTGTTCTCAGTGAAATCTGAGAATTGGGATTCAAGTATCAGAGTTTTATTTACTAATTGATTTACTTACTTATTCAACAGATACTCATTTACTTTTATGTATCTGTGCTAAGTGTGGTGCTGTGGATGGGAGCTAATAGTATTCAGCCACAGATCCTGTCTTAAGACAGTGTGCTCAGATTTTCAAGACTATGGATCATTACAAACACAGACTCAATTTGTGCTATAGATTATCCTAATTAATTCCAATAGCAATTGTAGAAATACACACAAAAATATAGGTAAAACGTATGTATTCAGATTCAGTTACAGATACGGACATACAGATGCTGTTAACAGACATAGACACAAATCCGTCTGGAAGAGGAAGGTAGCATCACGATGACTGTGTGGCTGTCTCACGTTCTTTTCCTTTCATCCCAATTTCTACTTTCAGTAGTAATCTACTTATCTAAAATATATCTAAATATCTGATTATCACTGCCAGTTGTCTGAGTATCATTTTTGCACATATTTCCCAAAATAGAGACATCAAAAGAAATTCTTCAGTCTTTAATATATTTTAATTGATATTGTCAAATTGCCCCAGTATGATCTAGCTCTGGAGGAAAGCCCAACCTGCTTCTATGTCCGCAAATTCTCGGGTCTGTTTAATTTTTAAAAATTCAATCCATAAATAGCATTCCGGCAAACTGCTTCCAGATGTCTTTCTCTCCAAATTTCATCAGAATTCCCTCAAATTAATGCCATCCATAGAATCTTCCTTCCACAGTGGCCATAGCAATTCAGAGTGGTTTCTCCCTTCTTTAAGGTTGCTCCAACCCAGCTACTAAATCAACACTCCTGAAACTTAACTATGACCATTTCATCCTCTCAACCAGAAGCCTTTCCTGACTCCTCCCTCAAGGGAAAACATCCAAATACAAATTTTTCAATCCATATTTCTCCCTCCCTCCTTTCAGGCAACTCCAGTTCTGGTCAAATCCAAATCCCTAGCTCCCCATCTGTACCTCTCACCTTTTCACCTCCTGCTGGGATTCATTCTGCCTAGTTGGTCTAAAAAGCCCCATCACACCTACATAATAAGAGTAGCTATCAAGTACCCACTGTTCACTTTGTGATGGGGACTGAATGAGTCTTTCCAAATGTCATCTCATATACTTTCATCATCACAGCCTCTATTTCACACACGGAACAACTGTGGTAACTTTAGTAACTTTTCCAAATTCACGTCACCTGCTTAAATTTAGAGTTCTCTTGGACCCCAGGATTCTTGTTCTTTCAACTTCAGTACTTTTCACAGTCCCAATATTATCTGTTTTTTTAATCTCAGTTACCATCAAGTTTATGAAGTTCTTTCCAACATTCTTGTTAGAAGTGACTCCTCACTCCTCTGAGTTCTTGTAAATCTTACTCCATGTCTCTAGCACATCGCTGACTATGTTTCCTCTTCACTTATTTGGCTAATGGGTCTTTTTTCATTTTTTTTTTATCCTTTCTGTATTTTATTAAGTCTGGGCCTAGTAAACGATAAGGACTTTCCTAGGCATCTGGTCTGTAAAATCGAAGTAAACATGATCCTTGCTCTCAAAAAACATTCACGTTAGTTGTGGAAACAAACATTAGGCAAACTCAAAATAAGTATATCCTTATTTACACATTTTAACTAGTGCCGTGAGGCAAAAACACGGAGGACCATGAGACAGTAAAGAAAGGTCATATTGTGTATGTGGGCTGGAGCAGGGGGTGGAGGGAAGAATATACAGAATTGGCCTTGGTAAGGCAGTAAAATGTCAGCCAAGACATCAAGATGGAAAGAAATAAGTAAAGGATGGGGGAGGTTATATCTCAGTGGTAGAGCTCATGCTTAGCATGCACGAGGTGTTGGGTTCAATCTCCAGTACCTCCATTATAAATCAATCAAATTGCCTCCCCACCCCCCAATAAAATCTCAATAAAAATCCTTCAAAAAAAAAAAAAAAGAAATATAGAGTCTTAAAAAAAAGGGAGTGTGGAGGAACAACATTCTAAGCAGAAGGGAAAGCACAGGCAAATGCTTTGAAGCCGAAAAAGACCGTTTTCTAAGAATTAGAAGAAGGTCATTCAAGGACACAGCATAGAGCTGTGCAGTTGTCTGTGTGAATGGAGACCCGCGGGGTTTTGCAGCGCTGCCCTAAGGTCAAAATGCCTAGAGTGAGCCAATGGAGTGGAAAAGTAGACTGGCACCCGTGTGGAAGGAAGGCCAGGACAGACCAGCCACCCTTCTCCTAGAGTTCTCATCTCCATTAAGTACAGATGGCAGTCTCTCCCAAGACTTAATTGTGATCCAATTTCAGATGTACACTTATTCTTCTAGAAGGGAAATGCTTTGGGCTGATACATCTCTGCACACCTGCTTTATCTCCACTATATTTTTAACTCCACGGTGCCTAATATAATTCTTGGAGGATATCATCTGTTTAACGCTTATTTTCCTGAGACAAAATGAGTGAGTGTGTCTATCTTCTGAAACATATGTGCATTGTCATTATAACCAGGCTATTTTCTTGTATCCTTACACCAACTCTCCCTAGAGAATACATGTGAGATTCTGCAACTTTTTGTTTTCTCCCCAGGTGATATTCCTTTAATCGTTAAAAATAAAGTTTGAACCTTCCCAAACAGCCGACTTGAGCTCATGATATTGCTGCCAGCTAGAAATGACCAGGAACTTCAGACATTTGGTGCAGTGATGGCTTTGACAGTCTAAGGATAAAAGAACTGTCAAGCTTTTCATTCTAAGGCTACACGTTACAGAAAATTCAGGAATGAAGTTTTATGTTCCCTTTGAATCAATCTGTCACAACCTCTGCTAATCCTATTTCCAAAAGGGCTTACCTTCTAACAGATTACGTACTATAGCCCTTGACCTTTCAGAGAGGACTCAATAGTTGAATTTGTAGCAACTTAGAGGTTGTACAGAATACTGGAAGACTGTCCTTCCCTAGTTGGAAATCCACCAGGTGGACTGATGCAAACTTAACTTGACTGGGGTGGGAAAGTCATTTATACTGCATAAGCCAATGCCCATCAGTTAGCAGTAGCTGTATTGAGAAAAATTTGGAGACCACATTTAGGCTGGGGAGGAGATGATTAATGGTGTCTATCATATGTTCAGAAGGAAGAAATGGGCATTTGGGCACGTGGTTATTTCTGCCCAAGGCCACACAGAATAGCCCGGGCCTTGAGAAGTATTTCTAATGTGAGAGAACGTAAACAAAGCACAAAAGAAGATATGAAATGAGATTTTTAAAGAATGGCAAAAAACACTACCCCAAAGTTAAAAGGCTTGTGGAACTATAATTTGTATTTAAAGTGCTACTAAATCAATAATAAAAATGACCCCAAAATAAATCTGGGTAATAAGCCCAAGCAGACATTGAATTGTTTTAATAGTCCTTCTTATTTAGCTTATTTATTGAATTGTTCTCTGAATTTCTCATCACTGCTACCTCGATTCTCTTGGATTTTCACATGGAGAATCTGCAGGTATTAATAACAAGTCCCACTGCAACTTCCAAATATCTAAGTATCTTTTTCTTATCTTATTGCATTGACTAGAACGTCTTAAGAATATAAGTAATGAAGGAGGACATGTATGTATTTTTTCTCTTCTTACCTTTAGTGAAATTCATTTAATATTCACCACTGAGGAGAACACCAAGAGTTGTTTTTTAAAATCAAAATAGAAGTTAAATTTTATAAACAACTTTTTCCAACATTAATGATGTATTATTCATGTTACAATAATTGATATGCCAATATTTTAAGATTTTTGTTTCAATGTTTGAAAAATGAGATTTCCCTATTTTTTTCTTAGATATAATTACTGGTAATATTATTGCATCAAAACTTTCCTTGTTTTATAAAATCCTTAGTTTGTTGCAGCTTGTGTTCTGGAAAAAACTCAGGGTAATGGTTAAGAATCTATACTCTCACAAATCAAAACATTATGGTACTGGTATAACACAGACACATAGGTCAATGGAATACAAGAGAGCCCAGAAATAAATCCACACATATATAATCAATTAATCTGACAAAAGAGCCAAGAATATACAATGGGGAAAGAACAGTTTCTTTATAAATGTTGGAAAAACTGGACAGCCACATACAAAAAAGTGTAGCTGGACCACAACCTTACACTATACAGAATAATCAATTCAACATGGATTAAAGACTTGAATGTAAGATTTGAAATCATCAGATTCCAAGAAGAAAACACAGGGGTAAGTTACTTGGTATCAGTCATGGCAATGATTTTTTTGGATCTGTCACCTACAGCAAAGGCAACAAAAGCAAAAATAAACAAAAGAGACTGCATCAGACTAAAAACATCTATACAGCAAAGAAAACCATCAACAAAACAAAACAGCAACCTACAGAATGGGAGAAGATATTTGCAAGTCCTATCTGATGAGGTGTTAACACCCAAAATATACAAAGACCTTACACAAGACAACAGCAAAACAAACAAAAAGATAACTCCAAACAATCCAATTTAAAAGTGAGTAGAGGAGCTGAATAGACATTTTTTCCAAAGAAGACAAACAAAATGGTCAACAGGTACATAAAGAGGTGCTCAGGTTAACTGATCATCAGGGAAACCTAAATCAAAACCACAATGAGATATCACTCCACACCTGTTAGGATGACTACTATACAAAATAAAAGTTAAGAAATAATGAGTGTTGACAAGATGTGAGAAAAGGGAACCCTTGTGCACTTTGGCAGGAATATAAATTGGAGCAACCACTATGGAAAAGTTAGCAGCTTCTGCCAAAAATTAAAAATAGAACTACAATATCATCCGGCAATTCCACTTCCGGCATTTATCTGAAGGAAAAGAAATCTGCTTTGAAATGTCTGCACCCCCATGTTTACTGCAGAGTTATTTACAGTAGCCAAGACATGGAAATAATCTAAATGTCCATGATGAATGAATGGGTGAAGAAAGCATAGAATATTACTCAGCCACAAAAAGAAAAACTCCTGCCATTTGTAACAACATAGTTCTGGACCCTGAAGGCATTATTCTAAGTGAAATAACTCAGACAGAGAAAGAAAAATACTATGTGATCTCACTTTTATGTGGAATCTAAAAAATACCCGAACTCATAGATTCAGAGAAGAGATTCGTGCTTGCCAGAGGTGGTGGTGGGGGGGGGGGGGAGCCAAAATGGACAAAGATGGTCAAAAGGTATAAACTTCCAGTCATGTAATAAATAAGTCATCAGGTTGTATCATACAGCATGGTGAGTATAGTTAACAATACTGTATTGGATATGTGAAAAACTCCTAAGACAGTAGATCTTAAAAAATTCTTGTTACAAGGCAAAAAAATGTTTAACTATGTGTGGTGATGGATGTTACATAACTTACTTTGGTGATCATTTTGCAATATACACATATCAAATCATATGATACAATGTTATGTCAAGTATATCTTAATAAAATTTAAAAAAAATAATCTAGGCTCTCAAGTGTAACCTATTTGGGTTAGAAATCCAGTTTCATTACTTACTAGCGTTCCCCGTTTATAAGAAAAGGGTAACAATGGTACCTACCTTATAAGACTGCGAATATTAAATGATAGTTCATACAAAGTACTTACCAGAGTGTGGGGCACGTAATCAGTACTCAACAGCTGTGCAAACACACACAGGCACACTCAAACACCAAAATTAAGAATGCATTATATTTTAAAAGATTCATAAAATTTTCCAGTAAATTAGTGACAATCTAATGCCTCTTGAACCCTTAATTCTTTGAAACCTTTCCCCTTTCTCCCATATGTGTTTGCCTTTCAAGGATCTCTCCCTCTTCTGTCTTTTTCATATTTAATTTGTATTAGCCCAGATATCAACTATTTCAGCAAGATTTTAAAAGTGTATTACAGTTATACATAGCTTTTTAAATATATAATTAGCTGCTTAATCCCCTCTGAATCCCAGCTATATCCCATTTCTCTCCTCTAATAATTTTTTTCTTCTTCAACATTGTCAGAGATTTGTCTGTTTATTAGGGTTTCCGAGACTTGTTCTTGAATTAAACACTTGGCTTTTCTTCCTTTAGTTTTCTAATGTATTGATTTCTACCTTTATTGATTTCCTTCTCCCCTTTTGACTTTTGCTTTCTGGAATGCACGCACAGTCTCTGCCTGGTTGAGGATGCACAGGGGGCGGGGAAGGGCTGCGGAGGAGACAGGGATCATCATCTGCAGCTGATGCTGCCATGAGGCTGTCTCTCTTTCCAACCCCAGTGTACACCCTGGGCCTCTGGGTCAAGGGTCCTGTGAGAGAGAGGTTGCATGGGAGGACACAGAGCATCCTCTCGCCTGTTACAGCTGGTCTCTCCCTGGACAGATCTGGCATAAGACTGTACGGTTTGAAATTAGACACCCAGACTTGAGTCCAGGCTCTGCTACTTGTTATCTCTGTGATAAATTCTTTAACTTCCTTAAACTTCATTTTCCTCACCTGTGAAAAGGGTATTCATAGTAATAGCATTTTTTTCATATGGTTAGTGTAGGGATTAAATGAGATAATGCAGGGACTGTGTTTATTTCATTGGCATATATCCCCACTGAAAAAGACTGTGTGTGTGTATCAAATAATTCTCGAATTAATCATTCAAAAACATGTCTTGAGTGAGCCTTGGGAATTTCCTCCCAGCCTTAAAACACTACATGTTACTGGAACCCAATCTTGTGAAGAGATTGAAGAGCTCACTGAACCTCTGCAGCTATTACGTGATAAAAATGATTGAAGCCACTTGCCAACATAAAAGTGCCTTGTGCACAGTTATTAATAATACTGAGCGGTGCCCATTATAGAAAACCTGCAGCTTTTATGCTTCCATAATTTTAGGCGTGCTATCATCCTCTCAAGAAAGAAGAATCGCCCCCAACACAAATCCTACCAGCTCCCTATTTTCCAATAAAGAGAACCTCGCAAATGATGAAAACAGCGGCAGGCTCTTTTCACCACTAGCCCCACTCCGAGGCGGGGCGGGGAAGGCAGGCGGGTGAGGAACACTTACCCTGCCCCACACAAATCACCACGTGCTTGGCAAGATCTTCCATTAACAGAGATGGGAAGGGAAGTAAGTGTTCCTCCTTCGGCCAAGCGCCATTTCTGAAAAGGCACTTCTTTACGACGAAAATAACATGAAAACATCATTTGGAGCAAAATAACCAAAATGGACTCCCCAGAGCCAACTGCATATTCTTGTGCACAGCACGTACTATCATAACTTGTTTAGCGGAAGACACTTAAAAGAGAAAATCTTTGACACTCTAGAAGCCTCTCCTCTTTTTGAGATGGGAGTTTTGTTTTGTTTTGTTTTGTTTTGTTTTAAATAATGACCACTTCCTGTTTAGAGGGCAGGAAATTACAGCTTATTGTTCATCTTGCTGTGTAAAAATTTTAAATGAGAATGTAATTTGTTGGGCTGACAGCAAATATATAACATTTATACTAAATATAAAACACAAGTCAGTGCCTATAAACTTCATAAATGAAGACAGAAAAATTACTGTATAAACATGGGAAATGTTTTCATCATAACCAGGGCACTGAAAGAATGCCCTGAGAGAAAATTACCTATAAAATTAAGTAAAAAACATTTGAATTTAAGGATCCAGAGAGTGGGAAAAAAATGTGTGGAAAGGGACAAGTCAAGAGTTGTTGCTGACAGTTCATTCTTTAGGGAGATCCAGAGGTCATAGTGGCCCACTTGGGGGCAGAAAGCTCTCAGGAAGTCACTCCAGCCAAGAGCCTGGTGGACCACTCCCGCCTCAGCATCCTAGTAGGTGAACCTTCCAGCTGCTCTGCCCATCTGCCTTTGAGAGCCAGAAAGCTGCTCAGACTTGTCATGCCATCTATGGGTCTTTGTCCGGCCAGCTAAAAACTAGGGAAAAAAGATTGGGGTTTGATTTTGGAGAAGTAGGTGGGGAAGGAAAACAAACGTATCTTAAGACAGGTAGTTTCTTTGGTCACTAAGTAGTCTCGGGGCAAAACTGTCTTTTACAAATGACTTTAGTTCATGTTTTTTTTTGAAACAGGAGCCCAGTAAATTAATGCTTCCTCTCTTGATGGAGCCATTATTAGAGCTTGATCCCATGATATTAAATGTTACATTCTTCAAAAAATTATCATTTACAAAATGTGGATAGAGGTCGAGCAACTATGTTTTTCATGTTATGTATCTTTGCCCAAGATTCTATTCCATACGAGCTGTTAACAAAAATAAGAGGTGCTTAATACATGTAAAATTTTTTTCAAGATGGGCCTCTTAGGCCTTCTTGCATGCTTCCTGAGGATTTTCTGAATTCAATATTCAAGCATCAGTCAAAAAGTCTCTAGAACTTAGTAGCATCACTATATTTCACTCTACATTTCTTATCCAGTGACAACATGTTTCCATTGTGTGGAATTATTTCTCTCTTGCCCAGTGTAGATGTGAGATTAATAGAATCTGGAGTATCTGGTGCTTCAGATGTTGCATTTGGCAGATAAGGAGCAGAAAATCCTCTGGACTAATATCCCTGAGAAGAAAGGCCACAGTGAAAAGTTGGGTTCCATCAACTTTCAGATAAAATTCCCTCCTCCCGCTGTCATGCAGATGCGGAGGTTTTACCTATGGTCTGAGAAGGATGAAATTGGGGAAGAACAGTGAAATGCTTCAGAGGGAGGGGAAGGGCACGTCCTCTCCCTGTTGCAGCTTTCTTGGGGATCTTGATTAACAGATAAGCCCGAATCCTGCCTGCTCTCCCTTCTCTCACATATTCATGAAACTTCTGCAACTGTGTCAGCCAGAGCTGTCTTTATTTAACTTACTCAAGGACTAGAAAGGTACTAGTAACCGCGCCCACGTGCAGGTCTCACTGGTAGAACTACCTGGTGAAACCAGGAAAGGGAACGGGGTTTAGCAAGCAAAATAAAACCACACACAACATAGAGACCTCACGCCCCCTACTGTTAAAAATGTATAAATCTGGAAATACATTCAACTAGAGGCAGCCTCAGGCACCTCTGACTTCCAACTGGGGGAGGTGGGGGCATTACCTACACAGAGAGCTTCACGTTGTTATTTTTACCAACATACCAGATGGCCTGGTCGGTCCACGCCTTCATTATCATGGGAGCCATGTGAATACTGTCTCATCGGGTGTGAGGAGCGGACTGGCAAGGAGGGCCCCAGCGTGCACCAAGCTGCCGTGGAGAGCCCTGAGAACTGCCCTGTGGTCCGAACTCAGCATCTCCGTGATTTCCTGACAGCAGTCCAGATGGCTGCAGCCTCTACCGCAGGCACGCCAGCCTGGGAAGGAGGGCACCGACACCTGCTCCAGGAAGACAGCCGAGCCCATTCATTCTGATTTACTAAGATGACACTGATCCCAGAGCACTGGCCATGGGGGACCCCATGGCCCATTTCAAGAAACAAGCCTCCCATTCATCCACTTCCCTGTCCTCTGGCCTTGGTTGTAACAAAAAGTTAGTTGCAGACTTTAAACTCTGTTTACTCTCTAGTTTTATTGCTGGCAGAAAGCAGTGTAGTTTATCAACATTATTTCATATCGGCAGATCCCAGACAGTGAAATGGTAGTTGCTGGGGCCATTAAGAGAGACTTCCATGCTCTGCCTGGTGCAGAATTTATACAGTCTCCCTGGGTAAGGTCTCAGAAAGTACAGAGTGTCTCATTATATGAAATGACAACCTAGCACCTCAGAGACAGGCAATTCCAAGTACTCACGGGCCTCGGGGACAACTGGGCTTTTGAGGCTTGTTAAGAATGATGCTGGTAAACTTTCAAGATTTTTAGGGGATGCATCCTTTCCTATGCTCAAGACTTCAAGGGAAAATATGCTTTCTTCATCCTGAAATGCTCCTGCAAGCCCTCTCCTGAGGAAATCCGTATTCCTCTGTAAGCACAGCTGGTAACGTTGCTCTTTGTACTTCTGTTTCTACATGTGTGTCTCGGCTGGGGCTGCTATGAAGTGGAGGGTGAGGCAGGGCCCCTTGTGCACATGGTCTACTGAGGGGGTGCCCTCTGGAGGATGAAAGTCGGGGAACAGGGTGGGCCAGAGACAGGGGCTGAGCAAAGCGGTGGCCTCAACCTGATCCTATGGGGACGCTGGACCATGAGTTGTACCACAGAGCTGGTCCCACCTTGTGGTGTGGGAGTCCTTATTTTGTCCCTCTGTCAGTGAGTCACAGTCCTCCATGTGGGGGAGGGATGGGCGGGGCTTGCTGTAACCCTCAGGCAAGGAGGAGTTGGCAGTGACTCATCCACATCACCTGTGCACTTGTTCCACCTGTCAATTCTCAGGGCACTCCCCAGACCCACGGAATCAGAAACTCTGGACGTGGGGTCCGGAACTCTGAGGGTCAACAAACCCCCGGGTGATTCTGATTCATGATACTATTTGAGAAGCACTCATCTAGCACGGGTCTCTGGAGAAGGGGGTCGTCACTCGCACCAGCTGCAGGACGGGCGTGCAAACCTGGGAAACGGGACCAATGATTTCTACCAGGTCTCCGGAAGGCTTTGAGCGAAGAAAGAAAATGCAGGCAAAATCTTAAGTCTGAGGAGATGCTGGTTGGGTAAAGGAGGTGGATTTCTGGGCAGGGGGAGAATCTTCTATGAAGGTTCTAAAGTGAAAACAGGTTATGGTTTATCGAAGAACTGACTGAAGAGTAATACAACTGGGGCATCAAGAGTAAGGTCAGTGATGGGGCCAGCGGAGGGCTGAGAGGCAGGCTGAGGTCAAAGGGCAATTACAATGGCTAACAATAACTACAGTTAACCTTCACAGAGCGTGTGCTATGTGCCAGACACTTTGCTAAGTGCTTCTTGTATGTTATCTTAATTAGTCCTCATAAAAAAGCAAGACGGAGACAGATTAGATGAAGAAAGAGCCTTAGTAACCAGTTCCAGGAGCACCGTAGTGAGTAACAGATCCTCGCTTTGACCAAAGGCTTTGTCTGGGTACAAAGCCCTCACTCTTAAACCACCACCCCCATTTGGTGTCCTCATCCTAAGAGCTATGGGAAATCACTCAAGCATTTAATTGGGAAAGTGATACTGCCATGTTTGTATTGCATAAAGAGCATTTTAGCTGCTTTCTGAAGAACAGTTTGGAGAGGGCAAGATTACACACATGGTGAACAATTAGGAGGAAACTGTAATGTAGGAGGAAGAGGAAGGGCTTGGGCTAAAGCGGTGGCTGCTAAGATGGATAAAAGTGGCTACACTGGAGAGGTATTTTCAAAGTAAAATAAGCAGGATTTAGGGACTGGAAATACGCACGTGTGAGAAGTGGAACATAAGATCATCTCTCAGAATTCTGGCTTCCACCATTAAACGGATGACAGTGCCAGTCAGTGAGATGGGAATCATTAAAGGAGGACAGCATTGTAGGAAGAAGACGCTGTTAAGATTTGGAGACACTGATCTGAGATGCCTTTGGGATGTACAAATAAATATTATTTATAGGCAGTTGTAGATAATCATCCAGAGAACCTGGACTCGGGATAAAACGCTGGGACTTGTTATGAGAGAGTAATTAAGAGCACAAAGGACTGAGCACACCATCACCTAGAGAGAGTGCATGAACCAAGAACATGACCTGGGCCAGAGCGGGAAGGCACCATCTTTTAAAATTCAGAAAATAATACATTGGCTTAGGATATACAGACAGAGGTACCAGAGAGGAGACGTTAAAAGAATAAAACGGAACTTTTTTTGTAAGATGAGCCAAGAAAGAGGGTTTCTAAATGGAAGTTATGGTCAGTACTGTCGGATGCTGCTATCTGGCCTAATATAAAGAGGCCTGGACAACGTCCACTGAATTTAACGGCATGCATTTCAGCTCTTTCATGGAAGTCAGACTGAGGATGAATAGCAAATATTAACCAATTGGATCGCTGGATACATCTCCCTACAGAGTAAAAGGAGCATACATAGTAGACTTTAGTCTAATGACTCAGTTTCTGTAGGTATCTGCAACCTGGCTTACGTCAGAGGGAAGGACTGGACTCTGGATAATTCAGCAGGGGACTGGACTGTGCATTACCTGGCGTGGGGAGTATTGTGCAGCTCCCTGGGCTATGGTGCCAGTCACACTAGTAAAAGGTTCACTGTTTCCCTCGCAAAACATATAATTAAAAACTGGCCACACTGTCCCATGACTCTGTAAGTGGTTAGAGCCTTTTTCCCTCTCTCAGCTCATAAGAGGATCTTCTTGCTCTAATTTGTTTCTAGATGCAATCATTAAGTCTTGATTAAACCGAGTGAGAAAGGGAGGAAAATATTGTATTTCTTAATTAACTGGATTATTCGAGCATGAGCTGTTTTTGCTGTTAGGACTCAAATGTTTTAAAGAATTGCAACAAGTGGGAAATTTTGATAAGAGGAACTTTCATCAGGAAGGTGACAGCTATAGGTAACATCTGCACAAGAGCAGATCTCTACCTCAGAAAACTCAGAATCAAGCAACGGAGATACCTTATCTTCCTCTTTCCAAAAAACCTAGGTCCACATAGTTAGGATCAAAATATGTATATTTTTGTTGTGTGCTATGATTTGTAAGTCAAAAATTACGTTTTTTACCTTTACAACAACGCTGAACATACAAAACAATTTAGTGATATAGGAGATTAAAATATTTCCTCTGTAGCCCAGTACTAGAAAAAGTTTACAATGAAGTCCAAACTAAAGATGAAAAAAGGGTTTGGAAAGTTAATTAATTGTTGTCTAAGATTTTAAAATACAGTGAACTTTTTTTCTGGATGTACTATATGGACAAATAATCTAACAAAGGACTTATTTCCCTTCATTTGAGAATTAGTATGTGATTTTATTTTATTTTTTAATTATTTATTTATTTTATTATTTAATTATTTTATTTTGGCAGGGGATAGGTAATTAGGTTTATTTATTTTTAGAGGAGGTACTGGGGATTGAACCCAAGACCTTGTGAATGCTAAGCATGCACTCTACCACTTAAGCTATACCCTCCCCCTGATTTTATTTATCCTTGCCCTTATTCTCTAAAAAAATGAGAAAAATATTTATATTAAAATCAACTTGTATGCTTTTATGAATATGATTTTAGTCACATTGAAAATATTTGACAACTTTGTAATAAAAATATAGTCAAAATAAAACCCACATGAATGTTTAACTTGTGTATGTAATTTAATCTGTAGAACAGAAGAAATGTTAATGATATATTCAATTCTTATTTCAGTTTTCTAGTGGAAACTACCCCAAAACTTAAGGCTTAAAATAATGACATAGTATTTTTCACATTTCTGTGAGTCAACTGTACTCACTTGTGGGTTTTCCTGAGGAGGGAGTCACACTGGCATCTGGCTTAGCTGGGCCTAAACCATCCAATATGAGCTCTCATTTATCAGAGCCTCTTTCAACATGACCTTCACCCATTCAGTAGTCTAGCCTGGACTTCTTATCAGTAAGTCAACTGGACTCCAAGAAGGAGCATTCCAAGTGGACAAGCCCTAGTATGTAAGCACTTACCCAGCCTCTGCTTGCTTTATGCTCACTGATGCTCATTAGCCAAAGTCATATGGACAAGTCCGAGTCAGTACAGGAAGGAACTAAACAGGGATATGAATACTGGGGTCAAGATTAGTAGGGGCCATTCAATTAAGCAATCGACCAAAGTTCTGTAATGCAACCTGAGAGATCTGTTATTATAAAATAAATATACAATAAGTAATACCAATATTTTGTTCATTATTTAGGATTATAGAATTGTGACATTGTCTACTCTGGCTAAACATCATGTTAGTTCAGTTTAATTTCTCCTAAAGCTGTGGATTCATTACGTGTATCTTCTTCAAGTCAAGTTTTACTATGTTTTTCCCTGCACTTCATGGTTTACCATCTTTCCAGCCTCTAATATCAGTTTCTTCACTATCCACCTCCTGTCAAGCCAACGTTTCTATGACGTCACCCCACACACATACACACCCCTCACATACACAGTCATCTGCAGACTGAGGTATCCCTCCTGGCAAGCTCTCTTCAAGTACTTGCTCATCCGTCCAGGATGCTTAGACGTGGTTTATGGTCCCCCTACATTAATACAAGTCTCCAAGAATACACAACAAAAGGAGAGAAGGCATGACAGTCAAGCAGTGGCAATTAAAAGCTTCATCCTACAAGTGACTCATGTCACTTCCACTCAAAATTCATTGATCATAAAGTGTCTTATTGCCATGTGTAAGTTCAGTGGCAGGGCAAGGTGAAATCATCCGTGCATCCTGAAGTCCAAGAGAACTGTAACCTAATAAACATCATCCAATGAACAAACTTCTACTACTTCTACCAGACGATACCATGCAGTCCTTACAAATGATCAGGTGGAAATATTTCAGTGATGTGAATTTTATATAAGATACATTAAATTTTAAAAATCTAACCATAAAATATGTTTATAATATGATCTAATAAATCCATTAATGTTTATAATGGCAAATATTTGACCAATACTGAAATTATGCATACCAAATTTTCAGTGTTAACCCTTAGTAGAGGAATGGGTAAAGTATAGATGATGAGAAACATTTTCACAATTTGTTCTGAATATTCTGCAGGCTCTGAGCTTCTCAACAATAAAAATGATTAAGTATTAATTGTGAAAAAATAAGAGGCAATACTGTAACTTATTATATTCCATGCTTTTAGTCCCACATAGAGTTTTCATTTTTGTAGTCCTTGGGTAAGGTTGAAAAAAAAGATTGGTGAAACTGTCTAAGTTTTCTCAGACTTGGGGAACTGCCTACCACTTACAGGCCTTTATACTTAAATCAAATGAGGATGGCTAAGCCATCAGAAGCACGTATTGGCCCTGTCTCACCCACCACCTTGGGACTGGACACAAGCAGCTCCAGTGGAGATTTAAACATCGCTCTGTGATTGAGTTGCTCAAATTATCATCTCGAAATAGAAAAAGAGTCAGCAATTAGAACTTGCAACTTTACCTACCTACCTCTTCCCCTTGTGATACGTGGCTTGCAGGAGAGCAGACTTTCACGCATTTAGGCCTTCAGAGGACTGTGCAGAAAGATGTCCTTCATTTCTCTAAACCTCTACAACTCAGCCTAGCACTTGTCTAGCACTTCTTTAAGGTCTGCCCACCTGGTGTCCCTTCTTCCTCTGCCTCCCTCAGGGCATTCCAACCCACTCACACACTCATGAAGCTTAATCCTTATAGCCTGCAAACTTTTGCTGACTCAGACTTCAGCCAAACATCAATGGACCTCTTCTCTGCCCATTCATATTTGACTCACTAGAGGGTAGCAATGGTCTCTGGTGCCCTTTGGTTGGTGAAAACCATCGTGCAGTGGAAGAGAAGGTGGACAAAAGGTGTGTTTTGAAATTTTAGCTGACTTTTCTATATTAACATTGACTATGGACCATTTCTCATGAATTAACTAAACACATCTCACCACAGCATACATTAATTTAATTTTCTTCCTAATGTCATAGGGTCTAATCTGGCATTAACATGACTTTCACCCTTCTCTTTTCATGATAATAAGCTTAGCTAATTCTAAAAAGAACATTCATTTCATTCCTGAGTCAGTCTTCATTACAAAAGGCCTGCACACTGGTTGAGAAAGGCTCTTTATTAACTTTCTGACAAAAGGAATCATCCCCGAAAGATGCCCTCTGATTCTTAAATCACTTTTCTAGTGAAGGTAAAAGGGAGGGACTGAGAAGGGGGGGGTGTCGTAAGTTCATCCCATCACAGGACCAAGAAAGAGTCGGGCAGAGTGGCATCTATAACTCTTTTGTCAAGACAATTGGAGTGGTGCAATCTGAGATTCTGGGAAGAAAGACCTTCCTGGGTGTCTTACTTGCATTAGCTCCGCTTCTTTTCCATCCACTAATGAGGTCTACTGAACTTACTTTATATCATGGTGCTGCATTAAGAGTTGGGAGAAGTAAGAGCAACGTGTGAGTTTATTCTTAAGGAGCTGTAGGTCTTATTGGGAACAATGACATAAATTTGCCTAAAACAAAGAATAGACCACAAGCGCCAACCAAGAGAAGCAGAGAGTACATGATAAAGCGTTTCAGGGATGGGCAAGAGCTCTCAGAGGTGGCAAGGCTGATCTGGTTAACATCACGAAAAAGAAGGAATCCAATTGGCTTTTGAAGGAAGGTGGTAGCTTCCTCAAGCTGCAGTAGAAAGAGAATTCCATTGTGTAGAATTACATTACTTATTTCCTTTTGGGATTTAGGGATTTACAATAAAATTACTCCAATATACGTCAATTAACAAGAAAAAGAACTAGATCTAGTGGGTGGGAATTAGGCATACACAAAAAATGCAGGATAATACAAGCGTTTCTGTGCATGGCTAACAATAAGCCCCAAGAACCATAAAACCATTTACCCTTTTTTTTTTTTTTTTTACTTCCTTCATGTCTGGGACAATATACTACAGAAATAACATGAAATTTTAAAATTTGTTCTCTATCAAAGCATTTTTTACATTAGTGATGAATCTGAGACAGCACATGTGCTTGACAAATTGGAATAGTTAAGTAAATTTTGGTATAAACACTTCATGGACCAGAATGCTATGTTTTTATATAGCTATTATAAATATTGGAAATAAAGAGGTAAAAATGCTTATGTGGTAACTGACAAACAGCAGAGTATATATTTATATTGATTTATTTCTACCAGCTTTATCGAGATGTAACTGACCTATAACATTGTATAAGTTTAAAGTCTACAATGTGATTATTTGATATATGTATACATTTATATATTTATTATTATTACACCTACTTAAGAACAGACAAGCACTAAACATTTATAGGAGAAAAACAGACACAAAGAATATGTATCAAGAAACAAGCCAAGTCCATCGACAGATGACTGGATAAAGGGGTTGTGGTGTATATATACAATGGAATACTACTCAGCCATAACAAAGAATAATATAATGCCATTTGCAGCAACATGGATGGAACTGGAGATTGTCATTCTAAGTGAAGTAAGCCAGAAAGAGAAAGAAAAATACCTTATGATATCACTTACATGTGGAATCTTAAAAAAAAAAAGATACTATGAGCTCACCTATCAAACAGAAACAGACTCACAGACATAGTAAGCAATCTTAGGGTTACTGGGGACAGTGGGAAGGGATAAATTTGGGAGTTTGAGATTTACAAATGTTAGCCATTGAATATAAAAATAGATTTTTAAAAAGTTTCTTCTGTATAGCACAAGGATCTATGTTCAATATCTTGTAATACCTTTAATGAAAAAGAATATGAAAACAAATATATGTAAGTATATGCATGACTGGGACATCACGATGTACACCAGAAACTGACACGCTGTAATTGATTGTACTTCAATTTTTAAAATTTTTAGTTAAAAAAATTAAAATCACCAGAAAAAGAAAAAAAGAAAAAAGAAACAAGCCAAGAACAAGAAGACTTCAGCCCCATTATTTCAGTAACTCTGCAAAAGGGGGACTCACTTTGGGTTCCAAAGAGGATAAGACTCTGCTCTGCATTTGAGCTTACGTGGGAGAAAGACAAACAGTGTGTGCTAACCACAAACAGGCCGCAGTCAAACTCTGCAGCAGGAAGCCAAAGTATGAATACCCTGGTCGAGAATTCTAGCTGAAGGCATTTTCCTCCATCGAATCAATAGGGAAGGCTTCCATTGGGTGTAAGGAACAGTACTGAGTAGGACTTTTTCTTTTTTTTTTTTTTTTTTGCCTATTTGATTATATATTAGGTTAACTTTTCTCCAATGAGTCATCTGCAGTTTACCCAGTCAGGTCTCAGGTCCTCTGGGGACAGCATTTGCCGTCTTTGGGACCCTCGTGTGCCCTGTCTTTTACTGCTCCGTCTCCATCTCCACGGCTTTCTCTCTCTCTCCATACAGCTAGTTTTGGACTGGCTCCATCTACTGGGAAACACTGCTCCAGTTCCTGCGCTGAACACCAGAGGTGAAACAGTTTATCACAGCTTCAGCCTGTCCCACCTGTCGAGATCTGGGTATTAAATATCATGGCCTGTGTCACCCAGTGTCTGCTTTTCTAGGACTGAGATCCTGCAGCTTTAAATATCAGCACTTTTTTCCATGGGGGGATCTCCTGCCTTAATCTCACTTTTCATCTTTTCAAACACATGTCTTCTTTCAAAGCTTTTTCATTTCTGTGTTCTGAATATATGCATTAGTCAAAAAGAATTCACAGCACTGTAATTACTATTTAAAGAGATAGAGATACTGGTAAAATTTCAAAATTATACACGCAAGTATAATTATTTTTATGGTACTGTCACATTCCTCAGCCTGAAGAAGATTTTTGCTTTCCTGATTGCAAGTCACTGTGCTCTGGTTTCTCTTAGTCAGAAGTGATGGTCCAACCCCACACTTGTACAGAAATCTTTCCAGTTGCCTTTCCCATTGGATGAGAGTCTATCTTCTGCTCCCCCAGGCACCCTCACACATACGTGACATATATATATATATACCAGTAGAAAACTCAACAGTGGTAACAACAGATCTGCTGGAAAAACCCTATGAAACAAAATGACTATCATTTTTCCTTTAATATCACCATCAGTAATTTATTGTGTTAAAAAAGAGAAAAATCATTCCTTTTCATTTAAATGTAAAGATTTTTAAAATTATTTCCTGACTGTCAAGAAACTCTCTGTTACAGTAAATTGGGAAGAGGCAAGGAGTAAGGATTTCAGAGTAACAGGCTCAGCCTCCGGAGAACGGATATGAAGCATGAAGGCTGCACAAGACCATGACAACACCCCGGAGAAAGGAAGATCGGGAGGTGGAGAAAGGGGCCTGGAGTACAGAAGGGGACCATCCCTAAACTCCACCACCGGCCTCGTTCATGGTGTGTTTCAGGTACATCATCCCATTTAAAACCCACTTGGTCCTACAAGTGAGGTGGCACTGCTGCCTTGGAAAGGAAACTGAGGATCAAAGACATAAGGCACTTTTCAAGGCCATGTCCCCAGTGAGCAGGTGAGTTAGAACACAACATTTTTGGGTTCTGTATCTGTGCGTTTCTTTCTTTCTTTTTTTTTTTTTAACAACGCCCCACAGTTTAAGGGCTTCAGATCTTGGGTAGGACCAGCATCTGAGCGCTTGCTGACCTCTGCTTCTCCAGTCCCCTCAGAGGCCATCTGTCGTATAGCAGTCCCCCCTTATCCATGGGGGATATGTCCCCAAACCCCAGTGGATGCCTCAAACTTGGCACAGAACCCAACCCTATGTGTACTGTTTTCTTCTACATATCTTTCTGCATATCTGTGATAAGGTTTAATTTATAAATAAGGCACAGTAAGAGATTAACAACAATAACTAGTAACAAAATAGAACAGTTATAACAGTATACTGTAATAAAAGTTACATGAATGTGCTCTCCCTCAAAATAACTTACTGTACAAATTTAATGTCTTCTCCATCTTAACCAGGCACTTGTGGCTGTAACTTTTGCAATCTGAGGTAGGACAGCAAATAGAGCACAAATTTCCTTTTCCCTGTTCATAATTTCACAGATAGAAGATTGGCTTTTACTGCACATCTTAGCAACTTCGGCGTATCATTTTTTCCTTATTACATCAAGAATCTTCACCTTTTCACTTAAAGGAGCACTTCATAGCTTCTCGGTGACATATCTGAATTGTCAGTATCACTACTCCTGTGCTTTGGGGGCATTTTTAAATAAAAGGAGTGTTACTTAAATACAAGTGCTGTCAATCTGATAACCTAGAGGGCTACTAAGTGACTAAGGGGCAGGACAGGCTGGACAAAGACAAGATTCACATCCTGCACTGGACGGAGCAGGACAGTGCAAGATTTCACTACACTACCCAGAATGGTGTGCAGCTTAAAACTGAAGAACAGTTTGTTCCTGGAGTTTTCCATTTAATATTTTTGGACCACATTTGAGCATGGGTAACTGAAACCGTGGAAGGTGAGACCTTGGAAAAGGGGAGACATCCGTAACAGCTGCAAGATAACCACTGTCATAGTATTAACAGAACACTTCCAATGAGTTGTCAAGCTTCCCAGAAAATGTTAAGAGAAAGTTGGGTTACAATCTTACTAGTGAATAATATAAATTATTTTAAAGCTAAATGAAACAGGATACATTAATGGGGCATGCCATGCAGTTAAAGGTTCATAATTTTACAAGACAAAACACAAGTTCCAGAACACTGATTTTAGAAGCCCGGATCAGGCTAGATCCCCAAACTACCCTGAAGGCCCACATTCTCCCTCTGATCCTAAGGCTATTAATGTTGAAAACTGAGAAACATTATTTGCTTAAATATCTTTTTGAATGGATTCCATTTCTTTTTTGTCAGTGGTTCTATCATTTGCTTGAAGGTGGGGACTAAGAAAGAGGTAACTGTTTCCTTATGTACAGAAGCATCCAAACAAAAAGATGGTTTTACAGACTTCATACTTTGTGGCACTGCCCTTCCCTCATAAACGTATGTCTATGTTTAATGTGGATACCAGCACCACTGCAGTCTAAAGTGGTTGACCTATAGTGCCAGAGAGATGTAAGTCAAATGAAGAAGCAGAGGAACCACTCCCAATTAAAAGGACAAGAGAAATCCTCTGAAAGAACAATCAATGAAACAGACCTTGACAGTCTACTAGATCATGACTTCTAAAAGGAAGTGATCAAAGTCCTGAAGGAAATAAACTATGAATAGAGACAGAGAATACTATAAAAAAGAAGTTGAAACTATAAAGAGGAGCCAATTAAAAACTCAATGGGTGAGATGAGCTGAGCCAAAGGCAGTCAAAAGCAGACTAGACAATGCAGAGGAACAAGTCAGTGACTTAGAAAGCAGGATAAAAGAAGCCATCCAATCAGAACAGCAGAGAGAAAAGCAAGTGAAAACCAATGAAAGCAATATAAGGGTCCTATGGGATAATATAAAGCATACCAACCTATGCATAATAGGGATCCCAGAAGAAGAAAGAGAAAAGGGGATTGAAAAGATATTTGAAGAAACCATGACTGAAAATCTCCCAAACCTAAGAAGGAAACAGATACCCAAGTACAGGAAGCACTGAGGGTCCCCAACAAGAAGAATCCAAATAGACCTACACCAAGACATATTATAATTAACACAGCCAAGGTTAACAATAAGTTATTATAAAGGCAGCAAGAGAAAAAGAGTTACAAGAGAACCCCCATAAGGCTTGCAGCTGATTTCTCTACAGAAAAACTACAGGCCAGAAGGGAGTGGCAAGATATAGTCAAAGTCCTGAATGAGAAAAAGCTGCAACTTAGGATACTCTATCCAGTAAGACTATCCTTTAGAACAGAAGGAGAGATAAAGAACTTCACAGACAAGTAAAAACTAAAAGAATTCAGCAATACTAAACCTATACTAAAAGAAATACTGAAAGGTCTACTCTAAATAGAAAAGAAACAGGATGCTATAAAAAGGAGAAAACCGTAACTGAAAATGTGATAACTACATGACTTGCAAGAGAATAAACATGAAGATGGAAAAGAGGACAGCAAAATTATTAAAGGTGGGAGAGGGAAGCAAGAAAATATATATTTTTCTTTTTTTCTGTTCTTTTTAGGATATGTTTGAGCTTATATGACTACCAGTTTAAAGCAAACAGATATAGTAATGGGTTAATATACTTGAAAAATAGGGTAACCACAAGTGAAAAGTACACAATACAAATACAAGAGTCACAAAAACCAAAAAAAAAACTAAGATGACACAAAAAATTATCAAGCCACAAAAAGGAAAATAGAAAGGAACAAAGAGGAAATACCAAATCAACCAGAAATTTAAGTTCAAAATGGCAATAAACACACATCTATCAATAATTACCATAAATGTCAATGTATTAAATGCTCCAATCAAAAGACAGAGTGGCAGACTGGATAATAAAACAAGAGCCTACAATGTGCTGCATATAAGAGACCCACTTTAAGGAGAATGACACACGTAGATTGAAAGAGAAAAGATGGAAAAAGATATTTCATGTAAATGGAAACACCAAGAAAGCAGGAGTAGCAATACTGATTTCAGACAAACAGACTTTAAAACAAAGGCCATTAAAGAAAGATAAAGAAGGATACTATATACTGATTAAAGGAGCAATACAATATGAAGATATTACACTCATTAATACATATACTCCCAATATAGGAGCACCTAAACACATAAAGTAAATACTAGCAGACATAAAGGGAGAAACTGATGAGAACACAACCATAACAGGAGACTTTAAGACCCCATTAACATCACTGGACAGATCTTCTGGACAGAAAATCAGTAAGGCAATGGAGATACTAATTGATACAATATTGGACTTGGTTCATATTTTTAGGACATTACATTCCCCAAAATAGAATATACATTCTTTTCAGGTGCGCATGGAATATTCTCTAGGTTAGATCATGTACTCAGGCACAAAAGAAGCCTCAATAACTTAAAAGGATAGAAATTACTTCAAACATCTTCTCTGACCACGATGTCATGAAACAAGAAATCAACCACAGAAAAACAAAGGAGAAAAAACAGACAGAATGGAGATTAAACAACATGCTACAAAAAACCCAATGGTCGACGATGAAATCAAAGACGAAATTAAAAAAACACTTTAAGACAAACAACAATGAAAACACAACCACACGGTATCTGTGGGATGCAACCTACCTAAAAATACAAATAAAAAGATAGGCAATTTGAGGCAGCAGAGGAAAATCTCCTTTAATGAAAAAGAATATGAAAATGAAAATTTGCATGTGTATATATGAATGGGACATTATGCTGTACAGCAGAAATTGATACACTGTAACGACCATAGTTCAATAAAAAATTTTTAAGTAAGTTTAAAAAAATTAAAATGGCTGACTTACTGGTCACAAAGTAAGGCCAAGGACTACTAATAGGTTAATGGTAGATTATCCTTTGGATGGAAGACTGAAAAATATGTCATATGCAAGAAAGAAGGATCTCCAGGGAAGGATAAATAAAGGTTGGCGTTAGAGCTTAGAAAAATAAAAGGAGGAACGCCAACTTCTGTTATATTTCTGAAATTTAGCATGACTCTCTAAGAGGACTGGAGTACATTCAAGAAAGGTAGAGAGCTTTTGAAACTGTTATCCAACATTCAAAGATGATGTTGATCAGCTGGTGATTAAGGTCAACTCTTCAGCCTGGCATATAAACCCTTTGCCTCATTTTCCTGTATTAAATTATCAGTGTTATTACTTGTTACTCCCAGTGATTTTCATTCTGAGGCTGCTGCCTGGTCTCCCAGGATACTAATATTTATGATTGTCAATGCCCATACCATTGCTTGTGGTGCAAGTAGCGGCTTACTTAAGCTCATCAAAAATAGATCCATTCTTCCTGTACTGAGTATCATTGCCTTTGTGCTTAAAATTATAAGAGGGAGCTTTAGTATTGGTGCTATGATACTTCATAAATCTCTGGAAAACATCCTAGTCCAAAAGTGAAACCAGTTTTTCAAGTGGCGATGATAAAAAATAACCCAAATCTCCTAAACAGCAGAAGTATGGGTTTTTTGTTTTTGTATTTTCACTTTCATTTTATTTTTAAAATATGCTTAAAAATTAAACTGTTCTAAATGGCTGAAAGTGAAAAAGATACCGGTCTAATTGCTCTCCTTTTTATACCTGAGTCCCATTGGCCAGAAGCAAAAATATTCAACTCTGTTAGCTATTTGTTCAGGTGTTTATATTAATATTTCTAAATGCTGTGTTTACATTGCTATTTGTGGATTTAGACATTCAGATATTATTTATTAACTTACTAATATTAACTTACTAATTAATTAGGATTTAGCCAGAAAACCTGCCCACCCCCACCATATCTTCTCTATATTGCAAATACATTTATTTCATACACTCTGGTTAAGTCAAATTCAATAGTCAATTTCAGGTGATGAAATATGATTACCTTTTGTACACTGTAAAACAATGTTGTTTTCTATGTACTTATTATAAATTCTTCCAGAATGCGTCCCTTTTCTATCTAATCAAAGACATTGGACAAATTATCACCTTTTATTTTTTCCTAAGGACTTTCTTTTTGAAGACCACTCTGTTCCCTCTCTAATCTATTAGACTGGTTATTCTTTACAATGTGGACACACATTGTTTCAGAACTGTTCTACATTATCCAGTGTTGATCCCCCTTTCATGTATCCTGTTTTCCCATTTCTTGATTTATTCCTACGTCTTAGTAAAGTACATCCCTCAGAAGTTTTTTAAAAAGAGAGGTGCTTAGAAGGTAAACTGACTCTTTCCATCTGTCATTCTATTTATTTTAGCCTTAAACTTGAGTAGTTTGGCTGAGTATAGAATTCTAGGATGGAAATGATTTTCTTCAGAATTTTGGATGCACTGTCCTTTATCTTCCAGGAATGCTGCCAAGAAATCTGAAAACTTATTAATGTATTACTTCTGATTTCTTCTATTTCATACATTTTTATCTATAAAGATTTTAATGTTTTTACTTAGTTCCTCATGTTCTGAAATGTCTTAATAATAAGACATTTATTATTAAATGTCTGGGGGTAGGTTCTTTTTCTGTTGATTGTGGTAGACAGGCCCAGCATGGGCCCTGTAAATCCTAAGACATTGTCTTATTTCTTTAATTCCTCCCCCCATTTTTACCCAATTCTGTCTTTCTAATAGTTGTATTACCCTTATCTTCTGGATTGTTTTATAATTTATTTCTATTTTTCATTTTTGGCCCTTTGTTTACATTTCTGGAATTGTCTTAGTTTTATTTTAGCAATTTCTATTATTTTTAATGCTCAAAATTCACTTTTCCTTCTCTGAAGCTCTCATAAAAATCTTTTTTTTAATGGATGCAATTATCCTCTCATCATCCCTTTGAGGACATTAGAGGTATTGTTGCTCTGGCTGTCATCATAATCGTTCTTTTCCTCTCTTCCCTTGATAGTCTTTGTCTCCTCTGAGTTCTTTTTTATTTGTTTAGACTATTTATCAAGTTGGAGGCTCTTCTCAACCTGATTCCCCTGGATGGCCATTTGTACTGAAGAGTTATTTTCCCTCCCATCCTCAATCTTTAAATACACTGAAAAATTAAGATACCAAGAACGCTTTTAAAGAATAAGGAAATGGCCGCAACCCAACCCACAAACCCCAAACCATACCAAAAAATTCTGCAAAATATTCCCTAAGGTGAAAACGCTGACATATCTGGTTGAAACCTACACAATTTGTAGTTCATCCTGGCCCTGAAATCTAGGCATAGCCTAGCCTAGCCCACATAGTAGTAGGAGTACAGAACCATCATATCAATATAAAATATGAGGCACCGGCTTAACTGCTGGCTTGGTGTGGTAAGGAAGCTGATATTAGAGAATGCAAAATGCAAACTCATGTTATAGTGGAAAATATTTAATAAACAGTAACCTGCAGTAACTTGGTAGGTAGACCGAACTAAAAGTAATTGGATGCATTTGGCCAGGAATTATAAGAAAGATATGAGCTACAGTAATTGGCTAGTTTGAAAGCAGAAATGAAAAAAGATAAATAGATTTCAGAAACTTGGTATAATATAGAGCAGCTGATTTCTTTTAGACTGAAAAGGTAAAAGATAAAATTAATAAAGTCTTAAAACTCATTAAATTTAATCTGTTGGAATAGACTGAATTAAGGGTATGGGCTTTATGTCTAATATTAAAATACCAAAGTGAATTAAGAAGTCTCAAAGCAAAAATAAGAATAAGGTCATAGCATTTCTGGAGTCGTTCACCAGCTCTAAAGTAATCTAGTTTAAAGCTAAAGAGATATGAGGACAGAAAAAGCAAGGAAGCACAATTTGCATGAAGAACAGGTTCTCAGAAAGAGCTTTTAGCATGTGAAACTTGCTGGTATGAAATAGACAAGAAATCTACTACATTCTCAGAGTCTTGTATTATCAAATAAATCATGAGGCTGTATTTAAGTGTCCTGTAACTGAGTCTTGGATGCCTACCCTTCCTGAGCAGAATGCGGGCTGGGGGAAGTTGTGTACCTGCTGAAGAGTGTGTTCCCCAATACCCACTTCTGAGATACCCAGGAGGAGAAAGGTAAAGGAAGAACCCCACAGAGTGGGGCCAGGGATTACCAAGAACAATGGGCAAGGAAGCTCTTCCCAAGAGAATTGTCAGGACGTATGCAAGGCATCACTCTCCACCCTGGAGAAGGCCCTACACAATGTTGTCCCAGCTAGCCAGGAAAGGGTTACCTTTCATGTTTTCATAAGTTCTTATGAAAATAAATCAGAAAACTGACCTTACAGAAACTCTTATAGTTGAAATTTCTCTTCTCAGTTCTGTTACATAACATTTCTATTAGCCCTAGGCGATGCTTATTTTGAACTTCACTGAGATTCAATATAGCGTGTATGTAAGTGCTATTTTCTGGATGTGTTCCATCATTGATTCCCCCAGTCATAAGGAACCTGCTATACTGAGCTAGAACAAAGTTATCTTGATATATGGAGCTGATGACAATGAGAGTAATCCAGGCAAGTTAATAACTTAAAATGCAATATTCTTTGGGTATTTGTTTAGCATTTACTTGAAGAAGTCATTAAGAATCTAGTTTTACATGAACAAAAATTGCATACGTATTTCCTTTTCACCAAAATAGGGAATTTTTGTATCTTAGATATAAAACATACTTTAACATTTGTATTTGTCTCTCATTTCACTTTTTTTCACCCACCATTTGTATTTGGATAGTGTTATACTCTCATAATCAACCAAGATAAAGTTAACTTACATGAATATCATTATTGAAATCATGTTCAAATTGTGTTTGAAAGTTTCTTCGTGGCTTTCACATTGGAAACTGGTTCTGAAGATATGTTCTTCCCCCCCCCTTTTTTTTTTTTTTCTTACTGATTTTCCAAGCCAGGTGTCAATTTGGGAATCAAATGAAAAATATTAAAAATTCACATATTAACATAACTTCTTCCTGAAAATATCTCCACGGCATGTGGTAAGCCACATGGTTTTAGGCTATCACTGGATTTTGTGCACTGAATTCAAGTGATAGCCAAAGAGCTGCCTGCCCTGGTGATGCTATCCTGATGGAAAACTCCTCTTCAGAAATTGGCTATTGCTAGCAAAGGTTCTTCGTTTTTAATTCTCACTCTAAGCTTCTGCTTACTTCAGCAGGATGAGTTCCAGATTACATTTTGTTAGTTAAGAATTCTGGTTGGAGAAACTAACACAACACTATAAACTGACTATATTTCAATAAAAAAAAAAAAAGTTTAAAAAAATTAAAAAAAAAAAAAAAGAACCCTGGTTGGAAACCTAAGTTTATATCTACAGAGCTCTTGTGTTTCTATGGAGTAGTCTCCCCAAGGTCACTCTTCTGGCTTATCCTTCAACCAGCTCTTGGCTCCCACTCTGCTCACTGGGCAGAAGCTTAGATTTGGAAATTCCTAGAGAAGTTTGTCTTTAACTGACCTGCCAATAACCTTTATTTAGCCTCTGCATGTACTGATTGATGCCCAATGAAGACAGTCCCAGACAAGAGCAGCAAAGACAGCAGTAAGTCCCACAACTGACACTGAACGTCTAAACCCATTTAGTTGCTTCGTGGAAGACAAGTGAGGGAAAAACTAAGACTTGTTTTCAGATATTTGCCTGAATGATCTCATGGAGGTCAGTTGAATAAGGTTTTATATACATGAAAGTCCCTTTGCAAATAGAGATGCTGGCTTATTGTTAAAGCCACCAATGATAATTTCAAATGTCTGTCCTCTCTACTTGTTTGTCATCTCTCAGTAGAAATGGAAGTATGTTAGAAAAGTTATCAGATATTATGTGAAAATAAATAGTTTGATGGTAAACCTACCAGAAAAAAAAACACAGGCAAACATTTTCTGACATAAATCTTAGCAATGTTTCCTAGGGCAATCTACCCAGGCAATAGAAATAAGTGCAAAAATTAACAAATGGGACCTAATTAAATTTATCAGCTTTTGCACAGCAAAGAAAACCATAAGCAAAACAAAAAGACAACATACGCAATGGGAGAAATTGTTTATAAAAGATGAGACTAACAAAGGTTTAATTTCCAGAACACATATAACAGCTCATACAACTTAAAAAAAAAAAAAAAAAAAAAAAAAAAACCCAAACAACCCACTCCAAAAATGGGCAGAAGACCTAAACAAGCAATTCTCTAATGAAGACATACAAATGGCCAATAGGCACATGAAAAAATGCTCAGTATCACTATCAGAGAAATGTAAAGCAAAACTACAAGGTATCACCTTATACCAAGTCAGAATGGACATGATTCAAAAGTCCACAAAGGATAAATGCTGGAGAGGCTGTGGAGAAAATGGAACCCTTTTACATTGCTGGTAGGAATGTAGTTTGGTGCAGCTGTTATGGAAATCAGTATGGAGATTCCTCAAAAAACCAAAAATAGGCTTACCTTATGATCCAGCCATCCCACTCCTGGGAATATATATCCAGAGGGAACTCTAATTTGAAAAGATACAAGCATCCCAATGTTCATAGCAGCACCACATATAACAGCCAAGAAATGGAAACAACCTAAATGTCCATCAACAGATGACTGGATAAAGAAGCTATGGTATATTTATACAATGGAATACTACTCAGCCATAAAAAAATAATGTCATTTGCAGCAACATGGATGGACCTGGAGATTGTCATTCTAAGTGAAGTAAGCCAGAAAGAGAAAGAAAAATACCATATGATATCACCTATATGTGGAATCTAAAAAAAGAAATCAAGAGGCTACTAATGAACTTATCTACAAAACAGAAAGGCTCGCAGACATAGTTAACAGTCTTATGGTTACTGGGGAAAAGGGGTGGGAAGGGATAAATTTGGGAGTCTGAGATTTGCAAATGTTAGCCACTATATATATAAATAGATTTTTTAAAAGTTTCTTCTGTATAGCACAGGGAACTACATTTAACACCTTATAATAACTCTTAATGAAAAAAATATGAAAATGAATATATGTATGTATTTGCATGACTGGGACATTGTGCTGAACACTAGAAACTGACACATTGTAATTGACTGTACTTCAATTAAAAAAATAGTTATTCCTTCAATTGAACAAAACAAACAATAAAATGCAATTTCGTGCTCTTTTCTGAGTCTATATATCACATTTATCAGATCCTTAGCATTTTTATCTTACAATAAACACCTTCCCTTTCATTTTCCTCCCCCTTAAGCTCCTTTTAGTAATGAAAAGCAGGACATTGGAGGATAAACTTAAAATCAACCAAGAAAATGTTTTTACAGAGTGAAACAGACCAAACCTGGCTCAGTTCATGAGCCAGGAAAGATGTTTCTTTAACAGCTTGAACCAGGTCTATACAGAAGCTATTCTAACTCATTTATCCCACAGAACTCATAAAAAGGTTTTCTTGTTACTCTCAAGGTGCAAACTTGAATTTTCGAAATGGAAGGGTAAAATGGAAAATCATTTCAAGAAAACCTCTAACATTGCTGTCCATCTTTTTTTTTTACTGAAAGTTAAACATGTAAAACCTCATTTCATTGTGTGTCTCCTTTCTTAGTTATCAGTACCCAAAACAAGGCAAAAAACATTCATGGTTCAGTGAACAGAAGGATCTGCACTGCAAAAGGGTGATAGACTGGCTTATTTCTTCTGCTGATTCTAGCCTTCACAGCAGCCCCTAGCTGGTGGAAGTGGTTTTGAGCACATACCCACACAGAACAGGAGATGGAGCTCTTCACTAACACGAACTCATGGTGCCTCCTGTCTCTTCGGATTAGCCTCATTTATTTTATCCTACAAAATTCAGAGACTACCAGAAATCAGGGCTGCCTCAATTTCCCATTATTTATGTTGGGGAATCAAAGTCCTTCCAGACTCAGGATCTATTACTTCAAAATGATGAGAACTTGAAGAAGCAGCTCTGAGTTCCAGGGCTGTGAGATTTAAAGAAGAAAGGGCAATATTCCTCACAAAGAAGCAAATCCCTAAGTACAGGGCACTCTGCAGGCAAACATTGCGCGCGCATATTTGTGGCAAAGGAAGACCTCAGCCCTCTTTGACAAGGATGACCGACAGTAAAATCAATGCAAATGTAGCTGTAAAACCCCTTCTCGTCAGACTGCTCCATCCAACCCCTTTTACAAAAGAAATAATGTAACCGCCCCTAGAATTGGCGGATTTAATTGACTGACGTTTGAGGACGGCCATATACATTCACTTCCCCTGTTTACCTCTCTTATGTATGCTCTTTCCTCTTCAATATTTGTTTTGTTGTTCAGCCTTGTTCTAGGTAATCTTTCATTCCTTCCCCTTTTTACTCTATTTAAACGGTAGTAAAAAAATTTTTGGAAATGAAAACCCCTCACCATTCATGGAAAGGCAGCAAAAGAGCAGTTTTCATTATTATTCCTTCTGACAAAACACTAAAGAGACGAAATTCTTTTATACTTCTGAACACATGGGCTTGCTGGACCTTTGTCCCTACATGTAGCCTGTGAGGAATTGTGAAATTAACCACTCGTATATCGAAGAATAACCCTCTTTAGGAAAAGACTCGTTGGCAACTTTACCGAAACCACTACAGTTCAAAGTGGTTATCTGGGAGGTTCCCATTAGACACAACACTCTGATCCAAGGGAGCCTTGGAAATGACACATTAACTCATACTCTGTTTCACTCCTAGAGCACGCACTTACTGAAAAAAACGAGCAGCCGCTGCGGAATGCAGATTAGGATATAAACGGAGGTAAAAAACGCAGGTGAGACCCGTGTTCACATCACGTCCCTACCTTTCGAAACGCTAATGAACCCCAGGGGGAGAGATGATCTGTCTGTCTCGCCATGCAACCGCGGACAGCACTCACCCTTCCACGAAGCTTGCTAGCCCAAGACGCTGTCTTTTTGCAGCCTCTGCAAGAGCAGCGTGCTCTTTCCTTTTCTTCCAGTTTTGTCGATTCCCTCCAAGAAAGCTTTCTCTGTGTCCTATGGAAATAGTAAAACCAGGGGGGGAAATGGCTTAGTCGTTTATTTATCACCACTAAAAGGCAGGTAATAAATAAGGTAGAGACTATTTCCACTTTTTAAAATTGTTGTTGTTCAGGTTTAGTTCATGGAGAGACACTATTACGTACGTTTCCGGGGTACCACAAAATGATTCAACATTTTTAAAAGTTATACACTATTTAAAGTTATTATAAAATAATTGGCTCTGTTTCCTGTTCTGTACAACATAACCTGGTATTTTATACGTAATAGTTTACACCTCTTAATAGCCTCCCACTATCTTGCCCCTCCCCCTCCCTTCTGATAACCACTAGTTTGTTGTGAGTCCGGCTTTTTTTTTTTTTTTTTTTTTTTTCCTCCCCTCTCCTGGCCTCGTCGCCCTCCTAGGCCGGCCGCCTCTGCAACCACCAGGAGAGGTTCCAGGCTGAGCAAACCTTGTCGACAGGCTGAACAATCCTTGTCCGCAGGCTGGGCAAACCTCCTCTGCAGGCTGCGCAAACGGCGTCTTCCACCTGTCATGGCGGAGTTCCTCTTCCGGGACACGTGAAAAAGCCGCGAGGACCCCAAATGGAGTGGCTAGCGAGCTGCCTGAGCGGACGGGAGCCTAGAGCAGCCAGCTGGCAGCAATTCAGGCGGCGGCACCACCACCTGCGGGGTCCTCGCGCCTGGCCACGCCCTTTTCCCCGCCGGCGGGTTGTGGTAAGCTCGTTTCTTTTTCCGTATGTTTTGACCAGTTTGTTTTCTCTTTTAGAGCCCACATATAAGTGACATCGTACTGTATTTGTCCTTCTCTGACTTACTTCACTTACCCTCCGTGTTCATCTGCGGGATTGCAAATGGCAAAATTTTATGCCTTTTTATGGCTGAGTAGTTTTCCACTGTATAAATATACCACATTTTATTTATCCAGTCATCTGTTGATGAATACTTAGGTTGCTTCCGTATCCTGGCTATTGCAAATAATGCTGCTATGAACATTGGGGTGCACATATCTTTTTAAATTTGTGTTTTCATTTTCTAAGGCAACAAACCCGGGAGTGGGATTGCTGCATCACATGGTAAGTCTATTTTTAGTGTTTGAGGAACCTCCATTACATTCTCACCAACAGTTTTGGTGGGTTTCCTTTTCTCCACACCCTCTGCAGCGTTAATTACTTGTGTTCTTTTTGATGATAACCATTCTAAACTGGTATCAGGTGATGCCTCATTGTAGTTTTAATTAGAATTTCTCTGATATTTAGTGATGTTAACCATCTTTTCATGTGCCTGTTAGCCATCTGTATGTCTTCTTTGGGAAAATGCTTGTCAGGTCTTATGCCCATTGTTTAATCGGATTTTTGGGGTTTTTTTTTTTTGTTTTGTATGAGCTGTTTATATAATTTAGATCTTAACCCCTTGTCAGTCATATAGTTTGCAAATATTTTCTCCCATTCAGTCGGTTGTCTTTCATTTTCTCACTGGTTTCCGTTGCTGTGCAAAAGCTTTTAAGTTTAATTAGGTCATTTTTGTTTATTTTGGCTTTTATTTCCTTTGCTTTAGGAGACATCTAAAACAATTGCTACGATTTATGTCAAAGAGTGTTCCACCTCTGTTTTCTTCTAGGAATTTTATGGTTTCTGGTCTTACACTTAGGCCTTTAATCCATTTTGAGTTTACTTTTGTATATGGTGTTAGAGAATGTTCCAATTTTATTCTTTTAAGTGCAATTGTTGGGTTTGCCCAGCACCATTTATTGAAGAGACTTTTCTCCAATGTGTATTCTTGCAGGTGGGAACTATTTTCCCTTTAATGAAAACACATTCCAGGGAACCCACTGTGCAAATGCCTGGCAAATTTCTCTTACTATTTGGAGAGGACAGAGGATGTCACGTCCTGGGGACTCATTGGGTCTCCAGCATTCTTGGAGTGATGAGGATAACGTTTGAGTGGGAGTTTTACAACAGATCTTGAAGCTGTTAGGGCAGATATTTTCAGGAAAGTGTTTCACATTTTTTTTAATTATAATGACTTTGTTTTGGAAAGAAATTCTGGTCCATTCGATACTGTGAGTGATGTGATCTATTTGATTTGTGACAAGCTGAAACTCAGAGTTTCTTACATTGAATAACGTGATGCTTTTTGGAAATGAATGATGCAGAGTACTCATTGTGGATGTACATCACATAGCGTCTTCTTATAGTTTAGTCTCAGTAACAATTTACACCTGATACCCTTTCAGTGCTGTTGATAAGGAAGACCACTTAAAGATTTAGGCAGTCAGGTTTGAGTTAATGGCATTTGTTGGTTCTATTATATAATAAAAAAGAAAGTTTATTTTTAGTTCCTTTTCATTTAATTTATGTGAAAAAATAAAACAACAACAAATTGTGAACCTAAAAAGAGGTTTCAGAAGGCCTTCGATGGAGTACATGTTAGCATTATGCTCTTGAATTCTGTTGAGGATTTTTTCTGTTTAAACTTTGGTTGGAGTGGCTCTTAGATTGTGTGGTTCATTTAGAACTTAGTAGAATAAAATTAAGTACCTTTTCTGAAAACATGTGTTCCTTTTATATAATAAGGTATCTATAATTATCTCCTTTTATATCAGCTGCAAAAAAAATGCTTGTAATTCATCACAATTTATATTGGCTCATTATTCCATATGTTTATGTTCTATTATTACTCCTTTAGGAATTCTACTTAAAGTTTAACAAAATTACAATGAAAAAGATTATGCGAAAACTGAATATAAAATAATATCTTTCTCCTTTCTCAAGGAGCGATACTGTTGATGGCTTCTAATAAAAGTAGGTTGTGAAAGTTACTATGAAACCTTTGCCCATCATTCCAATGGTTTCCCCAGGTTATGTCAATATAAGGCTATTAGGCATCAATTGACGGGGAAGGGATTTGAAACGGAGGATAGAGAGGTGTCAGGAAACTTTTTAGGTTTTTACTCACAGGTGCCCTTAAAAGGCAATTCTGGTTATCAGTAAGAAAGAGGTTAACCTGAAGAGCTTTCTGGAAGGGAAAATACCCATATGTGTACTTTAAACATGTGATGAGGATAATAGCCTTTTAAAAATAGTTTGAGGAGTCTTGAAATGTTCCAAGTCCAAGCATTTCCTTTTTCTTTAACTTTTTTTTTTTTTTACTTTATTACATTTTGGTGTGGGGGGAGGTAATTAGGTTTATTGTTTTAAACAGAGATCTGGGGATTGAACCCAGGACCTCATGCATGCTAAGCACATACCCTAACTACTGAGTTTCTTCTTATATATGAGAAAAATAAAAATATCAAGGGATTAAATGACTTCCTCAGTATCCCTATAGCTGAGCCAGAACTGGAATGCACTGAAACATTGTTTTTTGTTTAATTGTTTTGGCTTTTGTTTTCAAATATCACAGATTTCTGAACAAGCATTTGGGAATTCTGATAGTAATACAAACTTAAGGATTAATGCAGCTCTAGTTACCTTTAGTCAGAATCACTCTGAATTACACTGAGACTCACCTGCATTAGAGCTGGAAAAATAAAAGTGGAAGTAAATGTCTTCAAATCATGAAAATCTGCTGTTCTGCAACTGTAGAATGTTCCATCACTTCTCTGTTTATCCCAGCAGGCCCTGCTAAGAAAGGCCGCGTCTGACCTGTGTCTGATCTACACAGCTGCATGTTATAAAGTCAAAGTAACATGCAGAGGATTCAATGATCTTCACCGTCATTCTGTTCCAGAGACAGGTATTTAAGTCCTCAGTAAAAAGAAATTTGAGAAAATTATTTGGCAACATAAATGCACCCACCTGTATGTGCTAACCTGATAACCTCACATCCTTCCTAAGAAATAATGACAAATTCAGAAGAAAATGACTTTATGTCAAAATCTCGATGCTATTATTTACAATACTGAGAAATTAACAAGAATAAAAAGCAAAATAAAGTATTTATGAAATATGGTCATTTGATGGAACATTCGGCAAACAAAAATTTATGTAACATGAGAAAATGCAGATGTCCATTGTTAAAGAGCAGAGAACAAAATAAAACAAAATATTAGAGGTTGTGTCCCTGAATAATGAGGATTAAGAGATTAAATTTACTTCCAGTAAACTTTTCTGCATGTTCCCATTTATCTCCATAGAATAAACGTGTACTTTATTGTGTAAACAACAGTTTGCTTAAAATTGAAAAACAGATGCAAGAAAATGATAGGAGCTGTTAAGGGCTCCAGTGCAGGGTGTGGTGGAAAGGGAAAAATGTGTACAATTACAACAATGCTGTGCTTTTGGTTTTAGGGAGCTGGAGGACCTCGCTCGGAGCCATTGAAGTTCTCGGTAAGACTGCTACTTCATGTTTAATTCTGCTCTCGTGTTTAATTCATGGGAAAAATGAGATTTTTATTACTCATTGTTACCTTCTCATTTTCTGTTCTGCCACCTTGCCCCTTCTGTCATCTTCCTGCTTTCCTTCCATGTCATGGAGACTCTTGGAGTTTGGAAAAAAACTCTAACTGAAGTTTGGTGACAAACTCACGGTATTTGGTCATTCCATTTTGAAAAGATTAAACATGGGTCTAGGGAGCCACGTATTCTGGTCAAAATGATAAAAGTGCAATAAACCCCTCCTGCTGTGTGTTTTGAATTACATGATAAATCTGTTAGTTCGTCCTATTTATGCCTAATAACAGAGACGCCTCGGGAAACCAAGTTCCTTCCCCAGGATTGTTTTCAGATAATCGGTGGTATTAGATAGTTAATGTTTCAGAGAGGGAGGCTTAACTGTTGGCTTTTCTGTGTGTTAAGTCTCATGTCTCGTAGCTTTTTGTGACTTTTGTTTTTCTCCATGTAGCTTTACATGGGTGGCCCACCCATTGCCAAACGCTTGGCATATGTTGTAAATCAGGTGTTGGTAAAGTTTCTCTGTAAAGGGTCAGATAGTAAATGTTTCAGGATGTGTGGTCCATGTACAGTTTCCTTTGCAACTCCTCAAATCTGCCAGTTTGCAGCCCAAAAGCAGTCATAGGGGATATGTAAGTGCTTAGATACGGCCGTTTCTAATCATGGTTTACGTATGAACACTGAAATTTGAATTTCACATGATTTCCACGTCATGAAATACTCTTCTTTTGATGTCTTTTCAGCCATTTAAAAGTGTAAGAATCATCCTTAGCTCACATACTACAGAAAAACAGATGCAGGCAGGAATTGGCTAGCCAGTCGTGTTTCCCTTACCCCTGCCACGAATCAGGCAGGAACAAAGTGGTGGGCAAAAAATCCAGGATTCTGCTGAATACAACCTGGCCCTGGTCCTCAACCTGCTCTTCAGCAGACCCTTCACTGTATTGTCACCTGGACACATCTTCAGCGTACCATCACACTGCACGCCTTTGCTCTGTGTGTGGTACATTAAAAAATGGCCCCAGTTCTCCCTGTTCCTTCTGTCAGGAGATGAGAGAGGGAGACTATACTTACTCGTGCAGTCTGGGCTTGTGAGTTTCTTTTGCCCATAGAATATACCCAAAGTGACAATGTGCAAATTTAGGCTAGCCTTTTTCCCACTTCTGCCCTTGCTCTTAAAAAAAAAAAATCTGTGTGTGTTTGATGAAATTTTGTGTCATAGTTAATTCATATGTAATTAATGTAAGTATAAAATATAATGAATAGAATATGAAAATCAAGTAGTGTCGTTCTAGAAGAAATTGAGATCCTAAAAAGTTGAAGTGACTTTTTACAGTAGCAATTTAGAAAGTCAGAGGCAGTGACATGCCTGAAACACATATTAAACTGCTAGTCACTACTCACAAAATCATCTCACCATTTCAGAAGAAAGATGTGGAAAATGTTAGTAGTAAGGATTTATTATACCTGATTTTTTATTAGATGGTTTAAGAAGAAGACACACCATGATTTAAAAATTTGGCAAATACATAGATATATTATAAACTTGATGTTAAAATTGCAGTACAGAACACCCATTAGACACATCTTTGGTGAAGAAATGGTGCTCAATGTACTGTTCAGGGTAATTTTCTTTTCCCTAAAAGAATTGCCCTCCATAAAAAAAGAGACATCATGTACCTTTTGAAAGGCATCTTTGTAATAGATTTTGTTCAGTTATATGAGACTTGGAGTTCAGTAGAATGGAACATTCACTCAGTTTGCAACCGATATTTGCCCCTGTGTTAGAAAAATTGACAAAGTTTGTTGAAACTAGAAATCCCTCAACTCGGTTGTAGTGAAGTTTAAGACACTAAATGAAAGATGGACATTCTTAATATGATATCTTAGGTTGGATTCCTTAGAAATAAGACCTGAGACATGGATTCTTGTTTTCAGGGTTGTATTGAGAGGTGTACTCAAGAAAAAGAAAGTGAAGGAAGCAGGGTGAGGTATGGGGCAGTGGGGAGAAGGGGATGTTAGGATCTAGAAGAGGAAGTTATGGCAGCTAGAGTGGAGTTTCAGCCTGATCTCATGGGGAGTTCTGTAACGTGAATTGTGCCACAGAAATTATCCAGTCCAGAAACAGGGGCACCAGTCTTTTTTTTTTTTTTTTTTTTTTTTTTTTCCCCCCCCACACACATACTCACTACGTAAGATTTTGGCCAAGATGAGGCAGGGTCTTTTGGGTCAGTGGCTTCCATTTGGTAGAAGGCAATTTTGAGATCAGGGAAAGGAGCAGCTGTGAGCCTTTTAGGAGCCCAAACTCAGAGTCTACAAGATGAGTATATATTAACCTAGTAAACGTAATCCCAGTGGGTCACCAGTAGCATCCACTAAAGTTGGTTTCTAATCGGACCAAGCAAGGGAAACTGCACAAAGTTGTGTGCAGTTACACTTGAGCATGCCACCTCCTATACTGTTTGCTCAGAGTTTATTTAGAGGTGTTCCTGCTTTTAGAAAGTCAGGACAAACCACATTCTCCAAGTGGAGAGCAAACTAATTCCACTCAAGTGATGGATCGTCAAATCCTTCTCCTTCTGGTTGGTTCACTGTAAGGCGGTCTTTCTCTACTAGAGGCCTGACCTTTTTCCAGCAAGCTTTACTGTGCCACTCCCATGCCCTGTAATCGTATTTGTGCCTTTGCTCATGTTTCGTCATCTGTTCGGAGGACAGTTGTTTCAGAAGCTCCATTTTGTTGTTCTGTGAGTTACCTCTAAAATCCTCTCTGTCCTCTTGTGCTTCATGTTTCATTTCCATGAGAATGGAAATACACTTAGACTTGGGCGCTTCTGTCTTGTTTCTCAGAGTCCGTTTACAGATGGTCCAGTTTTTACATATTCTAACATTTGAGAAATCAGTTTTTCTAATAGATGTAGTAGAGAGCTATTCCAGTTCCAAGTAAAAGACAATTAACTTTTGAAAACGGTTCCCTTTCTCCTCTATTTGAAGTAATCTAAGTTTTTAAACCTCTTAGTACTGTTTATATATATATGGTGGTTTATGGCTTTTTCAAAAATCTGAGCTGCACAGTAATCCTGTGAGAAACATATATGGCCTTTACTGTGTGGAGGTAACATTCTTCTATACCTACTGTGTTGGGAAACATTGGACTTTTTAAAGTATATCTTTTATTTGTTAATTCCCAATAAATGTTAATGGTTTAAGTTTTACCTTTTTATCTTCATATATTTTATTCCTTCATTTCTTTACTGCTTCATAAGTAATCTGTATTTACTTCTGTGGAACCCTCTTTATTATGTCATTTATTTCAGGGTAGAGCTTCTACTACCAGGTCAATTAAAAGTGGTTAATTTTACAGGATATTCTAAGCCTGCTCATATTTAGATAAATAGGTAGATATTTCCTACTTCTGTCACACCAGACACCCACATTTCAGTTGCTTAATATAATTTTGTACTAAAGGGACCAGGGCTTCTTGGCAAAATGGCCAGTTCAGGAGCTGGGCCAGGAAACATGATAAGAGCCTGGGGCATCTCATGACTCCAGTTAATGGATTCAGTGCCCCTGACAGGTAATAGCTACTGTTACTGAGCACTTTGTATTTGCCAGAAGCTGTACTAAGTCATTTATATGTGTTACATCAATTATTCTGTACCACAATACTATGACATACATATCTTTCATTCCAATCTTTGGGTATAAAGCTAAAACTCACATAAATAAAGTAACTTTCCAACATCACACGGTTAATATACTGAGGAGCCCAGGATTCAAGTACTGGCCCGTGCTTTTAGTCAGTAGAACATTCACAATTTATCGTTGTTTTCTCTTGGATGCAGTGTCTATCCACAGTACCTCTGTGGCACTCATAGTCTTTAATTTCCCTCTATTTCATTTATAAATTATGTAATATACTAAGTATAACTACATAACATAGTTACATAAACATATGATTTATACACACATGTAAATATAGTGTGTATCACATTTATGATGATACATATGATACTAGTTCTGTTTCTCTGGTTGAACCTGACTGATGTATGTACCTGCAAGTTCCCTGGTCCCCTTTCTTTCCATCTTACTGTCATAGTGAAATGAAAACTCACCAACACTCAACCTTATGACTAAATAAATCTAGAGTCTGAAGAGAAGGCTACATAATAGGTGAGAGTTAACAAATAATAAAAGGATGCAGATATTGGGACCTATGTGTACTTTCCAAACAAAACTCATCCATTAAGCGTCTCTTTATATTAGAGAAATTAAAGTTACCTCAAGCCAGAATTATGGGTGATTATATAACTTAAACTTATATGGCTTAAGAATGTTTAGAATAAAAAAATAAAAATATTTAGGATTCACTAAATTATTCTGAAACAATGGAAGTGTACTTTGTTTATTCTCTCTGTCACCTTCCCAGAGATTTAGCTATTAGGCTCTAAGAGAACCTTAACTAATATTTAGCTTTCTACAGTATTTAGAAGGTAAAATAAACTAAAAATAATCTATCCAGAGTATCTGCATTTCTCTTTGATGAATGGGAAGTTTAATCAGTCTTAATCAAGATGCTATAATTATTCATGCTAATGTATGAAAAACTGATAATAGGATTTGCATAAAGCCAAATAAATGAATCTCTAAAGAGAGAATATCAGAAATCAGCAACTAAGTCAATGCCTAGCTGGGTGAAGAATGTGTAAAAGTTCCGTGGGCAGTAGAGCGGTGCTACACTCAGGAACCAGTTATGAGTCTGGTGAAAGTGAAGTTAGATTACAGTTATGTGAGACATCTGTTTTCAAAGCCCCAGGCACCTTCTCTGTTGACAACCCTACTGTCTCTTCTTCTACCCTGATTCATGGTGAATGGATGTTACTGAGTATGCCTGGATTATTTGAAAGTATACTATTTAGTGTCTAAATACGGGGGATTTATGGATATCTTTCTGTTGTCACTTCCTAACTTAATTCCATTTTATGTTTGAGTTATTATAAATTTATTAATACTTACTTTATGGTCCTGAATATGTTTAAATTGGTAAATGTTTTATGTGTACTTGAAAAGAATGTATATTATGTTGGTGTTGGCGGAAACATTCTATAATTGTCATTTAGTTCACATTGGTTAATAGTTTTCAAGTTTTCTGTATGCTTACTGATTTTCCATTTACCTATTTTAGATTTCTTATATATAAAACCAAAAGCAAAAGTGATAAAAGAAAAAGAAAACAGATTCACCCAAAAAAAAAAGTTACTGAGTCCGTAAAAGGATTCAAACCCTCTCTCTCCAGTTTCAAAATCAGTACTGTTGTCCCCGCCACTATGCAATGAAATTTTCATTATTAAAAAAAAAGTGAATGGCATTAGATAAAATAAAATTCACTTACTTTTATGCCTCTTATTTATCCACAAAGGATAAAAAAATTTCATATGATTTTATATGAAACGTCTACATTTCATATGTAGCCACCCCTGCTCCTCAGAATTTTTTTCTTTAGGTTGTGATAAAAAATTCATGAATTATTTTATCATAGCTAATTTCAAATGGTTAACATACTTTACTTTATTAAAAAAATAAAATACACAGAAAAATGCATAAAGTGAATCTGTAAGTTGAGTAAATGGCGGCAAAGCAAAAAAGTCATGTAACTGCCACTCAAGTCAAGAAAGAGTGTTATTGGTATCAGAGATCTCTGCCTGTGCCTCATTACTTGATACTTATCCCCCAGAGATGATTATAATTGTGAATTATACCGCTTACTTACTTGCTTCTTAAAGATATTTCTACTGCCTTTGTTTGGATCCATAAACAATATACTTTCATTTTGCTTGTGTTTAAAATTTACATAAATGGAATCATATTACTTATATTTTCTTGTAGCATATTTTGTTTTCCTGGTCGACATTATGAATGCAAGCTGCATTAATGCCATTGCATCAAAACACTGATTTATTTCCACCATTATAGACAATTTCATTTCATAAATATGTCACAACTAATTGATCCATTATACTTGTTGATGGATATTTGGGTTGTTTCCAGTTTTTTCTCTATTTCAAATGAAACTGCTATGAACATTTTTGTATGTGTATTTTGGCGAACAATTGGTGCAGATTTCTGTGAGTTTTCTGTCTGATGGTGGAACTGTCAGGTGATAGAGCGTTACATAGGTAGACACCGCCCAACACACGTCCAGAGTAGAGGGCGAATTTCTGTTGTTAATTCTAGTTGCTCCATATTCTTAACAATACTTAGTATCTTCAGTTTTTGTTCATTTTAGGTGTTCTGGTGGGTATGTAGTGGTATTCCATGGTGATTTTTTTTCCTGACTACCAATACAGTTGGGCACACTTTATTTATTTCTTGGCATTTAGACTTTGTCTTTGTTGAAATGCCTCTTGAAGACATTGACCTCTTCTGCTTCGTGGCCTGGCTTTTCCTCGTCGATCTGTAGATGTTCTTTACGTAGTCTGGAAGCTGGTACTTTCTCAGTTATGCGTGGCAAACACCTCCCATCCTGTGCCTTGTCTTTTCAATGTTTTTGTTGCATCTTTAGAAAAATAGCTTTCAAGTGTTCTGTAGTTAAATTTATCATTTTTCGCTCATGATTAGAGCTTTCAGCATTTTCTTAAAAAGCCCTACTACATCTCGATGCCACAAAGACTTTTTTCTGTATTCTTTTGTGAAAGCCTTTCAGATATGTGTCTGCCATTAACCTGGAATTGATTTTCATGTATAGAGTAAAATAGGGAGTCCAAAATCTAAAGAGAATCAAGACCTTTATCATCCTGTTAAAAAATAAAAAGATGTTAAAATGTAAGCACCATTTATTCACCTCCCAACTCATGTTTTTTTCTAATATTTTTTGTCTACTCTTATGATCCTCCCTCAACATCAGTATTACTACTCTATATATTTTATGTCATTTACATTTGCCCAGATATTTGCCACTTTTCTCTGCTTCTAATTCTTTTTGATTTTTCAGACTTTATATCTGTGTTCATTTTTCATCTACTTAAACTGCATCCTTTAGAATTTCCTTTCATGACAATATTCTAGGGACAAATTCCCTTGATCTTTGTTTATTATATGGATTTATGTTTGACTGCATTCAAACAGTATATTTTCTCTGGGTATAGAATTCTAGTTTTCACTTATTTTGTTTCAGCATTTTGGGGATACCTGTCCTGTGACTTCTGATTTTTGTAGCTAATGTTGAGACTCATTCAGCCAGTCCTTCCTCTGAAGACAGTCTGTCCAAGTTCTCTGCCTGCTATCAGTATATTCTCTTTGTTTTGTTTTGTTTTGTTTTACCATTTCAATGACATGTAACTAGGTATGGATTTCTTTTTTATTATACTTGGGTTTTGTTGTCTTTCAACAATTTGGAAAATCCTCAGCTATTCTTTCTGCAAATTTTGCCTTTTCTCTTTTCTTATTTTCATCTACATTTAGATTGCCAATAAAATGTCTGTTAGACACACTCATGGAATTTTTATTTTTCACACCCTCATTTGTATTTTTACCTTTTGCTTCTCCCATGATACAATCTGCATAACTTTTTTCTTTTTTTCCTGCCATCTCTTCCCATAGGCACAGCAAGACACTTCACTTTATTTTTTTTCACCTAAAATTTTTTGACACCTTTATTGTGGTCTGGTTCCTGTACAGTAAACTACACATATTTCAGATGTACAATTTGATGGATTTTGATAGATGCATAGATCGATGTGTATGCCAATGAAACCACTATCACAATCACAATAGCTAACATTTCCATCACTCCCCAAGAGGTGCAATTTCCGAACTCCCAGTTTATCACTTTCCACCCCCTTTACTGCTAGTAACCATAAGTTTGTTCTCTATATCTCTGAGTCTGTTTTGTAGATAAGTTCATTCATTTCCTTTTTTTCAGATTTCACATACAAGCGATATCATATGGCATTTTTCTTTCTCTTTCTGGCTTACTTCACTTAAATTGATAATCTCCAGGTCCATCCATCCTTGTTGCTGCATATGGCAGTATTTTTTATTTTTTATGGCTGAGTAGTATTTCACTGTGTGTGTGTGTGTGTGTGTGTGTGTGTGTGTGTGTGTGTGTGTGTGTGTGTACACCGACCAGATCTTACTTATCCAGTTACCTGTCAGTGAACATTGAGATATTTCCCTTTTTATTATTTCTGGTTTTGTCTACTTGGATAAGCTCTGTCATTTAGTTAACAGTATTGTATAAAAGTTAATTTCCTGATTTTAATGGTTGTACTCTGATTATGAAAGATGTTAACTGTTAGGGGAAGCTGAGTGGAGATATATGGGGAGTCTCAGTTCCATTCCTGCAACTTTTCTGTAAGTCAAAAATTAGTTCAAAATAAGTTTTTTTTAAAAGCAATATATCAGAAAGGATAGTAATTTGGCATATGTGATTAATGTTCTTCTAAAAATGATAAAAATGTACTGACCTAAAGAAGACAGCGGGTGCTCATTAGAAGTGTGAAATTCTTATTAATAATTCAATTCCATATGCAGAAACCATGCCCGCAATAGGAAATGGGGACGCAGACCAATTACAGCATTCAAAAAATTCTATAATGAGAAAGCAAATGACTAAGACCAGAAACCTCTTTTTCACACTTTCCTAGGAAACGTAGAACCCAGGAGCTTCAGTCCCTGCAGTTTCTTCTCTTTATCATGTTTCCCCCACTTCTTGTTTTTTTTTCCTTTTATTAAACTATGAAATATCGTTAAATTGAAATTATCATGAATAACATTTTTTCCTAGTGCCAGTTAGGCCTCCTGTACAAAAATATTACCTTGCAAAATGCCAGATGAGCATAATCAAATTTCCCACTGAATCACTGCAGAGCAGAAAGGGTGTGCCCTCTCTCTTGTTACACGCAGCTGTCCGTCCCCTCTCTTGTTTCCTATCTTGTGCTGTCATTTCTTTGGCTTGCTAATTCTGCCTAAATTCAGAGCAGAGTAGAGGACAGAAATAGTTGTTGGCACATCTCAAAGACCAGCACAGGTGAAGCATTCCTGACCTGTTTCCTGAACAACGCAGTCCGTGAACCTTAAAGTCAGGCCCTAGACTTTGTCCTCCTCCATCTACCTACTCTGTTTGGAGCTTTTAATTAGTGCCAGCCCTCACCTACCTGCAGCGTGGCTCACGCTGTCTCCAGTGGCATGTTTGCACATGCAGAAGAGGGATATGGGGAGCTTAGCAGAAGCCTGAGGTCTGAGATTAGCGTCTGATTTAAGAAAGTGAGTACATCTCACCCATTCATACACAGAGTCTGTGCACAGGGATGCACGCATGCGCACAGACACATGCTGGACCAGAGTGGCTTCCAGAGGGCTAACTTCCTTTCCAGAAGCCTCCATTTCAGGCTTCAGCTGAAAGCTGTGGCTCTGTAACACAGTGCGGATCTGGACCTCCTTTTGTCCCCTAAGGAGCATCCCACCTGCTCTGTAGACACTCAGGAGCCTGGCGCAGTCTGCCTCTCCTGCCTTATTGCCAGCGCTCAGAGCCATCTGAGAACCTGCTCATTCCTCTTAATCAGAAGCAATGACTTTCGAAAGAGTCTGATGGCACCAATTGATGAACTAAGTCAAGAGGGAGAAGCTCATCACGAAGGATGTGCCTTGTGCCTGTGTATTTATAGAAAGCTCTGCAGACAGGGAGAATACATTAACATTATTAAGCTAAATCTACCCCGGGGTTCTCAGTTCTTGTTAGCAGCAAATTCTCCCTTCACTGATCTATGTATTATTTTATAACAATCCATGCTGTATACATTTTAGTTTAAACTGTGTCCTGAAAGAGAATGTTTTCTCATGTTTCTTTCTGCTCTGAAAAATCTTGTTCTAGATTATGAGAGGAGGAAAGAAAATTACAAACAACTTAATGTGGGGATAGGGCCAGAGAAAAAGAGGAAGGTGCACCCTTTTCCTACGTAATAGGGTTTTGTAACGTTTGAAAATGCTACCTTGCAAAGGGCTGTTATAGGAACACAATTTAACAACTAGATATATGACAAGAAAGATGCAGACAAGGAAATAGAGACTAAAAACATTGTCAGTTATCTAAGACCACACAGAGAGTAACTAGTAACTGTAACAGCAGAACCCAGACCCGCCTCCCCATTCCTGCTCCTGAGTGCGATCTTCATCTTGAACAATAGCAAATTAGTTGTCTTTCAGTTCTCATGTCTCAAATATGAGACCTCTGGCACAAAAAGTTCTCAGTATAATCAAGTACTTATCCTGTGCTTAAATTTCCATAATTCCTAATTAATTAATTAGAACAGTTTGCTTGCCTGAGTCACGACTGCATTGTGATTGGTTGATATGGTTCCAGTGTCTTTAATTTGCAGATTCCTCTTGCATCTTTTTTTTTTATTCTTTTCAATGTATTTATTGAAAAGACCGGTTTGATACCCTATAGAATATACCACAGTCAGGATTTTGCTGATTGTACCACTGTGGTGGTCGTGTAATACTTTACTTGTCAATTTTGCTTAAATTTACAATTTTCATTAGAATTGGATTTGTCTTTTTTCCCCCTTACAGAGCTGCTTTATTGGTGATTTTATGCATTTTCATTCGGAGATTTTAGCAGTCCTTTTTCTAGGATCCCTTATGCATTATGGATTACTAAATGTTGATACTCCGTATTTCTGTCATTCTGTCTTCATTTATTAGCTGGATCACTTCTGATGCGCATCAGGACACGCTACCCAAAAATAGGGCAGCGCCTTGGCAAATTGAAATTGTCACCTTGACACACTTGAGTTGAAAAGAGACGGCAGAAGCAGGAGGGTCACTCTGACCTTCAACTACCTTTTGTCTTCTGAAACAGGTCATAAGATCCTCATGTGAAATGTGCCCTCCTTACACCCAGGAGAAATGAGCATCCTTCTGTCTGAGGACAAAGGGTTGCCCAAAAGAGTCCTAACAAACAGAACTTGCTACACTTACCTCATATTCTGTCACTTATCATATTTCTGCACAACTGTTCACGCCTCAAACCCAGCATGAAAGTACTCCAGTCTGATTCTTCAGTTCTTCATTTCATTATCAGGGCTGCATGACACATAAAAGTTATACTAAACAAACGTGGATGCTTTCCTCTTGTTAATCTGTCTTTGTCAGTTGAATTTTTCAGACTCAGCCCGGGACCCTTAGAGGGCCCAGGAAGACTTTTCCATCCTTATACTTCTAAAAGGAGAACTTGCCCTCATTAACCTAGTGACCTAGGGGTATAGTTCATAAAGAAGAGACAGAAGAAACGTTGGTTCTTTCCCTTTATTTATGAATTTTTCATATAAAGTTTCCTAGCAACTTCTAAAATTGGCCAGTGGTTTTTTATGTTTGAAATATCATTACAAACTCATGAATTTAAAAATATTGGATCGGTTTCAATTCCTTGTAGTCGTAATTCTTATTACCCATTCTTGGCCAGTCGGAGCCTGTTCATTGTGATTTTGAGACCTCTCCTCTTGAGAGTCTCTGAAAGCTTCCTTGCCTCCTAGTATGAAAAGATGTCCAGAACTTATCTTGTATGTTTCTCGCCCCAAAGCCGGAGTCAGCCAGGCTTGCACATTTTTTGGGTGTCCAGGGTGAATTTATGCCTCAGGAAGGTCAGTCACAACAGAGAGATCAAGTGTGAGGTGCACATGCAGTCACAGATTTCTGTGGGTTCTCCTCCAGTGAGAAAATGGAAATTCCTGGTGAGGGGTTAAGAGTCTCCTTAGATCCTCCTGTGGTCCTCCTGCAGCACCTTGAGAACCCAGGTCATGGTATTTGTAGGCATAAGTATCAACAGGCAGGTGGGCAGGGTAGAAACAGCTAGAAAACCCATCACTGAGGGCTCACAGCCCATGTCTGCAACTTCACCCCGTTTGCTTCCCATTCCCACTGCCCTTGCTAGAAAGCGTCTGCCCCCTGACCCAGTGCAGCCGCAATATTCCAGAAAAGTATTTCCATCCAGGAGTCTCCAACATTTCTACCTCTCCTGTAACTCTGTTTTTAATCTATTAATATACTCAGAATGGCTGTGGACCAAAATGGATGATAGCTAGAGTAGGACAGAGCTGTTGATGTTCCTGAGAAGGTGCTGGAGGCATGAACCTTGAATAAGAGAAAGCTGGTAAGATGACTTCTCCATCACACCCCTCTGCAGCTGCTGCCATAATTTGCAGCACAACAAAGTGTGAACTTTGGTATAAAATCCAACAAGTTTTGGACACATGCCAGCTCTCTGTGAAACAAATTTTGAACAGAAATAGGAGCCATCCTTCCATAAGACAGGGCAAGAGGGCTGAGTATAGAATCCCAAAGAGTCATATTAGGGCCAAATGACTCATTTGTGTTAAAGATATATGGTATTTAAATTGGTATTCTTCCCTGAAGACCAGTTTTTAAAAAATGAGTGTTTATTAGTAGACCAAAGTAGTGTATTCTTATCTAATATCTCTAAAAATAGAGAGAAAATATCAGACACCATTAACTAAGAATACATATATTTTTCCTGAAATGATTTGCATTTCAAATCTGTCTTCAAAATTGGGATTGGATAGGTGAGTAACCAGGTAACACAGAAGTACCCAGTTTTTTCCTTGATTTATGAATCTTTGCCTGGATGTCATATACTACTCCCTAGAGATACATTATGGAAAACCATGAGAGTCTCCTACTTGAAATTTAGCACTTATAAACAGTGTCTTATCTAGAAGGTCACCATCTGCAATTAAACATCATTTTAAAAGCCCAGAGGAAATGAAATGCTAAGTGTGACATTCTTTGGATCATGCTTCCAGTTTATTAAATTGCAGGAAATAGACATTCTCATTTTCCATTCATCTTTAGTTACTCTTTTTAAAGGTGCAAGAGTAATCAATTAGTGGGGCTTCATATTTTCTGGGCCAAATTTTTCCTTCCTTAATATCTATATTTGGAAATTTTGAATCAGTCTCCTTTTGGCCAAGATGTATATCATGAGTATGCAAAGGAGGGGAAAAGATGGGGAAAAGAAAGATATTGAACTTATGGTGATAATGAATTACTCATAGGGTAAAATAAGAAATTATACCCTAGATCTCACATTCATAAAAATAAATATCTAAATGGTAATAGTAAAATCTATAACATTTTAAAATAAAAATATATTTGAGACCTTAGATTAGGATTAAGTTCATCTGAAAAGGTTACCATAAAATGCAAACATCAACTTCTTATTCTGGTTGTAATCATGGTGAACTATTGAATTTACATGTCTGCTCACACTGTAAACAGTTATAAAATGTACAAAATGTATGATGCAGATGTTTGAAGGCATTGGAGAGCAAATAGCATAGGGACTCTGATCCATGGGAAAAAGGAAACACAGAGAATGAGCTTGGTGTTCACCTTAGCACTCTTCCTGGGGAAACTTGTAAAATCTCACACAGAGAAATGGATTCCAAACACAGAGCAGTAGCCTTCCTGATATAAGAAGTAGAGAGCAGACTTAAGGGCTGAAGTGGTTGCTGGAATTTCCAGGACAGGATATTGCTGCAAATGGCAACATTTCCTTCTTTTTTATGACTGAGTACTATTCCATTGTGTATATAAACCACATCTTTATCCATTCATCTCTTGATGGACATTTAGGTTGCCTCTGTATCTTGGCAATTGTAAATAATGCTGCTATGAACATTGGGGTGGGTGTATCTTTTTGAATTAGTGTTTTTGTTTTTTGAGGGTATATACCCAGGTGTGGCATTGCTGGGTCATATGGTAGTTCTATTTTTAGTTTTGGGAGAAGCCTCCATACTATTTTCCACAGTGGCTGCACCAATCCACGTTTCCACCAACAATGTATGAGGGGTCCCTCTCCTCCGCACCCTCTCCAACCTTTGTTATCTGTGTTCTTTTTGATGATAGTCATTCTGCCAGGTGTGAGGTGGTATCTCATTGTGGTTCTGATTTGCATTTCTTGATGATTACCAGTGTTAGCAGTATCTCCACTATACATTGAATTTGACCTGAAATGGCTTCTTAAAAATAAAACTATTCTTCTGGTTTTATCTACAACATGTAAAGGGCTTGGAAGTTGTCATTCTTGCCTTTACAACTCAAAAAAAGCTGAGCAAACTGGCTATCAATGGCTTTTTGTGGAATCATTGGAAAACTGAGGTCACAGGGCACGTGAAATCTGGAGGGACAAACAAATACAGAGAATCAAAGCCAAGATCAATCTACTGGAGATTTTTGAGCTATTGTAGTTCAATTTTAAGGGAATTAAGTTTGGCATTTCACAAGTTCCCTGTAATGGCCATTGATATTCTAAGTTGCTTTGGATCAGATCTGTCCATTTAGTTAGACATACACATAAGCAAGGACCATAGTTTCTAAACAGTAAAGTTGGCTGGAGTCCCTGTAGGCAGAGGGGGGTCCCTCAAAATACTTAGATAACTGGGATCCCATTTCCTAGAGGTTTTGCCTCTAGAGTAAAGAATAATTTCGAACAGCCTAAATAGCATACAATTGCAAATAGTTCAAATTAAGCACTTTGCAAGTCAGTTCTAGTCGATCTTAGGGAGACAGTTTGATCCTAGAGGAGCCAGGCCAAAGGCCTTTTTTCTAGCCAGTCTCCAGAAGGCAGCCCTTGCAAACGAATGGGTCAAAGATTAGCCAGCTCAGGAGGAGCATGCCCTGTTCTGAAGGGACTAGGTCAAAGGCTAGCCAGTTCCAATGAAACAGTCTGATCTTATCAGACCTAAGTGCCAAGCGAGTGCTCATATATTAAGCAAGGCCTTAAGCAGAAAGACAAAACTTTTACATAGATCCTGAATAAAGCCAAAAGAACTTCAAAGGTAAAGAGGGCATGAGCTTGCATCCAGGAGAAAGACAGACCCTTCAAACTCCAGGGTCAAGGAGAAAAGCAGTGGGTGGCAATGGTCTCAGTTGTGGGTTCTGCATCTGTTTGCTCCCCAGCCTCAGAGCCTTCAGGGGTCTTCTCTGATCCCCATATGAGCCAGCAAAATCTTGACCCAAAACAGACTATCAGGTAGTCCGCCAGCAAAGATGGGTTCATCCGGAATCAGCGAAGAATTACAATTCAGGGTCTGCAACCATGGTGTGTCATGTGCAAACCCCCACAGGGCAAAGAAAGGAGAACTCTTTTAGGGAGTGGAAAGGAAGGTGGGAGGGCTATAGTAAACGCAGAGTGCATGGCTTTCCGTTTGCTGAGTTATTGCCAAGAAAGGAGAGGAGTCTTTCTTTTTCCTGTTGGGCTCAGCTCTCTTTGCAGGGTGTGAGAGCTCCCCATTCTGGTCTCCTGACTGCCTAGTTTAGGGTTCTGTTTATGAAATTTTTACAGATGAGAATTGGAAGCATGTGTATGAACTCATGTTTAGCTTATTATAGACACAGATAGTTATAGGTGCATGCACAAGTTAGTTTAAACACATTAAGTTTTTGCTCTGCCAGCTGAGTGGACCTAAAAAAAAATCAACTCAGCAGCAAGTAGCATGTTAAGAACTAAGAACTTTTCCAAACATTATTCCCTGGTTAAAAGTATCAAGGATCATTGAAAAATGGCTGATTCTAGGAGTGGGGCAAAAAATGTTCAAGGGGAGACCGGAGTGTCATATTTCTGTCTTTGCCCATGTCTTCCTTTATTTGTTCCTTTGCATGGGCCATGTATCCTATTCCTTTGTATGCTTTGTGTGTGTGTGTGTGTGTGTGTGTGTGTGTGTGTGTGTGTGTGTGTGTGTGTGTGTGTTTTAACTGAAAACTGGACGTTTGAATCTTATAATATGTTAACTCAAGAAATCAGCTTCTCCTCCACCTCCATGGTTTGCTGTCTTTTTGATTAGTGTCTCTGTGCTGGGGTTAGCCTGGGGTGAAGGCTTGAGATATTTTCAGGTCTTTTCTGATTCTGTGTCCTTCCAAAGGCATGCATAGTGGCTTTTAAATACTCTCTTGTTTTCGGTGTTTTTAAATAGCCGAGTCCTTAAATGTCTGACTTCCTAAAGAAGGAAGAGACAAAAGAAGAAAAACAGGTGCTGTTCCTTTAAATCCCCCAAGGGCACTTCAGCCAGTGAGGTTGGGGCAGTGGTGCTCAGCCTGTGTGCCTGAACCTGTGTGGTCAAAAGCAGCAGTCAGCACTTAGAATACAGAAGCTCGATATTTGGCCGGCAGGGTGCTTATTACCCACCCTGGCTCCTGCAAGCCACACCAGAAATGGCATGGCTGCCTGCTTCGAGGCTGAGGTTGGAGCATGGGTAACTGCTACCACACTGACCGTAATTAATGGCAATTTACTAGGCAAGCCTTCCCCTGGAAACTGCAGACACTCAGACAGACTCCAGATTTCCATAATAGTTACTTCAGTGTCTACCAGAACAATTGTCTTCTAGGTGTAGGGACCAATTCCTAGTACTCTTTGCTCTGTCATCTTCCCTGATGTCACCCCAGATAAGATTTTAAGCACTGTTAATAGCATGCTTTCAAGAGGAATCTCAAATATAAAATCAATAGGATTTCTTGATCCACATGCTATACAGAAGGATTAAGAAGAGATATCCCAATGTAAAAGCTCTTTTCTATCTTCTTCTACATTATTAATAAGGACCAACTAGAATTCAATACAGTGATCTTTTCTCCCATTTAATGATTTTCCTCATAATTTGCATTGGTATTAGTTAGCCTCAAGCCCCATTGCCCAGCCATTATCCCATATTGAGTTTCAATTTGAAATTAATTGTCCATCTGCCTTGGCTTGGTGTAATGGACTTCTCTTTTTACTGATACATGGAAAACAGATGTAAGGCAGACACAAGGCACCTATGTAACAGACTGAATCAAACCATTAAGAGAATTACTTCTGCTGTGTCCTTGAGCAGATGAGACAATCCATCATCTGACTGTGCAGTCAGGCTCTCACACCCCATCATCCTTAAATGGTGTACATGAATCAGAATGATAATCCAAAGATTAAATATTATATCCTCCAAGAGTCACTAACTTTATTCTCCTGCCTGGCTGGGGAGATAATGACCATACACCAGAGGCCAGGCTCATCCTGAACTCTAAATAAAGCACATCCTGAGGCTGGGCTCGATGCTAGATGTGCACCTTCACTCCGGATGAAATGTCAGAGAGGAAGGAACTGTTCATTCTGCTAAAAGCCATGGCTTAATTAGCACCTCTTCTTCACAAAAAAACCAAACCAAATATCAGAGATGATTTCTCTGAATGAACTTTTTTTTTCTTCAAAAGACAGTAATTCAGATTGGGTTGCCTGTTAAGGTAACACTTGGCACAAACATGGGAATACAATGTTAATTGAAGTAATGAGTCACAAACCCACAGCTAACACCTAGGGAGACACAAACACAGATGTCCCCTGCCCTCTTCCTTTTCTTCCTGCCTCGTGCTTACACCCACAGCTGAGGAGGATGGTGAGCATTCTCACCAATGCAGTGTGAGTAGAAGGGGCTTAAGTTGTTTTTTGGAATCTTTTGCTTTGTTTTATTTTATGTGTGTATTTGGGTTTTCTTTAACGTACCCCAGAATTTCTCCAGAAATGACATTTGCCTCCGATCTCCTTTTGCTTATTATTCATCAGAATTATTTGAAGTGAAGAGGTCCTCATGCCTAAGTTGATACTGGCCACACTGACATAATGATTTGAGATAATAGAGAGACATAAGTGCAATAAGATAAAAAAAGAGAAAAGAAAAGAGAAGTAAAAAGAATCAAGAGAGAAGATTTATTTTTAAATTCAAGAAAAGGGCAAAACAAGAGTCAACAGAGGGTGAACTATGCTTTTGGTACTGAATCCTTTTGGTATCCTTTGGTACCTGAATTAGCATTTTCCCGGCACTGTTGGAATGAGACTTATTATTATTATTTATAAATAGTGTGCTGCCTTCTTGCTTTCTCAATCTGAATCGTGCTTAAAAATCCTGGATTTCCAGTTGCTCAATAAACTCTTCCCATTCCCCTTTCCCCGCACATGCAGACAAGGAGGAAGTCGGTTTGCCCTTCACACTAGACTACAGTTATAAGCCGTGCTTTGAAAATCTGAAATTTAGTGACTGGTTGTTATGGGTTGAATCGTGTGCCCCTCTCCCCAGATCCAAATGCCCAAGCCCCAGCTACCTCAGAATGTGTCCTTGTTTGATCATAGTCTCTGCAAAGGAAATCAAGTTAAAGTAAGGTCATGAGGGTGGGCTCTCATCCGGTATGACGGGTGTCCCTTATAAAAGGGGAAGTCTGGAGACAGGTGGGCCCAAAGGGAGAACGTCGTGTGAAGATGAAGGCAGAGATTGGGGTGATAATTCTACAAGCCAACAAATGCCAAAGATTGCCAGCAGACCAGCCGAAGCCAGGAAAGAGGCATGGAAGGGATGCCCTCTCGCTTGGCCCCTGATAATCCGCTGCCTCACAAAGTACATTAATGAGCATTACAGAGACAAAGGTAGAGCTCAGACAGAAAGATAAATTGGCGTGTAAAATAAAGGGAGCAAATTTAAGTTATATGAGGGATTCCAAGTGTTGGAAACCCTAATATGGATAATTATTTGTAATTGTTTGCTCATGCTCCACCCTTGGTTTGCTTACTTGCCACGCTGGCTTTGGTCTCAGCTGTGTGGCTGTGAGCAGTGGAAAGCTTAAATGCATCTTATGGCTTGGCCGGGGACCTCTTGTACTTACCTTCCACCAAGAGCATCACTTGTCCAGAGAGTAGCTATTCCTTCAGCTTAGCTCCAACATGAGAAGATGTGTTTAAAATCTAACAAGCTGGCCAAGCCTCGCCAAACTCCTCGGAATCCCAACTGACCATCAACTCTTAGGTAATGCAAGCAAGCAGGAAATTTCTGGAAGCCGCTAAGATTTGGGGAGACTTTGTTACGCAGTATAAGGGAGCCACAGAACAGTACCAGCAGTATCTCTGTTCTCATCTCTCATCTTAAGTATCATGGATCCTAAAATAAACCAAGGAAAATAGCTGTTAATACAGGTCTGTGTTCTACAAAGCACACAGATGAAAATAGGGACATCAAGACTTTTGCAGTGAAACACTCAAAGCAGAACTAGCAAGAGAAAAAAAAGTAAAGGCGAAGTCAAATAAGAATCAATATTTACTGAGGCCCTTCTTTGAAAAATCGACCATAATACCTTGTGGGAAGGAAATGGTTTTCAGTGCCTGTAATGTTTGACCTCAACCAGAACTCCTAGTAAACAGTCTACTACTCTGATTAGGTTTAGTAACAGGGAACTTGAAGATCTTTAAAATGTTTCTAGTAGTATGGACTTGGGCATCCAGATTGCTTGTTATAAATAAACTTGGAATGTATAGTGTTGTGGGCCATGACTGGATGGACAATAAAAAGTGGTCACACAGATTTTTTTTTTCTCTGTGTGTGACTTAGGGAGAATGAATACTGAGAAACCAGACTCCGACTCAGGGAGATAGGTATTGTTCGTGCCGTCTGCTACGGCGAAGCCAGATCCTGACCCAGGGAAAAAGCCATCTTATAAAAGCTATGTCTGATGGTTTGAGGTCCCTCCAGAGAAGAATGTTGTTCAGGCTACTTCCTTGCTGTCTTCTTTTCATAGTTGGCAAAGTTTGTTGTTGAATAAGGTTTGTAAATCCCATGAGTCTGTCTTGCCAACTTAACCCTTGTGGTGATACCCCAATTGTAATGAGAAATTACTACATTTTACCTTGTGTCGGCCACTATGCTAAGTCTTTGATGGGCTATTTGAATAGTAGAGAGACAGGTGTGATAAACTGGATGTTTGTGTGTCCCCAAAATGCATATGCTGAAATCCTAACCCCTAATGTGTTAGTAGGAGGAGGTAGGGCTTCTGGGATGTTCTTGGGTCAAGAGGGTGGAGACCTTGGGAGAGGGATTAGTGTCCTTGTAAAAGAGATTGCAGAGTGGTCCCTCACCGCTTCTACTAGGTGAGGACACAGTGAGAAATAGGCAGTTCGCAGCCTGGAAGAGAGCCCGCTGACTCACTGATCTGGGACTTCCATTGTCTAGAACTGTGAGAAATAAATTTCTGTCATTTTTGACTGCTTAGTCTGTTGCTCTTTGCTGTAGCAGCCACACTGAGACACCACGGCAGCAGGCAAGTTCAACCTTGTGCTCTGACAGAGGTCAGCAGAGGGTGCCAAGGAGACGGGGTGGGACAGGGAAAGGATTCACTTCATTCTGAATCTTTTTACATTTTAAAAAAATGGTTAGTCCCTCTCATACAGTCTTGTGATTAATGAAAATCTTGATTAACTTTTATTTAATTGCATTCCTTTTCTTAGTTTGTAAACTCTCAGGAGTCAAGAATTTGGGCTATTTACTTATCTTTGAATACTGCTAAATTTGCTAGTATAGCTGTCCGTTTCAGTTAGGTACTGAATGAAATATTTTATAAAGAAAGATGTAAAAGATATAGACGTTATTTAAATATTCAGTTTATAAGAATGTGAATAATTTGCTCTTCTTCAAAATTTAATGCCTTTGGCATAAAGCAGACAGAAATACACACATTATTTTACACATCTTTTATGTGTGCCACGCAGCCCTACAACATTTCTTCCAGCAGAATTCTACCTTATGTCCTTCTGCAAGGCTTGTTTAAAATATATAATTGATCCGGGGATGGGCACTCTTACTATATGACAGACTATAACTTCCAGAAAAAAAAGAAGGTACTTAAATAGGAGTAGAGATATTATTTCTTCCATTAGAGAAATGATACTCTGCATGTATCTAATATTGTGAACACGCCATTGTCTAAGTCCAGCAGTGCAATTTCATATATTGAAAGAGCAGAGGTAGACACGGATATACTCAGCACTAGAAGATTAAGTAATGGAATGAAGTACATTTCTGGTAAGGACTTTCTCTAAATACGAGTAACTTTGCTGCACAGTGTTGGCCACTGAGATTTCCGTTTAGGTAGGACATTACAAGCATGATCTTTTACTTTTGGAAGAAGTCTGACTGGAACCCTGCTCCTTTTCTGTCTGTAAGTATAGCACCTGCTCATCACCTATGTGGTAAAAGCAGAGTTCTTTAAGTAGCCTGCAACTGGGGGTAATGTGGGATTATTTCCCTAGGAAGAGTGATGTGACGTTCGCCATCACTATAAATTCCCATTGGCTAGCCATTTCATTTTTTCCAAGGCTCCAGAATTCAAATATTTCTTACCAAATGCATGGTGTATCCTCTAATTAAGTTTACACGATCCAAAAATCTAAGATTTCTGCAGAGAAGAATGCATAAGATGCAAATGTTAATGCAAAATCTTAGAAATCTTAGTGGTATGTCCATAAAATAGAATACTATTCAGCAATAAAAAGGGATGAAGTGGTGATACATACTACACTCATGATCATCAAATACATTCTAAGTGAAGAAATCAGTTACAGATGACTATACTATACAGTGTATGATTCCATGTATATGAAATGGTCAGAATAGATAAATCTATAGAGACAGAAAGTAGACTAGTGGTTGCCTAGGATGTGTGTGGTAGGTGGAGGGAGAAGGAAGAGGTTGGAGAATGGTTACTAAAGTATTTCACAGGTAGTGAATTCAAGCATTATATAAAAACATGCTTCTTAGAACTAAATGAGATTTTTTATTTTCTGCCTCAGTTTCTCAACCAGTAAAATATAACCAGAGTAACTCTGTCTCAACTCAAGTTTGTGGTGCCATGAGAAAGAAAAGCTTCCTAACAAAGGAAGCTTTGTTATCATCAGTGAAGTTACAATTGATAAATTACAGACATGTTCATTCCCTTTGACCGCTCACTTCTAACCACACCTCCTCTCCCTCCCACAAAAGAAGAAAGAGAAGGAAAAAAAATGAAAATATCTTCACAAGAATAATATTCATCTTGAATAATGGCAGGTCAGATCCAGACACACATGGCTGTTTCTTTGCTTTTAATATTCCTGTTTATGGTTTAAGTTCTCTATTTTTGCTGATTACATGAATCATGTAAATTTATGTTGATTTTTCTGTTCACGTTAAATGGAAATTTGCCAATTATTATCCTAACTCAGGTAAAATTCTTATTTCTCTTCTCTGTCATATTTTTAATCAGCCAATTCTGTATTAGTTACAAGTCTGCCCTCCTCTCTTCCTGTCTTCTCAGTAAACTTTCTACCAGTAGGATTAATTGAGGGCTTTTTAAAATTGAATTCAGCCCAAAAGAAACTGTAGTTTATTACCTGGACATCATGACTTCTTTAGAAATGTAGTTTCATTGGCTTCAGTAACCTGGTGAGACAAACCAAACGTTAGCAAAATATTTCCTGGAAGCTATCCTGCTCTTTTACCAAAAACAAATCTCATTTCTTTCTTTTTTTTTTTTTTTTAATATCACCTATTTTGTAGTATTATGCAGCCATTAAGAGTACAACTCAAGCTTCAGGAAAAAAAACAAATGTTAGAGCTATTTTAGGGACAAATGTGCTGATACGGTGCACATAAACAGGTGATTATTTCCCACCTTTTACATGGCTACAAAATTTGAAGTGACCATATAAAGCATCACCATATGTCATTGAAAATATTAATTTTCAGGTCTTAACTATAAATATGACATGATATTAGAGGGAGAAGTATGTTAGAGTAGGCATTTTCTAAGATTTAAAGGCATTGGGATAAGTTTTTCTCTTACTTTGCAGTCTTTACTCATAATAGCAAAATAATGGAATTTCACCTTGTAAGAAGATGGAATCATAATAGAAGTAAAAATCACAAAGTCAGTTTTCAGCTGCCAATCTAGTTCAGTTATGTGATTTTTCTCTTTCAGAGAGAAATATAGTACCTTTCCATAAGTGTTTTCATTTTATTCTCTTTCAGAGATGCACAGTTTCAATCAACATACCAAACACCACTCAAATTACTGTCATTGCATCTGATTTTAAATTTTTACTTTTAACAATAGGACCTTAAACGTGTATAGAATTTTATAGATTTGAGTTCAATTTGATATCTAGTTATTTCATTTGAACTATGCAGCATCTCTATGCTGAACTTGGTTGCAACATTGTTAATTACATTTTGAAAATGAGAGTTCTTTAAATATGGACTCTGCTGGATCCTGTAACACATGACCCAGAACTAAACTGAATGAAAGGGTCTGGGATCTGAACTTGAGATGAACAGAGATGGGACCAGTACAGCAAGCTGTGTAGGCAGAACAAGGCAACCAGAAAATGAAGTGATGGATGGCAAAGGAGCAGCCATGAACTTGGTGAACTCCATGGTGACCCAGGTGTAACACCATGTGTTCCCACAACCAACAGTCTAGCAGAGGTAAGGAAACCACCTGTAAAGACGTAGGCAGGTAGCTCCCATCCAGAGATACATGAGGATAGTAACACAGCCGTGGGACCAGGATTACCCAAACTACTCCATCCTTGGAGACAACATACAAGAGGAACTGTGCTGCTACAAAAACAGATAACTCAGATGTAATGTTTGGGTTCCTGCCCCTGAGATACAAGCTCTCTCATTGGATTTGCTTCAGTAGGTTTTTATATGGTCCACCTGTCTCCAGGCATCTATCCTTCAACTCCAGTCTTCTGGTGGCAGGAAGAGGAATCATATGAAAGACCTTTAAGAGCTGGGTTCTGCCTGCTTTTCTCATTATCTGCATAGCCCTTGATATTCTAGTATCATTTCTTGTTGTAGGGTCTTCTTGTTATTCATTCCATCTGCTTGGAAAATGCTCTGCCTTCTTTTCTGCATGACAATATGTTGATCTTCTGTTCTAATATCACACTTTTTTTTATTTACCCAACAAAGATTTATTGAACATGCATGATAAGCACTATGTTAGAATCTGTGGATATAGAGATAAATAAACAGGGTCTTTGAATTCTGGAGATTCACAGCGAGACAGTGGGTATGTGCTTATAGTTACAGATAGCCACTAGAATTCAGTGTAATGTTGACATATTTGTTAAAGGATTGTTTTTAAAGAAACTATAATCATAGCTCTCATACAAATATAAAATGAACATGCACCAAAGGTTGAAAAGATTGCATTTAACTCATTAATTCATGAGGGTACCAGTAAGATAAGATGTTATAAATGATTCAAAGGAGAATTCAAAGAATGTATGTAAATATATGTAAAAATGAATTTGCAAAAAGACGAAAATAGGTCTACCCACAGGGCAATATTCAATTCAGTTGCATTCCACCAAACACAATTAATTTGCATGTCTATGGACAAGAGTCAGTTGCATTATGATCAGTTTTCTACATTTTCTGGAGTTGTAGAATATCTCAAAGATAATGAAAAGCGGAAATGACCTCGATGGGTGAGCTAGACAAGACACACAATACTGTTTTCTTGCCCATTTCAAAGTTTTCCATAAATTTTGCTGACAGACTTGAGGCATATGAGAGGGTGATGGTCACAGAGATTATGTATGTGAATTTGCCCAGAGTTGGAGAAATTAAGAGGAAAGCTTCAGAGAATATTTGATGATTGCTACTGCAAATGGAATTTTTCCAGGTTAATGTGAGAATGAACGTGAGGTCTTGTTGTAAGACTGAGAAAGCAGTATAAACAAAGGCTTCAAGGTAGTAAAATGAACAGTTCTGAACATTGTTTCCTTGTGAGTGCTAGGGGACTAGAGTTCATGACCTCCCTCAGTCTGTTCAGGATTCTACACAGAACCCTGATAAAAGAATTCCTCTGAAATTGAGACAAGAGCAGTCAATGTCCCTTTCTTCTTAGATGGCTGGTTCTCAAAGTGCTGTCCAGAAACTTGTGCAAAGTGAAAATTCTTGGGCCTTAACCCACACCTAGTGAATGAGAAATTCTGAGAGTATGCCAGATAATTTGTGTTCTGACAAGCCTTCTGGCTGATTCTGACGTTCCTTTGAGTTTGAGAACCACTCCTAGAGAGGCAGGTAGCTACCTGAAGACCTGCTGGGAGATACTGCCTTGAGGAACTGGAAGAAAACCCTTCCACAGTTACACACCAAGAAGATACATACAAGAACAAATGTACATACAAATGCAAGTATGTATGTCTGCTTTCGGAAAACAGTTTATCTACATCTGTCCCTTTATTGCTTCCTCTGGTCTCTGAGAACAGATACTGTATCTTCTCTCAAACCCATGTAGGTCAAGCCCATGGTAGATACAGTGTGAGAAACATTTACTAAATGGCTGAGGAAATGACTTCCATGTGGCAGGACCCTGACACCAGGACACAGGATCAAGACTACAGTTGGGCCAGCAGAAAAGCTGATGTGAATAATGGATTAGAATGCCTCCAGTCCTCCAAGTCAACAGAGCAGTTCAGTTCCCAGTGGGAGAAGATGCCACTTACACGGGTGGAGGTTGGGATGCTGGATCCTGCCTCCCCCTGGAAATCAGAGCCTAATGTAAGGATTTGCCTGAACATAATTTATGTTGGAAAGAGATTTGAAGGAAGTGCAATGGGAGACAGAGGAGAATGAAAGAGGGAAGGGAAAACCCTTGAACTGATACTTGTCCCTTCCATGGGCACTAGAGTTGGACTGTGGCAGCACCCTGGAGGAACCCATGGGATACATTCCCAGTTGTCCACCAGCATTGTCCACATGAAAAAAGAAGTACTATCCTTTTGCTTTTATTTCCTTTGGTCAGGGTTTACCTCATGGGGTGGAAGCTCACTCAAAATTGCAAGCTGTATGTGCAAAAGTGGGTGCCTTCAACGTTGCAGAGAAATCTTTGGACAGAAAGCCAGAAATACCAGATGCATCTGAGCCAAGGGGCTGTCAGGTTGCACCTTCAGGTAGCTGGCTGCAGCCGCGGTGGCTGGAATAAAAGGAGGGGCACAAGGAGTGCTCATTATATAGATATTTTATTCTCGACTGAAACCTTCCAAAGTGAGGATCACCCCACGTCCCCCCTCGGGGGAAACCAGTTGGCCCATCTCAGAAGATTCTGACGAAACAGGAGACCCCACTTATGCCTTCAGCAGTCAGGAGAGGAGAAGGCAGGAAGGCAGTGTGGAGACTGAGTGGTCTCAGTTAACCCACATCAACTCTGGAATCCACAGCCTGAGCATTCCATCCTTGCCACTCCCTGGTTCCACATTCTTGAGAAAGTTTGATTTTCCCCAATCCTCGAGTTGTTCATGTAAAGTTACAGTGATAATTTACTTATCAGTCTCATAAGCATGTTGGGAGATGGAAATAATATAATATTTATAAAAAGTATAAAAACAGTAACAACCAAACTAACATAAAAGCTGGTTATCATTAAGCATTTTTTTATGCACCAGTAACTGTGATAAGTATCATATTCCTCAAAGCTGTACTGTGACTAGGTTCTGTCAAACCCATTTTACAGATGAGGAAACTGAGACATAGGAGGCTAGGTAAGACACACACAGATACTCACATACTCACATACTTAGTAAGCAATCAAACAGATATTCAAACAAAGCTATCGGGCTTCAAGGCAAAGGTTTTTTAATAGCAGTTACTTTTTTCTTTCTTTTTCTTTTCTTTTCTTTTTCTTTTCTTTTCTTTTCTTTTCTTTTCTTTTCTTTTCTTTCCTTTCCTTTCCTTTCCTTTCCTTTCCTTTCCTTTCCTTTCCTTTCCTTCCCTTCTTTCCTTCCTTCCTTCCTTCTTTCTTTCTTTCTGTCTGTCTGTCTTTCTGTCTTTCCTTCTTTTCTTTCCTCACTCTGGGTAACAAATGGTTTACATAAAACAAGGCAGCAGAAGGAGGCAGAATGGCCGTGACTCCCTACTGCACAGGGACTCACAGCAGGTCTGTCACTTAGGCTTTCTATGGAAAACTAGCTCTGGATGACAAGGAAAAGGATGCTGCAGTAAAACTGCTCAATCTGTAGGGTCTATAGACTAGAGGGGAAGTGATGTAATTATAGTCTATCTGCCTAGTTCTTTTAAGACCACGTGTCACACAGCCAGCACCACCCAAAGCGACCTCCATACACTGTTCCTTCTCAGTTTGTCCTTTCCCTGTATCTCCCTGAGCATCCTGATTTTCCTGATTTTCTTACGTCTGATTTCATTTCTCATCTCCCCGTTTTGGGCCTTGCCTCAGCTTTCAAACCAGAGCATTGGCATAATTTGTTAACCTTCCTTCTATTATTTTCTTATGCTTCAGATTCCCCTTCTAGCCTCAGCACTTCACACGGGGTAAATGCTCCGCCAATTCTAACACAGCGTCTGGGACCATTAGACTCAGCTGAGCTACTTATTGTGCAAGAAAAATGCCTTAGTGGGTTGGATAAGCTCCAAATTTGATGGGGAAAATAGATTCTGATATCACACCTTTCTTCATGGGGTATGGTTTGGTACCTAAGAACATTCTTATTGAAGTTATAGTACTAAACTGTTAACCAGTCAATGGACAAAGCCCATCCAGATGTTCTTAAAAGTGCTTACCTGTGCATCAAAGTGTGGCGTTTTTATTTCTCATTTTCAGAACGATCGTTCAAGTGTGTACTTCCGGCCTGGAAATGTTGCTCTACAGGTGACTAAGTAGTGGTGAAGATAGTCGCATGGGCTGTCAAATTGAGAGTCACAACATTTCATTACCACCACTGATCTCTCTTTGAGAAGAGGAAATGGGCTAGGAGGGAGATCTAGCTACAGGTTTCCTCTAGGCCTTCCACATTTTGCTGGAGTGGCAGCCGTGACCAAGAGATGATAAAGGTCTCATTTTTTTGCTCTTCCTGCTACTTTCTGTGGATTCAGGCTTGAGCAAATGGGTAAATTTACTTGGGATGATGAGAACCAGTTTTCCCAGTTGTTGTGAAGGGAGTTATAGTTAAGGAAAGAGGGCACATTGGAATATATTCCGTGGTGGTCTTGATCTGGGATTGACATAATCATAAAAATAAAGGTTTATAACTGATAGAGATATTTAGTAGCTCTGTTGCTTAGTAGATGAGACATAATGTTACATTATTAACTGAATATCCCTAGACCCTGGGCTCCTTGAATAAAAGGTTGATTCCTGGGATGGGGCAGAGAGAGTAAAAGATGAGTCTGAGATAGATTGTTGAGCCAGTGTATGCAAAAAAAAAAAAAAAAAATCAAGGAAACATTAAAAAGGCATGGGGATCTAGAGTGAAGTGTTTCCCACTAGCTAAATCTGGAAAAATCTGAGCATCAAAATAAATTAAAGATAGTAATGGGTTATAACCCATTGAATAGGGTAAGAATGCATGAGTCTAAATAGATAGATAGATGGAAAGATGAATGGATGGATGGATAGATAGGTAGAGAAATGAGAAGGAACAGTTATTTTCCTAACTAATCAATATGGATGGAATGATAATGTTAGAAAATAATAAATGGTGGTAAATCTAGTCCATGAACATTTGATGACAAAGTATTTACATACTGTCAAAGTAACTACCCACAAATTAATGATGAAGGCGAAAAGAGTAATTTTGCAGTGGAGAAACTTAGCAAAAATGATTTTAGCCAAAAAATCAGTTCGTATGACCAATATCTGGCCAAACCCACATCATGTATCTTTTAATGTGATGCACTGAGAAGTGAGAATATCACTTCTAGGATATTCCAGCCTTTTTGCAAAACCTTAATCCAATGCTAAGGAAACACTAGACAAAACTCAAACTAAGTCAAAGGCATCAAAGTCAAGAAAGACAAAGGAAAGCTGAGAAACTGTTCTAGATTAAAGGAAATGAAAGACACTTCTGTCCTGAATGAAACGTGTGACCCGGAATTGGGTCCTGACCCTGAATGAGGTCCCAATCCAGGGGGAAAAAAAAAAAGCTATAAAAGATATTATTGATACAATTGATAAAATTTGATGACAGACTGTGGATTAGATACTAGTATTGTATCAACAGTAATTCTGATTTTGATCACTGTACCACATAAGAGAATATATATAAGTTATTTAAGAGAATGCCCTTGTGATTAGGGAACACACACTGAAATAACACACACAGAGGGGCTGTGTTTACCACTCCATCTCAAATGTCTCAGAAATCTGATGAGAGAGGGAAAGAGGGAGAAAGTAAACAATTTCTGAAGCTGTGTACAGGTTACACGTGATTTCCTTATACCACCTTGCAGTTTTTGTCCAAGTTTGAAATTGTATTACCAGCAAACAAACAAAGCAGAACATTTCCACCACCTGAAAGGGGACAGTTCCCTGTGAAAGAAGAAAACATGAATGGCTTTGAAATGGGAAGAACTGGGTAATGGGAAAGCAGACAAAGTAGAAAGTCACATTCTTTTATTACTAAAATAACGTAGCTCTTCTCAGCATAGCCATGACCAGAAGGGTTATTTCAAACTCCCCTAAAGGGAAAGAGTGTGTCTGGAACATCAAAACTCAGTCTTCAAATTTATATCTTCACAGGAAAACTGAAAGTCCTTTAAAAGTCCTTTTTTTCAGGCTCGTTGAGAGTTCCTAGTGCTCAGTATTTCCACTGAGATAAACACAAGATAAAACCCAAGTAGTCTGTGACAGTGATAATTGGGGAAGCCTTATCTTTACCTTGTGTTAATGGGCTGTCTTATTTAGCATGGCTGATGGGCAGGACTCAGTCCTGAAGTAGGTCAGTGAGAGAGGCAGTGTGATGGGAAGAATGGTCGGCAGGCCCCCTCCGCAAGTAAAACTTGGTCCAGCATTCTTCTCTGCACTTCTTATGGTCTTTACCATTTTGTGATAATTTGCTTTCTTTTCTTGCTAAGTGAAAGGGGGCTAAGATAACTGAGCACTCCTCACTATAGGCATTGCTTTATTTAATTCCCACAAGAACGCTGGGAGCTAATAGTTATCATCCTGTTTTACAGATGAAGAAACTGAGGTTCCACATGGGTCAGTGACTTTCCAATAATCACACATAAAATAAATGACAGTCTACCTAACTGCAGGATGCCCACTCTTTCCACCATATTGCCCTGCCTCTGCATAAAGATGTGCTACTTCTGGAGGGTGAAGCAGGGTCAGTCAGCCTCAGGAGCACCTTCTCTATTAGGAAGACTTCGTTGTAGGGGGATGAGAAGGTGTTGCGCATGTGTGCACTAGAAGGGCTGGAAGTGGTAGTTGGAGAGAATCAAAGGTAACACATAAAATTCTCTTCTGTTTTTGTTTCACCAGGCATCTCAGTTTTCTTGCCACCCACTTTAAATTTCTTAATAACCCAGCTGCCTATTCTTTTTGTTTTTATGTTTTGAAGAACTGTTATGGATCTGAGAGGCAGGATGAAAATCTTTGTTCCTTGTAAATATACATTTGGAAACTCCCTCGCTGGGAAGTAATCCCATGAAAGCAGTTATTGGGACACCCACGGTGCATGGGCTGGAGAGGATGTTAGTTCCACGTTCTCTGGGTCTGATACTGAATTTAAGAAATAGAGAATGTCTCTCGCCACACTCCATACCCATAATACCCCCCTCCCACACAACACACACATACACACACGCACATACACGCACAGACACATACAGACACACACACACAGTGAAAATAACATATAAAAGCTGACAGAACACAAACTCCAGAGTGTGATAGAAATAAATACAAGTCTCAGTTTCTCACTCACAATTATTGTGGCCTTGGGGAAATGACACCCACTTCAAGAATTTTCAGATAGGAGTCAAGAAGTGAGAAATTGGGATGTCACTGTTTCCTCAGAAGGATAACGCCTTGGGCTTCTCTTGTCAAATGGGAATGAAATATCATTCTTGTTATGTCAAGGGTTGACATTCATATCAAACAATGGATATTAAAGTGCTTGGGATACTGTTAAATCACATTCAAATATAAAGAGTTGTTTAATAAGCAATATTTTCTACATCGTCAGTGAGTCACCTGATGCAGAGCAAAGGGTCAACCTCTATAAGATACAAAATAACTCACAGTACCTCTCTAGAGTGTAACAGCTCTCTCATTAGACTAATCCCCACAGGCAGGAACTCCATCCAGCATATCATAGGCATTCAACAAATAATAAATGTGTCTGGACACATAATTGGATGTGGAGGCCAAAAGATTGTACCTTGCCGTGTTAGTTCTCCAAAGTCACATTCAAAACACCAGCCCCTGGCACAGTTCCTGACACAACACTACTGTCACCATTGATTTTGTGTCAATTTGGCTGCATCATGGTGCTCAGATACTTGGCCGGACATTAGTCTGGGTGTTTCTATGGAAGTTTATTTTGGGGTAAATTAACACTTAAGTCAGTAGACATTAAGTTAAGCAGGTTTCCCTCCACAACGTGGGTGGGCCTCATCCAATAAGTTGAAGGTCTTAAGAACAGAGATTGACTTCCTCAAGCAAGAAGGAATTCTGCCAGCAGACCGTCTTTGGATTCAAACTGTGACTTTTCCCTGGGCTGCCAATCTGCTGGTGTACCCTGCAGATTTTGGACTTAGCAATCACATAAGCCAATTCCTTAAAACACATCTCTCTCTATGTAAATACACATCTTGTTAATTCTGTTTCTCTGGAGAACCCTGACCAATACAACTATCAGTATTCAATAGAGATCAGTTTTTTAACCCCCCCAATTAATTACTCTTTAACTACAGAAATATTTTATTTAAAAAAACTTTGTTTTCAAAATAGAAATTATTTCAAAAATGTTTCTGTATTTAATTATCCATTTCTTCCCAAATATTTATTGACTCTCTCTTCATTTAGTTATTTACCAATAAACGGATTGGAAGAAAAACTGCATAGAACAAATAGAGAGGCACACCCAAATTTAGCAATGGAGAGAGTCTAAAATACTGACGTATCACATATTCAAAAAATGGGCAGAGCTTCGTAGAATTATCCCTATTGTAATAAACACTGCTTGTTGAAAAGAGTGGCCATAAGGAAACATATTTCTCTGTAAAAATACTAGACTTAGAAAAATCAGTTGAGGTTGAATTCATTTAATTCTGCATCTAATGTAGAAAAATGGCAGTGAAATTCTGAAAGGAATGTGAAATTGCTCTACCTTCTAAGTATCTATGAGTAAAATAGGTGAAGACCAGGAGGAAAATTCAGTTTGACGCCGAGAGTAATTTTCACCTTTCTTTCCTTGAAAAACATACATGAAATGTTGTGTGTTGTCATGGAAACTGTAACATAAGAAACCCGTTTGTGAATGCTTGAAGTCAGGTGCAAGAATGTCTAATACAGGCTGTTTGTATTGTCTCTTACAGAGTAGAAAAAGACTGATAATAATTTGGTATGTAACCATCTTTCTGTTTATTCTGCATCTTCCCTTAGTGAGAAGACTTGCATTTTTGTGCCTCTGTCAAGAGCTGATTGGAAGCTTGTGCCAGTGGGTAGGACTTGTTCCTCTTAGGCTTCAGTGTGGTGTCATCTGGTTAGGTCATTTTTGGTGGGAAATGATACAGTCACCTGGTAGATCTTCTGTGGGGCAGATTAGATTTCTAGTAGAAGGCTGTCTGGAAAGTATAAATGCTAGTGTTAGCATTCTAGAGCCAAGAGGGAAGAAAAGGCCTGAGAGTATTGAAATTTTAGTTGTGCACACATGCATGTGTTATTTGTATGCTAATTTGACTGGGTATATAGAGTTATATATTCAAAATCATTGTATCTCAGAATATTTGAAGATACTGCTTTTTTTTCCTACTGTCTAAAATGGATACATGTCCAATGTCAATGTGATTCTTAATCTATTGATCATTTAAAAATTCTTTTCTTTTCCTAACTTTCTGGAAGCTTTTGATTTCTCCGGTCTAAACTTTGACCTAAATATATACTGGAGTGTACCTTTTATTTCTGAATTCTTCATTTTGATTATCTCTCAGTTGTCCTTAATCTAGGCATCCATTCTCTTTTTTTCTTTGCCAAAGCAATTTTCTTTCATTATTTATTTGAATATTTTCACCTTCCTATATCTCTTTTACTGATTGAACTCCCACCACACAGATACAGGAACTCATAAATACATCTACTATGTTTTGTAATTTTTTCTTTGCATATTACTTATTTCTTTTATCTTTGCTACATTTGATCATTTTTTTAGTTTGATAATCCAGATTTATAGTTCATTTCTTTAACTGTGACAGTTATTTATACTCATAACATTCTGGGGTTTTGCCCATCTCCTGAGCTCATTTTGATTTATTACAGTTGATTGATTCTGGAGCAACACAGGTTGGAACTGCGCAGATGCACACATATTCAGATTATTTTCAAGTGTTATTAATATATTACAGTACTACACAATCTGCAGCTTTTTGAACCCATGGATGTGGGGCCGTGAAATGGGGAAAACACAGATCAGGAGGAATTGCATATGTGGAGGATTGACTCTTAAGTCACACATGGATTTCCATCGCATACAACATAAATGCCCCAACCCCCATGCTGTTCAAGAGTCAACTGTAATCATATTTTTATATATATTTTTTTACATTTTTTATTGAGTTGTAGTCACTTTACAATGTGTCAACATATTTTTTATTTTTAAGATTTTAATGGGTTCTTATTGTTTATGGATGATTTGCTATATTTTAATCATTCCAAGAATACAGTTATACTTACTTTAAGTCTTCTGCTGTATTAATTCTGTTTATTGAAGACTAACATATTTTTAGTACAGTTTACTGTATGCCAATTACACATCAATAAAGCTGTCTTTTTGAAAAGCGGTGGGATGGATGCTAATGCTGAGTGCCTACACCCAACAGAGATTTTGGCATTTTCAAGGGGGAGGATGAGGCTTCCTCTAGCCCGTTTCCAACTCTCACAGCCTTCCTCCTTTCTATCTTGGGTCCCTATTTTCCAGCCTTTTCTTGGATCACTCTTATTCCTGCTTCTGTCATAGTGTACCAGCAGTCACTTCCATAATGCACACTGCAGGCTTACAAATGCTGTTGTGCATAAATAATACTTGGAAATATCTTTAACAACTGCAGTAAGATGTGGAAAATCTGTCATTTCTGTTGGTGACAAGGTCAGGGATGCGGTAATACTACTATGGTTTGTTGCTTATCTTCAGAAATGGAAGAAATGGCAAATTTTAGTTAGAAGTTAGAAAATAAAAATGTTTCTTTTTCCCATCTAAATTCAAAAATCTCCTGAATTCTGTTTCATGTAGGGAGTTACTTTGCCCTATATGGTTTAGCAAAAACATTGCTATACATTCAGCTGTATATTTGGGTTTTAGTTATTCAAATGAGCATCACTGAGGGCATATGAATCACCTGAAATTAAGTTAGGGGCTCAGAGCTGCAAGGTAAGTAATGTGGTACCATCTGAAATAAACTTGTAGTCCAGTAGAGTAAGAAAAGCTCACAAATTACTGCAAGGAAACATTAGAGATACTATAGGGAAAAAAATATATCCAGTACAGAGAAGGCACAAATGGGGGGAAAGTCAAATGGGCCAAGTCCCATAAACAGAGGCGTATCACCAGGCAGATTTTTGGGTGATGGGTAGGAAAGAGCCATCCAAGCAGAGGGCATTTTATGGCCCAAAATACTGAGATATAAAAGAGCTCCAAAAGAGTTGATCCTTTAACATGGCTTGACATCTAGCATGAGGTCACTCTTGCCAAAGTTATATTGTATAGAGATGCTTAAATATGGCCAGCCTCGTTGTAGACACTCTTTATTCCAAAAGAATTCTTTGGGTATTTGTCTATTCCACACAAGTGTGTGAAATTTTTGTATATTTGTTGAATGAATGAATGAATGAATGGGGTATACTTGAACCCTGTAGCGGCTGGGGTAATGCCTAACCGTTTTCACAAGAACCACCAGGTGGCAGATATTTAGTCTAAGAATGTAGTTCACTGTGAGGAAAACTCAGATGATGAAATGTATAATAGCTTTTGTTTTCTTGATCCTAACTGTCTGAGTTCATTAAATTCAAAGGGATTTTGTGAGGAAAAGAACGGGGGGGTATTTTTAGCCCTTTTGGCCTAGAAAAAATAACTGTTTATTGCATTGGCTTATGAAATTGAATTTGAAAGAGACAGTAACAAATACTCTTCTCTCAGCAAAAAAATATAGTAATAATAGAAAGAGGATTTTTTCCAGGCTAAGTCACCCCTCTGTAGGGATTTCTCCTCGTCACTCTCCAAAATCAGTGAAAGAGGGATTCCAGCCATGAAAGTCATATTGTTATGTATTATTGGAGGAAATAATGTGCACAAGAATGGCACAGCACAATGATGCCTTTCTGTTCTCGCCACATGGAAATCAAGCCCCATTTACCATAAGACAAGCCCCACAGTCATATACAGAAGAAAGGAGGTGTCTGAAGTCACAGTGTTCCAAACACATAGTGGACAAATCCACGAGCCCTTACATGCGTGTGTGCATTTGATTCTGGGTGTGATGCCTTAAATGGGACATTGAGAAAGAGAGAGAGAGGTCACCCGAAGGAGATTATCCAGAATAGAAACCAGGTCATACAGGGAACAGCTTCAGGAAATGAAGGAGCTCAGTTGAGACTTGTGACGTAGGAGCCGTCAAGGGCTCGCGTGGGGATGTCAGACAAACTACTTTTCTCAGAATTAGGACAGTTGAGTTACAGAGAGATGAAACTCTGCTTTAAAAAGGGAAGGATTTTATCACAACCGGGGCAAACCGACTAGGGAATCTCTGAGGTTTCCTCAACAGACTGTTCAAGTAGAGGCTCAAGTGTAATTAAGTGCATGAAAATTCAGACCATTTGCCTCCAGAGACCACACTCTCAGAAACAAGGAGAAACACGTGAGGACACAGTGCCCAGCGCCTGGGTCATATGAGGACACGTTCAGTAAATAGTACTTTTTGTCTGTCCTTTTCCTTCCAGTTATTACCTGAAGTTTATCACATAACTTCATTTTTGCTTTGAAAAAGGAATCTTAGTTTATTTATCCACCTAACTCTTTGTACCTGCCTATGATAAAGAAGATAATACTTAATATTCACGTGTTGGCGTCAGTACATGATGTGAAGTACTTGCCCATGTAAAGACCTGGGAGGTGGGAACACCCTTTAAGCACGTTCCAGAAGCAGCAAGAGGGGCGGCGTGGGGCGAGTGCAGTGAGAAGGGAGGCGGCACAAGATAGAAAATTCCCGGGGCCAGACTGTGGAGGGCCTTCTAGATCCTGGCAAGAAGTTTGGGTCAACTTCTGAGCAGGCGGTAGAGCAACTAGAGGATTCTAAGAAAAGGAGTAATATCTGATTCCTCCTAGGAAATCTTGACCCTGGTGTCATGTAGAGAAATGTCGGTGGGAGGAAAGGCAAAAAATCCAGTGAGGAGGTTGCTCTTGGAAAGATCCAGTGATCAGCAGGCAATATTACATTGAAGTCATGAGGAGTTTCTGATGTATTCAGCCTTCTGAGTGACTTACTATAATACTCATACTTTTTTGTAAATCCTAGGTATCTAAGGGTTTCTGTATTTTCAGGGTATTCTGAGAAGGTTTACTGAGGCTAATTCTCAGTCAAACATTGTTCTTGTTTTAGCTGTTGTTGTTAGGCCTTTGCCCTAATTCTCCTTCTATTGACAGACAGGTTTTCTGGTGACAGAAAACCAGGGGGCAAGCGTTTAACTTTCAGTCCAACCACCGTTTGCCGGGGGACCTTGATCATTATCTCTGAGCCACTTTGGGTCAGAGTCTCTTTATCCAAGAACGAGTGAGGTCAACATAGGTTCATCCGGCTCTGAAATTATATCATTGTTTAGATCATAGATGTAATTAGAGTGTGGCCTCCATTAACTTTGCCATTTATTATTCAGAAAGAAAAAGTAATCGACCATGAGCCCAGCGACCTAAATATTGGTTCTACGTTAGTGCTGACTTCAAATAATTTTCATTTCCTTTATTGCACTTACTCGTTGTTAACTCCCCTGTTACAACGTCTGTTCCTTGAGAGCAAGGACCTCCAGCCTCTGAAAGAGCGCTTAGAATGCAGCAGATGTTCAGCACATCTGTGTTGAATGGATGGGTGAGTGACTGATTCGCCTCCTTGGTGGGGATTTCTATGCACTAGTAGGTGCAGCAACTCAACAGACTGATGTGCAACCAGGTTTTGTTCATGAATTGTGGTAGACAAGTCCTTTTCACAGGTTTTAAAGTCATAGGCTCCTCTGTTTATAATTTAAATCATGCGTTAAAAAATATAAAAACCTGGCTCTGGTTGAAGAAGGGATGGAAAGCCCAGAGTTTTGCTCAAATGCCTTTGTTTCCTAAATCCTTCATAAGCAACCACTGAGGTAACTCTGTAAACAGTTTGAAAACTGCAGAAGACTTTGACGACCAAGATCTTTGCAATTTCATAGGAACTGGAGTTGATTAAACCTCCTTACTTGTTAGCTCAGTCCTATGCCTACAATCCCATTCAACAGCTTAGTCTTTGCGTATTATCTCCAGGGAAAGGAACTTTCACCTAATATTTGAATACTTCTATTAGAAAATACTGCCTTTATCTGACCGAAATCTATCTCCCTGGGCTGCATTCAACCCCGAGGCATCTGGACAATCAGTTGGTTCCCCTTTCCCCAGGACAACGTTTTAACAGTTGGAAGGAAACTTGTCTCATCCTGCCCCCTGTCTAGGATGAATATTCCCCAGTTCTTTTTGTTTTAATAATGATCTAGCATCCTCAGGGTCTCCCAAACTTTCACAGTCAAAAGTTTTCATCTCTTATTCAGCCACAGTTGGACAAGGTGTCATGGGAGAATTGGTGCCTAGATTAAAAAGAAGTTATCCCAGCAAGAGCTCATTGTGCGCATGTCGCAGGACCTTGCATATGGCAGCCCTCCGCTCAAGGGTACGTCTTGGGCTCTTTTCCTCTGAAACGCATCGCAGACACCATCTTCCCTGGGCAGTCTTCTCAGCCCTGGCACTTGGGGTTCTAGCTCAGCTGGTCCTTCTCTAAACTCTCATAGTCTCATCCTATTATTTGCATCAGTGCACTTGGATCATTTACTCACTGATCTGTCCAACTCACTACTCTAAGACCTACTAAGGAGCAAAGACCGTGTCTTTTGTATCATTGTCCCCTGAGCCTGAACAGCTGTGTAAGAATGAGTGAACGAGTGAACAAAGAGCATAAGAGTGGACTGGCTCTCACGTCATGCTTCTCAGCAACATTCTCAGGGGAATTTTAATTTTAATTTTAATAGGAACTGAAAAAAAGGTTAGCATTGAATTTTCTGAAGAGACAAATTACAGTAAACACTACCCTCTGTAGTAATGCAGAAACTTTCTTTTTCTAAATGATAGATAGATTTCGTACAATAGGGACTAGACTGGTGTCTAATTCCTATGGCCATTTCTGAGGGATTCAGATGTCCTGAGCTTAAGAGCACTTGAAGAATATATTACTCTTGGCGGCCCTGTGTTATTACTCTCCCAAGAAAGATTCATCCCTTCCATTTTCATCCTGCTTTTAAATCAGGTCTATGGGGTTGAAGGAAAACAATCTATATTCCTTTGTAAGTGGTTGTAGAATGCACGTTATAAACGGTTGCATTGCTTCTTTGAGGAGGATGGAGTTCATCCCTTCTCCTACTGCCTAAAGGCTCACTCTGTTTTACAGCTTATATACTCCGGGACTAGCTCATGTGACAGACATTCACCAAAACCTTCAAGTGAGGTTACATCTATGCAGCCCAGAGAAAGAGGACTTAACATTCTCTCCTCTTAGTAATTAAAAAGGAGAAGATTTGGAGACCAGATCCTGAGAAGAATGACTTGAGTCTACTGTCAGTCTACAAATACAGATCTGCTTCTTCTAGGATTATGATGGCTATATATTTATACATAGATACATAGGTATGATATATTTATGATACAGATTTTTTTTAAGTATTTACTCATCATCTACTTCTTAGCGAGCATTTTTTTTCTATCAGTGAACACAGTGTCCTTAGCTGAGCCTCCCCTTCAGTGTCTGCCACAGCACTTTTCACCTACTTGATTCTCAGCAAACGTGGGTTTGAATTGATCTGCAAAACCTCCTGTGACCTAGGAATCCAGGAAGTACCTGATTTTTTTTAACATTGAAGTTTTCTAAGGGATCGAGGTCCCTGTCCCCAGTTTTATCTACATTCTTCAGACACTCATTTGCAACACACTTTTGCTTCCATTTTGCTGCATGCTGGTTAGTGACAGCTGCACATAAAACAGCTCAGAGACCAGGAGGGTAGAGGGGAATGGCCGTCACCTCTCGTTCGTGTGCATTACTGACATTATCCTTCTGCATCTGAGCATGAGCTATAATCCTTGCTTGTTCAAACGTATGAAATATCCCATTTCCTTTAGTCCCACTGGTTTCTTGTGACTTGCTGTGTCATTTAACTAAGTGAGTGACATCTGTGTCTGTGCTACCATAAAATAATGTCAGTGGTGAGACTCCTTACTCTTTTGGAATGAACTAATATGTTTGTGTAATCACTTGTGAATGTTCTGTATGTATGAATGTTTGTGTGTGTGAGAGCACTTTTGTTTGTGTGCATCGGTCAGTGCATGAGAATAGCTATAAAAAGAACCCTAGAATTTGGAAATAAGTACCAAAATAAAAAAATCAACAAGCAAGGGATCAAAGCAGAAATATGCAAAGTCACCTTAAAGAGATAAAATGATTCCAGGGCCAGCAAGATTTGACATCATCCTGAGTGAGGGTATAAATAACATCTCAAAGTACAGGATCCAAGAAGAAGCAACTGGCTAGACTAAGAAACACTGGGGAGAAGAGGAAAGTTAGGGAGGCAAATATTGTAGTGTCCATTCAGTCTTCTCTAAGGCACATGGGTGTCCTGGAGACAATGATGACAGAATCCTCTGCTCGGTAAAAATACCTCGGTCATAAGGATCACAACTCTTGCTTACACACCATAGTAACCAAACCAAACAATCTTCCAGCCACAAAGCTGGTTTTCCAAGAACCTCCACACCAGGAAGAAAGACAGCCTGGACTGAGGACATAAGTAGACCCAACGCTGCACATGGATCACACACAAGCTCATACAACACCGTGCGCACACAGAGCAAGACGGCACGTTAGTTTACACACGCATATCCTGTGTATCACGTGAGCTTACTTGGTATGTGCATCGAGGTGACTCCTCCAGAAGTCAGATCAGTTCTGAGGCACTGAAAAGCCTGAGCCTAGAGAGATGTACCCAAAGGCCAGAGAGTGGAGAAAACTGAGAATATGGTCAAAAGAGTGATGGAGGCAACAGCCTCAGTGTTTCAGGATGGATAGATAGATAAGAGTATTTTACAGGAGAAGGTGTAAAACAGAAGTTAGAGAGATGGCGGTGGCAGGGTTAGATGAGGTTAAAGGGCAGAGGACATGGGAGAAACTCAGTGGGCAGGCTGAAATGACTGGAAATTGTGATTAGAAACTGAGAAATCTAAATTTATGGTTTAGAGGCAAAAGAGCAGATTCCAGTGATTGCAAGGTTCAGGATGTGGTCGTGGGAGATCACTGAGTATGAACTCAAGATGTTGTTTGAGTCATTCATTCAGATATCTGTCATCTTAGATCATAGCAGGAAGAGAGATAGACAGGAAGACTATGAATGCAATGCCAAATCCTTCAAAAATGGTAGGGGGTGGTAAACTTGGTCTGAAATAGGGATCCACCTTGGTCTCCCTCCTGCTCCCCATCCCCAGTGAATTCTGCATCAGGGCCCTTTCATCTCACGGAGTATATGCAGAAATTTACCTTCAAGTCTTTGAGGGTGGAAAGGCTGCCCAGCACAAGGACACCCGCCGGCTTTGGTTGACTGCTCCTTCTGTGTCTAGCACTGTGTCTGGCTTTGTTGAGTATAGAAGCAACTAGCCCACTCCCTGCACTCTGGCAAGGACGCCACACTAGCCTGTGGAGAAAACCAATCGAATGGTAACCACAAGTGCTGGGTGTAAGTCTAATAGCAGGTCATGAAAGGAAGCAAACAGCTCGAGCAGTGAAGAGCAAATAGCTGGACCTTGGAGTAAAATGGGTAGGAAAAATGGGCTTGTAGTAGCCAATAAAGGAGGTGAGAGCTTTATCTGAGGGAGGAGTACGTGTCTTTCCCATACCAGGGATATTGCGAAACCTACCCAGAATGCGGCCAGTGGTCTACATTGGAGAGCATGTGATGGGGAGGAAGTTCACTCCTCCAGGGTCGGCCGCGCTCCAACACGTGGAGCCAGAGCACTGTTTTTGAGCCTGTCTTTCATAGTGCCAGTTCCCACCAAGAACTTTCAGAAAATAGAGGCAGCGCTCTTCCCACGCCTGCGCAGACCCTGTCGTGGATGCAGGCGGTGCCTGACCCAGATGCTGTCACCTGGCCTGGGCACACCCTGCCAGCTGTGCCGGTGTCGGCTGCCCCTGGCTCCCGGCTGCCCCTTCCTCAGGAGAGTCCCCCGGGGTGCCCGAGCAGGACTGCCCTCCCAGGGCTCTGTGTTTCCTTCTACCCTTTTCCTTGTGCTTCAAGCAGACAGAGGCCAATGACGAACTGGTATACGGCCGAGCCCCCTTGTCTCAGGGTGAACCTGGGCAGGTGGGCAGTTTGAGTTCCTCAAGGGATCCATCTGAAGCTGATCTCTAGCCAGGACTGCACCCTTGCTTGCTTCCTTTTCCCACCCTGTCCTGCTTTCCTCCCTGCCTCACTGGCTTCTCCTGTAAGCTCTCTCCCAAGAAATCCCTTGCAGATGACTCTCCTTATCAATCTCTCCTTGAAAGTCCAACCTAAGACATGGACAGATCCACATTTTACAACCAGGAAGAGTGCTTCTATGTAAAAACTGAGAACTCCACTCGAATATCTTGATTTTTAAATATTATTTTTGGGCAAATTGTGGTTGATGGTATCCAGATCAGCCCGCAACCGCTTCCTGGTCTCAGGCAAGATCATTTTTCTTGGCTTCAGGCTTTCTGTCTCGGTCAAGTGTCCAAATCTGTCTCTGTATTCCTTAGGTTCAGACCCATTTCTTAGCCATTCTCGCACCCTTGGCTGTGACATCTTCATGTGGGTTATCTCTTGGGTGGCTAACCCACTTTGGCCTCATGCTCTCTATTTTCATGTATCTCTTTGAATATCTAAATTGTACCCTAGACCAGAGGTCTAGATTACCTGCTTGCCCAAATAAGGGTTTCAGGATATTTTTTTCCTCATGACTTGGTTCTGTGCCTCTCACCACTCCTGTCCCCCGTCCTTTGGCTGAGCTGCAGCCTCAGTGCCCTGCCTCTGAACAAAGGACTCCCGAGCCCTGGCAGGTCAGGCTCAGAGCCCTGAGCCCCGCACTCCTCAGCATCGCTTGCCGGACATGCCCGCACCTAGAATGAGAGCCTCAGCTCTCAGTGGAGTTGATGGCCCTGTGGTCCCCTCCCCCCTCCTCACAAGGCAGTCATAGCACTCTCACTGGAATTCAAAGCCATGATAGCCACAGCCTCTCTCAAGTCCACTCTCTTGCCACCATCTTGCTCCGGGAATATCACTGGGCACCCGAAGCCAGGCCCCAGCGAGAAAAAGTTCCGCTGGCTCCCGCAGTCAGCTCTTCCCATATTTTGATTCAGCCCTTTCCCTTTGAGACTGGATGATGATTCTCAGTTTGGCTTCTTGGCCTTGCCTTCATATTTCTCCACATCCCTTCCTGCCCAGCCCTCCAGTCCTCCTTGGGAGTAACAAGCCTCCATGAAAGTAGAGACAGTTTCAATTCTTTCCCCTTATCTTCACCGTTTTTTTCTTTTTCTCCTCCTCCATGCACTTGCACAACCCCCCGCCCCTACTTTTAGAACCTGCCGGCAGAGTCTGCAGCTGGTTTTTCAGTCTCAATTGTTGACTTACACTTTCCTGATCTGAGATTCAGTGGATTCCCAAAATACTTTTCATTAATTAAAAAAAAAAATTTTTTTTTCAAAAATAAAAATTCTTGAAAAATCAGGCAGAGAAACTTAGACTACAATTCTAAACAACGTAATAACATTTAAGAGTTTGAGCTCTGGAATCAAGTGGCCAGGGTTCCCACCCTATCTCTTTGATACCCTAGCTTAGGGTCTCCGCTTGCTTCTCTGTAAAATGGGGATAATAATAGAATCTTCTTCAAAAGAGTGTTGTATGGGTAAACGGATACATTACATAAACATCATTTAGAATATAAGCCAGAAATACAGTCAGCCTCAGTAATGATGTAGAAAGATTTTGATTTTCTTTTCTGTTTTTCAGAGCCATGCATGTAGTCATTACTCAAAAACTATATCTGTCTGTCTATCTGTCTATCTATCTATCTTCCTTCCTTTCTTCCTTTCTTCCTTCCTTCCCTCCCTCCCTTATAAATTCATTCAACAATAATAAAGAGGCATCTGTTCTATTCAAAGCAACCCACTAGGATTTAGGCATAAGATAAATGCATAAAAAGGCAGATCTGACCCCTGTCCTCACACAGCTTATAATCTTGGTGCAGAGGAAGGGAAGGCAGATGTGAAAGATATCTTTTCACACATTGAAATAAATGAATCAGCCGAGTTGCAGTTAATTCAGAGGAACCCAAGCCTAAACTCAAGAAAGGCTTCATCATAGGGAAGGGTGGAGTGAGGAAGGAAATCGTCAAGGGGGATCCCCAGGGCTCTAACTTTCCCAAAATGAAATAGAAATCTACGGGTTTTTTTAGTTTTAATGATGGTATAATAGGCAGGACCAAAGACAGCAGAGCCTATTAAAAGTTTTAGGTGTTTATTCCAACTCAGAGAACTTCAGTTGGCCCCTTGAGCTACATAACTCATCAGCTCTGGTTATTGCCATAGCCTGTGTCCCATAACTACTCCGCTTTTAATTTGTGTACAAAGCCCAGGGGGGCAGGAGGAGCAGCTGCTCCCTCAGACAGAAGCCCTCAAAGAGAAGCACAGATCAGAGAACAGCAGAGATGGGAGGGGTGGAAGTCTGCAGAAGGCTGCCTCGTAGGTGTTGAAGGCTCAGCCTCACCCTGGTGACTGCAATAACAGTCATTGTGTCCAAGGTAACTAACTCGTCCGGGATGCCTCCAGGCAGTCCAGGTGTGTGGAGAACAGACCTCTGAGGAAAAAGAAACAATGCCTCCCAAATTAGGACAGAACTCTGGAATCTGGGAGGACAAGTTGGAAAAATGTATCGAATCTTAAGAGCGTTTTGTTTTCACAGAGCAGAATTCTATTTCATACCCTCCCTCTTAAAGAAAATCATAACTTTCTGTGGACCTGGGTAAGGAATGAAAACCAAACGGGGGCATCACATTCAGGAATCAGGTTGTGTGCAGCACATACACCCGGAACCAGTCGTCCCATCCCTGCCTGCCCAGGTTTGGGGTCGAACTGCTGGAGCGTCTCTGAGACACACATCTAGATAATCCACAAAAGACAAATCCTAAATCAAGAAGAAAGGAGTGGTAAAAGGTGGTTCTCTGTGAAAACAAAAATGAACTTTGATTTATGTAAGCTTCGACGAAGCATTTTTATGTTCTTTCAATACTAGCTTCCTCGTGCAATTAACATAGAAATTGATAGGCAAGGCATTGATTCTTAGCAGCGTTTCAGGGCCTTAGCTAATATGAAGAGCAAGATTTATCTGAACAAATAATGTAACCCCTGTCCTTAGTTCCACTGCAGAAAGAAACAAAAGAAAAAGGCACAAGTTGTTTACTCTGTAGGGCACAGCCAAGAGAGACTTCAGAGCAGAGATTCACAAAGGAGCCTCCCATAGGAACTAAATGTTTCCTGGGGCCACTGCTAAAATACAATACAGGGTTGTTTTGTTTTGTTGTATTTTTCTCAAACCTACAGAAGAAATTGGTCATTATTTTTAATCTAATTTTCCTGTTAGAAATTTTCTTTAAATGTTAACATTTGATACCATAATCAGTACTATAATGAGTGTAAAATGGTATCTGCTTTTGCAGAAATTTATATATTTGGTTATGTTACATTTAATCTATTGATATTTCACATTACCTGTCAAAGAGCTCCCAGATGTTCTGTCCCCTGATGAAATTTGATTTCTCAATTTGTTAGGAATCAGAAGGGATTCCCAGATGAATCTCATTTTTTGGCAACAAATATTCCTTTATGCTAGCTCTAATTGCTAGCACCTAGTTAGCACTTAACTAGATGCCATGCTGACTGGTTGAATCCCCGTGTTAACCCCATAAAGCAAGTATATTTTTCATGTGAGAAACTGAGGGTCAGCAAGTTCACTGACATGTGTAGAGTCGTTGCTGGGACGTGCCTGAGCCAATGCTGTCTGGCCCCAAAGCCTAGACTTGTAGCCACAATGTCAAAACAGAGGTGGAGTAAATGCTATGGATGGTTTGAAAGCCTGTCAGGGCTCAGCCTCTAGACTGTTGGTCTTACTCACTATTGAAACCTCATCACCTAAATCAGTGCCAGACTTACAGTGTTTGTTGAGTAAATGTGTGAATCAGGAAATAGCCCATCAGTGTGGGGATTGTGTAGTAAAGCAGAGGCCAGAGTTAAAAAAACAAAAAACAAAAAAAAACCTGGGAATCAGATTTGCTTGATTTCACATCAGACAGAGAGTTAGGCCAACAGGACACAAATAACATCCAATCCTATATCTGTGATTGCTTTGCCTCAAGTTGGCCTTCCTAACATATCTGCAGCTAGCTCTTTATTTTCCACACACACCCCTTATGAATTAAGACATAGATTCTTGGAACACCACTGACTTGGGATGGGCTCACTAGAAGCGGAGCCTGAGACAGGGATTCAGATGCAAATGATTTATTGAGGAATAGCTCTCAAAAGAAATCTGTAAGAAAAGTAAGGAAGAAGGATAATGGAGGGGAAGGAGAGAAACTGAGCTCAGATGTGGTCTCTGGAAACTCTACGTTTGACCTCTCCCGAGGGAGGCTGTGGAGCGTAAATCACACTGCATAGGTGTCCCTGCCTAGAAGGAAAGGGCTGGCCTTCTGCACATCCATATCAGTCAGTCACTGACTACAGAAAAGAGATGCATAATCTCCTGTTACAGGTGCTCCCAGACTTGGGGGAAGAGGCAGCTTCAACCGCCAACACTAATGGGAGTTGGAGGAACGAGTTGTCACTAGGGAAGCTTGACTGGGCACCAGTAGTTTCCACTCCAACTCTTCTGGAGACTTGATTACTCCTTTCCTTTCTGTCCATAAAAGAGCAAGCATTAGTGATTCAGTAAAATGCAGTGATCTCCTATCTGTGCCAGGTCTTTGTTTTATGCCAAGTTTACAAAAATGAATAAGCCATTGTCTCTTCTGTACATGGCTAATGGCAATGCCCTGTCTAAGTCAGATTGTAAGGAAGAACATATGTACACAGGAGAGTTTCAGCTGAAGAGACTGTAAGGTAAATTAGGCCGAGGTAGAAGGGTGACTTGCAGGGTGATGACAGCTTTGGAACAGAGGGTCAGGGACTTCCTTCCAGGGGAGAGACTATTTGAGCAGAGACTGAATTGAACAACAGAAGAAAATAAGCCACATGATTACTGTCCTCCACTGTACCTGGGCCCTGATAGCAAAAGAGGGAGTGAGGAGACATGAGAGTGCACAGGTTAAGTGGGGGCCGGGTGTGAGGGCACAGTCGATCACAGATGCTTTCCAGGCACAACCCAAAGCAGTGTGGCATGCGTTTTATATTTTTTTTCCATGCTAACATTAATGTAGGTTAACTAATGATTTATAATTTAGTATACAGTATGACTTTTTACTTTGTTTCCATTTTCCACTGAACATCTTTATAATATACCCTGTCTCCATTCATTGTACTTAAATGTTGCTTCTCGTTTCTGCATGAAAGGGTAAATAGGTTATAAGCTAGAAGTGCATGTGCAGAATCCAAATCCCGTCAAATGTTACTTTTCCCAACTTGTTGCAGGTTTGCTTGATGTTGGTATCAACATTTTATAAATATATAGCTATATGTATATAAACACATGCATGCAAATACATGCGTATACATATGCAGATATCAGAGCCTCAGTGCACTTACACTGCTCAGCTCCCTGTTCATTCTTTAATGCTTTGAAGTTTATATCAACCAGTTACCATAATTATTTCAAGGAAGCACAGTTAAGCTCAGCAGATTGTTTTTTGGTAGACCGTGTGAGTCATTTGTCAGGTTAAATTTGCTTGTTCTTTACGTGATAACATTTCTTGTTCAGGGATGTCCCGGGGTTTGGTGACTCAAAGGACCATTCTGGAAATGAAATTTGGGCTCCAAGTAACCCACAATAAAGAAGTCAAAATTGGCAATTAAAAAACAAGAAACTAAGCATTTGTGTTCCAGAACCTTAATGAGTTTTAACCTGTGGCCTCAAAGACCTGCTGTGTTCTAATGAAAATTTTAAAACCCAACTTCTATTAGTGAAAAATTAGAAAAAATTGAAGCCCTGTGTACTGGAATTTAGCTCTGAGGAACACACCAAGGTTCCAGTTATGAATAGAGTGGCATTTGCAATTTGCAATGCACTATTTCAGAAAACACAGAATTCATGGAGTAACCTATAATATTTCTGACAAAGAGCGTTTACCAAAGAACATTTTTCTTCCTTAAAACCACCCGAGAGACTTCTTTAACATAAAGTTTAAAAAGTACATACTGAGTGATTAAATTCTTAAAACATTCCCAACGGTTCACCCAGAAGATTTTAATTTTCTTAACCACATTGTCCAGTTCCATATTTTTCTCATTGCTTATTTTATTGAGAGTTATATTTTGTTTAATTTGTGTTCTAGAGATAAGAATTTCCTAAGCAGGGGTCTTTGGATTCCCAAAGAGGATTGTGGGTCTATACTCCAGCCTCAATGATATTTTAAGTTATGTTTTGTAAACATTTGAAAGTATTAAGCATTTTATTACTGCTTTCCCTATGGTCTAACTCTCCGCACACTATTTATGTGCCTCAGTTGATGGTTGAGCACCTTTTTAATAGTGATCTGTCAAAGAAAAAGGAGAGAGACAGGCTTCATCCTTCAGAGATGCTTTCAAGCTACATGAAGGCAAACAGGGAGATTGCAAACTTGGGGAGAAATTCCACAGTACTTGTATGAGAACTGAGTCATCACTCAGCCCCCAAGAATGAAAAACCCTTGACCTGAAAAAAAAAAAAACAAAAACAAAAAACCAACCATACATAGCAGCGTGGCCCAAGTTCATTCTATGTGTGGCAATGTGGTTTCTACAAAACCATGTTTCCCATCACTTTCAATTAATGTTCACTTTATGTATTTTAACTTGTAGGTTTCTTTTCACTTAATTTGGGTTTTATATGAACAAAGCTGCCATTTTAGGGAGAATTAAAACTTTAACTTCAACTTGTTTAAACTCTTGCAGGTAACATTGTAATAAACCATTTTATATCAACCTGAAGGGTCTAAAATCTAAAATACTTTGCTTTCCACCAGAGGAGTCTCTGCACTCCTTTGGGCTTAGAAGCCCTGCTCCTCCAGATGTGCCTTGTTAACTAAGCTAGATTTGAGCTTCTCAGGGACAAGCCCTTGTCCCTTGGTGTTGCTCCGGTCAAAGCTGTGCAACATGCTTGTTAAGTTACCGAGGAATGAATGAGACATATTCCTAAAACAGTGTTATTTAATACTCTTGTGTACCTAAGTGCTACTTCCTGGTGATGCGAGAAAACGGATGTCGGGTGTGAGGAGGGCGGCGTCCCAGGTCTCTGCTGAGCCCTTGCGATGTGCCCTGCCTAGTGTGGGTCCTTGGCTTTGCACAGGAAAGAATTCAAGTGCGAGCCACAGTTGAGTAAAGGTAGATTTATTTAGAGAGATACACACTGCATAGAGTGTAAGGCAAGAGAAAGGCAAGAATGGAGGTGTGGGAATTGGGTGCTTAGGTTAAAGTAAAAGTAGATACACACTCCATCAACAGAGTGCGGGCTGTCTCCAAAGAGGAGGGAGTGACAAAGGGCCACTAGGCGTGGTGTTGTCGGTTTTTACGGGCTCAGTAGCTTCACATGCCTTCAGGTGGGACCATTCCAACTGCCCTGGGGAAGGGGCTGAGATTCCCAGGAATTGGGCCACCACCCATTCTCTGGCCTTTTGCGGTTAGCCTTGGGACCGTCATGGCACCTGCTGGCATGTTACTGATCACGCTGTTACAGTGAGCATATAATGAAGCTCAAGGTGGACTAGAAGTCAAACCTCTTAATCTTTAAGGCCCACTAGGAGTTGAATCTTCCACCATTTTGGTGTTAAATTGCTGTCGTTCCTTGAGTGGCTGTGCCCTGCCCCCTTCCCTCCTGTCTTACTGGGACCTGAATTAATACCCCTGTGGGAGATGCTGCTCTCCCATCATGTTCTTCCAGTGGGGACGTATGTGCTTGTCTTAGCAAATACGGAGGTGAGAGAAAATTCAGAATAAATCATCTCGAATATATAGCCTTTTTAGATCGAATTTGTCCTCCATAGAAAACTTATTAATTAAAGACCTAACTTATTAGACATGCGTTGAGTCCATGGGAGTAAAATTCCAAAAGTCAAAAGACACATTCTTACATTCTTGGGGTTTTTTTCTGGAAAATAATGTGAATTTGTATCCCACTTGGCTTCATTGTCACGGCCCCAACTCCCAAAGGAAGTGCTATATTTTGAAATTGCAAAACCTCTGATTCCAAAGTCCTGACACAAAAAGAAATTTCCATGTAGAGAACTGAAACCCACCAATTAAGTACAGGCACAGCATAAAAATAGCTTTTAAATCTCAGATATTATGCTGTAATGGAATATGCTAAAAACATTTCCAGAAAGTGAAATAAAAGCGTTACTGAAATCTTTTTTTTTTTTGGTTGGGGGGTGCGGTAAAGGTAGATTTATTTAGCGAGATAGATGCACACAGAGGGGTGGCAGAGGGGCGGTTACAGTAAAGGTTAAAGTAAAGGTAGATGCACTCCATAGTGGGCTGTCTCAGAAGGCGAGAGAGAGTGTGGTGTTGCTAGTTTTTATGTGCTAACAGGTGAGAGGATTATTCCAACTACTTTGGGGAAGGGGTGGGGATTTCCAGGAATTGGGCCACCGCCCCTTTCTTTGACCTTCCATGCTTAGCTCTGGGACTGTCATGGCACTTGTGGGTGTGTCGTTTACCATGCTAGTACTTTACACTGTGTATAATGTAGCTCAAGGTCAACTGGAGGTCGAATCTCCCACCATCGATGGCCTCAGGGTCTATTGGGAGTTGACTTTTCCACCATCTTGGTGCTGACTACTGTGCCTGTCATTCTTCTAATGGCTGTGTCCTACCCCCTTCCCTCCTGACTCATTCACGCCTCAGAGATTTTACCTCCATAATCTTATGGGGGTGTAGAGGGGCAATGGTCCATCTTCCATAGCTACTTTAGGGCTGAGTAGGGGCGTTGACCCTGCCTATCAGGGAGCAAAAATCTCTGAATGCCTAATCTAGGGGCCCCAGGGACAGGATAGCTAGTTACTGAAATCTTAAGGAAGCTAATTGATATGTGATGGGATAGAAGTAAAACTTTAAATCATGAGATGCAGTAGTCCCATGCATCAAGCTTCATTGGGGAATTTTGAATAAATTTTTGGAATTACAAAGTTATCCCTGTTATCTTCTGAGACATCAATAAAGGCTTTGAGAGACGTACTTTAATGATTTCAGAAGCCCACTACTCCCTATATATAAACTTGCTGATATGAAATAAGCTAGCATCAGTGAGTTCTTTCTCAGTAACTAGGTTCTCGTTCTGAAATCCCTGATCTATTGATCAGAAATTTAAGTGCTGATTTTGCTTTTTGTATTAGGGTGGGGTTTTCCAGCTATTTCCATATAGTTTATTATAATAAGTGTATAATTCTTTTTATATAATGTAAAATATCACAAACATTCAAATAATGCAGAATCAGATAATGTAAAAGGTATAGTCCCTGGCTCTTAGAAAGCTGACTTATTTGGAGATAATTATAAATATCATAGGTGAGAAGCAGGATGGGGAGATACGAAATCCCCTCGTCACACTGTTCCCAGTGGGCTTCCTGCCCCCACCCCCCGCTGCCAACTCCCTGTCCCAGGAGGCGCTGGTTAGTCTCCCTGTTCTCACCCTCATTTGTTCTGCATTCCTGAGAGTCGTCATCTCTGGCATAGATATCAAGGGGCGGCACCACTGGTCCTGGGAAGGAGTTCGGGGAAGGACCAAATGCATGTGGATGGCTCAGGGTGCTGCTTGGGGAGAGGAAGGCTGTTCAGTCAGGTGGTCCACGCAGCAGCACAGACCCTGGGTTTCTAACATAAGGCTGTACCGAGGGGGGAGGTAGAAGCCCTTCTCATTTTCTCTTGCTTTGATGGGCTGTTCATTTAGAGATGCTTAGGAACGAGTGAACTTCCTGCATTCCCCAGTTCCCTTGGGAAACTTTGACAAGAAGGTATTCCATTGCTGAACGTGATCCTTCATGACCAGTTCATTGCAAGGTTTTACTTTTGTATGCATGCGTGTTCTCACCAGTATATCGATGGGAAGACTGTTGCTAAAGATTGCAGGTGAGGCATTCAGAGCTTTAGGGATTATGCGTTGCTTTCTCCTGTTCCCTCCACTGGGGCCGAAAACTATGAACTAGAGGAAGGGCAATTACTTGGGATGCCTCTATGCCGAAGACACAAACGTCCTCCATGCCTTTCTGTTGGTTCATTGTATGTTTTCTGACAATTCTTCTGGCATTGAGTATGATTTCTCTAAAGGCTTCAAATGGAAGGTTTTCCATCTCAGACCACCTACAGCCTTTTGTAATGATAGCATCTCACTTGTACGCTTCAGGTAGGAATGTTCCTCCAGGCGTGGATGGATGAACTCCGTCATAAGGAGTTCAGGGTCCTCCTCCATCAGCATCCACCCATGATTCTGAGCAAGAGTGACCCGGCAGACCAGCCACCCCCCCTGCCACTCCAATTCCCTTTTCCCTTTCCCACTGCCTCCCCTCCCCTTCCCCTTCCCCCACAGCTCTGAGCAAGGTTGGGCAGGAAACAGAAGGGAGGACCAGGAGAGGAGGATGCCATTGCCAACATCCAAGATGAAAGCAGGTCTCCAAAGAAGTTACTTGCTAGAATGCATTTCATTTATTATAGAAATAAAAGGCAAAACAGCAAAAGAAAATTCTTGAAACAGCAACATAGGTACAGACTGCCAGTTTTAACTTTTTCTTCTTGTTCATTTTTAGTCTTCTAAATATGCTGACACAATTTTTAGAGCACTATTAACGTTAGCTCATTCTTTCCGATCCTGCTTTAGTCACCTAAATATTACATTTTAGGTAATTTTTCATGAAGCTCTGTCATCTTTATAAGGATTAATTTAAATGTCAGGACAATAATTCATCAAGAGCCTGTTCCAAGGGTAATCTACCATTTGCCCTTGTTTGGAGATATCCAATTTTGTCTTATTTTCATGCATTATAAATAGGGCCATAAATGATATACTCATGTGTAAGTAACATTCTTACAGTTTCTCGAATTTTTTTTAGGTTCCCTGGAGCAAAACTCTTGGGTCAAAGGAATGAATATTTTTATAACTATTGGAATGGGTTGTCAAATTGCTTTCTAACACTGCTCCGGTTCTTGCACACTGTGGGGTCATTTCAGCAAACGCCAAGTACTTATTTTTCATGAGTGAGTTCTTAAAGAGTCTAAGAGATTCTTAAAATCCAGATTTGTATGTCTATGTCTTGTTTAGACGAATGTGTGCATGTCCTCCGTCACCTTATACCATGCTGTCCACCATTCCCCTACCTGCTTAGCTGCACTGGGCTGCTCTCGGCGCCTAGAACTAGCCTTATTCTGAGCCCAGGGTCTGTGCACTGGCTCCCTCCTGCGTAGAATTCTTCCCTCTCCCCACCTCCTTTCTTCCCATAATTCAGGGCTCAGGTCAAATGTCTCCTCCTTTCCAAAGCAACCTCCTCTGTCTGCCTTGGCTGAGGCCACCTGCCTCCTCTTGAATCTCTCCATCTGGTCACCCGATTTTAATGTCTTCCTGGCATTCATCACTTCCCGTGATTCCAATGTCCACAGGAACAACGCTTATCATCTGTCCTCCGCAGTGAGAACGTAACGTAGAGAAACTTTGTTCCCTGCTGATCGCCCGCAGCCTAACACAGCGCCTGGCACGCAGTAGGCACCCCACAGACATCTGCTGCTTGAGAGCCCAGTTGTAACTCATTTATTGCATCACAGGGGATGAAAATTGTTAACTATTTTTTCAACCTTTCCAAATAATTTTTTTTTTAATGAATCACCGACAAATTATTTGCGGCCCTGCCTGTAATAAATGTATAGCATTCATCTAGCTTTAGCTCTTGGTGCCAAGCACTCCAGTTTTCTGCTGCAAGGTGCTCTGTCTCCACCTCGCAGATTTCCTGCTGCCAGGGAGAAGGCGGACATCTACCGTGACCTCATCTGAAGGGCAAGCGGGTTCTTGCCTGATTTTTTTTCCTCACCAATTCTGTGGGGCTTTTAAATAGCCACACCTTCCCATAATTGTTAAGGGAGGAACCATGGAATTCATGGGGCTTCTTTCTCAGGGACCTATTTGGAGATTAATCAAAGCTCCGCTTTCGTTTCATTTGTGCTGATTCCTACCCATCTCCTTTGCTATTACAACAGCCTGCAAAAATAGCCCTGCACATAAATTATGCATCAAGTCTTTAAATAGCCTGGACTTTTCTCTTTTCCTGCCCCACCTCCACCCAAGGAGAAAGACTGCATTGCTTTTATGAAGTACCTGTTGTCCCTGCTTTTAGACTTTTTTTCCTTGCACTAGGTAATTTTCTTTTCTGAAAGAAACTGATGTTTGATGAGAATCTTTGTTCAAAACAATACACACACACACACACACACACACACACACACTAGTGAAATATGTTTTTAAAATAAAAGTAGAAAGCCACACTCAAAATTAAGACAAGACCTTTTGCTAGTGCCAGAAAGTTAGAGACAAAACCTTTCAGTTATGAGTGAAACTAAAATCGTATGGTCTGTCAGAGTAACCAAACCAGAGACAGGCCTTAGAGGCTGGGTCTTTATTTTTAAAAAATTACAGTCCTCAGGGAGGCAGTAGGGCTGTGAGAGTCAAGGCCCTGACTCCGTGAGCTTCCTGCATAAATAAACCTGGGAGCCACGCAGTGTGTTCTCATCTGTGAAAGCTCCCATGATCAACCCTAGGATAGGACTCAGAGGCTGGCAAGGTCCTTGGGACATGGGTAGAAATAGAGCAAGGAGCAAGAAAGCAAAGTTTCTAGACTGTATCCTGGGATAGTGGGGACCCCAAATCTCCAAAACCTTTGTGTGGAAACACAAAGTAAGAGAGTGATGCAAAACTTGTCCAAAACCAGTGAACCACAAAGGCCAGAGGAGAAATAACTCAGAATAGAACTCAGACATCCCAGTGGGAGTGTCTCCACAAGCTGAAACCCACGTAAGACCTGCACAGGAGAGGCTTCCTGTTGAGAATGAGCTCACACACGAAGATAAGGAAGTTCCTGAGCAGCAGTTGTCAGAGCTACCCCGATGGGAGGCAGCATACTTAGAGATTGGAAAATAGCACAATCCGAAAAGGTGCGACTCGATTCAGTTAAGAAAGGCAGTGGGGCTGGCAGGTGGGGCAGTGGGAGGGCCAACGATTAGAGAGACAAAGGCAGAACAAGTGTGCACATGCACAGGTGTTGTGTTCATCTGCATGGAGTGGAAGAACCAATAGGTGAGTTTTTGGGTGCAAGATAGTTCACAAAGATAACAGCATTTGTGTCACTCAACAGTAACCAAATGTAAGTTTCTTAAAGTTCCCATTCACAATCAAGAAGCATGAGATACTTGGGGACATATCTAATAAAAGATAAGCGTGACTTAGTGGAGAAATTGCCCAATGTTACTGTAGGAGATAAAGGATAAACGGAGATACATGAGTAAATAGAAGGGCAGGCTGTGTTCATGAATGAAATGACTCAGTATGTTAAAGACATAAATTCTCCCCAAATTCATCCCTATAGTCAATATCACTGGTTCTAAAAGTCACAGGGCAGAGTTATCCAGGAGCAGCAACTGAAGGTTAAAAAATGAAGCAAAAAGCAAAAATATCAAAATTTACGCTAAAGACATAGTAACTAAAACATTATAGTGCTAACGGAGGAATAGTTGAAAGGACCTGGCTCAGTACGTCTGAGTTGCTAGCCCAGTAACAAAATCAGTCATCAGGGGAATGTGGTGTGTGTGGGGCAACTCACATATGGAATCTAAGAGGGTACAAAGAAGGCTTTATTTTATTAGTCACGTTTTATGTCTTACTTGAAAATATGCAAAAATATAACAAAAAGTTTGATTTCTGAATGCCAAACAGTAGATTATAGGTATTTTTTATACATAGCTTTTCCTAGTAGGATTTTATAAAGAAAAAGGTAATATTTTCACTCCAGTTCTCTCTTTATTAAAGCTGGCAGGTAGGAGAATCTATCGACCAACAAATTGAATGCATGAAATAAATAAATTAACATTATTACATGCAGGAGAGCGAACGTGTATTAAGAATTTCCTGTCTTCCTGGGACTAGGCCAGATGTAATGAATGCATTAGAGGAAGCCTGGATATCAGTGAGGCAGAAGAAGGACCACAGTATTTCAGCGGGTGTGGTTCTGGGTTAATAAACCCTGCTCTCGGGGTTTATGCACAAATCTCTGTTACTTCTCTAGATAAAGCCCGAAAGGGCAGTTTGTAGCAGAAAAAAATTTCATGCTTGGTTTTTCTGTTAAGATTTTTTTTGTAAGATTTTTTTAAACAACTAGATAAACCGAATTGCAGAGCCTGAATGTGATTGTTTATACTTATGGAAGAACATAGACAGGAAAACAGAAGTTCAACTTGGAATCAAGCAAGAAAAGAGGTAACTTGTGGGTGCAACCATCCGATTGAGTACATTTTAAAATACACCCTAGATGAGATTTTCAAAGTCTATGGGAACTGTTCAGATAAATACTTAATGCTTTCTTATTTTAGAACCAAATGATCTTAATGGCAGTGGTAAAGCAGAGGAATGTTACGGGTAGAAAAAAAATCACATTCTCTATATTTATATGTGTGTATATTTTACATATATATGAGTATGTGTGTAGGGGAGGTATTTAATTTAGCTGAACTGAGAAACTGTGGTTCAGAGACTTTTTACATAGTGTTTAGCATAGCAAACAGCAATGGACTGACTTGCTAGAAAGGAAAAGGCTGGGCCACATTTTCAAATGCTTTTTCATCAGAATCAGAGATGTTTAGTGAAATTCAGTGGGTCTAAACCCAAATATCCCACATGGCTGCCTTTTCTTAGCAAGTTTATGCTGCCTATTGGGTTCTGGAAGGAATCTATTGAGAACCACAGACCCGGAAGCAGGGCGGTCAGTTGGCTGCAGGCAGAGCTTGCCTGGCTGGCCCTGGCCTCACTCATCCTGTCTGGGCAAGGCTCTGCTCAACGCCGCTCCTCTGTGAAGCTCTCTCTTCCGTGTTTGTGTGAGGTTTCAGATGGTTCCTCCCACTTGTCCTTCTGTCTCCTTCATCCCATCCTTAGCTTTGTCTCCCTCTTCCTTTCATTAGCCATCTTTGATCAGTTTGCTGCTGGTTTTCATCACCTCCTTTTAAGGGCAGATTTCTCTCCTGACCTCCCAACACCTATATCTAGTTGCCCAGAAATGGGGGTACCCCTCTGAGAAGGTCACGGTGGTCAGACATGGTGATGAACCAGTGTAGAGGGACCTGACGGGCCACTGTTTCTCCTTGCCCTCTCCCTGCTCTGTGTCCAGCTCTTCTTCCCAATGGTGGTCCTACAGACCAACAGCAGCCCCAAGTCCAACACAGGGCCCTGGGCTTCAGGCCCACCGAGGAGATGCTTCCCCGGAGGCGGGCTTCCACACACTTCTCCACATGCACACGATATCTAGAAATTTCTAGCAGACTCTGATCCACATGCAGTAGTACCTCTGGGTGACTTGGTGCTCCGCCCCTCTCATCTCACCCCCTCCACTTCCAGATCGCAGCTTCGCTGCCTGACTCAGGTAAAGGCTGATTCCTGTCAGAAGTGCCATCTCCCTGTGATGCATGAGACGGCACTCCTGAGCGAACCCTGAAGGATGCACAGATTCCAACCTGCTCCTCCTCCCTTCCTGGCCGGAGGAAATGGCCACACTCTCTTCCCCTTTACTTCCTCTTTACTTCCCTCACTTCCGGTCAGGCACAGACACTCTTGTAGGCTTGTTTCCTTCTTCTTCCACTCTTCTTCTGCCTCCTTAGCTCAAAAAACCTTCATCATGTCTAAATCTGATCTTCCTCCTCTGCTTAGCCCTCTCAGGGGGACATTGTCTGTTTCATATCCCTCACACCTTAAATTCACAAGACGTTCGATCCACGTCATCTGACTCTTCAATGCCAATATTATGTGAAATAGCCACTCCTCATGTTTTTAGAGACTCAGCCAATTTACCCCCATCCCTCCTGTTCCGAACGACTTCTGGTCAGTTTCTTCATCCACTGAAGAGCTGGTCACCTGGTTTACAGCACCCAGCCTCTTCCCTGGTCCTGCCATCACCCTCACATCACCCTGGGTGACTTTTGCCAACCTAGATGACACGTGCAAGCACCTGGCTTCTCACTTCCTCCAGTGGTGTCCCCTCTGCTTCCTCATCGGCTCCACATCCCCTTGGCCATAGGCTGGACCTCTTCATGACCTCAACTCAACCTTCAAATCCTGAATGATAATGCACCAGGCTTCCAGCTCTAACTCTCAGTTTAAGTCTTCAGGAGTTCCTTAAACTCATTGCACTAACCACTTTTATAATTTCTTCCATCTCTCTCAAGCCCTCTCTACCTTCACTTAATTCCCTATCAGCTTAGACTTGAGGCCCACCACTTCACCCACCATCTTACAAGTGTCATTAACTCCTTCACCCCCTGACCTTGAGTCACACCTCCCAGCGTGATCCTTGTCTCCATGGCAGTGTCTGTACACGGGCTGTGGATTGAGGCTGCAGAAAATCACGCCACCACTCAGGGGTTTCTAAATTCAAATTTCTCAGGTCACAGCTGTAAGCTGCTTTCCCCTTGATTCCCCTACTCCACTCCATTTTTCTTCTCTGCACGGCAGCTCCTCCAGCCTCCCCCACCGTCACATCTCCTACCTCAGCACCCATCTTCTCACTATCCACCTACTTCTCAGAGAAACTCAACGCGAAGCACTTTAATTCCCTGCCAACCCCCCGTGAGCCTAGGCGAGCACTGAGCTGGGCACTGGGAATAAAAGGAAGTAAAACAGCGCCTTGGGTGAGTGGACGGAGCTGGGGTCTTACAGTGGAACAGGCTTGGGTTCTGTCTGCTCCAGCTCCGTCACAGCCTTGAACTGCAGAATGGTTATGGATAATGCTGACCTCTTAGGGTCCTGGCGTGGATTAAGCTAAAGGAGACAACGTAGGAAACTGCCCATCACCGCAGGTCATTATTAGACATTTCCCTGTGTTCTTGCCCCGGAGGAACGCAGAGGCTAATGTGAGAGGCAGAGCTGCCGAAACAACCACCCGCGGTGTGAGAAGTGCGTCCTAGAGGCAGGACCACGGCCCTGGGAACCCGGGGCTGGGAGCAGCTCCCTCTGGCCAGCTCGGTTCCAGGAGGGCATCCAGGTGCGCGTCTGGTAACATAGATTTTCTTTTATCTCCCTAAACTGTGACACACACGCACTGTTGATCTCTTTGGGTTTGAGACAAAATTTCAGGAAAGGTAAGAAAAGCCTGCCGTCTGCCATTCTAAGATTTATAGGGAGTTGCTATAGGAGTCAGTTCAGTGCATGTCAGCCTCTTCTTCAAACAGCTAGGACATGATTAAAGCAACTTGTTATTAGAGGACGAGCTGCTGGTCCCGCTCACATCCTCAGAGCTGCCCTGCAGGAAGCCCGTCTCGATGGTAATTCGTGAGGAGGAAATGCACTTACAAGCGGCAGCCTTGTTTGTGAATAGGGCTCTCCGTCTGACGGAGGACTGTGCCGCTCCACTCAAGTAAACATTTTGAGAAGCGTGACTAGTGTTTTTAAAGGAACTGATGCAAATCCGATGTCTTCCTATTTGTCTGACTTCTCACAGGGCTCCATGCGCCCAGCCTTGCCCAGTTCGCTCCTGGGATGGGAACTGTGAACCTCTCCCAGGACAGGCTCTGTGGGAGGTACAGATGGTGACCTGAAGCCACTCCCGCCCTCGGGGACCACACCGCCATTGTGCAGTGTGGTAGATTTCATTTTTAGTAGATTTCAAATCTCTTATTTGGAACCTCAGTAAAACTGATTTAAATCTAGAAAACATAACAAAAAATAGTGATTCTGCTTGAAGCAAGGGAGGAAGACCTGGAGCCACCCGCTTTGGAACACAGTTTGAAGGAAACAGGTCTGATGAGTGAGGTTGAAGAAGCTGCCTGACTTTTGGAACAAAATTTGAAGCGCCATCAGCATGGTCACCCTAATTCTGCTGTTGACAGGAAATAATCAAGACAGTCTTATCTCCCGCATCCATCCCTGCAGACATTGTCTTTTCTGTTCAAGTACACCTACCTCCATAGCAGGGGGTGGGGCTGCTAGACTATATGAAAACTGTCCATTCAACTTCCTTTGACTTTTAAAGTTTGAAAGTTCACTCTTTTTTCACTTTACTTTTCTGTCTCTTTCAATCCACATGTGACCCCTGGATTTATAACTCCACTCTGTGGAGACACATCCACACCCCTTCATTCCGATGCTCCTGTCTGGGGCCCCTGAGGACTTCCCTTACTCTCTTGTTACATCATGTGCATCGCGCCTGCTGCCTTGGAATTGCCCTGACTTGTTAATGTGTGTGTGGTATAAACCCAGCTCAGTTGCAGGCTCCTTGAAGAAGTCTTGAATGTACTCTTGTTTTCTGTCTTTCCTTGCACATAAACTCACAGAGGTAGCAGCTGACCGTCCATCCAGCCACATCACCCCCTCTGGGAAGGCATCCCAGCTCCCCCTTCTCTGATCAGACCTGCCGTGGGTACTACTCTATTCCGTTGTTGCGACTTTTGCCTTCGCATGGAGTAAATCTTATTTTGTCTTCCTTTGCCTTCCAAGGGCAGAGACTTGTTAGCCATCCCTGCATCCCCTGTTCATCACACAGGACCAGCCATGGGAGCTTGGTAGATATTTGGTGGCACAAAGACATCCGAGAAGTCTCCAGTTTTCCACACTGGTTTCTCCCAAGATCCCTGCTGTCACAGACTTGAGGATGTATTCAGGTCCATCCATCCTGTCACTTCTGAGTTACACTTGGAGCAAAAGAATCTTTGGCAAGACTCCAAGCCTGGGGTCTTCCTCTTTTGTGAACAGCACAGGGTCTCCCACTGAAGGCCTTGCCTTCTTGGAGGGACTGTCACCTTATCTAGGGTGACCAACCATCCGAGTTTGCCAGAGACTTCCGTGGGTTTTAAAACTAATTCTCCCATATTCTGGGAAACTGGACCTCTAACTTATCTTTCTCCTTCGGAAAAAATGCTTTAATTATATTTAGCCATTATTACAAAGGCAACAACTCAGGAACAGCCAAGTGGGTTGGTGCTCAGGGCAGGGAACGGGGGGTGGGAAGAGTCGTGGAACATCCACACCCACTCTGGACGCGCTGACCTCCTAGCGCCTGAGTGGGTTCACCAGCTCTCCCCGTCTGTGTCAGCCTACCTTGTCTGTCATAGTTTGAGCTGGGGAAGAGGGCTGCCGTTCTCTCTTGTCTTTCTACCTGCCTGTCTCTTACCACACCGCCCAGGGGACCAAGCACAAGCCCTCCAGTCATACTCATTAGGAAGAGCCAGTGACACCGACAGCATCGCTTTTGTCCTGCCGAGACCCCTACGGCAGAGGAACACAAATGCGGGTCACCCATCCAGAGCCCACAACGGAGGGAAACTACGGGAAGGAAAAGAATCTAATGAACCTGCCACTTACGCAGTCCAGTTAGCACAAGGCCTGGCACAGGGTAACCCGTAACAATCATTATTATTCCCGTGCGCCAGATGCAGTCATGGCTAAATGACACAGGGTTCTTGCCCTTAGTGGCCTCACACTTGAGTAAGAGAGACCAGCAAGGAAAGAGATGAGTGTGTGCATTTTAAGTTAGATCTGACTTGAGGCATTAGAAAACGTACCTGGGCAGCTATGTGTGAGGAGCACAAAATTTGGGGGAGTGAAGAAAAATTAATAGAAGGTAGAAGACCTGCAGGGAGTGGCGGGAGGTCACTTGAGACCATCTGTGGAGCAGCGTGCCTCTCGGTCTGTGGATGTTCAGATTTTGTGCTTTGTCCTCAGGGACAGCTCCTGCTTAACGTCCTTACGTTGTTTCTGATGGACTTCTAAATTTTCTTTGTGGCTCAAATGAGGTTCTGCTGCCTGTCTAGAAGTGAAATAGGAGGTTATTTCTCTAGATGCTCATTTTGTTGTTTTCAGAATGTGTTTTCGAGTTTGGGGACCACTCATCATGTATAGCTAACAGGCACAAGGTTTTACAAGTGGTTGGCACTTGTCTAATTAGGTCAGTAAACAAATATACTAAAAGAAAAATGCTGCCTGTACAAGCTTTTGCTAGCTGTGCATCTAAAGGTAGCCCTGGAGACCCCCTTGCATTAATCAGATTCATCAGGGGGTCTACACTCTCTTCATGGTCGGTAGACTTTTTCAGTGTCCAACTTCAGGCAAGAATGTAGGAACCTGTGGCTAATACATTATGTCACAATGTAGCATATCAAAATAGAGATTTCTTTTTCCATTTGGACGATATACTCACTGAAGCTCTGCTTGGTGCTGTTTTCCAAATGTTTGTTTCTCAGATTTAGGGAATTCTGTTTGTCACAGCATTGCTGAGAAGAGTGAAAATTGGCACTAGCTCAGATGGAAACCGTAGGCTGATGGTTGATCCGTAGGATACAGTGTAGCCATTCAGCCTCTAGACCTGTGCATACACTGACCCAGGAAAAGCCGTGGGTAGGATGATACATACTTTAGGAACCTCGTTTTGAATGCATATATGATTAGCAATAAGGATGGACTGTTAACAGTGTTAACGTAGCTTGTATCCGAGTTATGGGAATATGATGTTTTTTTCCTGAATACTGGTAAATTACTGGCAGATGAGTAACTAGCCTAATTAAAACTAAGTAAACTCATATGAACTTGAAGATGGAAATTATTTTCCAATATAGCAGAGATTAGCTACTGACTGTAGTGCCCAGTGGGTCAGGAGAGTGACTCAGCACGGCAGGAAGTGCTGGAATAGGGCTCATCAGCCCCAGTGGGACCCTGGGGACCCAGTTCTGCTCCCTCATTTCACGGCGGGGGAACTACAGCCCTTCGAGCCAAATGTCTCACTCTAAGCCCTGCCGTTCATTAGTGCAGTAACCAGGTTTCCTGACTCACATTTAAATAGCTTCCACATGCCTCACCGTCTTGATGAGAATTGCTCACTCAAGTCCATCAGCTCTGTGCTTCTCACACAGCTAGACACTCTGACACACACACAGTAATTTTTAAATGCAGTCACTATTCACAAATAAAAGGGTGGAAAGATTTCAGAAATTGCTGATAGCAGCCAGATTTGGCTTGCTAGGCTGACATGTCTGGGGTTGGGCTGGGACAGTGGAGTGACCGGATCTGCTCTCCACACGGTTTCTCATCCTCCAGCAGGACAGTCCAGGCTTGTTCCTGTGGCTCTATGAACAGTGACTAGACAGCCATTTAAAAAAAAAAAAAAAAGGTGAAATCTCATCATTGGCAGCAACATGGATGGAACTTGAGGGTATTGTGCTAAGTGAAATCAGTCAGAGAAAGACAAACGTATGTGGAATATAAAAAACCAAGCACAATGAACAATCAGATCAACAACAACAAAAACCACATAGATACAGAGAAGAGAGTAGTGGTCACCATCAGGAAGGGAGTGGGGGAGGGTGAAATGAATAAAAGGGGTTAACTGTATGGTGACAGATGGAAACTAAAGTTTTGGTGGAGAGCAGGCTGTAAGATATGCAGAGGTAGAAATATAATGTTGTACATAAGAAACTTATATAATGTTATAAACCACTGTTATTAGCTCAATAACATAAATCTTTAAAAAAAAAAAAAAGGTGGGGGATGAGTTTTCTCACAATGAAAGGGAAGGCTGAACAGCTGCAGAAATTTAACAAAGCCTGCACCAAACTATGGCTGGGAAATGTGTGCATGAAATTGTCATAAGAGCATTGATTATAACTCAGAAGATTCTCAGAAGTTAAAAGAATGAGGACCAGATCTCTAAGACTCTTTCCAGCTATATAATTCTATTTTAAAAATAAAGTCTTAGCCAAACAAAGCAAACAAGACAAAACAGAAAAGAAAAAAAAAAAAAAAAAGAACAGTTAAGTGGAAATGTAAGACTTCTTGAGGACCAGGCATGAGACTGGTGCACAGCCGTTTTCACCACGTTGCTAGTCAGAGTCAATGACAAGGTCAACCCAGATTCAAGGGATAAGGAAGAGATCCTGCTTCTTGATGGGAGGAACAAAGAATCCCGGCCATGTTTATGATCTGTTACAGTTGCGTGAGGAAAGCGATCAGTTCCAACGAGAATACCTAGGGCAACCCTGTGTTCTTCAGGGTACCCAGACTCTAAAGGTGAGCCTGCGTGTGAAGATGGGCCAATTAAGCAGCAGAAATTAATTAAGGCCCAGACTTGGGCAGAACAAGGCCAGAACTGAGGCCCCACGCCATGATTCTTCACCACTCAGCTCAGAGAACAGCTCTTCCAAGTTGTTATTCATATGCCCAAACCAAATATTATCAAGTACCTTCCTTTAAGCTTCCCCAGCAACATACAAGTCATCTGCGATAGTCCTTATCTGACTTTTCTATGTAGTAAAGTTGTTTTTCTGCTTTGATCACCAGGTCTAAATTTAGGCTACTTGAGGACAGGCACTACAGGTTGTCAATCAATACGTCTCGTAAGCATCGAGCACGTTAGAATACGCTTGCTGCACTTTAAGACATTTGCATGGATATTTATAACTAAATTCAGTCTAGTTTTTCTACTGTTGTCGTATCTTTGGCAGACTTTTTAAAGAATGTATATCTGCCTGATAAAAATCATTTGGAAATGCTTTTTCTTTTTTGTAGGATGAAAAATTCAAATATCACTGGAATTATTTCTTCCTTAAAAGTATAGTATAATTCTCTTTTGAAACCACCTGTATTTTTAGAGCAAGGTAGTCTTTGACACCTTTATTTTTCTTCAATAATGAACTTGTTTAAATTTTCTGTCTTCACTGGGGTTAGTTCTAGTAATTTATATTTTTCTAGACAATCATCCTCTTCTTTTAGCCTCTCAAATGTATTGTGTAAGTAAGTCTCATAGTCTCCAGTGATTCTTTTAATTTATTTCTCCTGTTTCTATGTTGATTTACCCTTTATTATTGCAAATTCTGCATATTTGTGTATTTTCTCTTTTCTTTATTTTAAATTTAATTAACAGATGGTTCTCATTTTTTTTTCCCACCAGGGGAAGTAATTAGATTTTTTGTTGTTGTTGTTCTAGATTTTATTATTTTTCCAGAAGAATCAAATCTTGTATTTACATTTTAGCCTTCCCACATTTCTACTTTTTAATGTAATTTTTCTCTTTAATAAAACATTTAATTGTAGAATGTAGTACTCATACAGAAAGGTGAAAGGGACATAAAATAGAAATGTATAACTTTATGAACTATCATGCAGTTAAAACTTACACAGTCATAAGTCAAGAAATCAGACATTTCCAGAAACCCTGAGCCCCCAGACGTGACCCTTCCCATTTCAACATCATTCCTTCCTACTGACTTCTTTAGTCATTCCTCACTTTTCTTTATAATTTTAGCACTTATGTTGGCAACTTAAATCCTATAATTTAAGTTTATTTTGGAATTTTACATAGATGGTGTCACACAGTGTGTATACTTAGATTATTTGATATAGCTGTTAGAAGTAACAAAGACTGTTACTTCTGTTGCTAAATAATATTCCATTGTGTGAATGCATTAATGCTTATTTACTTTTGTCTTTTAATGAGATTATTAATCTTTCCAAGTTTTTACTATTACAAACAATGCTGTGAAGTGTCGTCTTCTAACCGTACCACAATGCAAACCCCTGTGCAGAGTTCCTTAATCCCTGGGTCCATAGGTAGAATTCAGAGTCCATGAACTTGAATGGCAAAATATATTACATCTTTTTTTTCACTAACTTCTACCTAAAACGCAGCATTTTCTTCTATTACAAGTGTAAACAGAAGAAAAACAATACCTACAACCTGTAACTTTGTCACAAGTAGCTTTGTAATTTTGTCATTGATAAAAATAGCGTATTTTATATCCTGTTGTGGTTGCAGATATCTAGAAATATCATTTTCACTCTTCACTAGTTTGAAATTATGATAGTTATTAGACCAACTACTTGCTAATAAAGATGTTAATAAAGATGGACAATTTTTACTGTACGACAAATGTATTGTTTTAGTATTTAACAGCTATATTCTGATGCAATTGTTTGACTTTATAAATCTCATATATTTAATTTTATATATTTTTTTAAATTTCAGTTATTATGAGAAAGGGTCCCTAAGCTTCACCAGACTGCCAAGGGTACATGGCACAAAAAAATGGGTTGCTCCATGGTACATTAGCTAGGAGGAGAATGTGTATCAGTCAGGGATGAACTAGGCTAAACTCTGGTAACAAGCAACTCCCAGATCCTCAGTGCTTTAAACAGCAGAGGTTTATTTTCTCACTCGTTCTGCCTCTCCACGTGTCTGTCTTGGGTTAATGGGGGAGCTAGAGGTAGGATACTAGAGTTCCCAACATCTGAAGAAAGACTGGTTCTTATTCCAAGGGAAATGGAATATGGCAAATTATGCATTGGACCTTAAAGGTGTCCATGCAGAAATGAGTCACACATACTGCTTTTGCTCACGTTTAATTGCTCAAAGTAAATTGCATAACCATAACTATGTTAAAGAGATGGAAACAAGAATGTTATCAGGTGTCTTAGAATATTAGAAGAATTTGGAATTTTTTTCCCCTTGTGTGGTGTTTAGATAAGACTGCAGAGTATACTTCCATGTATAACACCTTCTAAAACGTGCATATTTACTGATAAAAAGGCGTCAGTGCCAGCTAGGACATGAGATATTCCGATAAAGACAATAATGTGTGTTATAACCACAATGCTGAAAGATACAACTTCTACAGTAGAAAACCCTTCTGTAAACTTCCTTCATTAGAATTCCTGAAAGATCACCGACTCTCCCTTCATCTTTGAACTACTCTGACTTCTGACAGTCTGACTCCTTTAAGTATGTGGTCAGCAAGTCAGTCTTCCTCTGTATTGTACTTAACCTCACATGTAAGACTTAAGTTTTATTCTGTACCATAAAGACAGATAGTTGAATGAATGTGTAGATATATCAACTGGGAATGGGTCAAAGAGTTCTGCAAATGAAGAGTGTGGACAAATGATTATTTTAAAAATTGGTGAGATTAATTCTGACTCTGAGAAAGACAGTGTCATAAGGACCAGATATACATAGATAAATACTGCTGCCTGGCACAATTGAAAATTAAAAATAAATGAACAGGCAAAATAACTAAAACAACAGTTCTTAAGACACTTTTCAGGTAACGTAAAACAGCAGTCCTTTAAAGATGGGAAACAAATTAGTGGAGTCCAGCAACTGCCTCAGTTTCCTACCTTGAGAAAGTGTCCAGTCCATGGTGTCGGGAGAATGTAGGCAGCGAAAAGCAGTCTCTTTAAGTTGAGCAAATGGACCTGATACTCAGGGAGGGCAGGGCAGCTAGAGTTTTCAGGGTAGTCACGGAGAGACAGCTGCACAGGCTGTTGTGACGGTTCCTGTCACCTGTTCAGCAGAGATCAGCACAGGAGTGTGAGGAGATGACCAGAGACTGAGGAAGAACCATCAGAGGAAAGTGGGTTAGAAAGAAGCCCCCAGTCAAGACTAGAAAAGCTCTTGATTCTCAAAACAGTAGGCAGAAGGTTCTCTCGCCCTGGTGGTGGGGAACAGTTAGTCCTAGACTAAATGCTGCTTTGGCCCCAGATAACAAATCCTAAAAGTAAGACACAAAAGGATCAAACTGTTTCTAAGTAAGATAATTGTGTCCCGGGACAAAGTTTATGATTATTTATGGAAATACAAAAATGTCCAGTACCCAGCAAGGGAAAATTCAGAATGGTCTGCATCAGTTCTAAGGCTACCAGATGGTCAAATAAACAGGAAAATATGACTCATAATGAGGGGGAAAATCACACAGTTGCAGCTAACCTGGACCTGACAAGGATGTTAGAAACAGCAGGCAAGGAAATCAAAACAATTATTTAACTGAACCCAAGATGTTCAAAAAGGTAAGAAGATACACAGTAAGTATAAAAGGATCCAAGTCTGACTTCTAGAAATGAAAAGTACCATGGCTGAGATGAACAAATGCACTGAATAGGTTTAATGGAAGAGTTGGTATTGCAGGGAAAAAAGACTGGTAAAGTCTAAGAAACAGCAATACCAGCTATGCAAAGGAAACAGAGAGAAAACATCCAAAAGTGGAAATAACTGCAGTAAGTTCTGTAGCCACTTCGAGCAGTATAAAATATACAGAAGGAAGAGATAGAGGAAAGGAAAAATTATGAGAACTGATTTTTTTTCTGTATTTGATGAAAACTATGAAGTTAAAGGCCCAAAAAGCTCAATAAACTCCAAACAGGAAAAAATAAATGATACCAAAGCACATAGTAATTAAATTGCTGAGAACAGTGATAAAGAGAACATTTTAAAAGAAACCAGAACAAAAAGACACGTTTCTACATAGAGGAGCAAAGATGAGAATGACAGCAGATGTCTTGCTGGGAACTGATGGGGAGAATAATAGCTCCCCAGAGAAGTCCGTGCTGTCGTCCCCGGAGCCTGTGACTGTGTTCCTTTGCAGTGACAGAAGTGACTTTGCAGATGTGATTAAGATTGGGACCCTGATACAGAGTAGCCTGGTGAATCCAGGTGGGCCCAGTCTAACAACATGAATCCTTAAAATCAGAGACACTTTCCTGACCGTAATGAGAAATGTGAAGTGACTACACACACGCGCACGCACGCGCGCACACACGCACACACACGCACACACACACCCCAGACTGAATAACCAATCTAAATGTGAATGTCTACTTTCGGAAAAAAGAGTCAGAAGATCTCTTCCTGACCTTGACACTGATCATAAAAGAAAAAAATAAATAAACCTATGTTAGCCATAACAGCCCCAACTGAGAGATAAAAAGACAACACACAATGGAAGACAGGAAAAGAGGAAGAAAAAGAGAAAGTTGCAACAAGTGAGTCCAAATATCCAAAATAAAGAAGGAAAAACATGGCAAGGAAAAGACAGGCTAATACAAAATCAGGCAGAGAACTTAGTTCTCAAAGGAAAATATGCAAATAGCCAAGAACCATACGAAAAGCTGCTGAATTTCATTAGTCATAAAGGAAATGCAAATTAAGATAGCAAAGAGATAACACCACACATACGCGCGCGCACGCACGCGCACACACACACACACACACACACACACACACACACACACTACAATGGCTAAAATAGAGACTGAGAATATCAAAATGTTTTGCAATAATGTTAAACAACTGGAATTCTCAGACATTGTTAGAGATTTAATTGAGAAAATCATTTTGAAGAACACTGTCACATATATTAAAATGAAATAAATGCATATTATAACCAGCAATTCCACTCCTAGATCCATTCCTAACCAAAATGCATAGTTTGCATGTTAGAAGCCATGTGCAAAAATGTTCAGCAAGGCACTACTCTTAATAGCCCAAAGCTGGTAACTACCTAGACGCCAGTCAACTGATGATAAACGTGATATATTTACATAATGGAATGTCATACAGCAATGAAAATGAAGACTCTACAACTCTGTACAACAATACCAATAATTCTTACAAACAAAATTTATGAAAGAAAACGGACATAAAAAGTGTACGTGGCCTGGTTCAATTTATAGAAAGTGCAAAATTAGCCAATACTGATCTGTGCGGTTGGGAATCGGGAGAGTATTATACTTGGAAGCAGTGGGATCTTGCCTGGAAGAAAGCACAAGATGGGTTTCCGGTGCTGGCAACCTTCTCTCTCTTGATCTGGGTGCCAGCTTGCATGGGTGTGTTCATTTTTTTTTGAAAATTTGATCAACTGTGCACTTACAATATGTATATATACATTTTTCAATGTATTCTTTAAAAAGTTTTTCAAAATAAGTTGAAATCCTTTTCCAATTTTAGATTTTCTCTGTTGAATTGTCACTATGTTTTCATTTTTTCCAAGTATAAGGCAACAGATTTTATATCTTTCATGCTGTACAGACAAGCAGGTCTTCAAAAAGGCAACATTTCTCCCATAGTCTCTGTAACTAGATAATCTCTCATTCCACAAGCAACCCACAGAAAACCCCATAACTTGAATAGGGATTTTTTTTTTTTAGTTGTATGGATAGTTTATTTTCTTGCTTCAGCTCTGCAAGAGCTTGCTACCACACAGCTGTGCTAAAGCAAGGAGAACGTGCCTTATCTGCTCCGTAAACACAGACAAAACTAACACAGCCGATGTTCAAGCATCACCAGAAGTGTGGTGAGCAAGAAATTTAACTGTAAAAATATGAAGTAAAATAGGAATGTACATGAAATTCTTCTCGGGGTTGACTAAAGAAAAAGAAAAGTGATTTTGTTCAAACAGACTTTTAACTGAGGACATATTTTGTCTAAGTTATTTTGGTGAAGAGGTATTGTCGGATGTTGGTGGCTCTCAGCTGTCCCCAGGGCTTCCTCCACATTGTCCCACCTTGGCCTCCCAGGAGAACTGCTGTGGTCACATCCACTGTTTTATTTTGACATTACCATTATTTTCTTAATATTATGTAATTGAATGTTTAATCACATATTAGATAAAATATCATCTATGAGTGCATTTCCTACCTGTCCAAATTCTTAGCCCCTTTCCAACAATTCGTAGAAAATATTATGTTAATTCTTAGGATTTCCTGCATCTTTGCACACAGTAGTAAGGTCTACATTATGGTGTTCCCATGTAATTTCTGGATTTTATAATTAGTTAGGGTTTTATTTGTTCTTCAGTTCATAACCCATTTGTTTATGAATAATTGGGAAAAAATGGATTTTGTCAGTGGGCAGCAGAATTGTGTGTGTGTGGTATGTGTGTATCTACTTTGTTAAAAACATTATATAAACTTTCCTGACTTTTTTGTCTTTCTATCACAGACAGAGATTTGTGGTAATGTCCAAAATTATAATGGTAGTCTTGCTAATTTATCATTACTGATGGCTTTTCTTTTACAGATTGACATAATTTTACTTAGAAGGATTAATTCTGTTTTAGTATTATTACAGATTTGATTATTTATATATGAAGTTATAGTTTCAAAAATAAAATTCTAATTTGACTAAGATTTCAAAGGTGAAACCAAATTATTAACATATTTATAAGGAAAATAGCTAAAGATAATTTGATCTTTTTTAGGCCTCTCTTTTTTTATAGGTACATTGTGTATTTACTCATTTATTTGCAAGTTGAGGTAAACAATACCAAGATTCTGAATTGAAATATTAATACAGGGAAACCAAATAAAAGGGAGAGAAGTGAGGGAAGTCAATTGTAGGCGAGCAAACAGAAGGCTCCCAGCTGAAAGGCTAGTGTAGGGGAAGAGAGATTCAGGGACGCTCTTTTGCCTCCATCGCTCTCCCGACTTCACATGCCCAGCAGTGCCCCAAATTCTTCTAACACCCATCAAGATGGGCTCCCCCTGGTCAGAGACTTCAGCCAGCAGTCCACAGTCCCGGCCTGTGCTCCTCTCATATGCTCGGGTACCCACCTTCCTCTAGGAAGGTCGCCGGCTCTGACACAGCCATCAGTGGTACCGCACACTCATGTAGGCATCTTGGATTGAAAATGTCTGGTCGCTGCTTCACCAATCACCCTGGTTACATCTTAGCCATTTTCTCACTGTGCATCCCCTGTTCTGTATCAACCCATCTCCACCCTCATGTAGCTACATATTACAGGAACACAGACACTGTCCCTTTAGGGCAATAAAAAACCTAATGAACATCATATCACTGTGAATAGCAGGTGTCTGAAAGCTTCCATATTAACCTTCAAGTTGGGGAACAAATTGGAGAAAGAGAGTGTCACCGGCTTTTGTTATACTCCACTGCAAACTGAAAAGTGCATTTGCTGAAAGCAAGCTGCCACCACTTATGAAAAGTTATCAGGGCTCCAAGTCCAATTAGAGAGGGGGAAAAAAAATCAATAATGATTCACTTCCTTGTTAGAAGAATTGATTTTCCTGATAAAGTTCACAATATTCTTAGAGTTTGTCTTAATCATTTTCTGGCAAAATGGCACAGCTCCAAGTCTCCCAGATTGTGTAGTTAAATTGAGATCAGTGGTCTGACAATGCAGGGAGTTACAAATCCATCTCATCAAAGAGGAAAACATCCCTTGGACAGAAGGTGAGCAAAAATACCAGCCCATCATCCCACTCTTGCCAAATATTTGTATGTTTGTTTTATCTCTTTAGAAAATCTAGGTAAGGACTGTGATCTTCCAGTTTTCACTCAGACCTGAATATCAAAATGGGTATCTGGTTTCGTTTTTCTTGTTTTGATAAATAAAACTGTGCCCTTGGGTTTAGAAGCCTTCAGTCTGTGTTCTAGCTCTCTCTTGCTGGCCTCATGACCTTGAGAAAAATCATTGCACTTCCCTGAATTGTTCTTCATCTTTAAAAAGAGATTGGATTTGCCTGTGTGTGTGCTCAGTGCATATGTGGCTGTCAAACAGTTATGTGTAATTCAGCAATTGCAGATAATTTTTTGTATTGAACTACAGCTGCTTTACAGTCTTCTGTTAACTTCTGATGTACAGCATAGTGATTCAGTTATATATATATATATATATATATATATATATATATATATATATATATATTCCTTTTCATATTCATTTTTTATAGACCATTACACGGTTTTGAATACAGTTCCCTGTGCTATACAGTAGGACCTTGTTGTTTATCTATTTTATATATAGTAGTATCTGCAACTCTTGAACTCCCAGTTTATCCCTCCACCCCCACCCTTTTTCCCCTTGGTAACCATAAATTTGTTTTCTATGTCTTTGGGTCTGTCTCTGTTTTGTAGTTGAGTTCATTTGTGTCCCATTATTTTTTCAGATTCCACATATGAGTGATATCATATGGTATTTTTCTTTCTTTCTGACTTATCTCACTTAGTATGATGATCTCTTGGTCCATCCACATTGCTGCAAATGGCATTATTTTATTCTTTTTATGGCTGAGTAGTATTCCATTGTATGTGTGCACACACACATATATATGTGTATATACATTCTGCATCTTCTTTATCCAGTCATCAGTCGATGGAGGTTGCTTCCATGTCTTGGCTGTTGTAAACAGTGCTCCTGTGAACACTGGGGTGCATATATCTTTTCAAATTAGAGTTTCCTCTAGATATATGCCCAGAAATGGGCTTTCTGGATCATAGTGTAACTCTATTTTCAGTTTTTTAAGGAATCTCCATACTATTTTTCATAGTGGCTGCACCAAACTACATTCCCACCAACAGTGTAGGAGGGTCCCCTTTTCTCCACACTCTCTCCAGCACTTATTGTTGATGGACTTTTGAATGATGGCATTCTGACTGGTGTGAGGCAATATCTCATTGTAGCTTTGATTTGCATTTCTCTCATAACTAGCGATATTGGACATTTTTTCATGTGCCTATTGGCTTTCTGGATGTCTTCATTGTAGAATTGCTTGTTTAGGTCTTCTGCCCATTTTTGAATTGGGTTGGTTGCTTCTTTTTGTTTTTGAGTAGTATGAGCTATTTGTATATTCTGGTCAGTTGCATCATTTGCAAATATTTTCTCCCATTCCATACGTTGTCTTTTCGTTTTGAACATGGTCAGTCTCAATTTCCTTCTCTATAAAATCAGGCTCATGATTTTAGCCCAGTACCTACCACAAAGCAGTCTTGTGATGTGTCAGTTTCCTCTCTTAGTGTCCCAGTGAGGACCCCAGGGGACGCATTGCAAATGCACTCCAGCGATTTGTTTTGCAGTGGAGACCACAAGACAACTGAAAAGTGAGGAGCAGACCAGCCCCCAGCCTCTTTCCTGCAGTTTATTCACAACACTTTTCAGGTCTGCATGACTGGAAAATAGTACTTTTCAGAGAGATCATTTGATGTACCCTTTCCTTTTAAACAATTATCTGGCTATACATATGCTTCTCACTGGAAACTTGCTTCAGTTCTGGACCTCCAGCAGCCCCACTCAGAGGAAAGACCCTGGAGAACATTGGTGGAGCATCCCCACAAGTTGGGAAGAGGTGGCAGGTGGGGCCCAGCTGGTGAGCGGCCTCCTTACTGCTTAAACATGCCCAATGGTGAGATGGTCACCCTGGCTCTGTCCAAACCTGCTCAGTCCTGAAAACTCAAAGAACACAAGCAGACAGCTTGGTCTGATCACTGAGTTCAAGTACTCTTTTTTTTTTTTTAATTAAAGTATAGTCAGTTTACAATGTTGTGTTAATTTCTGGTGTACAGCGTAATATTTCAGTCATATATATATATACATATATCCGTTTTCATATTCTTTTTCATTATAGGTTACTACAAGATATTGAATATAGTTCCCTGTGCGATACAGAAGAAACTTGTTATTCTATATATATTACTTAGTATCTGTAAATTTCAAACTCTCAATTTATCCCTTCCCACCGCCTTCCCCACCTAGTAACCATAAGTTTGTTCTCTATGTCCGTGAGTCTGTTTCTGTTTTGTAAATAAGTTCATTTGTGTCTTTTTTTTATATTCCATATATGAGTGATATTATGTGGTGTTTTTCTTTCTCTTTCTGTGAGCTCAAGTGTTCTTATGCTTTCCCCAGTCCCGTCCTTTGTAGCTTTATCCCTGCAGCGTCAGAAAACATAAGTGAGGTGGGTGCCAAGAATTTAAGATCTTTTGGGCCTCACTGATCTGGGTGTCCATTTCTCTCCCCACATTCAGGGAGTTTTTAGCCATCATTGCTTTAAATATGCTTTCTGGCCCTTTCTCCTTCTCTTCTCCTTCTGGGATTTCCATAATGTGAATTTTCATTCTTTTCATTGTGCCCCATAATTCCCATAGTGTTTCTGTACTCTTTATTTTAATTCTTTTTCCTTTTTGCTCCTCCGGGTAATTTTCAGTGTCCTTTTCTCTAGGTCATTGATTCTATCTCCTGTGTGGTCAAGTCTACTTTTGAAAGTCTATGAAATTCTTCAGTTAAGTTATTATATTTTTCAACTCAAGGATTTGTTTCGTGGTTTTGGTTTGTTTCTTGGTGGTTGTTGGACTTCTGGCATTGTTTTCCTAATTTTGTTTAGTTGCTTGCCTGTTTTCTTGTAGTTCACTAAACTTCCCTAAGAGAATTATTCTGCTTTGACAGTTCATAGGTCTCCATTTCTTTAGAGTCAGTTTTAGAGATTTATTAGTTTCCTTTGACGGTGTTGTATTTACCTGATTTTTCATGATCCTTAATTCCTTTTGTTGCTGTCGGCACATATGGTGGGCTCCTCTTCCAGACTTTACAGGTTTGCTTTGGCAGAGACAGTTCCTCACCAGTCAGCTCAGTGTGGGCGTCGAGGTGTGTCTGATGATAACGTCTTTGGGCAGGTGGGGTCTGCTATGATAGTCTGTTTTGAGGCAAGACAGTTGTTCAAGCTCTGAATACAGGAATGAAGTGGGGATGCCACTGGCTGAGAACAGTTGGATAGGATGGTTGACTTGATTTCCTGCCCAAGTGAGGCCGTCGGATGGACTGCCTGGTTGCCCAGATTATCCGGTCAGGCTTACTAGATGTTCAGAACTGGGTACTCTGTTTTGTAGCAGATGGGGCTGTGAAGAAGCTTCCCTGCCCTGGCAGGGCAGCGGAATGGGACCCGGGGCGTGTGCAGCTCTTTGTCTGCGGACCTGAATGAGGCCAGAGTGTGCACTGACTTCCCTGGGGTGAGGCTGTCAGTCTGGCTGTGCAGCTGGGGGAGGCCACAGGCTGTGGTGTGATCTCCGCTCAGGTACCGTTGCACGTGGGGTGGGGAATGGGCTAGGCAGCTTCCCGTGCGCTCCGGTCAGCCTTCTTGGTCAGACAGGGTAAAGGCTGCATGCAGCAATGAGTGGGGCTGTGAGCCAGGCTCCCTGTCTGGGCACAGCAGGAGGAGCAGCTCTGAAGCCCGTAAGGCTCTGTGCTTGCTGTTTTAACTCAGGCCAACGCGCCCCACACTCCCCGACCAAACAGGCTCACTAGCTTTGCTCTGCCCGTCCGTCACTTAGCTCACGTGCCCCCAGGCCACACAGCGTCCAGGGGTTGTCACCAGCCCTTCCGGTCAGGTGGGCCCAGAAGACACTCTCCTCAGCAGTAGGGCTGTGACTCAGCTCCTGGCCTGGGCACGAGGGGAAGGGCCATTTCAAGCTACTCTCAATTTCCCAGGTAGGCTCTCTGGTTGGGAGGGGCCAGGAGCTACCCTCAGCCTTGGCTATGAATTAATCCCCCTGCTTTTGCATACAGTGGAAATGCTGTGCCCCTGGTACTGCCTTTGCTCTGCAAGATACTGATTCTTCCTGCCCATCTCTTGACTCAAGTGCTGCTGGGCTGCATGGCTTCCAGGAGTTTTTCCAGCCCTTCTGGTCAGATGGAGCCAGATGACTCTGTCCACAGCAGATGAGTCTGTGATTCAGCTCTTTGTCTAGGCTTGGGCAAACCGGGCTCCAGGGCTGGCAGACCTCCTCATTTCCCCTTCCAGCATGACTGAGATAACTTTAATTCATGTTTAAGGTCTCAACTCAAATGTTGCTTCCACCCGGCCTCTTCTGACCTTAAACTAAATAATCCCCTGTGGTATTTAGCGTAAATCTAGGTGGTATTTAGCATAAATCTAGCTGCTATTAAAACAAATAGACTTTGACACAAAGATGGTTCAAACCAGGTAGAATTATGTATCTCGCTCATGTAGCAGTCCAAGGCAGGGTAATTCAAGTACAAGGGCTGGTGTGGTCGCTAAGTTCTTCAACACAGGGCTTCCAAGATCACTGTGATAATCACTGACAGCCTGCTGGATCAGGGGAAGAGCACAGAGAAGCCTATATGGGAAGTTTTATGAGCCAAACCCAGAGTTGGCACACGCCCCACCTTCTCGCATTGCGTTGTCAGTCATGGGGCCATGCCTCGGTGCAGGGCAGTCGGGGAGATGGAGTCCAGCTGCCTTCCCAGGAAGAGGAGAATGTGGAATTTGGCAAGAAGGTAGCAGATTGTGCCACGAGGCTCCCTTCTCCTCCCTCTCCATTACATGCCCCTATAGCATGTGACATGCTCTCCGTGACACTTGGGAAGTCCATGAAAGTGGGCACGGGGTCTGCCCTTCCCCCACTGTATCCCTGCAAGCCTGGCATATCACGGACTATCAGTAAAAATGATACTGAACTAGGTGAAGTCGCTGCTTGGTTTGTTGTAAAATGTCTAATGGCAGCAAGTTCGGGGAAAAGCCTTTAAGGCACACCTCTGACGGATGGGTGGTTCCGCAGAGCCTCTCCCGCAGGTTAGCAGAATGCTATTACACAGCCCTTGCAGGTTTTTCCAGCTTGCTTCTTCCCACTTGTCTTAGGCCTTGTTAGGTAATTTCGATGTCTTGCCAGGGGAACACTTGTAGAACAATGTGTTTTATGGGCTCTGAGGTCATGCAGCCTGTGGAAACTTGGGGGAGGAGGGGAGACACACACACAGACCTCCACTTAGGCTCAGCAGAAAGCTTGGTCATGCGCGTTAATGAATGACAGACCTTCCGTTGTCCCGGCGAGGCACACATTTGTTCAGCATCTACTGCTGTGTGCCAGGCACTGGGTCCAGAGCCAAGGACACAAAGATGATTACTTCCTTTGAGGAGCTTGTAGACTTGCAAGGGGTTCACAGTCAGCTTGTTTTGGAAATATCCCTTCGGCAGTTTTCAGAAGAATGAGCAGGACAAGAGAAGGAAAAACCATCTGGGAGACGATTTGAATAGTCCAGGCAAGAGATGACGTCCTAGGTGGTTCTCTTTCACAGCTGTCTCTTTTTTTTTAACGTTTAGGGGTACAGAGGGTGGGGGTGGTAACGGAAGAGTGAGGGATGGGATTGAAAGAAGACAGTATTGCCCTTCACCTGCGGTGCTTCAGCTCGGATGACCCCCACCCCTTTCCAATCCTTTCAAATAAAGAATTCTGCCACTGAAATTAAGAAGAATTGGGATCATGGGAGGAGAGTATAGCGCAGTGGTAGAGCGCATGCTTATCACGCACAAGGTCCTGGGTTCCATCCCCAGTACCTCTGTTAAAAAATATGTATTTATATGTGTGTGTGTGTGTGTGTGTGTGTGTGTGTGTGTTGTTTTTTCTTTTTTGAAAAGAATTGGGATCCCAACCATGTCAGAGACGGAAGTTGGACAATCTTCCCTGGCGTCCTCCATCCTTAGGCTCCACTTTACTTCTTCCGAGTGTGGTTCTGGAGAAAGGGGCTGGAAAGCCCACTCCAGGGTGCATGCGTTCCATCATCTGTCAAGCAGAGCCGTCCTTTTGCTGGGTCTTTGTTGCTCTCAGGCTCTGAACTAAAAATAGACTTTCCAAAGAAAGCTCCCTTTAGGTGGTCCTACCAAGGCAATTTACATTATCAGCTCCCAGCTTCGAGACTAATTTGGAACACTCCTGCATTTGATGGCTTCCATTTTTTTTTTTTCAAGGCTGACTGCTTTTTCATAACAGATTCCAAGGAAGGGCTCACCCCAGAGATCTCAAATCTTAAGGCAGGAATCAGGACAGGAGGTGGAGGTGAGGTGAGCATAGTTGAGGTGTCAAGTAAACTCCAGCTGGATTCTCTGCACAGGGGTATCAAACTCTTCTGCCCATTTCTTTTTTCTAGGTTAAGGTTTAAAATATCTGCCCACATCATCACACTCCTCTAGGCTTTGTACTAAACCCAGTAACTCTGTGAGGTCACAATTCCCTTTTAGTGTACATGGGGTGACCAGTCGGTGTTGACCCCACCAGAGTGACCCCTGTCTGTGACATGGCTCTACTCTCATTGTCTGATCTCTGTTACCAAAGGGCGTGTGTATAACCTGTCTCATTGTAAAATAAGCTTTCAAAGAAAATTCGACTGTCTAGGCATTTTGACAACCTCCTGGGATGACTTTAAGCTAAAGATGAGGAAATGAAAACTCAAGAGAGTTCATTGACTTGTCCGAGTTCAAACTTGCCCACATTTCCAGCATCAGAGTACGAGAAACAAAACTGAAAATTATTTTGGTGACTCTCAACATCTATTTGGTCATGTGTCTTCCATTCAGAAACAAGACATTTCTCACCATCTATTAAAATGTCTAGTTTTGTCCTCCATTTACTGATTCAGCAGTGACAGACTAGTGTGTTTGTCAGGCATGTAGTCCCGTTTGTTGTTACTGTTTTGTTTTATTTCATTTATTGTGTATAAGTTCTGCATAATTTCATAAAGTCTGTGTCTTAATATTTTTGAAAAAGTATTCTTGCTGTTTGAATGGGGCCTTGTTTGCATTGTATTCCTCATTTATTACATGTAGAGAGGAAACTTGTTGCCAGTTCCACTTTAATTTTCTAACCAGCCATCCAGTTGAACTGTCTAATGAGTTTTGATAGTCTTTAAGTTAGTTCCCTGTGCCTTTCAGGTAGACAGCTATGCCATCTGAAAATAACGATACTAAACTTAAATTTGTTCCTACATCTCTCTCTCCCTCTTATTACATCCTTCTCCTTCTCTCTGACCTAACTGCCTTCCTTAATTGGACCAAATAAGAAACTGTAGGATTAAATTTCATTCATTCTTCAGTCTGCAATTGAATCCATTTTTTGGAAGTACTTTGGTCTTGTCGATGCTCCTTAAGTAGGATAATTTAAAGGGGGGGGGTAGGTAATTTACAGAGAGACTATTTACAAAGCTATAAAGAGATCCGAAGGGGTCGGTCACAAGGACGGTACAGAGCCTGGAAGGAGAGTCCTATAGAATAAGCCTCTTTGCAAGGAGGGGTGGGCTGCTGTCAGAGAACAAAGCCAGCCCCAGGTGATCCCACATAGAGGGAGGCAGGAAAGTAAATATTTTGAACTCCATCCCCTGCCTCCTGCCAGTCTCCTACTAGAGTGGAACTCCCCGGTGGTGGAAGTCAGCCATAAACCAGGTGGGATGAAAGGAAGGTTGCCAGATTTAGCAGATTAAAACTGCAGGACACACAGGTACATTCCCGTTTCAGATAAACAACAAATGACTTCTTAGTATAAGTATATCCCAAATACTTCATAAGACATACTAAAATTTTCTTTGTTGTTTATCTGAAGTTCAGATTTTAACTCTGCACCCTGTATTTTATCTGGCAATCCTAGATGACTCATCATCGATGGATTCCATATAGGTCAGCCTTCCTGAGCAGAGAGCAGGGTGGAACATGCCAGCGACAGGGGACAGTGGCCTTAGAGAGGCAAATGCAAGATAGACTGACACACCCATTGGCTCACCTCTTTTGCCCCAGCACACCCAGGATTTGTTCTTGTGTAGAAAAGTTGGGAACTCTAGCATGGGGAATACATGAGATCACAAAAACTACCTTATCTTCGTTAGTGAATGTCAAGTAGGTCAGCCCTCTCTGAAACCAGCCTCCAGAACTGCGAGAAATCAATTTCTGTTGTTTAAAAGCTACCCGGCTCTGTGTTTGTTACAGCAGCTCATGCAGACTAAGACATCATTTTCCTTCTCCAATAACTGGGTCTTAGGAAAAGCCCCAGGAAGCCATAGCTGTGAGCTGAGGGAGAGGCACTGAAGATATGGTGAAAGTGTTATATTTTTAAGCTGGAGCATTTCTACATGAGTGTTTGTAATTAATATTTGTATTTGTAATCGCCATCTATGTTACGTATCTTAACATTTATGCAAAAAGAAAAGAAAGGAAAGGCCTAAAAAATACACCCAAGAAAATAAAATATGACCAGTTAATTAAGCAAGTGGTGGTTTTCTGTATACTAGTTTGTAAAGAAAAACTGAATTACTCTTTGATACCAATTCTGAGAACAGTGTTTTAGTCACTCACTGAATCTCAATTTCCTAAATTTTAAAATGAAATTCATAGTAACTGGATTGTAGAATTTGGGGTAAGTTTGCAAACAAAGACTGAATGGAAAGTAACACATGTTTGAAACATAAAATAATTGCTAATTAGCAATATTAAGAGAGTTCTTGCTTACCAATATGTCATTTTAATATATTCTATTGCTGTAACATAGTTATACCACATGTATCTTTTTCAAATTGATAAGCTGAAAAAGCCTGATGAATTTAATAGGCCAGTCTGTCTTGAGCTCATGGTTCTTGCAAACAGAAGATAAATTCTAAAATTTCCAGTCTCCAAGGATAGTAAAGTAGGGATTATAAGGCCAAATACTTGTCAGCATTTTCATTCCCATTTGAGAAGTTACGTCTCCTTTTTAAATTTATGCTATTTTACATATCTTCCCCTGGGCATTAGTCATTGTGTCTATAATTTTAGCAATGCTAATATTTAATGTTTGTGTTCAGTGAATGAATAACATACTTTAGACACCCACACAGAAAAAGTCGAAAGAACTTCAATAGCATTTTAATGTAGTTACATTAATAGGAGAATGGGCACACGGGATTCTCACGTGGGAATTTCTTTGTGATGATCCTTATGGAATTTTTAAAAGTTTCAACTAGACTGTTAACAAAGTAGGTAGTTATAGGTGGGTGAATACATCAGGAAACAAGAATGGTCCTAGCGGAGGAAGGATGCAAGTAGAACAGTAAAGAACATCTCACTGAAGGTCCTGATTTGACTAAAAGGAAACAGGAACCCGTGGCAGTAAATAAATTGGCTATGTATTTTCATGACACCGTGGCAATTATCTTTGGCTTCATGTTAACAGCTCTCACAGCTCTTTAAGTCCCTGTCTAGAACCTTTTAAACCAGAGTGACAAGTGCTGGTTAGTGAGGTCTTAATAATGCCAGCGGGAAAGACTGCATGTGAAAGAACTCTTGCCCCGGTGGTATTTGGACCTGGTGTGCCCCAGGAAAGAGAAACGTACTTACAGAAATGAATGACACCAGTAAAAAGAGCATTGCTATTTAAAGTGAAGGGTAGAAGATTCCTCTTAGATTTCCTGCTGACATGCTTGGTTTTCCTGCTTTTGGTTTAATCACTGGGGCCAGACTTGTCTGGAAGATTCGGGCAATAAATGCTGCTACCATAAGTGCCCATAGGTTACACCAACTGATGCTGCCAAGAAAAGAGGCTCTGCCCAAGACATGTGGCTGAAGCAAGCTTGAAGAGTATTCAGTGGAGAAAAGACAGTCTCTTCCACAAGTAGTGCTAGGAAAACTGGACAGCTACATGTAGAAGAAGGAAGTGAGAACATTCTCTAACACCATATACAAAAATAAACTCAGAATGAATTAAAAATCTAAATGTAAGACTGGATACTATAAAATTCCTAGAGGAAAACATAGAACACTCTTTGACATAAATCATAAAATATGTTTTTTAGATCCATCTCCTAAAGAAAAGGAAACAAAAGCAAAAATACATAAATGGGACCTAATTAAACTTAAAATCTTTTGCATAGCAAAGGAAATTTTCGACAAAGCAAAAAGACAACGTACTGAATGGGAGAAAATACTTGCAAATGATGTGACCAACAAGGGATTAATATCCAACAGATATAAACAGCTCAAACAATGCACATCAAAAAAAAAAAAAAAAAAAACACCAACCTGATTAAAAGATGGGCAGAAGAACTGAATAGATATTTTTCCAAAGAGGATATGCAGATGGCCAACAGGTACATGAAAAGATGCTCAGCATTGCTAATCATCAAGGAAATGCAAATCAAAATCACAGTGAGATTCTCACCTCACACCTGTCAGGATGGCTATCATCAAAAAGAACACCGATAACAAATGTTGGCAAGGATGTGGAGAAAAGGGAACCCTCATACGCTGTTGGTGGGAATGTAAACTGATACAGCCACAGTGGAAAGCAGTATGGAGGTTCCTCAGTAAACTAAAACTAGAACTACCACATGAACCAGCAATTCCACTCCTGGGTACATCCCCCCAAAAATCCCCAAAACAATAATTCGAAAAGATACATGCACCCCAATATTCATAGCAGCATTATTTACAATTGCCAAGATAGGAAACAACCTAAGTGTCCATCCACAGATGAATAAAGAAGCTGTGGTATACATATACAATGGGATACTACACAGCCATAAAAAATGAAATTTTGCCATTTCCAGCAACATGGATGGACTTGGAGGGCATTATTCTAAGTGAAATAATCAGACTGAAAAATACAAATGCTGTATAATATCGCTAATGTGTGGAATCTAAAAAATACAACAAACTAGTGAATAAAACAAAAAAGAAGCAAATTCACAGATAAAGAGAACAAACTAATGGTTACCAGTGGTGGAGGGGCACAGCCCAATAGCCTACTGTTGGATCAGAAACTGTGAGACCTGGCAGGTGCCCTCGGACATGTGTTCATGAGTCCAGCAAGACAAGAAGTAGAACCGCTCAGCTAAGCCTACCTCAGTTACTTGCTCACAGTCTTCTGAGCTGAATAAATGATTGCTGTTCTAAATTTATTATAGAATGAAACCTAATTGGTATACTCAGTGGCCCTGGATAATTTACTTAATCTCTTAAAACTTGGGTCTCCTTATCTATAATATGAAAATCATAATGGTAATTATCTCCTAGGTTGCTGGGAATATTAAATACCATGATGCATGTTAAGTACTTATATAAATAGTAACTAGATAGTAACTAATAGTATGATTATGTGCTTATACACAGAATTTAATTTTTCCAGAGGTCAAAAGTAGCCTTATTTTCATTATGTTGTATGCTCTGTAACTACTAAAGCCATAGCACTTCCTGGGACACGTTTTAAAAATAAACAATGGTGATTTTTTTTTTTTTTTTGCAGTACAGTTAATTACAATGTGTCAATTTCTGGTGTACAGCACAATGTCTGAATCATGCATTTGCATACATATATTCATTTTCATATTCCTTTTCATTAAAGGTCATTACAAGATATTGAACATAGTCCCCTGTGCTATACTGACGAAACTTTTTTTAAAATCTGTTTTTATATATAGTGGCTAACATTTGTATATCTCAAACTCCCAAATTTATCCCTTCCCACCCCCTTTTCCCAATAACCATAAGATTGTTTACTATCTGCGAGTCTGTTTTTATTTTGTAGATGAATTCATAGTGTCCTTTTTTTTTTTTTTTAAACATTCCACATATGAGTGCCATTATATGGTATTTTTCTTTCTCTTTCTGGCTTACTTCACTTAGAATGACATTCTCCAGGTCCATCCATGTTGCTGCAAATGGCATTATTTTATTCTTTTTTATGGCTGAGTAGTACTAAACAATGGTGATTTTTTTGTTTGTTTGATTTTTCAGTGTATTGGGGTGTTTGATACATCAAGTAATAGATTTTTTAAGTCCTATTCAGTGAAGTGCTACAGTTTTGTGGGTTTCCCCCCAAAATTCAACTTTTTCTTCACTTTTTTAACAATTGCCTGTGCACAACGAAGTCTGAGCAGCTGAATTTTCTGTTTTCTATGACTTCAGCAGCACGTAACATCTTCCTGACTCATCGCCCATGGGGAAAGCATGAGGAATATAATACTTAACTGCATCACAGGAAGGAGATGTGTGTTTGCTAATGGCCTTCTGAAAAAGTTAAGTGCTAAGTGGTTCGATTCTTTCCACTTCTGTATCTTAAACATCAAGTCCAATGGAATTAATTTCCTAAAAAATTAAAATTCTGTCCTAATGGAATACAATTAGGAAAATACGTGAATGTTCCCTTTTCAATGGTGTAGATTTAATTTCTCATAAGTAACTTCAAATATCTAAGAGCCATGAGCATTTGTATTCCAATGAAAGTCAAAAATTGACAGAAATTTAAGCCAGTGGCAATCATACTGTACAATACTTAGATTTTGAAATTTTTCCGTTTTTTGAACTAGTCTTAAGTTAACCTTTCACAGCTCTGAACCAAGCTCCACCCCTATCCTCAGTGCCCCTTCAGTTGCAAAAACTTCGTTCAAGGTAACAGGTTCACCCTTTATGACAGAATTATCAAAAGCATCTTCAGTAATGCCTTTACAAATGGCTGTTTCCTGGTAGACAGCAGCATTATTGTATCTTCAGTCTGAGTTCCACCCGAACCTAAAAGATGGATGTTTGTAAGAACATGCATAAGGACTGCAAAACCCAAATTGCCAGTCCCAAAGACAATTAAATGAGGGAGCTTTTCAGTAAGAGCCTTGTTCATAGCATCAGTTCCTCCAATTTGTTTGAACTCATTTATACCATAGGCCCTAATTATATGTGCCTGTAAATGAAAAATAAGGTGCTTAAGTCACAAGCATATATCTGAATTTCCCACTTGTGTTTTGAATCCTAGCAGGGTGCTCAATTTGGAGGCAGTAAAACATACACGAGCATGACTCTGTGATCAGAATGCCTTCACTTAATAGCTTTGTGCTCTTGGGCAAGATGTGTCACCTCTCTGAGCCACAAGGCCCTCATTTGCAAAGTGAAAATAATATTATTACCTCCCACACTTAGGTGAGATAATGCATGTAAAAGCATTAAAAGGAGAAGCATAAAATATCTGCATAAAACAGTGGCTGACCCGTAAAAGCTCTCAGTGCATGCTTGTTGCTGTTGGGTGGTGCGTTTCACCTTGGCTGAGTGTTTCCTGTGATTGAAATGGCATGGCTTAGATCACCGTTTACGGGTAGTCCACCGCCATTGGTGTAGTAGGACCCTCATCTAAGACAGAGGTTGACGGTACTGAGTGATCTCATGTCAGGTTGTCTGGGATCAAACACTATTTTATGATGCTTTCTACAGTCTGGGACTGTGTGATGTGGAATCAAGGGGAAGCAGGTCCCAGAAAGAAGGGAGGAGCTGGGTGAGATGCAGCCTGGATTTGAGTACGGTTGCCAGGGACATGTGTTAATTCAGATGACCAGACACATGTGCAGAATGTAACATGCAAGTGCCTTCTGTCTAGATCAGTGTGTAGAACTGTTTCCTTTGCATGGGTCAGCCCCACCTCTGATTACCAGGAAGTAAGAGTGACTGACCGTGGAAGGAACATTGAACATGTGAAAACTAGAGTGTGACAGTGCCTCTCACAGGAACAGTGTGAGGTTATGATTAGAGGAACCAGTGAGTCACAGACTGTCCAAACAGCTGGCTGTTTCTGTTCCTACCCAGCAGTCTAGACTGTCTTTAATGATCCTAGTCAGAATTTACTTATGAGATTCCAGAGTCACTGAAATGCAATAGAAACAAGGAAATAAGCCATTCAACCCCTGAGCAGGTAAGTGAACAGAATTTTAAATCAGAGGAGATGACGCAGTAATTTTGAAATGTGACAGGAAGTGGTGGGGAGGTTATGACAACACTTAGGATACTGGAACCAAGGAAGAGGTCAAGATACGGTGCTGCCAGAGTCAGCAATTAGGTCTGGTTAAGAGGTGGCCACCTACGGGAGAAAATATTTGGTTAGTCCATACTCTGTGGCGTTTAGGATGGGGAATGGTAATACGAAATACCATTATGATTTTGCCAGAATTCTGTTGAAATGGTGAAGTAATACAGGATATGTGTGTTTGGTGGGGGAGAACTAACATTTTTGGAGAGAAAAATAATTTAAAAGACATGTAGAAGGTGGGAGAATAATGACTGGAAACCATTCATCACAGAGATAGTTTATTGCGAAAAAAGGAAGACGCACATTAAGGAATTAACATTCTGGGAAAAAAACTAGCATTTTGTCTCTGCCGCTGTTGCTAATAATCACATGGATTTTTAAACGATGGAGTCATCTCTTAGTGAACGAGTGGAGGTTTTACAATACTTTGTTTGTTCTAATGAGTGAGGCTTGTAAATTATCCCTCTTTTCTGAGGTGCCTGCTTCCTCTTTAGTTAGATACATGCGTGGCTGTAGTCACATAGTCTCCCGATACTGAAATTCACGTCGTATTTTCGTAGTCAACATCGCTTCCACAACTGTAAGGGTTTTGTGTATGAGGTAGTACTTTTCTCTCCTTGGTTTTTTCAAAATGATCACATTTCTAAGGGTTCACTTTCTTAAAAAGAAGAGCAGCCCCATGACCCTCTCACAACACCTCCAGACAACTTTGCTGGCGCTTGGGCCGCTGAGGACGTGCAGGAGGCCTTCGTTTCCCTTCTCTTAGATGCTATGATGAAAACAACTCTGAATTTCACAGTTTGTCATTATCCATTGTCAGTCATTGCTCTATAATTAGCCTGCTTTTGAGAGTTTGGGAATTGGGAATTGGTCCACCGTGTAGGGATGTGCAACAGAAATAACCTAAAATGTTTTAAAATTTCCTTTAAAAGTTTGTTTTTATAACCTGGGGGAAAAAACCCTCCATGAGCCTTGAGATTCCCCAGTGTATCTTCATCATCCAATAATTTCCACTTTTCAGCTCATAATTCCTTTGTTACATATCATAACAATTAAGAGTAATCCACCCAGTCAGTCATTTACATCTCCCCCGAAATATAATGTGAAGAGCCAAGAGCTCCCAATAGGACTTCCCATCAAGAGTGTGCATGTACAGTTTGTAAAGAAATAGCAATGCAGATGAAGAAGATATTGTGTGTGTATATATTCATGATGGAGGACTTCTCAGCCATAAAAAAGTGTGAAATAATGCCATTTGCAGCAACATGCATGGAGCTGAGATTATCATACTAAGTGAAGTAAGTCAAATATCATGATACCAGTTAAATATGGAATAAAGAAAATGACACAAATGAACTTACTTACAAAACAGAAAGAGACTCATAGACATAGAAATCAAACTTACAGTTACCAAAGGGGAAAGGGGGGAGGAATAAATTAGGAGTTTGGGATTAACAGATACACACTACTGTATATAAAACAGATAAACTACTGTAGAGCACAGGGAACTAAATTCAATATCTTGTAATAACCTATAATGAAAAAGAATATGAAAAATGATATATGTATAACTGAATTACTATGCTGTACACCAGAAACTAACACAGCATTTAAATCAGCTATACTTCAATTAAAAATATCAATATGGCCTCAAAGGTGATATTTTATGAAGCAAGATGCATATATATAAAAAATTATTTTCTCCCCAAACCCCCCAAAACAGTCTGTGCTTATTTTATTTTATTTCTTACAGTAGAGACCAGAAGGCTGGCTATTGAGAAGAGAATGTTTTAAAAACACAGGGGCTGTCACTTAGTGAAATAACTAGGGTTAGAAGGTTGGATAACCGTGGATAGACATTATCACCTGCTCGGTTTTCTCATTTGTGAAGTACAGAGGATGGACTGGTTTGCTTTTCCAAGACCTCTTTGAGCCCCAAAAGTCTGGGGCTATGTGATGTGGAATCGGGGGAAGTAAATCCCGAAGAAGAAAAGAGAAACAGAAGGAGAGAACAGAAAAAGAATATGGAAACAGAGGAATGACTTCTCCAGGTTCCTAAGAATTCTGAGGGCAGATACAGGAGTCTGGAAGTTTTTTAATATTAAAAGAAAGCAAATGTAGTGGAAATTGTACATTTACTTAGAGGTAGGCTACTCAGATTATCTAAAATATCAGATTTTTTTTTGTATGAGTAAAATCACCTGGAGTGGGAAAACTAGTTAATCTAGAAACTATAATTGCAAAATAACTAGTTTGATGGATGGATATATAAGTAAGAAGGTAGGTATGTAGGTGGGTGGGTGGGTGGGTGGATGGACGGAAGGATGGATGAATAGCCACAAGTTCCTCAAGCAAAGAAAGTGACAGTTTTGTATATCCTTATGTTCACTGATACAGGAAAACAAACCTTAACGTGTCTGCTCACTCATTCATCTTCTAAACACTTAGTGAAACCCCTGCTCTTCATCAGCCTTGACCCTTGAATAAATCACACTCAAGAGTGGGAAATCCTCTCATTCTTAGCCGTTCCTTGTGTCTGGAGCACTCTGATTCCCCACTCAACAACACCCGGAACCTCCATCCTCTCCCTCATCTCTTTCCCCTACTTAAGCCACCCTTTGGACTCAGTTGAGATATCAGTTCCTCAGAAAAAACCTTCCCCAACCACCTGTTAAATTTAAATGCCTCTAATTCTGCATCTTTCGATGTAGAACCATGGTGCTACAAATGTCCGTAATCCATCATGTTTCACACTATTAGAGTGAATTCCAGCCTTATCTGTATCCCTGCAATACCGTGTGCCCCAGGATAGCAGGCATTTCTCTTTCCATCACCTCTGCACCCCCCAAATTCTAGTACAGGGTGTAACTGATAGTGAACGCCCTATTAGTATTCTGGAGGAAGCTTTTTGTTGGCCATTTTTATTTTGTCTGTTCTGTTTAGCATTTCTGGTTTACGAGCTCCTTCAGCTCCAAGTCTGGGGTACATGCGGCAAAACAAAAATCCCAGAAACTCACTCCTGTGTCAGTCCCTGGGTCCTGAAATCCCGAGCCAGTCTGCCTTCTTCTCTTCACCTTTCAGAGTGTTCTTGTGTTTGTTCTGCAGCCATCCTTAGTGGGAAGACTAGGGAAAAGTGTATCTTCTCCATCTTCTCACAAGTGGAAGACTAGTCACTTTATGTGGACCGTTTATCTGCCACTCATAAACTGTCTAAATTGATGTTTTGTGCGTAGTTCAGTGAGCTGGCCCCCTAGAAAGCCGCAGTCCTGCTCTGCAATTATAAACTGTCCTTCTTCCCAAAAGGTAACCATTGTCCTTGAACTTCATATAAATTACGTAATATAATAGGTACTTTTTTTTGTCTGGCTTCTTTTTCTCTCCTTCTGTGACAGAATGCAAACGTCCAATAAACACATGACAAGGTGTTTTATTCATCATCAGTGAGTTGCAAATAAAGCCACAGTGATAAAATTTAAAATAAGACAGTAGCCATGCTGGAGAAAACAGCTGGAACCATAATTCCTGCTTATGCATTGGCACCAAAAGCCACATATGGGAATGTCCAAAGCAGTACTGTTCATGATGGAAACAACCTAACCATCAACAGATGATGAATTAAATAAATTATGACAGATTCACGCAACCTAATTCTATATGACAACGAAAGAGGATACGTTCAGTAACATGGCCTTCATCCATCTTAAATGATCTTTACATATTTTACTTTTAATCTTGTTTAAAAAAGTCAAACTGTTTCCTGAAATAGGTTAGAAAGAGGAAATATGCTACACACAATATGTTTTATGCAATTTAAAACACTCATACACACAGATTAACTCCACATATTTTCCAATATGCATACGTATCTGAAATATATATTTTAAAAACATGTTAGTGGGTGTCATTAAAGGAAGGGAATTTTGAGTGAGAATAGGGTTATACTGGGACAATTACCAAAACAAATTCAATGGGAAAGGAGAATGGTGACAATTCTAGGTCCCTTCAATACCCCCCAAGTAGCAATAATAAAATAAATAGCCCCGGGAAATATAAGCAGAGAAGTGTACTCATCTTAAGATGCCAAGAATGACTTTTCTTCTGCTCCTTTTGGAAAACTACCACTTTCCTTCCAATATTAATTTTTTTCCCCCTTTGGTGAACCTCCCCCTCGCTTCTCCATGGAGTTAGTTCTCTTTTCCCCCGGCTTCCCCGGCCCTCTCTTCATACACATGGTTACTCTTCGTCCCCAGCTCTGCCTTCCTTGTTAAGCTGGATTTTCCCTCTGGGTCAGGGAATATGCACTTACGTCTCTCTACTCCTGCAGCTCATGGAGTGCCTGGTGCACAGCAGGTCTTGGCATCTGTCGATAAATAAATCAGTGAATAAAATAAGGACTTCACTTATTTAGACATCTCTACCTCATTTTGTAATGATCTCAGATACCTTCAGATGCATAATAACTCCTTACCCCCATGTCCACACAAGAGGCAGAACCAACAAGACATGGTGATTCGCTAGATAAGTGGTGTTGAGGAAAAACAAATGGTAAAACAGAGCAGATCTTATTTAAAATCCGGGTGTGTATCTCATGGTCTACATGAGCAGCTCCCACTGCATTCTAAGGAACTCAGTGATCCCGCGCAGTACAGAGAGTCACCAGCCAGCCTGGGCTTCCTCAGTGTCCTTGGACATGGTGTGGTAGACTTGGGCATTTCAGCAGCCTGTATTTCAAGGAGGAAACGGGACTGAGATGCAGGCAACCACCCCGTCCAAAGGCCTGTTAAATAACCACTCCATCGATGCCATCTCCCACCATACCCTGCATCTGGTGAGTTATCATGATTAACTAAGGAGACAAAATCCTCATCTTTCTGGCCAACTCTGCAAGAATTAAAGACAGATCTGTTTCCTAGGTCTAGGCACTGTGGCTAAGATTGCCTTGGCTATGGAGGGAAGAAACGGGCATTTAAGGCTTAAAGCCTGAGTCATCTTTTCCAGGCCAATTGTCAAGTGCCTGACGGATGGCTTGTGGCTGCCAAATGAGTTAATGGAGGAACACAGAGGGTTCCAGAAGGCAGAAGGACCGAGCAGTAACATAATCCCTCCCTGGAAAACATTGTAAAGAGAATTTTTGAGATTCACTGGCCCCCTCAGCATGACTCTGTAAGCTTTTAGAGCATAGTTCAAAATAAGTGCTAAGCTTTACGGATAAAGAGCAGGAGCTATTATGCGTGTTTGCTGGAGTTCCCGTTCTGTGTTTTGAATGTCAGTCTTCAAGGGGTGACATTTAAGATGCATCGTGATTAACAGCACAAATGGAATATTCATAATCCTTTAGAGGTTGTCCATGTGCAAGTTACACATATATTTGAATTGTAGGGCCCCGTCTACCAAATGGGTTCCTGCTTCCGAGGGAACCAGGGCTGTGTGTCTGGTTTCCTGGCAGGAGGATTCTCTCTGTGTCTCTCAGAACTCTCTGAACGCTGACGTTTCTTACCCTGCGGCCCATTTCATCTTCCAGAAATCCTTGAGATGCTTTGTTTCTTCCTTCTGTTACTAACCAGTGCTGTTCCCCCCCTGGCTAACTGAGATCCAACTTTCCCCAGGAGCCATTTGTAAAAGCACCTAAAACTATTATTGAGGGAATTTCTCCAGCCTTTCCCTTTTTTGAGCATGGTGTCCGTGATCAGTAAATGTCACTCTCAAAGAAAAGAAACTGCTTTTCTCAGACCCAAACCGGAACACCCCTACACAAACACCCTTCCATGTCTGTATTGATACTGTACATTCCAGAAAAAGTGTAGGCCACCTTTCAGATTCCACTGGAACCTTCCAGAACATCCCTTCCACTTGGTGGGCACCATCCTTCCCCTCCCTGTGCCCTCAAACCCGGCGTGCAGGCCTCTCATACAGCAGTGATCACACTGAGACCGCTGATCTACATGTCGGGAGCCTGAGGTTCAGAGTCTGAAGATGTGGCCAGAATCCCTACTGCGCACTCACCGTGTCCTGTTAGGGAGGTCATAACGCCTCTCAGGCTTCCTCTGACCTCATCTATAGAATGGGGCTAATAGAACTTAACGTTTCCAAGTTGATATGTAAGAATAAGAGAGAGTGAGTTTTTAATTGCTCTCTAATAGTCCTTAGCAAAAAGCATAAATGATCCTTCATGAATAAATCATGGGGCATTATACAGTGGAATATACACTCATTAAAACGGATAATGTACACATATATTCATGGATGCAGAACGATCTCTATGGCATATTACTGAAGGGAAAGGAAGTTACAGAAACATTTCATGCCCTGAGATCATTTTTATGTAAATATATATAAATCTAGAACATACCCATATATGTAGGTGCTTCTAGAAGGAGGCTTACAAAAACTCTAATAGTTATTTCTGGAAGGTGGTGGAATTTTGGAAGGTTTTTACTTTTCTTCCATATTCTTTTTGAATAGTGCCTGAATAATGATAAAGCTCTTATTTTGGAAATGAGTCTTTAGCAATACTATGCATAATATCACGATAAGTTTGAAGACTTGGAGAAGAAATGTGTGCTGCTGGCAGGTTGGTCATAGGTTCCAAAGCTGAATAAAGCAAAGACCGTTGGGGTTGGTGGGCATGTAAGCAGACACGGGTTCATTGTACCACGTATTAGTTGACTTTGGACAAGTATTTAACGTAGGTGAGCTTCCATTTTCCCCTCTAATAAAAACAAAACAGATTTTTATTTGATCTACAAGTTCCTCTCCAGCACTGACATTTGATCTTTCATTCATTTAACACACATTCACTGAGCACCTATTGTACGCGCACCTAAATATCAGAGATACGTGATGAAGAAGAGAGACCAGGCCCTTGGCCTCATGGAGCTTACATTCTAAAGGACACCGAGCAAGAAGGGAAAGAAGCAGGATGTTTCAGCCGTTGGACGCCGAGGTCTGCTGGCCATGGGGAATAATGGGGTGGGGGGTGGATTCTCAGCTGCAGGGCACAGCGGCAAGGGTCAGAGCTGGGAGGGGGAACAGACCAGGCGTTTCTGAAGAGCAGAAAGGCCAGGGTGAGCTGAACCCTGTGCCTCTTAAAACTGTGACCCTGAATGCATGGAAGAGAATACGTAAAGGGAAATGCTAATGACCAGCCAAGAAGAAACTTTAGGTATTTCCTGCCTGTGACCTCCTCAGATAGGAGATGTTAATAATTTCAGAAATGTAGAAAAGATCCGCTTTTGATAACTGTGTGTGCATCTGGCTGTAATGAACAGAAAAACACAGCTCACACAGGGCTTCTTAGCCCTTCGGGACTCGAGGAAACCAAAGCTGAGATCAAATCAATTGTGTAAGTTCTCACTGCTTTTGAGTGGAAGAGCTGGAATATTTGGAGTTTAAGTTCATGGCCCTTCCACTAAACGGAGAATCAAGATTCACGTCATCCTCCGTCTCACAGGGGCTACAACCAGCTAGAAGCAGCCCATGTCTGCTCTGTTCAGAGAGAAGAGGCAGCCCTTAACCAGAAAGCAGCTGCAAGACACGTGGACCTCGTGCCCTCTTCCAGGCGTCTCCAGTGGAGACGATTCCGGTGCAGCCAACGGTGCCGTTCAGATATTACCTCAGTATTCGTGTTGCTCTTGTTCTTATTAATTGGTCCTTAGAAAAGACAAGGTGGTAAGGATGTAAGCTGGATCATACTCACCCTGACGAGTCTCCAAATTTAAAGACGGGCCGTGGTGCTGAGGAGAGACCCGTCCTGAGTTGCTGTGAGGACTGCAGGTTGGCACGAACAGTTGCTCAGAGTAGGGGCTGTTGTGTTGTTGTTGTTGTTGTGTTGTTGGCTGTAAGACTTGGGGCAAAGCACTGGATTTCTCTGGGCTTGAAGGCAGTTGCATCGGGGCAGCCAGAGGGTGACAATGAATGCAGGACTCCCGGCCCTTCCTTACAGGCTGAACGCCTCATTTGTCTTGGCCCCTTGGCTTCTCCTTCAAAGCGTAGATGTGGTTCTTACTAACTGATGGTAAAAGAATGGAGCGGGCAGGCCTTCATTCTGTGAAGACTCTCCCTGCGTTTTCCATCATGCCTCTGCCTCTCAGGCTGCATCTCTCCTTCCCTTGAAGACTGGCTACTTCTTCACCAAATCCGGGTTCTGCTGTTGTTTGGGGGCCAGCAGAGCAGAGCCAAAACTCGACCCCGGAGCGGGATACATCTGAGTTCAAATTCTGACCCCATGCTCACGGTGGAATCTAGGATAACTATCTTGATCGTGTTAAGGTTTTGTAGAGATTAAATGAAATACCATATAGAAAAATGTCTATAGCGTAGGAGAAACCCAAGACATGTTAGCCATTATTATTATCAAGGGCCCAATTGCCAAACCCTATGCCCTTCTCATATGTCTCATTATCCATGATGACTCTGATGCATCAGACAGTGAAGGAGAGCCACTCCATCACTGAGACCCCCTCTCCTTTCTCCTTGTCGGTTCTCCACCCCTGGACAGTCTGACCATCCCCCCTTTTTCCTTCCTTTGCTGTTCTCTTTTGTACCCTTCATAAGCACGGCTGTTCTAGTTAAAGTAGTCTTGATAGGCTCTTTTTACCAAGTGGCTCTACAAGAAGCCAAAGTCCACAGAATGAAGGTCCAGTCTCTTTATCCAAACTTGGGGCAGAGCAACAGGGGAAAGTTGAAAGCATTATCCACGCTTCTGCTTGGCAGTGTGACTGTTAAAGGCAGTCACATGCCATCAGGAGGAGGGCTTTGCTGTCTTTACAAATTAACAAGTAAGTAAATGAACCCAGAGTGGGAGCTTCCAGTTCAAGTATGAAGATAAATTTCTGCATGCCTCCCACTTCTGCTGGGTAGATATTTAACCAGTAACCAGAGTGAAATGGACCATGAAGGGAAGCTACAAAAGTCACAGGGTCCTGCTGCTGGCTCGAGACTTAGGATAATTCTCTGGAACTTGAATTTCCCAACCTCCAGTGGAAAAGAGGTCATCCTGACAGCTATGGCTGAAATGTCACTGCAGCTTCTAAAGCAGGACTTCCAGTCTTCTGTGAGGTCTCACCCCATTTCATCCTGAAGGGGTATCTCCCACAGGACCGTGAAAATGTACACTCCTGCTCAGGGATATCAGTGCTTTATCAGGTGTCCTCTGGGAGTTACTCTGCTGGTCTACCATCCACTAACCTCCAGTTCATGGAGCCCGTCAGTCCTCTGCAGCGTCCTCTGGGCATCCCTTTCAGTACATCAGTGTCCCCTCAGTACCAGCTCAAGGCTGGCTTTCATGACCACTTGGGAGGACTCTCATCACGCCAGGACCTGGAATTAAATAAGCATGATCGTCTGGGTCCCACCGCAGCAGTGTCTGTGACTCCAGCCTCAAGGCATCCTACACAGAGACAGCGCCCCCCATTTCTGCTAGCAGCGCACAGACTCAGACAAAGCGCCTCTGTTCCCTGAGAGGATCTGTGGACCTAACGACCTTTGTGCAGACCCCTGACCCCACAAACCGTTGAACCCCACATTCTCAGACGGTATGACTCTCAGTTTAAGATCCTCTCTTAAACCAACACAGACAGAATCTTCAACATCAAGAAGCTTATTTGATTTTAAATTCCAGCATTTTCTAGAAGCATCCAGGGTCTTTCTCCATTCAGTGTGCTCAGGACAATTGGAGTAATGAGCGCCTAGGCCATCTTAGAGCTCAGGGGGCTGCAGGAGCAGTCTCCTCTCACCACAAGCTGCGGGCTGAGGAACGGGATGAACTCGGCGCAGTCCTGGCCGAGTGGAGCTCAGAGCCCTGCGGGAGGACAGAGTACTTTGTCACTGATCACTCAGGGAAGGTTGCCATTGTTTCAGAGTCCAGATTCGTTCTGCTGGCCACACGACAGGCCCAAATAAGACTTTGGCTTCATTGGTTTTCTCTCTTGTTATTCTGTTTTTAATTCAGTTGACTTCTGCTCTTTTTTTTTTTATTGATTTATAATCATTTTACAATGTTGTGTCAAATTGTAGAGCTCAATTTTTCAGTTATACATGAACATACATATATTCATTGTCACATATTTTTCTCTGTGAGCTACCATAAGATCTTGTGTATATTTCCCTGTGCTATACAGTATAATCTTGTTTATCTGTTCTATAATTTTGAAATCCCATCTATCCCTTCCCACCCTCCACCCCCTTGGCAACCACAAGTTTGTATTCTATGTCTGAGTCTATTTCTGTTTTGTATTTATGCTTTATTTTTTTGTTTTTTAGATTCCACATATGAGCAATCTCATACGGTATTTTTCTTTCTCTTTCTGGCTTACTTCACTTAGAATGACATTCTCCAGCAACATCCATGTTGCTGCAAATGGCGTTATGTTGCCGGTTTTTATGGCTGAATAGTATTCCATTGTATAAATATACCACCTCTTCTTTATCCAGTCACCTGTTGATGGACATTTAGGCTGTTTCCATGTCTTGGCTATTGTAAATAGTGCTGCTATGAACATTGGGGTGCAGGTGTCATCCTGAAGTAGATTTCCTTCTGGATCCAAGCCCAGGAGTGGGATTCCTGGGTCATATGGTAAGTCTATTCCTAGTCTTTTGAGGAGTCTCCACACTGTTTTCCACAGTGGCTGCACCAAACTGCATTCCCACCAGCAGTGTAGGAGGGTTCCCCTTTCTCCACAGCCTCTCCAGCATTTGTCATTTGTGGATTTTTGAATGATGGCCATTCTGACTGGTGTGAGGTGATACCTCACTGTACTTTTGATTTGCATTCTCTGATAATTAATGATATTGAGCATTTTTTCATGTGCTTATTGATCATTTGTATGTCTTCCTTGGAGAATTGCTTGTTCAGGTCTTTTGCCCATCTTTGGATTGGGTTGTTTGGTTGTTTCTTATTAAGTCGTATGAGCTACTTATATATTCTGGAGATCAAGCCTTTGTCGGTTTCATTTGCAAAGATTTCCTCCCAATTAAAAGAACAAGAGAAATCCCCTGAAAGAATGATCAATGAAATAGACATCCATAGCCTACTAGATCAAGATTTCAAAAAAGGAGTGCTTAAAGTATTGAAGGAACTAAAAGAGATAGTGTTTAGAGATATAAAATATATCAAAAATGAAATCGAAGCTATAAAGAAGAACCAAGTAGAATTGGTTAGCTCATTGGCTGAGATGAGAACAGATCTAAAGACTGTGCAAAGCAGAGGAGATGATGCAGAGGAACGAATTAGTGACCTAGAAGACAGGGCTTCTGCTCTTAACTGCAGTGTTCCCTGCCTTCCCCTTTTGCTTTTCTTTTTCTAGTTCCTTAAGGTAGAAATTTAGGTTGTTGATTTGAGGTCTTCTTATATAACTTCTACCAGATGAGAGGTTCCTGTCTTTTTTTTTTTTTTCCAATTGTTTTGCTGAATCAGACTCATAATTCGGTGAAATACACATGTTAAGGGGTAACTGTGTATCCCAGAAAAATAAAAGGCACCCCATAGGCAAGGGATTGATTGAAGAAGCCACCTGGGGGAAGCCCTAGCATTATTAGTCCCAGGCTAGAAGAAGTCTCAAGCCTTCCCAGTACTGCAGCCACACTATTTGGAAATGGCTTTGCAGAGATGGAAGATGCGAGTACTGCATCAGTTATTCTCCCTAGAAAACACATGGCAATAAACACTGGTCCTCCTGGAACTTGGTCCAATACACCAAAGAGAATTATAATTCCTCCTGAGACAAACATTCCTGCTACAAACATAAATTTTGCTCCAATATGTACAAGATATTTTCCAAATACCAGAGATACCAGCAAGTCAAACAAAGCATAACTTCCAAAGATCATACCAATTACTGTATTGTTTGACTCCTTTCTTTTCAGCCTCCTTGGGGAAAAAAGAGTCCAAGGTTAGAACAGCACATCATGGAACCCAAGTTAATGGAAGCTGCTGACGTTAGGACAAAAATTGGTTCTCTTGAAAGCCGCCTGGGTGTTTCCCTTGCACTTCCTGGAGGGCCATTACCCCTTAATGTGCAAGACTAAGGCAGGTCCTGAGAGCATGTAGCATCATGCTGTGATTAAGTTTCCAAAACCCAGAAGCCACTTCCTTAGATGTGGCATTTTATCACCACGTAGGCCCCATGGTGGTGAAGAAATGGCTTAGGATCATGCCAAACCAAGGCGTACGAGTCCCACATATCCAGCTGGTAAAGTAAAATTCTCTAAAACAAAGAAGGACAGGTTAGGACCAAGGAAGCCAAAACATGAGCTGAGTGAGGTGATGGTGAAGGATATAGGGTAACCTTGGGTAAAGTGATGGGTTTCCAGAATAAGTGTTTCCCTGTTGATTAACACTTTAAAAGCAACTTCTACCAGTGGAGAAGGGTTCATTCCAAGTGTATCATCTAATTTTTTGCAATTTTCTTACATTTACCATTCTAGCATTTTCAGGGGCCTCAGGATCTGCTATAGACAGATGATAAATCCTTTCCAAAAATTTAGAGAGGTCTTCACTTAGTTTTGCTGAATTTCTTTAATTTTGTTAAACCCAGTCTGCTGGCTGTTTGCATTTAGGCCCCCCATGGGATAATGGAGCAGGGGAAATTGTCCTGTGCTGGGAGTGGTTCCTGGTCCAGACTGGGTGCCCTGTCAGGTCTTAGATGACAATACCAGACCAGGCCCCTGTGCCCCAGGAACTAACACAGGATTTTCTAATTGATCCCTATAAGGGGAGGGAGCCAGTCCGACCACTTCCTGAGCTCCAGTGTCGGGAATTGGGGCTGACTGTTCAGGAACGGAAGGCAGTGGAGGGGGTGGATACTTTGGACAGCGAGCTCAGCCGAAAGAGTTAAGGTTTGAAGCAACATATCCTGTCATTCCTTTCCTTTTCTTACTTTCCCTAATGTAATAGCACAAATGCTTGCACATAGGAGAGTTTATCATTCTTCCCTCTTTTTCAAAGAATGTCTATAATTGCAGAGTTGTATAGAGCCGTTCAAAGGCCACCATTCCTCAGCGTTTTATTGTAAAATCATAAATAGCAACTGATCCTCTCTAATCATTTTTGCCGTGGCATCAACCGGCCGGGCTGAATTCTGGGCTGGGGCTTTTGGTGATTTTAGGAACCAGGTGGAACCTTTATATTCTTCCTGGGAACGTCCCTCTCTCAGACAAGAACAGACAGGTTTTGTTTTGTTTTGTTTTGTTTTTTGTTTTTTCTGTTCCTTTCCTCCATTTGACATCAGTAAAATTTTAAGTATCATAAAACTGACTTGGCTGTAAATGGAGAAATAGTACCAGAACAAAATGAAGCAAAAAACCCAAAGGACAAATAGAAAACTCTGAATAAATGCTCAAGTCTGGTCTTGGAGTTTTGCATATACCAGTGACACAGGAGACCACAAATGGTCTAATTAACATGGCAAGAGTGGCAGTATATGGGGATTAACCTGCATAAACCCCTTGTAGGGATCCGGGCAGGTACTATGGCCACACATTGTTCCTCTTCCTCTTAGGCATGGGTTTTTAGTTATTCTCAGACCACTTATCCAAAATGCACCACAGAGGACTTTCTTTAGAGATAGTTGAAATATTCCGCATTTTTTAAAGACAGAAATACAAGACAAACAATATACAAGCAATGCACACAAATGCTAGCATCCAAAGAAAGCAATGAACTGGTTCACAAATCAGGTAAAAGTCCAGCAACTATTTCGTCTCTCCAGCAGGGTACCCCACTCAAATACAAAATGAACTGGTTTATTCCAGAGAAAAAAGCCCCAAACATAGAGGTAAAAAGTTTCCAGCTGTACACACCAGAGCGGCTTACCCTACCTACTGTATGGAGCCTGTCAGCTCCCAGATGTCAATTTCTTGCTCCAACTTCCAAGCACTGGGGCGGCTGGTGCCGTTTTGGAGCATTTTGAAGGGAAGATCCTCAGGACAAGTGGTCCTGGCAGCTGCTTGGGCCTTACCCCAAAATTCCCAAGCCAGGGCTGCCTGGCCATGAGCAGCAGGGCCCCCGGCTGGCTTCCTCAAAATTTGTTACCGAGTCCAAACTCATTCCACTCACTGCACATCAGGCCGATAAATCTGGAAATGAGGTGTTGGGGCAAGGAATTACGACTTTATTTGGAAAGCCAGTAGACCAAGAAAGTAGGGGACTCATTTCCTGGAGAACCATCTTACCCAAGTCAGAATTCAGGCTTGTTTTATACTGAGAAGGGTAGGACGGTATGGTTGATTGGTGCAGACTTCTTGGTGTCAGAATCCTTTGTCCTTGCAGCTGTTCACGTAGGTTATGATGTTCATCTAAACTTCCAACAAGACAAACCTTATTCTCTGTTCGGCAACTACTTATCTCTATATGGAAAAGTGTTAGACCCTTAAAGATCAGAGCCTTGAGAGTGGGTTACCCTGTATATTTCAGGCTATTGGCAACATTCTTTTACAAAACGTGCAGAACCAACATGACTAAGCACAGGAGATAGAGCACAGGGTTAAAGCCAAAGGAACAGATCTAATATGGAGTCAGATTTGTTCTTCCCTATTAACCATGAGAACACAGCATTGGTTTGGAAATCTAAATTAGACTAAAGGAGTCAGGGAAGATTTCAGGAGTAATAAGTGTTTGGGGATGTGTTTTGAAGAAGAAAAGAAGTTAGCTAAATAACAAAGAATGAAATAGAAAGGGAATTTATGTGAAAGAAACACATGACTAAAGGCTTGATTTGTTTTGGCAACCACAGGTAATTCCACAATTTCCTAGGGAAGGTAGCTATGATTTATCAGATGAAGGATTTCTGTTACTAGGATGGGAGTGGAGTGAGGAGGAAGGATATACTAGCTCATTTAACATGTCTCTCGAGGGGACAACACTTAAACTTATGCTATTGGAGTTTATATCTGCAAATCCCAGACTCGGAATTTATCCCTCCCCCGCTGCTTCCCCCCTGGTAACCATAAGTTTGTTTTCTATGTCTATGAATCTGTTTGTTTTGTAAATAAGTTCATTTGTGCCATGTTCCTTAGATTCCACATGCAAGTGATATCATATGATATCTGTCTTTCTCTGTGACTTAATTCTTAGTATGATAATCTCTAGGTCCATCCATGTTGCCACAAATGGCATTATTTCATTCTTTTTAATGGCTGAGTAATATCCCAATGTTTACATATATCACATCTTCTTTATCCAATCCTCTGTCTTAAACATTTAGGTTGGTTCCATGTCTCAGCTATTGTGAATAGTGCTATAAAAAAAAACCCAAAGGGAAAAAAAAAACTTATGCTATTGGAGAATGACTAGTGTTAATCGAAGCTAAGCATTTACTAAAATGGAAGATGACATCTTCTAGCTGCTCTTCAATTCTTAAAATCCAAAGATGAAGAGTGCCTTATTGTAAGCCCCAGTATGCTTGCCCACTAAAACTGGAATTATCCATGGACCCTGGGGGGCTTTCCTTTACTTCCTTAGAAAACCTCCCTGTGGCCCCACACTAGTTCAGGCTGCATTTGTACACGCTCATTATCCTGTGCTTTTCCTTATCACAGTTCATGGAAAATGTGTGTGTGTGTGTGTGTGTGTAGACTTGAGGCTCCACAGTCCAAAAAAGCATGGATTTTGAAGCCAAAATGAGTTCAAATCCAAGTTCCACCATTTACAGATTAGTGACTTAGAGCAAATTACTTAGCCTCCCTAAAACCCCAGTTTTCTCATCTATGAAATGGGAGAGATACTACCCAGCCCAATCGGATGGCCCTAAGGATTAAATAAAGTAAAAAACGTGAAGGGCTTAACCCTGAAATGCACAACAAAACTAGGGCACATCCCCTCTGCAGGATCTCTTTGCCTTATTCCAAAACTGAACAGAGGAAAGAGGAGCGTGCTCAAGCCGGGGAACCCCATCCCGGCTTCCTCCGTCACTGAGCCCTATAAATAACTTAGCTAAGTCACCAGCTCCCTTTGAGTCGCTGTTTCTCAGAGTGTAGAAGAAGGGAGTTCCTGCAGGTGGTCCCTCCTGGCTGGATCAGCCATTCGGGGTTTGGTCTGAATTTTCCCTCTCCTTCCTAAAGCATCCCCTGTCTCCACCCTACTGTGCGCGTCCTGCCTCCCCGCAGGGCCTCCTGAGGACGCGGCCCCCTCCTGCCCAGCTGCTCCCTCGGGGGCTGCGAAGCCCCGCCCCGGAGCTGCCTCCCCCCACCCCCTTCTCCGGCGGGTGGACCATCCCGAGCCCGCGAGCCCGCTGCCGAGTGGCTGTCACAACTGTGCGGCCTTAGGAGAGGTGGCCGCGGGCGTGGCAGCGCGGGGCGGGCGCTCCCTCCCCTGGCCCGCGGGGGTTGCGGGGGAGGTGGGCAGGGCCCGGGTCGGGGCGAAGCCGGAGGAGGGCGCCTCGGCGCCTGGTCGAGGATGGGAGTCCCCGGCATCCGGAGCTGAGCCAGCCGGCGCTGCGGGGAGGGCGCGCCGAGGAAGGCGAGCCTCGCTGTTCCTCCGGGAGCCTAACACCGTTCCCGCGCCGCCACGATGATCCCTCCGAGCGGCGCCCGTGAGGATGGCGTGGACGGGCTGCCCAAGGAGGCGGCGAGCGCCGAGCAGCCGCCCTCTCCTGCATCCACCAGCAGCCAGGAATCCAAGGTACCGCGCACACTTGCCCCAAGAAAACACAAACTGTCTCCTCTCCTCTCTGTCCACCTTTGTTTCCTCCGAACTGACGCTGGCACCGGAGGCTGAGACGTGTCCCTAGTTCCACCAGGTCTTAAGGACTGTATCTACCTTGAGACTTGGTCCGGCTCCTGATGCTGGACCACATCCCTTCCTGCCCACACAGCCCCAGGGCTTTGCGTTGGGCATCTCTGAGCGAGCACCCGCAGTTCACGTCGCCTCGGGTTCAGATCGCTTTCTTGGGTGGTGATGGCGTGATTGTTCTGTGGTTTGAACCTGTGTGTGTCCAAAGCGCATGTAGATACTAGGCAGCTTCTGAAAGCCGAGGGACAAACAGCCAGGGATACTTCTCCAGAAAAGCTGGGGCCCTTGTGGACCAGCAAAGTGTTGTCTGTATCCCAAGGGCCTGAGACCCTTTGCTTAATAGCTCATCCCTAACTTCAGATAGCACTCATTACAGGGGAAAAAAAAAAAAAGATTAGGCAAAGGGCAATACTGCATTTACCGGAAAGTTGATGTTCTTCTTGTGGAAGTTAATACTTGAACTTACACTTGCATTTATGAGAGTTAAAGTAACATACACAAAACCAACCCCGCAGTACTTCTGTCAGTTACGCTTCCTCTGAAACTCTCCTGGGTGCCAGGCACATGTTTGGAAATCTTGGAAAAGAATCAAGTAAAATGCAGCTGCTAGCAGTGCAATGCCAAATGGCATGTGAGCTGGGAGTGAAAACCCTAAGATGGAGTTTGCAGTTATATGGATTTTTTTTTTTACGTGCAGGACTCCTGGCTCTTTATCCAGATTTCCTTTTGAGTTCCTTGGGCGTCTTTGAAATGTGGGGCAGTCCTTAAGTAGGAATGGAGGAAAGGACAGTGTCAGTTAGGAGAGCAGGTCAGAGGTGGCACAGACAGCTGCCATCCTTGTCTCCCTTCTCACACATCCCTGGGAGCCGCTGACACACCAGCAGGTTCAAAATCATAGCTTAGTTGCTCTCAGTTTAAGTGACGCTGCTCTCTGTGTGTACCCCAGCTTCCGGGAGTTAACCATCAAGGGATGGTAACCCAAGAGAGAGCTTTGCATTATGTTTATTTTATTTTATTTATCTGATAAATGCCTTTCTTAAAATTCAGCTGGAAATGGGGCAAAAGCCCCAGCTTCCAGGATCATCATGAGGAGTAGTGAGATGAGCTAACGTCCATCCCGGTGCAGACTAAGGACGCAAACGTTGTTTTTACCTTTATCCTTCTTGATGTAAGGAGATGCGATCTGTCTCGCACGATGATTCACTCCAAAGCAGTCTCACAACCCACACATGTGTACCACTGCCCCTCCGACCGGAAGTTTCTGGGTGTCTCATCATTGCCCATCACTGACATTCAATCACCTAAGCGACAGGAGACAGTGGCCATTTCAAAGGGGATCTGGAATACTGTCAATGAATGCAGCTAAACTCCAGAGTGAAACTAGCATTCGAGTCTTTGCACTGGGCCTCTTGCTGTGTAGTAGGTCTGTTCTGGAAAGGGCTTAGCATGTGGGTAGACAGCAGCATGGTGCAAACACACTGTATGGGCTCGCTACTTATAGATCTCCATGTAAATTCTTTGGCAGAGCAAGAACCACATATGTAATGCTGTCATACCCTTCATTATCCACCAATTTACCTGGCTTATGGTGTCAGATTTGTACACGTCAGTTTTTCTCCAAGCGTATTTATACCTTCCTAAATCTGCTGTCATGGCTTAGGTGTTCTCCATCAGTGGAGGTGGGCTATGGAGGACGGGGGCATGAACCCCAAGAAATCGAAAGCAAAATCGTGTGCCTGAATATGAAACAAACTTTTGGCTTAGCATTTGTGATACTGTCCAAGGGCCCGTGCTTCTCACAAAAGGCTAAACTGCTGGTGTGGAGAATGTGTGGTGAGGGAGCAGGGTGGCATGACAAGAGGCAGAGGAAGGTTCTGTTCATTCTCCACCGGGAATGCCACATTGGAAGGCTCACTGGCGTTTACAAGGGTCTCCCGCCTTGAAGATGGCTGGCGAGGAAAATGGGGACAAGGCACTGGGAGTCAGCCCACCTCCCTCTCCTCTGAAGTGGTGTGTTTGTCAGCATACTGTGTGGGACAGGCATGGTTCCGGCCCCTTGGGGCATTAAGCTACTTTCTCACCAAAGACTTTTAAAATCAGTTTTTTTTCTTTTCATGTTATTAAGTCATGATTTGATTCATGTTAGTTTCAGGTGTACAACCTAGTGACTCGACCTTTTTATAGATTATTCATTACACAGAGTTATGACAACATTACTGACTATGTTCCCTGTGCTGTACGTTACATCTTGTGACTTACCTGTTTCGTACCTGGATGTCTGTACCTCTTAACCCCCGTCACCTCTTTCACCCCTTCCCCCCGCCTCCCTCCCCTCTGGCAGCCACTGGTTTGTTCTCTGTATCTGGGAGTCCCTTTCCCTTTTGTTGTATTTGTTCCTTTGTTTTGATTGTTAGATTTCACTCCAAGTTTTTAAAATATTTTTTTCTCTGATTATAAGAGTAACAAATACTCTCTGTAGAAATTTGAAAAGTCCAGAAAAAAAATAAAGAAAAGAAAATCACCCACCGGTCACAATCCAGAGGCAACTACCGATAATAGTTCGATCACGTCTTTGTCTTTGTCCATTTACGTAGTTGAGAGAACAGCGGTGAGCGTCTGCTGAGGGCTTGCTCTGTGTTGGGCACAACCTGACCCTTCACAATAATCCTTTGAGGGAAGCTGTGCTATTATTTCCCTTTTATGGGTGGGAAAGGGGAAGCTCAGATAGGTCACCCGTGACTGCAGAGTTAGTTCAGTGACGTAGCAAGGACAGGGACCTGGGTGGCATAGCTCCGGAGGACAAGTTCTCAACCCCCGTGGACCCGTCTCTCATGCCCGTGTTCCATCCTACATCCTTCTGTTGCATCTGTTATCCTAACCAAGTATTTTCTACACCACGAAAACGCATTTGCAGCTATATTTTGTTCCTCTCATCTTAAGAAATCTTTGACGATGGATTGAGCCACACTATCACGTGAAATGATTAAAGCCCAGTTCTTGTCCAGCTTCTTTGCATTTGGTCCTCCTATTCTTTCCCCGAAAGTGTATTTATGAAAGTGATTAAGTGGAATATCACAGAACCATCAGAAAGTCGGCTCACAACAAACCGTCTAGTCTACAGGGTCCATTAGAAGAATGAACATGATTCAATGCCCTGAGCACGTAAAATGAAAGTCCATTTTCTATGCAGATTCTTTGGAATGCTAAATCATAGAATATTAGAATTAGAAATATTCTAATTCTAATAAATATTAGAAACACTAGAGATGGTCTATTCTGGATATTTTTTAATTATGGATAATTTTTATTGTGTAGAACTTACTTTATTATGGAAAATTTCAATACACACAAAAGGAGAGAGAACAGTATAAAGCATCATCATGTGCCTAATCCCCTGGCTGCACCAGTTATCAACTCATCGACAGTCTCGTTGCATCTGATACCCCCACCACAGCCACCACCCCTCCCGGTACACACTGGATCATTTAGAAGCAAATTCCAGACATCTGAGCATTTCATTCATAAATATTTCAGGTTGAATCTCTAAAAGATAAGGGCTCTTTTTCTAGACATGACTACAAGCCCATTATTACTACTCCGCATGTTTCAAGTCAAGGGTCGGGATGTTCTTTGGAGGTCCGCAGATACATGTGAACAGCCAGAACTTTCAAAATTGCCCACGTACACGCACGTGCGCACCGTCTGGGGAAGGGACCCATAGCTTATACCAGATCGATAAAGTGTTCAGAGTATTCGAAGCTTATTTAAATACCTCCCCCTTTTTTCTCTGTTGAGTAAATCGAGGCCCTGAGAGAGGCAGTGACTTGCCTAAGATCACACAGATAGTTGCTGCCAGGCCCCTGTGTAAGAACTGTGTCCTGGATCTTGGGTACCCCACACAGTTTCCGCAGGGTAAATTCTGGTAAGCACAAGTTGTAATGTAGTTTATATGGTTTTGTTTTTCATAAAACTAGCTGAGTTGAAAGACTTTGAAAGCCATTAACGAACCTCACCCCTGTGACTTTCCATACATTCTCCCAGGAAGGCTACAACCTAGTGCGTTTTCTAAGTGTTTGACAGAGACCATTCAATACTAAGAAAAATGTCATGTTTCAGCATCTCTTATTGCAGTGAATGTCTATTCTCCTGTTGACTGCATGGAAATCTTACTAGGGTCTCATGTGGCCTGCAGGTTTGGTGCACAGGTGCCGCCTGCCATCACTTGTATGACATCTTGATGATATGAAGGGTTCTGAGGTCAAATAAACAAGAGCTCACATCTCTTCCCATCAGTTGCCCCCGCTGTGTCTGTGGGCAAGCTGCCTAACCTCTCGGAGCCTGGGCTTCCCAGTCTCTAGCAGGGGGATGCTAACTCCCGACTGGCATGGCTTTTTTCTAAGGCCCGAGAATATATAAAACACCCAAAATGTTGACAGCATTTGTGAGCATAAAGCGTTGTTTACTTTCTCATCCTGCTTCAGATTAGTTGACTGTGTCACTGGCCGATTGCAAATGTCATCATTGGGAGAATTTCAGTAATCAAAGCTGACGTTCCAGTAATATAACTGAGTTTTCCTCCCTGTGGACTTTCAGTTATGCTGTTGACTGCAGTGAGATTTCCTCTTAGCTATTTTGCACACCCAAGAAGATAGGCCATAGACTCACCAGCATGTGACTGATCTTGGAAGCGTGATACAGCCCTGGAGCTATGGACTAGGTGTCCCCCCAGTTCCTGGATGGTTCTCTCTGAACCTGGACCACCTTCTGAGCTAACAAGAAGTCCCTAACCATGAGGATGTGCCCCGCATTTCCCAGAAATACCAAAATGTGCTTCCTGATACATAAACATTTGAATATATTTTTCACTAATTTCATGGGAAGTAGAATTGCTCAGTCTGGAAGTAAACCCTTCGAAGGTCTTTTATTCTCATTGACACAGTGCTCTCTAGAAAGAGCCTCTCATAGCCTTTTCTCTTGTAAACTTTTTATTGAGGTATGACATCATTCCAAAAAGTGCCCATATTGTAAGATGACAGCTTAATGAAATTTCAGAAAATAAATTCTTGATCTGTAGGTAACCAATGCAAAAATCATGAAATAGAATGTTATCAGCGCCCCCAGAACCATCCTCATACCCTTTTCTGTCACTACCTTCCCAAAGGTGATTAATATTCTGACTTCTAACAACATAAACTCATCTTCCTTATTTTTGAACTTAATATAAATGGAATCATACAATGTGTATTCTTTTATGCCCTGGCTTCTTTCACTTTGAATTACGTTGTGAGACTCATCTCTGCCACTGCATGCAGCAGTAGCTTTCATTTTCATTGCTACGTAGCATACCACTGTATGAGGAGACCACTGCCTGTGCACTCTGCTCATTATGGACATTTGGATTGTTTCTTGCTTTTGGTTGCTGCTTTGACCATTCTTATACGTACCCCTCATGGCCCTTCTGTTGGGTGTATACAAAGGAGCAACACTGCTAGGTTTACGGTATACGTACGTATGTTCAGCGTGGGTAGATATTGTTAACTTTCCAAAGTAGCTTTGTCAGTTTATTCTCTCCCCAACAGTGTATAAGAGTTCCATCTGATCCTCATCCCACCACCATTTGGTATTGTCTGTATTTCTCGTCTCAGCTTTCCTTGTAGGTGATTAGTAGTACTGCACTGCAGATTTAACCTGTATGTTTCCAACGACTAATGTGTTTAGCAGTTATGCTTTGGGGCATGAGAAGAATGTCTTCTCTTGAAGTAATTATTCAAATCTTTTGCCTATTTTCCTATTACGTTGTCTGTCATTTTCTTTTTAACTTGTAGGAATTCTGTATATATTCTAGATCTATGACTACTTTAAAAGATAATTGTATTGCAAGTATCTTCTCCTATGCTGTGGCTTGCCTCTTAACAGAAATTCTTGTTGAATTCAGTCAGTTTATTAATTTTCTCATTTGTGGCGGTCAGTGCTTTTGTGCTCTCCTTATGCAGTCGTTGCCTACCCCACACATGTGCAGGGACTCTCCTGTATTATTTCTTAGAAATGCTATTGCTTTGCCTTTTACACATAGGTCTATAATCCAGCTGAAATTGCTTTTTGGGTACGGTTTGAGGTAGGGGTCAAATTCATTATGGTGCTGCGCTGCCACCTTTGCCTTAAATCGGATGGCTGTATTTGCCATTTACATGGAGGTTGCTATTCTGCCCCATTGGTCTACTTGGCTAATCCTGTACCAGTACCTCACTGCCTTAAATGTAATGGCTTTATTAAAAACTCTCAATATCTGGCAGTAAGCCTTCTAGCTTTGCTCTGCTTTTTCAAAATTGTTTTGGTCATTTGGGGCCCTTGACATTTCCATATGCATTTTTGAATCAGCTAATCAGTTTCCACAAAAACACTTTATAGGATTTTGATTGGGGTTGCATCGAATCTACAAATCCATGTTGAGAGAATGGGCATCCTTATAGTATAAGTTCTTCCAATAATATATCCCATTGCAAAGACTCTGCTTCTACCAAGTGCCCCAGAGCATCATTACCTGAGAACCAAACTTTGTGTTACTTTTTTCCAGTTTGGCATTTCTCAGACCAAGTTGTGTTGTATAAATTTAAACCCCAAATCTATGTGAAGGCAGAGCTGTGGTTTTGAATTCCCAGGGAAATATTTGTTTATTGTCTACCTTATGTCTGTACTAAGGTTTCTTTCTCATCAACCTGAGTTGGTGAGAAATTTGTTTCTGTCCCATTCTTCCTTTTCAGATTTCTACTCCATGTACACATTAGAATTCAGTCTCCCTAGAGTTTGTTTTTTTTTAATTTATGGTAAAATATATATAACAGAAACTTTACCAACACCAGCTTTTAAATGGTTACATTTTAAATGTAATTTTTTGTGGCATTAAATACATGCATATTGTTGTGCAACCATCACCATCTTAGGAACTTTTTCATCTTCCCAAAATGAAGCTCTGTACCCATTGAACAGTTACCCCCCATCTCCTTCTCCCTCCAGCTCCTGGCGACCACTGTTCTACTTTTGATTCTATGAATTTGACTACTCTGGGTACCTCATATATGAGGAATCATATAATATTTGGCCCTTTGTAACTAGCTTATTTCACTTAACATAAATCTTAGGTCCATTCTTGTTTGGTAATATGTCTGAATCTCTTTCTTTTTAAAGACTGAATAAGATTCCATTGTATGTATATACGTTTTCTTTATCCACTCATCCATTGATGGACATGTGCCCATTGTGAGTAATGCTGCTATGAACTTTGGTGTATCTAAGTCCCTGCTTTCATTTCTTTTAAGCATATAGCCAGAAGTGAGACTGCTGGATTATATGGTAATTTTATCTTTAATTTTTTGAGGAATCACCACACTGTTTGCCACAGTGGCTGCACCATTTTAGACTCCCATCAGCAATGAACAGGGTTCCAATCTCGTTACATCCTCACCAACATTTGTTATTTTCTGGGTTGGGTTTTTTTTTTTTTTATCCTAATAGATGTGACATACCTCTTTGTGGTTTTTATCTGCATTTTCCTGATGATTAGTGATGCTGAGCACCATTTCATGGGCTTATTTGTCATTTGTATATCCTCTTTAGAGAAATGTCCATTCAAGGTCTATGCCCATTTTTTAAGTCAGTTAACTTTTTTGTTAGCTATTTTTCTTATTTGTAGTATCATAGCCTTTTAATCAGCAAATTTGAAGGGCATAGAGATACTGAAATTTTTTATTGTCTTAATTACATCTATTCACTAGAAAGGGTTATTTCTATTTTTAAATTTTTTTCTTATTTCTTTTATAAATTATATATTCATGTCTTTATTTTAATAGAGGATTTATTTCCTATTGATTTTTAAAAATTCGTTATACATAGTAAAACCGTGATCTGTCACATATGTCACTAACCTTTTCCCAGATTGAAACTTGTTTTCAAGTTTTATTACATTTTCAACATGGAAGTTTTTTTATGTTGTTAAATGCCTCAAATTTATTTGGCTATGGCTTCTTTTTTCCATTTATATTTAGAAAGGTCTTCCCCACTATGGGACCAAATAAATATTAATCTGTATGTTTCTCCATATCCTTATTATATACTTTTTTACTTGTATCACTTCAGTCCATCTGGAGTTTATGTTGTTATGTGGTAAGGAAGCTATTAAATTTTTTCCAAAAGATTAAGTATTTCTAAAATCGTTTATTGAATAATTCATTTTTTTCACTGATTTGAAATGCTGCATTCATTATATAATAAATGGTAATGTGTACTAGGTTTGCATTTAGAGTCATCTGTTATATTCTAATGGTTTTGCAGTTATTACTATACTGTGCTTTGGCATTACTATTATAATGTTGTAATTGTTGTAGCTTTATAGAAGACTGATAATTGATAATACAAGTACCCTCCTGGAAATTTTATTTATTTATTTAGCTGCACTCACCTTTTAGATTTTCCGTCAAGTTTTAAATATAATATAATATTTTAGGAGTAACTACATGAAATTTTTAAGATCATTTCAGCAAAATCTTTACAAATAATGGTATTCCTCATCCGAGAACATAGCATATATCTTTAGTTAGTGAAACATCTTTCATGTCACTTATAAACACTTAGGAATTTTTTTCAAATCCTTTTTGCCCAATTCTGTTAGCTGTTTTCTGGATATTTTACACTCTGAGTTACTCTTATGAACCACCTCTTTGATAAATTTTCTAACTGGTGAGAGCTGACATAGAGGAAAAATATGTTTTATATCAATTTTATAATCTAAGATCTTTTAGATTCCATTTCTTATTCATTAATGAAGAAGTGCTGTGTTGCTTACTGGTTCAGAGCATGAGCTCTGGAGTCAGAAACAGCTGTGTTCAGATTCCACCGTCCCACTTCGGGACGCCACTTAACAAACTTCCCTGTCTTTCACTTTCCTGAGCTTCACTGCTCTTTCTGTAACGAAAGCATAATAATGGCCTTCTGCAGCATTGGCATTAGGGTTAAATTAATTAGTGTATGCTAAGTGCGTAACAGGGTTCCTGGCACACAGTAAGTTAATTTAACTATTATTATTGGAGCTATCTTAATACCTACAATAATAATTTTACCTCTCTAACCATAGTTCTCTTTTTTTGGTGGGGTGGGTAGGGGTGTAGGATGGGGATAGGCAGGGACAGGATATTATTCCATTAGAAATCCCAAAATACAGTAAATATGAGTGGAAGTCTTGGGCTAGTACCTAACTAACTTTAAATGTTGCCAAAATTTTGCTGTACGTGTACATGGTCTGTAGGTGTGTATTGTATAGTGTTGGTGCTAAGGGGTGCTTTTAGATCTCGTGTATCTCAAGTTACTCTGCAAGCCACTGCAAATGTACACATTCAGCCTGAGAAACATAAGGTGGTGGTTTGCAAATTTAACTTCAAGAGAAATCCATTTCCAAGCAAATCGTTTCTTAAGACTGCATTTCCACACAAATTCCAGATTTCCCACTCATGTTTGCAATAAAACTGAGACACTCTTTCTTATGTTAAATTTGGGTACTGTTCTTAGCTTACTAAGAATTTCCATCAGGAATGGATGTGGGATTGTTTCAGATGGCTGTTTGGCAAATATTAAGGTAACCATGTGATTTTTTTTTTCTTGGTCCTTTGGCCTCTTTATGTGATGGATTATATTAATAGATAGCCTAAATTAAACTCTTCTTACATTCCTGGAAAAGGTCCCACTTTGGACATGGATTTTCTTTTAATAAACTGCTAAGGTTTGATTGCCAATACTTTATCATATTTTTCACATCTGTATACCTAAGGGAGATTGTTCTGTAACTGTCACTTTGTGCTCTTAGATTTTATTTTTAGGAATATGCCAAGTTTTCAAAGATTATTTGGGAAGATACTCATGGTTGTTTTTATTTGTTGCTTTTTTTGTTTATTTTTTCTCTGAAACAGTTTGGAAAACCCAGATCTCCATTTTGAATGTTTGAAAAAAACCTGACAATAATATCTAAACCTAGCACCTCTTTTAAAATAAATTTTGAAAACATTTTTACATTTTTGTGTTCAATTTTTTTCTAAATTGACACGAGATAGGTTTGTTAAATGGCATTTTGCCAGCAAATTATTCATTTCATTTAAATTTCATAACATCCCCAGATGAGTTATTGTAGGACAGCCATGGGGTCTTCCTTCAATCTCATCTCATCTTCACACTTTCTAGCTGGCTTCCTACGTGCCTCTATCTTGGGAAAACCTCTATTTCTAGTTTTCAGAGTTTATATAACAGTTGTCCCTTAGATCTGAGTTTGGAATCAGGAAAGGTGAATACCTGTGCTCACGTTTCCACCTTATCTAGACGGAGGTGCTCCCTTGCTCCCTCTTTAAATCTCTCCTTCTCCTTTGAGTCAGTTCCTCCTGCTGTAAGAGCTCCTCTCCAGTTCTTTTGGCTGTCACATCCTCCTCCACCCATCATTCAAGGGTTGGTCTTCCCGAGCGTTCTGCTCTCAGCCCTTCTCATTCTTCATAATCTCTGAGTCCTTCTGGCACATCTTACCTATTCTTTTTTATTTCATCCACCAGATGATAACTCCCAAATATGAGTCCAACACAGACATCCCCTCTTTTTCTTTTTTTTTTTCCCTAAATAAATCTTTTTTTAAAACTTTTTTTTAATTGAGTTATAGTCATTTTACAATGTTGTGTTAAATTCCAGTGAAGAGCACAATTTTTCAGGTATACACGAACTTACATAAATTCATTGTCACATTCTCTTTCGCTGTGAGCCACCACAAGATCCTGTGTATATTTCTCTGTGCTACACAGTGCAATCTTGTTTATCTATTCTACATTTTGAAATCCCAGTCTACCCTTCCCAGCCCCCGTCCCCCTGGCAACCATAAGTTTGTATTCTGTGTCTATGAGTCTGTTTCTGTTTTGTATTTATGGAGTTTTTTTTTTTTTTTTTTAGATTCCGTGTATGAGTGATTTCATATGGTATTTTTCTTTCTCTTTTGGCTTACTTCACTTAGAATGACATTCTCCAGCAACATCCATGTTGCTGCAAATGGCGTTACGTTGTCAGATTTTATGGCTGAATAGTATTCCATTGTATAAATATACCACTTCTTCTTTATCCATTCCTCTGTCGATGGACATTTAGGCTGTTTCCATGTCTTGGCTATTGTAAATAGTGCTGCTATGAACATTGGGGTGCAGGTGTCATTTTGAAGTAGGGTTCCTTCTGGATATATGCCCAGGAGCAGGATTCCTGGGTCATCTGGTTAAGTCTATTCCTAGTCTTTTGAGGAATCTCCATACTGTTTTCCACAGTGGCTGCACCAAACTGCATTCCCACCAGCAGTGTAGGAGGGTTCCCTTTTCTCCACAGCCTCTCCAGCATTTGTCATTTGTGGACTTTCGAATGATGGCCATTCTGACTGGTGTGAGGTGATACCTCATTGTACTTTTGATTTGCATTCCTCTGATAATTAGTGATATTGAGCATTTTTTCATGTGCCTATTGATCATTTATATGTCTTTCTTAGAGAATTGCTTGTTTAGGTCTTCTGCACATTTTTGGATTGGGTTGTTTTTTTTTTTTTTATTAAGTCATATGAGCTGCTTATATATTCTGGAGATCAAGCCTTTGTCGACTTCATTTGCAAAAATTTTCTCCCATTCCTTAGGTTGTTTTGTTTTACTTATGGTTTCCTTTGCTGTGCAGAAGCTTCTAAGTTTCATTCGGTCCCATTTGTTTATTTCTATTGCCTGGGTAGACTGCCCTAGGAGAGCATTTTTGAGATGTATGTCAGATCATGTTTCGCCTATATTTTCTTCTAGGAGGTTTATTGTATCTTGTCTTATGTTTGAGTCTTTGATCCATTTTGAGTTGATTTTTGTGTATGGTGTAAGGGAGTGTTCTAGCTTCACTGATTTACATGCTGCTGTCCAGTTTTCCCAACACCATTTGTTGAAGAGACTGTCTTTATTCCATTGTATATTCTTGCCTCCTTTGTCAAAGATTAGTTGACCAGATATCCCCTCTTCTGAGCTCCAGACCAATATATCCAGCTGCTTTTTGGACAGCTTGTCTTGATGTCGTCTGTATATCTTAAATTCAGCCTACCCTTAACCAAACCTGACCTTCTGATAAACACTTGAAAAGATAAATTCCAAAACAGAAGATTTCATTATTGTGAGTTTCTATGGAGTGAATTTTCTCTAATTGCTATTCCAGACTCTCTCTCTTCTCAGGTATTTAGCCTCAAAGTGATGTGATCGAAATAAATGTCCGGTGAGTATGTTGCGTGAGAAAAAACAGAGCAAAGGGGGAAAAATCCAGCTTACACAATTAAAGCATGCAGTTTCTGGTTCTTCCGATAAATACAAGGGAGAGCATGATGCAATCAGGAGGCCTCTTGTCAAACCACAACACAGCCCACGGAAGCATCTTGGATGTGCAGATTCTTAATCACTGTGAATGGTTTGGTTTTTTTTTTTCTTTTTCTTTTTTGCCCCAGAAGGAATAATTTCAATCTGGTTCTGATAATTCAAGAACTCTAGAATTTCATGAACTGTACTAACTTGTCTGAGATAGCAAAGTACATGGTTTTATATGTGATTTGTTTGTTTGTTCTTGTGGTTAGAATTATTTTAGCAAAGTTTTTTTTCATAGACTGCCTGTAGGGTGACTTTGGCAGACAACAGGAAGTAAAAACCTGATACACCTCTATTTGTAATAAATCATGGGGTTGAGAATGGGAGACATTTTAAACTTACCAAGAGCCACAAGCAATATGCTAAGTCATCTGGCTTCATGGCGGGACCCTTTCTGGTGCTTAATTGGACCTTCACTTGTTAGTTTGTCCACAGCCTAGTTGGACAGCTGCACAGAGACCCTGAATCTCACTCTTAAGAGCACAGGCCCCTGGTTCCCAGGCTCTGGACAGCAACTGTGAGACAGACGGAGGCCCATGGGGAGAGCAAAAGCTTTGACCGCATCCCCAGTGGTCAAACTCATCAAACCATACAGACCCAACTTTGAGAAAGCCTGCTTCCAGTGTGTAAAGTTGCTGTAACTGCAGAAGGTACTGAGTTTATTTTTTTATTTTTCCCTTATCGTTCACTTTAAGTTGGGGTCTCTACAAAAAGAGCATGAGGGTCAGAGCATGTAATTTATTGAGGTGCGCTCTCAGGAGAAACCTACAAGGAGGAGGGGAGCCGGATGGGACCGGAGACGGGCCTGATCAAGGATGTATCCTCAGAGTGGAGAGTATAGCTCAGAGTGGTAGAGCACATGCTTGGCATGCACGAGGTCCTGGGTTCAATCCCCAGTACCTCCTCCAAAGAAAAAAGTAAATAAATAAAAATAAACCTAATTACCTCCCCCTCCAAAGAATGTGTTCTGACGTGGCCCTGGCCTGAGTCACAGTGGGGCTTTGGGGGCACAGACAGCATCACAGAGTTATCCCTGCCCTGAGGTAACAGGGCAGGACTGCTTTACTCTGCAGCAACCAGTCTTTGGCTCCAGGGGTCAGAGGAGGGGAGGGAAGGCATTGCATCATCTCCCAGAGGAGACAGTTCGCTTTAACTGAGGGCAGCTCTGGAAAGAGAGTGATCTGAAAACCTTGGGAGATGGGTGTCAGGGCCCCAGTAGGGAGGATCTGGGCACCGACCACACCCAGTACCTCAGGTTTCTACCTGTGCTGCTTCAGCCCGAGCAGTCATTCCCCTCTCCCATGCGCTACAGTTAGGAATTCTGCTAAATTTTTTGGTCAAAAAAAGAGGGCTACACTTGAAAAAAGTTTGATAGACACAGTATGAAGCAGATAAGAACTGTTGGCCATGGGAACTGACTGCTTTACCCTCTGACACCCCACCGCATCACACAGTAGCAGGAAGATACAGGAGGGAGCTTGGTGGGGAGAGGAGGGCAGGCACTGATAGCATCTTCTGCCCCCAACCCCCAAAAAACAACATTTTGAGGAGAGAGCTGGCACTTGGTGAGATTTCTCTTGGCGAACTGAAAGTGTAGGCATGGCTGCAGGATGAGTGGCCCAGCCGCCTTGTTCCTCCAAGACAACCTTGATAATCTTGTCCTCTAATATGGCCATCCTGTGACCAGGGGATAAGGACCCCTGAGGAACCTGCTGCTGTGGGGTCTGGGAAGGATTTTAGTTAAGTTGATTTGCGTACCTTCACAGGCATTTAGAAAAGTTCCCGTAACTGACTTTGAGGTCATGGACAAACCAAACCCCAGACTTGGAACCAGGAATCAGTGCCTGGATCGATCGTGCCTCTAGATTTAGTGGGGTTTGATCAGCTACGGACAGTTCTGTGCCTTACACAGCCCCACACTACACGGGGGCATCCACGCTCAAATGCTTTGAGAAATATTGGGGGAAACGGATAAGGGAAAAGAGAGGGTAAACATGCTCAGAAAGAGGGTGGGGGAAATGCTCAGGTCCTGGGGGTGAAAGCAACAAGTATTACTGAGTGCCCTTTGGAAACCTTTCCTGTTCCAGACTGAGCACCAAACACTTTACTTTCATTGTTTCCTCCCATGCAAGGTAGATGGTTTCCCAGCCTCACAGTTGATAAGTAGGCGGTAAGTGTCAAGTTTAGGACATCCAAAACCTGGGCTACCATATTGCAGGTTCAAATAAACGATTGATTGATACATACATACATACATAGTAACACCTGCTGTCTACTTGCCAAGTTAATCCTTTGCCCATGTGTTACATAACTATTGGAGAGTATTAATGGAGCATTTTGAATCCTAGTGCATAGCAAATATGGGGAAGGAACATTTGAGATCATCACAGACAGTCATGTGATTTTAGGGTTGAGGAAGTGAGCCCCCAAGAGGTTCAGTTCTCCTCCTCGTCACACAAGAAGCACTAGAAGCCAAAGCCATGGGACAGACCATTTCGGCTGTCCAGCCATTGATGTTTGGCTGGGAAGCTTTATGAGAACCTTCAAAGGATGCCATAGAGCAGCTGGTTGCAAACTTGAGTGGGCATCATGTCAGAATCACCTCGAGGGCCTGTTCAAACACAGATGATGAAGTCCTGTGCTGAGTTTCTGATCTGGTGGGTCTGGGGGGAGGCCTGAGAGTCTGCATTTCTGACAAGGTTCAGGGGATGTCCACACTTGGTACAGAGACCACACTCTGAGAACCACTGCCACTGAGCTAGCTACTCTGCATCCTTTTCATTGATTACCCTGGCTGTAATCCCAGACAGGCACTCTCCTGACTCAGGACGGTCTGCGTGCATGTATGGGCTCTAACCAGGCCTCTATCCCCCAACGAATGGCCAGAGTGAACTCAGCCGGAATGTTACCAAGTCAGAGGCAGGCAAGACAGGCAGCAAAGGAGTGATCAAATTTAAGGCATTTTCTGTATATAAGGATGCGTGTACTACAGATGTAGATTTACTAGTGTGTTGTCAGTGCACAGGTGTAAAGATGAGCTCAGTGGGCTATGTGTGTCTGTACTGCATGCTTCTAGGAATGTAAGTAATAATAGCTAATATTTATTGGGTTGATTCTGTGTCCCCGACTCTGTGCTGAGGGCTTTATGGGGATTATCTCTTTGAATGATCTCTGCAGCCTATTTTCCATTCACAGAGAGGTTAACAGAGCAATTGGGAATCAAAACCAGGATTCAGACCCAGGCAGCTCGACCATTTCCGGCAGTCAGCTCCCTGGGGCCCTTTGCCACTGATTACATTACCATGCTACATAACAGCCATGCTTATCTGTGTGTTTGTGTATTTTTGTTTGTTTTGGAGACAGTCCCGAAGGGGAACAGTCCTCTCTGTTATCTGCATTAAAATTGCATCAGTGAGTTCATTTCTCACAAACACACACGTCTTCTTAGTAACATATATTGATGGGTTCGGCAGCAAATTGAGCTTGAAAACCCGAAGTCATGGGTGCTTATTCATGATTCCTGATTGATCTCTGTCTTTGTGTTCAAACATAGCCCATATGGCTCACTCTGGTGCCCTCCATCTGGCCTCTGGCTAGTTATAATCATTGTGGTGTTTGGGACTGGACGTTTAGTGGATTTGAACTCTCTTTATGCCACATCTTTACATGGATCTCTAGTAGTCAGTCAGAATGCACCCATCAAGAACAACTGCCCAGCGTCGTTCCCTCCCCCCGTCGGACAGGCTTCTTCCCGCTGTCCATCATCTCAATAAACGGCCATTTCTCTGTTTCTACAATGGCAACTGCTCAGGACAAAATCCTTGGACCGACCTTTGGCTTTTTTCTTTTCCTCACATGCCACATCCCACTCACTAAGAACCCCTGTCAGCCCTACTTCAGAATATGCCCAGAACACACGACTTCTCACCACGTTCACTACCATAGCCCTCGCTCAAGCCATCATCCATCTGTGAAGATGCTGGTCCTTTCTCCACACATAAATCCAAAGTCCTCCCCGAGGTCTCTGAGGTCCTACAGGATCAGCCTCTGTGCGTGTAACCTTATCTTTATCCTTTGCTTCCTCCTCTCCCTCTCTCTGGTGGTCCTCAACACACAGAACACATTCCCAGCTCAGGTTGGGAGGACGGCCAGGATCAAAGGGTGCTGGGGGAGGATGCTCCAAAGTGGCCCTTAAAGAAGTATCTGGAACGGGCAGGCAGTATTTGGCCAACGAAGTTGCACCCCCCTCCTAGGAACTGAGACTGTGGCGGCTAAGCCCAGGAAGGAGTGATTATATCTCCTCTGAAATTCTTCATTTTGTGTATTTAGTGGAGGCATTTTCTGCTTCTCTTGATGAGACTAAGTGAAGGGTTTTTTTTTTTCTATCGTAATATTTTTAATAAAATAGTTTTTGAATTCATCTATTTTATGATTTTCTTTAACTTCTGCTTTTATCTGAGAAGATGGTAGACTAGTGTGCCAAAGAACCATCTTACCCAGGTTTGCATGTTAGATTCTTTTATGGAGGGAAAGGGGGAGGAGGGGGAAGAGGTAAAGTAAAAAAGGTGGTAAGTTGTTGCAGATATTTCCTGGCTCCAGCTAGACTCTGGAGGGGATGTGTTAATTTCTTTCTTCCTGCAGCCATTCATAGGTGGACCTGGTCAGGATGCTTCCTGTGAACTAAACAAAGGTATTTTAGCTTAATGCTCAGGCATGGGAGGCAGGGTTCTCAGAGATGAGCCATTATGTGCACTTTAAGCTCTAGGCAACATCCCTTTAGTGATTAACTTGTAGCAAAAGCATAGAATACAAAGCTTAAAGTAAAAGAAACAGGTCCAGTAAGGAGTCAGATTTGTTCTTCTCTATGACAGTACCATTGCAGTCCCCTTGTCACTTCTCCACGTAAAATGAGGAAATTAACACAACCTGACTTACTTCCCAACCCCCCATCCCTTCATGGCTTGTGTTTTGTTACTATAACTCGCGGTATTTTTATTACTATTAAAACTAAATTACATGTCATCTGTTGTAAATTATGTGTCATGTGTTTCATTAAGTATTTATAACAGGTGAATTATCTTCGTGAACTGTTTATACCAGTCATTTGAAGTTAACCATGTTTAAATTATTTCAAGCACAAATCCTTTTATGCCTCGTGTTTTCCATATTTTCCAATGCTTCTGTTTTCTCTGCTCCTGGAGTTGCTCTGGGTTGAGAATACTTGGGTCATAACTCCGTCTTACACTGTTTCTTACTGTAGAAGAGAAACCTGAGTGAGTGTAAGGTTTCTTTCTTCCTGGATGACCTGTTTTCCTGCCTGTGCGTTTGGATGTTCTTTTATTTTGACACCTGGCCGTTCTGACAGGACACTTGAGTCTACTGGCAGGACAAGCAAACGTCTCTTGTCACTGGCTGACCCGACACAGAGCGGTTCCCTCGTGGTCAGATTTCGGCCTTCTTCCCTCATTTAGTGCAAGAACTCTCATCTTTGAATAATGCTTCTGCTCCAGTCACTCGGAAGTCTTCAGGATCCAGTTATTACTTTATATCCTCTTCTCATATTATCTTCTCTAAGGATTTCAACTTACTCTTTATTTACAATAAGTTTTGTACTTTGTGAGAGATTTTCAAACTACTCCCACATCACAGGGTCCCCTGGCTGCAGAGCTGGTCTTTTTTGCTTTCACCTTTCCCATTTTAAATTTTACTCCGGTATTACTCATTGCTACAAAATCTTTCCATAACCCTCCTTAACAGATCACTTCCTTTCTAACTGAGTTTGGTCATCTCAGCTTTCATATCTTATTTAGCAGAGATTTCATTTTTCCAAATGTATTGAAAGCACAAAGTAGAGCATATAAAAAAATTTACTTTTTATCCCAGTAGTAGACATTTTCATAACTATGTGCTTCCTTTACTACCTGAGTGATATCATATTTACTCATTTTATGTTTTAGAAGTTTTCACAGGCACCATGTTACTGGTTTGTGTTTTATGTTCTTTCATTTTGAAATGAAAAGTTTGTCAGGACATCAGGGACGTCTGCGTACGCGCAGTGAGAAGAGTCGCCTGTGACGCCTCGAGTATCCTGCTGGATGTTGGTAGCGTCCTTGAGTTGCATCTTGAGCTAGAAGGGAGGTCAGTGTAAGGACAGAGCATTAGCTGACTGACACGAGAACCTCGGGGACCACGTAGAACGAACAGACGGTGAGTCTTCCATAAACGCCGCCCATTATCAGTCACAGCAGCATCGTTGATCGATTTGACTCCATAAAATGTTAAATTCACCCTCCATAAACATGTTGAGTGAGTGAAGTCAAAGATGAATGACAAACTGAGAAGAACTCTTGCCACACAAATGGCAAAGTTTTTATAAATCCGTACGGCATTTACACAACAATAAAAAGAGCTATAGCCTACTAGAAAAATGATTAAATCTTGAGCAGTGGGTCTCTGCTCACATGAGCCACATAAATTAGCGGATAAACATGTAAAAAAGAAGTGTATCCCTACTGATAACTAAGAAATTGAAAGTTTTAAAGTTTGTAACCATTTTTTTCCCAACTGGCAAATATTTTGAAAATTAATAATGACAATCATGGACCAAGGTGTGGAGAAAAACACACTCTCCTATACCGATCAATGGACTGTGAATCTAAAAATACATAGATGGCCAAGCAGATGTACTTCTAGCAAGATAGCTCTTAGCTGTCTTTGCACGTGTTTACAAAGATGTATGTACACAGTGTTCACTCCAGCATCGTTTGTACTAGAAGACATACTGGTGAGAGTAAGGACAGGCTGTTCTAACAAAAAACCCCGACAAATGTTTTAATATAAGTATAGACACTGATTTTTCTCTCACGTGGGTTTCAGGGCTAGGTTAGCAGCGCAGCTTCTCTGCTTGTAGTCTTGCAAGGACTCGTCTCCCTGCAGGATGGCGCTGTGCCATCCTCGAGAGCATTGGCACGGCCTCTGCAGCTGAAGCAGGACCCACACCATGTCCGTCTGTCCTGCCACGGATGTGCAAGGGGCTGAGGGGATGGCGCAGGCACGCGTGCAGCCCTCACGTCTCGTTTCACAAGTGAGACATATCGTTGTATTATGTTCAGTGAGCAAGAACAAAGTCCCCTTTCTTCATTTATTTGCCAAGAGTTTTGGGAAATGTCATCAAGCCGTACACCCAGGAAGAAAATGAAAGTGGATTTTGGTGAACAAATGCAGGTCTCTGCATTAGGAAAATAGTAGAAACAGTCAACTGTCCATTGAAAGAAGTAACTAATGAATCTAGTACCTCCATTAGACTGCAATTAAATAATGAGCTAAATTTCCCATACTTTCTTATTTCTTTTTTCAGTCACAGGATGGAATGTAGTGCTATAAAATGAGTATCACGGATCTGTCCACCTATCTCCCCGAGGGAGATGGAAACTTCAGGACAAGGGGCGTGTCATTGCCTCTCCTTGTCCCTAGTGAAATAGATGACAGCAAGCAGTCAATAAATACTTGCTGAAGTGAAAAGGTCCTCCCACCCGCTTAATGTAAAAAGCATTTACTAAGTGACTGCATGAGTCCTCCTAAGTAGCTTCCCCACTGCTCAGGTTTTTCCAGTGTCTCTACTTTGTCCTATATCCAGTTTCTGTCCCCTCACCTCTGGCCGTAGTTTAAAGGACATTGTCCTTATAGTCCAACCATGTCAACCAGGGAACAGTCAGACAAGTTTTAATAAATAAGAGAGTGCATCAGTATAAACTCATGGCCTTTAACAGTGATACAGAAAGGTTGATATAAAAATATAGATATGGGCGTATGAGTCCTCATTAATAAATTTCCCAGTTCTGTCCACTGAGACAGCTCAAGTCAGACACCCCAGTAGCAGTGAGTACATCTGGTGCCCAGATAGCAGTCATAAGTACCATTCCCCCTGTAAAACTAACCAGGGCTCCTTGGAGAAATGCTGGTTGCAAGACTAGAACAGGGGAAATATAAGATAAGGCTGGAGAGCCTTGTAGTTGTAGAAAGTAAGGAAATGTTCAAAGATAAAAGGGGTGAATTGGAAACGACACAGATTCAAACCTAAAGGAGCTTCCAGTGACCAAACCTGGGACAATTTGAGCAACAAAGTAAATCACAGTAGTAATAAACTGTACCTCATGGATTAAAGCAAATATCCACCAATCCATACTCACAGAAATAAATAATTGATGGAATAAATAAACAATAAGGAAGAGGAAAATTCTGTAGTACAAGGCTAATTAATTAATATGGAAGGATAACGGAAATAGAGTGTCACCATTAGGGAAACGCCTGCTAATAAGCTTTGCAGGCAAGAATCATTGACGGATGTTGAAATTAGAGGACAGATACATGATGAGAGACAAGATATTGCATCATCTCAAAGTAGTTCCCCCGTGTGAAACTCGTTCATTATGAAGAGAAAAATAGTAACTTTACCTTGGAGCAGCCTGGCAAATACCACCTTAACCCAGTAGCCAAATTGAGTACCATAAGTAACGGGACATATTGGCATCAGGTACCTCCTAATATGCTCCACTGAGAAGAATGCATCACTTCTGCCCTGTTCTTAACAAAAATACATAACCTCAGTCTAATAGTGAGAAAACATCAGCCAAACCCAAACTGAAGGACGTTCTACAAAACAGTGGTCAGTATTCCTTAAAATGGTTGACATTATGAAAGACAGAGACTGAGGACCTGATACACAGATTGAAGAGACTAAGGAAACATAACTAAGTGCAATGTGGAATCCTGGATTGGATCCTGGGCCAGGAAGAAGACATTATGAGACCACTGGCAAAATTGAACAAGGTCTGTAGATGAGCTGACAGCTTTAGTGGTAGCTTCCTGGTTACAGTCAATTTACTATACTTATGTCACATTAGGGAAAAGTGGTTGAAAGGTATATGGGGACTCCACTATTTTGCAATTTTCTGTATGACTAAAATTATTTTTAAACAAAAAGTTGAAAAAAAGAAACAGGTTATGCAATTTATCACTGGGTTGCTTTTTCATAGAGAAGTAATTCTAAGCCCTGCTGAACTGAAAATTTCAGAATAATTTTCTAAAACCTAAGGACTAATCAGTTAAAATTGTTTAAAATCAGTAGTTCTTCCCCCCTCCGCCTGATTTGGTGTAATCTAACTCTGGGATTTTTTTTCTCAATCACCTGAGAGAAGCAAATCTGTTGTTCATTTGACAAAAGAAATGGAACGTACCCCTTATCTTTAGCTAGATGGTTAAAACCAGAGAAAGCATCAAATGAGGATTTAAACAGAGTTGAGAGTCTAGTTGCTGCTCTGATTCTCCAAGCTGCCTTTAAAGCTGCAAGCTGTTAAACTGAAAACTGTTTGCTTCGTTCCTATAAATCTAATGTGCAGCTTTAGAGGTGTTCTGTGGTGCTTTGAAAATTAAAAGTCAAGGATCAGGCCCAGGGCATGAAATACACAAAGGATTCAGCATATAAATTGACTTACTCCATTAGCCACTTTTTTAAAGACCTAAGTAAGTTTTTCTTGAGTTAATATAATACAAAATAGCTGAACCAGGGTATGGAAAATGTCTCCAGAGGCGGACTCAGGAGCTTAGGTTCAAGTTCCGTTTTTCTTTCTTTTTTTTTTTTTATAAGCTCCATTTTTCTTAATTGAGGTATAGTTGATTTACAATAATATATTAGTTTCAGGTGTACAACATAGTGATTCAGTATTTTTATAGATTATACTCCATAAAGTTATTATAAAATTCTGGCTATCTACCCTGTGCTGTATGTTACATCTTTGCAACTTATTTATTTTATACCTAGTAGTTTGAACGTCTTAATCCCCTTCACTTATCTTACCCTACCCCCATCCCTGTGGTAACCACTAGTTTGTTCTCTATGAGTCTGTTTCTGTTTTGTTACATATACTAATTTATTTTTATTTTTTATACTTCACATATAAGTGAAAACATGCAGAATTTCTCTTTCTCTGTCTGACTTATTTCACTAGGCATAATATCCTCCAGGTCCACCATGTTGTCCAAAATGGCAAGATTTCATTCTTTTTGATTGCCAAGTAATATTTCATTTCATTTATGTATGTGTGTTTGTATATGTATATCTTTCATCTATTCGTCTGTTGACAGACACTTTGTTTGCTTCCAGTCTTAGCTATTGTAAATAGTGCTGCTGTGAACATTGGGGTGCACATGTCTGTTCTAAGTAGTATTCTCATTTTCTGTAGCTGTACCCCCAGGCATGGAATTGCTGGGTCATATGGTAATTCCTGTGGCTTTGGTGGGAAATCTGAAGTGAGTATAGGCTGCACCTTCTCCCAGGGTGTACTGGCAGCTGCCTCCTTGGAGGGAGGTGGGGCTGGAGTTGGAGGGACGAGAGCTGGAGCCAAGTGTGACACGGCTCTCCTCCTAGGCTCAGTGGCAGTTGCCGCTCTACTAGGAGGCAGGACCAGGACCTGAGATGCTGGAACAGGAGTCTTGAGGACGTTGGGCCTCCCCCTGGAGGAATGGCAGTCTCCACCTTGGTTGGGGGCATGGCCGCAGCCCAAGGGCCGGAGCAGCACTCCTGGGCTGGCTCCATTTTTCCCTGGTGCATGTGATGGTGGTCTCCACCCAGGCAGGGGCCAGTGCAGGCTAAGAAGGGTCGTGCTGCTGTGGCCCTGGCAGGTCCTGGGAGCAAGCAAGCCTGTGAGCACACACTTTAAGAGCAGAGTCTCAGTTTCTTACAGCCCTCTGATGAGCCCCTGTGGTTATTACCATCAGACCAGTGAAGAGGGCTCATCCTCCTGGTGCCAGACCCCAGGCCTGGAGTGCCTAATATGAGGCTTGAATCTGTGGTTCCTTAGGGAAGAGCCCCAAGCCTGCAGTATCCTCCTCTTCTGAGTCACCCACTAGGGCTGTGGGTCCCAGCTAGCTTGCTCCACCCCTTCCACCAGACTCCCTGTGGTTCTTACTTTACAGCTTTGCTGGTAGGAGAGCTGTCCTGCTAGTTCTCTGGCTGTGCTCAGTGAGAGATGCTCTACATGTAGTTGCAGTTTTGATGTGCTGTTTGGGGGAGGAGAGCGCAGGGTCTTCCTGCTTTTCCATCTCGATATACTTCCCCTGGGTTCAAGTTCTGATCTTGCCACTAATTACATAAAGTATATGCAATTAAGTCTTCAGTGGGGGATAGGCTCACCAGTTCGTTAAGTAGGCCGAACCCAGGGGGATGCCTTCAGCTGTCAGCTTTATTTTTCTCCTGTCACTCTCTTCTAACGTGGTTGGTTGGAATTCTGTTCATTGCCTCTTGACAACATTTTGGGCAGATGTTTGAGCGGATGTCAAGGCTTTTGTTGTTGCTCATAAGAGTCTCATTTTCAGTAATAAAAGTTCAGTTCACTGAAAGTGGAATGAAAGTCTGATAGTTAACGCACTGTTTTTCTGCTCACCCTCACCACCAGCCTCCCCCTTGCCTCCATCCACAAACACGCCAGTGAAGCCCTAACCCCTGGGCTGAGAACCGGCCTTGGGAAGATGAGCCGTGGTCTCTCATTTCAGCCAGCCTCCACCTTGTTTTTCTCCTCCACCTTTAACACTCCCACTCCCTCTTCTGCACCAGTGGAGAATTTTATCCACGAGACTCTAGGAGTCCTCAGTCATGTCTCGCTCTGGAGAGCTGATGAGTAGAGGTGAACCTTCCTAGTGCTCTGGGGGCTGATGCGACTGTATGGAGAAGTCTGTGCGCCTGCGAAACTCCTCAGCCTGCCCCCCCCCCCCACAGCGAGCGCCATCTGGAGTGACCTGCCCGCGCAACCCCGCGTGTCCCCCGCAGCCAGCAGCGCCGCGGCTCCCTGCTCTGTGCGGCGTTCGGTGCTCTGCGGCAACGTGTCCCTGGGCCAGCCTTGGAAATATGTGCCTGAGAGCCCTAAGGAGGTCTTTACAGGCCTCATCCTATCTATTCACGGTGTCTTTAAGTTGTAATTGCTCAAGAAAATGTAGGCTAGCGAAATCTTTGTAGAATCCTCTGTAGGGTGCTGCGGTGAGGAGGTCTTCTGGCGGGGAAGTGCGCTTGAGTTTTAGTCAGTCAGTCAGTCAGTCACATATGGACTCATTCTTTCAATGTTTATTGAGCACCTGTCATGCTCCAGGCTTTGTCTGAGATTCTGAGACAGAAGTTACTAGAACAGTACTAATTTTCTGCCTTCATAGAGACTACATTCTGGTTTGGGAGTCAGATCATCAACAGGCAAACAAATAAGTATAAAATACAAAATACAAAATCATAAATCAACATCAGCTGCCTCCTGATATACTTAGAAGGTCACAGCATCACTTTTGTGGTACTTCTTTCAAAAATGTGTAATCCGTGTCCACTTGGGAAGAAGTTCCAGGCAAGTCCAGATTGAAGACTATTCCATGAGACAATTGTTCTGTATTCTATAAAATAAAGATGTCACAAAAGACAAAAGCTGAGACACTATTCCAAATAAAATGAGACTTAAAAAAATACATGAAAACTAAAAGCAATGCCTAATCCTAAATTAAATCCCAAAGCAGATTTTTTAAATGCTATGAAATATATTATTAGTGTGATTTTCAAAATTTAAATATGAGTTGCATATCACATAATAGTACTGCATCAGTGTAAGTTTATTACATTGTATTTATGTGACAAAATAATCTTTGGTGTCCAAAACCCAGCGCACTGAACTATTTTGACAGTACATGGGTTGAAGCAGGGAGGCAAGGAGGAGGGGCAGGGGACAGAACCTCTTTCTGCAGCCTGGCTTGGCAGGGGGTGGAGTGGGAGGCTCACACAGGGCCCGTGGGAGCCTCCTCGGGGGCTGAGGGTGTCGGGAACAGAGCAGAGCGTGGAGCGGGCCTCACCCGCACAGCGGGAGTCTGCGCCATTGATCATGATTGACTGATCATAAGAGAGTCTGTTCTGTCTTTGCTTTGCAGCTCCAGAAACTAAAACGATCGCTCTCCTTCAAGACCAAGAGTTTACGGAGCAAAAGTGCTGACAACTTCTTCCAGGGAACCAACAGTGACGGGAAGCTGCAGGCGGACCCGCTGGCTGAGGTCAGCCCCGGCTCCAGCCCTCTCCCGGTCCCCGGAAGCCTCACGTCCACACCCACCAGGGCCAGCCTCTACCCAGGCGGCGGCGGCAAGGCCCACGCCTTCCAGGAACACATCTTCAAGAAGCCCACTTTCTGTGACGTCTGCAACCACATGATCGTAGGTGAGCCTCCCCCCAACCCCCTTCCAGGTCCCCACATCCATGGAAAGCCAGGTAAGAGGGGTGTACTGGGGTCCAGGTCCCGGTGGACAAATCTGAGCCTCAGAGACTGACAGGCAGGAGGATTGTTTGGGAGCATTTAAGGGAACAATATTTGTCAGAGGGAAGGGAAGCAGGGCTGGGCAGAGGGAGTTGGGTTGTGGTGTATGTGGTTGTAACGAAGCCTTCAGCTGATCCCCGGAGAGCTCTAAAGCCATGTACAGTCATCTTGCATTGAGGTCAGATGTCTGGAGCTTTGTACCGCAGCATTACCTCTCACCAGATATGGGCGGCCCCTAGGGTGGGGGCAGAATCTTGAACAAAGCAGCTCTTTTTAGCCAAGGGCAGTTAGCAGAGAGATAATCCGTGGGATGCTGGGCAGTTGGGGACTATCATAGCATCAACTCCACGGTGGGTGGGAATGCCTGCCTGGGGTCACCTGGAGGGGGAGGTCTGTGGCTTGATGAGTTACAGGTGCGTGACCCAGATAAGCAGGCACGGAAGGTAGGGGACCTCAGGGAGGCACTAAAGAAGGCAGGACAGTTGTGATGGGGATTATAACTGATCCTGGGAAGGATCACTCATGGTACCTCAGAGAAATGGTGGGAGCCAGAGCGTCTTAGAGGCTGTACCCAGATGGAGAGAATGGCCTCTATAATGTCCCAGCTAGAAGGACACCATGAGCTGCTGGGAGTAACACCCACAGAGATGCCATCCACAGTTTACACCCTCCTGCTTGTCCCGTGTCGCAAACCCAAGGACCAAACAGATGGAGGAAACCATAAAGGGAATTTGGGTGGAACCCAGAATGAATTTAAACCAGTTGTTTCAAGAGTAGCAGTGGCACTTTCCAATGCAGCCAGGAAGGCGGGTTCTGTGGTTCCCTTCATCCTTGGCCGAGACCATTTGAGGTCTCGGGGTGTTGAAAACGGGGAGCAACGTCAGCCCCTTTTGCAGCGTTACCCACAAGGCCTGTCTGCATCTTCAGAAAACCATTATCTGTCCACACTCGCATTTTCTAGTCACTCTCATTCATGTTCTTCCTTCCAACAAGCCACATTCAGGATCAGTGCTTTGGGTCGGTCAAGGATTTCTGGAAAATAATGCTGTAGTATCTCATATCTACTCTGAAACTCCAGCTCTTAAAGCTGCTTTCTTTCACTCTGTCCAAGCATCTTCAGAGCAGTTGGGGTTTGGCTGATCCACACCGAGCTCAGTTACTGGGTCTTCTCTCTATCCCATACCTCCTCACGCTTTCCCTGGACCGGTGGGCTAGCGGGGGCGTGCTCTTCCCATGACAAGTGGAAGCACACAAGCTTCCTGGGGCTCGGGCTGGAGGTGGGACTCTGCTGGCACTCCACCATGTCCAGGGATGGAGAAGGAGCAGGGACTGCAAAGCCACCTGGCAAAGGGCAGGGGAAGGACGTCAGTAATCCAGGCTGCCACAGGGCTTGGGACGGCCTCTGCACAACTGAGCCTCTGTGGTCTGTTAGATGCTCCTCAGTCTTGGAGCGCGACCACCTTCCCTGTGGCTTCTCCACCCGGAAGTGATACCCAGCATCTGACCATTAGCGTGGCGGGGACAGGGGCTCATCACGTCTCCCGCTCGGAGCGCTTAGGCATTTTGGCCTCCAGCTTGGTTTCTCCGTCTGCCTGAGCAGCTTCTGACTCTGATGCGTCACTTTCAACTTCCCCGTGAGTTCCCACCAGGACTTTTCAAGGCCATGCTGTTCACAACCCTTAAATGGGTGATGATGAGTCTCTCTGAAATCTCATTGTGACGACTGTGAAAAGGCAAACAGCCCGTGTCGTTTTAAAAAGTAACGGAAATGAGTTCATATCCAAGGAGTGTCACAAGCATGATCTGAGAGAGGACTCCGGTGCACCCCAAGTACATACAGCAATGAGGCTGAAAGCCTCTGTTTTGAAAATCACCCCAAAAACCATGCTTTGTGTTAAAGAGAATTTCACTCTACTTTCCTCTTCTCAGAATTAAATATATATGGTAGCTGCTTTTTTCTCTTAAGAAAGAGACAGAAAAAAATAGTCAACAAGATAAGCATCTTTTCAAAGATGAAAACCAAGGAAACCAAATGGTAGACTCAGGGGAACAGGGAGAGAGAAAAGGCAGAGGGAGGCGGTGAGGGGAGGAAGAGGAGTGAGGTGGAGAGGAGACGGATGCACATTACCCTTCGTGAAACTGTGCAGGCCCTTCTGTCTGTGACAGCAGAGCGCAGCTGATCTGCCCTTTCTTTACTCCTCAGGCAACCTCCTGTCTCTACATAACCACCTGGAGATTTGCTTCCTTCAAGCCACAGGTCATCTTCACACTCTAGATTCTAGGGAAAGACCCCCCTGCTGTTATCCCCTTAGAATGACATTCCCGAGAATATATTAAAGCAGAGGTTTTTTTTTCCTTTCCACAGAGAACCAAAGGTTAGATAATGATGGCTCAGAAAAATCAAATCTCACTTGTGCAGTTTCTAGCTGATGGATCTTTGTTTAAAAGTAAACGGAGTCTGGCATCCTCACTGTCTGGGATTTGGAAGTGGGAATGGACACTCGGAGCTGGGTTTACCAGCTCTCGCATTTGTGCCTCACCTGGCTGCCTGGGCCTCAGAGGTGGAGAGGCTGAATACTGGCTGCAAGAAAGTGGCAGTAAAAGTAGACCAGCACCCCAGCCTCATTCCGTGCCCATATCTTTCTTTTTTGTTTGTTTTCATATTTCCTTTTCATTAAAGGTTATTACATGATATTGAATATAGTTTCCTGTGCTATACAGAAGAAACTTGTTTTTTAATCTATTTTTATATATAGTGGCAAACATTTGTAAATCTCAAACTCCCAAATTTATCCCTCCCCCCATTTCCCTGGTAACCATAAGACTGTTTACTACGTCTCTGAGTCTGCTTCTGTTTTGTAGATGAGTTCATAGTGTCCTTTTTTTCTTTTTTTTTTTTAGATCCCACATATATGTAATATATGGTATTTTCCTTTCTCTTTCTGGCTTACTTCACTTAGAATGACAATCTCTAGGTCCATCCATATTGCAGCAGATGGCATTATTTTATTCTTTTTTATGGCTGAGATGTATTCCATTGCATAAATATACCACAGCTTCTTTATCCAGTCATCTCTCGATGGACGTTTAGGTTGCTTCTATGTCTTGGCTATTGTATATAGTGCTGCTATAAACACTGGGGTGCATGTATCTTTTAGAATTAGAGTTCCCTGCAGATATATGCCCAGGAGTGGGACTGCTGGATCAAATGGTAAGTCCTATTTTTAGTTTTTTGCGGAATCTCCATACTGTCCTCCACAGTGGCTGCACCAAATGACATTCCCACCAGCAGTGCAGGAGGGCTCCCTTTTCTCCACAGCCTCGCCAGCATTTATTGTTTGTGGACTTTTGAATGATGGCCATTCTGACTGGTGTGAGGTGATGACCTCATTGTAGTTTTGATTTGCATTTCTCTGATAATTAGCAATTATGATGTGCCTATTGGCCATTTATATATCTTCATTGGAGAATTGCTTGTTTAGGTCTTGTGCCCATTTTTGGATTGGGTTTTCTTGTTGTTATTACGTTGTATGAGCTGTTTATATATTCTGGAGATTAAGCCTTTGTCAGTCACATCATTTGCAAATATTTTCTCCCAGTCGATTGGCTGTATTTTGTTTTGCTTATGGTTTCCTTTGCTGTGCAAAAGCTTGTAAGTTTAATTAAGTCCTATTTGTTTATTTTTGCTTTTATTTCTATTGCCTGGGTAGGCTGCCCTAGAAAAACATTGCTAAGATTTATGTCAGAGAATGTTTTGTCTATGTTTTCTTCTAGGAGGTTTATCGTGTCTTTTTTTTTTTTTTAAAGTAATCAGATTTCTTTATTTTCCTTTCTGATGATATCTACTTTAAATATTTTTCTTCAATAAATTTTAAAGATATTTTTCTCTAAATTTACTTTTTTTTTTAACATTTTTTATTGATTTATAATCATTTTACAATGTTGTGTCAAATTCCAGTGTTCAGCACAATTTTTCAGTTATTCATGAACATATACACACTCATTGTCACATTTTTTTCTCTGTGAGTTATCATAACATTTTGTGTATATTTCCCTGTGCTATACAGTGTAGTCTATTCTACAATTTTGAAATCCCAGTCTATCCCTTCCCACCCTCCACCCCCCTGGTAACCACAAGTCTGTATTCTCTGTCTGTGAGTCTATTTCTGTCCTTTATTTATGCTTTGTTTTTGTTTGTTTGTTTGTTTTTGTTTTTGTTTTTTAGATTCCACATATGAGCGATCTCATATGGCATTTTACTTTCTTTCTGGCTTACTTCACTTAGAATGACATTCTCCAGGAGCATCCATGTTGCTGCAAATGGCATTATGTTGTCGGTTTTTATGGCTGAGTAGTATTCCATTGTATAAATATACCACCTCTTCTTTATCCAGTCACCTGTTGATGGACATTTAGGCTGTTTCCATGTTTTGGCTATTGTAAATAGTGCTGCTATGAACATTGGGGTGCAGGTGTCATCCTGAAGTAGATTTCCTTCTGGATACAAGCCCAGGAGTGGGATTCCTAGGTCATATGGTAAGTCTATTCCTAGTCTTTTGAGGAATCTCCACACTGTTTTCCATAGTGGCTGCACCAAACTGTATTCCCACCAGCAGTGTAGGAGGGTTCCCCTTTCTCCACAGCCTCTCCAGCATTTGTCATTTGTGGGTTTATCGTGTCTTGTCTTATATTTAAGTCTTTAAGCAGTTTTGAGTTTATTTTTGTGCATGGTGTCATGCCCATCTCTTTCTGGTTTCCTTGGTTCCTTCACTCATTCCCTAGTGCCAGCATTGCCCTTGACCTTGGACTGGACACCTGAGACTGCTCCTCCACTGCTGACCTGGCTCCCGGGCCCCTTGGGTTAAGCAGGCAGTGTGGCATGTCCTCCTGCTAATTGAGTCTTGCCTCCAGGACATTGCTAGCCATTAAGGTCACCTCCTTAGACAATCCTGTTCCAGAAAATGCAGTCACCTGTGCAAGCCAAATTTGATCAACCCAATCTTTCGTGGAGACGTGAGAGAAACAGGCAGTCAGGTGGGCCTATCAGCCCCAGTGCTGAGTCAGCAGGACTCAAGACCCAGTCTTAGATGAGGAGAATCCTCTTATGCTTGGTTAGATGAACATACTTCCTCCACCAGGCTGGTCCACTCTTGCCATCCTTAGGCCTTGGCAGTGGGAGTCAGGGTGGGGCACCCGTCTTCACTGTGCATCCACTGCATGTATTCCATCTGTGGCACCCTGTCTTTACTCTGAACTAGCTGTCTACAGACTCGTTTCAGGAGAGCACTGAAATTTCCCCCTGGTAATCTGCATCTTACTCAAACAGGTCAACATGCACTATTAGCATAACTAACTCAGTGCACGAGTCCACCCATCAATGAAGGTTTTTCCAAGAGATTCCATCCTGTTGTTTACTGCCAGATACCTGGTGTCCAAAACTATTTTTAAATTAACTAAATTTTTTTAGTTGTCATTCCCTTAGAAAACACGGTATTAAATAGGCACATATTTTCTAAACAAATATTCAGCAAAAAGGCTGGATTTCATTGCCTAAAATTTCAAGTTTCCTCATGCAGTCACCGCACAGTCAAAGAATCATTTACTTTCGAACTGTCCAAGTGGCAATCACTGGGGGAAATAATAATGGCTTCTTCTTAGGTGAGAATCCCTACAACAGGGATTGCCCAAGACAGACATTGTTGTCAAAGTGATCTGTTATGGGAAGTGCCCTCAGGAAAAGGGGAATGAGAGAAGCAGGAAGGGAAAGGGAAGGAACTGCTGGAGCTGGCATCACACTGAAACTGCCCATGGGGAACTCGGACAGAGACTGCCCTGTTTCACACAGTAGCCCCATCCTGAGATGAGGGGCTGGCCTTTGTCTGTTCCTACCACTCAGTCATTGGCCACGGCTGCCCCCAGGAGGCAGTGGGGGTGTGACATCCCAGGCAAGGAGGATCCCCTTTGACTGAGAATAGTTCTCTGAAAAAGAGCCTATGAGCCATTAGCAGCCGATGCTCACAGCATCATCACAATAAATAAGCTCTGGGCTTGCCAGCCACCAACAGCATCCCTAGCTCCAAATATACCATAATGCTACAAGATGCAGTATAAAAACATCCTCCACTAGGAGTGAATTTAAAATGCAGATGCACCTTGGCATTGTTGTACCTATAACATAGTGTTACCATTATAATGAATAACATATAGAACGTGAGGAAAACCTGCATGACACTGAGTCCCGGACCTTTCTGCCATGCTTTTGTTTGACCATTAATTTAGTTATTTCCTGACCTATTCTCACCTTATCCGATTGCTTGAAAAAGTCATAAAACATTAAAACATTAGCCAAACCTTGAATGGAAATATTCACTCACCATTGAAATTGTCTCTTGGTGGGAAACGCCAAACAGAAATCAAGAGGAATATTAAAAAGCAGATGTCAAATCTGTGTATCCTCAGGATGGCATTAAAACTCTGAGGTGCCATCAATCATGTAGCTGGACAATTGTTTTAGGAGCTGTATAGCTTATAAATAAGAAAATACAAGTGCTCTCTAGAAACTTTTTCTTAAATTTCAAGTAGATACTTTCCTTTGGGCTGTGGAACTCAGTGGTTTGTCCAATGGGATTGTTAATCTCTGGTGTCTTAATTACTTAAAGGTAGTAATTTAACTGCTGCTTTTCTATGAGAGGACAAAAATGCAATCTCATGCCCAGTCCAACAGAATTAATTTCTTTGTATTCTTTACTCATCCGGGCCCCTTGAGAGAAATGTGTTAATTCTGGGGACAGAATTTTAAGTAAATAAAACCAAAGTACACTCAAGGTAGGGAGATAGTGACCCTACCAGGGAAGGAATGTTTGTAGGAGGTGTCAGTGCTTCGCCTGGAGAAGACTTTGGGGAACTGAAGAGATCTCTTCTGGAAGAGGGTTAAACTCACTCGGGGTCTCCCGTGCACAGTGATGGATATTACAGGGAGGCAGAGTTCAAGATGCTAAAAAGAAGAGCTTCTAAAAGTAACCCCAGAGGTAGGCTCCATGGAACTGGGGAGGGGGGATTTTCCGACGTGTTTGGGAGGTGCTGGACACTACGCCCGCTTTGGATATTCGTAGCGCACCGTCGTGTTGTGAAGTCCCGCTATCCTGAACAACTGAGTGTTTTCAGTGGAGACCAGAGACAGTAAAGCAAACGGATTATAACTAAGGCGTTCTCCCTCCTAAGACCTCCTTTTCCCTAATTCCACTTGGCTGCCTTTGAGCACTTTTTGGCACGTGTCTCTTTAATGGACACGATTCAGAAAGCCTTTCCAGTGCCTGCAAAAGCAAGTTCATTAAAGAGCCATTAAGGCTTCAATTCAGATCCTGGGTTCTCAGAGAACATTGTACACAGCACCCCTCAACCCAAGAGGTACAAAATACAGCCAGCCTCTTCTGTTAGTTTCCCGAAATTTTACTCCTGCTGCCAAGTACTATGTATTTTAAGAAATTGCTCATTGAGAATGACTTAAATGAAAAAGGAAACCACATTCCTTCCAGCAAAGATTGAGCAGAAATGGATGTTGGTAGACCCCACGGAAGAAGGTATCTTAGAGGGTAGGGAATAGCTCAGTCGTAGAGTGCGTGCTTAGCATGCATGAGGTCCTGGGTTTAATCCCCAGTACCTCCATTAAAACATAAATAAATAAGCCTGATTACCTCCCCCTCCCCCCGCCACCAAAAAAAGAAGGTATCTTAGAGCCTCGCACAGAAATGGAAGCGACCCCTGTCAGGGGCTTGTGTTACACTCTGGGGCATCACATGGGGCTGCAGGGCATCACTTCTGCCAAAACAGAAGACAGGACAAGGGGAGGTGAGAGGACCCCTCACCACCCCAAGGTCCTCATGTTGTTCTCTGAGCCCATTGTCAGCGCCCTAGCCTATGCTGTTCCTTCTGGAACATGTGGGATGCCTTCTTTCCTGCCCCAGTTCTCCATCTGTTCCAGCCCCAAATCTGTCAGGACTCAAGTAAAATGCCTCCTCTGGTTCTGCAGTAAGCACCTTCTCTGAACGTTTATGTCATTTCTCAAACGACCCAGACCTCCGTAAGTCCGTAGAAAACATGATCTGATCTGATGTCTTGTGCCTGTTCCCTCAGCAGCCAGCACAGCATACACCTGGCACATAGAGAGTATTTAAAAAAATCATAGTGAGTGACTAGGAGGAAAAACAGTCTATAATACCACTCAACAGAAATAGACAAAGAACAAAGAAAATGCCCTAATCCCTTTGAAAGCCACTCCCCTGGTTTGTCAAGTCTCCACCCTGCCTAAAAAGAAGCTTGACACTGAAGCCCTTTTTCCTCCTCTGTTATCTTTCTCTTCATGTCTCCTTTGTGCTGCATTTTTTTCAACTGAAGTATACAGTCAGTTCAATGTGTCAATTTCCGGTATACAGCACGCTGTCCCAGTCATGCATACACATACATATATTCATTTTCATATTCTTTTTCATTGAAGATTATTACAAAATATTGAATATAGTTCCTTATCCTATACAGAAGAAATGTATGGGGTGTCTTTAATCTATTTTTATATATAGTGGCCAACATTTGCAAATCTCAAAGTCCCAAACTTACCCTTTCTGACCCCCTTTCCCCTGGTAACCATAAGATTGTTTACTATGTCTGCGAGTCTGTTTCTGCTTTGTAGATGAGTTCATAGTATCCTTTATTTTTCTTTTTTTAGATTCCACATATGACTGATATATGGTATTTTTCTTTCTCTTTCTGGCTTACTTCACTTAGAATGACATATTTTTATACAATGGAATACTCCTCGGCCATAAAAAAAGAATAACATAATGCCATTTGCAGCAACATGGATGTGCTGCATATTTCAATGTAAAGTGACTCAGCCCACAAAGGTCTGTAACAGCGATTGTTCCCTCCTGGTGAATTATATCCGCATCCAAGTACAACGCCAGCCTACACTGTTTCATACTTCTGTCATGAACGCCCGCTGTTACAGTAATTCTTCCATCTTAGTTTTTTTTAATACTTGCTTTCTATGCCATTAGCTACCTTTAACACTAAACCTTTTTGTCTTGTCATCTCAGTGCTTCTTTTGAAAATAAACATAATTGCATTTTAGATTTCTTTTCTCCCTAACCTGAGTTTTTATTCTTAAATGGAAGAGATGGATGCATTTGTATTTATTGTTAGGAGTTAAATATTTGGCTTTCCTTCTGCCTGTTACCATAGGATTTCTATTTTGTGTTTCCTGTTTCCTTCCAGTTCGTGTGTGTGTGTGTTGGTCATTGTGTGATTTATATGTTACTTCTTTTTATAACCTCCTGTGTTTTGGCAGATATATATTCTTCTCCTAATGATGACCACTGAGATTTTCAAAAAGCACTGTTCCCCATTTCTTAAGTTATTAAAAAGTAAAAATATACATGGTATTTTTAGTCCTCTATTATTCCAGATAAGCCTACCAAACTTTTAATCCCAACTCCCCTCCTGCCAGCAGTAGTGTTTTCTCTTCTTGTTTTCGCAAATGAAGGATGACACTCTTGTCAATCCAGATTTTTATTGTCATTCCAATGTTTTGCAGTTAAGACCTTTGAGAATAAATCTTAAGAGATGCACACCTTTTATCACAAGATTTGTGTATCTATTTAAACATTTCTAGTTTTAACTGATTTTGATATTTACCACCAGTTCTATTATTACATAACATCTCCATTCTTCAGCTTTTATTTTTGTTTCTCCGTTGTTCTGCATATATTTTCAGTAGTATTTTTCTAGAAGAGGACAAGAGCACCACAAGTGTAAGGGAGGTGGCTGCCGGGGCGCCACCTGCTCAGCTAATGTAACGCTCCCAGGTCGGGGCGCAATGGTGAGCCGGGTCCACCTGGGGACTTTTTTTTTTTTTAACTCTTTCCCTATTCTATTTTGTTTTTATTCTTTATTTTTTAGTTAACATACAGTCGGTTTACAATGTTGTGTTGATTTCTGGTGTACAGCATAGTGATTCAGATATATATTCCTTTTCATATTTTTTCATTATAGGCTATTATAAGCTATTGAATATAGTTCCCTGTGCTCTACAGTAGGTCCTCGCTGTTTGTTTTATATTTTACATTACCTGAACTCCCAGTTTATCCCTCCACACTCCCCTTTCCCCCTGGCAACCATAGCTTGTTTTCTGTGTCTGTGAGTCTGTCTGTTTTGTAAGTAAGTTCATTTGTGTCTTTTTTTTTTTTTTAAGATTCCACATATAAGTGATACCCTACAGTATTTTTACTTCACTTAGTATGACGTTCTCCAGGTCCATCCATGTTGTAGCAAATGGCATTATTTTATTATATTTTATGGCCGAGTAGTATTCCATTGTATAAATATACCACAACTGCTTTATCCAGTCATCTGTTGATGGGCATTTAGGCTGTTTCCATGTCTTGTCTATTGTAAATAGTGCTGCTGTGAACATTGAGATGCAGGTGTCTTTTTGAATTAAGGTTCCCTCTGGATATATGCCCAGGAGTGGGACTGCTGGATAATATGGTAGTCTATTTTTAGTCTTTTGAGGAGTCTCCATACAGTTTTCGATAACAGCTGCAACAAACTGCATGCCCACCAGCAGTGCAGGAGGGCTCCCTTTTCTCCACAGCCTCGCCAGCATTTATTGTTTGTGGACTGTTGAATGATGGGCATTCTGAGTGGTGTGAGGTGATGACCTCATTGTAGTTTTGATTTGCATTTCTCTGATAATTATGATGTGCCTGTTGGCCATTTATATATCTTCACTGGAGAATTGCTTGTTAGGTCTTCTGCCCATTTTGGGGTCGGGTTGTTTGTTTTTTTGTTACGGAATTGTATGAGCCGTCTGTATATTCTGGAAATTAAGCCCTTGTCAGTCACATCATTTGCAAATATTTTCTCCTATTCTGCAGGTTGTCGTTTTGTTTTGCTTATGGTTTCCTTTGCTGTGCAGAAGCTTCTAAGTTTAATTAGGTCCCATTGGGTTATAGTTCAGGAATTCTCACAGGTCCCACTTACCACCCCTCAGCTGTTCTGTGGCTTCGTTCCCCAGCCCGCTGTCCTCTCACTGAAGCTAGTAGCGCACTCTCCAGCCTCCCCGTTTACACTAGTCCGTGAAATCCAAAGGCCTGAGAACTGCTGCTTGAGGACAGTGATGTGATCACCTGCAGGGCCGGTTCTGGCCTTCATTCTTCTAACAAGGACTTTGTGGAATTTTATTCTTTGTTCTCCTATATTCCCCAGGTTTTTTATTCCTTCTTTTGACTTCTTTATCGGAATATCTGGTTCTCCTGTATTTTACTCTCAGCCAAAAGCAGATGCTGTCTCTGTCTTCTGCTTGGTCTCATACAACCCTTTAAGTTGCCTTCCCTTACAGCCCTGTGAAGGAGTGAAGGAGGCGGGGGTGTGATGCAGTCACCTACATCAGACAGATGGCAAATGCGCCAGCATGAACTCCACAGGGCGGAGGCTGCGGTGTGTCGTGTTCAGTGTGGTACCCTCAGCGCTAAGCCTGGCACTGGACCTGTAACTGGTGTTCAGTATATGAATAGATAAATGAGTGCTCAGTGAATTGAGTGAATGAATAGATAAATGAGTGCTCAGCCATTGAGAAATACCATTATCAGAGTTAGTGAATGAATAGATAAATGAGTGCTCAGCCATTGAGAAATACCATTATCAGAGTTACGGTTATGATTATTTTTATCATACACAAAGGAAAAATTCCGAGGAGTTGAGGAGGAACAGCAGATCATCTGACCCCTATCTGGCCAGTCACTTATGCAGTGAAGGTACAGTGGTTGTGTTCTGAGGAGTTAAGGAGAAACAGTACGTCATCTCAACAGCCAGGGACCCACCAAACAGTGCTGGCTCGGTGCTGATAGCTAACACCTTCATAAATTCAACTGAGGAAACTGAGGTAGCAAAGGAAAAGGGGCCAGACTTATCTAGAAACTGGAAGAAGTGAGAAGGAGCCCCAAGCCTTTCAGCTGTAGGCCTGCTGGGCCTCCGCCACGCAGACACTGTGGTGTTCGGCAGGCAGGGTGGCTTTAACAGGTCTTGTGATGCCCTCACTGGCTTTCCAAGGCCACCCCACCTCCTACCTCCATCCAGAGGATCAGACTGAGATGTCCTGAAGCCACATTTGTGAGGGAGAATGTCTGAATCCCATTTGGGGGGCCAGTCTGGAGAAGTCAGGAACTCAAAGGGACCGTTCGAGTCTGGTTCATCTCAGTGATGTGAGCCATGCTTCTACGTTTGTCCCTAAAATTTATTTTCTTAAGGTTCACATAGGCTGATATTAGGAGGACATGGGCACTCACATCTTCAACCCCCTCCTTAAACATCTGGTGACTATTAAGAATAAGAAAGGGACCAGGTGGTGATGAGAGAATCTTTATATGCAGACAGCTCTGCAGAAAAATCAACATTTCCCAGGTTGCCAGACACTGCCCCTGTCTTACCAGTGGAAGAAAGAAAATGTGGAACTTCATTCCTGTGAACTGTTTATTTTACTAGTAATTAACCGAAGTCTTCAATGGTCAAACTGGGGGGGGGGGGGTGTTAAAGAGCCAAAAGAAAGAGACTGTCTGTCTTGAATTATACATCATGATGTTTGCAGATGTTTTGGTGATTTCTTGAATCACAGCATAGAGATGAACTTTTAGAGGAAAAATATTTTTCATGTCCCAAGGAAAAGATTTGTATTTTAGGAGTCTTTCAAGATCATACCTCAGCGGAAAGCAATGACAATCCGGGAGAGTATTTTCACTGCGTAAGTAACTGGTCAGACAGGGGACAATGATAACTTAAGGTGGTTTTGTTACACTTTCAGCCATTCCCTGAGGTCACCAGCTAGACGCTATTTAGTAATATCATAGCAAATATATATATTTCCATGTTCTTCTGAGACTCGCTGTGCTTCATATATTTTCTCCTTGTCCCATGTACCAAGAAATTTTAAAAGATGCCCAGGGCAGAAGGAAAGGAGGAGAAATCATGCAGGCTGGAGTGGAGTAGACAGAGAGTAGACAGTACTGTGAATCTTGGATACATTTAAGAGGTTTCTAAACTTGCAGCTATAAAGCATTTCCAACTGTGACGATGCTGATTCCTGCCTTCCTGCTTGAGGTTCAGACCGAGCTGTGACAGATAGATGCAGAGAGGACCCATGATTAATTCCACGCTGGGAAGCTAGGGATCTCCAAGAACAGGCCACTTCCGCTTACAAACACAGGAGACAGAGACCTGTTGGAAGGTGTGTACCCTGCACCTGCATTCAGCTGCCAGGGCAGGGAATGCTCCACTGACCTACTTTAGAAATGTGCCTCAGCTTGTGCAGCTGCAGGGATACCACGTAAATGACAGAACTGGGCCAGGAGCAAAAAATAGGCCAGCCCTTTGTGTGTGTCTGGGACTCAAAGCATCGGGCAGGTGTGTGTGTTTGGGGGAGGGGGGGGACACCTGTACTGTGACCCAGTGGTTAAGGACAGAGGATGAGGGGAAGAGAACTACTAAAGCATCTTCTGTGTAGCTTACCGAACACTGCCTGGCTGCTGAACCAGAAAAATGAAGAAATTATTCTTTCACAGGCTTAGTTTACCTGGAAAGAAAATCCGGAAACTTATAGCTCCCCTGCACCCCTGGCCCCAACAGCATGACGGAAGGCCAGCACAGGAGTGCATGCATGCACACCTGTGCACACGTGTGCTCACCACACACACACACACTCCACCTCCAGCCAGAGAAGTGTGTTTCCACAGACACGGCAGGAACGTGGTGTCAGGAGTTTACATCTGTTTCATTCCGTCCCTCATCCTGTACAATCTAAGATCCAAGCATTTTAGTGCCGTAAAGAGAAGTGACAAGAATGTCTCCTTGAACCCACGGAGGGACAGTGAGCCAGCCTGACTCTGACCCAGAAGGACTCTGTCGCTTTGCATGAGATCAGCCTGATAGCCCCGTTGGAAAGGAGATTTCAAGGAACTTTTTTTTTTTTCAGAGGGATGAAAGGTCACTTTTAATTTTTTTTTCAAGAAACATTTTCTGAGCATCCATTTTCTCCTTTTAAAAATACTTATCTGGTAGATGTGGCGTAAAGATCCAACAAGACAGGACCCAGAAGCCGTGGTGCCCAGTCAGCAGCAGTGTTCAGGGCTCTTTGCTTGTCGTCCTGTCCTGGTGTCACAGGGGTGCGTGCTGGGGCTGGCCAGCCGTCTCGCCCCAGGTCTGGTCTCTCCCCTGGTCTGGTCTCTCCCCTCACCTGCCAGACCTCTGCTGCCGAGATGCCTTGTGGATGCCGAAATGCTTCCATCTTCACACAGGGAAGCAAAGCATCTCCTTCCTGATAAAATCTGCCGCTTTACTGCTGGTCTCTCCTGCTGGGGCAGATGGCGCACCTGCATGCTCTCAGCTCCCTGGCCAGACCCCCAAGGCCACCTTGGACTCCCCCCAGCCCCTCTCTCTAGAAATCCCATCCATGAGCACACTTGGTCAGTTCCACTCCTGTGGTTTCTCCATGGCCAGTCCCTCCTCTCTTCCCACTGCTCCCGCCTCAGTCCAGGCTCCACACCACACGCAAACTGTTTCAAGAACAAAGACAAAGAATTTGTAGAAGTGAAACTTTGTCATCATCAGCAGCGCTAGTGAACATCTACAAGTGTCACTGCAAACAGATTCCAAACACAGACCTGCAAGAGAGAGCCATCAGAGCCAGAATGGAGTAGAGGGGTCGAGGGTGGGTGTCTGCGTTCTAGCTCTGCATTTAGTCAGTTGAGTGACCATGGACAACTGATGTACCTTCTCTCCATCCCAGTGCCTCTCTGCTGAGAAAATAGCAATACTGCATGATAACTACGTAAGCTGATACATGGGAATGTTCTTTGTTGACTATGCAACTCAAAAACTGTTCATTATTATTAAAGGGATCTTTCTGTCGAAAGGTTAGATTAATAGTATGCCAGATTCCTGGGAGAGCACAGGGTGGGTAGAGGGAAGGCGCATAGCCTAGCTCGGCCAATCCATTCTTGGGAGACATGAGGATAAACACAAATTCTTGAGCCCTAAGCTGGGAGAACAATTCTGAAGAAAGCAAATGAGACTGTGAAAACTGCTGACCTCAGAGAAGAGGAGAAGATAGAGCAGCAGAGATTATGAATCCTGAGGTCAGGGGTGCTCCCACATGGTCATGAGAAACTGATCGTTCAGAAAGACATCTCCTCTGAAAACTTTAAGCCGTACACACGTAACAGAAGGAAAGCCCGGTGGCCTCGGTATTAGGATGTGAACCGATGACCCAGAGGGCAAAGGCCATGGGTTCCAAACACAAAGCCCTGAGCCAACCCGACTCCCGTTGCTATTTCTGAAGCCCAGTGCGGGTGAGGGGCGGGGGAAGTAGGGAGAGTTTTTCCACTAGTAGTCAGGAACCGAAATAGGAAAGATCAACAGAGGCATTTATAAACAATGAATGCCATTAATTTTTTTTAAGCTAGGAAGGGGTTGGAAAAGATGTACTGTAGCAAGGAGTAGGGAAGGTAGGCAGGGAAAGATGGCCCAGGGGTCTTCACATTTTTTTAACGGTCCTTTCTGCTTGCTTAATGGCATTTCAGGTTGCTGGTGAATTACCGTATTAGTGAATTTCCAGGAAAGCTTGGAAACCATCTTGTTCAGTTGAACTCGTAGTAAGGAAGAGATAACATGGATTATTTTTAATCGAGGTCTCGTGACTACAGTTCAACTGTGATGGAAAAAATGTTCCCTTCTTTCCCCTTTATCAGAAAACTTTCTAACTCAGTGATGTCCAAACTTGGGGGACAGTTTAAGCTATACTGATCTAGTTCCAAAGCTCACGCTCTTTCTAGTGCAGCACATTCTGAAGACGGCGACAGGTAATCTAGGGTGCCTTTGGGGATGGTGAGAAAAGACTGTAAGACCTGGTTTGAGCTAGGTCTGCTTCACTTCCCAGTGTGGTGAGACAAGACCATTAGACCAGGACACCGGACACTGTATTTTTTTTTTTTACCTTTTTTTAAATTGAAGTACAGTCAGTTTACAATGTTGTGTCAATTTCTGGTGCACAGCACAATGCTTCAGTCATACAGGAAATACATATATTCGTTTTCATATTTTTTTTTGTCATGAGTTACTGCAAGATATTGAATATAGTTCCCTGTTCTGTACAGTATAAACTTGTTGTTTATCTATTTTATATATATTAGTATCTGCAAATCTCAAACTCCCAATTTATACCTTCCTACCCCTCTTACCCTCTGGTAACCATTAGTTTGTTTTCTATGTCTGTGAATGTCTTTCTGTTTTGTAAATAAATTCATTCGTCTTTTTTTTTTTTTTTTTTAGATTCCACATATAAGTGATATCATATGGTATTTTCCTTTCTTTTTCTGGCTTACTTCACTTAGAATGACAATCTCCAGGTCCATCCATGCTGCTGCAAATGGCATTATTTTATTATTTTTAATGGCTGAGATGTATTCCACTGTATAAATATATCACAACTTCTTTATCCAGTCATCTGTCAATGGTCATTTAGGTGGTTTCCATGTCTTAGCTATTGTAAACAGTGCTGCTATGAACGTTGGGGTGCATGTATCTTTTCAAATTAGAGTTCCCTCTGGATATATACCCAGGAGTGGGATTGCTGGATCAAATGGTAAGTCCTATTTTTAGTTTTCTGAGGAATCTCCATACTGTTTTCCGTAATGGCTACACTAAACTACATTCCCACCAGCAGTGTAGGAGGGTTCCCTTTTCTCCACATGCTCTCCAGCATGTGTCATTTGTGGACTTTTGAAAGACGGCCATTCTGACTGGTGTGAGGTGATATCTCATTGTTTTGATTTGCATTTCTCTGATAATTAGTGATATTGAGCATTTTTTCATTCGCCTTTTAGCCATTTGGATGTCTTCATTGGAGAATTGCTTGTCCAGGTCTTCTGTCCATTTTTGGATTGGGTTTTTTTTGTTATTAAGTTGTTTGAGCTGTTTATATATTCTGGAGATTAAGCCTTTGTCAGTTACATCATTTGCAAATATTTTCTCCCATTCCGTAGGTTGTTTAGTTTTGCTTATGGTTTCCTTTGCTGTGCAAAAGCTTATATGTTTAATTAGGTCCTATTTGTTTATTTTTGCTTTTATTTCTATGCTGGGTAGACTGCCCTAGGAGAACATTGCTAAGATTTATGTCAGGGAATGTTTTGCCTATGTTTTCTTCTAGATTTATCGTGTCTTGTCTTATATTCAAGTCTTTAAGCCATTTTTTAAATTGAAGTACAGTCAGTTACAATGCTTCATTTTCTGATGTACAGCACAATACCCCAGTCATGTATATGCATACATATATTCATTTTCATATTTTTCATTAAAGGTTACAAGATACTGAATATAGTTCCCTGTGCTATACAGAAGAAATATGGGGGGGGGTGTTCATCTATTTTTATATATAGTGACTAACATTTGCAAATCTCAAACTCCCAAATTTATCCCTTCTCACCCCCTTTCCCATGAAAAACGTAAGATTGTTTACTATGTCTCTGAGTCTGTTTCTGTTTTGTAGATGAGTTTATTAGTGTCTTCTTTATCTTTTTTTAAGATTCCACATATGAGTGATAACCACATGGTGTTTTTCTTTCTCTTTCTCTTACTTCACTTAGAATGACATTCTCCGGGTCCATCCATGTTGCTGCAAATGGCATTATTTTATCATTTTTTATGGCTGAGTAGTATTCTATTACATAAATATAGCACAACTTCTTTATCTAGTCATCTGTTGATGGACATTTAGGTTGTTTCCATGTCTTGACTATTGTAAATAGTGCTGCTGTGAACATTGGGGTGTATGTATCTTTTCCATTTAAAGTTCCCTCTGGATATATGCCCAGGAGTGGGATTGCTGGATCGTATGGTAAGTCTGTTTTTAGTGATTTGAGGAATCTCCATACTGTTTTCCATAATGGTTGCACCAAACTGCATTCCCACCAGCAGTTTAGGAGGGTTCCCTTTTCTCTGCCGCCTCTTCAGCATTTGTCATTTGTGGACCTTTGAAGGCCATTCTAACTGGTGTGAGGTGATACTTCATTATAGTTTTGATTTGCATTTCTCTGATAATTAGCAATATTGAGCATTTTTTTAATGTGCCTGTTGGCCATCTGTATGTCTTCACTGGAGAATTGCTTGTTTAGGTCTTCTGCCCATTTGTGGATGGGTTGTTTAATTTTTTATTAAGTTGTATGAGCTGTTTATATATTCTGGAAATTAAGCCTTTGTCAGTGGCATCAGTTGCAGATATTTTCACCCATTCCTTAGGTTGTCATATTGTTTTCCTTATGGTTTCCTTTGCTATGCAAAAAGCTGGTATGTTTAATTAGGTCCCATTTGTTAATTTTTGCTTTTATTTCTGTTGCCTGGGTAGACTGGCCTAGGAGAACATGGCTAATAAGCTTTATGTCAGAGAATGTTTTGCCTATGTTTTCTTCTAGGAGGTTTATCGTGTTTTGTCTTATATTAAGTCTTTAAGAGATTTTGAGTTTATATTTGTGTATGGGGTGACAGAGTGTTGTAACTTCATTGATATACGTGCTGCTGTCCAGTTTTCCCAACACCACTTACTGAAGAGACTGTCTTTTCTCCATTGTATGTTCTTGCCTCCTTTGTCGAAGATTAATTGACTGTAGGTCTGTGGGTTTATTTCTAGGCTCTCTATTCTGTTTCATTGATCCATATGTTTGTTTTTATGCCAATACCACACTGTTGATTACTGTAGCTTTGTAGTATTGTCTGGAGTCTGGAAGGGTTATTGAAAATGGTATTTTTAAAGAGTTCTGGACTAGCTCCTTTTGTATTGAAGTATAATTGATCTACAATGTGTTAATTTCTGGTGTACAGCATAGTGATTCAGTTATACATATATATTTCATTTCATATTCTTTTTACAAGGTATTGAGTATAGTTCCCTGTGCTACACAATAGGACCTTGTTGTTTATGTATTTTATGTGTAGTAGTTAGTAAATGCAAATCCAGTTCTTTTATCCCTGATTTCCAAATGTGATCAGTCAAAAATCTGCTTGATGCAAGCAGAAAATACAACTGAAAGGTTTCAGTCCAACCTAGTTGATGGAGAGGAAGAAATAATCAAAGGACACCAGCCAGAGATGCAAAGTCAATGGTGAATTAAATCAGACTTGCTATAGGGTCCCAGCTCTACATCTTACTAGCTAAATCATCTTCAGTAAACTATTTAAACTCTGTGATCCTCAATTCTCCATTAGTTAAGTGTGGAATAATAACTAACTTCAAGAAGTGTTGTGTGCAAGAGGACATATGGGATGTCCCTAACTCTTGCTGATTCTGAGCACTGTCCCCAGATGACGTGGCCCTGATCTTGGTGTCCTCTCAGTTGTCAAGCTTTCAGGAATGAAGAAGGCAGCTCTGTGTACACAAAGGAAAAGGGAATTCGTAATCATGATCCCTGGGTTCAGATTTCATCTCTGCACCCCTTCTTCGTGTGGCCTTACAGCAAAGACTTGCATCTGTGGTTGTCAACCAGGGGCCGTGTTGCCTTCAAGGTAAAGTTTTAAGATTTAGCAAATAAAAAGACTGGCCACCCAGTTAAATTTGAATTTCAGAAGTTTTTTTAGTGTATATCACAGACAGTATTTGGGATGCAGTTGTCCCATGGAATATTTGAGATATTCTTATACTAAAAAATAATTTATCTTAAAATTTAACTGGACTTTCTGTAATTTATCTAGCAAGTCTATGCCCAGGGACATTTAATAATGTCTGGAGATGCTTTTGGTTGTGACAGTTCAGGAGAAGAGGTGCTCCTGGCATCAGGTGGGTGGAGACCAGGGATGCTGCCATCCATCCCATAATGCATAGGCCAGCCGCCTGACACTCATGCAGCAAAGAATTACCAGACCCCAAATGTCAATAGTGCAGAGGCTGAGAAGCTCGGCTGGAACTGGCATTTCTTTTTTTAAAAAGTGCTTTGAAATCAGTAAAGCATTGAAAGCTAGCCATTAAATGTTGAAAGCAAAATAAAGGGAGATGGGCGCTTTCCCCCAGACAACCAGAGGCAGTGGAAGAACAGTCCGTGAAGTCTGCACAGTGTGCTCTGAGGAATCAGAGGAAGGAGGGACCTTGAAGGACGCTTTTCCGGGAAAGGAAAACAAAGTCTGCCGCCCAAGTCAGTCCATGCAGGGTGCGCAGCGCTGGAGTGAGCGGGGCGCCAGGCCGGGACACGCAGTGGCAGGACGTGGCGTCCAGGGCGGCGCTGTCCCCCACCTCCGCCCTGTTGCTCCCATTCTTTCCCCTGAGCTGTCAGACTCCAGACCCTGCCCGCCAGTTCACAACAATGGGAACTCCAGAAACAAACCCAGCAACTCCCCTCATCTCAGCGTGACTCGATAATCCTTCAGGAAAGTAATGCTTCCTTTTGGAGACAGGTAGTATCTTACTTTTCACAAAAGGAAAATATGCTTTTTATAGAAAATGAGCAAATACAAACAAACAAAAACAAGAACAAAAAAGCACTTAAGCTGCAACCTAGGTAGAAATATTATTACCATCTTGGCACATGTCCCGCCAGACTTCTTTACCTGCATGTATGTGCTCACTAAAGTCAGAGTTTTCTAAACATTTTATGTTTTACTGTGTTTTGACCCTTTAACATTATATTGTGAACATATGAACGAGACAGAGGCAGTGGTTGCACAACACTGAGAATGTACTAAATGCCACTGAACTGTTCACTTTAAAATAGTTAATTTTATGTCATGTGAATTTCACCTCAATTTTTAAAAAAAGTGGGGAGAAAAAAACAAAGCTGTGGCCCCGAACCAAATCTGGCCCACTGCCTATTTTCATATGGACAAGTTTTTACATTTTTTTTAGTTGTTGAAAGATAATCCAAAGAGGATTTCATGACACATAAGAAGTATATTCAAATTTCAGTGTCTATAAATAGAGTTTTATGGAGACACAGCCACGCTCCTTTGGTTGCTTATTATTTATGTCTGCTTTCAGGCTACAGCAGCAGAGCTGAATAGATGCCGTAGAAACAGTGTGGCTTGCGAGGCTTAAAATATTTACCATCTTACCCTTTACTGAGAAACTGTTCTGGCCCCTAGTATAACCCCTCAGAAGGAGAAAAAAAAAACAAAAACAAAAAAACCTTCTAACTTACTTAAGGGCCAAGGTTGGTGTTGTTGAATGGCTTTCTTCTGGAGAGACCCTTCATTCTACTGCCAAAATCTTCAGATTACTGGAAGATAAGTATTTTTCAAAGGAGGAATTGGGAAGCTGTCTGCTTTCCTCCTGGCAATTATGTCTTCATGTGATGAGCCTACAGACTACACTTTAAAAATACTACATCTTCATCCATTTATCTGTCAGTGGACACAGAGGTTTCTTCCAAATCTTGGCTACTGTAAAGAATGGTGCTATGAACATGGGGGTGCATATATCCTTTAGAATTAGCGTTTTTGTTTTCTTCAGATAAATACCCAAGAGTGGAATTGCTGACTTGGATAAAGAAGATGTGCTGTATACACAGATACATGTATCTATATATACCATGGAATATTACTCAGCCATAAAAATGAAATTTTGCCATTTGTGACAACATTGATGGATTTGGAGGGTATTACACTTAGTGAAATAAGTAGGAGAGAGGAAGACAAATACTGTATGTTTTCACTTAAGTGTGGAATCTAAAAAATTAAGTGAATGAACAAGCGTAACAAAACAGACAGACTCACAGATGCAGAGAACAGACTAATGGTTACCAGACTGGAGAGAGGAAAAACAGGTGAAGAGGAGTGAAAAAAATCAAACTACTAGGTATAAAATAAATAAGTGTACAGCACAGGGAATACAGCCAATATTTTCTAATAACTTTGTGTGGGGTATAATCTACAAAAATATCAAATTACTGTGTTGCACACCTGAAACTAATACTGTAAACCAACTATCCTTCATTAAAAATACTAGAGGATAAGACAGCATTTCTGATGCTGTGGTGGGTATCATAAAAATATCGCTGGTGGCGTGCTCAGTGTGGGAGAGGTGAGTACCAAAGAGTAAGCCCAGGGGAGTGATTGCATCCTCTCTGACCCTCGGTCTCTTCTTTCTCCCCCATTTCCCTAAAAATCATAGCCAACAAGGGCAAGGGAGAGACTCACTGACCTCAGTACAGCTTCTCCACAGTCCTTGCCAGAGGTTCCAAATGCTAGTCTGAGCAGAAATGAGAAGTCTGACATCTCAGCTGCCCGTCTTTCAGTAGTGTGAATGAGAGTGCATACCCATCCCGTCTGTCTTGCTTTGCTGTTGCGCTTGTCTTTTTTAATACTCTAGCCTCAGTCTCACACCTTTCCCAGTGTAGCCCCCTTTGTTCTGGTCCCTGGAGGATCTCTCCAGAAAGCGGCCCAGTTTGCATTGTAGACGTGTGCCTAGAAAGCTGAGGGGAAATTCTGTGTACCCTGGCAGTTCTCACAGGATTTAACCAGTAGTTATATCTCTTTTCTTTTGGCCATGGATCTCAAAACTTTTACCAGTTTGGTCTGGGTCAGGCAGTTAGAGGTTCTGTTAACTTACCACCATAAATAAAAGAAAATTATTATGCATTACTGTGATTATAACTTTAAATATTATTTACATAAAATATTAATATAGTTGATTAAGTATGAATGCTACTTAGAGCTATGCAGTGAATTCATTTGTAAATGAAACATTTCTTTAATATTTTATATCATATTCATGTTCAAAAGGTATTTGAGGTAAACTCTGACAAAGCAAGGATCAGCTTACTTGTTTGTAAATGGAGGTGTAAGGGAGGGACTGGGGTGTAGTCCACACGGGAGAGGAGGGTGTTGCCTGATCCAATCCTGAGGCTGGAATGTCCAGGTCAGCCTTAAGTCTGGAAACCGTGACCTCCAGGAAAGTCATTCTACAGAGTTGAGATGCTGCACTTGAGCCATGTCACCACTTCCTTTCCTGCGTAATTCTGTCTCATTCCTTGGGCTAGCAAAGATTCAAAGGTAAAAGGCCCACGAATAATGCTAGCTGCATGGTGATGCCAGTATGTATCATCCAGCGGAGGTTTTGTTATAGTGTTTAGTCTAGAAAGACGGATTCTGTCAGCTCTGCGCATAGTCCCTAGCCCGGAAGTGCCTCTGGTCTGCCCGGCCGCTGCAGACTCACCCACTGCGTCAGCTTCCGTCTCTCTGGCTCTGAGGTCCTTCTGTGGGTCGGGCTTCCGGCCCCCGTGGGCTCTGCGCTCCTGGTGCAGGCCGTCTCCTCATCCCCTGCCGACTCCTCTCCCAGCCGTGGCCTGTACTGGTGGGGCTGAGGGGAGCCCAGTGGCCCAACCTATGAGAATAGGAGCCTGGAACATCCTGGAACCATCTCGTCTGTATTTACCTTTGAATCATTTATATATCTCTTATGTAATTCAAGGAATATGTATGGGTCTACTTCTAGATATACACACACATATATATTATATATTTCTAGATTTAAGAAATTTTTTTCCCAAACCATAGTAAAGGATCAGTCTTACAGTCTCATTTACATTCATTCCAATCAAATAAATTGTAGGGGTGATTCTACGGTTGTACAATCTGGAAGCAAACTAATTATCAGTAACAATTATAATGACTGTTTATTGGTGATTTAAGTACCGTCTGATTACAAGTTTATTTTTACTCATTCTCTGTATTTCTCTAGGTGAGTGATCTCAAGTGCAAACCATTGTTTGAGCCTGTTCTGTCTTTAACTCTGATCCTACATGCAGTTCAACTAAGGGTTAAGCAATGCCTTGATGGCAAAATGTTATCAGAATGAGTCTGACCGATTGTTTTAGAAATATCTATAATCAATATCATTTTTTAAAGACCCTGTCATCCAGTGTAGTTGATTCAGCCCTTTGCATTGAGAAAAACCCCTTCAATATGTTCTCCCAATGCCTATATATGAAGTTTTTATTCACTGGAGTTTCAGCACTTGGCTTTCTACAGACAGCTCACTCATTCCTAGTGGTAAATGATACCAGGCTCGCAAAACAGCTCGGTGCCTGACAGTTAGTGTTGTCCTGGTTTGCACTGATCCATTCCCAACTCCACCTCAATATCATAACTCACATTCTGAGCAATTTTCAGCCGTAACTCACAGAATTCCCTTAGCTCTATCCCACAAGTTCATATCCCAAGGAAGAACTGATGGTGTCTGATCAGCTGGCCCCCATACCTTCCCTGTATCTCCAGACACCAAGGACCACATCATGTGAAGGGGTTGACCTGACCCGGTTTCCAGCAACTTCATTTTTTTTATTTGCTTGTTTTCACAGTAGGACGTGAGAAGAGTTTAAAGACGGTCCTGATGGTACTGAAAAAAACTACCAGGGAAACTGCGTCATCCTAAAACCCAGACTCACTTCTGAAAGACGACCACGTTCATCCTCTTTAATGGTTTCTTCTGGCATCTATTTCAGTATTTCTAATCTCTTCTACTACTGTTTATTGACCAAGCAAACATGGGTTGGCATCCTGCTATCAAGGAGAAGGGTTCAGCTCTCACCCCGTGCCTGTTCCCCTCTTCCTCCATCTCACCTTCCCGCAGGAGTTCTGTCACAATCTTGGCTGCTCCCTTGCTCTCTCATCTTCCCAGGTCTTTTTATCACAGTTCTGTGTTAACTAAATGGTCAGTGTATACACTATCATGACTACTGCTATCTTCCAAATCAAGAAGTGTACGATGATTACGTTTCTTTCCTTCCACAAGTTTTCTATTTTCATTTCCTGGACTTTTCGTGCACCTATGATTGGGATTTTTTTCCCCCATATGCTCCCATGTATCTGTCAAATGCCATGTCTATTATAATATCCAAATCTAAAAAAGTACCAGTAAACTTTCAAGTTCCGTGTTTTTCCCCACGTCTACTCCCTTAATTCATCTATGGCTCTTGTCTAGGGCTGTTACAGTGTGGTCATATGGGCATATCATTCACCTCTCCTCTGGGTAGGTCTTCTGTTGTGCACTGAAGCTGGTATTTTTCTCTTTCTTGATTTACTTATTCATCTTTCTGAGGCACATCCTTCAGTAACTTTCTAAGAGAGAGTACATGGGAAGTAAATATTTTTAATTCTTGGAGCTCTGAATAGCTGTTTATTCTGCCTTCATACTTGTTGATAATTTGGCTGGATATAAAATTCTAGGTTGGGAATCATTTTCTCAGAATTTTGAAATCCTGCAGTTTTGTAAGCCCTGTGGCCTTCTATATTCCAAGTTCTTCTTGGGAAATTCAACCATCCTCTCTTCTGCTGAATTGCTTACCATACCTCTGGTGGCTGTCTTCCAAGTGCGTGCTCTTCTACTCTCACCACTCCTCCCAGTAACCTTGTTATTTGGAATTTGTATCATCTTTTTACTCTTACTAATTTTAGTGGGGTTTGGGTATGAGCAAGTGGGCAGTTCTTACTGAGTGGCTGGCCAGTCCACCATGTTTACTCCAAGTCCACAGATCTCTTTGTTTCCAAGTATTTAACCCCCTGCAATCCCCTTTGCATATATTATGATGCTGCTACTATTAGCAACCTTTAGAGTAGTTGCTGATGTTCCCATTTGATAATGAGACAGCTGAGGCTCCAAGAATGGTAGTAGTTTCCTTAAGTTTCAAGAGCCAGCCTGAGAGATACTCAAATTTAAAACCATGTTTTTCCTGCCCTACTGAGGCACGAGGGTAACATTCAGTGCTGCCTCTGTGACAGAGGGCAGTAGTAATACAACAGGTTGGTCCACGGCTGCTCCACATCTTGCTACAGTAACCTAATGCCACTGCTGGGATGTGAATTTTTCCTTTGAACTATTCTCTGAGCCACAGAATACAAGCTTTCCTCTTCAGCCACTCTTGTATTCCAGAGTAGGAATTGGAACACCTAAAACCGAGTAATTGCTGGTGGTCTGACTCATACAGTGGAGTATATTAGAACAAGGAGAACTGAAATTATGGTGTTCAGGTCTGAGGGAAAATACACCGTAATATATAATGGCTCTATTTCAGAGTCTAGCACACAAAGAAATAACTTTCCTCTTTGAAGCTTTCACTTAGATTTTCACATAAGACACAAATAGCATTCTCTATTTGAAAACAAAAATTAAGTTACTGCTTCCAAAGTCCAGCCTTTTGAAGGCATTGCAATTGTTCAGCTAAGTGGTTATTCTTAAAAAGAAAAAGACTTTCCAGCTAGTATTTATGAACAAGCACACCTACCTGATAATTCATGGTGTTTATATGTCACTTCGCCTTTCTGTGGTTATAACAGCAGACGTGGTTTGTGTTCAGTGATGCCTTTGTGGAGGGTGCTTTCAGGCAGGACCTCCTCTGACCTGAGGCAAGTCATTTTGCTGCTTGGACCCTCAGGCTTCTCATCTGTGAAATAAAATCATAGAGATGATCTGCAAGTCCTCTTTTCGCTCTTGAATGCCATTTCTACATCATCGATGAAATCAACTTCAATTAATTATCTAAATCAGTCACCACTGACTTCAGTGCATGTGTGCCTACAGAAGAATTGGTTCGTTAATTTCTTTAATACTTACTTATTTATTCATACCCAGAGCCGGGTCTACTGTGGACAGATTCCATCCTTAGCTTCATTGAGTTCATAATCCAGAGGAAAAGGCAGACAAAAACAAACTCTCAAATAGTCATTGTGATAAATACCATGAAAGATAACAACAGAGTGCTAGGAAAAGACACGTTAGACAGGGGAAGTGGAATGTCTCCAAGAAGGCTTCATTGGCGAAATGACGGGCAACCTCAAAGCACGAGGAGCAGTGAAACAAGGGAAGAGTGACGGACACAGCATTCCAGGCACACAGGCACCGCGCGTAAAGACCCTGAGGGTTTAAAGAGCTTGTGCATTTAAAGAACTTGACGAAGGTCACGTGGTTAGACCCTAGTGAACAAGACAGGCTGGCCTGAGATAGTTAGAAACCTACAAAGTCTTGCCCCCATGGTGAGCATTTTGTGCAACATCAGGAAGGCAGGCAGAGCCACTGAGAGAAGCTAAGCAAGAGGAGGAGGGGATTCAAGCACATCTGTAGATAACTCTGGTCCTGCTACACACGCTGGAGGGAGGGGAAAACAGATGAAGGCAGTTCAATCCAGATTCAGTCTAGACAAGGGATGGGGGTGGTTTTGATGAGGAGGCAGTGGTGGTGAAGAGGGTGGATGTTCCCCACTTGGGGTATCGTCATTGTGTGTCTGTAGTCAGCTGTGGTGCATACAGTGGGAGATCTGTGGCCTCACGTGTCATGGTACTTGGACGTATTAATTCCTCAACTCCACTGACGTATAGGGGTTCCCACTGCCTTTCAAGGTGGTCTTCTCGGGCAGCATTCCACATAGCCACATGTGATCCACAGGAAATATTCCCACATCCTTTTCCTGACAAGCTTTTGGAGTGCAGGCCTTGCCTATGTGACTCTCTGTCCTCAGTCACTCCCATCTCTCCGCCACTGAAGAGCATCCTCAGCCCCACTTCCATGCAGACCACACGGTTCCCCCTTTGTTGGTCATTCTCCAGATAGTCTGCCCAACAGTTCAAACCCTGTGATGGGAATTCCAGCAAAAGGGAGCAGAATTTCAGGAGTTGGACTACTCAGCAAGACTTCCAGGAGAGCAGAAATGTGACCTCTATGAACAGAAATGTGACCTCTATGAAGAGCAAAGAAAGTAGGATTTGCAGGCTTGAATTGAGAAAACAGTGGAAGCAGAGGGGGCTGCGATTTCCTAGAGGAATGAACAGGGAAGGACTGGAGGGAAACCAGAGGCGAGACTTTCGGTAGAAAAACGTGGAAGAATGGGAGTGGCATCTCCCATGACATTTTGTCCATTCTGAAAGCTTCATACAAAAGTCAGAAGAACTGCCTGGGTTCTGGGACCAATCACTTTTTCAGTGAGTTCAGACCAGTTACCAGGAAAAAGAGTAGGTTGTAGCCTAACCAGAGCTCACCGTCTCTCCAACAGGAACTACTGCTAAACACGGGCTGCGCTGCAAGGCCTGTAAGATGAGCATCCACCACAAGTGCGTGGACGGCCTGGAGCCCCAGCGGTGCATGGGCAAGCTGGTAAGGGCCTGGGCTGGGAGTGTGCCCTGGAACCCCCTGTGCAGGGCTCCACCCTGCCCAGTCAGATCACTCCATTCAGACCCCTTCCTGGCAGCACCTGGGACACCAAGAAGGTAGCCCCGAATCTTGTGTTGGCGAACTTGGCTTCCTGGTTGGCGTAATGATAGAGCAGGGGGAGAGCTTTGTCAGCCTCAGATGTGCATGTTTCACTTGTGAAAAGGATCCAGGGTCCTTAATAGGGTGGACAGCAGCCTGACTTGGGTTGGGAGTTTCTCAGTTTTTACACCAGAAGTTCTACCTCTGGGACTGTCTGGATTTTAAAAGTAAAATTCAGGCATCCTAGTAACCCCCTCAGCCCCAGGATGATGAGGGTGGTTGGCTGCCCTCACCTCACACTTAATTGGCTGACAGCTCAGTGGGTGTCAAGAATGGGCTAGAGATTACTTGCTCCATGTCTGTGGGGCAGTTAGTGGAAATCTACACTGCTTCACAGATCATGGCGGCCAAACCAAGGGAGGTGGGCTCGGCCTGGCCCGTTCTGCGCTCACCATCCCATCTCAGGGGCGTGGGCTTCAGGACTGGTGCCACACATTGATAAAAAGCAACCCAGGGCACTTCTCAGGATATCTGAAAGTAGGATGGCCAAGGAACTCTAGAAGGGACCCAGAATGTCTACCCTAGAGATACTGAGGGCATGAGAACTGTCTTCAAAAAAATTCAAGAACTGTCACCCAGAGGAAGAATTCCATTGTTCTCTGTGGCTCCAGGGAAAAGACCTAGGGTCAGTAGGTACCAAGCCTTAATCAGAGATAATGTCACCAAAGTCCTGCCTCCAGGGTGAGTGAGAGCTCCTCCTACCCAGCCCCCAGCACTGGCAGTGTTCACAGGAAGATACAACTTGCAAGGAACACTGGAGAGGATTCTGGGATTCTAGTAGAGGCGGGGCCCCTAAGTTCCCTTCTAACACTGGGAGACAGTAAGTCAAGACTCTTAAAGAGCTCACCTCCTTACCCTCATTGGCAATGTCCTCTTCTCGAAACCCCCCGCCTCACTTGCCCCCCTCCTCCTCCTCCAACGGTGATGCCCACAAGCCAAGGCAAAGACCGTGATGAGAAGTCAGGAAAACAGAAAGGAACCTGGAACACACAGCGCCCAATTCTGAGCAGAGCTCATGAGACATACCAGGGACCTGAGGTCTACCTGTGAGGTCTGCTTGCCCATGCCCGACGGGGAGGGGCAGGGCTGGGGGGGGCTTGCTTTCTGGATGGAGTTTTGCTCCATTGGCACCTGTACCTCCCCACCCCCAGGGATAAATTATAGGACATGTCAGCTTCTTAACGGGAGATAGGGAGGTGCCCCTGGAGAAACCAACTAGTTTCGTTTTGAGAGTTCTTGTGTGGTTGTCTCCTTTCATCAGTGACATTAGGCCCTTCTCTTTCTCATTCTCTCTCCAGCCAAAGGGGTTTCGGCGTTACTACAGCTCCCCCTTGCTCATTCATGAACAGTTTGGATGCATTAAAGAAGTTATGCCCATTGGTGAGTTGGGACATGGATGGGTTGAGTTGGGTTGGGGGCAGCAACATCAACACTGGTGGCTGCTCCTCTCCCAGGTCCCAGGGCCACAATACCAGCGAGGGCTGTGTGTGTGCATTGGTTTGGTGGCGAACTGAGTTATGGTCGTGTGTTTTTGCTGGAGGGAAAGCATAAAGTGGACCAGATTCTCCAGGAAATTTTGTCCTCCCCCTGGTGAAGCCTGAAAGGCACTCAAGCCCCAAAGGCTGCGGATAGACTCTGCCAGCCGTCAGCAGCCTGGTGGGGAGAAAAGAGCTTTGAGGACGGCAGCCCAGACATGGGTCAAAGCCCAGCCTCCCCATCGGCCAACTCTGTGTCTGAACAAGTTACTCAACCCATTGGGCCCTATGAAATGAAAACAGCCATGGTTGCTTTTCATAATTTTTGTAAAATATATATACGCATTATAAACCAATGCTTGGAAGGGACTCAGTGAGTATCAGTTATTCTTTAGTGAGGACAAAAAAATGTCTTATATTTTATAGATCTTTCTGGCTTAATGTATTTTTTAACAATAACTTGCAGTTTACTTCTATTGTTTCTCTCTTTCTGAAAATCTCCGCGTTTATGTTTGCTTTGGGTGGGGGCAGGGGAAGCAAGTTTTAAACTAGAAATATATAAACCAGATGGTTTTTCATTAGAAATTCAGGAAGGCTGGTAACATCAGATTCTTTCCAAACACTTACCTCCTACTGCAGACTTTATGTCGCAAGACTTCCTACCTTGGTAAGCAGAGCCTTTCGCTAGAGGAAATAAAGCTGGTCTCTGGGAAGAATCTTGACCTTGGCATCCTGGGGATGGATAACAAAAGAAAAAACCAATCAATTAGGAAGCGTTTGAGAGCAGACAGTGCAGGGGAGGGGCCTGGAAAATGGGCACACGTCATGGGGGGGCACATCTGCGAGGAAAGTTTGACCAAAAAAGCCCCGTTTTCCCAGGGGTTAGTGTGTCTGTCGTGCAGAACCTACTTCCCGGTGCTGTTAACCCAGGATGTGTGACAGGTGGTTGGCGGTGTCCCTGACAGTGACTTGAGGAAACCCTTCTCAGATGAGCCTTCTTTTCCGTTGCAGCCTGTGGCAATAAGGTGGACCCCGTGTACGAGACCCTCCGCTTCGGCACCTCCCTGGCCCAGAGGACAAAGAAGGGCAGCTCCGGCAGTGGCTCTGATTCGCCTCACAGAACCTCTGTAATTGTCTTCTTCCTCCCTCGGTTCACCTGCTGTGGCCCCGGGCTGGGCAGACTGTGGGTTCTACCTAAATGAATCCTGGCGGGAGTCTGTAGGGAGCCAGGCAGCCTCCAAAGGGACCTCCAAGTGCCTTGGACCATTAAAGGTTAACTGCCTGTTGCCAACATCCAAACATCCTTTTACTTTCCTCCTCAGAGACCAGGCTCTTGGTCTCCTGCTCCTCGACTCCGTGTACTCTTCCCCTCCCTTCCCACCAGCATTGGGTAGCAGAGCTGCCAAAGCAGAGAAAGGTTTGAGCCCAACAATGGGCAGAAGCAGGGAAGTCCCAGCTGTGTCCCGTTCTCCTGGCTGCACCCCAGCTCAAGAATACAGCCAATGCTCACATTTTCTCAGCCCTTTCTAAGACAAGGTACACTCTAGTTTCACACAAAAACTGCTCTCCAGAGAGCAGTGATGCAATTCTTAAGACAGTGTCATGCAAATTTCATCTTAGTTCTTCTACTGATATCAAAATCTCTGCTTAGTTGGCCACTGAAATAATTTTGCCCATTCCATGCTGTTCCCTCTTTTCCCCAAGACTTCAGATCTTGTGGAGGTTCCTGAAGAAGCTGACAGGCCAGGAGGCGGGTACGACCTACGGAAACGCAGCAACAGCGGTAAGTTGGGGCGTGGAGATCAGGCACCGCCCCGGCGCGAACAGGAATCACATCCTCCATCATCCGGGTCAGCAGGCAGTGGCAGCTGACTTCCAGGCCCCTCTCCTTCTCTGCCAGCTCTGGGGTTCAATCTGGGCACGTTTTGATATTCTGGACAGAAACTGGGCTTAATTACAGGTGGGTTTCAGGAATTTGACTATAATACTCCCTGAGTTCCATCTCCTGAGTTCTCATGCCCTAAGGACATAGCTGTACTGGGGTTTAGGAGTCACTTCCAGACCTTTCTGTTCACATGTCATTTCCCCCACTGACCTATGCTGGATGAGCAAACCATCCCAGAGAGAAGTCAGTCACTCCACGCTACACCGGAAGTACTCAGGTAAAGTGCCTGCTCAGGTCGGGGGTGATGCGGGGGCGTGGGGGCCTCACCCTGGCTCCTCCCCAGCAGAGGTAACTAAGACTCATTCAGAACCTGATCTGCACATCTAGGCAGACGTTCTTTATTAATAGCACTTGGTTTTCTAATAGCTTAAGCCCTTCTTACAGTAATTTCTAAAGTATGTATTAAATGCTAACTACATGCTATTGTTTGCTAAGATTGATGGAAAAAAAAAAAAAAAACCACACCTGTTAAAGCAGAACTTACACATAACCAGCCCCTTACGCTTGAATCTTGATGCTGAGCCTCTATGACGTCAACAACTACTTCATTTCCCCTCATTTTTCAAAAAAATATTTTTGAAGTATTTACTACCACCAGCAAAACTGCGTAGGTCACCAAGCTGTCCTCGGGTCACTCATAACACAGCAAGGCTGCAGGTCCTACCTTGCGTTGTTGCCTTGGGCTGAATGCATTCTCCCAGCAGAAGTTACCCCTCCCAATTCTAATCCCCACAGGTGAAGCCCAGGGGTGTGCTACCTTGGACAGACTGTCCTCCTGACTATTTGTCCCTGCCTTTTCCAGATAGGAAGCTCAAGACCTGCATTGAACACCCCATAGCTGCTTTGTCAGCAGCGGTTTTATGAGGTACCACTTCCTTAGCTCTAGGAATTCATCATGGCTCTTTGCTGGTTGGGACGGTGCCTCTGTGATCCCACCCCCCGACCCTGCTTCATCTATCAGGGCCCCCTTTGCCAACCCGCACACACCTGCTAAAACACACCGCTAGGCAGGTGTCACATGGGGAAACCTGTGCATTCAGACTGATGCAGGTGTTAGTTGAGGACTTAGCAGTGACAATAGAGAGATGAATCAGAGAGCCAGCCACCAGGGGAACCTCCCAGCCAGGCAGTAACACTGCAGGACCACCCAGCCCAAGTCTGTCCAGCTGTGCACATCCAGCAACCGAATCCAGCCAGCATCCCCGAAGTTCATCAGTATCTTAGGAACAAACTCCCCAGAGGTTGGTACAGAAACCAGGTCTGCATTTCATGGATTCAAGTCCCCTCAGCCACTGTCCCCTCAGTCTGACTTCTGCCCGCCTTCTTCCCCTGACACTTTCACCCAATCGCCGACAGCTTCATCGCTAATTGTACCAGACATTGTCCTTGGCCCCTCCTTACTGCTGGACTTCACTCAGGGATTGTGAGGCCTTCCAGCAGCGGCCTAGGCTCTCTCTGCCTCAGTCACCTGACCTCTAAAGTGAAGGTAATAACAACACTAAATCCACAGGGTTGGGATCTTTAAGTGAGATAACAAATGTAAATACTATCCATATGTCAGTGACCCTGAAACTTCACTTCTAGCATTAGGCCCCTTGCTGCCTCCGGGTGCCTGCAGCCTGCTGGACATGGCCACCTGAATGGAGGACAGACATCTTCAAGTTAACACACCCAAGCTGAAAACTTCCCCAACTTGGGAAAGGAAACAGCCACCCAAGTCCAGGAAGCTCAGAGAGTTCCACACAGGATCAACCCAGAGAGGAACACACCAAGGCACATAGCCATCAAACTGACAACAATTAAGGATAAGGAGAAAATATATTGAAAGTGATGTAAAGGGGAAAACTTAACCAAGAATACTTTACCCAGCAAGGCTCTATGCAGATTTGGTGGAGAAATCAAAAGCTTCACAGATAAACAAAAGCTAATAAAATTCAGCACCACCAAACCAGCTTTACAACAAATGTTAAAGGAGCTTCTCTAGTCATCAAACCACAAGAAAAGAGAACAAAAAGAAAAAAAAAAGACCTACAAAACAAACCCAAAACAGTTAACAAAATGGCAATAAGAACATGTATCAATAATTAGCTTAAATGTCAGTGGATTAAACACTCCAACCAAAAGACATAGACTGGCTGAATGGATACAAAAACAAGACCCATATATATGCTGTCTCTAAGAGACTCATGTCAGAGCTAGAGACACTTGCAGGCTGAAAGTGAGAGGATGGAAAAAGATATTCCATGCAAACAGACACCTAAATGAAGCTGGAATAGCAAAACTTCTATCAGACAAAATAGATCTTAAACTACTGTTACAAGAGACAAGGACACTACATAATGCTCAAGGGACCAATCCAAGAAGAGGATATAATAATTGTAAATATATATATGCAGCCAACATAGGAGCACCTCAATATATAAGGCAGTTAAAGGAGAAATCAACAATAACACAGTAATAGTGGGGGACCTTAACACCCCGCTTCCATCAAATGGACAGATCATCCAGACAGAAAATCAGTAAGAAATGCAGGCCCTAAATGGCACATTAGACCAGACGATCTATCTGTTGAGCATTCCCTCTGAAAGCAACAGAACACACATTCTTCTCAAGTGCACATGGAACATTCTCCAGGATCAATCACATGTTGGCCTACAAAGCAAGCCTAAGTAAATTTAATTGAAATTGTACAAAGACTATACTACCAAGGTACAGTAATCAAAACAGTATGGTACTGGCACAAAAACACACACACAGATCAATGGAACAGGATGCAAAGTCCAGAAATAAACCCACTCACTTACGCTCAGTTAATCCGTGACAAAGGAGACAAGAATAGACAATAGAGAAATGACTCTCTTCAACAAATGGTGCTGGGAAAACTGGACAGCTACCTGTAAAAGACACACTAGAACACTGTCTAACACCATATACAGAAAAAAAAAAAAAAAGGATTAAAGACCTAAATGAAGAGCAGATACTATAAAACTCCTAGAGGAAAACAGGTAGAACACTCTTGGACATAAATCACAGCAATATTGTTTTCAAACCAGCTCCTGGAGTAATGGAAATAAAAGCAAAAATAAGCAAATGGGACCTAATTAAACTTAAAAGCTTTTTTGCACAGCTAAGCATACCATCAACAAAACCTACAGAATGGGAAAAAGTATTTGCAAATAATGTGACCAACAAGGGACTAATTTCCAAAATATACAAACAGCTCACACAATGAAAAAAAAACAAGCAACCCAATCAAAAAATGGGCAGAAGATCTAAATAGACACCTCTCCAAAGAAGACATCCAGATGGGCAACAAGCACATGAAAAGATGCTCAACATCACTGATTGTTAAGAGAAATGCAAATCAAAACTACAATGAGGTATCACCTCACACTAGTCTTCAGAGTGGCCAGCATTCAAAAGTCTGGAGAGGGTGTGGAGAAAAAGGAACCCTCCTACACTGTTAGTGGGAATGTAAACTGGTGCAGCCATTATGGAGGACAGTATGGAGATTCTTCAAAAAAGTAAATACAGACTTACCATGTGATCCAGCAATCCCACTCCTGGGCATGTATCAGGAGAAAAATATAATTCAAAAAGACACATGCACCCCCAGGTTCACAGCAGCACTATATACAATAGCTAAGACACGGAAACAACCCAAATGTCCATTGACAGATAAACGGATAAAGAAGCTGTGGTATGTTTATACAATGGAATACTACTCAGCCATAAAAAATTATAAAACAGTGTCATTGCAACACCCTGGATGGACCTGGAGATTGTCACTCTAAGTAATTCAGAAAGATAAAGAAAAATACCATATTATATCACCTATATGTGGCATCTTAAAAAAAGGGACACAAATGAACTTATCTGCAAAACAGAAACAGACTCACAGACATAGAGAACAAACTTATGGTTACCAGAGGGTAAAGAGGGTGGGAAGGGATAAATTAGGAGTTCGAAATTTGCATCTCTTGGGGAGTGATAGAAAAGTTAGCTATCTTGATTGTGGTGGTAGTTTCATTGGCATATACATCTATCAAAATTCATCAAATTGTATATCTGAAATATGTGTAGTTTACTGTACAGGAATCATACCACAATAAAGGTGTTAAAAAAAAAAAAAGAACTAGGAAAAAAAATGTTAACACACCCAAATGGACTGTTGATTCCCTCACTCACTTCTCCACCAACCCAAACTGGTTCTTCCCCAGTTGCTCCTGCTGTCGTAGGAGCGGCATTCTACTAGATGAACTGGCAGAATTTCAGCATCAGCCTTGGCACCCTTGTTCTCACACCTCGTATCCAGTCTGTTGGCAAATTTTATCTCCTGTTCTTTAAAATCACGCCCAGCACGTACACATCACTTCCTTCCCCACATCATGCCTCCTGGTCCAGGTATATTGATGTTGTCACCCATTCCTCAGGAGTTAAGGTCTCTATTTTCCCTGGGGATTTCTTTACTCAAAAAGTGGTCTTGTTACAATTTTATAATATGAAGAGCTGTATTTAAGAATCACTAATATGAAGCATGATTGCTATTCATGAAGTCATCATAAGGTCCCAAAGTGTCAGAGATGGAACCTAGAGACACTCACTACCTCATCTGTGGCCCATAGACCAGCCGTCTGGGCATCACTCGCGAGCCTGTTGGAAAGGCAGAATCTCAGGCTGCCCCAGACCCTAGCATCAGAATTTCCATATGAATTTGTAATTCCTATGCTTGTTAACATTTGAGAAGCAGGGATTAGAGACCATTTAGTCCTAAAACACAGAGATACACAGACACAGAGACATACACACAACAGATACTGTGTAGATAAGGAAACTGAGACATGGAGTAATACACTCAAGAGACATAAAATCGATTTTTTGTTGTCTCTTAAAAAAGAGCATAAGCTAAGGAGCCCTCTCACAGTCCTGTTCAAAGAAATCTTTTGAAAGAACCTAGCAAGCAATAAGTCTCTAAAAGCTTTGGATATTTATTAACTATTCCTTTGATCAGCAGTAGCTTTCTTGACATGCCCTCTTTGAAGCGAGGGGGATTAATTATGCAGCAGTTTGCTTCAAAACATGTTCCTTTGATTTGGAGTTCATGCTCTGTCCATGCAGTTTGGGAAACAACACAGAGAAACCAGCCTGCTTCTATGGTCCAGGTTCCCACCAGGCTTCGCACAGTCTCGGCAAGGAAAGCTTCAGTTCTGCACTACCTGTCTCATGTATGCTCTAAAAAAACATACGGTGCACACAGCTATCATTTCTGCCAGCCAGGTGTTATGTCAGAGTCCTTGAGGAATATTTCCAAAGTCAGCTCAGAAGCAAGGACAATTCATACATCTTTACTGCTAAGAGTGCAGCCTCTGCTTTCTCTCTTTCATGATAAAAGCTCTTGGGGCAGGCAGGTCTGAGTATTTCCCATTTTTTTTAAACACTATTGTTGGATGCATCAGAAATAGACGTGGGGAGAGTTGTTGGTCTTCACCTTTGGCTTAACTGCCAGAAACTCTGCTGGAAGCAAGGTGATGAGCAGAGGGAGACGTAAAATCTAGGCTCTCTGTTTTAGCTGGAAATGCCAAATAATGACATGACTGGCTGCCTTCAATAATTGCACTTCAGTGTGACTGTACATGGTCATAACTGTCTTAGAAGGGAAGCCAGACAAATCCATAAAAATAGTCTTTGAAAAGGACTGGGCTAATCACATCCACTTGAGGATATTACTAAGGCCAATATTACCTTATTTTGCACTAAAGCAAAAAAAAAAAAAAAAAAAAATTGCCCAGAAAGAAAAAAGGCAAGCTCCGATTTGGAAAATTTATCCTTGCTTTAGCATAAGCTGGTTCGCTATCTCAAATTTTGAGTTGTCTCACACACCAAAAAAAGCAGCAAATATATTTTAATGGCTTTTTAGGCAGATGCCCTGATTCTGGTCCCCCTTCAATGGAAAATTCCAAAATTACAGACGCAAATATTTATGGTGTGTTTTTTGCAACAAACACTTAGTTTCTAGACCAGGTAAAGGTCTCTTGAAAAACATAGAATATTCTCATTCCAGCTCTGTGGATGGCTGAATGTTCAGAGAAAATTTTCCCAGTTTAGCACTCCTAAAACTACTAAGAGAACAAATTTTTAAATAATTTCTAGTTACTCTATGAGCTAGCAGCAAAGGAAGGCAATTCCTTAGTCTAGAAGTGACAATAAAGCACAAATCCAGAGAGAGAAGCAGGTGAGGACCAATGTTTACTGTGCACAACCCTGGGGCCTCAGATTGGGGAATAGCAGGTCCCATGCAGGGGCAATAAAGGGCCAAAGCTGGGATACATAAGTTTGTGTGTGTGTGTGTGCGCGCACACACACGCACGCATGTGTACACACACATATATACACATACATATATATACACACATATAACAATCATTCTGCTTTACAACTGAAACTAACAATATTATAAATCAACTATACTTCAATAAAAAATAAGTTTCTAAGAACACACGGAACTATTATAAAAATTGATCACCAGCTGGGCCATAAAGCAAGCTTCATAAATTTCACTAATAATATCACTTGTTAGCAAATCAGTATGATATAGAATGCATCTTTCTGACTACAGTGCAAATAAGATAGAAATCAATAGTCAAAAGATAGCAGGGAAAATCCATAATTTAGGAAATTAAAAACATACTTTTAAAAAGCTCGTGTGTCAAAGAAGAATTCATAATGAAAATTGAAATATACATACAACTAAATAATGTAAGCACTACATACAAAAACGAAGAATGCAGCTAAAATTGTGCCTTAAGTATCTACTATTCTATCTAATTCTAGCTATTATTCTATTAAAAAATAAGAAAGGCTGAAAAGTAATAATCTTTTCTTTAATGGAAACTGTCATTTTTTAATTTGTTTTAAACATTCTTTTATTGAGTTATAGTCATTTTACAATGTTGTGTCAAATTCCAGTGTAGAGCACAATTTTTCAGTTATACATGAATATGCATATATTCATTGTCACTTTTTTGTTTTCACTGTGAGCTATCACAAGATCTTATACATATTTCCCTGTACTATACAGTATAATCTTGTTTATCTATTCTATATGCCTGTCAGTATGTACAAATTTTGAAATCCCATTCTGTCCCTTCCCACCCCTGCCCCTTGGCAACCACAAGTTGTGTTCTATGTCTATGAGTCTCTTTCTGTTTTGTATTTATGTTCTTTTTTTTTTTAGATTCCACATATAAGTGATATCATATGGTATTTTTCTTTCTCTTTCTGGCTTACTTCACTTAGAATGACATTCTCCAGGAGCATCCATGTTGCTACAAATGGCGTTATGCTGTCGGTTTTTATGGCTGAATAGTATTCCATTGTATAAATATACCACATATTCTTTATCCAGTCATATGTTGATGGACATTTAGGCTGTTTCCATGTCTTGGCTATTGTAAACAGTGCTGCTATGGACACTGGGTGCAGGTGTCTTTTTGAAGTAGGGTTCTTTCTGGATATATGTGAAAAGTAACAATCTTAAGCATCATATTCAGAAAAAGAAACAGAACAAACCCAAAGAAAGCAGAAGGATGGCAATAATAAAGATAAGAACAGAAGTCAGGGAGGGTGTAGCTCAGCAATAGAGTGCATGCTGAGCATGCACAAGGTCCTGGTTTCAATCCCTAGTAGCTTTGTTAAAAATAATAAAAACAAACAAATGGGACTGTAATTAAACATATAAGCTTTTGCACAGCAAAGGAGACCATAAGCAAAACAACAACCTATGGAACAGGAGAAAATATTTGCAAAAACTGACAAAGGCTTAATTTCCAGAATATATAAACAGCTCGTACAACTTAAGAAAAAAAACAAACAACCCAATCCAAAACTGGGCAGAAGACCTAAACAAGCAATTCTCCAAAGACGACATACAAATAGTCAATTAGGTACATGAAAAAGTGCCCAATACCGCTAATTATCAGAGAAATGCAAATCAAAATTACAATGAGGTATCACCTCACACCAGCAAGAATGGCCATCATTCAAAAATCCACAAACAACAAATGCTACAGAGGCTGTCAAGAAAAGGGAGCCTTCCTACACTGCTGGTGGAAATGTCCTTTGGTGCAGCCATTATGGAAAACAGTATGGATATTCCTCAAAAAACTAAAAATACACTTACCATATATACAGCAATCCCACTCCTGGGTATATATCTGGGAGGAACTCTTAATTCGAAAAGATACATGCACCCCAATGTTCACAGCAGCACTATATACAATAACCAAGACATGGAAACAACCTAAATGTCCATCGACAGATGACTGGATAAAGAAGCTGTGGTACATTTATACAACTGAATACTACTCAGCCATAAAAAATAATAAAATAATGCCATTTGCAGCAACATGGATAGACCTAGAGATCGTTATTCTAAGTGAAGTAAGCCAAGAAGGGAAAGAAAAATAACATAACATTCATATATGGAATCTAAAAAAAAGAAAAGGACACTATGAACTCATCTACAAAACATAAACACTCTTGCAGACATAGTAAACAATCTTATGGTTACTGGGGGAGAGAGGGTGGGAAGGGATAAATTTGGGAGTTTGAGATTTGCATATGTTAGCCACTATATATAAACATAGATTTAAAAAAAAATTAAGTTTCTCTTTATAGCACAGGGAACTATATTCAATATCTTACGATAACCTTTAATGAAAATGAATATATGCATGTATGTTCAGGACATTGTGCTGTACAGCAGAAATTGACACACTGTAACTGACTGTTCTTCAATTAAAAATAATAACAATAAAATAAAAAAATAAACCTAATTACCTCCCCTCCACAAAAAAAAAAAAGGTAAAAGCAGAAATTATTAAATTACACAGGTAGGTCAATAAATTCTAAGAATGGTTCTTTAAGGAAAATAAAATTTGCAGTTGCTAACAACTTTTTAAGAATAGGGGAGAGACGAAACAAAAAGTAATCATTTTAAAAGGAAGAATATAGCATAGGCTGAGAGGAAAGAATCTTATGATCACCTTCACACCAATACTTTTAAAGCTGTTTTCCTTTGGACAGCTGCCAAGGAAGTTATCCATGACCAAAGTCTGACTCAACTTGACTCTGCTTCCAATTATGATAGAAACGGAATCAATATTTTAAATTTTTGCACAATGAAAATACCAGTTCCAGGCAACTTTATAAGTAAATTCCACCAAACATTTGAGGAAGATTAAATTTCCAGATTACATAAGCTCTTCCAGGACATCAAAAAGTACCCAAGAGGATGGGCAGCATCATTGTCTAACTTAGTTAATGGGGCTGGTATGACACTGACCTCAAAATCAAACGAGGACGGTGTCAGGAAAAAATCACTGGCTAGCCTCCCTCTCAAATATAAATGCAGAAAGCTGAAACAAAACCATCTTAGTACACTGAATCCAGTAATGCACTGGAGAAAGGCACTGCACAGTTACCAAGCCGAACTTACGCCAGGGATGCAAATTTGAGTCAATGTCAGATAAGCTGGAAAACGTAACTTGTACGTGACCAGGTGAAAGAGGAAAAACCAAATCATCATCTCAGGGCGGACATGGGCCTCCCAGGACTACACAGTGAAAAAAGACAGAATATGGAAAAGGAAAAGAGGAGAGTCCTTTGGGGACCAGCAAAAACTAAAGATTCATTTTGCATATGTAACCTTAGAAAATATGCCTGCATGATGGACATAGCCTTTGAATGTTTTCCTGGGTGAAATCAACAAATAATTTCTCATAAAATGAATTTAAAGCACCAAATATAAAAAGATTTTATATTTTTTGATGAAATAGTTCTTTTTTTTTAATGCCTTTCCCTTCAAATCAAAGTCTTTGAAATAGCCAGAAGGATTAGGTTATAAAAATCATTTTTTGCAGTGTTCTAGTTTTGCTTCCAAGCGTATAGCTGAAAACACATTTGTAGTCACTTCAAATAATTTTCAGCATAGCTCACAAAAATGGTGCACACTTTGAACCAGATGGCTGATGGGTAGTCAATAAAAACCTAAAATGATATGAAATTACAAAATTGTAAAATCTGTCAAACTAAATATTGCATACACACCTCATGTAGTTCCCCTTTTAGTGCCAATCAAGAATTTTCCAGGAAGATTTTCTTTGCATATTTCCATTCAAGGATTCAGTATTCTTTAAATGCATCCAGTTTTATACTTAAAGGATCAGTCTTATGCCAGGATTTCAGGTAATCACATAAAACCAGAGAAAAGTATTGCTAGTCTCTACTCTGTTTAATCCAGGAAGGCACACGGCCAAACACTGAGACACACAAGGTCTGCAGGATCAGGCCTTCGTTGTCCCTTTCCTACAGTCCAGGGCTCCTTCAGTGACTGCATGCTGGCTTCCTAGGGATGATGGAATTGCACCCCAGGTTCTGGAACTGTAAACCGTGGAGAACAGGTGTTTACTAAGCATCGGGACACTGACAGGGGCTCTTGATGTGAAGCGGGTTTTCTACAGCACGGCTACTGAGTCCACTGTAAGGACAGTGGAGACTGTCAGCGCACTCACTGCAGTAGGGACAGAGCCTTCTGGGGTGTGTTGTTCTTCCTCTGCTGATTCCCTGGATACTCTCAAGGGACACCAGAGGGAAGACTAAAGCAGCATGTGTTATTTTTGAATGGCAAGTCATGTAAAAGGTAGATCAACACCACAACCCTGTTGTATCAACTTGGAGACACTGGCCACATTTTATTTTTGTTTAAGGAAGATATGGGATGCTGGTCTCCAAGGCAGATATGGCTGATTGAACTGGCAACGGCAGAGGCCCCCACACCCAGCAGGGACCTCCCACTGCTGTGTGTGTGTGGACAGTGAAAACCCCTGCCCATTTTAAGCAGGCGTTTTCTTTACCAAAGGCCACAGAGTGGCTGTTTAAATGCCAAAGGTAGAGAATTTATATGCCAAGAACAAACTAAATGAGAAACCACTATTTAATTTTTTTCCCCGAATAATAGCCCCAGTACATTGACAATAAGAGATCAAGGAAATACTTTGAAGTTTAAGACTAAAGCTTAAATCTGCAAGATAGAATATAGATACCATTAAGAAACTAGAAAACAAGGACCTACTGTAGAGCACAGGGAACTATCATCAATATCTTGTAATAACCTGTAATGGAAAAGAATCTGAATCTGAAAAAGAAAAAGAAAAAAAAAAATATATATATATATATGCAGCCATTATGGAAAACCGTATGGAGATTACTCAAAAAACAAAAAATAGAGTTACCATATGATCCAGCAATCTCACTCCTGGGCATATATCCGGAGGGAAGTCTTAATTCAAAAAGACACATGCACCCCAGTTCACAGCAGCACTATATACAATAGCAAAGACATGCAAGCAACCTTAATGTCCACTGACAGATGACTGGATAAAGAAGTTGTGGTATATTTATACAATGCAATACTACTCAGCCATGAAAATAAGAATAAAATAATGCCATTTTCAGCAACATGGATGGAGCTGGAGATCATCATTCTACGTGAGGTAAGCCAAGAAGAGAAACAAAAATACCGTATGATTTCATTTATATGTGGAATCTAAGAAAAAGAGGACACTATGAACTCATCTACAAAACAGAAACAGACTGACAGACACAGTAAACAATCTTATGGTTACCGGGTGAAAGGGAGTGGGAAGGAATAAATTTGGAAGTTTGAGATTTGCAGATGTTAACCACTATAAATAGATTTTTAAAAAATAGGTTTCTTCTGTATAGCACAGGGAACTATATTCAATATCTTCTAATAACCTTTAATGAAAAAGGAGATGAAAATGAATCTAAGTATGTATATGCATGACTGGGACATTGTGCTGTACACCAGAAATTGACACATTGTAACTGACTGTATTTCAATTAAAAAAAAAAAGACATAATCAATCCAGCTGGGGAAAAGTCCCTTTAAAAAAAAAATATATATATATATATACACACACACACACAATATATATAGCTGAATCACTTTGCTGTACACTTGAAACTATCACAACATTGTAAATCAACTGTACTTCAATTTTTAAAAAGTGGTGGAAGAAGATTAAATGTATGAGACTACAGCTCGGAGAGATACCAGAATAAGTGTTGCAGGTCTTAACGAAATCATTTTATTTATATACATGTGTATATAAATAAATAAAACTGCTCTGCAAATAATAAGGAAAAGGAATTAGAATCAAGATAGTAAATAGAGATAAAAGAATGTGTTGTTTAGGAAAGGAAATTCAAATACAATTAAACTAGGCATACCTTACCCACCATCCCATTAACAAATGATTCAGTACATTTAGCAAGGATGAATGATGTGGTTTCTGCTCCTGAGAATAACTCTGCCAAAAGAGACCAAGGGATGCAAGAGGGGGCACGCCGGCCTGGAGGTGTGCACAGCGGTGTGGGTCTGCAGAGAGGGTGCTGCAGACCACTGCCAGGGGAGGCGGGGAAGCATCACATGGAAGATGACACAAGAGCTGGGTCACTGGGGATGAGGAAAAGGCAGTGAGAGGTCAAGTTGAAGCTATGGTGCAGAGAATAAATAAAACCACATCTTTCAAGCATGTGTCCAAAACATGCAGAACATATTCATAAAGCTCCTGCTTTTTCCTTTCTCCTGCAGTGTTCACGTACCCAGAAAATGGCACTGACGATTTCAGAGACCAAGCAAAGAACATAAACCACCAGGTATTTACGGACATTACGGAATACAGACCAGAACGAGGTCCTTAGGTCACACTGTAGGTCACCACCCAAGTGGGTCATGAAATCAGTTTAGTGGATCCCAGACTAGCATTTTCAGAGATGAGAGTAATGAAGCGTAACATACCATAGCAAAGGTAGCTTGGAGTCAAACAGAAATATCACAGTGCATCCAAGGTAAAAAGGATAAATATTATACTGTGCACTTTTGTTTGTTACGTATGTTACATCCAAGTTGATATACGCTCTATAGTGTGTAAATTATATAATTATATATTATGACTTTTATTTACATAGTACTTACGTACTATAGCATATAAGTACATACTACTATATTTTATGTAAATATACATATATAAATAGAATAGAATATTGAGCCTTGGATAGCCGAGCAAATCATAGATAAAAAGAAAATAGCTGTCTGCAAGTTTGGTTTATGTCTTCTATACATGGCATACATTTATTATATTATTATGTATTTCAATATACTATACAATTGTATTTACATATGTAATATATACATATACAATGATACAGTATATAATACATTATATATTGTAGAATCTTAAATTTATTATGTATATTGTAAAGTCTAAACACTTAAATAACATTAACATTTATGTAGTTAATAATTAACAACTAATATTTGTATAACATTTATAAGGCTATTGTATAGTCTACAAACTGGGGACACAATCTACCTCCCAGGTGCTGTTGTCAGGTTGGAGTATGCTAATGCAGGTACTGTAAGGCCTGGCACAGTCAGCTATTGAAAATGGCAGCTTTTATCTTTATTACTGCAAGATTTCATAGCCAGTAGATGGTGGTACCATGATATATACTAAATCAGTCTGATGCCAAAATCTATGCTCTTTCCTGGAATGAACTCGTTCCCAGATGAAAATATCTGGGTCCCTTTGATACACTAGACACCAAACTTTAAGGTAACTGATAAAAAGTCCATTTTAGGAATTGGAAGCTGTTGGCTACTATTCACATGGCTCCTGTCTATAGAGGGAATGTTCTCTTGCCTGGGCCCAAGCCTGTTATCACCTTTCATGAACAACTGTATCAAAAAATGGCTTTGATGAAAATATTTAGGATTTCTGACAAAGAGTTCTACAGCAGTATTTTCATATGGTTTGTAATGAGATCAAACTCAGCTAGGAAATGAAAAATAGTCTTTGACAACGGTTAGATATTTTAACACAAGATCCACTCCCTAGAATTACATCTAGCTTCTCCATTTCCTATTTTCTTTCTTCTCTCCATGTCTTCCTCCTTCCTTCTCTTACTTTCATCTTCTCTTTCAGGGACCTCTTTGCAAAGACCCATTACAGATGAACACCTATGTTGCCTTGTACAAATTTATCCCACAAGAGAATGAAGATTTGGAGATGAGGTAAAAATATTTTTTTAAAGAACAAAGAGAATGAAAAAAAAATGCTGTAGTCAATGTTGTTCCAGGTGAAAAAATAATAATTCCATTTGTGCTACCTCCAAATTCCTTAGAGGAGTGACTCAGATGTTACTGTGCAGAGCTGGTTAACACAGACCGCTGGGTCTCATCCCAGGGGTTTCTGATTCAGCAGGGCCGAAGTGGGGCTTGAACATTTGCATTTCCTACTGGTCTGCAGGTGATGGTGCTGCTGCTGCTGGTCCAGGGACCACACTTTGAGAAACATGGTTAGTACATTAGCAGTAAAACTGCTACTGGGAATTTTCATGAAAGTTGAGCATCCTGTAGGGTCTAATAGGGAACCAAAAATGTATTTACCGCCCGAATTAACACTGATTGAAGAATACAACTAAAACTCTGCTTATCCTGCCAGAGACAGGCAGCGCCCCCTGTCTTGCTATTTTGGGAACTGTTCCATATTATGGTAACTGACACACAGGGAGGGCAGGTGAGCCAGCGTGAGATCTCACACTTCCTCCGGACCACAGTTTACCACTTCCTTGTGCTTCAGGGGTAGTTAAGCTGGAGTCAATCCTGTGTTCACATTCTACTTACTGTGTGACCGTAAGCAATTTTTAAACACCTCCTTACTCTGATTTCCTTACAAAAGAATAATAATGACCTCTCGCCTTAAGGCATTTTTGAGGATGAAATGAGTATGTTTTGTTGTAGAAAAATGTGTTACAGCTCAGTGTTACAGCTCAGTTGTAACAGCAACCTGGATCCGGGGGAGAGACCAAGCAGCACTTGGAGAGTTGGAGAACTCAGGTTTATTACGCCGCGGGCCCAGAGGAGTTAATACTCCAAGCTCTGGACCCCGTCTGCAGATTTACACAGGCTTTTATAGGCTGCCAGTTTTACACTTTGCAACATCATATGCAAATAAGGTATAACAAAAGTTGACTAATTAGGAACAAGCTTTGTAGAAATGGACCAATCAGGAGTGAGCTCAGGGAACCAACAGCATTTTAGGAGTAAGTTCCACTTGTTCAGAAGTAAAGACGCAAAAAGTGAGATAGAGCCTCTGGGCCAGGGAACTGGATAGTGCTGACAGGAGAGTAGTGGCCCTGCCGGTCTTTTTTATGGGGCTTCCCACCTCAGTTTCATAAAGCACACAGCACAATCATTGTAAACACTCAGGAACTGGTAGTCATCACAGTTTTTGTAATGTGGTGTTCACCGGCCTGTTTCAGAGAAAAGACCTCACCCCTTCCCAGTAATCGTGACCCAGAACACAAGGATCTCAGCAGAAGGCTTTGGCGTTTTCCAGTCTTAGAGCAGGATACAAGGGGCTGCTTTTCTAGCCAAATGGGCCCTTAGAGTGGGTTCTTTCCTCTTCAGAAGAGAGTGGACAGAGAAATTAGCACGAAAAACCATGTAAATGTCAGAGCATTAGGGAAACAGCCTTCATTCTGGGGTGGGCTCCACTTGTCTGAATGCCCTGCAGGCCGGGTTCTCAGTCCCTGGCCGGCCCCTGCAGACGGCTTCTGGAACGCCTTGTCTCCACCCTGCAGCTCTCTGGCTCTTCCACATCCACAGGTCTGTGCCACTTCCCTGCATGGTCCCTCTGGCTTTGCCAGAATATGGTTCCTCCTCTGTGGAATCAGCCTTCTCCTCTTCCAGTTTCCCCCAAGCTCCTTAAGAGGAGAGAGCTACCAGACACCTCCACTTAGCATGTGTTTCCAGGGTCCCATATGCCACGGGGCCACCCTCAGCAGCTCAGCTGCCCCTCAGGGTGCAACACCCAGCGAGACTCCGTAGCAGATGGAGGTGTCCTGCAGGAGTCTGGCAGCTCTCCCCACCTCTGCCCTCACACCCAGGGTCACCTTGGTTTCATTATTCATCTGTACTCAGATTCTTAGGCCTTTCCAGAACAGAGTTCAGGCCTGGATCCCAGCTCCTTAGATTCATTCAGACAGTTAGGCTCTCCATCTGCATTTTCTCCATCCTTGAGGGAGAATCACCATGCTGAACTCACTGGCTGGAGTTGGAAACATTATCCAAACAGCATGGCTTAGATGCGGCAGGAGATGGCATTGATCAGGGGAAGCCCTATTCTATCAAAGATGTAGCAAACCCTGCCCAGCAGAGCCTGCCTGGGCTTCATCGCTGGGGTGGTGCCTTGCCCTCAACTCAGAGTCTACAGTTAACCATCTGCTGATGAAACAAGGATGACCTGTATTTACTTTGCAATAAGTAGTATACTGGATCCTTCTTGAGGTTACCATTTGGGTGTCTACAATTTAAAATATAACAACTCCCCATTGTGCAGGTCCCACAGTTTTATGTTAGAAGATTTTTCTGAAGTCAACAGATGGGAAAAACAACCCCAGAGAAATCTAGAAAGGTTCTGGGGTACTGGGGAATAAAGTCTAACTGCCTGGTGGTAGTCGTAAGTTTGGGGGCTTATTTTAGTCAGTTGCAGGCCATTAAAAGTCAAGTCATCTGGTCACGAATCAAACGTTTACAGTCTGCTTCGAGGCAAACAGGACTATTCATTCCCAGGAGTGAAATGTCTGCGTAACACAGACTGTAAGATTGGAGTGATAAATCATACTTACTTTTTTTTTTTTTTTGCAAAGGGACTAGGTTCCCATTTTAAAAGCCAAGCTCTTGATTTAGAATGTGTAAGGCAATGCTTTGGAGATTTAGTATAATTCCTTGAATGAAAATGAACTGGGGCTTTGTGAAATATCTTTTTCTCCTTAAACCATAAGGTAGAAAAAGAAAATCCCTGATCCCGCCTGTGTTCGGATTCAGGGCATCGTGCCGGGTATTATCCTCAGGAAAGGGAACAAAGGATGTGAGAGCACAGGGGATGCTAGGAGTGAACGATGTCACCACCTGCCCATCTCCTCTGCTTTGTAACAACAGGGCACCTCACAGTCTCTGAACCTCTGTTTTCTCATCTGGAAAATAAGGATGCAAGGCCTGCCCTTATAGGATGTCTGTTGACTAAAGATAACACCTGGTATACAGTAGGAGTTTAATAATGTTAGCTCCCATCAATTCTGTTTAGACTCCAGAAGTAGATGCTTCCTTTTCAGACTTACGAAGTAAGAGACAGCGAACACATCAACATGGACTCACTGAATATTTAAGAGTAAAAAGTATGGGCATCACTTGACCTGGGTTTAAGCCCTCACCGAGCCACTCACTGGCGGTGTGACCCCCATGAAGTCTGGGGGTGTTCCCCAAGCCATCCGAGCCTCTGCTTCTATGCTGCTTCTATGCATCATGGTGCCTGTCTTACGTCTGCTCATGACATTGCTTTGAACTCCAGTGTCCTCACGTTTCCCTTAGGTCAAGACCAGAATATCTCCAGGGACCTCTAGGACCCACAGTCTCATCCCTGGTGACTTTCCTGCTGTGTCTTGCACCACTGTTCCCCTCACCTCCCTGCTCCATCCACACTGGCCTTTAGTCCCCGAGAAGGACTACACCATCACCTGCCGAGGAACCTTTCTTCCTGCTTCCTGCTCTGCCCCATCCCCCATCTTCCTACCCGTCCACCACCACCACTGTCACACACAGACACACACACACTCATTTGACTGTTACGTACGCACTAGATCTCAGCTCTGATCTCACTTCCTGGTACCCTCTGCTGTGTACTTTCCTAACACCATATTTTTTTTTCCTTCAAAGCACTAATTTCATCTTGTACTTATGTATTTCTGGGATTCTTTGGTTAACTTCTATCCCCCTTGTAAACCCCATGAGGAAAAAAATCTGTGTTGGCTAATAACCCTTAGGTCCCTGGAGGTTAGTACAGTTCTTGAAACACAGTGGATGCTTAATAAATATTTCATGAATGAATGAATGAGTATTGTGGAGATGAATGAATGAACTAATGCTGTGCCTGGCGTAGACAGTGAGCAGGCAGCTAAAGTCCATGATCACGTCATAGAAACTATAAAGGAGGAGCAAGCCAAGCTCAGAGGGGTAAACAGGACCTGTTTCCTAGAGGAGACAAGCGCTGGGCCCAGGGTGAATAATAATGATTTGTCAAGAAGAAATTGTAGAAAAAGAGACCAGAAGTAGCCAGTAGTCATAGTCACAAAGAACAAAGGGTTTCAGACAATTTGGAAGAAGCCCTGCCAAGCCTTCACTGGAACACTCACAGTTTGGGGATGGAGGGGTGGGATCAGAGGAGACAGGGAAGCTGCCTCCTTACTCTTCACGCAGTGAGTCCCCCTCTTAGAGGTGCTGTGGTCCCAAGATTAGTCTCCAAATGCTGTCCAAAGGCAGACGCTTCAAAGCACCATCTGCTTTGTTACAGTTTCGGTGTAAAATAAACTTGTTCATAAATTCATCTGCTGTTACCTACTCAAATGTCTGGAGCCCACAGACCAGGATGATGCTCTGCTCTCCCACCATCGTGGGCAGAGGAGGAGAGAACAAGGTGGCAGGGCACAAATGAGCAGGATCTCGCATCAGACAGACCTGGGTCTGCCTTCCAGCTCTGACCCATGCTGGCTGCATCGATTTGAGCAAAGTGTTTACTCTCTTGCAGCCTCCATTTTCTCCTTCCCAGGGACACAGTATTTAATGAGATAATGTAAGTAAAATACGAGAGTTCATGCCCAGTACAAAGTGAGGTGCTCAATATATTGACTTTCGATTTTCACATTTTATTCCCTGGGCTTCTGATCAACTTCATTAACACCACCGTAAAGATACATAGTGGAGAAAACACAGTTAGAGCCTCTCTCTAGACTCCAAGCACATCCAAGGAGACTTTCTCTCATTGATCTGGCGTTAAGGAGGCTGTGACCCCGTGGCCCTCATCTTCTGAGTAGGTTCTGTGGTTGCTGACCTGACAGCTACAGTTGTGGGATTTTCGCACTGAAGCCTAAGCGGTGATTCCACCACGCAAGGGCTCTCCAGACCACTGCTGACCATCTGAGGTCTGGTAATGTCAAACGGCCACCAGGTTTCTGAGTGTAATGAACTTGTATAGTAGACAACCTTCTATAATTAAGGATCTTAGACAATTTCAACCCATAACCCTTATTAGCAACTTTTTGAAGAGCCCTGAAAATTACTTTATGGAATGCCAGCTTAATCCATGAGCACAGCTGTTTATAATGGTCCTGAGATACAGACTAGAGAACCCCAGAATCCTGAGCACTGCCACCACTGTTTTCCTACACCACCTCGTGAACTCGCAACGGCAGTGTGTCGACTCATCCCCCTGGCCAAGGACGTGAATAGGTGTGTGTGATACACTCACATGTGCACAGATACACTCCCACACACTCATAGGCGATGCACAAACTCACACATTCACTCACACTCAAATACATGTGCATATTTTACACACATATACACACTCACACACTAGCAAAAGCTTGATAAACACATGCCTTTCGATGAAAGTAAACCCTACCCTCCACATTGAAGATGGAACCAGCCCCATTATCCTCTGCAAAACATACTTACAGATTTCACTCACTATTCACACCAACGCACCTTCTTTTAAAATCAGTAAGAATAACTTCAGTGGCTTTGCTGAGTTGATACCGCTCAAATAATCAGCAGATGTAAACAACTCTGAGTAAGCACAAATCCTTAACACATCAGAGGGACTTTGAAATAAAAGATCAAGAATAAGTAAAAGACTCAGAGATCCAAATGCATATTGTAGTGACCATATATGCCTATTCCAAAGAGTCCATTTTGCCTTTCCACATCTAAGTCATTTTCATTTTTATTAGTTCTCCCCCAGACAGAGTTATATGATAATGGCCATATTTCATAAGGGGAGAGAGAGAGAGAGAGAGAGAAATTTACAAGCCAAGAGGGGGATGAGAGGGACTGCTTTTCGCATATTATTAAATTCTAAGATACAAATTAATTGCTACTCAATGTGTGTGTCAGAACACCTAAGTTTGGAGGGCTTCAAAGAAAAACATATCTTATTTTGTAACCCCAAATTTTGATTTAGAGTCTTGAGTCTCTGGACTCTTTTTTGGAAGCAGTTAGTCTCGGATTTTTCCACGGGTGAGTCTGAGCAAAACCAGGCAAGCATTTGTCTCATTAGTTAATATTCACAAGAACCTCTGGAGACGGGATGGATGGCCTGAATTCACCTCTTCCTGATTGACTCAAAGCATCACTTGAAAACAAGTTAAAAAGGGGGTTTTAACCCTTGCGTGGCTGTTGCCAGGATTTGTTCCATCTCCCCACCACTCATCACACGTGAATGAGCATGTACTTCCTGCTGGGTGAAGAGATCACAGGCCCTGTTCTCAAAGAGCTCCAGTGGTCATGAGGCTGGGGGCCCAGACTAGAAGAGTGAACAAGAAAGCACCTCCAGCGTGAGGTCTTGTGGGTGGGGAGGTGGTCCCGGATGCTGCTACCGTACCTTAAGGAGGCATCAGAGCAGCCTTGGGAGGTCAGGAAAAGCTTTACAAGGAGGTGGCTTCGCAGCCAAGCCAAAGCTGCCAGAAAGAGGGACATGGGTGCCCGTGCAGCTTGGTTAGTGAGCAGCGAGGAAACGACAGTGGGAGAATAGGTTAAACTACAGAACAAAAGAATTATCTTATGACACACCAAATGCAGGGCAATTGCAAACCCCCCTTACAAAAGGAGTGGCAGAAATTCATGGCAGAAGCATATTTAGATTACTGTATTCACTCCAGTCTTCATTCTAAATAAAGAATGTCTTAAAATTAATTAAAGCTTAGCAAATGGACACCTCACTGTTAAGTTCATATTCCAATGAGACAATTCATGGTCCTTTCACCTTTTGAGGGGAGAGAGGGAGAATCAAGTCCAGGAACTCAGGTTAGAAAGTGGTAACTGAGGGCTAGAACCCAGGAAGGCAGACTCTTCTTGGTCCACGTGTCTTTCTCCTACCCCAAACTTTCCCTCCTATGTTCATGGTGGTAGGTTTCCTCTCTGAGAAGGCTGACCATTTGTAGTCATCAGCAGATTCAGACAGTGTATACACTTCTCCCATTTTGGCCACTCACATCACTCATTAATCTTTTAGGATCATTAAGTCTAGTTTGAAAGAACAGGAAACTTGTGATTTATAGAGTGTGTTCATGAAAAGTCATTCCTGGTCAAGAATCATTTTTAAAAATTAAGATAAAATCCTACTTATGCAAATATACAGTAAACACGTGTCAGAATTTTAATTTGAATCATTAATGAATGAGAGAACCAGTACGATGTCATATCTGGGTCAAATGAGGAGTCACACATCACAGGTACGTAGGCAATTAGGAGTGCTGATGTGAATTTACAAATAGGTGCAAAACCGGTCGGTGCTCTCGGGGTAATAACTGACTACATTCTCCCAGACACAGTGCACTTGCCTTTCTATGGATAAGAATCATTTGCATTATTATCAATTTTCTGTAACTTGCAGAGATGTAAAAGAGCTCAAATTTACACTGAAAGGGGGAGATAACCCAGAAGACAGAACCCCCATATCAGTCATCCTTCTTGCCCATTCAAAGTCTTCCAAACCATCTCCGACAGCCCTTTGCATTCTTTTAACAAATCTAGGACGTTACTCATAGCAAGTAGTATTTTTACAAAGGAGAAAATTATGGCTAGGATGATTAAGCCACTTGTTAAAACCTATAAGAATCTCCTGGAGAATATTATTAAAACAGAGACTCCTGGACCACCCCCAGGCCTAAAGAGTCAGGTCCCACTTGGAGATCTGTGTAGTTAAATGTTCCCCGGGATTCTGATTATCTGCCAGACTTGAGAACAACTGTGACTCATCTGACTGCTCCAAAGATGCACAGTGGGCCAGCGGCCAACCCCAAACCAGAATATAGGTTTTCTGGTCCTCCAACAATGCTCAGTGTGGTGATCTGCGTTGGGCTTCTGGCTTGTGACTTATTAGGTAATGTCCTTCACTCTGTACAGTCGTATAAGCCCTCCATGAAGTAAGAAAAGGAGAGCCCTTGAGACAGAGTAAGACAAAGTAGGACTCTCTTGGTGTCTCGTTTCCATTCTCTAAGTACATCACTGTTTGGCGAATCCATCAGCTTAATTAAAACTAAATGTAATTCTGATGCACAAATTTGATTTAAAAATAAGCTTCACAGTCACCAGGACATCAAAATGCAATTAAGGCTATTTGAGGAACGTCTCTGATGCATATTATGCTCCGATGCTGCACTGTGTCAAGAAACCCATGTCTTCCCAAATGTCGCTAATGTGTTTAGCAGCCTCCCTCTCACTCAAATGCCTTTTTCAGTTAGGTTCTGGAGAGCGTGATCCCTGACAGTTCAGGAACATTTACCAAATCCCATCCAAGTGGCCCTTTCGCTGAAAGCTTGTTCCCCGAGCTGGCCTGGACTTGAGAAGGTGCAGGCGTCTTACAGATGCCAGACTTAAGACAAAATCAGACTGCAGAGTTCAGGAGTTCCTTGTTACCTGCCCACATGCTCAGGCTATAAAAGGCTTTGGACCAGGATGATGGAAACTGAGAAATGGGCCTGGCGAAAAACTAAGCAGTAGCCCTCAAACTAACGGAGCAGTGAGACGGGCTCCTGGCCTTGCTCCCTCAGCATGGGTTTCTCCAGGAGATCTGTTTTGGCTGAGTGACGGCGGCTGATTTGGGGTTCTTTTTGCCTAGTGAATCGTAAAGTGTAAGAAATATAAAAATATCCTCAAATAGTTGCAGAGTAAATTGGACAATTCTAATGAGTTTTCACAAAGTTTGAGTGAGACCAGAGGAAGCAAGATCTAGTGGAGTGAGAGACGGAATTAAACCCCACCTGTAAGTGGTGAAGTCTCTTCCTGACTGACTGACTTGTGCGAAAATGCACCTGGTCATGCCACTTCCTTCAGTGAACGTTGCCACCCTCTCCAGGATCTGTGACAGCTCCTCAACCCTCCCAGCATCTCCCCTGCCTTCAGCCACCTCCCAACATCTCCCCTGCCATCAGCCACCTGGGTTATAGAGTACTCATTCCACCCGGGGCCTTGCCACACCTCACTGGTCACTACCTGGAGTCAAGGGGCAAGAGAGATGAGGGGATGAGGGTGTTAAAAGAAACACTTCCAAAACTCTGAATTACGTCAAAGGTCAACATCTGAAGCCACTTAAGAGGTCAAAGATTAATACATTAATCAACTGTCCCTGCCAAAACCTACGTGGACACCCAACCTAGAAGGTACTGATTACTAAATCTCCCCATTTCCCAGTGAAAAACTACATTTTTTAAGAGGAAATTAGAATTTTAAAGCCCTATTGTGTATCAGTTACAGGGCTAAAGACTTCCACATATGTGTTCTCATTTAATTCACTTAGCAACTTTGTAAAGTAAATATAGATCATATATATATATATATATATATATATGTTATGCACAGTATGTAATTATATAAATATAATTGAAGTAGCTGAATTTTAAAGAGCCATATACGTTTGGGATTTTTGTTCGTGGCCAAGTCTGCACATTTGTGCTCTTTTAGCATACTTCTCATTTAGCAATGACACTGACTGTAAATTCCTTTTACGTCTTTCCCCTTTGAGATTACCAGCATCTTGAGGGCAGTAACTATTTCTTAACAACTATAATAGCAACCATCCCCTGTGGGCTGGTTATCTAAATGTGCTTCACAAGTATTAACTCATTTCATCCACAAAAAAAAAAAATGAGGTATTTTATTATTAGGTATAATAATAAATATTATAATAATATGAGGTATGTTATTATCTTCACCTGACAGATAAGAAAATGGATGCTTAGAATAATCTTTTCATCTCTGTACCCTCAGGCCACACCCAAGACCGAATGTGTCATAAGCATTCAAAAATACTTGAATGGCACCTAATTTCCTTCCGCTCAGGAGGCAGAGATGAAGGGATTAAGAAAGTCAAATTTCCTTTGTAGTCCAGTATATTCACTATCAGCCGAAACATGACGAAAGCAAGGAAAGCCCAGAGCATGCCGCCTCGTCCGTGTGCTTCCCCTGGGAGGGCCGGGCTGAGGTCTCGGGTTGCCTCAGACAGTGGAGAAGGTACTTCTCGGAAGCAGTGACCTCACTGGGAGGGTGTCAGTGTCTCCACCCCCGGGAATCTGCTCTGGATGGGGAACTGAGAGGGGCTGGGCAGGGGGCCTCAGGGCAACGCACAGTCCACTCTCCAGGAGCTCCCATCCACGGAAGACTAAACTGCCTTCATCACACCTTGCAGAAGAGTTCCCTGTAGATGCCAGCGCTCACTTGCCACATTCACGTGCTCTGTGTACACTGTGCCCTCCGAGTCCCTGAAACCAGTTTACCCAGTCAAAGGCAAGATGAGTTGCTATGGGCAAGATGAGCTGCTATGTGCAAGTGGAAAACTGACAAATGAGGGAGGCAGAGGACTGCTGAAAATGACCCCAGATAGCAACCATACAGCTCACACACACATACGCATAAACACGTACACACACGAATCACGCCGCCCTCCTCACCAGTAAGCCGATTCTGTAGTTGGCTTTTGTTATTTCATTCCTACTCCTATTGATGGCCTACAGTTTCCTCATTTCGAGATTTTCCATAGATCATGATATTACCAATGTGAAAATCTTCCTCTGGGTTTAAGACACATTTGCCTGAACAAACTTTAAAAAGCAAAGGCCAGCTGCACTGTTCTGATCTGTCTGCTCCAAACAGGACACTCATGTTGGTATTGTTTACTGAGTGCATTATACTTTTTATCACGGTATCTGATTCTGGGTTACAACACAGCAGAATTTCCACCTAAATGTAGGATGCTCTGATCGAATTAGAAAAGTTTGGCTTTTTTGGTTTTTTTTTTTTTTTCCAAGTATTTGGAGGTCCTGACAAGTTTGTCTCCAAGAATTTGGAAATAAAGATAGAATTCAATTATAAAATCTATACATAATGAAAGGATTAGGAACATAAAGTCACATAAAAGAAAGAATATTCCTGTTAGACCAGAACAGGGCTTCCTTTGAACATGCCTGGAATATGATACCTCGAAATAAGAAAGAGTTGTTTTATGCAGGGGCCCAGGCAGCCACAGAGGCAGGAAACGACCGGAGGTGGAGTCACACACAGCAGTGACCTAGCAAGGGAAGGCGGATTTTAGGCATTAAGCCGCCATTCCCCTGGGGTCAGTGGCAAGGTTCTCCCTGTGTAGAACAGGTGGGCAGAATGTTGAATTGAGTTCTTTGATGGCAGGACGGAGCACATCGACCCCACATGTAGGAGAGGGCAACTCAGGTGAGAACAGTTTGAGAAGAGAACTCACAGTTGGGAGTGAAAGGCTGTCACACAGGGTCACACGGGGCCAACTTGGGAGTCAGGGGAACAGCGGCTGGAGCCATAGGGGCAGCTTATGTACAGCCAGCAGCTGGGGTTAGTGAGGGTCCCCAAGCTCCCTGGGGACTCGCTGATTTGAATAATTTCACAGACTCCAGGGTGTAGAGGCTGTCCTTGGTTGTCTGGTACCTGGCCCCGGGGCAGTCGGGGCCGGGGCTGGTACTCAGTGCCCTGATACAGTCCAGCCTGAAAAGGGAAGCGGTGCAGGGTGTTGACTTAATCAGCTGTTTAAGGGAAACTCACCAATCTCTAGCCAAAGTTTCAAAACTGGGTCGACTTTTTTTTTAATAAATTTAAAATATTGAACATGAAAAGGAATATGTATGTATAACTGAATCACTGTGCTGTACATCAGAAAGTAACACAACACTGTAAATTGACTATACTCCAATTTTTAAAAATTGTATATTACACAGAGGGGTTTTGACGTGCACGCCCACTCAGACCGATCACCTGGAGCCCAGTATGGAAAGGATTCTAAGGCTTAGCGCAGGCTCTGGGGGAGGCTTGCTGAGATCGCTGGGTGATGCCCGGCAGGGGCACGAGGGCGGTAAAAATCCCAGTCACCGTGCTGGCTGACCCGGATGTAGGAGAGCTGCTGTCATGGATTCAAGTGCTGCCCTAGGAGAGGAAGAGCCTCCCTAAAGTGAAAAAAAAAAAAAAAAAAAAAAAAAAAGACATGCGCTGTCTCTTCCTGCTGATTCGAATATTTAACGAATATCACAGGAGTCCACTCTTCCTTATGACTGCATCCTGCTTATTTCTTTCATAGCCCTTGACAATTTGCAATCATATGTTTATTAGTTACACATTCTATATTTATTATTTATTAAATGTTTAATTATGCATTTGCTTATTTATTATCAATCCCTCTCACTGGAAGATTAGCTCCAGTCAGGCCTTCACTCAACAAAGTGTCCCCAGTGCCTAGGAAGATAGCTCTTTCAGAGTCAGCCTTCTGGAATATTTGTTGAATGAGTGGGTCCACAAAACAAAGAATCGAGGGGTGAATGTAATTTCTCCTCACTCAGCAAGCAGTTTTCAGATCCCGGCGGAGCTGTTTTACGGGAAAAGATAGACTCCCCATCACACTGTCAGGAGTATGTCTGGTCTTTCTCATAAAATTATCGCATGTATTCCAGCGAGTGCCTGATTCTAATGTGTGATTTAGTTACCATGGATCATGGGCTCAGGGACTGTGAAGACTGAGTCTCTACCCAGACCATAAAACTAGAGATTGGATTCAGGCGGTATTGTTTTACACCCTTAGGAAAACCTGCCTCTCCCAACCTCCGGCTTGATTCTCTACCTATAATATCTACCAAACCATCAGCAAAGTCATTGTGGTTGATACTGACATATGGTTTCTTAGGTTATTAGGTTAAATAAAATCTGCTGGAGCTAGAAAGATTTTTCTAAATCCACTTTCATCCTCGCTGCTTAATTAAATCCCTCACCTGGGAAAAGAGTGATTTTCAGCCTTCTCGCTTTCTGTGGCATCAGCATGACACTGTGACTGCTGAAATACCAAAATGCCAGTTGTGTTTAATGCTTCAGGTGCAATAAGCCTGTTATATTTGGAATCTCCTATGAAGATAGATATTAACTGAGAATTGAACATGACAGCAGAGGAGATTGAACCAGAATAGCAAAAATGAGCACACAAATCTACTTCCCTTTTTGCTCCGATCCCTTAAAATGTCAGAAAGAATACATCCATAATAGTACTCAAAAACTAGAAATAATACTATCAGGGACCCAAAAATCTTGGGAGTTTCCTGACAGACCACAGCAAATAGAGAACAATGAAGATGACCAGAGACCAAAGAATCTCAGGAAAAAATAACTTTAAATGTAAGAGCACATTCAAAGAGACACTGAACTCACAGCAAGTTCATTAAAGAGCATGAGGGTGTCTCGGTGGCTTCATTGCATTAATGGCCCCATTCCTTCACTGTCCCTGTATCCATGCCCTTTGCCATGAGACTTTAATGTTCCTCTCACCACAGAGGTGGAGTCTGTTACCCCGCCCCCTGAGTCTGGACTGGCCTTGGGCCTTGCTTTGCCTAATTAAATGAGGCAGAAATGACAATGCGTCAGTTCTGAGCCTAAGACTTAGAGGCCCTGTGTGTTTTGCATGTTTCTGTTTGCTGCCCTGGCAAGGCCATGAATGTCCAAATTGGCCTTCAAGAGTATGAGAAACATGGAATAAGGCAAAGTCACCCCAGTCATCACCCAAAAATGAGAGTGAGTCATTGAGGTGTGGGGGCTGTTTGTTACACAGCATTGTCACAGCAGTGTATAACTGATACAGAGTTCCAACTGTGTCCATAACACCATATTACTACTTAGAATGAGCAATAGGCAGCAATAGTGTGTGACTCTTGAATTAAACCATTACATTGTAGTGTAAAGAAAGGGAAACTTTCTGAGAAAGAAAAAGAATCGTGAAGAGCTAACACTGGACCTCCAGACCTTCTAGAGAGCAGGAGGAAAAGGAAAAGGCAGCTCTACTTAGAGAAAGGTAAACTGACCTTCTCCTCCCAGGGTTAAGAAATCCATTCTTGTTTTTGCCACCTGGGTAGTGGCAGGAGGACCCAGATTGCTTGACCACTATACTCTCAAGCATCCAAAAGTGAGATGCATCAGGTGGCACACCCTGCTCACTTAAACAGAGCCTGAACTTCTCCCTCACACATTGCAGATGCAGAATGTGGCAGCAGAGAAGTTCACCCAGCTATTCACACTCTGTTTTCAGTCATGAATATAAAGAAACAACTAAGAAACACAGGTGTTGGAGAAAATCCCCTGACGTGAAGGAGAAGTAATAAGATAAAAGAACAGGCTAATGAACCCTCGAGGAAACAAATCATTCAATAAGGGAGGAAGCATTGTTTCAAATACATAACAATATCCTGAGAGAGATCTATCACAATATTCCATCCATAACATGAAGTGGCAGGTGTGAAAAGGGAACGTTCAGAAAATAACAAAGAAACCTTGAAAATTAAAATTTTTCCTAATATTCTCAGTATTGTAATAAATAATAGAAGAGACAAGCCCAAACACAAAATACGCAATCAGCAAGATTAAACTGAATACTTGAATAGACAAATATTAACAATTATTACATCTAGGTGATGGCTATATTGGTGTTCTTGATACTATTTTTCCAACTCATATATTTGTTTGAAAAGTTTTCATTATAAAAATTTGAGGGGAGAGAAAAAAATTTTTAAAAAGGGATATTAAATTGAGAGAAATTTTGGAACAGATTTTTTTAAAAAAGAAAAAAATAGAAACTGTGTAAGCATGACAAAGATATGGATGATTGACCCAGAAGGTCAAACATGTGTTGACTAGAAATTCCAGGGAGAAAGAAGAAAATGAGTGGGAGAAAACAGTGGGGGGAAAAAAAATACACAAGATTTTCCTAAGTCGAAAAATAATGAGTCCTCAGAGTGTAAAAGCGCCAGTAAGTGTCAAGTGGAAAGAATTAAAAGACATGAACACACACACATGCACACACATGGATGTGAAAATCAGACAAGAAGTGGCAAATAACCACCATGTCTACAATACCACCAGCACAAACATGGAGGTCCCCAGGTAGAACCAAGTCATTCTTGATGAAGAAGGTAACAGACACACGCACGCAACAAGTCTAAAATAAAACTGCAAATTATACCAACATAAAAGATGGCAGACAAGTTAAAGTGGTTTCCAGGAGGTACTGAGAAGATACAGCTAGTAAAAAAGAGAATGACTCATTCTAGATGTCAGTAGTAAGCAAGAGAAAAATCGAGACACATATCTATATGCAAATGTAAGTGCCCCGAAAAGCGTCTAGAAGAAGACACAGGAAACCACTAACAGTGGCCATCTCTGGGCAGTGGGAGGAGGATTATGGGGCAGAATATAAAAAAGCTCCAGTTTATTGACTTGAAATGTACTGACTTCCAAGTTTGGTTTGTTTTTTTGTTTTTTTTTTTGTTTGTTTTTTACAATGCGAAGATGATCGTCTATATACAAAACTAAAGCTAAAGAGTTTTTTAATACAGCACAGAAAGTACACTTGATTTCACTGCCTAACAAAGCTGTTCTCATGGGTGGGACGGGATGCACAGGTAAAAGTCATGACCATTTTCGTTCTGTTTATTTTAAGATTATTTGTGTAAGAGAAAAACGATCACTTCTGACTGTCTAGTACCATCGTTTTCCTCTTTCCGCCTCTACTTCCTCACCCAACTCATTCGTTCTTCCTTTTAGGCCAGGAGACATTATTACTCTTCTCGAGGACTCCAGTGAAGACTGGTGGAAAGTAAGTGTTCCTTTTTCTTTAAGAAAAATCATTCGGTAACTACAATTACAACGGATGCTACAACTGTGGATGCATGCCTCCTTTTTCCTTTCAGGGGAAAATTCAAGACAGGATTGGCTTCTTTCCAGCCAACTTTGTTCAGAGAGTACAACAAAATGAGAAGATTTTTAGATGTGTTAGAACCTTCACTGGGTGTAAGGAACAGGGGCAGATAACACTGAAAGAGAATCAGGTGAGTGAAGCACACTGACACACCCCGAGTACGCCCGAGACGGAGGGACAGTCATTCTGACAGACAGCAATCCATGTCAGTCAGAATGAGCGGAGTCCCGTTCAGAGTACTCACTCTGAGAAAAGATACACTTAGTCCAATGACAGTACCGTAGTAGGATCTCAACACGCAAAACCTCAGTGTTAATCACTTGGTGATGTCTGTCACAAGAGCAAACTGCCCAAAGTTGCTCATTCTCCCTGGAGCTGGTGTTTCCACCTGCTCCCAAGGGACAGCAGAAGCCATCATCTGCCTGGAAAGAGCAGTGGCATCTGAGGGACACCCCCCCCATAACAACAGCACCCCTGGGGAGCCCCACTGCCGTGCATATATAGTATGTGACATTTGTAAATCTTATATGCCTGCATTTTATTTGAAGTCCTACACATGCCCTGTAAACGAGGAAACAAAGGCTGATAGAGGTTACGTGCCTTGCTCACGGGGCCAAAACTTGGTGCGTGGCCAGACAGGAACTGAAAGACAGGTCTACAAGCTCCTGGACCATGTGGAACAAACTCTGGGTGTAAAGTGCTGTGTGCATAGCTTGGTTCCCCGGGAAGGCAAGTGTCATAAAGGCACACGTCCCAGGACCAGAAAATTTGGAAACAAATTCCTGCTCCGATAGAAGCCCTACTGAGTCATTCTTGATTCCAGGCAATGGGGTCACCCTCATCAGACTGAGACCCCACCTCTAATGCCGTACACACCCCACAGAGCACACAGGCACATTTCCCAGCTGGATTCCCCGCCCATGCTTCAGATGTCTCCAAGTGTACTCAGCTGTACCCTCCCTGTCCCAAAAATTTGGAGTCTTTTGAATGAAGTACATTCAGGAAGAATGTTCATCTGTATTAGCAACGTGCTACTACATAAATTTTGCTAGCTTGTTTGATTTTTTTTCCCTCAGAATAATCTTGTGCTTCTCTGTTTGAGATTAAACATTGTTTTTTGTCATTAAAGTACAAATCAGTGAAACCAGAAGGCAAGTTAAAATTTGCTCAAGTTGATCAGTTTCTAGAAGCAGAACGTTGGCTTGGTGACTTCTACCAGTTCCTTGGCTACATTCCCCCAAAAAAGTATTTTCTGGGAATGGGTTCACACCTGCGTTCTCCTCTCTCCCGGTTGAACTGACAATGTACAGGGGTCCAGGTGAGACAACCAACCTGGTCTCTTCACTTAGACACGTCCAAGACACAACACAGCATTTCAGCCTGAACCTGGAACCACAGGGATCCGCCCACAATTCTTTAGGAAAATGCTGTAACCCCTGGTATTTGACTAGCCTGGTATTTCTAAAACATGGTCATTGGGCCACCTGAATCAGAAGTTACCTGTTGAAAATGCAGATTTCTGTCTCCACCTCAGATCTGCTGAAACGGAAACTTTCAGGATAAAGGCAGGGAATCAGTCTTTTTTACAAACTTCCCAGGTTTTCCAATCATAGCTAAAATTTGAAAATAACCTGCATTTCCATTTCTCATTTTATAGTCCTTTAGTAGTTCTGTGACAACTGAAGGCATCTGTATTTCCATGGCATGTAGGTCAACAGAAGGCACTGAGGTCTCTTTACTCCTACACAAATTCTCTATTTTCAGGCTTTATCATCAATATGGCATCCAATTTTGGGAAAATATCAGCCCCCGAAAGGAAGTACTTTTACTTTTTAACTTTTATGAGAGGGAGGTAATTAGGTTTATTTATTTATTTATATTTGGAGGAGGTACTAGGAATTGAACCCAGGACCTCATGCATGCTGAGCATGTGCTCTACCACTTGAGCTATACCCACCCCCCACCAAACTACATTTTAAAAATTTATTATTGTAGGAGGGAGGGTATAGCTCATTGGTAGAGTGCATGCCTAGCATGCATGAGGTCCTGGGTGCTGCCTTCGATCCCCAGTACCTCCACTAAATAAATAAATAAACCTAATTACCTATCCCCCAAAAAACAAACAAACAACAACAAAAAAGATTTTAAAAATCTATTATTGAGGGAAAAAAATTAATTTGTCTCCACTTCAATGTCTTAAATTATTTTAGGTGTAAAATTTCCAAACACGCTTGTTGATTGACAGGAGTATAACAGTAGTCGCAAAAAAACACAGATTCTAGTGTCATGCAGACATGGATCTGTATCCTATGTGAGTTTTGGCAGTCACCTCTGAATGTCAACGTTCTCATCTGTAAAATCAGCATAGTAGCATCTTCCTCTTCACTTGGAGGTGAGGGTTAACTGCAGCACCTGTGTCCAGCGCCAGCACCATGCCTGGCCACCATGGGTCTCAGCAAGGTCATGACCCTTGCCACCATCATTATTCAGAGACAAGCCTAAACGGGGACTACATCCACAGTGGCCAGTGCCACTGAAAATAAACAGAGTAGACATCAGAAAATAGCCAGTGTGATATTTATAACCCTAAAAATATAGAGACAAATGGTCATTAGCAAATTAGAAGAAATTTGATTCTGGAAACAAATGCAACACATCTCTCTGATTAAATCACATTTCTGCCTCTGGGGTTGATCTGTCTCACCATTATTACATTATGTTTTCACAGAACTCTTGCTGCAACAGAATTAGGTTATTCTTCCGTTGTGAACACACCTAAAGTTTGTACTGACACAGGAGTATGTTTTCTTCACTTCTGAAATTTAAAAGCTATCCTTATTCAATCAATTTGAACATTGTTGTTTTTTTAATTTATCCCTAGTTCTGTCATCTCTATAGAACTATTTTAATTGATCCTTGTGTTCTATAAAAGCTTTAAAGAAAAACGGATAAATTATTTTTAGGCTGTAAACCTAAAATGCATTTATTGTGGAGAAAATTTGAAAATACCCCCAAAAAATTATAAAGAAAATAAAGATCACGGGTAATTCAACCATTGAGCTATTAAGAACAAATACTTCTGGGTTATTTCCCATGAAACTTTTCTTCAAATTTGTATTTTGATACCATAATCTATTTGGTTTCCCAACTTTTTTTTTTAAAACATAGTCACTAAATGTTTATCAAAAGACAGTTTTTAGCAGTTATATAATATCATGTAGATCAGAGGCTGCGAAACCATAATCGACGGATCAACCTGGCCCTGGTTTTTAAAGTTTATTTAGACCACTGCTGCGCTCAGTCACGTATGTGTTACCTGCTGCTCTCACACAGTAGTTGGGTAGAATCATCCCTGTAGAGACCATACAGCCCGCAAAGCCTACGATACTTACTACTGAGTCCTTTACGGACAAAGTCTGCCAACCCCTCGTCTAGATATACAAGAATGTCCTCTATTATTGGATGTTCAAAGCTTTTTAAAAAAATATTCCTAATTGCAGGGAACATCTCTAAACCTAAATCTTTTTCTATAACTCTGATTATTTCTTTAGGATCTACTTCAGAATTCATAGGAAAACAGACACAAAATTTCTTCAGTTCTCGATGCCTACTGCCCGCTTGCCTCTGTGAAGGCTGCGCCAATTCATGCCCACATCAGCGGTTTCTGAGAACATTCAGGTTACCACACCCTTGCCACAACTGAACATTACTATTTTTGATATCTGTCATTTTGATAAAGGAATAATGTTTCATGTTAATAGCAATTTCCTGGATGGTTAGGGGTTAGGGAGGTTGAAATTTTATCATGTAGTATCAGGCATTTGTCATTCTTTTATGAATGATCTGTTTATGCACTTTATTTTCTTACACTATGAAAAAGTTTTCTGTATTTTAAAAATCTTTACACCTGGTCTGCCATAGGTGGCCTCTGTCATTTGCCTTTTGATCTTAATACTTCTTCCTTCAGGAATTTAGTAACTCTTTGGTTGAGTCATCACTGTTTTACCGTATTTCTCTTAAAGTTTTCATCTCTTTATTGCTTTCCACTTTATCACTCCACTTCTTCCTCAGAGAATGTTTAAAGGTAGTCCCCAACTTCACTTTAGTTTTCTGAAGTTGTAGTTCAGTCTTTCATCACCTCTAATATTGATCTTAACTGAGTGTCTGTTTCCTTGGAGTGCTGTCTTCTCAGTCAGCCCCCTTTCCTTTGTAGCATGGTCGGTTGGTTTGTTTTGCATCTCATTACATCATCTCTTCACCCCAAGAGATTCTCTCTTAAAATATCAAGACCAAGTCTTTCTTCAACCTACCATATCCAGTGTGTCTAAAAGAACTTTCAGATATATACATATTTCCTGCAGTATTTTTTGATGTTTTATAGCAACATATCCTTTCATCTGTGGTAGGACAGAGGCAACGATGCCCATGTCCTAATCCCTCACATGGCAGGAGGGACTCAGCAAATGTGGCTAAGAATCTTGAGATGTAGGTTATCCAGGAAAACCTAAAGTAATCACAGGGGTCCTTATAAGAGGCAAGACAGGAGGGTCAGAGTCAGAGAAGGAGCTGTGACAATGGAAGCAGAGAGAGAGATTTGAAGATGCTGTGCTGCTGGCCTTGAAGATGAAGGAAGGGACCATGAGCCGAGGAAGGCAGGGGCCTGAAGACGCTGCCAGCTGGGAAGCAGATTCTCTCCTGGAGCCTCCAGAAGGAGGGCAGCCCTGCTTGCACCCTGACTTTAGGACTCTAATCTCCAGAACTGCAACACAAGAATCAAATCCAGATTTGTTTCCTCTGCAAAAGCAACTTTGTAGATGTGACCGAGTCCTAGACTGTAGACCCTGTGATGGGGAGATAGCCTGGATTGTTTAAATTGGCCAAATCTAATCACTTGAATCCTTAAAAGCAATGAAATGTATCTGGCTGGAGATGGTGAGATGCAGCAGAAGGGAGATGAGGCAGAAGGATAGGTCAGCAAGAGATTATGTGTGAGAGGGGCTCAACCCACCCTTACTGGATCTGAAGATGTAGCGAGGGGCCACAAGTTAGGGAAGGCAGGCAGCCCCTAGGAGCTGAGAATGACCCCTGGCTGACAGCCAGCAAGGAAACAAGGACTTCAGTCTCACAGCTGCAAGGAACTGAATTCAGCACCAACCTAACTGAGCCTGGAATTAGACTGTCTCCCAGAGAAAGAGAAGAGAAAGAAAGGAATCAGACCCTCCTGACTCCTGGATATTGTTCTGGTGAAACCCAGGGCAGAGAAAATGAGCCAAGCCCACCAGACATAGGACTTACAGATAGAATCATTAGATAATATTCTATACTAAGTTGCATTGTTGAAAGCCACTAAGTTTGTGGTAATTTGCTATGACGGCAATAATTGAACTAATACATATCTCAGGTCACAAAACTCCAAGTGAGTCAACCTCAAAAAGTACAGTGTACTTATATGTGAAATATACAAATATATAAAAGAGCTGGACACAGGGCAGTTTTGCATTTGTAAATCAGGAATCTAGATTTCTCCATGTCTGTTCTGCTATCCTGGAAATGTCAGCCACCTCCCCTCGTGGTCACAAATGGCTGCAGCCACTCCAAGAATCCTTGCTACACAGAGAGATTTTCCTCCTAGTACATCTCTTCTAAGAGGAAAACAAGCCATCCCATAAGTTCCCTAGAAGATACTCCATCCTGTTTTATTGGCTGGAACTGAGTCCTAGGGGAACCACTAAGAGAATCACCAGCAAGGAGGACAGAAACAGACTGGGACCAGTTAGGATTTACCTCCCACAGCGAGTTACCTGCACAAGGATTCCTGTCTCAGGCTCTGCCTCTAGGGAATCCAGCCTGAGACATAACCCATCGCCCTTGGAAGCAGGTGGAGCAGGAAAAACTGGCAACATGCTAACAGCTCTTCAAAACCTCTTTTCATTTACAGCCAGCCACATCCACCCTTCTGTGCCCGTCAGTGGCCTATAAGTGGTGAATGACAAAGGCACCCAAATGGATTTTGTCCACTGCCTTTTTAAGTCTAGCATAGGTGTTCTTATTCCAGAATATGCAGGGTGTTAGCATCTATTTGCTTGGTACCAGGAATGAAATAGCTGCCTTTGACTTCCCAATATTACAGGGAAGTGCCTAAACTTCCAGGCTTGTGACAGGAGCCCGCTGAATGGTAGCTATTATTTTGGATTTTAAAATAATGTATTGAGGACCCACTGCCTGCCTCAGGCTAGCTCTGTGGAAAGCATTCTCTCATTCTGTCGTTACAGGGACTCTTCTGGGGGGACACAGAATTATCAGTCCCACTTTACTGATCCTCATTCATGAAGCTCAATCTCAGAAAACATTCAAAGCCTGGACCTAGTTCCAAACCCAGGGTTCTGTCCAATTTATTTTCAAACCTTTCTTTCATCAAGCCACAGCTTCCCTAAACCACTCTCCCTTTTCCAACTTGCTGCTCCGCTGACCTCCGCCAGCCGTGATTGAGGACGGGGGTTCTAGCTTCTCTCCCATTGACACGTTTCTTGTTTTCTTCCTTGGCATTCAGATCTGTGTGACTTCGGAAGAAGAACAGGACGGCTTCATCAGAGTCCTCAGTGGAAAGAAGAGAGGCCTCGTCCCCCTCGACGTTCTAGAAAACATCTGACTGCCGGCCCCTCCTCCTCTGGCCGGCGGCGAGCCCCGCTGTGACGCCTCATCTCACGCTGTGTTAACCCAGAGGAGCTGCCACGCTGACCGGCCACCCAGGAAACAGTGAGACCAGACTCAAGGCTCTGAGACTGCGGGGTAACAGCCACATGGCAGAGGGCCCATCGCAAGCACGTCCAAGGCTGCCCAAGGTGGGGCTGAGGCTGAGAGAGTCGGCCCGAGTGCTGTCCTAGGGGGCAGTAACCACTGCCGCCCATAGGACTCAGCTCCATCCCTGGCCATGTGGTGTGACAGCCAGCCCGCCCGAGTGTGCTCCAGTCTGCGGGGTGGCCCCAGTGTGAGGCTCAGACCCACGCAGCCAACTGGGATTCTGGTTCCAGATCTCTGTCCCCAATACTGGCCAATCAGCATCCTCACATCTGAAACCCCAAGCAGTCTTTCTGCAGAACATCAGGAAGCCCTGCTCCCTAGCCCCCAACATTCCAGGGCTCCCCACAGGCCCCCCTCACATTGCCATCGTGCCATCTCTTCTGTCCCTGAGTACGTCCTGGCGGTGAGCGTTCCGTGTGAGGGCTAGGCTGACATGGTGCCGGCTGCACAGACCTGATCTGCCCCCAGGTTGCCGTAGGCGGCCCCTCCTGTCACTCTGGTTACGGACAGGGCTGGCAGAGCAGGATGCAGTGGGCAGAGAAGGGGCACGGAGGGGCAGAAAGCCTTTACTGATGATCAGAAGCCCTTTCAGTCATGAAGTCCTTTCCCCAAGGAGATGGGGTTGGGGAAGACAGTGTGGCAAAACATCTCCATGGTGAGCGTGAGCCTCCTGTTACGTCCTCTGAATCAGGGGCAGCAGTTTTCCCTTCTGCCATCCTGTAGGGCCTCCCTCTTTAGACGCTGAGCCCACCTTGCAGGGAGCCAGAAAGAGCATCTTAGAAAAGCAGCCAAATGGGAAACTGTTCTCATGAAAAGCAGAATATTATGCCCCAGCAGATGCAAAATGGGAAAGAGTCCTTAACGCTTCATCCCTCTGAAGGCAAGAGACTTGGCGCCTGTTTAGCATCGAGGGGAACCTCTGTGGCTGTGTCTGTATTGATGTTTACAAGAATGCAATCTACTGTGATGCCTTCCTCCCCAGGCCTCCTCCCAGCATTCCAACTTGCATCCTATTAGTCATTAATACGGTTAAACTTCGATTCACAAAGACCTGCAGTGTCCCTTTGGTTTATTTTGTTACAGAGCAATAAAATCATTGGAACCGTTGGTTTTTAAAAGACTTAAGTGGATACATCCCAGGCAGTAAGCATTATCTCCCAAACCAAAGCATAGTTAAGTCTCCACTGATTTCTTTTGTTACTGCTCAGCGTGAAGCCCAGACAGGATGGCTGCTGGTTTCTAGCAGTTGGGATGCCTTACTCTCAGTTTAAAAGCCAGCATCCAGAATTTCCTTGCTCTCTGATACATGAAAAACAGAGTCAAGATGGACTCTTTGAGAGCCAGGGTGGATAATATGACTGCCATTCCATAACATGGTACGCCGCAATACAGACGTGCTCTGCCTCTAAGTCAGTATTCCATTTAATAAAGACAACACCATGGCTGGAAGGAGCATAGAAAACATGTGTCCTGATCTCTTCTTTCTGGTAGAACATCCACAGAAACTTTTGCATACAGTTGTGTTGCATCCTATCCAAATTTAATTTGCATTAAAAAAAAAATAAGCAGTTTGCCTTTTTAAGTTGAACAGAAGGAGGCTACGGTAGCTAGCCTCCAAGGTGGTCCCCCAGTGAGCCCTGCCGCCTGATATTCCTGCCTTTGTGCAGCCCTTCCCACGTTGAGTCAGGGCTGGTCTTATGTCACCAACAGGATACAGCAGAGTGATAGTGCATGACATCCGTGCTGGGTCACAAAGCCCCTGAAGCCTCTGCCTTGATCCCTTGGAACACTCACCCTTAGGAGCCCTGAGCCACCATGTAAGTTTACCCACTGTGAGCCCACAGTGCTGGAGAGACCCAGCAAGACCACACGTTACTGCAGCTGAGCGCAACCCAGACATCACAGAGCAGCAGTCATCCTGCTGAGCCCTGCCCCAAGGGAAAGATTTATGAGCACGATAAATATGGGTTTTTTAAGTCATTAAGTTTGGGAGTGATCTGTTACACAAAAATAGGTAACTGTAACAGGAACTCTGTAATTTGAGCCAATGTTAGAAAGGAGAAAAAATACTTTCTGCACAAGGTGAACCATAAGGTTTTGCACATATCAAGTACTGGCAGGCGGTTAACCCTCCAAATGCAAGATGTCTAGTGTTCCTTAAAGATCTGGAGTCGTCCAGGTATCAGAGAGAAAGTAAGAGATTCCTCATAACCCAGATTGCCATGGATGCTTACACACACACACACTCTCCCATCAAGAGGAAGAGGCCAGCATCTGGTTATGTATTGAAAGCAGCCAGCTGGGTAGCACATAGTAGGAGCTTATTACAGGTTTGCTATTAAAAGGAGAAAAATAAAATCAGTGGGAAGATCACAACACACATAAATACCCCGGTGCCAAGAATTGCTAAAAGGCAAAAAAAAAAAAAAAAAAAAAAAACCACCAGAAATCCGAATGCTGGTCCAGATCATTGGCTGCTCCAAGGACAAGGGAGCCAGGGAGGAAACTTACTGTCAGCCCCAGCCCAGAGCCAGGCCCGTGCAGCTGTGAAAAAGCGTGATGTGCATAAACAGAAACTTGAGATATAAATAAGTTGATTTAGAACCTGCAGAACATTTATTAGCATCAGCTAGTACATTCCAAGGAACACAGTTGGGAAAATTCGGTAGAGAATTCTTATATAATATCGGGTCCACCTAACAGCCCCAGTGCTCCCTAATAGTCCCTTTCTTCCTACAACTCACTGACATACTTGTGAAGTACTGAAAAGGACACACAAGCATCGTAAAAACTAAAGGCTGAAAGTCAGCCTACTCTGGAATCTGAGTCCGCATAAGTAGGAGATAGAGGGATCTGTGTCCTCCAGGGGTGGAGAAACTCAGGAGAAAGAGTAGCTTTTTCATGCTCTGACAACTTTAGCAAATACTGACCAGCAGGGCGTAGGCTGCTATAAATCTGAGAATAAAAGAAAGTTCAGCATCGCCCAAAATAGCAACCCCAGGAACCTGAGTGAGCAGGTGTGCTCCACAGACTTGTCACAAAACAAAAATCCTCACAAACAATTCGGACCAAAAAAAATGAAACTAGCTTAATGACATCCTGTAGCGATCCCTTACAGTCTGTTCTGTTACTGTTCTGTTGTGTTTTGTACACCACCTGGTGTTTTTGACTCTTAGAACATGTTTTGTTTTGTTTTGTTCTTAGCTTCCAATAAGGAGTTTTAAATAGTCCTCAATCTTTCTGTGGGTAATAGAAACTTTTAACTGAACTTTGAAATTTTAACAAGATAATGGCAATTTTATAGTTCCTTTTTAAAAATAAAGAAGTGGCAGATTTTTTTTTTTAAATCATCTCAAGTTTAAACAGCTATTGAACGACTTCCATGTCTTCATGGAAGTCAGGATATACTGAAGTACTGAAAATACACCCTGGGAAAGGACAGTATCTATTTCCAAGGAAAATGACGGAGCACCTTTAGATTTCCCCCCTCGCCTCATTCGCTCAAGTTCTTGGGTTATTTCTCTGACCCCATTTTATTCAATGCATCACAATATTTTTCTCTGTCTGCCACTCCTTTTAAACCAGCTCCTTGAAATTGTGCTTAGTTCATTTATTTTCAGTCTTTACTAAGGTAAAAAGAATAATCATCCAAGATTATAACTTTTCCTCTGAGTTCAGATTTGACCATATTTTCATTTACTTAAAAATACTCTGTAATTATAGTTATGATTTTTCTCTCAGATTTTTTTATTTCTTGTGTGTGTGTGTGTGTGTGTGTGTGTGTGTGTGTGTGTGTGTGATTAAAACTATTGTACATTGTGGTCAGAAAATATGGTCCATATAGTTTCTGCTTTGAGGAATTAATTGGTATTTTATTTTTTGCTCTAATATGTGAATAATATTTACAGAAATTTGATAGATGCTGGCAAAAAAGAAAAGCCATGTCTGTGGTATATAAAGTTCAATATATGTCTACTCAATAAATGCTGAAAGTATTCAGATCATCTGTATTCTCATTTATTTTTGCTAATGTGCCCTCTCAAAGACAAGGAAGTCAAGAGCCAGCAGCTATGGGACCGAAATGAGAGACACCTCGTGAGGACCTCCAATCACTCCTTTAGTGCCAGCCCCTGGAGGAAGGAATGCCACCCAGGGCTCTCTACCACAGCTTCCTCTTCCACATTTTGGATGAATCACTAAAGTCATTTCCTAAGTAAACATTCTAACTCCCTGGAGAAACCTGTAAAGGAACCACTTTTAAGTGAAGAGGTCTTAAAAATATTCTTGGAAAACTTCAGTGTTAGCTCAGGGAATTTTGACAGAGAAAAACTACAGCAATCATTGTCGGGCGAGAATCACATCACAGCTCCATCCTCCAAGACCGGTGAGGGCGAAAATCACATGAAAATCACAGAACGTCTTCATACCCAAGAGTCTACGTCTGGATATGGTCAATCACCAGCCGCTGATTCTGAGATGTGGATTTTCCTCTGGTCATTACAATGGTGGCTCTTTTGGCAATGAAATCAACAAATATTTATTAGAGTCAACTGGGAAAAGACTGTAATCAAACAAGTAATACTGGAAATGTATGGTCAGTGCTACAACAGAGGAAGGAGAGCGAACCACAAGGATGTGCTGGAACCATGGTGATTCCATTAGGAACGGGGTCCACAGAAGTTTCAACTTCTCGTTCCAAAAATGTTCTCACTTTCCAAGAAGGTGATTTTAGACTGGAAGGGCTAAGGCTGCCTTTCAGCTCCTTTAAAATTTCCCAACACGTGAAGCACTTTAGTTCCACGAAAATTTGGGGAGATCATGTGTATTTGGGAGGGTATTTTGTGGAGCCAAAGTGGAGTTAAGACTTTGGGAGGCGAGGCGATTCTTTTCAACTTTTTACTATAAATGTTTCCAGCAGTGTGCTCCCTTCAGGCTTGAGTATTTGTTCAGTTTGTGTTGAGTCTCTGAGCAATATTAGGAGTATAGTTATCCCTCAGTGTCAGTGTGGGATTGGTTCCAGGACACCTCCTCACCCCAGTAGGATACCAAAAATCTTTTTACTTTATGTACTTCTTAACTAATGAAATTTAGTTCGTTTTATTACTTTCGTCTTTAATCCTTCATCTTGCCTTATAAGTGATTAATCCAAAACCGTTGTTCTATATTTACCTTCTCCAGTGAAATGTTTACTTTGTGTATTTGCTTATTATTAAGTAGTGCCATTTATTTCAGCTTAGAAACATTCTTTTAACTTTTCTTGTAGGGCAGTGTGTACTATTATTTCTTTGGGAGTGATAATGAACTTCTTTAGCTTTTGCTCATCTGGGAAACTCAATTTCTCCTTACATTCTGAATGATAACCTTGCTGGGTAGAGAATACTTGGTTGGGCTTTTTTTTTTTCCCCAGCACTTTGAATATGTTATGCTACTCCTTTCTGGAAAGTGCCTGCTGAAAAAATCTGCTGATAGCCTTACGGGGTTTCCCTTGTATGTAACAAGGTGGTTTTTCTCTTGCTACTTTCAGGCTCCTCTCTTCATCATTAACTTTTATCATTTAATTATAATGCGTCTTGGTGTGTATCTCTTTGAGTTCATCTTATTTGGAACTTCCAGGGCTTCCTGGACCCTAAAGTCTGCTTCCTACCCCAGATTAAGGAAAATTTCAGCCATTATTTTCTCAAATAATTTCTGATTCTGTGTGTTAGGTATATCAGCTCTCTCCCCAGTCTTGGAGGCATGGCCTTACTTAGCAGATGTCCGATGGCAATCAAATACAGCCCTGCCTGGCCACCAGGGCTACACACTCAGTGGGTACCTGTCCCACTCCGTGGGCTGTGTGCACCGTCCTGTTGCAGTAGGGCCACAGCTGTGCTGTGATGCACTGGTGGACAGGGCTGGCCCCAGACCTGAACCTTTCTCTTCTTATCTCTCTCTTTAACCCCTTCCTCTTCTACTGTCCCCATCACCACTACCACTCCCAAGATTGCAATTCAGTCCCTACAGAAATAATCTAGTTCCTTAAGGAAATAACACTTCTCTTGCATTTTGTAAACATGGCCTCAGTACATGAATGTTCAAGATTTTTTTCCTTCTCCAAATTTCTATTTCTCCCAGAGGGAAAGGGTGGATATTGGTCTCAGTGGCCTCTGGTTTTGTACAGTAAGGGGATAACAGAAGCAGTCAAAGGTAAACTCTGGTGCGAGAGGAGATGGTTACATTGTGAGCACTTCCACCCCTGATTGCCATTTGGTTTTCAAATACACCTTATATTTAGATTTCAAGACAAATCAGTCGTTATGGTAATAAGCTGTAAAAACATGGGGCAAGATGTATAATCAAGAGAAGACTGTGGGAGAAGGAGAATACACACATGTGGGGTGATTCAGGTAGATGAAAAAAACAAGAAAAGGTTTACGGGGCACCACTGCAATGTGGGTGAAATCAATATTCTGCAGGGGCTGGTACTGGGAAAGCTGAGACAAAAGGAAGATACCGTTAGGGACAAGAGAGGGAGCAGGCTGGAAAAGAGGGAGGCCTGTGCCCCAGCAGGAGAGTCTGTAGCCGTGTGAGGCGACAAGGGACCCATGGCAGCACAGAAAGGTCAGTCAGCCTGCCCGGAAGCATCTTCCTGGCACCACATGTCCACAGCTCCTCCACCACTGCAAAACCTTTTTAGATGGTGGTTTTTTCCCAGAGTCAGCCTCAAAGCCAGAATCACCTTCCTAAAGCATCGCTTTGATGCAGAAAACCCTCCTTTGGCTCCCCCAGCCCTACAGAAGCAAGCCCAGCAAGTCTAGTGGTGCCAGACCACGATCACACCTCTGAAACTGCACAGCCCTGGCCAGAACCACTCAGTTGGCCTCTGTCACTTCATGTTTGACAGGGTGTCCATTTTTTCACATTTACTTCAGTGAATAGACTAAATTCCTTGAGGGTAGAATGCTAGGCTAGATTGCCCTGGAGAAGACAATTACTATCTTTGTGATGAGTTCATAAGACCACAAGTATTGTCATCAGCAGCAGCAGAGTTCCCAGCCCCTCCCATCGCGACCGGTACACTCTCCCATCTCTTAGCAGATCAAGGTCGTGGCACTCAATGAATGTGACTTCTGCCCGTAGCAAATCAGTCAGCAAAGCCCACCAAGATAGAGAGATCAAATTCAAGACCTGGACTAGAGATTTGGTTTTGTCCTGTCCTTGATGGAGAATGCAGCTCCAGTCCCCGTCACAAGGCAAGGCAGCTCCCTCACCACCTCCAGAATAACAGCTTAAAGAGCACTTGCTAACAGGGCTGCCTCCACAAGGCCCCTCTGTTCATCACCCCTTTCCATCCCTGTTGCTTTTAGAGACAGCTCAGGTTGGGTCGGGGGATGAAGCATAGGAAATGTTTGCATTTTATAATTTAAAAAAAAATTTTTTTAGTGATGGTACTGGGGACTGAACCCAGGACTTCATGCATGCTAAGCACGCTCTCTACTACTGAGCTATACCCTCCACCCTGCATTTTATGATTTTAAATCTCAAGTTACGAGCGATGTTAAAAGTAGTATGTATTGAGTAAGTCTGTGTCTTGGATTAGCTGTAAGGCTTGCGTTGGCACCCAGAAGAAGGAACTGAGAACTTTTCTCCCAGATGTTCCCACAAACTCTCCGGTCCCCAGGCGGCACACTGATGGGTGGGAGCTCTGCACTCAGGCGAGCAGGGTTCCTGTCTGACTCGGTACTCACCAGCTGTGAAACTTACAGCACATTTCCTCAGCCACAAAATAAATACCACATAATGCCCATCTCTTGGGGTTGTTTGGAGAATTCAATAGAAAGATACCAGCATAGGTTTCGGGACATAGTAGGTACTCAATAAAACATATCTGTAAATATACATCATGCATGTGGCAAGAATAACCCTCTCTGAACCTACAACCCATCATAATTAATGTCTCTCTGGCTTTCTATGCCTTGCCAGGACTTCCAAGCTCATTCTGCTTTGTAAACCAGGTGATTGTTTGTTCTTACTAGATTACAAGCAATCTAGGGGAAGAGACGAATCTTTCTCATAATTTCAGCAGCACACTTTTCTGGACTGTTTAGCTGAATCTGTTTCCCTTGTACCCCGTCCAGTACTCTACGTGTAGTGAATATTTAATAACTGCTTTTTCAGATTTAACTAAATTTGTCTCCAAAACAGAGACACCATCTGGGGTCTTTTCAACCCTTGAAATCTAGGGAGAATAACTTGGGAGCCTTAAATCCACAGTCTGGAAAAGTCTAACGCCTTCATCACACAGATCATAAACTTGTGCAGCCACTATGGAAAGCAGTATCGAAGTTCCCCCAAAAAACGAAAAATAGAACTACTGTATCATCCAGCAATCCTACTTCTGGATATATACCAAAAGGAGATGAAAACAGGATACAGAAGAAAGATCTGCATTCCCATGTTCACTGAAGCATATTCGCAACAGTCAAGATTTGGCACCAACCCAAGTATACGTCAATGGCCGAATATATAAAAGAAGATAAGGTACCTCTGCACACACACGACGGACTATTGTTCAGCATGTGAAATGAAATATCTTGCCATTTGTGACAACATGGATGGAGCCTGAAGGCATGATGCTAAGTGAAATAAGACAGAGAAAGACAAATACTTTCACTTATAGGGGGTGGAATCTTAAAGAAGTCAAACTCATAGAAACAGAGGTCACCAGGGGCTGGGGTGGGGGCACTAGGGAGAGGTCAGTAAAAGGGTGCAAACTTACAGCTCTAAGATGAATAAATCTAAGGATCAATGTATAACACGGTGACTAGAGTGGGTAACACTGTATTATATAATTGAAATGTACTAAGAGAACTTAAATGTTCTCACGCACACAAAAAAAGATGAAAAGATATATATGTGAGGTAATGGATGTAATAACTAACTAGATAGGTAGAATCATTTCACCATGTACACCCATATCAAATCATCATGATGGACATTTTAAATATCTTACAATTTTGTAAATTATATCTCAATAAAGCTGGAAACAAAATTTAAGAATTTTTAAAAAGAGAATCATGTAGCCCGTCCTGGTTACTATGTTTTATTCATCTTATCCCATCTCACATTAATTAACTCTACCACACTACACTCTAGAAATTCCTTAAGACTTCTGATCTCCTGGACCCCCTTGGACTCCCTGTTTCTATCCTCTTTCAAGACACAGAAAGACAAAGAAAGGCTGTTTCTGTCTCTGCAAAACCTCACACTGGATGCAAAACTCAGTCTTTCCACCACTGTTTACAAGAATCCACTCCCATAAATCTTGTACTGAGTTTAGACCTCACCTGATGATGTCAGCAGGAGATCCAAGGAGGAGTCCCCGCACATAACTTTTCATCAGCTCCCTGTGCCCACCCCCGCCCCCTCCTTCTTCCCTGCTCCTCTCTGCTTTCTTCTGCCCCAGGAGCTCCAAATTCACCTCATTCCTCTAACTATTTCTCTCCAGCTCCTTTCCTCACTTTGCACAGCCAAATGCATCCCAATGCTCAACAGGGCAACGGGTCTTCCTTTTGACGAGACCTACTCTCTGTAGAAGGACTTAGATGACAGTTAAAATTGTAAACAATACAAATACCATCTTTAGTTACCAGGAAAGCCTCCATTTACAACACTATATTAGAGCAGCTGCATGCGTTTGTCCCCTCCAGGCCCCAGTACCTGACCTAGAGGACCAGGTCCACCCTCAGTATCTCAGATGGACACTTCAGACCCTCTCAGTCTGTGCAGTGGGGCCGAGCCAACCGGCCTTTCTCTCCACTGTTTGTGGCTTCATGTCACCTTCCTAACACCTACTTCTCAAAGTCTCACTATTTCAGCTCCTCTGCTGACTGTCGACGTGAGTGAAACACATGCTTATTTGTTTATCAATGTCTTCCCTTCATGCTGAACACAAAATGATTTTTCTTGGGTTTCTGATTTGAAATTTGGATAATTACAGCACGTAGACTACTTTCGGAAAGTCACCTTTCCAAACATACTGCAGACGAGAAACAATGAGGGATTCTTGGTGATGGTTTACTCTTGGAGAAACAGACATTACACCCCTGACCTAACAGCACAAGTGGGATGGCCTGAAATATCACTGCACAACAGTTCCTCCCCGGAACTGGATGTACTTGGCCTTCCCATCACAAGAATGCAGCTGGTACTAGTTCTCTACTTACACAATCTTTTTTCAAGGAGTATAATCTGTGTCACAAATGCACAGGAATAGTGACATGATTTGCCTTTGTATAAGTCTAAATGTACTAATAATCTAATTATATATTATACTGTTATTATTGATACTAGCATTAGACTAATAACTAATAATAATTGCATACTCTAAATTATAGTGGTAGTCCTTAAAAGATTGTTTTATCTTTACTTACAGTACCACCTCATCATGAAGAGAACAGAAACAGTAAATGCTTATCATTAATAGAGCTGCTGACCTAGAAGACAACTGTCAGTGTTTGATCAGATAGTAAGAAGAGCATGGATTTTTTTTTTTAAATATAGCCTAGATTGGAACCCTGATTTAGTTCCTTAGTAGCTTGTGGCCTTGGACAAATTAATTTTCTGAGCCTCAGAGATAATACTACTCACCTGGAAAACTATTGAGAGAATTAAAGGAAATATTTCTATGAACATGAATAGTGTAGTGACAAGCTCACAGAAGGCTCAAAAATATCGACTATTGTCCCCCAAGAGTGGTATCATCCTATTAAGAGGCTGCTGCCCAATTATAACCTGGTGACTAAAAAATAATATTCTATTCCATGGTAAATACTTTCCGAGTATCTTTGTTCCGTACATGAATGGTTAATAGTTAATAAACCAGCCAAGTATATACTGAGCCCCGATTCTCCACTTGTCCTGACACAGCATAAACAGAGCATACGGAGGACTGGCCCAGCCCCTGCTGATCGACCGCAGCCTCCTTCAAGAGCTATGGACAAAATTCTTTATGCTTATATGGTCCCTATGACTGATACACTCAGAGCATTTTTCTGGAGATTAAATCAGGGCTTTCATATGACCCTGGTTAATAAATGTCAGGTCTCCAGGGTGAAACCTCAGAATGCCCTTTTGAGGAAGGTGGCTGACAACCTTATCTTCCACACAAATAAACTGAGGGATGGAGAGGATAAATCAGAGGGCTTTTTACAGATTCTCCACCCTTGCTCACTTTTAGTTTACACATGAAGACCAGTGCTTCACAGAGAGGCGCTGAGTGTCAGCAGGGATCCAGAGAGCACGGTTGTGGTTTCTCGGAGGAAGACGGCCCCCATTCTCCTAGCATGGCTGGGAGGTCATGGGACCTGATGGGGCAGGGTGCTGCTGGGACAGGGGACGCTCTGACTGGGTAGAGAGTCTGAGTCAGTGACATCACACAAGCAGACCAGCCAGAACTCCAAAGGTGGCCAGTTGTGGCATCTGTTGTCCTAAAAACAAAGTTCCCACTTTGCACTGAGTTCCTGTGGCTACAGTCAGCCTCTTCTCAGGAGGAAAGAAGAGCTCAAGGGGAGCTAGGAAGGAGGAATTTTGTGCGTCTGGAGGGGGCAGAGTGCTCTGGGCAGCTGGAGAGGACGGAAGTCCCACCTGCCAGGTTGGGACAATGTCAGTAACTAAGAAGAAGAAAGCTATACTTCAATTTAAAAATAAAAATAATAATAGACCTCAAAAAGTGTATGAGACTCGGCACCTGATACAAAAACTCTGCTTCCCTTGCATCCCTGCAGAAGACAACAGTGTGGGCCCAGAGGAGAAATGTACACTCAGCAGAACATGGACGAAGGAAGACAAGGAAGACCAGACTGAACGACCAGAGAGAATATGCCTTTGAGAAAATCTAACTGGCCAAGGATTCAAACCAAAGTTTAAGTGGAAAAGCAACCAGAAATTAGTATATGAGCCTCATTACCAAGTACCCATAGTTGTTGCACTACTTAACTAATTCTTTCCAAAAGTCTATACGGTTTTTACTCTGTATGTGGCTTCAGTTGTTCTCCAAGGCTTTTTAATCTCTCCTAAAATCCATTAAATAACCCCTTCAGAGACCATTAAGGACGGATGTTAGCAGTACTATTACAATAGTCAAGACATGGAAACAACCTAAATGTCCATTGACAGATGACTGGATAAAGAAGCTGTGGTATATTTATACAGTGGAGTACTACTCAGCCATAAAAAAAGAATAAAATAATGCCATTTGCAGCAGCATGGATGGACCTGGAGATTGTCATTCTAAGTAAGCCAGAAAGAGAAAGAAAAATACCATATGATATCACTTATATGTGGAATCTATATAAAAAAAAAAAAGACACAATTTAACTTATTTCCAAAACAGTGACAAACTCACAGACACAGAAAACAAACTTATGGTTACCAAAGAAGGAGGGAGGAGGGATAAACTGGGAGTCAGATTAACAGATACAAACTACTACATACAGAATAGATGAACAACAAGGTCCTACTGTATAGCACAGGGAACTGTATTCAATACCTTGTAGTGACTTATGGTGAAAAAGAATATGAAAACGAGTATATGCATGCTCACATATAACGGAAGCACTGTGCTGTACACCAGAAACTGACAGAGCATTGTAAACTGACTATAAAATTTATGTATTTTTTTAAAGGATGGCTATTACAATAGGAAGGACCTTGCCAGCTATCGCATTCAAGATTCTGTGCCCAGAGTGGACCAAATGGGTGAGCAGTCTGTCTTACGTCAACGTCCCTAGAGGCAGAGTCTGAGACAAGAATCTGGATACACAAGGTTTCCTGGGAAAGCACCCTCAGAATTAATCTGTGAAGGGAGGAGGGTAGCTGGGTGGGGCAAGTGGAAGGAGCTGAGCAAGGATGTGGTCTCAGGCATAGTCTGGCCCTGTCCTGAACTACAGAGCAGCTATGAAGCAGAATCCATACCCCAGAGGTGTCGCTGCTTCAAGTAAAGGAGCTTGTACTCCCATATTCGTCACACCCGCAGCCCTTCAGGCCAGGGATCTTCCTTCATCCCAAGACAGTTTTCCAGCTGGGAAACACTAGCAGCCAACACAAAGCTCCGAGGATAGTACACCAGCTCAATATAGGAGATCCTGGAGAGATACCACAGCCCCTTTGCAGAGTATTGTTTTGCTTGACCTCATTTTTGTCCAACAAAACTCCATAAACAGCAATGCTGGCAAACCTTATTCCAGCACCTTCAGGCTTCTGTAAGGCCTTTGGGGAATAGTCCTTCTACGCGGAATGAGTCTCCAAAGCCCCAGTTCTGAAGTGCATGCCAACATAGAAACAAAACCTGTGATAGAGCAGTTTAGATTGCTGCTATCAGATCAGTCTTGATAAACTAGAGATTCACACTAGGACTTGTCCCTGGGCCCTGGGGATTAGGGAGAGGGAAGCCAAGGGATAGCAGGACAGGAGCACAGACCCTGGCAATTCCAAAATCAGAAAAATCGTATCTTCTGGAGTCTGACATATCCAGTTAGATTCCAAGGCCCGGAGAGTTTCTGATACTCTCAGACCCATAGTCTCCCCATCAGTTAAAATGCAGTAATAATTTGCACCGTGCATATTTGCTGGAGGAGGAGATGTTCCAGAAGGCCCCTAATGGAGTGCTCATTGGGTGCATAGCTCAATAAACAGAAATTTACTGCAATGACACGTATCTATGCTTTCCATTCCCACCCACTGAACTTCATTTCCCAACTCCAAACAGCCAGATTATATTTACCCACTGCAGAATCCAAATGAAAACCACAAACACTCAAATACTAACCAAAAAAGCCATGGGGCAGAGCACTGAGTTGTGTTCTTATAGAGCCATTTTCTCGGTCTGAAAGATAATATTAAAAGACACCAGGCACTGGAAAAAGTGGGGAGGAAAACAGCCCTGGTGGAATAGAGAGGGAGAAATGGGAGAGTTTGCAAAGCACAGCCTGAGTGTGAATCAGCTCAACACTGTAACACCAGTAATGAGTTTTGATTAAGCCAAGAAGGCACTAAGTTGTGGTCCTTTCCATTGCCTTTTGAGAAGGATCATGAACTGCCTGCAGCCAACCCATTACTCTTTGTCATCACCTGTGGAAATAATCCTGGAGATTCTGTCCAGCCCCCATCCAAACAACCCCACAAGGGCAACCACCATCTGATGACTGGGTCCCACCTAAGTCTTGCTCACATGGACAGTGAGGATGGGCACTGGGCACTATGAAGGCATGAAGAGAAAATATAAACCACCCTCCCCCCACAGGCTCTTCTGTTTTGCCTATGGTTGGTCCTTTTGACTTTCACAGTTACTCAACGAGACTCCAAGAAGCATCAGATGCTGTCTAAGGTTGCACAAGTCCACCACCCAGGGGGAACTCAGCCAAGGTGCCAATTCTATTCTGCCCACAGAGTCGTTTGGGAGAAAAGCCGTGGGCTGTGATAATTTACACTTTGATTTTTATTTGTTTAGAATTTGGTGTCCCCTTCCATGTCTCCTCCCTCTCTTTTCATCCCAGCTCCAATTAGAAAATTCCATTGTACAGAATTCTAGTCCACAGGAACCTATATCAAATTTAGGAAGCCATTGGTGTACACAAAAACCTTCATTTCAAGAGGGTAGGACAGAGTGTGCCATGTAATCAAAGGCAATTAAAGACATTCATGCAGTTGTGAGTATACATCCTTTGCATACACAATTATGAAGAATTGTTCAGAAAGCTTACACACTGTGGTGCTGGATGGTTTTCAAGGGCACTTAAGGCATAAGAAGCACTTATTTGGAGCTTGCAAACATGAGTTTTGTTTGTGCTCTTATGCATGTTTGGCAAACACAATGCAGGCTCTGCTTTCAGAATATTTGGCCCTAAATAAAAAGAAATGTGTCAGCAAATCCACCAAGAAGTACACTAAACCCAAAATGTCTTCTGTTGGATCCAGAAAGAGGCTGAGGTAGACCCTGTGCCCTAGCTAAAGGCAACATCTGGATGCAACTGCCAAGAGTTCTGGCTGCTTGGGCCACGTCTAGCAGAGATGCAGAAAGCCTTACCAAAGGCCCAGTGTGTTTTTCATGAAGCTACCCAAAGCTTTAGCACACCTGGAGCCAATCAGGAGGGCAAAATGTCCATGTAAGCAGGATGAGCTCACCCCATGCCTCGCAATGATCTCCAATATTTGCCATCTACTCCGGGACACGTGAAGTACCACCTACATGTGTATTAGATTTCTTGGATGGGGTGGGAGATGGGGAAGAGAATATGTTTCTACCATCTTTATTTAGTAAATAAGAAACAAGTCAAGACTTTACAGTCCATCTACCAGGCTGAAGTGCCAGCTCAGCTTGTTCTGTGACTAAGCATGGTACATAATATCGGCCTCACTCTTCTCCTTGGTAAAAGAAAAATAATAGTACCTGCCTCATGAAACTGTTGAGGACTAAGATGGTGGTCAGTGTCAAGTGACCACACCGAGTAATCTTGCAAAGAATGCAGGCTAAAAGTGTTCAATTTCTCTACTGCAGTCCCCCTGGGTCTTCTCTGACTTCTATGCAGAAAAGTCTCCTCCATTCAAAATGTTAAAACTTCATCTACGATTCCCCCTCACAATTCACCACATCTCCATTTCCTTAAATGCCAAGTCTCTTAAAAGAGGAGTCTGCGTGCGTGGTCCTGCCTCTTCCCTCCCCTCGGCGCTCACCACCTGCTCCCTCCCACACAATAAACGATGGAGATCACTTATCAACAGCCTGTACCACCTGACTCTGAGTGCTTCCCGGCTCCCCCACCGACACGCTGGACACGTGACTGGAGTGAGGGAGAAGAATGCGGACAAACACGATATTTGCCACCTGTGAGCAGAAACTTTGAATGTGTTCATTCCTTTCTCTCTGGCCTCTAGCATTCTCGCCTTCTTCCACGAGAACAGCATGGAAAAGAAAGGCTATTGCTTTAGCCTGAGTCCTGGAACGAGAAGATGCCTTGAGCCCTGGAAAGCCGTCCAAGAATCACAGCCAACTCGCAGGCTTCATTTAATTTCAGAACGCAATGAGTGTTTTATTCTGCCGAGAACTGGGTAGTCTGTTACTGCAGCTAAAGCTGACCAATATCTATTCTCTGCTCCTCTGCCTACCTAAGCATCCCCACGATAATGATCAATAAGGGATGATCTGCCAAGGACCTCCCCCCTTCTTCATCCAACTCCCCCACTTCCTCCACCCACCACTCTGATGCATGAGTCCCCAGGGTCTGCCATGTTTGTAACTGCCGGCTCCTCTGACTACCAATCGTTGGCTCCTAGGTGGTATCTGATCCAGTCTGCAGTGGGAGAAAAGCATGAAGCGACCACACACACAGAAGCAGAATGAGAGGCAACTTCCGACGGGGCTTGAGTCAACGGCTAAAGTTGTTGTTTCTGCTGCTAAATGCTTACACCTGGGAAAAAGACGTGCTGGCTGGCTGACGGGGGCATGGCCAGGGGGAACACACACAGGCAGGAGAGCGGTCCTCTGTTCGGACAGGAGGGGACTTACCGAAAGCCATCTGGTGGCTGGTGAACAGCAGCGTGAAGAGTCAGGTCCCGAGGGAACAGTCTGGTGTTGAAGTCGTTTCGAGCCACGTCTCCCCGTTCAGACACGGTCTTGACCGCCGCCGGGAGGAGCCGAGCAGATTCCTCCGCGTGGTGACGGGAGCCCTGAAGGGCGAACGCAAGGGCCTGAGCGAGGCTGACAGAACCTCGGGGCCGGGTAGACCGGGGCCACCAGACGGGCGGCGAGAGCTCGGGTCTGACAGGCCACCCCAGGAGGGTGACTGGAGGCTTCCACCCCCGCCAGCAGCCTCTCCCAGCCAGCCTGCAGCCCAGCTTGCAACTCATTTCCGGCGCAGCCTCACGTGCTGGGACCTCCCACGCTCAGAGGTCACAGGAGGAAGCTTCCAGAACAAGCAGACGTGTTTTCTGGGTTCAAGGGTAAGACACTCCTGCACTCCACACCTCAGCTGTGTTCTAAGTGAGGCGAGAAAGAGGAGTCTGCGCCAACGAAGGAAAGGACTCCGCAAACACCACCTTTGTCCTTTCACAGAGACAAGCGGAAGCGGGCAGAGCAGCCCCCACCAGGCGGACCCTTCGCAGGGGGTCCCGGCAGAAAGCGCCGGGCGCCGGGGTGCGCAGGGGCCGGGCCGTTCTCGCGTTGGCTCGGTCCCTGCTGCCTGACGCCGGGCCGCGGTGCACCCAGGGCGGTTCCCAACCCACAGTCCCTCCCAGGGCTCCGGGACACCCGGGCTCAGCGCGGAGCCGGCTGCGCGCCTACGGAAGCCGGCTTGCTGGGGGAGCAAGGAGCCCTGCCCAGCATTTACGGAGTAAAGGCAATAGTGACTACAGCTGAGTGGGTTACAGGTCCTAAAGCAGCCCAGAAAATAGTAATAGCCAACAGCGGCTGGGTGCTGCGTGCTAACCGATGATCTAAACACGCAAACAGATGGCTTATTTTAAGCCTCATAACATCCCCACCAGGCAGATGCTCTTAAAAGTCCCATTTTACAGATGAGAAAACTGAAGCATGAGACAGTTTAATTAACTTCTCTAAGATTAAGGGAGATTTGTTGCGGGAGCTTTAAATTAAGGGAGAGTTGTAATGGGAGAATGTAAACATTTAGACACAGGGATGTTCTTACAGCACGGTTTTTAATAACGGTAAGTTTTGCATAGTGACACTGTAGACAAACTTAAATGTCCAGCAATAAGGAATAGGTGAAATAAATTATAGTACACCCATACAACATTACAAATTATCCTCTAGCTGTGTGTGGATTGGAAATGAAAATTGGTTGATTAGGTGTTATTCAGCAAAAAAAATCAGGGCACAAAATAAATTAAGGCATAATACCATATGTTAGTAATTATACACATATACGCTTTTTTAAGCGCTGAAAGAATATGCATCCAGGTGTTAATAATCTGCAAATGATAAGGTTGTGGATGCTTTTGGTCACTCATCCATTTTTGTAAATCTTCTAATAAAAATTGTTTTTGCATAAAAGAAAAGTTAGATTACTTTTTAAAATAATGAAGCAGAACGGAGGATTATCTGAGCATCCTGATCAGGTGTGCGGAGGGTGTTCAGTTCCATGGACACTGACTACAAGGCCCCGGGGGCAAGGGGAATTAGTGTAATCAAGCATTTCCCAAAAGTATGTTGCTTTAAAAAAAAAAAAAAAGGTGCTTCTTGGTCAAATAAATTGGAAAATTCTGTCACTCCTCTCGAAGATTCACAATGCATACGTTCTGTTAAAAAGAAAAGAAACAGGAAAAGCCTGTTTTGCTTAGCGTCCGCCAGCTTCTCCCAGTCTTACTCCCAGAGCTCCTTCACATGTGATGCTTGTTTGTAGTTCAAGAAGCACTCACACGTTTTGGAGGCGGTGGTATTCTGTATCCCTCTGCCCACTGCTAATGCCCTCCCCTCTTCAGCAGGTGTTGTTCCCAAGAGAATCTCCCAGAAAACCTTCTACTTTCAAATCACCACCTCAGAGTCTGTTCCAAACAATGACGTTTGAAAGGATTAAATAAAAAGAAGAAAAGACAGATAACGGCAAGTTAGAAAAAATAAGAATCATGCTCGCTTATTCTCATGTGCTTTAAAATTTTTTAAGTAATGTTTTAGCAAGAGCGCTAACTTGTGAAATGCTATGGGGAGAAATGGCACAGACTGATTACAGAACTGGGTCGGGGCTATTTTCTTTAAGTCTCTTAAACACAGATCTCAGCCGCGCGACCCTTCAGTCTAATATCACCACGCTTCCCACAGCACGAATGAGGGATGCTACAGAGTCGGCAGCTTATCTTTTGTTTCTGATCTTCCAAATGTTAACTAGATGGTCGTTCACTTTATTCCATCCAGTTCATGTTCAATGTATATTTGGCTGGGTGACTTTTACTTACACTAGCTAATCTAGATTGTCCAAATGGCCCATTTCATGCTCCACCTAAACCAATGAGTGGCCCTGAACACCTCGCTTTCTTGGACTCTGTGACATATCATCTCTTAGGTTTCCCCCTACATAATAGGTTCCTTCTCTGCTTCTTCTTTTTCAGGTGAAAGCTTTTTTTTTCTTTAATTGAAATATAGTTGATTTACAATATTGGGAAATGAGAAATGCTGGAGAGGGTGTAGAGGAAAGGGCACACTCCTACACTGCTGGTGGGGATGCAGTGTGGTGCAGCTACTACGGAGGACAGTACAGAGGTTCCTTTTCTGCTTTTTTGTAACTCTTCCCCCTCTACCCAAAATCTAAATGTTGGCATTCTTCAGGATGGGGTCTTTACTTCGCTCTTTTTATCCTCGTTGGATAAACTCAACAGTCCTATAGTTTTAAATAAGACCCACATATAGGTGACAACCACCTTTACATCTCCAGTGGGTATTAAACTGGACGTGCTACCGAGGATTATCTGGGAGGTATCGCAGACTTCATACATCTGAAATGGAAGACTCAAATGACACAGCAGCCACCTAGCTGCTCATAGCGGACACCTGGGAGCCACCTTCCATCCACCTTTCCCCACTGCTCCCTATGTGACTCTGAGAAACAACAGTGAAAGAAGCTGCTGTGTGATGCAAAAGAAATTTTTATAATGAATGTAACTTACATTCTCATTAAAATACAAGAATATATCAGCTCTGTTTTTTAAATGTAAAATAATTAGAAAAGTGAAAGGCTAAAGGACAGACTCAGAACGAAAACTCACTGGGAAAAAAAATGAAGTCACTGAGAAACTGTGCCAGGAACTAAAAAACACAAAAATCAGAATTGAATTCTGTTTTGATGTGCATGAAAAACAGAATCAAAACTACAGATATGCAACAGAAGGAAAACTACCCAACAGTAATAATAGTCTAGATTTATAATCCCAAACGAGAGATCAAAGAACAGGAAACAGCATAGTGAGGGGGGAAAAGGTATCAATCCTAACCCCAAGAATGACTTAAGAAGGACCGTTAGTCATTAAATTGATCATAAATTTAAAAATTGGAGAAACAGAGATTAATGTTTCAGAAAAGTGGAACAATAAGAGCAAAATGGAAAGTGTGACGTACTTAGCAAGTGACTGGGGAAATAAAAAGGGAAATGTGAGGACAAGTAAGCAGTAAAGAAAGCAGTCCAAAGGCTAAATATTCCTATTAGAACACAAATGAGGTGAATTCCTCTGTGGAAAGGGGAGAATTCTCTGACTGGTTTAAAAAGTAAAGCCAACTAACTGTATCCTGCATAGAAGGACTTCTAAAAGAAAATGGTACAGAGAGATGAAAAGTTAAAGTAAAGAATATGAAAACAAATGCATGTATATAGATGCTTGATGGGACATTATGCTGTGCACCAGAAACTGCCACATTCTAACTGACTTAAAAAAAAAAAAGTTAAACTACGGACAAGAAAAAGATATTTAATCAAGAAAAAACCCATGGTGATAATATAAATATCAAATTAAACAGAATTAAAGGCATGAAAAAAATTTTTAATTGTGAAACATTATTTGTTACTAACTTCGAGGTTTAGAAGACAGAATTTCTGTTGCTGGTGGTGTGGCAATCAGGCGGCTGTACCAGCCACCCACGTAATTCCCACCTCCCTCGGGATCTTTCTTTCTACATCTAATTGCATCCTGCAACCCCAAGACAACAACCCTGGAAGAAGAGAGGGGGTACCAACAGTCTGCTGAGGCAAGGTCCCCAAAAAGGAAACCCCTGAAGGCTCTAATAGCAGTAAATAATGGACACTAGAGATTGTCACGAACTCCATTTGTTTAAGAAAGAAAAAGACAGTGGAGATTGAAAAAAAATTCCATTTTCCCCTGCCAAGGGACCCAGGATGAACTGGGCTAGGAATTATTCACATCCACCTCCAAAGGGAATTCAGGCAGAAACTGCACGGACTTAGAGCGGGCCCAAGGGCACAAGTCCCAGCCTCGACTCGCAGTAAAGACCAAACCAGAGACCTCCTGATTCCAGCAGCCAGAAGGAAAAAAGTGGGCAGCATCTTAGAAATACTGCAGACCTAGATCTACGAGAAAGGCATAAGTGAAAGCTTACCAAAGACAAAAACAAAATCCCATGATGTCTCCTGAAAAGGAAAAAGAAAGAAAAGCGTGTGTCTCTGTGTATGTGTGTGTGTTTATTTATCTTGAAACAAACAAAGTCCCAACCTCACTCTGCCAACACTGAAGGATAATCATCTTGGTAGTCTTTCGACTCTGCGGATGGAACTAAATTAAAAAGGCAGCCCTGGGGGCTGAAACTCAGCTCTCCAGCTCACGAGCACAAGGCAATGGGTCAGACGATTTGAGGACCGTGATGCAGATCCCGCCAATTCTCCCGTGGAGTGGGTGCCTGCTGGGAGCAGGGCGCAGGATTGGGAACGGGAGATGAAAGAGACAGTAGGTGAGTTAATAAAAGAGAGGCTGTGCGGGGAGTAGGGATAATCAGGTGCTATACACACTGAGGAGTAGGTATGATCAGTCCAATTCTCCATATGGTGGAGGAAGAAAAAATGCTTCATGGGAAGCCAGGATGATGTCTCTTTTCCTCCTCACAATACCCCGAAGGACACACACATTACCCTCATTTTACAAGGAAGCAGGACAGGCACTCAGTAGTGCCCAAGCTCACTCTGCTGACAAGAGGGATGGCCTTTAATAAAAAAAGAATATGAAAATGAATATATGCATGACTGGGACATTGCACTGTACACCAGAAATGGACACATGGTAACTGACAGTACTTCAATTTAAAAAAAAAAAAAAAAAAAGAGGGATTGAAACCCTCCGTTGCTTAATTCCTCAGCCTGTGTGTCTCAAATCACAATACACTTCCTATCTCTGACGTTTATGCTGGATGCGCTGACGTACTGATACATCCTTTGTTTAGATGTCCAAGACCACAGTTATGCTATTGTAAAGGGCTTTCCTCACAGGCTGTATACATTCCTGTATCTAGTTAAATTCCCTTCGTTCTAGAAGCAGACTGCACATAGGAGTCTTCAGGAGCTAGAGGAGTCTTCTTGGTTGAGGTGTTTTTGGTGGAGTCCATGTAAACATACAGAAATACATATATATATATATATAAAACTAAGGGTCACATCCCTCAAAAAGAATATCTAGATAATTTAAGTGACTGTATTAACTCCCCCATTCCACTTCGCCTTGGTGTGCACCAACAGCTGCAGACACCCAACATACAAAGTCTTTGTCAAAAATCGTTACTGTGTCTTCTTTCAACTCACCATGGCTCTCCCGAGACATCTGAAAAGTCTCTGGGAGAGCCACAACGAGCAAACCCCGCTCCGTCTCATAAATCATGCTATTGTTCACCGATACACCATCAACATGGCCCCATTTATCTCCCCAAAGCAAGCCCAGCAAGAGTACGTTCAGAAAATATTGGTCATGTTATCTTCCCAAAAGGTTAAGAGAAGGATTTGCTTATCTATAATGATTTATGGAACTGACAAGCGGGTGCACACACGTAGCCAGGAAATGCAAAAGAACAGACAGGATGGCTCAGAACAAAATGATGGTGTCAGGGCGGCCATTCTATAATGGGACAAAAGAACCGGGATTCATAAATCACATTTGTCAGGAATAAACAAAAAGAGAACCAGACGAGGCCAGTGCCCCTGGCTGTTTCTATCTCTGTCATAACTTGTTGGCCTGCCCTGCCCTGCCTCTGTCAGAGATAAGGGCTTCTATTGCTTTCTCGCTAATCTCCAGATTAGGTCTAAACACCAATAAATAAGACACACTGGCTTCTGATAGTGTGTCCTGTTCATATCTGACTTGCCCAGTGACTGTTCAATGATTTTCCGTGACTCGGTGATTTAAGCAGTGAACAGGAGCATCTGAGCAAGACCCCATGTCAGTGCCATCCAGGGAACCAGCCCGCCTGGACTTACCTGAGTGACTCTGGACAAGTTGTCTGTTTTCTCTTCATTCATTTACAAGACTATTTTAAAAAGCACATTGTCCATCTCAAACATAGAAACCAAACTTGTGGTTACCAAAGGGGAGGGGGGGGAGGAATTAATTAGGACTTTGAGATTAACAGCAGATGCACACGACTATATATAAAATAGATAAACAGCAAGGACCTACTGGGTAGCAGAGGGAATGCTATTCAATGTCTTGTAATAACCTATAATGGAAAAGCATCTGAAAAACAACAGCTATAGATGGATAACTGAATCACTTTGCTGTTCCCCTGAAACATTGTAAATCAACTACACTTCAAAAAAACAAAACTACTTTATCCATCAGTTTGAAAAGCTGACGTAAGAATCCAGTTGAACCAAAAGAAACAAAGAAACCACAAGAAGTCATTCCAGTGGCCCAGCTCCCACGGCTATTTCATTGGCAAGCATTTAGGGGGGTGGGGGCAGCAGGTAACTATTTATAAAATTGTCTTAAAAGACGTGCCTCATGTCTCCAAGTGAAGAAATGGAATGGATGGATACAAGATTTGTCGGTAGTCTTAATTCTGAAATTGTATCACTGAACTTGTGAAAAAGAATAGCTAACCATCTGCTGATTTCTTTGACATTTTAGGACCAACTAAACTATGCTCTGGAATAAAAAATACTTTTTAACTTCCCGGTTTTTGCAAAATACTCCCTCCTTGTGTTTTATTGTGACCCTAACTAGAATTCAAAGACAAACAAACTTCAGTAGATACCCCACTCCTGCCCCCAGCAGTTCCTGCACTATTTTAAGCTCCGACTGCACAGTGGGTAGCAGTTGGTATGAGCACCTTGCCAGAAAACCTTTATTTTCATTCCCTAGAGAAGACAGCTCACCTCCAGGTGTTCTATTCAGTGGATAATGGGCATGCTGTGATTCATATGCCTTTGTTTTCATCCATTTTGAAGCCTGAGCTTGGAACAAATCTCGTTCTAAGACTGCAGGATTAAAATAGGGAAGGTATTACTAGACCAGGTTCTTCTCCTGGTCCCTCTCGCCCACTCTTCTCCTTCGTTAATGGGCCGCACCCCCACAGGGAGGCAGCCCCGGGTGCCCCACTCCTCACCCTCAAGCTTCACTTGGGTCTGTGTCGGCAGCTCCAGCCCTGCTTGACCTACCCTGGCTCCTGACTTGCTGGCTCCATGTCCAGCCTAGGGCCCACCTCCTAGGCTTGATTCAACCTCTCCCACTTGCGCTTTCTTGCTTTTCCTGGTACAAAGCCTTGCACTTGCTCTCTGGGTCCATTTTATTTTCAATGAGGTCACCTGACCAAGGCCCAGCTCTCCGCTTAGGTTACGGTGATCCTCCCAGACCTCCCAGGAGAAGAGATGTGGCAGGAGATTTATATGTGACCGTAACATCCATGCTCAGCTACGTCAGAGTATGAACACAGACCCTCCCCTTCCTCAGTCCCTCAAATCACCCAATGAATAGTTCAAGGTAATGATCATAAAGATGCTCAATGTACTCTGAAGAAGAATGAACAAACACAGTGAGAATCTGAATAATAGGTTAGAAAACAGAGCTGGAGTACAGTGACTGAAATAAAAAATACACTAAAAGGATTCAACAGTAGATCAACATGTCATTAAATTAAAACACCTGTTGTGGTCAAGCCATCAATCCTTCCCAGATTAATACATAAACTGAATACAATCAAATCAAAATTGCAGCAAAATATTTTGGAAAATTTAACCAAATGATGCCATATGGATCTGGAGGATACTCAAGAACGAGTTTTCAAAGCAGAATAATGAGGGATGTTAACATATCTATAAAACAAGGGTAGACAGACATAATCACAACTCACATGTGAACATAACACAACAGTTTACCAGATGCATTTACAGTTACTATCTCATTTGATCCATGTAATAAACTTTATAAACCAGACAGGAATTATGTACAGGAAGAAACTGAAGCTCAGAAAGATTAACGCATGCAGTTACTCAGCTCAGACTCACTCCTGGTTGTGTGCTCTGGTCCATCTCATCTTGGAGGATGGCTACAATCATTGATCAGCTATATTTTTGGAATCAGTTCCCAATTTTACATATAAAAGAGCAGGTAAAATGGAGGTTCGAATGTGAGAAATGTCCTTGCTCTATTAAACAACTGCTTTCCTTTGAGCATAGACATAGCAAGGTGTTGACATCATGACAAAACAAACCACAATCTCACAGAGTTGAGACACCAAACACCTTTGGGTTTCTAAAATCTGATATTAATCAACTACTTAGCACAGGCTTAGCTTGAAGAGTTGGTTTTCCCCCAGACAGCACCATCATGCTATAATCTCTGCTACCTGCCTTAGAACCCCCAGGATTTTTTGCGTACTTTGCACCAGCCAAATTCTGCTTGGAGTACTTACAGATCTGCCTGACTTTTACCTTCCCAATAAGGATGGCAACTGCTTAAAACTGACTCTGAGGCTGTCCAATATCTAACACAGTACTACATCAATATATAAATATGTGAGTAAACAAATTTCCTGAGTCTTTAAAATTATGATGATGGTGGTGGTGGTGGTGGTGATGGTGATGATGGTGGTGGTGATGATGGTGGTGGTGGTGGTGATATGGTGGTGATGATGGTGATGATGGTGGTGGTGGTGGTGGTGGTGATGGTGGTGGTTGTGATGATGATGATGGTGATGATGCTGGTGTTGATGATGGTGATGGTGGTGGTGATGGTGATGATGGTGTGGTGGTGGTGATGATGGTGGTGATGATGGTGGTGGTGATGATGGTGGTGGTGGTGATAGTGGTGGTGGTGGTGGTTGTGGTGATGATGGTGGTGATGGTGGTGGTGATGATGGTGGTGGTGGTGGTGATGATGGTGGTGGTGGTGGTGGTTGTGGTGATGATGATGGTGGTGATGATGGTGGTGGTGATAGTGATGATTATATTGGTGGTGGTGGTGATGAAGCCCCCATCTGCATCAGAGAGTAGCAATTTATTCTACCAGCTTCCTACAGAGTGCAAACATGGGTAACTCTACAATGTGGACTTTCCTGAACATCTTCAGGAAGTATGCTTCCTGCTCTCCAAACTTCATCCAGCCCTGAAAGAGCTGAGATTGGGTGTCTGTATAGCCAGCAGACATCTCTTACAGAGGACAGAGTGCTAACCCTGCTTCAAGACCATCAGATATTTTGGCTCAATAGGTCCCTGAAAGGTTACAGTGTCCATCTTGGAATTAACTGTTAGATTTACAATGACTGGAAATGAGAATGAAGAAGATAATTATTCACTTAGACATTCTCAGTAAGCATCAAGAAACCTAGCTACATACAAATATTTTTCTCATGCTTGTCACAAAGAGATCCCATTTTTAATTAAATGAATCCTTTAAAAGACGGCAAGATGAGGGATATAGTCATTTTCACACAGTATTATACATAGTTCTTGAATATTTTGTTTTATACTCAAAAAAAACTTACTTGTATAGTCAGTTTCATTATGTAAAATTGATAGATGCAACTTCAAAGGAGTTTCATAAAGTCATAAATTCCTCAGCCTCTGCCTGCCTCTCATTTATCCCATTTTAGTTGTCTAACCATGTTTCATTTTTAAAATAATGACAATGAGAAGGGAACCAGGCTCCTGTACAAAAACAAATCCATATTTCTCTTCTCATAAAAAAAATAAGGAATTATCTATCTCCTCGGGAGACCAAGCCATTCTAATGAATTATGAAGCTCAGAAAAATCCTGGACCTCTTTTCAACCTCCAGCTGATCATCAGTGCGTGACTCATTCACCGTAAATCTAGGCCTGAACATTTTTAGTCTTAGCCAAATGTTGCCTCATTATCCCCAAGCTGAAACTACACTGAAAGAAAGCTCAGCCGACCTCTCGCTTTCCCTTGACAACACATGCTGCCAGGAACACAGTCAATTCTGAGTAATCCTCTGTTACTCCTTGGCTAGTGATGACTTTCAACCCTCTGCTTTGAGACTGGCTTCTTCTTTAAATATTTGTTCTCCCCTCCTCTTGCTCCCCTTTCTGCTTGCTCTCACTGGCCCTTGCACCCAGCAGCGGTCCACAGTCTCGGTCCCAGTGTCATCCTTGATGCCTCCTCTGAAAACCAGACGAGTCCAGGGGCTCCCAATGGAGTTGGGAGGCCATCTTTTCCAGCTTTTGATTGTAAAGAAGGAAGCCCCTGATTTTAGGCAAAGGCTGAATGGAATCCCCTCTCCCACCAAAGGCCAGCCTACTCACCTGTCCCCCTTTGCAAACGTATCTAGGTGCCTGAGTTGTTTTGTCTTATCTAGACGTCAGAAACTGAGAGGGAAGTTCTGTTCTGGCCCCAAGAGCCTGACATACTGAGCCCTGCTTTCCCACCTCCTCCAACACAGCCCAGTATCTAGACTAGGTCCTACATCTCCTTGTTTCTGCTGTGACTACAGCCAGAACACCTGACTGATCCTCACACATCGTCGGTGCTACCCCTTCCTCAGTCCCTGGAATCAGACCCTCTTCCTGGGTCCATGCCTGGCTGCAAGGAGAGTGGCCACGTTTTTCCTGAGACAAAGCTGTGTTGGCTGATCCCCTCCTGGACCAAGGTCACTTCCATGTCCAGGTTGTCTCCACGTGTCTCCTAAGGGCACCCCCACCATCCACCCTCTTCATCTGCTCTCTGGGGCTCCGCTTTGCTCCCGATACACTTTGTAGCTGGTGTTACTATGTCACTAAGAATTACAACTGCCTCCGGGACCATCGGAGCAGGCATTTCTAAGATAGCATGTCCGAGAATATGTCTAATAAAGGAGAAATTACACCCAACTTCAGGCTGTAAACTGGGGTCCCTGACCCTTGGCAGAAGGTCATGGGTTCTCAAAGCCCAGGATAAACAGCTTCGGGCACCAATGTTACTTAATAGCAATAACATCAAACTTCTTAAATGTTAATATAAATACTGTAGAGTAAAATACAGAATGTTATTACATGTTAACTATATGTTAATGTATGCTAATTTTTAAAGATAAAACCCAGGAAACATCAGCATGGTTCCTGACCACCCCCCAACACCTCCCACCCCATCATCCTCCAGGTGTGGCCGTTCACTCTTCTTACTTATTACTGAGAACACTGGGGAGACGGGGCTCTATGATTGGTTCCCACTGTTTAAGGCGGTTCCTGTTGACTGGAGTACATTTCGCGTCTTATAGAAATGGTCCTTTCCCCTCTGGCCCTGCCCCGACCATTTCCCTGAGGCCGTTCTAGATGTTGTGCTGGAGAAAGTTTGCAGGACTGAGGTGGCTTCAGAGGGTTTTCTCCTGGACTGACATTTGAAGAGGAATCACCTTTTGTGAAGGCTACAAACAAACGGATGACTCAGTAATTACCATGGATAACTACAATTTTTCTTCTGATTATACACAGAGCTGCAATGAACATCCTTATTGACATATCTATCGACATCCTTAATTACTTCTCTGAGGATAATGGGAGAGGTGACTCTTTCAAAAAATACAAATTGGTCTAATATTTCTATATTTCCATTTATATAAACCCCAGGACTAGGGTGTGAAGACGAGACAATTCTCTTACGCCAAAAAGAGATGTGTCTGAACAGGTGAGTTTCCGCCCTGGGGGAGTTTGTGTTCTCATGAAGAAGACTGATACTAATTAAGCTATCACAGAAATAAATAGAAAACGAGAGAAAAAGAGAGAGAGAGCTATGTATCTGTGAACACCAAGGTTGTATTGAGATTTGTAAAGTGTTATCTTCAGGTCACCTGGCCACATCCAACTACAGCCTAAATCACTCAAAACATACCAAATAAATGAGAGAAAAAAAAAAGTAGGGGGGAGACAGTTGTAGTGGAAAGCCAGAACCAGATTCCAGTGCCAAGTCACTCCCCCTATGAATTCTGGCTACTCACAGAAAGCATTTTTAGCACATACATCTCAGCTCTAATGCTGAAATCCAGTAGGATTGTGTAGATAAAATGTTACTGCAGAGAGCAGTGTACTTGAGGGCCGTAAGAGCAGCTGAAATTTAACAGGCAAAATTATACCTTTCTTCTTCAAAATGAGGGTTTTAAAGAATGTGGAATGGGGGACAGGAAAACATTAAGAGTTTGGGATTAACAGATGCACACTACTCTATGTAAAATAGACAAGCAACCAGGACCTTCTGTATAGCACAGGGAACTGTACTCAATTTCTTGTAATAAGCTATAATGGAAAAGAATCTGAAAAAAATATATATGTATGTATATGTATAACAGAATCGCTTTGCTGTACACCTGAAACTAACATTGTAAATCAACTACACTTCAATAAAAAATAAAATTAAAAAAAATAAAGAGTGGGAAATAGGAAAAAAAAATTACTTATCTGATTCTTTTGATGTTCAATCTGCAAGCTTACATTCTTGGTCTGATTAGCTCTAGGCATCACCCTATCCCCACTGAAGCCAAGAGATCATGTAGTTACAGTCCAGCACCGTTTCCTTCCCTGCCCTGGGAGAACCTGTTGAATATACAGTGCTGGGGGGAGCAAGGCACTCAAACGGACATTGCTTCATGCCTGCTGATCACTTCATCCCCATCACCTCCATGAAAATTAACATTATTATCATCACCTTTCAGATGGAGACACCAAAGGTCATATGAGGCCTGAATTTGCTGAATGTATATTAAATTTGACCTGCAGTCCCAAACACAACACAGGTATGGGACTGTGGAGGCTGACATGTGGGGCCTTTCTATGTTGGTCATAAAGGAATAAATAGTGCTGAGCACAGTTAATGACCCATTGAAATAGAGATCAGTGCGGCCAGGGTTCAGAGAGGGGTCGCACTGCATTATGGGAAATGATGAGAAACCCGAGTCCATGGGCATCTCACAGATGCTCTGTCTGCAGCCTTGTTGAGGACCAAATTGTGGCTCTCAATTTCTCTGAAGAATGGTAACTCAAGTAATTTTTCAAGGTCAGTACAAGCAGCACACTGTTGTTGCCCCTGAAATGCAATAGGAAACAATTGCACCAAATCTATAGCATCTTTAGAAAATTTTTAAAATTTATGATCAGCAAAACTGAAGAGAATGTTACCCCCTCTGCTTCCCAAATCCCTCAGAAAATGCTATGGATCAGAGGAACACAACATTGCACAGAACAGGGAAATAACTCAAAACATGACTTTTTCATATTCAGGTTGATTAAAGACGTCACCTTGCCTCAACAAGCTTCAAGAACTGCCCAGATGCATCCTTTTCACTCACGACTCATAAATTACACAGTTTGCTGAATCTGTAATTCCCAGAAACATATCACGGTGTCGGCCTTGCAAATGCCAATGCCAAGCTGCCAGTCCCTTTCATTATATGCCACGGTTATGGATGGAGTGATTTCATCAACATATTGGTTGTTTCACATTTGGCATGAGGCCGTCTTAGATCTCCTACAGTCTGTCGTCGCTGTTAATGAGATATCGACCTCCTTGTAACCCAAGAAAAAAAGTTCCCCTTTGAATGTCAGCCAAGAAGAAAACCCACTAGAACCTCTGCAAACTCTGAAAACACCTCGCAAACACTGTATCTGGAATGGCCGCGGAGGGGTCAGGCCAGCAGCAAGACCAGAAGACGAAGGGCATGTGGGTACAACGTACAATGTAGACATTAATGATGCTTGGGGTCCATTCTCTCCCCAGGGGTACAAGGACCACCTTAAACAGGTGAAGCCCTTGGAGCAGTTTTCTCAAGCGGTCACTGAACACTCCCTAAAAGCAGAAAACAGTGAACTCAACACCCAGTGGTCCTGGAGGCGTGGCTGCGGGCTCCTACCAAAATTCCAAAATTACCTAGAAGACTCGTGTGACAGCTTTAAATTTTTATTGCATATCTTGCATCCTATTCCACAGTAGGTCCGGGCTGCATTTAGCACTTAAGTGAAATTGATGTTTCAGGATGTGGAACCATGTCTGTCCCAGATGTTGAGCAGGCTGTGACCTTCACCCTACAAAAGCCTCACTTAAAGATCCTCAGTCTTAGGGAGCTTTCTAAACGGAGCTGGTCTCATTTACTATTGAAAACGCAGAAATTGATAAGATGGAACATAGTTTGCATTTACAGAATAGTCTAAATGTCTCCTCTCTTCTGATTGAATTACCATTGTAATTAGTACTGAAAACAAATATCAAAACAACAAAAACATATTGCTATTTTTGAAAAATAATTATTAAACATAAAAAAAATTTTATGGGAAACATCTCTTATTAATATTAATTTTTCATTAGATCCTATATCTATGGATAAATACTTACAAAAATAAAGCAGGATTCAGTATTAATTTCTTAATTTTTATTTTTACAGATAAAAGCATTGAGAAACTTTGTTCATATAAATATGTAGAAATAGATTTTTATAGTTATGTACTCAACTCTCTGAACTCTTTCTTTGTTATACGCCAAAAATCACATGATTCACTGTTAAAAACGAATTTTAATCACCCGTATGCTGACAGCTTGATTCAGTCTACCTTCAGTTTTGCTGAAAGCAAAGAATAGGAAACATGTGTTCTTCAAAAGGTCATATTACATAGTCATTCTGTTTATTCACTTTTTTCAATTTCTAGGATGTACATGTAAGAGACTCTACGAAGACCTATTGAGTAACTATTAATTATACTTGGTTATATCTGATTCTCTCATTCATGGCCACCTTATTTAACACAACATACTCCAAAAGGGATGGGAAGAGATTTCTAATATTTAGAAAGGGCTAAACTTTTCTAAATATTTCTGACTCATGTCCCCTGACCAGTAAGCCAGTTTCTCTGCCTTGCACCAAATCTGTTAGGCTTCCAAAGAAAGCCAAGCAAATGACTGTCTCAGCCAAAAGGGGGACGTGACAGAGGGGATCCACGCCCAGCAGGACAGGGAGGAAGCAAGCCCACCCGGTCAGCTCAAGGAGACCAGGCACCACTCAGTTCCTCGCAGGTGCGGAGGCTTCAGAAGGTTGGATCTGTCATAAGAGAAATAAGTTAACTTCTCTTTCCACATCAGAATATGGTGTGAGTAAATTCGGAAGCTTCTCATACAAAGGTTCCACAGTAGTTTGAAAAGAGGAAAGTGGGGGACGAATTGGGACATCCAGTGGCCCATGGCGGTAGACTCCTAATGAACTCAGAAGCCTGCATCTTAGGGTTAGGGCTAGTGCCTAGTTTGCACTGCGAGTCACCACGTTGTGTGATCCAGCTGGACCAGCTTCTCCTGGTTTGCCTGTGAATTTCTTGATTGTAGTCCTGGAAGTCCCACGTCCCAGGAAACCCCTGGGTCCTGCGTGAATCCTGTCTCTGTGCACAGCAGCTTGTAACCCATGCATTACAAGTAAGTATGGCAGTAAATTTAAGACAGAGAAATTTAACTGGATGAGATACCCATTTAAAGCAGACTTTTAAAATGTGGTATCACTAACCTTATCTTCAAGGGAACATAGAAAGAAGCTTAATATTTCCTAACAGACACCCATTAAAATGGCTTTTTGAGAACTGCTTACTGGTAGAGTTTTTTGGCATAAGGTCTGATTTTGTATAGTAGCAAAACAAAACAAAACAAAACAAAACAAAACAAAACCTCTTCAGTTGCCCTGGAATGTCCTGGACAAGTCCTTAGGAGAATAGCCATTCTGTCTGTATTAGAATTGCATCAAGGTAGCATGCACATATGCTGGCCTGTGTTTGCTTTAGCTGCTGCAGGACCCCTGCACATCCAGAACGGTGGGGACCGGGAAGCCGGAACACCACAATGGCAGTGGCTACAAATGCATCACTGACATAAACTGTGTTGGGCAGAAGGGGAGTGTGGGGTGACTGGATCAGCCCAGCCACCTCTGTCAGTGTCCTGTCTCCTTGCAGGCAGGAAGAGCAGACGCGGGGTGAGCATGGAAAGCCTGAGGTCCTCCCTCCTCCCCCTCATCACTCCGGACAGAAAAGGAGTCACGTGTCCAATGCCTTCAGCTACTAATTTTAGCTGCTGGAATGGATCAATAATACGCCTTTGCTCTCATCATTCAAAATCAATAAGGAACTTACCGATGACATCACTGCAAATTATGACTACTTTTAGGGAAATGTGTCCTGTTTAAATGAGTCACATTAATGCAAACACCATGTAAAAGGGGTCAACGTATAATAATAACTCTTACTAACCGAGCTCATTTGAATTTTAGGCCCATTGGAGTTTAAGCGTCTCTCTTTTCACCTCCCAGTCCCCTGAAGGATGTGATAATTAAAAGTTAAAGGGTATCAAACTGCATGGATAATCAAAAAAACTAAATCCTCACCTTCAGTAAAAGCATATTTTTTGTAAATATACTTTGTATCTATTTCCAGTAAATGAATATATACTGAAACAAAAACCATGCTCATCTGCTACAGTCTTGGGCTGGGGCACAGTGACAGGCAGCCTTATGACTTTGTAAATCAAGGAAGCAGTGGACTGATGGCCTCTCTCCTGAGGAACTGGACATTTACTATATAAAATAAATGTCTTTTTTATATCAGGTATGGGGAGGAGAGGGGCACAACCTCAGATCAGGAGTGAGAGATGAAAATGGGATAGAAAGGACTGTGACAGTGTTCATCTCTGCTCTAGGTGCCTCCAACCACCATGCACTCTCAACACAGAAGACCCTAAAGGAACATCGCTGTCAGTGCTCCACCCAGACCCCGAGCCTCTCACTGGTGAGTGTGCCCCTCCTCCATCCTCTGCACACCTCACTCCCAACAGCTCACATCTGCAGATCTCTTCGGAGAACTACTCTTGGGCTCCTGGAGTTGCCTTGCCACCTGCAAGTAGACCATCAGAGGCCCCAAGGGGTTTACATCCCCCGATGTGGCTCATAGTATAAAAGCCTAGTCCCCTGCCTTGAGGCTGGACACACTCTGCTGTGTGGCTCACACTCCAGAGCCCCACTCAGAATTAGGCCTGGGCAGGGAGTCGCCCTGAACTCATACCTTTGCTTGGCCTCCCACACTCCCTCTCTGACTTCTCCTCGGAGAAGTTCCTTCACAAATCACTTGCACGTGAATCCTTGTCTTGAAGTGTCTGTTGCTGGACATCCAAGACTCTATTCTAAAGTTTTCTGGAAAAAGGCCTCTGAGGTTAAGTGTTAACAAGCCCCTGTAAACCTCAGTGGCATTTCTAATGAAAAGCAGAACTGATTGAATTTTGTGTGCAAAATTTGGGGCCCGAGGAGAAAACTTAGACATAGCCAACCAGCCGGCTGCTACCTTCCATGATGAGCTAAAGTTCTGTGTCATTCATAAATATTAAGGGGAAAAGTATCTCTCCAAGTCCAGATCATAAGGTGTTAAAAGAACCAACACTCCAATAGCCACAAGCATACCTCGTGCCCAGATCTCGGTTTCTAAAACCATTCTCCACTGAAAGGAACCAGGACTTCCTGGAGAAACGATTGATTCTAGGACTGCGGTGGGAAATACACAAGACGAGCCTGGAGCATCTTATAGTGCCAATACTTCAAACAAACACACTCACAGTGATGGAGCGTCTGAAAGGCACACAGGAGCCAACTGAGAGAGTTCCCAGTAGCCAAAGCTGGAACAATTTGAGCAACGAAATTTAGTGGTGCTGGATTACAATCCAAGTATAAAATGTCCTTTGAAAACAATTTCTCTATCTTTTGAAAATGAAGGAGTAATAAAGACTTTCCCAGAAAAATAAAAGACAAGTGACGTCGTTACCACTAGATCTGCCTTAAAAGAAACGGTAAAGGATTCCTGCAAGTTGAAATGAAAGGACAGTATATAGCAGCATAAAAGTATGTGAAGATTAAAGCTCACTGGTGAGGTAAATACACAGACAAAAACAGAATGCTGTAATACTGTCATGGTGGGGCATAATTACTTTTAATTCTGGCATAGAATTTAAAAGACAAAGCATTAAAAATAACAATAATTATAGAGGGAGGGTGTAGCTCAGCAGTAGAGTGTATGCTTAGCATACACAAGGTCCTGGGTTCCATCCCCAGTACCTCCACTAAAAATATAAAATAAGATAAAAAATTAATTAAAAATACATAAAGAAACCTAATTACCTTCTGCCCCCCCCAAAAAACAAAAACAACTATAATTATAAAACTATGTTAAATGGATACACAGTATATAAAGATGTAACCTGTAATAAATATATAATATATATAATAATAATATAATATAATAATATATAATAATAATTATAATTAATAATAATAATATAAGGTAGGAGTGAGGAGATATAAAACAGAGTTTTTGTATGTGATTGGAGTCGTTATCAGATTAAAATAGATCATTATAACTGTAAAATGTTTTATGTAAGCCCCATAGTAACCACAAAGAAAATACTTGTAGAAGATATACACACACACACACACACACACACACCCCTTCCACACCTAAAGATTTCCAAGGCTTCACAGTATGCAGGAAGGAAAAACATGTTTTCACCATATAAAGAAAATTTCTTTTGTAACAAACTGATCTTCTTCAACATGTGAAAACTCAGGTTCCTAAAGCCACAGCCAGCAGTGTGTCCTGGGCGCATTTAGCACAATTCAATTCTCCAGTTTTAACATCCTGGCTGACTCTAACGATTCTAAGAGTAAAATGGTATAGAGCTCACAACTGTCAGCAACTGTGTTATTAGGGGCAGAATGTACAATGTGAGCATTTCAATCTGAGACCTTATCTCCTCTTCATGACAGCTGGTTCCCAGCAAGATTGGGCCAAGCAGCTCCAAGCATTTATTGCTTCTCTAAGCCAGGAATTAGGGCCATTAGCTGCTGAGAAAGAGAGTTAGCTGTCCCCAGGACTGCCATTCAAATCCTAACAAACTTTCTCGTGCACAAACAGAGATTTGGGCAGAAATGAACCGAGACGGCTTTCCACCCTCAAGTGTGGTCACAGCCCCCGAGCTGGCCCCAGCCCCACCCACGGTCTGTCAGAGACTCCATCCCAGCAGGTGCTGTTCACACTGAGTCCTGGTTTATCCTGGGAGAGATGTTCCTTGTAACTGAAGCCGCCCATCAAGTGAATCAGGACATCTCAAAGCAGCCATCTGCTTTAGGACATTTGTATCCAGTCTTTGACGGCACGCGTTGCAAAGTGCGAGCATAAGCCCCTCCCCCAGCCTCGCCGGGTCCTTCGGTACCATCTGAGCCTTTTCCCATTAACAAGCCTGTCCTCTGACCCCTCAATAGCCTCAGCCCATCCCTCTCCCCAGCCCTGGTCCAAGCGCCAGCACATCCCTGGGACTGGTCCATCCATGCTCTCTCACCCTGACCTCCGGGACAGGGCGGAGCTGAGCCAGAGAAACTAGACAAGGATCGGGGGCAGGACTGCTCACTTTAGAGCTTATCCGTGAAGCTTTTTATTGCCATGAGCAAGAACATCTTGTTACAGTGACACAGTCCTTATCTTGTCTGACAGAAATATCCCATTTTGAGAGACTAAACCTAGCAGGGCAGAAAATTGAGAAAGATACCAAGCCCAGATTGTGGAGGAAAGCATTTATCAGAAGCCAATACAACTCTAATCCCTCAGGTACAGGGTCAGGAAGCGGGAGGCAGGCCCAGGCACTGCTGCATCTTGTGAAAGATCAGGTCACTCAGGAATCCGAGCCAAACTAGCTCCCTGCGGTGCCCTGCAGACAAGGAGGGATCTCCTGATAATCCCTGCCTGAACGTGAGGTTGCTGACAGCGCCACCTGGTGGCTCCTTGATGATGTGCCAGCCCGTGGAGCCTCCAGACACCCGCAAAATCTCCTCCAAACTGTTCCAAAAAGGTCAAAGCTTCGCTCTGCCTTTAATTTTTCCTCCCACCGGCTCACTCTGGTTTAATTATCAAGATTTTTCTGACCCAGGAAATGAGCGTGATAAGGAAGAACTCTACCGGACCCCAGTTCAACGTGAAATAAAGCAATTCACTCGTATTCTTTGCTGCAGTGCATTAGACATCAAACAGCCAGAACCCGTGTTGGAATGTGCCAGCCCATCATGGAAAGCAATACTGTGTGTGGTCGCCCCCATCTTTCCTCCTCTCAGTGACTTTGCAAAGGCAGGAAATGAGGAGACGGGCAATGAGAGCCTCACCTGGATGCCCGCGCCCCACCCACCTGGACCCCCATGAGAGGGTCGCCTCACCTGTGAATGTGATCTCTGAGGACTGTTCTCAGCCCAGGAAGAATATCTACAACTGCCAAATTATTCCATGGGCAGTGGCACAACTCGGAGGCTTCTGATTGCCTTTTCCAATTCTCCTTCCAATATATCAGAGCGAACCTTGCCTTATAATTAGTGCTCAACTCAGTGTTTAAACGCCGTGAGATGTTTCCATATTCCAGCTCTCCCCCCAAATCTTCCTGCAAACACCAGAATAGGGGTGGGTAACTAAGTGAGAACACCTCTGAAGACAGATGCCTCCGACACGATAAATGGTGCTGTGAGAATGTGTTCTTTTCAGCTTCACCCAGTACAGGAAGTGACTGTTTCAAGGTAAAATTACTCACTAAGCGCCTGCCATGGTAATCCGGATTATGCCAGAGAAATCACAGTAGACAAAAGGGACACAGAGTGTTCTGGAAAGTGAGCAAGAGAGAGAACTCTCAAGTCATCATAAGCAAAATAGGCCACTAGGGTATTGTAGACACTGGGCAGAATACTTTTTTCTTTTGAGATATTAACCTTTGTTTTGCTAGGCACTGTTTTGATTATCTTGGGTTTCATGCAAGTAGTCTTTGTAATTCTTTGCCTCGGGGTATTTTTTTGCAGAGCAAGATGCAGAAGCAACTTGAGGTCGGAAGGTTGGCTTTGTCCTGTCCTCTGGGGAAAATACTAGATGTATCAGCGGCAGCGTGGAAAGAGGACCCCGTGCTGACAAGGACACAGTGCAGAACAGAGCCAGGAATATCCACCAGGTCCACATCTATGACGTTGGGAATGTCTGAGTCTATGAGTCATGGGGACAGCTCTCCAATGGGTCATAAAACCTCAAAGGGACCCTAGAGTCAGGGGGCTAGACCAATGACCCCAAGCTCCTGGCCTCACCAAAGATTCTGGTGCTTGAATAGACCCGATGAGCTGGGACAATGGGTGGTCTCAGCATTAACCATGTGGACCCAGGACTCAAGACTGGAGAGGCCTCCTCTTTGTTTTATCTCTATAAATGACCCCAGGACCTTGGCACAACCCCAGGGTGGAACAATGCCCACAGTAACAACTGACAAAATTTCCTGTCAGCCCAATAGAGTGGGGCTCTAGCATCAGAAAATAAAGAAAAGCTACCCTCCCTGCACACCTAGACTGCAGACTCAGATTCACACCACTCCAAACATATTAGTAGGAACAGACTTTGCAGAAACCTGCCACTTGAATTAGCAGGACCCAGGAGGAAACACAAAATGGAGACTGAGGACAAAGACCCAGAAGTAAGGAATTAAAATCCAAGCATTTAAAACCAGGAGCTACACACAGTCCCCACAGTGGACATAGATCTGGTGTTTGACCACGTTAGTGAAGGGTGACTCCCAGATCCATAGGAAGGGCCCTGGAAGTACAAATCAGAGCCTGTGACTCACAGTTACAGCTTTTGTGTGTGGTCATCTTGTCTTTTGAGATCTCAGTAAAACTAACCACGAGCTGGGGGAGGTCCAGGAAAGCTCCCGGGGAGGCACAGCCGTGGCTTCTGCCTCTAAAAAACCCAGGAGAACTGACAGAGTCTCTGGGAGGTCAAGGTTTCTCCCTTTCCAGACACGCCTGAAGAGAGCAATTTTCTTTCCCTCAGATACAGATTGTGTTACTCCATCCCCCTTAAGACTTCAGTTTCATTCTCAAAGAGCAATTACTCGATTGTCAAGACTCATCAAACTGAACACTTAAGATCAGTGTATTTTATTGTATGTTAAGTAGACCTCGACATTAAAAAAAAAAAAAGCAATTCTTGCTATGGGTGTCCCTAAAATCTGGACGCATAGATAAATACATATGTCATCAAAGACATCTTCAAATTGTAAACTGTGGTAGACCATTGGCTTTACTTCCATAAGGACACCCTAGATTTGGGTTAGGCTACCGAAGGCTGACTATATATAATATTCTCATTCTAGAGTGGGGGCTTCAGCATTCTTGATACTAGGAATCACCCGGACAGACAGACCCAGGTGAGCAGCCCCGACACAGTGCTGGTGTGTCAGTGTGAGCAGGGTTGGAGCTACGATGGAAAAACATATCCATTGCAGGGTTTTTTTTTTTAAAAAACTGGAATGAGAGAGAAAAGATTTCAGCTCTATACCCACCCGCTGTGCAACCTTGAGCAAGTTCTCTCTGGGCATTAAGCGTTCAGCTAAAAAAAGGAGTAAGCTGGACAAGGTGATTGCTACATCTTAAATTTTATGATTGATTTTGTGTTTCATCCATCCTGCAGAATTCAGGGTGACTCTTCTTATAAAGCCTTATAGGTGAGGCATCCTGTGAGGGACTATTCTTGAAGAAGATGCTGTTATTCCAAGTTTCCGAATGGAAAACCAAGGCTTAGAGTGGTGGAGGCCATCTGGCAAGTTGAAAGGAAAGTATCTTATGATCTCCCCCCACTGACAGGAATGCATTCTGGATTTCCATGCTGCTAGAGGTCCCAGGAGCAGAGCGGGAAGGACTCACCCCTCTGCCTTGGCACCCTGCAGGTGTGGGGCTCTGGAGTAGACCAGCTTGGAGAGGCCACCTGCCTGTGCCTTGGGAGGGTAGGAAAGTCTCCCAACAGCAAGCTAAGGCTGCTAGGCTGGGTCCAGCACCGCTCTCACAACTGAGAAAAAAACCAGAACGTAGCCCAAGGACCAAACAGCAGCCCAGTCACCAGCCTGTGCTGCACTAGGCTGAACTTGGCTGAATGAGCCCAGATGAGGTTGTGCAGGGGAAGATTAAAAAACAACAAACCCACTGCAAGGCAACACCTGCAAACTGTATCCCAAGCCGATGAACGCACCCAGTACTGCAGGCCCCCGTGTGATTCTAAATGTCGTGAGCGCCACCTGCTGCCCAGACTATGAAAAGTCCGCTTTGTCTCCCCGGCAGCGCGAACAGAAAGTGCTTTAACGCTATGGGTCTCAAGCTGCAGGGGTGCGCTCAGCATCCGAAGTTCTCTCCAAGATTTGTGAGCTGTGTGTCTGTGTTTTCCTTTCTGTGATGGCCTGACAGAGTTAAAGACTGCCAGATCATCAGGCTGATCAAGGAAAGGAAAACCATCAAACCAGATCCCAGGCCTTTATTTCACATGTGCTAGGATATTGCTAGCAGGTTGCATCTGGGGCTATTTTAATTGTTGCCTCTTAGTGAAACAGCACAGAGCTGGACTGACTTCCTAAGGGAGCATTTATACTGAGAAGTAAAAACCAACGGACTCAGTTGCTGTGAGCTCCGTAGCGATGGGAGAAGTGTGGGAATTGCGTCATCAGCGGGCTCACAAAGCTATCAGCACACCTGACCCAAAGAGTCTGAGCCAGAGCAGCGAGGAGCGCGTGTGAGGCGCAAAGACAACTCGGTGGAAGCATCGCCCACCCCAGGGAGCTGATGTTGGTAATTGTAGCTTTATTTGACGTTAACTTGTCATTTTGTTTTGCTTTTACAGTTCATTACGGTTCTTGGTATGAATTAGGATAAAAAGTACGTACTTAGTATTGTTTGAAATATTCAAGTCACGTGATACAAAATGATTTACTTCTAATTTCTTCTAACTGGTCTCCCTGCTTCTAACCCTTTCCCCCCAATACACACACACCCATACAGTGTTATTTGTTGAATGAATGAATAGGTTATGTCAACAAAGGGTTTGCTAGAATTTTTTTTCTCTAAAAGGGATCCAAATATGACTCAGTATTAGACAGGTTTCGGCTGCAATAGTTTTGTTCTGTGAAACAAACAACTCCCAAATTCCACTGGCTTACAAAAACCATTTGTTTTTCTTGTCCACCAGTCTTTGGGTCAGTTAGGGCCAGTCTGCTTTGGTCTGCAGGTTTCTCAGGAAAACTTTTTTGAGACCCTGCCCCACTCCACCATAACCTGGCAATACAGTCCCTTTCCACCTGCTCATCTTCTTTGTGATAAAAGATATTTTCACATATTGAGGTATAGGGAAGTCATTCTGGCTTATATGTGAGTTAACTTGAATTTGATGTCAACTAAAACAGCCCGTTTGTGGCCTATCAAACATACATTGCACATCTGCTTTAATTATTAAGAAAAGGGCACACTGACTGGAAGTAAAGAATGTCCATGTTAAAAAATAAAGATTAAATGCCCCCCTCTCTAGGATATCAATGCTGGTCCTCCTTCGAGGATAAAACTCCCTTCCCAGGTGCCAAGGCCATATGGACTCGCCATGTCTGTGCTGGTCTGTTTTGTTTTGTTGAAAGCTTGAAGGAATGTATGCCTGACTCATTTGATGTTCTCTGTTCTGACAACATATAACACTGTGCTGAAAACCCTGCTTCTCTGGAGCAGTCCCTCAGAGTTATCACAGAGGCCGTCTTCCTGGCTATAGTCCTCAGCTGGGCTCAAATAACACTCTGTGACGGTGACGGAGCAAGGAAAACACAACCTGGGAAACAAGACGAGGGAAAGCAGCGCCCAGTCACTCAGAGCCCACAGGAGGGAAACAGAAAACACTCAGAGTGGCGACTGTGGGACAGAAGTTCTTTTCAAAGCAGCTCACCAAGCGGAGGAAATGATGTTCTACCCTCGAACTTTTTATGAAGGCTGAGAGCTCCAAGCCAGGCAGCTTGAAAACGGCAGCCTCCTGGGGACAAAGGCTGGGCGCCTCTGATTCCAAGCAGGGGAACATCTCTGCAGACTTTCCACGACCTCACAATGTTCCACGACCTCACAATGTTTCCCCGGTACTGATTGTGACCCCTGAGGGCAAGTTTGAAGGAAGAAACATGACAAAAGGAACCACCCTTGGACTTAAAGACTCAGCTCCCTGCCTTAATAAGAGGGTTGTGCTGGAGCCCTCAGGCCAAAGTCAGGCCTTTTACAAAAATCGAATCAAACTTCAATCGAATGGAGACTCTTCCAGAAAGGAGTTGTTCTGGTTTTGGTTTTTTAATGAGTGCAGAAGTGCAGAGCAGCCCAGGGCCACAGCCAGCAAGTCAGCAGTGGAGCCTCAAAGAAACAGGAAAAGGAAGCTAAGAGACAGGTCGGAGACCACGGTCATCGCAGCAGTGATGTTTCTAGCCAGCGAGGCTGTCAGCTGGTCCAGAATCAGAGCCAAAAAGCACTTTTAATTGCTGCTGATGACAGGCGGGTGAGGGAGTGGGTGTCTTCTTTTTGGTACATCTACTCATGAACCATCGCCCCTGGGAGTGACGTTAGCACAGGCAGATAGCTAGATCTGAGCAGAGAAAGGGGGACACGGCCAAATGGCAAGAAACCACACACGTAAACAACAGGAGTCCTTGAGCAGACAAGAAAAGCAGGGACCTCAGGACTGATAAGAGATCACACATTTGGGGGTGACAAGTGTCCTGGAGGCTGGCAAAGGCAAAGAAAGGTGGGAAAAGACAGGAATCTACAGTGTCCAAATGTAACCTGCTCATCAGTTGACCAAGGATATAAGACTATGGACAGCTGTACAAAGGACTCCTAGGACCTAGAGTGACAAAGGGGCCCCAGAGAAGTGGGCTGGGACGGTAGATGTGTCAGCAGTGCCCCCATGAGAACTGATCAGTAAAGGATGCTTCCCAGGACTTCATTTCACAAGACCCCAGAACAGTAGTCCAGGGTGGAGCAGATGTCTGAGATCACTGCCCACCCACCAGCCAGCAGGATGGGGGTGCACACCCCAAACTTAATTCAATGGACCGAGAATAAAAGTATGCAGTAATTGTTGCACACCTCTGGTTTCAGACTAATATTACTAATACCTGCCAGACCCAGATGGGGAAACCAAAGTCAAAGGTTAATTACACAATTTGCATCAAGATTGGATTAGAAAAAAAAAAGAGTAGATCTACATTCGATAGAGAAACATATCCATTTCAATGTGTCAAATTTTTTTGGTGGGGGGAGGGGTAACTAGGTTTACTTATCTATGTACTTATTTTTTGGAGGAGGTACTGGGGATTGAACCCAGGACTTTGTGCATACTAAGCATGTGCTCTACCACTTGAGCTATACCCTGCCCCCGCAATGTGTCAGTTTAAAATGACATCCTGAGTTTTACGAAGAATGCTTATTAAAATCACATTTTCTGTTTCCAGAGTTACCTCCGCGAAGCGCCTGCATAACTCCCTCTCTGACAAATATCTGGCAGCCTTTGTTGATGGCTGATGAGAAGTCAGCCATCTGAGAGCCATCTGTCTTCACCGCCCCCTCCCCCTCCCACCAAAGTTCTTTTGGGAAGTTGGAGCCGAGAATTTATACCACATGCTTCCTTCTATCAGATCCGGAGCAGCGAGCCGGAGATCTCGCAAGTGAAATTTACTTCCTGATCATGTTGAAGTTATTGGCTTTCTGTTGACATAAATTACATGGGTACCACAGCAGATGAAGCATCATTTTCTCTGTGCTGCACAGTTTTTATAATAACAGCTGGATTTCTCAATGTAATTTTTCTTAGGGTCAAATTTTCTTCTCCAAGTATACTCGGTGATATGAAACGTGTCAGAACAAATCTAGCTATATCTTTATGTTCTTGCATTATTCAATTCCCAGATTCCATCAGGAAGATGGACAAGGAGAAAAACAATATACCATTAACGACAAAATAGGTATCTGATGCTACCCTGTATAGCATCAGTGCAAAACCGAAAGAATTCAACCCAAGGGAAAGGGGGAAGTTTCCACGATTTACTCCGAGCACCACTGCTCTCTGGGAAACAATACAGAGTTTCTACTGCTATTTATTTCTGGATTCTAGGACACCAGCGCCGCAAGAAACACCCTTGGTTTAACAAGAGCTTTCAAGGGGAAAAGGAAACTATATTAAATACTCATCAACTGTAAAACGCAGTCCAATTAAGGAAATGCTAAAATGTGGGAAAGTATCCATCTCAGAATGAAGGGAAAGCAGCCAAGGAGATTCTGTCTCCTAGCAACTCTTGTCATTAGCACCTGCCTTAGACCGTGGCCATGGTGATCCCACACAGGAACCAAACGCAAGGTCGTAAACCTTGGGATCAAGATACAGAACAGGAGGGAGGAGCCACGCCTTGGGTGATTATGGGGTCGATCCCAGCTCTGCCATTCACTCTCTATGTGACCTGGGTCCTCAGCTTCCTTATCCGTAAGTCAGGGATTTCTTCATTCATGCAAAAGATACTTATTATGAGTCTAAAATTTTCCATGCACTGTTCTAGACACTGATGCTACCTAAGAGAACAAGACAGAGAAGGTCCCTGCCTTCCTGGAGCTTAGATTCTGGCAATGGGAATGGAGAGGGTGGGGCACACAAAGAAGTAGACAAACAGAATAAGCAAGATCACCCCACACAGAGAGAAGTGCATAGAAGGAGACTGAACAGGGGCATGGAACAGCGTCTCAGGGAGGCAGCGTCACAGCTGAGACCACAAAGGGCTGGAGGCAAATCATTCAACAGAAAGGTGCCAGCCAGTAAAAGGCCTTCAAAGATGCTCAACATTGCTAATTAGTAAAGAAATACAAATCACACAGTGAAGTAATAAAAACCACAATGAAGTATCACCTCACACCAGTCAGGATGGCCATCATCGAAAAGTCTACAAATAATAAGTGCTGGAGAGGGTGTGCAGAAAAGGGAGCCCTCCTGCACTGTTAGTGCAGCTGCTATGGAGAACACTGTGGACGTTCCTTAAAAAACTAAAAATACTGTTACCATATCATTCAGCAGTCCCACTCTTGGGCAAATATCCAGAAAAGACAAAAACCCTTATTTGAAAAGATATATGTACCCCAGTGTTCACAGCAGCATTGTTTACAACAGCCAAGACATGGAAACAACCTAAATGTCCATTGACAGATGACTGGATAAAGAAAATGTGGTGTGTGTATATGTATGTATGTATGTATGTATGTATGTATGTATGTATGTATACACACACATACATACACTGGAATATTACTCAGCCATAAATAAACCAAAATAATGCCTTTTGCAGCATGTGGATGGACCTAGAGATTATCATACTAAGTCAGCCAAAGACAAATGTCATATGATATCACTGATATGTGGAATCTAAAAATAACACAAATGAACTTACTTACAAAACAGAAACAGACTCACAGACACATAAAACAAACTTATGGTTACCAAAGGGAAGACAGAGGGGGGGATAAATTAGGAGTTTGCACTAATAGGTACACACAACTATATATAAAATAAACAGCAAGGTCCTACTGTATAGCACAGGGAACCATATTCAATATCTTATAGTAACCAATAATGGAAAAGAATCTGCAAACATATACATGTGTAACTGAATCACTTTGCTGTATACCTGAAACCAACACAATACTGTAAATCAGCTATACTTCTATTTAAAAAAAAAAAAAAAGTCCCCCAAAGAAGCAGATATCCGTGCTTGGGAAGCCATGGAAATGTGTGTGGTGACAGCAGAGCTGGCTGTAGGGAGGGGCGGGTGATGAGCCAGTAAGGTGGGAGGGCCACAGCACCGTGAGTTCGCTGGGTTCTACGTGGGACGGGAAGTCATTTTAAACTAAGGTGACATGATCACATTTTTGTTCTAAAAATTCTCTCTGGCCGTGGTCATTCATGCAAGAGATGCGGGGGTGGGATAATGATATCTATATGGTGAGGCTGTCTGGGGACCAGCACTGTGCCTGGCCACGCACGTGTGCTCCTAAAAGGCCACTCATCATTATAATACATACGAAACTTTGTGCCCATTTCCTCTTTCCATTTAATACATGGCATTACCTGATCAGCTCCAGGGCCTGTCTCCTCCACTAGACTCTGAGAGGGAGCTCTGTGAGCAGGAAGTCTGCTGGGGACTGTTCTTGGTATCGACACCTGTTGGAGAAGGAAGTGTAAATTATGCAGGACTGGGTAGCAGGAGGAGTTCACCATGATATCACTGAAGCAAAGACCTCACGTGGTCCTCCTGGGAGACATGGGATGCACCTGCAGATCTGCCCCAAGCTGAAGCAAGGGGGCTGGAGCTTTGTAACCCACAGAATCAGTCATGCGATGTGAGCTGCCCAGGAGGATGTGAGTGAGGAGAAGCAATTCAGCCAAGGCCAAGTCCAGGAGAGCTGGGGCTTCGGTCCCAGAGCAGGGCCCTCCAAGTCCACCACAGCATCCATCACATTGACGTAAAGGAACCCTGCCAGTTATTTAAGTGTCCATCAGCACCTCTATAGGTCGTCCTGGTGGTTTCAGGAGGCACGTCTGAATTATAACCCCCTGGCTCTCAACACCAGTATTAAGAAGTGATCAGACTACAGCCCACCTCAGTCATCCAGAGCACATTTTATTAACACAGATGGACCACGAATCAGTTTATTAATTTCACAGGGGGACTTTAGGCCCTGGTAAGCACCACTCATGTAGTATACCGTGAACTCAATTACAAGGAAGAAGCAAAACGTGTGATTATGATCAAAAATTCCTCACTGAGAACAGTCTCCCCCCGCCCAAAAAAATGTATTAAAGGCTTCAGATATACAAATCTAAAAATATGTTACAACATTTAACATGAAGACCCAAGTTCATTTTTTTAAAATATGCTTTAAAATATACTGAGTGTCTCTCCTTCCCTGATTCTCCAATTATGAGAGGAAGGCTTTTTCAGTGTTTTTCTCTTCGAAGGCTATCCTCTTCTCTTGTCCTCAGGCAGAACCAGGGCTGGGACTATGATGTCTGCTCAGCAGCCCGCGCCTGCTGGCTCCGCAAGTGGCCCTCGCTGCTGGGGGCCACCTCCTTTGCGGGGTTCACCCTGCTGGTCTTCCCAGCAGTTTCAATCCAGGGGTGCTGGAGGACCTGGTGGGCCGTGTAGCGCTTTTTGGGGTCGACCACCAGCAACCGGCTCACCAGATCTTTGGCAGCTGTTGGAATGAGAGAAGGACGCGAAAATGAGATGAACACAGGCGGTTCCGAGTTTCTCTTCCCTGCACAGGAAGTAAGAGTACAGACATCCAGACTTGCACACGTGCTGTACCAGAGCCACACTGTCCCACAGGACTTCCTGCCACGATGGAAACCTTCCATATCTGCAGTACCCACTGGGGACTACTGAGCATTTGAAATAGGGCTGGTGCACCTGAGGAACTGAATTCTTCTTGTATTCACTTTTTTTTTTTAGCAACATTATGTACAATAGCCAAGACATGGAAGCAATGTAAATGGCCATCGACAGATGATAGATAAAGAAGATGTGGTATATTTATACCATGGAATATTACTCAGCCATAGAAAGAATGAAACAGTGCCATTTGAAGCAACATGGATGGACCTGGGAATCATCATACTAAGTGAAGTAAGTGAGACAGAGAAAGACAGATACCATATGTATTTACTTTTAATTCGTTTACACTTACATTTAAATAGCCACTTGCAGCTAGGGGCTACCATACTGGGCTGGAGTCAAGGGATCAGGCCCACCACTAACACCCATGGCGCCGCCCAGCCCAGGAGAACACGTGGAGGCCACATACCATATGTCTACATATTTTAAATTTGTAATTCAAACTATCAGGTTGTTAAATGAAATATGTCCAATCTTCCTCCCAAATTTGGTACATGTACCCTCAGATGGACAAAACTGAAAAACATGGGCAAAGAGACCAAAGTGGTGAACAGTGCAAATTCAGAATTGATTTCATTTTCTGCCCAAGACCATGACTGATTCTAGAGAGACATGGTAAGAGTTGGTGGGCCAGGCGGCGGACGCGGAGGAGAGACTGCTCCCCGGCTTGCTGGCTCTCCCAGGCCGGCTCCCTGGGCCTCTTCCCATCACTCAAGAATGCACAGGGGGAAAACACCCACTTTTCTTTATTTTACCGGGGGATGCCTCTTACTCAAGGTCCGTGGCTCACCCACCAATCACCCCTCCTCCACACCCACTGTCCAGGTACCTCTTGAGCATGGAGACCACAGGATTTCTTCTCCCCTACCCCATTCAAGTGAGCAAATTCTGCCCACAAAGTACCCCGTTCCCACTCGCCCCCAACGTCACTCCTTCAGGGTCCTCAGAGGACTCAGGAGGTTGAGGGCCAGGTTTAAATGGAATTCCCAGACCCACATGTATGTGTGTGGACACCTGGAGCCCCCTGCCAACATGTCCACGCTCTCCCTCTGCCCCCTAAACAGCCACTCCCTGGCACCCTTGCCACAGAGGGGAAAGGCAGGGGAAAGAGGTCTCAGAAACCTTGGAAGCGGGCTGAAGCCATCTGGGCAGGAAATCCTGGGGTCCCCAGTAAGTGGTCTAGAAGGGGGAGCCTGGGCTCTCAGAGCCACATCCTTTGGTCCCCCAGTCTCCTCACTTATGGGGTTTGTAGCCAGAACAGGGTCCTCTAAGGCATGGGCCCAGGGCAAGGGCCACTGTAAGGAAATCAAGGCACAGTGCTGCACAGAACTTTCTAAAACGATTTTTAGTCCTTCGATTCCCAACCTGCCGCTGCCTCGGTCAGCTCAAGACCCTCACTCCACGTGCAGCAAGCCACCCTCTCCCCGCCTTATTTACATGGAAAACAAGAAGCTCTTCCCTTCCCTCAACCCCTAACCCCAGGTGACGGCCCCAGGGCTGAGGACAAGGGCAGTTCAATATCTTAGATGACATGTTTAGGGGAAATTGAGGGGGAAAAAAGTTATCACTCCTATTCTATTTTTTAAGCTAAAGAGATTCAAAGACTCAAAAACTCCAATTTTCTAGCTTTCAATTTCACAAGGGCAGTGAGTAGTACAGACAAATCACTAGGGACAAGGGGAGAGATTCCACTTAACCGGGCCAAAACCAAGGAGGACCACATGTGCTCCTGCTCCAGTAAAATCTGAGACCTTCACCCCGTGCCTTCCGGAGTCCCTGTGCTCCAAGTATGCCCTGCAGAACCCTGACTATTCCCATGTGAAGTAAGCAACTCCAGTCTGTCTGAGTCACAAACACTTCTATATATGAGATGGCTTTGGTCTTCCCAAGTGAGGACTACACATTTCTGATCTTGTTCAGTTCTTTGGTTCTTTAATTGGCTTCAGAAAAAGTATTTGGCAATGAGAACTGATGGTTAGCCTCTTTCATTTCATCTCAAAGCAATTCATGTTTTCAGGATGCTACGGAAAGCTACACAAACCTAGCAAGAAATACAGGATGAAGCACAGCCCGGGTACCACATGGGATCCCTGTGTGCCGTTTTATACACCTGACCTGAAAACCCAGGCAGAGGGGCCCCAACTCTCCATGCCCTTCCCTCCTGCTCAGGAGGTCCCGAGCCTCACCGTCAGAGATGTTGTCCCAGTACGGGGCCAGGAACTCGAAGCGGCCCAGCTGGATGATGTTGAAGAGCTCATCCTGGTCCCTCTCAGGGCTGCGGAACGGGGGGAAGCCACACAGCAGAATGTAGAGGATCACGCCGGCTGCCCACATGTCCACCTCCAGCCCGTACCCTGTGCAACAAAGGAAGAGGCACAAGCGAACCTGAGACCAGGCTGGGTCAAACGTGAGGAGGTCAACAGCGGAGAACCGGAGCTCAAGGTCACAGAGGACGACCTCCGCTCTTGGTAAGCAAGAGCCACTTGCAAAGACACAGGTGTGCCCCACCGCCCAACCACACCTTCCCTTGATGCCGAAGCCTACAAGCACAGGGTCTACACCAGGGTTACTCAAGGTTTGGGCCAGGACTGGCTGCCCTTTATGATCCTTTATTATTAGTCTGGGATAAAATGAGCACAGAAATGGAAAGTAAGCAACTGGAAACTCAGAGCAATTTGACATGACCAGGACACCCCACAGCATGGTCAATGGATGCCTCTGGTTCAACACTGTACAGGTCAGTCCAGGGCTTGTCCCCCACACAAGGTAACTCAAACATGGTGTGAGCTGTGTTCTGGCACCCTGTGGCAGGACCACCTGCAGGTCCATCCACACGGCTCTGGAGATTTTCCCTGGTCCTTCACCGAAGATGTCCGAGATGCCCTGGTCGACACCAGCCATGTCTACTCCCTATCCGTTCATTTCCTGCCCTCATTCAAAACACAATCATTTACTGGGTTTTTTTTTTTTAAGGACTAGAAAAAGACTGATGCTATTAGCTGTATCCTCCGTGCATGTGTACATATACACATTTATACTGTCTTCAACAGATTTGGGGGGGAGGGTATAGCTCAGTGGTAGAGCACGCACCTAGTAGGTATGAGGTCCTGGGTTCAATCCCCAGTGCTTTCATTTAAAAATAAACAAACAAATAAACCTAATCACCCCCCCTCAAAAAAATTTAGAATCATGTTGTGCATATTCTGTAGCCTATGTTGTTCATTTAATATTACACCATGGCGTTTCCTATACAGGAATTTTCTATGAAGAACAGGAAAACTATTCTTCAAAAACATGATTTTTAAAACTGTTAGTGTTTCCTTTATATAATGAAACCCCTGTGTTATTTACAACTATAAGTAATTCTGTGATGGATTAAACATTAAACATGAATATGTAATATTAGTATATATTAATACAGATTAAATATTTGTGCTCTTCTCTGATTATATTCTATTTTTTTTTCCAAGCACAAATTGCCTTTATTGGCTCACAGATCCAAACGATGGGACAGGCTGGTGTGGACATGACCTCAGGGCTGTCTTTCTGCCTCTTCCTCAGCAGGTCAGCCTCATCCCTCTGATTATAGTCTTAAAGTAACTTTCTAATAATTAAATGTGCAAAACAATATTTTGATACCTATTGCCCAATTATCCTCCCAAAAGTTTATTAACAGAGGTATATACATTTCCAAACACTTTCTAATATTTTCCCTTTGGGAAAGGAAAATACTTGGCAATTTTAATTTGGAAGTTAGATATTCAGTATTAAGCCCTTGAGTAACGTTGTCAAGGCACAAATAAGCAGAAAAATATTAAGGGAATAACTCACTAACGACTGCTTTCGGGACAACTTTAACAGTCTTTTCTTAGTTCTGACCATCTTTCACTCACTCTTGGGAATGTCTCGCTCAGCTAGACTCCCCATCCTCTTGAAATTCACCCCTCAGCCTCATCACACTTTCCTGGTCCTCTTCCTGCCTCCGGGCTGCCCAGACCTTGGCCAACCCTCCTTCTCTCTCTCATCTCCTCACTCCTGGCCCCCCCTCAAGAATCTGTCTTTGCTTTCCCTATGATCCAGCAATCCCACTCCTGGGCATGTAGCTGGAGGAAACTCTAATTTGACAAGATACATGCACCCCAATGTTCACAGCAACACTATTTACAATAGCCAAGACTTGGAACCAACCTAAATGTCCACCTACAGATGACTGGATAAAGAAGTTGTGTTATATATACACAATGGAATACTACTCAGCGATAAAAAAGAATGAAATACTGCTATTTGCGGCAACATGGATGGACCTAGAGATTATCATACTAAGTGAAGTCAGTCAGACAGAGAAAGACAAATACCATATATCATTTATATATGGAATCTTAAAAAATGACACAAATGATTTATTTACAAAACAGAAGCAGACTCACAGACATAGAAATAAAACTTATGGTTACCAGAGGGGAAAGGGATGGGAGGGAGAAATTGTGACTTTGTGATTTACAGATAAAAACCAACATATATAAAATAGATAAATGACAAGTTTATATTGTATAGCACATGGAACTATATTCATAACTTGTAATAACCTATAACAAAAAAGATGCATATATATACATATATGCATATGTGTGTGTGTATAACTGAATCACTGTGCTGTACACCAGAAACTAACACAACATCGTAAATCGACTATACTTTAATTGAAAAAAAAAAAAAAGAATCTGTCTCTGGCTGCTCTTGCTGGCTCATTCTCCCACCAGTCTGGTTGCCATCCCTGTGTTGGACAGCTCCGTGTATCCATCCTGGTGTCTCTACAAAGTCAATGTGTCCAAAACTTCATTCACTCACCCCCATATCCCAAAGGAGTTTTCCTTTCCAATCTCCTGTGTTAGCTGGTGCTAGCACTCACGTTCTGGCTTCCCAGAGTCCACAAAGACGACCTGCTTCCATTCCTCTCTTACCGAGCTCAGTAATGCTTCCATTAAAATGTCTACAGTCACTCAGGATTCTCCTGTCCCACTGTCACCACATTAGCATGACTACTATGCTGGCCGCACTGGGTCCAAACTCATTTGTGGGGAATCCAGGCTCAACCTAATCATCCAACTGAATACCCCTCTGCTCCACTGAGCTTAATCTTCTCAACGTCTCCACCAGCCCAGCTCCGTGCATGTTCTAGTCTCTGCATCTTACCTTCCCTGATGCTCCTGCTACTGGGATAAAATCACTCCCTTCTCCCTACCACCAACCTGACAACACATCCAGACCTTTCCCACCTGTAGCCATCACAGGTGATTAACATGATTTCTCTAGGAGGGCCATGATAGCTAAACAGTTACTCACATACTGGAGCCATATAATAGTAACAATGATTTCCTTTTATATACTTTACAGAGTGGGTCACTGAAACAGTCCATTTGACCCCTGATACAATAGATGAGCAAGTAATAAATATTATTCATGGGGTCTGAAATGGGACGCCCTTTTCCTTTAAATGCAAGATTGGTGAAGGAATTTTTAAGCCAATTACGTAAGAACTGCTTCAACTCTCTCCCATGAGAGCTAGCCCTTGGTTGGTGGCACAAATGGCCTTGCTTGCTTGAGTTCCCCACCCAATTCTCCACCATTTTTCATCTCATTGTCCTGCCAATACACACACACACACATACACCCCCCACACAACTCCTTTTCTATAATAAGTGCAGCCCTGATGAGGAAAAGGTTCTCACGCTGTGGTCAAGGTGACCTACTTCAAATATTTCCACTAAAGTCCACATACAAGTTCAGTGCCAAATCTCTCAGATTTTTGACTGCTCCATATTGAAAAATATAAAATTTAAATATTAAAAATTAAACATCTGTCAGTAAGTGAACTAAAGTCGCACAGAGCAATGTGTAACGCTTACCTTTCTCGGAAAGAATTTCGGGAGCTACGTAAGTTGGAGTCCCACACACAGTGAATATAGGTCTCACCACATGCTTTGCAAGACCAAAATCGGCCAGTTTCAAGGTGGTAGATTTGTCTTCATTTCGCTGAACCTGTAAGAAACCAAAACCCCCAAAACTGTGATGAGAACAAAGAAGGAAAACTGAGACAGCATACACGGTCAGGATAAGCAAACAATAAACCACACAAGCTTATGGATTAGCCCGACATTGACAAACCCAACCTAATCTCAGTGACAAGTGTTCACTAAGGAACCAACGAGTTAGACTTACTCTGCTGTCCAATATGGTAGCACCATGTTGTCACAGATGGCTATTGATTTTAAATTAATTAAAATCAAATCAAATTAAAAAGTCAGTTGCCCAGATGCACTCACCACATTTCAAGTACTCAAGAGCCATCCATGGCTAATGGCTACCATATTGCACAGTGCAAATCTAACATTTCCATCATCACAGAAAGCTGCATTGAGCAGCACTGAGTCAGAACAAGGATCAATGATATTTTGAGCACAGGCTAGCTTTAACAAGAACTAGAAAATGCCTATGAGGGATGCAAAGTCTGGGCAGAGGAAAAACAGGAAGGAAAAGGAAGAAGGAATTAGAATGAAGAAGTAGACAAACAAGCAGTGGAAGGATGTTCATCATATACCCTAATTTGGGGAACTCAGGAAGTAAGACTCCAGCAGACCAGGAGTCTTTAAGTCTAATTCGAAGACTTGCAGCTAGATGGCCTTGAATAAATTTCTTTACTCATTTGAGCCTCCATTTTCTCATTTGTTAAATTAAAAAGAGGGAAGTGATAATTTCCAGCTAACAGACTTATGTCAGGTGTTCCATTCAACGACTGTAATCTAGCCTGTAAAGTCAGCCCCAAAGTGACCAACAGTTCCAGACTGCCTGGAACTGAGGGGTTCCCAGGATGTGGGACTTTCATTATTAAAACCAGAACAGTGTGAGGCAAACCAAGATGAGGTGGTTATCCAGTTTGCACGTAATACAAAAATAATCAATGCTATTGAACTGAGATATATTCCTATGTATTGGAATTGACAAAGTGGGTTCTGTTAACATTTTCATGAAGGTGAAAGAAATCATCTCTGATTCTTCCTTTAGATTCCTGCAGGTTTTAGAGCAGAGAAGAATTAGTCATTTTTTTAAAACAGAGAAAAGATACAACTACCCTCCTTCTAAAATTAACACAGAGCATCAACTGTTCCCCTTTGTCCTCTTCAAAACATATCCCATCCGGGTCTCATTTCCTCAAACAAGCCCAAGCGATTGGCTTTCAGATCTCTGGTCAACAGGTTCCCACTGCCAAGTTCCTGTGTCCTGCCCTCCCCGACCCTCAAGGTACGTATCTGCATGTCAGGTGATGATTGTTAGGAAAAGTTGGGTCTTAAAGAAATGAATCTCAAGAGGTGAGCTTAGCAAGAAATAATAAAACTAAAGATATGTTATATCTCACATCAAAAAAAAAAAAACAATGAGGGGGACAAACTTAGCAGGTCTTGCAGCAAGTAAAAGACGCATGGTACCCTCGTGTTCTGGAGGCAGGTCTCCACTTTGGGAAAAGGTTAAATAGTTGTGCACAAATCAACCTCCTTCAACCTGAACAAGTAAGGAGAAAGGCAACCCAAGAGGAGGTCTGGCCTCCAAACATCAGAGAATGTTAGAGCAGCTGCGTCCCCCACCCAACCCCACCGATGAGTGTCACCTTGACGGACATTTTAGAACAAGAAATAAAGGCACAAGCCAAAGGGTTCTCACCCTCCCTTGATTTCCAGGATGGAGGAAGCTAAACACACCTGGGCGATACCTGACTGATTCCAACTCAGCTGCAGCAGCCCTGGGCCCTGGGCTGGCCATGCTCTGCAGGCACCCCAGCCAGCCCCACCTCGCAGCTGGTCTGTGCACACCTGGAGGATGCTGGCTCCATTTCCGGCAAGTGTTCTGAGCCCTTTGAGCAGCCCTGCCACCCAATCATCACTCTGACCTCATCTGGGACCCAGAGTAAATTTCTCTTGGTGCTCCAACCGAACCACAGAAAGCAGCCAGCCCCATCTCTAAACAGAGAGCTTTGAATGAAAGATTCTGCAAGGGGGCATTTTTTCCTCCCTTAGTGTCGTCTGCTTCCTGGGAAAGATGCAGCCCGCCCAAGACCTGTTGTTACAGCCTGCCTCGCACCTTCCTCCTAATGTAAAGGACAAAGCTTGGGGCTGCCAAGGGTCTCAGGCCCAGAGGGGAACTGATCCATAAGATAACAGAGATAATAGTGGAATCTTAAAAAAAAAAATTGCACTCATAGAAACAGAGAACAGAAAAGTGTTTGCAGGTCTGGGAAAGTGGGGAGGTGCTGGTCATGGGGTACCAGCTCTCGGTTACAAGATAAGTAAGTTCTGGGGATCTGATGTCCAGCATGGTGACTGTAGTTAGTAATTTTGTATTTTTTATACTTGAAATTTGCTAAGAGCAGATTTTAAGTGTTATCATAAAAAAAAAGTAACTAAGAGGACACTTTAAATATATTAAATATGTATTTAAATATCTATTTTGCCAATTATACCTCAGTAAAGCTCGGGGCAGCGGGTGGAAGGAATTCATGCAGTTTTATTTAAAACATACTGTTAAATCTAAGAGTAAATAATGGTTGTTTTTTTTTTCAGGCAAGTTGTCAAATCTTTATTTTCTCCTTAAAACAAATAAACAAAAACCAAAGAAACAAAGCCAGTTCCAGCCCTTACTGCTGTCTATCTTGAAGCCTGTCAGCCAACAGGTGTTCTTGGGGACTCGGCCACACAGCAGTGCACCCAGCGACACAGCCACCCTCCACCAGGAGGGACCACTCCCCGGCCCTGCTCAGCCTGAGGGATTTACAGCAAAAGCCCTTTTTGTAACAACAACCTCTGGTCCACCTGCTTCTGGACCTTATTGGGGGGCTCTGGATGAGGCCTCCTCACCTCCTACAACAGAAAGAACCCTTTGCTGGATGATTCAGCGTCATACACCAGCTACAAGCATGGACTCTAAAGCCCACATGTCAGGACTCAGACTCCGGCTCGCCATTCACTACATACCATTCACTACGTAACCGTGTCTCCATCACCTCACTTGTCAAGTGGGGATGTGAGAGGCCTTACAGGACGGCGATGAGGATTAAATGAATTAATATTTGTAAGGTGTTACAAATAGTGCCTGGCACCGAAGAAGCACGACAGAAGTGTTTGTTAAGTAAACCGTATTATTTTAGCCTCCAAAACAGCTCACTTGAGAAGAGCAGGACTGACTTCAGGCAAAAACCAGTCCAGAAAGTCAGACTTGATCCCCCCCCTTCTCCCCTTTCAGGATCGCCTCGTCCAAACCAGGCCTGGCCCTCGTCCATCTCTGCCGTCAAGGCTCCACCCCTCCGCCACTCTTACTTGCCCCACATCTCATGGTAGAAGCTGATTACTCAGGTGCAGGTGAGCTGGGTGGCAAATTTGAGTGCTACCTGGGTGATCTCATCCAAGTGAGACTCACTGGAGCCACCAGGGCTGACGGAGAAATTTTCAACTTGTCTGCAGGTGCACACACTCACATTTCTACTGGAACCCCCATCAAGGTTCCCAAAGCTCCTCCCAGCACTGGGAGGGCGGGAGGGCCACGGGGAGGGCTCTGGTGCTCCCTGTGTCCCATCAGACCCACCGGCACAGCGACACCCAGAAACGCAGGGCGGGCAGCCACTCCCTGGGCTCCCCAGACATGGGTAAGTGCGCCCAACCTGCTCTGGTTGGGCGCACTCTCTGGTTTCTGCCAGAGAGCATACATCTCTGTAAGCAGACAGCGTCTTTATTACTGAGCCCCAGTCACCACTGGGCAGTCTAATCCACGTCTCCATAATGAACCTAACCAAATGGAAAACCCTAGATGCAGAACGAAAATGCACTTCTGCTCCAGTCTGTGCATCGAGACAGACACAGCCTGAGAGGAGACAAGGGAGGTAATTATTAGAATAATTCACACTAGAAAATTTAGTTTGGAAGGGAAAGAAAAAAAAATAGCATGCTGCCTTAAGTTTCCAGATGGACCGTCTACATGAATCACATTTGCTGGGTGACTGCTGAAAAAAATATGCCCCTCGCAAATATTTGTAAATAGGCTCAACCAAATGATCAGCATGAAAAGCATGTGGCTGACTGAATACACCAAAATAAAGTCTGTACTCCCATGCGAGGGAACAAACATCCCCTTCCTCACAGAAGCCCCCAACTCTAAAACCTGACTCCACTGGGATGGAAGACGATTAAACAAGGTGGACGTTTGGTCTTTAGAAATTTTTCTGAAATAAATTAAGGCTAAAATTTTTAAAAATAATAAAATTTAAAAATGAGTAAATTCTGAAAATGTATTATGTTTAACGTTCAGATGCTGATGGAGACACTTTCAAATGCCAAATCTGTTTTGTTTTAATTCTCTGATTCCCTTTCTAAAATAACTGCATGCTGTTTCTCACCTCCATAGCGTTTTCCTTTGAGTCTCAGCTTCATCCCTGTATGTTGCAGAGCCCGACGGGCGGTTAGGATCTGCAGAGTTGTGTGTCCCTTCCAGAAAGTGAGAATGCTCAATGTTTTTAATTCTTCCATCCCTAGCCTCTGACATTTTCCTGAGATGTCAGTGTGACTTGAGACTTCCCATTTATTTCACCCACAGGAGCAGCTTAATGAATTACATCTAATTCTCTGTCAGTGTGAGTTTTGCTTTTGTTTTTGTTTTGTTTTGTTTTCCAACAGGCACCTCATATTCTTGGCCTCAGGACAGTTCTTATCTGAATCCTTGAATTTGAATGAGTGACATCCTCAATGGAATAACTCTTCCTCCTAAAATCTGGGGAACTTCTGAAACCATCAAATTCTCCACCCAAACGGAAAACTTGTCTAAAACATCCTCCCCCAAAACTACTGTTCACCTCCGACTGAAATCTCAAGATGGAAAAGGTCCTATGCCGTCATGTGGACATCACGCGGCACTCCAGCCCACGTACAGTCAGCTTAACTTGTGAGGAGGTTCGCCCCATGTCCATTCAAAATTCCGCCCCCTCCTCTGTTTTCAAAATCTGCCTTCTGGGAAGGACACACTCCTTCCAAAGAAGGAAAACCAGTACCAGGACCCCCCAGGTTGCCTCTGGCTTCTCTAACAGACTCCCAAGTGGTACTGATGCTGCGTTTCTAAGCTCACATCCGAGCATCCTCAACCTGACCCCTATAGGACCTGGTCTCCTGACCTGCCACCCCTCTCTCACTCCTCCCTATGCTAAGTGCAGCTCCTGAATCAGCAGCATTGGCATCAGCTGGGAGCTTGTTAGAGCTCTCAGGCTGCCCCAGGTCTGCTGAACCAGAATCTGCATTTCTATGAGACCCCGGGTGATTCTTCTACACAGTAAAGTTCTAGATAATCCCTACTTCATTAATGCCTCTTTAAATAAAGGATGCCCAGAAATGAACACCACACACCAGGTATGATTTGAACAGAGCCATGAACCTCAGAACTCAGCTGACCAGGCACCGGGTGCCCATCAAGGCAAAGATCCCACTATAAATCTCCTATTTGGACATCCCTGCCTCAGAAATCTTTTGGAAGAGATCACAACATGCGTCCACAGTTTATGCCACTTTGACATAATTATTATTTTGAGCTGAAGACACTTGAGAAACAGCAGACAGGAAGCATTTTCTGACCCTTTCTACCTAAAAGCAGGACATAAAATCGCCCATAATAAGGGCCCCTCTTTGTACCAGGAAAGGTGGAACGCTCTAAATCCCCAGGGACTGGCCAACCCAGAGACACACTGAGAGGAATTTACATGATAAGCCTACAGAAGCAACTCACTCTCCACTAGGTTCCACCAGCATTTACCCTCCACAGTCTGCAGCCCCTAGAAGCCTAAATAAACCCTTTTCCTTTGTCACTTCTCTAAAACTACTGTTTTTGTTAAGATGCTATATAAGCCCTTTCCGTCACTCATCCGAGCTTCTCCCACGTGTATGCACACTACACACGTAAATGATTTCTGTTTTCCTCTTGTTCATGTCTTTCGTCAGGTTAATTTCCAGGGCCCAGTGACAGAATCTAAGAGGACAGAGGAAAAAGATTTCCTTCCTCCCTTCACCCTCCTGAGCCATGAGCCCTGATAGGTGAAGGGCCCACCCACAGCCCCAGTGCCCATATCTGACCTTGCCCTCAGCCCACATCTCCATCTCTCTGTCCGCAGGTCTATCTAAACTCACTGTTCTGGGGCTCATTTTCAATTGCCCTCTAGCCAAGAGGGTGTTAGAGATTAATTTCCAAGGCACTGTAATGACTCTTGATCCATCTGCATCCATCATTCTTTCTTCCTGCCACACCAAAGCACCCTGCCCTGAATCCAGGCAATCCCTATTATTTACATCAGCATCCAGATCACATCTGGACGGTTTCAAAGCTTCAAGAGGACTCTTCCTGAGCCATTAGCAACCTCCTCTCCCTCAAGAGCACAGCCATTTAAATGTGACCTTGCAATTAGCATCTTTGAACAGAAGAGGACAGCAGTGAACAAACCAAACGGCAAGTGGCTACTCTAAGACTAATCAATGCAGGTAAGGCTTGTTTTTGACGACTTCTTACTTGATTTCTCACTTGGTCCTGCAAGGTTCCTCTGGCCTTTTCCCTCCAAGGTTTCCTTTCCAATTGGCTGTGAGGCCTGAAATGATCTTAGAAACCAATTTACAATGAAACGCCAATGCCTAAAATCAATCTACATTTCAACAGCAAAAGATACTGTAAAACAAAAATGACAGAAAAAAATCACTGGGGACGGTTTTCCCTGGGACCCGTCACAGGACAGGTCACTGACATGCCTTTGGTGTTTACAAAGCATGCCAGGTTGGTTTTTTCTACTTAACATCTCACATTTATTCAACAAATATTAATAAGATGCCCACATGTGCCAGGCACTGTTCTAGGTACCTGGAATACAGCAGAGGATGAAATGGATAAAGTCTATGCTCTTGTGAAGCCTTCTTTCTATTAATAAATAATATTCAGGTGAATGTGTCCCTGGGATGTGTGTTAAGTGTTATAAAAAGTCAGGGAGTGATAAGTGATATAAAAAATAAAACATGGGATAAAGGCTGTGTTGTCTAGTACAGTATCCACAACCACATGTGACTATTTATTTTTAAACACAATTTAAAGTTCAGTTCTGCAGACCTCCAAGGTACATTTCGAGTGCTCACACAGCTGGTGGCTACCTACTGGGCAGTACAGATATGGGACCTTTTCAGCATCACAGAAAGTTCTGTTGGATAGTGCCAATGTAGGAATTTTATGTGCATGATTATACGCCCACAAATGGAATTTGGCAAAATTCCAAAGGTCAAGGCCCTACCCAGTAAAGCCAAAGTTATAACAAACAGAATGACTATTGCTGTGGTCAGCATTAACTATTCATGGGCCTCCAGTGGTCCCTGAGACCTAAGAAGGTCAAAATATCAGAGGTGTTTCCTAGAGGGGAAATTTACCGCCTCAAGCAGGCATCGTGGGCCCAGCGGAGCAGCCCGTGGAAGATCTCAGACAAATCGTCCTTTCCTCCGATTCTGTGTATCCCACCCAGCTGACTGAAAGGGATTTTAAGAATCTGCCTAAATATGGAAAAGTGGAGTATTACTGCCCAAAATAGTGCACTAGAAATTAGTTTAAGGAGGGATTTATACTATCTTTTCCCCTCTCTCTCTCTATACACACACACACACACACACACACTCCCTCTATATATATTCTCTGTGTATATATATATACACACATATATATACTCTCTATATTCTCTCTCTATATATTATACACTCTCCTCTCTCTATATTCATTCTCTCTATATATATATACTGTCTACATACACATACACACTCTTATATTCTCTCTATATATACTCTATATATTTATACTCTCTATGTATGTACACACTCTCTCTACATATATATACTCTCTCTCTATATGTATTGTCTATATATATGTACATATTCTCTATATATATACTTTATAAAGTACACACTGTATATATATACTGTATAATGTACACCTCTGTATATATACTGTCTATATACTCTCTATATATACTATCTATATATGTGTACACACTATATATATATTCTTTCTATATATATCTATATAGATATGTCTATATTCGCCTCTATAGCAATCCGTCCCTCCCTCTCCGCTCTTCCTTTTTTCCGTCCACCCTTCCTCTCCACACCCCGACAGAGCCCCTAACAGGCAGGACGTCTGAAGGAACTAGAACCAGGGGGTCTCATGTTACAGCATTTAGACAGCTAGACCTTAGACCTCAGACACTTGTTCAAGAGATTTACCGAGTTGCTTTCTCAGATTCAGGGCATTTTGAAAATAAAGGATTTCCAGAAACATCATCTTAGACCCTGACGTGGCTCAGAGAATCATTCTCTTAGAAAGGTGACAACACACTTGAACACCAGAGTTAGGAGGACAGGGGAGACTGCTGTTATTCACCAAGTGACCTGAACCTCAGGACTCTTTGGGGACAATGAAGTCACAACTGTAGAAGGTACTCAACAAATTCGATAAGTATGAATCATACTCTTAGGTAGCCCTTGTTGCAGACAGTAACTTATCAGACATCCACTGTCTTAGGTGACTATTTCGAAAGAAACTAAGAGAAGGAAGAAAACCCCAATTATCAAGATGACGCAGGATCTAGAATTTTGAAGACTTTAAGAAATTTCCTGAAACTGCTAACTATGCAGTCAAACCTGGACATATACAGGTTCACTGACTCTACGAACACTCTTTATTTTCCAGGAAACTGCTAAAATGGGTGCTGAGAGCCACTCCCACTGATAGAAAGCTAAAGTCAAAACTGATGCTTCCTGGTGGAATGCATCCCAAGGTTCTCCAGATGAGTTCTGTCTCTTATTGAGCTGTCTTCCTGTCAACATGATCGATATCGGCCAATGACCTAACGACTTGCATCACTGTATTTTTTCTGTAGGGATTTCATGTGGATTTGCTGAAATCCACATTTCTTGATTTTATTAAGCGTATCTTAACAAGATACGCTTCATGGTTGTTATTAACTTGTTAACTAATGTGACTGATGTATAAATGCATTCATGAATACTTGGACCGTCCATGAAGGGGCGTGGACCCCTCTGTCGGGAAAGCTAAGGGGAAAGGAGATGGACATTGGAACTGGTGGAAGAGAAGTCACGCTGATTCGGGAGAATTATGCATTACAGAACCACTAGCTAATAGAGCAAGGATCACTGAGTTGCTCTTGTACGTCAAAATAGATGGGAGGGAAACAGCTCAGTGGCAGAGCACGTGCTTAGCATGCATGGGCCCTGGTTGATTCCCCAGTACCTCCATTAAAAAAAAAAAAGTAGAAGTAGAAAAGGAACCTGGAATTAAGATGAATAAAATGAAAAAAGGCACAAATGAACTTATTTACAAAATAGAAACAGACTCACAGACAGAAAACAAACATGGTTACAGGGGGGAAGGGGGTAGGAAGAGATAAATTGGGAGTTTGAGATTTGCAGATACTACTATATAAAAAATAGATTAAACAACAGTTTCTTCTGTACAGCGCAGAGAACTATATCCAATATCTTATAGTAACCTATAATCAAAAAGAATATGAAGAGGAATATATGTATGTACATGTATGACTGAAATATTATGCTGTACACCAGCATAATTGTCACACATTATAAACTGACTACACTGCAGTAATAATGATTGGACAGGTTTATTTTAAAGGGAGAATGGTCATGGAGTGTGTTTGGCTATTTTTTAACCTTCCAGACTGTCCTTGCCATCCTTTGGGACAGCAGCCACGGTCCTGTCCTAGTCACATGCAGCAGTTAAATATCAAGAAAAGTCTGTTTCTTCTTAGAACCAACGAGAGGCCAGAAAGAGGGCACTGCCTTTGTCCTTGATCAAACTGTGACCCGTCCCCACAACACCCCACCACCATCTCTCCCGGATGCCACGGGCCTCAAGCTCTCCAGAGCTACAGTGCCAACCTACCCATCTCATTCCTTTCACTCTTGTTTCCAGAGCAGGAACCTGTCCCTTCTCTTCCTTATTCCAGGACAAATGTTCTCAAAGGACCTCACTCGTTTCTGCCTTCCCTTCAGTCTCTTCCCCTGCCCCACTCACACTAAGCTTTCTTTGCCAGATGTAGTATCTCGGCTGTCACCTGGCCTTCTCGTTCTGCGCTTCTCGTTCTGCGTGGGCTGTGCCGGTCATCATCACCTCCCCGGCTCCTATTTGCTTACTCCCCTCCTCCCAGGGCCCAGTCAACACCACACCGCACCTTCCAATCAGCCAAGGGAGCACACGCTGGCAGAAGAAGCAATTAACACTCATACTTCTGCAAGCTGGAGATTCTCATAATTAAAATTTCTTCTGCAAGATCTCAGGAGCCTAAATAACCCTAAGGGAAGAGAAGTATCTTATCAGGAAGTGTGATCAGAAGAAACAGCTCAGCTATATGGGCCTAAAATTTTACTCTTGGGCCCAATTATCAGATATAAATATTTCTGTTGATTAAAACCACATGATAAGCTTGCTAGATCCATTAAGTGCTCTGAGCACATTCTGAAAGTCTCTAGCAGCCTCAGTTACAATCAGCCATGTCACCAAAAGTTAGTTTTAACATAATTACTCCCCTAAGTTTAGCAAAGACAGGTCATAATACAGACAGTCGCCATCCATTAAGGGAAGACACAGCTACTTTTATAATACAAAGCTCACACCAAGTGTGGAACACTAAATTAAAGGCACCTGAAGAACATTAATTGATGGACAGTAGTCACCATGGTGATACTTACTAACATTAACTCTCAGAGGACCAGCCAAGTCTGCAATGTAATTACCGTGTCATCAAGTGTAGAGATGACAAAAAGATTATACATCATGACCAAGTGGGGTTCATCCCAGGGACACAAGGGTGGTTCAACATACGCAAATCAATCAATGTAATACATCACATCAACAAGAGAAAGGACAAAAACCACATGATCATCTCAATCGATGCAGAAAAAGCATTTGATAAAATTCAATGCCCATTTATGATAAAAACTCTCACCAAAGTGGGTACAGAGGGGACATATTGCAACATAATAAAAGCTATATATGACAAACCTACAGCCAGCATAGTACTCAATGGTGAAAAACTCAAAAGCTTCCCACTAAAATCTGGGACAAGACAAGGATGCCCACTATCACCACTCCTATTCAACATAGTGTTGGAAGTCCTAGCCACAGCAATCAGACAAGAGAGAGAAATAAAAGGGATCCAAATTGGAAAAGAAGAGGTGAAAGTGTCACTATATGCTGATGACATGTTACTATATATAGAAAACCCTAAAAAGTCCACACAAAAACTTCTAGAGCTGATCGAAGAATTCAGCAAGGTAGCAGGTTACAAAATTAACGTTCAAAAATCAGTGGCATTTCTTTACACTAACAACGAATCAACAGAAAAAGAAAATAAAGAAACAATCCCCTTTAAAATAGCACCCAAAGTAATAAAATACCTAGGAATAAACCTAACCAAAGAGGTGAAAGAATTATACACAGAAAACTATAAACCGTTGATGAGGGAAATTAAAGAAGACTTTAAAAAGTGAAAAGACATCCCATGCTCTTGGATTGGAAGAATCAATATTGTTAAAATGGTCACACTGCCCAAGGCAATCTACAGATTTAATGCAATCCCTATCAAATTACCCAGGACATATTTCACAGAACTAGAACAAATCATAATAAAAATTAATATGGAACCATCAAAGACCTAGAATTGCCAAAGCATTACTGAAGAGAAAGAAAGAGGCTGGAGGAATAACTCTCCCAGACTTCAGACAATACTATCAAGCTACAGTCATCAAGACAGCATGGTATTGGTACAAAAACAGACATATAGACCAATGGAACAGAATAGAGAGCCCAGAAATGAACCCACAAACTTTTGGTCAACTAATCTTCGACAAAGGAGGCAAGAATATACAATGGAATAAAGACAATCTCTTCAGCAAATGGTTTTGGGAAAACTGGACAGCAGCATGTAAAACAATGAAGCTAGAACACTCCCTTACACCATATACAAAAATCAACTCAAGATAGATCAAAGACTTAAACATAAAACAAGATACAATAAACCTCCTAGAGGAAAATAAAGGCAAAACATTATCTGACACACATCTCAAAAATTTTCTCATAGAAGAAATAAAAGCAAGAATAAACAAATGGGACCTAATGAAACTTACAAGCTTCTGCACAGCAAAGGAAACCATAAGTGAAGCAAAAAGACAACCTACAGAATGGGAGAAAATCTTTGCAAATGAAACCAACAAAGGCTTAATCTCCAGAATATATAAGCAGCTCATACGACTTAATAAGAAACCACTAGAGACAACCCAATCCAAAGATGGGCAAAAGATCTGAACAAGTAATTCTCCAAGGAAGACATACAAATGATCAATAAGCACATGAAAAAATGCTCAATATCACTAATTATCAGAGAATGCAAATCAAAACTATAATGAGGTATCACCTCACACCAGTCAGAATGGCCATCATTCAAAAATCCACAAATGACAAATGCTGGAGAGGCTGTGGAGAAAGGGGAACCCTCCTACACTGCTGGTGGGAATGCAGTTTCGTGCAGCCACTATGGAAAACAGTATGGAGATTCCTCAAAAGACTAGGAATAGATTAACCGTATGACCCAGGAATCCCACTCCTGGGCTTATATCCAGAAGGAATCCTACTTCAGGATGACACCTGCACCCCAATGTCCATAGTAGCAATATTTACAATAGCCAAGACAAGGAAACAGCCTAAATGTCCATCAGCGGATGACTGGATAAAGAAGATATGGTATATTTATACAATGGAATACTATTCAGCCATAAAACCCGACAACATAATGCCATTTGCAGCAACATGGATGCTCCTGGAGAATGTCATTCTAAGTGAAGTAAGCCAGAAAGAGAAAGAAAAATACCATATGAGATTGCTCATATGTGGAATCTAAAAAACAAAAACAAAAACAAACAAACAAACAAAAACAAAGCGTAAATACAGGACAGAAATAGACTCACAGACAAAGAATACAGACTTGTGGTTACCAGGGGGGTGGAGGGTGGGAAGGGATAGACTGAGATTTCAAAATTGTAGAATAGATAAACAAGATTACACTGTATAGCACAGGGAAATATACACAAAATGTTATGATAACTCACAGAGAAAAAAATGTGACAATGAGTGTGTATATGTCCATGAATGACTGAAAAATTGTGCTGAACACTGGAATTTGACACAACATTGTAAAATGATGATAAATCAATAAAAAATGTTAAATAAATAAATAAATAAAAAATAAAAACACTAAAAAAAAAAAAGGAGCCAGACCACCACGAAAAAAAAGGGTTTTTTTTTATTTTAAGAAAACAAAAAGTGAGGTTTCTTTGAAATCAGAAAAAGAGGTGCTAAATGTCCATTACAGTTAACGCCAATAAACAAGTTATGTATTTAGACTGAAAAATTATAGCTACTCTGCAGTTTTTCCTCTCTCTCAGTGCACACACACACACGCACACACACTTCACTGCCTTTAAGGACAATAAAACACACATGATGACATTTAAATCCATGCAGAGGTGCTAAATGACTTCCCAGAGGCAGTTAACTTGTCCACACTAATTGTATTCCTTGCAGTTTTTCTACGTCCTGAAGCAAACCTCTCCATGCAATCTGAAAGTGCTGACTGTCTCCATCCCAAGAATTGCTGACAAGTAAGTCCCTTAACACAAGTGACAGACTCTATTGCTCAAGAGATGGGCCAGCTCTACAGATTGGTTCCAGGACCTTGTTGAGAAAATGCAACCTCAGACGACTGTCCCCAAAAGAAAATGATCCTAAGGGATAAATGATCTCATTCCACATCCTTGAAAACTGGTATGACTGTCCTGATGCTTTATGAGGCACGTGCTCAACGTGTTCAGCATATGGGACCCACCTGGGCCTCAAGTCAATCTCTCTCCTGCTTAGACAACTCAGTGAAAAACATCAGAGATCAATAAAGAACACTGCTCTGTTGCAGTTCCAAAGTGCCCAACATTGACGGTGCCCAGCACGTTGCACATGGGGAAAACTTGGGCTCAGGTCCAAAAGACAGAAACAAAAAGCAAGTGAGGAAAGGATGAGGACACTCAGCTAACACAAAAAATGAAATGCTTCAAAGGGAGAGTCATCCAATGGTTCATTCAGAACACTCAGGCAACCAGCCAACGTTCTCAAATTCTGAGTTTGGGCAAAAAACAAAGTTGCTTGACTTAGCGGTCAATGTAAGACCTCATTTCACCAGATAATTAGCTTGATGCACTCGGAGCTTCATTCTGCTTGTGGGAGTAGTTCACAGGCAGATGAATGTACTGGGATGATGCTTACAGGCTGGGTCAACAGCCATGAAATTAAAGGAAACAGGCTAAATCCCCACAGGAAAAAATTAAAAAACAACTGTGGCTCATGGAGATCACTGTCTCCACTAATGGCTTTCTCTGTAGCAATCTGGCTTTGGATGCTTATCCATGATGGCCACCTTAATATCAGACTTGTTTGTAACGTGGTGATAATGCTAGTGGCTGCCATGGATTTCCCAGGCAGCAAAAGCTGGGGTCTGCATTCATTCATTCCTCCAACTGGTATTTCTTGAGTATCCACCAAGTGACAGAACTGTTCTAGGCTTCCAGGTATGGTCTACATAAAACAATGTTCCTGCTGTCATAGAACTTCCCAGCAGGAGGAAAAAGAAAACAGAAGAATGGAACATACCAGGTGGTGATGGGGGCTATGAAAAAGAAAGCAGGTTAAAGGGGGCCAGAGGGTGAGCATGTGAAGTGTGAGGTCCCAACAAAGACCACCAGGAACACGTCTAGAGTTCAAGAACACGCTGGGTTGATGGATTCATGGCAACAAGGGAGAAGGCACACCTTTGGGATCCAGGCATCTAAGTAAGAGGGTGTTTAATGAACCTGTTGTAAGAGCTGGGTGGTGCTAGGTGATTGGAGGAAGAGTTCAAGACACTATTGGGAATAACGGGAAGTCTCTGATTGGGCATCTTGGTCATTCTTATCTAGGAGGCGGAGGGAATGAAGTGGGGGCTGTAAATCACAGGAGCCAGAAAGGAATTACGTAGCCACACTTGTGATTTGGACCATCTTTGCTCTTGTCTGGTTTTGGACATGATTATAAGGAGGTCTTACTTTGGTCTTGACCCATCAGCCTCATGGTGTGGCCTCATCTGATGCTGGTGTTCTGTGACGTTCTGTATGTTCATGACAGAACAGTACAGCTGAGCTCTGAGTGCCAGGCCAGGTCCTGGTGGTCAGGGGCTGCTTTTCTCTTTCTCTTCCAAGATAAGTACTAGGCCTATTTCTCTCTTATAAACGAGGAAACAGAGGCTCAGAGAGGTGAAGGACTTCTGCTCGAGCAAGCAACCAAGAATGCCAGGATTCAGACTCAGGTTATCTGACTCCAGAGCCAGCCTCTTACCCACACCACACACGGGTCTCTTCAGTGCTGAACCTTTTGAACTCCTGTGGCAAGATGGCAACTTGGAGAGGGCCAGGGCAGGGGGCCGTCAGTAGGAGGGTGGACTCAAAGCCTGCAGGGGAAGCTACTAGCAGCAGACACCCCTAGCACCTAGGCCAGAGGTGCACATGCCCAAGAAATTAGGTCCACCTGGTCACTGTCAAGGTGAAAATATTTTTCTCTCAGGGATGAGGAAGTGTTTTCCTTTTTATTTCAATTGTAAGTTTTCTAGATAAACAACAAGATCTTACTGTATAGCATAGGGAACTATATTCAATATCTTGTAATAACCTATATCAAAAAAGAATATTAAAATGAATATATATGTATAACTGAATCATTTTGCTGTACACCAGAAAGTAACACAACACGGTAAATTGACTATACTTCAATTTTTAAAAATCAGAACATTTCTTTTTCAATAATTTAATCAAAACCCATTTATATCAGCAACTTATGAACTATAACCAAAATTTTAAATCTTGGAATATGTTATTTTAAAAAAGACCACAAAGGTAATGTTCTAGCACATAAGGCTAACAGAATAAGAGGCAATTAATATTTCCTGTGTCCTGCATGGAATACTACTCAGCCATAAAAAAGAATAATGTCAACTGCAGCAACATGGTTGGACCTGGAGATCATCATACTAAGTGAAGTAAGCCAGAAAGAGAAAGAAAAATACCGTATGCTATCACTCATATGTGGAATCTAAAAAAAAACAAAAAACAAAAAACACACTTATTTACAAAACAGAAACAGACTTAACAGACATACAAAACAAACCTAAGGGTACCAGGGAAGGAAGAGAGTGGGGAGGAATAAATTTGGAGTTCAGGATTTGCATATACTACTGTATATAAAATAGATAAACAACAAGGTCCCCCTGTATAGTACAGGGAACTATAGTCAATACCTTGTAATAGCCTATAATGAAAAAGTATGAAAAGGAATATATATATAACTGAATCACTATGCTGTACACCAGAAATTAACACATTGTAAATCGATATAGATATAGATATAAATATAGATATAGATATATAGATATAGATATATAGATATATAGATTTTTTTTTTTTCTTTTCCTCCCTGGATCCCGGACTTTATAACGCCCTCTCCCACGGCAGAAGGGCCGGCCTTACCAGCAGGTTTTCCGGCTTGAGATCGCGGTGGACGATGCGCCTGTCGTGCATGTGGACCAGCGCCTTGCACAAGTCCATGAGCATGAGGGCGGCGTCGCGCTCCGGGAACTTCACACTTTCTATGATGGCGTCGAAAAGGTCCCCTCCCTGCACGTACTCCATGATCAGGAAGATCTCCGTGTCGGTTTCGTACACTTCGTGCAGTTTCACGATGTTGGGGTGAGAGAGGCTCTGGATGATCAGGATCTCGCTGTCCACCATGTCCTCCTTCCCCTTGAGCTTGGACTTGTCGATAATCTTCATGGCGTAGGCCTGCCGGGTCCCGCGGTGCCTGCACTCCTTCACCACCGCGAAGTTCCCGTCCCCGATCACGCGGCCCGTCTCGTACTGCTTCCGCACGTCGGCCGCCAGGATGCCCGCGGGCCGCCGCCTCCTGCTGCCCGGCCGCTCGGCCTTGCTCTCCTCCGGCCTCGTCTTGGACTCCTTTTCTAGCCTGGCCGGCGGCTCGTCTCGGAGTACCATCTTTCTCCCTCTGGACATCCCTAGCTTCCTCTCCTTCTCCACCTCCTGCTCATCCCTCTGCGTCCTGGGGAGCTTCTCCAGGTCAAGGTCGGCCTGATGCTCCCTCAGAAGCCAACCTCCCTGCCTGCTCCTGCCTGCGCTCCTGCTGTCTTTCTTCCCATCTCTTGGCCCCTCCTCTCGGCCAGGCTGAACTTCCCCCAGGTCCTTCTTGGCCTTGGCTGATGCTGGGGGATGGCCCTCCTGGCCTCTGGGGTCTCTGTCTTCTTTCTTGTCTGTGTTTTTGCTGGGTCTCCCCAGCTCCTGAGGGGGGTGCCCGGGACTGCCCCTGTGGCCCTCCTTCCAGCCTTCCTCTGCACCCTGGGGCTTCTCCTCGGGGGACCTCCTGCAGCTCCTGGTCCTCACCAGCTTGTCCACATCATAGCGTGGACACCTGCCCAGGTCCAGCTCACTGGTGCCCAGGGAGAGCCGCTCCCTCTGCAGGCCCTGCTGGAGCTCTCTCTCCCTCTTGCACTTCTCACACCTGATAATTTCACCCGACGTCTTTTCAATCTCTACCCCCAGGTGCTTCTCTCCGCTGGCCTCCCTCTCCAGAGTGGCTTCCCTGGGCACCTTGCTATCAGGCTCAGGCTCCCACTTGCCTCTGACCCACATCTTCCGGGCCCTCAGCCTGTCCTCCCCGGGGGTCTTCCCCAGAGGTCTGACGGTGGCCTGGGATCTGGCAGCCTCACCACAGCTCTTGGTCTCCGTTTCCCCACCATGGTGACCCCCTTTCAGAGCCTTGCTATAAAGCCGGCTTCTCAGCCTTGGCGAGGGGGCCCGACCGTGCTGGGTCAAGGTCAGGGCCCGGGTTTTGCTGGGGTACAGTTCCTCGACAGCCACCTGAATGCTCTTCAGCGTGAGTGGTTCCTTGCCCATGGCGATGAAAGCATCCCCCTCCCTGAAGAACTCAGACACACTCCTGATTTCCCTGCCCTTGAGGGTGAACAGCTTCCTCACGCGGTCACTCTTCCATCGAGGAAAGCCCAGGGCCTCTGAGACGTCGGCCAAGAGCTGCTCGAAGGTCTGCACCGAGCGCCGGTTGAGAAGCAGCGTGATCTTGCGGAGGGGGTGCCCGCCCAGCTTGATCACGGTCACAACCCGGGGCTTCAGCGGGCTGCTCTCAGCGTGGACGGGGTGAAGGCCACACTGGGGGCTGAACACAGGCACCACGGAGCTGCGTGGCCCCAGTAATGGTTTCTCCAGGCTCCCTTGGCCAGCTGGCAGCCACGTGCCCTGCAGCTTCCGCTCCGTGATCCTCGAGCTTAAGTACTTTAGAGAATGGTCACATAGGCCTCGATGTCCTGTGGGAGGAAGGGACAACACAGTGTCGGTCAAATAGGTTCAAAGAGCCCTCTGACCTGCACCAAACCGTTACCAAAGATGGCTGATTCTGTTACAGGTTAGAAGTGCGCTCTTTAGGGGATCTGCTTGAAACGATGGTGCCTTTACATGTTAGGTCTAATCCCCAGTCTTCATGAGAGACCAGACGTGCAGAACAGTGTCCACTTCAGGCCTGATGTGGATAGCCTTCGGGCCTGGCTCCCCCAGGTCTCCCAGGGACCCCCCAGGATGGGCTATCTCCCAGTAGCCCCTTCTCAGCAAGGTCTGACCATGAACACAACTCCCACGACCCTGAAGTGAGCGGACCTTCGAGGATCTACAACCAAGATAAAAGGTCCAAGGTTTGCTGCCCAGGAAACACCAATGAAAGATCAGAACTTTCTGGACCTTTAAAGACCTCAAATCTTACCCACCTCTTTGCCAAGAACAGTTTTCTCAGCTTCATTTTTCAACCCACCCAAGGCGAGGCAATATGTGAAGAGGTTCTGATCAGAGTTTGACACAGGTCTGGATTTGAATCCTGGGGGGGCATTGACTCTTTGGGTGAACTTGGGCAAATCACATGAGTTCTGTTCTTTCATCTATGAATGATAACACCTGCCTCCCAGGATTTTTGTGAAGAGTAAATGAGAAAATGATTACAGTTCACTGAAAGGAGTGCTTGACACACAGTAAGGGCATGGCGATTGCCAGGCATTAATACTATCCTGACACTCTTAATATCTCTCTTGGATGCTCCTTTCACTTTGGTAGCAATGTAATCTGTCAATAAAGCAGAGGTCTACCGTGCACAGCTTCACCTGCTATCACAGGAACTCATGGGCCAACATGACATGGTGATCTTCTCCAAATGGTTTTTCCTCTCGTTTTTAAAAAAAGGAAAGAAAGAAACCAAGGTCATATTCATATTTGAGGGGAAGGTTATAGCTCAGTGGTAGAGTGCACGCTTACCATCCATGAGGTTCTGCTTCAATCCCCAGTACCTCCGTTAAACATATATATTCATGTTTAGAGCTTTAATAATGAGGTGTTCACTCTCATGGTGTTTCCTGATAAACAGAATAAATGAAGGAAAAAGGACTCTGTACTTCCTGATCAAATGTACCATGCCACAACTCATTTTCTTGTGCTTCACTTTCTTATGCTTTGAAGATAACACATTTTTTATAAATTGAAGATCTGTGCCATCAAGCAAGTCTATCGGCACCATTTTTCCAAAAGCATGTGCTCACTTCTTGTCTCTGTGTCACATTTTGGTAACTCTGACGATATTTCAAACTTTGTTATTATTATATTTTTTATGGTCATCTGTGATCTGTGATATTAGGTGTCACCACTCTGACTCCCTGAAGGCTCAGATGATGGCTAGCATTTTTTAGCAACAAAATATTTTTAAATTAAGGTATATACATTGTTATTCTTAAACATAATGCTATTGCACACCTAACAGACCACAGCAGAGTGTAAACATAACCTTTACATGCACTGCAAAGCCAAAAAATTTGTGTAACTGGCTTTTTTGGGATATTGGCTTCACTGCAGTTCTCTAGAACCAAACCCACAATAGCTCTGAGGTATGTCTGTAGTGGAGACAAAAGTGGTTCAATTTCCATTTCTGTCCAGGTCAGGAAAGGACAACAGAAAAACGACAGAATGTGTAACTCAGGTAAGCCCTGAGGGTGGGCTGCAAACTATTAAAATTACCCCCACAGGATCCCTAGGTCTTATCCTACATGCATGAATCTGCCGATTATGCTTCCTTTAAAAAGAAGTTAAAAATAATTATTTTTTTAGTGCATTTGAATTGTGGCAGGAACTCCGGTGGCGCCAGGATGGGCAACTTGGCCCAGCATATTTACACAAAATGTTTTTTTGTGTTTTTAATTATAACATACAATCTGTTCCAGGATGAATTTCCATCTAGACACAGGTGTCTGATTAGATGACAAGTAGTGACTGGGACAGCTCTTCCCACATGCCATAAATTTATGAGCTTAACAGCCACATTTACAGTTAAACTATTTATGGACATCTGCTATTCTCTCTGATCTGCCTCCATTTTTGGCTGAGACATTGATGCTAATAGAGAAGGAGAGAGGTCCCCAGCAGAAATACTAGTTTGTGTTTCCCTAAGAAACAGGAAAGGTGCCAAGGAAGGAGACTTTCAAATGCATGTGTACAAAGGGGCTAAGGGTTCTCACTTGTTTTCCTTACGGTGCTTCTCACACAGTGGGACCTTCGATACATATTCGTCAGGCTAAGTAAAGGGAAAAGACTTCTCTACTCCAAGGAAGTTTCAGGGGACAACCAGGAGGGCAAAGGGGTATTCTGTGACATTAGGGATGCAGGAGAATTTCATGTGGAAGGGGATTCTGAGGAGGTCCGGGATGGGATGTCAGGAGACACAACAGTACTCCAGGAACGGGACAGACACTGTGGGTCACATGTTGAGTGGTGACACAGGATGACAGAGAGGCAAGTCATGATGAGACAGACCTCAAGGTCCCAAACAGTGAAATTGTGGAGTTTGGGCGTAGTGACAGATGACTTGGCTTGCAGTCCCCAGAGCTGGGGTGGGGAGAGGGTGCACACTCTGTGCCCAGCTGGTTGCAGCAGACCCTAGCTCAGAATCTGTCCCGTCTCCAGGGGTTAGGAGAGCACTCCGGGCACGCTCCAGCCCTGAATCCAGGAGAGGCTCCACAGGAGTGGCCCCATCCCAGGGCGCGGACACAAAGGATATGAAGACAGTGCAGCTCAGCCTCCGTCCTACCACCATCAGGCATGCGCAGCCCACAGCCCAGGCATTCTCAAATTCACCTAAAGCCTCTGCAATTTGGGGCCAGAGTGAGAACTCAGTCCCCCTCCTCCCCGCCTCCCCAGCATAACTGGGAGCTACAGAAATGGCACGTCTGGTTCTGTCTGCATCATGCTACTGGGGAGTACTAGGAAAACACAGCCTTGAGATGCAATTATTTTTAACCTCTCTTCCACAAGCCTTCCTTCCTCCTTTAAAATTCTTGGTCCAGAGCAGATTTTCTTCTTTAAAGAAAAGAAGAAAAATCAGGAGCCTCTAAATATCTGGCCCATTGGCAGGGAGAGCAAACGTTAGGGAGAGGAAGAGCCTGGCACATCCCTTGGGCTCTGTCTCCAGGAACAGTCCCATTTCCCAAGGAAAACAACGCCCCAAGTACTTTCAGGCTGACTGTAAGTGGCATGATCCCAGGAGCCACCGCAGATAACCCAACCAGAAAGCCAAAGGCCAGGCTACGTCCGCCCGTCTCCAACAACTTACAAAATCAATTACGCGGAACCATATGAAATCGCCAGTAGTTCTTCCAATTACCAAAAAATGGAAACTTCACATGGCTCAGCCTAATGTGATCCAGGACAATAACCCCTGCTCTGTCCCCATATCAACAATAAATAGTTAACGAAGGTATAGACTGTAAAAATTAAGCATCCTAATTCCAGTCTTCAGCCACCCAGCCAGCACCACCCGGGAGGTGATGCCGGGAAAGGATGCTCTCGTAACTTTGGTTTTTCTGTTCACTTCCTACAGCAACACAAACTGACCTCCACTTGGCAATACTGCTGTTTTGGCCTGAAGCACCCCGAATACAAATATGGATGGGATTTCTCCCCGGCACCCATCAAGCCCATGCACGCATGTTCTGCTACAAGCCCTGCTTTCCCTGAGCCACTCTTCTGCTCAAGGACTTACGGTGCTCCTTATTACCATCCTTGTGGGTTAAACCCAAAGTCCTCAGCTTGGCATGTAAGGCGCTCCCTTGTCCAGGAGTGCCCCCTCGTCCTCATCCACTCACCCCCAACCCCACTCTCCCCTCACTCCTCCCACCCATCCAAGCCTCACCATCACGCAAGACGGAAGACCGGTATCCACCGCCAAACCTAACCGACCCTGTCACAGTCAGAGCTCCCTCCTCTGAACCCCCGGTCACTCATTAAACCAGCCTTTGGCATGAATGCCTGAGACCCTTCGTTCTACACACCCCAGCTGATCAGTACTCCATCTTCAGAGGTGTAAATATTCTCCCTCTCAACTCCACTTAGGCTCTCCAAAGGCAGAGAGCGTGGATTACGCCAACTCCCCTACTCTGTCTACCACATAGAGTAAGCACTCGAGATTTGGGAAACCCATTCCCAACCCTAACATCAAACATGTATATCAAGCCTCAGTCCAGTTTTCCTTGTAAATGATTGAGTGTTACTGCTTTCCACACCGGGACACACCCCATAACAGACCTGAACTAGATGAAACAAGTGACGTGAAAGGAAACACGATCACAGACATTGACTCCAAAGAAATGTGCCAGTGCAGCATTTATGAAGAACAGCTGACACAGGTACCTGCCTCCAGAGTTCTGTGAAAGCATCATTTTAGAGCTATGCAAAGAACGTGAACATGGAGTCAGAAACCCTCATTCAAATTTGGGTTCATTAAAACCTGGTTCTACCAGGCTCTGAATAGCTGTGTGACCTTGGGATGCCGTGTAACCTCTCTGAACCTCAGTTTCCACATTGGCCAAACCTAGTCTCTCACTCCTGCTGAGGGCACCCAGCACGCTGCTTAGCACAGAGCAGGGCACTCAAACTGTGTTTGTTTTCTTCCCTCTCCAACAGAACGGGTCCTGTAACCTTGAATGTCCCCCAAATCCATGTACATGTCAAGGGCAAAGAGGTCACAATGCTAAATACGACACAGCGGGCTGAATTTGTCATTCATGTAGCGATTGAAATAAGAAACCAGTAGGGACAGGATATTAAGAGAAACACTCAGGCAAATCTCAGCAAATGGCTCTTGCGGGGAGATAAACTTCCTGCTCACTGATCCCAGGATTCTCTGACTGCTGTGAGCCAATAAACACAGTATCTGCACCAGGCATTTTGCTGCTATTACCTCTAAATGGCTTTGGCTCCCAGCAACTGTGCCTTCTATCTGCCACCACAATTCAGATGGATTAACATAACCCAATTCCACAATGGTCCCCGCTCCACCTTATTACACTGAAAGGGCTGCCAGAAGGGCTAACCCACCCGCCTTCCTAATCATTTATTATCACTCTGTTCAGGTGGTGATGCATCAAGGTTAAGATCAAGAAAAACACAATTAAAAACATACTTCTAACATTAATCTTTTACTCATCTTCTGTAAGCAGAACAAAGGGAGTGTACCTTTTCCTAGTCATTTCTAAACCATAATCCATCTGTCTAATTACAGCACAAGGAAAGACTATGTCTAAGTCAGCATTAACCTTGGAATTCTCGCCTTGGCCCCTAGAATAACACACTAGAAAAAGAAATGGGAGAATTAAACTTACGGTTACCAGTAGGGAAGGCGGTGGGAAGGAATAAATTGGAAGTTCGAGATTTGTAGATACTAACTAGTATACGTAACATAGATAAACAACAAGTTAATACTGTATAGCACAGGGAACTATATTCAGTATCTTGTAGCGACTTAGGGTGAAAAAGAATATGAAAATGAATATATGTATGTTCACATATGACTGAAGCATTGTGCTGTACACCAGAAATTGACACAGTATTGTAAACTGATTCTACCTCAATAAAAATATATATATATACAAGAAATGGGAGAATCACACCCGAATTGCTACAGGACATAAGTCATACATAATCACTCTTTAAGCATTTACAGATTATGAGTTTAATGAAACAGGAGATTGGTGTTTTAAAACATCTGGAAATAGGCAATGAAACAACACGAAAACCCCTGGAAAATAAAAGTCAATGCTTCTAGTGGCATGTAATCCCCCTTCCTCGCAGGGACGCTTCACTTGAAATACTTTTCCTTTTATCAGCCTCCTATTTCTGGGTGTTGTCACCAGACTGATCACTTGTGGCCTCAGTAGGCAGTGCTAAGAGAATTCACTTCCATTCTTCTGTGGCAGATAGAACAGGACTGGCTGAAATCACTTTCCTTTTCACTGAGTAATCATTTATCCTGGGCTTTTTCCAAGGGCTGTTTGAGAACAAACTCATTTTACTCAGATGCAAATAGGAGGCAGGAGAAACATTTGCGAACTTACATTTGCGAACTTACATTTGATTATGCAAACATCCCAAGGAGGGTTTCCTAAACGAATAAAAAATTGGAATGCAGCCTTTCACTAAGCTTTAAAACTGATAGTTATGTAGTTAGGAAGACTGGCCAACATCTATACTGATCAAAACTGGGGCAATTAATAAAGGTAAGGTAATAAAGTGAAATATCGAGCTATTTATTGCCTGCCATTGCTAATGACATTTCAGTCTGTAATTAACACCATCACTACCTCATCTTCTTGATTATCAGCAGGACAACAACCGAGACATCAGAAGCAGTAATTAAAAAGATTTCTTCCCGCTGTCACCTCAGAAGTGCCCCTGCTCTGGCTTGTCTTTTATCTGCTGACCAACTCATGCCAATTTCCCAAGTGCCTCCCAGCATATTGGCACAAGAGCCCCATACGGTCTCAGTAAGGGATGTTTGCCAGTCCTTGTTACAACACATGCCCGACAGACTTTTCCTAAGCTACTCGCTGATTTAAAGATGAAATTTACTGTCCTAGCTGCCTTGAAATTGTGATGCATTTATGTATGGCCTCTGTTGTTTACAAGGATATTCTAAAGTGAACAAGCTTGCATGTCTTTCCTCATTTTTAAAGCTCATCTCTGACCCCCTCAATAATTCTCATCCTCCCTGCCTCAGTTTCCTGCTCACCCTGATCTGGGCCCGCATATATGACCCATCTCACCATCACATCACAGCTCCCACTTCCTCCTCCACTGGTTTTATTTTGTCTGAAGAACTTTCATGCTCCACGCAAGCCAGAAGGTATTCTCCTTTCTCCCCAGACATCCCAGGTCACCCCAGGACAGAGGACCAATGACCAAAATATGAACTTTTCCTGTTGTCTCTGATTTTGACCATCCCGCTCAAATGGCAAAACCAGAGGCCCCAATTTCCAGTGTTCTGATGTTCTTATGTTCTATAGGGCAAGGCTTCTCAAATGCTAATCTGCACACACACCACCTGGGACTGTGTTAAAGTGCCAGTCCGAATTCAGTCAGTCCAGATCTAGGGTGGAGCCGAGACTCTGCAGCTCTAATAGGGTCCCAGGTAATGCCAATGCTGCTGGCCCATGGACCACATTTTGAGAAGCAAAGTTAAAGAGAGAAATTCCCGAGTGTCTTTCTGGGAGTGCTGGTCAACCATATGCAATTTAAAAGTGACCCATACACTGCTTCCTTAAAGCAGTGTTATAACAAATTTTAAAAGTATCTTTAATCCTATAATGAGAATAAGTGATATGTGCTAGGTAATCAAAACATGACATGAACAGTGCAATGAAACACCAAGTCCAGTCATGATTTCCTTGCCAAAGGGTTTTGTTTAAGTACAGCCAACAGAAATGGGGGTGAGCGGTGTGATCTAGAATTTGACCACCCAAAGTGAACCAGTAGCATCAGTATCCACTGGGAGCTTGTTAGAGATGCAGAATTTCAGACCCTGCTCCAGATCTGCAGAGTCAGATTCTACACTGTAACAAGATCCCCAGATGATCTGATGCCCATTCAAGTTTGAGAAGTTTTAGACTGTCTCTTACTTCATCAAACTGGTTAGTAGAACCAAAATAAGCAGACCACGGCGAGAGAGAACAGAAGGTCCTTGAACTAGTATATATATATTTGATTAACCCTGTAAGCGTGACAGCGTGACCCAACCGAATCCAAACTGGGATCCAGGGCTGGCCAGTGGCCTGGTGCTGGGGTTATTTCTCCAGTGCTGGGACCTATTTGCACCTGTTGCCAGATGGGCAGGAAGGGAATGGGCCAAGGAGGGGAAAGGAGGTGTTTTGCATCCAGGCATCATGGGCATCTGGGAGATCAGGCAGAGGGGCAAGGACAAATGAGGGGACAGCCTGGCACATGTGCCCTGCCCTCCAATCCCTGGAGCACAGGGTTAGGGATGGACGCTGAAGGAGCTGTGTATCAAGGACTGTGTGAGGCCCTGGGACCCAGGTGACAAGGGACAACAGAGTAAGCAGAGAAGCAGCCACCTGCCTTCCCCAGCACAGCAGAAGGGGGCAATGTGGGACCCTGGGGACATATTGGCAGCCGGAAGACAGCAAGGGAGGGGGATGTGAGGAGTGACATCACCACTAGAGGAAGAACAAGAGCCCGGATGTACCTGAGCACAGGTGACATCCTCCCCTGGGGACTCCAAGGATGCTGGCTGAGGTCCTGTGAGAGCAGGCAGGGCTGCTGGGACTCCACACTGGGCATTAATATTAACACAGCCTGGTTGGCTCCCAGGGCTGGTGAGGCCTCAGACATTCCAGTGACCACAGTAATAACCTCCTCTCGACCAATGTTCTTCCAGATGAACCCTTCTCCCCTCTCCCAGTGGCTCCTTCGCAGGAAGCCCGGATGCTCCTTTATTTGCCTAAGGCTCCGGGTGTCACTGTTTGCAAAGCCTCCCCTCATGCCACCCTGTCCCTTACGGTGTCCTTCTTTGTGACATGTGATACCGCTTTGCTTTGACTGAGGCTCCCCCTGGGGATGGCTTATCTTTCAGTCTCACTCCCGGGTTTAATGTTTCCTCCCAACACTCCCCAACTCACCCGTGATCTCATCCCTGGGGTATCACCTCTCACTCAGTAAAATTCCAAGACGGCACAGCTCCCAGGCCGGGCTGTTGTTTCCCATGACCTGAATTTTTAATCCGAATAGCCTGCTGCAGCTCACAAATTCACAAAAACCTTGGTTTGGGCTGAGTTTTGCTTTTCTCAGTACTGTTCAGGGAGGCTCTGTAGGTGGGTTTATTTGGAAGGGGAGCAAGAAAGTACACCCCACCTTGGGACCAGTCTCCAGCTGACTTGATGCCTACAAGACGTCACATTTTCCTTTTTCTGTCTGGTTATCACACCCCAAGGCCCTCACCGGCCCCCTGGTCTCCACCAGCCTGTGTCATAATTCAAACCTGGGCTGGACAGAGCTTCACCTTGCTCCAGTTCCCTACAGGTGAGGCTGCAGAAATCATTCGAAAAGCAAACTCCTCCATCTTCTTTTTTCTAGAGAGACTGAGCACATCTATCTCATTTTTCTGTGTCTCCGTGCTTTGGTTGGATGGACCACAGATTGATGTAAAGACACTTCGAATATTTGACCCATCCATCAGTGCCTCCCTGCAGACTCTCACCTCTCATTGTCAGATGCTTATCTGTGGTGCAGGCACATAACTCTGCTGTCCATCATCGTAAGGACAGAGGAGGTAAAGAGCCTGTAGGTTCTTTAGAAAGCAGTGTTTAAATGATTTTAACTTCTTGGTAAGACAACCTCCATGTACAATATATAATTAGTACAGCAAGTGAGTAAAACAATTTAAGAGGAAATATTCTCCCCAAATATATAGTTTTCATTCATATTCAGGAGAAATGACACATTTGAAGAACACCGGGGCTGCTTATGGAAAATAATAACAAAGGAACATCACGAATAATTTTGTGCCAATAAATAAGACAACTTAATGAAATGGATGGATTCTACAGAAGATACATATTGCCACAGTTCACGCAAGAAGAAGTAAATAACCTAAGTAGTTCCACTGTGCTATTTATGTGAGGTTTAGATATACCAGACTGAGGATGAACTTTACATAAATATTCAAGACATGGTCATTACATGATCGATTGAATTTACTGGCTAAAAAATTCTCAGAAATTGCTTATGTTGAAATATGCATCCTTTGTAAACAAAAGCAATGCTATGAATACAAACTGAGAAAGATGCAAAGGAGGATTTTAAGGAGACACATGTTAGACGGAAAAGCTGTGTGGCTGAAAATCTTTGCACATTAGAACTGAAAGGGCCAGTAGCCCAACATGCTCAATTTTTAGACATAACTGTACACCAGAGAGGGTAAACAAGTAGCCCAAGGCCACACAGCTATTTTGTAAGAACTGAAGTAATTCTTCCACAGATCCTGAATCCTTTTGAACAATGGCTCAGACATGTTTTGGGGATATCATTTGTAATCATGGAGTAAAAGCAAAGCTCACAGAATCATCCAGAGGAAATGGAGGAGGACTCAGACTCATCAATGGGTGTCAATACCTAAGCAAAGTGGCCTCAGTTTAGCTCTGCCCTAGTTGTTAAGCCAGCCAGCATCCCAACAGGGCAGAAGGAAGTCACCCAGTGTTCCTGCAGCTGGCAGTAAACAACTGAGCTTATCCCTGATATCCCCGTAGACAGGATGATCTAAAAAAAAAAAAAACAACTCACTGAAGTGAATTAAGATTCCAAACAAAGAGTGATTGATGTTGAGGTAAAGCAGATTAAAGTATAAACTTTTCTTCCTTTAGGGAATTAAAACAGGGTTTGCTTTTCCTCTCATTTCAAGGTAGGGAAGTCACAGTGCCAAGACCCTGACTGCACCCAACAGGTACCATAAAGCTCCAGCAGTGGCCCCAGGGCCCACCAGGAGTGCCAGAGCCAAGAGGGGCCTCACCTACACCTCTGATGGCAGAGGATCCAGCGGTCCTCACTGCTGGCGGTGCCTACATGGCCATCACCAGTCCCACCTCCCAGGATGGTGGAAAAGACAGTAACAAGATGACAGGCATAAGGGTGCCTGCATATGGCAAGGACGCAGTACCTTGTGGTTAAATCAGATTGACAACAGCAGCACCAAGGCAAGCCAGCTCCTCTATTAAGGAGCCAGTCTCATTTACAGGAAACGGATATAATTGGAGATTGTCATATTAAGTGAAGTAAGCCAGAAAGAGAAAGACAAATATCATAGGATATCACTCATATATGGAATCTAAAAAATAAGACACAAATGAACTTATTTACAAAACAGAAACAGATTCATAGACATAAAAAACAAACTTGCGGTTACCCGGGGAGAAAGGTGGGGTGGAGGTATAAATTGAGAGTTCATGATTTGCAGATACAAACTAGTATGTATAGAACAGATAAACAACAAGGTCCTACTGTAGAGCACAGGGAACTATATTCAATACCTTGTAATAGCCTATAATGAAAAAGAATATGAAAAGGAATAATATATGTATATACACTGAATCACTATGCTGTACACCAAAAATTGACGCAATATTGCAAACTGGTTATACTTCAATTAAAGAGAAAAAAAGAAGCCAACCTCAGTGTATAGAAACTTAGACGGTTCCCTTAAACAGCCCAAGTGCTTCATTGAGATCTTTTGAGAGCACCATTTACAAATGTTTTAAAGACTGCTGCCTTCAGAGCCTTGACAGAGGTAAACCTTGGCAGCTTCTGGCTTATCTAGGAGCTGCGGTTAAGCTTCTTCAGGGTTCTTTGCAATGCTATCTCTTGGAATCTTCCAAAATACGTCATTTCAGGGATGGGGATGGAGTCTACTAAATAGATGGGCCTTGCTTGGCAAGATTCCAAACCCCCAGACCTAATGCCAGGCATGTGGTAGACCAGCCATAAACAGTATTGCAGGAAAGAACCCAATGAATCCACAGTCACGTTCATGAAAACAGCCTATGAGTTGAGTTCACAATCATCAGAATGTGCTGGGTGATGAAAACAATCCTGTACTCAGGGTTTTTCATCTGTTTCTGCCCCCAAATCTACCTAAAGCTACTCAGTCATCACAATGCGATAGGGCCAGCACAGTCATGGACATGCAGGGGCCCACCTAGATCCCCTTACCCACCAGCTCTAAGGAATGCTGGCTGTGAAAGGGCCACCACTGCTCAATTCAACCAGGAATGACCTTCTGTTGACTGAAGCCACTCCACCCAGAAGGTTACGTACCCAACTCTACCTTCACAGGGGCAGCCCCTAATCAATGACGGACTGATGGAGAGAGGGAGGGGTACAAAAGACCCCTTACCCCAAGGTGGGACAAGCTCCAGAACTCCCAGCTGGGACCACATCTTTGCTTAGCTGCATCCTCTGCTTACCTTGCTCCACTACCTCCCTTCTCCTGACCGCTCTTCCCCCAAAATCACAGGCACGAGAATCCCTATCTCAGGTTCTGCTTCTAGGGAACATAGATCCACACTGCTGCCCCCAAATTATGAAAGGCCTTTAAAATTTAAAAGAACAAGCATTAAGCATTTTGCACTTTGTGGCATTTTTCCGAATTTGAAGGCATCCCTTCTCTCGTATTTCATTAAAAAACAAAAGGAAATTAATGACCCAGAGATGCCTGGAGCATCTTCAGACTATTTCTTTCACACATATCCTTTTGACCTTTGTTCAGGTCTGCGATGGATCTAATGTCCGAGAGGCCGTCAGTCAATCCATTCTCAATATATATGAACATGCATGTGTCATTGTATGAAGACTCCACCCACTCCGTCTCCCTCACTCACCTGTCTTGCTCCTTCATAGAAACTTACTACTATTGCTGGTACAACATCTATTTGATGCTTTAACCTCTGTCTCCCCAACTCTCTGGCTCTGCAGTGTCTAATACAGTAGCCACCAGCTACACATGGCTATTTTAAATTTAAATTTAAATTGATTGGGGGGAGGGTATAGCTCAGTGATAGAGTGTGTGCTTAGCATGAACAAGGTCCTGGGTTCAATCCCCAGTACCGCTATTAAAAACTAGTAATAAGTAACTGAACAAATAAATAAGTAAACCTAATTACCTCCTTCCACTCCAAAAAAAAATAGAAATTAAAAAAAATTTAAATTGACTAAAAATTGCTGTGCCTACCACAGTGGCATATAGTAGACAATAAATATACATTTGGGTGAATGAAAGAATGGTTCTTGGTGATTACCAGTGATTTCCTAATATCTAATTTTGTAACTTTTACACTAAAAGCTGATATTCTCAAGGGTAGGAAAAGAACTGTGAGAACTGTTAAGAAAAAGTTCCCTAAAAAGCTATGAAAGCATATGACTATTACTGTTTGAATTCTTAGCGAATAGTAGTTAATTGTAGGTTAAAAAAACACAATGCCAGCCTCCAGATGGGGACAGCAAGCTAGCCAGAAACTGCTGAGAATTTTGACAGTTACTCAAGGCAGCATGGAAAATACGAAACTTTCCTTTTTTCCCCCTTGAGATGGGCAGATATTCAAACCCCATTCTCGCCTCCCCATAGAATCAAAACCCCTCAAGTACGTTTTTTCCTTTTGTTAACATCCTCAGTAAAGAGCACTTAAAAGCCCACACGTTGTGTTTATGGCCGTGCTAACAAGCTGGGGCAAGATAAAGAGATACCAGGCTGCCTCCTGAACCACCCCTCTCCACCACAACACAACACTCCATTTTCCTTTCTAAGAAAACCCCTTAACAAAGCTTTCTGCTCTGATAAAGAAAGCACAACTAAACACACAGAACCAGGCAGCCACTGCTGTCTTTGCTTTGTAATGTAGACAAAGCAACTGAAAAAACAAACAAATAAGTAACAAACATTCCTGAGAACATGGAAACCTCAGGGGTCTTTCAACTGGGTCTCAGTTTTGTTTCGTTTTGTTTTGTTTTAGTTATTCCCCATTTCTGCTTAATGTGAGTGTGGAGCTGTTTTCCTTTCAGGCCAAAGAACATCTTTGGAAAATACCATCTTCAAAACCAGTAAACCTCTTCAGTTTTACCGTTCTTGTAGAAAATGATCAATTCCTTGAAATTCTAAATTTAATGTTAGTGGCATTAAAGAAAAAGCACTAAAAGTTCCAGCAGCCAGTGCACAAAGAAAAAGGAGCTTCAATCTAGTGTCCTTGGGTTCCTCCTGTTCCTTTTTTCTTTTTAATCTGTCCAGTGATTTTGGTTTTCTTACCTCATTGAGACCCTGACCAGGGCTGTGATGTCCTTTTATTTTGCTTTACATTAACTGCCAGACCTGTCTTTAGTGCCACTGTTGGCATCTTCTGATGTCATCTTTTATTATCCAGATTCGAAATATAAACATGTTATTACTAACAAGTGTCAACTGTTGAAGAGAAGACTATGACATTCAGACTAGTGATGTTGAGGACCAGTCAGAGACACCTACAAGCAAGTTTTAAATTCATGAGAGCTTTATGTCTCTAAGAGAAAACACACAATGAACCCAAGCAGCTCATTTCATGGCATCTGGAAATCTGCGCTTGGACTGTGGGTGGGGGCCAATGACTGTTACCACATGCCCAACTCCTTTGCACACCTTTTCTCTCTATCCCACCTTCTCTCCATCCCTGAATTTATTTCAATTCTAGGATGTATCTATTTGCTTACTCTGACCCCCTTTCCTAGAAAACAGCAATAATCAGTTGGAATATATAATTTTAAAAGTAAGAACATATATAATGTCAACGTGCATAGAATTCCTAGGAATAAGGTTAGCAAGAAATGTCTAAGATCAACGTAAGGAAAACTGCAAAACTGAGACAGGAAATCGAAGATCCATTTAAACACCTCTCCACTCCAGAACGTAAAGTCCTAGTAAGTTAAACGTATCAGTTCTTCCCAACTGGAATCTGTAGGTTTGATGCAGTGTAAGCACTCATGCAATTTTTGAAGACAGACAGGAGGGAAATGAGTAATGAAGGTTGTAAAATACATTAGAGAGCTATAATTACAACATCTTGGTACTTACACAAAAATAGCTGAATTTAAGGAAAAAGAAAACTGCAGCCCCAAAAGAGATACTACTTCACATGGGGATTTAATGTACCATAATAGATCGTTACAAAGTAACTGGGAAGGGAAGAGTAATTTTTACCCAATATTGGAACTACTAGATAATAATTTGGAAATAAGATGCACTTGGATTTTTATTTGACAAGTATATACCAAAATAAAGTCCAGATGAATTAGGTAAAAAGCCAGAGAAAAACATAAATAAATTTTACTTTAATATTAATCAAGCCCCTGAAGAGAGAATAAGTTTGGAAATTAGAGACACTAAAGGAGATCTCAGGTAAAAACAATCTCAAGAGTTCTCATGTATCAGAACAGAATGGAGAAACATAGGATGGATGGACTTAAGTACCGGCATCCGAAGGGGACAGAGCTGATGTTGTGTGTCAGATAGGTAGGTGCCTCAACCAGTGAAGGCCAAGAAACTCAGTGGCTACTGTAATAAAAGTTCTTACGCATATGAATTTCCATGTGGACCGAGCAGCCTTCCTACATCTCAGGTCCTCCAACGTCGCTGCAGTGGTGGGGGACACAATGGCAGTGCCCTGGCTCCCACCTGCTTTCAGGAGAAAGCACTTCCACCCACAGTCCAGTGGCCCCAAGACCCTTTTGGGTTGGACTCTCCCCCAAAGCAGATCCTGGGGCAAGATTTGGGTTTATTGAGGAGGTGATCCTGGGACGTACTAGAGGAGACTGAAGAAATGAGGCAGTACAGCTGTGTGAGTGAGCGGGTTACTGCTGTGGGCAGCCTGGGCAGCGTTCTGCTGGGAAGCTCAGGGCAGAATGGGTAGAGTGTGCCCAGGGGTGGTCCCACCAGGGGGGAGGAACCTGTGATATGTATCCACCCATTCCCCTTCACCAGTGGTTCAGGGCAGCTCGCAGGAGCATTAACTGCCCAGCACTTCTGGCTTTCCCCAAGAATAGGCCAACCATGCCCCTGCAGCCAGAGAAAGCCCCCAAATAGGGCTGCAGAGGACTTCAGGGAAAGCGTCAGAACGGGGACTGTGGACAGGGATGGAAAGCATCTGCTAAAGAACAGAAGCACGTGGCTATCTAGAGAGCACCCACTGTCTCGCCACCGATGTAAAGACCCAAGCTCCAGAGGACTCTGGCTGTAGCCAGCCTGAAATCAACACATCTGAACTAAACTGAACAACCAGCTTCATCCAAACCCTTCCTGGAAAGATACTCCGTAAACCGGGGATATTATGGCTGGGAGATCTGCTCTTCCAACCTGCCCTGAGGTCCAAAGATGCTCCTTGAAGGGTGCCCTGGACTAGCTCGTAGGTGTGGAGATGGCTGGTAGGAAACATGCTCCACTATTTAGGGGAATCCCAAAGTGAAAAGACAGGGTGTCTGTCCTGAAGTCATGTGTGTGTGGTCCCTGGAGCTGACTGGTAAGCACTCACTTACAAACCATTTATCAAAAGTTACAAAGAGGTACAGCAGGGAAGGCTACAGGTGTCCCTGGAGGGCCTCGGAGGTGCTTCCATGAAAGTGATGACTATGCAGGGGCCAAGAGACAAGTGGAAGTTTGTCAGGCGTGAGGACCAGCAGGGAGAAAGCCACTCTGGGCAGCTTGCTCTCATTACTTCCTCCAGATGGTGTGTTAGGTTAATAATTCACACATACAAATCACACACCCCTATGTTCATAACAGCACCATTCACAATAGCCAAGACATGGAAACAACCTAAATGTCCATTGACAGAGGACTGGATTAAGAAGATGTGGTAAATTTATACAATGGAATACTACTCAGCCATTAAAGAATAAAATAATGCCATTTGCAGCAACATGGATGGATCTGGAGATTATTATACTAAATGAAATAAGCCAGAAAGAGAAATAAAAATACCATATAATATCACTTAAATGTGGAATCTATAAAAGAAGACACAAATGAACTTAGGTACAAAAGAGAAACAGACACACAGACATATAAAACAAACTTATGACTACTAGTGGGTAAAGGGGGTGGGAAGGGATAAATTAGGAGTTTGAGACTTGCAAATACGAACTACTATATATAAAACAGATAAACCAGTTTATGCTATATAGCACAGGAAACTATATTCAATATCTTGTAATAAACTCTAATGAAAAAGAATATGAAAAGGAATATGTGTATGTATATGTATGACTGAAACATTATGCTGTACACCAGAAATTGACACATTGTAAACTAACTATACTTCAGTAAAAAAGAATCCAAAAAAAAATTCATAGACAGAGGAAATAATATATTACATTTTTAATTACTTAAGGGCAAAAACTTTAATGAACACAAGATTTCACTCTAACCACCACAGATGTGTTTTTGGAACATTTTTGTCTGTGTGTCTGTGAGGCCTTGTGCCCTCTGCCCTCCGCTTCCCCAAACTGCAGTTTTCATACTCCTCACATAATTACCTAGAGACCATTTAACTGGCACCGAGTCTGATCTCTCCTCGTAGAATTTTGAGCCTCTCTCTACAAAAAACAGAGTGGAAAGTTGATTGCTGGTGCTCTTAAAAACTGAAGGCAGGTAACTAATCTCACAGCCTCTGGGATGATGGCTTCAACTTCAGAACCATTCGCCATCTTCTCTAGTATTTTTCACAATATATAGGAGACAAAGGTACGCTCAATCGGGCAAAACGTTGCCAGAACCCTGACAAGAGGACAGAAGGAGCAGGCAAAGCAGAAAGGCTAACAAAGCCATTCAGAATAGTCTAATGAACACTAAGTAAATGTCCTGGAGAGAAAAAAAAAAAAACACCACAAGATGCAACATTTCCTCAGAAACTGGTTCTAGAGGGCTCAAGCCAGTTAGAAGAGGTGGGGTGGTGAATATGGCTGAACACAGCTCTGGCCTAAAGCTCTTCTGTTCCTCCCGTGGACCCGTGTGGTCCTCCCGCTGGTCGGTGGCTCCATCAACTGCCCGATCCCCGCAACCAAGAGCCAGCCTTGACTCCTCCCCTCCATCTCCAAGTCCTGGGGATCCCACTTCCTAAATGTCTCTCAAAGTGGGCACCTCCTCTCCATTCCCTGAACTACTTCCTGCTTGAACGTCCACCCTCAGCATATTGGACCTGAACCATCTCTGGCCTTCCCACACACCTGGACAAAGTGACGGCTCTAAAGCATCAAGTTGGTCAACTCTCTCCCCCCACACCAGCTAAACTCACCAGTGGGTTTCCACCTGTTTCTCAGATTCTGGGGGAATCCTCAGACATATTCTACAGGGTTCACAAGTTCTCCAAAAATATTTTTTGTTTAACTTTGTGCTTTCACTTTAATGATTATCTCTTTTAAGATTATTAATAGAAAATCAGGAAGGAGGGTATAGCTCAGTGGTACAGCGTGTGCTTAGCATGCATGAGGTCCTGGGTTCAATCCCCAGTAGCTCCATTAATTACAAAAAAAAAAAAAAAAAGAAAGAAAATAAATAGAAACATATTCTGGACCATCCAAACCAACATATTGTGACCAAGTGAGGCCACATAATTCCACTGTCTGTATTCTTGCACTGGTGATGTCATTGGCAAAAAGAAATATTACTATTATTTTAATTATCACAGGTTAAAGAGAAAGCAACAAATCAGACTTAATAAACCCAAAGGAAACTGAGGGGGGAATTAAGCCATCATCCAACTTATGTGTTGTGGCACACAGCATCCCAAACATTATTTTTTAGACCCAGAAACAATGATCTAGTTTTAGCAAAAATGACTTCATCCATCATGTTAAATTCATGCAGTTAATCTGAATTTACTCGATTTGTAGCTGTGTTGATATTTTATTTGTATATTTGTTTTGGTTTTACGGTCATAGGGGAGCTCTAAATATAGAGTTTAGACATATTTAGGGCTATTCCATATTTGAATTGCACCATAATAAAAATAATTCAGGCCACCACTAGACTCTATAAGACTTTTCTTCCTTGAAAGAAATTCACGTTACTTCCATTTGAAAAGCTCTGGCCTTCAGAATGAGGCTTAAGCTACATAACAAGGTATATGTGGGAGAGACAGTGATGTTCTCTAAACTTCCCATCCACACACCCTGCATCGCTTCCCCAGCCCCCTCACTACTGGTTCTGGCGAATGGTCTGTGGCATAACAATGCATCCGTCCCAGACTGAAGCACGGAAAAGCCAGAGATCAGCTCTCCCACAATCTCCTACTGCACTGGTGACTCCATAAACCAATTTTTCCAAATGGTGTGTCTGTAAGATGAGAAAGCTCTGTCAACATGATCCTCCAATGACCTATGAAGGACACACAGTATGAGTGAGAAGTGGCCGTGGTTGGGTTAAGCTACTGAATGATGAAGTTGATTTGTTACTGCAGCAGAGCTTAGCCTATCCTGACTAATACATCTTCACGAACGGAGATCTACTTCCCTGAACCAAGCTCTTCCCATCATATTCTGTGCTCCAAACAATTCTTAGTTCAGTGACCTGAACACACCAGCCTGTTGCATGACACCTTATCTTTGCGCATGCTGTTCCTTAATCCTAGAAGGCTGTTCTTTATACTCTTCTGCCCTGCTCTCCAGCCTATCACTGTGATTCATCCTTCAAAACCCAGTTCAGATATAATTACCACCAGGACATTCTCCTCCCTTTTCCAACCCTCTTACCCCCATAGCCATTACCCATGAACTCTACAGAGTGCTTATCTTAACACGTAATAATTACAGGTATGCATGCCTGTCCCCACCCCATCCCCATCTACACCGTGGCAGGGTCAGTGGCTTATTCATCTCCACACTGTCAAGACCAGCATGCAGGAGAAGTAGGCAGCATTGGGCTGTTTGGCCAGGAAGAGCTTCCTCCAGGGGACTGGTCCTAAGGCACTTGAAGGAAGCTGAGTTAAATCCACTACCTCCCCTTCTTCCAGAGTAAACATCTTATCCAACAGCAGCAAGCCCAGCAAACTTCAGCTCTCTCTGCCCCAGTCCCAGGCCAGACCTGCCTAGGAAGCCTGAGCCATCCCTATCCTCTCCCCAAACAGTGCTCTTCAGCCCCCATGAAGGACTCAGACTTTACCTGGAGAGGCAGCGGTCCACACTTAAGAACTGAAAAGTTAGTGAGAAAAGCAGAATCTCAGGCTCCACCCAGACTTCTGATTCAGAATCCGCATTTTAGAAAGGTGCCCCAGGTGATTCATATGCGCAATAATCTTTGAGAAGCACTGGCCCAAGACGCCCAAACAGAATCTCTTCATCCTGAAAGGTAACTTTAATAACAACACTTTGTATTTGTAATCATGTCTGCAAAGAGCTTTCCATCACTCAGTCCTCAGAACAATTCCATCATGTCCACTTTATCAATGAGGAGACTGAGGCTCAGGCTGGTTGGTCACCTTGACCACCATCATAGGGCTTTGAAGAGTCAGAGCCAGGATTTGAAGGCAGTTCCGCTGGACTCAAGAGTTCTAACCCACATCACCACACACTACACAGCACCCTGCCATATGCTAAGTTCTGTGGACCCTTAGCCTTCAAGACCAGCTCTGGAGACCTCCATGCCCCATCACACAGCCACCGAACCAGTATTTTCTCTCTGTTCCATCACTTACTTCTGACACCACCATCCCTCCACATACGCCACTGTCCCCAAGACGCTGCCAGATCTCCCTGGGAAGGATTTTATGGACTTGCTCAATAATCATTTCATGAGTCAATGAAAATATTTCCCTCTTGATCATCAAACAACTCTCTGAGGATGGCTGAATACTTATGATTAAGTAAAGAAAGGGGAAAACACTGAGGTTCCCAGAGAAGTTCAATAACTTGCCCCAGGTCACCAGGGAGCCTCAGACGTCTGGGAGTGGAACAGAACTCTGACTCCCAGGACAGATGTCCTCTGCTCCACCCTTCCATTCTCCCTCTTTTGACCTACATTACCAGACAGTTAAAAATATCCTTTCCAAAGAACTCTCCCGCATACTCATCTTCAAAAGGGGCTCTGTTTTACCACCAGATGGGCCAAATTTAGATAGAAACATGAGGTCACCAAATGAAACGGTGAGGAACTCTGGGTATCAGATACAATGGCCCCCTGGATGCAAGAAAAGGAAACATCATCAGGCAAGAGCCTCCGACTAACGCAGCCCATCCAAGCCCCTCACAATGACCTCCCTGTCAGGGCAGAGGCACCCTGGGAGGTCAGGCTGGCAGAGACGGCCCCCACCCTCCCTGGCCGAGTAGTACCTGTGGTATTGTGGTTCCACTGGCCAAGAAAGCCCTTTCCTTCTCTTTACTGGCTTTAGAGAGAGGCTAAGACATTTAACCAACTCCACATGTAACCAGAGAAAAGCAACACATCTGCCTGCAATATTCGAATACTTCAGAAGACATGGGAGGGAAATTTCCCTTGAACTGGTTAAAAGAGGGATGAGAGAAGCCAAGAGTGAGATCTTGGGACAATGCAGCAACTCTTCATTTTGTTTTGTTTTTCTGAGTACTACGCCCATGCACCGTGCCACCCATTCAGCACAAGTGTGCACTGCCGGAGGCACCCAGATGGGACTGATGGACACTGAACCCCTGCTTGCTAAGCCTGTGCCTGGGCACGGGACTCCATCTGCCAGGAGGCACCATGTGCGAATTCACACCAAGGCTCTCTGCAGGCTCGCACAGGCAGCCGGGTACCAATGGCACAGCCCTTCTTGGATATCATGGGAGGAAAGAAATGTTAAGTGTGAGAAAGGGTTGGTGTGTTTGTTGGGTCCCCAAGAATCAGACCCTAAGAAAGGAATTCCTAGGAAAGTGTTTTATTAGGAAGTATTCCCAGGAAAAAACTGCCTGCTGAGTGAAGTCGTCAGGCCAAAAAGAGAAGCAAGCCCAGCAAAGACCCATGGAAGCCAGTGTGACACCACTCCACAGTGGATTTCTGGAGACAAAATGTGTCCCAGTCAAGGACAAGGGAGCGGGACGATTTACATGCTGGCATCAATCAACCACTGGTTAGGGGCTGCCCCCAGGGAGATGGCAACTTCCAGACACTCCCTGTTCTCAGCTCCTACAGACCAAGCCGACTCCAGCAGGCCCAGGGTCCTCCTCCAACAGACAGGAGGGGCTGGCAGTCGGGAGTGAAAGCACCCAGGGCACCAGTGTGCACGAAGAGGGCAAAGACCTCCGAGGGGACACGGTGTAGCACTGAAGCACCTGTGACAGTCCAGAGTCCAGTAGTCCTTTCTCCCAAAAGCCTGGTCATGATAACGCTGACTCTGCCTCCCACATTCTGAGACCTCACGGGGTTTGCATGCAGGGACTCTTTCCCTTCTCACATTTTTTTAGCTCATCATAAAAGTACACAGTTCAAAGCCCTTTCAAACCTTGATGGAATGAGTTACAGAGCATCTTTCAGAAACCATGTTTAGCCTCTGTTCTTTCTCCAGTGAAGCATTTGTTGGCACCACCCAAAGCAATCTCATGTTAGATTGTTTTGTTTTGTTTTTTGGGGGGAAAGGTAATTAGGTTTATTCATCTGTTTATTTATTTGGTATTTTTTCAGTGGAGGTGCTGGGGATTGAACCCACAACCTTGTGCATGCTAAGTATGCACTCTACCACTGAGCTATACCTCCCCACCTAATATTAAATTGAAATGCTTTTCTGAAGTTGGGCTGCCAGGCAAACACAACATTCTTTTCCTCTTTTTTTTTTTTTTTTTTTTTTGCCTCCTGGGGTCCTAGCTTCTTGTTACCTTGTCCCTTAGGGATGAGCACAATGCTTGGCCACTATTCCAGATGCCCCATTCATTGTGCTGGTGATTGGTAGCTCAATACTAGCCCAGCTGACCACCTCTGTAAGCAGTGACTAACTTGACAGCTCCTAACACAATCATCAAGGCACCTAATGCCAAGACAATCAGAAAGGTAGGACCCAGCTTCAACCTGACAGTTGTTATCTTGGACAATACATCAAGGGGAGGAGAGGAAAGGGGAGGAGAGGGGAGGGGAGGAGAAGGGAAAGGAGGAGAGGGAAAGGAGAGGAGGAAAGGAAAGGGAATGAAGAGGGAGGGGTAAGATGGAGGGATGATTAACTGTTGGGGATAAATCACAACTGAGTTCTCTCCTCAACTTCTCATCCTCCCCTCCCAGCAGGTGGCTACTCAGAAAAGGTGTCCCCAGATGCCTCCACCCAGCACTGGGACAGTCTCCTCCCCACCTCACAGCACCTCGCCCCCAGAGCCAGAAACGGAAAGCACTTAAGTGCAGTCCTAGTTGACGGGATAGTTTACAAACTCTTTTTTTTTCTTTCTATTAATTCCCAAATGTTTTAGCCTTTTTCCCGATAGTCTTTAGTTCTTTTATATGTTTCTTTATCTAGTTCTAGGGACAGCTTCCTTTCCTTTAGCTGGGTCAGAGAGCTGTGGACACCTGGGTTCAAATCCCAGCTTCACCGGTATCAAGCCATGGGACCTCGGGCAAGCCATGAGTTCTGGGACCTCTGTTTTCTCATCTGATAAATGGGGATAACTCAACCTTCCTGACAGGTCTTTAGACAGGACGAAATGAGGTCAACTCTAGGCAAAGCACCTGAAACGTTGACATCCTCAATAAACGCCGGCTGCCTCGCGGGCGCCTTCCCTCTCCCGAAGCCCCACTGCATTTGGCAGGACGCCCACGTGTTTCCCAGGCAGGCCCGGGGGGGGTCAGTGAGGGAGAGGAATCCAGCTTCGGACAGCGTTAACCCCGCGTTTCAGCTGGTGTGAACGCACACGCGAGCGCGAGCGCGCGTACACACACACCCGCGCACACACAACGCGCTCCGGGCACCACCGCGGGGCTGGCACTGCGCATCCCACCGCGCACCCAGCGGGGTCTCGAGGCCGGGCAACAGAACGGCTTCCCACCCCATCCCGCCCCCAGACCCCCGACCCCGGCGGCAGCCGGGACCTGGTGGACGCCGGAGAGCAGGGCACTTACCCGGGGTTGGCCGAGCTGGACAGCCAGGGGCGGGCCGGGCTGGGGGGGGCGGCGGCGGGCTCGGGGCGGGCGCGGCGGCGGGCATGGCGCGGAGGCCGGGGCGCGGGACGCCGGGCGCCAGGCGGGAGCGCGGGGCCGCAGCTCGACGGCGGGGCGGGCGCGGCGCGAACGGCGACGATTCCGCGCCGCCCTCTCTCCTTGTCCCCTCCCGCCGCCCGCCCTGTGCCGCGCCCAGCGACAGCCACCGGCAACGTCTCCGGGGGCGCCCGGCTTAGCAACCGCGCGCCTGCCGCCTCGCTCCCCACGCCCGCCCCGCCGTGCGCTCTGCGCTGGGCCCTGCGGGCGGGGCGGGCTTTGAACTTGAGCCCACACCCTCTTCTTCGACACTGAGCGCCCGAGGTGGCCCTCGGGAACCCCTCTGCAGCCTCGCCTCTCCCCGACCCACCGGGTCCAGCCTTTCCGCGCTGCTTCCCCGCCTGGCGCGCCGTGGAGCCAGGCACGGTAGGGCTTTGAACCTGAGCCTCGCCCACGTTCTCTGTGGGTGGCTGACCAAAGGCGTCCCAGGGACCTCAGCAATCCTCGCAGTTCCGGGCAGTTCAGAAATAAGACATCCCGCACCGCTCTATTCCTCCTACCCGATTCCCACTACTCTCACGCACTGACTCAGGGTCTCGCAGATGCCCTGTATCCTATTTGCTGTCCCCCTCAGCCCAGATTCAGAGACCTGCTCACACTCTGTCCACACCTATGACCTCAAAGACAAACGTCCCTCCAGCCTCGTGTCTTCCTGGTGATACCTAAACGCTGCTCCATGCCCTTTGCATTGTTACACACTTCCCAAGCACACCACACGCCTAATCCTTGTACTTGCAGACCTCCCCCACTCCATGTCTGCAGTCACAATCCCATATTCTCAAATAGTGGCCCCCCAAACCGTGTCTCTTTGGAATATTATTTTTAGCTGGTTATTTTCTAAGAAGCTGCAGACATGGAAAAAACTCTGAAAGCAAGTAGGAGTTACCCTTTCGTAAGAATCATTTACATTTGTAAAAGAAATCTCCGTTTATTAGGTATCTCCCTGACAGTACCTGGAAGAGAAGGACCAAATCGCTAGAAATTCTTATCAACGGAGAAGGCAACCACAAGTCTGCATCACAAACCTACCCTTGTTTACTGTGCTTTTCCTGGTAACCTCAACACCCTCTTTGTCTTTAGCTGAGGATGACATTTAAGGTGAGGGCTTCAGCCATTTGGAACGTTACTGTTTCTCTGGGTCTCTCTCATGTAATCATGTTATTAAACTTGTTTTATTTACTCCTGTTAATCTCCTCGTGTCAATTTAATTCTCAGACCAGCCAGAGGAACATGAAGAACTGAGGAAAGTTTCTTCCTCCCCGTCACCCACCTCTCCACGTGGCCACTGACAAGTTTACAGGAGGGGTCTTTATTTTGCCTTGATCCATCAGGTCACAAGGTGGCCCTGTCTGATGGTGGTGTTCTGTGAAATTTTTCATGTCCAGCAGAACACCAAAGCTGAGCTTGTAGCACCAGGCCTGTTCCCAGATGTCAGGGTCTGTCTTTCTCTTTCTCATACATAACGAGAAGTTTAGAAGAAAGCTGTCTGGCTTCTCGGGGGTGGCCTTAGGACCAGATCTTTTTCCAGCCTTCCACATGGCCACCTTTAACATATTGCCTTTTCTCCTCAAACTCAGAGACTGTTGCCTCAGGGTCACAAAATGGCTACAACAGCCTCATGAAGCCATTGTGTAAAAAGGATCTTCTGCTTCCAGCTGGTTTAATGGTCAGACAACCCAAAGACCACCAAGGACCGTTTTCAGCAATCCAGTTCACCAATAGTGAACAAAATCACAAACCACCTGCCTCCAAGTCACTCCCCTTGTATAAGCAAGCAAGCAAGCATGGTGATAAATGGTGCAGAGAAAATGAAGCAAGCAGAGGGGTGTGGGGAGGGGGGACTGCTGTTATTTTAAGTCGGGTAGTCAGGAAAGGCCTTGCTGACAAGGTGACATTTGAGCAAAAGCCTGAGGGAAGAAACTACCTGGAAATTTCTCTTGGAGGTTAGGTACCCCTCAGCTACTTAAATATTTCCTTTTTAGAAGCCTTTGTAGCCATTCTTCCTGGGCGTATCCTGTAGAAGCAGACAACAGTTTTTTAAACTGATTATTAGAAAAGGGTTTAATTTTTGTGGAAGAGAATTCAAATGACTTGTATTTTCTTTCTTGTAAAAGCAGCAGTCCAGTAGTGTCTAATTACTGGCTAGATAATCATGTATATGTTAATTAGATATACACATTAAACAAATACAATGAACACCTTAACTCAAGTTATCAGAGTACCTCCCAACAGTGAGGGAAAAACATGATGTACTCTGTTGAACCTGGTGGAAGACATGGCTAGTTGCCTCCTAAATACCTGTTCTCTCTTTCTGACCTAGTAACAGACCCCAGTTTCTAGCTGAGCACACTGCAACCTGGAATAAATAGATTTCCTAGCCTCCCTTTGTTACCGAACCAAACTGGCGTCCGCTAGCCCCCACCATGCAGTGAAGTCAATCTACTGACACTGACTTGTGGTGAAGGGAAGTCATGTGTATTACAGGACACCAAGCAAGGAGAATGGGCAGCTCGTGATCAAAAGACCTCAACTCCCTGAGGATTTTCAGGGAAGAGTTTTTAAAGGCAACTGTTAGGGTGAGAGTTGTAGCTCATGGACTCTTTTCTGATTGGTTGGTGGTGAGGTAACAAGGGTGATGTTTCAGGAATCTTAATCGTCAACTCTCTGGTTCCAACCGGTCTGGGGTCTATGTGCTTGTGGTCAGCATGAAGTGACCATCCTCCATCTGGATAAGGGACTTAGTGTCTGCAAAATTACTCAAAGATATGCATCAGATTGTTGTCTATACCCCTTGAGGAGGAACTAGGGCTGTTTGATCACCCAACCATTGTTTAAGCTATCATTACTTTTCTTGCTTGACTGCTTTTCCTTTGTTTCTGCATTCCCTCATATCCTTAATTAATAATTGCTTGAGTCTCCTCTTTGGAACTCAGGGAAAGCCTAGGGGACTAAAGCCTTTTTTCTACAAACTATAGACAGGGAACACAGAGGGGCTTTTGTATTCGGAAAATCACTACAGGGTCCTGCTCAGTTTTAAGCCCTCCTTTTCTCTGATTGTCCTCAATCCTGAGGGGAACAGGGGTGGGACAAGAAAGGGAATAAAGCTTTGGACAGAGAGGTTAATCCTGAACTCGGCAGGGGAACTCCATTTCAGGGGGGCTCGTTTTCACTGTTTGCCTCTCAACCCTTATCTCCTGCCATCCCTGCTGTGGAACACCGGACTTCAGCTCGTGCAAATTCCTTGCTTTGTCTTGGCCACCATCTCTTTCCATTCATTGCTCCATCTGCCCTGTGCAGCCCTGACTCAAGCATCACCTCCTCACAGTAAGTAAACTGCCAACTCAGGATTCAAGTCCTAACTGTTCTGCCCTCCCCACCAGCAGGAAGGTAGGAAGGAAAGGTGTTTGAAATCTCAGCATCACTCTCAATCCGATCTCCTTCCAGTACTAACAGCTGACCCAGCCAGTGGCATTTGCCCTTCAGCCAGTGATTACTGTCTACCTTGAGGTCAGTCAAAATGCCTCAGTCTGCTTCAGCTAACTCATCACGTTAGACCCAAGTCCACTCTAGTAGACTTTGTATATCAGAAAAGAAGAAGTCAAAACTAGTGCCTAAGACAAAATGCAGGATTTCCTGTGGAGGACATTGATGCATATAATCTCTCTTCTCACTCTGGTTCAGATACCTTGTGTGTCAGCTGTGTGTAGACATGATTTCAGGAATATATCTAAAACATGATACCACTTTTCCTAGATGCAAGCTCCTGCTTTTAAATGAGCCAGTTTATTTCCAATGTCTGCTAAAGTTGCCATCTGGGCCCTCCTGATGCCCAAGAATATGGCACTCAGAGCTGTAAAAGCAAGACGCAGATAATTATTTCTGTATTACAGCAATAAAAACAAACGCACTGGCAAAACTACTAATTGATCTTCCAGTGTGGAATGGTAATAAAAGGAAAGTCAAAAATATTCTCCAGCCCTTACAGTAGAGTAGCAGAATCAGGGCAAGATTTCAAGTATCGTAGGACACTCCACTACTCTTAGAAATTGATCAGCATTTCTCAAAACACTGGCTATAATTAGGTATAAAAGCTAGAAAACTGAACTGGGTTTAAGTCTGAAAAAGCTAGACTACAGTACAAAAATATGTGTGATCTCTATTGAATTACCAAACTTGCCCTTCAAAAAAAGAAGAGAGAGTAAGTAAATGGTATCTAGTCCCAAGCTTCCAGAATAAGACATGTAAGCACCCAAAGTTAGAGACATACATAATGTGCACAGACATATTTGCAAATTATAATATATGGTTCATGCCTATGTGGGACACACTGAAACTGAGAATGTTATAAAAACAATTGCTAAGTTAGGGGCTCAAATTCGCTTACATAAAATTTTGAAATAAATTTACCAGTGAGTCAGCTGGCCTCGAATAAAGTCTTCCTGTTCATCTTAATGTCACATAAGGGATAGAAGGTCACCTTGGATATGGATATTATCCTCGAAGATAAACTGAGAGAAAAGTGGATAGATGTTTTCTGATTCTCATATTTAGCTGAAAACTGCTGCTCTTGGGCAGAGGTCTGCAAACTATATGAACATCACAGCCAAATCTGGCTCATTGCCAATCTGTGTAAGTAAAGTTCAACTGGAATACAGCCATGCCTATTCATATACATGTTGTCTGTGCTGCCTCTCAACGGCTGTGACAGAGACCATGTGGCCCACAAAGCCAAAAATATTTATGATTTGGCCCTTGACAGAAAAAGTCTGCAGACCCTGCTGTAGTGTCAGTACATTTCTGTGTTCTGTCTTTGGGTGAGAAGGAAAAGAGCAAGCCACCAAAAGTTTTACTTCTTTTCATGTTGAAAAATGATGAAAATTTTTCTGTAAAAAAAATTAAAGTTTCTTATTCTTTGGCTCAAGACAGTCATTTTGATTTAATCTCACCCTTTCAGGGTCCAACCCATTCGTAGATGTAGTTCCCTCGCTGAACACTCTCAAACTCTCTATCGAGTGGAGAAGCCCCAGACGAGAGGAAGGATGAACATTTCTGAGCTATTTATCATGACCTTCCACAAAGGGAGATGGCTCTTAAAATTCATAACTCTGTGAGATAGGGTCATTCTTGCCATTCTTCTGAGGCTGTCTCTAGTTTTAAACACTTGAAAAAGCTGAGAATTAGAGAGCTTGAGAAGCTCATCCCAGCTTACACAACACCCAGGAAGCTGCAGAAGCAGAACTGGAATCCAGGTGTGTGATGCTCCACCCACCATGCCTTGCTGCCCAATCAGTGCATCCATCCACTGAATAATCGCTGAGCACACTGGGAGTATCTGCTATGTTCAGTAACTATGCCAGACACTGAGGACACAAAGACCATAAACAACAACGAGGGATGGACACTAAGGTAACACATATTTCAAGTAAGATTGATGTGACCCCCCCACCTCAGAATCCCCTCAATCTTTAATTTAATCTAAAATGAAGAGTAACTATATCCTTATGAAAGACAGTTCCATGATTATGTTTTCCTAAAAGATGTAGTATTGAAGAATTCGATTGTGACCCTGAAATATAAGCAAAGTATCTAGGCTGCTGACATCATATCAGAGAAGTTGCCTGGCTCCTGAATTAAAGCAATTTCTCAAACAAATTCAGTTTTTTAAATATCTAAAATACCTATGAATTTCCATTAACCTCCATAGCAGATGTAATTCTGGTGTCCTGTTGGAATGGAACCAACCAGACTGTGATGGCTCACTATGTCACAGCCTCTAACTTGGGTGTCATTTTTTCAATATGGTCTTGGGCAATTTTTTGTGTGTCTCATGCATAAAGAATTGGAAGTTCATCCTGCAATCTTGATAGAGCATCTTAAATTTCCAACAGCAGCTCTGCTTACTTAAGGGATGATAATATTCTTTCTTTCCACTGAATCTTCATAGCTGAATGAAGTCTTTCATAGAAGCCAAAAAGTGGTAAAGAAAATAGTATTATGAACACTGCAACTCTAAATAATGTTTTAAATGTAAACAGTGAAGATTCCAGTAGAAGCATCAAATGTAAATCTGTCTGTGCTGGGACAAGTGAATGATGCTAGGACTGATATGTGATTTCACAGTCAGAAAGGTTTTGTTTGTTTGCAAATAAGCAAGTTGGGGGTGCATATAGCACATTGGTACAGCACAAGTTTAGCATGTGCAATCCCCAGTACTTCCATTTAAAAAAATAAAAAAGCAAGTAGGACAATCAAAGCAATGACGATGTGAAATCTGACCATCACTGAATCAGCAATCTACTGAACCCCAACGCTCAAGAGCTGTCACACAGACGGTAAGAAGTCATCTACACATTCATTATTCTCAAACTAAGCAGAGTGACAGGACCACAGTTACAGGTAAGCCAAATTCTCCCCACTGCCCCCAGAATAAGTCACATGATCCAGCATCAAACTGACAAGTTACCAATACATGGCTGAAAAAAAGACTACGACTCTGGTGTATCAGTCCAATTTGCACTCCTTCCAGCAAAAACAGGGGTAAGCATCTGGGAAAACCAGCCACAACAGCCAGGACAAAGTTATGCCCTAGAGGGAAAGGGTTATTGGCAAAAGTCCTTACCAAATAACAATATAGGAAGTCACGTAAAATCAGTGGGATATACAAGAGGAAAGAGTAACCTTGTATGTGTGTGTGTGTCTGTATGGTAGAGGTTACTTCAGCCTAAATTGGGACACAACACTGCAAAATATAATCTAACCCTTGATACAGGCATAGCACGTACATGAGAGAGTAGCGCTCAATGACATTCAGGGACCAGGAGGAGAGATCTGGGGGCACCTGTGTTGTAAACCAGAAAACAAGTGCTGGGTTGGGGCTGACAGAGCATCAGCCACTCATGACACAAAAGAGATTATTTCTGCACAGTTCAAAGCCAGTTCCTGAAGGCTAACCTACACACAGCTCTGCTGGCAGAGGAGAGGCAGTGGCCAACAGCATGCCCTCTGGTCGTGGGGCCATGTCAGGGAGGTCCAGTGAAAAATCACAAACATGATCAAATCAAAGTGACTAAGCCCTCTCAGCGCGCTGCAGGAAGAAACAGGCAATAAGAGACTTCTGTTTCGCATGATCTGTATGAATCCCACTCAAGTATGACTGCAGTTCAGAAGAAATGTGCTTATGTTAAATTACAGAGATAAGGATGAGATTATAAAAATGGTTTCTTCATGTCACTGATAATGTAATAAAAGACCTCTTTTATGATTCCCAGTGGCAAGTGTCAATGACACGTTCAGTATCTTAGAGATGGTTGAGCTTATAACTGCAAAGCTAATATATCACAGTTGTAAATATCAAAAATAAATAAATAGCCTAACAGAATTTCACAGGGAGATTGAGCTGGGGTATAAATGACTCTCTCACTGAGAAGGACTTTTTTCCCAACACTTTCTTCACTCTTCAGAGAAAGAAATCCATATCATATTACTGATATTGAATATCTTGTAGTAACCTATAATGGAAAAGAATCTGAAAAAGAATGTGTGTGTGTGTGTGTAACTGAATCACTCTGCTGTATACCTGAAACTAACACAACCTTATAAATCAATTATACTTCAATATAAACAAACAGACAAATAAATAAATAAAATTATTGAGCATGTTTAAAAGCCACATTCAAACACTGCATCAGACCATGAAGAAATTCCTTCCTGGACCAAGTCAACCAAGTGCAGAACAGGAATGCAGGTAGTGCTCCCTTCTAGGCTCAAATATTTACCCTCCGGGGCTCTAACTGTCAACCTAGAGGACTCGCCGTGTGGCCTTCAGTATGAAATTGCCCAATATCCAGAGCAACTAATAGAGCTATCAAACACCTACTGGTATTCTGAGTGCCTACAATTGTGATTTAATAGAAGTGGAGAGTTAGGAAAGAAAACAGCTAGAGAGTTAGCCTGGCCTGCTATTCAAGCTGGCAGATCTAGGCATACTGGTGAAAAACAAACCAACAAACCAACTTCTCCTAGATGATCTGAAACTATTGCTATTAATCTCGACTTTTCAATGTTATGCTTTGTAATATTTGAAAATTGTGATGGTTTTTGAACCTAAAGTTCGTAAATGGTGCGATCCAAACCCCCATGAGTGGTCTAAATTTAAAAACAGAATAAATTCCTAAATGAGCATGTTAAAAACAATAAACAACGGCAGCGTAGCTATTTTTGCAGTATGAAAGCAGGGCATCCGTGGCTGTGTCTGGATATCCACTGTCTTGCATGTAGTCCCTGCCTTTGTTTTTCACACTTGAATAGAACCTTCCCAGTTTGAAATTTCAAAAATTTTGCAAGTGTTCCATGAATCTTCAGACCATCCCACTTACACAGGGAGTGGGTGGAGACCATGAGACTCAGGGAAATGAAACAGGCTCATCTGTGTCAGAGAATAAGTATGAAAAAAAATGCCCTAACTTTGTTCTGGTTCATGGTTAAGAATGTCATTTCTTGCAGTATTTTAGAAGAAGAAAATCAGACCAAAAAAACCCCTCAAATTATCCCTACGTTTCAGAGAAGGTATAAAATGTAGATTTTTTTAAAGCTATTTTCAGGAAAGCATTGAAAAAGCACAATTATCTAACAAAGCAAAACTGATAATTATATAATTCCACAGAACTTGGCAGCATGATAACTTTTGTTTAAAGGCATGGGTGGCATTCATTGTATTCCCTCATGTTTACAGAGCTTGGTGCCTCAGACCTCTAGACAGCCCTAGTGCAGAAGGTTACCATCAATCAAATGTCTTGCAGGAACAGACACTATTTATCTTCGTTTTTAGGAAAACAGAAGTTGAAGAAGGCAAATGGAAGTTACTGGTAATGAAAAAGTCAAGATATGGTTTAAAGAATGCTTCCTCTGAAAAATGAAAGCAAATTACACATAATGAGTGACAGAAGACTTGCTTCCAAGAAAGGTGGCACCTCCTACACCTTGAACTTTAAAAAGGAATCACCTTGGTTCTTAGCTAGAACCTCAGTTATAGAGCATCTCTTATGCACTAAGTGCTAGGTTGCTAGCTTTATACAAATGATCTTATTTACCCCTCACAACCTATGTGTGGAAATTGCTATGCTGGTTTCAGCAATGAATTAGATGAAGTGACTCTCCAGGACCACAAAGATCATAATCAACAAAGACAGGATTTGAACCCAGGTCTGTCTGACACCAAAACCTATGCTCATTTACTATACCACACTGCTGCAAGCTGGGAAGTCAGTTATTTTTTGCTGTGTAACAAACAACCCCCAAACGTAGTCACTTAAAATCACTTATTTAGGTCATGATTGTATGAGTGAATGATTTAGGCTGGGCTCAGATGGGCATTTCCTTTTTTCTTGGCTCTCTCGTGCACCTCCAGTTAGCTGATAGGTTGGCTGCGGGCTACCTGGTCTAGGGTAGCGTGGCTGGCATGACTTAACTGACTTTACTCTGTTCTGTAAAGTCCATATCAGCCAAGGTAACTCTGCTCCAATCATCACCATCATGGAACACATGACATAACATCGCTTTGTAAGCACCTGAGTGGATGGAGCACGTTTTCCTCTAACTACCTCTTTGAGCAGCAAATCTGTGTCTCCTTGCTCCTCTCCATTTTGATATCTAAAGATATCTTTATTGGTTTTTGTGACCACACATAGACTCCAAACTATTTTTAAAATTCCAAGTCTTACAGAGTACTCAAGGTCACCACCAACAATTCAGAATTCTTTTTTTTTTTTAAGCAAAAGTGGATTGAACCATAGAGCTTCCTCTTTAGCTGGAATTTTCAGTGAGCAATTAATCTTTGCCACAGTTCTATGCCAACATGCTTACATCTTTCTAAAACCTGAACCTGAACCACATTCACGGTGTTCAGCCATGCCCTTGCTGAATACTTGAGTTGTCTCTAATTTTGTGCTCTCCCAGAGACTCCTGAAGTGAATGTTTATCTGGACACTTGTCAGAATGTTTCTCTAATATAAATCCCTAAAAGTAGGGATGCTGATGATATACATACAATGGAATATTATTCAGCCTGAAAAGGGAAGGAAATTCTGCAACATGCTACAACACAGATGAACTTTGAGGATATTATGCTAAGTGAGATAAGCCAGTCTTGAAAAAGCAAATACTGTATGATTCCACTTATCTGAGGTCCCTAGACTAGTCAAAATCGTAGACACAGAGTAGAATGGGCATTGCCGGGGCTGGGCGGAGGGGAACTGAGGAGTTGTGCAATGGGTACAGAGTTTCAGTTTTGTAAGATAAAAAACAGTTCTGGAGATGGAGAGTGGTGATGGTTGCACAACAGTGTGAATGGACGTAACACGACTGAGCTGTACCCTTAAAAATGATTAAGATGGTGAGTAGCATGTTATGTGTATTTTACCACAATTAAAAATTCTAACAATTAAAAAAACACAAAATATAGGAATGCTGGGTCCAAAGGTGAGTCCATTTTTAACTTTAATAGATGCTGTCAGCATGCCCTCCAAGAAGATCATCCTGCTTTTGTTCCCATTGGCGTATGTGTGAGTGCCCTGCCCCCACAGCCTCACCAATGCAGGCATTGCCAATCTTTTCTCCATCATGATTTGGGTTTGGCAAATGGAATGGCTAAAAAATGGAAAAAAGACAGACATTGACCTTCAACTTGAAGCGTAATAAAAAGATGTCCATCAGCTCGACCTCTTCAGACACTCAAGTGTAGCCACAAAGGAAATTTGGGTTGCAGAATTCTGCAGGGTAGGTGTAGCTCTCTGTGGATCCTCCCAGAAACTTGGGAGTTTTTCTCATTCACTTCCCCCATCCCACTCCCTAACCTTAAAACAATGACTCCAAATATCACAGAATAGCCTACATATTTCCCTGAAACAGCTGTCCTGCAGAATCATGAAAACTTGGATTAAAAATAGTCTCAGTCTCTAAAAGAAGGCTGGCCCGCCGGGAACAAAGCCCTCTTAGAAATGTCCCCACCTCCGTCCAGGCCACACAAAGCTGACCCAGCTCTGTCCCCAGAGCTCGTCATCCTTCATGACCATCCCTCCCTGCCCTGGAAATAGATCCCTGGAATCTTTTCACATTCCTGGTCCCTCTACGGAAGGGCGGCAGGGGAGGAGGGAGGATAATGCAATGACAACCAAGCTCCAAGCTTGTGTCATTATTTCCATTGTATAAATGCCCAAGTGGGCTCAGAGATTTTAAATAATATGCCTGAATTCCTATAGCCAGTATCAGAAGTCAGATTTCAACCATATGGCTCGGCTCGACAGTTCTCCTTTCCCCAGTGCAGCCCATCCCCCACAAAGGTCCTATCAGATATTTGGGTCACATCACCACTGAGGAGGGTAAGACGGCATCTTACAGCAGAGAACCTAGGGTTCTGAATAGGGTTAGAATTGTTTAGAACCAGGAGACGGGTTTCTCAACAACCCACCTAAAGGATGCCTGGTACCTTGCTGATGGCTTTCCCTCCCCCTCAGCAAGTGTGGAGACACACTTTCCTGGGTGGTGGGTGGGAACGAGGCAGACCTGGTGTCTCCGCCGGGGGAAGGCGTGCAGGTCTGTCAGGTTGAACAGGGAGGCTTCTCGTGAACGCTTACCCTCTGTGCTGTTATGGAGGCTGCTGGGTGGGGAGACGGCTCCTAGCACACCCCCCCCCCGCCCCCCGCCTTGCACTCGACAGGCGGAATCTCCGAAGTATGCTTAGAATGACAGGATCAGGTAAAGACAGTCTGAGGGCTGAGGAAAGGTATTTATGGCAGAGGGAGAGCAGTTACCTCCTGCGTTGATTTACCCCTCCTCGGGCTCAGGACCTGAAGGACAACCTCGGGGACACAGATTTCCGGCAATGACGCGGTCTTGATCCAGAAACACTTTGAAGCTACCTCAGACGGCGGTCAGCCGGCTGCATGCGGCCAGGAGAACTGTGGTGGGTGGGGAGTGCGAGCACGTGCACGTCTGCGCGCGCGCGTCCATGCGCATGCGCACAGGTGAGAGCGCGAGAGGAGTTGGGCTTTGAGGTGATTATAATGTTGCCGTGGCTGGAAAACCCGCAAATGCCAGATTCCTGTCCTGCCAAGACCCTGAATGCGAAAGACGCATGAGGAGAAATGACCAGGACAAGTGGTACCGTGGTATGTCCATAGTTAAGTATTGTGTTCCAAACCTGCAAAAAGAGTTCAAGTCCACAGCCGCCTCCGGGTCACATTGCTGTACCAACGAGCGCCCCGCCCAGACAGCCCTGGGCCTCTTCCCTGCTGATGTACTGAGGTCGCCAAGGGCGGCTGTTTGGGGAGAAGAGGGTGCAGATATGTCATGACCCTGGCTGTGTGGCTTCAATGTCCACACATGCCAGAGAGGCCCGTCGTGGTCCAGGATGAAGCAAAGGGCAGGAAGAGAAGGGATGGGGAGAGTGGCCTCTCTTATATTTTCACCCCAGGCCCCACAATGTTAAGGCCAAGAGTGCTGGCTGCCAGTGTCCCCGGGGCACCAAAACCCAGGAGCTAAGTGATCAGAGTAACTCCGCCTGCAGGTTGCCCTGGCAACCAAGTCTCAGCTGCTGGGGAAGCCTGCACAGACAGCTAGATGTCAAGGCCTGGAGGGACATAGCTAATGTGACAAATGCTTGGTTCTAAGGGTGGGTGCTAGGACCCCTCAGGGTATTAGGTACCAGTATTAGGGTTCTAGGATCCCTAACAGGCCAGAGGAAAAGATAGATGAAACCCTTTTCTCCAACGGCAAACTGTAACAACAGGGGCTCCCAACAGAAAATGCTGCTTGCTGACCTCAGGCAGACCGCTCACTTTACGCACTTATAAATTAGCGATTAGGACTCTATTTGGGAGAGTTGTTTTAAGACTTAGCACAGATGCAACATGCCTAATAGTACCCGACACATAGGAGGCCCTTTTCAGTTACTTATTGCTGCATAACAAACCACACCAAACTTAGTAGCATAAAACAATAATGCTTTATTAATTCTCCACCAAGTGGTTTATGGTATTTTCCACAGAGACTCTGGGGCTTTGATACAGAACCACCCTCAATGAAGACCCTGAGTGCCAAGTCTCCAATAAGCTACTTACTGGCCACATTTCACACGTCACAGATAGTTGCTGGGGGGAGAGAGGGGTAGAATGAAGCATTTCATGTGTGACTTCACCAGGAAAAGGACCCTCGGGAGCCTGTAGCTGGTGTCCCCAGACTTCCCTTTGCCTTTTTCCTTTGCCAGTGGTGCTTGGTATTAATGCTTTTGCTGTAATAAATCAGAGCAGTGAGCACAAGTGTATGCTGAGCTCTCCTAGTGATCTACCAAACCTGGGAGTCGTCGTGAGCACCTGAAACCCTCCCTCACCCTTGACTTCCAGGCAAGACCTGGGACACCAAAGCCCCACGTGCAGGACTGGGACTCAGGACTTAAGTCATCAATGGGAATGACGGCTCCTGCTGCTAAATGCTGGTCTCCTCCCCATATGCTCCATGCTTACGCTGTAAGGACCCTAGCAGGGTGGTTGTCTCCAGGTCATTCTGTTGGTGAGCGCTGGTGGAGGAGGTACTGGGACCGTCCAGCCCAGGTCTGAGCCTCCTGGACCTTGAAGCACAAGATTGGACTCTTGCTTTTCAAGACTCAGCTGTCCTGCTTGCCCAGCACAGGCAAACACTAGGATCACAGACCCATGACCTGAGGGGGTTCCAACCCGTGGCAACAGCCTACAAAAGCACTCTGCATCAGGGCAGGCTGGGATCTCAGACCACTCCTAGGAGAAAGCGAGGCCCAGCTGGGTTATGTAAATGCTGCAACCACCCATGCTTCACACACCTCTGTCTCCATCTCTCTCCCACACCAGACCCTGATTTCCCCAGGGGTGGTGCCACATGGTGCCCTCGGGGAGTGTTGAATGGGTCTAACTTGTCCCAGGTTATAACAGCTCCCTGGGGTAGGATTAGGATTCGATTCCAGGTCTCCTGCCTCCCAGGGAAATGTTCTTGTTAGAGGCACTGACAAAGCCCCTTCCAGTCCACACCCTGCCTGCACAAGAACATCCAATGGCAAAGAGCTTACACGAGCAGGCCCTTAAGAGACACTGCAAACGGCTACAGGTCTCTGGGTCCCAGGGTTTCTAAGTTTCAGAAGGCATAGCAAACTTCTGGCCTGGTCAGTATCTACCAGCTGACCGGAAAGAACCATCTCCAAGATTCACTCGTTTGCTCTCTGAGCTGAGATTGGAAATAAATGGACAGCCACATGTAAGAGAAATGATTTAATTTTATAAAAATGTGATACTACAGCAAGATTTGATTCCCCCCCCCACCCCGGTAAGTGAAGTTTATAAAAACACCTAGAATAAAAATTAGAACCATAGTCTAATAAAAATTAGAAACCTTACATTTCAAGGAGAAAGAGTCATTTAGAAAGACAGTGAAGGAAAAACAATGAGCAGCAAAAGCAGCAGCAATGTGGGGAGAAGGCTGGTTCTGCTGTGATGACAAAACAGTGATGGACCAGTGTGAGCCTGACCTTTTGCACCAGGCCGAGCTGGGGCATGGGGGACAGGGAGGGCAGTGACCACGAGAGAGGCAGGAGGGCTTTCCAAAAAGGACATACTGATGGCTCAGTGGAGGCAGCAATGGCCTCCTGCATGTTACAGGCCCACAACCCACGGGGCAGTGATTCACAGCCAAATCCCTAAGGACCAGCACCGTCAGGCTGGCTTCTCTGTCTACCTGTCCCCAACCAGGTCATGGTGTCCCCAACCAGGTCCACAGGTCATGGTGTCCCCACAGTGAGCTCGGGGGTGGGGGACTCATCGGAACAGCCAGATAAGCATGGTAAACTTGCCAGGGAGACCCAAGACAAGCAGACACCAAAGGCTACATACAAAACACTTTCTGAAATATCTGCACCATAGACAAGGCAGAGGACACCACCTTGGAGAGACAGGCTGGGTACCCCCGGCAACATCCCCCAGCCTTTCCTTCTAGAAGGAAGGTCCTGAGGCTGGCTGCCGGAAAGACGTTGGGAGGATTCTTGACTACATGCTGAGGTAGTCACACTGTGACTTGCACAGGTAGCTGAGAATGGTCTCCAAAAATGCAGGGAGGGCAGGCAGAAAAGCTGCCGCAGAGAGAAAAGGCTAACTAACACATATAACAGAAGGAACAACGCCACCAGTGGGCCCAGAGATGATCAGTGTGGCCTGGGGTCAGGGGTGGCCAGCGGCAGGGCCCACAGGGACCCTGGGCACACACAGCACTTGGACTACTTGATGATGCAGCGGTGTGAACAGAGATGAGGAGATAAGCGGGTGGCTCGCAGGCCAGGGCAGCGGCAACTCGGAGGTGAGGGGCGTCCCTGCTATTGACCCACGTCATGGTGAAAACAAGCCAGAGAACCCGGGGGCCTGGGGGGGAGGAGGCCCAAGGTTCCCTCCAGCTGCGCCTCCTCTCACCTGAGCCTGGTTTAGGGGGAAGTAGCCCTGTTAGACTTGAACTTGGAAAACTCTATAAAGAGGCCCCTGCTCTGAGGGAGCAGTCAGACCCTAAGCCACCAGTGAGAGAGAAATAACAAGAAGAGAGAGCAAAGGCATTGTTAGACACCCCACCCCCACTTTTTTATGCTAATATACATGCTTTTCCTCTTCTGCCCCAGATGCGGAATTCTAAGTCAGGATGGAATGTTCTGAAGGTTTAGGAAGCAGCAGCTGTGTGGATGTTAGTATTTTCTCTGCTTCGCACATTTCTGAAAACGCCTCCTAGGTTGGAGCTCATCAAAGTCCTCAGCTTCATTTTCGTAATCCTCTTCCTGAACGATACCTGTTTAAAAAGTAAGAAACAGATACAGTGCAGAATAATGATTCTTTTTTTCACTCCACTGCAAAATATAACATCCTAGTAAAACCTAATGTCTCTATAATCGTTATTTAAAGAAAAAAAAAAAGCCAGAGCCAAAGTAAACACCCTTCTCTGGAATGTTCTTTTATAGGCTAGTTCTTCTGGCCTTATTTTAGAGGCCCCTTATATGAAAAAGAAGCCAAACAAAACCTAAACTCGACTGCAGTCTTGAGTTGTGATACCAGCTGTCTTCTTTATGAAACAATCAAAAATCACAGTGCCACCAGGGGCTATATTTTAAAGATTTTTTTGTTTTTTACTGGCACAGACATTTGTGTTGTCCAAGTCTCCTCCAGCTCCAGGGTCTGGATTTTCCAGTAGCATCTGGATTACAAAGACTCACACAATGGCATCCAGGGCAGGTGAAATATTTGGAGGAAGAAAAAATAAGGTCCCACCAAGAAAGGGCAGCCATTGGGCTGAGCAGGAGGGAAGACTCCAGACCGCAGAGAACTTGGCAAGATAAGTCTGACTGTCAAGAAAGAAACCCAACTCACTCTACACTAGCCTTCAACCCTCAGTAGGAAGACACATGCATGTTTCCCCAATGATTTTGTCTGTTTTGTTCACAAATTTGTTTTCTATCCCCAAGCCCAGAACAGTGCTGATACATTCCAGACACTCAATAAATACTGACTTACATGAGTGGTTTGCACAGGCAAACATTTATCAAGGGATGGCTTGGAGACACTTTGTCCATCCTGGAAATCACCATATGGAGCAGGAAGTTCTACTGTATGGAACTTCATTAGCAGCTCATGAGTGGCAAAAATTTTTGAGAAAGCAGCTGGCATGAGCCCCAAATAACCCTCACAGTCAGATGGGGAACTCAGACACTAGGTTGTCAATAATCTGACTCACCCAGGGGCCATGCTCCTAGATGGTGGTGAGTGACCACTGCTCACGTCGTAGGCAGCGCCCCTCACACTGACCTGGGACCCAGCAAAACCAAGAACCATGAGACCCAGAGCACCGCCCTGGGATGAAGGGCTCCTCACCTTCCTCCTTCAAGTGCATCTCTGTTTTCCGCAGCCACTCCCGCGCATCACTGACGGACGGGATCAGGATGTTGACCAGCCGTGCCATGACCTCCTCCGCTAGGGAACCAAAGAACCAGGGTCCTGAGTGAGGGGGTCGCTGCAGGGACCAGGAAACTCAGTACTAGAGCCAAAACCTCGTCTCCCAAGAGCGTGTCTCTGCCTCCCAGAGGAGAAGCATCTACCGCCATGAGCAGAAACTACCATCAGAGCCAGCTTGACACAGTCCTGTGTGTCTGTAGAGACAGCCAATGGCAAGCCTTTCAAGGGAGCTTTCGTTCAAAATGTCATTTTAAAAAAAAACTGGAGGGGGAGGGTATAGCTCAGTGGTAGAGTGCATGCTTAGCATGCACGAGGTCTTAGGTTCAACCCCCAGTACCTCCATTAAATAAACCTAATTACTTCCCCCCAAAAGAAAAAGCAAACAAAAAAAGTGATACCAACTAACATGTACTAAAACAAAACAAAACAAAAAAATGAAGTGTCTGAAGTATAGAATGATTTAAAAATGCATAACTTCACTAATTTTACACATAACTTCCACCCAGTGTTGCTAAGACATGGCTAATGAGGAAGTAATGACAAGCTTACTGACTCTGGCTGATAAACAAGGGAAAGCAAGTGCCAAGCTGTTAAAAAACAGATTGTTTCTCTTATCCTGCAGCTGGCTTCTTGGTTCCAAGGACACAGTCCAACACCAGGACATTTTATGTTCCACCACTGCTGCATCAATCCCAAGGACATACCCCAGTATCTCTTTCTTTGTTCTTTTTTATCCCCTGCCAAAGTTTCTGTTTTAGGGCTGAGTTCTACTGGAGGAAAGAGCCAGTAATAGAAGATGACTGGCACCACTGGAATGAAGATAAGATGGCAGAGCCTTCCAATAAAAGACCCTGCCGCCCGATCAGGGGCTGGAGCTGTCTGGACCAGCTGATGGCTCCCCTCTCTAAGGTTTTCTTTTTTTACTTCTCTCTCTAAGCAATAAAGCAGCTCTCTCTTCTATTTATTTATTTATTTATTTATTTATTTATTTATTTATTTATTTATTTATTTATTTATTTATTTTCACTTTTGTCCCTCTACTTCCACTGAGAATTCTTTCTCTATTGGCAGGCAAGGACCCACAGGTTTGGGGCAGACTTGCCCACACCATTTGGCGGGCTTTCTAGTTGGGGTACTTTCTAAGGAAATCTGATTCAAAGCCTACATAAGAATTCTTAAAGGCCCCCACTGGGTGTGGCATAAGAGCCCTCCTAAAAGGAAGAGACTAGCTACCCACACCTCTAGATCTCAGTCAAGGGCTCAGCACATAGTAGGTACTCAAGAAATGATCACTGACTAAATGAATGGGGGAAACTTAAAGAGTTTCCTCAAGACTCAAAAACACTCTCCCCAAATCCATTCCATAGAGTTGGGGAGTAAATTCTTGCCTGTCGCTCCAGAGGAAACTATCCTGGCCCAAGACAATCACACCCTGTTAATTGGGGAGGGTGGTCCAAACCACGGGGCTTTGCTGCAGTTGGAAATCCACTGTCTCACTTGTATTTCTGCCAATGCCAAGATTCCACCATCCCCAGGTCAGACCTGGAGCACAAAGGACTCGACTGGGACCTGCGTTCTCAAAGCCTGGGTTCTAAGACCATCTGGGCCCGACTTCCGAGGACCCTCACCGTCAGCCCAGGCCTTCCGCCTGTAGAGATCCTCCACTGCGTCCAAAACCCTCTTGATGTTCTCCTGGACCTTCCCCTGCAGCATGTGGCTCTGCTCTTTGGAGCCCAGGTGGCTGCGGACCCACACGCTCTGCTCGATGTCCTGCACCACCAGCTTGCCTTTCTCAATAGCCGGGTCCACCCTCTCGCGGAAAAATTTCCAGTACTTCTGGTAGGCCACTTGCTGCTTGTGGTGGCCTTTCAGGCGGATGTGCTCCTCGTAAGACTCACTGTTCCTCTCCCGACCTTCCTCGTCGTTCAGCTCAGCCCCGGAAAGGGCCACAGCCCCAGAAGCTGCTCCCTGAATTGCCTGATCCGGGCCAAAGTAGTTCCCTGGACTGAAATAGTTCTCGGGACCTCGATGAACTTCACTCCGCACAGGTCGCACTGGGTCCGGTCCACGTCGGCCTTTTTGAAGTTTCGGGCCACCGGCTCCCCGCTCTCCTCCTGGAAGCGCTCGGTCTGCGCCCCTGCCCTCCTCCTCCAGCTGATGCACAAGGACACCACCAGGCATGCCCTCCTCAGCTTCCGCTGGATGGAAGCCTTCCGCTGCTTCTGCGAGAGGATGGCGGCCAGGAGGTGGTGGTCCCGGTCCTCAGAGGCCAGCTCCTCCGTCTCGTCCTGACCGAACTCACCCTCTGGCTCGGCAAAGTAGCCCACGGGGTCCACAGAGAGTAGGCGGTTCAGTCTGACCTCCTCGTGGTAGAGGCCGCACACCCCGGCCCCTTTGGGGTGCCCGCTGTCCCATCGCCAGTGGCAGTCCATCAGGTACTCTTCGTCCCGCTCAAAGAGCAAGTCCTGCAGCGCCTCTGCCACGGACTTGACGTTGCCCGCCATCAGCACGCGCTTCACCACTCTGAGGAGTCTCTCAGGGACCTGGTCCGGGCAGTCCGTGCTCATCAGCTGCAGGCTCGCCTCGATCTTCTGGAAGTGGCGGGACAGGAGAGGCTTGCAGGACGGCTGCAGAAACTCCTCCGCATTCAGCAGCATCACCAGGCACAGCACCAGGGTCCGCTCTGCTCCCCGGAGACCACATAGTCTATTTCACTGAAGGCATCAAGCAGGACGTTGAAGTTCGCGTTCTCCCAGCCGCACAGCACCTTGACGAGGTAGGACAGGTGTAACTGGAAAGCCTGAATGGCTCTGGTCACGTCCTTCGGTCTGTACTCCTGAATGATGGAGAACACGTCCCCGGGCTCCCTCTTGCTGAACAGGAACTCCCAGTAGTGCAAGAGCGCGATGTAGCTCTTGGGGAGGCACAGGATGGCCTTCTTCCAAAGACGGGCCAGGACTGCCCCACAGTGGACGAACTGTAACTCCAGCAGGGCCACTGTGTTCCCGATGCTAGGGATGAGTGGTTCCTTACACCTCTTAACAAGGACGTTCATGAAACGGAAAAAGCGCCTCTTGTAGCCTTCGGGGTTCCTGTGCACGTACAACTGCTGGATGGAATCCTCCAGCAGCCGGATGAAGCACAAATGGGTCTTCTCCGCACTCTCAGCATCCTTGTTGGGCGCCAGCATGCCGAACTTCCCTTCTATTCCTTTCGTCCTGCTGCCCCTCCCGCTTCCCCTTTCCTCCTTGTCCGCCTGGAGGGCTTTGAGTTCCCTGTTGTAATTGTCCTCCTCCCGGTGGAGCAGCTTTTCAAGCTCCTCAGGATAGCTGGCAGAGAGGAGAAAAGCCTGCATGGCGCTCAGCCACAGGTCCGTGGACTCCCGGCGGCTCCGGGGCCGTTCGTTTTGAAACACAAAATGGACGTACTCTTTCAGGGCAGACTTGTAGGAGCGGAAGGACTTGTAATGCGGCTTGAGGATTTCTCTGCACGCCATGGGGTTTTCCGACAACACTCTTTGATGGAAATGCTTGGGGAAGAGGACATTCAGGAAGGATTTGCAAAAGCCATACTTATCCGTAGACAAAATACAATCGATTTCTTCAAGTTCTTCAGCTAAGCTTTTGGGGAATACTTTTTTGGCTTCCAAAAGCAGTCCGTTGATCGCCACTAGGTGTATCTTTGTCTGAACCACGCACTTGGCCTCACAGCGCCGCAGAGGCCTGTGGAAATCTTCACAGTCTTCATCCTCACACTTTAAGCCGACGATAAACCTCCTGCAGACGCTCGGGTAGGTCTTCCCAAGGAGGCTCCGTGTGATTTGACACAGCCTGCTCAAAAGGTGTTTGTTGATGGCTAATTTCACCTGGTCCGTCATAATCAAGAAATGCTCTTTCACTTTCTTCTCTCTCAAGTTCACATCCAGGTCGAAAATTATTCTTAATATGGGTCCAGGGTCGTTCTGAGCTATCTGGCAATACTTGGCATCCACCTGGGAAATCCCAAAAAACTCAAAGCAAGACTTGACCATTTCCTTCTCTGCATTGTTGGTCACGCTTTTGAGGGCCCTGACCAGATTGAGGAGGACTTCCAAGCCCCCTGGAGCCAGGGCCAGGACACTGTCAGAGTCAGCCTCACACTGGCTGGCGGCTTCGGAGAGGGCCTCCACCGCTCCTGCGGAGTGGTTGAGCTTGTCAAACCTCAGGAAGGCGTCCTTGAGCTTCTGAAAGTCTCTCAGGATCACCCCCTGCAGGAAGTGAGCCTCCGCGATGCCGGATGCCTGATTGGTCTGATGGCAGAGCTCAAGGGCTTCTCTAAGGATGGCCTTGGTCTGGTCCACATCCGAATCCCTGGCCACGTTGAGGCGGGCGGCCGCCAGCAGACACGAGGCCTGGAAGTCCTTGTCGGCGGTGAGCCTGGCCGCCTCTAAGAGGCAGCCGTGTTGCTTCATCAGGAGGGCAGCCTCTTCTCTTCGACCTTCCCTGTTCAGGAGGTCTGCAGCTTCCGCCAGCCGCTTCCGAGACTTGAGGAACACCAGCTGGTCCTCTGTGTCCAGCTTCGAGAGCACAGCCATCATCTCCTTTATCTTATTTGCACTCAAGTACTTGGCTGCAGCTTCCAGGTAAAACTGACTGGCTGAGTAGGAGAGCTTGGAGATGGGAAAGGTCTTGGTCCTTAGCATTTCTTCATACCTGCAATGACAGGCAACACCAGTGTCAGCTCATTATCACCCAATCGGTAATTGACAAAACAGAGCATAGAGCAACTATGAAATGCCCACATGTCAATATGAACCTCAAAATAGAACCTAAAGTTATCCAGCATCTTTAGAAAGGCTTCATTTTACACTGATACAATTCTTTATTCTCACAGGAACAAGGCATTTGTATGTCTAACTAATGAAGCAGAGTAGAGTTGGAATCTAAGCAAGTGACAGTTAAGTTTGAAAGTCAGTCTGTAGGGCAAAAATTATGCAGAGCAAAATTATCCTTGGAAAAAAAATTCCTTAAATTTCGTAACAGCATGCTACTGGTTTTGGGTATACAACCCTGTTCCATTTGATATGTGGTTATTGAGAAAAGGGAGACGGGGGCTTGCACACACATTAGTCTTTTATTGTCCAACCTGTGACTTTTCTCTTTTGCCAGGTATGTGTGGGGTTACATACACACCCTTTATCTTCTTCTTCTGCCCCTTTTCCTCATGACAGTATCAAAGCTTTCAAGGAATTCCTGACCTATCCCCAAGGCTACCACTCAAGTGCAAGGAGAGTGACATGGTCAAGTCACTTTAGAAGAATAGGGTACCACCACCCAAGGCAGGCTGTCCCCAAGGAGCAACAGGAGGGTGGGGTAGGGGCAGGTGGGGGAGGAAGAGGAGAAAACACCTACTTTTCCACGGCCATAGCAGCTTCTTCAAATAGCTCCTCTTGGCAGTACATTTTGAGGGCTAGATCAAATTCCTGAATCTGCTCAAAGCACCTGAAAGCATCTTCGTAGCACTGGCTTCGCTTATAGAAATAGGCGGCATCTCTTATCTAGGACAGAGTAAAATTTTACTCTTAGAATATTCATAACATAATCTTAAAAGTAAACTGATACTATGAATAATAAAGAGGATGGTTGTGTATCTGCTATGTGTTAGAATCCAGTGAAAAACACTAAAACATAGGGAATATTAGGAAAACTAATTCTTTACAAGAAAAAAATTAAGTGAAATCCCAACCTCACACCATACACAAATGTAAGCTCCAGATGAGTTAAAGATCTAAATGTGAAAGCTTACTGGAGAAGAACGTAGGAGAGTATCTTTGCAACCTTGAGGTAAAGAAAGTCTTCAACAAAACCCAAGACACACAAACTTCAGGGGAGAAACATGGATTTGATTACAGCTGACCCTTGAACAACACGGGTTTGAGCTGCATGGGTCCACTTATATGTGGGTTTTTAAAAAATAGTAAATACTACAGCACTACATGATCTGCAGTTGGTTGAACTCGTGATGTGGAACCAAGGATACAGAGGAACCTCAGATATGGAGGACCAGTGCTCACAATGCCTGGCACAGGCTAGGGGGTCTACCTATATGTTGAATATTGAATTTCCTAAGTCAACTGGCTGCACCTGAGGTCCAAAGAGAGAACAGAATGAAAATGAAACAAAAACAAAGTACCTGGGCCAGGCCCTCTAATAAATCTTAGCTGGGTTTTATTTAATGAGACAAGCTACACAAAATGCCAAAATACAAAAAAGACTGGAGTGTGGTTATTCTACATCCAGAGACCTCACGGACCAGGGAGCTAGCTACCAGCTGCATCCTGCCACGTCAGTCAAACCCATAACCAGAACATCTCACCACCATGTCTCTTTTCCTCTCCTTGACAGTGCTGACCACGCAGAAGAAAACCCCTGTGTGAACACAGGCCCTATCAGGTGCGAGTGTGTGCCCAACTGGACCAAGAGAGGAGAGGGCTGGCTCCAAGCAGTCCCCCTGCTTAGGTCACTTGGCTCCTGCCACCTGGAGGAAGAGTCCTGAGATGTTTCCAGGAAACCGTGATGCTATTTGGAGAGGCAGCAAACAGGCAAGGTGGAGGAACCCCTGGAAAAAAGCTTAGGCTCCTCACAAACACTTCTCCTAGGGGGTTAGCACCTGTTGGGGGGCTGGAAACAGGCAGACGGTTTGGCCTAAGGATTTTGCAAAGTCTGGTCTGTTTGAATCATGCTGGTTAGATTGGTGAGATGACCACAAGAGGTCTGAAGCCGGCCGAAAGTTGAATACTCTTCAAGGAAGGGGTCTGAGCAGAGAAGGGGACCAGACTCTTCCCCAGGGGGGCTCAGAGCTGCTAGAATGTGTTGTGAAAGACAGAAGGAGTTATCCCCAGTAGTCAACCCTGGGGAAGTGGAGGCAGGCGGGAAGGCTATGTCTCCGGGAGCAGGGCTGCCTCCACATTCTGAAGGCACCAAGGTCATGGAGACGGGCATGGGGGCCAGATGCACAGCCTCCTGGGCCCTACTCTGCTCTCAGAGGCAGAGCTCAGCAGGCGGTGGGAGGCAAGGTGAGCAGACGACAAAGTGGTCTCTGGCTCAGTCAGGATGGGCACTAGCAGGCAAACGGGACAAGGGACAGTGGCAAATTCAGGTCTGTCCCCTGTTGCTTAGGGCCCAAGGGGGTGCCTTGGAGATTGGAGGGTGGAGGACGAAGGAATGTGGAGTTTGGAAACCACTCTAGTTCTGGGACTCTTAGGACCCAAACGTCCACCCACACTGAAATCTCCATTCCACCCCCTCCTCTCATATCCTGATTAGTCACATCTCTCAGTAAACATGGGGTGGGGCAGGCAGCATGGGGAGGGCCTTAGCTCCTCTAACACTGACCTGCAGCCCAATGCCCAGGGTGCTGTGAGGGTCCAGGAGTTACTCCTCTCTCCCTACTGGACGGTCCTAAAGCCTGACCCAGGGGGAAATGCAGCAGCTGCAGCTGGGCACCCTAGAGCACAGCCCTCACACACCCTGTGGTGAGGGCCAGAAGCTGCCTGTCCAACCCACAACCACTGATACAGTAAAAATGAACTGCTTCCCATTATTCACAATTGCCAAGACACGGAAGCAAGTGAAGTGTCCATCAATAGAAGAATGGATAAACAAGATATGGTATATATACATATATACATACGTATATATACACATACACACAATGGAATATTACTTAGCCATAAAAAAGAAGGAAATTTTGCCATTTGCAGCAACATGGATGGACTTGGAGGGTATTGTGCTAAGTGAAATAAGTCAGACAGAGAAAGACAAGTACTGTAAGTATCACTTATATGTGGAATCTGAAAAATAGAACAAACTAGTGAATATAACAAAAAAAGTAGACTCACAGATACAGAGAACAGCTAGTTAGTGGCTACCACTGGGGAGAGGGAAGGGGGAGGGGCAAGATAGAGGTGGAGGATGAAGAGGTACAAACTATCAGGTATAAAATAAGCTACAAGGATATATTGTACAGCATGGGGAATACAGCCAATATTTTATAATAACTAAAAATGGAGTACAACCTTTAAAGATTGTGACTCACCATATTGTACATCTGTAACATACAATATTACTGTGTATCAACTATATTTCAGTAAAAAATTGTTTTTAATTAAAATCTTGAAAATGAACGGCTTTCCATACAGCATGGTGACTATAGTTAATAATACTGTATTGTATATCTGAAAGTTACTAACAGTGTAGATCTTTTTAAAATTTTATTTATTTTAATTTTATTATTCTTTATTGACGTATAGTTCCCTTGCGATACTATATTAGTTTCAGGTGTACAACATAGTAATTTGATATTTTTTTATAGATTACACACCATCAAAGTTATTATAAAATATTGGCTGTATTCCCTGTGCTGTACATTACAGCTTGTAACTTACTTAGTTTATATTTAGTAGTTTGTACTTCTTAATCCCCTTCATCTATTTTGCCCCGACCCCCTCCCACTCTCCTCTGGTAACCACAGTTTGTTCTCTGTACCTGTGAGTCTGTTTCAGTTTTGTTATATTTGCTTGTTTGTTTTATTTTTTAGATTCTGCATATAAAGGAAAGTGATCTTAAATATAACTATGGGTGGTGATAGTCATCAACTAAGCTTACTGCCATGATCATTTTGCAATAGATGCATATATTGAATCATTATGTTGCACAGTTAAAACCAATATAATGTTATACATCAATTATATCTCAATTAAAAAAAAGAAGAAGAAAAACAAATCACTAAGAAAACTGTCACCACTGGGATGTCACAGCAATGAACGGCTTACTTTCCTCCTGAGTGTTAATCTCGCTGCAGGTAATAACTGTTTGTGGCCGGAGCCAGCCTGCTGACTGCACTGTGAGTCGCTGTGCTCTGGACCAGCAGCTCCGTCCACCAGCATGTCCACCATGATGGAAATGTTGTATTCCATAGAGCACTTGAGACGCGGCTCATGAGACGGAGGTACTGAATTTTTAAGTTTATTACATTTTAATTAACTTAAAAATGTTTAATTAAGTAGCCACACATGGTTAGTGGCTGTCAGATTGGTCGGTGCGGACCTAGGGTAACTGCTGGGAACACAGAGAAACCACCATGTAAATGCTAGACTGTCCCCCCAGGCTGACTCCAGACTGAACACAGAGAAAGAGAAGGCAGGGATATCTAAAACCCATCTTCCCTTTGATGTGAACATTCAGCCTCCCTGTAGTTAATATTGGGTCTCAAATATTGACACATGAAGCAAGTCAGACAGAGAAACACAAATATCATATGATATCACTTATATGTGGAATCTAAAAAAAAAAAAAAGATACAAATTCTGTTTATAAACCAAAAACAGATTCACGGACATAGAAAACAAACTACGGTTAGCAAAGGGGAGAGGGACGGGGAGGGATAAATTAGCAGCTGAGGATTAATAGACACACATTACTATAAATAAAATAGATAAAAAACAAGGACCTACTGTACAAAACAGAGAACTATATTCAATTTCTTGTAATAACCTATAATGGAAAAGAATCTGAGAAATATGTGTATGTATGTATATGTATAACTGAATCACTTTGCTGTACACCTGAAACTAGCATTGGAAACCAACTACACGTCAATTAAAAATTAAAAAAAACCCCAAACATTGGCACAGACATGGGCATACACACAGAGTCCATGCATCCATCTACACACAAATGGAGTGAGTGGAGAAAGAGGGGCCACCCACTGAGTCAACAGGGCCAACCTCCCCGTCTTGACCCAGGCGGAGGCTGGGGGCCACCCTTCTGTCTGCCCAGGGAAGCCCAGTTCTCCCAGGAGCAGCCACAGGCATACCTTTCCCAGCCTCTCGCACAGCTGGGCACAGAGCTGGAACTCCTTGGCGTAGCTCAGACACTTAAGGGACAGCTTCGGCTCCTTGCACTCCAGATAGGTCTTAGCCAGTTCCAAATACTCCACCTGCTTTTCCCTGGGAGGAGGAAACAAAGCAGAGCTTCCATGGGAGGTTGACGTGCCACCTGTATATTTATAACCCACAGCTCTCATGAGAGCAAACCTGAAACAACCTCCACCCAAGACTCTTACTTGGGGCTGACTTTCTTGGATTTCATGTTCAGGGCGGTGTTGTGAGCCAAAGCCAGTTTCTCCTTCTCCAGTGCACCTCCTTTTTGGTAACACTTGGCTGCAACCTGGAATAAGCCAAAGGTTTCTGTTTCCAGCTAGGTCATGGAGGTGGCAGAAGCATGAGAGGGAAAGCATGCATTCCGTGTCTGCATGGATGGAGCACTGGGTCCCACCCCAGTCCCGTCTGAGAGGGAGAAAAGGAAAGACTATACAGTTTTCCTATTTCATGCCCATACCTGCTGCCCATATTGTGCCCCCAACCCCCTTTCTAAAAAAAAAAAAAATTCTTGGTGTTATAACAATAGCCAAGTGTTTGGTATTTCTTTCCAACTGCAACAAGGGTGGGCAGTGAGTACATTGTGGGAGCTCGGTCAAATTCCACCACTGCGACATGTTCATGGAAACACTTTCCAGACACAAACAAACACACAACAGTGCAAATTCTGTTTTCCTCTCCCTCACAACTGATTACAGGGGTTGCCCCAGTCCGTCACCTGGCTCTGCATCCATCCACACCCCCTTACAGAGTAACTGTGCAGCTTCTCCCATTTCTCTGTGGAGAGTGTGGCCTGTTTCCCCTCCCTCCTGAACTGAGCTGTGATCTGCTTTGGCCAACATGATGCAGCAGAAAGAAGTGACACTGGGCCAGCTCCCAGGCCAGGCCGAGGCCTCATGTGCCCTCATGCAACCTGCTCGGGCATCATGTGAACACACCAGGAACCCCATTCACCGCCATCCCCTGAGCCAAGAGCCAGCCAACCCCCAGAAACAGATCTGCTCGCTGACGGGTAGCTGAGGACAGCTTAAGTCACCCAGCCTAGAAGAACTACTTAGATGGACTCAGCTTTGCCTACCCACAGAACTGTGAGCTACGTAAGTGACTTGTTTTGGGGGTTGTTATGCAGCAAAAGTTCCTAACTCTCAGATGTGAGTGACTTGCTGCAGACTTAAAAGCACTTTCCCTGCCACAGCAGACAAAACTTTCCTAAGAACTTGGAATAAGAAAACACTGAGAATTCCTCTTCCCCAGGCTTGTCACATGGGAGAACCTCAAGCAGTCGCTTCCCTTAAGTTCTGACTTGCTGTGTCACTGCGTCCATCACTTCCCAGTACCCTCCCTATTCCAAGGAAAAGTAGATCATTAAAACAGCAGGACGAGTCCTTTTGAGAAATCACCGTCTTAAAACACCTGTTCAGAAGTGGCAAGAGAAACTGCAGACACTTTTCCTGTAACATGTGAGAAGTCGGACCTAAGTCTGAAAAAACATAAGTCTAATGTGAGCGTGGAGGCAGGGACAGGAAAGCAAGGATTGGTCCAAAGCTCAGCTCCAGCTGTTCTCTCAGGAAGCACCGCTTACAGCTGCAGACATGGAGCAGTCCCAGGCACCCCGGAGAGTCAGTCTCGGGAAGGGTGCATTTCTGTGCGGTCCTGGCCAGTGTGGCACTCTGCTGGTTACTTACCCCCAGGACCCTGTCCTCTCTTTGCTGCCTGATGGCAGAACCTGCCCCCCCATGAAGGGCTGAAACTACCAGAGGGGACTGCTCTGCTCTCCTAGATCCGTTCCAGTCAGGGAGGGACAGGTGACCTAGTGCTGACCAGGGAAAGGTAAGATGTCCACTGGGGACCTCATGATTTTTTTTTTTTTTTAAAGGCCACAAGAGGAACATGTGTGCCTGCACTTCATTCCTGCTTGGGATGCTGCTGAGGGGAGTGAGGTGCCTGGCACTGCTGCAGCCATTATGCAGCCAGGAGGGGAAAGCTCTGGTAAGTTGCAAACAGCACAGGGAAGACATGGAGTGAGACTTGATTCAGCTGCAGAACCAACCCTGAGACCAGACTTCTTCTTGTTGGATGAAAAACAACAACATACCCCTTTCCATGGGTTTTTTTTTTTTTTTTTTTAGCTTTTTTTTTTTTTCAACAATTTCACTTTTTTTTTTAATTTATTTTTTTGGGGGGTGGGAGGTAATCAGGTTTTTATTTATTTATTCATTTTTAATGGAGGTACAGGAGATTGAACCCCAGGCCTCGTGCATGCTAAGCATGTGCTCTACCACTGAGCTATACCCTCCTGCACTCTGTGGGGTTTTTGTGACCTGCAGGTGAAGACATCATTACTGCTCCATCACAGGAGACACACAATGCCTGGTGCCCCACCTGAGACCGTGTGAGGGGTGGGGGTGCTGCCTGTGGGGCTCTTTAAGCTGGTGTCGGTATTTCAAGAGGACTAACGGAGAGAACATTTCCCGTAAGAAGACGGCATGGGCTTGCTAAGATGGCAGGTGGCTTGAAATCGGTGAGCTCAGTTCCGGAGACAAAGCTTAACCTGTGCCCGCCAGACTCAGATTGGCAGTGAGGTCCATGCCTGATCAGTTTGAGAAACAAAGGGCAGACCAATCTGTTACTGTTTTAAAATGCAGGATGATGACAGCTTCCTAGGAGACAGAGGGACAGGCCCGGATGTTTCAGAAGCAGCAGCAGCACAAACACTGTGACCCCTGTCCCATCCTGGTGACACATGCCGTGATGAGAACCCTATCTGGGAGGCCTGACGAGGCCACAGGGCAGGCAGACCTCACCCCTTACCTTCCAGCACTGGTGTTTAGCGTAGTAATCTCCTTGTGCGATCCATTCTGCAGGGGTTGAGGTCTTAACAAACATGCTATCATCAAGGTCTAAAATGAAAAAGAAACGTGGGTTTGCCTCTCTGAGCATCCTTCACTTAAACCTGTTGCTATGGGCTGAATTTACCCTTGCCTCAACAAAATTTCTCAAGTTTTGAACCCTAACCCCCAAGTCCCTCCGAACGCAACTGTGTTTGGAGACAGGGTCTTTAAAGAGATTATCAAGTTAAAACATGGCAGTTGCGTGGACCCTAATCCAATCAGACTGGCGTCCTTATAAGAAGAGGAGATTAACACATACACATCATTACAGCCAGGGAGATAGGCGTGAGAAGAAACCAAACCACCAGCACCTTGATCTTGGACTTCCAGCCTCCAAAATTGTGAGACAGTAACTTCTGTTATGTAAGCCACCCAGTCTTTGTTTGGCAGCCCGAGAACACATCCATGTTGTCTGTCTAGTATTCATGTAAGATAGAGGAGAGCTTATCCAGCCAGGTTCTGGTGCATTTTGGAAGGAGGAGGTGGGTGTGAGAAAGGATGCCATTTGGTATTTGAGCTTTGGTCTACTTTTGTATGGCTATGAGTTAGAAGACAGACCAAGTTCTAATTCTTCCTTGAAAACCCAAAGCCATGTAGCTCTTGACAAACTCCCATGCCAGGGCCTTAGCAAGGGACAAGGTGATAAAATTTTACAGTATTTCCAAATGTGCAGACTTTGTCCTCCTTGCAGGAAGCCATCTGACACATTCTGGTTGGTGGACACAGACCATGACAATCACCTGCTGCTGGTCCGTCTGCTATTCTCACCAACCCGTGGTGACTGTACTGGCCCGCTCTCCTGAGACCCTCTAAGTGTCATCAGCAGTGGTGACACTCCCTGCAGATTCTGAGTCACAGCTTCATGAAACACCTGAAAGACTGAGTATCGAGACAACACAGATGCCGAATCAGAGACACCCAGGCCAAGGGTTGCCAACTGGAGGAGCCAGGCGGACACGCCAGCTTTGTTTAGAAGGTGCAAAAACACACACGAATCCTTGCAGCCTGACCCTCCCTGCTGGCTGTCCACCACCTCTGTGTGCAAAACTGACTTCGCAGCATCTTGTCCTGACACCATGTGCACTGAGTGCCCTGGTGACACGTTATTCCCACAGCAAAGCCCCGAAGTATCTCTGCCTCAGGTCAGTGACCTCTGCTGGTGCCACATGGAAGAAACCCTCAATGACATAGTCACTCCACGCACCCCAAGTTCCCCATGGAAACAGATGTCCTCAAAGACTTTACCCTGTGCAACTCATGACTCACAATTACCACTATACTTTTTCTTGTGTCTTTTTGTTGTTGCTGTTTTTTGTGGGGGAGATAATTAGATTTACTTATTTATTTCAATGGAGGTACTGGGGTTGAACAGTACAGTGTTCCAGTCATGCATATATATATACATAAATGTTTTCATATTCTTTTTCATTAAAGGTTATTACAAGATATTGAAGATTCTCGTCATATTCAATATGAAGATATTGAATAGTTCCCTGTGCTATACAGAAGAAATTTGTTTTTTTTTCCATTGTGACTTTTTAATTAAAAAAAACAAAAACTGCTTAGCTTGATGACCTTTTATAACGAATGCCAGAACCTAGTTCAAGAATAAAACAGGTTTGAGCAGCAGGAAAGAATGAGAACAAGCTCGGGAGGCCACCCCCTCGTTCTCCTCTTAGACGAGGAAGAGGAGGCCCAGGGAAAGAAAGTGGGCCCTGAATGATGCCCTGTGGCTGCACAGGTGGAGAGTTCTAACGAGAAGCCCGGTTAACACAAGACTTTGACTTTTCCCATTATGCCCATACAGTCAGGTCCCAGGAACAGAACATCTGATCTTGGTCCCTGGCCGCGCCATTGGCTGTAACCAGAAATAGCCTCCTTAAAACTGGCTGGAAAACGCTCAGGAAACAAGCAAACCTCTTTGCAGCCGCGGAGCCCTGAGCTTTCCCCTCATCCTTGGAGAAATTCACCGTGGCCTGGAGGAGCCAACTCAACTGCCAACCCACGAGAAAGAGAACAGTTATCTCCTCATGAGAGCTGATTATTTCTCCCCTAGTTATGCTATCAGGAGAACGTCATTCCATTTTTTAATTAGCTAGCCTTTGCAAATTATGAAAACAATTCATGATGATGTTGGGTGTTTTTTTTTGAAACTCGGCAAACAGCACAGGAGGGTAAAAAGTGCCCACATCTCATCAGCAACCCCACACCCGCCCATCCCGGCACCAGAGGAGTCCCTGCAAACAGCTGCACCTTGATGAACACTTAGGCCGTTTTTAGTTTCTCATAATTACAAACAGGGCTGTGAACCCTCTCATGCACGTCTCCTTGAGACACGTCCTTGAAATACTCTGGATAGTATCCTTGATAATACTCTAGTATCTCTGGATAGATTCCTAGAAGTGGAATTACTGGGTCAAAAGGCACGTACATTTTTTATCCGGATAGGTATTACCTATCAGCTGTCCAAGAGCCCACACCATTTTGCCTCCCCACAACAGAGCCTATTCTCTCTAACCTTGTCCAGGATGCTCACCTTCAAAGGACAGATAAAAGACCTTCCCTGAAGGAGTTAACCCTCCCAATCCCATTTCCACCTCTGCCTCCCACACACCTTAGTGATAAATACAAATTCTCATTTCTCAGAAGAATGTGGACAGAATAGTGCTTTCAAAAAACTATCCCTTTTATACCTGATCCTGGAGTGGCTGAGAGTAACATGCTTTCTATCTGACAACCAGAATATTTTCATGACCTCTGACCTTTATTTTCATCCGTTTTCACAACTTTGACGAAATCCCTTCGCATGAAGTATTTGAAAGCAGGAGCCCGCTTCTCTGGGTTTTCGTCAAAGATCCAGAGGTTGACCCGAGCCCGGGTGATGGCCGTGTACAGCTGCTTCAGCTCCCCGTTCAGGAGCTAAAGAGGAGAACAGGACAAAGATGTGAGCCCTCTGTCTAGAGTGCGGTGTGACTCACTTCAAAGGCTTACTCGGATTTTGGAGAAGTGCAACATTTTACGGAGGACAGCACAGGCATGAGCGGGACCAGAGAGCTCACTGTGGCCGCAGCCCAGGTAAGGGGAGCTCTAGCAAGAGAGGGGCGCCCTGAGTCCAGACCCACCGTGGGGTCTGCTGTGCTTGTCTCTTTTGAAATAATTATAGATTCATAGGAAGATAGTGCAGACAGGTCCCATGAACTTTTCACTCCGTTTACCCCCATGGTTACATCCCACTCAGTCACTGTAACTTCTTTTGTAAAACTGGAGCAGTCTCCTCTGTTGTGACTATCATCAGCACTAAATTACTCCTGACCTACTGGACGATGGAGGCCTGACGGTCTCAGGGGATGATGACCTGAACTCAGGGAGGGCCTCCTTGATGAAATAATGCACATTTCAAAACAATGACGGATTTGTGGCTATCCAGAGGTTTGCATAGCTTGGCGGTGATTTGACATCTATTTCTGCAGAGCCTTCCTGGCACTGACAGAAATAACCTGATAACTGCTATTCTGTTTGTTTTGTACTCTGTATAAGACATAAAACTAGGACAGTAGCTTCTCCCAAAGGTTTTGATTTTGCTGGTTTGATTTTCTGTGATGTTGCGATCACTCAAGGCCCCCATTTGCCTCCCTTAGGCAAGAGCTCCACAGAACTTCATAGCTTTGGCCTCCTTCTTGAGGATGCAGCTGGGATGCCAAGGGGACCGGGAGCCGGGTCCCTGCACAATCAAGGCTGGGAGACAACAGTCACAGTTTCTGAACAGAGCCAAGTTCCAGAGGTGAACAGAGGTGCAGCCTACCCATGGGCCCCTCTATCAATCGAGCCCGGCTCTCTGCTGAGGAGAGGGGTCCCCAACGCTAAGATGCCCGCGTTCCCTTGCTTGTCCTCCACCCTCCAGTGCTGATGAGCAGGAAGACCCACAGCACAGGCTCCATCTCTAACCTCATTTTCTTGTCCAAGTCTCGGTTACTGGCTCCCTGTCAAGTAAGTGTGAGGACCAGTGGCAGATAATCACCTTGTACATTTCTGGATTGATGGTGAGATGGCGCCCCGGGGAGGAGCTGCGTTTCTCCAGGGGCACTTCAATCAGTGGCCCGCTTTCCTCTCTGGACTCGGAGGATGAAGGAGTAAATGAGGAAATGATCTTCCATTCCTTGTAAGCCTGAATAACAAAGACACATTAAAGACCAGCAGAATACACTTCTGAAGCTTACACCCAGCCTCCCCAGGCCTTGCGGAGAATTGAGCCCCCTTTTCCTGACATGGGGGCCAGGCCTTCAGCCCCAGCCATGAGGAGGGGGGGTCCTGTGGCCTCAGAGTGGGGGTCGGGGCCCAGGCAGGGATCAGGGCAGCTACCGGGGAGACAGCCCCAGACGCTGGGCCAAGACAGCCGCGAAGCAGGCACACGTGCTCACTTCCAGGGGGAAGGCTCAGGGCCCAAAGTGCTCGCTGCAAGCATTTCCACAAGCAGATGGAGAGAGGAAACCAGCGTCCTCACCTCTTCTCACAACATGTTTAAGGCTCAGTCATTAAGACACATGGGACAAACTGTCCAAACTAAATGATTCAACCAAGGATGGAGAAATTCGGGAGCCTTGGGGTACACTATGCAAGATGGACTCTGGGCTCAGAGAGAACACAGCATGGCACAGTTCACCTACTTATGAGCTATGTGACTTTGACCAAACATTTATTTGCTTCTTCTAGGTCTCATTTTTTTCTGTAAAACCGGGATGATAGAATGACCCAGGTTTGTTGGGAAATGAAAGGAGAAAATCAATGTGAAGTGTCCACACCATGCTTGAGAAAGACTTCATATTTTAGCCATTTTTCCCTTTATCCAAATCAAGCCACAGAACCACTGTGACTTGTAGACCAGAGTCTGCAAATTTTCTTGGTCAAGGGTCAGATAATGACTCCTTTTTGCTTTGTGGGTAGGGTCTCCCTTGTAACTACTCCACTCCACCTTTGTAGAGCAAAAGCAGCCACAGTCCGTAGTAAATGAATGGGCGTGCAGGGACCTCATAGAACGTTATTTCTTGATGCTAAAACTGAATGGAATGTAATTTTCACATGCCACAGAATATTATTTTCCTTTTGATTCTTTTTTAACCATTTAAAAATGTAAAAACCATTCTGAGCTCACAGGCCACACAAAAATAATAGACAGCGGGCTGGATCTGGCTGCCAGGACTTAAGTTTGCAGACCCTAAGGAGGCAAAAGTGCCCAGAGGACGTGCAGTGTTTAGAGTCAAGGATTCCCATGAAATTTCAGATTTCATACTTTAGTGTGTCGGAGGGAGTAGGTGGTCAGCTCTCCTAGTCTGTTCTTTTCTGTTTATAAAATGATGCTATTCTCCACCTCTGTAGCCTTTCAAGGATGATGGAAAGGCGGGGTAGGTAGAGTTCTTCACCTCCCTTCAGTTATTCTGTAACTTAAACTATATAAACACTAGGTTAAGTGCTTTAAACACCATCTCCTCAATAGGAACGGTTCTCCTACTGACTAATTAGGGGATAGATCACGATGTTATGGATCCTTTGAAGAGAAGACTCACAGGTCAGGGCAACAAGAAGCCCCTACACACACACACACACACACACACACACACACACACACACGCACAGAGTGAGCCTGCTAGACACATGGGTGGAAGACGAGTCCAGGGATGGAGAGAGGTGCTTGCCCCAGTCCATCTGCCTCAAATAGCAAACTGTTCAGCAGCCTTCACCTTGAAAGAAACCCCATGTGAGCAGCCAGACCAGGACAACTGGGGACTTCAGTGACCTCTGTCTCTCCTCTCCTTGGACTAAAGCATCTACTTCCATTTGCACTGATGCCTTTTGGTCTTGGGGTTGTAAATGATAAACTGAATGTGTGCTTTGCGCTGGGGAATGCATGACTCTACTCCCATGGCAACTGGGAAGCATCATATCGAGATTATAAACATAGGATGAAGGGGATGTTACAAAAGATCCAATTGGTCATTGTTTTAATTTCATGCAACTCACTGAGCCATTGGTGGGAGCTTAGGGTCAAGGCATCCAGGACTCTGCCATGCTAGGGTCAAGGTTAGAGAGAATAACCAGATTTTTCTTTCACACACAGAGTTGACCACAAGTTACCAATGTATCAGCCCAGAGCTCCTGGAGCTTCTAACGAGCACAAGCATACAACTGGCACTTCATAAAAGACAGGAACAACAAAGTCTTACCCCTTCCTCTTTTAGGAGAGCCTCGGTCCAACCATGACCAATGGATGTATTATGAGAAAAAAAAGTTAGTCCTCAGAGATTAAAAATGGTTCCAGGATTAATGAGAATGTATCTCATTTTATTAGCAAAAGCCAATAGAAAAGGAATGCACTTAAGGGATGGCCATGATATATTCATTGTGGAAGGTTCTGGCAGCCGATTTGCATGCAGGGCTTTAAAAGGAAGGAATTTTAGGGGAAAGACCATGAGATTTAGAACTCAGAGCATCTGACTTCATCTCCAGGCTCTGGCACCTACATTATGACTATGGGCAATTTACTTAATGTCCATGACCCCTGGCCTTATCTGTAGAATGGGGGTAATAAAAATACAACCTCAGAGGGTCAGTGGAGGATGAACTGAGACAATGTATTAAAAAAGCACGTTATAAACTGTAAAGTGCCCGTAGCAATATTAGTTGTAGGTATTATCAAGGCAAACGTGACATTTTTTAAAAGACTAGACAAAAGAAAAATATGGACTCCATTCAAAGGGTTAGTTCTGGGGCAGATTTTTAGGGAGTCAAAGCTAAGAATGCTCCTGACTTGGGTATGAAAATAGCCCCTTCGAGCACGTGCCATGTGCAGTGGGACATCTGCAACGAGGACCCGGGCACAGCCAACTAGGTCCCCAAAGAAGACCCCACCGCACAGTCAGCAGCCAGCCTGAGCCCCATCAAAGACGGTGGTGAAGAGACACCAGTGGCTAGGAGACTGAGGACAATGGCCTTGAGTTGGTGGCTCTCCCCGTAATGTACTGAGCTGGAGGAGAAAGACTGTCACCAGCACTCAGGAGCCAAGTTGAGACAACAGGCTGGCACAGAGGTCACTGAGTTGTCAGTCCAGGGACTCTCCGGCTGCCATTGCCTGCAAGCAGTGGTGGCGAAGCCATGCCGGAAGGAAGCTCAGGCGGGGCGGCTGTTCTGGTCTCCTGCGTTACCTGATCCCGGGGGCAGGAACCAAGGCTCATTTGTCTTCCCGGAGTTCACTCTCTCTAGGGATGACCTTGCCCAGTTTTGTCCTCGCCAGGTGGACACTGCTAACCTTGCCTTCATTTGTAAGGCTCTCATTAGAGCTTGCTCCAACTCGAGCATCCTCGGGAGTCAAGAATAACAGTCGTAGGGAAAACCGGAAGCTGGCACTTGGGTACCAGGCCTTGAGAAGAGATGAATACAAGAGAGCAGGGAAGGGCAGGGCACGGGAAGAACCAGGTCATGAGACACTGCGGAGCAACCCACAGCCCTTGTCAAAACCCACATCCAAACACACAAAGAGCCCCACACCAAATGGACAATGGTCCAAAACAGAAACAGGCACCTGTGACAAACTCTTTTCGACTCAGCTCCAAATTCTCTTCCCAGGAGTGGAAGGGTAGCTCATACAGATACATGCACCGTGGGAAAAGAACTCAGAATGACATACCTCGGAATCAGTGAAAAAGTTGTAAAGGAGGACATCGTCAAATTCTAAGCCCTTTGCTTCATAAACTGTTAGCACAAGTGCTAACCCCAGCTCTTCTGGAATTTTCTCCTTTGCCATTTCATTGGCTACAAGGATCACCTGAGGGGGGAAAAAAAAGCGAGGGAATAGAAGAGAAAAAACATCAAATTGTAGAAAGAGAAATCTAGTAACACTGAGTCGATTTCTATGGGAGGCAGAGAATGTCTTTGAAGAGAAGTACCGGTGTGGACTTGGTCAGCCAGGCTGGTGGGACTGTGAATAACAATTAGTCACTCACCCATCCCGGAAACTTCCTCATTTTGGAACAGGGGCTATTGAGTTCTACCTGGTGGAATGACTCAGCTTCTCAAAACTTTTTTCAATCACAAACTGCCTTTTATTTTATTTTATTTAAAAAAATTATTTATTTTATTTTAGTGGAGGTGGGGAGGTAACTAGGTTTATTTATTTTTAAAGAAGGTACTGGGAAACTGAACCCAGGACCTCGTGCCCGCTAAGCATGCACTCTACCACTTGAGCTGTACCCTCCCCACTTCGCCTTTTATTTAAAAACATACAATCTCAAGAAACTCACCTGATGGGCTCCAAATTCGATGGGCTGGGTTTTCCTTTTGTTGCCTCGAAGCAATATTGCCAAGTCACTCACACTACAAGACTCCAGGACAATTGGTTTGGGACCATCGAAGAGGCCAGAATCCCTTGTAAGGCGATCAAAAGATTCCGGGAAATAGAACTTAAGTAAATCTATCACTCCAGATGCCAGATTGAGGATTCCTGGGATAAAACAAAAAACATGTAACATACAACATGACAGCATGGCTGGGTTTCTTGTATTTTGTTTTCTTATTTTGGGTTTGGTTTTGTTTTGTTTTTCCTGAGAGGCAGCATTGGTCCTGATGGTACATACAGCTAGCTGCAAGCCCATTTCCAGATCCTATTAGATGATCCCTTTGGCGCCGAGCTGTACTATTCTGGGTGCAGTAGATGAAGACAGAGGTATGTTTGCTGTAGCACGAAGGTTTTGTACAATCTCATTCCTGACCTATATTCGTGTTAGAGAAAATTACCTCATGAAGAAGAGTCAAGGCGGAAATGTAATCTAAACAATTAGAGCTGTTAGAATGCCAATACAGGCGGCTAATGTAGACGGTAAAAAAGCAAGAGTTATTCCATCCCCTGTCATTGGTATTTAGCGCACCAGAGACGTTACCTGGTAAGAGCAGTGCTGGATGTTAGCTGGGACATCACCCTTTCTGCCAGGTGTATTCCCAGCCGAGACAGGACTATACTAAGAAAAACTGTCACACTGGATAAAGAACTTTCCATTGAGCTTTCTCCCTGGGTCCCATTTTTGTCTAAGCACTGAAGTAACATCGACAGTGATGCTGACTGTACAACAGGCACCTTCCTAAAAATCATCCCTTTTTAATCCTCCCAACAGCCCGATGAGACAGACCAGACAACCCCACTTTTGCAAACAGAGACGCTGAGGTCCGAGAAGTTAGGAAACACCTCCAAGTGTCAGGATTTGAAGCTGGTCTGAACACAGACCATCCTGGGTCTCCCACTATTCTCAGGGGCCCTGTGCCGTTTGCTCGACACCAGATAGAATACTATGAAATGGGCACATGTGTCCCCATTGCAGTTATCAAGGAGTAAAGGGAAATTTCATCATCCAGGGCTACTATTATCAAAAGTACACAGTTTAAAGAAATTGAAAGCACAAGTTGAAACTGTTGAATCTGATCTAACTCAGCTGATATTGTGGTTCAGAGATTTACATTAATGAAAGAATCAGAAAAAGGCACGTAAGTGTTCACTGTGGTGAAAAACTGGAATCCACTTAAAGGACCTTCTAGGGAACTACATAAATTATTTTATATAAACATACTCAAAGAATAAAGGATGATTCAGCCACAAAAAACTTGAAGCACTAACACAGGCTATAATACGGAAGAACCTTGGAAACATGATGTGAAGTGAAAGAAGATGGGTATAAAAGGTCACATGTTGCATGATTCCATTTATCAGAAATGTCCAGAATAGGCAAATCTAGAAAGTAGACTGGTAGTTCACAGGGTTAGGGGAATGAGGAGAGACTGCTAATGGTTTTAGGGTTTCTTTTTGGGGTGACAAAACTGTTCTGGAGTTAGATAGTGGTTATGACTGCACAATCTCATGAATATATTATTTAAAAAACCCCACCAAGTTGCACATTTTAGACAGATGAATGTTATGCTGTGTGAATCTCAATTTAAAGAATAAAAAATGGGGAAATATTCACTAAACATATATTCACTACATAATCAATAAATACATACATGCGTGTGATAAATGCATATATGTATAAGTAAAAAGATCAGGAGGAAATAAAACAAAATGTTAGTTGTTAGCAGCCTTACAGGGAGCTTGAATTTTTTTTTTAACATTTTATGTGTTTTCTAGCACATCTTATTGGGGCTTTTTCTGGTTCTATACACAGAAATCACACAGCCTTCCCTCCATCCTAAGAGAAGAGGTGGAGGGAGGGCATAGCTTAAGTGGCAGAGTGCACGCTTAGCATGCATGAGGTCCTGGGTTCAATGCCCAGTACCTCCTCTAAAAATAAATAAATAAACCTAATTACCTCCCAGCCACCAAAAACAACAACTAAGAGAGGAGGTGGGAGATGGGGTTTACGCAGTAATCATCTGTGTGGGTTGCTTAGCACAGCAATTTAAAAAAAAAATTCAGTTTGCAGGAACAATTCCCTTCGCCATTCTCTACTTTGCTGATCATAAAGGCTGCTGTCCCTATACCAGTGGTGCTGAACCAGGGGTACACATCAGAATAAGGGGCTCATTCAACTGCTCGTGCCAGGTCCTCTCCACAGGATCCAACAACGAAAAAGGGGGTGCCTTCCAGAGCCATGTCCTGAGGACAGAGAAATGTGGGTTTTGGTCACCCGACCCCTCCAACAGTGTTGGGGGATAGGAGTTCTATAAATGCTTCCTGAACGGATGAAAGAAGGGCGGCGACTAAAAATTCCTATTAAGAGCATCAAGTTCCTTGGGCCAGTTCTTCCCACACAACACAAGTGGAAGACCACAGAAGGCCACGAAGCTGAGTTGCTCAGATGCAACCAGACCCTGTGATGGACAAGCAACATCAGGAGACTTTGAGAGCCCTGGAAACCAGGCTGAGCTGTGTGGTACATGCTGCACTCTGGGAGGCCACCTGGCTTCTGACCGTTTTTCTGAATCCTTGGCTACACAAATCAGAATTTTAATCTAATTTTACACTGGATGTATGTACGTGGGCGAGTGTGTATGTGTATGCGTATATGTGTGTTTGGGATGTGTGTGTTTTCTCTCACCATCAGACTATAGCCTACCAAATGTATCTAGAAAAAGAGACACCAGGGGGAGGGTATAGCTCAGTGGTAGAGTGCTTGCTTCGCATACACGAGGTCCTGGGTTCAATCCCCAGTACCTCCATTAAAAATTAATAACTAAATAAACCTAATTACCCACACCCCCCAAAACAACAACAACAAAAACCTACATCAGGCATAAATACTGAAATGTTAGAAATATTCCCATTAACTTCAGGAATAACACAGGAATATGACAGGAAAAAGAAATGACAAGTATAGGAAAGAAGATGAAAACTGCCCTTATCTGCACCAACATGCCAACCTCTAAGAGGCAGAAGTAGGAGGAGTGTTCAGCAAGATTGTGAGACACCAGATCAACATACAAGAACCAGCAGCTTTCCTCTCTACCAGTAAGACGTGACTGGAAAATATAAAAAGAGAAAAAAGGTATAGCCATGATTATGACAAAAAGTATAAGGTCCCCAGGACAAATCTAACTGCTGGGGAAAATGTCTGGGGAAAATTATAAAGTATCACAAAAGGCAGTAAAAAAAAAAATCTAAATAGAGAAATATGCCGAGGTTCAGAAATCCCTATAATGTAAAGATGTGAATTCTTCCCAAAGACTGAGAAATTGAATGAAATTCCAATCAAAAGCACAAAGAGTCACTGGAGAAGTCTGATAATACAGTAAGATAGTACGATAGCAGCATAAGAACACAGTGAGCATTCTATAAATGATAAAGGAAATATTCTGGCATTAGTGTCCCACTATTTCAACCCTCTGTGTCTTCATAAAATGGGAATGACGCCTACCTTGTAGGATTGTTGTGAGGATTAAAAGCAGGTACTATATGTGCTCAGCATCGTGCTTGGCACAGAGGAGAGGCACAAGTGAGATGCAAATCAAAAGCGCCTGAGTGTGTGTCATCTCCCACCACCTCCCACCTGCCTTTTCTTGCTTCTCCTTGGGAGAAAAGCTGCTTTCAGGATTAATGATTTGTAATTGGTGAATTACTTTATCTTGCATAAGCACGTAGTTCCAAAGTGCTGTAACAAAAGTTCTCAAGCAGTTTAAACGTTCCCCTGAGATGTTTTCATACCATGGCCAACACCTTAAGATGTAATAACTTAAAGGTCCACTTCCATTTAACCACAGCTTAAATGATCAGCCTAAGAGTAAGTACTGGCAGAAATCATAAGATCTCTTTTTCATGAGGGTAACCACTAACAAACTCCAAAACAGTGTCCTTATTCCAGCTGGGTCAAGGGCCTGACAAAAGCTGGACCACAGCTTCAAAAGCAGCCCAAGGTCAGTGCCCAAGCACCTCCCTCACAGGCAAGCCCAAGGCACCGACATACCCGAGTGGGACCTGTAGTTCTGGTACAGCTGGTGGATCTTCTTAGGCTTCCGCACGGCACACTGCTTGTCACCGGTGCTCTTGCTGGCGTAGTGGAACAGGGAGCGCAGGTCGCTGAAGCGGAAGGCCACGCCCTTCATGATGGTCTGGGCCGTGTCCCCGGTGAGGAACATGGCGTTGGGGTCATTGATGCATTTCATCAGCAGCGCCAGCTCGGCTTGGGTGAAGTCCTGGATCTCATCACCATAGAGCTCGTGGATGGACCACGGGAGCACCTTGACCTTCGACAGTCTCCGGGACAGGTTGTAGAGGACATCCTCTTCATCAAAGTAACCTTTCTGAGACCTGATCTGCTGATACAGGCAGAAGAGGACGTAGATCTCGCTCCGGTCTTCCTTGAAATTGGGGGACCGCTTCCGCCCTAATTTCTTATATGCTTCTTCTGTCAGTCTCCCTTTGGGGGAGCTGAGAGCCTCAAAAGATCCCTTCAGAAAAGATTTTATTTCCTTCCAAATCAGTGCGGGGTTGTAGGAGGTTTTCCCTTTGATCATTTTTGGCCATATTTCATTGGCGAACACCTCATATGTCACAAACACCCGGGGGTCGCTGTCACACGGCCGCGTTTCTGCAGCCTTCTCCTCTTCGCCGTAGCCCTCCTCTGCCTCGGCCTCCTCCTCCTCCTCCTGCCAGTTGGGGATGGTCAGCTCTTCCTGCGTGGACCATCCTATGATGGTTCTCTTCAAGCTGCCATCTTCATTTCTCAGGAAAAATGGCTTGGGCAGAGAAGCATCAAGCAAGAGGAGCAGCTGCTTGGAGGTGACAAACAGTGGAAAGTTCTCATCCTTCAGGTCCTGGAGTCTGTGGACATTGGGTTCCAAGGGTTTGTAGTGGCTGGTGGCCTTGGTAGACTTGGAAAGCTCCACGAAATTCCTCTGCACCTCCTGGCACAGGACGTGGTTCTTGGTCACGAAGATCTGATGTAAATGCTCCAGCTGGTGGGGCTGTTCTGGGGTGCATCCCTCCGCCCCTTGCCCAGGGCCCCCAGGCTCCTCGCTGGCCCCGCGGGCACAGGCTTCAGTCTCCTGCTCCTCTTCTCCGCTGTCCAGTGTTTCCACCTCCAGGGAACCTTCCTCCTCCTCCTCTTCCTCCTCTTCCTCCTCCTCCTCTTCTTCTCCCCCGCCTGGACCCTCCTTTCGGGGCTCTACTTCCAACCTTCTCTTCAGCCAGATCTGTCTGGCCAGGAGCGGGCTCCCCGCCTGCCCCGCCTTCTCCCAGTAAACGTGGAATTTCTTCCACAGCCGGTACAGGCAGCAAGTGGTCTTGCCGGTGCCGCTCCGCCCGATCAGGATGATGGGCTCCAGCGGCCGGGGGTTGAGGTCGATCACGGCGTACTCGAGCTCGCCCACGCGGAAGGGGTACTCCACGGTGGCCGTCGTGTCGTTGAGGATGTTGGAGGCCATGCTGGTGCTGAAGCTGTGGAACTTCATGATGTTATACTCCGTCTCCACGGCGCTGGCCGGCGGGAAGTACTCGGGCTCCGCGCGCGCCCCGCTCTGTTCGGCCTCCGTGTCCTCCACGTAGCAGCGGGGAATCCACTTCTGGATCTTCTTGTTGGCCGACACCTGGCCCTTGTTGATACCCTTTAGCTTCTTGCGCAGGACACAGGACAAGCCCCGGTTGTAGGCGCTGCAGATGGCCTGGATGGAGTCCGGCAGCCTGTCGTGATCCAACACGACGTCCCAGATCCGGATGATTTCCGTGTAGACCCGCCCCACCTTCTCCGAGGGGTGCGCGCCGCGCTCTGCGGCGATGATCTTCTCGGGGTTCTCGCTGCACCGAGGGGAGAAGTCGATGGCGAGCTCCCACAGCATCCGGGCCCCTTTGTCCAGCTTAGCCTCGAAGAGCTGGATGCTCCCTTTCAGGTTCCTCAGCCGCTTCCGCAGGCCCCGCGTCCACTCGCCATTGCCCAGATTCTGGATGGCGAGGATGATTTTCTTCTTCATGACCTTGGTCATGATCTTGCTGGATAGCTTCTTCAGCATCTCCGAAGTGCACTCGATCTCCCATGTCATGTTCTCGAAGTCCAGGAGGCAGGCCTCGACCTCTGGCAGGCTCTGGTCGTCCTGGTCGTCACTGCCCTCTGTCCCCCTGTGACCAGCAGGCACGGGCTGCCGGGCCCCGAGGCCCCCATGGACGCATCCCTCCGCGGCCTCAAGGTCACCGGGGTTGTTCCCACTGCTGTCAGAGGCCCCCGCCCCCGGGGCGCCCTGAGGCTCCTTCTCCACTTCAGGGCCAGCTCCCGCCTCCAGAGGCTCAGGAGCCTGGGGACAGGCCTCTGAGAGGGATGGATCCATTTCCACCTGCCGAATCAAAGCTGTGATGTCCTGCACGAGGCAGTCTCTCCGTGAGCTGGGCCTGGACACCCCAGGCTCCGGCCTCATCGCCTGGGCATCTGGGAGGGTCTCCCAGCTGTCAGGGACCACGGCTCCTCCGGGCGGGGCTCGGGCACCGCCGCCGCAGGGTGGCAACTTGGAGGAGCCCTTGATCTGGGACGCGTGAGCTGGGGCCGCGGAGCGCAGGGGCTTCCCCGCGTGGGCGGCGGTGTCCTGGCGGCCCCTGCGCTTGCTCTCCAGCAGGGCTTTGTTCCAGGCCAGGAGCAGCGCGTCGTTCTTCTTAACGCGGTGCCGCACGTCCTTGCCTTCCTTGTTCTTCAGGTTGAAGTTGATGTCAAACTTCACCAGCAGACCTATCAGCTTCCCCATGCGCTTCAGCATGCCCTTCTGGAAGAGGATGTGCATCAGCGTGTTCCCGCTGCTGTCCTGGTTGTTGGGGTTGAGGTAGTGAAATTCGCTGGGCTTGGACCAGAACAGATTCAACAGGTGATTGAGGAAGTTAAAACCGACGTCAGCTGAAAGACACAAAAACCCTGATGAGTGCTCAACAGCTCTTCTGGGGAGCACAGACCCCGTGGATTTGAGAGAGATGCCAGCCAGGGGTCCCGAGAACACGGAACTTCCCCAAGGATTTGATAACCCAGTGATTCTCAACTGGGGGCGATTTGGTCCCCAACAGACATGTGGCCATGTCTAGAGACATTTTTGAGGGTCACAATTTAGGAGGTACTACTGGCATATAGTGGGTGGAGGCCAGAGATTGCTAAATATCCTACAATGCACAGGTCACCCACCACACACACACAAAGAATTATCCCTCCCAACTGTCAACAGTGCCAAGGCTGAGAAACCCTGAAATCACCTTATAATATTCCAGTAAGATCCTTTATGTCAAGTCCCTTGAAAATGGTGTAAGTAAATGGAAAATATTTGCAGCTATGGACTTCGAAACTTAAGAATCCTTCTCAGTGAACCCACCCTGACCATTCACTGTGATGCTCACTCCTTCCCATCAAGCTACGTGTGAGGGGCCAGGAGATACGCGCCTGGCCAAGAAACAAGCCTTTTCCAGACAGTTGGTTTTCCCAGTAGGAAAGACCAAAGAGCATCGCATCAGTTCTGATATCCAGTTTCCTCCTCAAGAAAAAGACTGCTTACAAAATAAAGGCCTACCTTTGATCTCTAGAAAGATGTGGAGTGCAGCATGCAAAGGAGTGTCGCCTTCGGTGAGAGAAATGCCTCGAGGATCTGCACCCTTGGTCAAGAGGAGGAAGGCCAGTTCGAAGTCCTCATGCTTCAGGCACGTGGTGATCGGCCTCTCCTGGCTGCCCTGGAGACCCTCGGGCGAGGCTGGCAGAGGCAGAGAGAAGGGCACAGTCAGCTGCATCCCTGAGCGGAGGCACAGCCCTGCACCCCTGCGGGGCTGGGACCGCTTCTGCTCTTTATTCCAAAGCAAGAGCTGATGCTGACCCTACTTCCAAGCCCTCCCGCCAGCATCCTTTCTGGGAGGCAAGGGCTTCCCATGCACCCTCAGAGGGAAAGCCCAGCTCCTCCAAGTGCCCTGTCCATGGGCCTCGCCTCCTCTCCCATCTCTCCAGCTCCCCCTCCCATCCCGCCACAGGACCGCCATCAGCACTGCCCTGGAGTAGGGACTGGCACAAACAACTGAACTCCCAGGGTTTTCCCAGCACCGTCCCCAACACACAGTGATCAAGACGTAGGCGTGTTTCACACATCCTTTGCTTCTAGGAAGCTCCTTCCCGAAAATGCCCTTCTGCCCTCATTTGTCATCTTCCCTGACACTCCTCCACCCCCACACCACCTTCCTTTTAGCTCAGTCCATGCCTCCCCTCTGCAGTGCAGGCTCCCTGACCTCCATCCCCTGCAGCCCTGTACCCTCCTGCACACAATGCCACCCGCAGCCATGTATTCACTCTCCATCCTTGGGTCCTAGCACCTGACCCCAGGGAGGTACTCGATAAGTGCCTGCTTCATCGGGAACAAAACAGGAATGCCATAAGCGCCTTCATTTATGGGCAAAGGTAGCAATGCTCCACACAAGGAATGGATTGAAGAATTAAAGCAGAAATAACATGGAGGCGTACCATCTACATCCTGAAACCCATGGGCTTTGTATGGCACTTTGAGGGTTGGGACCAAGGTGTCATCACTCCTTCTGAAGGTCATTTCCCCTTAAACGACAAGGCAGGCAGAAAAGCACACAGCCAAGGCACTCTTCCAAGAGCCTGCATCTCTGAGCTCATTGAATATTCAAAACAGACCTAAGGGGGACTATTTTCACCCCCATTTTATAAATGAGGAGACAGAGGCATAAGTAGCGTGCCCAAGATCACACAGTTAGTAGTGGCCTTACTGGGGGGCGCTGGGGAGAGGGGGTGGGAGGAGGTTGGTGTTTCCAAATTAGTTTTAAAATAAAACCCAGTCCAGCAAGATGTGTGCACACTCCAGACACACATCCAGCCAAGTGTGACTGTGCTGATTAAAGCGGCAGATGTTTCCACCCACCCATTTATCTGGCCGTTTCTTTAAAAACAAACATCTCAAATCCCAACCCGTGGATCAGAAAAGAAGGCCACACAGTTTGACAAGCACCCACATGGCACACTGAGTGCAGGGAAAAGTCCAGCTGGAGGTCAGGAGGAAATGACCACTGTGGCTACAACCGGGGCCAAGGCCCCTCCCACAGGCCTGAGGTTCCTTACACAAGAGAGCAAGGGGAGAATTCACAAAAATGCACTGACCCCATCACTGCTTCAAAATGAGAAGATATGAGGGAGGAATAGAAGAGGCAGAATTTAAAGGAGAAAGGGAAATCAAGAGGAAGTCCTGTGATGGCCTGGACTCCCCTGGGATGACCCCCGGATGCTCACTCAGCTTCAAGGACTCACCTCCGCGGTCTATCAGGTGGCCCAGGAGCTGGGTCCTCCGCTGGTCCCAGGTGCAGAGGTGGGGGAAGACCACACAGAGGTCGAGGTCCGAGAGGTCGCAGTCTTTGATGAGGCAGTCCCCGAGCGGCAGCTCCCCGCTCGCTTTGCGGGTCAGCAGCAGAAGCACCTCGGGCCATCTCTGTTTTTCCAGTAAAGACTTGATGAAGGTGTTGGCACAGTCGCGGTTAATGTCATAGACCAGGTCAGGAGGAATTTCTTTCAAAAACAAGAATACATCACACTCCAAAGATGGTTTATGTGGTTTCTGCTCCCAACAACAACCCAACACATCGGTACAGAAATACCCCAAGTTACTGGTCAGTATTTTCAGGTCCCGGGGAACCATAAACAAGTACTTAGTTACTTCGGGCATGCTACTCAACCACACGTGAACCTCAGGGCCAGCACCGGCCCTGTGAGCTCCTTGGGAAGGCTGGAAATACCTTAAGGAAGTAGAGCCTTAGTCAACAGAAGAAAGAAACATCTGTGGCATTTTTTGAAAAAGGATGATATATGCAAATAACAGTTCCAGGAGGATGCATGAAAAACAAGTAACAGAGTTGGCCTCTGGGGATGAGATGTGGGGACTGAAGTTCAGGGGTAGATGACAGATTTTTCACTGAAGAACGTTCTGTGTTGATTGAATGTTTTACATGTAGATCATGACATTATTTCAAAATCAGTGTTTTAGAGGGGGGAGGGGATAGCTCAGTGGCGGGGTGTGTGCCTAGCATGCACAAGGGTCCTGGGTTCGATCCCCAGTACCTCTATCAAAACATAAAATAAATCTAATTACCTCCCCCCTTCCACCAATAAAATAAAATTAAAATAAAATAAAGTGATGCTATTTTTTAAAATAAATAATTAAATAAACAAATAAATTTTTTTTAAAAGATATGAGAGAAGGGTTTTAAGGAGCCTAAATCATCCTTGGGCATGACTGAAGGCTGTGAGGAAAGTTACCTTGCAGTGAAGAAAGAAGGCGTAAGAACCTCTGAACCACTTCTTGCTTCAGAAAGTTTTTCTGCAACCGGCTTCCTGAGTTCATGTAGGTCACCAGCTGCTCGGAGGCCTTCCGGAAAATGTCGCTTTCGCTAGCGGGTCCCTCACCGTTGCTCAGACCTGCAAAACACCCCCAGGTGCTGCTTCTGACTGCAGAGATCATGGCAGCAGTAAATGGCAGAGATGACCACACCTCTCCATCCCTCTCCGTATCCATGTGACTTCGAAGTGCCAGCCACTAGAGGACCCCGCCCCAGCCTCCTCCGGCACCCTAACCTCCAGTTCTGGCCTGGCTTCAAGACTTGCCGTGACTGGGAGAAGACTGTGGATGTGATTTTTGTGTCAATTCTGAGCCTAGGATTTGAGAGGCCTTGTTTATGAGTTCTGTTCAGGTCTAGGCTAGATAAGAAACATCAGCCCAGTCATCCAAACTGAGGCCCCTTGGATGTGAAAGAGCCTAGCTAAGATCAGCAAGAGGCAGACACCTGAAGGAGTTCCATTAAGGCTGTGAGAATAGCCCAGTCTCAACTGCTGGATCCTGAGCTAACTAAGTGTTTGCTCCTTCAAGCTACTAAGTTTGGGGGTCGTTTGTTACACAGCCGTAGGTAACTGATATAATGGTTCAGGGACATGACAGCAGGAGGATGGCTTAGCGCAGCAGCAACATCCAGCCACGTGGCAGCTGCCCACGCACCTTACTGACAAGTGGAAAAAGCCAAGAGTTAAGGAGCCAGCTCTCTGGGCAAAAATGGGCAGACACTATCCCCTTGCTTCAGTTTACTGAGAAAGGAGTCATGATTCAAAATCACCCACTGAAGGAAGGCTGGAAAAAGGGTAAATGTTTTATTTGGTATCAGATGATACACTCAAAAAGCCCTCCTGGTTAAAATGGAATTTTACTGCACAGATAACTGGACATGTGTTTTCATACCCAGTGAGACAGGCCTGGCCCACGGCATACGTGCTATCACATTGTGAAGAGGTGAATGTGTGTTCCATGCCATGTTCTAACAGGACGGGAGCACTTTAAAGGAGATGGACTATGAAAATGAGGGGGAATAAAAGCATCCCATCATCAGACAGGTCTCCCAGCAGCAGACCCCGAAGATCACAAACAACTGTGAGAAAAACAAAGGCTGCAATTTTGTTCTTGATCCTGAGGACTTTGGGGCACCAGCTGCCAGAGAAGGTGGACGTGCTGCCATCTAGTGGTGGCCGGGAGAAGCAGGGAAGACAGCCAGGTAACCCTGACCACTCAGGATCCCCCGCTGGGCTACAGCTTCCAAGGCAGCTAGTGAGAAAGGCAGGATCTCAGGTCCTGCCCTGAACCTGCGAGAGCAAACTCTGCATTTTAACAGGCTCCCAAATGCTTCATGTGCACATTAACATCGAGAAGCTCTGGTGTGGAGAACAGCAGAACCTTTCAGTGAGACTCTTTGTTTCTCAAGTTTTTTCTCACCTAGATGCAAAAGCCACTGAAAGACACCATCTCCATTTTCATCAAAATGGGGCACAGTAAACCTCCCAAGGAGCGAAAGGTGAGAGCATCTCTTATCCTAGTCTATAAACTGGAGCGCTTGTTCATCGGGGTACAAAAGCTAGTGTCCTACTGGTGCTTTACTCAGGACCACAGATGTGAAAATCAGAACCCATCAGGTTGGACTTGGGTCAGAACTAGGGTACCAATCCCATAGCAGGAGCTCTTCTCAAAGATAATGCTTCCAATGGGCCCGGTAATGCGTGAGGATGGGGAGAGATTAAGGTCCATGCAATCTTCGTTTTTATGACTGGAGATCCACATTTATTCCCATGGCCCCAGGCCTTCTCTTTGCATCTCCCTCCCACTATCCTCTCAACTACTACTCTGGACAGAAACCCGTGCTAGGGCTAAAGTCTAAAAAGATGCTGTCCTACACAGTGGCCGCTAACTTAATGTAAAATTAAAGTTAACTAAAGCAAATTAAAATTTCAGTTCCTCAGTTGCACAAGCCACACACATTTCAAGTGCTCAGTGGCCCTATGTGCCTCACGGCTAGCACATCAGACAGAGCAGTTATAGGACATCTCCATCAGTATAGAAAATTATACTGCATGGTACAGGTCTACAAAGATCCCTCAGCTCCACCTCAGGTTTTAAAGTTTGCGCAACCAGCAAGATCTTAGAAACAAAATGTATGCATACGACTCTAAACAGCCATGTGATGCTTAAACGAACAGCCACATTTGATACAGAGATCATATTCCAATACTGGCTTCTACAAGGGTTCCACCGCTAGTCTTCGGGAAGAGCTCTCTGGGAAGACTCCAACTTGTTACCCTGCCTGATAACTGTCATCCTCTTCCTTTCTGATTTTTTATCATTTTCTTTTGCTTTCTTTGACTTGGTGTGTCCCTAGAGTCGTTCAGTATCCCTCTAGCGTGGCAAGCAAAGCTTCGTGGTCAATGGTCTGGAAAGCTTTAAAGTTATCAGACATCCAGTAAGTTCACCAATGAGCACTGGGGGATTTAGGCTTGTCTGCATTCACTGCAACACAAACTCCCCAGCGACCCACACGTCAAGCCTGGAACCAGGCACGTTCCCTCCTCCCGCATGTGTTTATCTGCCAGGTGCGTCTGACAGCTGAATTCTAATGATTGGAAAGGGGGCTAGCTGTGATCCTACTGAGTCTCTTCTCTTGGTGCCAAACCTGGACCACAGATCTAGTTGGTGAAGGAGGAGACAGGTGAAGGGAGAGCAAGACCATCTCAGAAGATAAGACGTTTTTAGGATCAGCAGACATTCAAAGATTCATTATACAAGGAAAATGAAAAAAATCAAAACTTTAAAAACGAAACCAGAAGTTCATGATTTATACTAAAGTCCATAACACTAAATATAACATACATCTATACATCTACAGCATTCTAAGAATTAAGGTTGTAATTAATGAACGATAAATTTGCAAGCAAACCAGCCATTTTCTACCATTAACTGGTGGTCCTTCCTTACAAGGTTATTTTAAAACCTGGAAATTCATTGGCAGAGAAATCTGGTTACTTTCAATTTCTCAAACAGTAGAAACCCTCCTGAAACAGATTACAGGATAAGCTCTCAGGAGGCATTTCAAAATGACTTATTAAATATACCACCTCACCAAAGAAATTACAATTCTTTAAAATAGAGGTCATTTGAAAACAAAACATGATATATCACAGTTTTAAAAGAACATCCCGGAAAAACAGGACTCTGCAGATACATTTCTCTCCCCTTATTCCCACATTTTCCTAGAAACAAGGACATATTTTAAATAAATAAATAAGAATTAAAACATAGATGGGGAAGGCAGTGGGGGAGGGGCAGTGATAAAAAGCAGCTTCAATCTTCCCCACATAAAGCTTTCCTGACCCTGGAAATTGCCAAGATCCTCAGCCTGGAAGAGTCCCTCCCACTCTCCCCCAAACACACACACCCCACATACTGCCTTCAACTTGCCGCCTACTCACCCATTCCAGGGAGGGAGTGTTTCTGGGGAAACACATCCAAGTAACTTCAATAAACGTGCACTAACCATCTATCAAGTATTAATAAGTCTTGTCCTTCATTCATAAATACAAACCATCCAAAGATCAGAAGATAATATAGGAAAGGCAAGTGCACAAAGGAGAAGCAAGAAGACAGGTCCACTAACCCCCTAAAAACATAAATAATTCAGAGAAAAGAGGAGGATGGCCTTAAAAAAAAATTCTCAATATTGTTAAATGCCATTCAAGAAGTAGCAAAAGAACCTGAAAATATATGTGTGTGTATGTGTAACTGAATTGGTTTGCTGTACACCTGAAAGTAACATTGTAAATCAACTACCCTTCAATAAAAAATAAAATTAAAAAAAAAGGCAAATGTCAATCACATACAAGCTGTCACAGATAAGAAACAAGCAGAGAACCAGAAAGAGTTCTTAAAAATTAAAGCTGAGTTTCCAAATTAAAAAAAAAAAAAAGCAACAGGCAAGCAGAATTATAAAAGGAAAAGCTAAAGACCAAGTCATAGATCTGGAAAGAAAAAGGGAAACAGAAAACATTACGGAATGCAGACAGACATGTTATACATTCAGGAAGCTCAAAGAGATGCTGGAAGGGAACAAAATGATAGAAGATACTTTCCCTGAGCTATAAAAAGTTAGATTGAAAGGGGCCAACGGGTGCCAAGCGAGAAGAATGAATGAGAACCCACACCTAGACACATCCCTGGGAAATTTCAGAACTGTAAGGACAGAAAATCAGAAGGGAAGATATGGGAGACTGGCATCAGACTTCTCATCAGTAACAAGGGGAGGCTGGAACACAGAGTTCTGAGGAACAAGGTTTTACAGTGCATTTCGTAAACCTCTGAGACCATGGCTTGTCAGACACACCAGAAAAAGCCACCTGCCATTAACTGGTGACACGTCCCTGATCGTGATGCACATCCCAATGTCAGAGAAGGCAAAGGTGGGGGGAAAGTGCAACTTAGGATGGAAGAAACACAATGTCTGTATGCAGACCAGTCTCCATCAATCAAAGGATAAAGTAAAGACATTTTCAAAAACTCCTTAAGTCTACTAGGCGTATCTCCTCCATGAAAAACTTACTTAAGTAGGTATTTAGCAGAGCAAGAGATAAATCTAGACAGGCCTGAGCCACAGGAGTCACAAGAACTAAAAGAAGCATAATATGCATGTGCTGTGGCCACAGTCTAAGTAAAAGTCTAGAGATTCTAAGAAGGACGCATGTGTACATACATACACAAACACACATATATAATAAGGCATATGTCTGTTTCATTGATCTAGGATGCTTAAAGTGTATCACACTTAAAGGGCAAAATTTTAAGAGCATCTGGTGATTCTCTTTTATGGGTCCAGCAAGGCCACTAGTTCTAGAAAGTGTAACATTTACATCATCACTCCACCTTGTGAATGCCATTTACTGGTTTTCAATGTTTAGAATCAATCTATAGATGAAGCACAGAAAACTGAGAGTTAAGGAACAGAATGTAAATGACACAAAGAACTTGACAAAATTCAACAACTAGGGCTGACTTGTTGCACTTGATCTTATACAGCAGTCAGTCAATAGATGCTGTCCCCAGCTGACAGACTGGAAAATAGAGATACATTTTTTAAATTGGGGGCTGTGGCTGGTTCTGAGGAGTGGGCTTAATTTTTGTTATCCCCTGCTCTGTCTGATTTTTTTTTTTCTTTTTTAACGTGTGCATTCATGGAAAAAAAAAATTCACCCCTACTGCCCAAAGGTGGACCTGGCCAAGTTCCTACAACGTGGCAGACACTCTCTCAATAAGAGTTGTCTCATTCTAGCTTTCAAGAAAAGTAAACAACTCTTCCGAAGATTGGGGGGGGGGGTCTCACTTCTGTCTTCATGTACTAAGAAAAGATAAACTGATTTGCATCTAATGTCACAGAACCAGTTTTGCCCCCTCGAAAAAGTTCATTCCCTGGAAGCTGTACCTGAGAGGTCCTTAGAACACGCAGCCAGCTTTTCCAAGTGACTGTTGATTTTCTCGATGGCTTTGAAGTTCTTGTTCCTCTTCAGGACATCCACAGGGGACCGGGACTGTCGATCCAGCAGGGTGGGGTCTGCCCCAAAGTGCAGGAGCATCTGCACATCTTCCGTCTGTCCTAGAGTGGGCCAGAGCGAGAAGGGGGTGTTGACACGGTTCCTGCCGTAAGGAGACGTCCTCACGAGTGCACTTGCTCCCGTTCCCGGCCCCAGCGGCCCCGGGCCAGGGGACCAATGTCCTTCTGCTTACAGAACCTGAAAATCCAGCCGACTTCCCAGAGCAAGGAGTCCTGTGTCGAGTGGGAAAGACAATAGCTTTTAAGAGGTTCAGTAGTGCGTTTCTCTCTACCTTTCTCCCCTCTCCTTGGCAACAAGCAAGGAGAGGGGGAATCTGGTTACTAGGCAACAGTTACAGCTGTAAGGATGACAGCAAGCTGTGACTTCAACTTCTTTATTCTCTAGAGAGCAAACAGAATACACATCCAGAAAAAAAAATTTTTAAAAAGCCTATCTGGGGACGAGAGAAGAAAGTGACTACTGCTTCTGCATCAGGGTCTTCTTGTCACTGTTTCCACCCTCGCAGCCCCACCCTCTGGCTGCCAGCTCCGTTTGCTGCTTTGACATATCTATTTGCCAAGCATCGGGGTATCTCTGTGATCACAGATGCAACAGCTTTCAGAATGTAACAGGTTATCCCTGGAGGCACGGAGAGTCAAATGCATCAATGCCCAATTCCCAACTCCCATAACCGTGCCTCCCCAAAATTCACCGCCTTGACAAAGCATCTCTTCTCCAGGCATCGTCCTGTTCATGGTGTTCTCTTTTCCTACCTCCCCAGTCACGGCTGCTTTTTTCCCATTTTATGAAAATAAGACAAGATAAACAAGGCATACTCCCTACCCATCAAGCATCTCCCTGTGGTAGGCAGAATTCTCAGGTAGACCCTGACATTCCCAACCCCTGGTGGACACACATATCTTCTCCTGGCTATTCATTTAACATTCATCTAAACACTGCTGTGATGAGACACTGCAAAGGTAGTTAAGGTCCCAAAGCAGCTGACCTCAAGAAAGGGAGGCTATCCTGGCCTGATCACATGAACCCTAAAAGTCAAAGGTCTAGAGGTCAGAGATGGAAGAGGGCAGAAATCCAAAGCATGAGAGGGATTTGAGGCACAAGAATCTCTCCACTGTTAGCTGTGAATACAGAGGGGGCCACCTGACAAAGAATGTGTGGCATGTAGAAGCTGACAGCAGCCTCTGGCTAAGAGCCAGCAAAAAAACGGGGACCTCGGTCCTACAACCACAAGAAACTGGATTCTGCCACAATCATGTGAGCTTGAAGGAAGGCTCAGAGGTCCAGATGAGAACGCAGGCCCAGCCAATACCTTGACTTCAGTCTCCAGTGACCCTGAAACTCAGTCACATCATACCAGACTACTGACCTACAGAGCAGTGATCTAATAAATGAGTGTCATCTTAGGTCACTATATTTATGGTGATTCGTTACACAGCACAGAGAACTAATGTAATTACCAAAGTGTGCTGCCCCAAAAGATGTGAAAACACATTCCCAACACAAATGTTCATAACAGCATTACTCACAATAGCCGAAAAGTGGAAACAAGACAAACTTACTTCGGCTAATGAGCTGATAAACAAAATGTGGCAGACACACGCACAAGGGAATATTATTTGGTAATGAAAAGGGATGCAGTACTGATTCAAACCACAGGGATGAACCTTGAAAACATGATGCTCAGTGAAAGAAGCCAGACACAAAAGACCACGTATCGTATGGTTCCATTTATACAAAATGTCTAGAATACACAAGTCCACAGAGACACAAAGGGGATTAGTGGTGGCTTGGGGCTGGAAAGGAAGGGGAATGGGGGAGTGACTTCTGAACAGATAAGGAGTTTCTTTTGAGGGTGATGAAAATTTCCAAAATTGATTGTGACAATGTTTGCGTAACTCTGTGAATAAGCTAAAAAGCAGTGAAGTGTGCACTTTAAACAGGTGAATCATACAGCATCTGAATAAAGCTCAAAAGAATCCAGAGGAACCCTTTCTCTGATCCCTGCAGACGTGGATTCCTGGGACCCAGTCCAGTGCGGGTGACATCAGAGAAACAAAGCCCAGGGCTCCTCCTGGGACTTGCTGAAGAGAGGAAACTGCAATTTCCCAGGAGGCCCCAACAGACCACAGGCCCCTGACCGGTGGCCTTCAGGCTGTGGCTAGTCCACAGGCCTGGTTACTTTTAAGCCAACATTTTATAATCACAAATTTTCATATTTGTTAAAAATCCAGCCTTCTGACGTCACTTGTCAGCCGAAGATGGCAGCTGTGTCTGGTCCCCATGATCACGCCAGGCTGCAGCCACGCCAGGCACAAGCCCCCACCGCTCCCTATAACCTCCCTTCTGCTGGCGCTGAGAGTCCATCACCACGTACCATCACAGCAACCCTAAATTTTTTTAATAGAAAAAACATGCTTTTCTCTATCCAAAAAAGAAAACAAAGACTGAGAGGTATGAGGGGCTCCAGGGAAATGAGAGGCATCAGAAGGCTGTGTGGGAGCAGGTGCGGTCTTCCCATTTCACAGGTTAACAAGGTACGTCTGCAGCAAAAGCAGCAGCTTTCCCTGCCCAGGCCAGCCGCGCTCTTTCAGGTGGGCTGCCTGGCCCTGGCAGGCAAGAGAGGATGCAATTCCTGTGTTAGCTTCTGAGCAGTCCGAGGACCTTGTCTGTTGTCTGGTACATGATTTACTGCTGATCACCAGCCTGGATTTGGTGTAGGTGTGATGCCAGCAGAAGCACACACACACACAGTGTGATGAGGGAGGAAGCAAATGCAGCCAGAAGCCCACATCCTTGAGACACTCAACCCCACAGAAGCCACTTAAAGCTGAGGGCTTTGACCTCACGTCCTTTCTGCGTGTTTAAACCAAGGCAAAATCCAGCCGTCTGAGACTGTCGTAGGATGGACCGGGTAAAGCGATCAGCTGTGCGGGTTCCCTCGCACCTGATGTCGCCCCACCCACAGCCCAGCCTCTGCCTAGTATGGCCACTTACGCTTGATGAGGTACCCGGGGGAGTGGGCGGCAACGACGTGCAGGACCGTGCAGCCATCCGCATCCTTCTGGTTGATACGACCCTTCCACTCGGGCTTGTAGTCCATCAACCACCGGAAAAGATGGTTTTCCCCTGGAGGGAATTCAAATGAGTCACTGATGTTACTTTCAACACACAGGAAAGCAGCAAAGCACATCACTGTGTACCACCCTGAGGGAACCAAATGGGGCATCCCACGCACGCAGCCACTGACCACACACAGGTGCGGGGACATAGCGTCTGTGAGTCGAAAGGACGTTACAGCAAGTTACTCATACTCAACTTCAGGCAGCTTCTCTAGAAGCAGAGGGATTCTGGTACGTGTGGTTTACTGGGAGAAGGAGAGTGACGGGGGCAGGGCAGGAGAAGGAGGCAAAGAGAGATGTGGTCTCAGCTGAGTCAACGTCAGCCTGACTCCACTGGGAGCTCTGGAGCAGGGACTGCTCCACAGCATTGACCCACCTTGAAGCAGGGGTCGACTTTTTGTACCCCCGTCAAGAACTACAGGGAGCTTCTGGGGAGGGAGGTGAGTTTGAGGGGAAACCTTGCTGGGAGGTGGTACCTGTTGGCAAAGAGCAGCTCTCTGGCAAAGGGGGCAGCAGGTGGGGATGGGGACACTGGTTCTAAAGAGGACCTGGGTGAGGCACCAACGGTGCTCCATCAGTACTCATTACATGACTGCATTACTATCAACAGGACATGTATTTAAGTTCTTCTCCCAGACTCCTTCCTTGTGGGTCCTGGGATGAAGGGAAGCCACACACTTCTGCCAACCGTGGACACCACTTGTCACCACCTCAGAGTCTTCCTCCCATAAATGAATCAGGAATAAACTCGAAGACTTGATCTTATCAATACCTGTCTATAACCACAGGAGCAAACTTAAAAAGCAGACACAGTGAGGGATCATGATGGTCATACTCAGAGGTACACCCAATTTGAAACTGGGAGGACTGGATTAGATTGCTTTCCATCAGACTTTATGGTGAACCGTTTCATCCACCAATCCCTGTGTGAGAGTAAAATCTCTTATGGATTCTCCAACATACGAAATGGGTAATAACAGGGGAAATTTGGCTGAAGCAGAGATGGGAGCCGAGGTCTTCAAGCCCCTGGCCACCCCCTCTCCCATCCTGAGGAGATAGATGCTACAGCCTAGAAGAGGAAGACTGTGTAGACAAGTTCTCGTGGCCCCTTCTAAGATGGTCTGGGTTAGGCCAACAATGATGCCACATGTGCTTGGAAAAGAAAAACAGGCTTCTAGCTAAAGTGTAAATGTGGGTATTGTATGTGTGTATGTTTTAAGGATGAAATAAAAATATTTTAAAATTTAAACCCTATAGCCAAGTGGTAAAGACTGATATAAATAATACATCACATATTATAATTATATATTATATATATTAGTGTATTTAGGTTCCTGCTTCTCACAGCCTTGGGCCAGGTGGCTGAGTTGCTGGCTACCTGCATTTGATACCCATCAACAGTTTCCTCCAGCTGTTCAGCACTGGGGGTAATTCTGCCCTCCTCCCAGGAGATATTTGACAACGTCTGAAGACAACTGGGAGATGCAACAATCATCTATATATCATATCATATATGTGTGTGTGTGTGTATGTATGTATATATATATATATGAGTCCTTTAAAGGAACAACAAGCAAACTGTATCAGTGACAGCCAGTGTTTCCCTTGGGATTCCCCCACCCCCACCCACAGTAGTTGGTCCTCTGGTCTAGAGAGAAAATGAACTCAGGAAAAGACCACAGCTGCCTTTGCCAGCGAGAGGAAACTCCACAGCACTCCTGAGAGCTCTGCCCAGCCAAGGCTATCTGTCCCAAGTCCCTCCTTGGGTCCCAGGGCTCTGCTCTACTGCCAGGATCTGCCTGGGAACACAGAATCCTTTCAATTTGGGCCTCCCGTAGTTGTGAGGTTGCAGGAGAAATAAAAATGATGCTGCTTTCCTGCTGCCTTCATTCATTTGAAGAACTAAATCACTGACCATTCAAATCACCAAATAGTCCACATTCAAGTGGCCACATTCTGGTTTCACTTGAGCTAAGCAGTCTCCGAGGTCTGAGCTGGAGGGCATCGGGCCGGCGAAACACTCACGTGCTTGGATGCAGAGCCGCATGAGGGCGTGGAGAGGGTACGGTCCTATGGTCTCGACACTTGCCCCAATGGAGATGAGCCACTGGACTAATCTGGGCACCTGCTCCATTTTCTCATAAAGTCCAATGAAGACATATTTCTAGGAGCAAAACAAAACGAAACAAAACAAAACCACAGGACGAATCATAGACAGTTACCGCATCAATATGAAACTTCAAGCTCCTTCCCCATAAAGTTTGGGTACTTTTTTTTCCTTCCAGTTTTATTGAGATATAACCAACATGCAGCACCATCTAAGTGTAAGGTGTCCAGCATAGTGATCTGACTTTCATACATTGTGAACTGATTATCACAAGTTTAGTGAACATCCATCATCTCATGTAGATACAAAATAAAAGAAACAGAAAAAAGAAAATGATTTTGTGATGAGAACTCTGAGGATTTACTCTCTTAATGACTTTCATATGCAATGTTACATACAGCCATGTTAACTACATTTACCATGTTGTACATGACATCCCTAGTACTTATTTATCTTATAACAGCAAGTTTGTACCTTTTGACTGCCTTCATCCAATTCCCCTGCCCTTGTCCCCACCTATAAAGTTATTCAGAATCAGCAAAACCCTGATTCGCTGTGGCCCAAGCCTGAGATTACCAGAAATAACAAATCTCCAGCGAGGCAGCTGAAGAGGACTGTCCCAAGTACAAGCTGGAAGTGGCCTGACTCGAAACCGTCTGTGTTGAGAAGCCACCTTACCTCAAAGAGACTTCTTAGCGATAACTCTGGGACGTGGATGTTTCTCGGGAGTCGGTCTTTTCTCGCCAATAAAAGTAGAAATGACTGAAGAGAGAGGAGAAACAGAAAAAGCTGAAACAGGACAGTTCTCCACATAGGTTACTAGAACAAAAGTAATCTTAAGCTTTAAAACACACAAACGAAAAACAAAACAAGACAACCTCTAGCCCTGTCTCTTTTCTTAAGCTACCTACCAAGCTCTTTGGCCTGAGCCGTGATAATCAAAGTGTCTCTGTCTAGTCAACTTCCTGTTCTTGGGGAGAGCGAAGCTCTCTCCATATTTCCTCAAAGCCTGCTGAGGACAGCGGCAGCTGGCAGTGGGCAGCCCTGGGAGTACAGTGGCAGAAGGGATGAAAACATAATTTCCTGCAAAGTTCTTAAAGCTTAGCAAGCAGAAGAACCAAATCTTTTACAAATAGCTCATCCCAAGTAATTCTTCAGCACGTTAGTGCTTCATAAGCCCCACGTATTTGGAGCCCATGAGACCCTACTGAGTGGGTTGCTGGGGCCATTCCTGTCACAGTCAGTTGACTGGGCAATTCTCTTCCCAACTCTAAGTCTTACAGTTGAATTAGAAGCTTGACATTGGCCATTGAAATTAAAAGCACTTATACCATGGAAATTAGCAAATGCCACAAAACAGGACTTCAGAGAGCCTGCTGCTAAACCACTGACCCTAAACTGAATCCCAGAGAGGTTAAGCAACTTTCCCCAGGTCACACAGCGCACCTTGAGAGGCCCCGATTGAGATCATCCAGGGATGACAGCTGGACTAGGAGTTCTGGGCTTGGTATGGCCATGACTGAAGACCTGGTCTCAGAATCGTTTCCCTCATGCATGCTCTTGCCAGGAGCCGTGGGACCACAAGAACTAATCCTGTGGCCACATCTTGTTTCTGGTTTCTTTCAGTTTGACACCTACTCTTAACTGCTCACCCTGAACAGGCCCCACTTTCCAGACTCAATCTCAGGGCTCTGACAGTCCTGATGGCTGGCCTGGCTTTTGTAAGACTCATCTGTCTCCAGTATTTGAAAATGACCTGGGCCTCGCTGCTAGCAGGATATGAGACCACCACCTTGGCTGGATTCCCGGCTCTTCCTTGTCTGGCTGGGTGACAGCATATTAGGAGCTATCTGGCCCCATTCTCTCCTTCCCCACCTAGGCTACGGGGCTCCATTCATCCACATTCATCCCACATGGGGAAGAGGGGACATAAAAGGTTCTTTCCTGGGTGCTGTAAACGGAACTACTTTCCTGCTAATGAGGCCTAGAGCCTCCTACCCACAGATCTACCCTAACACTTGGAATCACAGAATTTCAGAACTTTTTTAATAGAACTGGAAAAACCTCTTCTTTGTTCACCCATTTTATCTGAAAAGAAAAGATCCCAGATCTCTAGTTAACAGGGCCCTGAATGTCTGCTTCCTGGTTCCTGTAGAGTCCAGCCCATTTTCCTCACCCTTGCTGCTGCCTTCTCAAGACTGTAACAGAGGAGTGAGCTTCAGGGAGCCCGTGGCTGGACTTCAGGGGGTTCCCATGAGCTCCTTAAAGCTCTACCCGTCACTGTGTGTATCTGCAAAGGGAGTCTCACCGATTTCATCAGATTCTTAACAGCATCCATGACTTTTTCAAAAATGTAAGCATCCTGTATTCTAATGTCATTCAGCTTCCTGAGTCCAGAGTCCCCTATAGGCTGCCCTTGCCTTTTGGACTGCTCAGCTTTAACAAGCCTGCAGCACCTTTCTAACCAAACTCCCAGCCTTGGCCAGCCCATTCTCAACAGTGTGTATAGGCCACCATCAATGACACCCACTAGTCACTGGGCACCGAGCATATACGTGCCAGGTGCGATAAAACCCCTTTGGCTCAGTGTCTGCACACTGTAAGCCCTCAGTGAACAGTCACTAGATAGATGTCCCTTAAAGTCATACAGAAACCCCCCGAGCAGCACAGGCAGGTCATCAGGGCCCCCTGCCAGCAAACACCGTATAAAGAGGATTATAAAGACGAACTTTTCCTCAGCCTTTGGGCTTTGCATTTCTTTCTTTCTAACATTTTTTAATTGAGTTATAGTCATTTTATAATGTTGTGGGGCTTCACGTTTCTTTGATGACAGTGGAGACACAGAGCAAGCAGTGAGGTTGCCACCGAGTGTTTTTCCTAGCTTAAAAAAAAATGGAAACTGGGGAACTAACACATCTCAGTGACTTTCCATCTTTAATGATGTTAAAAAGTTATTTTGAGAGGAGGGTTATATCTCAGTGCTGGAGTGCATACTTAGCATGCATGAGGTCCTGGGCTCAATCCCCAGTACCTCTATTAGGGAAAAAAAAGTTACCTTGGCATCAAGATAAGTAAGTACTAAATTATAATCCCCCAGTGCCAGCAGAAAGAAATCATTTAGTCAAGAATGTCCTTCCCCCTCTCCTTTTACTTACATGCAATAATCCTTTCTTTGCCAACTTTTCTATTACCGATTGCCACACTTCAGTTGAGAATCCAGTAGTGAAAATATGATCAAAGCAGGGCGAGAAACTTTGCAAAACAATGGGGTCATCTGAAAGAAAGTTCCAGAGTTTAGAAATTTTACTTGGGCAGAGTCTAGAACATTTAGGAAAAGGTCCTCCTGTTAGGACCGCACATAGAGAAAAACGGTAAACTTAAGACATCAGAAAGAAAGGCATTTTCGAAGTGTAAAGTCCTATATCATTGAAGTGGCAATCATCTTTTTTTTTTAACCTTTTTTTTGAGTTATAGTCATTTTACAATGTTGTGTCAAATTATAGGCAATCATCTTAAGTCTGGGTGAAAATCAGTCCCCTAAGAGTTGGGCAGGAAAACACGAACTAACATTCACTCGGCTTCTGAGCCCAGTGATGTGTACTTATATTACTCCCTCAAAAGAACCAATATGGTAGTGCCTTTCTCCATTTACGGAGGAGGAAATGGAAGCCTAGGGGAAGGTACCAAACTCACTTCCTCTAAGACAGATGTGACAAATATTTTCACTCAGTAGATATGAAACTACGACGAGTGAGGTCAGGCTTCATGGCTTATCGTGTATCTAGTTCATGACCAAAACCAAGCCCGGCGGAACCCAGGTCTACCAGCTCTTTGGGTCAATCCACATTCTTACCAACCTAGTGGCCCTTCAACCTTTCGTATCTCGTGATCCTCCAGACTTATGGATGAGAACATCCAGGGGGATGGGTCAGGTGCTAGAATAACATGGCACCTCTTCTAGGTTGTCAATTTCCAAAAAAAAATCAGTGGGGAAGATATAGCTCAATTGACAAAATGCATGCTTAGCTTGCACAAGGTTCTGGGTTCAATCCCCAGTACCTCCATTAAGTAAGTAAGTAAGTAAGTAAATAAATAAATAAATAAATAAATAAATAAACCTAATTACTTCCCCTCCTCAAAAAAATTTTTTTTAATTTTCCAAAAATCAGTAAATACCAAAACAAAAATATATTGTCTCAAAAGGATACCAAAGTTCCATAAATATATTTTTCAAAATTTAGAAACTGGACCATGGGCATCTATGTATCCTTCAAACAGGCGCACTTTGGTAGAAAAGTCTGGGATGCATTGCCCCAAGAAGTCCCGCTAACTGGCCCCACTCAGGATCCAGACTTCTTAGAGGGGCAGTCACCACGAGGAGGCTGTCTGGAATTCCAATACCTCTGGCTTGGCTTCTGATAGAACAGTGACTTTTATTAATTCCTAAAATATTTTTTCTCTCTTTTTTTAAGTGAAGTATAGTTGATTTACAAGGCTGTGTTAGTTTCAGGTGTACATGTACAAGCACAGTGACTCAGCCACATATATATATATTCTTTTTCAGATTCTTTTGCATTATAGCTTCAAGATACTAAATACAGTTCCTTGTGTTATACAGTAGGTTCTCGTTTATCTATTTGATATATAGTAGTGTGTATCTGTTAATCACAAACTTCTAACTTACCCCGTATCTGCACCTTTCTCCTTTGGTATCAAGTCAGTTTATTTTCCATGTAGAAGAGTGACAGAGTTGGGGAGGGCATAGCTCAGTGGAAGAGTGTGTGCTCTGCATGCACAAGGTCCTGGGTTCAATCCCCAGTACCTCCATTACAAAAAAAAACAATTTAAAGGACATATTGGGACAATGAGGAAGTGTAGGGGATGGGTCAAGCCATTCAGATTCAGAGGAAAGGGAAGCGGGCTTTAGTCACTGTTCACCAAAGGCTGACTGGAGAGTTGTGACCCATTAGCACCTGTCTGCACACCTTCTACCTCTCTGTTGGGGGACACGGCTGAGTCCACCTCTAACCTCTTCCCCACGCACTGCCTGACGCTGCTCTTACCCCTACTCTGTGCCAAACTTGCCAATCTATAGGATCCCATTCACAGACCACACAAGTTGCTTTCCCACAGTCACCAGGAGAACAGCTGTATCGATTGTCAGCCCTAGTTTCCCCACTTCTGAAAGCTGAGACCACTTTCCAGCCATTATAACCTGTGCCGTTTTTCACATTCTAACATCTCTAGAATCAGCACACGTGTTGTGATCAATGTTCTCTCAGTGGCAGGATACAAATTAGCAGCCCATCTTAAACCAGCACAATCTGAAATTTGATCAAACACAGTATTTGAAAACAATGGCCTGGCCATTGGCTGAACTTCGGACTGCACTGATAACCAGGGAATGAGCCCCTTTGCTCCGGCAGGGAGCGTATGTTTCATGGTTTTCTGTTTCTGCCTACTCCAGGCCACCGACAAAGCCACCTCGCAGGCCAGGTCTTCAGACTAATAATCCAATGAGCAATGCAAAAGCCCCACCCCTACCACCACCCCTCCTAGACTGGGTGCATGGCGGGGGGTGGGGGGATGGGAGTGGGGGGGAGCCCTGACTCCAGCGCCCCCAGTCAGCTTCCCCAGAACCTTCCGTCGGCCCATTCAGGTTATTTTCATAGCAAACAGGAATACTTTCTCGACATATTGGAAGAATACAAGCAAAAACATCAGAGGGAAGTGCACAAATCACATAAAACACATAATACACATGCAGGGAAATCTCTACGGATAGCAACCCAGAAAACTTAAGAAGTCCCTAGCAAAACTGGAAAGTTGCAACAGCCTTGAGGGATTTGTGCAAAAAGACCCAGTTGTTTTTAAAAAGGCCTGAGCCACCAAAGCTTCCCAAATGCTTTCTAATGTAAAAACCAGTTTCATTCAAACAAAAGTAAGCCACAAACACCCTGTAATTATCTCCCCAGAAGCCTCAGTCTCCAGGAGCCATTCAAATAAAAATCACATGGACTTTTAAAAGAAAGAGGGCCCGCCTCCCCACCCCACCCACCCCCCTTCACCGCCCCCCACCCCGCCCCGCTCCTGACTTACTGCCCATGGTGGTAAAGAATCCCACCAGGAAATCAGCAACCTGGGTCTGGTCCAGGCTGCGTTGCACGAGTCTCAGGCCGTCAAAAAACATGCGAGCAGCTTCGTAAGGCTGGAGCAAACGCAGCAAAGAATAACCAGCTCGGTAATATCCCTGGAACGAAGGAAAAAAAAAAGGCAACACCATATACACCCATTTCTTCTCAAGACTCACAGCACGATGGAGAAAGGCTGGAGGAGGCGCACTTCTGGGCAAATACAGATGTCTAACAAGCTCTGGTTACAGGTTTTCCTGTATTGTATTCTGTGCCACACTTTTCTTGTTATTTTTCAACTGGCAAGAAAACAATCACTTTCCAATCCATGACATATGCTAACTAAAAATTGGCACCTGCCACCTGCCTCTACAAGGATGGGTCACGTTGGCACTTGCCATCTAACTCTGCTTGGACTAAACTGTGAGCTGCTGCAGCCACTGACCTCCAACACACGCTGAAAGGAGTTCAGGATGGAGGTCAGGAATGAGGCGCTCTGTGCTCTGGGAAAGCTGGCTGAACAGAATTTCCCATCTCTCTGCCTTTCTCAGATCCAAAATTTTTTAACAACTTTGTTGTGGTATGATTCCTATACAATAAACTATACATATTTCAGATGTATAGTTTGATGAATTTTTATCGATGTATACACCCATGAAACCACCACCACAATCAAGATAGCTAACATTGCCATCGTTCCCCAAGAGGTACAAATTTTGAGCTTCCAATTTATCCCTTCCCACCCCCTTTAGCCCCTGGAAACCATAAGTTTATTCTCTGTGTCTGTAAGTCTGTTCCTCAGATTCAAGTTTTATCTTTCGTTTTGGAGGAAGATGAAGAGGACCAGAATACACCACCCCCAAATGTGACACTTTGGTAAAAAGATTATTTTGAGCTGAAGGCATCTGAGATTCAATGGATGCAGAAATAAGTCTTCCTGGAGCTTCCGTTCTCTGACTAAAAAGCAGAAACTCCAAGAAATGAGGACTGCCATAAATCTCCTCTCCCGGGGAACCCTCATGCCACAAAAAAGACAGAGTGATGCCAAGATGGATTAGGGCAAGCCAACCTTCCTGAGACAGCCCTCATTTTCCATTCATTTCCCCCATATATTTAAATTCCCTCAGTTCACAGCCCCTAAAAATCTAAAAACCCTTCCCTCAGTCTTGTCTCTTCTCTGCAATTTATTCTCTTTGTTAAAAAACTTCTCTGAGGTCTTCACTTCTTGTCTAGGAAGGCCTGAGTCACATAATAATATCAAATAAAATTTGTATGCTTTCCTTCTGTTAATTTGTCTCTTGTCAGCTTAGTTTGCAGGGCCTCAGGCACTGAACAAAAGAGTATAGAGGAAAGTTTGTCTTTCTTCCCTACAGAGGACACTTGGGGGAGGGCTGGGCCGAGCAAGAGATGGAGAGGGAGACACCCAGGAGTTCCAGGTAAGAATGCAGAGGGGTCCTATGCTGTGTGTCAGCAGCTGCTACAGGTCGGAACACTCAAAGAGGAAACCGGGAGCATCATCCAGGACCCTCTGGGTCCCCTGGCCACAGCCATACCCTCCACCTGAGGGATGTGGGCAAACACCAAACACTCCCCACTCTATCCCAGATGGAGAATGGAGACAATCCTAAAATGTCTTTGGGGAGAATTCCTCAGGAATGCAGTCCCATTTTCAAAACTATTCAATAATTTCTAGTGTATCCATCCTCCAATAGACGAGGTTTAATGTTAAATATACAGTGCCCTCCCTTCAGGTCAAACCTCCCCTACTTTCCACTGTGTTCTGTTTCTAGCAGTCATCCATGAACCACAGACCACGCAGATATAATACACACTCTTATTTACTGAGTGTCAACAACTTCATGCCTCCTTATTCCCTGAAGCAACTCTAAGACACTAGGATTCTCTCATTTTTACAGTTGGGGAAATGAAGTCTTATAGAGAGAAAACTCACTCATCCAAGTGCTTGAAATCAGCACACGGCAGGGCATGGGGGAGAAAGGGCTGTGCTATTCCTATTTCATCATGGATGCAGCGTCTCTATAAATTGTCTGTCTGTACCATGAATTTGACATTCCGCTGCCTCAGTTGGCTCAAGAAATGCAATTTAAATGAAGGCCTCAGATATTTCGGGTATGTTTTTCCTCTCCCCGCTTGAATCACTCAAGGACTGGGCTGCTGTCTTACACACCCTCTGTCTGCCTTAGGGCATCAAGAAGGCGCCTTGCAGAGCTGCCACTCAGAGCATCCTGGCTGAAAAGATGATCAAATGACTACCTATTGACCTTTGTTAACCACCTTAAAGGGGCTTGCTGGCCTCTCAAACTTCCCAGATCCCTCCAGAAGGGCTGATTTCTGCTGTAAGGAATGCTTTTTGAAGAACTCCACACAGCTTGCATTTGGAATAAAGCTTTGCTGAAATGAAACTTGCAAACAGCAAAGAACAGGAACAGACGGTTAATTCTGGTGCAACTACATCAGAATAAAATGAGCTCCACTGGGGTCTCCACCAGACTCCAGCCGCCAAAATGCCCCGCTCTGCTCACCCCTGCAAATGCCTTTCAAGATTTGGCCACCATTTTTCTTACTCTTCTCCAGATTCTGCTCACAGGCTCTGTGCGCATCAGTCTCAGGTGCAAAGAGAGTTGAATGAGAAGCACTCCTGGCATTTCCTTTTCAAAAAGAAGGAAGGGAAGGAGGCAGAAGAGGAAGGAGGCAGCTGCCCCGGTGCCCCACTGTCTCCATACCTTCACGTAGGTTGGATCCCACTGGAGACATTCCTTGGCAGCCTCGTATGCGTCGTTCCACTTCCCAAGGCTGTAAAATGCGTTGGATTTGTGGCACAGCAGCACAGCCAAGTCCCTGGGGGGAACCCTGTGAGGTAGGACAAATGGGTGGTTGGTAAACAGTTCTATCTTTCTGCAAATACAGAACACCATCCCTGAAGGCCACCACTCTGGTGCCAGCTGCTGCCACCACGATGGGGTTTCAGCAGGAAATGTCCCATTTATGCCTATCACATCTGACCCTTGTAGCCTAGAAAGACTGAGGCGTCTGCAACATCCCGATCTCCCTTCCTCACTCCCGCCTTTTAATGACAGATGTTCTCAACACCTTGGGTCCACCTCCTACGACCTCCACCGGTCTTTTTATTCTTTAGAGACCATCAGTGAACATGCTGCAGAAAACATGACTGGTCCTAAGGATGGAGAGGACGGGAGTTCCCACCGAGCCTGAGCAAAGTGCAGACTCCGTGTGAGCCACCCCACATGCACGCTTGGGCTGACTGGAGGCAGAGCTTATCAGAATGGGACCACACTGTCCCACGGACCCCAGTGAGAGATGCAGGATGAGCACTGCTCTATTAGACAGATAGGGCCACCCGACCGTGGGCCAGGACCCAGGGCCAGCAAGCAAACAGAGGCTCACACACTATATGGCTAATTTACTGTCCGATATGGTAGTCACTGGCCATGCGTAGTAATTTAAATTTAAATCAATTAAAATAAAGTAACATTTAAAATTCCTCAGTTCCTGAATGGAGCACCTGTCAAGGACTCAATAGCCACATTCTCTCTTATAGAACAGGTTCATTGTCTCAGAAAGTCCTATTGGACAGCACTAGTCTTAAGTATTTGAAGGCCATGCATCAAGTTTAGAAATGTAAATAAAAATGTTCTCTCCTTCTACTTTATAAGAACTGAAAGGCAAGCTTCAAGTTTGGAACTGCAGGCACTGCGTCAGGGCAGGGTGAGCCGGGCCTGTGCCCCTGCCCTCTCCCTCTTCTCTTTCCATCTCAGCCTTCATCCTGCACTGCAGGAGGAAAAATTCCAAGCTCTGTCCATGCCCCTGACCTTGGCCAGCCCTCTGAAGAATAGGCTGTGGGGAAGAGGCCCGTGCAGGCCCTAGGAGCAGGGTCCAGGGGCAGAAATTCCTGGGTCCGTGCAACAGTAGTGCAGACCAAAGGGAACGCAAGGACTCTGGGTGGGTAAAGCCCCTAGCCCCAGACCCTGCCTGTGGGGAGGGTACAGCTGGGGGAAAGCCAAAGCGGGCCTCGAAAGCAGGGCAGGGCAGGGCCCCTCTTGTCTGGGTCTAGGGGTCATACAGCTGCAAGATTAGTGCTGAAACACAAATATACCACAGGGAAACACAAAATATACCACAATATGTCAACAGAGCCCAGGTGCTAATGAATTCAAGACACACAAGATGCAAAAGCAAGGCTTACATTTCTTTAAAAAAAAAAAAACTTTAATTGTAAAAATAATACAAATAGAAAACATAGGTGATACAAATACCCACAAAAATAAAGTAAAATTCCCCTCTACTGCGTCCCCACCCACAGTGCTGTGTATCGGGCTCCTCTCACTGCCCACCCCTCCCTCGAGGTGAAGGAGGAGGACCCAGAAGCACAGGAGGAGCAGTGAGGCCGTCAGCGGGTGGCTGACAAGGGAGCTATGACCTCAGTGTGGAGCTGAGGATACCCTGGCCAGTGCAGCCGTCCCCAGCAGAAATGAAGTGTTGGCTGCAACCAGGGGCTCCTAGGGCCTCATGCTCCAGAGATTTATCCTCAGGCTAATGGGAGCTGCCATCTCCCCAGGAAGTTACACCCCTCTTATGGACTGTGTCCTGCTCCAAAATTCATATTTGAAGCCCTGGCCCCCAGTGTGATAATATTTGGAGATGGGGGCCTTTGGGGAGGTGATTAGGTGTACATAAGTCATGAGAAGTGGCCTTCACAGTAGGATTAGGGCTCTTATAAGAAGAGACACCAGAGAGTTTCCATTCTCTCCCCCTCCCCCCGCACCGGGTGAGGATGCAGTCTGCAAACTAGGAAGAGGGCACTTACCAGGAACTGAATTGACTGGCACCTGGACCTCGAACTTCCCAGCCTCTAGAATTGTGAGAGTAAATTCCTGTTGTTTATTCCACCCAGTCAATGGTATTTTGTTACTGCAGCCCGAGCTGACTAATCCAGCCCAGCTCCCGCGGACAACCCCTGGGGACCAGACAGCCTACAACTGATGACTGACTGACATGGAAATCAAAAGGTCAGTTCAGCCTCCTTGTCCTCAAGTGAGACCAGCTCTGCTGTACGATGCAGGCTCCAGAGCTCCCCAGGGATCAGGATGAGGCTGACTTCAGCTGGGATACCACCCTTGCTTAGAGCCTTCCGGCCCCACCCAGCCCCATCCGGCTTTCCTCAGTCCCCTTCTCCTGAGAGCACTTGCTCTGGGAACCACATGCACCCAAATCCCTGTGTCAGCTGGAGTGGCAGGAAGGCCCAGGGAATGGTGTCAGGAAGGTCCCATGAAAAGTAATATTTGAGGGTGCAGGCAGATGTCCCATTAGCAATCAGGCAGCTGGGAAGCGGGGGAGCTGAGATTTGAGCACTCCCAGTGTGGGGTCAGTCTGTGGTCACAACCACTACATGACACTACCTTTTTAAGGAAGGTCACTGTTTTCCCCTGAATGAGGAGCTCTAGGCCCAGCTCTGACACAGCTGTGATCTGAACCAGGTAGGGCAGAAGGACAAAACTATGGGCCCAGGCCAATGACAGCCAATTCAAGTCCCCCTGGAGTAGAGACACCAAGGTGACAGGAGGGAGGTGATAGGAGCCATGTTTCATGAATTTAACCCAGTGCCATTTCTCAGCACAAGTTTAGGCTGCGTGCACCCTACCAGTGCCCACCTCTGCTTCCTCTACTACAGGTGTCCCCGAAGGATGATCTGGGAATCTCTGAGGGTCCCCAAGACCATTTCAGGTGGTCCAAAAGGTCAGAATATCTTCACAACTGTAGTTGGCTGAATAATGCTCCCCCCAATAATGTTTCCTTTTAGGGGCCTTTGGAGATGTGATCAGCTCAAGGATCTTGAGAGGAGGAGATCATCCTGGATTTTGATACAGTCACAAGGGTCCTTATAAAGGGAGACAGAGGGAGACATGGCCACAGCAGAGGAGGAGGAGACATGATGAAAGAAGTAGAGACTGGAAGGATGCATTTTGAGGGTGGAGGAAAGGACCACAGACTAGGGAATACAGGTGTCCGTCACCCGAGGGTGAAAGCAGCCAGGAAACTGCTCCTCCACAAGGAAACAGCCCTGCCAACGCCTGGATTTTAGCCTCATGAGAGCCATTTCAGACCTCTGACCTCCAGAACTGTAAGATAGTAAATCTGTATTGTTTTAAGCCACTCAGTTTGTGGTCATTTCTCATAACAACAACAGTTAACGAATCCAACAATACCAAGACAGTATGTGCCTTTTTCATGCTCGTTCTCTGCCATGGGGACGGGGAGCTTTGCAGAAGCTATCTGACATGTGACACCACAACAGACTCAATGCTGAAGCAGATGTGAGAAGCCAGATGTCTTGTGGTGAGACACGCATTCAAGAGATTGGCAAAACTGTAAAATAAAACTCTCCTCACTAAGTTTTTGGTTGTGAAAAATACACTCACTTTTCATTAAAATGTTACTTATGTTAACATGTCATGGGTTTATTACTGATATTTAAAAAGAGGTAAATCAATGCATATTTTAAATTGTTCTCAGTTTTAAGTTCTCATACGGACTCTACTGATAGCTGTGACCTACATCAACAACAGCTCTTTGAGGTCCTCCACAATTAGTAAGCAGACCATGATACTGACCTGTTTGGGAGCAGGTCTGCTAGCAGTAAAGGGGCAGGGGATGGGGGGAGCTTTAGTTCCCAGTCGTGTGCCCTGGGGCAAGGTTGTTGATGGATAAACAAGATGCAAATGAATGACAACTGAGGGGTCCGGGACTTCAGTTATCCCAAGAACTCTGATCCTGGAACCAGACAGAAGGGGAAGTTTTGCAATATTTATCAACAGTCCTCTGTGTTTCACTTTCTATTTCCTGAATTCCTCCAGTAGTCTCCGTTCAGCTTCTGAGCTGACAATGCAGAGAATATGAACAGAAAGTAGGAGAGAAGGGGTGGTGACGGGGAAAAGAAAACAGAAACTAGGTGGTGTGATATGAAAAGAGAAGCAAACAAAAGCAAGCGAGTGAGTCCCCCATGACTTAAAAAAAATTAAAAGGCGGGGAGAAAATCCAAACACTTACCCCCACTGGAACAACTGCATGAGAATCTGGATGGCTTCATCATACTTTCTGATGGCCAAAGAGAAGTTCCCGTTCTTAAACACCTGGTTGCCAGATTCTTTCAACAGCTCAGCGTAAGCTATGGGGTCCATCCTGCGAGAACAAGGAGGAAAGGCTGGCTGCCGCCCGCCCGCTAGGGGCTCCTTCCCCTGCATATCTGCAAGGCTCCGAGTCCGGAGGGGCAGATTGTTCACTCTGGCCCCTCCCACCGGCCGGGAGCACACCCTGACCACGCCTCCCGCCACCACCAGGGAACCCGACGCGGGGCTGATCTGCTGAGACCATTTCTTCCTCAGTTCTTTTCTGACCTCAGGGGCAGCGGCCAGAACGATCCCATCTATTCTGTGTTAACGATCAGCTGGGCTCTGAGAAAGGAGGCTGCTTCCGTGCACAAGACAACATACACCTGGCCGGCAGCGTGCACTGGAGAAGCGGCAGCTATTCCTCCCCCCCACCACCACCCCGTGATCCGCACTCATGGACCCATCACTGCAACCCAGAGGAGGCACTGTCCCCACTGTTCAGATAAGAAAACTGAGGCTCAAAGAGGTTCAAGTCATTTGCCTAAGGACCTGCTTAGACAGATCCCAACTCCAGGTTTCCACTCTTGACCCTGTAACGCATCACCTACTGGTACAAGGAGTTGATGGCTCTTCCATTCTCTTAGAAGGTGGGAAGAGGGAGGGGTGGAGTGGTTCTAAAGGTTAAAGTATGCAAGAGGCTAGGACACAGGGCCACCCACAACCACGACCTCTCCCGCCCTCCTGTCTTCCTAAAAACACTAGTAAAATAGGCCTCAGAATATTTGTCCCTGAGATCGCCATTGCCTGCTTACCTCTGCACCCCCCTCCCAAGAAGCACTGGCCTCTTTCATGACTCTTGTTTTATTCACTTGGTAGCCTTTTGGCCTAACATCCGATGGGTACTTAAATATCTGTGGTGCAATGACCTTGAATACCAGACCCAGAGAGGCTGCCCGTTACTGATTCTCTGTGGTACGGTCTGGGTAGCAGGAGAGAAGGGCCTGGAGCCCTGCCCACCTGATGGGTTGCAGGACACGTTTGTGAACAAAGGTAGTGGAGAGGAGAGGCCTTGGAGAGCCTCAAGAAGCAGCTGCCAAGGAGGCAGGGACAAGGTGGAGGTCAGAAGAGATGTCGCTTACAATTTTCTCCTCCCAAGGTGGCAGCAGGAAATGCAAGGCAGTGGGGAGGGTCTTAAAAAGGAGGACAGTCCACATTGACAGACGAATGGATCAAGAAGATGTGGTGTATATACATACACAATGGAATACTACTCGGCCGTAAAGAAGAATGAAATAATGCCATTTGCAGCAACATGGATGGACCTGGAGATCATCATTCTAAATGAAGTAAGCCAGAAAGAGAAAGACAAATACCACATGATAACACTTATATGTGGAGACTAAAAAAAATGATACAAATGAACTTATTTACAAAGTTGAAACAGACTCACAGACACAGAAAACAAATTTATGATTACCAAAGGAGAAGGGGGTAGGGGAGGGATACATTAGGAGTTTGGGATTAGCAGATACAAACTACTATATATAATATAGATAAACAACAAGGTCCTGCTGTAGAGCACAGGGAACTATATTCAATATCTTACAATAGCCCATAATGAAATAGAGTATGAAAAGGAATATACTTGTGTATGACTGAACCACTAGGCTATACACCAGAAACTAACACAACATTGTAAATCAACGATACTTCAATTTAAAAAAGAAATTTTTTCTTTAATTTTTAAGTTTTGTTTCAAAAGTGAGGACAGATAGCTGCAAAGGCCCCACAGCTGTGGGGTCATACAAGCTACTGGGGGTCTTCTTAACCAACACGGCCCTTACATAGATAATCATTCTTACTGTTTGTATCATTTTAAATCTTGCTGAAGGGGCTGGGGGCAGGGGAAGCAGACCCATGCAGGTAGAAGTGCTGGCTTATTGTAAACCCACATGAGCTTATTGGGCTTTTGAACTGTGCTGCACACTTCCAGCAGAGATGTACCAGAAGGAGGTGCGTGATCGCTAAACAAGTCAAAATACAAAATTCCAACCCAGTCTTTGAATTAAATAATCTCTCAATCCCATGGCTCACATTTATACTGAGATGACAGAGGAGAACATGAAAAAAAATTTTAATTGAAGATGAGGGAGTGAAAACATCTTTCTCTTTCAAACACTGTTAGCCAGGTATCCCATAAATAATTTATAAACTGGCCATGATCAGACAACTAGAAAAAGGAACCGCTATAACAACTGGCAAAGGGTTAATACCCTTGTTTTATAAATCCTTTTTCACTGCAAGAAAGGATCCACACCCTGACCAAAATGTGTAAGGTACTAAACAGAAAATTCACAAAGGAATATAATTAACTGCTTAATATATGAAAAGTGGATACCCAGGACCACCCTAACTTGTACGCAAAGAAATGAAGAATTAAAACAACAAGGTATCACTGGAAAATACTTAAAAGAATGACGCCAAATATTGGGCACTGTCATATTATTCTGCTTACAGGGAAATATGCTACATCGCAGATTTATTGAGCCTTGTGGATGTTCGCCACAGTAAAACACCAGAAACAACCCTAAATGTTTCATAATGTGTAACGAATTTGGGTCAGTTATAGAACATCCATATGGTAGAATACCACACAGTTATTTTAAAAATCATGTTGTAAAAGAACATTTAATGATAGGCTAAGTTACTAAATGAAAGATAGAGGCAACATAAAAAGGCATATAATCTCAAATTAAATTTTAAACACATCCAATGTATTGAAACCATGCCAGAATGTTAACAGCCCCACCACTGGGATTAGGCAGGGTTTTCACTTTCCTCCTTGTGCTTTTCTGAATTTCCAGTTGCCTGAGACTGTGCCACATTCATAATCAGACCATAAATGTCACTAGAACAAGACTCTTTAAGGGCTTCATTGAAGAAAACAAACACAGAATGTTTCCACTGTATTTACAAGTACAATAAAAAGTATTCATGTCAGAACTTTTTTCATACACCTCTAGAAATGAATAGTGAGCATGCACAAGGTCCTGGGTTCAAACACCAGCACCCCTATTAAAAATAAATAAAAATTTTTAAAAAGTACCTTCCCCTCCAAAAAAAAAAAATTAGAAACCAATAGTGAGCTCTTAATATTATGTGAGCAAACATCAAATGTATCCATCTACTTTTTCTGCTTTTTCTTGGTGCTTTTTTTCTGCTGCTTTTTCCCCCCTGCTTTTTCTTGGTGCAGTCAAGTAATAGGGGAAAGAAGGATTGCCAACCACACAAAAGCTTTTTGCTTCTTAGTAGCAAATTGACAGTTACATCCTCATTACAGGGAAGAATGCTTTATATCTCTGCCTCAGAACACTTATGGCTCAACTGTTGAATCTTTTTTTTTTTTTTTAAACGAGCCAGCAGACTACTGATAGGATGAAACTGCTAAATACAAGTGGTAATGATTTACCATAATGACCATACCCTTTAGAACTAATATGTCGTGAGCACCTGCTACGTGCTTTACCTCATCATGTCATTTTATTCTTGCAAGAAGCCCCAGGAGGTAGCCTTGATTGTGTCCCCATTCCACATATGGAGAAGGTGAGGCCAGGAGAGGTAAGTAAGCTCCTTACCATCATCCCAGGGAAAGTGGCAGCGCTGTAATCCAAACCTAGGTGGGCTGGCTTTGGGAGCTCGACTACACTCTGAAGAGCCAAGACAGAGGCTAAGCTGTCAGCGGGCTACGCCACAGCAGTCACAATCCTGCACTTCCAGTTTTGTCAGTGCTGCCAATGCTAAAAGATGAGGATGTAAAGACAGTTTCACAGGGGCGGGGTCAGCTTTTGCTCAGGTTCACGATGTCCCTAGGAGGATTCAAGGTCCACTTGCTGGGAGGTGGCCAGGGCTGCTGAGAAACACAGGAAGCAGATGCGGGGAAAATGCAAACACACTGAGGAGGTTCTGAAACCAGCAAGTCTGAAACTTAGCAGATGCAGGTTGTTGTAGTTTTGTGTGTATATGTTTGAGTTTTTTGTGCTTTGTTTTGTTTTCCTTAATTGAAGTCTAGCTGATTTACAATACTGTGTTAGTTTCAGGTATACAGCAAAGTGATTCAGTTATACATATATATCTATATATTTTTTTCAATTCTTTTCCATTATAATTCCATTGGGTAAACACACATGAAGTTCTATAACTGACAGGACCAAAATTGCAAACAGGGGTGGGTTCGGGGCAGCTGAAAGGGGCAGAGGGAGACCCTCCATCCCTTTTCTGGGTACCACTTGACATCTTAACAGCAAATTTGTTTACTTTTTTGCTTTTTGGTGGTGGTGGTTTGTTTTTTTTTTTTTTTTAAATAAAATCCTTTCAAAATACTCCCCAAAGTAATCAATGATCCAAGATCAATTCTTGGAAAGCTGGGAATAGGGACAGTTCCAAACTGAGACCAGAGAGAGCAATTCTTAAAACTGACTCCTCCCTGCTCCCACAGGAAGGCGGGCACAGACAGCAGGATAAGAATCCAAAGTCAGAACTCATTCTGGGAACTCCAATTTGTTTTCTTTGCTTTTCTTTCTTTTTTCCCTTGAGGGGAGGGGTGCAAACGTGGACAGAGAAGAGTAGGGATTTTCTTAAGAACTCACTCAAAACTTTTCAAAGGCGTTTGGGAAAGTGTGAAGTGGTGGCTCCAAGCCTTCCCTATCTGGGTGTTTAAATAAAATGAGAAAGACCAGATCACTGTGGCACCCCATCCCAGCTGTCTCACCTGCCCCAACCCACCAAAGCCCAGTTCAGTGGGCTGCCGTAAACCCAGTCCAAGCCATCCCCTTTGGCCATCAATTTTAAATTATTCCACCTTAACTGGCAGCCTCATTTACCTCCAACTACATGTACACCAACAGCAAGATGGTGATTATAAAACTAGTTGACTAGTCCAGCTCCAAATCTCCCTTGTAAAATTTACATCCTAAAAGTCATACTCCCTGCAAAAAGTAAACACCATAAATTGTATCTCTCTAATATGTGCAGTCTCTTGACTGTTTTTAAATCTATGCCTCTTTTGATGAAAGTTTCTCACACTCACCCAACCCCCAAGAGGATCTGTAACTTTCCGAATATCCTAATTTTAACATTTACAAAGTATCTGCCCTGTGCCAGACACTGCACTGGGCATCGGGAGTTTGATGGTGAAAGGATAACCACTATCCCCACCTCCAAGGGGTTTACTGTCTGTTAGAGAAATGGGCATTAAATAAATAATCAAATGAAAATTATAACTAACAAATTTTTCTCCCTAAGAAAAAGTAGAGGGGAGAAGAAATCATATAAAAAGAAAATACAACTTAAATTATAAGGTGAAAGGCAGGTCTCTCTAGGAAGTGACGTTTGAACCAAGATCCAAAAAATGAGTCATTAACCCAGTGTAGAGTAGCACAGGGGGAACAGTATACGCAAAGACTCTGAACCTCACAGTTCAAGAACTGTCAGGTGAGTAGAAGACAGAAATGAGGCTAGAGGAGCAGGTAATGGTTACAAGAGCAGATGACCTGGGATCTTGGAGGCCATCAGAGGGTCTTGGAATTCATCTTAAATGCAACTGGGGAAGCAGCACTGTCCATTACAACTTTCTGTGATGATGGGAACATTGTGTTCTGTATTGTCCAATATGGTAGCTGGTAGGCACATGGCTAGTTTGAAATATGACCAGTACAATTGGAGAATTGAATTTTTTATTTTATTTAATAAAATATTTAATTTGATTTGATAATTTATTTTATTTTATTTTAAAATTTTATTTTATTTAATTTTAGCTAACTTTAATTTACATAGCCACATGGGACTAGTGGCTCCCATATTGGACACAGTACAGCACAGGAGGGTTTTAAGCTGGGGATCAACAAGAACTGACTGGCTAAAATACTGGCTGCGAGCAAGAAGGAGAGAAACAGGCCAATGTTTCAAATTTAGGAGGCAGAGCCAGTAAGAGTTGCTGAAGGACTTCATGCTAGTAAAGGGCAGGAAAAATCAACTCCAAAGCATTTGGTCAAACTTTTCTTTACAGAAATAGGAACATTGGTTTCTAATACAAATGCATATAATATTGGATTTTCTTTTACACACACACACACACACACACACAACCTAGCCCCTGAGGAAGGTAGGAAAGAGGCAGTAGATGTGATACATGAGAAAGACTAGGCCCATCACAGCATGCCTTGCAGATGGGGGGGGAGGCAACGGGAACACGGACCTCAGTCCTACAGCCACAAGGAACTGGATCCTGCCAACAACAGGAATGCAGTTAGAAGAGGATTCTTTGCAGCCCCTCCCTGTAAGAGCCCAGCCAGTCAACACCTTGATTTCAGATTTGTGAAACCTGCTAAGCGAACCCAGACTTCTCACCTACAGATGGTGAGATAATTAATCCGCTGGGTTTTAAGCTACTACGTTTGTGAACATTTGTTATGGTGGTAACAGAAAACTAATACACATCATATACCAAAATTCGTTCTAAGGCAACGGAAAAAGCGCTAGCGTAAAAAAGACACCACAGCAATAAAAAGGAACCAGCTGCTGGCACCCACCCAATGTAACTAACGCACCTCAAAAACATGTTGAGCAAGAGAAGCCAGACTCAAGAGAGTGCAGACTGTGTGATTCCATTTGGCTGAAGCCCTAGAACTGGCAAATCTAAGGAACCAGAAGAGTGTTTGCCTAGGGAGGCAGGGCTACTGGCTGGAAGTGCCGGGAGCGAGTGCACTTTCTGGAGCATGGAAATGTTCTCTATTTGGATTGGGCTGGTGGCCACACAGATATAGACATTTATTCAAGCTCATTAAACAGTACTCTTAAAATCTGTGCCTTTTATTACATGCAAATATCTCATTTTTTTAAAACATTGAGAAAAAAGAAACCATAAAAGCAGTAAGAGAAAATAGAAGTACAAATCTTAGATCATCTTCAACTGCTCCAGGAGGAAATCTGATAAGATCTAATCAAGTCACACATACACATGGCCTCTGACCCAGCAGTTTCACTTCCAGGAATCAGTTTTGCAGACTGATTGCACACAGAGGAAACAGTAGATGGACAAGATTGTTTACTGTCAAATTATCTGTAATAATGAAAGACTGAAACCAGCTCTGATGGCCCTCAATAGAGGGCGGGTTTAATAAAGTCTAGTGCAGCCCCTCCCAACGAAGTATAACACAAGTTTATAAAAAGAAAGAAAAAAAAATGAAGATGCTTTGCATTTACTCATCTGGAATAATCTGCAAAATATATTTGCTAAAAGCAAATCCAGAATAGTGTGTACATTATGCTCCCTTTGGTGCAAAATTTTTAAAACACCAAGGGGACGGCAAAGAATCTATATTTACATCTGCTTATATATGCATAAAGAAATTCTCAAAGGATGCACCAGAAATAAAACGATTTACCCTTATTGGTGTGTGGGATAGAGAGGGGAGAAGGGGGACCTAATCCTGCCTTTTCTTTGTAAACTTTTTGCATTTTTTCCTTCTTGAATTACATAAATTCAAAAAGGCTTTAATGTGATAAAAAAAAAAAAACTACGTAATCTTCACATTTGAGAAGATCATTCTAATAATACCAAAAGCAGAAACCATATCGTGACAGCCATGAATTCATTACAAATCTAAAACTTCTGGACAGCAGAAAGCCCTGAAAATAGTTTAATAACACCCTAAATTAGCAAGATTATGGGTGGAGAGTCAGTCTCACACACAGCTGATGGCAAGATTAAGGAGGGGTGCAGCTTCTGTCTACAGAAATGTTAAATGCACAAACTTTCCACCCAGCTGCTGGGAATTTCTTCTCCAGACACATTTCATTCAAGTACTTGAGGATGTTAACTGCCTTATTCTTTGTCAAAGCAAAAATGATACAAATCCAAGAGTCCAACAAGCGGAGATGTTTATAGAAGGAAAGTACTGCTTAGCACAGAACACTACAGTTGTTAAAGATAAAAGGCAGGTCTAGAGGAAGAGGAAGAGATGTCAAAATACGCAATTAAGGTGAATAAAGCAAGCCGGGGAACAATCTGTAGAGCAACCTGGAGAGCTTAAGGATAGGCTTGTGTATGTGTATATGTTTACTTGATCTCTTGGGAGAATTTCTGGAAGGATACTTAGGAAAGGATACTTAGGTAATCTTTGGGGAGTAGATCTGGAAACAGGGAGGGTGCCCCTGAACTATGAGAGAATACATTTCTGTTAAGTCACCTAGTTTGTGGTTGTACAATTTTTTACTGCAGCCCCAAGGAAAATAATACAACACTTCTCTGAATATGTTCACAAGATTCTATAAATAGAAAGGATTTAATAAAGTGAGTCAGTTGGGCTAAAATTTCCAGAGCCAGGAGCCCAAGGCTCAGATATTCAGGGGCCTGACCACAGTCACACAGGAGTGAGCACCAGGGTTGAAACCGGGCTCGCTGCTGCGCGGCGCCCTGGTCCACACCACCTGTGGGTGGGCAAGAAAGCCGGAACCAGACCCAGTCTCGCCCCTAGTCCACGAAGTTTCAGATCAGTGATGTGGCAGTCCCTGCAGGTTATTTGAGTGTAATCCCTGCAACATTTAGAGAACCTTTGCTTTGTTTACTCAGCAAAGAGAAAATATTTTGTTAAAAGCGTAGCCCTAAGATTTGACCGATTCACAGAGGTTTCCAGAAATTAGCAGTGAGTTAAAGCAGCTACAGCTAAGAAGATATGATTCAAGGCCTTTGATGAAGTGTGTGGAGGGGTCAGCACTGTAACTTCTGAAAATGGCCCCAAATCTTTCACTCCTCTGACTGTTCATTTGAAAGGGAGGGCCCAGCACCGGCTCCTGGGCCCTAATTAACCTTTTCAGCGGGAGGACAGTCAACATGGTTCACCACGGAAGCCAAAGTGCACAGAGACAGCCCTGGGCCTTGCGTGGGCTCTGGGTGCCAGGCCTGCGGGCCAGAGTTCTCTGACAGCTCCCTTCCCCAGGAGCTTCTGGATGGGACTTTGAGAAGAGTTCTTCTGGGGGTGGCCGTTGGGTTAGGAGGCTCCAGAGGGGTGCGTCCTTACCCCTCCAAACCCTGAGAAGAAGCCACTGTGGGTGAGAGACTACAACGCCTATTCCCAGAGAGAGCAGAGGCAGAAAGAGGGGCTTCTGGGGCCCCACCATCCCACATTCCCCTGCCTCTGAGGCCCAGATCATCCCCTGCCCCTTCCCTGGTTACCAAAGAAGCAGCAGCCTTCCAGAACATTCCTCCTTTTGCCTAAGCAAATTGTTTTTTCTTTCATTCACTAGAAAGGGAGGAAGCGAGACTGGCTTGCCTATTTCATCCCTCTCCATAACTTCACATGAGACGAGGGTCTTTATCGGGGTGTCCTGCCCCTTCTCACCCCAACATCTCTGGTCACAGTTTTCCTTCCCACAGGGTCTGACAAGGCCTCAGAATCCTTTCCACAACATTCATTCTAGGTGGCCACACACTCATGCCCCAAATGAATCCTATGTGCAGTTCCCAGTTTGCATAACAAAGACTTGGGCCAAAATCACTGTGTGCATCCAAGCACAAAGGCCCAAAGTGTCCTAACTCGGCCAAAGCAGGTCAGGTGTTCCCCATCTCACCATCAGCTCTGTCTCCCTGAGAGGCATGCAGGCCCCAGAAGAGCTGTCCCCAAGCTGGGTTCACACACACCCTCCTGAGACCTCGTCCTCATCAGCCCAGATGACTACAGCATGGACCTTGTCACGTGCTCTCCTTGCCCCAGACTCAGCTCCAGCTCAGCCTCCTCATCACCATCGGTGAGATGGTCCCCCGATCCATCAGATCATGTGCTGTGTCCCGGTTAGAAAAGCCTCCAAGATCACGAGGTACCCCCTACCCCATCTCCTCTCAAGCATGGTTTCCATAAAGTTCCAAAGGACTTTCCAAAGATTCTGGGGTCCTTCTCCCTCCCTATACTCTGAGTCCCAGTAAACCTGTCACCTGCCATGCTCACCCCAGCTGAAGTCACCACTGTGGCTCTGAATGCCTCTATAAGGCCCTGTGTGTAGCTTTTATACCACTTAACAGATCAAATCATTCTTTCAACATACACTTCCCCCATAACCTCTATGCTTCAGGTCCTGTGCTAAGATCTCAAAAGCTCCATGCTAGACACTTTTTCTGCTTTCCCCAGGAGACTGAACTCTTAAGGAAGAAACTAAGTCTTACTAAGTTTTATTATTTCTGCAACTAAGCACTCAGTGTTGTTGCCTGAATAAATGATTTTCTGGCTCTTCCTTTACTCATCAGAAACAGACAACTAAGTTGGAGAAATGGGAGAGGAAAACAGGTTTGGGGGGTTTAATTCAAACTAGACAATTTCACCGGTAGTTTGGATTTCTGGTCATCTCCAGGAAAGCCAAGAAATGTCAGCTGTTCCCTTGGAGAAGGACCCAAATTTAATAAAAGCCAACCACACAAAGTACAAACCAGAAACAACCAGATAAGTCCAACTAAAATAAAACTGCCAACGCTGCTGGCTACTTGGGGAAAACAAAAGAGAAAGATACTTGCAAATATATAAGCACCTGTTGAGAATTCAACAGTGAGCTAACAGGGTCACACATCCCCATGTGAAATTAAAGTCCCAGAGATTCAGAAATGGTAAAAGCAAAGAATAATCCTGTAGATCAGTGGTTCTTAGACTTCTGGAACTGACAAATGGTAACATTTACACACAGAAAAGAAATCGAAGGGAGCCTAAATAAGGTTGCCAACTCCTTAATTTGCCAAGTCAGAACATTTTTTTCGAAGTGTACCATCTACTGTCCTCATAATTTCACAGAAGGAAGGAATATTTTAACTCCAGAAAAAAGTGGAAGAATGTAAACTCAGACTAAAGAAACCCATTCTCAACGGAAGGATGAGCTGAGAGCTTTCCAGCACATTTTAGTCTTGGACAATGTGCAGACGGTATTGGCCCTGAAAAGCAGAAGTTTCAAGTCCCTAAAACCACACCAGGCCGCTAGAAACTTGCTCAAGAAATATTGCTGAAGGGCAAAGATGGATCAATTTCAACTCCTGGTTCTGAAGTAGAGTCACAATCACTTGATCTCCAAAGAAGAAGGTCAGAAGGAGGCCTCCCTCCCAGCTGGTGGCCAGGGGTGGGCACATTTTCTGCTTGGTGTATGTCACAGATTGGCCTTATTTTTTTTTTTACCATTTTATTTTTTTCGGGGTGGTGGGGGGAGTAATTACATTTTTATTTATTTATTTTAATGGAGGTACTGGGGATTGAATCCAGGCCTTGTGCATGCCAAGCATGGACTCTATCACTGAGCTATATCGTCCGCTCCTCCAGACTGGCCTTTTTGAATGAGAGTAGTCCCGGGCAGCTGTGTGACAACAGGTGACATTCATTAAGCACCTTCTATGTGCCGGGCCCTGTGCTAAGCCCTTCTCAGGCGTTTTCTCTTCAAATGTCCCTAACAATGCCGGTGGGGGAAGTATAATTATGATTCCAATTTGATAGGTCAAGTTTAATCAAAGAGAAGGGACTTCTCCAAGCAAGGCACAAAGCCAAGTCTGATACCAAAATCTGTGTTTACAATACCCTCTCCCCTGCCAGAGATGAGGTGAACAAAGGGTGAGGGGGACAGGGAGAAACAAGCCTTTCAAATTAAAATCAAACCCTTGCAAAATCGAACTCAAAGAAAACTGGAAAAAATTGGCATTTTACACTCTGCCTCAAGACAATGGAGGAAGTTACGCACTGGCCAGCACAGGCTGCTCGTAAATCTTGACTCAGTACCTGCGCTAAATGCAGGCTGCCCAACTGCGGCCATGGTCCTTTAGGCTTCCCACTGTCCCTCAGAGCACCTGGGAGCTATTGATGGTTGGGAGTAGCCCCAAGAAGGGGAAAGACCTTCCAGGGACAGCCCTAGAACAAAGATGCTTTCTCATTTAAAGGAGAACTACAGGTGCACAATAGCATCCCACATACCCTCTCCCCCAGATCCCTCCCCAAGCCCCCTGTAATATTTTAGATGCACTTTAAGGGCCTCCATTCCACCTCCCGCCCCTAAGACCAAAGCAACCTGCTTCCCCTTCTGTCTGAAAGGCAAGACAAATCCAGCAGAGAGGCTAAAACCCCATCCCCTGTGGCATGGGGAGGTCCAGAGGTGCCAAGGAGCTCCCCATAAATAAGAGTCTCTCCAAAACAGGGGTTCCTGAAGGGCACCCCCATGAAAGGAAGTCCCTTAGCCATGCTGGGGGGAACCTGAAGTCTAGCTCTAGTTCTAACACCAGCTGACAGATTCCTTAAACACAGGGCTTTGCACTTGCCCTTGAAAAAAGTATGAACTTGGGGGAAGAGCTCAGTGGTAGAGTGCGCCTTAGTGTGCACGAGGTCCTGGGTTCAATCCCCAGTATCTCCATTAAATAGATAAACAAACAAACAAACAAACAAATAAACAAATAAATAGTAATTACCCTGCAAAAAAATTTTTTTAATTAAAAAAAGAAAGAATAAAAGAAAAAAGTATAGACTTTGGCCAGGCTGCAAAGATGTATTCGTTCACACTCCTAACTGTCTAAATAAAACACAAAGCTGTTCACACACACACCCTTCAGTTTCCCTTTCCAGACTTTTCCAATGCTATGTCCCCCATGTTGTAACCACAGGATCCCACATTCATCTGGTTCCCTCCCTCTCATATGCCTCTGCACAGTGTGTGCAGGCACCAGCACCAGGAGGAGGTCAGGAATGTATTCTCTTCACAGAAAAGAAAGTCCAGAAACCTGGGATCCAGTCCTATTGACCTCTTCCAGGCCTGGTGTCAGGTAGCCAATGCCTATAAACCTAGGCCTCAGTGTCCTTAGTGGAAAACAGTATCACCTACACGACTGGACTCCCTCTCTCCTAGACTCCACCCCTCCTGTGTGTGGGGTGCTCTACTGGGTGCTGGGACATGTGAACAGGTGAGCCTGACCCAAAACTCTGCTGCCCTCATGAAGCTTACATTCTAGTGCAGAGAGACCTGTAAATAGGAATTGCTTGTAATATTCCTTTAAGAATTAAACAAGGTAACAGGTGACTGGATAAAGAAGATGTGGTATATTTATACAATGGAATACTACTCAGCCATAAAAACAGACAACATAACGCCATTTGCAGCAACATGGATGCTCCTGGAGAATGTCATTCTAAGTGAAGTAAGCCAGAAAGAGAAAGAAAAATACCATATGAGATTGCTCATATGTGGAATCTAAAAAACAAACAACCAAACAAACAAAAACAAAGCATAAATACAGGACAGAAATAGACTCATAGACAGAGAATACAGACTTGTGGTTGCCAGGGGGGTGGAGGGTGGGAAGGGATAGACTGGGATTTCAAAATTGTAGAATAGATAAATAAGATTATACTGTATAGCACAGGGAAATTTATACAAAACGTTATGGTAACTAACAGAGAAAAAAATGTGACAATGAGCGTGTATATGTCCATGTATGACTGAAAAATTGTGCTGAACACTGGAATTTGACACAACATTGTAAAATGATTATAAATCAATAAAAAATGTTAAAAAAAAAAAAGAATTAAACAAGGTAATATATGAAACACATCTAACATACAGCCTGACATAGAGTCCACTATTACCAGTATTATTACTATTATTATTATTATATTGGTATTTGGCATATAAGTTCTTCTGCTCACCATTATTTTTTTCCTTTTTTTTTTAAATGTATTGAGATTGAGATAGAATTGATACATAACCTTTTTTAAGTTTAAGGTGTACAATGGGTTGATTATACATTAATATATTTCATGATGGTTACCGCCATAGCATTAGCTAATATCTCTATTATGACATCCAAGTGTAATTTCTCTTTTTGTGGTGAGAACAATTAAGATCTAGTCTATTGGCATCTCTGAGATTAATAATACAGTATTGTTGACTAGGATCGCTATGCTGTGCATTAGATCTCCAGAAGTTAGATCTCCAGGACTTATTTATCTAATAGTTGTAAGTTTCTACCTTTTTAAAAAAAATTTTATGTTTGAGGGAGATAATTAGGTTTACTTATTTATTTATTTTTAATAGCGGTACTGGGGATTGAATCCAGGACCTTGTGGATGCTAAGCACGCATTCTACCACTGAGCTATACCCTCTCCCTCTGTGAGACTATATCCTTAAATGATATCAGTCACCTCACTGATTGTCAGGGTTGGTTCACCTGATTCGAAGGACCAGACAGGCGCCTTGCACATGCCCAGTGGGAGAGGCCGCCCTTCTCCCATAGAGGACTACTCTTCAGTCAAGGGTGTGCAAGCAGCTGGGCTCCCCCCGTCAGAACCTCCAAACACGTTCTCAAGGTCTTATTACTTCTAGTTTGTATATGAGGAAATGGTGCTTGCCATTATTCTTAATACGAAGCTACCCCTTTTACCTGGAATGCCCCCCTCTCCCTCCTGGCACCCCTCAGTCCGCCTGCTGGAAAGTCCTGCCGTCTGTGTAGGCACCGCTCAAGACAGACCTCCCAGACTTCCTCTGAGGGAGGATTCATGAGCTGGAAGCCTCCCGGAGTGTCCGTCTACAACTGCAATCCACCTTTCTCACAGGGCTGCCTGGCACTATGTTCTACCACTGTCAGCAGCGCCTACATCTCACGTGTGTACATTCTCCTCCAGCCAGTACAGGGCCCTCAGACATACAAGGAGCGGAACTGCACTGAAAAACGAAGACGCAGAAGAGGTAAGATCAGGCAAGACACTGAGGGGAGAAGAAAGGGCATATTGGAGAGAAAGTCTGAGGCCAGATTATGGGGACACTTAGTTCCTGGCCGATAAATTCAGACTCCAGACTTGAGTCAGCCCTGGAAATCACCCATTTTTGAGCCTCCAGGTAGGGTGGACCCTGAAGGGTGGAGGATGAGCTGGCCCCAGGGTGACCAAAGGAGAGAGCCCCGGAGGCCACAGCTGGACACGAAACTCATCCTAGTTCAAGGCTATGATCTGAGTATTCTTCACAGTGAAACAGACTGCACAGTATATCCCTGCAATTCTCTGTATTTTCTGTGTTGTGCAGTTTTCCCCCAAATGGCCTGGTTTCCTCTGAATATGCCACCCCATAATATACCACCTTAGCATATTGATTATTTTGAATTGCAAGTACTTGAGAAACAGCCAGTGCAAAAAGGACACTCTGACCTTCCCCCCTCCCTTTAAAAGTAGGAGATAAATCTCCCATGTGAAGGCACCCTCCCAGTACTAGGAGGGTAGAAGACATCCTTATCACTCGTGGCAGGGTATTCAGGGCTGAGAGGGCTGTATAAACAACCCTTGTTACTTTTTCACCAATTTATTACCCCATGCCCAAACCCTTTGTCTTGTCAAGTCTTCACAAATTTATTGTTTCTTTGTCTAAAAGGTATAAAAGCTTCTTCCTGTTCTGGTCACTTCTTTGAGTCTCATATTTTTACAGGGCTCCCAAAGGCTTGAAATTACATTTCTTTTTCTCCTGTTAATCCGTCTTATGTCAATTTAATTATCAGAACCAGCCAAAGAACCTAAAAGGGAAGAAGGGAAATTTTTTCTGCCCCTACACGGCCAAAAGGTCATCACCATTTTCTAGGGTTCTTTCCAAATGCTTCCCCCATTGCTGGGAGGACTCAGTGCACAAAAAACAAAAACATCTCAATCTAGACATCATCATCAAATACAGACAGAGCTAAACCCAGACTTGTCTTCGCTCCAGCAGACACACAGAAGGCCCACCCGCCCACCAGGCTCACAGGAGCTCAGACAAACATGCCGTGGGGGCTGCAGGTGCACACTGATATTCACCACCATTGGCATATAACCTGATTAATTTAAAAAATAAAATAACAAGAGGGTACACAGCATAGCAGTGGGCCCTTGGTAGCAAGCACAGGAAAACAGAACTAATCAGCAAAGAGAAGTTTAAGAATTCCACAAAGGCGCAGTCTCTTTTGAGAGCCTGAGAGAGTGGTGTCTAACCCCAGATCCATCACTAATTAGCTGTGACGACTAACAAGTGATGGGCTTCAAGCCCATCTATAGAATGTTCACAGCCCTGTTCCTGACCCTGCAGCTTTGAAATTCTGTGCAGACTTCAAAAATCCCCTTTTGAATTTATGAATCCAGAGTTTGTGGCTGCCTCTCAGCACTCTCCTTCCTTCTTCCTCCAAAACAAACAAACAAAAAAAAAAAGCGTAATGGCAAGAAGCCATTATTCCCTAGCACTCACAGAAGGCCCCACCCTGCTCATAGCAGGGCAGACAGCCAACTTGGTGCAGCCAGACAGATGGAACCGGAGTAACCAGAAGTATCCCTCAGCCTCAGCCTGTCTCTGTAGCCACAACTTAGAGTACTCCCGTTACTCAAGGATGCATTTCCTTACTCAAGTTTGAATCTCAGCTTCCCTCAGGTCTCCTACACAAGCTCCGCCCTTCCAAAGTTAGTTCCTCAGGGAAATGCTGATGCTCTCCCCAGCCCCTCTGGGGGTGCCCCCAAAGAGAGCTTGCCAGCTGCCACCTTAAGCTGGCTAGTCAGTCATAAAATCACATTTACAGATTATGACTAGCTTTTTTAAAAAACAGAAAATAGAGCAGAGTAGACAATGGCACTGTGCCTCACTCTGTAGAGGGAATAAATACCCTGTGACCTCTCTCTTCTTGCAGTTTTGTCCTTATATATGTATGTGGCTGGGTGTGGGTCTCTATGGTGGGTCTTGGTCAAGAAAAGACTGAGAAACTCACAGGCCTGAAGCAGTGGGATCTGACTCCTGGGACGAATGCCACACACACCCATCTCACCTTCACCCCTGACAGGGACGCAAAGGCCAGCACAGGGTACTTAGAGCTCAAGCATCCATCCTGCAATTCTACAAAACAGAGACGACTGCACAACAGTTGAAGCAAACTTCTGACTCTCCTACAAGGTAGCACTTCGTATAAAGCACAAAACAGGATGCTCAACAATAGACCAAGACATCCGGGTAACAGCCTTGCCTCTGAAAGGTGCCTGGCACCCGGGAGACTCAGCACCAGGCGGTGGGGAAGAACCTGGGTGCTGGGAACGCAAGCCCTTGGCTTCCCGCTTTCTTCCTGTGGAAGGACTGATTGGGCCAACAGCAACGGGCTAGGGACTAGAGACCTCGGAGCCCCCTTTCTTTCTTCTAATTTTTTTTTTTTTTCAAATTGCTCATCTCCCGAAAATCTTTCTCTAGCAAGCACCAAAGGTTGCAGCCTTCCAGAAATGCCCCCAGCTGGGAGCTGAGCTTGCCAGAGCTGCTGATAGGTACTGTTTCAGCCGGGTTGCAAATGCGCCGGGCTTCCAGTGGGCGCACGGCGAGGGGGCGGAGTGCGCCTCCCAGGCTCCGGGCTCCGAGCCCGCGTTTGCAAATGCTCGGAAGCAGAAGCCTAGGTTTCTGGGAACTCCTCTTACGAGCCTCGGGGCCCTGCTGCTGCCCCGCCCGAGGCTCGTTTAGCCGAGGACAGCGGGCCATGCAGCTTCTTTTGGGCAAGCCCAGCTCGCGATTGGGCGGGCTGGGGCAGAGGCCTGCCGGGGGCTGGAATCGCCAACCTCCTCCCCGGGAAGCGGCCAGCACTCTCCAAGTTCCCCGCAAATCGCGTCCGGCGCCCGGGTGCCTGCTGGCCCGGTGCCTACCCCGGGATCGCCTCCGCTGGTCTTTTCATCGCAACATGCTAGCGGCCCCGGGGTCCCCCGGAGGAGGTGGGAGGCAGGCTCGGGAGCCGCAGGTTCGGCCCGGGGTGGGGATGAGGCAGGCCGCGCGCCGCCGCAGTCCTGTCGCACCGCTTGCCCCGTCCCCCGGCGCTGGAAAGGCCGGAGCTGCCCCCTGCGTCCGACCCTGCGCGACAGGCCCGGGTCTGCACCTGAATGAGAGGGCAGCGCCCGCCCGGCCGCCGCCTCAGGGGTCGCCAGCCGCCGCGCGCGGCGCCTCCCGCCGGGAAGAGGCGCGGGGCCCGGAAGGCCAAAGGCGCCCCTCGGGCTTCCCTCGTCGCTACGCACCTAGTTACCCGCGCGTCCCACATGGCCGGGGCCGCCGCCGCCGCCTCAGGAGCCGCTTCCCGGGGGCCGGGCGCGGCGGGCGGGGTCCCCTGCTCTCGGTGGCTCGGCCCCCGGGCCGCGACGAGCGGGGCGAGGGCGCGGGGACCCCGGCGCCCGGCTGTGTGCAGCCGCGGACCTATTCCTAGTTTCCACGTAGTTGCGAGGGCCCGAAAACTGTCACGTGCACGTCGCCGCTGAGTGGGAGGGGGTGTTTGTCACCGTGTGTTCAAAAGAGGCGTTTCGATGTCTCCCATCTTGCAGGCTAGCTCTCTAATGGGATGGCTCTCGGCCGCCTTTGGAAACCGAGTGCTTCGAGCGGGTCACCATGAGGGACGAGGCGAGCGCGCGCGCACCCCCCCCCCCTCCGCCACGGGTCACGTTGACTTCTTACACTTCTTACACACACACACACACACACACACACACACACACACACACACACACACACACACACACACACACACACACACACACACACACACACACACACACACACACACACACACACACACACACACACACACCCCTCCGCCACGTTTCGGTCACGGTGACTTGTTTCGCTAGTTGGTCGCCGCGATCGATTGTTGGGGAAGCTGAGGAAATAGCAGACAGCCTTGGTCCGCCTCTGCTCCTGGCCTCCCGTTCCCGCCAACAAAGAAACTAAGGGTCAGCGCACACCGTGCCTCTCAGTCCCCACATCCTTTTCGCCTTCGTCCAGTCTTCCCTTGGCTCTCGAGTACTTACTGTGGGCTCGTCCCTCCATTCTTGGGGTGCTGGAGATTCGGGTCGGGAAAGACCGGTGAGGCCCCCGACTTCTTGACCTTCACAGGCTTGTTCATGGCGCGGACGGAGGAGTGAGCCTCTCACCACAGCGGGAAAAGCAAGGGACCTCCTGAAGGACAGTGGTGAGTGGTTCCGGTCAGGAAGACCTTCACCCACCGCTCGGGCTTGGTCCTCAACTTCTCTGGGACAGGGGTGACTTTCCTTCACGTCAGGGATTCGGTCCAACCAGAGAGCGGAGCCCGCAGCCCTCTCTTGGGGCCCGGCTTTGGCCTACACTGCCTCCTGGTGGTTCTCGCATCCATCTGGGGGACCACCACACCAGATCCCTGGGTGGAGAGGACGCCACAGAGCTTGGGCGAGAGAAACAGTCGAGTTTCCGAGGAGGCAGGGAGGATAAGGTGACGACACATGGACACACCTAATGCACACAGCCGTGTATTTTCTGCTGCTGACTCTGAGCCGAGAACTAGCCTATCAGTCCAGTCAGTGTTCTCCATGCTTCTGGAATCTCACCTCTTCCCATTTCTTCTGTGCATTAATCCTACCCAAATACCACATTGCGTCACCTCCAGTTCAAAAGCCTTCAGTGGCACCTCTGTTGTCCTTAAATAGCTGGGCATTTGAAACTTTTCAGTTTTCCCCTTCCTGTTTCAGCTTCCTCATGCAAACATTCTCCCCAGTGGTTCCCAAACTGGAATGCAGGGCCTTTCAAAAATACTGATATTTGGTTCCTACTCCTACTTAGCCTGATTTAATTGGTCTGGGGTATGACATGGCTGTTAGGATTTTTACAGATCCTCCAAGTGATGATAACATGAAGCAAAGTTTGGGAAACACCCTTATTCTCCAACTTAGAGCTGCTTGCCATTTCCTAGACATTATTGGTCCTTTCCCTTAAAAAAAAAAAAAAAAAAAACTTGACATATCTTTTCTCCAATGTTTTTAGCAACATTTCCCACCTATACTTAGGAAAGACCCACACCCTCTGTTCCAGCATGCTCTTGATTTTGGCCAACTGCAAGGAATCTCTTTCCAGATGGCCTAGACACATTTTTACATCAAGGAGGACAAGCCAAGTGCAGATGGTTCAAAAGGTATCTCTAAACTTTGATACACTGACCAGTTTTCATAAGAATTTCAGAATCTTTTTGTCATATTTCCTCCTCTGTGTCTTTCATCATAGTCTTGTTCAAAACAGTCAGATCAACTTGAAACAGTCCTTACAGTTCTTAAAACAGTCAAGTCGTTCTTTCTTAAGATTGTTTCTTCTCTTTCTGCTATTTTTATATTTTTATCAAAATTACTCCCTCTCACTGTTAAAAGAGCAGTCCCCCCTCCCACCCAATCTGTTCCCCACAGGCAACCACTTTTTCCTCTGTTAGCTGATCATTTTGATGGCTCTATTTGTGTCTCTAAATGACACTCTACTCTTGTTGGGGTTTTTTTTCCCCCGGTTTTATGCATCATCAGGTTTTTGGTTTTTTTTTTAAGATGTGCTTGTCTGAAAACCTTCACCCTCACTTATAGTTTGGCTGGGTATAAAATTCTAGGTTGGAAATAATTTTTCTTCAGGATTTTAAAGCTATTACTCCAATCACCACTGGCTTCCACTACTGCTGTTGAGAATTCTGAAAACATTCAGTTACCCATCTTATGTGACCTCTTTCTTTTTTTTTTTAATTTTAAGAAGCCTGAAAAATCTTCTTTTTCTCCCCAGTGTTTTGAAATTGCACAATGCTATTCTTTGATGTGGGTCCATTCATCCATTCCAGTGTGTACTGAGTGGGTTCTTTTAGTCCTGAAACTCAAGCTCTTTGGTTATTTAAATTATTTAAAAAAATTTTTTTAAGTTCTCCTCCATTTTCCCTATTCTCTCTTTTTGGAAATCCTGTTATTCAAATATGGGACTTCCAGGTTGGGTGTCTCTGATTTTCCCTGAATTTCAAGTCACTTCTCTCCTTTTTTCTATCTTTCTGAGGTTTTAGTTTTTGGGTGTTTCCTCTGATTTCTGAAAGAGTTCTTCAACTTCTGATCCTTCTTAATGAGGTTTTTGGGTTTTGGTTTTTTTTTAATTTCTGATACCATACTTTGATATTTACAAGAGCTCTTTCTTATTCTGTAGGCTCTCCTTTGTGGGTGTACCCCATTCTCTTTTCCATGGTTCCATACCTTTTCTAATTTCCCTGCAAGTATTAATAGTAGTTTTTGTTTTCTATATATTGGCTCTGTTCTCTGGGTTTCTTTTTCTGTTTATATTTTTTGTTTTGTTCTCCTTGTGATGGATTTTCCTCAGATGGTTATCTGCTCAGGATTAAGACTGAGGGAACCAGATGTGCATTAATGAGAATGACTGATTAAACCATGGTCACCTACACCACAGAGAACTGAGTCATAAGGCAGATCACTGTGTAAAACTGTGGGCTAAAGGGCAGGAAATACTGTTATGTGGAGAACAGTGTTTATAGCCTGCTACCTTTAGTGTACTAAGGAGAGATGGATATTTTTATGCATTTCTTTATATTTTTGGACAGGAATAATGGAAGAAAAACCAAAAACTAAGACAAATGGTTACTTCTAATAAGGAATAAGGGCAAGGGGAAAGATAGGGAAGCTAGGGTTCTTTAAATATAACTTGTTTTAGGGTTTTGACTTTGAAACTATGAGAACCTTTAATATAATTGAAAAGTTAAGTCTAATTTCTGAAGAGTAGCTCCTAAAATGGAAACCATGCTGAAATAGACTTAACTATATGTCAAGTGGATTGTGTAACCAAATAAAAATTATTTCAAGTGACTTTAAATCATAGTTTTATTTACTAAAGGGATATGCCCTAAGGGAAAAGGGAACAGAGAAATCTTGAATTTAACAGTCTTATGGTTACTAAGTTACAACATACTAATATTGGTATGTTTTACAAACTTTGTTAAGAACATTTACTGGGAAATATTACTTGGCAATATTTTTATTACTCAGTAATGTGTATAAATTAGAATAAGCAAATAATCAATTAGAATAACTTCATTCAGAATTAAGATTTTCAGTGTAAGAGAAAAAAAATACAAATATAAAGTCAAAGAAGTTAGGGAAAAGTCTATAATCTGAAAACTGAATTTTTTAAAATGGAGGTACTGAGGTTTGAACCAGGACCTTGTGTATGCTAAGCATGCAGTCTACCACTGAGCTAACCATCCCACACTGAAAACTGAATTAGAAATATCAGTATGAACTTGAAGTTTATTGTCTACTTCTGTACATTCTATTCATTCTTGATGTGATGGAGTACTGCTGGGTTTAATAATAGCATGGATCCCTGGCACCCAGTATGTAATCTCTAAACACCTCTCCTTTCTATAAGGAACCAGGACTCTTTAAGAAAATTTTCAATCCCCAGTTTAAAAAAAAAATCATTAATTCCATGTTGGGGGCAGAAATGTGCAAGTTGATCCTGGGATATCTTGTTGTTCTAGAAAGCAAAGAAGCTACCAAAGAATAATGGGGTTGTGTTAAGCCAACCTAAAGGGACTTCCACTGTTCAAACACGGGAACTTTAAGCATAAAAAAAAAATCATTTTTCTAATTCTATCATTCTTTCTTTTTATTTGCTGGGATTCTTCAGTAAAGAACTTTCTATCTATGGTCATTTGGTTGCTCTGAAAAACAGTTCAGATAGAAAAAGCAGGATGCTTATTTCCATTCCCTTTTATTTACCAGTTTTCAAAATAATGAGTTGGAACCCTAGCAACGAATAAAATGTCTAAATGAGCTCATGAATTGTTTTTAATACTCAGTGTCCTTTAATCACTACAATTACTTTTCTTCTTAATGTTCTACTTTCCCCTATGTGAACAGCGGGAGCCAATCATAGATGTGATCATCAGTGGTCAGTGGTGATCCACTAGGAGGAAGGATGGATCTGGCTATTTTTTTTTGTCCCATTTATCAATCCTAACATCACTAAATGTGCCTCCTGACATGATGCAAAAGGAAAGACACAGCAACTCGAATGAAGAACTCTTATCCCTAAAATTGAATCTAAATTGAATCTGAACCTAAGTTAGTCTGTAAACTAGAGATTCTTAAACAAGGATCCATGGATAGAACTCAGGAAGTCTGTGAACAAGAACATAATTATCATCTTAATTTTCACTAAACTTAACTTAAATTTAGCATCATCTTCAATTATGAATGTAGGCAATTGCAAATAAAACATAAAACTACAATAAAAGCAGCACCTAAAGCTTCATTAACAGTGAAATCATGAATTCTTTCATATCCCATTACTGTTGCTGTGGATACCTCAAAATATTGTTTTTGCTAATACCTACTTCACAATTATGGTCATTATTAGACCTGCTGCTAGGTCTTGTTATTTAATGTGTTAATTAAAAGGATATATTATTATGTCACTAGTTGTTAAAAATATTGAGTATTCTCATTTAATATAAATAGTTTTCTTTATAATTCTATGCACTTTATTTTATGCACTTAAAAAATATCCTCAGAAGGGGGGAGGGTATAGCTCAAGTGGTAGAGTGCATGCTCAGCATGCATGAGGTCCTGGGTTCAATCTCCAGTACCTCCTCCAAATATAAATAAATAAATAAATAAATAAATAAATATACCTAATTACCTTCCCCTCATAAAACAAACAAACAAGCAAACAAACAATATCCTGAGAAGGAGGCTATGGACATTGTCAATTGCCACAGGGGTCCATGGCACACAAAAGGTTAAGAATTCCCACTCTGGGTCTATCTATGCACAGAGGACAGAGAAATACAGGTTAAAAGGACATACTGAGGATGCAATCAGACAAACCCAGTGTGCAATTGACTTGACCTCTAAACCTAAAACCTACAGGGCAACTGACTTGATCTTTAAACCTAAAACCAAAAACCAGAAGGTGGCGATAAAGAAATTAGGAGTGGGTAAGGAAAGGGTAATAATTATAAACAAACCAGTAGAGATTTAAGGAACATACTAAGTAAAGTAAGCCAGAAAGAGAAAGAAAAGTACCATATGAGATTGCTCATATATGGGGAAAAAAAGAACATAAATGCAAAACAGAAAGAGACTCATACTCATAGACATAGAATACAAACTTGTGGTTGCCAGGGGGAAGGGGGTGGGAAGGGACAGACTGGGAGTTCGAAATTTGTAGATACTGACAGGCATATGTAGAATAGATAAACAAGATTATACTACAGCACAGGGAAATACATACAAGATCTTGTAGTAGCTCACAGCGAAAAAGAATGCGACAATGAATATATGTATGTTCATGTATAATTGAAAAATTGTGCTCTCCACTGGAAATTGACACAACATTGTAAACTGACTATCACTCAATAAAAAAAAAAATGTTTAAAAAAAAAAAAGCCAGTTGGAAATTCAGAACATGGGAGTGAGATTAACTTGCAGGCAGTCAGTGAATCACTGGGATGAGAAATCTCTGATGTCAGGGTCTTTGGGTCGTCCCTCTGGGCCTGGTCAGATTAGACAATCTCCCTTCTGGAGTGTGAAAGCCTGGCTGCCTGCGTTATGGGCACCAGGAGACGTAGGGGAGTTAGGGACCTCAGCACCCACTATGCACGTGTTGACTGCTTGAAATATGGTACCTTTCTCCTCAGTTGTGTCTGATGCCCACCATTCCTGACACCTGCTCTTTTATCTCCTCCAGGGAACAGAGTCCCTTTTGCCAGGTAAGGAAGAGACAGCAAGCAGGCAGCTATGCTGAGTTGGGGTGGGATCCAGGGGTCCTGCACTTCTTGGACTTTTAACTAAGCTTCCCTATTTTTAGGTCCTTTCTTTACTCTCTCTTGCAGAAATATCTGGTTATATCAATAGTTCCTGAGACTTTCGGTGACTGTGCTGTGTAAAATGAGCTGGCCCTTCGCTCTCCCTTCTACCGGCTTACCGTGTTTTCTCTTATGTCCATTATTATTATTTCCCCCTCTTCTAACACTTTTCCGGCACCCAGGCTTTTGTTGCTATTTTACTCGCTCCAGTTCTTCCTCTCTACATGCCTTTAAGCAGCAAGAGAAAAAAAAAATTCTCCCATATGAGGGAGCCCTCAACAGGCTACCAGCAGATTTCTCAGCAGAAACCTTGCAGGCCAGGGGAGAGTGGGATGATGTATTAAAAGTGCTGAAAGAGAAAAACCAAACCCATAGAAACAGAGAATAGAATGGTGGTTACCAGGGGCTGGGAATAGGGGAACTGGGGAGAAGCTGGTCAAAGGGTATAAGCCTTCAGTTATAAGAAGAAGAAGTTCTGGAGATACAGTGTACAGCATGGTGACTGTAGCTAACAATACTGTATGGAACACTTGACATTTGCTAAGAGAATGGGTCTTAAACATTTTCACTACACACACACACACACACACACACACACACACACACACGTAGCTACATAAGGTGATGGATGTGTTAACTGTGGTAATCATTTCACACAGTATACATATATCAAATCAGCACGTTGTACACTTTAAATACATACAATTTTATTTGTCAATTGCACCTCAATAGAACTGGAAGGAAAAAAAAAGAATATTAATTTGAAAAAGCAGGAAAGTCACCTGGCAAGAGCATCCATGAGTCTCTCTCCTCTGAGTCTGTGGCCTGTCCCTTACTGTAGTGTTTTCAGGGTCAGAGCCTTGCCCCATATATCTTTCTTCTTTTCATATATGGTTGTTTGCAACCACATACAAGCTCTTCTCCTTTAAAAGTGTCCAGGAACTCATTTCAATGACCTTGAATAACTGAAACCTGATAGACAGTCTAGGGAACGGGCAGATGGCAGGCCAGAGTCATCACTGTCAAACACATCATGAAAACAAATGACTATTGAGTCACTAGTGGCCACTGTATCAAGTGAAGATTACAGATCCAACCCAGATAGCTAACCACGTAAGAAAGACAAATATTTAGATAAATTATCAGGGACATAGAATATATAAATAAATGTCAGCTGATTTTTTTTAAGGCAAAAGCCAAGGAGAGGAGGAAGTACAATTTATTTTCAGTCAACATTTATGTAGCACTATTTTTTTAAGTCTTTATGATAATGTAAGTTCTCAAGAGAATCCCCTAAAAAGAATATTAATTATCTCCACTTTACAAAAAGGAAAACTAAAGAAATGAAAGGTTAAGCAGTTTGTTGTACAACCAGCTGGTCAAAGGGCTGAGAGTAGAAAAGACAGATGAGCTCAGAATGGACTTGGCTGTGCTTCTTAGACCGTGAGCTCAGTCCATCCTGGATTCTGGTCTGAGGCATGATGTCCCTGGAGACCACTGAGGGCATTACCCATTCGTTATGCATGGCACATGCCTAGAGACAGAAAGGTCTACATGACAGGAAAAACCACAATAGGAAAAATCCAGGCAAATTCTGTTTTTCATTTCAGTTTCAGTATAGCTGATCCTTAGCATTCTGAGAGTATCAACTAAGTTTCATACATGGCACTAATCTATCTTGGTAACACAGGAGGAGAGGCCGTATGGACTATGTACGGTCCAACCTCAAGACACAGATACCTACAACCACAATGAGAACTGCACCTTCACAGTAATGGATACCCAAATTGTAAATAAACCAATGAACACGCTCATTTAAATCCATGCAGCTACAACACACACACACACAACACACACAAACACACAGAATATACTGTCTTGGTTTCCCCACTTTGAGCACAGCTGTTCACAACTGAACCCACTGACACACCATCCAACCCCCTGCCCACAGCAAGAGCTGCCCCTCTCAGCCTCTGAGGCAGTCCTGCAGAGGCAGATACATAATCGGTAGGCTTTATTCTCACAGTCCTGACCACTGACTACATTCACCTGGAAGGGCCAACCAGTGATTTGAACTGGAGGTTAGAGTGGACAGCCAGGGCAACTGGTAATGGAAGCAAAAGGTGGAAAATATTGCAAGAGAACAGCCAGTCCAAGTCATCAGGTAGAAACAGAGATGCACAGAGTGAAGGCAGTTGGTTGGGAAAGCCGTGGGAGTGATGGAGACAGAAAGAGAGAGACAGGGGTGCCATAATATTAGATCACTAGTAAATTCTTGTCAACAAAGGTCAATGAGAACCAAGTTATCCTGAGGAAGCATCCACCCTATTCCTGCAGGAATCCTGGCTGAAAGGTAGTTTCTGCAAACCTGTGAGTCTTACCTCCCTTGTCACTGCCTGTGACCTGATGATAGACCTAGTAGTGGGCTGAATCATGGACCTCCCCAAAGAATATATTGAAGTGCTGACCCCCAGTGCCTCAGAATGTGACTTCACATTCTGGGGTTGTTGCAGACGAAATTGGGTTGTTGTAGATGTAATTTGTTAGGGTGAGATCATACTGAGGGAGGTGGGTCCCTAATCCAATGGTGTCTTTATAAGAAGATGGCCATTTGAAGACACAGAGACACAGGGAGAGGAAGGCAGAGATTAGAGTGATGTATTTCAAGCCAAGGAGAGCCAAGGACTGCCAGCTGTCACCAGAAGCTGGGAGGAAGAAATGAAACAAATTTTCCCTCAGAGCCTGCATGAGGAACTAACTCTGCTGACACATTGATTTTGTGGGACATCCACTCTCCAGAATGACAGAGAATACGTTTGTTGTTTTAAGCTGCTCAGTTTGTGGTGCTTTGTGGTTACAGCAGACCTAGCAAACGAGTGCAGACCTCATTATCTGAAGGAACCCAAGTGCATCTCTGTCCCAGATGCATCAGCCCTGGCCAGGGGCTGTAGAAGACTCCAGGACACTGGCTCTCCTCTGACCACGTCCCTTTCTAAGGGGTGAGGAGTCTCCTGGCCCAAAAGAATGTGCCCTTCCAGAGCCCACACCTTTTTTGTAGACCATGATCTGCACCAAATTTCCCTGTCCAAATGGCTCTGAGCCATTTTTTGGGTCTGGCCAAGCCTGGTTCTTGCGTGTCTTGACAGGGGACCAAGCTTCTGCTGTGCACACCTCTAAGCCCAAGAGGTGGCCATGGGTGGCTGTTTGCCAGGAGCACGGGAAGCTGTGGACAGAACTTAACTTGTGGGTTGGGTGTCCACACAAACATTCTCCTTGTGCTGTAGGACAGAGATGGCACTAGGAGGAGGAGAGGGCGGGCCGTGGGCTGAGGATCTCCATTTGGACTATGGCCCTGGTCCCCATGACAGGCAGGGCTAGACCCCTCATTCCCATCCTCACAGACCAAGATTGATGTCCAAAGGCTGGGCATGTTCTTTCACCACTATCCTGGCTCCTCATGCAGGTCCTGGCCACAAGAATGGTCTGCTGCCTCCTTCCTCCTCCTTTGCTCTGATCCCTGTCTCTGCAGAGGTGGGACCTTTGATTGGCCCTCTAAACCACCAATCTCAGTGGCTGGATCAGCCCTGGTGCCCCCTCCCTCCCTCCTCTTCCTTACCACAGGCTGCATGGGCTTCTTAAGAACCCTGGCCCATACCTGTAGCTGGGGTGGGATGTCAAGGCAGGGGTTATAGGTTCAGCTGCCCGTCCAGGGGCAAGGCAAGCAGCACACTCAGCGTGTCTGGCCAGGGGTCAGTACCAGGGAGAGGTAAGGTCTGCCACAAACCGGGACATCAAGGCTCCTTCTAAAGTAGCTCCAGCTGATTGTTCCATCGAGAATACGAGCTTGATGTCAAAGATCTTTTTTTAAAGAAATAGAAGCAAGAAATCTTGATTTTATTATGTCAAGTTCCTACCTAACTAATTCAAAACTTTACTACAGTGCCCACCAAACAAAACCCAGCCACAGAGGCCAGAGAGGTTGGCAGGGAGTTCCCCTACACGTCGTTTGCCCTGACCTCACTGAACTCCAGGCAGTATGAGGAACTAATGTTGTTTTCATGGGTTATTTCTGCAGCCTGATGTGGCCCTTCCCCCTCTTCCATCTGGTCAACTCCAACGAAAGTGTGACTCATTGCTGTCCTCATCTCCCATGTAAGCCTGGTCGGAAGTCCACCCAGCCCCACCTCCCCGCATTCACCACTTCCTGCTCACTGCTCCTGATTCCCTGTTACAGCCCTTATGCTTTTTTTTTTTAAACAACAGTTTACTCATCTACCCCCTAGACAGGGCACACCTCAAAAGCTAGGATTTGATCGTGTTCCTTGTGTGCTGCCAGCTCCCTGGCACTTAGATGACACAACATTTGTGGAATGAATGAATAAACAATACATGTCAGTAATGAAAAGGACATCACGAAGCCGCTGGGTATAGTTCACAGTTGGTATTTGTGACAATAAATGCATCATCTTAATAAGTAAGAGTGGGACAAAATAACAACAACAACAACAACAACAACAACGTTCAGAGGGATTGTGCCAAGGGATTTATTTGTACTGGAACTGGGAAACCCATGCCCATGAGGCAGGGGGAGGAGCAAACCCAGAAATTAAAGTAAAGGCTCAAAGGACTGCAAGCCCTGGTGGGCTCTGATGGTAAGGATGGCAGGGGGCGCCAGGAAATCGGCAAGTGAAAGGCAGTGATTGTAATGGAGGGTTCTTAAAGGGGGGCTGTAGGGTAAGGGTTGTGTAGGGACAACAGGGGTGGTGGCGTGGGAGGGATAAGGAAGTGCTTCCCGCACCCTGACGACAGCGACGGGGCTGGTGAACGGTTTTGTTTTCCCTGGGCTGTAGGAGCGCCCCGGCTGGTTTCGGGTGCGCCACCGTGAGGCCAGAGCGCGCAGTTCAGCCCCGGCGGAGGGTTCGGGGTTTGCCTCCACGAAGTGGAAACCGCTCGGGCTCAGCACGTTTAGGGACGCAATTTCAATGACATATAAGCACCGTCCACCTTTGTCTCTTTACATCTGCTGAGGTCAAGCAAAAGGAAGGCTGCTGATCTCACAATCAATCATGCCCCCCCTGAGGCTTACTCCTTGTCTCCTGTTTTCCTCTTAACTAGTCTGTAAACGCTTTCGGGACAGGATTAATCTTTGCTTCCCCTACAGGACTTATACTCTGCAGGTGTTTTAAAAAAATAATCTCTGCTTAGTGCATTTAGATGAAGATGCTATCTTATAACAAGTTTGTTTAAAGCTCCAAAAACAAGTGAAATAAGCCAGACACCAAAGGGCAAATATTGTATAATTCTACTTTTGTGAGGTACCTAGAATATGCAAATTCATAAGAACAAAGTAGAATTGTGGTTACAAGGGGCTGAGGGGAAAGAGGTAGAGGCGCTGTTGTTCAATGGGTACCGAGTCTCTGTTTGGAATGATGAAAAAGTTCTGAAATGAAACAGTGGTGATTGTGGGAATGTACTTTATGTCACTGAATTGTACATTTTAAAGTGGCTAAAATGGAAACTTCACATAATGTATATTTTGCCACACACACACACACACAAAGACAGCCTGTCTAGCTTTATTAATAGCACACAAAATAGAATTTAGGTCAAAAAAACGTCGAGAGGGCCACTTCACTATGACAAAAGGTACCAGTCATCAGGAAGAATTAATTCTAAATGTGTATGTACCAAGTAACTACCTCCTTATGTAAAAAGCAAAAGTTGTCCAACCCACAAAGAGATATTCATAATGCTGGTGGAGATTTTAACAATGGTGTATTAGCAACTGGTTAAAAAATTCTCCTACCCGTCAGTACCAGAAGACTCGTATAAGGATGTTTTGTGGCAGCATTATTCACCATAGCCCAAACTAGAAACAACCTAAATGTCTATCAGCAGTAGAAGGGATAAATATATTGTATTAGATTCATCTAATGGAATAATACACAGCAAAGAAAATGAACTACAGCCTCATGCAACATGGGTCAATTTCAAAATGTAATACTGAGCAAATGAGGTCAACATAAAATACTACATACTGTATAATTCTATTTATGTGAAGCTTAAAAATATGCAACACTAAACTGTTTTGCTTAGTTTTAAGGATGCATACTTATGTGGTAACATTATTTTTTGAATGCAAGAAAATTATGTCCATAAAAGTCAGAATTATGGATATCTCTAATTGGGAAGGGCAGCATTGTGACCGGGAAAGGGCATGTGAGTTGGCAGGGGCGGGAGCAGTTAAGTGTTGGTATAGACTTCTAGGGTTTTAGCGAAATTTTATTTTGTGTCCCGGATGATAGTTATATTACAGTCTTGACAATGTGAATATAAAATCAGAGTCCCCTAACTCTAACCCCAGACTGGATGGTCAGAGGGACTAGGCAGTAGATGTGGGAGGAGGGACAAAATCAAGGGTGGGGTGGAGCCAAGAGACACTGGTGAATATTGACAGAGGACAGTTTAAGAAGAGAACCAAAATCGGCAAAAGTAACCAAAAACAATGATACAACTATGAAAAAGTGAGGCAAGAAGGAAAGGAGAAATGGGGTGGCATGAATTGGCTAAGTCTGTATATATCATAGTAGGCGATAAAGAAACAATGTCTAGAGTTGATAAGTGGAGTTAATGATATATAGAAATACATCTGAACCAAAAGAACTAACAGAAGATAAAGTTACAAGTGGTTACTAGTACAGCATAGCAGTGAAGGGGGAGAGGAGTGAGGACACCAAAACTTTTTATTATGTCTTTTGGCATTTTCTGATTTTTTAAAGCCATTCATATGGACCTAGAGATTATCATAGTAAGTGAAGTAAGTCAGACAGAGAAAGACAAATATCATATGACATTGCTTATATGTGGAATCTAAAAAAAGACATAAATGAACTTATTTATAAAACAGAAAATAGGCAAACAACAAGGTCCTACTGTATAGCACAGGGAACTATATTTAATATCTTTAATAAGGTATAACAGAAAAGAATCTGAAAAAGAATATACATATATATATATATAAGAATATATATATATATAAAACTGAATCACTTTGCACAAAATTGTAAATCAATTATACTTCAATTTAAATAAATTAATTAAATAAAACCATCCATAGACCCAAGGATGCAGACTGAAAGGGAGCATTTGGTGAGGTGTTTTTTTCTCTGTGTACATGTGCTACGGGCATATGCCTGCGCCCAGCACCATTCAGTAAGTAGGCCCTGGTTGCCAAGGAAACCAGCTTTTCACTGATACCAATGAAAATGATGCTCACCAAGCAACCTTCCTCTTGAGCCATGCTGCCTTCCTGAACTCTCTTGCCCGTGTGAAGCTGTCCAGCTGTGGGAAGCTTACACCTGCTATCTCTCACTTCCCCCTTTGTGGCCTGGGACACAGGCGAAGGGGGCTATGCCAGTCAGGATGACCTACTGCCCTATTCTGTTACCAGCAAACCTGCTCATGAGAAATGAGTAGCAGTCGTCTTTTAAGTGATATTCACCAAAGCATAGAAGAGAGTAAAAAAAAATTACATTACTTTTCCCATACTTGCATCATTGACCCCAGGGGGAGAGCAGAGACACGACTGTTTAAATACTAATTATGTTGCAGTATAAGTAACATATAGTAATGTACAGATCTTAAGTATGCAGTTTTATGTGTTTTGACAAATATTTACACCTGTAGAACCAACACCCCAGGCAAGACAGGATACTTCCATCAACCCAGAAAGTTCCCTCTTGGACCTTTTTAGTCAATAACCCAGATACAGACACACACACAGACACACATACACACACACTCCTCCCTGGTCTCCCTGTGTCCCTCTCCCCTCCAGGCAACCACTCCTCTGACCTCTATCACCATACTATCACCATAGTTTGGATTCTTTTTTTCTTGACCTTCATGTAAATAGCATGTTCCCTTTTGTGTCCAGTTGTCTGGTTTCTTCTGCTCAGGGTAAGGTTTTTGACATTCATCCTGTTGTTCTGTGTATCAGTAGTTTGTTCCAGATTAGTATTTCACCATATGAACAGAAAACATTTTGAGTATCCATTTTCTGTTGATGGACACTTGGTTTGTTGCCAGTTTTTGGTTTTTATGAATAAAGCTGCTATGAACATACCTTAACATTCAACATTCTTGTCACATATGTTTCGTATCTCTTGAGTAAATAGCTAGGAGGGAAACTGTCGAGACTTGGGGCAGGTTTACGTTTAACTTCATAGGGTAGTCAAATTTGACTCTCTTTATGTTGTGGTAAAATACACATAACAAAATTTATCATCTTAACCATTTTTCAGAGTACAGTTCAGTGGTATTAGGTACATTCATACTGTTGTGCAATCATCACCACCATCCATCTCCAGAGCTCTTTTCATGTTGCAAACCTGAAATTCTGTACCCATTAAATAATAACCCCAACTCTCCCTTCCCCCAGTTTCTGACAACCACATTTCTTTCTGTCCTATGAATTTCACACTCTCTGTGTTAAATTTGACCCTCTAATGCCTAATCAATAGTAGTTGTCTTCTTGTGACTGGCTTATTTCATTTAGCACAATGTCCTCAAGATTCATCCCTGTTACAGCATATTTCAGAATTTTTTTCCTTTTAAAAGCTGAATATTATTCCACTGTGCATATATACCACATTTTGTTTATCCATGCATCCATTGCTTCCATCTTTTGCCTATTGTGAATAATACTGCTATAAACTTCAATGTACAAATCTCCCTTCAAGTCCCTCTTTTCCCTTCTTTGGAATTGCCAGAAGTGGGATTGCTAGATCATATGGTAGTTCTATTTTTAATTTTTTGAGGAACTACCATACTGTTTTCCATAGTGACTGCACCATTTTACATTCCCACCAAAAGTATGCAAGGGTTCCAATTTCTCCACATCCTTGCCAATACTTATTTTCTGTTTTTGCTTTTGTTGTTGTTTTTTAGTAGCCATCCTAATGGGTGTAAACTTGATTCATTTTTAAAAACATTTCTGGTATGGAACTTTCAAACATACATAAAATATGAAAGACCCCCAGATACATACCCACAAGCCTTAACAATTATTGACATTTGATCGCGGGTAGGGAGGGACGCTATAGAGAAGGAAGGACATACCTTCTTTAGAGTAGCTGTGAAAGCAGGGACAGAGATCTGTTTAGAACTGTCAAGTAAGGACAGTATTTTGCAGGCTGCCTGACCAGTAGGAATGAATCACTGGTGTCCAGTCTTTCTGCCTGTGTTCAAAATAAGGAATAACAGTCAAGTATACTTGGTAAAGAAGCAGCAGAGGAAGATCACATCAATGGACCATAAAGGAACCCTCACCATCACTTAGCCCACACATACCCTCTCTGCATGTACCTTTCATATTCTAACTAACATGATCTTTTTATAGGAGGAGGCTGAGGCTCTGATTTGTCTTGGTGACTCGTGTGATTCACCAGAGGGAGACTAAACCAGATGCTGTAGGTAATACTTACTCTGACAGTATTAGTGAGCTGATGGGCTTTCCTAGTTATATTATATGGGAACTTGAGGAATCCAAGCTAAGCACAAAAGCCAGAACTTAATTCTCCTTCAAGCCACTGACTTGCTCTTAAATCAATGTCCCCTTGAGTAGGAAACTCCTGAAATGAGTTCCCTGAATATCTGCAAGCAGAAGTCAGTTATCCCTGAGCTGGGACTTGCCTTTTCCCTGCCAGGAATCATGGGATCGGGAATGACACGTACCCCCTGTATTAACTATAATTTCTTATTTTCTGTATTCTTGGTCCTCTGGCATCTGGAGCCTTGCTAGCCCACAGGAGAACGCCCTTCCCAGGGCTGGCTAACTTCTAGACCTAGCAAACTACTCTCCTCTGAGCAATGCCTTTCATATACAAATCAATTAATCCAGAGCCTGTAAACTGAACCACCTCCTCTATTTGACTCGTACATTCCAGGAGGCAATAGTCCTCTGCCCTAATCATCCCACAGCCAGGTACCAGACAACCAGAGACAGCCCCAGTATCCCAGAACCAGCTGAGATAATTGAAACTAGCCAATCCTAAACCTGCTTAGTGATATAACCATACATAAAAATAATTAAGAGGAACAGGCTATTATGTATAAAATAAATAAGCTACGAGGGTATACTGCACAACACAGGGAATATAGCCATTATTTTGTAGTAACTATAAATGAAATATAACCCCTAAAAATTGTGAATCACTATGTTGTACACCTGTAACTTGTGTAATATTGTACACCAACTGTACTTCAATTTAAAAAATGAAAAAAGAAATAATTATTTCAATTGACTTCACAGAACAGTATTTTTGACTATACATCCTTAGTGGAATACACTGTAAAGAAAACCAGAACTGCACAGAAATCTCAGATTAATTTGGCAATCTTACTGTAATTTTACTAAATTATTTTAAATGTTATTTTAAAAGTATTTTATGTATACTGTAGATAAACATAAGTTATTATGCTAATATTTTAGAAACAAATATTTTAAACGAAAGAAAGGAAATACCACTGCAAAATCAAAGAAGTTAAACAAAAACTCTACAATGTTAAATTTGAATTGGAAATACCAATAGGACCTTAAAATGTGTATTTCTTAGCTCTGTGCACTGGAAAGTCCTAGAAGCAACGATGGCCAATGAACAACAAGCAACACCAACATTCTAGTGGTGACCAGTAACTACCATTCGCTATTTCAGGGAACTGGGGCCCCTAACCAAGTATGGGGGAGGAATGTAAGGTGAGCTGGAACACCTTATGCAGAAATGCATGGACGAGGTCAGAGGCTAATGGCATCATGGCAAAGGATACAGGAGCCAACTCAAAGAAGCTCCCAGTGGTCAAAGACAGGGCAACATGAGCATCAAAAAGGACAATGACTGCAAAGCAATTGAAACAATTAAAAATATAAAAGTCTACAGGCTTATAAAGAAAAATTTTTATTAAAATGTAGAAAGTCCACAAATGAAAAAAAAGGAGACACCAACTCCTAATTCTGAAAATTAGTAATTAAAGGGGACGAACTAAGTACTGATTCTGTCTTCAAACTATGTAATGAAGGCCTACTAGTGTCAGGCACTGGTCTCAGTACCAGAGACTCATCAATAGAGCAAAATAAATTGCTACCCTCATAGATCTTATCTGTGAATCCTTGGCAGGTTGCTTAAAACTGTATTTCAAGCTAAGTAATCCCAGTTTTTATGGAAAAGTTCTACTTTACGGAAGAATTCCAGCTAATGAGTGTAGAAGGCATGATAGAGTTAGAAAAATTACTATGTCACAAGTCCTAATGAAATAATGGATTCAGGCGACAATGATCAACAGATCAAAACCACTAGGTGGAAGGCTGACAGGGAGCCTGACAATGGCAGGATCAGGCTGCGACCACTGGAGCCCACTGACCAACCTGAGCATTACTAAGCCTGGGATGACCAGACAGTCTGTGACCCTGATGTCAGGTAATAAGAAGTACAAGGACCACCTTTGCAAAGAGTCACAGTTGTTAAACCCGGGTCTCACCAAACCTTTAGAAGTAACTGCAAGACTACACAAAACGTGGAGAATAAAAGAACACATTAAACAACACAACAGGGAAGAAATCAGATTAAATCCAGCACGTGGGACGTTCCATCTAACAACTGACCTGGTTTCTCCAACAAGACAATGGAATGAAAAAAATGGTGAGCAGGCAGAGGGACTCCTCTGGATTAAATGAGATTTAAAACACACAGCAAACAAATATGGTGTGTGGGCACTGCTTGGATACTGATTTGAAGAAATCAGGTATAAAAGGTCATTTTTAAGAACAATTGGAGAAAACAAAATACGGACTAGGCATGAGGTTTTGTCAAAGAATTATTATTAGGTTTGACAAGCATTGTAATTATAGAAGAAAATATACTTGCTTTTTTAGAGATGAAATAGAAACTTCAGGGCTAAAAGAGGTGTGTCAGTGGCACAGCACAGCATCCACATCAGTCAAATGAGAATTCAAGGCAATAAAAGGCATAATATAGGCCTTAGAAGCTTATTTTTATATTGATAATAGGCTTACTGTACAATGAGGATTGGTTAACTACTAAAAAAAGTGTAGAACTATTCAACTCAAGAATATGGAAAAATAGATTGAGAAAAAATGAATCGGAAAATAGGAAGAATGAATTAAAGAGAAATAAAAGCAGAAATCAATGAATCAGAAAATAATGGCACTGATATATAAACACAGAAGCAAATTCTTTGAAAAGGACAAAAAACTAAAAATCTGTAGTGAGGCTAATTAAGAAAAAGAGGAAGCCCGAACATTAGGAATGAAAGAGAGAGTATAAACAAAGATAAAGAGGACATGAAGTAAACATGCTATCAACAACTTAATAAATTTGAAAACCTTAATTTAATGGAAAATTTCCTGGGAAAATCCAAAAAGTTGGAATTAACTCAAGAAGCAAAAGACATGAGGAAATTGAAAAATTGTTAAAGAACTCCCTATAGTGGAACTTGTCCCATTCTTTTCCAACAAGTTTTTTTCAAACCCTCCACAAACAGGTACTATGTAAACTATTAAAACTGTTTCAGAATACACATCAAAATATGAAAATTTTATAATTTTGTTACATATCTAATGTGTCAACAAAAATCAGTTGATCTAAGAAAGAAATGGAAAATTTCATCCAAGGTAAATCTGAGGTTTATAACCCAGAAAGAGCATCTCAGAAAGCTCTGAGAACTGTTCCACCCATTAGAAGTCAAGGCACTGTTCCGTAAGTTTTTTGAGACAGAGGGCTGTACATCAAATGATGTGTTATCGACAATTTACATAATCCAGATCTAAATACCATGTGACTACTTACAAGATCAAGAAGGAATGTTATCTTTAAGGAGTTGTCTTATTGATGCTACGAGACTACTTACTGATTGCTGTTTATGGTTGAGCAGATATTTCTGCAGACGGAGAAGGTTTGGTCCAGACATAATGCAGATACACAATACACAGCGGGCTGGGTGGAGGAAGGGGCCAAAGTGCAGAGAAAGTCTTTTTATGTTTACATTTTTCTTGTCTTGCCATAAAATCTGAATTTTATTTCACAAATGTTAACAGTATGTTGAATTCTAGATTTCCCAAAGCATTCTGTTTAGCACTGAGAGATATCCTGTCTCAACCACTATTAGCCATAACCAAAGTGCAAGACTAAGGATTCTGGGGTCCTTCATCTGGCAAACAGGCAGCTCCTTAAAAGGAATGAAGAAATGAGGCCAATCTGGTAATGACAGCAAGGGTGGAGTGGGAAAGGAGACAGGAGTCAGGAAACAGCTTTCATCCTGGTTCTGCCGTGTAGAATAACCTTAGCCTCTCTCTGGGACCCAATTTCTTTACCTGTAAAGGAGTTGGGATAAATGATCTTTTTATGGAATCTTTAACATTCGGTTCTGTATGTTCTGATTTCAGGAGAAACTCTGAATCAACTCTGATAACAGGTGCCAATAAACCCACCGGAATTTTTTTTGGTGGAGGGAGGTAATGTAGGCTTACATATTTATTTATTCTCAGAGAAGGTACCGGGGATTGAACCCAGAATCCCATGCATGCTAAACATGCACTCTACCACTTGAGCTATACCCTTCCCCGTGGAGTGGTTTTGAATACCAATGGTTGCTAGCCACTGAGAGAGCTGGTAGACAACTTTTGGTGTGTCTGCCTAGCCCAAACTCCTATAGTCGCCCTCTTCAACCCACCCCAACTGCAGGGCTGGGGTCCTGTAGCTGTGTTATATACCCCTTTTTGAGAAAAATCATCTTTCCAGTCATAACAATGTTCTCCCATTAAAAAAATATACATATGAGCAGGGGACGCTGGTGTTCAGAGAGAATAATAAAGCTAATGTGCAAAGAAGGCATAGACAAGATCCATGATTATAGGAAATTTATCTGGCTTGGTTATCTGAATCTCCAGTGCCAGACCAGCACCTGGCTCCAGTGAACCTTCGTTAAGAACTGTTGAATGGTGGTGGGGGTGGGGTGCAGCTCAGTGGTAGGGTGCATGCACAAGGTCCTGGGTTCAATCCCCAGTACCTTCATTAAATTAAGAAACCTAATTACCATCTCCTCAAAACAAACAAAAAACCTGCTGAGTGAACACTGAATTCAGTTCCCCTAAATGGCATCCATAAGATACTCCTGTATTTCTCTACTCACTCCCTTGTTTCCCTTCAAGCCAGTGTGGTTTCCTACAACCTGAAAGCCCTATCAAACACATTATGGGACCCTTTCCATCATAACCATCACTCATCATACGCCTGGCCTCAGGGAAGACATCAAAGACTGGACTGACACAAGTTCCTTCCCGGGAATGTGGAATTGGCACATGGGGAGACTGGGTCAGGCCAATGGCCCTGGAGTGGGGTTGTGATGGGGAGACGGGGAGGTGTGCAAGGCTGGCTGTAAAGGGATAGGAAAGATGCAGAGACGGGAACTGACAAGGGTGGTTCTGAGAGACATCTTCTCCCTTCCCATTAGCCAAAATGAAATGGCAAACATTTGGAGGCGATGAAATGTTTTGATTGTGGTGTTTCATGCATTTGTCAAAACTGATCAAAATTTAAGTATGTGCAGTTCATTGTACTTCACTGTACATCAGTAAAGTTGTAAAAACAAATGTGGAAAGTGCTTAAGTTGAACTCTTTCTGTTATTTTGTAATAACCAATAAAGTTCCAATGATGGCACAGCACTTAAGGAGGCCCTTTGTTATGACTGCTATTTTGGACTGTGCTTAATATCAGCACTTTTTTATTTATCCCAATGCCTTCTCACCCCTCTTCACCCCTCTCAGCCCTCACCTATCCCCACTCATGGAAGTGAACATGTAATAATAAATAGTAAATTGTAATAGCGTAACCAAGTTGGTGAGCTCTAATAACCACTAGAACTAAAATGCAAGACCTTACATATTTCTTGAATTTATCAAGCTTTTACATTTTAGTCTTCTCTAAGTTCCTTCTAGGAGTTAAACATTGTAAATTATTTTACCCGGATTATTTTAATCATAGGGCGTATCTGCCTCTATTCTCTACAGAACTAGTAATTGATAACGTAAACCAGTGTTATGGCTTGTTAAAGTTACCCACGTAGACTGCAACCGCTTTTAAGACAGGATCAACTCATGTATCGTGAATCCCCAGTTTACCAGCAGTGTCTACTGCAAAGCAGAGCAAGCAGGGGGAGGGGAAGGGATAAAGGGTAAGATGTAAGATGTAGTAGGATGAAAAAGGGCCTGAGTGGGTACAGACCATGCAGGGCCTTGTTTAACGACCCATAACGACCATAACGATCCATAACGACCTTGGATCTCATTCTAATGGTGATACTAAGCCACTGGAGGATTTTCAGCAGAGGACTGGCATGGTCTGATTTATATTTCAAATAAGGATCACTCTGGTTGCTGTGTGAATAATTATGAGGGAAGTATGGAAGCAGGGGGTATACCAGAGAGTACCAAGAGAAATGGGTGCACATGTTCACTGACAGATACTGAAATGTTTACTGTCACTTTATTTGTAATAACCACAAATTGGAAACAACCAAAATGTCCATCAACAAGAAAATGGATTATTAAGTTGTGGTATAAATCATACAACAGAATACTACACAGTAAAAAATGAACTGCTGCTACAGGCAACAACACGGATAACCTACAGACACAAAGTGAACAAAAGAGTACATATAATTACTACATTTACACGAATCTTTAGAACAGACAGAAGTAATCCATGGTGATAAAGGTCAGAATAGTGGTTATCTGTGTGTGGGAGGGGGGCACAGGGCACCTACTAGGGGTTAGAAATGTTCAGTCTTGACCTGGGTGATAGGTTCAAGGGTGTATATAAAAATCCACTGAGATGTACACTTAATATCTGCATTTTACTGAATGTAAGTTTCACCTCAATAAAAAAGAAAAAATATTTTGAGAGAAATTCTATAGAGACATATAGCTGTGTTTTAATTGGTTGTAATTGTCTTCAAAGTATTTCTGGGTCTCCTCCAATCCAAGGAAGGATTACTTGTTCCTCTGTGAACTTTGGTGTGGACGTGTGATTTGCTTTGGCCAATTAAAAGTGCTTTAAGGACCTGTAAGTGATTTGTCATACTTTTTTCATTTACCAAAATAAGCAACCATATCTTGGATGATACCTCTTGGTCAGCCTACATCTCAGAATCAGGACAACTCAGAGCAGAGAGCATCTTCCATAAAGGGTCACACATCAAATATTTTAGACTTTGTAGGCCAGAGACTCTCTTCACAACTCTGCCCCTGTAGAACAAAAGCAGCCAAAAACAATACAGAAACAAACGGGCAAGGCCATCTTCCAATAAAACTTTATTTACAGAAACAGGCAGCAGGACAGACTTTGTCCCTAGGCCATAGTTCATCAACCCCAGACTTAGAGCAAAGGCCCTAGCCAAGCTGCATGACAAAGGTTGTGTGAGACACTGAGATTTTGGTGGTTCTTACTGCATGGCAACCAAGTCCATTCTGATACAGAAATTGCTTCTGTTTTCAAAAAACCTAGCGTACTAAACATTCACTTAGATGGCAGGCATTCAGGAAACTGCTACTGCAAGATGGAGGAAATAACTTATGCAGGGGCAATGCATGTTACAGAGTGGTCAGACTGTCCCTTGAGAAAATCTGGAAGGCAGAATATCTATCCTTTATCAGAGAAAAAGAAAGACAAGGAAAAAAAATTTTTTTTGGTTACTGTCAGCCCCATTTGACAAAATACATAGGAAAGAGATGAACTCAGAAAAGAATTCATCAGTTTGCCAGCAGAAATACAAGGGAATAAAGAGAGTTCACAAACTCAAGTATTACTGGGTAGGAAGAAGCTGCTTCTCAACTAGAAAGAGATGAAAACAAGAAATCCTTTACTCCAAAGGTTGATTAAAACCCAGATTTGCAGCAAGGATCAAATCACTGGATGACTATCACACCTATTGTTTAAGATCTCTGAATGAGTGAATGGGCCTCAGACTCAAAGTCCAACTAAGAGTGTTAACGCTGGTAACTTCCTTAAATTGGAAAAAAATGGCTCTCCCACAAAGCCCGAAAGCCCAAGCTAGCCTAGAAACTGAGTTGAGAGAGACATGTGAACCAGAAAGCAGAGAGATACAGTAAATCTAGGAATTTACACATCGTCTAGGTGTTACTTTTGTTTTACCTTCCTTGTGGAGGTGATGGCATTCTGCAGGTAGGAAAGCAAGTGAACTGAGTATCTAGTGACCAGAAGGGCTGAGTCATTCTTCTAATATTTTGTTAAATTTACTTACTTTAAAATCCCAGAAGAGCCAGAAATCATCTGTAAAGGAAAATAGCAAGTAAATAGTACGCCATTTTCTCCTAGGGTTGATGCTTACTAAAGCCAAATAGAAATTAACTCTTACGTAGCATTATCTTTTTCTGAACCTGAATGCCAAGTTTTTCAATTACTGAAGTACTGTTTTAGTCAACTAAATAGCTAGCTGTCCAATCTTTCTCATCCAGGTTCCTTTGCCAGATTTTTTTTTTAATTAAGACTTCTACATCAAGTAACTAAAGACAATATAACATCACGGATTTATGTTGAGTATACCCGACTTTACGACTTATGTTTATTAGGGCAAATTGCAAGCTAGCCACATGCCAAGCACTGAGCTAAATTCTACGAATACAATTCCCCAGCCACAAAGAACTTAGTTTCATTTCTTAATTTGTAATGTGTGGGTAACAATTACCCGGCAAGCAGTTTACAGCAGGACCACTGTGAAGGTCAAATGAGACTATGAGAGGGCTTCAAAGATCGTAAAACACTACACTAGTATTTATTTATCCAAACATTTACTGAAATGTCAGGCATTGTGCTAAGCACTAGATAGAGCAGTGAGCAAGGCATACGGTCCCTGCCCTTATAAACCTTACAGCCTAGCAGTGATCAGTAAGAAAGAACAATAAAGTGCGCCCAGTCTATAGCTGAGGAAGAAGAGGCTATTTAGGGAGTGCACAGTAGGGGCACCTAGTTAGAGGGTATGCATCAAGGCATATAAACTGAAACCTGAAAGATGAACAGAAATTGTACGTTAATCTAAGAGCAATGGTGAAAGCAGGGGAGTGATACGATCAGATACATCTTTTGCAACAACCTGGCTGCAGTGTGGAAAGGGATCAAAACCAGAGAAAGGGAGACTAACGAGGAGGCTTGAGGTAGGCTGACAGCCTGAATTAGGATAGAAGTACTGGAGAATTGAGAAAAATTTAGGCAGTAGACTTAACAGAAAGGTTTTTGTGAGTGGATGTCATGGATGAAGAGGGAAAAGCTATGGATAACTCGGTTTGGGGCTTGGGCCAGGGCCACTGAACGGCTGGTAGTGGTGGTGCCATTTACTGAAAGAGGGATCATGAAACCAGGAGCAGGTTTGGGGACAAGATCAATGCCATATAGCGGTGCCTATGAGACAGCAAAGCGGACTTAAGTTAGCAGTGAGATATACAAATTAGGAAAGGTCTAGAAAGGAGATATGAATTTGGGAGTCATTTTCATAGAGCTGGCAACTGAAGCCGTGAAAGGAAATGAGATTGGCTAAGGAGATGACATAGAATAAGAGCTTAAAACAAAACATAAAAATTCCAAGGATACAGATATTTAAGAGAAACAGATGCCCGCAAAGAAGACCAAGAAAACATACTTGGAGATGGGATCTCCCTGAAGCCAAACTAAACAAGTACTTCAAGGAGGGTGGCCAGTGGTGTCAGAGAGGGTAGGAATATTGACAAGGACTTAGTGAGCTTGGTAGAGCAGTCTGGCAATACAGGAGAGTGGGGATACAGACAAATCTTTTAAGAAAACTACTAGGAATGGGAGATATAGGGACATACGAGTTTTCAAAAAATAGTACTTATTTTAAATGTATTCACTGATACAATAGGACCAGTAACAACTACTTTACAAAAAGAAGTTTTTTAAGACTGCCATGCAGTTACAGAATTACTTAGTACAGAAAACAGTAAAATACACACTTTTTTCTCCTTTTTTTTTTAAAACAACAAGACTAGTTTATAGCAAATTCTCTATTGTCCAAGATGAATTTTAAATCCTTGGCTTACATCTGTCCCACATTCAGCGACTAGTGTCTATATGGTGCCAACTAATTTTATTACTACCTTAAGCAAAATATATAGTAGAACTTCACAAAATGTACAAGGCCTCAGTATTTGAGGACCTGGGGTCAGAAAGCAGAAACAGCTTTCAGTCATTCTTTCAATAAAGCACTTGCCACGAAACAATACTCCAAACTCTTGGGAAATCACTGGTAGATTTTCTGTTGCTGTTTGGCTGTTTTTTCACTATGGTGTCTTTCCAGATATTTAAGCTTACTCCCTTTAACCAAAATCTCAACTTGACCATTCTTGTTAAAGATCTTATTTATACAGAATACTTGCTTTTCTGCCTTAAACTAATTATGCAAAACAGAACAGAGCCCTTTCATCTGATTCAATACCGACTGCTGACTTACACATGCTATTGTGAGCTACCAGAGCCTATCACGGCCTTTACTGCATCCTACCAGCCAAACTTGGAATGCTACAATTAGTCTCCCCATCAAGTACCGTCAGTTTTGCCCAACTTGCCCTTCCAGTTTTGCTTCTACCAGTAATTTGCCCTGTCCCTTGAAATAAGATCATCCACACTAGGGATCTACTGGCACTTTGGGAGGGGTAATTCACTGTGCCATGCTGTCCTCTGCACTGCTGGGGAGAGGGCAGGTCCTTCACACTTACAGAACCCCCCAATAAATGTGACAACCGAAAGAGTCCCCTTTATGTTCCCTGACGTCCTCTGGAAGGAGGAGATACTGCCTCTGGCTGAGAACCACTGGCACAATTTTGTTTCTTGGGCTCTTATGGCCTCTATTTTGATTGCTCAGGTTTTAGTTCCTTCTAAATTCTTGCTTGTATCCTGGTTACTTGAATTTGCTGAATTAGTGAGCAAAGAAACGTGTCACAGTAGCAAAGACAGGACTTGAGCGCTAGTTTTCAAACTGTTCTTGAGAGGATCTCTAAGCTGGGTCCTGCTTTTAAATCATTTCACATATTTGTCTTGACTGTAAGATTTCCTTTTCATGGTTAACATAAGCTTGAAAATTACTGCTTTAGCACAAAGCAGATGTCTCACTAGAAATATGGAAGTGCTACAACCTGTGAATAAAGCAGCTTCTCAAGAGTTAAACACTTCCATGTGCGCACTGTCTTAAATACACAATGTGCGGGAGTTTCAAATTCTGTAATGAATCTGTTTTCAGTGGCAAACAAAATTTGGTACCGTATGACTTTAAAATGAAGGCTTTCCTTTAAGCAGGATTTCTTTATAGAGCTCTAACACCCATGCAGATAGGACAAACAAGCTAAAATACCTCACACCTCCTGATCCTGGGAGGTAAACATCTTTTTTCCTCATCCTTTCTGACAGGACCAAACTTCTGTCTAAAGTAGAAACAAGAACTACTAAGGGGCAACCCCTAAGGGTCTATACTTACCGTAGTCCTTTGGTAGGCAAGCTGATAAAACAGCACCCAACTGTGAAAAATTCAGGGGAAACCTCCAATAATTGGTTAGGCTGATCTCCAAACTGCAGGAAGCCTCCTTAACCAGCAATTTAAAAATAATTCTTGCTCCTCTGACTAAAATGTTATTTGATTATTTTCTCTATTAGTAATGTCATTATCGCTAGGGCAGGTGAGGGGGGAAGTGAGAGGGAGGGAATACGTCAATATTTACTTCAGACTCAGAAATATGTCTAAAAAAATAGTCTCAAACACTATGATAGTTAGACAAAGTACCTCCACTGTATGAAAGGTCTTCCTTTTCAGAAACTTCTGCGCTTGCTAATGAGTTTCTGTAGGCTGGCTTGAACATACATTTAAGGACTGGATCATTTCAGACTATATGCATCAGAATTTTAACACTGTTAAAACAAGAGCAAAAATTTCTTCAGAACATCTTAAAAGCAGACTTCTAATTCAATTCACATTACTAGTAGTACACTTCTTTGAAAACAATTATATCATAAAAGCAAAGGATAATGACTTTGCCACTGAATTAAGTTTTTTAAAAAGTGTCTGCATGTTTCAGTCCCATGCTGCCTCTTGAGACGAAAAAAAATTTGTCTGAAGAATTTGACTTGTGATCAATTTGGATGAATAAATGTGGTGCTTTCTCACAATCCAAATTAATGAACGTGAAAATCAAACTCTTGCTTTTAGAACTGGATTTCTGTTGAGTGTTTCAATGTTGTACTACAAAAGTTCATGGATTTGGTTCATTTCTTCCTCTCACAAGATCATCCCAACGCGGTTCTATTTCAGTGGTGGCAATTCTAAACAGGGCGTGAAGTTGTTCGTCTGTCAACGGCTGGCTCAAAGTGTGCTGGTTTCGGGTTAAATACGAAAAAGCCTTTTCACAGATTTCGCTACTATCAAACAAGGATGCCACCTTACAGGCAACCCCTTTGATAATTGGGTAAGATTCAGCAGACAATCCAGCATAGAACTGCCCCAAGTCTTTGGTTCTGTATTCGTTCCAAAGGTTAGTATTCGCCTGAAGTTTCGTTAGCTCCACCTTTACTGAAATAGGTGCATACTCAGTTTTAAAGCTAAATGGATTTGCAAAAAGCTCTAAGTCCTTTTTAATGAACTTGAGGTCTTTGAAATGTCTCTCAAACTCTTTTTGGAGGCGACAGATCACCACCTGATACCTACCAGGTTCAAATATTTTTTCATCTTCTTTAAGATGCTCTTTAAGCTCATCAGTAACTTCTCTCAAGGCGGCAAAGTGTGTTAGATTGTTTTCCTCAATATGTCTCTGAAGTAAATTCAGCTTAACTTCAAAGGTACAAATATGGTCAAAGGCAGCAGCAGCAAAGACCTTACTAACTCTCAACAGTACACTGAGTTCTCGAAGGTGGTCCATAATATCCACCAAGAAGCCAAAATCACAAAGCCACTGCTTGTCTGTGAAGTGGATCGTGGTCGCCCCTATTGAAACCAAGAATGTTTTTATCTTTTTTCTTAAGGAAAATATTAGTTTTAAAGTTTTCCCTCTTCTAAGCCAATTGTTCAGGCAGCGTCCATTAACCCTTTCACCGTGCTCTGATTCAGACTCGGTTAGTAAAGCCTGAAATTCCGGTCGCCTAACGCCTCTGGTCTTAATCAAAACTATCCATTCAGATACGGCATTTATGACCTGATTAACATCCAAATCGTAGGAGCTCAACAGTTCCAAGTGAAGAAATCCTGAATAATGGATAACATTCCAACAGTTGGGGCTCACAGCCTTTTCTCTCATGTATGACACCAGTCCTGAGTTCTCACCAATCATCCTCAGAGTGTGAGTCGTGGTCAGTCCAACCATCCGCTGCAAGCTAAGCCCTGCCGTCTGCAGGGCCTCAAGGATTGCCGCCATGAGGGCACCAACACTGAAATAATGAGTCAGGTTGATTATGGTCAGAAGCTCTTCCTGCACCACCAAATCGTGGCCCACGCCGCGGACAAAGACCAGGAGGTAGTTCTCATAGGCCACAAAAGCCTGGTCGTCCAAGGCAAGGGAAAAGGCTTTAAAGTCCTTAGCCCGGTTAAAAAGCTGACTGCGTAGATTCTCGTGAATGTCCAGGACCCTTTGCCGCGTGATCTCCGGGGATAAATCAACGCCATTCAGAACGCTTACGTGATCGGGCAGTACGTCTCTCAGCATCACCTCCATGCACCGGTACACAAAGTCTCCCTCACCCCAGCCGCGACCCTTCAAGGCCAAGAGGCGGGCGACCACGAGGCCTGCACGAGCAGCTCTCTCCTCGGGAGTGAGCGGGGCGGCCTCGGGCAAGTCGCCCCGACGCAGACGCTCCACCAGGGCTTCGCGCTCGCCCTCCGACACATACCGCTCGTAGTAGCCGTGCTCGGCCTCGTAGTGCTGTCTGACGTCGGGTTCGCTGGCAGCGACGACGACGCGGCGACAGACCAGGCACAGGGCGCCTTCGCCCTCCGGAGGCTCCACCACCAGGTATCGCTGGGTCCACTCGGACCGGAACCCTCGAGACTCGTCGACTTCCATTTTGCTCCTCTTGGGCGTCATCCACATTTTACGAGGGGCCGCAGGAGCTGGGCCGACCTCGGCGAGGCCGCGAGGAGAGGGGAGGAGCAGGAGCGAGCCGCAAGCGCCTCCTCCGCTCTGCGCCAGATCACCTCAGCGCGGCACACCAACCTCCAGCTCCTGTGCCTCGATCCCTATTGGCTGGAGATTTCGTTTTCCTCAGGCATGAGCCAATAGGAAGAGAGGACAGAGCTTTCTAGCGCGCAGACGCACATCCTTCCAGCTACTTGGTGGACCGAAGCCGCGTTAGGGAGGGACAAAGAGACCCGGCACCTACGGACTTTAGAAACTTGACTGGCATTCAAGCTGCCCAATCAGTAGCAAGCCCTGGTTCGGAAGTGGCGCTCCCTCTGGAGGGTAGGTTAAAACAGAGTCAGCTGCGTTGATGGAGGGACGTAGGCAGGAAGCCCTAAGGTGATTGGCTGAGGGCACTTCCGGCGGTCATCTCGCGGTAACCTGGGCTCCACTGGCGCCAAAATGTCGCTTGTAGCGGGAGTTATCCGGCGGCTGGACGAGACAGTGGTGAACCGAATCGCGGCAGGGGAAGTTATCCAGCGGCCGGCTAATGCCATCAAGGAAATGATTGAAAACTGGTACGAAAGGAGTCGCGCTGGGCTTCCTTAGAGGCCAGGATTTAACGGGCCGCTGCTCTGCATGGTGCGGACACGCCTCCCTGCCCTGAGCGGAGGCGTGTACGGCGCATACTCACGGCAGCGGAGGCCAGGGGTCCTCTCTTCTCTCTTCTCGGGTTCCGTGTGTTCTCGATTGCCCTCGCGAGATTTTAGGGTTGTTGGCGCAAATAGAGGGCTGCACAGTGTTGTTTTAACGGTGCACTTAAATAAGAGAAATACTTTCAAAATTATACATGCAGAAGGTGCAGATTTTTAAATGTGTAAACATTTTATGTATTTAAAAAGGGAAAACAACTCCCCTTATCCTTCACAGGGGACCGTGTGTTATCAGTTGCTTGCTTATTCCAGAAGTCATCCATATACATTCAAAAGTGGAATTCATTTTGAGTTTTTTTCTAAGTGAATTGTCAGCATTTTAGGACAAGACGATGGACTTACGATTCACCTTGCGATCTTGATTGCCAAGTTAGTGACCTCACTTCGTGTTTTCCTGCCCTTTACTTTTTGTGAGGACACTTAGAAGATACCTGATTTTTATGGGAGTATTTCGTGAATTCTGAAGTTTAGAATTGTCCCACAAACATTGTGGAGGAACAAGGTGAAAAACGTGGAAAGATGGGTGTAAACTGTAAACTTCAAAAAGGACAGAGTCTCATAATGTGCCTAAACATTGTCAGATTCTTTGTAGTAAAATCCATTGATGCTAATAAAATCTATAAGTTAAAAGGAAAAAACATGCCCCAGCGAAGAATGGTAGATTTAACAGTGGGTCAGAAAGGACCACTGAAAGGAAGAAAGGGAATTAGAAGGAAGCCAAAGAACCTGGGAGTGATTTCTCCTTTTAACTTGATAACACATAGTTCGCAAAGGCTGGCTTTTGTTTCTGCAATGTTAGAATTAACTGACAGAACAATCTGGGTCTGTTATTGTACTGTGCCGAAATACTGTACAACAGAACTACACACATTAGCTCAGTGGCTTATAACTCTAAGCAGAGATTTTGTATGGGGTCCAGTTACGCTTTTTTTAATATGGAAGTCAAGATAACTAAGGACAACTTCAATTCAGGGGCTCTGGGGACAGGTATTTAATATTTCGGTAACATAACCTTACTTCTGTATAAAGGATTTTCTGTGTAAGGAGGAGTTAACTTCTCTTTCTCACACAGCCCCAGGCTGGATTTATTTTCTCAAGCTCTATAGGTGCCCTGTGCTCCTGGGTTATTCTTTGAAGGTATAGAAGATGTATTTGGCTTGTTAAAGCACTTTCTGCAAGTTTTTGTTTCTCCCAACATAAATATATTTGCTTAAAGAGAATAGTAGAAAAAAATGTAGAATTTTAAAATAACATTCTATAAGGGTCATTTAGGAACCTGAGGCTGAATAAAGCTTGAGTAACAGATGGTAGAATTAGTTGAGAAGCAGATAAGAAAGAAGCATGTGCTAAAAGGTCCCACTTCTAACTTCCTTTCTTTCCTAGAGAAACCAACATGGTGCTGAATGTCTTATTGGAAATGATGGTTGCCCCCTCTGGCCCTCTCTTCCTTCTCCTTCTGTCACAACATGTCAACTGATAACAATGTAGTCACAGAGCCTGTAAAACAAAGGAAAAAACACATTTAATTTATCTGAAATTTGTTCTTATCTCTTGGCTCATATTAAAATCTGTGCATTAGAAGGGGAGGAGGGTAACAAAAATAAAATATGTGCATTAGAGTAGTTGTAGACTACTAAATTATTAATTTTTGTTTGATCTGCCAGTTTAGATGCAAAATCCACAAATATTCAAGTGGTTGTTAAAGAGGGAGGCCTGAAGTTGATTCAGATCCAAGACAATGGCACTGGGATCAGGGTAAGTAAAAACTCAGAGGAGAAGGATGTTTGTGTGCTTCGTGTGCTGCATCTGCAGGAAGTGGCAGCACTTTTTCTTGTTCTGGAAACTTTGGGCTTTTGTGCATGGAATTGTTTGAAAAATTCAGCACCAACAATAAATCTCCTGGGTACCTATTCCATGCTAGGCACTGTTCAAGGGGATAAGGAGGTCACAGAGCAAGTTATGAGGCTGTTTAAAGGATGAGTGTTCTGGGCAGAGAGAACAATACCTGTAAAGGCCACAAAATGGAAGCTTGTCTGATATGTTTAAGAACCAGCAAGGAGGGAATGTGTCTAGAACAGGGTGGAAGAGTGGAAGAGGAACAGGAGTTGAGGTCTGAAGGATAAGCAGGCTGATCATGTAGGGCCTTATGGGACATTGTAAAATCTTTGGCTTTTTCTTTGGATAAGATGGGATACTATTAGAGTGTTTTGAGCAAAGAGGTGACATGGTTTGGCAAGTTTTGTAAGAACTCTTTTGTCTATGGTGTGGAAAATAGACTAGCAGGACAGGACAGAAGCATCGAGGAGGCTCTTGAAGCGATTCAGCAGAGGAGTGAGGGTGCCTTGGGCAAGTGTGGTCACAGTAGAGATGTAAGAAGCAGTGAGATTCTGGGTTGATTGTGAAGAACCAAGTTCTCAGAATTTGCTGGCGCAGGGTGTGAGAGAAAGAGGGATCAAGAGTGATTTCAAGGTTTTGGCTGTGCAAATAGAAAAAAAGAGTTGCCATTTGCTGATGGGAAAGGCTATGGAACAGACAAGTTTGGGAGAAGATGGGAAATTCATTTTTGGGTATGTTAAACTTAAGATGCTTGTTAGATGGATACAGATGTGAGTACCGGGTAGAGGTTTGGGATGATGACAGAAATTTGGTGTATTGCATTTTAATAGTGTTAAAAGCCATGAGAGTCACATGAAGAGATGCTCAACATGACTAGTCACTAGGGAAATACGAGTAAAAACCACAGTGAGACATCACTTGATATCCATTAGGATGGCTGTTATAATTAATTAATTAATACATAAAAACAAATATTGGCAAGGATGTTGAGAAATTGGAACCCTGTATGTTGCTGGTGGGAATATAAAATAGTGCAGCCACTGTGGAAAAATGGTATACTGATTCCTCACAAAATTAAGCAATTCCCATATGATTGCAATTCCACTTCTGGATACACACCCAAAAGAGTTGGAAGCTAGGTGTTGAAGAGATTTGTACACCCATGTTCATAGCAACATATTCATAATAGCCAAGAGGTGAAAGCAACCCAAGTATCAACAGATGAACGGATAAACAAAATGTGCTGGATACGTACAGTGGAATGTTAGTGTTACAAAGGAGTGAAATTCTGACCCATGCTACCACGTGGACAAATCTTGAAGACATTACGCTCAGTGAAATTAGCCCATCACAAAGGACAGTACTATATGATGCCACTTATATGAAGCACTTAGGGTAGTTAAATTCGTAGAATGAGAGAGTAGAATGGTGGTTGCCGTGGGCTTAGGGAAAGGAAAAATGGAGAGCTTTTGTTTAACCGGTACATTTTCAGTTTGGGGATGAAAGAGTTCTGGACATGGAATGTTGGTGGTTGCACGCCAGTGTGGATATACTTCATGCCACAGAGCTGTACACTTAAAAGATGGTTAAGGTGGTAAATTTGGTTACATATATTTTACTACAATTCAACATATCTATAAAATGTATTTATAGACTTTTAATAAAGAAGTTTTCTAATACAGTAATAATTTTTGTAAACTTTCTGAGACTGGATGAGATCATCAAAAGAGTGTGTGTAAGCAGAGCAGAGGTCTGGGGACAGAGTTGTGGGTTATCCACTGTCGGAGTTGAGGGAAGCAGCAAACGAGACTGAGGAACCAGGCAACGAAGAGGACGGGGCGCCAGGGCCATGTGGGCTTCTGGATCCTGCTGATCTAGAACTCTTCCCCTAAAAGGGTTTTCTTCCTGGATTCAGTCAAGAGGGTAATTCAGAAATATTTGGGAAAATGAGTAACATAATTACTCATTTTTCTGTACTTTTTAGAAAGAAGATCTGGATATTGTGTGTGAGCGGTTCACCACAAGTAAACTGCAGTCCTTTGAGGATTTAGCTCACATCTCTACCTATGGCTTTCGGGGCGAGGTAAGCTGAGGATTAAAGAGACTTGGAAAACATCCTCCTGTGATGGTGGTTCTGCCATTTGTCAGCTTGTTTCTCAGCAGGTCAACCAGCCATGATACTTTTTAATTGGTAAATATAAGCAAATGAGAACGGACTTAAATTCAGTGTGCCAAAACTGAGAATTGTTCATAAATACTTTATACACCATAAACTAGATACAGAGACACCCCCCCCCCCCCACGTCTCTTGATGGAGAAAGGCAGCACCACCTACCAAGTTTTCTTGTCCAAAACTCAGATGTGAATCTGGTCAATACTTAGATCTAAGTACCAGTACAGAGAAGATACAGGGGACAAGGGAGCATGGTAAATGGTCCTGAGACTGGGGAACCACATGAGAAAAGACTTGTTTCCTTCAACAGGTAAACTGCAGAAGAAAAACGTAGAGAAGGGAGCAAGAACCTGTGGCTTAAAAAGAATTTAAGAGACACATTAACCAGCTCCAATGTACGGCTCTTACTCGGATCCTGATTTGTGCCAACTGTAACATTTTTTGAGACAGATGTTTGAACACAGATTGGTTATCTGATGGTATTAAGGAGAAATTATTATCTCGGTATAAAAATAGCATCAATTTTGTTGTTGTTTTGAAACAGAGGTACTGGGGATTGAACCCAGGACCTCATGCATGCTAAGTATGCTCTCTACCACTGAGCTATACCCACCCCTCTCATGGTTTGCTTTCTTTTTCTTTCTTTCTTTTCTTTCTTTCTTTCTTTCTTTCTTTCTTTCTTTCTTTCTTTCTTCCTTTCTTCCTTTCTTCCTTTCTTCCTTTCTTCCTTTCTTCCTTTCTTCCTTTCTTCCTGTCCTTATATTTTAAGTTATATTCTGAAATATCTGTGAATGAAATTATGTGATGTATCATAGGAATATCTGATACAGAAAATGGATAAAAATATTTTTAAGATCAAAATAGGATCTTATATTTTTATGACAATACCCTATGGATATATTTTCATTCACTATGTATAGGCCTGCATAAATTTATAATGGCTGCATACTGTTCTGTTATATGTGTGTACTGTAGTCTATTTAAATGGTTTCCTGGTTAAGTGTTTATTCTTGACTTCTTAACTGCTTAATACTCTGATGAATATTCATGTATGTGTGTGTGTTTTGTTCAGTTATTTCCTTGGATAAAATTATAGAAATAATATTCATGAGTAAACACATGCATACTTTTAAAGCAGTTTATAGTTTCCTATTGCTGTCCCCCAGAATGACCACAACCTTAATGGTTTAAAACAACACAAATTTGTTATTACAGTTCTGGACATCAGAGGACATGGGTGTCACTGGGTCTCAGTGTACTAAAATCCACATGTGTTGGCGGGACTGTATTCCTTTCCAGAAGCTCTGGGGAACCAGAGAAACTGGAGTAGTTATTAGTAGGGGAATGAGAGTGAAGCTGGAGGAGGGCAATGGAGCCAGTTACTTTTCATTTTAGGCCTTTCTGTAGTTTTTGAATTTTTTATCATATTTTACTTTCATTCAACTTTTTTTTTTAATTAAAAGGCAGCTGTGGCCCACTTACTGCAATTTAGATCAAACCTGGTTGGCCTCAAGCACCCTATGGCTCAGAGTGAGCCCCAGGTTGGTCCAGGTACGGGCAACATCAGACAGTATAACCTGAGGCTCCCCGGCTTTAAGTGTTTCCCCGGTCCGCCCTAGCAAAGCAGTGCCATTCCGACTTTGCAGCTTCCTGAGTCAGTTCCTAAGCCGGTGACCTCCTGGAGCCTTAGTCCAGTTGTAGGGTATCTTTGGGGTTGTAATTAAACCGTGATTAAACAGGGAAGATTTATTGAGGGAATGCTGTGTGCCATCCATGGTTCTCAGCACTTTGTATGTATTAACGCTTTCACTCTTGACAGCTCTGCAAAGTAGCTTCTATTATTAGCACCCTGTTTTACATATGAGGAAACTGACACTGAGAGTTTAAGAAAGGTGACCAGAGCACACAGCTAGTAACCCCCTTCCCCATCACAGTGCCTGGGTTTCATTTTTATATGCTATGGTGTCCTTGTGAAAGAAGATACAGATTCCAGAGGGCTAGCAAACCAATCCTGATGTTAAGGGGAAAAGTGGTCATTTTTGTTTGTTTGTTTTCTTTTGTTTTGTCTTAATTGCATAATTTAAAATTTATGTTTCTAAATATATAATTGGTTACAGAAAACAGTTTTGAATAACACCATACAACCTTGTCTGTTTGGGGTGACTCCATTATCCATTTCTGAAGGCAAGCTTTGAAAATTGTTAGAAGACAAATTACTGAGAATATTAAATATGGCTGTAACTCTTCACCTGAGCACAGTTGCTGTTAAGGTTAACATTAATGCTAGGGTGTCTTTCCTTTTGGACTTTTATGTATATATAAATTTCCCTTGTTCTAATTATGCTACAGATTCAATTTGATATCCTCCTTTTTTTTTTTTAATGTCATCAAAGTGAGTGAGCAAAGTGAGTGTCATTTGTTAATACAAAACAGAAGCGGCAATTTAGATAACTTCTCCCTTATGATGTGACAGTGGTGACCCAGTGATGGGTTTTTCCTTCCCTCCGTGTTCTTTTCTTCCATAGGCTTTGGCCAGCATAAGCCATGTGGCTCACGTCACCATTACAACCAAAACAACCGATGGGAAGTGCGCATACAGGTACAGTGCTGTCTTCTGCTCTGCGTATGTATTCATCATGAAATGTGTTTTTATCTGCGTCTCAAAGTAATCCTATCTAAACACCAGGGTTATCTCTTTTGGCTGAGATCTTAGGTAAAACTTTTCTCCTCCCTTTGCATTAGTTGATAATCCACGGGAACGATTATAGGTAATAATCTTACTTCATGAACTCCTAAAAGGTAATGGATTACAAGTGCCAGCAAGATTCCTGTTTGTTTATTTTTTTAATTGTGCTTTTCTGTTCTTCTTCTTTTTTTAATTCTTATTTTTTATTGAAGTGTAGTCAATTTACAGTGTTAGTTTCAGGTATACAGCAAAGCGATTATTAAGTTATACATATACATACATATATATGTATGTGTGTTTTCAGATTCTTTTCCATTATGTGTTATTACAAGAAATTGAATTTAGTTCCCTGTGCTATACAGAAGGTCCTTGTTGTTTATCTATGATATATATATATAGTGATCACACCTCGGTTTTTATAAGCTCTGGCCATTAACTAGTGGAAGACAAGGATTCATGCCAAAAAAGAGAATTTATTTTATCATACAGATTGTTAGTTAATATAGAAAATGACTTCAGCAAACGGCAGTTCTGCCTTTTTCTCAGTCTTTAACAGACAAACGTGAAGTTTTGGAAGGTGGAGCATTTCAGAGTGTATAGCACTGATGCTGGTGGGGGTTGACTTGGTGCAAATTATAGTAGCCCTCAGATTGATTTGATTGATCCCTTCTCACAAACTGGGGAGACCCTTGTTGGTGAATGTCTTCCTACACAGCCTGGGACACAAGTTCCATTTCTTCTGGGGTGTTATGTCCCTCTAGTGGCTCCCCTTCCATGGTAGGATGGAATCTAGAGTCATCACCGTGGCAACCAGCACCCTCCTGATGTGCTCACCTTTCCAGCTTCTCCCCTCCACACATCCTTATCTGCCACGTAGTCTAAAGCTTCTATACTTTTGTTTATGTTTTTCCCTTCCTGGATGGTTTTCTCTGCTCTCTCCACCTGAAACTGGTCCACTCTAGAGCCCAGGTGAATTGTCATCTCTTCTGTGACACTTTCCCCCACCCCTACCCCAGACTGGATGTTTTCCTTTTCCAGATCACTTAGCGCGTTGTTCTGCACTGCAGGTAAAAGTCTGTGCCCTCACTAAGTCAAGAGTTTTCCTAGGCCTTTCTTTATTACCAGGGCTTCTGTAGGCCTTATTCGTGGTAGCCCCTCAAGTAAATGATTGCAGCATTACTGAAAACATTTTACTGTCATCTTAGGCATTGGCAAAACTATTGTTCCTAGCTCAGAATTCAGGAACTAAAAAGCAATGTTTGCTAAAAGAACAGGGATTCCCCCCTCCTTTTGTATCCAATTAGAATAGTTGTGGAAGTGGCAAAATAAAGAGGAAAATGGTAATTAAGTCAATATGCAACATAGCTATATTTTAGTCTATCATTAATGTAATTTCAGTTTTTACCCTCTAGAGGAGGTACTGGGGATTGAACCTAGAACCTCGTGCATGCTAAGCGTGCACTCTACCACTTGAGCTATAGGAGAGCTCCCCAGTTTTTACCCTTTAGATAAGTATTCTACCTCTATTAGGTATTAATCATCTCTTATATTTTCTGATTAGAGCACAATACTCAGATGGAAAGCTGAAAGCACCTCCCAAACCATGTGCAGGCAATCAAGGGACCCAGATCACGGTGAGAATGGTACACAGGACGGGAAATTATTGAAAAAGAGCTTTGTATGAATAGTGAAATAAAAACCAAAATTGTCTCTGAGTTCTCAAAGTATTAATAAAATGAATTTGTACTAGGTCGTAGAAATCCCAAGATACCACCCTGTAAGGAAGAGAAATGATTGTTGGCTTTTGTGGCATGGCAGGCTGCTCACCACATCCTAATTTTTAAGAGACTGGGAGATTCTTCTACTGAGATGGCAGAAATCGGTGGTGGGGTAGCTGGCATTGAAAGAACCTTAAGCTTGTCTCCAGAAAACATCAGTCAGAGTTTGAGCCTTGATACTCAGTGGTTGTGTATCCAGAGGAAAGTTATTTAATGCCTCTTAATCTCACTTGCTCATCTGTCAGAGAATAATGGAGTGAAAAATACCTGTCCACTCACTCAAAGGATGTTGGAGTGACACGATTGTATCATTAGTCAGGAGAAGGTCTGTTGCGCTGCCTTATTTCTATGGTGCCATGTTTGGTCTCTTCCCATTCCAAGCACGCCACTGCCGTGTTAACTCATCCCACCCCTCCGCCCCAGCCTTGGCCAGAGCACGTCTCGTCGAAGGCTCTAACCCCTGGGCTTGATGGGCAGGCAGCGGCAGAAATGAATGTGTACTTCACAGTGCATGTTAAGGGGAATACTGTACCAGGGTGACCACAGTGTGATTTCCAAGAACCCCTAGAAGATTTGAGAAATTTTATAATTACTCTTAGTGTGAAAACTATTTCTGAATACCATGTGGTATTAAAATTATTTGTGAGTTTATGTTTGCCCCACTAACTCTTGTGCTATCCTGGGCAGTACTGTGCTTTATTTGTCTTCGTATTCCCAGCACAAGGCAAAGAGCCTGATGTAGAGAGGGCCCCCAGTACCTAGCTGACAAGTCAGAGTGAAGTGGGAGGCAAGAAAATACCCTTTTATTTCTTTTGTTAAGGCTGCTTACAACTGTGTTGGTGGTAAATATAGTTGGATTCTCTGCCTTAAGACCCAGCTTAATTTCTTTATACTTCTGTGGATTTACAAGAAAAATCAATCTTCTGTTCAGGTGGAGGACCTTTTTTACAACATATCCACGAGGAGGAAAGCTTTAAAAAATCCAAGTGAAGAGTATGGAAAAATTTTGGAAGTTGTTGGCAGGTACCTTCCAGAATCTGGGCGTGGGTCTCTGAATCAGTCTCTCACCAAAGAAATGTGTTCCAGTGCTTAGAAACTGAGAATGGTTGCTGAGCTAGGTAAATAGCAATACTAGCCTACAAATCATTTCTGGTCAAGGTTTAGCCACCAATTCTAGCTTCTCCCCCATGTCCCCAGAAGAGAGCAGTTGGTCTCTGTATCAGTGAGGGTTCTTCTGTGGTGGGCAGCAGAAACTGACTGTAACTAACTTGAGTCGTAAAGAAATTTATTGAAACTTATTGAAATTTATAAGACCGACTCACCAAGTGGAAAGTGTGGACAGCTGCTCCTTGAGGAGAACCAGAAGCAGGGTGGCTTCAGGGGTTTGATGTAGTGACCCTGTCCCACCTGTTTCCATTGCTTTCCTGACTCTACTCAAGAGTCTTTCCCAGGAGAGTACATCTCATTGGTGTACATGATAGTCCCCTTAGCACATACCCACGTCTCGAGAAGATTTCTCGATTGGCAGTCTGCATCTATCAAGTGGAATGGGGAGGAGGTAGTGACCCGGAGGAGGACTTGGGGCTGTTAACAGGAGAAGGGACACAGGGCAGTTGAAAACAGCATTATGTCCAGGAGAGACTGTCTGCTAATACAGTGGCCCCAGCATGGCTCTCTGAGCCTGCATGTCCTTGAATTGTAGCAGAGCTGTGTTAACTGTTTCTCAGTATTGCTAAAAAATCTAAAATCTGTTAAACATTTGCCTCTAATAGAAAGGAACAGACTTATACATCAAGTTCTCTGCTTTTTTCCCCTGGAATCATATAAATCAGTATCAGATGTTAATTATCTCCTGGAAGTAGAGGAGTTCTAGTTGGCTGTTTGGGTTCTAGGTGTGGTAAGTGAGTTAATTGTTAATGAGTAAGTGCATTTTACTAGACACAATCCTTCAGTTCGTGGGGCCCACGAGGGAGAAGCAGTAAATGTAAATGACAGCCAGCTGAGAAAAGGCTGGGCCATACTGAACACGACCTTGGGTGGAGGATGAAGCCGGTGTGGTGGGAGAGTGGGGGGGCTCTGAGAGAGAATAACAGAGCGCAGGGGGTGTTCAGGCTGCGTTCTCAAGATGTTCTTGAGGCAACCCAGACCTTCTGAGTTTGTGAAAATAAAACTAGGCGAGGAGGAGATGGTATTGAAATAACCCTGAGTCTAGCCAGCGACGTACAGGGGCAAAATGGAACCCTGGCTTTGTTCAGTTCTGCCACATTTAGCATTGGTATCTCCATGCAGTCTCTGCTGGCCTATTTCCCTATGGACAAATTATGATATTTGAAGGTATTTTTGTTTGTTTATATCTTTGTTCAGACCACTTAATTCCACCAATTTTTATAACTAAAAGGGGGCTCTGACATGTACTGTGCCTTGGCCAGTCTTTTTACTGTCTTGTTTTTTCTTTGCCAGGTATGCAATACACAATTCAGGCATTAGTTTCTCAGTGAAAAAAGTAAGTTCTTGATTTACAGGGGATGGTTATGTGTTACAAGAGCAAAAGGACTTTTGATCGTTGGCCGGGGAGGCAAGGTTATGGTGTCTCAGTCAGCACGGTGAGACAGTAAGCTGGATCTCCTGTTGTGTTCATCAGCAAGGTGAGACGGCGACTGACGTCAGAACACTGCCCGGTGCCACGACCGTGGACAACATTCGCTCCATCTTTGGAAATGCTGTTAGCCGGTATGTTGATAACTTTTTAAACTCCTCTGCATTCCATCCCATTATTTAGGGATCTGTCCAGATAACATCTGCCTTAAAAGTTTGCTTTAATTGAACATGCAGGTTTGTGGGCATGCTTCAGATCACTTCGGGTATCAGTGCTTCTTGGGTGCACATCATCTCCCAGATGCTCTGGCTATAAATCAATGCATTCTCTCTAGGTCTCTGTCTTCAGAATATTTGTAGTGTAGAGGAGTGCTCCCTCTTTTTCTTGTATTTTCATTATCTTCACTTTAGGGTTGCATGCATTATCATTTGGTAGTTAGTAATTACCTCCCATTTTTCAGGCTTTGTGCCAGAAGTTAAGGATATAAAGACAAAGAAAATATTTCTGCCCTTAAAGACCTTCCTGTCTGGTGGTGAGCAGATTAGTGTTACCAAATCCTCGTTGTCAAGGAAAACCCTAAGTGGGAAGATTGCTTGCATTATAACTTTCTCGATACTCCCCTCTGCGGGGGAAAATGCAGACTACATCCCAGATCTGTAGTTTAATCTCAGGACTTCGCAAGACCCAGAGTGCCTGTGTCATAATCTGAGTTGAAGAATACTAAGGGCCTTCTGTGTGCCAGGCATGCCCTGGACGCTGGGGTACACAGATGAATGACATAGCCACTGACTTCCCTTTTTCTAATAACCCATAGGCAGGAGCAGTAGTCCCAGAATCCAGTTTTCTACTTGGAAGGACAGATTACTCTTTGAACAAGACCAGGTTCCTAACTAGGGAACAGTTTGCTTTCAGTTACCCTTTTCTTATTAATTGTTAAGAAATTGTGTTTTTTTTTTTTTCAGTTGTGCTCTCAGAATGAAGAGAAAGCTCTATTGTACAGTGAAACTTTTAAGGACCTCTTGACCAAATTTTAAGACTCAGAATTAGTTATTATGAAATTCCTGGGGACTATAAGAGATTGGCAGCTCCATGGAGCAGCAGTTCCCAAAACATGTTTCCAGAACACCAGCCTCTTGAGACATTTTGGGCAGAGAGGGTTTGCTGGTTCACTGTGTGGGGGCAGGAAGCTCTGGAGCTGTACCGCCTGCTCAGAGACTCGCGGCACACACATCATTCACTGCCTGAAAAGCTTCCACTTTCCAGCCCACAAGTGCCTAATGGGTGCCTGCTGTCTGCTGGGTGCTGTGCTGTATGGTAGAGATACGTAGTAGGGAATAAAGCAGAAACGAGTCATACCCTTGGAGGACTCATATTCTAGTTGGAGACCCAAGAAAGAATTATGCTGTTCTGTGCATTACTGACTGTGCTGGATGCCTCAGAGGAAAAGCATAAGGTAGAGGGATCCTTTGGTGGTCAGGGACAGGGACTCACAGAAGATTTGAGGAAGTGAGCGCTGAGATCCTAGGGATAAGGTGGAATTAACTCACCAGCAATAGAAACTTACGGGGCAGAGGGACAAGCCCTCGGGGAGGCCTTCAGGCAGAAATGAATGTGGCTTGTGTGAGGACCTCCTTTCACCTGTCAGTCTCCTCTCGTGGTGCTTGTCAACAAGTAAGGGCTTCAGCAGAGACAAGTTCTTTGGACTCTCACCTTGGGCTCCTAGTTACTAAGATACATAGAAGTTTCAGCAAAATAAGTTCTCAGAGCCTGGACTCGCCGTGTCCCAGCAGTTACAGCAGTGCTTGGCTAGTAGCATGAGGGCTTGAAAACACTGCCTAGTGGGGTAGGTGGATGGATGGTTGGACAGATGGTGGATGAGTGGTTGGACAGACAGATGGGCGAGCTCAGAGGACCTCAGTAAACCAAGTCTTCAGGGTCCTCGTTTGGCAGAGTTGGTGTATGAGAAGGAGCCCTAATTTTTCCAGCTCTGATTCTTTAGAATGTTTGGATTGTCCAGTTTTTTCAAAAGCCTCAAAATTTCTCTTTTTTCCAACCAGAGAATTGATAGAAGTGAGATGTGAGGATAAAACCCTCGCCTTCAAAATGAATGGCTACATATCCAACGCAAACTACTCAGTGAAGAAGTGTATCTTCTTACTGTTCATCAACCGTAAGTGAGAAAGAGCCAAGTGGGGACGTCTGTGCACAGGGACCTTTGGGGTACCATGGAAGTATTCCTCATTCACAGGTGTGATCATACCCAGGGAAACCTCACACCAAAATGTGGTTTAATTAGGAAGTATTTATAATTCCTCCCCTAAATCCGCTCAGCCCTCCCACCTGTGCTCATTGCTGGCTCACAGTTGTGGAGTCTGGCTCTTGCCTCTGAGAGGGAGCCCAGGAGAGGGCATCCCAGGCCCCTGTGAGCCAGACCCACCCCTCATCTGCTGCCGTCAGCGCCTTCCCAGCAGGCCCCGGACAGATCTTTGTTCTTTCCCGAGATCAAGGGCCACATTTGGAAATTGCACAACAGGGCAACAGGGAGAGGGGCCTTCAGGTGCAGGCAGTTTTTTGTTTTTTTTTTTTTTGAATGTACTAAATGCCACTGAGTTGTTCATTTTAAAATGGTTAGTTTCTAAATTGTGAATTTCACCTCAGTAGATTATTTCAATTATAAAAATGATGGAGAAAAAATAAAGTACATTTACTGTATAGCACAGGGAACTGTATTCAATATCTTGTAATAAACTATAATGAAAAAGAATAAAAAATATAGATATATATAAAAAAAGAAATTAGCTGATAGCTTTATGGGTGCTCCCTTGTAACTGACTCTGTTTATCTCTTGCTGCCTTTAGAATTCTCTTTTTATGTTTAACTTTTGCTATTTTAATTATAATATGTCTTGATGTGGGTCTGTTTTGGCTTATCTTGTTTGGGACGCTCTGTGCTTCCTGTACCTGGATATGTTTCCTTCTTTAGGTTTGGGAAGTTTTCAGCCATAATTTCTTCAAATACATTTTTGATCCTCTTTTTTCTTTCTTCTCCTTCTGGGATCCCTATTTGCATATGTTGGCACCCTTTATGTTATTCCATAGGGGTGGAGGGTATAGCTCAAGTAGTAGAGTGTGTGCCTCGTGTGCATGAGGTCCTGGGTTCAATTGCCAGTACTTCCTCTAAAAAATAAGTAAATAAACCTAATTACCCCCCCCACCAAAAAAATTTTTTTTAAATGATACATTACTGTTAAAGTGAAGAAAGGAAATGCTAGGCCCTTTGAGATTTTTCTTTTTAAAGAATGAGTTATTTACAGCACAAAGAGCAGGACTAGAAATCAGGAGGAAATAAACTCAAATCGATTTGGAATTTCCTCAGATTCCTTTCCAAGCTTTCTCTGCTGACATAGTGTTGAAATGATTGCTACCTATTAAGTAAATACTACTTTGCATTCTGCTGCTTTTTGCTTAACTGCACATTGCGTGGTCTTGAGAGACAGTGACAGGGCAGCAGTCCCAACACCATCTGACTCAAGTTTTTCCTTTTCATCCAGAAACACACCACATCATTCCATTTGTTCATTTCTTACCGTTTTTAATCGTATGGGTCCCTTTACCTTTATTGTTTAATTTGTATTTTTTTTAATTTTTGTTTTGTTTTGTGTGATTGCTATTGGAAATGACATATTCTCCCGCCTTCCACTTCTAGTGATAACCAGCTAGAGATGTCCCAAATTAAGCATATTTTACAGCAGTTGTTCAAAGCAATGTGGAAACAGTGAAGAGGGAGCCAATATTCTGCAGACACATTCTGTTAAACTGACTTATTGGCAAGGTCTTTTCCCACTTCATTAGGAAGGACTTGAGCCTGACGTGCAGCAAAGCTTACTTTAATCAAAGTTCAGAAAATGTTTTTCATTTATTTTTTTCCCCTAACCATGAAGAGAAACTGCTTTGTAACACACATGTTGGCTATAGAATAGACAAGCAGAAATCAGAGTAAGTGCCGTCTGGGTGGCTCACTCCCATGCCTCTGGTGGGGCTTTTTACCACACCAGCTCTGCGTTAACATTAGCTAATCTGGTCATGATGCCAAGTTCCCAGTAGCAGAGAGACAGCAGGCTCTTATGTGTGTCATCCAGTTACCTCACACTGGCCAGGCTCACTCAGATGATAGGAACAAAGAACACTCCTTTGGCATGTCTCAAGTTCAGAAATCTCAGCAGAGACACTCCAGCTGTCCTTTGTCAGGTTACACAGCCCAGCGACATTACTGAGGCGGCTGTGGATGTATGAGCACTCCTTGTTGATAGAATTACGGTCTCTCTTCTCATTGGGAATGAAAAAATGTGACATATCCCTGGCTGCACCAACGCAGGACGACAGATCATCAGCAGGTCATCCGTCTGGGGAGAAAGGAGAGCTGTGGTTGTCTGAAAATAGATCTTCCTCTGATTTTAGCCTTGTATCTCCCAGCTTTCGTCATTTTCCACCCCCTCAAGCCTGCCTCATTTCCTAAATTACCCTCAGTGTGTGTTCAGTTATTTGTCCCACCTGAAATGCCTGGAAAACATGCTCTTCCCCATAAGTACTCCATTTGTCTGCCCCCCCCCCACCCCATCGGGGCTCCCTAAGCTGAGGTAGCTGCTCCCTCTCCTCATCACTCAGCACACGCGTCTCCCTCATGGTCCTTCCACCGTGAGTTGGAATTAGTTTATCCACCAGCGTTTGTCTCCCAGCTCGTAGCACACATGGTAGGTCTCCAGGATGGATTTGCAGAATGAAAAGTCTGAGCAAGGGCACGTGGTCCACCTGGGCTGGCTGGGGAAAGGGGGTGGGGGGCAAGTTGACTGTCCTGTTGTACCTCTGCTGCTCGGGTGAGACGAGAGTCCCCAGGGAGAAGCTGGGGAGTCGTGACGTAGAGGGGGCCCTTCCTCCCTGGGGGACTGATGTGGCTGTCACTCCAGAGACATTCTTCTTGAGCTGATTTCATGGTATGTGTGAATGTGTACCTGCCATCTCACCTCTCGGGACAGATCTGGGCTAATTGCTTTCCCTTTTACATTTTTTTTATTTATTTTTTTAATTGCAGTATAGTTGATTTACAATGTTGTATTAGTTGCTGGTGCCTTTTATTTTTTAGATCGTCTGGTAGAGTCACCTTCCTTAAGAAAAGCCATAGAAACAGTGTATGCTGCATATTTGCCCAAAAACACGCACCCGTTCCTGTACCTCAGGTAATGCAGCACCAAACTCCTCGCCCAAGACTCACAAGGAAGAGAAATTCTGTCCAGCTGTCTCCTTTGAAAGAGATGGACTTGCTAATTAGCCCAGTCAGAGTGTATCCCTTACCCCACTGGCAAAAGATATTCATCCCTTTCTACAGGGGAAAGGCAGAGTTCTCCTTTATTTATTCACTCCTGCCACAGAATCTGACCGAGGGCCTCCCTTGTGCCAGGGGCTGTGTCAGTGAAACAAAGCTGAATAACATGGCTTGTCCCTGAGCCACGCAGAACCTGCCTGAACCTGGCAAACAAACCGTTCATCTTGAGGGTCCATCCAGGGCCCTCTACCAACAAAGCCTCACACTGCAGAACTCCACTGTCAGAGCCAGCAGTGAAGTATGATGGATTTGGAGCTCAGCCAGCAAGTTGGTAGTTGGTACAGCCTCCAGCCTGACTTTTGTGCTCCAGTTTAATGATAGAAGTTCTCTCACATATTTTCCTTTTTTTTTTTAATTGAAGTATAATCAGTTATAATGTGTCCGTTTCTGGTGTACAGCATAACTCATGTTTTGATCTACATGTAATACTGAACAGTCAATAGGGGATAGGTTCGTGACCACGATCTGGAAAAGTTAAGCACCTTGCCCTGGGTTATGTAATAAGAAATTCCACGTAATGGTAATAACTGCTAATGTATAATAAACTGCCTGGTACATGCAAAGTGCTTTACACGAATTGAATCCCCACCATGTGTTATGTTCAGTTCACAGGTGAGGAAACCCAGGCAAAGAAAGATGCTTCAACTTAGCCATGCCCACTCAGCATTAAGTAGCAGAGTTGGCATTTGAACCCAGGTCACGCAGACTTGACCCTGAAGGCTTGACCACTGTGTCATTAGGCCTCCCCGTGTCTGCTGGCCACCACATACACTGTGAGTGAATTTTCCCACATTCCCCACCATCTGAGGTGATTGTTCTCTCTTTTTCCTGCCAGTTTAGAAATCAGCCCCCAGAATGTAGACGTCAACGTGCATCCGACGAAGCACGAAGTTCACTTCCTGCACGAAGACAGCATCCTGGAGCGTGTGCAGCAGCACGTTGAGCACCAGCTCCTGGGCTCCAACGCCTCCAGGACGTACTTCACCCAGGTAGGGCGCCTCTCCCCGCTCATCTGCCACCTTAAAACATGCCCCGCCACACGTGAGGGCCCAGGTTCTTGACTGTTGCTTGAGGACTTTGTCATTATTACTTTGGTAGTTTTCTTTCAGCAACATTTCCTTCTTTGAACCCAACTGTGAAGGTTTTACAATGTTGTGTCTGGACCTGGAGTCCTGAGGCCTGAGCTCTTCTCTGTGCCTCCTTCTGGTCCTCAAGACCACCTTCCTAGGAAGGCGAGCTGTCTACTACAGAGAAGGGCACCTCTCCCCTGCATTCTCCTCAGAGACCTTCAGAGGCTGATCCCACGTACCCAGGGCAGAGGGCAGGGGCTGGCTCGGGGAGGCCATTGCCAGAGCGGGGCCTTTGGTGTCAGACCTGGGTTACTGCTGTGTGACTCACCCTCCCTGGCCTCCATGTCTCCCTCAGTAAAGGGGGAACCAGTCACCCTGACAGCCATGGACAGTTCCAAGTAGTTAGTGAATAGCAATTGCATAGTCTAGTCCAGGGCCTGGCACCATTCATCTAACTACACTTAACCAGGTTCTAAGTGCTTTGATTCTAAACTACTCCCTCTCTCTGGGGCCTCAGTTTTTCCATCTGTGAAATAAGCAGGTTGATAACATGATGTCCAGTGTCCCGTCCCAGTTCTGAGGTAGTGTGATTCTGGCCAGTCCTGTATTCATAGTGAGCATGTGTTCATCAGAAGCACAGCAGACACCGAAACTATGCAAATGGAAACATCTTCCCCGTTAAATTGCACTGGGTCCTGCAAGCGGGAAGCCAACTTCTGTGAGTCCTACTTCTCAGAAAACTTTTTAAATTACCAAGCAGATGAGTGCTTCCCAAAAGCACTTCCCATGGTTACCCCCCTGGAAGGGGCCTAGATGGGAGACTGCGGGGCACTGGCAGTGAGAGGGGACGCAGGCAGGGTGGGCCGTGCACCTGCAGGTTGTTGGGGCTGAGGGTGGGGGCGGTGTGAGTGTGAGCCCTCGGAGCAGGATCTGATGGTACAGGGAAGTGCTCGGTAGCTGTTAGGATTTTTTTTTTATCCCTTGTTGTTGCTCACTTAGCCTCAGCACCCTGTAGTGCTCATCCTCTGCCTCCCTCCCCAGATATGCACGGAGGCTTCCCAATGGGTGGGGCATTGTGGGTGCTTGGGGTTCCAGCACAGACAGGTTCCTGGCTTCACTGAGAGCTCACGCTCTCCTAGAGTCTACATCCCACGACAGAGACAAACAGGGAGGAGGGTGGAGGGGCTCCTGGCTCAGGTTTGAGCCTGAGGAAGGCGAAGGCTGGGACCTGAAGCCTGAGAAGAAACTAGGTGGACAAAAGGGGATGAGGAAGGAAAAGGGTGTTTCTGGCAGAGGGAAGGGCTAGGGTAAAGGCAATACGTGTTTGAGGATCTGAAAACTGAGCATGGTGAGTCCAGTAATCTTCGGAAGCTGTCTCTAATGGCTGCCGAGAATCACCTGGGGGACTTTAGGATTTCCCGGGGCCCTCCCCAAACCAATAAATCAACCTCAGGGGGCGGGGTCTGGGCATAATACTTTGTGAAAGCTTCCCTGGGTGCTGTTGGGGGCAGCCAGGGGTAAGCAACGCTGGGCCTGGGTGGTGCAGGCCTCCGCTCCCTGCAGAGTTCAGGCCAGATAGAGGGGTTTGCAGCAGCACGTTGAAGAGCTTAGACTTCAACTTGAGAGGAATTGACGGGATCTGGTTTGCATTTTGTGAGGAGTGCTCTGGCTGCAGCGTGGAAGACGGCAGGGTTGGAGAGGAGCAAAATGGAAACCCGCAGTGATTTGGGAGAAGTTGAGGGCCAGGGGGCAGGTCTGGGCAGAGGATGGGGTTCTGTTCACTAATAGTTGAAAATCTGGAATTGCCAGGCCCTGAAAATAGGTTGGGTAGTTGGCAGTGGGAGGAGAAGCCCAGAGTGTGAGTTGTAGGTTAGGCAGCTGTCCTGATCGAGGTCCTAGGGCAAGGGTTTGCCAGAGACCCAGGAGGGTGTCTGTGGCTCCCCCGGGAGAAGAACCTCTTGGCTTCCCTCCTGTCTTATCCTGTCAGCCAGATTCATTTATCTAGATTACATTTTAGTTCCCAGAAGAACTGCAGGGTCCTGACTAGTATGTCTTCAAAAGGAAGGTAGTTCTACAAAGAATCTACCTAGAGAGGAACAGACCAAGGCACATAGTCATCAAATTGACAAAAATTAAGGATAAGGGGGAAATATTAAAATTAGCAAGAGAAAAGCAACAAATGACATACAAGGGAACTCCCATAAGGCTATCAGCTGATTTTTCAGCAAAAACTGTACAGGCCAGAAGGGAGTGGCCCAATATGTTTAAAGTGATGAAACGGGAAAACTTAACAACCAGAAATACTCTATCCAGCAAGGCTCTTGTTCAAATTTGATGGAGAAATCAAAAGGTTCACAGACAAAAGCTAAAAGATTTAAGCACCACCAAACCAGCTTTACAACAAATGTTAAAGAACCTTCTCTAGTCATCAAACTGTAAGAAAAGAGAGCAAAAAGGAGAAAGGGGAAAAAAAAACCTACAAAAGGTTATTTTGGCAATTGGAGGTCTTTTATGATTCCATATACATTTTGGAATTGTTTGTCTTAGTTCTGTGAAAAATGTGAGTATTTTGACAGGGGTTGCATTGGATCTGTCGATTGCTTTGGGTAGTGTGGCCATTTTGATAATGTTGATTCTTCCAATCCAAGAGCACAAGATGTCTTTCCATTTCTTTGATCATCTTCAATTTCCTTCATCATTGTCTTACAGTTTTCAGAGTATAGGTAACCTCCTTGGTTAAGTGTATTTCTAGGTATTATTTTGTTTTTGAGGCAATGGAAATGTTTATGCCAGTTATAAAATTCTGGTTTTGGGAGTGGAAAAAAAAGTGAATGGAGGGTCACAAATGGCAAAATATCTTTTTTTGTGGGTGAATTATATATTCCATTATGTATATATGCTGCATCTTCTATATCCATTCATCTGTTGATGTGCACTTCAGATGCTTCCATGTCTTAGCAATTATAAATAATGTTGCTGTTAATAATGGGGTGTATGTATTTTTTTGAATTAACATTTTTGTTTTCCTTGGGTATATGCCCAAGCATGGAGTTGCTGGGCCATGTGGTGGTTCTATTTTGGGGTTTTTGAGAAACCTCCATATTGTTTTCCATGGTGGCTACACCAATTTGCGTTTCCACCAACATTGTACAAGGGTTCCCTTTTCTCCACATCCTTGCCAACATTTGTTATTTGTGTTCTTCTTGATGATGGTCGTTCTGACAGGGGTGAAATGATACCTCATCGTGATTCTTACTTGCATTTCCCTGATACTAGTGATGCTGAGCAGCTTTTCGTGTTCCTGTTGGCCAACTCCATTTCCTGTTTTGGAGAAGTGTCTGTTCAGTTCTTCTGTCAATATTTTAAATGGGTTGGTTGGTTGTTTGCTTTTTAATTGAAGTACAGTTGATTTAAAACATTGTATTAGTTTCTGGTGTACAGCATGGATGGACTTGGGCGTTATGCTAAGTGAAGTAAGTCAGACAGAGAAAGACAAATACTGTAAGATATCACCTATATGTGGAATCTGAAAAAAATACAACAAACTAGTGAATATAACAGAAAAGAAACAGACTCACAGATACAGAGAAGGGACTAGTGGTTACCAGTGGGGAGTGGGAAGGGGGAGGGGCAAGATGGAGGTGGAGGATTAAGAGGTACAAACTATCAGGTGTAAAATAAGCCACCAGGATGTACTGTACAGCATGGGGGGTAGAGCCAGTATTTTATAATAACCATAAATGGAGTATAACCTTTAAAAATTGTGAATTACTATACTGTATACCTACATGCATATATTATTATACCTGTATAATACTGTATACCTAGCTATACTTCAACTTTTAAAATACTGTCCCTATTATAAAATAAATGCATAAATAATTTTTTTTAAAAAGAAGGAAGGTGAGTTTCTGGATCACAGAGCCTGCCTCTTGTCAGTGCATTGCTTAGACAGAGCAATGAGAGGGGTCCAGACTCAGGCTGTCCCTGCTCCTGTGGGGTCATCAGAATCCTTTCTTGCCCTGCCAGCAGCAGGTTGCCCTGGCTCCTGACTTTCTGGCCATGGGGCCACCTTCCTGCTCCCCACCTGGTGCCTTGTGCTCCACTTGGGGGGCAGTACAGCAGCAGCCCTGGTTTGCAGTGAGGCCATTTGGTGTGGAAATCAGGAACCCTGGTGGCTCTTGTGGTTTGTTCCATCTCTAGCATACTAGACAAGGTATTTCACTTTTCTGGACTTTGAAACTACTATCTGCAGGGTGGGGGGGTATAGCTCAGTGGTAGAGCTCATGCTCAGCATGCGTGAGGTCCTGGGTTCCATCCCCAGTACCTCAGTTAAAATAAAATGAAATAAAGTAAAATTACTACCTGCAAAGTAGTTTTGTTAATTTCTACCTCCCAAAACCCACCTGGCTGTTGCATAGGCAAATGAAAGTAAATACATTACAAGGGCTTTAAACTGTCCAGGGTTTTTCCTTTTTGAGTAGACTTGCTACTTTAACTTTTAATTATTTAACTCTTTATTATTGAATCTTTGTAAACACACATACAAGCAGATGATACAGCAGATCTCCATGTACCTATCACGCAGTTTCAACAGCCATCGACACTTCGCCATCTTTGTTTTACATATCCAGTCCATATTCAGACACCCAGAAAGATCTTTTTATAAAAGTAGTTTTGTTCAAATCTGTATCCAGTCAAGTTCTACTCATTATGTTTGGTTGCTATGTTTCCTTGAAACCAGGAAAGTCATCCTTTTTTTGTTGTTGTTTTTACTAGCTTATTCTAAAGCTAGTTGGAAAGTGCACATTTAGGGTTGGCTGATTGCTGCTGCTTAGTGTCCTTTGACGTGCTTGAATCCTTTAAATTTCCTATAAACTGAAAAATTAGATCTAGAGGCATGATTATATTCAGATTAAAAAATTTTTTTGCGAGCGTTTATGATGGATGATGCCATGTACTTTCTATTGCATCCCAGCAGGGGGTGCCTGATGGCCTGACTTGTTCTGTCCCTGTGATGAGGTTTATCCTCCAGTTCAGCTGGTTAGAGCCCGATTCCTTCACGCCATCGATACTTAGCGTAATGGTTCCACCATTCACTGATGACCATTGTCTGAGTCAGTTATGTCATTAGGATTGCAAGATTGTGATTTTTTCCTGATTTTACCATTTCTTCTTTATTAATGAACTGTAATTTTTCTGGGTGGAATAATTTTCCCTCATTTGTTAGAGCTGTTTGGTTATCCTGAAGTACAGTGCATACTAGAAAGTAGGCGTAAATGCTGAGTTCTGTGCCTTTGATTGTCAGTTTGCAGGGAAATGGGTGGGCGTCCCAGCAGTCTTCAGTAACATTAAATGACTTGTTTTCTCTTTCTGTCTCTCCCTCCACCATCTCTCTTTCCCTTCTTCCTCTCCATTTTTCTCTCTTCTCTCTTTTAGTAATTTTGTCATAGCTGTTAAAGCAGTTTAATTTAATCAGTTGTAGTCATTTTCTTATTAATTCTGAAATTATTCCATCTTTAGCCAGTGGAAGCCCCTTCGGGCTGGTGCTCTTGTCCCTTTGACCCAATTCCACTAGTCTTTGATAATTTCTTTGTTTCTGGTGAAGCAGGATGTTTGTAGGCTCACTCTGTACTTTCCCAGCCTGTGCCCTGGAATTGGCCACTTTTCCAAGGAACTCTGGTTTATTTTAGTGGGGAATGGTATTTAGAGACTTTAATCTGGGATCAGGGGTCCTCAGTGCTACCGGTGGTCATTGCTTTCAGGCCTCTCCAGTGGAAAAAGCTAGGAAATACATATATTTAAAGATGCAGAAGAAATGTGGTTGCCAGAAGCTGGCAGGGAGGGGAGGATGGGGAGTTACTGTTTAATGGGTACAGAGTTTCAGTTTGGGAGGATAAATGGTGGTGATGGTGGTACTTAATGCCACAGAATTGTACTCTCAAAAATGGCTAAATATATATATATAAAATAGATAAACCACAAGGTCCTCCTGTATAGCACAGGAAATTATGTTTAATACCTTGTAATGGCCTATAATGAAAAAGAGTATGAAAAGGAATATATATATATGTATAACTGAATCAATTAATACATTGTAAGTTGACTGTACTTCAGTTAAGGAAAAAAACAGCTATATGTATTTTACCACAATGAAAAAAATAAAATCTCTTATGGCAACAAAACAGAAAGAGAGAGACAAATATGAGAATTTATACTAGTATTTCTATATCAAACCCATTTTTAAATTATAAGAATTTTGCTGAATTTTTGAATTTTATAATTTTACATCTTTTATTTCGTCAGTCAAATCTTGGTCAGAGAATAATTCTGTAATGGTAATTCTCCCTGATTCTGGCTTCTGCTCCATTTGTGGACCTGCACTTTGTTACTTCATATTCTGAATCTTTCCACTGTCTTCTTTTTTGGCAGACTTTACTACCAGGTCTTGCTGGCCCCTCTGGGGAGGTGGTTAAATCTACAGCGGGTGTGACCTCCTCAGCTGCTTCTGGAAGTGGCGACAAGGTCTACGCCTACCAGATGGTCCGCACAGATTCCCGGGAGCAGAAGCTCGATGCCTTCCTGCAGCCTGTGAGCAGGGCCCTGTCCAGTCAGCCCCAGGCTGATGTCCCAGAGGACAGGACAGATGCTTCTAGTAGCGGGGCCAGGCAGCAGGATGAGGAAATGCCTGAACTCCCAGCTCCTGCTGAAGCAGCTGCCAGTCATCAGGGCCTGGAGGGGGATGCAACAAAGAAGGCTTCAGAGCCATCAGAGAAGAGAGGGCCACCTTCCAGCCCGGAGAACCCCAGGTACGGCCTTGCCTGACTCGCCCTCTCCCTCTGATGGGATGGTGCTGGGGCCTGGTCCACTGTCTGCGTTTGACCATGGCTTGAGAGTCACCCATCACAGTGGCCTTTGAAATACCTTAAATGTCTATGATTCCAAACATTATATAAAAATACATCAGAAGGAAAAATCAGAAGATTTATCCTTTAATTTTAGTAATGAATTTTGACAAAGCCTCAACAGCAGAGGTGGCTGGAAAGAGGGGCCTAAAATATCCAGAGGATTCTTTCATCTGCTCAAAGCTGCTCTCACTCCTTTCAGAAGCACAGTTTTTCACTTCAAAGCACGAAACTCCCTGAAGCACATGAGCTGCTGGTGAAAGAGCTAGAGAGGGGCAGGCACAGCTGTACTAGTGACTGTTGTTTAATTTTGAGCATCTTCAGTGCACCCTCTGCAGGTGCTTTAAGGGCACATCATTGAAATCTCTATGTGCAGGTATTGACCGCGGAGCTCAGGGTGAAGTCCTTTGCCCAAGGCCACACGTTTGCCTGATGGCTGACCCCCAAAACACTGGCTCTAACTGCCTGTTGCAACTCGGGCAAGTTTCTTAACTCCAGTTTGCTCATTTCCAAGCCAGCCTAGCAAGACGACTTACAGGATTTGTGTCCAGAGAATAATAAAGGATGCTGACATTTATCGAGCATCCGCCATGTGTGCCGGGCACCTTGCGTGCATGATCTCATTTAATGCTCTTAAAAGCCTGGCCAGAAAGTGTTCCATTTCTGTTTATCACTTGGCGAACTAACCACCCAGCATTCAGAGAAATCTTTCTAAACCAGAAATCAGTATATCGCTCCTCTGCTGAAAACTGGCGCTTCCTACTGCTCTTGGGGTGAAACCAGCCTATCCGCCCCCAGTCCACTCCCTTCCTCCCCGTGGAGGCACTTTGGCCGCGCTGCCCCTGCAGGCGACCTGACCTCACTGAGCTCTCTCCCTTTTGCTGTCACTGGTCCCTGGGCCCAGGAACACTCCAGCTTCTTGTCACTCAGGTTTCAATTCAGATGTCATATCATATGTTGCCAGAGGCCTTCTTTGTCCGTGTAATCTAAAGTTCTCTCTCCTCTTGCTTCCTCATCATTCTATCATGTTACCTTGTTTTATTTTCATCACAGCACGCGTTGCTACTTAAAGTGACCTTGTTTCCATTGTTGTTTGACTCACCCCCTAAAAAGTCAGCATGGTGAGGACAGGCACCTTGTGGGCTCGTTCATGGCCATAGGAGGTTGGCCTTCTGACAGTGCCTAAGGGATGGAGAGATGCAAGGCTGAGTGAAGGAGATTTGGCCAGGTTAGCCCACTTGCCCAAGGCCCTGCAGGTCTACGGGCTGAGCCAGGTTCCAAAGTCCAGCTGCTCGGGCCTGAGAGGTGTCAGATGAGCGATATTCGGGAGAACAGGCTGATCTCACTGGCCTGCCACCAGCACGGGGAGCCCTCCCCAGGTGTGCAGAGCCAGCACAGAGAAGCTGCTCTCTTCTCCAGCATGTAAGACACAAAATTCCAAAGATACATTCACCTCAGTGTTCATCACAGTACTCTTTACAATAGCCAGGACGTGGAAGCAACCTAAATGTCCATCGACAGATGATTGGATAAAGAAGATGTGGTATATGTACCTCATATCCAATGAGTGTTGCTCAGCCATAAAAAAGAGTGAAATAATGCCATTTGTAGCAGCATGGATGGACCTAGAGATTATTGTACTAAATGAAGCAAGTCAGACAAAGACAAATATGATATGATATGTGGAATCTAAAATGAGTAGCATTCCATTGTATAAATATACCACAGCTTCTTTATCCAGTCATCTGTCGATGGACATTTAGGTTGCTTCCATGTCTTGGCTATTGTAAACAGTGCTGCTGTGAACATTGGGGTTCATGTATCTTTTCAAATTAGAATTCCCTCCAGATATATGCCCAGGATTGCTGGATCATATATAGCTCAGTGGTAGAGCACATGCTTAGCATGTGCGAGGTTCAATCCCCAGTACCTCCATTAAAAAAAAAATTAAAAACAAACAAGTAAGTAAACCTAATTACCTCCCCTGCCCTGAATTTTTTTAAATGACACATATGAACTGATTTATAAGACACAAACAGACTAACAGACCAAGAAAATGAACTTATGGTTACCAAAGGGGAAAGGAGAGGGGAGGGATAAATTAGGAGTTTGGGATTAGCAGATACAAACTACTTACTATGCATAAAATAAACAACAAGGTCCTACTGTATAGCACGTGGAACTGTATTCAGTATTTTTTAACCTATAATGGAAACATGAGAAGGAATATATATTATATGTATATGTAAAACTGAATCACTATGCCTGTACACCTGAAACTAACAGTGTTGCAAATCAACTCTACTTTAATTTAAAAAAAAACAGCAATAAAAGAAAGTTTTTTAAGACAGTAATGAGCTGCCTGTTCCTTATCTGCTTTGCAGAAAGCGACATCGGGAAGGCTCTGACATGGAAACGGTGGATGATGCATCCCAAAAGGAAATGACCGCAGCTTGTACCCCCCGGAGGAGGATCATTAACCTCACCAGCGTTCTGAGTCTCCAGGAAGAAATTAACCAGCAGGGACATGAGGGTACGTAAATGCCCAGGGCTGCCTGGGACCTCCAGGGCCAAAACTGCTAAAATGAAATATTTGGAAATGCAGAAAGCATTCATGTTGGGATGGCCTCTGTGCTGAGCAAACCTTGCTTCCCATATTAACCCGTGGTGGCAGCAGCTTTAAAGATAATTTTCAGCTCGGGGAAGGAGGGAAAAAGTAGTCTCTGGCTTTAAATTAGAATTAATCGGTACTCTCATTAGACCACAGAAGTCAGAGTAAAGTGGTCATTTAAGTAATCCCCAGTCTGTTCCTGTCTGAGCTAAAAGTGTAATGATAGCACACTTCTAATCCTGTGGCCTGACTGGGGTGTGCTGTTGCTGAAAGTGCACAGGCTTGGGAGGGCCCTAGTTGCTACCCTGGCACTCCTGCTTCTGCTGTGTGACCTTAGACTCCTGACTTAACCTTTCTGTGTGCCTCAGTTTTTCCTCATCTGTAAATTGAGATTAATTTTACCCCTGAAGCTTATTGTGCTGATGAGAGAGAAAATGGTAAGTAAAACACTTGTTACATAGTAAGGAGTCAATAGATATTTTTATATCCCAAAGACAAAGTGAAAAAAAAAAAACCATTATCATCTTCCTCAGAAGCAGCTTTCAGAATACCTGAGTATAGAAGTCCATCTGGGTTACTGTTACTCCCAAAGTAACTTGTGGTTATAGGAATGAAAAGGAGGCTCGTCATATCCCAGGGATGAAGTGACGCAGGGACTGAGGTGTGTGACGGTGACATGGTCCTAACAGCAGTACTGACCCCACTTGATGAGTCAGTGATGCTCCAAGTGGCCTTCATTGCTGGGGCTCCAGAGGGTAGCTCTGCATGCTTGTCCATGCAGTTTAGCCCCAGCCTTTCCACTCCTCATCCCCTACCCATTTCTTTTTATTGAAGTACAGTCAGTCACAATGTATCAGTTTCTGGTGTACAGCACAATGTCCCAGTCATGCATATATGTATTTAGATTCATTTTCATCTCCTTTTTCATTAAAGGTTATTATAAGATACTGAATGTAGTTCCCTGTGCTATACATATGAAATTTGGTTTTTATCTGTGTTTATATATGGTAGCTAACATTTGGAAATCTCAGATTCCCAAATTTATCCCTTCCCACCTCTCTTTCCCCCAGTAACCATAAAATTGTTTACAATGTCTGTGATCCTGTTTCTGTTTTGTAGATGAGTTCATTAGTGTCCTCTTTTTTTTTTTAAGCTTCCACATATGAGTGATATCATATGGCATTTTTCTTTCTCTTTATGGCTTACTTCACTTACAATGACAATCTTCAGATCCATTCATGTTGCTGCAAATGGCATTATTTTATTCTTTTTTATGGCTGAGTAGTATTCCATTGTATAAATATACCAAAATTTCTTTAGCCAGTCATCTGTCGATGGACATTTAGTTTGCTTCCATGTCTTGGCTATTGTAAACCGTGCTACTATGAACATGTATTGTTTCAAATTAGAGTTCCCTCCAGATAAATGCCCAGGATTGCTGGATCATATGGTACATCTTTTTTTAGTTTTTTGAGGAATCTCCATACTGTTTTCCATAATGGCTGCACCAAATAACATTCCCACCAGCAGTGTAGGAGGGCTCCCTTTTCTCCACAGCCTCTCCAGCATTTATCGTTCATGGACTTTTGAATGGTGGCTATTCTGACTGGCGTGAGGTGATATCTCATTGTAGTTCTGATTTGCATTTCTCTGATAATTAGTGATATTGAGCCTTTTTTTCATGTGCCTGTTGGCCGTTTCTATGTGTTCATTGAAGAGCTGCATTTTTATGTCTTCTGCCCATTTGTGTATTGGGTTGTTTGTTTGTTATTAAGTTGTATGAGCTGTTATATATATTCTGGAAATTAAATCTTTGTCAGTGGCATCATTTGCATATATTTTCTCCCCTTCTGTAGGTTGTCGTTTCGTTTTACTTATGGTTTCCTTTGCTGTGCAAAAGCTTGTAAGTTTAATTCAGTCCCATTTGTTAATTTTGCTTTTATTTCTATTGCTTGGGTAGACTGTCCTAGGAGAACATGGCTAAGATGTATGTCAGCGTGTTTTGCCTATGTTTTTTCCTAGGAGGTTTATTGTGTCATGTCTTAGTTTAAGCCATTTTGAGTTTATTTTTATTTCTGTGTAAGTTGTGAGGGAGTGTTCTAACTTCACTGATTTACATGCTCCTGTCCCGTTTTCCCAGCACCACTTGCTGAAGAGACAGTCTTTTCTCCATTGTATATTCTTGCCTCCTTTGTCGAAGGTTAATTGACCATAAGTCTGTAGGTTTATTTTTGGGCTGTCTATTCTGTCCCACTGGTCCATATGTCTGTTTTTGTACCAATATCATGCTGCTGTGATTACTATCGCTCTGTAGTATTGTCTGAAGTCTGGGAGGGTTATTCCTCCAGCTTCATCCTTTTTCTGCAGTATTGCTTTGGTAATTCTGGGTCTTTTGTGATTCCATGTGAATTTTAGGATTATTTGTTCTAGTTCTGTGAAATATGTCATGGGTAGTTTGATAGGAATTACATTAAATCTGGAGTTTGCCTTAGGCAGCGTGGCCATTTTCACAATATTGATTCTTCCAGTCCAAGAACATGGGATATCTTTCCATTTCTTTAAGTCATCTTCAATTTCCTTAATCAAAGTGTTTTGTAGTTCTCCCCGTGTAAGTCTTTCACCTCCTTGGTCAGATTTGTTCCTAATATTTTACTGTTTTGGATGTGATTTTAAAAGGGATTATTTCTTTACTGTCTTTTCCTGCTACTTCATTGTTAGTGTAAAGAAATGCAACTAATTTTTGTATGTTAATCTTACATCCTGCTACCTTGCCGAATTCTTTTATCAGCTCTAGTAGTTTGTGTTTGGAGCCTTTAGGGTTTTCTATATATAGGATCATGTCATCTGCATATAGTGACAATTTTACCTCTTCTCTTGGTGTATTGGTGGGAGACGGTGAGCCAAGTGTCCTTCCACTCCGCCATCTTGGCACCTGCTTCCTCTTATCCATTTCTTAATTAAACAAGTTAAATTTCAACACTGCTATAAAATGTATGTCAAAAGAAATGAGCGGCCAGGGAGCAACTCAGTACCTTCTCTGCTGATCCGTACCCTCCTGAACAGCTGCTCAGACTCAGAAGCCCCTCGCCTTTTCTTGTCTCACTCACCGTGTGTCTGGACGCTTCCAGGAAGGCCTCAGATGGCCCTTCCTCGTTCCTTCTTTCTTTCCTTTGCACTCCGGGCCTTCGTGTGCGGGTGGGGAGAGGCAAGGCATATGTGTTTACATGGGAAGGGTACACACTCGCTGTGACTAAGGTCTTGCCTGGTGTAGACCAGTTGGCTTCTGATTTCTGTTTCCATGAAGATTCACTCCCCTTGCTCCTTCCCTCAGTTACTGGCTTTCAGGCTGGGAGCTCTTAAAACCATTTAAAATAATAAAAGGAAGAGGGGGCTATTACTTGATGTGTTTAGCAGTCTTCCTCACAGTTGCTTGAATTGACAGACTCCCTCAGATTTGGAATTGAATGTTTTCTTTAAGGCTTTGTAGTCCTCACACACAGCAGGATATTTAAAGTCATAATTTCAATAAATTTCAGAATAGTTGCCAACCATTTTCAGTGCAGGATAAGACTAACCTGCACCAAATTTGGTCAGGTTTGGAGTCCATTGCTGAGGCTGGGTTGATAATCTAAATGTTCTAAAATTGTGTATTCATGCATGTTATCTCATTTAATTCTAAAATAGTCTAGGGAGGGAGGCAGAGCAGTTACTGCTATCTCTGCTTTAAAATAAGGAAATGGCATGGGAGATGAGCCTCAGAGGCTCCTGGCAATTTAATGGGAACTTCCTAGCAATGAAAAACAGGCCTGGGTACCTGCCTTGTCAAGATGGGTCATTACTGGAGTGGCCTCAGCCGGAGGTCTGCTGCTGTGGGACAAGCACTGAGCCCTTAGGCTGAGGCTTTTTGCAGACAGGCAGTGTAGGGTCTCACAGAGGGAGTCACTCGCTGTCTGGGTGTGGGGAGTGGAGTGAGCACTTCTTTGAAGCCTGGAGAACTCTGCTGAGGCTCCCAGCAGCCAGTGGGAAATGTGTTCATCTTTTGGGGATATCATTTCCCTGCTCTGTAAACTGATGCTCCTCTGCAGCCCTTACTGGACTGTTGTAATGAGCACCTGAGACCCGTGTCTGAGGGGAAGGGCCCCTGCCTCAGGTCCTGCCCACCGGCACCTGTTTATACCCACAGCCCCAAGCAGGAAGCTGGTGGTCTGAGTTGAATGCCATGCGGGGACTTCTCTGAAGCTCGGATTTGGGGAGGTGGGCCAAAACCTGGCTGCTCCCTCACAGAGCTGTGCCCCTGGCCCAGAATAGAAGTAAGATGCTTTCTGTTAAGGACACTCTTAGTTGCTCTCACTTGTGTGATTATTTCATCGTGGTTTCCAGCAGAGAGCCTTGCGTTGGGACGCAGGAGATCTTTGCTAAAGGAGTGACTGGGAGGGCGAGCCCGGGAATTTTTATTCTGAAGAGATATCAGAGTCGGAACCTCTATCAGACACCTTTGTTGAGTCCATGGATTTACCCGCTCCTCTGGGCACACTTTCGATTAACAAACAAGGTTAATATCTGGCCCAGTGTCCAGTCACGTGTTCCATGGAATTAGGCTCATCTCGGATTAGTAATGACCAAGTTACTTATCGCCAGTCACATTATTTTGATCTGTTAATTAAGGAAGAGGAGGAATGTCGTAAATTATTTGCTATCACTTGAATCTGAAAATGTGCTTAACGTTTTATTCTCAATTTTATTATATTTTCTTGGTCTTTGGTGAACAAACCAGGGCTTAAATGTACATATTCCCTATGGTTTGTCTCTAGATGACACTTTCTTTTGGTGCAGAAGATGAATTCAGCAAGCGTTAGTCGAGTGTCTTCTGTACAGAAATGCGCTGTACCAGGCCTGGAGGCAGAAAATGCACTGAGTGGGTTCAAACCCCCGTCTTGAAGAATGCCATGGGGTTGTGAGGGTTGTTTAGTGAGTTGCCGGCTGTAACATAAGGTGGGTGAGAGATGTTCTAGGACAGAGACAGAAGGCTACGTCAGCCAGGGTGATGGGGTGACATCTGCCTGGGAGGGCTTCTCAGTCAGCTCAGGCTACAGCCAGACGCCATGGTGCCCGGGGGCTGCGCATGGGGCCGTCAGGAACCAGAGGATGCCCGCCCTTCCTCGAGGCGGCTTTACTTGCCGCTTCTCGGAAAACTGTGCTGAGACCCACGGCCTCATCATGAACTCCGATATGGGGTTTGGCCTGGAAGCACAGAGGATTTTGTCCTGTTTTGCTGCTGGCAGAACGACGGGGAGGTGCCCAGCGACCTCCAGTGCGTAGTCAGGGGAGGAGTGAAGCACAGGTGCTTGAGGTCCTGGTCGGAGGCCGTGGCGGGTGCGTGGAGCCGCGCGGAGCCCGGGGAGGAAAAGCCCCGCCTGCGCTCCGTCGCTCTGTCTCCCTCCCTGGAGGGAGCCCCGTGCGGGGAGCGGCCGCCTCCGCCTCCCCCGACCCCCGGCCAGGCTGTGCTTCGCTTCGGTGGCTGTGGGCGCATCAGAGCTGCGTTGGAAAATCTGCATGGAAAAAATCTCTGACCCTTTTTTAGTGGATTACATCGCTTCTCTTTCCTCCAGTGCCTCATTATTCAAGATTATTTGATGTCCTCCAGCTTTTAAAATAATCACTTTCCGCCTACGCGGAACATCCTGTAGAGACATTGAGTTTCCAGTGGGAACAGAGGGGAACACTTATTCTAAAAAATGAGAAAAATAAGCCTCTTTTTAAGGGGGGAGCAGAGACTTGCAGAACTTATGTAATAATGTGAGAACTCACGTGCGATGCCCAACCTTGACAAAAAGTATAGTGAAAATGTGATGTACAGGCTTACTGCTGTCCCAGACCCTGGCCCCGTTGTCTCCAAACCTTGGCCCCCGTCCCCTCTGTGGTGCTGGTGTGTTTACTTCTTTCATTAAGTGTATGTGTATGTACACGTACACACACATGTGCAGATATATGTTAGTAGATGCAAAATCATGTTTATAAAACATAAGTGGGATCTACAGGAGAAAACATGAGAATACCTGCTTAAAGAAACAGCACAGAGAGGGGAGGGTATATATAGCTCAGTGGTAGAGCGCGTGCTCAGCGTGCACGAGGTCCTGGGTTCCATCCCCGGTACCTCCATAAAATAAATAAACCTAGTTACCTCCCCTCTTCAAAAAATAAATTAAATAAAAATAAACTAATTAAGAAAAAGAAAAAGGAACAGCACGAGTCATCCCCAGTGCAGCCCTGTGCTCCCCTTCCCTGTCCTAGACCCTCCCACCTCCCTCAGGATGACTACGACCCAACATTTTGTGACTGTTGTTTCCTTTTATTATAGTTTCACCACATGCATATGTAGCCCTATGAAATCTATTATCTAGTTTTAAGTATTAAATTTTATATAAAGGGAATTACACTGTATTTATCTGCAATGTATGTAAATATACACACACGTTCCTAAAATTCATCCATCCTGTTACATATGCTCTGGTTTACTTTCTCTGTTTGTGGTGGATTCCACTTCATGACTCTGCCACGTGTTCAGTCATTCATTCTGCTGTGGAAGGACATGTGGGGGCCTCAGGTGGCCTCAGCCCTGCCCTCCCTGCCCCTTCCCCAGACCTGAGTGGGTCAGGAACTTGGCACCCTGGCCAGGAGGCTCTGTGCAGGGAGTCCGCTTACCTAGAGTTGCGCTGACTTGTGAAATGACAGATTGTCTTCCGAAGAGGGGTTGCTGAGTGTGTGGTCCCACCCACAGTGCAGAGAGTTACTCTGCTCTGCTTTTTCTCCAGTGTTTGATATTGTCAGACTTTTTACCACTTTGGTGTTGGTGGAAGGGTATCTGATGGTGGTTTTTATTTGTGTTTCCCTGGTTACTAATGAAGTTGAGTAAGTATATGTCCTCTGTTAAGTGCCTGTTCAAGCTTTTTGTTCCCTTTGCTGTTGGCTTTTTGGTCTCTGACTTCAGGAGGTTGTTTTTCGTTTTTCTTTTTTTTCTAGGTAGTAATCAGTTACATGAAAATATCTTCCCTCAGTTTAGGGCTCGTGTGGTATTTTTTTTATGAAAAGAAATTCTTAGATTTAATGTAGGCAGATTTTGAGTTCATTACAGATTGGCTTTTTAAATCTTACTCAGGAAGTTTTTTTCTAACTCTGGGATAATTAAATATATGCTCTTACATTGTCACCTAAAATGCTTCTATTTAAATTTCTAGTCCCCCTGGAATTTATTTTTGGTGTGTGGTGGTAAACTCGCAGTTTCCATGTGAGTATCTAACTGTTCCATTCCACGTGGTTATTGTCAGCTTGTTTGGATTTAGCCATTGTCATTTGCTCGTGATTCTTTCCCTCAGACTTTTCATGGGATGGGGCCTGGGATGGCAAACTGGGTTTTGCTTTGTCCAGTTCATCCTTACTTTGTTAAGTTTCTTTGCTGGGTTTAAAATTCCAGACTGGCAGTTATTTTTTCTTAGTGCATTGAAGGTGTTATTCTGTCGGTCTTGGGCTTCTGCTCTCACTGCTGAAAATTCAGCTGTCAGTCTTGTATTTTGGTACTTTGTGGAGTAATCTCTCTCTCTTATCTCTGAGTGCTTTCCAGATCTCTTTTCTTTAGTGCCCTGCAGTTTCTCTGTGTGGCAGATGTGGATTTTGTTGGGCTTTGTAGAGCTGAGGCTTGGTACCTTGTCATCACCGCTGGGATTCTCTGATATTTTGTCTTGAGAGTCTTCAGTGATTGTCTCTCCCCTGTGCCCTGCCCCTTCTGGGACCTGAGTTACATATTAAGTATGAGTTACATACTAAGCCTCCACGTTGCTTAGTAAGCACTCATTCCTATTTCCCTTTCTTTGTCTCTGTGGTGCATTCTGGATAATTTCTTTAGATCTACCTTCCCATTAATTACCTTGCCAACTTTGTCTATTCTGTCAGTCTATCTTGATTTTAATTTCAATTATTATCCTTTTTATTTTTAGAAATTTTATTTGATTCTTTTGGAAATCTCTTTGATCATTTTTAATATAAATTATTGTTGTTTTTGTTTTAATTTTTAAGATTGAGTCAAAATAAAATTATTTTTCCCATTGTTTACCACGAAATTTTGATCCCCATTAGTATATTAAAATACAGAAGACCTCGTGTCACGTGACCTTGCCGAAGGTGCAGATGGAGACATCTCCACTTTCTTCCTCTCATATTTTTATACTGTTGCCTTTCCTTGCTTCATTACAGTGGTTGGGCCCCCCTAGTACAAGGTCAAATGGAATGAGTAAGCGTGGCCATTTGTTACCTTGTTCTCCGTTGTGGAAAGAATGCATTCAGTATTTCACCACCAGTCGTGATGTTCACTGTAAGTTTTTCATAGATGCCCTTTTCAGATTAAGAGAGTTATTTTCTATTCTTAGTTTGCTGAGAGTTTTCAATTATAAATGGTTGTTACCAAACAATTTTTCTAAATCCATTAAAATGTTAAAATGATCATATGATATTTCTCATTTATTCTGTTAATATGGTGAGATTTTTCCAAATGCTAAATCAGTTTTGCATTCCTGGCCCGATCCCTACTTAGTAAAGATACAGTATTCTTTTTCTTTTTAATGTTGCTGGATTTAAGTTGCTGATGTTCTGTTAAGGACTTTTGCATCTATGACCATGAAGGATATTGGTCTAAAGTTTTCCTTTTTTAAAATGTTTTCCTAGGTTTGGTATTAGGGTTGTGCTGGCCTTGTGAGGTAGGAATTATTCCTCCTTCCTCTATTTTTTGAAAGAGTTTATGTAAGATTGGTGTTATTTCTTTTTTTTAAATTGAACTATAGTTGATTTACGATACTGTGTTAGTTTCAGGTGTAAAGCAAAATGGTTCCGTTTTTTTATATATATGTATATAGTCTCTTCAGATTCTTTTCCATTATGTTTATTATAAGATACTGAATATAGTTCCTTGTGCTATACAGGAAATCCTTGTTCTTTATCTATTTTTTGTATAGTAGTTTGTTGACTGCAAACTCCTATTTTATGCCCCTACTCACTTTCCCCTCTGGTAGCCGTAAGTTTGTTTTCTGTGTCTGTGAGTCTGTTTCTGTTTAGTAAGTTCGTTTGTACTACTTTCTAGATTACACATATAAGTGATAATATTTGTCTTTCCTTGATCATTCTTTATAGTCTCCTGCTACTTCTCAATGTTTTAATACCTCTTCAGCATACAGAACATACTTAGTTTATCATCTTTGTTGATTTTTCCAGTCTCTAAAACCTTGGCAGGTACAATTCTGTGATTTCTTCCGGATTCTGATTCTTGGTGCCTAGTTTCTTTGCGTGTTTTGTAGTTTTTTGACCACTAGTTCCTGGTACTTTATCTGTGAAGAATTATTTGAAGTCTGAATCAAAGACGAATTTCTCCAGAGTGAATTTGCATTTGACTCTATCAGGAACAGTGAGCCTGGAGTCAGCTTAAACTGAAATCTCCACTTGAGGTTTTCAGGCAACCTGCTCAGCGTGAACTCTGGCTGCCAGTGGTCTCCTATCACAGTCACCATTTCACACCATCCCTAGGCTTTTGTTTTTCGCTTTCTACACCTCAGAGTCCGCAGAAACTGAAGTTCATGATTCCTGTGGTTCCTCTGGTGTCTTTAGATACAGCTGGCTTCAGAGCTCTCGTTACTTCTCTGGCTTCCTGCTTTGTCTTGGATTGCAGTCTTTGAGTGTTCCTTAATCTTCTGGTAGTTCCAGGTTGCATTTGAAAGATGAGTTCTGACTTACTCCTCATTTGTGTTTGTTTTCAGCAAGAGGCTCAGTTTGGGCATCTTGGCTTGTCTGTCCCCTCTAGTCACAGCGCTTGGTGCTCTGGGTGGCGGAGAGGCGTGGGTGGGATGCCGTTACTGACCCGTGCCTTGTTTTCCAGCTCTCCGGGAGATGCTGCGTGACCACTCCTTTGTGGGCTGTGTGAATCCTCAGTGGGCCTTGGCACAACATCAGACCAAGTTATACCTTCTCAACACCACGAGACTTAGGTAAATCAGCGCGTACGTGGAAAAGGCAGGGCTCTTAGGGAGCGGTCCTGGAGGCACAGGCGGGAAAAGTGGGGAGAGCAAGATGATGTAGTTGGAAAGGGCCCTGGCTTTGGAGTCACACAGATGTGGTTTCACATCTGGGCTCAACCATTTCCCATTGATGTAACCGTGGACAAGTTACTTTCCTAACTTGCTTCTCAGATTTTCTCATCTGTAAATTTGGGGTATTACGACTTAACTTGCAGGATTTTGTAAAGATAAAATGACATGAGACGCCTAGGATTTGGTAGGTGCCCGGAGCTCAGTAAATGTTGGCTGCTGTGAACCGGGTGTGGAGGACTTGGTGCTGGTGGAGAATTCTAGCATCTGCGGGGTACAGCAGGGGGCTGGTGGGGGTGCAGGAGGAAGGAGACCTGATGCCTCCTTTCTGCCTGGCTTTGGGGATGTAGTGGAGGCCTGTTCCAGCCGCCAGAGAGCCAGCGGGGTTGATGAGCGCACAAAGGGTGAGCCCCGCAGTGCTGTTTGCCCAGCACTTAACCAGCACTTAGCCGGCGATGTCTCCACTGACTGTTTCCAGGGACCTTGGTGGATGGCTCCTGTCGAGTATAGAACCTACATTATGCATTTTTGAATCAGTAGTATGGATGAGAGGGTGCTGCCACCCGGCGTCCAGTGGACATTGTCACTTGTCCATCGTGGGACTGTTTCCCACTAAGCCTTGCTGTGGCCTCACAGTGCTGCTTGGCCCTGTGAGTGGGGCAGCCTCCGTACATTGCTTAGAGTTGGCACACGGGATTAAAAACCCATTTCAACCCCCTAACCTGGAACCTGGCCCACTCCAGAAACTTAGTGCCAGCACACCTACCTGCAGGATGTTCGGGACTCCTTCCTCCTAGGCTTAAAAACCGTTTTGGTGCAGCTCTGCTCAGGGGCATCGTCTTTGCCTTGAGAACCTGGGGGCTTGCACAGTGAGCTGACGTCTACTGATTTGTTGGGGAATTTTGCTCCCCTTTTTTCTCTCCCAGTGCGTCTAAGAGCATGATTTCCAAGGTGCCACATCGCAGTTGTTCAGGTCCTTTATTTCACAGGTACAAATCCAAGCCAGTCCCAGAATCTCAGCTCCCGATACAGTGTGAACAGTTTCCCAAGGAGACGGTGAACCAGGTTGAGAGTGCAGTCTCTAGACTGAATTCCTGCCCTTCCCACTTTCCTGACTCTGCCCCGGGACGCGGCAGTCACTGCGTGGGTGTCTCAGTGTCCCTGCTGTAACGCACCCAGAGCTGACGCTTTCTCTCCTTTGATAAGGAAAAGAAGGCTTTAAACAGGACCACTGTGGTTCAGATCACTTTCACAGCCACTGAGTATCACTTCGATTCTGAGTTTTTGTAAGTAGTTCAGTGTATTGTATACTTCGCAGCTGCTTTTGGAACGTTGCCAGCCAGTGCATAAACCGTACACCAGAGTCGTCTCATTCTGCCTTATGTTCACTTCTCGTTACATAGGCATCTCCCTCCCCTCCCTGTGAGTCCCATGTTTTTTAAATGGCGAGTTGTAGAAGAAGTGATTTATGGGATTCTTTTCAAGTGAGGAAAAGCTAAGCAAGCAAAAACTTAACCTTATCACTACTGGGTGTCAAAACCTTTCACAGCACCAGGGGGTGGGGACAGAGCATGGGTGGTGACAAGCCAGATGTAGTCCTAGTGCTCTGACCTGAGGCGGAGACCAGCCACCATAGCCCCGGCCGGGGCCCCCGCTGGAGGCCCGGCTCCTGGTGGAACAGGAAGTCCCGGTGGATGGTTAGAAAGGCCCCAAATGAGGCAGAACATCTCTGTCCCTTCCACGTGTCAGGTTCTCTCTCCCGTCTTGTCCCTCCTGCTTGGCTCTCAAGCATGGATTACTTAGCTCTTCCTTAACGTCACTTCGTTTTTATTTTCAGTGAAGAACTGTTCTACCAGATTCTCATTTATGATTTTGCCAATTTTGGTGTTCTGAGGTTCTCGGTAAGTTTATTTCCTGCTTCTCATTTCTGAAATTTCAACAGCTGGTCATTTCTGAAAATAATAGCTCTACCTTGATATCTTATTTGTGGTGTATTACATTTTTCTGTATGATTTGCCCATGGAGGTATCTTTATAATCCGGTTTTATACAAAGCAGAACAGTCATTTGGTAGCCAACTTAAATGTTTATTATTATTATAGAAATTGATACATATCTACTTAAGAAAACTGGGAAAGAGATAAAAATAGAAATAAACATTCTCTAGAGCCCATGACCCAAACACAACCCCAGCTAACAATTTTAATCCATTTCTTTCAAGACTCTGTCATTGCCCAATTTTAATTCAGAGTTAAAACCCTACTGCTTACCTATGTAGTTTCAGATCTTTTTATGTTTGAAATAGTCTACAGAAAGCCTTCTGGAATTTTTATTGGGACTATGTTGAATCTGTAGATCAATTTGGGGAGAAAATCTTTTATTACATTTATCACTCAATATATCAGTTTTTTTGATGCTATTGTAAATGGCATTTTTTTAAAAATTGCCAATTGTTGCTAGTATATATAAATAGAAGTGTTTTGGTACATTAATCTTGTATCTTGCAACCTTGTTAAACTCATTTATTGATTCTATCAAATTTTCTGCATAGATGATCATAGAATCCGTGACTAAAGACATTTTTATTCTTTCCCGTCCACTCTGAATGCCTCTTCCTTTCTCTTGCTTGATTGCACTGGCAAGGACCTTAGTACAAGGTTGAGCAGAAGTGGTGAGGATAGAAATCCTTCTCTTATTCCTGATCTCAGGGGGAAAGTGTTCAGTCTTTGACCATGAAGTACACTTTCTGCCGTAGGTAGGTAGGGTTTTGTCTGTGAACCTTATGAGATTGAGGAGGTTCCCTTCGATTCCTTGTGTGTTTGGAGTTTTTATTCAGGAATGGATGCTGAATTTTTTCAGGTGGTTTTTCTGCATCTGTTCAGATAATTGTATGGTTTTCCTTTTTTTGTTAATATAGTGAATTACATTGATTGATTTTCATATATTAAACCAGTCTTACATTCCTGCAATGAACTCTGCTTGTACATGGCATATTGTGCTTTTTATGTATTATTGGAATTGATTTGCCAAAATTTTGTTTCCAACTCTTCCATCTATATTCATGAATGATACTGGTTTGTAGGTTTCTTGTCTTTGTCTGGCTTTGGTATCAGGGTAATGCTGGCCTCAGAGAATGAGTTGGGAAATACTTCCTCCTTTTCTGTCTTCCAAAAAAGTTAGTGTAGAATTGTTTATTCCTTAAATGTTTGGTAGAATTCACCAGTGAAGCCATCCAGGCCTGGAGTGTCCCTCTTGGGAATATTTTTGACTAAAATTCAATTTCTTTCATAGATATAAGAGCTGTTGATGTTAACTGTTTCTTCTTGAGTGAGCCTTAGTATTGGGTTTCTTTCAAGGAATTTGTCCATTTAGGTTTGAAGTCTATTGGCATAAAATTGTTCATAATTTTTATTACTATTTTGATGTCTGTCGCTCTGTGGTGATGTAGTCTCTCTCATTCCTAATACTGGTAATGGATGTCTTTTCCTTTTAACTCGATCATTCTGGCTGAAGGTTTGTGAATCTGATCTCAACTGACTTCAGGTTTCATTGATTTTTCTCTGTTGCTTTCTGATTTCCATTTCATTGATATCTGCTCTGATCTTTCCTTTCTTCTACTTATTTTAGGTTTAATTTGTTCTTCTGTTTGAGAAGCTGAGGTCCCTGCTCTGAGACCTTCCCTAGGGGGGGTGTTGCGTGCTCACCATCTCCCCAGGTGCTCCTTTGCCAGCTTCCTGCGCGTTTTGATGAGTTGTTTTCATTTTCATTCAGTTCAAAATAATTTCCCTTTTGATTTCTTCTTCGACCCTCACATTTTTTACAAGTATATTACTTAGTTTCTAATTACTTGAGGATTTTCCAGAGATCTGTTAATTGACTTCTAATTTAATTCCATTTTTGTCAGAGAACATATTTGAATCCTTTTATACTTATCGAGACTGGCTTGTTTTATGGCCCAGAATATGATCTGTGTTAGTAAATGTTCCATGTGCACTTGAAAAGAATTTGTATTCTGGTCTTGTTGGGTAGAATGTTCTGTAATGGCAGGTATATCAGGTTAATAGTGAGGCTCAAGTCTTCTGTACCCTGATTTTCTGTCTACTTGTTCCATCAATTACCGGGGAAGGGGGCTTTGAAGCCTCCAAATGTAATTGTGTCTACTTCTCTTTCACGTTCTGTTTTATCCTTTTATATTTTAAAGCTCTGTTATTGAGTGCATAAACAGAATTGTTAGGTCTTTTTGTTCATTGACTCCTGTTATTATGAAAAAATAAGAACAGCATACTGTGGGTTTACAACATTTAGAAGTAAAATGTGTGACTACAGTAACAATGTCAGAAAGAGAAATGGAATGGAAGGCAATGTAGGCCATTTTTCACAATAGATTTCAATCTTCCTCATCAGATGGCTTACCTGAAATGTTATTCGCTTTACCCATAACTAAAGCAAGAGGGAGGGGAGCGTAAGGCAGTAGAAAGAAATGAACGATCTGCCTAATGATTTTTGTAGAAATAGGAAAGCTGCACAAAAGCAAAGGGCCTCCTCACTACCTCACTCTTCCCACCTGTTCCGTGGACTTTTGTCTGCCACATCTTCTCTGTTCAACTGGCCTTCTTTTGTGGAATTTCAGGTGTTTTCTTTGGGGGCTGGGGGATGAGTGTTAAATTTGTGGCTTCTCCCCTGCTGTTGTGATGATGGTTTTGTGGGGAATCAGGCTTCGTTCGGATGCCCTGGTCTGCTCGCTGCTGAATGTCCTTGCTCCTTCCCAGGAGCCAGCATCGCTCTTTGACCTCGCCATGCTCGCCTTAGACAGTCCCGAGAGCGGCTGGACAGAGGAAGATGGTCCCAAAGAAGGACTTGCCGAATACATTGTTGAGTTTCTGAAGAAGAAGGCCGAGATGCTTGCGGACTACTTCTCTCTGGAGATTGATGAAGTGTGTGAGCTATTTTATGTCTCCATTGTATTCTTCAAATCAGAGTCAAGTTCTGTAGTTGGTCCAAGATGAGGGTGAGATGGCTGGGGCCCCTCTCAGAAGCAGCGTGTGCCTAGGTGACATTTTCTTCACTCCTCGTCTGCATTTCTAGGCCCACACTGCTCTGTCATCCACTGGTGCCCATTCCTGTTACCAGAGTGCAGGACCCCACCTGAGGGAGAGCGGAACCCCCGATCCCCGCAGGCCATAGTGAATGAGGTTCTGCCTTGCCACTTGCTCCCCCTGTGTCTTCCTCTTATCCTGAGCTCTCTGGGGCTCGCCTTATGTGTTCTTTGGTTGGTGAGCAGATGCAAAGAAAAGGTGGTTCTGCTGCACATCAGGACAGAAAGCTCTTTTGAAGTGCTCAGCTCTCCTGCCCCCAGTGCCCAGCCTAGTGAAGCACCTGGTCTCCTGGAATGGCAGGTGTGAGGACCAGAGCTGGCGGAAGCACCAGGGAAGTGGAACTTGTTCAAACTAAACAGTAACAGCATTATTTCTTGTCCCTTTGTCCTGGCCTTTTTCCACAAGCAGGAAGGGAACCTGATTGGATTACCCCTTCTGATCGACAACTATGTGCCCCCTTTGGAGGGTCTGCCTATCTTCGTTCTCCGACTGGCCACCGAGGTGAGTAATGAAGCCAGTATGTGAGTGTGTGCTGGAGGGAGAGGGCACGCGGCCCCACCTTCACCTGGAATCACAAAGATGAAAAGGGTAAAACAGCCCAAGGCCCGTCTCCTCCTCCTCTGCCTCCTCCCCCAGCCGTATTCAGCAGTTCCAATTTATAGCTAAAATGCCTAAAAAGTCACATTGACTTTTTAAGTCTTTGATCTCCATTTAGAAATGAAGTGTGTTTAAAGCACATACCTACATTGATGTATTATATTCTCTTTGGACCAGGTGAATTGGGATGAAGAAAAGGAATGTTTTGAAAGCCTCAGTAAAGAATGTGCTCTGTTTTACTCCATCCGGAAGCAGTACGTATCCGAGGAGTCGACCCTCTCGAGCCAGCAGGTACCACAGTGATGCAGGTTGGCGCCCCTGGGCTGGGAGGGGCTCTCACACAACCTCAGATGATGAAACCTGCCCCTTTCTAAGGTCCTAGGGTTTCACTGCACGTGAGGTTTAAACACGGTGCTCAGCTCTTATTCATGAGTTTTATTTCCTTCTGAAATAATACCAGAAGGTGCCACTGCAGTGAGAAATGGGAGGCTGAGTTGGATTTTCCAGGGCTAGTGGGCCCAGATCTCCCATTGTTAGCCCGGACGCGTGTAGCCACCGCCTTCAGGGTCTGGGTCAGCCTCCCCAGTCCCTCCCAGCTCGTGCCTACTCCACATCTGACCACTGCATTGTCAGGAAAGCAGGGCTGGACTTAGGTCAGATCCCCAGCTCTTCTTACGGAAACTCAGCCTAACACAAAAGAGCCTTGGTTCCTTGGGTTCCGTGAGGTTTTCCATCACCAAGTATTTCGGAGGGTCTGGTTGGGTGGGGGAAGGGGCCTGAAATACTTCAGAGACGGTGCAGGTTCTGTGAGTCCCGTGACTTCTTTGGTTTCCCAGTGCATATAAAAGTTAGGTTTAGGTATACTGCATAGTCTGTTAAGTGCGCAGTAACATTATCTCTAAAAACACAATGCAGACCTTAATTAGAAAACAATGCTGTTAGAAAAGCGGCACCAATAGACTTGCTCGACGCAGGGTTGCCACAACCCCCCATCTCACTGTGGTGGAGGCGGCAGGAGGGCACACTTTCCGGACAGTGCTGAGAGGATCTCATCGGATTGGAAACATTTACTTCAAGGGAAGGAAGGATGGATGAGAACGTATTTCCTCGTACATGAGGCAGCTAAGGCTTAGGTGTGGGACAGGGAGGGTGGAGCACAGTCGTCATGTTTATTTTCATTTCTTACCTGTGGAGCTTTTTGGAAAGTAGAGCCACATTAAGACCCCAAAGTTAGTAGTCATTTAGGAAGGTACTTCCTGCGTCCGCCATGCCAAACCGCATTGTCAGGACCAGACATCGTGCTCAACCCTGCCTCAGTAAACACGCCAAGTGGAAACAGCTTTCACAGGGGAAAGGGCCACAAACTCGTGGGGGATTCTTTCCCACCACCTCATCTCCTGTGTGCAGGCCTGTAGGATCCCTGAGGTTGGCCTAGAAAGGATACTTCACAAGCATCAGGTCACACAGCCCACTGTAAACCACCGAGCCTTTCTAGGCCCAGTGCACATCACGCAGGAAACTGGTGTAGACGGTGATGTGAACGGTGAGGCCCATGACACCTAACTTGTCTCTTCCAGAGCGAAGTGCCTGGCTCCACTCCAAACCCCTGGAAGTGGACTGTGGAGCACGTTGTCTATAAAGCCTTCCGCTCACACCTTCTGCCTCCGAAACATTTCACAGAGGATGGAAATATCTTGCAGCTTGCTAACCTGCCCGATCTATACAAAGTCTTCGAGAGGTGTTAAATACGGTCACGAACGGACTCTGGGATGGGTGGTCCCTCCTTTGTGTCCTGACGTTCGTAGGGCTTAAGGTAGAAGACTCACGTCTGCCTTGTAACTAGTAGCACTCCTTCACGCATGGTGCATTGACTGTAAATAAATTGTCAGATGTGTCCTAACGTGATTCTTACTTAATTTCATTACTCTTGAAATTTTCCTAGATCTGTTTTCACCCAGTGTATACCTCACTATGTTGAAGAATCCCAAAAGGAGTTTGAAAGCCCCCTGGACATCCGCTAAGAATTCTAAAAAGGCCTTGAAGATTGGACAGATTGTGCTTTGATTTGATTCTTTCCATGTCCCGGTGAAATTCTAGCAATAGGTGATACTGTGTTGGGTCAAGTGCCTTTTAAAACAGATCTTGAACCTGTAAGAGGGTCTGATGACACTGACTATGGAAAAAGCTGAATTGACAGTTATTAATACCTTCAATAACCAAAGCTAAGTGATTTATTCTTAATGAAAAAAAACTTGAGAGAAGAAACTAGTCCTTTTGCAATCTATAACTAGCATGAATTTTAGACTAGCCCACGTTGCTAATGGCTGTCAATACTGCCAGCTTAAGATAAATGAATTTCTAGGTATTCTTGTTTAAAGGATGTTGTAAAAATATAAGCTTAAACTATCAGTGCCATTGAAATAAGCTGCCTTAATATCAGCCTGTATTAATAGAAATGTGTGGTCAGCACAGCCTATAGTTCTGAGGTAAAATCCAGGTCACACGGCTCAATGAAGAAAGTTCTGTGGACTGTCTTACAAGAAGTGGAACCAGTCCATTTGGAAAAGATCGGGACAGCAAAACAGACATTTTTTTTGTGTCAGAAAAGGGGCAAGATCGGGTTCTAACACTTAGAACTTCCCAAAAGCAGACGGGCCTCTCAGAGGTAAGATTCCACTAGCCTGGGAGGGGCACAGGTGAGTGACCGTGAGTCGGGAGGGAGAGGGGGTTCCGAGGCCTCACGAGCTGGACCAGACGCGGTCGTCCCAGCGGGGGGAGTGCTAGGATAAATCTGCGTTTAGAACCTGCCTCCCCACCACCCACTCCCACCCAGCACCTATTATTACTAGAAGGAAAATTTATAGGAAATCATCTCAGTTCAGGAGATTGGTTTCCATATTTTAAAAACAAAGGGCTAATTACTCTAAAGAAGGGAGTAATTATTAGAGATTTTATTCATATTTAAGTTAACTTTATTACCTAGTTTCAAGTCTAATTTTATCTTATCTTATGTGGCCTTGATTCATTAGCCTTTTCCCCAGTACTTTTTTTTTGTAAACACATTGAAGATATAATAATCATTTCCATAAAACCACCTTGACTCTGAGAGCAAAAGAGAATCACAAATACTGCAAAATGGATACTCAGTGATAAACTCCTCTTTAACCGGCACCTTTCAAGATGAAATTAAAATTCTTAAAAAATTCTACATTCCAGATTATTTTTCCTTAAGATTATTTTGTCTGGAGAGAAAAGACGAGGGGAGAGCTAGGGTGGGCATGATTGCTGCGATCTGTTTTAAAGGCTCCTCTGACAAAATGAATGTATCGGTAGCCAATTGTAGTCAGCAAAAGGGTGTGTTTAATAGACTCTTCAGGACCACTGCCCCCTGCCTGCCCTGCCCTCCCCCACCCTCGGGCTGGTCTGAGGTTTCATCCCACAAATAAGCAGCAGACGAAATACTTTACAAGGTACAGCACAGTTGATGTGAAGACTAAGAAGCCTGCTCTTACTTGAAGAGTAACAGGCCTGGGACTTCCCTGCCCCATGCAGTCAAGCAGGTTTTATATACACTCCCCCCCTATCTTTTTCTAACATTTTCTTATATAAATTTAAATATTTTACAAAAAAAGGCTTTTTCCTCCAAACATAGAAATTTGAGTGAAACATATACTCCCCACTTGTGCACTTGTTTCTTCTCTAAAATATAAATGTCATCTGATATCAAGGCTAAATGTCTTTTGACCACTGGAGATCGCTGAAGTCTGAACTGCACCATGGAGAAGGCACTTGTGTTTTCTGAGGTCTCCAGGAAGTATCTCAGTGAGCACAGAGTCGCTGGCCTCCAGAACCCGTGCCAAAGCCTCCGAGTGCCCAGTCGCTGAGGCAGCTGGGGAAAATGGTGAGTAAATGTGATTCTAAAATTAGGGAAATAATAAAAACAGCATGGACCAGTTCTTAACCTAGAATCAAACTACGGACAGAATCCAAAGTGTTCATTCATGAAGATTCAAACCTGTTTCATTCTCTCATAAATTATAAAATACAAAGGTGGCTATTTTAACAACAGAGCTCAAACAGTACTGGAAGGGGTCTGAGTCAGTGGACAAAAGGGCAGTCCCTCTGGGCAGGGGCCTCACGGAAGGGTGGCCTTCCTACTGCTGGGCCAGTAGTGCTGTCCTGTTGGCCTTCATCTTCTCCAGCCGCTTGGCCAGGTGGCTGTTGGTCATCTCCATCTCCTCAATCTTGTCCAGTGCCGTTCGTAACTGCAGACAGGAAGAGCTCGGTCACCTCAAGGGGCCAGAAATGAACATGGTGCTACTTTATTTTCCACCTTCTGGGAAACGGAGCACTGCCGGCCGTGACAGCATTGCTCCCCATCCCACCGGCTCCTTTTTCAGTCAGGAGAGGTGGTACCCAACGGTGCAGAGTGTTAATCACAGAAAGGACATACAGAAGCTAGAGAAGTAGACCCGATCTAAAACGAAAGTAACAACTGTCCTTTTTTCTTATTATCTACTTGGCCAAAACATAGAAGTAAATGGCAGTCACCATGCAAGTCAAATACCAACACAGAAAAGCAAGTAAGCAACTCCGCTGCTACTGCACCAAGACCGGACCCAGGATGAAATCCCTTACGCAGCAAAGAATTTATTTCCAAAGGATTTTTTCTGTTTAGGAATGTATTCTGTGAAGCATAATAAAGTAAGTACCTCTCGTTGTAGCTTCCTCTTTTCTGCTTTCAGTTCATCCTCAACTTTCTCCGCATTCTCAGCAGCAGTTTTATATCTCAGCACCTGCCCCTCCAGGCGGTTAATCTGTAAACACGAGAACACAGGCCCCTGAGGTTGGGTGCTAGGAGCTACCACTTTTTTTGCAGCCAAGATGGAAATACGATGTCATTACTGATTCAAAGTAATCTCACACTAACAAGTCCCTCCTCGGTGAGTCATAGGTCCTCTCAGAACCCAAGTGCTATTTATAAATCAAGATCTGTCCCCAGAGAGGATGACAGCTGTAGACTCATTACAGGGCCAATTTCCCATGTTAAGTTTTACGAGGACCACAGTGTTTAAGTGCCAAAGGAACATTGCAGGAGACTCTCCAAATGTTGGGCTGTTTTTAGACTGTTTGAAATGTATAATAAGGGATTTTGCTACAGACTACGATACTCTCAAACTCTCCTGAAATAGCCACAGGAAAGAATGTTAATAGCTCCCGTTTCATTCTTACAGAAAGAGGTGAAGGGCCTTGCCGGGTCTCTGCTGGCCTCTGCACGTCACTGTAGAGCTTTCACTGAGCTTCAGTGGCAGAAGCGGCCCAGAGAGACGCACGCACTCGGGTGAGCCCCTCAGATGCAGGAAGCAGGTGTGATGTGAAGGGGCTTTAAGTCACTTGGTACCATAGGAAAGAAGGACTTACACTTTGCTCCAAGGTGGTTATATCTTGTTCTGCTTTTGAAAGCTTAAACTTGTATTCACTAATTTGTCTGTTGGCATCTCCTAGAACAAAAGAGAATAATGACTCGCGTCGCAGGAGTGAACGTGTGACCCGTGAGGCGGTGTCGCCTCCTGCAGCACAGGAGAGGACGGTGCAGCCCACGGCCCAGGTTCTGGAAGGTGTAAACTACGAGAAGCGCCAGCACTTGCGTTGAACAGCATTTTAGAAGAAAATTCTCTTCACCCCATGATGTGTGTAGGTAATAGCTTTTGGCAGGGAGCCCTGTCGGCGCAGCGGGGCCCCTGCCAACCTCACTGGCAGCCCTATGGCCCAGGGAGCCTCCGCGCCCACAGACTGGACTCCCCGCTTCCCTACCCCGCCGGGTACCCTCCCTCCTCACGCGCATCCTGCTCTTCCACACCCCAAGCCCCGTTTCCCCACCTCTGATCTAAGTCTCAGCCAGCCTTTAATGGTCCTACACCATGTCCACCTCCTTCATGACTGTTATCCGCGCTCTCTTCTGTGACATTCATCCATGCTTCCTTACATGATTATACAGTTAAGTGAGGAGAGGGGCCCGTCTCAGCTGCTTGAATCTACCTGTTTCTAGCCAAGTGCTTTGCACATAATGTACGCTTAATATTTACTGAAATAAGTGCTTTTCAGTAACTTGTTGCAGTCACTTATGACAGGTAGAGGATAAATCATTAGCTGTGTCTCTGACCTAAGACGCAAACCATTTAAAATGAGAAGTTTAGAAATGCTGGGGGTAAAATACTCCCTCCAGCAATCCAAATTTTAACAACAATCACTCGGAAATGACAGGACAGGAATCATAATAAGACCTGCAGGAGACAAACCAAATCTACCCTACTAACTTACGAACTTGTCTACTTTTCCATATAACCAAGGTTACAACTACCTTTAATGCAAGAGGTTTTTCTAATTGGATACTTACTGTCACCTAAAAGTCGGGGGCTTATAAATCCTTCACCCTAGAAGCCACCTCTGGCAGCGAAAGAGAACAACTCCCGTTTCTGGGCTCTGAAACTGAAGCTTCAGGATCTTGTTTTTAAATTGTTAACCTCAGCAACTTATTATCAGAATGCACTGCTTCCTTCTCTATCAAAGCATTCATTTTTCCTGTTTTCAGAACTAGGAGTCCTTGGTCTCACCCCTTTATTCCATGCATGTTTTGAGATTCTATCCCAGAACACCCTGCTTATAGCCCAGGCGACTGTCCAGAGTGGAGCCTCCAGGTTCTGTCCTGGCCTCGGTGCCACCTGCTTCGTTGACCAAGCCAGGCCCAGCCCTGCCTTGAGCACTTGGTTCTCCAGCTCCACCCTGGGCAGTCTCCCTGCCTTCCACGCCCGCCTGCTCCAGGAGATTTCTCTCATCACTGCTCACCCATTCCCCTCAATCTGCCTTGGTGTGAATTTGCTGCTCTAGGACAGACCTTTCCCAATCTGTGCCCTGCCCTCTTTCTCCGACTGTTTCAGTCACCCAGCTCTTGTCATGCTCCTCTCTTCCTCTTCCCTCCATGCCAAATGGTATTTCTAGAACGAAACATTTATCAGGAAGTACCACCAGGGTCCTAAGTGATAGCTAGTAGAGGAAATGATACTAACCTCAACAGTTAGTAAGTTAGTTTTAATAAGCCTTGATCCAAAAGTCAGTGTGTCCAAACTCAGAATATTTAGATGAAAATGCCATGGAAGAACCAATATTTTGAAATAAGTTATCAGAAAAGCCATTATTCAAATTGGAAAAATAAAAGTCTCTCTTCTATGAATTATACATTATCTCACTGCATACAAATGGCTGTTAAAATCTCCTTACTGTGGAAATTACTGTGAGTACAGTAGGCATTTTACAATAATATGGGGTCAAAAGTAGAAAGGGAGAAAAACCAATAATTTAGGTAAACTGAATAGGCTTACTTTGTGGCCTTGCTTTAAATTCCATCTAATAAAGATTAATTTGGGTTAACAAGAATACTTCTGGGAAAATTCTGAAACTACTCAACATTAGTATTAGTTAGATAATTAGATATATTTGGAACTAAGATAAATTCCATGTAACTGGGAAGGGGGCTTAAGGACAGGAGGCTAAAGATGTCACAGATATGTGGGGAAGGACAGCGTCATGATGTCACTATTTGCAAAATGTTCCTGGAACTCACTTTGCCCAGGACGAGGAAGAGCACTAGCCGTCAGTCCGCTCGCCACCCCCCAGATCACACGGGCCGGCAGAAGCCTTCAGTTCCCTTACTGACCGGGACAACTCTTCTGGTCTGGCCGAGGGCTACCCGACCTTTGTACCATAGCTCCTCTTGAGAAAGGTGAGCTACAAGGCTCTAGCGGCCTGCTGGCAGCCCACCCCCGCACACGGCCCACACGCCGCTTCGCCGCGGCCCGGGCCCAGCACCTACTCTGCATTTCGATGAGCTGCAGGTCCGAGCCGTTCTGCAGTCCCGCCAGCTCGCCTGCTGGGCCGTCACTCCTGGAGCACTTCTGCCGCTCTTCCTCCAACTGCAGCTTCAGTTTTCTAATCTGAAGTGGAAGTAAAGGCTCAGCAGTGAGATCCTGTCTCTCAAACGATGCCTGGCCCACTGGCCGCATCTTAGAAAAGGCAGACCACCATCAGCCCCACATCAGTCGCTCAGAGCAATTTTCTGGAGGGCCTGCTGTAGAGACACACTGCTCAGATGCTGGAGATAAGCTATGAGCAAATTATCAAAAGAAGCGAGCTCCAGGACCAGGTGTCCCAATAAAAACAGCCATCTTTTATTATTTGGCTAGGTTTGTGGAAAAGCACATCTTTGGGGTATTTTTTGTTGTTATTTTTTATTAAAAATGGAAAATTCCATGGGCAGTAGATGTTTCTTGTTTTAGAGTTAGGTTAAATATACAGAAATAACTGGAAATACATGTTTCAGTTTAGCTACATAATCTACCTTATTTTACCCAAAATAAAAGACATTCATAGCAGCTTATTCACACTGGCCCCAAACTAGAAACAGTCGAAACATCCATCAACAGAAGGAGAAACAAACTGGTGCGCGGATACGGTGGCATCACTACTCGTACGTGCGGCTACGCGGCTGACTCTCAAAGATCATGCCGCACGAAAGAACCAGACAAGAGCGCGTGCTCTGTAATTCTAACTGTATAAAACTCCAGAAAATGCGAACTGAAGTGACAAGTGGCAGACTGGCGGTTGCCTGCAGAGGGGGAGAGAGGTGGAAGAAGAAGGAAAGTTGACGAAGGGACACAAACTTTGTGGAGTTGTGGGTTTTTCACCATCTTGACTGGGGTGCTGGCTTCACAGATACGGCCATGGGTTCACCTGCCCCCCCGTGCAATTCCTTTGTCGCAGTCCTAACTCCCAGTACCTCGGAGTGCGAGCCGGCGTGGAACAGTCACTGCAGACGCCCTGAGTTGAGGTGAAGTTACACTGGGATGGGGTGGGCCCCTAATCCAGTATGACAATAAAAAGAATGCGATACAAAGAGACAGATGAGGACAGAGGAGAGACAGTGTGGAGACAGAGAGTGCTGTCTGCAAGCCAAGGGGCACAAAGGTGGCCAGCAAACCACTCGAAGCTAGAAGAGAAGCCTGCAACAGACTTCCGTCCACAGGCCTCGGGAGGAACCCACGCTGCTGACACGGGATCTCGGGCTCCTCACCTCCAGGCTGGGAGACAGTGCATTTCTGTTGGTCGATGCCACCCCATTGGTGGTCCTAGGACACTAATACAAGGTGAGCATCTGCACACCGTGCAGCTTATTCTATACCAATTATAACCTTAAAAAGGTGGTTTTTTTAAAAATTTACAAAATAAACTAAAAAATAAAATTAAAAGAGACTTTGGGTTGGGAAAAAAAGAAGGCCCAGTTGAAGATAGGAGTCCCATGTGTGGAAAACAGGATCAGGTGAACAGAAATGAACTGCAAGCTCAGGCCTCTGGTCCACTCCCAGTTCCCAGACTGCAGACAGCTGGCCTGTACCCTCAGAAAGAAGACCACAGGACCTCTCTCTCCAGAACTCTCTGACTAGCCTAAAAAGGAGACCAACATTCCCACATTGAGGGTTCCCAAGAAAACACCCAGCCACATCAGTCTTCACTGAAACTCAGACGAGCCTCACTCATATGCTCAGAGCTGCCAACCAGCACTAGAGTACTCCACATTTTAACTGAAGACCAAATAAATATACATAAGAGCATCTGGAAGGAAACAAACTACACAGACAGAAAAAAGAACACAAAGCGAACCAACCTGCCTATCAAATTCTCCAAGATAAGTGAAAATATCTGTATCCCTGAATTGACTGCAGAAATAGAAACTCAATAAAAATGAGAAGATAAAGTTGAGAGTATCTTTTAGAAAGCAGAGTCAAAGAGATGGGAAAACAGGAGAGAAACAATAAGAAACCCGAGGACTAATGCCCCGCTTTCCCCATCAGAAATCAAAGTCATGTTTCCCCAGATGCCTACAACTCTCATCATCAGAGATCAAGGAAGCACCACAACCAGAGCAAGTCTCCCCCTCCCCTACAAAGGGGGCCCGAGACCAAGCCTCCCCATGCTTCCTTCATCCTTCACTCCCGGCGATCAGAGGTGAGTCTGCATGCTCAGAGTCCCAGGTGGCTTCCCCAGCTGTCCTCCATCAACAGGTGTCAAGGGAAGGCCAGGCACTGGGACCAGGTCTGCCCTCCCCCACTGGAGAAAGGGTGAATTCTGCACAGCTGCTCCCCAGACAACTCTGCCCTTTCAACCACAACATCACTATCTGCCTTGGCTCATCCAGGACTAATTTCATTGTCCCCAACACCCCTGTCCACGTCCATCTCGAAATGCTCATTCTCGCTTTCCTGCACAAGCCCTACTCAGTCTTCATCTCCTAACCTCCCCCAGAGCCTGCATGTCTTCCACTGTGCCCTCTGCACTACCCTTCCGTCCTCAGCAGACCCCTGCATCCTCAGTCTCTTCTCTGAGCCCTCCCCTTACCTAGCAGAGACCACGCTCCCTGAGAGGCCTGCTCCCTGCAGCCGTCGGGAGTACTGGCTGTCCTTTTCTCCCACAGCCTCCTGCCGCCAGGCCTGACAATGGAACAGGTGTCCTCTTGCTTTCCTTGCTGTTACCAAACTGTTCTCCCACCATCCTCTCTAAAATTCACCGTTCCTAGTCACATCTCTTCAGATTATATATACTAGCGGCCCCCCCTCACTGCCATCATCCTACTCTTTCTTCACCATTTTACCTCCACATTCCCTCAAGGCTCTTCCTCTCTTAATTGTTGGCAAATCAAGATACATTTCAGTAGAGTATCTCTCTGACGACTGACCTCTCAGTTTCTGGAACAAGGATCTTGCCATCTGCCCCATCTCGCCCTCAGCAACTCACTCCCTTGGTCCTACTCTGCGTCTCATCATTGTTTAAGGGCGGCCCACCTAATTCAGTTCTGTGTCTCTTTTCTCTAACTGCTACTCTTGATCTTTCCAGCCCATTCTCTCTGGACCCAACTCTAAAAATCCTTCAGCCGCACTGGCACCTGGGATCCACTGTGCCTGATGTTTTCCTGGATGTTGCTCAGCCCTCCTTACCTTACCTACTCTACTATCCAGGTCCATCATCGCTCTCCTGCACACACCCTCACCTCCTCTGCCCTGCTACACTCACCTGGCAAACTCTTAACTCCATCCACCCCATGCCTACACCTGTGCAGCTAAATGTGACTGGAGAAACATACAATAAATGCATTCACACAGAACTCCGAACCACGTCACTGTGAAATTTCAGAACACTGGGGAGAAAAGAGACTATGATACAAACTTCTAGAGAAGGGAAAAATGGGTCATACTCATATAAAAACCAAAAATCAAAATGTCCTTGAAATTCTCAACAGCCATACAGGAAGCTAGAAGACAATGAAGCACTTTCTTGACTTAAAAAAGATGAAGGAAAATGACTACAACAAAGAATTCTATACCCAGTCAAACTGTTAGTCTCTTAAGAGGGTAAAATGAAGACATTCTCAGTCCTGCAAAGTTAAGAAAAATTTTTGGTCCACATACTCTTTTCTCATGTTCTCAGGAAGTACTGGGGGATGTCCCAAAGTAAGAGAATAAATAAAGGAGGAGGAAGGCCTGAGACACTGCGAAAAGGGAAACCAATCTGAACCACAGGCAAAGGAAATTCTAGATGATGATGAAAACTGGTCACATCTCTGTACTGAGGGAATGAGCCATTAAGTTCTGAAAGAGATGTGTCACATGCTCCAAGAACCAAAAAGATGGAACTGAGGGAATACTTCGTGCATCTGAAAACCACTAAGGGTGGATTTAAATCACTGTTGGAGAGCCTGCAGCAAGATTAGTAATCAATACGTAGGAAACCAAGCAATTGAAAAGAAAAACCACAACACTAACTTCAGGGGAAATAAAGAGTGTAAAGGAGATGAGAGGCCATCCTAGAAAGCTCCACGGCTCCCCTGTGAGTAGTGTTCACAGCGTCCTGACAGCGCAGACAGACTGGCACACTGCCCTTCTAGCAGAATGTGGGGATGGGAAGCGTACATGTGTTGGGGAGAGGGGATGAGCGACAGCTACATCCACGTCTTCCACAGAGGGGTGTCAGCACTGCTGCCTTAAACAGAACCATCGAGAAGCAACAGAAGCGTGTTATTCAGAAGCTCACAAGGGCAGTACACCCCAGAGCAATCAGCTAAAAGAACCAGGCAGGAATGGTCGGGGTGAAGGTGGAGGGGGCAGGCAGGGCAGGGAACGCCTGTCTTCATAACGAGCTGTGCTGAACTACCTGACTGCTTACACTTAGTGTCCTGTAATTTTTCTTTAAAGAATAGGAGACAACAAAGAGGTCAAATATGAATTACCTATTTATCCTTCAAATCTTACTTGAGTAGTGATGTTTGAAACAAGCACATTTCTTTCTAGTGTACATTTCACTTTGCTAACATTTTACCATATGATTGAGTCAGTTACAATGAACATTACCTTCCAATGAGAAGAATGCCCTTACCTGTGATAGGAGCTCTTCCTTTTCTCCAGCGAGTTTTCGTAGCCTTACATCTAAAACATGAAAAAGGCTGTAACTTGAATTTGTAATGATGTAGTATATAAACAATTAAAACTAATTCCCTCAAATTCACAAACAAGAACATTATCTGATAAACAGCTTACAGCTCTGAATGTCAAAAGACATGAAGGCTTTAATGGTGTAAAGGAAAACTACTTAATTGTTCAACACACATTTCCACATAACTGATATTTATCAGGGCACTAAACATAACATTGGCTCCCAAGAGCAGTGATTTTCCATTCAAAGACAAACTAAAGTACAAAGATCATCTCCTTGTTTCACAAATTTGCAAGTTTTACCAGTAGACAACTCAAATGCAAAGGGTACTCCCACAGGCTTAAGCCCTTAGCAGGAGAAAATAAAATGTGGAAGAGAAGATAGGGAGCTAAGAACTGGACTGAGAGGGGATGCTGGGGCAAAGAAAACAGAGCACAATGATGGAAGAAGCCAAGGCCCACGAAAGCCAGTGGGGCAGGGAAGGGGACCACCTCTAAGATGTGGGGCGCCTGGAGCTCATTTGAGGCTTGGTAGCAGGATCACTAGGGCTGGTTCCTGGCCTGTGGGGAGCGAGAGCTGCTTCTTCCGAACATGCATTAAAACAGACCCCTTGGGCAGAGGGGATACCCACAGATGAGTTTTTTAAAAAGCATCTGACACTTGGCCAGTGCTCCCCTCAACCAACCAAGGCCACAGCCAAATGTGTCAGCACTTCTGTATCGGGCGGGGGAAGCAATGAGCACCCTCTGCTTTGTCAAAGGCTCTACAATTACGTTTCTGGAACTCTGTACTTCAGAGAATGTGCTTTTAAAGAGTTTTTTTGGTTCCCCCTCCCTTACAGTACAGCCCATGCTAGGAAAATCTACACATATTTGAAAATATAAAAGTCCACTGAGGACACAATATCTACTTGGGCCATTCTTCTCCAGAACAGGACTCTCAGTGGAGGCAACAGATGGGCAGCTGTGTGATTTCTCAAAGGGTTAAATGTAAGAGGCTCAGACCTTAAGAAGCTCAGAAACCCTGCTCTGGAATAACACTCCTCTGATCTCTTCTCGGTCGTCTGTTTCTTGCCTTAACAAATGCAGTGGCAAAAAGCTACAGAATCCCGGGATAAGCAGCAGAACATAAAACCAGATGCTCCCGGAAGAAGAGACTTAACACGTACTTGGGACGGGTTTCCCGGGACGGATGTGCTGGATTATCTCTTTGCAGAAGGTTATATTTAAGTGAAAAAGCAACACATATACACACACAGTGCTTCCAACTGGGGCCTTACGGTTACACGTACTGCCTGACAGTGATCCAGATAATGGTTTCCCAGGGCCTGAAGACAGCTCACCAGACTTCTTCCCATTAGGGATTGAGAAAGGCTCAGACAGCCCTGCATTGTCTTTGTTTTCCAAGATAGGATGTGAGCAAGCTGGAAGCCCAAGAGGACAAGCCCAGCGCTAACTGAAGTCAGCACGCAGGCAGCCGGTGTCTTACCTAGGGGCCCCTCTCCTGCTGACTCCAAGACCTGAGCGGCTTCCTGAGACACAACAGTGATGGCTCCGACCACTGGTTCATGGTGGACATCGCCATTAGGAGTGCCGTCGGGGATGATGACTAAGCCATGTTTCTGGGAGGAAGGAAAAAACCCACCATCACAAAAGATGGCCCACACGGAAGCAGCATGCTCTGTGAGGTGACCCTGTGACAACATACGCTTGCCCCAGGTAAAACCTGGTCAGAACTAGTTAACAGAACATAGTTCTGCAGAGAAAGGACTTACACCTACCAAATCTCGACCGGAGAATGAACACTGTGGCTTGTATTCAAGCTAGGAAAGATGACAGGACGAAAGGAGGGAAGAACAAAGCAGTGAGGGGCTGGCGCTCCGGGCTGATGCCAACGTACCTCTCCCGTCTTCATCGCCTCCTTCAGGTCAGCCAGCTCCTCCCTGAGATTATCGCGCTCATTCCTAAGGCAGGCAATGTATTCTTTCTGTTTCTCTAGGGCCTGGTTTAGACAGGGTAGCAAGAGAAAGAATAGCACAGAAAAAGAGCAAGTGAAAGGGAGCAGAGAAGTACCAAATTCAAATTTTTAAAAAAGACAGGCATAAAGGACAGGGAAGTGTTAGCATTAAAAGCTTAGGAACAAGCAGTTAGATATGGGAGGAAATACAAAGTTACACGGATATACATCTCCAGACAGGAGTTTTAATAGAAACTGGTTAATTGTGCATAAATTTGGCAAAGCATGCTTATCACATCAGGCAAGAAAACAAATCTTTCTTTTCCAGTCAATGAAAAAAGCAAGAAAAGGAAGATGAAGACAGGAGTGATATTAAAAGTTTCCTTACTAACCTCCTAAGTATGTTTTTATTTGGTAGACCCCAAAACCCCACATTTCGTGTTAAACTAAACTAGTTTATTCAAGAATATACTTGATTTGTTAAAAAATAAAAATTGGTCCTGGAAGAAAACAATTATTACATATATAAGATGTTTTAAGTAAATACTGGCCACAGTAATTGTTCTCCAAGTAGTATGGTAAAATATTCCTCAAATACTGCTTAATTAAAAAATAGCTGATCTCCCTCCAAAATTCTCAAGGATCTGTTTTTGTTAATTTAATTAAATGCAACTACAGGTCATTTAGTTTTCTGATATATCTTCAAAATGTGAAAAACAAAACACTGACAAATACAGCCCATTTATGGGGAAGGAAGCCGACTATGGCTTTTGGAGGCAGGCTTTGGAGTCCTGGCACCTATGAACTCATCTATGTCTCAGTCTCCTCACTGAATACCAGAGGGGTATGACAGCACCCATCCCAAGGGGACAGGCGTAAAGGAGGACTCAGCGTAAGAGGGCAGGGAAGGCTCGGGGAAAGCCAGCCTGGCTTCCCTTTTAATTTTCCCCACCACTGCCTACATCCCACGACCGTCAGAGCTCAGGACAGCGGTGCAGAGGCAGGAAGACACGTCTGGTCAACGCTGACAAATTGTTACTCTATGTAATAAAACACCTCAGACTTCAAAATCCACCCAAGTTAAGCAGTCTCTGCAGGTATCTGACAGCTGGGCTATTTGAAAAATCTTTTCTCTGCATATTTGCTCATATATTTAAGGTTTCCTCCCAGCATTCCCAGTAATCCAAGAAGTTAAACTACAACAGGTAACTTTCCTCTTGGTTTATAGAGTTTAGAAGGGGCTAACTACCTAGTTACTGATTGCTGAATAGCTGGACATTTTTTAAAAATCATTATAATCCTATTTTGCAACCAAACAGGGAATAAGTAAAAAAGGGATGATAACAACTACCATCTGGGTAGCTGCAGCTGTTGTAGATACATATACTCTCTCTCTTATACAGTATATTTTTATATATAATTTCTCCTTTACATACCCTGTACTTGTCTTAGTCCATTTCACAGATTTGAAAACTGAGGCTCATAAAGACTGTGTTTTTTACCCAAAGCCACAATAAGTGGCAAAACCAGAAAATGAATCCAGTTCTTTTTGGTTCCAAAGCCCTTGCATACTTTCTATATTGTCATCCCAGGAAGGCCACAACTATGTTCCCTTCTTGTCATCCCAGGAAGGCCACAACTGTGTTCCCTTCTTGTCATTCCACTTTTGGAAAAGGAGTTCACAGGGCAAGGCCTACTCCTTACTTATCCAAACTGCACTGTGAATATCTAACTTCCTTTCAACAACTCACATTCATCCTGTGTGTCGAGAGTCTAACTGTAAATTAATAATTTGAGTTTCCAGCACCATAAGGCATTTACTCAAACACTTCGAGCTAATATTAACATTCCATTGCACTAATAACAAATGTAACCTTAGGACAGCAAAGCCCAAGCAGTACTCTCCCATCTGTTGACAGCCCCTTTAATCTCTGGCTATTCTGGTTACTGGTATCTGCGTGCATAGTTAGGCCGTGCATCACCACGCGTAACTGGGTCAGTGACCGCTGTCACGTCACAGCATGCTCTACAGAAACACCACCACTGGAGATAAAAGATCCCTTAGGAACAGACCAATGTGAAACTAGGAATTCTAGCAAATGCTAGTACGTGCCATTTGCTCCTCATCCCCGTCTTACGGCAGATTTTCTCTTTACTTTTAGACTTTTTAATTTCACCTTACCATAATTATGGATGGGAAAATAAAATACATCCTGCAAGTTCTCCCATTTTACCACAAAATTTGAAGGCTACTGAAATACCTTATAATTGGACCAAATGTATTCACACTGGATCTGAAATCCTCTGTATTACCTAACCATACAATCACTACCTTTGTGTTTGTATTCAGTAATTGCTCCTACGGAAGATTTTTTTTTAGGGTAAAAAGTACATGCTTGTGGAGACCGAAATAATTCTTTACCCCTGACCTAACCTCAAATTCTAGTGCCAAGAAGCGTGAAAGGCTGAACTTCTGGGCAACAGGTTAACTGTATGTATAATTACACACAGGCACAAATATCTTTAGTTAGAATGGGAGTGAGTCTTGTGCGAGGCTATAGGGATATACAAGTCCTTCACACATACTGGTTCTACACAGGGTGACTGGGTGCCTGCAGCTACACTGGTGCTGGAGGCGTGACCACTGGGATCAATGAAAGAAGAACCAAAGAAAATTGAACTTTAATATGAGAATAATGGCCATGTCCCTTCATGGAGTTACAAAATTTAAATCTTGATAATGAAGCTAGAGATAAGTGATGGATTAGGTAGTCACAGATCATATTTAAAGTGTGTCTTTTCACTCCTACATATAAAATAGAGAAGGGCCTACCAACAAGGACCACGGTAAAGCACAGGCAACTACACTCAGTATCTTGTAATAACCTATAATGGAAAAGAATCTGAAAAAGATTATATATATATAAAATTGTAAATTAATATATATATAATATTAATAAATATAAACTGAATCACTTTGCTGTACACCTGAAACTAACACAACATTGTAAATCAACTATATTTCAATTTTCCAAAAAAGTAATGTTGAAAAAAATTTTGTCTTTTAAAAGTCAAGGGAGGACCATCTCACACACATTAGGATGTCTACTATCAAAAAACAAAATAAACAAACAAAACCAAAAAAAGAAAAACCCAGAAAACAAATGTTGGTAAGGATGTAGAGAAACTGGAACTCTTGTTCCACTGTGCTGGTGGAAACGTAAAATGGTGCAGCTGCTACGGAACACAGTATGACTGTTCCTCTATTAAACACAGAATTACCATACAATGGAGCAACTCCACTGCTGGTTATATACCAAAAGAAATGAGCACAGGGTCACCAAGAGATTTGCAAACCTATATTCACAGCAGCATTACTTGTAATAGCAAAAAGGTAGAAGCAACCCAAGTGTCCATCAAGAGATGAATGGATAAATAAATGTAGTACATACAGACACTGGAACATCAGTCAGTCTCAGAAAAGAACTTTCTGATGTGCGCTACATGTCTGAATCCTGAGGATAAATGCTAAGTGAAATAAGCCAGTTAGAAAAAGACAAATACTGTACGATTCCACTTAATGAAGTACCCAGGGCAGTCAAATTCATAGAAACAGAGAGTGGGACGGTGGTTGCCAGGGGCTGTGGGAGAAGGAATTGGGGAGATGTTGTTTAATGGGTGCAGTTTCAGCTCGCAAGATGAAAAGAGTTCTGTGGATGATGGTGGTGACGGTAGCATAGCAATGTGAATGGACTTAATACCACCAAACTCTACACTTAAAAATGATTGAAACGGTCAGTTTTGTGTTATTTAGAACTTTACCACAATTTTTTAAAAAAAGATTTTTTTAAGTTGAAGGAAGGACAATCTATTGATGCATGAAACAACTCGGATATAACTTCAAGGTGTTGTATACTATACGATCTCATTTATACAACATTTTTTTTAAAAAATGTTAGTCACATTCTTAAGATGACAAAATTATAGAAACAGAACAGCTTAGTGGTTGCCAGCGCTTGGGACAGGGAAGAGGGGGAAGTAGATACGGCTACAGAAGGGAATAGGAGAGACCCCTAACGGTGATGACTATGTTCTGTAGCCTGACTATGTCAAGGTCAATATCCTATTTTACAAGATGTTACATTTTGGGAAAACTGGATAAAGGGCACACAAGATCTCTTGGTATTATTTCTTACAATTGCATGTGAATCTATAATGATCTGAAACATTTTTTAACAGTTCAATTTAAAAAAAAGCCAAAGGAATACATTATTATTTGCTACATAAAAAAAAATTCTTCATTTAATAATGCCAAGAAAATTTAAAAGTCAAGTAATTCATATTGTAACCATCAGCTCACCTTTTTGGTAGGAAAAATTTTTTGTTTTATTTTGAATAGCTATTTTATTGGACTGAGAGATTTGGGGGTTTTCTATGACTGGCCCAAAATAATTAGTTTAATATACTAAGATGATTATACAAAACAGAAATCAAGGACCTGCAGATCCGTAGTAAAGAAAATTATGTAAAGTTCTAAAAGAAGCCCGTTCCACACAGTGACCAGATTTCAGCCTAACCTTACAAATTACCTACTTTGTGCTGTACGTTTTTTCACATCTCATTTTAAATTCCTCAAGTAAAAATATAAATGAAATCAGTCATTCACAGTCACAATTCAAAACTCTTAACAAAGCTGTTAATTTATACCTCAGAAGGCTTCTCTAGTTTTAGATGGAATTTTAGAAAATAGGTATTTTAGTATCAGAAATTCTAAAAGGTAGTGTTTTTGTTTTGTTTTTTAACTTTCTGTCTACCACACTCTTAACCAAGTAATTTTGTTTCCCAAGTGTTTACTGAGAGGATGGGGTCCTGGAGGTGTGAAAAGACCTGGATACCAGGATGCCCTACCCAAGGAGGGTGTCAGGGCTTCACATCCAGGCATGTCTGTCACAGGTGCTCTCAGGGACTTGGGCCAGCTTTTCGTACCCCACCTAACCTCAAGCACAACAAGACTTCCTCACTGTGCCTTAGGCCAAGGGTTTCCATAGCCCCTCCCTGACAAGGTGAGCCTCTGCAGAAGAGAGCTCATGTGCCGTGAGGTGGAGGTAGCTGCCAGTCAAAGGGCCTCATGGGATGAACCGGCGGGAATTTTTTCAGCCTCTAGTGGACTTGGGATCTTCCTGAAGGGCTGAGCAGAAAGGCAGTAAAGGCTGTTTCCTTATCTAGGCCCCTGCTTTGGGGAGTTATGAGGATATAATTAGAGATGACGTCACAGTTTGGCTGCTGCGGCAAATCTTACATTCCTAACCACTTTCGTAATTAAAATGATTTTAATCTCTTCTTAGTTTATTCACCAAAGATTTATGGGATGCTAATAACTTGTCCTCCACTGCCACTCCCTATCCTCTTGCCTCTTATCCAAATTCTTGCAATGTAAGGATATCAAATTACCCACAGAGTTTGAATTAAATGCCTGTGGCTGTTTCTGTATAAGAATCCTAGGGAAAGAAAGAACAACTTCCTTAGAAAGTTCCTAACTGTGGGTTTCACAAGCCCAGATTCAGATGGAGAGAAGAGTTCTTAGCAACATAGGATCAGGTTTTCCCATGGAAGTTTCTTTCTATCTTCTGCTTATTCATATTTCACTCCATGTAAATGCTCAAAAATAATCATGAGGACAGGTTTTTAGGAATCTCTAAGTTAACTTATATTGGTCTATTCCTCATCAGTGAACTTTAGGACAAAGCCCAATTTCATCTCATACCCTAATGTTTTTATCTTTCCAAAGCAGTGTCTCTTGGAGGTCAAACACCTCTTTTGTCACGGTGTCTATTTTCTGCTGCATACGCTGATTCTCCTGCAGAGGAAGAGGGGAAGAGAAGTAATAAAAGAGCAGAAAGAAAGAAAAAGAGGATGGCATTAGCGGGAGGAAAACAGAACAAAAATAAATCTGATAAAGAAACTTAAAAGGAGAAAGTCTGTGATGAACAGCAAAAGCAAGAGTTGCTTTTTAAAAGGAAAGCTGACGCCCAGGGTCTTGGCGGCATGGCTCTCACTGGCTTGCTGCGATGGAAGTGAGTTGGGGGCGCGAGGAATAACTGTTCCCACCACAGCTATGTGGCAGCAAGCCAGCGAGGGCTCCTGTGTACATCCAGCTCCGTAAGTGCACTCCTCCTAGATAAATGCCTCTTCCCCAAACATGGAACAACCTACATTTCTAGGAGGGAAACTCAGACTTGCTTATGAACAAATGATCCTTATCACAGAAGATGAGCAGTAGTTTTGAACTCTATTTTTTTAAGTGGAACTAAAATAATACAAGAGAGATGTCTCTTAGCTTAATCACTTTGGATTTCTGTTAGCACAATCTATGACAGAACATCATAAATTACAAATGAACGGTCACGTTAGTTTTTAGAAAAACTAGACTTTTAGCATTTAACAGTTCTTAAACAGCTCCTCTGACTAGTCAGTGATGCTCAATTTATATCCTCTTATATTTAGTAGGTTTTCTTTTTTGCATTATTGGTAAATTATCATCTCTTCCTTTCCCTGTGACACACTCCTCATCTACTTCATCCTGCGGGTTTCAGTTCTAAAGGCCAAAAAGCATTATTTTGTCATATAGAAGATTTTTCACTTATAAATAAATGTGCATATTAACATTTAAAAGATGTTAATTCTAAAAGTAAAAAACACCTAAAACTAAGGTTTTTAAAGTTTGTATACCCATTACCCTGGGCTTTTAAATTAGAAACCATACTGACAAATTGAAAAAATTAAGCACTAAAATTCCTCTTAAATGCAATCATTGAAGACTAGAACATTTAACCAATTCTAATGTAAACTATTGAATTTGAGAAGCAGCTCCCAAAGCAGTTTTGTTATTCTTTTGAAATCATAAAGGGGAAAAGTATGTATCTTAATCAGAAAAAGAAGTAACAAGTGGCTGGCATAGTGACACACAGAATTACAAGAGGACAAAACGAGAGAAGGGTTCACATTATTATTAAATACCAGCAGGATACAGAGTCTGGATAATCTGCTTCTTGCCATATATGGAAAAACTAAGAACTAACTTCACATGTAATATGATATTTGCAAGGAATTATCTATGTTTGCATTTAGAATTCACAAATTCTACCTGCTTTCAGCAGACTATGTTCAACTCAATTATTCTCAAGAATGACGAAAAGTAACACAAATCTACAAATTAAAAAATCATCATTTCTGTTCCTCTATTAAATGATTTTTAAAGTCACTTACAGGAGGAGAGATTAAGTGAGGCAGGTTCATGGGGGAAGCGGAAAAAGAGGGAGGGAAAAGGGGTGGGGGTGGGGGCCCTGAACGACCAGGGATGTGGATGAGGTGAGCGTGGCAAATGAGGCATTTCTCGGGCTCCTTAACCTTCCTGATATCACCACAGGTCATCAGCACAAGTTAACAACAGACCTGCCTGATAACCACACTAAGACAGCAGGCTCCCTTCCCAACAACTTAACCCCATACTTATAAAAAACAACAACCTCAAGACGAAAACCACATCTAAAGAAAAGCAGAGATGCAAGCAAGGTAGTAGGCACAAAAGGATAAATCCTTGCAAAGATTTCTCGGTAGACCAACACTGCTTCCCATGGCACTCAGGGCTTCTCCACCAGTAGAGCCTCAGCGCTGACCAGCCGTCACCTGTTGACCACTACAGGCATATGGACAATGTCTTCTTTTCATTTAGCCATCTCAGAAACGTACCCACTTGAGTGAAGACCCAACTTCTTATTCCCTAAGAATCATGTCCCAAAATAAAGCATTCACTACATTCCAAAGAATAATGGTACTCTGTAATTTTTCTTTTCACCCATTTCATAAGGTATCTTTAGGAGAGAATGTGCTTAGGAATGAAAGACAACTACAAAACCTTCTGCTATTAAGAGGGGGAATGTTACAAGGGTCACAGTACTAATTTTTTTTTTTTGCACACAGTAGTAATTTTTTAAGCCTGCCTTCATGTTGCATGTCTGCACACTTTAGGATACAGTCAAATGTGAGGAGACAAGCAAGCTGTTTGTGGCATTTTAACTCCTTTCCTTCCCAACACACACGCCTTCAATCTATTCAATGTATTTTTTTCAAAATTAAGTACTCCCACATTTCGTGTACCTACCTCAATGAGCTCATCTCTTTGTCGGAGGCCTTCTTTAAGTTCATCCATCTTATGTTGTAGCACGCTACACATATGTTTCTGCCTTTCTAACTCCTGTTATTAAACAAATAATACGGTTAACTCAGATGACGGCACACAATAGCCTGGAACATCTATGATAAAACAACAGAGAAGCTAAGCGTGGACTCCAGAATCATACCTGCACTGCCAGTGCACTGGAACTTAGCTAATTCTGCATTCTACAAAAGGTCCAGAAATTCCTCAGTTTTCATCTCATAGGATTATATATTTAGAAAACCCAAACTATTCAATAGTATAATCACCATGAATGAAGAAATGACTTAGTAAAGTAACAGGTTATAAAATTAACATACAAAATTCAATCATCTTCACAGATCAAAACAGAATCTTGAGAGAAGATATAATAAACATAATATCAAAAATAAAATAAATACATACATGTAAACTTATAAGATAGACTCAAAATCTGTATGAGAAAAATGATATAAAATATTCTTGGAACACAGAGAAGTAGGACTGAACAAATGGAAAGGCCTATCATCTTCTTGGATAAAAAGACTTAACATCCTAAAAATGTCAGTTCTCCCCTATATTAATCTACACATGTAATGCAGTCCAAATAAAAATACCATCAGGCTTTTTTCTTATCGGAGCAAGACAAGCTGATTATAAAGTTTATTTGGAAGAAAAACATAAGAAAAAATAGCTAGGAAAAAACACGATGAAAAAGAAGAAAGCTAACCTTACTAGGTATTGAAACATATTATAAAGCCTATATAATTAAAACAGTGTTGTAATGGCTCATGAATACAGACCAATGGAGTCAATTAGAAAATCCAGAAATAGACCCAACTACATACACAAATATATTAAACAACAACAAAACAAAAAAAGCACCTCAAATCAATGAGAAAAGATAGACTTTTAAATTAGTGATGTTGGCATAACTGGATATCCACATGGAAGAAGAAAACTGGATGCACACTTCATACCACACACCAGGACAAGTACACAGAAAGAAGAGAGAGAGAGAGAGAGAAGGAAGAAAACAGTTACCAGAGAAAAGATGAGTGAGCTGTTGTAACCAACAAATGGGAAAACCATTACTAAAAAATGACTCAAAAATCTACCAACAGAAGGGGAATGCATAACAAGTTAGACTACACAAACTTTAAAACTTTTGAATGGTAAAAAAACACTGTAAGCAAAGTAAAAAAAAAAATGATTACAAAAAAGTTTTTAAATTTATATCAGAGAGAAAAAAGTTACCATCTTTCCATAGAGAGAGCCTCTAAAATTAGAAATAAAGAAAAAAAAAAAAAAGAATCCACAATTGTATAGAAAAATAGGCTACAGACATGGAAAGAAACAAATTGCTCTGAATATGAAAAGATGCCCAGATCAAGAGAAATGTAAATTAAAACCATATTTCTCACTAAAACACTAGTAAAAGTCCAAAAACTTGACAATATATTCAAGGGAAAGTAGTACGGAGAAGGAAACGGGCCTTCTCATACAATTTAGTGGGAATGCAAAATTGTTTAACTCCTACAAAGGAGAATTCATTATATCTAGCAGAATTACCAGAACTTCTGATCCAGCAAACCCACTTTTATGACCTCCACAGATATCAGCAAAATTAAAAAAAGACCTACACAGTACATTGTTTTTGTAGGGCTATTTTTAACAGCAAAAGAATGTAAACAACTCCAGTGTCCATTAATAGGGAACCGGTGGGATAAACTGCAGTACATCCACACAGAGGAACAACTATACAGTGATGAAAAAGAATGAGGAAGAGCTTGCTACCCTACAATCATAAGGTGATAAAATCAAGATGCAGAACAGTATTTATCATACGCTACCATTTTCTAAGAAAGGAGGAAAATAAATACATATATTTGTATATATTTTTGACAGGCAAAAAAGACTTTTTAAGATTAAAAAAAATAGAAGGATAAACCATTTAGTTAAAAAAAATTCCTTAAGGAAGGAGAAAACCGGGTGAAGAGAAAGACAAAAGATTTACTCCTTTAAATATATTTTCCTTATTGATTTGACTTCAGGTCAGTGTAAATAATTCACATAATTGTAAAACAAAAGTAAATTTAAGAGCAACTCATTGTGGAAGCAACCCAAGTGTCCATCGACAGATGAAAGGACAAACAAAATGTACATAAATACAGTGGAATATTATTTAGGAAGGAATTCTTGTCACAAGCTACAACATAGATGAACCTTGAGGACATTATGCTAAGTGAAATAAGCCAGTCACAAAAAGACAAATATTATATGATTCTACTTAACTGACGTACCTAGAGTGGTCAAACTCACAGAGTAGAATGTTGGTTGCCAGGAGACGGGAGGAGGAGGAAAAGGGGAGTTGTTTAACGGGTACAGAGTTTCAGCTTTGCAAGATGAAAAAGTTCTGGAGATGTGTTTATAAAAATAATTTTATAAAAATCTTAAAAGCAACTCCTAAATATTGAAAATAAAATGTAATGAATCTAACTATATATATATATATATCTATCTCCAGTTAGTAGCATAAGCACAGAGAAACTATTTCAAGTAACTTTAAAAACAATGGTTGGACTATACATAGCCTAGTGGCAAAATAACAACCAAACAGAAAAACAAAAAAACAAAAAAACTTTTAACTATTTTCAGTAATTATACCATTCGTGGTAATGTTGGCATTGCTATTCTGGGTATTGTGGGATAAAGCAATGAAAATAGAATGTAACATAATTACTACCATCCCTAGTGACTTTATGAACTGGGAATGGCAGTGTGGGAAAAAGGAGATACACATATATAAGACAGAAGAGCTTAAGTAAAAACCCTACATCCTGAATACGACCTACAACTATAAGCATAAACTCAAAACGTATTTTGACTTTAAAAACAAAAAAATACCCCATATACATATTCCCTGATACATTCACTAAAAAGGCCTATGAACAGTTACCACCTTGGGGGCAAGTGTACCCTTAGCACACACACTGCTCCACTAAAAGAGAACCAGAGCTCCCTGGACAAACAGCTGATTCCAGGTCTAAAGCAGGAAATGTACTGGATGAGCTGGCAACACTTTCTTATGCTAGAGAGCAAAGAAGCTATCACAACCCATGAGACTTATGTCAAAATTACTTGGGAATCAACCTGAAGTAGTTCACACTTGAAGGTGAGATGACTTGAAAATCAATATGAATAAAAGCTACAATAGATTGAAATGATCAAATGCTTGAATTCTTGCATTCATCACTATTTAAAAGTAATTATAATAGGGGGAGGGTATAGCTCAAGTGGCAGAGTGCAAGCTTAGCATGCACAGGGTTCAGGATTCAGTCCCCAGTACTGCCTCTATAAATAAACAACTAAACTTAACCCCCCCCATTTTTTTAAATAATAAAAAATAAATAATAATAATCGGTCACTGAGAGGATGCTAAACAGTCACTTTCTTATTCTGAAAATCTGTAAAACAAAGGAAAAGAATCAAGCTTTTATCGTGCCTTTCCTATATAGACTGTCTCATCTGAGTAATAAGAGACAAGGGGAAGTTCCTCTTTAAATGAGGATTTACACTAATAAATAAAGCACAGGAAAGTGAAAAGACAACTCATGCAATGGGAGAAAATTTTTGCCAACCATGTATCCAATAAGGAACTTGTATCTAGAATATACAAACTCTAGCAATGCAGTAACAAAAAAGACAATCCAATTTAAAAATGGGCAAAGTATCTGAACAGACATTTCTCTGAGGAAGATGGATAAATAGTCAGAAGGCATACCACAATATACTTGGAATCAGTAGTCATCAGGGAAATGCTAATCAAAAGCATACCTGCTAGGATGACTAGGGAAAACACTCAGATAATAACAAGTATTGGTGAAGATGTGGAGAAATCAGAACTTGCATACACCGCTAAAGGGAATGTAAAATGGTGCAGCCACTTTGGAAAAGGGTCTGGTTACTCCTCAAATGGTTAAACACAGAGTTGCCCTATGACCCAGCAATTCCACTCCTAGGTGTATATTTAAGAGAAAGAAAAACTTATGTTCACACAAAAACTTGTACACAAATGTTTATAGCAGCATTATTCATCACAGATAAAAAGTGGAAAAACATCAAATGTCCATCAATATACAAATGGATAAAAAAAAATGTGGCATACCTATACATTAGCCCATAAATAGGAGTGAAGTAGTGATACATGCTGCAACACAGAAGAACCCTGAAACTGTTAACTGAAGTGAAAGGAGTCAACCTTCAAAGACTACGTATTATACAATTCCACTGACGTGAAAGTCTAGAAAAGGGAAATCTACACAGACAGAAAGTAGATCAGTGGTTACTTATGGCTGAGGGGAGCGAGATATAGGGAGATGATAGCTAAAGGGTACAGGGTTTCTTGCTGATGTGGTGAAATAAATACTCCAAAACTGACTGTGGTGACAGTTGCATATGTCTATGAGCATACAAAAACCACTGAACTGTACACTTAAAAGGGAAGAATTATATGGTATGTGAATTATATCTCAATAGTGCTGTTTTAAAACAATAAAAGAAAGCAGTAATGATAAAATTAGAATATATCATTTTGTAATCCTTAATCAACTAACGCATCTAAGTCTCCAGCTACAAAGAAAGATGCCATATACCTGGGCTTCAGAAGGAAAAGAACCTATGAAGTGGACTAAAACCATATTTCATAAATCCTCTAAACTTAACTATTTATAGGAAATACAGAGAGAAAGGGAATATCTTAAAGACACCATGGTGATGAAATAGCAAAATCCCTAAGACTATCAGAAACCATTAAGACAAGCAATCCAGTTTCTTCAACACATAAATTGTAAGGGAGAAAAAGAGATGAAATCTAAATAAAAAGAGATTTATAAGACATGACTACTAATTCCAATGTATGGAACTTATATACATCCTGATTGTTTTTTTTTAAGTGCAAAAAAGAAGTCATTTACAACATTTGAGACAAATGAAATTTTAACAATGACAGGTTATGTAGTAAGAAGTTATTCTTAATTTTTCAGATGTGAAATAGTCTTGTGTTGTATTTTTAAAAAGAGAAAGTTCATACCATTTAGAGAGCCATACCTAAATTCATATTAAAATATGGGATATTTAGGACTTGTTTCAAATAATGTGAGTGGGGGAAGCACATGAAAATATGCTCAATATCACTAATTATCAGAGAAATGTATATCAAAACTACAATGAGGTATCACCTCATATCAGTCAGAATGGCCATCATTTTTAAGTCCACAAACAATAAATACTGGAGAGGGTGTGGAGAAAAGGGAACCTTCCTACACTACTGGTGGGAATGTAGATCGTTGCAGCCACTATGGAAGACAGTATGGAGATTCCTCAAAATACTAAAAATAAACTTACCATACGATCCAGCAATCCCACTCCTGGGCGTATGTCCTGAGAAAAATATAATTCAAAAAGGCACATGCACCCCAATATTTACAGCAGCACTATTTACAATAGCCCAGACATGGAAACAACTTAAATGTCCATCAGCAGATGACTGGATAAAGAAGATGTGGTATATATATACAGTGGAATACTACTCAGCCATAAAAAGAATGAAATAATGCCATTTGCAGCAACATGGATGGACCTGGAGATTGTCATTCTAAGTGAAGTAACCCAGAAAGAAAAAGAAAAATACTATATGATATCACTTTATATGTGGAATCTTAAAAAAAGACACAAATGAACTTATCTACAAAAGAGAAACCGACTCACAGACATAGAAAACAAACCTACAATTACCAGCAGGTAAAGAAGGCAGGAAGGGATAAATCAGGAGTTTGAAATTTGCACATCTTGGGGAGTGATGGAAGTGTTAGCTGTCTTGATTGTGGTGGTGGTTTCACAGATGTATACATCTATCAAAATTCATCAAATTGTATACCTGAAATATGTGTGGTTTACTGTGCAGGAATTATGCCACAATAGAAGTGTTAAAAAATAAGTCACTGTGTAATTGAATGGTCCTTCTCCACCCTCACCATTTGTATTATCTGTATTATAGTAATGAAACATGCCAGAGTACCTGACCTCTTTGTATGTCTCTGAACATGAACATTCTACTTGCATGAGGCAATATGTGCTTAGAAGAAGAGAGCTCAGGGTGAAGGCATATCAGAGAGAGACACTATCACAAAGCTTTCTGCATCTCATACCAGAAGCAGATTTCTAGGGTAAATTCTTTTCAGATACACACTTTCCCAATTCAGAAAGCACAAGATTTAAAAACTAAAGCAAATTGAAAAGTCACAACTGTATGTATACTAAGACATCTCTATATCTTAGAAAATGACAGGAGGGAGAAACAAAGTTGGTTAAAATAACTCACAGGGATTATTTTTATTTTAAAAATGTTCAAGGACATTTGAGAAGATGGAAAGGTAAGAACTCGTTTTAGTACTGACCGTTAAATACTTAGCATGAGATTTTCCTCTAATCTGTTAGAAGCAAAGAGCCAAAAATAAATATGAAAAATGTGTGGGAAGGCAAAAAAGGAGGCCAAGGAGTCTAGGAAAAGTATGATGGCTCAGAATATCCAAAGCTGGCCTATGAGATACAGAGGAAACCACTTATTGTCACCAAATCTTCAATGAGCCACTGTCATCAATATGAAAATGCAACAGAAGCCTCTTTTGTCACCTATCTAAAGTCTTCTTATCCTTTTAAAAAAATTATTATTGATAGACTTTATTTTGGAGCAGTTTTAAGTTTACAGCAAAACTGACCAGAAAGTACAGAGTTCCCATATACCCCTGCTCCCCACCGCAAACAGCCTTCTCCACTGTCCACATCCCGCACAGCAGTGGTAGGTTTGTTAGAGCCAATGAACCTACAGTGACTTTATCACCCAAAGTGCATCATTTATATTAGGGCTCACTCTCAGCACTGCACATCCTATGGGTGCTGATAAATGTACAATGGATCTACCAATATACTATGGTACAGGATAGTATTGCTGCCCTAAAAATCCCCTGCACTCTGCCTCTTCATCCCTCCTTCCCCCAAACCCTCTGCAAATACTACCTAACAATTCTTAAAGGTGACCAAACAGACTGGAATGAGCATTTTCAGACCTCAAGGAAAGAAATCCCTGCAGAGTCTACGATAATAATGCTGGTCCTTTAGATGTTATATTAACAGCTTTTCTCCCTTTGCTACGTACAAATTCAGATTGTTGTTGTTTCTAACAAGGCACATTTCCTAAGGTATTTTCTGGGGTTTTTATTTTTGCAGTGTAGTAGCAACTCATTTTCTGACAGTCACATCCATTTGTCCTCTGCTTGGACTGATTTCAATACTTTTAAAAAAAATCCAATAAGCTTTTAAGAGAACCAACTTGTTTTCCGCAGTTGTCAAAAGGCAAATCTGGACTTTCGGCAGTGGCTTTTATTTTCCATCTGCACATTTTAACAATACAGCTTACAAACCTCTAAAAAAAAAAAAAAAAAAAAAAAAAAAACCTGTCGATTTCTGAACCACGTCTCCACACTGCTTGTTTTTTTAAAAACTGGCTAAAGACTTCTCTCCAACCACTTAGAAAATGAGTTCTCTTGAAAAATAGGGGGAAAAAGAAAAGAAAAAATGAACCATTTCACTGAAAGTCTTTGGAGCTTTGTGGAGTTCCAGCCAGTTATAACAGGAAGAAGTGATTCACTGTAATTGTCCCAATTAAGAGATAGAAAATAAAGATAAAATTTGAGCTGTATTCTATTTTCAGAAACTAAAGGAGGTTGTAAGCTTCTCGTTAAGAAAATAAATTAAATCTTACAAAAATTTAAAAAGGAAAATATTTCAACACTTGACATCTTATGTTCTGTCAACTTCCTTGCTCCAGTTTTGATGGAAATATCATTCCATCAAATGATATTGCTATACTCTTCCATCAACCCCAGCTTTTTAAATGGCAGATTTTATTTTATGACCTAAGAGAAAGGTATGATATGAGCAATTACCTTTGATTTTTCTGCATTTTCTCTATAAAATTCGGCCATCTGTTCCTCCTGCTCTTCAATGACGTCCTTGAGGGTATCTACTTGGTATATCAAATTGTTCTTCTCATTGTCTAACTGTGCATTGGAAACCATGGCTTTCTTGTATTTTTCTTCCACTTCAGATAAAGACTCCTAAACGGAAATGAAAGTCATCAGCCTACTATCTAAAATATGTTCATTGTCTATATGCTGTGAACATAGCAGGAAACTACAGCACCAGCACACACACATGAAGATGCATTTTTGCAAAATACAAGCAGTTTGGGGAACTCCTTGTTTAGTAACATGCACATAACAGGAGGATGACAATAAGCCAATAGTGACATTGTAAGACCTTTATGGGCTCTCTGCTATCCACGAAAATAAAATCAAGCAGCAATGTAGCCTCTGAAAGATGAAAAGGTGTGCAGACAACATATAAGAGTTATAGTATAAAAATCATAAAATGAAGAAACATCAATGTTTCCAGAAATGTTACTCTTGTGGTTTTGAACAACAAGCTATTTGTTATTCTGAATGCAATGATATAACAGAATACAGCCTTTCTTTACACAAGTAAATTGCATACTCATTTGAATATCACCACTTCCTGGATGTGTGTTTTCAGTACTTTTCTGTTCTGCATAATAATGTTGATGTAAATATATACACACTTTTTCTAGCAATTATTCAAATATTAGTCATTTTAAAGCAAGCAGTACAAAAATGATTATTTTTAAAAAAGAGCTATCATTAAATGCCTAAAATTGTATATATTTCAAAGTTACCCACCTAAAATAGCTTACAGTCTGTTTTTTAATTAATATATTTATTCTGGTAGGTTACTACCTCCTAGTAACATTTTTAAAACTAAAAAGAAAAACACTTCACATAGAAAAACTCATTGCTTCTGGAAATAAATTCAAAAAATATTAATGGAAATGTTTAACAAATCAAGATCAGTGATATAGAACTGAGAGTCCAGAATCCTTACATGACCCACTGTTTTTGACAAGGGTTCCCAGACAACTCAGTGGGAAAAGAATAGTTTTTTCAATAAGTGGTATTGGGACAACTGAAATCCACACGCAAATGAAAGTCAGAATGGTACATCACACCATACACAAAAATTAACTCAAAATGGATCAGAGACCTAAATTAAAAGCTAAAACTATAAAACTCTTCCCAAAAAACAAAGGAGTAAATAAATCATCATGACTTTGGAGTAGGCAGTGGTTTCTCAGGTACAATACCAAACTATCAATGAAAGAAAAAACACACTTCATCAAAATTAAAAACTTTTATGCTACAAACAATACATTAAGAAAGTAAAAAGACAACCCACAGAACAGGAGAAAATATTTGTAAATCTTATATCTGATAAGGAACTTGTATCCAGAATATATAAATAACATAATTCAATAATAAAAAGACACATAATTCAATTTTTAAAAGGGCAAGGATTGAAAAGATACTCCTCCAAAGTAGGTACACAAGTGGTCAATAAGCATATAAAAACATGCTCAATATCATCAGTAATAGCGGGAAACATACATCAAAACCATAATGAGATACTACTTCAGACCTACTGGGATGGCTACGATCTATAATTAAAAAACCAGAAACAAGATAGTAAGTGTTGGTGAGGATATGGAAAAACTAGAAATCCTCATGCATTGCTGGTGAGAATGTAGAACAGTGCAGCTGCTTTGGAAAAGTTTGGCAGCTCCTCGAAATATTAAACAGAGTTACCACATGACCCAGCAATTCTATTCCTAGGTAATCTACCCAAGGGAAATGAAAAGATATGTCTATACAAAAAGCTGTATACAAATGTCCACAGCCGCATTATTCATAATGGCGCAAAAGTGGAAAAAATCCAAATGCCTATCGACTGACAAATGGATAAAATCTACACAGTGTAATATTACCCAGCCATTGTACACACACACACATACACTGATGTATGTTACAACATGGGATAAATCTTGAAAACATTATGTTAAATAAAAAATCAATTACAAAAGAGAACATAGACTAGCCAGGGTTAGGTGTGGGAGTGGAGGAGTGGGGAATGACTGCTGATTGGTATGGGGTTTCTTTTGGGGTAATGAAAATGTTGTAAAATTGGTGATGGTTGCACAATTCTGTGACTATGCACAAAACCACTGAATTGTACCCTTTAAATGGGTAAATTTTATGGTATCTGAATTATATCTCAATAATGGCACATTATACATACACTTATTAATTCTTCACAAACCAGGAATGTATTAACAGGTAACATTTATACTAAGATTGAGAACAAATATAACCAAAATAAGGAATATAAGCAAAGTTAATTGTATAATGGCTTACATATAGTAGTATCTTAATATAATGCAGAATTTAGAATGATTCTGATCCATCTTAGAGGCTAACAGGAAAAAAAAAAAAAAGGTCCTCCTCACAATTCAGTCCCATATAACACAGGACACAATTGCATGAAGCTAAGCCAGTTCAAGAAGTAGCTGCAAGAACACAATACATAACATAATAAAACTGACATAAAATGTATGGAATGTATTCTTCCTTTAAACAATAGACCACAGAAGACTATTTTAAATTTAAGTGTCAAGGTAGTTTTAGTGATTTTAATCTAACTCACATGATGATACTCATAAGGAATTAGTTACATTTAAATGCATCTGAGGCAGTGATTTTCAGTGTAGGTTCTGAACTAGCAGTAACAGCATTATCTGGGACCTAGGTAAAAACGCAAATTTTTAACAACCCCATCCTAGACCTACTGAATGAGAAAATCTGGGAGTAAGGTCCAGCAGTCTGTGTTTTAATGAGACCTTAGTGACTCTGGATGGAGAACAGAGTGTGGGAAAAGCACTTCAAAGGCAGACATGCTTAAGAATAATGCCCTAAGCACTGACCCAGCATCCTTTTTTAATAGGATATGGATACATCATACCACTGTGCTTCAACCACCAACCAGATAATTTTTTAAATGATTTTCCTTCCATTTAAAAGTCATTTCAAGGATAAGCATAATCTGAAGTCAAGTTCAATTATAACTGTGAATCAAGATAAGGGATCTTATCTGTTCAAAGTCTCAAATAACTTTAATTTGTTTTTTGTATACTACAAAGAATGCAATAAATGGTAGGCCTAAAAGGTAAGAGGAAAATGTTTAAAATCAAACAGGTAAGAATGCCTCTGAATTGCTTGCTTCCCTGATACATTATGTAACGTACAAGACTTTAAAATCAATGCATTTATTTAATGTACTGGATTTGTTCCCTTGATCCAAGATATCTCCAAAAGTCCTATCTCTAAAACTTGAAAAGGGGGATTAAATCCTGACAATTAGAGCAGGAAGACTAGAGGAGCCCATCATCACACCAACTCTGGAATTCTGATGCCTCCTGGCGAACACACACGGCTGTCAGCAGCGTCCAGGCTCCCCTCAGGGGCACTCTCTGTAGGACTCTGGTCCCGAGTCTTAACCATATTCCTTACGGACCACAATCGCTTGCATGAAGGGTTTGGCTGGGAGCCGGGCTAAGTCCAATCACGTCAGGGCAGCTTTGTCGTTTGAGCATATCCCAAGTCACCTTTCCGAATGCCTTCGTTAAGCATTTTTAGAGACCTGGTGTGTATTTCTATTTCAAATAGGGACCTACATGTGTTCAGAGAAACTTCCAGTAATTCATAATGTTAGGTTTGAACTTCGTAAGAAAACACAGGTAATCAAGTACCATTTACAACTAAAATGTCTGCCTCACACATTTACATTGAAAATGTAGTCATCCTTGATCAGGGAAAATAAGGCCCATTTAAATTTACCTCCAGTGCCTTCTTTAAGGCACTGAATCTGTGTAACTCTTTTTGACTTATACGTTAAAAAATCAAAACAAAAAGAAAACGCAGTCCTCATGCTGCAAGGTCCTTCCTCCAGAGGGAATATTTACAATGATGCTCTCCCTCTTAGATGTCTGTTCCTCCTGTTCTTAATATTGACTGAATTTGGTGACAGAAATAGGCAGTGCTCTTTCAAGCTAAAAGCTTGGAAGAATTTTAAGGTCTAATTCTCAATTTAAAAATATCCTTAGAACACTTGTTAGGTTTTTGCCCAATTCAATTTTGTAAGGCTAAGATGCAAGGGACATGTAAGTCTTTTATAAACAGGTTTTAAAACTATAAGGTATAATATCTTTGCTGAATATTCCAAAAACTGTACCACACATTTAAACATAAGCAGAGACTGGAAGTTCACCTTTCCTATGCATTGCAGGTTAAGCACATGCTTGAAAGACAAACACTGTTAGTAAAGCTATGTGCAGTGGGGTTAACGGAGCTTGTGAGACCACCATTGCCAACGCTTCTGCGTACAGAGAGCATGCGTGGGCTGCAGAGCGGGCCCTGATACCTTTAGTTCTTTAAGCCCCTGCATGTATCTCCCTTCTACATCCTGTATCTGGTCCTTAAGGTCATAGATATCCTGCAGGACATAGGAATGAACCATTGCATAAAACCACACACAGACATATCTTCAGTCTCAAAGGATTCAGATGAAAATGTGAATTACTTTCATATATTCCAGACCAAAAGCAGAGAAATCAAAGTACACAAAGGTAACTGCCAGTCCAAACCACTAAAATGGGAACAGGCCAGGTGATGGTCGGGCTGGGGAAGGTCTGGAGTAATCAGTCTAACATGTTAAACATTTTCTTGGCATTCACTTTGCTGAAACAATAGTTGCAAATGGGGGTGGGGCTGCATATGGAAAAAAGCTGTATGTTATAATGTCTTTTAACAAAATTTAAAAAATTGTATAAATCATTTAAATAATTTTTAGCATAATGCTTCACCTAGAAATAGTAAAATATGCAGCAAATTAATTATAAGCAGCAAATTTTGCTGACTCATAGAGAAGTTTTTTTTAAATGTAAACCTAGATATGAATAAGGCTGCCTCTCGATGACTTGGTTACTGATCACAATTAATTTGGGAGAAAGATAAATAAAGGGAGGGAAGTTAAACACAAACATTTTAAACACAGTGTCAAATGAGAGAGTCTATCCTGAGGACACCATTTAAATGATGACAAAAGCCTTTGCTCCAAATGTTACCATAGTCCTTATAAGAAAAGTCAAGAAGCAGGTCACATTTTAAATGGAAAATATTGTTTCCCTGTACCCGACCTTGCTACTTTAGGTCTATTCTGGATGGTTGATTAAGGTGGAAAATAACTGTTTCAGGCCCTAAATATAATTCTGCAATTACAGGTAGGATCAATTATCAAAGGCCTATTATACACAGTTTATTCTGTATTATATGTCCCCTGCCCTCTTCATTCCCTCCTTGGTAGGCTTTTTTACTCACTGAGTCATTAAACAGACATGTATTGAGTGTCTATTAGGAGCCAAATGCTAGGACACGAAATCTCACTTCCTTCAAGGAGGTCATTCTCTCAAAGAAGAAATACAATTAAACAGCAATCACAAGCTAAGTCTGAGGCTGGAAGGCCTCATCCTCTCTTTTGTCCCTCTAGCAAATGGCACCTAAAGGCAAGAGTTAGTTTACTCAACTTCACACCCTCAGCACTTACGCCTGGTACTTAGCAAGAGCTCAATAAATAATGACCCTTCGAAGTCATAGCCAGGCTGAGCTGGGTCTCCTTCTGCAGTGCCACTGCCACTGTTTCAACCCTTCCACCCTCTTCTAACCCTCTGCCCACTTTTATAAAATGCCCAAGTCACAAGACAGACTACTCCTCCTACACTGCCAACAGTCTTACTGTCACCACCTGTCCCTACCTCCTCCTCTTCTGTGTTGTGGGAAGCGATGGCCACCCCTCACCTATCTGATCCCTGGACATTCCTCTCACCCACAGGCAGTTTGCTCTGTCAAGTTACCCCGCCTCCTCCCTCAAGCTTTAAATTCTCTCTCTACTGGCTCAATCCAGCCAATGAAAACAATAATTAATGCCACCTTTAAAAGAAAACAAGAACCCTCCCTTAACTTTCTATCTCTATCCACCAACCAACTCCCAACCTCCAATATTCTCTTCGGAGCATATTTTCTCCCATCAGAGTTTTGACTCACTCATCTCATCCTCTTGTTCAACCACCGGGTAACTGTTCTTGCCTCCAACGCTTCTTCCATTCCACGGTCAGTCTTTAGGAATGCAGCTCAGACAGCACCACCCCCCTATTTGATGTCTCATAGCTGTCAGGGTAAACCTGAACTCCTTTCAGCAGCCATACATGGTGCTTTGTGACTTGGTCCATCACCACTTCTCCACCCTTCTCTCTCACCCACTACCTGTCTTCACTTCTCTTCCTGCTCTCTGGCAACTTCGCTATACACACACCCTTCTGGTTTTCTGAAGTTAACACTCTGAGAAAGCCTTCTCCTTCAGCTTTTTTGCCTGGTTAATTTTTATCCTTCCTTCACCCCTTAGCTCAGAGTTTGTCTCCTCTGAAAGCTTTTTGTTACCTCCTTCTAGTCTATTTTACATGATGCTTCTCTGAATTCCCTTCTTGCTACTACTGTAGTACCACACCACCTGGTTTTTTACTGCTTTATATCCGTTTGTCTTCCCTGTGAAACAGTGAATTCCTTAAGTCCGAAGTGTGTGTACTGCCTAAATCTGTGCGGCCAGGTGCTCGATAAATGTTTAATAAGTGAATAAATGCAATTTGTATTACTACCCTTTTCCCTTTCCTCACAAGAAGCACTTTCAGCAAATAGACATTCAAATACATTTTGAAAGCGTCATTAATAAGGATGGAGACTCAACTAATGGGTTAAATGAGCTTCCATTACTGAAGTATTTCTGTTATCCTAAATATTATTATACGTGTCTTATCATGAAAAACAGAGATAAACGGATTCAAGTAGCCACATAATACCATAATGGCCCAGAAAACTAACAATTCCCAGAGTCTGGTTCCTTGTACAACCACATATTTTCCATTTAAAATATGGCCAATTATTTAAGAGAATTACTTTTACCTATATTAAAGTTTTTTTGGCATTTGTAAATTAGCAGAACTCATTCCAGTATCATCAAATGTTCAGGAAAGAGAACAGAAAAAGAATTAACTAATCTCCTTCCTCTCAGACCCGAGTCACATTCTTGAAATGTACAAACAATTTCTGTAAAGAACTCATACTTCTTTTCTTCCTACTAAGTCACATTAAATGTTGAATAGTTCCAGTATACTACCACACTACAAAGAAGCCAAAAAACTGTTTATAGAAAGCAAACCAAAAGTTGCGGTTTACCCGCAATTCACTTAATGAGGTGTCTGGATCTATTAAGCTGCTGGTGTCCCCGCTTCCTCTTCTGGACGAGTTTCCACTTAGAGGGGTTGTTGCTGAGGCAGAATTTCGAGATGAAGGCTAGAGAAAAAGAAATACGACACTTTAAGACTTGTTTCTTTAAAAACATATTTGTTGTGGAAACTAAAAGTGGGGCAGTGGGGAGAGATCTAACGCAGTGTGGCTGAGAAGTTACCAAATGCAACCCATAGACCAAAATTTAAACTGGCTTTGGGGAGGGGGTATCCAGAAAAGGGCCCAGGCACACTCAGCGTAACTTCGTTCACTCACTTTGCTGGAATCCAGAATTCATAATAACTAAGAAGGAAACAGTTGGTGTGACAGTTTGTCTAAGTTTCTCTTTGCTATACTGTAAACAGCGCTGGGTGAGTGCCGCAGATTGATTCTGAATAGTTTTAGTGTGTTCTCTGTGATATGCTAATTAGCAGTCCTCCTATTTAGTTCTTGAGGCTACTTTTTTAGGATCTTTTCTTTTCCTAATACTTTGTTGATAAAATTGGAGATACTATTTGCAACTGAGAGCAATAATACTGTAAATCATTATGAATTTAGACTGCTCTTCCCACAATTAGTTTAAATGTGAGACTATGCTATTGGATTAATAAATGGCAGAGATTTGTGCTGTTCAATCTAGCAGCCAGGTAGCCACATGGAGCAACTGAGGGCTTAGAATGTGGTTAGTCCAAATTGAGAATTTTTTTAATGTGTAATATACACACCAGATTTCAAAGGTTTAGTGTGGAAAAAAAGAATGTAAAATATCTCATTAATAAGTTTTCATATTGATTATGTTTAAATATTTTAGATATTTGGGTTAAATAAAATATATTATTTAAATTAATTTTACCTGCTTCTTTCTACTGTTTTAGTGTGACTGCTAGAAAATTTAAACTTACATATGTGAATTACATTTGCGACTTGTACTATATTTCTGTTGGATAAAACTGGTATATCTTTTGAGGGCATAGCACAAAATCAACCTTAACAGTTTCCCTAAGATGACTTTCTAAAAATATTTTTAGAAGAAAGTTAGAGGCTTTTAAACACAAAGCAACTGCCAGAAAAGAGTTACTTTACTTCAAAGAAGTAATTTATCTATAAAGGAAAAAAAATTAACCCTCAGAGTTTGTCACTACCATTCCTAAAGACACTTCTTCATTTTCAGTGTTTAACGGCTGCTTCTCAGGATTAAATTCTAGAGGAATGAAAATCAAAAGAGCAGCCAAAAGTTTAAGAGGTGGCATTCAAGGAAATAAAATGCAATGTCTTTTCTCTTCCCAGTGCTTCACATGATTCAACCTCACAGGAATTTGGGGGGTCAAGGACAGGAAATAGATGAAGAGAGGAAGAGTAGCTCATCAGTTAACTGTAGTAAAATAAAAGATAAAATTGTTGTGGAAAGTAAATTGACCCTGAGAACTTAATTTTCTTAGGAATTTATATACTGACCCTTGTGTAATTTTCAGCATACTGTTTGTCAGATTTTTCATCCAACTAGAAAAGAACAGAGATAAAAATCAGGAAAGATGCTTAGCATTTTGATTTTTTAGGGGAAAAAAAGAAGCGACCTCATCTGAGTTCTCCAAGTTCAATTAATATTTGGAACCTAAAAGTAAACATACTAAAACTGAAATAAAAGTTGGGACACATAAGACAAAATGTTAAGAACTTTAATTCTTATCTAAGGAAGACACGGAGTAAGCACAATGTCCTTATGAAAAAACTTAGAACTTTTCATAGATTTTCTTTTCATGGTATTTGAAACACATTAAAGAAAACTGTATACAAGTGTAAGTTTCAGCACTGTAAATGTTAATTTAAAAAAACTTGTACACATCAAAAGGAAAACCCTGATAAAACCAAAAGCCAAAAAATTTTATTATCTAAACATTATTAGGACACAGGACACATAGATAAGACTAGCACACTTAGCCAAAAGAATTCAGATTGGACTAGAACATATTAAACATATCGTCAAAAAAATTTTCCCACAGCATTAAGGATTCAGTTGTTTGGTTTTCGGTTTTGCTTTTTAAGTAATATATGCACCCATAGCAAAAAGGAAAACAAAAAACAACAAACAGCACAAAGGGGTATGCAAAGTCAGCCTCTCTCCCTACTGTACCATACCCTGACCTCCAATTCTCCCTCCAAGAATTCTTTAAAAAACTCTAACAGGAGTGTCCCAAATACATTCTGTATCTTCTTTTTCCCCTTACCAAGTTATAGAGATCAGAGAAAGTACTTTATTTTCTTTGTGGCATTTATCATTCCCTGACCCCAAGATATTAATCTATTTACTGTCTGATCTCTCTCTTGAATGTAAGCTCTATGTCTGTATGCTCTTTCCTGTATACTACCAAGAATAGCACCAGGCATATAGAAGGACTCAAAACGTGCTGGATGAATGAATAAGTGAATTATACCCCAACTGTACTATAGACTCGCCTCATTTATTTTAAATAGCTGCATAGTATCCTATACCTGGACATACCATAATTGAGCTATCTTATCTTCTACTGATAGGCCTTACAGTTGTTTTAGCTGGTGTTTCAAGAAGGGAGTACCCTTAAGGTCTAATCTAAAACCCTGACCTTATAGCTGAGGAAAGAGAAATTCAGAGGTGAAAGAACTTGCTGAGGATGAAGAATTACTAAATGTCAAGAGCTGGATCCAGATCTCAGTTTTGTGAATTTTTCACATCATTTACCTGTATATACTATCCTAATTACCACTGGAGGGGAAAAGGTCACAGAGAAATTTAACTTAATGGCAATATACTCAGACTCCAACTCCTAGACCAACCCTCCCAGACCAGTCTAGAGAAGAGATTTGAAAACCTTTCTCAGTTAATTATTAAAACACAGAACATCATTAATTCTGGCTCAGTTCAGATCTCTTCACTCTAACTTCCTCATACTTGAAAAGTTTTTTTTTTTATTACCCACATGTTCATTTTCTCTCTCGGTAAACATCTTTTATTATAAGTACTAAATCAGAATATAAGTATTATCTCAGACTTTCAATTCTTTTTGCTACTTCTTATTGCAATACTCTTAAAAAGGAATTGATTTTAGTTCATTTTGATTTTTTTTAAACCACATATGAAATGTTTTAAAACAAACAGGCAATGACAATAGTTCTTAATATGGGCAATTATTGCCATAAAAAGGAATTATCTTCCTTACATCTGTCCTAGTAAAGTATATTGCCTAATATTGACTATTTTATTCCCCAGAGTGAAAGAAATACTATATCTAAATAAATTGCCTTGTTTTCCTCAGAGTATCTTCCAATTCTCTTCTACTAATGAGTTAAAGAGAAAAACGAGCAGAACATTCAGAAACATTCCTCCAGGTCCATTTGAAATTCTGTCTCTTATCCCCCTCTCACACGAATGACCCCCAAACCCACCCATTTTTTAACAGACAGGCACCTTGGAACAATCTTACGTTTCAGAGGTTGCATCACTGACCTAGTCCACCGCAATGTTGTCTCTACTGCTTTCACTATCTTCTGACAGATCCCAACTGCCGCAACCCAAGCTGATCATGTGCCAAACTTCAGGGATTGTGGAGGCAGCAAAAATGCTGCAAGGACTTGGCCAGAGACTCCTCAGTTCCCACTTCTCAGCTCATGCCGTTATGTGCAGTCTTCCACTTAGACAAAAAGCTAGTTGAAACCTGGTCTTTTAAAAGCCCCAGGAGGTCTACATAGCTACACAAAAATGACAAGCTAATATTCAAAATGATGACTCAAAGAGTCCACCAGATCCTGAAAAGGATTTTAAGTGGAATAAAATATAATCATGTTTAATATACTGAGGCATAAAAGAGGGAAATGTTGGTAAAAGGGGATAAACTTCCAGCTATCAGATCAATAAGGTCAAGGATCTAATACAAAACATGGTGACTACAGCTGTTTTTAAAAAATTGTTGAGCATGAATAACATGGAAAGAAATGAATATGCACTAATACGAAAAGTCAGAAAACAAAAGCTGCATGTGCTATGTAGTCACAATTCTGTAAAATAAGCAAATTAAACTGAGATAGGAAAAACACTGTCATCAAATTGCTAAGAAAAAAAGGTGGCTCAACACAGTAGTAGACTAAATTATAAAACAACAGTAGCAACAACAAAACAGAAACAAGGCTTTTTTTTTTTCTTAGTATAGCCTTCAGGACTGGCTCATGAATATTGACCCTAACCTACTATACTCATAAAACTTTCAAGTAAGTATTATGCCATTACATTCTTAAATAATTAAATAGATAATTTTCCAATCAAGAAGAGGGTTTCCTTGATAGCTGGGATCTGAAAATTAGTTAACAGTCTCATAATATTTCATACTCATACTAAATGTGCAAAGAAGAGTACATGATGGCAAACTTTATTGCTGCTTCAAGAATTTCAAATTTCAGTGATAAATGCCTTTGCCTTATTTATGTCTGGGACATCTGAAAATGCTTTACTCTTGACATTATATTGTTTCTCTTTAAAAGGGTATAGCTCAGTGATAGAGTGCATGCCAAGCATGCATGAAGTCTTGGGTTCAATTCCTAGTACCTCCACTGAATGAATGAATGAATGAATGAACTTAATAACTGCTCCCCTCCAAAAAAACCAAGACAAGGTAGAATATTTATCTTGTCAAATCTCTGAAGCTGTTTCTTCTTAAAAGAAAGATATTTCTTATTCTCTGATTTAGAGGCTCTTTGACCTCAGTTTCAGCATATGGCTACTTAGTCTGACAGATCATCTTACCTGACTAAAATGGCACGATACAAACTGAATCTTTTTGCTTGGAAACGGAGCATTTTAGTTTGTGAATACATTTTAATACCATCATTTCAAAGAGTTGTTTAGAAATAAAGACTTGCATTTTGTTCCAAATTATATGTTTTCTTCAAAGGATATTGGAGATTTGATATAACTGAGCTATGCGTATCTGATGTGTAGCCACTTACAGCACATGGCATTTTGTCAACCGTATCATAAATCTTACATGATGTGTGATCAGAAGATGAAAGTATTATATTAAGGCACTTGAATAAACTTTATTTTTAAGGTATAAAATTATAATCTAATGAAATATTTACAGCATAGTTTGTTCAATGTAGTCACTGGATTCTAATCCTTTGTTAACTTCTAATTTATATGTATATACTGATTTGATAATGCTATTCAAAAATTCTGTTTGGAGGAAAAAAAAAACTAGAAAACAGAATATCTCATTCCCCCACCACAGAAGGGAAGGGAAGAATTACTTTCAATAATCTCCTAAAGCAAAACTGGTGTCCATTCAGAAACGGTCCAGTTAGTAACAACCAGTAAAACAGAAGTTAATTAGCACCTGTACATTCTTTTCCTTTACTCTAGCCTGACCTATGGAACAGAAAGGAAAACAACGCAGAAGAAAAGACAAGAGGCTAGACCAACCACACTGTATTCAGAGACTTGCCAAATCAGGGCCTGGCACTTTTTTCAGCACCTTCTAGCTCAGAGGTTATAATCTAGCAGACTGTATACTTGTATTTAACCCACAATGGGGAAGCCAGAAAGTACCTTTTAAAATTTTGAATTCATTGTCAGTATTTTTAAATCAGAGTATTTCACATAAAAAGGCAGACTTTCAGTTTATCTTTTTAAAAAGTGTGTGTAGGGGAAAAGAGACCATACCAACATCAGGTCCACTTTTCATTTGTCTACACTGAGCTGAATTATAGTATACCCTTTAAAAGAAATAATATTAGAGAAAATTTTTTGCTCTAGAGAGGCGACTGGCATGTTATTTTAGGCTTTGCCAAGAGGCAAAATTAAGAATATTACATAGGTACTTAGATAACCATCTAAAAATGTAAAAACCATTGGCTTATAGGCTATAAAATATCAGGGGGCTGGCCAGATTCGCCAGCCATTGCTCTAGACAACCTTTTGCTTATGTTGTAAGGTGTACAGCATGATTTGACATATATATATGTATATCAAGTGCTTACATACATATATGTATATCAAATCATTACATTATATACCTTAAATAGGTAGGACTTATTTTAAAATATGTAGATAAATCAAAATAACTATTTGGGTAAAGAGTTTTATCTAATTAGTAGAGGCAGGGGAAGACTTTTTAAAAACTGTCAACTGTTTCACTTCTGTGCAGTTACTAAAATAGTCAAGAAATAAATGTAAGGAGGACATACTCAGCAATTCAGACATCATATTAGAGGCTAAGAGAATTCAAAGGTTTTAAGAGAAAAGGTATACACAATAAATTAAATTAAACTGTTTATATCTATTTTAAAAAAAAACAGGCTACTAAGCAAATTAATAAAATGGGCAATATTTCAGGGGAAGGACTTGGGAGCCAGTCTTCCAACTTCATGTGCAGATTCTTTGATCTGACCCAACACAAGATGTCAGCCAGCTTTGAGAGAGATCAATCTGGAAGACTTAAGAACCACGCTAAAAATCATTTTCTAGGATTAAAGTCATTCAGAAACAGTTATTTAAATACAATCAGTGATGTGTTAAATATTAATAATTATTTCTTCATTAAAAAACTTTCTAACTTTTTTGTTAAGAAACACTGTCTCATCTGCTTCAAAGTGCTTGATAATCAGGACAGAGCTGGTCCAAGGGCAAACCACCACCAATGCCAGCAGCAAGGAGAAGGTGTCACAGACAGAAAGCCAAGCTGTTAGATATACCAGGCAGGTAAATACCTGCTGGTTTGAGTTCCTTCATTAAGGTAAATGCCTCAAGGCATTACTACTGGACAAACTTCCCTAAATTCAGTTCCCACTGAAAGTGAAAGCAATGCCTAAGCATGTCTTCAAAACAACGCAATAATCCAAAAGTTCAAAGTCTATTCAGATTCTTCCCAGTTACTATAAATTAGCACCACTTTACTAAGTAGTGGATTTTATTGTTCAATGTTCAAAATTTACCTATAAGTTTATAGATTCACTAAAAACAGGGGGGAGGATTTTAAGACTGATGAGGAATATCTAAATAGGGGCTAGGTATTAAACGGTTTTAAGGAATTATTTTTTATTCGATTAGGTAAGATAATAGTATAGTAAATATGAAAAAATTCTCAATTAGAGATGAAAACTCAACTATTTATTGGGAAATGATGTGATGAATGGGATTTGCTTTAAAACAATTCAGGAAAAAAGGAGGGAAAAGGGAGAAACAGATGAAACAAAATTGGCAAAATATTGATAACTGTTGAAGTTGCTGATGGGTTCTATGGGGGAAATTTTCCACAGAAGAAAGTTTTTTAAAAAATCAGAACTTATCAATATGTATATTTTTTTAAAAAACTGTTATTTTATGCTAGTGTGTTCAAATAAATATTTCCTGGGCACTAAACTGAGTTCCTAATTTTAAAATAGCTACTGTGTTAGCTGTTAGTCACAAGCCTGAGACATGAGTTCCCATGCGATGCACTCACGCTGGTCAAATCTGGGATGCTGACGTCATCCACATCGGAAACGACGCTCCCCCTACGATTGGAGCGACTAAAATAATCAGCGGCAGAAACCTTTCGGTCAGAAAAAAATGAGATGCTTTAATAGTTAAGAAAAGAGAGAAATAAAAGATAAGAACATTGGCATATGGAGGGGGGGATTTGGAGGGAGCGGTTTGTGATGAAGTACCATGTAACAAAACAAGGAAACTGCTGCGATTTATCTTCTCAAGAAAGTAAAAAAGAAATGTAAAGGGGTTCCTAAATGAAATCACAGCTCCCTGAAATATTCTCATCATCCGTCTTAACTAGAGTTCTGCGCTACAAAGGTCCTCTACTGCCCGAGGACTGGCATCGCCCTCACCACGAGGGGCTCTAGGACAGACAGCATTTACCTAAGGCCTCTACTACGTTTCACAATTTTACAACGCATTATAGCCATCAATAGGTTAAGCACATATATCCTGAATGCAGAACTATCTGCATAGTATTTACTGCACTTTTTACCCAATTTACCCAGTTCTCTCTTTTTCAAATTCCTCAAGATCAGGAATTGCAGAACAAAATAACAAAAGAACTACACTGGCCTCTTTCTGGTTCCCCAGACACACCTAGCCTCTTCCAGCCTTAGACTCGGGTACTGACCTCGGAAGCTCTTCTCCCAGCTCTTCAAGTGTCAGCTCAAAGGTCACCTCGCTTGGAGAAGCCTCCTCTGATCACCCCATGCAAAGGGACACACCAGACACACACCACTCAGTGTCCTCTATCATATCACCTGCTTGTCCTCTTCTTTCTCTTTTCCTTTCCTGGGTTCTCTCTTTTTGTCCCTTTCTTTACCAGTTTATTTTCTATTTCCTTCACAAGGATATAAGCCCCATGAAGTCCGAAATCTGGTCTGTGTGGCTTACCACATTATTCCCAGCACTAAATATAGAATAGGTACTCCCTCCATAAACATTTGTTGAATTAATAAATAATGATTTTTTAAAAATCTCATTCATCAGCTATTCCTTACCTCAACTCTAACTACCTTGCTCAAAAACTCTTCCCTTCCAGAAAGGAGTCTGGAAGCCCATCCACAGAGATGTCTTCTTTAGGGCTTAGAAATAAGAATTTTGCTAAAAGCTGATATGATTAAGCAATGGTATGTTTGTTCACAGTAACAGTAATACAACTTTGATTTATATCTATCTAATAATATATGGGTACCCACTGTCAGAATTTTAATAGTTATTTAATCCATATATTAAGCTTACCCACAAAGACAGTCATTACATCCTCGTTGTACAAATAAAGAAATCGTTATTAACACAACTAAGAGGTTGTAGAAATGGTTCAGATCCGAGGCATCATTATTTCAGAGCCCCTGCCCTTTTCACTCCAGCACTTTCCGAGGAGCCCTCAGGTGTCGTGGACTTCTCTTCTCCTCAGCTGTGAGTATGAGCATTAACTGGCTTGCCATATGTGGCTGGACCACAACTGTCTTAATTAGATCACTGAATTTCTGGCAATGAAGCTCGCAAACTCTTGGTGTTCCTCTTCATGAAAACTTTGGGTTTACAATCTTTCATAAAACATGGCTTGTACTAAATGACTTTCTATTTTTGTTAAAGGAATTATAACCTCTTATTTATTGGGCTTTTTTTTCTCACTCTAAGCTGACATACCATCCTCACCAATGTAATTTTTTAATCAGTTTTTAAGTATAGCAAAAATGTCATCAGCTCTCTATGAAATTTCTTGCTTCATCAAAAGAATAACCTGAAATTATATAATCTGTATTCTAACATAGGTATTTATTACCTCTACAATTGAATTCTAATGAGAAAATTTTAAATTGTGCCATCAGCAACTCTTAAAAAATTCACACGCCTTAAAAGATGTATAAAATGGTTAAATTTAAATACACAGTGAGGAAAACAACTAATAAATGGCAGCATTATTTGTAATCCATAGTAATGAGTTTTAAACAATGTGGAAACATTAATTTTGCTTGAGAAAAAAAATTTTGGTGAATTGTACACACACATGCACATGCATAAAACAGCAACAAAGAATAAAAAGTGAAAATCTTAAGTACACAACAACTAGCATATAAGACGTGTTACCAGGAAAGCTTACATAGCCCATGGAGAATATACATTCTCAGGAATACATTTCTGAAGGCAAATTATTCATATAAACTAAATTTGAAGATAATACTCATTTTGCAAGTGCAAATTCCATTTTTCAACCAACTTCATGTGATCACACAGTGCTGCAGTTCTACAACTTATTGTACATGTTTGCATGCAAACCACGCTCACCACACTCTCCCTTCGCCCACGACTGGCTCGACCAGAAGACGCGACGCTTGCAGTGTCATCGTCGATAAACTACAGATAGTAAAAGCAGATAATGAAAAGGATGCAATTTCACTACAGGTCTTGCCTGACTGTGAGCACACTAAGTAAGGCTTTGGGAAGCACACAAATACTCTCTATGAGCATGAAAATCGGCACCATCTGCTATGCACCATTTAACCAAAAAGCTGTTTCAAGCCGTAATGAATGAATAAAAATCAAAAGACATTTTCAAAAAGTACAAAGAATAAAACAGTAATTTATCTTTTATTTAAGTTAAATTAAAGGAAAAAGAGGGGGGAGCACAAGTATACTAGCTAAAACCAGCGAGGGACTTTATGCTTTTTAAACCTCTAGGCCCTCTGGGATCCTATCAGGGTCAATAAATGCATTTAATGTTTTAGTTTGAGAGAGAAAATAAAAGAATCTTCCTAAGTGAAATAATATAAGTCAAAGACAGAATTTCCTACCAGCAAGGACACTGAAACGATGATTCATATTTTCCTTTCTTTATTCCTATGCAACAGGTGGAGACATTTCTAACAACACCCTACAGTGTTCCTCCTGTTTCACCAGCAGTGGAAGACTCATTTTCAGTATGTGTAGGTTACCTCCATTCTGACATCACTAAGAAACCATTCTGGCATCACTAGGATAATAACTCTGAGCCCAGCACACAAGGACAAGATTCTATACTTGATTGAAAATATTACTATAATTTTGTTTGCAAGGGACCATCACAGTTGGAACATTAAAAATGCCAAGTGGAATTTTATTCCCAGGTGGGTTAAAGTAAACTTTCTATCTATGTAAAAAAAGCCTTTATCTCCTTAAACGTCCCTGTAATAATTTTTCATTAACTATAAGAGTGGAATTCTTGATAAATGCCCCTTGGAAATAGCAGGAGAACTGGGCCAAACATATATGTAAAAGAAAGTCCACACAGCTCACCTATCCCATTCCACGAAGTAACCTATGCTGACCATTAAGAAACTGCTTAATAATTTCTCCAATTTTGACACTGTCAAGAATAACAAGGTTGTTCCTAAAGTCATCATCTGTTACTGAAAATGTAAATATAGTCTTTTTGGTGGGTAATATGGCTCGCTCTCTCTCTCTCTCCATATATATATATATATATATATATATATATATATATATACACACACACATACATATATACTAATTAAAATGTATATACTCTTTTATCTCCATCAGTTCATGATTAGCAAGTTACCTTGCAGATCTACTCATATAAGTACACAAAAGTATACTTATATAAGCATGTTCATTGTACAAAGTGTCTGTAGTAGAAAAAAATCTGACAACCTAAATGTCCATCACGAAGGGAGTTATTTTTCAAGTGTACAGCCTACACAGTAATGGAATGATACACTGCCATTTAAAAAAAAAACACACAACTGTGCTGACATAAAATTATCTCCAAGAGGCATTCATTATGGGACATGGTTTACTTTTTAAAATCCTTTATTTATTATTATTTCTTTTGTAAATCTTTTAAATGTCAAAAAAATGAAATAAATCTTTATGTACTGATTTGAAAAGATACATTGAGTAAAGAAAACAAGTTGAGGACCATTATGTGTATGAATTATTAACATACTGTTCAAATACAGGATACTCGTATATACATAAAATACCTCTGAAAGGATATACAAGAATGGAGGTCACATTTGGGGAATGGAAATAGGGGGAAAGTGTTAGAGGATTTTTACCTTGCACTTTCCTTAAGCTAATACTATTTTCATAAATTAAAAAAAGTTTTAATACTTCAGAAAAATTGGGTGATTAAAATGGTCCCAGTTTTGTTTTTTAGGCAACAATTTGTTAAAGTCAACTTGTTTTATTTCTTCTCCTTCCACTCCACTGCCTGAAACACTGGCAAGCAAGTGAAATGGTTCAACGTAGGAAGCAGAGAAGAAAAGGAGAAAAGGAGAAAGGGAAAGGACAGGGCAGCCAACTCATACCCTGAATTACCACCACTGTACAGACAAGAAGTTCCACACAAATGACACATATAAATTTTTTAAAAATTCTAATGGCACTGGTTCCAGGCTCATTAAAGAAATTACATGCTACGTTATCTTCACACAGAAACTACCAATTAGGATAAATTAGTACCTGAGTTTGTGTACTGAAGGAAAACATTAACCATGCACAAAAGAGTGAAACACCACATCCTCAGTGGTCTAAACTGTGAGTACAGATTAATGAAACAACCAAAAGTGTCTATAAATCATGCAAAGAGATGAGACAGCTCACCACAGGACTGCTTCGGGCTGAACTTGTTCTTGATGAGTAATAACTGTATTCAGACGGCTATAAAGTTTCCCAGAAGAACAGTTTTACAATAATGATCAGCTCCTTGCCCAGCTGGGAATACACTAGTGACCCTGACCTAACTTACCTTGGCTCCCAGGTGAAGGTAACTGTTACTTCTTGTCCTGGAACTCTGCCTCACCCCCACCCTCAAAGTCCACTAGCCCATGGCAGGAGGGAGAGGGGAGAAAGGGGATGCCCAAGAAGCACTATTTTCATCCCCTGCCTGAGGACTAATGAGCAAGAGAAGAGGTTTCTCTGCTTATGTTGCCCTCACACTTTAAGACTGGACTTCCAGCAGGTGCTTTCTCACAGCTTGGGTGAGAGTCACAATTGGCAAGCTGATGGGTCACAGTTTGTAGAGTAATTACAGGTCAGATCAAATGGCTTTTTCTTTGTTAGGAAACTGTGCCCACCTACACATCACCCTCCTCACCACCTCCCCTGGTTAGACTTACAGTGCGAGAACCGTAAGGGTTATATAATCCACCATCATACAATGATACCTAAAGAACAAAGGAAATACCATTTATCAATCCAGCATCGAAGTTATTTTGAAAACTTCTTTGCACTACTCAGTTCCAAAAAAAGTTTTGAAGAATGGTGTAAGTGTACAGCCTCCCAAGGTTGATAACACTCATTTATATATGCATAAATTCCTGCATCAGTCTCATTAAAACTTCAAGCTCATATTTCATTTAAAAAGCACTATTGGTTACAGCATTTCCTTTCATCATCATGTTATCACATTAGGAGAACTAACATTTATGAATTTATTCTCTAAAAGAGGAAACAGAACAGAAAAGAAAGTGAAGTACAGAAAGCATTCTGCCCACTGTCACGACAAAATTAAGTACAAACCCTCAGGTTTCCATTATACTACAACAGGCCACAACACAACAAACAGCTTAAAAGCAACCAACTCACAACTCGCACATGACACAGAGCTATTGTTTTTGCTTTCTAGCCAGCTAGCTTCATCAGAACTTAGAATTAACATGGCCGAAGCCACAGCTGTCCCTCTAAAAACTGGGACGTCCCATGCATGGGCAGCCATCTCACAAAAGTACGCAAGTGTAGTGGAATCCATGCAAAAATAGCTCCTCTATAGGAAGTCAGTTCTAAGCAAGGGCCTCCCAACAGCCAGCAGTATCTACCACTGCGAAGAGAATATGCTTAGTTTTGCCACCCTAAAGTTTTGTATTTGCAGCACAGGCAACACATTCTGCAGTACACATAGCACTAAAGCCATGTGTCCTTGACTGTTTGGGAGGAAAGATGTCAAGGCAGAGTCAGCACCATGACAATGGCCCCACCAGGGGTACACACGTTGGAAGAGGAGAATACAAACCAGACTGGCACTTCTCAGCAGACCAGAATTTGCAATAGGGGAGGCCTATGGAAAAAGTGCATGATTTAACCCAAAGAAAAGCAACTGGTAGCTCTGAATGCAACACACTCCTCAGAAAGTACTAACCCTATTAATCTTAGATGTCGCCAGAGGGTCGCTGTACAGGGAAGAAGACTGCTAAGAAACAAAAAGAAAGCAAATTAAGCCAAAAAAAAAAAAAAAAAAAAAAAAAAAAAGGAGAACTGGTCTCACCATCATAAGAGCAGAAGACCTACATTTATTTTATACTCCATAATTCATTAGCATTTCCCAAGTATTTAAGGTAGTTAAATGACACATAAAGTGAGAAAAAAATTGTTAGACATCCTTTGAATACCAATTCTAAGGGATAAGAAAGAAAAACACCTGAAAGAGTTTTCAAAAAATGTGTTTAAGTCCTACTAGTCTTTGAGGATTAATAGTAGGAGATGGGATGGCCATCTGAGAAAACACTCGGGACAAAGGGGCCATGGCTCAGGGAGTGTGGCAAACAGTGGCCACATCCCAGTCCCCAGCAGCTCCTGTGACTTACAATGATTATTGGGGAAATGAGCTCTGAGTTACTGCTAAAGATACTTTCCCAGATAGACCAAAAATCTGTATTTCAAAAACAAACCATAGACAAAGTGCCTTAGTTTAGTCAGGTAAATTGTACTGATCACGAGTCCACACAATAACAAGGCATGGCATTTTTTCAAAATAAATCTTTTTCCTGATGTCATCTGAAGACACAATTTTCACTTCTTTTTTTACCAAGCCCAGTTAGACATGGAGAATAAGAGTATATAAGTTATGTGTGTAGGTTTTGACAAGTGAATTATTTTAAATGTACTGTGTGCCATATATTTAATATTTTTTAAATGTATGGTGTGCCAAATGTCTTGTAAAAACAAGAGATTCTAACATTACACAAATAATTACATTCTTCTCATCCCATTTATAAATTTTTACATGCAAGTTTTTATTAAAAGGGCATACACTGTGATGTGTATGAATACCTACAACTTATTCTGAAATGCACCTCCCCAAAAAAGATGGACTGATGGATGAAGAGAGGGACAGATAGGTAATTATATGATAAAGAAAATACAGTAAAATGCTAATGGTAGAATGTGAGTAGTAGGTACGTGGATGGTTACTATACAGTTCTTTGAAGTTTTTTGTATGTTAAATATTTTTATTAAAAAAATTGGAAAAAAGTACTCATTTATAAACATGGTGGTGATTCAATAGTTCTCATCTTTACAGATAAACTCACACAGACTATATGAATTCAGTTATCACAAACTAGTATAAACACAGCCATTCACAGATTAGTTCTAACTAGTCAGAATGCAAAATAGGGGATTAGAAATGTGTTAATGTTGGATAAAACAACAAAGCCAAAAAACTTGCGACAAACCCGAGTATAGTAGGCAGAGGTGGGTTTGCTGCTATAGTTTCTAAGACTGCTATAGTTTCTCTGGTCAAAGTAGAGGCCACTCTGTAAAAAGCAAAATTAAACACAGTTTTCTTAGATTAAATGTTGTTAACCTAACAGCACACAAAGTCAAAATCTGATATTGCCAAAAGCCTTCTCCTCCAAAACAATGACTTTAAAGCATTGAATCATATTAAGTAAAAATCAAAATAACAACTATTTCAAGTCTCTCTAAAAAGACTAATATTAAAGGTGAACTGTTTTCAAGCCAAGTCATTACCAATTTTTTTACTTTAAAACCAAGAGTATAAAACCTCAAACAACATGGAATGGAAATAGTAAGGGATTTATTCTCATGTCATACTTAGAAATGACCTAGAAAAGTCCAGGAAAAATGAATAATTGTCATTTTTATAGTACATTTGGCAATGCCACAGAAATTATTAAATGGTTCTTTTTTTCTAAACTCCTCCTAATTCCACTCTTTATCAACATAAACTGATCAAATTAAATTACCAAAGAGAGAGTATAAGCATGCACTAAATATGGTTTGGTCAAAAACATCCATGGCAGGTTCATCTTCACCACATCAAAAACAATTTTATATATTGGGATTGCTTGTGGGGGAAAAATCATCTACAAAATTCCAGCCATCTTTTTACTCCAGGTTAAGGAAATTCAGACAATCCCTCACTGAGAGACTGCTCCTCCACTGCTGACACTATCGAACCAGAACATCCCCACTCCCACCCCACCCCTGCCACTCCTGGCCCTGCCTTTCTGCACCACACCCTCCACGAGGCACTGTGACTCACCTCTCCCCAGAGCTCCCAATACTTCCCCCTCCAGGACCTCTCACTAATGTCCTCTCCATTCATCCTTTCCCCCTTCTTCACTTCTACCAGCCGAAGACCCCCAGCCCTCTCTCCACCTCAGCGATGGTCAGAGCCCCTCTCACAGGAACCGTAAGTGAGCAGGGAGCTTGGGGCTGCACGTAACCTGTCACTGCTGTAGCAACCTAACAGGAAAGAGGTGTTCCCAGCATCCCAAATGGGCATTCTACGCATTTTTCCCTCCACAGAAATGTTGTTCAGCAAGGTCTGCCAGAATGAAGAGCACTATTAGTTCTGCAGTTTAATTATAAGTTAAAGAGTTTTCTGCAAGACAGCATGGGAACTCTGCCATCACATACTTCATTGTTTGTACTAGAAAATTAATTTCAAGTTCCCAAAATTCGATCTATAAACAAACATTCGGAATGAAACCTATATGTGAGTTTGATACTGCCTATAATATCAAAATTAAATCAATTCAAATTTCTAAAATAAGGATAAGAATCCTACTAAACCTATTCTGAAGGCATATTCCTCCAAAGGACAGTTCATAAATAAAAATACGTTGTTAACAAAGATCATGTGACACTTTCCTAATTCTAGCCACTGGGATTAGCATATATTAACTTGATATCAAATCTTGTAAATAAAAACGAAATTATTTTTAAATAACTTTCTCATAAATCGTGTTTCAGTGTATTATCAAGTTTCAATAATGTCTTAGAAGCACACCAACACAATCATAATTCTTAAGTTCCCTAAAAGTAATCAGTGAATTTTACAGCCACACGTGATACAGTGATGAGACACAACAGAACTAACCAGTGGGTCTTTATGAGAACCAGAAGATCTCTTCTTCATTCCATAAGAGTGACTGTAAGAATGATTCTGGAAGTAAATAGCTGAAGTTAACTTTAATGACCATACAGTGAAATTTTAAACGTAATTTAATCAAGATCATCTTAAAATCATACACAGAAAGGTCCGTGTGAGATAGAGAGTAGTCTACATGCACTCTATTTCCATCTGTTAGTAAGTGACTCACTGCACCTGGCTGGCTAAGATACACAGCCTCTCTACACACCTGCATTCCCCTCCACCTCCCCATGGCATCCAGCTCAGGGTCTAGTCAACTAGAAAACTTAAATTAGGACTCTGACCCAGGCGGAATATTTGTGGGAACCTTCACCCTACACCTCATTTGAGTCTATCTTCTTTATGGGGGACAAGAGAGTCCACTTTCTTCCACAGTCTTCCTTACCTAAAGGCCAAAAAGCCATCCTTTGCATCAACCAAAACAAGACTGAGAGAACAAAGAATGTAACACTGAACTGCCCGAGACAGTACTCTTAGCCCAAGTTAGTGGTCCCACAGCAAGTGCTGCTCAGAGGGAAACAGCCAACATGGTACACACTGCCCTGAGCAGCAGCAGCAGCATTATTAGACAGTAACCTGACATGCAAGTCCTTTGAAGAAAGCACTGTCTCAATACATAACTTCTCCAAGCAGTACAGAGCCAAATGTATGTGAGGGGATACAGGACAGCAACACTACTCAACAGGTCAAGGGTAGACAAGAAATCCAATCTAGGTATGCTCGCCAAAATGAGGCAGTGTGGCCAGAAGTGTCCTACCTATCAACAGACTGCTCTAGGCAAATCATCTGACATGCACACCTAGATCCTGAATCAATGATTATAAGCTTACTTTCCTTGTTGAAAATGCACATGCTTTCTTTTATACATTATCCTGGACATTTAAGGGCTGTCTCTATGGTCTAGAAACTCAGGCATTCTATTGACATACTAACCCCCAAAAAACATGTTTTAACTAAACTTCCTTGGCCAAAATGATGCACCATAAAAAACAAACCAAGAAAAAAAATGAGTGGACATAAGTGATGTTTCAGATGTCATTTGTCACTGCTGGATGCTTTCTGTTTAGCAACTTCACACTTGCTATCCTGTGACCCAGGACATGAAACACAGTAGGGCCTGCACTGTCGTAGTTCAGTGTGTATCAAAACACTGCTACAAGCGGGGCTTCCAGGGCAATGAGTATGTGTCAGCTGGGTAGCTCATCATTTTAAGAAAAGAGATTACTACCAGTCTTAGTCCTGAATAGAGAAGCAAAAAATTTTTATATGATCCTGAAATTCTAAGAGAAAAATTATTCAAATGTTAAGTTGTGCTACAAATGCAGAACAACAGATTCTGCTTTATTAGTCACACATTTCACCATCAAATCTGTGAAAGAGTTAGTCTTAATCTACGACTAACATCATCAGGTGTTTACAAAGTAAAACTCTACACTTAACACAAAGACATGCATTACATACTAATGATGAAAATCTTGATGATCTATCCTTGACAGCATCATACTGGATTTCAGAAAAAGGTGGAAGTTGATTGTATTTCCAAAACCAGAAATATAAAGAGGAGAAAAAGTAAAAATTAAAAAAAAAACTATTAAAAACCCAGCACTATTTTAATAGCCCAGTTATTGCAGAAACCCTCCAAAATATATTCTATAAGTAAAAGGCAAGCAATAAAGAGTGTTACTACATGTATAAAAAAATCTTGTTTATCCAAATTTTATAAAGTGCCTAAAGGTATGCATTTGGTCGTAAATAATGTGCAATGGTAAAATGTCACCGTGTTGAATGACATTTCCCTGAAAATAAAGTTCTTTCTCTATAGAAATTTCACTTTCATCTTTCTTCAGTTAACAAAATATCCTTTAAAAAAAAAAAGACCAAAACATGTATTATTCAAGCCACACATTCTTGCATGAAATAAGTTCACTGAAGAGAATGGTAATGTCTTATTTCTTCTCATCCTCTCTTAATACCAAGGGCATTTTGCAAAGGCACAGGATTTAACAAGCTGTACTGAAATGGAGCTATTTTGATTTTCCTTTTCCAAATACAATGCAGAGCTCAGCTGGTTAAAAAAATTTGCTGAATCTGGTAGGGAAATCCATTATTTGGACGCCCCAATTGCTACTAGAACAACTGGATAAACAAAAAGAATCCCCCTAACACACACCAGTTAGTATTTCTGTTGTTTAAAAACAAATGATTCATCAAAGGAGGGAGAACTGAAAACATCAGAGGCTCCAGCTAACCAAAACATTTAGAAGTTTGCTGCTATAATCTATTAAAAACAATGTTTAACTCTCAGAAAAAGATGCCTCAAAGTTTTCATTTGGAAATAAAATTTGTTAAAAGTGCAAAAACAGATTATGGAAACAAAATTCAAAGTGCTAATTTCTGTTATAATGTACCTATTACTCAAGCCCCCAGAACTCTGTGAGTCAACAGTGAATGCACAATACCAAAGTTGCACATCTTTCTGGGCTACACACCATGATGTCTTTCCTTTTGGGTGTACTGGCTCTGCTCCAGTGTGTCCCAGTTATGTCCTTTGATGGGTTCGTCCATGGAATTAAACAGTAGTGAATGACAAAACACAAAGCCGGCAAGCGTATTAAAATTAAATTCATTAAAATTATACTAAGGCCATTGATACATAAATAGGAACTGATATAAACAATAGAAAAAAACCCCACCAGTGAAAAACTGCAGTGTATCCCTACTGCTCTGATGCAAGATCACCTCATTTTCTAATTTTGGACCTCTACCTTATAGTCTTCTTGTATTTCATTATATAAAGTAGTGACCAAGCATTTATAAGATTTTTTTTTTTAATGGCAGATTTTTTTTTTTAAAAGAAACAGATTCTCTCCATTCTAAACTCATGGTTTTGATTTAATTTTCCTTCCCCAAATCTGCCATTCACAATCTTGAACTATCTTTGCTCTCTTTATTTTTATACAGATTCTCTATAGCACTGATACCATCTCCAGCCCAAATAGCTTCTGGCAGGATACCTTTAAAGAAAGTAGTACCTGAAAGTTAATCTCACAAAAGGAAAGATCAAAGTCCTAGGAACGTGGCATAAAACCATAAATACACCTGTTTCATATCCAGGTACTATTAAACTTCATATACCAAATACAAGGTCCGGAAGTGTTAGACGTTTAAATATACAGCTCATAAGTTTAAAAATATAAACTGGCAGAAAAATACCAAAACCCCCAAATAATACAGCAAACACCAATAAAATTTAGGTGAGTGTTTTAAGCCATCACATTTGTTTTTACAGAGAACAAAAGCTGTCAACTTATTCAGTTTAATGTAGATGGTAAAGTTATTTTAAAAAGTAAATAATCTGACGAAAACTTAGAACTCCCAGTATTATTTAATTGAAAGAAAAAAAGAAAAAACATATCTCAATTAAATTTCTTTTAAGCAATGTTATTGTGAGCTTTCAGATTTATTTCCAGGTGTCTAAATATTTAAAGTGTGCTAAACGTACACTCAGACACAGTAAAGTACAAATGTCTCCTCTACAGTGTAAAATTTTTATTAATCTTTAAGTTCACATACTGATTTTTTTTAATATTAGGAGCTTTACTCTTTTACCCATAATAGCAAATTTTCATAATCATCATAATGAAATAAAATACGGTGAGAGTTCTAGTTATACCTTAAATTTATTTAATGATATAATTTACATAAAAGGAAAATCAACCTCATTACTTTATAGATACACTGGGTAAATAATTCCTTATTTATTCAATTTCAGATTTCTTTTTTGTTTGTTTGCAGATTTGTTTTAAAGGCTCCAAAAAAAGGTTGAACTTGGATGGCTATACCATCAGGTTAAGTAATATATAATCAAGTTTCCCACACAAATTTACAAATAACCAGCTTGATAACAACTGTCTGAAATATCACACTATGAACACTGCAATGAAAAGTAAAGGGAAAAGCCATACATTTTTAAAAAGAGGGGAGATGGGATTATTGTCAAAGCCCTCAAGACTCAACTTTCAAGCTTTGTTTGACTAACACCCTGTATAATTCTTTTCAAAGTACTTAAAGAGAAAAAACCAAAACATCTCCAGGGAGAAGCGTGACAAATCCATTACTTAAAGTTTTTCTCCTGAAAAATTATTCTTAAACTACTGATTAGATTTCCATAAAGGATTTTTAATATTCTTATAAATCTATACTTTTATAATTAGTCGACATATTTATGATTCAAGAACGAGTTTACTAACTTACTCTAAAAAGACAGTAGATTACATTCACCAATAAGAAATGTAACCAGAGCAAAAGACTATTTAAGAACACAAGCACATCAATAACTAGTACATCAGAACACACTCAGTTTATTGTAGTGTATTTTCATATACTATATAGGATAGGAAGAAACAAGTAGACTTCGGAAAAATTAACAAATATTGACCTTCACAAGAAAGATAATTTCACCGATGAAAAATCTAGATGTAAATATATAAACAATATTATCAATGTGCAAATTAAAAGTACTGTTTTAAGGTCTAAAGCACAATTCCTCAAGAAGAGAGAGATCAGTGTCTTGGCACAACAAACAAGACTTTAATAAGCAACTTCTCATTAATCTTGATCTACAACAATGTATGCTAAAAATCTGGGACATACTACAAAATGTCAATCAAAATGTTGAAGCATGATAATTTCTATAAATATGACAAGACAGGCATTTTTAAAATCAGCAGCTCAGTTTCTCCATGTCATAAAACTATAATCAGTCACTCAAACCCCAAAATAATAAAGTTTATTTATTTAATAAATTGTCATTTTAAAAAATATGAAAGTAGGAAAAATCTGAAAGTTAGAACCACGCAGATGTTATTCTGTAAAATCAACCTTATTATTTTGTGATGATTTTCCAAAATCAAAGGTCTTTTTATAGAAAAAGAGTAAATATATATGTTAATAGATGAAAATTACAATGATTTTAGAACTGATTTATTTTTAGCCATAATTTGAGAGACAGCATCACTTTCCAATGAAAGGACTTTGTCACTACTTTGTATTTTTTAAAAAAAGGCAGAGATATATACGTTGTCACACTGCTCAGCCAATGTGTTGCAGAAAGATCAATACATACAACATTTGAAATCGAGGTGTAAATAACTTAAAATACCAACCCTGTGACTGCCAAAACTTCGAATGGACAATGTATCCTCAACTCCCTGATAAAAATAAAAACAAACATAGTAAAGGCCTGTGGGTGACTACAGGTGATGAGGAAAAGTACTAGAGGCAAGTTTGTAGGTTATTACAAACCAGATAAGGACGACGATGACTGGACCGGTGGGAATACCTGGCCCTTTCCGAATCTTCCTGGTAAAGGAGAAAGTACATGGAGAGTTAATCACTGAACAGAGGGCTGTCTATCAGAACAACCGAGCAAAGAACAATCAGTTAAGAGCACAGCAGCACCTTCACTACAGCAAGCAGCTGTGGACCACTCAAGCTCAAATGCGGAGTTTGGGGCAGCCACATGCTTCAGGTGGAAAGAAAGCAGAAATAACCCTGGCAATGTTTTTATTTGAACAGGTTCATGTATGTCTGACCACTTGGAGAATGCAATCAACATACAACCAAGAGAGCTCACTACACCAAGGCAAAAATAAGCAAGTATGCTTAAACAGAAATGGAGGTCAGCTAAAAAGCAGACTTTCATCCATTCTTTTCATTCTGAATGTTAGTTTCTGCAAGGCAGGAAGAAATGTTTACTTTATTACGGATGTAGTTTAAAGTGACAGTGTATTGCTTTTGAAAAGATTTGGGTTATAATTCTGTGCTCAATGCAAAGAATTTCTTTTTTTTTTTCTTTCACCACTCTAACTGGAAGAGAAAAAAAACAACTAAATGAAATAGCCTCTGTATCTTGTTAATATGAAAAACTACTTATAATTAAAAGAAATTGAATAAAGAGTTCATAATGTTATCCCTTATGAAGATTGTAAAAAATAATAAAGAAAAAAAATTGACCACAGACTAACAGCTGACTAAATTAAATGTAACTCTAAACTTGTCCACATTCAGCTAATAGCACTGGAGCATTAAGTACTGAGTCAGGTGACATTAAATGACTAGTCCCTAGAACCTAACCAACTGTAATTCTGATCTTTCAGAATTTCAAAGTCCAAAGTGTTCAGGTAATTTGCATTGACTAAGAATCTACACACAACCATCCAACTGGGTTCACAGTTAATCAACACTGCTTTTTCCAAAATGAATCAATACTTCAACACCCCATGACAAAACAGCATGATTATTACACAAGTGGAACAAAAATATGTGGCTATGTCTGACCATTCATTTCAAATACAGAAACAGCAATTCAACTGAAACACCACAATTTAATGCTTTATTTTGGTCATGATCTTTGAGTATAATTCCAAAAGAACTCCTGGTTGTCATCTGCTGTGTACATAGATGCATTTGATCAAATCTGTTCAGAAGTCTGTTGTAAGCATCAGTATGATTCAATGATTCAATATCCAATATAGTGCTCTGATCTTTAGGAATTCGTTATTGATTTACATTTTTTTGTTACGTAATAGACACATGTAAGAAGCCAAGCAAATTTCTTCCCTTTCTTTGACTATCAGATGTTATATATACCACAAAAGCTCGGGGGGGCATGTGTGCTAGCCCAGCAAGGTAGATACAGTTTATTTAGTGGTAACCAGTTCTATGCTACTTTGCTTGGTTACCTTCAGGAGCCTCGTGCTACAAAAGCAAGTTAATTCTACATGCCCCTGCCAGTATTATTTGGGATACTAGGGTGACATACACGGTTTAATATTCAATCTTCCCTTTATTCTATCCTATCTTTTCATTCCACCTACCACACAAGAGCATTTTTTAAAAACCTACTTCTAAAGAGCATATCCCATTAAAGATGTAGTAAAGACAAATGAATTCATATTTAGTCTCAATTATGTCTATTATAAAAATAATTCTAAATAACAATATCTTATTAAGTATTGATATACCTCCATGTTTACACAGCTTTTCTTTTTAGCTCCATTTAAAAAAGTGGTCTAAAAAGACTTCAGAAAACTACAGAATAAAATGTAAATTCCATACAGGCCAGTCAACTTAAACCAAGAGAATATAGTTTATTCCATAATCATAAACTACATCTTAAGCCAGCACTATCCAACAGAACGCTCTGTGACAATGGAAATGTTCTACGTTTGTGCTGTCTAATATGGTAGCCACTAGCCACATGTGACTACTGAGCACTTGAATGCTGGAAGTGCAACTGAGGAACTAAATTTTTATTTTAATCAATTCAAATCTAAATCTAATTACCCAAAATGGCTAGTGGCTAATGTACAAATAGTAAGGCAACCTCAAAGCAAATTTTTACTACACCAAAAAAGACCCAAGGCACATATTTTACTAAAAGTCTGCCATGTAGCACCACGCCTACATAGAAAGGCAGGTTTTTAGGTAGTTTTTAAGTACTCCCCCTACCGTGAATACTTCTGCATAGTGGCAAATACGAAGAAACAGAAGGCAACCCTTGTATAAAAAGACCCCGGCACCAACCCTAGAATTATTTTTAAGAGCTAGAAGGGTCCTGAGAGATCACCCTTCATTTTACAGTATAGAAAACTACAGCACAAAAAGACTAGGAATCAATAAAGTCAGAAAGCTGGGACTAGCATTCAGACCTTCTGACTCACCAAGACCACTGAACCAATGAAGACACTGTATTACAAAGGCTAAATCCAGACTGATTACATTGGAAGAATATGAAGAAAATGTCAAGGTATCATGGTTTTTACTCAGTGCTTTCTCCTTCTCTGGAATAACAAAAGGCTTTATTTCCCAAGATTTCTAAAGTAGTATTTAAATTGGCAATCGGCTTTTCTTGAATTAATAGCACCAGAGGCCAATAGATAAAATGTCAGCAAACTGTGTTTTTGGGTACAAATTACAAGACAGAGTACTCCTCTCTTCCATAGTCAGGAGAACAAAACATTTTCATTGTCCTAGGAGACCTTATAAGTATAAAGGATCCAAAGCTGAATAAACAGGACAATGCCTTAAAAGATGGATGTGTATTTGGTAAGGCTTTCTGGAAAATTATGTTTTGATACATTTAAATTAAATTAATGGAAATGAAACATAATCTGTTTTTAAAAGTTCACTGAAAGAGAGAACAAAGGAGTTTTATTAAAAAAAAAAAAAAAAAAAAAGCCCACAGCCCTGTGAATACAACCAGCCATCTTCTCTGTCAACAAATAATACTTAATTCAAGTCTGGAGCCATTCCCTCAGTTTTGGTTTTTGGGGTTTTGTTTTTTTGTTTTTTGGGTTTGGGGGGGGGTTTTTAGGGTTGGTTTTTTTTTTATGAAGGTACTGGGGATTGAACTCAGGACCTCATGCATGCTAAGCATGCACTCTACCACTGAACTCTGTCCCCCCATCACCTCAGTTTTAAATTAGAAAACTTCAGAAACTGCATTTACTCTTTCAGGTCATCAACATGCCACTGATTCAGCCATCCAGTTTAAAAACAGAAGCACTGGCTAATCTAAGACTATTTGGAGGCCCAGAAAGACATAGGGTCTTTTCTTCTTGAGCCTTTCACCTTCCAATCCATTATTAGCATGTGTGGCACTCTCTCATATCTCCAAATTCTGGCTCTGCCAATGCCTGAGCAAGTTGTTTACTTCACCAGTCCTTTATCACCTATTTGTAAAATGGAGATAGTGTACCTATCTCATAATGAGAAATGAGCACATATGTAAAATGCACTAGCGCAGCGTCGGCATACAGATATGCACTCAAAGTCAGCTTCATTCCTGAGCCTCACCCCTTTGTGTTCCCTATTCACATCCCAACATCTCACTCCCAGACAAAGAAGTACCAAAATTGGGAGAAATTTTTAATATGGGAAGATTCTTCCTTCTAATAATTGACAGTCCAATTATTTGTGTATGCATTATTCATTTTATTATAAATTTATTACTAATGTATATTTTATATTGTGACTATCACATACCAACTTCTACTACAAGCTCACAGAAAGCAGCCAAGGAGACAAGGATAAGATAAGTGAGAGGAAAAGTCAGTCTGAAAAACCAGGTGTCAGAAGGGGTTGGAGTGTTAATTATTCCCTGCTGGAAGTAAACCCCGCCTTTTCTGCATGTCCAAATCTTAGCTATTATTCAAGACCTGGGTTACTTATCACCTGCATGTTAAGCCTCTAACCCAAATTGCTGTCCCTTCCATGAAAATCTAGCACATTCACTGCTTGAACAGCACACATTTCACAGAGATAAAAAAAAAATGTCTATCTTCATGGCCTTTGAATATAGGAGTCAAACATGTGGCTTTTACATAGGCTTTTCTTCTTATTTAATGTTCTGGTTTGCCCTAAGATGTTAAAATCCTAGGCAATTTAATTTTAGAACTATAATACATAATTAGCATAAGAAATTAAACTAATATTTCTACTTTTGCAAGCAAAAATGATTGCTTTTATTCACACAAAACATTCTTAAGGCATCATCAGTAATATTAAGCCAGTTACATGCAGAACACACTTTAAATAACAATAATTAAGCTAGCTTTAGTAATGAGCAAGGACAGATTCCACTCCAAAGTAACAAACACACACACGAGGAGTCGCCCAATTTTAAGCAACCAAGTATCTTTTTTCTCTCTTTTCTCAAATACCACAATAAGATATATGATAAAGTTTTAAATTTGCAGGTCAATACAGCCATAAATATTTTAATTCTGGTTGTACCTTAAAATGCTGCTACAGAGGGAATTTGCTTATAAAAGTTGCTTGTTTAGCATCAATTAGATCTGTTTTAGGGATCATAGACTCCTTTGAGAATCTGATGATCAAAATACCTGTAGGCATTTCACATAAAGACATACATATATTCAAAACCTTGCGTGAGACTTTAAGGTTTCATGCCCCCTCCTGCAAGCCTATTCACAACCAAGCTAAGAACCTCTGCAGCAGGAGATAGCTGGGGAACTTAACAACACTGAAAAAGGTTCAAATTTAGGAATGATTCACAGTAACTAATACTCCACTGGTTGCAATTTGCTTTTGTAGCTAACACATTTGGGAGTGGTGGTAGAAGACTTGAAAAGGAACTGAGAGAACTGAAAAAATAAAATTTTCAGAGGAGATGAAAGAATGATTTGGGTCACCTCTCAATGAAGACCCTGCTGACTTAGTTTTTAGAAAGGAAGAGAGGAAGAGGGAAGGAAGGAGAGAGAAACAGAGAGGGAGAAGGGGAATGAGAGGGGGAGAGGGACAAATTTGGAAGGGAGAACAAACCCACAGAAAGAAAACATATTCATCTACTGAATCTTTCTTGGTCAGGAGCATTCCCGAGGCGAGTATGAAGCTGTAACTATAACAGAAAATGGTCAGATTCCAAGCACACACTTGGTCCACTATAGGCACAATACTCTCTGACCTTTAGGTTCAAACATGCCAAACACTCCTACTTTGCAAACTATTAGTCAATGTTTTACTTCGCAATTGCATTATTTCAGCAACTGATCACAACATGCAGGACAGGCAATCCTGGCCTACCAGCCACTTCTGAATCTGTCCCCATTTCCGATCAAAGGAAGGATGAGAGTACTACAAATGCAAAAGTTTCATAAACTAAACAGTTTCCAACATACTGCACGCTGTCAGTCTTAATCATATACATTTGCCCTGAAGAGCAATGACTGTTAATTCAAAGTTTAGTTACACATTGAAAATACAGAAAATTATTAAGCTAAATATGTTCAATAATAAAGAGATACATGTTCTTCTGTAGCTTAGAGGATTATGAATAAAACTTATACTTAATAACTGTATCCTTCTAATTTACTATAATTGTAGGAGTATAAAAGATAATATGTTGCAACATTTTCACTTCAAGCCAAGAACTGCATCCAATATTTGAAGCTATGTATGAGGTTAAAAAAATTTAGCAACATATCAACTGTTTTTGGTTTTGTTTCTGAGTTGTGACAATATGGACTCTATACACATCTCCTTAACCCATTAGCGGAAGTTCCAACACCAACCTCAAAGTGTTTAATGCTGTCCTGCAGGTTTTTTCCCCGTTCATAATAATACAACATCAGAATTATTTTTATAGGAATTTTCAGAGCTAGATTAATGCCAGAAGGAAAGAGTAAAAAAGAGTATTTGTTTCATTTTAAAGCAATCCAATTTCTAATGCCTATTTAAAAATTTTTTGTTTTTCTTTCTGATGATAGAAACATATTGAAATGTATGAACTATAGAAAAGCATAAAAACATAAAACCAATCATAATTCCACCAAAGACAAACCTAAGTATTATCAGTAATCACTTCTTTCCAGTAGTTTTTGACCTACATACGGATACTAGTTTTTCTGACACAAAACTGGAGTCCTACCAGGCTTATACTTGTCTTTTTCATTTTCTTATATGAATATTTTCCTCTATTATTAAATATGCTTACAAACTATAAGGCTATATGATTTTAGAGTTTTACTATGTAGATACCATAATGCAGTTAATCAAAATTCTAGGACATTTAGGACTACAGTAAATAACTTTGTCATCTCTAAGCCAACTTTAGCTATTATACATAAAGCACTTATAACACTATAATAACTTACAGCAAGGAAGAGCTATGCATGTGTTTGCTGTTACAATTGAAAACTAAATATTGCATTCAATTTGCTGACACAGAATGGCTTGTTAAAATACACACATCAAGTTATTCTATTCCTAGTGTTTCAAAAGGAACCAGATTTACTTCAGAAGGAAACTAGCCAAGTATTGACTCTTTTTTGAGGCTAACCGGAAATTAGGGTTACACCCCCCAAATTACCTCTTTTTGTTGTCGTTCCAGTTCTCTCATGCGGATATCTCTTGCTTCTGCTCGGGCAGCACGTTTTGCAGCCAGCCTTGCCTCTGCCTGAAAAGTAATATAAAGACTCAGCTTTATTTAAAAACCACCACCACCACCACACCTCTACACCAGCTTTGAGGATAAGGAGCAAACGGGACAGTACTTTCCAAAGAGGGTGGGGGGACAATTCAGCATCCATCAGCAGTTTGACTGACTTCAGTCAACACCTCCTACATACTCATTGCTCTCGCTAGTCCCAGAGTCTCTCCTGAAATCTGGGCCTCTACCTTCAACTGCTTGCCTTCATTACACATTCAAAACATTTCACACAATTCATTATATTTCTCCAAGCTTGGCTTTTTCCAGAATTTTCTTCCCTGTCAATTCAATCACACAAATTAGAAACTGCAGAAGCAGCCTCTATTTCATTTTGAAACACTGCCAATGTTCGGCCTCCAAGTATTGTCAATTCTCCACCATCGAGTTTCTCTCCAACCCATCTTTGCTTTCATTATGCTTACTGCTCCTGCTTGTTTCAGGAACTCTTTCCCTCTCTCTTTCAATTGAGATATAATCTACATACCATCAAATTCACTGCTTAAAAGTGCACAATTCACTGGGTTTTTAAGTATATTCACAAGGTTGCACAATCATCTCTACTATCTAATTCCAGGATATTTTCATCACCTCAGAAAGAAAACCTGTACCCACTAGCAGTCACTCCCTATTGCCCACCACCACCCCCCAACCCCAGCCCCTGGCAACCACTAATCTACTTTCTGTCTCAATGAATTTGCCTCTTCTGGACATTTCATATAATTGAATTCATACAACTGCCCCCAAACCCATCTTCCTGACTCCAGACCCTGCCCTACAATTCATCTTCTACATGGTTACAGGATTGCCAGTCTGCCTTTCAAAACACATTTCTGATCACGTCATTCACTCTGCCATGTAAAATCCTCCAGCGGCTCCCCACCACTTATGGTTAAAGCAAAAATTCCTTAGCCTAAGTACAAAGAGGAGAGAGGACAAGAAAAGCAGAAACAGAAATAAGTCCGATCTCCGCCTTATTGCCCAGGACTTACCAACCTCCACCAGCTGCCTCCATCACCCTCCATTCCTAGATTCTGCTGTGCTCCAGTGTTAAGCCTCCCTTCATAGACTGTTTGCCTGGCAGGAGGTAGTCTCCCTTCTCTCTTAATCAGTTAAAATACTACCTTCTAGGAAGACTTCCTCCAGTCCTCTTTCATAGAGTAGTACTCTATGCATGTACCCCTATTGTGGCTTATTACATTGTATTAAATGTATTACATGGTATTCAACTTACATGCTTCTGTCACCCCACAACTTCCATGTCTCAATGTCTGCTAAATAAACAAAAGACTTTTCAGGCCATGGGCCAAAGGAGCAAGAAAATGAGCCAAGGAAATAGCTTGATGTACTTCATGAAACTTAAACAGCTCTCTGGTTTCTACCTTATGGTGGTTTCCCAGGTTCTTGGCCACATTCTAACTCTGATTCAGATGCCCTCTCTGATAACTACAGTTGTTTTTTCCCATGTTATATTTGTGCTCAAGTCTAACACTAGGAAAAGACTCAGCCAATGTTTGAAGGGGGTCTACTGTGTGTAAGCAATTATACTAAGCGCCAAAAATAAGACATGACATCTCTACCCTAAAGAGGTTCACAATCTGGCCGAGGGAGATAAACACAGCACTTAAAGAGAAGGAAGCATGCAGGAAGGAGCAATGACTTTGCTGGCACGGTCTCAGCAGGCTTCTAAGAAGATGAGACAGTTTAATAGTCACTGCTTATTCAACTACCCCAATTTTGCCAATTTCCCAGTCTGTCTAAATGGTCTTTTGGTAGCAAAAACCCTGCAAAGTGAACTGAAATTGACCAACCTTAGGCTCTAAACCCTGACATGGCCAGAGCAATTAGTCTTCTCACATGAATTTTACATTGACCTCTAGCTTTAAAAAAATCTACACTCCATTTTATTTACCCCTCTGACTATGAGTGGACACCATTTTTTTTTACCATTTTGTATTTTATAGAAAAAGACTTCAAGGCTAAGTAAGCTATGCTTCAGCAGATAACAAATACATTTTAAAATTACAAAGTATCATTCTTCTGGGGAAAATTTCCAAACCTCTTTTTTTTTTTTTCAATTTATGAAAGCCATGGCAATGTGTAGGAATTTTCACTTCTACTATATATTGGCTTTGTGCTTGTAGCCTCCCTTAGAAATATATCAGTGATGCCAATTTCATCCTTCTAAGATCTGTGGCCAATTCTGCACAACCTCTGCTAAAATGGGACTTCTCTCACCCAACCTAAAGTGTAGATTATTGAAATCTACTCTCTAATATGACTTCTTGCACAACAAAAGGGGAGGGACCTAACTTCTGTGTAACAAAAAGAACATGGGCTCCAGAGCCACACAAACATCCTTCCCTTTGGAACTTAGCCAACTTTATGCAAAACTCAGATGTTACCTCCCTTGGAGATGGTACCGAGTAGGGCCACTAAACAACAAGCTTTAAAAAGATAGAGGATTTAAAACTACTTTATTTGGTTTTTTCTATACACTGCTCCCAGATGCCTGAGAGTCAGAGTAGCAAGGAGCTAACAGCGATTCCAATCTGGTAGACAAAACATGTATTCTATTTTTATACAGATATATTTTTAAATAGTTTTAAGTAGCAACACTAGCATTTCCCCCTCAGAATACAATTGCATGAAAGAGCTACTGTGGACTTGTTTTAACCTGCCCTCACAGATATAAAAAGATACAACAATAAATCCACAAGGATTTAACTAAGTTCAAAACAAAGCTGGTTAAAAAAAAATTAAACACAGAATCACCACTTGATCCAGTAACTCCACTTTGGGTACATACAGAAGAGCTGAAAGTAGGCTCAAACAGACATCTATGCACTTATGTTCACAGCAGCACTATTCACAACAGACAAAAGGTAGAAACAGCCCAAATGTCCATCAGCAGAAGAACGGATTAACAAAATGTGTTATGTACAGACAATGGAACATTATGCAGCCTTCAAAAGGTAGGACCTGTTGACACATGCTACAACATGGATAAATCTTGAAGACAACACTGTTAAGTGAAATAAGCCAGACACAAAAGGACAAATGTTGTATTCTGCTTATTCAAGTACCTAGAACAGTCAAATAGCATGGGGACAGAAAGTACAACTGGTATCCAAGGGCTAGGGGGACGAGGAAATGGAGAGTTATTACATCATGGGTACAGAGTTTCAGTAAGGATGATGCAAAAGTTCTGAAAATGGATAGTGGTAATGACTGCACAGTAATCTAAATGTACTTAATGCCACTGAAATGTATACTTAAAGATGATTAAAACAGTAAGTTTTATGTTGTTTATTTTACCACACACAAAAAAAGTTCATTTAAAAGCTGGTATACGACATGAATGAAATCAGAAGTATTTAGGAGCCTAAATCATTTAAGTATTTGTATGGTCTTCAGGTTGACATGACCCAAACTTTTAAATAAAGTTAACAGGAAAATTTAGGAACTGGAAATTCAGGTTTGTAAATTACCTGTGAAATCCAGTAGGTATTGGACCAGGTTTCTAAACATTATTCTGATCATTATGCTTTCAAATATTAGGCATGTAAAGGCTGATTAAAGGAAATAATATGTAATTGGATAGATATAGAAATGTATTCTTAGAGCAGTGAAAATGATAACACAAAAAATAAAGACATATTTAGATAGGTTTAAATTCATTTCCCATTAAGTGCTTGGGGCAAATGGAAAAATAAAGTGAAAGCAAAAATCAGAGGCTTTGATCACCCCTGGAACAAATATTTTAGATTGTGTTAAATCATAAACCTTCTAAATTCGTTGAATGTTCACTTTATCACTCAGCTGGTAACTAGGAACCATACAATCAAAAGAGGAGAACTAAACACGTACTATGTGAGCACTTCTACATTAGGGAATGTTCCTCTACCATTATAATTTTGTATTACACTGTTTTGGAATTTAAGAAAACAAAAATATGTGAGATGCAATAAAAAGATAAATACAGCTGACCCTTGAACATCATGAGTTTGAACTGTTTGTTCTGAATCTTATACACAGATTTTTTTCAATGCTAAATACAACAGTACTATATTATCCATAGATCAGAGGAATCACAAATATGAAGGGCCAACAATAAGGTACAGGCAGGTTTTTGACTGCAGGGAGGGTAGGCACCCCTAACCCCCACATTGTTCAAGAGTCAAATGCAACTCCATTTTAGAATGGGCAAAGGATTTGAATAGACATTTCTCTAAAGAAGATACACAAATGGCCAATTAGCACACAAAAAGATGCTCAACATTATTGGTCATTGGGGAAATGCAAACCAAAATCACATTGAGATATCATTTCATACCTATTAGGATGGCTATAATTTTTTTTAAAAAATTAATGTAAAATGACTAGCATTGGCAAGGATGTGGAAAAGTCAGAACACATTTCTGGTGGAGATGTAAAATGGTGCACCTGCTACCGAAAACAGTTTAGCAGTTCCTCAAAACGTTAAACACAGTCATAAGACCATCTCGAGTTATGTACCTAAGGGAAATGAAAACATATGTTCACACAAAAATCTGTACATAAATTTTCGTAGCAGCATTATTCACAATAGCCCCCAAAATGGAAACCACCCAAATGTTCATCAACTGATGAATAGATAAACAAAATGTGGTATCATCCGCAGAATGGAATATTATTCAGTCATAAAAAGGAACGAAGTACTGATATAGGTTACAACATGGGTGAGCCCTAAAAACACTATGATAAGTGAAAGAAGCCAGACAAAAAAGGCCACAAATTACATGGATTTCATTTATATGTCCAGAATAGGCAAATCCAGGGACAGACAGTAGATTATTGACTACCATGGGCTGGAGCAAGGGGGAGAAAGATAGTGACTGCTAATAGGATGGAATTTCTTTTTGTGCTGATGAAATGTTCTGCAATTAAAAAGTAGCAATGAGGGGGGAGGGTGTAGCTCAAGTGGTAGGCTGCATGTCTAGCATGCCTGAGGTCCTGGGTTCAATCCCCAACACCTCCACTGAAAAATCAAATAAATAAATGAATCTAATTACCACCTCCCCCAACAACAAGAAAAAATTTTTTTGAAGTGGCAATGGCTGCATATCCTTCTGAATATACTAAACACCATTAACACTATGCTTTAAAATTGTAAATATTATGCTATGTGAATTCTATCTCAATTAAATTTTTTTAAATAAATAAGACAGTGCATAAAAAATATGCCTAAGTTAAATAAATAGTAAAATATGTAAAATTCCAACACAAAAATTTCAGTATATAAAATGGGAGAAAGGGAATCTCTTGCTGTAGTAAGTTTAGAAAATGCCAGGTTAAAATTTTTTTAATCGGATCTTAATACACATTACTAATCCCCAAGAAAATGATAAAATATAAAAGCATTTCTCACACTTACCTGACCACATTATTAAATAAACCCTAAGTAATTCTTCAAGGATCATGCTCCAGGGAACACATCTGGGAAATAATGATTAATCTTATGGTAGTATATCAGGACGCAATTCAAACCGTACTAATTCTGTTAAGGGGGGACTTATCTTTGCTTTTAATATTTATAAAATTAAACACTGCTTTGAGAATAATCCCCATACAATCAAAACTCAAACTTTCAAGATGGCAGGAAAGAGGAGACCTGACACTAATATTACTACCATCATTTGAGCACTTAGCAAATCTAGGTGCTTATTTTCCTTTAATCCACAAAGTAACCCCCTGAAGTATAAAAAGACTAAGTAACTTACCTAAAATTAAGTAACTGGCCAGCAAGTACTGGAACTGATATCCACAGCCTAAGAATCTGATTTCAGTTAATGCTCTTAACTATGTTGCCACAACTTATACCTTTATATCCCAAGTACAAGAACCATATCCTTAGACAAATAATCAAAGTTTACTTTGGATGAATTAGCCTATGATTTTCAATTTAACATAGATACTCTCTTTTCTATGAAACTGTACCATTCTGGCTCTCTTATTTCTTTGACCACAACTTCACCCCAAATGTAGTTAATCTTCTCCTTTTGCTATACTCAGCCTTCCCTCTCATTTTCACTCCATATTTTCAACTATCAGCCAATGAGAATGACTCAAATCTAGCATCTCAAGCTCTAACCAAAATCAAAGCCTACATTTCTAAATGTCTAGTGGATCCTTTGTAATACATTAAGAGTGAATAAAAGCAACCTCATCTTCCCCCAGTGAATACACTTTGCTTCCCTATTTTTCAATCTTCAGAAATAGAATCCTTGTCATACCTGTTGAAAACTCAAAGTCTCAGAGACTTCTACTTCCTAACCAAACCTTCTCTACAATCCCCTTTAAATTCAACCTTTAATTTCCATTCCAACAGACTCCCCCTCTTCCAAGCATGAGCCTGGAATACTTTGTGTTCTAATTCTAACTTCACTTTCTTCCTCCTCCCATCCATGCTATTCTGTATTACACACTGTTGAATTAATCTGCCTGAAACTCCAAGGAACAAACGATTGGCCATAATACATTTTATGATGTCCAATACCCAAAAACATCCTTACACTTTCATAATTTTAAATTTGGGTTCTGTTACTGCTTAAGTCAAATAAACACAGGAGAATGGGCTAAAATAAACTCACTGTGGCCCCCAGTGGCACTGCAAATCAAAAACTTAACTAAGGCCAATCCTATTATAATTATCTGTCTAGTGGTATACAAGTAAAGCAGGATCTATCTGATCCCATGGACAGTAACCCACCGTTTCCTTGGAATATATAATCCACACATTAAATTTCATTTGGAACTATCATTTGGAGGGAAAAAAGTTATATTCACTTAAAAAAACAGCAGGACTCCCTCTATTGGTTTGTTCTTCTCATCATAAGTAGGTTCAAAGTCTCTTTCATCTTTAAAAAATAAGCAAACAAAAAAAAGTCCCATCCTGTTTCAATTCTGCCTCATCTTCTCTTTACAGCCAACTTTTCTCACACCTCCCTCCTCACTCCCTACTCTCTTCAAATGACTGCATTCTGGATTCTGTCCAACCATTTCGCTGAATTGCTCACGCCAGTCACTAATGACCTCTAACTACCAAACCCAACAGAATTTTTCTGTTCTTATCTCAGTTGTCCTTTCTGGGATTCCAACATCACTGCCACTCAATTCTTTCTTACAACTCTCCTCTCTTGGCTTTCCCGCAATACTAGTCTCTCCTGGTTTTCCTCTTGACTCCCTGACCTCTCTTCCTCAGAATCCTTCATGGGCTCATTTTTCTCTGCCAGCTCCTTAATTTTTAACATAGTCAAAGCTTCCAGGCTTCATCTCACTCTTTTCACTCTATGTTCTTTCCCTGGGTGATAGCGATAGTCTGCAAATCTTTGCGTCCAACCCAGACTTTTCTCTCACAGTCCTGACCTAACTGGCTATTAAGACACTGAGGCTGTCCCGCTGGAACCTCAGATTCAGTATATCACAAACTAACTTTATAATCTTTCCCTTAAAGTTCATCTTCCTCTTTACATTCCTCATCAGCTGTCTCACTACCTAAAAACTGAAATGAAGGATCATCGTAAGTTTCTTCTTTCTTTTTTATCCTCCTTCCACATCCAGTCACTAAATCTCAACTAACTAGCTCTGTCAATTCTGTCTCTGTGCTATTTCTTCAACCCAAACTTTCTTCTCCATTCCCACTATCACTGCCTTAATTCAGACTCTCATCACCTCTCACCAAGATGACAACAAAATTTCTTGACTAGTCCTCTCCCTACCAGCCATTCTTCACACAGTGGCTAAAGCAATTATATCACAATTCAAGTCTGAAAAGGGTTTTACCCTTCAGTTGCTCCCCAACAGCTGCCAAAATCAAATTTAAACTCCTCAGCACATAAATCCCTTCCTGACTGGCCCCTATGGTCTCTCCACCATCATCTCCTCCCATCCCCACAGCTTCTCTCCAGCCAAACTGAGCTAGTTTTCTGGCAGTTTGCCACATGTTCTTAATTGCTCCATACCCCTGTGCCTGAGAACACTTAGAAAGCGATACACAAAAACCCACAAAGCAATACTGTTTATGGTGAAATATATTAGAACTTTTAAAACATGAACAGGAGGGATATCTTGTGATTTTATTACAGTGGTTCCCTATTGGAGATGGGAGAAGGGGAAATATGCCTGGGGGGTAAAATAAAGGGCCCTAAACTTGGTTTATAAGGTCTTCTCCCTTCTTTCTTATTTTTTTTAGAAAAGATCTGAAACAATTGTCTCAAAATGTTAGCATCAGTTAATGTAGATTCATGGGTACTTATGGTATGATCAAAACTTTTCTGCATTTAGTATTTTTCAAAAAGAACAGTACATGAAAAGGCACACTCAAATACCTTTAAAAGAAGGGACACCTCTAGATTTTAAACTTTTATACTACTGTGATCATGTAAGTTTTAAAGGCAAATTAAAATTTCATGATTTGACAAAAATGAACCAAACTGAGCCAAATGTGGAACTGCCAGCCTACATGTATATCCAGAATATAAAACCCATGCAACTGGCATAAGAAAGAAAAATAAGTGTACTCTGGATCTGTACAGATCATGCTTGAATTTTAAGAAATCTGAAATACAAGATTCTAGGAAAGTGAAACATTCAAGGAAAATGATTAATTCAGGTAGCTAAGACTCAGTTTACTGTGTTTAATTTTGTTTATTCTTCCATGACACTCACGCCAACTGAAACTGAGTACTGAAAGACAAATTAAGAGACATAATATTTATTGTGTTGCTATGGTTTCCAAATTAACAAATAAAAACCACTACTCAATTTCCCAGCAACTTCCCCCTAGTAGAAAACCAAAGGTACCATTTTTCTCAATTAGGTCTTACAACATAATTACGTTTAACAATTTTTTAAAGTTTTTGGTGGTTGAAAACTAACTATATAAATTTTTCTGAGTATAAAAACAAATATGTATTAGATAAAATCTAGGGATTTTAACCCATTTTCTTCTGATGTCAAACAACTATACGTTCCTTTTATTCAAAGATTTTTTTGATAGCAAAATATTATTTTAGAATGAGAAGAAATTTAAGATTATAGACTTTATTACTAAAGTTTGAATACAACCTAATAAATAAAATAGCACAGGAAAACTGAAACTTTGACTCAGCAATGATATATCTAACCAAAGGGGAAAATGTGATTCATAGTTCTAATAGAAATAGTTTGTGTGTGTGTGTGTATGTGTGTGTGTGTGGAGGTGGGTAGTGGGTTTTACTAGTAACATCTTTAGAATTAGGATAATGATATTATGCTGTTTGAATTTCTTCCTCCAAATTCCTGTAAGTTACAGGAATGGTGAAGATCTTGACAGTAAACTTTATACCAAATATTTTTTAATCACAGAGACACAAAACTAAGTCTTAGGGCTCAATAATCCTCCCTTAATTCTCGTTAGAGGGACAAATCAAGGAACAGTGTGATACTGACAGTAATGCTGGCCAGCACAGAGTTAGGGCTCTGGACTGTGAGGAGTGGGGGCTGCCCCAACCACATCTCCCACCCTCCTTTGCCTTAGTTCCAGTGGGTAAATAGGGGAAAAAAAATGGAGAGGTCTGCACCCAAAGGGAATTGGCTGCATTCATGCACTAATGTCCCTGGAAAGAGTCCTAAATAACTAAAAAACGACCACTTAGATCTGCTCTTTCACGGAATTTGTCTAATAAAAACAGTAAGCACAAAGGGGGAGAATTTAAAAAAAAAATTTTTTTAACTAGATAGAAATGGAAAGAAAAATGTTTTTCATAACTCTGAAAAATTAACTCACATTTCAAAATCTTTTAAACATTTTTGTGTACCACCACAGAGAACACTTAAAGATATTTTAAATAAGAGTAATTTTTTGTCTCCTGTGGAGTTAACTTTCTAGACAAATCCAATCATAACATAACAATCTGAACCAAACACAAAAGGATGATCAAAAAAGTGTCAAAACTAAGCAAGACTCAAGTCATGACCTCGAAATCCTGGAGTTCCTTAGGGTTCAGCCTGAAGAGTGATTATCCATAACTCTACACTTTCTTCCTAGACAATCTCATCCACAACTCACTATTTCAGTTACCTTCTATATGCTCACTAGTCTGAAATGCGTATCAGCCCAGACCTCTCCTTCGGGCTCTTCATCCAAATCCCCAAACTGCTTCTTCAAAACCTCTACTTAGCTGCCTCACAGGCACCTTAAATGAAATACACACTAACACAAATTCCCTCTCCAAATCTCCTTCTCACCCTAATGTTGTCTACCATCCACCCAGATGCACAACCCAAAACTTCCCCTCTCTGCTCCCCGACCACTGCTGCTCACTGAGCATCGCCTACATACTTCTCTGTTCCAGCCACTCTCACCATGCCTACTAGAGCACTCTAGACCAGGCCACCAGTGCCCTGCAAGTCTCATGACTCATCTCCCCACGTCCACTAGTGTCTCTTTCTGATATAATCTCCAACCTGCAGTAAAGTCATCCTTTAAGGCACAAATCTGATCATGTCCTACCCCTACACAAAACCCTTCAATGATATTTTGGCTATCGTGATACTTTCATTTTTTTCTTTTGCTACCACTGAGTTCTCTGTGTGATGTAGGATACCTCTATTTCAAAAATGAAGGAAAATGGCCAGTAGGGTCTTAATACTGTAAAATATTAAATAAATTATATATATATAAATTATATTACCCTGATATTATAAAATATTCACCTATTTTGTTAAAAAAAGAAAAAAGCTTCAGTGTTTTCCCATTGCTTTTAGGACACAGACCAAAATTCTATATCAGGGTTCTCAACCTTGGCCCTACTGACATTTGGACCAGATAATTCTTTGTTGTACAGGGCTGTCCTGTGCACTGCAGGATTTTTAGCAACATCTCTGACCTCTACCCACAAATGCCAGCAGCACAGCCCTCCCCCAGTTGTGAGAGGCAAAAATATCTTCATACATTGCCAAGCGTCCCTGTAGGACAAAATCACCCTCAATTAAGAACCACTGGCCTATAAGATCTGGCTCCTGCCTAACTCTCTGGCTACTCTCATCCTTGCTGTCTATGTTAGAGTTAACAGTGACATTATGCGAGGCACAACATTTAAGAATGTGGGAGCCTAAGTGCAAATTTCAGCCCTGCTGCTTGGCTATGTGACTTTGCGCAAGTTACTTCACTTCTCCATGCCTTGGATTCATCGTGGATAAAATGAGAATGGTAGACCACCCCAGAGAGTTATTAAGAGGATTCAATTCATTTAAAGAACTTAGAATAGTGCCTGGTACACAGTAAGAGCTCAGCAAATGTTAGCTGTTGCTGCTGTTATTCCTCGAATTCTCCACACTCTCTCACCTCAGAAGCTTGTCACACATTCTTCCCTCTGACTGTAAAGTTCTTCCTCTTATTTGAAAACTCTTTCCTTTCAATAATTCCACTCCTTCTTCAAAACTCAACTGAAAGGGCACTTCCTCAGGGAAGCCTTCCCAAAGCTCCAAACGTGTCAAGTCCCCCTGTCACACACTCTTTAACAAAATCATTTCCTGTTCACTCAAAGCACTCAACACAGTTGTAAATAAATATATTATTTCCTCAATTCTAAGAATGCTACTGATTGTGACATACACTGACAATCACAGCTTTCAAGACAGAAAAAAAATTACCATGTTAAACATAGACATTAATTTTGAAGGAAAAAAGAAGCTGAAAAATCAAAGAACTAGTCCATTATGTAATTATTTTTTAGCATCAGTTTCTCCCTCTAGAATCTAAGCACCATAAAGGGAAATGACCACGTTAGATCTGTCCATTCCATGTCCTCTGTACCTAACACAGCACCTACAGAGAGCAGATGCTCAATAAACATTTACTCAATGAATGACATTCAAAATTCACGTTTTAAAAAAACTTTACTCTTAAATGAAAGATGGTTTTAAGACCCGTAATTATTATTATGGCAATTCTTTGCATTTTTAAAAACTGCTACCCTTGCTAGAAGTTTTTTATATTTAATTTGCCATGGCCTAAAAATGAATAAATTGCTCAAATAAAACAGCAAAATAACTATGAGAAGACAATTAGCTCTATGAAGCTAATATGATTATTATTCCATAAAACAATACAACTGGACAGTATCTTCTAAACTAAGTACAATTCTTCCCTTTGTATCCTTCTTCTCAGGCTGCTAATCCATAATCAAAACCACAAACTTCTGGTTCTCACTACTAGATGCCTGAAATCTACCTCTTTAGGCAACAAAATAATAAAATCCAACCAAGTGTCCATTCATAGATACACAGATAAACAAAATGTCATAAACATATACAACAGAATATCATTCAGCCATTTTAAAAAAAGGAAAATTAAGTTATTTAAAAGGAGAGAAAAAAGGAATGACGTTCTGATACATGCTACAACATGGATGAATCTCGAAAACATTATGCTCAGTGAAAAAAGGCAGACACAAAAAGACAAATATTGTACAATTCCAGTTATATGAAATATCTAGAATTAGACAAATTCATTGAGACATAAAGTAGGTCAGAGGTTATCAGGAACAAGAAGAGGGAGCAATGGAGTTATTTCTTCATGGTTACAGAATTTCTGTCTAGGGGTGATGAAAAGGTTTTTGAAATAGAATGTGGTGATGGTTACACAACATTGTTAATGTAATTAATGCCAATGAATTGTAGACTTTAAAATGGTTAAAATGGCAAATTTCGGAAGTACTGGTGACCTCCACCAATACCTGCTCTTATGAGCTCTTCTGAAAGCTGTGACAGACATGTTCCCCCAGCATAGCAGCAACATGCCTATTACAGCCATGACAGGACTTCTACACCATCCGCATTTGCACCTTCACGGAGCAGTCTCCAAACATTTCAAAATCTTTTAAAAATGCAAATAGATTTTACAAGATAAAAAGAGTTCTGGAGATGGATGGTGATAATGGTTGCACAATGTAAATGTACTTAAGCCCACAGAACTGTACACTTAAAAATGGCTGAGATGGTAAATTTTGTTATGTGTATCTTACAACAATTTTTAAAATGCACTCAGTTCCATGTTATCCAGCTTACAGAATATACTGATGTCTTTTGTTTCTTTTCCTCCTCATTCCCTCTAGTTGCCTGATTTAGGACCAACTGAGAAGCACGGAAACCTGAACAGATAGCATGAGGAAAATGAGCTTATTTTTCATTATTTACGGCATGCCCTGCCTACCTCAAAAAACAATTTGAAGTGAGGAAAAATAAACTCTTAAGATTTAACTTAAAAAAACAAGATTAAGCTATTTGTCCTTTTTAATTGTTATGGGGGTTCTGTTAGTTTTTATTTGTTCCTAACTTAAGGCAATTTGTGTGTGTGTGTGTGAAAGGGATGATCCTATCAGAGAAAATAAGTATTAGAGACTATCTGTGAATGTTGACCATCTAATGTATAAATGGACCATTAAGAACTGACTATGAAACTTTACAGCAAAGAGAAAAAAATCACAAAGAATACATAAAAGAATTACTAAATCTATTTCCTCTAAAGTTTTACAACTACTGTAACACATATTAGGCACTTATTCTGCAAATAAAGTCTGAATCTTTAGTAAACACTAGCCCTTTCATGTTCCATGAGCCTTTTGACCAGGCTATTAAAGTTGGAATACTCATTCAGAGTTTTGAAGATACAAATAAAAACCAGAAATATTGGCCTTTTAAAACCTTTTATAATAATAACTTTAATTATTATAACTTGTAATATAATAACTGGATTAAACTCAGTTATTTCACAGCAAAATAATAATGTACACAGAGGAAAACAACCTGTAAGTATAAAAAAACTGACCATCCACAGGATCTTCTGTGTACCCTGGTTCCTGGTTCTCATGGTTGGCCGTCAAAATCCTCTAGGAAGGAGTGTGTGAGTGAGTGTGTCTGTGTGTGTGTCTTTAAAAACAGATTTCTGAGCTCAATCCCATTGATTCAGATTTAGAAAGTATAGGGTAAGGCCTGGGAATCCGTACATTGAAAAAGCAACCTGGGAGATTCTGATGATCCACCATGTTTTAGGACACTTACCTTAATAAATATCTTCTAACAAAAAGAGAATATTTTACTTCGATTCTCACTTTCTACTTCAACATATTAATAAGCAACAAAATAGCCTACTATAAGCCTAACACTATGCTCAAGTTTACATGCATTATTTCCTTTAACTGTCACAACAGCCTTAAAATATGGAAAGACAGTATTATTCCCATTTTACAGGTGAGGAAATTGAAGTCCATTAGTTTCTTAACAAAATTACTCAACCAGCAACTAGCAGAGCCAGAATTCAAAGCCACACTTAAAACTTTCCAAAGCCCTGCTCTTCTGGAAGTAGGATGAAACAGAAGAATGAACAATGGCTTTAAATTCAAATTTAAATTCTGAATTGAGTTCCAGTTCTGATATCTTTTAGACATTAATCTCTCAACTTCATCTGTTTCCTCATCTGTAAATAAGGCTGATAACAATAACTTTCCTACCTAACTCATAAGGTTATTATGAGAATCAAGATATGAAAGTGCTTTCAAAATCATTAAATGCTATAGAAATACAAACTATTAATGGAGGAGTTAGAGAAGACTGAGAATCACTATAGCATAGTGAGACCTTGGAGTCAGACTTCATATGTTTGACTCTTCTGCTATTTACTGGCTGTGTGACCTTAGGGAAGTTACTTAACTTTTCTGCGCAATGATTTCTTCATCTGTAAAATGGAGACAATAATAGAACCAATTTCAGAATTTTGTGAAGATTAAATGAATTAATTCATTTTAAATGCTTAAAATAGTATTTGTTACATAGGAAGCACTTGAAGTGTTGGATTCTAGAATGCTACTCAATTTTGTAAATGAAACATCATATTCAAAAAAAACAGTTCAAATACTTAGTGACAGCATAAAAAGAGCCTAAAATATATTGGCATTTTCTCTCCTTACAGAAATCTGGGTAAATCACTCCAGTTTTGGAAGTAAACATTTTGAGTAGTTTCAATTTTCAACTAAAACTATGTGGCTTTGAAAATACTTCATTCCTATAACTACTTAAGATCACTGTAAAGTGTTACCCACTACTTCACTTTTAAATATCTTTTAGCTTTTTATCTAAAAATATCTCACTGATTTTTAAACGTAATTTTGTTAAAGTATTATCACAATTTTGTCACCAGTTTTTAGGTAACTTTCCTTTGCTTCAAATATCCTCCTACAGAATCTGACTTCTAATTCAAAAGTTGAGTAGCTTACAAAAGGAAAAACGTAACAATGAGCTGGTCCAAAAAAAGACTGTGTAATATGTCAAAAGGAAACAGCACTAGTGCTAAATGAGTTATTTACTAAGAATAACAAAGAGGAAATGAGGGAATAATTCTCACCCAAAGAATATAATTTTAAAACACTCTGAACAGTTCTTGTACCAGGTTTATGGTCAGATCTGCAGTTGCCGACAGAGTTAGAATCTGAAACAAAGTTGGCACCTAAGAAATCACAGCTGGGAGTTATGTTAAATCTCCAATATGTAACAGGAAATGTTGCCAGAGATTCAACAGGTGACCCCTCTTTCTTTTTTTCCGAGTTGTCAACAAACCAAAACAAAAATGCTCCAGAAGCTCTAATACTAGCTAAAACTTAAACATAAAAATTCCATTGCAGTATTTCAAAAACAGCTAAGACAATGAATCTGAGCAGACACCAAAGTATTGTTTCTGTCAACATTCATACAGTGCTTCCTGAAATATTTTAACTGTATAGCCCAATGTGCCCTTCTATAATACAGTTATCATATCTTCAACATTCTCATTACCTTAAGTTTCAATAATGAAGACTAATTATAAATTTCAATAATTAGGACAAATTTCCTGGAAGTCAACTAATCTACAAAAAATTAAAAATAAATTTTAGATAAGTTGAATAAAGAGACGATTACTGTGTTTTATTCTAATACAGAATTTTAGAGGCCATCTAGTAAGCATTCTGAAACCAGCTCAATGAATGAATGTCTATTTTTTTTATATATATATATATATATATATATATATATATATCTCCCCTTCCCTCCCCAGCATTTTCACAGCATTCTCATCTGTACAACTCAGTGTTGAAAGGGGCTTTCCAGACATACCTCTCTGGCAATGCTACTCAAAGCTTCATCTTCTGCAGAAAATCGGTCTTTCACAGGTGTTCTTTTCCTTCCAGAACCAGGAGTCCCCATCTTGTCTTCTTAATAGTCTATTAACTGTGAGAAGTGACTTCACTGTTTTCAGCCCTGAAATAAAAAAGAAACAGAATAATTTAGAATGTTTCTCTTTCAGCAATTTTAATGCTTGTTTATACCTCTAACAAAGATCAATTATATATAGGTATTTATGTATAAATTAAAGAAATTAGTCACAAAACACTTTGTCCTCCACTATCAACATATTTCAATAAATTTTAGAATATTTAAATTTATACTAATTGCTAAACCTCCTAACTCTTTGTACCAAGCTACCCAGGTCAACCTATGAGAACGTGCTATAATATTAACCTCAGGAAACTGCAACCAGCAGTAATAGTTTAAGACTGCTGTAGCTATTTCTAAAATCTATTTCCATTCTAGAGTAAAAAACATTTCAGAAAAGTCATTCAGCCTAAAGCTCTGAGAGAACATATGAAGAAATTTTAACATAGAGCCTTAAAGCTACAAAGGTAAGTTGGCTTTTTAGTGTAATTTAAGAAACAATTCTAATTAAACCATTACCACATTAAAAAAAAAGTTTATTATTCTGCACTTAGCAGAACACCATCTAGGCAACAAATTCTTAGTGCTTGCTATCGCCAGGGAGGTACTATGTATGAGAGGTGCCGAAGATACAGTGACAAACAAAACAGTAGCGATATAGGCCAACGATTAAGAATATGGACCTATTATTAGTGTTATTATTATGAAGTAGATGTATTTTTACAAAAAAGAGAAGAAAAATTCATCTGCTAGGATTAAATAACAAGGATGGTAAAGACCATCTAACCTTTCTAACAACACATAGTATTTGAAATTAGAGATTCTCATGAGACAATGCATCCTGATTTACATGATCTCTTTCTCTCCTATACACGTTCTTGAGAAGTACAGCTCATTTAATGAAATAATCCATTAATTTAATTTTTCCCTAGTTTTAACAAAATAAACAGGTGAAATTTTATTACACTGGGAGTCACAAAATCTTGTTACAATTGTCCTAGTAGAATGAACTATATTAAATCTACAAGTGGCTTTAATGTACTAGAAATGACTTGATTCAAGCAAAATAAAACAGAGCTACTTCATCAATCCATTCTTCCAAAAAAGTTCTCTCCAATGAAAATTCAGGCCATTCCCATCTTAGCTGACACCATTTCTTATTCCCAACATAGCTGGCTTGTGATGTTTGCCAATCAGAATGAAGACTGATGACAGTCTGTTATTCTGCCATAGAAAATATATTTGTATATTAGAAAAGGACTCATTTAAATGGAAATGGAAAGGGAAAAAGAAGGTATATCTGAAAGCAGCAGCTGATAAATCCTAGCCACAAATTAGGACAGCTTCTGAAAAGCACTGAGTAGTTTTTCCAGAAGTCTCCCATCATCCTCAGCATCATCTTACAAATCATTCACCTATTTAATAGTAATGGTCACCCACTGAGAAAAAAGTAGCATGCCATACAAAATTCCTTTTCCGACTGGAGTGACCATTTAGCTGACGCACTGTGGTATCATCCAACATTTGTCCTTCAGCCAACATTCCAAGGACTCACTGAAAGACATTTCACAGAAGCAAGATACAAAAACATAGGCATTTTCTAACTGGAGACACATAAAAATAATTACAGAAGAAAAAAAAAAAGGTTTGGCTGGAAGTGTAGCAAAAGTTTAACAATAGTTTCATTAGGGGGGTGAGATTATGGATGCATTTTTTTCCTTCTTCTCGATTCTCTAAAATTTCAATAGCACTGGGGAAAGAGAGATGCATTTAAAAATAAGTAAATAAAAACATTCAGATCAAAGAATAAACTGGCCTCAAAGTGGATCACACTCAAATTAGGCACAATAAGCTATACAGCTGAGATGCACTATCTGAAGCCACTGCTGCTGGCACTTTTTTAAATCTAGTATTGTTCTCTCTTTCCCCATAATCCATTTCCTCCTCCTTTCTCAATTAACACTGCCTTAGACCTTAGAGCCGCGAGGATATTCCTAGCACACAGATTTACATATAGGATTATCTTTTCTTAAAAGTGCCTAAAAACCAAAACTATGTAACAAGCTCCAAGCTGACCTGCCCTGAGAGAAAGATGATAGCAGAAGGGATGGGGGCACAGGATGAGCAGGAAATGGGAACAACTTTCTGTCTGTTTCCCTTGTCCTTCTTGTCCTAGTTACAAGGGTACCCAGGTGTTTACGTCAATGACCAGCCAGGGCCTGTCACCTTTATCTGTTGCACATGAGGCAGACCAACCATTAACTATTTCAAAAAACAACCTACTGCTTTTTTTTTAAATTTTATTATTTGCCTTCTGTGGGCAGACACCGTTGCTAATATTAGAAAAATTTAAAGCTTTCAGCTCCTATGCAACTATCTTCTAATAAACTCCAGAACATTGTATATCAGTGACAGGGGAAACCTGAAAAGAAGATTCCTGGCACAGCCAATAGAAAACTGCTTTTCAATAAAATGACAAAAATAAAGATACTGACTCAAAAGTGACCTCGAATAGATTATTTCCAGTTTCTGATTCCAAAGGACTTTCAGTTAGTTTCTATTCTAAGGAGGTTTTCTCAAGAACACTTTTCTTCAGGAGCCATGTTCATCTCTTTCAGCTTTTCCTTAGTGCTATCAACCAAACCAAAAGCTAAACCTTTATATCCACTGACAAGAACAAAACTGCCTGCATTTTTGTTATGTCCTTTACCCAGACAATGTCAAGCTGATTTTCTCCAGATGGTTTTTTCATTAAGTATTTGTCTACCTAAGGGAAAGAAGAGATGTTGTGGAATATAAACCTTCCAAAACAGACACATCAATAAGGCTTTCTCTTCTCCAGTGAGCTTCTCACATAAAACATTTCTGAAAAATAGGCATTTTGCCACATTAAGTGGCATTTCAATCATGATATTGTTCACTTCTGTAAGAACAGAGTATCAGTGTGCCATGTTCTAAATATAGCACACTTAGCTAGTTCTGTCTGGACCCTGATAGTTGCAGTTCCCTTATACCCAAGTATTTCATCATAGAGAACTCAAAATATTGGCATAAGTCTTTGCCTCAGCATTGTCATTACAGTTAACCCTAGTCTGCCCAATAAAACACTTGGTAGTTATTCATAAGCAAAAATCCCAGGATCCAGGACGGCATCTGAATAAAAGAATTAGTGTGATTGTAGTCGGTGCCACTGGACAAAATTTAAAGTGAGAGGATGAGTTCAGCTGGTTGCACGACCAATTGCTGTGTTGCTCTTCTCCCTGCATAAGCCTTGGTTTCTTCATCTAGAGAGCAGAAATAACAACTGTCCCAACTCTCTAACGTGGTTAACGGGAGGCTCAAGTGAGTTAAGATAAATGCAAGCACTTAAACCACAAAGCACTCCATAAATGTTTAAAGTGTCTTAAATTAACTAGCTCTTTTACATATTTAGTTTATAAAAGTTAACAAAGGGCAATCCTAGCTTTTCTTTATAATTACGTACTTTTAACTAAACAAACGGATCCTCAATTTCCTCCAGCATGCATCATGTGATATAATTGGCCATGCTAAGAATTTCTGGTGAAGCATAGAACAATAAGGAAAATATAAAAATATCTTTAACCAGAATCATTATACTGTAGCACATTTATATAATAAAAACAAAAAGAAAAAAGAAAAAAATGTTAAGGTACTTTGTGGTATTCAAAGTCTATTTTTGAAAATCCAAATGAATACACAAGTTTGGGAGTATAGCCTTATAATGGGTAATAGGCCCCTTATTAGAACTTATTAGAACACAAATGACTTAGAAGGAAACAAGATAGAGGTCATTAAATGGGACACTTAAGATCCGTGCAGATCTTTCTACGTAAATTTCACCTTAAAAGAAAAAGACCTCTAAACAAATACTTAACTCTAGTTAACAATGCACATGCTGAAATATTTAGGGTTGATGTGTGTTGATATCTGCTACTTATTTTGAAATGCATCCAAAAACAAACAAAAAAAGATAGAATAATGGATAGATAGGAGAATGGATAAAGGGATAAACAGGTGACAACTTATATTATGTGATATAATAAAATATTAATAGTAGAATCCAGGTGGTAGGTACATGAGTGTTCACAGACCTCCTTCAAATTTTCTGTATGTTTGAAATTTTTCATAATAAACTATTAGGGAAAAAGTAACTGGTTGAGAAAGGTAGACGATTAAGTGAGCAAAGGGCATGGGAACTGGGTATCACAATTTTAAAAAAATCTTGATTTGAAAAGAAAAAGGAAGGCAGAGGTATTCCCAAATAGAAGAATACCAATAGTTATGTACACATTAGAAAGATTATGGAAAAAGGAGAGAACAGAAATTCCTGGACTAAAGGAGAAAAAAAAATGGAGGAGAGAGAAGGGTAAAGGGCAGGGGAGGGGAGAGAGAGAGAGAAAGAAAAAAAGGAAAAAGAAAGGAAGGGAGTGAGGATGGGAGAGATTATAGTTAAAGATATCAATCCTGCAAATATCTACATGAGACTATCACACAAAATGAATAAATCATTAACAGAACCTACAAAAAGACAAAAGGTGCATCTAGAACTCGAGGCAAAATGAAAAATGAAAAATATATATATGGGGCAAAAAACATATGAGGCAAAACTGGAGGGCCTGGCAGAACAAGGAAAGGTAGGTGCAAAACACAAAGTAAATCTCAGGAGAGGATCAGAACCTGTAACAGTTAATTTAACCACATCTACTTTCATATTGGGTAGTCCTAAGAATTACCAAACGTGTTTTTTTAAGTCTCACATTTGAATATATAGTATTCTTACATACCCAACACAATTGATAATCTTTCCATTTCCTCTTTTCATAAGATGACATGCTAGTGATTGCACTTCCTTCCTTGTTAACGATGCTATTCAATAAATGAACTCTAATGGGCTGTATGTTCAATATGATTTACAGTATTATTTCATCAACTGTGCAGACCCCAAATTAGGAAGATGTACTCTTACCAACAACTGCATTCTCAGTATGCCCTAAACCATTTCCTGGTACCATTCAAATGGCCTCCTCTCCCTATGACTTTTAAAGTATCTCAGAAATGCATGGACATACATTCAGAGAATGAAAGGAAGGGAAAATAGATAAACAAGATTATACTGTATAGCACAAGGAAATATATACAAGATCTTATGGTAGCTTACAGCAAAAAAAAATGTGAAAATGAATATATGTATGGTCACGTATAACTGAAAAATTGTGCTCTACACTGGAATTTGACACAACATTGTAAAATGACTATAACTCAATTAAAAATGGCTAAAAAAGAATTTTAAAAAATAAAAATAAATTTAAAAAAAAGGAAGGAAGGGAGAGAGAAAATTACATATTGCTGAAGATAGGTCAGACTAAAAGTGTGAAATAAAGCAGAAAACAAGAAAATAGCAGAAGTACTAAGGTTAACAATAGAAGTTCAGGTGGTAAAAAAACAAAAGTAAAATAAACAAGGGAGAAATGTGAAAGTATGCAGTAAGGATATGATTTTTTATGTAATTAAATATAAAGGAGATTCTAAAATTAGGAAATTTTAATAAGATAAATCATACAACTTTAATTTTTCCCTTTTCAACAAATATCTACTAAGAATTTGCAAGGCACTAAAAGTGCATACTAATCATTACCTGGTAAGTAGGCAAGGAGTACAGTGGGAAAATAAAAATGGTAAAGAAGTCAGAGAAAGTATTTATACTATTTTCCACATATCCTTTCTTAATGGTGTTCTCTGAAGCACAAAAGTTTTTATTTTGAGGAACTCAATTTACCTGTTTTTTTCTTTTGTTTCAAGGCCTTTGCTGTCATATCTAAGCAAGCACTGCCTCCCCCAAGGTGACAAAGATTTACTCCTATGTTTTCTCAGAGAGTTTATAGTTTTAGCTCTTATATAATCCATTCTGAGTTTTTTTTTTTTTTAATATGCTGTGATGCAGGAATCCAACTTCATCCTTTTGCATGTGGATATCTACTTTTCCCAGCACCATTTGTTAAAAAGACAAGTCTTTCCCCCACTGAACTGTCTTGGCACTCTTGCCAAAAATCAAACATAAAAGTAAGGGTTTATTTCTGGACCCTCAATTCTATTCCACTGATCTGTATGTATATTCTTATGCCAGTATCACACTGTCTTGATTACTGTAGCCTTGTAGTGTTTTTACATTGTGATGAATGAGTCCTCCAACTTTGTTCTTCTTTGACACTGTATTGCCCATTCTGGGTTCCTTATATTTCTATACACAATTTAAGATGGGCATGATAATTTCTGTATTAAAAGTTGGTGCAGGAAGAAAAGGGAGGGGCACCAGAGATTTTGATAGGGACTACATCTAATCTATAGATCAATTTGGGGAGTACTGTCATCTTAGCAGTATTAAGATTCCACATCATGAGCATAGTATGTCTTGCCATTTACATAGATCTTCTTTAACTTCTTTATACAGTGTTTTGTGATTTTCAATGAACAAGTCTTAAATCTCTTTTATTAAATTTATTCCCACATCACAGGGGTCATTTTAAAAATCCAGTGGATAAAAAAAGGTTCTATAAACTGTAAAATGCTTCAGATATATATGGTATCACTGACACCAAGAAAACAAAAGATCTGAAATCACAATAGCAACAGGGGTGATTAAGTAACACTCAGAAGTAAACCCTGTGGCTAAAGTTAATCTTAGATGAGCCACAGGTAGGTGGGTAGATGGGTGGGTGATTGCACATTTTCAAACACCAAATCTAATCCAACACCAGACCTACATACTTAGTGGGGAGGCATTTTTCACTATTTCCAATTACTTACATATATAGCAAAATTAAAAAGGACTGTAATTTCTCTTACTGAACTGTACAAGTGTATGTTTTCTTTCTAACGCATGTGAAATTATTACTGAAATCCTTCCTTCCTGAAAAGAAATGAAGATTAAAACTAACATGACAGAAGCATGTAACTAAATAATAAAATAGAAGGGATCAGAATTGATTCCCAAATGAAAAAAAAAATTAGCCTTAGACCTTAGGTTCTCCTGACTGGGGATGAACTCTACTGACAACACACATATTAACTATATTCTAATAGCAGCAAAAATAAAACTTAATGCAACAAAAGAAAAAAATTACATGAATAAATATGATCATGTTAATTTCTTTTTAATCTACAATAAAACAAAATACAATGCTGAAATGACCCAAATTGAAATAGCTTTAAGTCAAGGCCAATCAATAAGACGCAACAGCTGGGGAGATTATAGCTCAGTGGTAGAGCAAGTGCTTAGCACATACAAGGTCCTGGGTTCTATCCTCAGTACCGCCATTAAAAAACAAAGTAAATAAACCTAACTACCTCCCACACAACAACATGTAAATAAAATAAAATTTAAAATAATAAATAAAAGAAGCAACAATTATAAAAAAAAAAAAAACAAGATACAATAAACTGTGGTATTAGAAAACTCATGGGAAGCAAGCAAAGACAAGGACAAGTTTGATATGCCTACAAGGTACAAAAAGATGACAAAGTGGTGTGTAAATTGTGGTTGCAAATATGTAAAATTTTATGCATATGAATAATGAATGACTAAGGCAATAATGTGAATTTTTTTTCTTTTTTCCTAAGCTATATATTCATTTTACCAAATCATTGATAATCATTTTACCAAAAAGTGATTTAAACTAAAAGCTATAATTATGGGGTTATTTCATAGTGTGAAAATAAAAACTTGTAAAAATAACCAACATTGACAGTGGTATACTAAGCTGATAAGGAGGAAAGATTCATTTAGTCTATCAGAGCAACTGCAAAGTAGGACGATAAAAATTTATGTTGGTCATCTCTGGTAAAACCATAATTTTCTAACAAATTTCACATTAGCCATCACTCTTAGAGACATAATGGAATCCTAAGAAAATGAAAAACACATTGCTAATTTTAAAAAGAATGAACACCATTAGATTAACCTTAAAAATGTTAATAAAATTAAATTAAATTAAAACTCTGACTCCAATCAACAGGTCAAAATTAGAATCAAAAAGCAACCATTAATGTCCTCTAAAGTCTTGGAAAAAACATTAATGTTCAAGTCTACGAGTTTTTATTATCAGAGCAAATTTTTTTTTTAAGGTTTCAGGTTTCACTTAAAACCTATGATTCCTTCCACTCATGTAGCTCACCCACTGGGGAAAAAAATAGTGACATGAGGTACTTTTATAGCAGAAAGAAAGATGTCAACATTTTCCTTCTCTTGAGCCACGTTGGTCACGTTTGTGTAACTTAAACCTGTCCTAGATAGAAAGGGCAAAATAACGCCCTGCAGTGGTAGGCAAAATACCAATTAGGCTCATAAAAGGAAGAAGTCAACAAGATATAATGCAATATGAGTACAATGTTCATGAGGGAATGATAGCGAAGAGAGCAGAGCTGACAGCACAAATGTGAGAGTAGCTAACTTAAGAGCCACTCCAATCCAGAGACACAGGAAATGAGTTCCACCCTAGACACATTACTTCTGCTCATAGAAGACCTAATAGCAACACTTAGTGGCTCCTTTTTATAAAAATAAAGAGAAACTGACCCTCCCATACCTGCTCATCCACTACCTCCCCTCCCCCACCACATGCACACACAGAGAAACAAAGAGAAAGAAATCAGTAATAAAATAACTTCTCAGAAGTTAAGGACATGAATTGCCAGATTCAAAGAGCCTACAGAAGGTGCAACACAAGTCCTGAGTCCACAGCAAGGTATTCCATAGTGAATTTCAAACACAGGGACAAGGATGATTTTACAAGCTTCCAGGGGTGGAAAAATCAGGTCACGTACAAAGGATTAACAATTCGAATGGCTTCAGTCTTCCGGAAACAAAATTCTGGCAACAAGAAGACAACAGAGTAATGTCTTCAAATTCCTAAAAGAAAATTACGGACAATCTGTAAGTAGCCTATGCCCAGTCAAAATATTCTGTTCTCATACGTGATTATAAAAGACACTTCAGACGTGCAAGTTCTCAAAAGTTGCCTCTTTCCCCCTTTGTTAATAAGTTACTAGAAGATATATCTCATCAAATAAAAGAGAAAATGAAAAGAGAGGAAATTTAGCACACGGGAATAAATCCAACACAGAAGAGGCAAAGGGGATCCATCCCCAGCAAGGGTCACAGACATTCCAGGAAGAAAACTACACACTGAAGCAATGTGATTCAAGAGACGTAACAGAGTGCTGTCATCACCAAAATCCCCACAGCCTTTGAGACATCTTTTTCATATGAGGTGAGCTGGTCCAGGTTTTCACCTGAACTCAGTTTGTCTTGACCCCACGTTGACGAAGTTCCTGCTGTCCCTTCCCCAGCTGCTGAGACTGGCTGAGGACTTACTTCACACCACAGACGTATTTGGCTTTTACCTATTCCTGATGGTGAGAGCATGAAGAGTTCAGAAAGAGCCATGTACCTCCCCAACTGTATCTCTTCTGGATATTTAGTACCTCATCAAGACTTCAGCTCTGCCAGATGCCCTGACTGTCAGGAGTTTTATGGTTTCCCAGGACTCATTAGGAAACTTTCCCAAAGACTTAACAGAAGGGACTCAAGGAAGACTCTGTTCAACTTATTTCTCCTGTGAGCCTTCATTTAATAGTGGTAATGTGGACCTTTCTGTTCACAGCTAGGTTTCTACTTGCTATTCAGTTTTTCAAAACTGTCAAAAAAAAAAAAAAAGTATACTGCTTAGGAATACATACTATGGTAGAAACTGGCCTATTGTTCACCAAGTCATTTCCCCTTTCTGCCTACAGCTCTGCCACATTTCCAGCCTTCCTTGCATTAAATGCAGCCATTTGACTAAATGCTGGCCAATGGAATGTGGACAAAAGTGATGTATGTATTAGTCTAGGCCCATCAAACTGCTTATGGAATCTACCACACTCCCTCTCTTTGCCCTTGAATTTGCCAGCCAGATGCACAGAGCTCAGTTGAAGTGTGAAAATCACTGAGGCCCCAGGTCACTAGATGAAAGGAGGCTGAGTCCCTGGGTGACTTGGTGGAACCAATTACTTATTCCTTGGCCAGTGCCTTCCAACTCACAGCAGAGATGTGAGTGAGAAATAAGCTTTAACATGTTCAACTACTGAAACCTGGGTTTGTGTATTACAGCAGGTTAGCCTATCCCAACTAATAGACACGAAAAGGTGGCCAAACTATTCGGTTTCTCAAAATTAAACCACATATTGATTAGGAATACATATTTGGGGAGAGGGATGGGATTGCAAGATTAGGCAGGGAATGGTCCCAAAAGAGTGATTAACATGTAAAATGGGCTTGTGATTACCTGGAAGGGAAAATGGTGCCATTTAAGGATATTCACAAGAAAGTTTCAGAATATTGTAATGTTCAATTTCTTGACCTAAGTAATGAGACCACAGGTGCTCATTTTATTATTCTTCCTGAAACTGTATTTTTGTTTTCTATTTCTCTATATGTATTTTACAAGTAAACCATTAATTATTTTGCTCAAAATAAATTAGAAAGAGTGGACACTTGAAAAATCTGTTGGAGCATTTGGGAAAAATAAGGTAAATAGAAAACTAAGCCAAAAAAAAAAAAAAAAAGGCAATTGTTAACCTCCTGGAAAAAAATGAATATTAAGAAAGGAAACAATCATGGAACAACTCTTGGCTAAGTAGTAAGCAATATTTATTTAGTTATAATGAAAACACCAACTATTGATTTAAATTGCAAAACTGGAAAGTGGCAGAGAGAGAAAGTGGCAGGAAATAAAGAAGAAATACTATAAAATAACGATAAAAGCCACCATCTTAAGATACTCTCAAGTGCACATATCAGTTTTTTACACAAAAATGGGTTTATAAAATATGTGCTATTTTGTAAACAGCTATGGCAGACTCTAAGGTGGCCTTGCCACCATGACCTCCCCACTCCTGCTGTTCATACCTTTGTGTAAGTGCCTCCCAAGAATGCGGGCAAAACTTATGACTTGCTTCTACCAATAGAATATGACAAAGGTTATCAGATATTATTCCCATGTTTATGTGACATTATGTAAGACTGTCTAGCTGGCAGACTTGTTCTAGACTCTCCATGATGGCTTGATAAAGTGGTCATACTAGGAAAAACCAGAGGGTCAAGAACTTCAGGTTGCCTCTGAAAGCTGAGAGCAGCCTTCAGGAGCTTGAAGATACCCTCTGGATAACCAAGTAACTTCTTAAGCAAGAAATCTCCGTTATAAAATCACAAGAAAATTAATCCTGCCAAAAACCTAAGTGAGCTTAGAAGTAAATTTCTCCCCAGTTGATTCTGAGGGTAAGAATTCAGCCCAGTCATCACCTTGATTGCAGCCTCATGGGACCTTAAGCAGAGGACCCAATTCCATTGTGCTCAGACTCCTGCCCTAGAGAAACTATAGGATAATAAATGTATGTTGTTTTAAGTTGCTAAGTCTGTGTACTTTGTCATACAACATAGAAAACAAATACAACTGCTTTTAAAACTGTGGATGAATGAATTCAGCAAAGTTGCAGGGATACAAAATCAACACAAAAAAATTGGTTGCATTTCTATATATTAACAATAAACAAACCAAAAAGGAAATTAAGAAAGCAACACCATCTACAATTTAAGAAAAAAAGAATAAAATACTAAGAATAAACTTAACTAAGAAGGCAAAAGATCCATCCACACACTAAAAACCACAAAACATTGCTGAAAGAAATTAAAGGAGACATAAATAAATGGGAAGCCACCTCCTGTCACGGATTGGAAAAGTTCTAATATTGTTAAAATGTCAATACTCCCCAAAGAAATCTACAGATTCAATGCTTTCACTATCAAAGCCCAACGACATTTTTTGAAAAAAATAGAAAAACCCATTCCAACATTAAAACTCCAATGGAATCTCAAGGGACTCCAAACAGCCAAAACAATTTTGAAAAAGAACAAAGTTGAAGGCATAACACTTCCTGATTTCAAAACTTACTAGAAAGCTACAGTAATCAAAACAATATGTTCCTAGCATAGAGAGAGACATATAGGCCAACAGAACATAACAGATGGCCCTCCAAAACCCTGCATAAACAGTCAAATGATTTTCAACAAGGGTGTCAAGATCAGTCAATGGGAAATAGATAGTCTTTTGGACAAACAGTGCTGGCAAAACTGGATATCCATATGCAAAAGAATAAAACTGGACCCTTACTTCATGTCATATACAAAAATTAACTCTTAGTAGGTCAAAGAGATAAATGTAAGAGCTAAAACTGTCCATACACAAAAAACTTTCTGACACTGAATTTAGCGATTTCTTGCATATGATGCCAAAAGCACAGGCAGCAAAAGAAAAAGATGAACTGGACTTCAACAAAATTAAAAGCTGTTGTGTATCAAAGTACACTATCAACAGAGTAAAACAGCAACCAATGGAATAGGAGAAAATATTTGCAAATCATGTATCTGATTAGGGATTAATATGTGGAACCCCTAAAACTCAACAACAACAACAACAAACCCCAATTCAAACATGGGCAAAGGACTTGAATAGATATTTCTCCAAAGAAGATACACCGACAGCCAACAAACACGTGAAAAGATACTCAGCATCACAAATCATTAGGGAAATGCAAATCAAAACCACAGTGAGGTAGCACCTCACACCCATCAGAATGGCTATTATATAAAAAAGATAGAAAATAACAAATATGTCAAGGATGCAGAGATACTGGAACCCCTATACACTGTAAAATGGTGCAGTTGCTATGGAAAAGGGCATGGCAATTCTTCAAAAAAAATTAAACATAGAATTACTATATGATCCAGCAATTCCACTTATGGGTATATACTCAAAAGAAATGAAAGCAGGAACTCAAACAGATATACACTTGCATTCATAGCAGCATTATTCACAATAGCCAGGGGAGTGGGAAGGGACAGACTGGGATTTCAAAATGTAGAATAGATAAACAAGATTGTACTATATAACACAGGGAAATATATATAAAATCTTGTGGTAGCTCACAGCAAAAAAAACAAGTGATAATGAATATGTGTATGTTCATGTATAACTGACAAATTGTGCTCTACACTGGAATTTGACACAACATTGTAAAATGACTATAACTCAATAAAAAATGTTTAAAATTAAGAAAATAAAAAATAAAAATAGAGTGTCAATAATTCATGAAGATAGTTCACAAATGAGTGACATGTCAGATACAATGTCCTAATGAATTATTTCATATGTTAATGTCATCTGAAAATAAGCTCTGTAAAACCCATAATTTCTATTTCTTGTTATTTCTTTATTTATACCAAGATTATATCAAAGAATGCCTTTGAACAATATTATATGAATAATATTCACTATGAATGATTGTGCAAATAAATGAAGTTCACTACATATATGGATTTGTAAAGTAGTTGTTAAGTCCTAGAAACAAGAGAATACACATGATTGCTACACACAGATATTATATTTTTTAAAAAGATGCCTAGCTACTAACTGTGAAAAGAGCAGACTAGATTTAAACTAGAACAATGTTTTAGTTTCATTTCCATAGACCCAAGTCTGTATGTGTTTATTTGAATGCACATTCAAATATTAATAACATGTAACATCAAATATTAAAAAAAAAGAACAATAGCCAAAAGATGGAAGCAACCCAAATGTCCATCACTAGATGAATGGATAAACAAAATGTTTTATACACACACACACACACACACACACAATGAAATAGTATTCCACCTTGGAAAGGAGTGAAATTCTCATACATGCTACAACATGGATGAACTTTGAGGACATTATGCTAAGGGAAATAAACTAGTTTTAAAAGACAAATACTACCTGATTCCACTTACGAGGTACCTAGAGTAGTCAAATTCACAGGGACAGAAGACAGAATAGTGGTTACCAACGGCTGGGGGGAATGAGGAGTTATTGTTTAATAGGCACAGAGTTTCCATTTGAGAGGATGAAAAAGTTCTGGAGGTAGATGGTGGTGATGGTGGCACAACAATGTGAATGTAGTTAATGCCACTAAGTTGTACACTTAAAAATGTTGAAAATGGTATATTTTATGTCATGTATATTTTGCCACCAAAAAAAAAAAAACCTTTAGATATAGGTAGCAAAGGGTAAATACAGTAAGACAGGAGGACAGTGACCCTCTCATTATCTTAACTGTTCATTTAGACATAGTGATATCCATGGAGGAGGAAAAAAAATCTAAAATAAAAAATCGAAAATAGAATTTTGTTTTTCTATTTTTAGTCCTATAATCCTTAGACCACTTAAATGGAGTACTTTTTTTTTAATAGCAACAACCTGTATGCTTACTAATTATACCATAATTATACAATAAACAAGACAATAAGTTACAATAAATACAATAATTACATTGTTATTGTAAATGGCTAAACCATTTAACAGAGAAATATTTTAACATCTAATCCTCTGCCCACAGCCTACTCTATTTAATTGAGAAATCAGAGTCAAAAGATTGCTTCTAGATGTTAAAATGTTTCTACTGAGGAAAGTGGGAGATGTAGAAAGAATAACAAAGTGATCAGAACAAGCAACTTAAAAGTTAAATTCATTTCCTAAAGCAGGTGAAGATATTTTACATCAAAACCAGTTAAAATTTTGGTATTTCATAATGAAGGAAAACTAAGATATAGAAGGTTCAAATTGAAAACAATGGGGAAATGAACTGATTTTTTAAGAAGAGTTTTAATAATCTACTTTTGAGAAAATAAAAACACCTGACAAGCCCTTGCACTCCAAGATTTTCCCAGCCTCTTTTCCGCTCTTGCTCCTGTGCTCTGTTCTAATCTCATTCTGCTTTTGGAGGAGGAAAGGGACATAGTAAGATAAGAGAAATAAAACAGATAATAGAAATAAAGAGAGAAAAATACTCAGTTATTTTTCCTCCTCACACTGAGTACTAAATACATCATCATCATCAAATGCTAAGGGCAAGGAAAAATCAAATTTCCTGGAGTGCCAACCTAATCTAAAGCAAAAGAAAGGAAACCATCTGTAGCTTTGGCATCCATAAATTAAGTCTGTATACCGAATTCTTCAAACTCCACTCTATACACTCCACTCTAATACTAGGCTGCAGATAAATATGGTGACATGAACCTTGGTCAAAAGAATGAAGTACTAAGCTCTTTAACAGCTTTCTAGCTAAGAAGTGAGTCAGTTAAAGAACTTTAAACTCAAGCACTTTATTTACTACTCATAGGAAACACCAAAGTTTTCATGAAAAAGCACATGGTACAGGAAGGCAGCTATGCTGGGAGACGGTATCTGGCAATAACCAAGAGTTTAAAGAGATAACCTCCTGATATTACACGTGATACTGTACAGTTCAATAAGAAGAAGAGAATGAGGATCTGGGAAGAAGCTAATTTCTCAGTATGAACTCAGAATAATCCTGCAAAACAGCCCATCATTCCTGCTGTCCTTTTGATCCCAGTGACAAGTGTGAAGGTCTCTGGACTAGACTATTTTCAACTAGGGGCACGGCCTCCCCATGTGGGTAACAATAATGTTTTTTCCCTGTTGTAAAACATTTGACTGATCCTTGCCAAATACTCTCAGAACCAGACATGACATCAATACTGGTACAATCCTGTGCTCCTCCTCATGCACATTTTTCTAAAACACTCTCCTTGTTAGTTTTCCTCAATCACACTCACTCCTTTAAAAAAAAAAAAAAAAAAAAAAAAAAAAAGGAAGACAAAAAACTGGATCCTAGGATATGCATGCAAAGCACAATTTCACCCCAATACTTAGGCTTAATCTTCGGAAGGTAAATGTCCTTTATCAACTCCCTCTTCCGTGGTTGCCACCTTTCCTAAACCGCAGGCTTTCCTGACTTGTAGTGGTGCCAAGACAGATTATGGTTATGTGGTAGGTTCTGTCAGGCGAGCTTTGACAAGGCCTCAAAATAGACCCTGGGCACCGGCCAGGGAAACTGCCACTCACAAGTTCCAATTTCATCCTCATGTATGAGTCCCTAAGCACTTTTTTTTTCCTTCTAGTCTCTCTCATTTTAAAAGGGCAAAGATTCCTGAACCTCCTCCTGGTCAGTATAACACTGAAATTAAAAATTTAAACCTCCTTCATTCTGCTCACAAACACTCTGCATAATAAAGACTGAATTTGGACCTACCTTCTGCCTTGAGAAATTAATCCATCAATAGCACTCTGGTTTGCAAAAGGATTTTTTGGATTTCAAACTCCACAGAGGTTTATTTTAATGAATTAATTGGGATATGGAAGATAAAGGAAGAGAGAGATGAGCTATTTATTTCCCATGTGACTAATAATATAGCAGCAGAATTCTGCAGGGCAAGAAGTGAAACTATACAATACAATGGTTTAATTGATATTGGTCATAAAATCCTGAAACAATCAAGCTACTACAAAATGCACTCATTTAACTAGTATTATCAAATATAAATGAAGTAGTTCATCTATAATAGCAGTCTTCAAGGTACAGTATTTTTACCCTTACCAGTACAAATAAAACTACCTAGCTGTCACTCAAAAACGTTTAAAATTGCCTTATAAAATACACTTGTATCATATTTTTAATTGCAAGTAGGATAAAGATTATAAAGTAACTAAATGCTTTTTTCTCCTTCTACAAGGTTAAGAAAAAAAATTAACTTCTACTATAAAATAAATCCTAACATAGGACTGAAATACATTTTTTAAATTTCACAATTAAAGCCTCTAATTTGCAATCACACTTTCAGAAATATATTCCATATACATACTTCCACACTAGTGCAAAGACATATATTGGGTTGTTCATTATGGCAGTGTTAGTAGAAAGCTAAAAATGACCTAAATATCTGTTAATAGGGAATCTTAAAATAAATTATGTAAAATGAACAAGTTATGGTTACACCAGGCAGGATGGACGTTTGTGCTAATATAGAATGATCTCTAAGGCATATTAAGGGTAAGAATGAAAGGTACAGGACGTTTCTCCCTAACATACGTATGTGGATTACATATGTCAGAGAAAATCCAGAGAGGGATACACAGGAAACCATTAACAGTGGTTGCTTGGCTTATGGAGGGTGTGGGGGAATGCTAGAAGTTTATTGTGGAAAGGAAACTTCCTTTTCACCATATTACATCTTCTTTTTAAATGTGTTATCAATTTTGAAAAGTCCCACAAACATGTACTGAAGCCATGAAGTAGGCATTCTTCTGTGTGTGCCTTTTCTTCCCTCTTCACCACTTGTATCTGATCAACTGCTCGTCCTACAGCTGGACCAAAACAAAAGCCTACATATTGAGCAAATCTCAGACCTTCGCCAAGAAATAGAGTTCTCTCTCCATCCCCCCACCAAAAGAAAGAAAGAAAGAATGGAACAAATGAAAAAGTATTAACCTACAACAAAACCAGTTTGCAGCCTTATGTTTGATTCCTTTTAAGTCTGGCTTAATTCACTGCAGGCCAAACAGTTTTTAAAGTGAAAGTACAATGTGCAACACAAAAAAAATCATTTCTAACAGTGTCATCTATTGTCTTATGGGGGAAAATGGAGAAAAAGGCAAAGTTATTTTACTCACAGGGTAAATTTTGCTCAATTCCTTCCTTCTGAAGTTTTTAAAGTTAAGTTTTGAATGATGGTCATAAAGTCTTTATTTGCAAACTGGATAAGGTGGTACATTTTTCCACTTAAAGGACCATCTCTCCATTCAGATTCTCCAGTGAGAAAGCAACTATCTAAAAGGAAAAGACTATGAGATAGCGTCCACTTTGTGGGTACAATGGAAAGTGCTTCTATGGTGAGGACAGAAGGATTTTATTTCCTCTAAAATGATCCTCATCAACATTGCCAGTACGCTGCAGGGAGAAATTTTTTTTTTCTATATATTATCAATTCTGTTCCTTTTCACACTAGGAGCAGAGTAAACAATTCACAAAGAGCTTTGTAAGATATGCCTCCCTCCCTCTCATTTCTAGTAAAGATCTGTTTTTGTTTTCACTTTGAGAGAAAAGGAATCTACTTTGCCAAATATATTCTCCATATCACTTTTTTCCTTCATCATGAAGTTACGTAAATCCTGATCTAAGAAGGATTCTCTTGCATATCCAGCCATCAAAACTGTCAGTTCAGGTGGTTTCCACAAGGGATTTTCCAAAAGGGGAATCTCTGTTTACTGGGAACTGAAACTCTTAAGTCACTACTAGCTGGACAAAAATCAAAAGCAACATTTAGGAACGCTCTGAATATAAGAATGGATATCCAAGGAAATAAGACACCAAAATTCAGTCAAAGAATAAAGGAATTTAGTAAGCAAGACCAACAGAATAAACTCACCATTACTTGACAACTGATAACTAAAGTTCTTTATAAATCAAAATCAAGGTTAAAAATAAGCTCAATTCCAAAAAGAAGAAGAAAACAAGGCTAAGAGTATCAAGAACTCTGTGATTCAAAGTCATTTTGCATAACAACACTTGAAAAGCCAAACACGATCAAATTACATTTCAGCAATGAAGTTATTTCTAGTTTTAAATGAATTCATTCCAGTAATGAATCGCTACTTCAATACACACTTTCCTCTATAATACAATTTAAATATGAACTCAGTGTAGTCTCATTCCACATTTTTAAGGATAGATTTTGCAAAATGGGTAAGGCCTTCCACTCAAAAGACTGCTTCATGTACCACAGATTCTTTATTGAACTTTTTTCCTTCCTTAATGATGGTAGCTCTCCTTTTCACTGACACTTAGTTTGTTTCTAGACATTTATCTTTCTTCATTTATCCTCCTACGTCTGACAAAAAATGGGTAAAATCACAACAACCCGCTTAGGAACTAACAAACTCTCAAATCCAACCACTTTGCCAAAGTTCACTTTTTATTTCCTTACCATACTTAGTGACAATAAATATCCAGCAATGAACCTAAGAAAGCATTAATACAACACTTTCCATGAGTGAAGGCATCTAATTAAACAGGCAGTAACAAACTTCTAGCTTCCCTCTATTCCAATTTTAAGATCCATATCAATGATTCACAAAGTGAGTGACCTAACTTCCTAAATGAATCACACTTTCCGAAATTGTTACCCTACTGGGTATAATACTGGGTCATCATCTCTACAGATGTGTTAAACAGAACATGATGTTGCTTAAAACGAGGTTAATTCTGCAAGATCTTCAAACCACAGTAAATCTCAAGTCCCTGCGAACTAACTCTTACCTGTTACACTTTGCATTCTCCAACAACTGCACCTTTCCCTACAGATTCATCACTTAAAATGATATTTTGAAATAATGTTATTTCAAACTCTGATTAAGAACTGATCCATCCACACCCTGCTCTCCGTCTTTCTAGTTTCATTACTGCATCCACATTCTCTTCCCATTGTGAGACCATAAAAATGTAATGGGCACTGTTATCCTAATATACATCTTTTTAATCAATGAACCTACTCTACAGTTTTTCTGTTTACTGCAGAAATGCTGAATCATTAAATGGAAACAGCAAAAACGAGCTCAAATAGTTGAAGTTTAGGATACAGTATTTCCCTAGCCAGGTCGCCGCAGCCTCATATTTGTATCTCCCACGGTGGAAAAAGTAGAGCAAACACTTGAACTTTTTTCCCTCCGAAGAAAGAAAAAGAGATGGGTTTCCTCAGGTCCTCCTGCTTCCTGCTGGATATCGACAGGCAAGAGAAGCAGGCCCGGCTGGAGCTATGTAATTTAACAATCTGGGTGTGAATAACACCTTGTATTAGTCAAGCATTAACCCTGACACTCCTAGCAAACGCCTGTTATGCCCGCGCTTCAGTTCGGGTCAAGGAGGAAGGGAAAAAAAAATTCCATAAAAATGCTACGCCCTCCACCGGTCTGACACCTTTCTCCAGGGTGCCGGTCCGAGGACAGAACCAAGGGAGTGCCGCGTTCGGGAAGAAGGAGCCTCGAGCACCCGAAGCGGAGGGTCAGCGGCCCAATTCCATTTCTCCCACAATAGGAGGAACGGCTTCTCCTCTGGCAGACAGAGGGTGGGCGTTGGAGCCCGGGAGTGATGCCGGAGGACGCTGCAGGCAGGGGGCGAGCCCGACCCCGGGACCCGCCGAGGGCCCGGCCCCCAGCAGGGGTCGGCGACAGCGCGGACCTCGCCAGGCTGCAGAGGCCGGGAAGGGGGTCCCGCTCCCTGCTCTCCCCCGGGCCAGAGGGAGGAGCGGCCCTTACCTGTCTCCGGGCGCGGGCTGTGGCTGCGGCGCCGCCCGGGAAGGGCCGGAGAGCGGCTCGCCGGCCCGGGGCTCGCCGGCCCGGAGCCCGCCGGGGCGAAGGGCGAGGGGCGCGGAGGGCGGACTCGGTCGCGGGTCCCCGGCCAGGCAGGCCGGGCTGGACGTGGCGGATCCCGGCGCCGGCGGCCGGTCAGTCAGTCACGCCGGTGTCCCCTCAGCGCCGCGGCTGAGACAGCGGGAACCGGCCCCCGGGAGGAGCCGCAGCCCGAGAGGCAGGCGGCGGAGGCGGAGGCGGAGGAGGGGCGGGGCCACAGGGTCGGCGACCCTCTCACCCGGAAGCAGTTGTGGGCGCGGCGGCGCGCGCGGCGGGACGGGTTTGATTCGGGCAGGCTGAGGGCCAGGTGTACCCGGTTCTCTCGCGGCCAGCTGCGCGCTGCCCCGTGGGAAGAGTCCCCTGCCACCCTGTTCCCACACCGCGGGCTGCCAGACCGCGCCGGAGGTGGGGGCGGAGGCCAGGGCAGCCTCGAGTGGCTCCTCCGGGCCCGCGAGGCCTGCCCAGCCCTTCCGCCCCCAGGACAGGGACCGAGAATGTAAATTGATGCGCGTGCCCGTTCAAGGCTGCACCTGTCCCGGTCACCTCTAATCTGTTCCGCCAAGTGGGCTTGGGTAAGTGGGCCCTAGTGGCAGCCAACGGCGGGTGAGCGGGTGTGGTTGAAATGCTTGAAAGCCTTATTTCCAAAATACATACGCGTGATTTTGAAATGATTTCCGGGAAGAATGCTGGGGCGAGGGGGGAGGAATATAGAGTCCGTTAAATATCAGATAGACACGGACCTGTCATTAATTCCGAAATATCTGTCGAGATCCACCAGGTTCAAGGCACTGGAGAAATACCAGGGTCCTGCTCTTTGAGAAGATTGTCTTCTAGTGGGGTAGACAGATTCAGGCAAACAAGTTAATGACAGATTGTGGTAAGGCTTCGCAGGAAATGCACATAAGGTGATGAGAGATTACGTGAGCGAGACCTCTTCGGCAGGACAGGATGGTTAGAGAAGACCTCTAGAGGGATAGTTGAGCAGCCTCCTGAGAAAAAGGCACGAAATACACTTCGACACAACTTTACATCTAAAGACTATAGGTTCCAGAACTTGAATAAGCCCACGGATTCCATGTTAAGACCCCGTCTCTAAAGCGTTCTAAGGGCTGTTTCTGTGCTGCCCACTCCTGAGATTTCAGAAAGCTTGCTAACCCCTTTGGAGTTGATGAGGGCTGGGGTATGGCACTGCAAGGGGAGGTTCAAGGCATGAATGACGCAACTTTGGTCTCTAGGTGGTGAGATATCGACAGATGCTTCATTGCAGGGAGAGTTATCAGACCATTAGCCTTGAAAGACAACTTCTTTAACCTTTCACTGTTTCCCTTCTGTGTCATCTTTCTCAGACCATGAGCAAACACTAACACTATGGCTTTTACCTGCGATCAAGAGGAACTTAATCTTCCTGAACGATCATACTATGTTATGATCTGAATAAAGCATTAATGACATGTTTTGCTGAATCAGTTAAAGGTAAAATAAAAAGCAGACTTGCAAGAGAGAACTTGTTCAGGTACCTGAATAATACCAATAAATCCAATAATGTTTATTAAGTATTAGTTTATATAACTGCATAATTAATGGAGATTGTTTGGATATCAGGATTCCATTCTCTTGCTTTTTTTTTTTTTTCTCCTTAGCCACTTGTTTTGGCTCATACCAAACAAACAGAAAGAAAGAGTGTGCTGTGTCTTCTAAGAAAACTGGGAGGGTAGTCACACTTAGTGAGTACCTACTATTTGCACAGCATTGTGCCAGGCACTTAAATATATTATCCCTTTCAGTACTAGGACCAACTTTGAGATGTGAGAATTATTGTACCCATTTTAGTAACAAAGACATTGATATTCAGAGAAATTATGACTTGCCTAAGGTAACAAACTAGTTGCAGAAAGAATCAGAATTTGAACTCAAGTCTTTCTGGCCCTAATCCCCCTTTTACTTCATGCCATGTGGCTGTACTTTAATATTTAAGAGGAAAATATAAATGAGTGTCCAGCCTAGCAGATTTCTATGTTGCTCTTACAATTTTATGATGAAACTACTTTAAGGTAAAATGGTATGAGGCAACTTTGGAATTTCTCTGTGTTTTTACTTCTCCCATTATTGGATATTTGCCATCTGTTGCTAAAAAAACTATTCCACTTGTTTTATGAGTTCATGATGTCATGTGTCTTTTGAATGCTCCCAAGACTGTTGTAAAGTATGATGCTAACGTCTTGTCATTGCAAGGAGATCCTGACGAAATGCATCACTATGAGTTGTTTCACAAGTGGCCTTTCCCTGCACAGTAAGTGCTTGCTTTCTGCCAAAAATATGTGTTCTCAGATCTTTATGGAATATTCTGACATGTGAATGCCTCCAGGTCTGGGTGGGCTGGCTGCTCTAGGGACATATTAATAGAAAAAGGAAAAGTCTGAAAGTGTTTATACAGTTTTGAGGATTCGTACATTTTAGTTCATTTCATATCAGATCCTTCACATTTTTCTTTGATGATGTCAAGAAATAAAAATTTTCCTTTCTCAAGAGCAAACACCCATTTTTGTGGTCTTCACAAAATTAACTTCATTTTGTAAACACAATACTATGTTTCACTAGTTCAGACATTAAAAAGAGGATGCTACTTTTCAGAGCCCATTATTTTTATTAGTAAAATGTGTGTGTGGCACACTTTGGAAGCATTTTATAAATTTTGGTTAACTCCTTACAAACCCTTGGAAACCTAGCAAAGCAGCAGCCTTTGACTATGAATGTTTGCTTTAAGTTCTCTTTCCAAAAATACTTTCTTATCTAGATTTACTGTTTTTTCTTGCCGTCCTTTTTTTTTTTTTTTCCAGAAATAGTTACAGACTCACAAGAAGTTACAAAAATAGTACAGAGAGGTCCTGCATACTCTTTACCCAGTTTCTTTTGGCAGCATCTTACATACCTAAAATACATTATTAAAACTAAGAAATTGACATCTTGCTCTCTTTAGATTTTTAGTTTCTTTTTATGTGTTATATCAAAAAAATTAAAAAAAATCATCATTTTGCAGCAATTCATTTCTATTATATTTGGCTCTTCTCCTTTTCCTAAATTAGTAAATGACAGTATCAATAAGCTTGCCATGATGTTTGTCAGGAATTACAAGTTCACTAAAAAAAAAATTCTGTGGGTCAGCACACTTAAATGTGATTTATTTGTAAGATTTTTGCTTTTTTTTTTTTTTGCTTACACTGTTCCATGTCATCCTGCCCTAATAAATTTATCAATTTGTACAGCCTGTGTATGTGTGTGTTTTAATGCATTCTCTGACCACTGGAATGTTTTCAAAGAGATGGCTGTTAAAGTAAAAGAAAATAAATGCAAAGCTCCTCATTTGACGGAAAAATAAAATCTAAACATCTGACTATCCAAATGAGAATGACATGATCTGTTGGTTTGGAAGCCATATCTCACTTATGGCTAATTCTGGCTCCATATGGATTCTCCTAGCCCGAGCAGCTCACCCTTTACTCCATCAGAGAGCAAACGAAGGAAAGAGAAGTATAATTTACTTTCTTCAGTCTTAGTGGTGAGGAAAGGTTGATGAGAGGGGAGAATTGGGGGTTTCATGTAGGTATCAATTATGTGTAAATGCCTAATCACAGATAATCAAGTGATGGCTCTTCTATATTGCATATTCACTGTAAATGAGTAATCAAACAGCCTTCCTATTACAGCTAATTTTGCAAACTTACTCATCTACTGTGTACCAGGCACCCAGTTAGGCACTAGTAAAATAGCAATACAACAGGATATATTTTTTAAATGAGTATTAAGCCCTTACTATGTGCCAGATACTTTCTAGATGCTAGGGATTCAATGAGAAATCAAAAGAAAGCTGTGTTTCCTACTCTCATGAAGCTGGTAAGGGAGATAAATGATCTTACAGGACTAACTTTATAATCCTAATAGGTATTCCTAAGGGTAGGTATGTGGTGTGTGAGGGGATAAAAGTGGAACTCAACCTAATCGGAATTATCAGAAATGACTTCTAGCAGGAGATGCTCTAAGCCAAGATTTATAACTGCCTCAGAATACACTCGGTGCAGAAGTAGGGGAAGAGCAAGGAAGAACATAAAGACCTCATGATGGGACAAGCAGAGTCCCAGGGACTAAAAGGAAATGAGGGAGATAACATGAGATGAGCCTAGAGAACTAAGCCCCTTCCCCCAACCCCCGCAGGGCCTTACAGACTTAGTAAGGATCCTTATCTTTGTTTTGAAGGCAATGCAAACAAATTGAAAGGTTTGTGATACGGGTGACATGATCAGACTTTGTATTTTTAAACCATCACTCTGGCTTCAGTGTAAAGAATTCATTCTTTATTTAAATAAATACATCCTAAGTGCCCACTATGGGCCAAGTACTGGTCTGTGCACTGAGTACACAGCAGTGGACAAAATGGACAGACTCCCTGTCTCTGAGGACCTTACAGACAATACACAAATCATACATAAGAAAGTGAGAAGCACTATCAAAAATATTGGAACCCAACAACGTTGTAAATCAACTGTACTTAAAAAAATTTTTTTTGATTTACAAAAAGAATATCAGAACCCAGGTAAGAGTAAAAGGGTAGGGTGCTCTTGCTACTTTATTCGCTTGAACCATATGAAAGTACTGATCTTTGTTGTTTTTTTTTTTTACCTCAGAACAATATTAAGTTCATGTAGTACAACCTGGTAGGATGACACTAGAGTAATGTTGTCCAAGAAGACATTTAGTGAGATGATCCAAAGGAAAAAGCGGCCATGCAAATATGTGGGGAGAGAGCATCCCAAGTGAAGGGACAGCAGGTGCAAAGGCCGTGAAGCAAAAATGTACTCACCCTGTTGGAGGATCAGCGAGGAGGCCAGTGTGGCTGAAGAGTCATGGACAAGAGGGAAGAATGGTTGTAGGGACCAGAGCAAGCTGGGTCTGGTAGACAGAGGTAAGAAATTGGCTTTTCCTCTTTGAATGTTGAGGAATTTTCAGCAGAGGAGCTACACAATCTGTCATCTTTAAAAGGGCTGTTCTGTTAATGGTAGATTCTAGGTACTGAGTGTACAGATGGATCACTGTAAGATCTTTCAACTTTGCTATATGTTTTAAATGTTTCCTAATAAAATGAGAAGGTGGTTTCAGCAGCTGGATTGTCTAATAGACTTTAGGGGGCAAGAGTGAGATCAAGAAGACCAGTATTGCAATAACTCAGATAGTAGTGGTGCTAGAAGTGGTTAGATTACAAATAAATTTTAAAGACAGAGCCAGCAAGATTTGCTTGTGGAATGGATTCAAGATGTGAGGGGGAAAGATAATGCTTAAGGTTTTAGACCTGATTAACTGGAAAGATGAAGTTGCCATCTAATGAAATTTGGAAGGCAGTGTATACAAACAGGTTTGGAGGATGAGACTTTTGGGGCAGGGTGAGTTTGTGATGCCTGTTAGACATCTAAGTAGATATATCAAGTAGGCAATTGATTCTACAAACCAATAATTCAGAGGAAACTTCCAGGTAAGAAATACAAATGTGTGAATCCACCTAAAGATTAGGATACAAAGTTCAGTGCCTTGAGAATTAAATGGGAATACTCATTTGCTTTAGCCTAAAGCCTCTTACTCATGCTTTTGCCCTAGGCTCGTTTTGTTTGTAGTTATCAGTTACTTTAGATTGCCATTCAGAATATTTAGATGCATTACTGTCTACAATTCACTTGCATTCTAAAGGGGTTTTTTTTAAACACCTCTATTGTGGTATGGTTCCTATACAGTAAACCACATATATTTCAGATGTACAATTTGATGAATTTTGATCGATGTATACACACATGAAGCCACCACCACAATCAAGATAGCTAATATTTCCGTCACTCCCCAAGAGGTGCAATTTTCAAATTCCCAGTTTACCCCTTCCCACCCCCTTTAACCCCTGGTAATCATAAGTTTGTTCTCTACGGCTGTGAGTCTGTTTCTGTTTTGGAGATAAGTTCATTTGTGTCCTTTTTTTTAGATTCCACATATAAGTGATATCATATGGTTTTTTTCTTTCTCTTTCTGGCTTCACTTAGTATGACAATCTCAAGGTCCATCCATGTTGCTGCAAATGGCATTATTTCATTCTTTTTAATGGCTGGGTAGTATTCCATGTGTGTGTGTGTGTGTGTGTGTGTGTGTGTGTGTGTGTGTGTGTGTGTACACTCATCACATGTTCTTTATCCTGTCATCTGTCAATGGACTTTTGGGTTGTTTCCATGTCTTGGCTATTGTAAATAGTGCTGCTGTGAACATTGGGGTTCATGTGTCTTTTTAAATTATATTTTTCTCTAGGTATATGCCCACAAGTGGTAAGTTTTAGTTTTTTGAGGAATTTCCATACTGTCCTCCATAGTGGCTGCACCAATTTGCATTCCCACCAACACTGTAGGAGGGTTCCTTTTTCTCCATACCCTCTCCAGCATTTTTCATTTGTAGACTTTTAAATGATGCCCATTCTGACTGGTATGAGGTGATATCTCATTATAGTTTTGATTTGCATTTCTCTAACAATTAGTGATGTTGAGCATCTTTTCATGTGCTTGTTGGCCATCTGTATGTTTTCTTTGGAGAGATGTCTTTTTAGGTCTTCTACCCATTTTTTGGTTAGGTTGTTTATTTTTTTGATATTAAGGTGTGTGAACTGTTTGTATATTTTAGAAATTAGACCTTTGTCAGTTGCATCATTTGCAAATATTTTCTCCCATTCTGTAGACTGTCTTTTCATTTTGTTGATGGTATCCTTAGCTATGTAAAAGCTTTTAAATTTTATTAGATCCCATCTGTTTATTTTTGCTTTTATTTCCATTACTGTAGGAGCTGATTCAAAAAATATATTGCTGTGATTTATGTCCAAGAGTGTTCTGCCAGGTCTTGTTTTTTTTTATTGTTGGTCATGTCTTCCCAAGCAGATAATAACATTTCTTGAGAAAAGATCTATTTTCTTTTATACACTCCACAGTGCCATATCCCTAGACATTTTACAAGGCTCATATAATAAAATAAATTATTCAAATGTAGAGTTTGTTGTTGTTACAAAGAATCAATTTTCTTATAAATATTTAATTTGGACACTTGTTGCTGTCCTGTGAAAATAAGGGTAGAGTTAGAATTTTCAGTCTGTTGCCACTCATGCCCATTTTCAGGTCACACAAATAAAAGAGAGCTTTCTTTGGGGGAAGGGGGGCTCAGCTCTCCTCCTAATTATTAGCTTTATACTCAGACTTCATGTGATAGCAGGACAGTTCCCAACAACTTCAAGTCGCCATCCACCCCAGTCCAAGTCCAAAAAAAAAGTGATCCTTCCCAATGGTCCTTGGTTCACCAGTTGAACCAACATGGATTACCTGCCCATCCCTTAACAAATTACTGTACCTAGAAAATTCTGTGCTGTGACTGGCCAAATATGAGTCATATGCTTCACCTCTGGTTCACCCAAAGAGCATGGACTATAGAAGAGGAGTGGTTCCCGGAAGAAAAAAAGTAGGTCACTGTCACCAAAATAAGAAAATGAATACTGATGGTCAAAAAACAATACATACTACACCTAGTAACTCAAAGACCTAAGCATTGTCCCCTCCTTAAGCTTTTTTTAAAAAAAAGTCAGCAATGCTGTTGGCATTCACTTTTAATGTCTTCCCATTCTGTACACAATACTGCATTTCCCCCTGAATCGTGTCATGTATTCACTTGTCACTGATGAATGAACATGACCAAAAGCATATGCATGAATCTCAAAGTTAACCAGCTGGAAGGGTCAGTATTTTAGTACATCACTTTCCAGGATACTCCCACCTAGGTATTGCAGGTAATTTCTTGTCCTGCAATTCTTTCCTATTGTCAGTCTGCCTGAAACATATTTATTTGCCCTTAATACCCTGGGGGCAGGGTGGCTGCTAGCAAAGATGCTTGGGAAACCTCTGCAGAAGCAAGTGACAATGAATCAGCTCTAATTTATCTTATAGAAGGGCACTTACCTAGTATAGAATCTTGAAAGCAAAATGTATCTAGAGATACACCTTTTCTTTTCAGCTTCACCGTTTCCATTCCTTTCTATACTAACAGGTTACTTTGCCCACAAGATGTTTGACCTAACTTACGTGGCATTTTTAACATTTTAGTTCAAAATTTGCTGCAGTAAATAGATAAGTTTAGGATAAAGAGAATGTTGACTCTGTCTATTAGTCTGGAATTTGGGGCAGTTCCTCCACTTTGCTGCTTCCCTGGACACCAAACATAACATTCTCTGTCCTAGGACATGCTTCAAGTTGGTCATAAGACTGGCGGAAAATCAAAGCAAACTAAATGAATAGTTGTTGAAGTTAAGCTCACATCCTGGAGCTGTGTGTGCCATGGAATAGCCTGCTGTTATTAACAAGCACAGTTCTAATCAGAATCCCTGTTCTATGCTCCTGTTGATCAGAATTTCCTGTTTGGAAATTGGATTTCGGTCTGGTTACTTTTAAACATCCTATGGTAGAAGAAGGTGACATAGGATAGTGTTAACTATGTATTTAAATGTTAAAAGTATGTTACTAAACTATGTTCTAGATGATTACAACATTGTTAATATCAGACAGGGAGAATTACTGAAAGAGACACTCAAATGTTAACCTTAAGGAATGGAATTATCAGTGGTTTGATTGATTGTTTAGTTTTCAAAATATTCATAGATGAAGTGTACTACATCTGTCTCAGATAAATTAATTTTTAAAGAAAAAATGGTTTATCATACCAATTCCCCAGAGTCAAAATATGCAACAGATACAATTGAAAAATAGATCTAATTATGATTCTCACTGCTCAAAACCATTGTAGATTTTTCTCTTGCTTGGCATACATCATTTGTTCTTTTATGTTTGAACAACCATGTCCTGGATGCTGGGAGTAAATGAACAATACAGATGAGGCTCCTGCCCTCCTAGAACAAACAAACAAAATAACTAACTAACTAACTAACTCTCTAGTGGAGCTACAACGACTAAGCTGACAGCAGATCCAGCATGTCACAGACAGTAACAGTTTCATGCATTCCCCATCAAAACACCTAACCCTCCTTTTACAGATTAAATTCTGGCCTTGGTACATCAGCTAACAAGCATGTTGAACTCTCACCCGGTGGCACTCACTGTTGGTCAGTGCTACAGTTTGAGCCTCATCCCCGTCCTTGTCCACATGGTAGTTTTCAATGATTAGAGCAGTGTTCAGTTATTTGGGTATGTACTTGCTCTTACTTTACAAAAATGAAAGTGCAGGTATTAGTTATAAGAAAGGTAGGTCTTTAAAAAAAATAGGAAAAAAAAAGAAAGGTAGGTCTGGTGGGGAGGGTATAGAGCAGTGGTATAATGCATGCTTAGCATGGCTGAGGTCCTGGGTTCAATACCCAGTACCAGCACTTAAAATAAGTAAATAAATAAAACTAATTACTTCCTCCTACAAAAAAAAATTATATATATATAATATATATATATATAAAAATTATATATATATATATATATATAAAGTGTATATGTATAAAGTGTACCTTATAAGTGTAATTTGAATGATATAAAGATGAAATCATTAAGTGGGCCAGAAGCAGTGAACCTCTAGCCTCAACCAGACAAGCAAACATTCCTGAAATGAAGGCCAGTAAACTGAGTGAAGAAAAGAAGACAATCAGAGAACAAGCACAGAGTCCTGGAAATACTCATTGTTGAATCTGGTAGCTAAACATTATAGGTATGTTTAAAGATTTTGGTCTTTTTAGCTTTGTAGGAAAGAGTTTTTCCTAAAACAAAGTTTGTTGTTTGATTTTTAGATATATTTGCAGGTATGTTTTATGTTGGAAAGTTGGAAACCACCTGTGGTGGCTCGCCATTGTGTATAGAACATATTCTAAATCATTTATCACATCAGTGATGTTAACATCCACAAGTTTATAGCAATACTAAGAAAGAACTTGAAAGTCACCTACAAGTTGCAATAGTAAGTTGCTAAATTATACATTAAAGGCAATTAGTAAAGAAAGAGGAAGAATAAACATTTTTTCTGCCTTTCTTGTACAAAAGTTTGGAGTAGCCAAAGAGTTGTTAAGGAAAAGTTTTTTTGTATAAAATATTTCCAACTGCTAAATGTAAAAGGAATGATTAACAAATCATTATTTTGGAAACTCAGAGAAAAATACAGATTGTAGTAACAATCATCAATGGCTGCTAAAACGACTTAAATGAAAGATTGATGGATCACTAAGAGTTGAACAGTCACACATCATACACATCCCAAAGTGGTGCAATTGAAAAGGTACTGAATCACCTGTGAGGTATTTTTGCCACTCCCCAAGATATTTTCAGTTTGAATCCAAACAAGCCTATAAACATAATTATCAGTTTATAAGGAAAAGGGAGAATGAACAATATAGGAAAGTGTCAAACACCACCAAGAAGATACAATCAACCTATCCCAAAGCGTGGAAAGTTCTACAGGTCATATGACAGGATTCCGTCAACAAATAAATTACCATAATAAGTCAAAAGATATTTAAGACACTTAACAATCAAATCTAGTATGTGGGTGTTGATTTGACAGATCAATCATAAACAGACTTTTTGAGACAGTGGGGGAAATTCTATCAAAGACTAGATATTAGATGATATTAAGGAATTATTATTACTTTAACAGTTAAATAATTTTTTCAGTGTCATAATGATATTGTCACAAGCATATGTGTGGTTGTGTTTTTGAAAAGTCTTTTGTCTATTACAGACATTTAATGACTAGTTTAAGGATGAAATTCTATGATATCCAGGACTGTCATTAAAATACTCTAGAGGATAGCGGGGAAGTAGCAGGACAGATGAAACAAGATTGGGCGAGTGTCGATAAGTGTTAAAGCTGAGTGGTGGGTGTATGCAAGAGGTGGGGTATAATTCTGTATTCTCTATTTTATGTGTGTGTTTAAATTTGCCATAATAGGAAGTTAAAATTTAAATCAATACATACATACATACATATATATATATATATGCATAATAAAAGCTTTAGGGCAGTTTATTTCTGTACCTGACTTGTTCCCTGGGGAAGAGACTGAGTGAATGAATCCAGAGAACTGTAGTACTGGGATCCCTGAGCCAGTTAGTGTGGGTGCACTTGCCCAAATGTGTAATCCCAAGGAAAGGAGCATCTTCCTTTTCTGTGGAACAATGAGGGGAAATGCACCTGTAACAGGCACAGTGAGGAGAGGGAGCTCAATCCAAATCACTTCTTTCAGATGGCCTGTGAGTCCATAGGCAAGCGAAGGAGGGGAAGCTGAAGCTCTCCCTGACACCTAGAGCTGGGGTCTGAGTTGGAGTGTTATTATCTCAGACTGGGGCACAAGTATAAGATACAAGGACATGGCGCTCAAATCCTGTGGGTAGCAAGCTGACAAGAGCATTGCTTTCCAAGGGCAGAGCTTTGGACTGTTCCAGAGTCAGCAGTGACACTAGGCTCCCAGCTATTACAGCAGGTAGGGTAACAGCTTCCAGAGCCATCAGCCTGGAAGGCTGATCCCTGTGACTCCTCAACATAGGAGAAGGAAGTGGAGCCAGCAGAAGAGAAGTGGAGGTCTGTATTTCCCAACTGATCTGGACACGTGGGGCTTGCATTGGCAAACCAGAGACATCCATATGGTGAGGCATTGTGTGTTTATCTGCTGGGGAAGCAGGATTTACTCATTACCCAGTTCTTGAATTGCATGATTGTATCATTATATTACTTGGAAACAACTCTGACTATGATTTGGTGGTATGACCAAAATGTTCCTCCCACTCCCTTGTCTCTTGTGTAATCATGGGCAGGTCACCGTTCCCTTAAATTAGGATAATAATACCTTGCCTTTCTACCTCCAGGGTTGTTGTGTGGCTTTTAAGAGTTAATATATGGAACTATAATTTTTGTGAAGTAATCGATTGCTATTCAAACATAAGGCATCGTTATGACAGTTAGTGACTAGGTGATTTATATCTTTAAAGCCCCTTATTTTCTTTGATTCTGCGCTAACAATAATGTTTAATTAGTATATTTCAAAGTTAGATAGTCAAGAAACAACTATAAAGAAGTTTAGCATATAGTATGATTTTTCTGCATTCTCTTACATTATGAAGTACTCCTGGAAATAAGAAAATCTTACCCAGTTAATACTTTATACTCATATCCTTGCATACATGTCTATCAATGCAGGAGACAAAAAAGTTGCTATGTATTCTATAAATAATGCTTATTATTTATAATCTCAATTTCATAAATCAGTATTTCCTCTGTTCAATAATGTATAGTCAACTGGGTAACTAGAGGAGGGTTTGGCAAACAATGGCCCATGGAACAAAGCTGGCCACCACTTTTTTTTGTATGGCCTGAAAACCAAGAATTGTTTTGACCTTTGGAAGTTTTTTTTTCTTTTTACTCAAAACAAGAATATTTTATGACACATGAAAATTATATGAAATTCAAATTTCAGTGTCCACTTTTATTAGGACACAGCCAGAACCATTCATTTATGTACTGTCTATGGCTACAATGATAGTTGAGTGGCTATGAGAGAGACTATATGGTTCACAAAGCCTAAAATATTTACTATCTAGCTCTTTACAGAAAAGTGTACCTATCCCGAGTAGAGGATTCAAAGGGACAGAAATTTAAAAAAAAAATTTTTTTTTCTAGATGTCTAGCTATCTCTTAGGATAAATGAACCTGGGATACATGGACTCAAATTATAAATATGCAATAAAAGAAATTCACAGTTATGGTTTTAATATGCAGTTACTAATTTTGAGTTAACTAAGAAAAATGTATATAATAAGTAAAATATAAACAAATGGAATACAATTAAATCCTTAAATATATATTTCCATTTTGCTCAGTGTTGGTGGTGAAGTAAAGAGAATTGGGAGTAGTATATTTATTCTCTGATTAACATACAATAGAAACTGACTTTGGTAAGAGGAAAAGGGAGTTCATTGGAAAGAGGATTCTGGACTAGTTCCAAAATTGAGGGAAGAGCTAGAGACCATGACCTTTGGAAGGACAGCAAACTGGTGAGCTCCAGATCACCATCAGTAGAAGACCCTAGGCCCACTCTCAGGGCATTTCCCGAGACTTCAGGAGCCTTCCATTTGAATTTTGGGAGAAATAAATTGATGGACCCAGTTCATGGCCTGGGAGCCTGGGAGATGGAGTAATGTGAGAGGGAACTCCCTGGAATCCCTTGGTTGGAGTGGAGAAGGAACAAAGAGGCGATAAGAATGAGAGAGGGATGCCAGGCAAACAAAAACCAGCAGATGTGGTCACGGGGAGCTTCTCAGGAAACACGGGCTTTAATCTCAACTTCAGCACCAAATGGGTAAATGTGAATGTCATCTCATTGGGCATCAGTTAGGGGTATTTCTATTTTACATTAGTATAAGAGGAGGGGCACAATTAGACCCACCTGCCATGAAACTATTCATTGGCCACAGTACATAAAATTGTTTCCCTCAGAAAAAAAATTTTTTAAGTTAAAGAACCATATCTTCCAGAGGATCAAATTAAAGGATAATTGTGTAACCACTATCACCACTTCTATTCAACATTGCACTACAGTTTTCCAACACAATAAGTCAAAAGAGTAAAATAATAGGCATAAAGACTGTAAAGGAAGAAAAAAGTTACCATTTTTTACAGAAGGTATAATGGTATACATATAATATTCAAAAAATCTATTAATTTACAATTAATAAGTGAATTCAGCAATGTAGTGAGGAGGGTCAGTATACAAAATTTCATCTTATTTGTATACCAGCAACACAATAACCACAAAAATAAAATGAAATTTTAGAAATGGTACTATTTACAATAGCATCAAAAAACAACTGTGTAGGAATAAATATAATGAAAAAGGTGCAGCTAATTTCCTCAAAGTATCTATAGGTTAGTGCAATCTCGATGTAAATCCCAGAAGACTTTTTGTGTGTGTGGAAATTGATAAGCTGAGTCTAAAATATATAAAGAAAAGCAAAGGATGAAGAATAGCTGGGGCAATTTTGAGGAAGAGAAAGCTGGAAGGTCTTTGTCATCAGATATCACTATCTACCAGGGTGACCAACTGTTCTAGTTTGCCAGGCACTGAGGGGTTTTCTGAGATGCGATACTTTCAGTTTCAAAACATAGAAAGTTAGATATATCAAATCATTATGTTGTATACCTTAAACTAATACAGCATTACATGTCAATTATATCTCAGTAAAACTGTTGTGGGGGGGAGGGGGTTTGACCAAAATGTACTGGGAAAACCAGGACAAATCAGTCACCCTAAGACTTAGTATAGAGCTGTAGTTATTAAGATGGTGTGATATTGGCAACGTATAAACAAATAAACCAATGAAAGAGAACAGAGTCCAGAAATAGGCCCATACATATTATATCATCTGATTATGACAGATGGCACAACAGTAGTCCATTTGGGAAAGGATGGTCTTTTCCATAAACAGTGCTGAATAATTGGCTATCCATAGGGGGTAAAAAAAAAAAAATACCTCAACTTCTAACTCATGACACAAAAAATACATTCCAGATGAACTGTATTGCTAAATGTGAAAGGTAAAATAATAAAGCTTTTTGGAAAAACTACCTAGTCCACCATGATATGGACAAAGATTTCCTAAATAAGACACACAAAATGCTAAATATAAAGGAAAAATTGATAAATTGAACTAAATTAAATTTAACTGTATTCATTAAGAAGTGTCGTTCAGAAAAATGAAAAAGTAAGCAAGCCACAGAGAGGGGGAAGATATGTGTGATTTATATATATAACATTAAATGTATGTAATATATATAATTATATTTATATTATTTCATTTAATAGTTTAATATAAATATTTAATGCTATTACATATAAATTTATATAATATATAATAAATATATTTTATATATAAATCATATGTATCTTCTCCCACTCTACATATGTGTATGTGTTTGTATGTTTGTGTATATGTGTGTATGTCTGTATACCTATGTCTATGCCTATCTATCTTATTTTTATATATATCATTTATTAGGCATATATCTGACAAAGGACTCATATACAGAATATATAAAGAATTCCCATAACACAGTAAGGAAAAGATACATAAAATGGTATTTGACTTCATTAGTCATCAGAGGGATGCAAATTAAAACCACTATGAGAGAATACTACTTGTCTACCAGAATAGCTAAAGTGAAAAAGACAGACAATGCTAAGTTCTGGCAAGGATGTGAGGTGACTAGAACCTTCATACGTTGCTAAAAGCAGGATCAGATATACAACCATTCTGATATGTTCTCTGGCAATGTCTACTAAAAAAAGCTGAACACATTTATACCCAATGACCTATGGAGTCCACTTCTGGGTATGGACCTAGACACCGAACATAAATCTTCCTTAAGGGGTTTAAACCTGGGGTCACAAATTCAAACATGTACAGAGAGAAGTCGGGCAAGTAATATCAGTGGCTGAGCAGAAGGGCATTTTCAGTGGAGGTGATTTAAGTGGACACACTGGACACCCTTTGGTGTAGCTGCTCTTCACTCTTCTGTTTGCTTTCCTCTGGAAACAGCCCCTGACCACGTCTAGACCTTCAGGTCCACCTCACCCCCCACCCTCTCTCAATGGCTGATTGCTCTTGGGTGCACACCTTACCCACACCAGGTGCCATGGATGCACATGGTGCTCTGCCCAGACCCCTTTGCCTGCGCAGTGCACCATCCCCTGGCTGCTGTGAATGGTGGCTGCTAGCAGTCCTAGCCCGCCCCTTCTCTTGAATCACCCTGCCCACAAATGCTTGAGAAACTATACTATCCCCTTGGAGGCAGCCACAGTCAATTAACTGATGGATACAGGGGTACAGAAGGCAGGCTCCACTGCTTGGATTGCAAGATGGGATAACACCAGTCCGGGGGGCATCGGGCTGAGGCTAGACTTGCAGCTCTACCTTCTCTTTCATCCTCCTTCCCTCACTTTCTTACAGGTTTCTCCTGACAGCACCCCACCCCAGCCTCAGAAAATCACTTGCACCAGAATCCCTCTGCTTCTGGGGAACCTGAGGTAGGTCATGTGGCCCATATGATCCTCTTTCCCCCAAAAGCCCAGGCACACTGGAACAGTCACATCAGTATACAAATTTTCTTCTTATTTCTATACCAGCAACAGAGTAACAACAAATATAAAATGAAATTTTAGAAATGGAACTATTTACAATAGCCGAGGAGCTAATTTGTTACCCAGGGCTGTTTCCCTGAGACCTCCCTGATTCCCTGGAGGCAGAGAGAGCTAAATTCCTTCCACTGGTCGTCATCCTCTTGCATCTCTGTTTCCAGCCCTGTCCAGGAAGCCTCTAGCATCTCTCTGAGCTTCTTATCCCTAAAATGCACTTTTCTACATCCTCTTACTCTTTCTGTGTACACATATACAAGCAGTGTGTTTGCATACATGTTAGGAAAGCAAAATGAAGAGGTGGGAAAATCACAGGGGGTGGAGGTAGGGGTAGTCAGATTTCAAATCACTCAACCATGGGTTATAAACAAAGGGTGACACAACACGAGCCTGATTAGTTCCACTCAGAGTTGTTCACTGATTCATCAGAAAATTGATCCTTCTGACCCAGACTCTCCTCCCTCTACGGTCAAAGGCAGCTTTTGTTTGAGCCAGTGATTGTGCCTCTATAGCAATTTTATGCAGTCTGGCCCGAGATGAGTTTCTACCCGAGCCAAGTGAGGATACAGCAGGATAATATTTTAAGATATTAACCTACATTCTGTTTTCCAGTGGGCATTTTCTCCCCCTCCTCCATTTAAGCAGTCACACAGTCTCGGAGGAGCATTACTGCAGGGTGAAGAGTGAAAAGTTGACAAGTCTTTCTGGCTTGTTCCTAGTGACTGGTAGCTGCCATCAACTGATGGTCCCCTGATCTTAGAGTGCTCACAGAGGAGATTTCTTTGACCCACACAGTACTGGTTCTTTTTGTTTGTTTTGTTTTTTTGTCCTGGCCTCTACCCACTAGGTGCCAGCAGCCCTTCCCTAACCCCAAGCTGTGACAACCAAAAATGTATCCAGACATTGGCCAAATGTCCCCTGGGAACAAAACTGCCCAGTGATTGAGAATCACTGAATCACTGAGTTAGACTGAAACTCAAAGTACCAAAAGGTAGACACTGCTAATCAAAAGCCTGGAAAAACCTTATTCCCAGCCAGAAAAACATGTAACGTTCACCACAGAGGCTATGGAAGAACAACATATTTTCTTTATCCTTTCTTGATTCCTTCCACCCAAGAAACAGCCCAGGCGTAGGCTATGCCACTGTGTGCACATGAAGACATCTGGCTCAACTTACACAATTACTCCCTTCAACTCTGCAGTGACAAGTGAACAAACCTACAGCAGCTGCTGCATTGAAAAAGTGAGAAAATATGTTCTTTCTGCCATTTCAAAATTAACATAAAGCCGTCTTAAAAACACTAGCATTGCTCCTGATATCCACATAGATGAAACCTTGGGTCTGGACAAGCAGACGCCCAAGCTTGAGGAGAAAGAAGGACTTGGAGGGAGGGCATAAAGTCAGGGTATTAAGGTAAAGTATCCATGAAGAAAGTCAAGCGTCGGTTCTCATTTACGAGCCCTAAGTTAGAGACCATTAGAATCCATTCCACAGGCCAGAGCGATCAGCCAGGTGCCTCCCGCTGCTGTTCCCGCGAGGGGAAACCAGAGGAAGACGCTGCCACCAGCGGATTCCCCACCTACCCGAGGGCCTCTCCTCGCCGCGGAAACGCGGAGGCGGAAAGCTGCGGGGCAGCGCGGCCGCAAGACGAAGTTCGCGGTCCGCAGAAGCCCCGCCTCCCCTGCCCGCGGGGGCCTTGCCCAGCGCGCGCCGGGCTCACGTGGGGAACTCGCGGGGCCCGCCCCCGCCGAGGAGCCGACCCGAGGGCCGAGGGTCCGGATTTTTACCGCAGGCCCCAGGTGACTGACTCCGGGGCGCGCTGCGGGCGGAAAACCGCTGCCCTGCTAGCTCCCTGCCTACCTCAGAGACCGCAGACAACCAACCTGCAGGTCTACAGCTGTTCCCCGAACCACCGGGGCTTCATGTCAGGCGCTTCTGGGGCCGCAGGTCAGCTCGGTCATCCGGGAGGGCGGGCGAGCCGAGCTCCCGCAGGCCCCGAGGTCGGCCCCGCGCCCGCTCCTGGGCTCCGGGCCGCCCGCGGGACCCCGGAGACCCCCGGCCGCGTGACGTGACCAGGCCCCAGCGGCGGGCGCCACAGGGGCGTCGTCGCGGCCAAGCCTCTCAGGCGGGCGCCTTAGCCCCTGGCCCCCTCCCCAGTCACAATGGCCGCTCGCGACTGGGGAACAGCAGCCCCGGAGGCGGGGGCCTCGGGCCGCCGCGCCGCGCCCCCCCATCCCCGCCCTGCAGACGTTCTCCAGGGGCGCGTCCATGGCTGAGGCTGCCCGCGCCGCCCCACACAGCACTTTTCAGAAGTCTGATTTTGGCCCCACAGGGCTCAGCTCTCCAGTTTACCACATTCCCCAAACACTCCCTATTGTCTGTCACAATCCACATATCCTGCCTGGCCTCTTTCTGTGAACACGTGAATCTGTGACCCCCCCACCCCAAAATCATTAAGGAAGATTACATTCGGTGCCCTAGAGGCAAAGATTCTCCTCTTTGGGGAAGAAACAGGAAAATTAAGAGAGGAAATTTCCCCGTCAGAAGAGGCAAAGGCGAAGGCGGAAGGTAAGGCACAGTGATGGCTACGACCAAGAACTTACTGCCCACAATTTAAATAACAACGCGAGGCACGACTGATAGGTGAGAGACCAGCAATGTGGGTCTAAGGTTAGAAAGAAAGGAGGGGATGCTGCTGTGGTCTAGTGTCAGATCTCCTTAGCACCCCTTCCCCCTCCTTCTGGCTACAGCACCTTGTTTATTCCTTGGGAAACTGCCCCAGCCCACTGCATAGAATCACAGAGGGATTTTCAATTAACGTGCTGTGGCCAAGGGGGATGTGTGACCTGGTGACCCAAACCAGGCCATTCACACTTTCTTCCAGGAATTTGAATCTTGAGCACAGGAACACAAGGATAGAAAACCTGTCCAAACGGAGGCTCCTTGAAGGAACCATCCATTAACTCCTGCTACCTGGGCTTCTCAGGTATGGGAATTCCTCCTCTTTCTGGGGTCGATCATATCAGATTCTGTAAATTCTGTGAGCTTTCCCATACCATTCTAGTAAGGTGTTGTAAAGGTCATTTTCTATTGCTGGCAACCTGAGAACCCTTCCTGCCTGCTCCTGGAAAATGTGGGATGTCAGCCGACAAGAATAGTTATTCCGGGTGAAGAGCACGTTCTCACTAAAGCCTCTCAAGAACTCTGCTCAGCCTAGCTCAAAGGGATACTTTAAGGGAGGAAGGTGAGAAATCGGAAGCCTTCGAGTGGGAGAGTCCTTTCTCCTAGAGAAGAGGTTCCCGTGGTGTTGATGGACACACTGCTGGGTCGTTGTCAGTAAACAGCAGATGAGTTAGAGGGAGTCAGCAGAGCACGGGGCAGGACGCATCAGAACTTGGGGATGCGCCAAAAAAGCAGGTTCTGTAGGAAGTCTCATCCACCAGGTGAGCTGAGGCAGCAAAGCGCTAGGAACCATTACTGAAGAGAAACCAGAGCAATGGAGGAGGGCAGAGGATGGGAATGCAGTGATCTTCTGTAAAGCATAGAATGGACTCTTCAGTCAGTCGGCCTGGCTCCATCACTAACTTTGTGTGATTCTTTTTTTTTTTTTTTCTTTTTTACCCTTAAATACTCTTAGCTCAATTTAATTTAAATTAGAAAAAAATAACACTAGTCATCCTTTATTGAGTGCTTGGCTGGCAAAAACCAAGCACTCAATAAAAGATGGCTAGTGCTATTATTTCTATCAAGAAAATGTTATTATATTCATCCAAATTGTTAATTGTCAATTATTATTATTACCAGTTAAACTTCAGGTTCAAAGCCACAGTCCATGCCTGAACACCCACCCACACACAAAACACACAATTATATCTCAGAAATAACCCTGGGGCCCAGCCTAAAATTACATACTAGTAAATCTGAGACAAAGCCAATAAGACATCATAAAAGGAAAGATCCAACAGGCATAAACTTGTACTGTTATGTTAAAAGGGAAAATGGTGGTCAGAGACACAGAGCTATGAGATGGACAAGGACCCCGGTGACTGGCAGAGTCGGGATAATAACCTGGGATTACTTCCTGTTTTGGTAAGATTCTTGGAAACCAGATACAGACACAGCCCATGCTACTTGAACAGGAGTGTGATGGTCCATGACATACACTGTGAGCCCAGGGAACTGGACCTACAAATGTAACTGTATTATTAAAATAATTCCATTTATCACTCTTCAAGAAGATGGAGTGATGGAGAAAGTGCTGGCCTGGGAGTTAGAAGTTCTGGAGTCCCCAAAGGGTCTATTAGGACTTTTGGGAAGTAATTCAGTCTCTCAAAGCCTGGTCATCCCATATTAGTAGCCCCTGACCACGGCATACACAGCCCTCCTCCACCCTCATGAATATCGCCCACTCTGTCTGGAACACCCTAATCTCACTCCTTCTCCACCTCATCCAGATGCTCTCAGGATGTCTGAGTTTTAAGCACAGTGTGTCCTTCCCTAGAACCTCTATTTTATCCCAAAGGTGAATTTGCAAACATGGACATAGACCTTGGGTCATCACTTGCTAATGAGTTGGCCATTTCCCTGGGTCACTGAGGCATAAGAATTTAAGCTATAAAGCCATTCTTCCCACTACACTCCTGCATGGCAAGAGGGACGAGCATTATTAACCTCATTTTACATATGAAGAAACTGAATCTTAGTGAGGTGAAGTGTCCTGTCCCAGATCACAGAGTGGGCAAGTGGACAGTCAGCCCCACATCCACCCTGTCTGCTTCAAATCCAGGGTTATTCCCAGACAGCCTTATCATCTCCAGGTTAGATAGGCTCTGAGGGACCTTTGGCACTCAGGGTCTGGGGAACAGTCCCCTCCAGGTAGAGGGGGACCTTAGGACAAACCTCAGGATGTGTCTAAAATCATCCTAAGAGGTGTTTAGATTGTATCAGTGAACAAGGCACAAAAATCCCCATTTCTGTGGAATTTATATTCTAGTGGGAGAGAGAGACAGTAGACAATAAATATAACAAATAATCAGATTATATAGTATTATTAAGAGATAATAAGGGCTACTATAAAGAAAGAAAAAAGGTATCAGGTTGGGAGGAAGTGTTGCAATTTTAAATAGAGTGGTCAGGGAAGGTCTCCCTCTAAGAAGATGACATTTGAGCAAAGGCTTGAAGAAGATCAAAGACTGAACCATGGGATATCTGGGCAAAAGGATTCCAGGCAGGCAGAAGGGCTAGTGCAAAGGCTCTGAGGCAGAAGCATTCCAAACATATGCAAGGAAGAGCAAGCAGGACAGGTGCTGCAGCAGAGTGAGCCAGGGGTCAGAGAGATAAGTCAGGCTGATCCCACAGGGCCTCACTGGCCACTGAAGAACTTTGAATTTGACTCTGAGTAAAATAGTAAATAATTGGAAGGTCCCACGCAGAGGAGTGATGTGATCTGATTCATGTTTTAAAAGAATAACTATGGCTGCTGTATTGAGGGTAGATTGTAGGGAGCTTGGGCAGAAGAATCTGGGTCCACCAACATGAATAGGTCAGGGAGAAGACAAGAAACCAGTGGAAGAGTGAGCAGAGAGGGAGGAGATAAACCAGAGAGTCAGTTTTCCTGGAAGCCAAGACAAGAAAGACTTTCAAAGGAGAAAATGGGTCCTAGTCAGCCCCCTTCCAAGACTGCAGGAGTGAATGTTCCAAAGAGCAAATCAAGTCATACCATTAGGCTTAAAATAAAACCGTAGATGAATTCCCACTGCCTTCAGGAAAAGTCCAAGGCAATTGTCAGGGCTTATAAAGCCCTTCATGGACTGACCTCTGCCTACCTCCCACCAGGCCCATCCCTACTGAAACACTGCTGCTCCCTGAACGTGGGGGACTCTTCACGCTGGTTTTCACGCTCTCCTTCCTTTGCCTGGAGCACTTTTCTTCCCACTTCCTTCTGGAAACTTCCCATCAGTGCTTCAGATCTTAGCTGAGATGAGGCATTCTCTTTGAAGTCCTCCTGGCTCTGAGCTCCCTGAGCCCCTGTGCTTTCCTGTGCTGTAGCATCCACCACGCCAGTGAGGTTGCCTGTTGACCTTCTGTCTGTTCCAACAGAGTGCTAGTTTACTGAAGGCAGAGAGTGTGTCTCCTCCACCTGAAAGAGACTGTAATAAATATTTTTGAATGAATGAGTGAAAAAAAAAAAAACTCAGTTTGGGTCATGGTGAGTTGTGTTTATGGAATACAGAAGGCAGAGGCATCTGGTTGAACAGTGATGGGCTGATGTGTGTTTATCAGCTGGCTCTTGACAAAGCCCTGACTGGTAGCATTTGTGGAGTGCCATCATGTAAATAAATAGCCCCACGGTGGCAGATTTCAAGCTACCAATGTGACATTGGTAAATACAGAGTTGGGAAATGACAGGTACAATTGGCTCTAATGAGTTGCAGTGAGGCGGCTCCAGCACACTGCTGCCTGCAGGCACATGGATGTGGGAGTGGGATGTAGGCTGGAGAAATGGATTTGGTGACCATCTGTGGAGTGGTGGTTGTGGGAGCCAGGGCATCAGCAAGACAACCCACGAGGTCGGCTCAGGGTCCAAAGAAGAAAACAAGGATAGATTCTGAGGCAACACCAACATGTACATGGCATGTGGAAAAAGAATCCTCTTTGAAGAAAGAGGCAGGAAGACCTGAAGGAGAAAATTGGGAGAAGCAGGTCAGTATTGTGTCGTGGAAGCCAGGCAATGGAATCCACGGAGTAGGAATTCTCAAGATCCCCACCGTCAAATAAAGCAGAGTGATTCCATAATGTAAGGGCTGGAAAATGTCTATTGCATCTCCAAGTTAGCAGATTATTGCTGCTTAATCAGAGCTGTGAGAGAGGCCAGAGTGAAGAGAGGAAAATATTTGAAAAGAGCGTGTATATGGCCAATGAGGCTGGCATTTTGGGTGTTATTTTACTTACTATTTCATAACAAATTTCTCCAAAACTTACTAGTTTAAAACAACAATAAACATGATCTCATAGTCCTCTGGGTCTGGAATTTAGGAGCAGCGTAACTGGCTAGTTCAGACTGGCGATCTCTCGTGAGGTTACAGTTAAGATGTTGGCCAGGACTGTGGTCATGTGAAGGCTTGACATCTGAAGCTGGAGGACCTGTTTCCGAGATGGCTTGCTCGTGTGATTGGCAGGTCAGTGCTGGAAGATGGCAGGAGACCTCAGTACTTTCCCACAAGGAATTCTCCATACAGCTGCTTGAATGTCCCAACAATATGGCAGCTGGTTTCCTCCAGAGTGGGTGATCCAAGAAGAGCATGACAGAAAATGTGATGTCTTTTATGACCTAGCCTCAGAAGACATATACCATCACTGCTATAGTATCTTCCTGGTCACCCAGACCAGCCATGATTTAGTATGAGTGGGGGCAATACAAGGGCCCAGATACCATGAGGAAAGGTTCATCTGGGGCCATCTTGGGGGCTGGCTACCACAGCATGGCGACCAGGCAAGGAGCAAGGCAGGGCTGTGAGGCCTGCTGGAGTTAATTGACTTCAGGGTTGCAAGCAGAACTTTGTTATAAATCTGCTTCATGAAATCACAGGTATATTTGGGTTTCCCAATAGAGTCATTAGGCCCTCAATGCCAGTACATCTTCCTGTGGACTTTGATGTTGCTCCCCCAGCAATGTGGAGAATTTTTTCTGTGAGGACCATGAGCCAGCAGAGGCTGAGGCCTAACATGTGGACCCGGGGTTGAGTCTATTTCAAACACAGATCCCTCCTTTGGAAGGTACATGATGGCTGGACCTAGAAACCTGTGTAATGAGATAGAAGTAGCATGAATATCAGAATGTAAGAGGTGTGTTTACCCTGATACAGTGGAACCTTAATGATCAGGCTTTACCTCTATCTGCCTCTGAGATTCCTTTTTTTCCCCAATAGTAAAATATATGATTTGGGGAAAATGTTTTGACTTTGCAAGTTTGTGTATCATAAATCTATAAAGGCTTGTGATGGTACACACAACACCTCCCATAATATTTGAAGATCTGAATCAAGTCTGTGGAAACAACCCGAATTTTCTAGTCAATCACCTTTGGGGTGAATTCTCTGATGCTGCCATCTTGTGGCCACTTGGAATAATAACAACTATAGTGTTACCTTCGGTCCCATGACTCACCCACCAGACAACGTCCAGAGTTCCTATTCCTCCATCCCATCCAATGGTCCTGTGGATTTTGGATGAATACTTCCCACCCAGACAGCCAGTTTGCAAAACAGTCTATACCTATGTTATGAAGCTTTGATTATTAGAACGTTCTTTCTCACATTGATCCAAATTCTAATTATTTAATAACTATTTTAAAAAATATTTGAAGGAAGCTGCTTATATTTCCACATTTTTTCCCCCCTAGACTAAGTAGTTCAGCTTCTTCATCTCTTCTCATGTGATATGATTTCCTGGCCCCTCATCATCCTGTAGTTCTCTTTCAGGTCAGGTTACCTAGCCGCAGAGTCGGAGACAGGGGTTCTAGTAGGAGAGATTTACTGGGGCAGCATCCTCAGGGCACACCTGTAGGGGCTTAAAGCAGGACGGGGCAAGGGACAGAACAGGGCGGGGGTGTGGTCTCAGCTGGAGACGATGCCCAGGGCAGCTCTGGAGCGGGAGTGGCACCACGGGGTCATCCCACCCTGAGACATGCTGTTCAGCCTTTTGTACTGCATGTCACCCGGCCATTGGCTCTGAGGTCGTGGGGAGCTTGGATTCACGTTCCTGTTTGGGCGAGGAAGTTAGCGGCCAACAGTCCCAGTGTGTGGGGAGAGGGGATCAGTATACCTTCTGCTAAGATCCCATCTCGATCATGATGCCCAGACCAGGGCCCACATACCCTAGACGTGGTCTGACACGCAGAATTCAAGGGGACCCTTAAATCCCATTCTCCTCAGCCCAGGATCAGCAGTCCAAGCTCACGCTGAGGCTGTGATAACATAAACCCCAAGACGTTTTTCACGTAAAACTGGTCCCAACCCAAGCATCTTCCATCAGTGCTCTTGGCGTGGTGATACCAAAAACAAAAGCACTTTTATTCCTTTAAAGTGTCATGTTGCTGTTCTGAGCTCACATGCTAGTGAATGCAGTTATTTCTGAATCAAGACTTTGTAGTTCTAACCTAGCACTCTCTGATGTTACCTGCAGACTTGAGTGTCTTTAGTGACTTTCAACTTTCTTGTCTGTTTTTGAAGTATAGTTGATTTACAATGTTGTGTTGGTTTCTGGTGTACAGCATAATGATTCATGTATATATATTCTTTTTCATATTCTTTATCATTATAGGTTATTATAGGATATTGAATATAGTTCCCTGTGATATACAGTAGGTCCTTGTTGCTTATCTATTTTATATAGTAGCATCTGCAAATCCCAAATTCCTTATTTATGAGGAATTTTCTCCCCTGCTAACCATAAGTTTGTTTTCAATGTCTGTGAGCCTGTTTCTGTTTTGTAAATAAGTTCATTTGTTCTTTTTTTAGATTCCACATATAAGTGTGGTGTGTGTATTTGTATATGTATGTGTATGTGTGTGTGTGGTGGAACATTACTCCACCATAAAAAAGAATGAAATAATGCCATTTGCAGCAACATGGATGAACCTAGAGGTTATCATACTCAGTGGAGTAAGTCAGACAGAGAAAGACAAATATATGATATCACTTACATGTGGAATCTAAAAAACTGACACAAATGAACTTGTCTGTTCTGGACACAAGATGGCTGGTCATCTCTTAGTTTCTGGCTCTTTGAAGTGACTCATTGTCCCCACCTGATGGTTTCTGTTCTGTTGCTGCCACCCACTCATCATCCCCTTTAACTTTAGTTAAAAACAGGTAGGAGCAGGCCTGAGCCCAGGGCTCAAGAGAGTCAGCCAAGGTCTAACAGAAAACTGAATCTGAGATAATCAGACAGCCTGGAACCCAGGTAGTTGAGGGGACAATTCTGGGTGGCCAACACTGCAAACTCGAGGATACCAGCACAGTAGCTCTGAGCCTTGTGGTAGCTTGACAGGAGGTGAGGAGATGTCTCAGAATAATTTAGGGAATGTATTCAACTAATATTCAACTTACCTAAAGGCATTTCAGAGTAGTGTGTGATTGCCTAGGACTTTATAATTTGTAGAGGGTTCTCCTTGATAATTGTCCTCATCCATTCTCTAGGATGATGTTTCCCACGCATCCAACTGCATCATCACTTTCAGTATCAGGCCCAGAGGAGGTAGGCGCCGTGATGCTTCCACCCTCCTTCCATCCATCCACCAGGGTAGCAGAGGTCACCCCTCACCTCTGGCCCGACTGAGTGTTGGGCACAGCCTCCTCTCCCCAGGCCTCCATCAGCAGAGGGAGGCGTCACTGTCAGCAGTCCTGCAACCAGATTTCTCTCTGCCAGCCTCATCTAGAACTGGGAAACCCTTTCCCCCAAAGGGATGGATGAAAAGGGTCACAGAAGGCCAGGGGCCACCCCAGAGGGATGTGTGTCCCACCCACCCTTTGAGAAACACCGACTCACAGCATATACTCTGTGGAGAATTATCTAATTATTCCATGGTCATTCCATCCGCCCACCCTCTCTGTCACTTCCAGACCAAAGACCTAAAAACCTTGAAGATAATGAAACTGCACAGCGGAAACCACAGTAGAAACCTATCACGTGAATTACCTTGGACCATGAAATATGCTTTCCCCCGCTAGTTAGAGCCACACAGCTTTCCATGTGACACATCCTCTCCTGTTTATTAGTCTAGTCCCCAAATTCAGTAGGTTTTACACAGTTGGGCTCTCTTTACAAAGCACCTTAAATTGTGGTTACAATATCAAGCAGAGACGTGGAACGCACTGCCCCAAAGTCAGGCGTAAGAAAGCTTCTGTACTGAGAGGCTTTACTCTGGGTGCTTGACTTCAGAGCACTGTATCTGTCTACATTTAAAACAGTTGATTGTTTTTAATGTGATGAAAGTATTCAAGTTAGAAAAGGTCACAGTGAAGAGTAAGTTCCCTTCTCATCCCTTCCCTTGGCTCCAGTCTCTTTCCCCAGAGGCAAAAAAAAAATTTTACCTCCTTTTTTTCGTTGTTTTTCTTGTCATCTTTATTCAGATATTTCATAGCAATCATATTACAAATTACAGTAAATGTTTAAAATTCCAGAATTCAAACATATTTACATCCAACGAACGTAAAACCCAGTCAGATGCAAAACATAAGTTTAACACAATCCTAAATTGAACTGTAAACCCAAAATAGACCAGAGTTGATGAAGACTACTTAATCTACAAAGTGGACATACATGGCTGAAACCAAAGAGGACTCCCTTTGTCTGAATAACCGAATGTACAAAATCCAATAGATCCATGTAAAAGCCCAAAGTCAAGCCTACCGCATGATTACAAATAATAATTATAATGACAATGGCACTCAGCTACAGGACCTGACACTGAAGATACCTACTGAATAGCACCATAGCTGAACCAACTGTGTTAAAAGCTGGAAGATAAGATGCTACCAGCTCACTCCTTGTTACCAGTGTCTTGTGAGTCTTTAATCATGGCTTCCCTTCCAAGTATACATCAATTGTGTTGTATACATGATATTCCTAATTTCTTTGAAATAGTGGTCAAATAATATTTTAAGAACTCTTCCTTTCATGTCATACTGCCTTGTTTTGGGTTTCCTCAAAAACAGAGCCTGAAGCAAGGACCCAGGAGCAAGCAGTCTGTTAGGGAGGTGACAGGAGAGCAGAAGTGAAGGAATAGAGACAGCAAGACATGGAAGGGAGAAAAATGAAGACAGGAAGAACACAATGGAATACTACTCAGCCATGAAAAAGAAGGATATTTTGCCATTGGAGCAGCATGGATGGATTTGGAGGGTATTGTGCTAAGTGAAATAAGTCTGACAGAGAAAGACAAATACTGTATGATCTCACTTATATATGGACTCTACAAAATATAACGAACTAGTGAATATAGCAAGAAAGAAGTAGACTCACAGATATAGAAACTAGTGGTAACCAAATTGTAACTAGTGGTTACCAGTGGGGAGAGGAAAGTGAGGAGGGGCAATATAGAAGTGCAGGATTAAGAGGTACAAATTATTAGGTATAAAATAAGCTACAATGATATATGTATAATGGAATATATCCAATATTTTATAATAACTATAAATGGGGTATAACCTTTAAAAATTGTGACTCTCTATCTTGTATACCTATAACATAAAATATTGTACATCAGCTGTACTTCTATTTAAAAAATCTAAGGAACATCAGCAGTGAAAGCATACTCAAGAATTTTATTTTGGATATACTAAGTTTTAAATGATTTTGTATACATCCAATGAGGAAGTTAAGGAGGCACTTGGCAAAGAGAGTCAAATTATTCACAGTCAATAAAATGGAGCTGTTTAGTTTCTCCAGAAACAAGGCCCTCCCCTGACATAATAATGTCTGTTACCACCCAGGCTTTCTTTTGCCTGCTGACTGATGTCAGTTAACTAGAGACGGAGCATTATATAAGACTTTACTGAGAGCTATTGAGAAGATAAACAGCCAGCCTTTACTGTTAGTGGCAGTTGCTTTCCAGACACCAAAATCACCCCCTGAGGTCTTTTATTCAGTGATGCCCCCAGATGATGCTTTCCACAAACTTCTTACTTATGTCTTCTTGGATGTTTTTCAATATGTTAGTCCAGAGAGTGGAAGCCATTACCACCCTCATTCATTTTTCATGCAGTATTGTAACTGGAATCGTGGATTCAGCAAGAGGAACTGGAAGCCATGTTAATAATGAATGCTAGGCACAGCTGGCAGGCACTCCTGTCGTCCTAACATCACTGAGAGCATCAGAGCAGAGGCATACCTGTGGCAACACACTGCCTCCCTTCTGCTGTGAGGTCGGTAACACAGGGACTAGAGGTGAACCTTTAGCCTTCTGCCTACGTTAGTGGTTCTCCAGCACCGTGAGTCATTCAAGGGTGAATCTAACTCAATAGGTCTCCATCCCTCTGTCCCTCCCACCCTCCCTTCCAACAAATATCTCTTAAGCTCCTGTCCTGTATCAGACAAGGCCTTTGACCTTAGAATCTGCATATAGCAAGTTCTACAAATGCTCTTCATGTAAGTGGTTCACAGAACTGGGATGTAGGAGAACCGTCATTGATAACTGTGTTTGTCTCTGTAACATCCATTGTATCCAGCCCCCATCCCCACCACACAGATGCTACATTGTATTTAGGTATCTACCCTTCTCTGCTCAGCCATGGGCTTCAGAAGCTGGCCAAAGAGGCATACATGCTGTCAGCGGAAATAATCAAAAGCAATGTGTAATAGGAATAGAAAAGAGTTTTATTTGAGCCAAATTTAGGATTATAGCCTGGGAGACATAGATTCCAGAAGTACTTGAATTGTGTTCCACCAGACTACTAAATGGGGGAGACTTATAAAGGCAAAACCCACAAAATTACATAAGAATTAGGATTGGAGCTGGCAGAAAGTAAGAGTGCTGGACATGACTGTATCTGGATGTAAAGGATAGCACTGGGGCAGCCACCTTGTGATGATGAGAGGGAGGCTAGCCCAGAAAGGAAGGCTGCCCACCAGGGTGACAGAGCAGCAAGATGAGAGAAACTTGTTCCTTGGTGATGCCTCTGAGCTACTGAATTATCCAACCCTGGAGCTGTCCCCCCACCCCCATCCTTAGACTTCCATGTTAAAAATAACCCATTTCCTTGTTGTTTAAGTGAGATGAGTTTGGAATTATTTTATACTTTCTGCTAAAAATATTGTAACCAGTACTGAATTTGTATATGCACTGTTGATACAGAATTTAAGCTTTCTGTAACTTATGATTAAATGATTGTAACATAATCTCAGGTGGGTTCCCCAGAAGCAAAGCCTGAGATAGGAGTTTGGGTGCACACATGATTTATTGAGGTTGGGCATTTAGGAGAAACCAGTAAAGGAGGGAGTAAAATAGGAAGGAAAAGGGGAAGAGAAGAATAAGGATGTTTAAGGCAAAGTTGACCCTTGACTGGTCCTGGGAGGTTCTGGATCTGCGTTGTCTAATGTAGTGGCCATTAGCCATATGTAGCTATTTAAATTTAAATTTAAAGTAAGTAAAAGGAACTACAGTTTTTAATTAGGTTCTTTGGTTTCATGTCATGTGCTCAGTAGCCTTGTGTGGCTAAATGACTACCATATTGGACAGCCATTCATCACGGAACATTTTACTGGACAGCACTTGGAGTGTTAATCATAACACAGAATTGCCCTACCCTGATGCGTTAGCAATCCAGTCCTGGTCAGTCATGCTGCCACTGTGAGGAATGGTGCCACAACCTACAGGGAAGATCCAGGGAGGTGATTCTAAGGAGGTGGCTCTAATCAGTCAAGGGCAATACCCCAGGGTAGGGCCCAGGAGGAGCTCACAGGTAAAAATTATACACAGCATCCACAGCAGCTCCAAATTCACCATCAGGTAAAGGGATCCAGATGGAGTTGTACCAATAGTGACCACTACTGTGGTGTTAAGTGGGCATGAGCTGGGATGCAGTGCTTTTAACATACTGATTAGGCAGCAGCCCTTCCCCACTGGTCCTCACTGGGAATTCAGAATCCCCTGGGTTTTTTCCTAGGGAACACCTTTGATCCCTATCCATGCCTAGGCTTCAGACATGTACCAACTGTAGAAACACATCTGATGAACGTGTCACTCCAGTGATTCTTAGATTTCAGGGGTACCGTGGAGTCCCAGACAGCAGCCTCTAAGGAAGAAAGGAACACAGCCCAGTGAGCAAGACTAAGAAAAAGTACCTGAATGTCGAAGGAGTGTGGTGACAGAATGCGGAACTGCTGGCAGAAATGTCTCATTCAGGCTCTGTGTCCTGCTAGAAAGAAAAGGGTATAAATTATTATTAAGTGCTCATTAGGAACTTTCCTATGTTTTATGTCTGTCTTCTCTTTGGTCACCTCTTCATATGACACCAGCTTTGTAATGCCATCTTCTATACAGAGAACGAAGATAATTTGGTCTTTCCTCTTGCCTGGTTGTTCAACATTTTAATTTTCTCTACATAAAAACCTTTTCTATTGAGGTATAGTTGATGCACAATTTTATATGTTTCAAGTGTATAACACAGTGATTCACATTTTTAAGTCTTTTCCATTTATAGTTATTATAAAATATTGACTATGTTTCCCTGTGTTGTACAATGTATTTTTGTAGCTTATTTATATTATACATAGTCGTTTTGCCTCTTACTCCTCCACCCCTTTTAAAACATTAATTTAAAAAATTTTTAATTACAAAAAATTAATTTTTTTTAATGGAGGTACCAGGGATTGAACCCAGGACCTCATGTATGCTAAGCATTCACACTACCACCGAGCTATACCCACCACCCGAATCTATTTCTTTTTTGTTATATTCACTAGTTTGTTGTATTTTTTAGATTCCACATGTACGTGATATCATACAGTATTTGTCTTTGTCTGATTTATTTCACTCACTATAGTACTCTCCCAGTTGATCCACATTGTTGCAAATGACAAAATTTCATTCTTTTTTGTGGCTGAGTAATATTCTACTGTATATACATATGTGTATGTATGTACATACACACACTACATCTTCTTTATCCATTCATCTACTGATGGACACTTAGGTTGCTTCCATATCTTGGCAATTGTAAATAACGCTGCTATGAACATTGGAGTGCATGTATCTTTTCAAATTAGTGTTTTCATTTTTTTCCCCAGTATATACCCAGGAGTGGAATTACTAGGTCATATGTTAGTTCTAATTCTGGTTTTTAGAGAAACCGCTTTTCTGTTTTCTACAATGGCTGCACCAATTTACATTCCCACCAACAGTGTTTGAGGGTTCCTTTGTCTCCATATCCTTGCCTACATTTGTTATTTGTATTCTTTTTGTTGATAGCCATTCTGACAGGTGTGAGGTGATGTTTCATGGTGGCTTTAATTTGTATTTCTCTGGTGATTAAGGATGTTGAGCATTTTTCTTGTGCCTATTGGCCCTCTGTATGTCTTCTTTGGAAAAATTCAGGTCTTCTACCCATTTTTTAATTGAATGTTTTTTTTGAAGGGGGGGATAAGTTGTATGAACTATTTTTATATGTTGGATATTAACCCCTTATTTGTCATATCACTTGCAAGTATTTTCTCCCACTCAGTAGGTTGTCTTTTTATTTCGTCCAAGGTTTCCTTTGCTGTGCAATCCACATTATTTTAAAATTAAATCTAAAGTAGAAACATTTCTTTTTGCTTCACAACTTGTTATGGAAACATGACATGTCTTTAACTTCCTCCTTCATACCTTGATCAGGGGTTACTTCTTGTCTGGGTAAAAGTCCTCAGATAACACAGCCCTGTGATCTCACTCTCCTTGGTCTCCCAGTAGCTGCTGCCAAAGTGGCTGGTCCAGCTCAGGCCAGGTTCTCACTGCCCTGTTACTGTGTTTATCCCCGGGGGCAGAGGGTGGGGTGGGTGGTGAGTGTTGGTGCAGGAGGAGGTGGTGTGAGCCTGAGTCATAGTTGCCTCTGAGCAAGAAGCCAAGGAGCTTCTCATTAAAATTCTTCTTCTTGGGGTCAAAAACAGAACTCAGAGGCTAAAGGACACTGGTGGAGTTCTATTCCTGTCCCCTCAGTGCACCCCTCCCGCCTTCCAACTGCTGGCATCAGCAGCTCACTCTGAGGGCTGTCCTCTGGCCACTGAAGTCCACTTTGTTCACCTGTGTGACAGGCTGCAGGGGTCCAGGAATGACTGCCCCTCCCCTCATTCCACCCCCTCTCCCTGCTAGCCTTCAACCAGCAATTAATGGAACTTAGTGTAAAAGTTCCGAAGCTCCTCATCCCTAGGGGGGAATATCCCCATCACGACCGAGCTCCAGTCATCTCCATGGTAATGGGCTTGATGTCCAAGTCCTGTTTATTTGATTGTCTTTCCCCTACTGTCTCACTTCCCTTCCTACCAGTGTTTCTTTAGCTTCCAAATGAACTGCTTTCATTTGAATCACTGTCTCAGCTTCTGCTTCTGGGGGAACCCAATGAAGATGATAAGTGAATGAAGTTGACCAGGAGCAGTTGTCACTGGGGATGAGGTGGTGTGGACATAAGGCTGGCAGCCTGCTGCCCAGCCCAAGCCTGAGGGTAGTCATCAGGGCACGGAGGCTGGGGTAGCCTGCCTTGCCTCCACCTCTGCTGAATGAGTAGCGTGATTCTGGAGTGAAGGTTATTAGCAAGTGTATGAATCGTATAACAAGTCACTTACTCCATATAGCTCTTTTTTTTAAAAATTGAGGTATAGTTGATTTACAAAGTTGTGTCAGTTTCAAGTGTACAGCAAAGTGATTCAGTTATACATTATGTGTATATATATATATATATTCTTTTTCAGATCTTTTTTTCATTATAGGTTATTACAAGATATTGAATACAGTTCCCTGTGCTATACAGTAGGTCCTCATTGTTTACTTATTTTATATATAGTAGTGTGTATGTGTTCATCCCCAATTCCTGATTTATCCCTGCCCCCGTATCACTCTTACCACTTATAAAGCTGAAAAACTGTGTTCTCCATCTGTCTCACCCCTGTGTTGCTCTCTTAGTTGGCTAAGAACTTGAAAGGAGAGGAAGAGGTTATTAATCGAGCCTCCTGAAACTGTTACAGTAAATAAGGCAAAATGGTGAGCAAAATCCAGGGAGCTGGTCAGAGTGTGGTTAGGTGCTGGCCACTGAGGGAGTGAGTAAATCTACAGTCCACAGAGGCAGAGGCAGAGGCAGAAGTGGGTACTAGGTGGCATACCAGAATAAGAGTTCAGAAACAGAGACAAGACAAAAGCCAAATAATGGGAACGCTTGGGAATGCTGGGGATGCGATACTGTTGATGGCAGTAGAGCTCAGTGATCAGAACTGGGTGCCTGCATCCAGAATGCAGGAACACCCTCCCTGTTGATGCGTGGCTTGTGGGCAGGAGCCAGTCAGCCGCCTCCTTTATCAGGCTATGATTGGGCCCCACGGGGGCAGGAGGCCGGGCTGCAGCTGGGGACAGAAGAGAAACAACAACCAAGGAAACAGGCTGGTACTGATGGATTCTGCAACCAAATAATTAGAAGACTAGCTCAGTTCTATCCTCCTTGCTCATAAAGGGGCAACACTGTGCTTTGTCAAGACACAAAGAGGAAAATGCCATCCTTTCGTCTCTTTTCTCAGATTTTGCAGATGTCAGCCTTAAAAGCCTTCCTGTCTGGCTGGTATTTTTTATCTTCTCTGTCAAGGTACATGAATCATAAGGGAACACCAGCTGCTGTAAATGACTTCAAATTTGTCCTGCTCCAGACAAGTTACGTACCAGGTATATAGGTCCACGCTCTGACAGTTACAAAAGGCCTGACTAAAACCAACTTAAGCAGAAAGAGAATTTATCAGTTCAGATAACTGGGAAGGATCATGGGCTAATTTAGAGGGTAGGAGGAAGAGCAAAGAATCCAGGGTCTCAAGGACCAGAGCCAGGGACTCACTGCCGATAGGACTCTCTGTCCATCCAGTTCTCAACACAGTTTGTCCCTGGTTTTCTTCGTACATTCATCTTACTCTCTCTGTAGGCAGGCCTTTGCAACACCCTTGCAACTCCTCCATCAGCCCCAGAGTCACACCCTCTCAGGCTTGACAACATCAGCAGAAAGAGATCTGTGTATTACTTCCCAGGAAGGAAGGACACTCATTAGCACTGCCTAGGTCTCATGCCCATTTCATGGCCCAGCCTATAATAGATTAATCAACGAATAGTCTTGAATGAATAAGACATGATGGCCCATGTGACAGTATAGTCCTCACTGGTGTAAATTAATAAATTTCAGTCTATATCTCTATCTTGAGATACTGGTGCATGCGCACTCACTTCTGAGAGATGTCTGCTCTGGGTGCATGGAGGAAACAGTCTCTGAGCCTGTAAGTCTCTGAGAGCTTTGGCAAACCCAGCAAGGTAATTACATGCCACCCTGGAAGGTCTCCTGTATGGTCATCCAGCATCTCTGCTTCCTCAGATGACCACCTGTTGAGGGTCTATACTGTTGATGGAACAGATACCTTTCCCCATTTGCATTTCTACACTAACAACTTAACTATGAAATGTGTATTTTTTTTTCAAAATTTTCTTCACAATATCATTATGAAATAACCATCAGATAAGATCTTATGGTCTCTGTTTCATAGGTAGGAAAGCCCAGATAAATATTAAGTAAGTCAGTGTTTCCCAAGGCATGTTTTACAGAACATGAGCCCTCTAAGTGATCCGTAAAAAAGGATTCTGTAGTCAATCCTGTGAAAAGGGATTCTGTAGTCAGAAAAGTCAATTCTGTAGTTGGTCAACCTCTGATTGATTCACAATACTTGTCAGTGTATTAAAAGTTCTAAAGAGACTGAAGTTAAGAAACTTACACAAACAGAAATCCATTTAAATTTGACTCTGGCTAGTCCCAGAGGCAGAGGGCGGCCAAGAAGATGGTTGGGAATGGAAAAGAAGTTGATGGGTGGTCAGAGGCTGGAAGGAAGGGTGTGGCAGGATCTGATCTGTCAAAACACTTGAAGCAAAAGGCAGATCTGCCAGCTCCACAGGCATACTGCCTCTTCTATCTTCTTTATCTCTTTCTGGATCAACATTTTTTCCCTCCTGGATCTTTCCAATCAGTACTTACACAAACTCAAGAGGCTCTTTGCTTTTAATGTGTTCAGAGGACTAGCATCATGGACATCACTTAGGAGCCTGCCAGAAATGCAGACTCTCAGTCTCCACCCTGGCCGGCTAAATTATCTGTGGTTTAACATGATCCCCAGATGACCTGTATGCACAGTAATGCTTGAGAAGGCCTGCTTTAAACCAGGACCAGGTTTCTCTTGTAAAAATGAAAATCAGATCTTACCTAATCTCCCCTGAAAAACCGTGTTCTTCCAGATTCTTTCCTTCCCTCCCTCCCTCCCTCCTGCAACTGCTAACATTTCCCAAAACTAGTTTTCCAAGAACACTCTTTGGTAAACACTGGGCAGAGTCATTGGTCCCACCTTGGTGACAGCACCTGACTTCCTGTCTCTGTGAATTTTGCACTAGGTGAAGTGGCCTAATCAGAGTGCTGAGTCCACCTGTAGAGGCTTCTGAGCTCTTAATTGTTACAGAAGTGACGTTTTCAGAGCATGCCAGTCATTTTCCAGTTTGTTCTCCAGTTCCATGCTCCACTCTTGGTATGGCAAGGGGCTGACCCTACAGCTATGTTTCCCAGGCTCCCTTGCCAGTCGAGTGCTGCCAGTGGGAAACGCTGGCAGCAAATCACAGATGGGAGGAGGGGGAGTGTCTCCACCGAGGTGGCACCACCGTAGTGGTTCCAGTCCTGCTCCTGCACTTGGTTAACACTGCCTCCTGCCCTTGTTCTTCCAGTCTTAGGGATGGTAGCCGCTCCCTGCTCTTACTAATCTCTAGGTTGCAGCTCTTGTTTGGCTTTTTGGCTTTTCCAATACCTATATAACTAGTTCCCCGTACCTGGTATGGGTTATGTTTTCCTGAGTGGACTTTAACTGATACACGGAGGTATCGGAAAATGGGATTGGGGGAGGAAGAACATTTGAGAAATAGGCAAATTCTATTTGACTTGGTAGTCAAGGCCCATCAGGGAAAGTGATGGAGACCAGGAGGCAGTGGTAGCCCATAGGTGTTAAGAGCTCTTACCAACCATCATTCTAACAGTGCTTTCCTTTGTAAGTACCATCCTCCACCCTAGGGATTGTGGGGAAGTTTTAGGAATAGAGAAAAGGGCAGATTCTAGAGGCCCATCCATCTCCCTGAGCATGAGTGATTTTCTCTGGTGCTTGTCAGTTAAGTCACAAATAGGTCAGTGTTATTGTGCAGTTGCTGGGGTGGAGGTCAGAGGAGTTGTCCCACAACAGAAGCCTCTTCATCTGGGAACAGGTTGCGGACAACTTCTTTGGGCCACATCCATAACCTGCCTGGGTTAAGCCAGCTGCTGAATTGTCACGGTTGGTGGTTGGACCTATTGTCGAATGTCAATATTTTCACAGTCATCTCACACTGCTGAGCTCCACTCACTCTGGCATCTGTCCCTTGGCCCTGCGAGGACAGGCAATTCTTTTCATACATAATAGGAAAAGATAGAGAGACACTGTCTTTCTCTCAAAGAGTGTTCAAGTAAGCGAGCCGTCACGCTCTGAATAATGCCCTTTCAAATAGAGGAAGAACAGAATTCTAGATTCACACACTTCTGGGACATTTAGGGAGGGCAGTTTACTGAGTGTGTTTTTGCAAGATGTTTCTGTGATGAAACCTCAAAGTCTGAAAGAAGTACTATATATTTATTCAGAATATTGTGTGAGCGTTCGTATATATACATAAAAACCCATCACCCTTCAAATATCCAATGCTTAGGACGGGAGACGAGAATTACCCTGTGCCTGGAAGTGTAGACAAACAATGCTGAGGCTGAGAGGGCAAAGCAGACGGGAACTCCACACAAGCACGCCCATCAAACAAGGTGTCTCTCAGCTTCTCTGGAGGTTGAATCTGGAACTACTGGTCCCTTGGCGTGCCCCTGGGGAGCTACTGAACCTGGGGAGGGGTCTGAGGTGAGGGCACTCTCCAGGAAGTAATGCTTCTCTGCCTTTCATGAGCTCAAGTTGCAGCTTGGCCTGGAGATGGGATGGGTGGAGCTTTTGACTGAGAGACTAGAGGCCCCAGGTTTCTGCTCAGAGTGACTAGAGGGTGATTCAACACTCTCCTGGTCGCCATGGCAACCGTAGAGGGGAGCTGGTGGGTAATGACCCCTGGTAGAAGGTGGACACACACTCTTCCTCCTCCAAAAGGCAAAAAGGTGCAGCCACAAGCATCTCAGATCGTCACATATGTTTTCCATCTGTCCTTTTGCCCCCCGGGGTTGAAAAGTCAAGCCTGATTTTTAAAAATAATGCCTCATTCACTTTAATTTTCTTCATCTATTCCTAGAGGAACCTAGTGCCTGGAACCCCTGGTTAAGATAAACATCCTTAGCTTTTGTGTTATAAACAAATTTCTATGGTTAAGAAAATATCAATAAAAAGCCTTTTTTTAAGCTCTAATTTTCTTTAATTACAAGTACAATCTTTTAAAAATTATCAATGACAGGAAAAGACTTACAGTTTAGAATTTCCTCCCTTCCCCCTAAGGAGACAGTGGGCAGTGCCTAGTAATCAGAGGATCTTTTTTTTTTTTTTTTTTTTTTTGCTAAGTGCAAGATCAACTTTCTGTAACAGTCACCTCTCCTGTGCAGGACAGAGTTAAGTGATAGATGTGGGAACAAAAGTTTGGAGAAGTGGGGCACAGGAGGCTCACTGCAGGAAAGGAGAGATGGGGCTGGTCAGAGGCCTTGGAGCTGGTGGAGGAGGCTGAGTCAAACTACACTGACCTCTGCCTGGGGAGATTAGGACATTGACCCGCAGGCAGCGGGTAGGATGGTTTGGGGAGAAAATGTATGTTTAATAAGATTTTTTGGAAATACCATGCACTAGATAATGTAAACCATGACCTTTGTTCCCCCTAGAAGATCTTGGTTCTAGAAATTCTAGATTCTGGAGTAATGTATCCATGTTTCATTATTGCATAGAGGAGTCTGTTTTCCTTTGGAGAGTCAGTTAAAGTAGTGTCCTGAGATGGAGGCAGTAAGGGGACAACGACACGCCTACCTTTGGGGCTGAGCCACATCTTTGCTTTTGTGAGTGTTATATACACATTTTAAATATTCAAAGCATAAAGAAACATACAAAGTGAAAAGAGAAATTTGCCCTCACCCTGTTTTGATTAATTACACTATTCAGGGTTAACTTATCCACAACTAATAGTTTGAGGTGTATCCTTCAATATTTTTCCTATGCATTTATGGACATGTGCACAATTGATTTCTTATCTGGTTCATAAAGAATTTGAGGAGGGAGGGTATAGCTCAGTGGTAGAGTGTGTGTTTAGCATGCACGCAGTCCTAGGTTCAATCCCCAATACTTCCATTAAAAAAAAAAATTAATTTAAAAAAATTTTTAAAAAATCATGTCCCTCCGCCCTCCACACACAAAAGACTTTGAGGTTGAAAACAATTTCTCTTTAAAATTTTTTTTAACATTTTTTATTGATTTATAATCATTTTACAATGTTGTGTCAAATTCCAGTGTTCAGCACAATTTTTCAGTTATTCATGGACATATACACACTCATTGTCACATTTTTTTCTCTGTGAGTTATCATAACATTTTGTGTATATTTCCTTGTGCTATACAGTGTAGTCTATTCTACAATTTTGAAATCCCAGTCTATCCCTTCCCACCCTCCACCCCACTGGTAACCACAAGTCTGTATTCTCTGTCTGTGAGTCTATTTCTGTCCTTTATTTACACTTTGTTTTTGTTTGTTTGTTTGTTTTTGTTTTTGTTTTTTAGATTCCACATATGAGCGATCTCATATGGTATTTTTCTTTCTCTTTCTGGCTTACTTCACTTGGAATGACATTCTCCAGGAGCATCCATGTTGCTGCAAATGGCATTATGTTGTCGGTTTTTATGGCTGAGTAGTATTCCATTGTATAAATATACCACCTCTTCTTTATCCAGTCACCTGTTGATGGACATTTAGGCTGTTTCCATGTTTTGGCTATTGTAAATAGTGCTGCTATGAACATTGGGGTGCAGGTGTCATCCTGAAGTAGATTTCCTTCTGGATACAAGCCCAGGAGTGGGATTCCTGGGTCATATGGTAAGTCTATTCCTAGTCTTTTGAGGAATCTCCACACTGTTTTCCATAGTGGCTGCACCAAACTGCATTCCCACCAGCAGTGTAGGAGGGTTCCCCTTTCTCCACAGCCTCTCCAGCATTTGTCATTTGTGGATTTTTGAATGATGGCCATTCTGACTGGTGTGAGGTGATACCTCATTGTAGTTTTGATTTGCATTTCTCTGATAATTAGTGATATTGAGCATTTTTTCGTGTGCTTTTTGATCATTTGTATGTCTTCCTTGGAGAATTGCTTGTTTAGGTCTTCTGCCCATTTTTGGATTGGGTTGTTTACTTTTTTCTTATTGAGTCGTATGAGCTGCTTATATATTCTGGAGATCAAGCCTTTGTCGGTTTCACTTGCAAAAATTTTCTCCCATTCCGTAGGTTTTCTTCTTGTTTTACTTCTGGTTTCCTTTGCTGTGCAGAAGCTTGTAAGTTTCATTAGGTCCAAAAATATGGAACGCTTCACGAATTTGCATGTCATCCTTGCGCAGGGGCCATGCTATTCTTCTCTGTATCGTTCCAATTTTAGTATATGTGCTGCCGAAGCGAGCACTCTCTTTAAAATTTTGAAGAGCAGGGAGGGTAATAGCTCAGTGGTAGTGTGAATGCTTAGCACGCATGAGGTCCTGGGTTCAATCCCCAGTACCTCCGTTAAAAATAATTTTTTGAAGATATTGCTCTATTGCCTATTTCTTTTTTTACATGTTAAAAATTAATTTTTGAATAGTTAGTACATACTTGGGGTATGAATTTGAAAGATTGAAAAAGGATATAAAAGTTGATCCCCTCACCACTGATACTTCCAGCTGCCTAGTCTCCTTCATTGGTGGCAACTACTGTCACTGGTTTCTTACGTCTTTCCAGATATATTCTGTAATATCTGTGTGTTTACGAACACACACGCACACGCACACACACATGTTGAACCATATGAAATTACCATTTTTGGACTTAAAAATCAGCAATTTCATGCAACTTAACCTAACATATATGAATATAATTTTTAATCACACTAATGTAGCATGCTGTATACACTGTAGTGCACTTTGGTTTCTGACTTAACATCTTGAGATCTTCCCACATCTGTATGCCTAGAGCCATCTCATTCTGTTTCAATTTTGTCCCTATTTATTTGTTTTCATGGCAAACTATTATTATTTTAAAATTTACATACAGTAAAACTGAATCTTACTTTTGGTACATAGTTCTGTGTGTTTTAACACATGTATAGATCTGTGCACCCACCACCACGATCAGGAAATGGAAATCACCACTAATGATAAAGAAGGAATCCTTCTGGAAGACACTCCAGGTTCTCCCCTCAAACCTCCCTCCCCATTTCTATGCCTTACCTACACCCCAAAACAATATTTTCCTTGACTTCTAATACCGTAGATTAGTTTTGCCTGCATGAAATAATGTAGTATACATTCTTTTGTTTGCCTTCTTTCACTCAACATTATATAAGATTCATCCATGTTGTTATGTGATTACTATAGAGCAATAAATTGCACAATATTTCATTATTTTGTAGCATTTTTTGACATGCAGAGTAAAAAAGTCTTTAATATAGATTGATAAGCTGTTTTTTTTGCAAAGGTTTCTGGATTTTGTGTTAAACTTAGAAAAGGCCTTTAGCACTCCAGGGTTACAAAACAAACTCTCCCATGTTTTCTTCTAGTACTTCAATAATTTCATTTTTCAGGTGTGAGGAATGAATCCAACTGTTTTTTTCCCTCCTCAAGATACTAACTTATTATCCAAATACTCTTAATCCTCATGGGAAATTTTTAATGGATACAATGACGTATCTGCATTTTACAGGTGAAGAAACAGACATATACAGATGTTCAGTCGTTTCACCCCATCACAGTACTAATAAAAGGCAAAGCTGGGATATGCACACAGCCAGCTGAGTTTAATGCCTACATGCTTGTTCATTATACTACCCAGCCTTTCCACCCACACCATATCTTGAGTATGAGGCAAGAATCCAAATATTTGCAAGAGTGAATTTGTTTTCTTAGGAGTCTGATTATCACATAGTTACTCAGTAGGAGCAGGGAGTTTGACACTTCACCTCCATTCCATCAGCCCTTCTCTTTGTTACCAAGAGGCTTCATTCTTGGTATAAGATGTTCTTTCCCTCTCAGCCAAGTGTTGGGTTTTCCTTTCCAAGGACTCTTCTCATTAAATTGTTGAGTCATCAGCTGTATAAACATGTCCTAAGACATGTCATGGAAACAATTACAAAACTGTTAAAAATTAAATTGAACTAATTTTAAAAATTGAGCAGGGTGTGTCTCAGAGAAGAGAAGGAAATGTTAAACATATTACAGTTGGAGACCAGGATAAAGGGCAAGAAGCCTGAGGTCAGTTTCTAGTTCTGTCACTAGATCATACGACTCTGGGAAAGTCATTTTTTGGCTCTTGGCTGTGCAAGAGCAATAAGAATGTAGCCCCTCACTTTTCCTTAATTTACTTATTTCTGCCTACACTGGGAATTAAATTAAAAAGAAAGAAACCAGAAAAAAATTTCTTTAAAGGAAAGGCCCCCAGGATGAAAAGTAGGTTAAATTCCTGGGAGAGTCATAGTCTAAGTTTAGATACTGATATGTAGACCTTTCTTTCATAGGAGGTCTTCCAAAATTTTATAAATTTAATTTACAAAGCCATAGTGTTCTTTTGCAAAAGTGAATATGAAAAACATAATATATTTCAAAGTGTTCCCGTGAAATCCATTAAAACAATATAGTAATACAGGTATTCCAGCGCACTCCCGAGCTCTGTTACTTGCTACGGCCAAAGTGTACACACATATACATATATAATGTGTGTATATATATATATATATATATATTCCTCCTCCCCCCACCCCTCCCTGCATACAAATGTTGGCAAATCTGGTATATGAAGAATAACACAGCTGTAGCACTTCCACATTTGACGATAAGCTGTAGCTCTCAGTGTGCAAAATAAAAAAATTTTTTCAACCAGGAAAAATATATATGTTGGTGAGGACACTTGGATATCAGTCAGTAAATTATTTTGGAGCAAAGTGTTTGAGAACATGGAGAAATCTATGTCAACAGGAGTCTATGCCTCCACAGTAAGGGATCCAGAGGCAGGTGTGGGTTTTAGAGCCATGAAAGCTCTGGGTTCATATGCTGCCTCCACCTGGTCAAAGCTGTGTTACTTTGGGTGAAATTCTTAACCTTTCTGAGCCTTGGGTTTTTCAATTTTGATTAAAAAATTTTCATATAGTGAAGATTAGCATTTGTGGTATGTAGTTTTCTGGGTTTTGACGAATGCACAAAGTTGTATATCTACCACTATAGTTATGATATGAACTGTTTCATTATCCCAAAGATCCCCTCATCCTGCCCCTGTGGAGTTAACACCACTGCCACCCCATGTCAGTCCTGCCCCCTCAACTCCTAGCAACCACTGGTCTGTTCTCCCTCCTTATTTTAGCTTTGCCTTTTCAGAATATCATGTAAATGGTATCTATTGGGCTGCACTCCACAGATCTGCAAGCCTTGTTCTTGCCCAGCCTCAGAAACAAAAAAAGAGCCCAGAGTCAGCAATAGAGACATCAGTGGTTTAACAGACGGGGCTCTTACATGTCTGAAGCAAGGTCCTGGCACAACACCCCACCACGTGGGCAGATGGCGGGAGGGACAGTAGTCTTTTGGGAGAGGGAGATTAGTGATGACATCAGTATTGTAATCAGGGGAAATTGACATCACCTTGGCTCATCGGTTACCAGGGAAACCAGCAGAGGAGAAAGCCCCACAACTCCTCTTTGATAAACTATCCACAGTGGAAATGTTCTAGCTGGGGCTGGCGGTGTAGGGTGGGCAGGGTATGTAGGCATTTACAGATTAGGCTCTGTGATTAGGAGAGAAGGTCAGTCATGTGAGTAAGTGTAGGTGAAGCAGGGACGTTGAGCAGGGGAGGTATAGAGAGCACGGAACGGCCACCTTGACTGGCCTGACCATATGGAATCATATGCATGTACGGTTTCTTTTGGGTCTGACTTCTTTTACTTAGCAAAACTCAAGGAAATCCATTCAGGTTTTTGAGGGTATCTATTCTTTGTTCTTTGTATTTCAGAGTAGTATTCTATGGTACGGAGGTACCACAGTTTGTTTATCCATTAATTGACTGAAGGACATCTGGGTTTTGATAGTTTGTGTCAGATATCTCCTTATAATATCTGTAGAATATGTGGTGATATCCTCTGTTTAATTCCTAATATTGATAATCAGTGTTTTGCTTTCTCTCCTTGAGTCTTATAAGGGGCTTGCCAATTTTACTAACCTTTTCTAAGAACCAAAGTTTAGCTTTATTGGTTTTTCTCTATTGTTTGTCTGTTTTCTGTTTCATTTATTTCATTACTTTATTATTTCATTCCTTCTACTTACTTTTGATTTTAATTTTTTCTTCTTTTTCAGACTTCTTAAGATGGAAACAGATTATTGATTTTCAACCTTTTTTTCTTTTCTAATATAAACACATAATAAAATAACCTTCCTTGTAAGCACTGCTTTAGCCACACCTCACAAATTTTGATATGTCCTGTTTCCATTTTCATTCATTTAATATATTTTGTAATTTCTCTTGTGCTTTTTTCTTTGGCCCATTGACTATTTGGAAGTGTGCTGCATAATTTCCAAATATTTGGGGGTTTTCTAGCTATTTCTTTGTTATTGATTTCTAATTTAACTATTTTGTGGTCAGAGAACACACTATATGATATTAATCCTTTGAAATTAATTGAGACCTGTATTATGAATTAGCATATGGTCTATCTTGGTGAATGTTCCACGTGTATTCAAAAAAACATGTATTCTGCAGTTGTTGGGTCTTTAAAAAGAAAAATCAGTTAGACAAAGTTAGCTGACCCAACTTCTCTACATCCTCACCATTTTTTTGGTCTACTTGTTTTTATCAAGGACTGAGAGAGGTGTGTTAAAATCTCTCTCTCTCTCTCTCTCTCTCTCTCTCTCTCTCTCTCTCTCTCTCTATATATATATATATATATATATATTACATTTACCCTTTTGTTTCTGTCAGTTTTTGCTTCATGATTTTGAAGCTCTATTATTAGGTAGATACGCATTTAGGATTGTTGTATCTTCTTGATGAATTGATCCTTTTATTATTCTTAATGTCCTTTATCTTGGTAATACTCCTGGTCTTGAAGTCTACTTTATTTGATATTGATAGAGTTGTGCCAGTGTTCCTAGGATTCCTGTTGGCATGCTATAGTGGATTCCCTAGAGTGCGGTTCAGATGTGCTTTCAAGACTGAGGCATTCATCCCCCAGCTACTGGTAGTGTGGCTGCAGGTGGCTCACGCCTGTCTGTATTGTCTTCGGCTAAAGGTAGCCGCCTTGTACAAAGTTATCGTCTCCTCCTCCTCACTCTCCACCTGAGTTCCAACAAATCTGTAAGCGAATCTCAGAGTCTGTTACCAGGGAGACTTGATTTGTGACACATAGTATATCCTTTTCCGTGTTTTTACTATTAACTTACCTGTGTCTTTACATTTAAATTGCACCTGTTATAAACACCATACAGTTGGATCGAGCTTTCCTATTCATTATGACCATTTCTGCCTTTTCACTGAAGTATTTAATAAATTTACATTTAATGCGGTTTTGGGTTTAAGTCCACCATCTTGCTCCTTGTTTTTCATTTGTCACATTTGTTCTTTGTTCCTTACTCTCTCCATTGCTGCTCTCTTTTTGATGACTTGGGTACTGGTAGCATTGTATTTTATATCTTCTATGGGCCTCTAAGCTGTATGTTTTGTTTTATTGTTCCATTTTCTTAGTGGTTGTTCTAGGTGTTCAATATGCATCCTTAACTTATCATACTCTAACTTGAATTAATATTATACCACTTCACACAAAATGTAAGAACCTTACAACAGTAAACTTCATTTACCTGCTTTTTGTCTTTTGTGCCATCACTGTCATAGATTTTACTTCGTTGAATGTTAAAAACTCCACAATATAGGGTCATTTGGTTTTTTTTAAACAGTTGATTTGATTTTAAGGAAATTAAGAAAAGAGGGGGAAAAAAGTCTTTCATACTTACCTACATATTTACCATGTGTGGAGCTCTTCTTTCCCTCTCGTATATCCACCTGTTATCATTTCTTCTCTTGAGTACTTCTTGTAGTACAAGTTTGCTGGTAAGAAATTTCATCAGCTTTTTTTTTTTAATGTCTTTATTTTGCTTTCATAATTGATGGATACTTTCCCTGGCATTTTTTGCTTGTTTCAACACTTTAAAGATGTTGCTCTATGCCATCATTATTTTTATTGTTCTATATGTAGCATGTCTTCTTTCTCTGGCTGCTTTTTAAGGTCTTCTGGCTGCTGGGAAGAGTAAATGGGCGTAATTCCCATTCTCAAGAGAGATTCTGCGGAAGACAAGTATGGAGCGCCGAAGTCTACCATGGAATCTACTGCTGGAATCTCAGTCCCCTTCCCACGTGGTGTTATTCCAGCCTGAATAACTCAGAGGAGGATAAATGTAAAGTTAAGAATTACCAAGTCCCCAAGACTTCCTGGATGGAGAAAGAGGACGGGCCAACCCCTGTGGGTAAAGGTGGAGTTTTCCTAAAAGTCAGTGGAAATTGGTACTGTAGAAGTTGGAAGAGAATGCCCCTACAGAGGGGTGCCCATGGACAGAGACAATGGGACAAGATTATGGTCTGGGAATGGATAATTTTAAGCTATATCCTATGAAGGATATAACTTTCAAGGAGTTTTTTTTTTTTTCCTTGAACTATGGGAAAAGTATTTAGCATACAGTTTTTTTTAATATTTAATATTTTTTCTTTAATATGCTATAATTCCTTTAGTTTTCTTTCCAGCCTGCTAATAAAGTTTGATGAATCTGCATATCTGGAGCAGAGCTTCTTAGCTTTTATACATCTATCTACTATCATTTCTTTTCTTGAGCACTTCTTGTGATACAAGTTTGCTGGTAAGAAATTTTCTCAGCTTTCCTTTTTCTGAAAATGTCTTTATTTTGCTTTCATTATGGATAGATACTGTCCCTGGCATTTTGTTTGTTTTGTTTTGTTTTTATCCAGCATTTTAAATATACTAGAATGAAGGAAAAGAGAGCTGGGGCCATAAAGATATGTGATACCTCCCCCAATTCAACTCGTTTTCCTCCTCTCTTGGAGGATTCTCATCCTGCAAAATCCCTCAGAGGAACAGCATCAAGGTACCTGGGGAGACTGCAGTCATGATTTCCAGACTGAGACCAATAACAAATGAAGAGGTTTCACACAGTGGAGTGGAGATTTAGTAACGTAGAGAGACATTGGGAAGGATACAAGGAAAATCAAGGAACACTCCATTTCCCTAAATTTACTTAAGAGTGCGTTGTCCCTTAGGGGAAAAGGAAAAGCTAGTATCTGTGTTAACATCAACTTTATAATACAATCTGAAAGGACTGTAATAATGTGTATACTTGTGATTAAATATTAACTTTAGCTTATAATTAAAGAAATGGAAATCAAAAGTAAAATACCATTCATCATCTTTTTGATTGTCAAAAATTTTTTTTAAAATATGGAAATGGGCATTTCTATACTGTTGGAGAAACATAAATTGGCATACATTTTGGAGACCAAGTTGGCATTAACCATACATACTGGATAGATCCTTCAGTTACACATCTAGAAATCCATTATTTTCCACAGAAACATACACACAAATACACAAACATATTTATGGAGTTGTTCACTTTCATGTTTTTTAATAGCAAAAAACTGGAGAGAAGCGAAATAGCCATTAATACATGGACATCAATTCGTCAACCTTAAATTCATTCATAGTATAAAGTTCTATGCAGTATTCAATTCAATTAAAGAGCTAGAAATACATGTATTGATTAGAAATGCTATTCATGGTGTATTAATTGAGAAAAGCAAGATGTAGAATGTGTATGATTCATTTGTTATAAAATGACACAATTAAAACTACAGATAAGGGGGGAGGGTATAGCTCAGTGATAGAGTGCAGACCTACCATGCATGAGGTCCTGGGTTCAATCCCCAGTACCTCCTCTAAAAATTTTTTTTAAAAACCCTACAAATATATTTATATACAGATAATTAAGTTCACACATCTCTATGTTTTCATAAATATGGAAACAGGATGGAAAAAATACTAAATTATTAATAGGGATTATTTGGGGGAATAAGATTATACTTTTGTTACTGAGAATATGTATATTACTTTTCTAATAAAAGATAAAAATACAGTGTGATACATACACAGACAGCATATAAGGTTGAGGTTGTATGGCGGACAGCATGATTAACCCCACTGCTGTGTGTGTGGGTAGGGCTCTTGGGAGTGATGTTAGAGAATGCGGGAGAATGATGATGATGCATAAGCAGCATTATCAAGGGTAGATAAGAAAGGTGTAAAAGGGAGAAATGTACAGGGAGGACAGTGAGTATACTGTACTCATTAAGATGTTCACAACTATTATGTATCACTTGTGGACTAAAAAAGAAAGGCAAGGTATAAATAAGCCAGATACGCAAGGGATCCATGGGTTAACGTGACATTTCTAGAGCTCAAAGTGTGAAGGGTAGAGAGGGAAGAAGGATAAGAGAGGGAGAAGGGTAAGAAGGAAAGCAGGAGCCAGGCTGCTGAGGGCTTCCTGTGCTGCCTGGGAATTTGAACTGTATCCTACAGATCAAAGAGGCCACTGATGGGGTTTTAGCAGAAGGGTAACGTCAGCTGTGCAGAAGATGGATCGGAGAGAAATCTGGAAACTGGGAGATCATGTAAGTGGCGATACAGAATGAAGACGGAAACTAACTAGTGGCAGGGTGAATGGGAAACAGGGTAGATTTGAGAAACATTTCATAGTAAAAGACACAGGAATTGATGATTCTCTGGATATGGGTGAAGAATGAGAGAGGGATGTTTTATTGGACTCCCACACTTTGAGCTTGGGTAACTGGGCAGATGAGGATGACACCAGCCGAGGCAGAAAATACGACGGTAAAACAAGCTTGTGAAGAGGAGATGATGCAACAGGGTGAGAGGAAACACAGAAGAGGCAAATCTGAGGGTGACAGAGGGGCTGCAGTAGTGGACGATTTCAGTTGGGGACACATTGAATTTGAGATGCCTATGGACTAGTAAGAGAAGTTGTCCAGTACACAGTTGGATCTATGAAGACTACGTCATTGATAGAAACTGGCTGAGTTGTATGACAGGCATGGTTCTTCGGTTGAGAGCCTAGTGGAGATGCTATAATCTGGAGCACAGGGGAGAGGTCTAGGCTAGTGCCAATCCATGCATAGGCACTTTTAAATCACTGCCTAAAAATGGCTCTTAGAATAAAATATAGCCCAAAGGCCAGATTGTGACCTCTGAGTCTCAACTCTCTGACCTTTATTTTCCTCCCCCTGTAACATTTTAATATTTCATAGGCATACTGTTATGCTTAAGTAAGATGATGTACATAGAGTCTAACTCATAATAAATGACACTTAAAAATTTTAAGAGTTTCTTTTCTTACTCATAACACTCTCCCTCTTTATGTTGAGACCACATTTTTGGGCAGTGATTTAAAGGTGCCTCTGCATGGGTTGGCACTATCTAGTTTGTTACTTGCCCTCATTCTCTATTGTCTTATACCATACTTGCCTCATTCATAACCTCATTCATAACAGGCATCTGACTTTGTACTGTGTGGTTTACCTTAGTGCCAAAGGTCCCACTGGTGCAAAATGGCTGATTATATTTGAACCAAAATCTGGGTGACTCCTAGAGGTTGTGCTCCTAACTTTATACTATTCACCTCTGGATGACAAGTACCAGAATTCTTCAGGAAGGTTAAAGTATGTTTTAGGGTGATGCAAAGGGCTTTTTCTGACCACAAATAAGGCATCTGTGATCAGAAAATAGGAAATCAGCGTTAAAGATTTTAGCTGTGGGGGGAGGGTATAGCTCAAGCAGTAGAGTGCATGCTTAGCATGCCCGAGGTCCTAGGTTCAATCCCCAATACTCCCTCTAAACATAAGTAAATAAATAAACCTAATTACCTTTCTCCCCAATAAAAATAAATTTTAAAAATCTTAAAAAAAAAAGATTTCAGCTGTAATTGGTTCTTTTGGCTAGAAATCTTTTCTGATATACTATCTTCTTATCTAAGCCTTGGAAAGGAACTAGATAATATATACTACGGTTTTCCAAAGCAGAGTCCTTAGTGATTATGTTATTCTGAAAATTTCCTGAAACATGGAGGTGGGGATGGTATCTGCCATTAGAGGAGATGAAAGAATGACAATTAGATTTGGTCTATAATTATGAAGATGGCTTCTTTGTGTTGAAAAAGATAGGTATTAGTTCCACTGGAGAATTATTCATGAGGTCTCTGATCATTATGACTGGAGGCAAGCCAATTTCAGATGTCCTTGCACTCTGCAGGGAGGTGTGCTGGTTCTTGAGCAGCTGGTTGGGAGATGAATTTAAATTACTAACAAGGGGCAGGCAGAGTAGGGTTGGTCTCTCTGGGTTGGTGCAGGACTCTGAGAAGTAGTCCAAGGCTAGAGCCTTCACAAGGTGATCTGCATCCAGGAGCAGCTGAAAATTTAACTGTAACTTGTAGGTTTAATTAAGAACAGAAAATGAAAGAATGTTAATTTGCAGAGGCCTGAAGCCGAATGGGGCTGCAAGGAGGCTTAATGTTTCAACAAACTGTGGTTAAATGCAATAGTTTCAACCCTGTCCCTTTTTGCTTGTGTCCTAGCAAAGCTGTCCCCTTCTTCACATAATTACCCCTCTTCTGGTCTTTTTGTTTAAGTGATATCTCAGATCTCTTCTTATTCATTTAGTATGGCCTGCTTTGATGGGACCTACATATGTGTATACATGTACCCATAAATACATACATATACATGCACGCACATATACATGTGTATGAATATAACATTGGCAACCTTTGATTTATAGCTGTGAATGTTGGGGTGAGGCTGCATATTGGGTATCTGGAGTCTGGGAGTAGCTGAAAGCCTTTACACTCTTGAGAGAGAAAAACTCGAGGGGAAAAAAAAAAGAAACGAAACTCTCTTAGGAATTATATAGATGTTCACTGTGAGATAAAGCGAGGACTTAGCCCAGTTGCCAATGCAGTATTTAGACCAGGCTCTACTCCGGGGCTAATACATTAAGGGACCAGGCTATGGAATCTTAGAGAGCACCCTGCTCCTATAATTCCTAAAATGTGAAGATCAGCTTTTACTGAGTCAGGTTCTCATCCCTGAGGCATGTGAAGCAATGTGATACAGCACGCAGAAGCAGGTTGCTGAGATGGATTTGAGGGTTCACAGATGGCCAAAGTTCAGGGTGTTGGATGAAATAGGCACATAAACATTAAACTCTGGATGACTGCAAGTGCTAGGGCTAAATTTGGACTCTTCAGGAATCTGTGTCTTCCATCAGAATTCTCTTAACATTCCCAAGGACCTGGCACTTAGAGTCATTAAGATTTTTTAATGAATATGTTAAAATATATGGTTTCGGTGGAAAAAAAAAATAAAGGCGGATGCCCAGGTGCCTGAGATCTTACACTATTCACCTGAAACTTTTTTGGGCCCTGGGAGCCTCGCGTCAGGCACTTCCTGATCCCTGGAAGAGTCCAGCGAAGGGAAGAGGGCCCTTCTGGGAAGCAGTAGGAGTACGAGGCACTGAAAACGGCGTATCTTAAGCACAAACTGAACAGTACACTATCCTTCAGAGCCCTCGACAGGTTCCCTGGCTCCTTTCTCTTCCCACGCCGGACGCGTACACACTCATCCTTCGCGGTGGCACTGTCAATAGAAGCCGATCCCTCCCCGCCTGACTTCGCAGCGCCCAAGCCCGGGGAGTGTGTCAGCGCAGCGATCAGAACTCCCCTGGTGCCGCTCTTGAGGGCAACTCTGCACGCAATGAGTTTACGCAGCGCAGAGTCCGGCATCTTCCCTTCCCCTCCCACGTTCGGGAGCGACCCCAGAGTGCGCATGTGCTGGCCGACACGTGGCTTGTCCTCTACGGCGCTCCGTAGAGCTCAGTCGGCGAGCTCCACGTAGGCCGCGCAGGCGCCTTTGGCACACCGCTTACCTGCTGCCGTTGTCGCCGCCGCCGCCGCCGGGGCTGGATGGGGGGCCGAGGCCAACCACTGGCACCCAGAAGAGAGAGACGCGGCGGCGGCGACGCCGACACCCGCAGGACGAGTACCCTGAACCGCCCGCGAGCCCGTGGAGGAGGCGGCGAGGCCCAGTCCCCACGGTCCCTGGTGTAGAGAAGCCTCCTTCGCCGCCGCGGCCGGGTCTCCCTGGGCACTCGCCCCTCAGGTCTCATCCACACTCAGGACCCCGCGCTGCACCATGTTCAAGAAACTGAAGCAAAAGATCAGCGAGGAGCAGCAGCAGTTCCAGCAGGCGCTGGCCTCTACTCAGGTACTATGGCCGCCGCTCTCCCGACAACCCTTTACACTCGCTTGGCAAAGAGAAGGGGAGGTTCCTCTCCGACCCTTGACCTCTAACCTGAGGATTCCCCCAAAACCCGGACTGGGAATATGCATAGGGCGGTCCAGGTCCTCCGTGACTCCTGACCCGGGTCCCCCCTCACAAAACTCCGTCGGGGTGGCAGGAACTTTCGTGACATCTGACCTCTGTTAGAGTTTCTCCTCATGCCCAACCCCGGCCTGAGAATAAGTGACAGGGGCTCTGATCTGGCATGATTTTTGACCTATCCCCAACCGTCCGAGACCCTAACTCAGAAGTGAGGGCGAGATGCGAAAACCAGGGTCCCTTGTAGTATCTGACCTCTTGACCGAAGTCCCCTCTCTCATCCCCGACCTGGGATTGAGTACCGAGGGGCCTGTGGTCCGTGACGGAAGTCTAGTTCCAAACCCTGGTCCAGGGGTGAGCGCCAGGGGTCGAGCCATTCCAGGCCAGACTGCTTGCAGGAGCGCTGGGACCTGAAAGGGGTGGCGGTGTGGCGGGCGTCCAGAGCCCGAGGCTGTCACGAGTTAGTCACTTCGCATAACTTGGTTGATCCGGGGCTGGCGAAGGGGCTGACTCTGAGGCCCGGCAGGGTTGGTTCCTGTTCACAACTCGGCTCTGCTTCTTCGAGAGTCTTGATAGTGTTTGTTTTTCGCGAATGCTGTTGCTTCAGGAAATGACAGTTTTCCAGGAAAAAGGGGGCGTGTTAGTAGTGTTAATTTAAAGAAACAGAAGCAGTCTCCTAAGCAACTCTGAATGTGTGTTTTGGTGCTGGCAGCACGTGATCCCTTCAGCAGAGAGGAGGGCTTCTGCTAAGTTTCTTCCTAGCTTTTCTGAGTCTCAACAGATTGAGCAAATCTCTCTCTCAATTTTAGAGTTTCTACAAGAAAGGCTGAGTTTTGAGTAATTCGGAGGCATTTCTAAAACATTTTTAACATAGCATTGATTTCATACAACTTTTAAACAACGCTTTAAAACTAATTAACAACGGCTAAACCGAGCAACTCTTGCACTGAGTAAATTGAAGTTGTTCTTGTAAAGCTCCTGTCGAGTGAAACAGTGTTTGAGATACATTGGAACGTGATACAGAAAGCTTATTCATTCTCCCAAATAAAATGTAAATAGTGATTAAAATTTCAATAGTAGATTTTTTACTTTTCATACCATTTACTGGAAGCTTTAAAAATTTTACAAAATATAGTTATTTAATAAAGAAAAGACTGAGAAATGAGGTAGAGATGAGGAATGTGGGGAAACAGGCATGGCAGTGAATGTAAGGGAACCTGTAAATGTTGCTGATCCAGAATTCCACTTGTATTCTAATTTATTCTGAGAACATTTGGGATGAATTACAGATTTAGCCACATGGATTTTTATTTCAGTGTTGTTTTAATAGGTAAAAACTGGCTAAAAATGTTCAACGGCAGAAAATTGGTTAAAGTTATATCAGCGTTGGTTATTATGCAGCCTTAAAAAATAACAACATTTATTAGGCTCTTACTGTCTGCTAGTCATTTTGCTTAATATTTTACATGGATTATTTTATTTAATTCTCACATAAATCTATGAGGTAGATAATCTTTTATAGTTGTGGAGTGAGGCACAAAGAAATTAATTAACTTGCCTCATGTCCTACGGCTAGAGTTAGAGCCTACAGAAAGGTATTATTAGTATGCAAAGATATTTGTATTAAAAGATATTAAAAAACAGCATATAAAATGTGATCCCAGTTTTGTAGGAAAAATATGTTTATAAATATAAATACATATATATATACACACACACACATAGTGAAGATAGTTTAAGAAGGATATGCTCTAAGGTGCTGGGTTTTTTTGTATTTGTAATGTTATCTTTTCTTCATGAAAAAGAATTACTTTTGAGCTTTAACAAATAAAGATTGTTTTTAGAGTAATGTTAAGAAAAAACTAGGTACAAGGTAATATATTAGAGGTCCAAGTTTCTACAGGTTGATGCCTCTGGTGAGACAGTGCATGTGGAGCAAATAAGTTTGTGTACAAACGATTGAAAACAATCCTCTCTGATAATATATATGTTTATCCAGAATGCAAAAGTAAATTGTTCGTGATCAACTGCTGATAGAAACTTGATTCTCTTCTGGTCTCAGATCCTTATTTGTTCACAGTCCTTCAGGATGAGTAGTTCTGGATTATTGTTTTCAGAGGTAAGGATTTCTTTCAAGTATGAATTAAAAAAAAACCCAAAAACCTTTTTTGATGACAGTCTTTTCTGTAACAAATTCTACATATCCTTGTTTCCTATGCAAAGGATTTTGAATTTATATAATATAATCATTTCTTCATTTTTGAGTATAAATTATTTTATGTTGAAAACACCATGTCCTCAGGAATTTAATGGAGTGTGAAAGACTTACCCACTGAAGAGGATTTATTTGTTTGTTCTTGGTCTACTTCTCATAATTATTTTGTAGCCTCACTTGCTATCTGCCCCATATCTTTCTTCTCCCTGCTTTTGAACTATTGTGTTATCAAGACACATAAGCTAAAACTTTGTGTAAAATAAGGGCATGTAATTGAGAGGTTCTTTAGTACATTTTAGTTTATTAACACAAATTTTGAAACATTTGTTTTGAGATTTTGGAGGCCTTTGGGTGCATACTTCCTCATTCTTAGCTCATTTTCCCTAGGTGAGATTGCCTGATAGGTATGTTTCAAATACAGTGACTTGATTTATCAGGCTTATATAATTCTGGGCTAAGCAAATCATGTGCATCACAATATTTGCAAAACTTTTCAATAATAGTGATAGTGGTAGTATTAATAACACTACAGGGTACCTTAAATTTTTGAAAGCATTCAGTAAAAACAAGACAGCCTTGTGATAGTCCCCAGTTACTTCTGTTTGGTTGGTGTTAAGATTATTTGAATCCTTGTTTGGCAGATACTATTTATAATAAACATTTTTTCAACTCTGATGATGACTTGAAACCTAATCACTAAAATTTCAAATCAAAATTCACTTAACATTATTTTTTAACAGTGAATTTCTATTTCAGATTTTCAACTCCTTACAGAAGGAATTCAGTAAAAGAAATATTAAAAAGTAATATAGAATATACTGTAATTTTTTGAGATATGTATAGTGCCACGAATAACAACTTTTAAAAACATTTTTAGCCATTTTCAAATATTACTAAAACTTAAAAATTATAAAAGTACAGGCACAAATGGACAAATACTGTGTGGTTCCATTTATATGAAGTACCTAGATTAGTTGAATTCATAGAGACAAAAAATTGAATGATGGTTTGCAGGGGCTGGGGGGTGGGGAGTGGGGAATTACTGTTTAATGGGAAACAGAGTTTCAGTTTGGAAAGATGAAAAAGTTCTGCAGATGAATAGTGGTGATGATTGCACAACAATGTGAATATAATTGATACCACTGAACTGTACATCTAGAAATGGAAAAAATTGAGTTAAAGAAAAGCAAAATAATGGGCCCCACCCCAAACTTGCAGAATTATAGCTTTTTTAGAGTGAGACCCCAAATAATAGTTTAGGCAATAGAAATTTTTTTTGAATTCCGCAAATAGCAGAGAAAAGTCCCATTCTGAAGGAACATAGCCATTTTGTAAATCACACTTGGCTAGAATAATTAGCCTCAATCTAAAAAACAGAACTCCCAGAGATACCATTTAGATCAGAAGAGTCAGAATATATCTTGAGTGTTTATAAATCTGTATTTTGACCAGGGAGCATATAGTGGTTATTGATAATACTTTATATGGAATATGCATTAGCTTTTCATGTTTTAAATAATAAAACAATCCTTATTTATGTGATTTTTTAAAAATCTGCCATGAAACTTGAACAGGATAAGGGTCATACAAAGTTGTTTCATCTGCTTCTTACTTTGATAGGAAGACTTGGAGGAAAAAATTCTGAGAAGCCTTGTCTCCCTAGCTTGTGGAATGAATTAACCCAATTTGTTAAATTGTGATATGCAAAGGTCCTGAGATGTAGATGCAAATTATACATACCTTTACATCCCACTGAAGCTGTAGGCCGATTCAGAGTGCATCCTTTGGTGAGAAAGCAAAGCTGGAAACTTTTAGAATTTCAGTTAATGTGTTGATGAAGGTCAGGGCTCTTAAAAGTGTAGACATTTCTCCAAAGAAGACATACAGAAGGCCAACAGACACATGAAAGGATGTTCAACATTGCTAATTATTAGAGAACTGCACATCAAAACCACAGTGAGCCATCACCTCACACCAGTCAGAATGACCATCATTAAATAGTACGCAAACAATAAATGTTGGAGAGGGTGTGGAGAAAAGGGAGCCCTCCTGTGCTATAAGTGGGACTGTAAATTGGTGCAACAACTATGCAGACAGTATGCAGTTTCCTTAAAAAACTAAAAAGAGCTATCATATGATCCAGCAATCCTGCTCCTTGATACATATCCTGGATGTATATCCAGAAAAGATGAAAACTGTAATTTGAAAAGATACATATACTCCTGTGTTCATAGCAAGCACTGTTTACAATAGCTAAGACATGGAAGCAATCTAAGTGTCCATCGACAGATGAATAAAGAAGATGTAGTGTGTGTGTACATACACACACACACATACGTACACACACAATGGAATATTACTCAGCCATAAAAAAGCATGAAATAATGCCACTTGCAGCAACACAGATGGACCCAGAGGTTATCGTACTAAGTGGAGTAAGTCAAAGACCAACATATGGTATCACTTATATGTGGTATCTTAAAAAATTATGCAAATGAACTTATTTACAAAACAGAAACAGATGCACAGATACAGAAAACAAATTTATGGTTACCAAAGGGAAAGAGGGGAGGAGTCATAAATTAGGAGTATGGGATTTGCAGATACTAATTACTATATATAAATAGATAAACAACAAGTACCTACTGTATAGCACAGGGAACTATATTTAATATCTTGTAATAACCTATAATGGAAAAGAATGTGAAGAAAAAAATATATAAAACTGAATATATATGTATATATATAACTAAATCGCTTTACTGTGTTCCTGCAACTAACACAACATTGTAAATTAGCTATACTTCAATTTAAAAAAAAAGTGTAGAATTCTAATTAACAGCAGTTGGTTTTTCACCTTCCAAATCACAAAATATTAGAGAGAAGTTCTCATTTACTTAAACATTTATTTGGGTGGGTATAAACTTTTAGGTTGAAAATTTCCCCTCAGACTTGAATGTATTTCTCCCTTGTCTTCTAGCATCATGTGTGCAGATGAAAAGCCTTTCTTCATTGGTAGTTAACCTGATCTTTGAACCTTTTCTTTTTTCGTTGATTCTAGAAAATTTCTAGTTTTCTTCTATTTCTTGCTTTTTTGTTTTAGCCCCTCTCTTTTCTTTTTTAAAAAATTGTTATTAATCTTTGTGGGTAAACCCTTTGTATATCCTTTCTTTTTATGTATTCCTTCTTTTTTTTTTCTGTATATTCTGTTGTTTTGAGAGATTTCTTCAGATTTTTATTTCAGCAGCTTCTGTTGAATTTATTCTGATAATCATGTATTTAATTTCCACAAATAATAATTACACTAGTTAACACTGGGTGGTTATTTTTAGCCAGGTGCTTTTCTTAGTGCATTGCATGTACTAAGTTAATAAATGACCTAATAAAAGGTATGGAATTGTGTTATCCCTATTTTACAAATAAGAAATTGAGGCCAAGGGAGGTTATGTAGCTTGTCTGTGGTACACAACTAGTAAGTGGTGAAGCTGAGATATGAACCCCAGCAGTCTGGCCCTAAAGCCCATTCTCTTAACCATGGTGCTATGCAGGTTGCTTTGTTTTAGTTTTTAAAACTAAAACTTGTGGTTTCATGGAGATTAGAGCTTCTCAAAACTCTTCTAGGATAAGCATTATACATTATATATACATACATATTTAAGTTCTGTTCCTTGATTTATCTGATTGTTCTGGGTCACTTGTTATACTTTTTATGTTTATTCATACTGATCACCTTGATTTTCTTTTGTTTTTTCCTGAGAAAAATGTTGTTATTGTTGGTTGTTCATTTATATTTATGAAGGCCCAGTGGGTGATTTATTTTGATAGCTGATGTGGGTTTTCTCTGCTCTTACCTGCTGCTCTCCTGTTTGGAGGGCCAGCCAAAACAAAGAGGGTCCTACTTTTGAAAGTTGACCATATGATTTATTATCCAAAAATTCTTGAGAAGGAAAGGGGACACTACGAATAATTATCTTGGAACATAAACTGGCATGACCTGGGTGGGACTGGGATTGCTGTGGGGAAATGGGTGTATTGTTACACCCCTGCTTTGTGGTACCAGCCCCCGCCTGCTGTTGGTGCTGTAACTCCTCTAGGGTGTTGCTCATTAAATTTGGCTGCTACTTTTGTCTGAAGGTGTGTTTGAGTTCGGGGAGGCTGACCCCACATACCTGTTGGTTTCACAGACCCTTAGTCCCTGAAAGCAGTAGTGAGAGCAATAATCTCCCATTCTAGTGTCTAAAACTGATTTTTTTTTCCTGTTGGGGAAAGTTGTTACTTTTGTCTGGAGATGTGTTTGAGTTGGAGGAGGCTGACCCCACATACTGGTTGTAAGCTTTACAGGAGGGCCTGAAAGTCTGGGCTAATTGTTCCCGCAGCCACACTGGGGCACTGCACTAATAAGAATGTCACAACTGCCTCAGTTTGGCACCAGCATTGCATCTTCCACTGCACAGCTCTCGTGCACGACTGCATGAAGCTCTGTGTCTCCATGCTCACCAGTGATGAGCTTTAATTTTGCATGTCTGTTTTCTCACATCGCTCGCTTATGACTCAGAGTGTCACGTGGGTGTGTTCACTGGTGGAGCTCAGGTCACCTGCCCTAGGTGAAAAGAAGACTGGGTTGGTGAGTTTTCTGAGTTCCAATTTAAGGACTTATAAGAGCTGTTTAGAAAAAAGCGTTATTAAGCTTTTGTCATGTTTCGTTGATCTTTTCCTCATCTTCCCAATTAAACTATTCCTTTTGATTTGTGCTTTTGCACATGAGAGAAATAGAATTTCATGTTTTCTTTTATATTTCAATTTAAAAACTTATTTAAATCTTTAATATAGCTTGATTATGAAGTAAGGATCTGGTAGGTCTCTCTCCCCTCATATGGATGGCCACTTGTCCCAGCACCATTTACTGAACATCCGTCTTAATTAGAAATGTTATGCTTATTGTAAACTAAATATGTATATGTCGGTCTGTATGTGTATGTGTGTACACTGTTCCTCAGGATCTCTGTTCCAGCGTAGCCCCAGCAGTATGTGCTGACTTGACAGATTAGAGTTCCATTTGTTCATTCACTCACTTATTTAACAAATATTTATTGAATGCCTTTTATTTATTTAGTGCTGTGCAGAATACAGAAGGATAAGACATCAAGACATTTATTTGTGTAGATGAATTAAGATCTATCTGGTTATAGGTGAGGGAGGTCTTGAAGTTTTGGTTTTAATACTTTTAGGACTGTTTTTAGCTCACCTTAGAGTAGACCTCGGACTCCTAGTTTAAATTTTGGGTCCCTTCTCCTGAGGGTTTTTGTACTGAGGAATTATAGGAATGATGTGGTCCATTACAGAACTAAAGGTTTGGCATCTCAGTATCCAGCTGTCATGTGCACAGTATTCTCAAAGCAGGGCCCTTGACTAGGGAGATGTTTAGCTGTGCAGTTCATTGTAGTGAATATTAGAGCTGGAATGCACTTTAAAGATTGAATTGACCATCTTTTTTTTTACATGAACTTTTAATTTTGTAGTAATTTTTATTTATAGAAGAGTTGCAAAGGTAGTACAGAGAGTTTTCATATACTCCTTACCTGGTTTCAGTTCCCTCTAATATTATCATCACAACCTAATTTTGAGGACACATAGCCCTCAAAAAGTTAATTTATCTAAGATCATAGTTCTAGTTGGTGGCAGAATCAGACCAAGGACCCAGGAGGTTATCCTTTTCTGTTTTTCATGTATTCGCGCTTTTCCTTCCTTTCACTGGGTTCTTTGGGCATGGACTGGGAGAAGGAATCTAGTACATTGTGTGCTAATCGATGTAGTCTTTCTAATTTGTGCAATAATTTTTTAATCTAGGCTTCCTCCAATTCGTCAACACCAACGAGAACCAGGAGCAGGACATCTTCATTTACAGAACAACTTGATGAAGGCACACCCAATAGAGAGGTAAGTTTGGAATTTCTTCTTTAATAAACCTTTTACAAGAAGCTTACTAATTTATAATTTAATGCTACTGTTGATAATAAAGTGGGAAATTATTTTGACAGATTAATTATTTAATTCCTAGGGTTTTTTTTAGTAACCGAATTTTTTTGCAAATAGTAGTTTTGCGTTTGTAAAGTGTGTTTTCTTTGAGTATCTTAATTTGAGAGGATAATATACTTTGCCTTTAGTATTTGAAATTTTCAGAATGATTTGATAAGTTTGTTCAGCATAGTGTTATATGGGGGAAAGTCCTGTATTTTCAAGCTAGTGATTGGAAACTGTGAATTAACTACTAATTCCATGTGACTTGCAGCTGGAACCATAGCTCAGATTAGAGTTTTCAACTTTTTTTTTTCTTTCTGTGAAAGAAATCCTTCTGTGAAGGATTATGAGTCTCTCAAAAACAGAAAAGAGGGTAAAACATAAATGCACAAATCAGTGAATTATTACGAAGTGAATCCCCATATAATGACCACTGAGGCCAGGAAAAGGAACACTGCCAGCACTAAAGTGCTGTCTCCCTCCCCCACGAAAGGTTACCATCATCCTGACTTTTTGATATTTGCTTCTTCTTTTTTTTTTTAATTGTACCACTTAAGTATGCTTTTCTATTGTAAACATTATAGCTAAACATTTGGGTTTTCTCAAGTTTTGGCTAAAATAAATTATGCTGCTGTGAACATTATTGTCTATTTCTTTTGCTACATGTGTACCTGTGTTTCTTTTGCTATGTACGTAGGAGTGGAATCACTGGGTTAAAGGGTTACATGGTTTTAACACTAGAAGATAATGCCCATTGCTTTTCAGAATATTGTAGAACTTTACCTTCTCACCAGGAGCTTATGAATGTTGTTCTACATTCTCGCTAGTCTTTAATTTCAGCCATTCTGGTGGTTGTGTAATATTCTCTTACTGTAGTTTTAATTTGCATTTCTCTAATAAGATTGAGCATTATTCATCTGTGTAGTGACAACTTCTTTTGTGAAGTACTTGCTTAAGTCTCTTGCTCATTTTTCTATTGGTTTGTCTTTTTCTTATTTATTTGTAGGAGTTCTTTTTTTAATAGTGTGGATAGGAGTTTTTTAATTGGATATATGCCTAGTAAACATCTTCTTCCACTCTCTGGCTTGCCTTCATTTACTTATTTATTTGGAGTAAGACCTGGAATAGACTGGTGAGAAGAAGGTGGTTTTTGGGGTCATCTGGATTTGCTGGCTGGAGGATCTTTGAAGGTTAACTTTTCAGTCACTCAGGTTTTCTCTTGTGTAAAATAGGAGTAATGATACCTTCCTTGTGGTCCTGTGGGGATTACCAGTAACCAGCATATAGACCTCCTCGCATGGTGCCATGCACACAGTGAGTGCTCACTGAGTTGCTGTTGGGCAGCCATACAAGACGGGAAGGGCTGCTCTACCTACTCTGCGTAGATCCCTGCACGAGGGGAGGGAAACAGATGGACTATTATGTGCTTTCAGGCCCTAGGGATGATGTTTCTCTCTCTCTGCCTGCTGAACTTTCAAAGGAAGGTTTGGTATTTTCACTTTCTCTCCTGCTCTGCTTTCTAGTTTGCTGTCTTCTGGAGACACTTCATAGATGGGAGGCCGGAGTACATATGTCTGTTCTTATTCTAGGGACTCATCTGTTCAAATTTTTTTTCAATATTTTAAAATTAATCTCCAGAAATCCTTTTATTTTCTTCAAAAATTTTTTTTGGCTAAAAAACGATGCATAGAAATAAATGATTTTAGTTAATTGATGGATTCTGTTCTGTTTAGTAGATGTCTGTTTATATATAGTGCATGCTTTTTTTTGCTTCCCTACATGCAGAGAGACAGCCTGGTGTAGTAGAAGGATCACAAGATTCCATCCCTTACCTGCTGTGTGGCTTTAGGCAACTTCCTTTAACATCTCAGAGCCTCAGCTTTCTCAACTTTAAATTTTGGTGAAATGAATATCCACTGTCACAAGGTTCCTGTGAGGAGCAGGTGAATTCAGAAGTATGAAGATGCTGGTAATTTGTGAATCACATATGGAAGATCATTATTATACAGAAAAGAGAAGGCTTTTTCTGTACTCATCCACTCTTGAATAGCACGGGCACTACATTTTATATTAAGAGTGACATTGCAGGGATATACATAATGAAGCATCAGGCTGCTTTGGACTGGAATGCTTCCCCAAACTTCAAGAAAGAGCTTCCTTTTTCTTTTTTATTCTCTTGATCTTAGATTTTTTTCAGAAACCAAATGCTGCCTCTTACCTTGGTTAGTTGTCTTTGTATTTCCAAGTCAGTTTTCACTGTTCCATGTGATGACCCCTAACAGGGATTCTTGATACTTGCAGCTTTTGACAATTCTTAAGCACTTTTTTGAAATTTATTCTTTATTTCAGGGCTTCTAAAGGCATTGTTCTTTAGGAATTACTGAGAAGTATCTTCAGTGTAATGGATGAGAAATGTTTCTTCCTATGTTTGGAGTTAATTTTGCCCCTAAATGGATTGACTTTCGAAGCTGATTTGCTTTTGCTTTGTTAGATGTTAGAATCAAAGTAAAAGATATGCCTGTTAAATTGCCTTTGGTATCTGTTCAGTTCTTATATATTTTTTTCTTTCGGTCTAATGATACATCATGAATTATATTAATAGGTTTCCTAATAATAAGTCAGTCTTTCATTCCTTAAATCAACTATATTGGTCAGAGTGCATTATTAATATCCTGTTGCACTCTGATACTTATTTTATTTCCATTTCCTCTGACTCTGTAAGGAGAATGGTTTATACTTTTCTTTTTCAGCCATCTTTATCAGATTTAATTAATTGGGAAACTTTCTTTTATCTTCTCATGCTCCTCTTCCTTTCCTTCTCCTCCTCTGTTTATTTAGGTCTTGAATTTCTTTCAACAAAATATTATAGTTTTCAGAATATAAGTTTTGTACTACTTTTGTTAAATTTATTTCCAAGTATTTTATTCTTTTTGATGTTACTGTAAATTGAATCGTTATCTTAATTTCATTTTTAGTTTTCTCATTGCTACTCTATAGAAATAAAATTGGATTTTTGTAAATTATCCTGTAATCTTTCTGGACTCATTTATTAGTTCTAACAGTGCTTTAGTGCATTACTTAGTATTTTCTTTGTACGAGATCATGTCATCTGCAAATAGAGGTAGTTTTACATCTTCCCTTAATCGGGCTGCCTTTTTCTTACATTCCCTGGCCGAATTTCCCTGGCTAGACCTTCCAGTTGAACAGAAGTGGTGAGAGCAGACATACTCGTCTCCCTTTCCTGATTTTAGCGGGAAAGCATTCATTCTTTTTGTCATGAAGTATGATGCCAGCTGTGGGTGTTTAATAGATTCTCTTTGTCATGTTGAGGAAGTTCCCTTCCATTCCTAGTTTGTTGAATGTTCTTACCATGAAGCAGTGTTGAATTTTGTCAGATGCTTTCTCTGCATCTTGAGATTGGCAGTGGCTTTGTCCTTTACTCTCTTGATATGATGTTTTATATTAATTGGTTTTAGATGTTAAACCAACCCTGTATAGAATAAATTTCACTTGTTCCTGGTATGTAAATTTTATATTGCCAGATTTGATTTTCTAGTTTTTTTTTTTTTTTTGAGGGTTTTTGTGTCTATATTCATAAGAGATGTTGGTCTGCAGTTTTATTTTTTTGTGTGTTGATATCTGGTTTTGTTGTCAGGAAAATATTGGTCTCATAAACTGCATTGAGAAGTATTCCCTCATATTTGTTTGGAAGACTTTGAAGAAGAGTATTAATTCTTTAAATGTTTGGTAGAATTTACCAATGAAGCTATCTGATCCAGGGCTTTTCTTTGTGAAAAGTGTTTAATTACTGATTCAGTCCTTTACTTTTTATAGTTTATTAACATTTTCTGTTTCTTCCTGAGTCAGTTTTGGTAATTTGTGTCTTTCTAGGATTTCATCTATGTGATCCCACTTGTCCAGTTTATTGGCATAGAGTTGTTCATAGTATTGCCTTAGAATCCTTTTTATTTCTGTAAATGCAGTAGTGATTTTCCCTCCTTCATTCCTGATAATAGTAATATGCATCTTTTTTCCTTTATTTTTTTCTCTGTCAGTCAAACACAAGATTTGTTGATCTTTTTGAACCAACTTTTGGTTCCACTTTTTTGATGTGTGTGCTGAGCATTTTCAGAACTGGATCTTTGATGACTTATTTTTTTCAAGTCTTTGGTGCCCTAGGACTTAGCGAAAATTCTTTGAATCTGTATTGCTGTTTTCCTGGTTTCCTGGCCGGGTATATGTTTGTTTTTTGTTTGTTTTTTACCATCTTTATATACCCTGTGATTAGGGCTAGGGAAAGTTAAACACTTTGTCCTTTTTTTTGCTGTCTTTTTTGTTTGTTTGTTTAAAGACAGTATATCTTTAACTTTATATATATTAGAAATCTTCATGTAGACAAAACAATTAATTCATGTTCTTGATTTGATCAAGATGATTTAACCATAGTCTACTGCATATTTCCTCTCCTGTTGTTGCTGAAGTGTTACATTCATTTATCTTCTGCTGAGTATATTATGTACTTCTTAAGGTATACATTATTGCAAATAAGAATGGAATGAATTTAATTGACTCAAAATAGGAAGTGTTGCTACTAACAACTATATATAACAGTGTCTGGGAAGATAGAAACAGGACCTCTTCTCTTCAAGGCAGAGATACTAGAAGATACTAAATTTTTTAGGGTCCCTCTCCTAATAGGAGATACATTAATACATAGGAGACATATTGATTCATTGTGTACAGTGGATGCTAGCTAGCAGGGCTGGCATTAGGACTTGATTTTTTCTTTGAACTTTGGTTGAGAAAGACTGGGAGAGTGTTCTGCTGCCAGAGTTTAAGTGCTGCAAGCCAGAGGCTAAAGTGGGGCTCTCTGCACTGGTGAAAGGAGGTCAAAAAAAGCTCTTCCCAGCTGCTGCCCAGAGCTCTCTGTGGCCTATTATGAGAAGCTGCTGTCTTTAGGGAGGCTTTGTGACCGAAAACCGAACCAAACCTCACAATGGCTTAGTGACTGGGCCTGTGATAACCCCTGTATTGCCTTAAGTCAGGGAACCCAAACTGGAGCCCAGGAAATCAGATTGACTGGATAAAGAGGATTAAGCACAGAAGGAAGGAGAAAGGTAATATCTTCCTCAAAATGAGCCTGTAAAGGAAAATGCCAAAAATAAATGCTAAGAAGACATACTATAAAAATAGGAATTGGGATATTAATTTATTCCAGCTGAAATTAAAAGGGCAGTTTGGACAAGATTTGAAGTAAGTGTCTTCAGTAAGAACTAAATGAAGTAATAATTTTCTTAAAAAGAACAGAAAATTGTGGGGGGAAAAACAGGCCAAAACAAAAATAGACTAAGTAGATATGAAAAAAGAAGCAATTAGAAATCCTAGGAATAAAAAAATGTTTGATATAAAAATGTAAATCAGAATGAAACTCAGACTGGCCCCAGTTCGAGGGAAAATTAGGGAACTTGAAAAGAATACTGAGTAATCCCACCAAAAACAGAGAGGTAGAGATAGATAGACAGACAGACAGACAGACATCTGAGTAAGAGACATGGAAGATAGATCGAAAGCTTTCAACAGATGGCTGATAGGAGTTTCAGGTGGTCTTCATAAAATATGTAGATACATAAAACTTTAATTAGTGTTAGTTCAACTGATAGCTTCAATGAAGGACCACACGGAAGAGGTAAATTAAATTCTTAGCAGATTTGGATTAGAATTTGAACAGAGTTTGAAAGAGACTGAGTTGAGACAGAATTTTATTGAGGATATTTGGAAACTGAATCTTGGGAAACTTTCACAGGCTTAAGAAGCAAGTGACAAGGGCAACAAGTGGGGAGAAAGCTTCCCTAGGCTTTGGAATAGCTATTTTGCTTTTACTTGGGCTGGGGGTGGAGTATAAATCATTGTTTGGCAGCACCTGGTTTTGAAATGTTTGGTCAGCGTGTTTTTCTATACTGGGTATCAGCTTTTGTGTTTTTCTCTTAAAATTTCAAATATACTCTTTTGGGGGGTAATTAGATTTCTTTTTTTATTTTTTTTAAAGTTTTTTTTTTAATTTTTTTTAGTGGAGATACTGGGGATTGAACCCAGGACCTTGTGTATGCTAAGCACACACTCTACCACTGAGCTATATCCCCACTCAAATACACTCTTAACTGTGAAATTTTAATTTATTTCCTTGTGTGAAATGAAGAGTGACTTCATTTCAAAAATTAACTTTGGAAGCCTAAGAGTGAATTTGTAAAGCATTTAACTTAAAATAACATCCACTTATAAGATGACCTTTCTGAGTTCCCAGGAGAGTAAAATTTTCAGCAAGAGTGGAAACTTGGGTAGAATGATACCCTAGAGCCAAATAGGCATCTAGTATATTTTAGTACGCTACCGGCATTAAATTTTATGATTTAGTATAAAATCAATTCTTGGATCCTACCTCCATGGTAGCAATTATTAACATAACCTAAAAAGACTTTAAAATTGTTTGTCCTATCTGTAAGATGGCTGCTAATAGGACTAGATGAAGAGTTAGTGAAGGCTCTAGTCAGAACCCATAACTCTGGACTACTGAGATGAGAAGTCTAAATTCTTAAGTTTTTGCAGACATTTATTTTCTGATACAACTCTACTATATTATGTATTTGTAATATACAATAATTAGCATACGTTAACTGCTAAGTTAATGTATTAAAAGGTTTGTTTTTGAAAGTTTTTATTTTAAAATAAGATTCATGGGAGATTACAAAATTTCTTTTTAGGGGGGCTCTGTGTACCATTTACCCAGTTTCTCCCAAAAGTAACATCTTGTAAAGTAACTATAGTACCTATCAAAACATGGAAATTAACATCGGTAAACTCTGTGACATCCACAGACCTTGATCAGATTTCATGTGTTTTACATGCCGCGCACATGTGGAATTTTATGCAGTTTTATTACATGTGTATATTTGTGTAACCACCTCCATCAAAAAGTTCTTTTTAGTTATAATTTCTTATACATCTAATTCATGATAGTATTTTGATGTGTAGTATATAGTTTCTGAAAGAAAATGGAAGCACAGAACACTATTTATCAAAAGAATTAATATAATAGAATTTATCCTTAAAACTTACTGTAAACTTCAGTTTCTAAAATTTCTTCTGTATGTATTGGAGAAAACTATACTGTACATAAGTACAACTAAAAGACTAATTAAACTTTTATGTGTTTTATCCTCCCTATAAATTTCCATGCTACCTTTTTGAATGTGTAAATACGATTGGCTTGCTATTTGTCATACTAAAGCTTTGTATTCTTTACCATGCATTGTTCTTATTGGTATAAACTCTTATACTGAATTGCCAGACATGCTGTGTGCTGTGGTGCCTTTGCATATATCATTTGTATGCCAATAAGCAAGTTGTTTAAAGTTGGGTTTTGAGAACTCAAACAGCTCATCTCCCTTCCTGCCTGACCAGCAACTTACTATTTCTGTGGGTGGAGCGATGGTGGCGGCAGTGGTGGTAGCACAAGGCCTTTATGTGTTGTGTGTGGTGTGTGGTGAGAACACTTTGCAACGTGCCCTTATGATTTGTTTATCATCATTTGTTTTATTTTTATACCTCTGCTTATTACATTGAATGAGACAGCTACTAGCCGGGATGATAGCAGAACCTGCTTTTCTCTCTGAGTATACTATCTTTGCTTTGGATTCCTCCAAGCAGCCTAAAACACAGACTGACAGTGTGGTGAGTCCTTCCACCGCTCTCTGCATTCCCTTTGTGGGGAAGTGAAGTAATTTGGTAATTCTAGAAGCAAATCTCACGTTGCTTGCCACTCACTATCTCTCAAAGCATCTTCAGTGCCCTTTTGCTAACCTTGCTCTTAAAAAATCAGAGAGTAAATTGCTGAATTCTGATGGCTGGTGTGTTTTTTTGGTGGCTTTTTAACAGCAGCAAAATAACACTGTTTTCATTAATGTAGTGAGGAATACCTTCACTTGGCGTAAACTCTGTTTTCTCCCTAGGGAGTGTTTGCTCATTAACTGAAAAAAGTGTGCATTGCTAGGAATCTGTTCTACTGTTGGTAAGAGGCCAAGGATATTTTGCGATGTGACTCACATTTTTAGGGAAAAAAAGTCCTTGTATGTAAATCCATAATGAAACAACATTGCATAGGTAGGTGGAGTCTGCTATAGCCAATAATTGCATCTTATTTTGGGAGTGTACCAGTTTTCTATGTATTAAATGTTTGGAAGGAAGTAATTACCTCTTTATTTTTCAACTGACTAAATTCATACAATTTTGAGTCTTGTACATAATTTCATTTTGGGAAAATAGACTTTTTCCCCAAGGTATCTAAGTTCTTAATTTAGCAAACTAAAACTTAGAGATGTTTCATTGCCCAGTAAGGATACCTTTTGGTGCTAGAATGGACGTTGACTGAACTGGGATTGAGGTTTTTTTAAACAGTGAGAATTGGTTTAATTTGTTAAGCAGCTGGTATGATGAAATTAGAACATTTCTGTTCTTATCCATGCAACCAGTAAAGATTTGGCCTGCATATGGCCAGTAGCAATCCTGTATTACATCCTAAACTTAGGTAGAAAAGAAAGCAGCTCAGGGTTCTAGTGATGCCTTAGCTTGGATCTCAGGGATTGTGGTCTCTCCTTAGTTCTGGCTACAGGTAACACCTCACTATTTTCAAAACTGGTTTGAGGGGGAGATAGGGGTCCCCGTTAGAGATAACTTACCAACTTACTTTAAAAGCATAAAATGATATTACATTTCATGTAGTAGTAATAGAAACAAAAAAAAAAAAAAAAAGAGAGAGAGAGAGAGCTTCTCCTAGGCCTACTTTCATAAGTACATAAAATAATTTGTATTGAGTACCTATCTTGTTGTGAACAATACTAATAATTAAAAAATGGAGTCCTTAAAACAAAAACAAACAAACAAACAAAAACAAAGCATAAATACAGGACAGAAATACACTCACAGACAGAGAATACAGACTTGTGGTTACCAGGGGGATGGAGGGTGGGAAGGGATAGACTGGGATTTCAAAATTGTAGAATAGATAAACAAGATTACACTGTATAGCACAGGGAAATATACACAAAATGTTATGATAACTCACAGAGAAAAAAATGTGACAATGAGTGTGTATATGTCCATGAATGACTGAAAAATTGTGCTGAACACTGGAATTTGACACAACATTGTAAAATGATTATAAATCAATAAAAAATGTTAAAAAAATAAAATAAAAAAATAAACAAGAGTGACTACATCAAACTAAAAAGCTTCTGCACAGCAAAGGAAACCATCAACTGAATGAAAGGGCTACCTACTGAATGGGAGAAAATGTTTGCAAATCATATTATCTGATAAGGGGCTAATAGCCAAAATATATAAAGATCTAATATAATTCAATAGCAAAATAATAATAATAATCCAATTAAAATTGGGCAAAGGAAGCAAACAGACATTTTTCCAAAGAAGACATATGAATGGTCAAGAGGTACAAGGAAAGGTGCTCAACATCACTAATCATAAGGGAACTGCAAAGCAAAACCACAGTGAGATATCACTTCATGACTGTCAGAATGGCTATATTTAAAAGGCAAATGATAACAAATGCTAGCAAGGATGCTGAAGAAAAGTGAACCCCTGTGCCCTGTTGGTGGGGTTGTAAATTGGTAGCCACTATGGAAAACAGCATGGAGGTTCCTGAAAAAATTAAAAATAGAACTATCATATGATCCAGTGATTCCACTTTTGGGAATATACCTGAACAAAATGGAAACACTATGTCAAAGAGATATCTGCACCCCCACATTCATAGCAGCATTGTTCACAATAGCCAAGACAGGGAAACACCCTTACTGTTCATCAACAAGTGAAAGGATAAAGAGATATAGAATATATGTACACAACAGAATACTGTTTAGCCGTAAAAAAGAAGGAAATCTTGCCATTGGGATGACATGGATGGATTTTGAGGGCATAGTGATAAGTGAAATAAGACAGAGAGAGACAAATACTGTATGATCTCACTTCCATGTGGAATCATAAACAAACAAAACTCATAGAAAAAGGGGGATCATATTGGTGGTTACCAGAGGTAGAGGGTGAGGGTCAAAAAAGGAATTAGATAAAGGTGGTCAAAAGGTACAAACCTCCAGTTATAAGTAGGTGCTGGGGATATGATGTACAACATGATGACTGTGGTTAATGTGGCTCTGTGGTTTATCTGAAATTTGTTAAGAGATCTGATCCTAAGAGTTCTCATCACAAGGACAAAAACATTTTTTCTTCTTCTTTTTCTTTTTTTGCATCTATGCTAGATGATGGATGTTAACTAAACTCACTGTGGTAATCATTTTATAACATATGTAAGTTAAACCACTGCACTGTACACCTTTCATTTATGCAGTGCTGTTTGCCAATTACATCTCAATGAAACTGGGAAAAAAATGTATCTTAAACAGCTATGAGAGGTTATCCTGAGGAAATAACCTGCACATTCTCCAGTGCAGAGTCAGAATTTAAAGAAGAGTGATAGAAAAGGGATAAAGGAAGAAAGGAGGCCAAGGAGTAGGTATCACTATATTCACAGACTACTTTAAGAACTTCACTTCCAGGAAATTAGGGGGCCTAGACTAAACATTACCTCCCCCTCTCGTGACCTTCAACACCTTTGAAATACACCATATGAAAAATGACTAATTCAAGGGGAAAATTTTTTTAACTAGGTGTTTGTGTTCGCCAATATGACGTAAAGTGAATAATAAAATACAAATAAAAACTTTAAAAAAAAATGGAGTCTTTAGAACTATTTAAAATAATTTAAGTAGGCTGAAAGTCTGTGTTAATCTTATTTAAGTTTTGTTTTGTTCAGATAAAAAACATTTCTCACATAACAAAGGAAAACTATGGCATATCCTATAATAAAATAAAATTTAGTGAGAATCCAATTCATTACTTTATCTCACCAGCTGCTGACTTTTCCTTAATTCAGTTTTTTTGAAAAATGTTATCTCTTTATCCCAAATTCTAAAAATTGCTATGTCCTTGAGTACTTAGCAGTCAAAAATGTTTGTTGAAAGATTGAACAAAACGTAACTGAAGACAAATCTGGCAGGGAACCTGTGTATGCTTTTAAATTAAATGTACTTTAGAAACTTTTTCCTATTATCTAAGAATTGCCTCCAGAAGAAAGTATTGGTGACTGTGGAGCGAGTTCTTTAGGCTTCTCTCTGGGGAAAGGCCTTGAAGTCTTCTCACACTGAAGGAAGTAACTGCATAAGGATTGAACAAGCAATTACTGAGCCTCTACTGCCAGTCAGGCAAAATGTAGAGTTCCTGCCCTCCCAGCGTTTCTAGTTTACTATGGAGACAAAGATGTCAACATACACTTAACAATACAAAGGAATTAAGGCTTCATAGAAGAAAATACAGGCATAGGAAATTTGTTAGTCCTTCAGGCCAGCCTTGTAAAGCTTCACAAAATACAACGCATTTGAAAGTTGAGAGATGAGTAAGATTTTGTTGGGCAGGAGTAGAGAAGGCATCATAGGAAGTGACACATCTGTAATTTTGCTTCTAGAGATTCCTAACTTAAATTTACTTGGTAACAGAGGCCAATACTTTGCTTAGCTGTCCTGCATTTATTTAGATATATAGTATAACAAATAAATTGAAATATAGATGCAGGGAGGGGAAGTTTTTAAATGGTGCGCTGTTTGTTTGGTAAGGTGATATTTCACACAATTGTAGAATAGCTTTTTTCATATGGACTACAGTCATGTGCCAAGTAATTTACTTAAAATAGAATATGGACTCTCTTGCCACTCTTCTTCCCAACCTACATATTTTATGGAGCCTTTCTATTTCCTTTCTCCATAACGTAAGTGCCCCATTACCTTTCAGTATACTGCCTGGCAGAGAGACTTGCTAATTTCGATAAAGTATGTTTTTTATTTTATAGTTTGTAGCATAGGATATTTTTAGGGCTGGAAAGCACTGATTATGGTGCTACACAAATATAGGCCATGTGTACAACTTCTAATTCTTTGAACTGGCAGAGAACAGAAAGATAAAATTTAGTGTCTGTGTTCCCCCAACCTTTCTCCTCTCTATAACTTTAAGGAAATATCTTGGACTGATAAATTTGATAACTCTTTGTATTAAAGCGAGAAGGTATTTAAACCTTTATTAGGGAAAAATTCAAGCATATTACAAAATGAAAATAGTAATGATAGTGCTGGAAGATTTCTCTCCCCTCCTCCCAAATTCATTACCCAGTGTCAATAATTAATAACTCATGGCCATCTTATTACCCCACCCCGACTTCCCTAACCACACCATTTCCACCCTCCCACATATACAGCTACTCCCACTATGCATCACCACTGGTTTATTTGAAAGAAATTTCAGAGATCTTATTTCATCTAAATATTTTGGTATATATTTCTAAAGGTAAAGACTAAAAATATACAAACATAATACATTTATCACTCCTAAAGTTTGATAATTTCTTAGTATCAAATACCTAATGAGAGTTCAAAAATTTGAGAACACTTTTGCAAAACTGAGCACCTCCTCCACTTGTGTTTACAAATAAGAAAAATCAAATATTTGACTTTCTTGGTAGAGTTGTGGAGCTGTAGAATCACAGAGAAAATGCACTATTTAACTACCAAGTTACTGAAACATAGTGGCTAGTATTTGGTTGAATGCTTTTGTTTAGAACATGGAAGATATCTTATCATGAGCTACTGCTATAGCTCTAATTTTAGTTAGACATTTCGTGCATTATGAATGCAGGATAGAATTTTAGATCTCAGAATATCATCATTACCATGGAGTTCATCCCAGTATGATGTAATCAGTAGAATGTTGCTTAATTTAGAATATTTGTCATACCAACAGAACAAAACAAAAAGCTTTCACATATGGAAGAAATTATTTTTAATTATAAGTTTTCCTGAAAATTTTCATTACAGTTTCATTTAGGACTCTGGCTTCAAATGAATGAGGCATTTCTGTTTCTTGTTACCAAGATATTTTTTAGGGCTTAGCCCAAATAACTTTAATTTGAATATTGCTCAATTATAGGGAACAGTTGACATTACTTTTTCCTGTATAGTTTTCTACTTGAATGAGTTTTGTTAATTGAATCCTTGATATTAATTTTGTTGTGGAGGAAAAAGCTGAGGACATTATAATTGGGAGAGGTGTGTGATTAGCTTGAAATAAGTTTTGCTACACACTAATCTTTGCTACTTAGTTACATATACTATAGCAAAATGAATTTTCTAAAATACTTACCATACTAGCTTTGCCTTGCATGGAAACATTCTAATAAGTGAACAATTACTAATTTTGTTTAATAGATGAATGTATCTAACAGGTTTTGGTTCTTGGCCTTTGTTCTTAACAGTTTTAAAACTTTAGTTTTTTTGTTGCTTTTCTTTATGATGTTTCTTTGTTTTCTTAGAATGCGTCTGTCCAAGCCACGAAATCTCCCGACAGTGTTAATGAAAGTGAACCAACAACACCTCAGGTCTGTTATTAATGTTATTTAAAAAAATAGCAAGTCATTTCAGAGTGTTGGTCATTCTATATTGTTAGCATTTGACTTTACATTGCAACAGTGATGTCCAAACATTTGATACAATATGTATGGTAAATCCAGGCTCGTTGATGGTTTCTTGGAAAAAGTTTTAAATGGAAGTGATATATGTATATATACCAGTCATATAAGATACCATTATTACTCATTTGAATAACTAATGGCACTAAAGAGAAACTTTGGGAAAAAAAGACTTAACAAAACTTATAGTTGTAAAAGATTATGGAGGAGGTCATGTTGAAAGACATGTTGAGTTATGTATTCTGGAAGGGGGATATGAGGAAATGGGACTTATTTTATTAAAGTTTGTTTTAATGCAAAAGATTTTACTACTAGAAAATTTAGTTTATCTTTGATTTTAAAAAGGTATTTGGAGAGTGGGGTCCATTTGACATTCCTTTGACTCCTTTCAAAAAGAAAATTCATGAAAAAAATCTTAATGATTGCAGTGTCTGAGATGAACATTTGTTTTCTTTGACTTTACTGATGATTATTATCATTAACCTGGCTATTCTCAGCACTCTCTAGTGTAGGGCAGTAACATTTCTAATTCTGTGAACTTGGAGGATGAATGTAGGTAATTTATGAAGTAACTGACTTATGAACTAATTCACGTGGACTAAACATTCTGAAGTATTGTCTAGCTTTCCAAACTCCATGAACAGGTTACTTGTGAGCTGAGGTCCTCAGTCCTTTCAGGAGGCTGGCCAGATTCTGGGCATAGTCCGAGTTCCTGGGCCTGCTGACTCTGGCCTGGAGCAGCGTCCCCAATTAATCCTAAGTCCTCTACAAAGACGTTGTTTTCTCTAAGTGCCTTGAGGTAGGGGTAAAATACTGGGAGGCACCAGTCTAAATGGGACTGGACAGATCCAGTGATCCTGAAAGAATATTATTAAAGAACATTGTTTAGAATGCCTATTTTCTTCCATTATAGAATAATCCAAAAAGTCTAAATACAGTTATGAATGCAAAAACTAGAATTAATGACAATCAGCTTTATAACCAAATTCAAGAGAGATTTAAGTTTTAATTAAGGTGAAACATGAGGATGGATGATATTCAGGAAGTTAGCCCATTAAAGGTTTTGAACTTTGTTTTAAAAAATGCAAATATATTCCTAAAAAATAATAAAATTATGTTTATTGAATATACTTTGTGTCAGGCATTGTTAAGCAATTTCTGTATATGATCTTATTTAATTCTCATAACAAGGAGACAGTTTCACTCAGAGTCTGTTTACCTTTAAATAATTCTCTGACAAGTGGGTTGTAGGTGGTTGTTAGCAAGTTAGGAATAGTGTATGTCCCCGGAGAGGGCAGAATGCTTACTGTGGTTGGGCATCTTGAAAGCAGCAGGAGATCAGAGTTGACAACAACTCTGGCGAAAAGCAAGCCCAAGAGTTAATGAAGCAACAGCTGCCTGAAACCCCCTTCCTGCTGGGCGGAACATCTTCTGTAAATCAATAGTTTTTGACACACAGCATGATGATTGTGGCAGGGATGTCTTTAGAAAGACTTACTCATTGTCCTTATTTAAGAAGGCAGAGAAGTGTAGTATATATTTCAGAAAAATTTGTTAACTTTTAAATTGTTTCATAAAACAGGTGTATTTGAGCATTCGTCTTTATCTGAGAAGCTGTGAAATAGTTTTATTGGATCATAATTTTAGTGTTTTAGCAGTTTAGGATGAACCTAGGATCTAATATTACCCTCTTACTGTAGAGATGAGGTGGTGGTATTATTATTTTTATCTTCCCCATTTCATGGAGGGGTTAAGTAACTTGGTCTGGGTCATGAACATCATGGTGGAACCAGGATTTGAACTCAGGCAGCCTCACCTGGCAGCCCACAGGCTGAATCAGTACACTCAAACACCTTACTCCCAAGCAGAGTAGATGTGGCTGTTCCTAAGTTTATCAACTTCTGCAAATGCATGTCTTTGAGATTGTTCATTAGCTTCTGGCTCACCTTAAAATAACAACTATTTCTAGTGTTATTCAGACTTGCCTCACTTGTTTGTCCCGTGGCAGTTTACAAGAATATGGTCTGTATGAACTGAAAGGCACTTTTTGCGTGGGTCTGAAGTGGCCGGTAATGGAATATCAGTAAAGCAGTTCTTTAAGTTTTTGAGCATGAGGGTCCCTCCTCTCCCTTAGACTTTCTCCATCCCATCCCAGTATAAAGGTAAAACTTACACATTAAGGAAAAAATTGGAAAGTACAGGAAAATATAAAAATGAAAATAAAATCACCTAAAAATCTTACCACTCAGACCCACTCACTGTTAACTTTTGGTGTTTGTCCTTAACAACCTGATCCTAAGGGTGTTTGTGAAAACATACATATAAATTGAAAAGTATATGTAATTACTTTAAATCAAAGTGAGTTCACAATATATGTATTATTTTACAACTGAATTTTCCCATTTAGTAGTCTTGAACCTCCTTACATATATTGTAGTTTATTTAATGTAACCTCTAGTGGTGAACATTGGATTGTTTCCAGTTTTTACTGCTATGAACATCCTGTGATAAATCTGTGCATATGAAGAAGGTGGGACAAACTGTCCCCTCTTAACTCCCACCTTACCTAATACTATTATTAAGTCTCTAAAACCTATGAGTAAAGTATGCCTGGTTTATACTAAAGAAAATCTTTTTGTTTTCTTGTAATCTTTGCCTACACATGTCCTCAGTCTCCCCTGAACATTTCCTGGCATTGGGATCTTTCAGTGACCTTGTCACACTAAGGAGAATGAGTTCTAGGGAACACCTCTTAAGTACTGACTGCTGTCACCTGAACAAAACAATGCAGCTTAGAACAGGTTATTGCCTTATATCACTTTTCACTGTTATTGTTCAAAATAATGTATTTTTATTCTAATTAATTAAGAGAACAGCTCTTGCTTATCACTGTTTGTAGTATCAGAATTACTGATGTGTGCAGAGGGACTCTAGCTCAGACTTTCTAACTGTCCTCCGTGATTTTTTAATGCTTATTCTTATTCCTGGTAGACAGAATGATTAAGTAGAGCAGAGCTGGGTATCACTAGTCAACTCTTCCTGGCATTCACTTGGTGAACAGAATGGGTTCACTGCACATTACTCTCGGCCTGAGAAGAGTGGTCAGGAATCAGCGCCTCCATGAAGACTCCAGATAAAGCACACTTGATTTCAGCCACATACTTCACACTTCAAAGTATGTACCCACATTTGAGACACTGGGTGAATACTGATGGTATAAATGGCCACTGCCTCCAAGGATCTTATTTTAGTGGACAAATCTTACAGCATGCCTGTGAGGTCAGCTGAGAAAGTATGGCTTCCTTCTTTTTTTACAGTTTTGCAAACTGAAGGGAAGTGACCTAGTGAAGGTCATTCCACTGCTCGGACAGACCTGGGACCTACACCCCAGTCCTCTGACTCCAGGTCCAGTGCATTTTCAGAGATAAGCAAGTGTCTCTTGTTTTTCACGAAACAGTATATTTTGTAAAACATCAGGAATATAAATTGAATGTGTTAGAGCTTTTACTAGATTATTACTGGTGATAGGGAATAACAGAATAATAAATTGTAAATATGTATAAGTATGTATTTAAACCCACATGTTTCATTGTGTTTTGGTTGCAGTCAGCTGACATGCAGTCTTTTGCACAGAAGCTCCAACTCCGGGTGCCTTCGGTGGAGTCTTTGTTCCGGAGTCCAATAAAGGAATCTCTGTTCAGATCGTCTTCTAAAGAATCTTTAGTACGAACATCTTCTCGAGAGTCCCTGAATCGACTTGACCTGGACTCTTCTGCTGTCACCTTTGATCCGCCCTCTGACATGGAGAGTGAGACGGAAGACTCACTAGGGAGTTTAGACAGTCTCAGCAAAGAGCAGTTGATCCAGTGGTTGCGGAGAATGGAACGGAGGTTGAATGGCTACAAAGGAAAATGTTCTGAGGTAGGAGAGTGACTTTTTTTGCCTGTATGAAAATTTCCTCCCCTTGTTCTCAAATTCATATTACTGGATGGCTTTTATGCCTGTACTTGGCTGAACTGTTGATTCCCTAGCCACGCCAGGTACTGCTGGTGGGTAGTCTGTGGCAATATCTATTTAAAGACTTTCAGCGGTACAGAGGCCCTTTGTCAAGACTCTACTAAAATTTTGTCTGTAATCCGGTTCTCACATTCTGTGCCCCTCTCCTCTCCCAGCCCCTCTTCTCCAAGGCTGATTGGACTAGTGCAGAGTCCATCATCTGTCCTCTCTAAGTGCTGTGGCTCCAAAATGACCTCTTCTGCCAAGCAGATTCCATTATTACTGACCCTTTTTACGTTTTAGATGGTCTGATTCTCTGACACATCTGGTTCACTCTCGTGCAAATGTTTAAAATTTGCCTCAAGTGAATCTTTTAACTGCAAACCCCCTTGAGCATGTTTGGTCTGGGAGGAGGGATATGGTGCTGTGCCATCCCTCCTTTTGGTCCCTCAGGAACGAAGCACCTTCCTTTCGGGCTGAATTGTGGTAGTTCCCCTCCATGTCCTGTGCAGTTAAAGCACTTTTTCCTCAGGAATGCCTTTCTGGAGCAAATTGTCCGTGGCTTACTTTTTTTTTTTTTTAATAATATGTAATATTTTATTGTCTTAACAGTTTATAAATCAGCATTAGAGTTAATTTTAATTAATAATTAAGTTCAAGGATAGTGAATAAAGTTAGTTATAATTTCTATTTCCAGTTATGGCTAAAATATGGGGAGTTTTACCCTGCAGCCAAAAACAACAAAAAACTCCTAAATGAAATATTTAAAATATCTTCTTACAACTCTAAAGTGCTGACAAAATAGGGAGGAATTATTAGGCTAAAACCTGTCAGCTGGCTGGAACCCAGAGTTGTAAACAGTGCATTAAAGCCATGTATTCATGAGGCACTTGCAGCATCAGGCAACTTTCTCCTTTAAAATTTTTTTTTAAATTTTAATTTTTTGTTTCTATCAAAGTTAATAATGGTCCTGAATTTGTTTGTTTGTTTAGATTTATATTATTTTCACTGACTTACCCATGGCTTTTAAGTTGGGAGCTGGGGCAGCAGTATAGTTAGTATTTAAGTGTACAAGACACCATGCATTTTATATTTATGGTGCCAGTTAATTTTGTGCCATCTCTGTAAGGTAGATATTCATTAGCTCTATTTTGTAGAAAAAGATTAAAGACTTACAGAGACTTAATCATACAGATTACATAACTTGCTTATAGTCACATAGGTAGCATTTGACAGACTCTGTATTTAATTCTAGGTCTTTCTGGTTGTTTTCACTATTCTGTACTACCTCAGGTAAAGTCGACTTATTAGGGATGAAGAGAGCCCATAGTCTTTGTCTCTGCCTTTCCTTGCTGCTGTGGGTACCTAGGATGGTAGTGCTGTAAGTGATGTCTGATTCCTGTGTTACTCTTCCACTTACTCCCCATTTTGAGTACCATTTTCCTGTCCGGTCTTAAGGTAGTCAGAAGGGGAGGATCCTGGCCTTAGGCACAATTTTGGTGTTTTAATTCTTCATCTCTGGACTCACCTTCCATTGCTGCCTGCCTCTTGACTCAGGACATTAGCAGACAAATTCAGGGGCACACAGCAGCCTTCCAAGGAAAATGGCAAGGCTCCGAATAGGGGAGTGCCTCTCCTAAAGCTGCAGACTGTCTCTTCAGAGCCCACCAGCACTTCTAAAGTGGGTCCATATAATTCGTTGGAGCCATGTGCTTAGCCTTCTGATGAGTGATGCTATATAATTTACAGATTTAAGAAGATTTATTAGTCTGTAATTTCATCAAGTTTTGCTTGAATGTTTAAATATCCTATTTAGATTAAATGGTTAAACATCTCTTTAGGACCTGAAATACCAGTTTTCCTCTGTTGGCTATGAGTTCCTTTTTACAGAGCCATAGTCACAGGTCCTAAAATCAGAGGAACTTTTAGAGATCAGTTATGTGGTCTATTATAAACCAAAGCAGAAGATCACTGGAGAGCTTGTTAAAACACACGTTACTGTCTCTCCATCCTCCCTCCCTTTCCTGGGGTGGGGCCCAAGAATTTCTGCTACTAGCAGGCTTCTAGGTGGTACTGTTACTGATGGTACTGATCTGTGACTATGGGTTTGAGTAGCCTTTAGGCAAGTTGTCTCTAATCTGCACCTATGAATTAGGTACTGAAATTTAAAGAGGTATGTGTTTAAAGTAAAATCAAATGGAGATTTAATATCTTTATTTATTGAGTCAAGTTACATTTTTGTTTTTTAGAAATATATTTCCTATGTTATTTAGTTTCAACTGCATATGCATCTATTTAGGTCAAATTATCTATAAAAGGATTCTTTTGATTTATTTTCAGACTTTCATAATGAGATGTTTTAGCAGAATTTAGGATAATTAATTGCATTTATATAGGAATGACTGATACTATTAATGGCTTTTCTTTATTTTAGCTTGTTACAGCTTATCAAACTCTTCAGAGAGAGAAGAAAAAACTGCAAGTAAGTGACTCATTGGCTGTTATATTGATTCGTACGTAATTATAAAATTAGAAAAGATCTTACAACAAGACAGTTCTAACCCTCACTTTTAATAATTCTTCTCATGACCAAGATATTTAACCTGTTTTACCACTGAGGATTTTGATAACGAGAATGAGTGAGAAATTCTAGAGATTTTACCTCTGGTAGGGATGGGCCTTCTTGAGTTTTGGATCCCTGCAGTGTTTAAGAGGTTTGGATTTAAGGCATGTTTGCCTTTTTCAAGCATGTTTCCTGGTTTCTCAGTCTGCAGGTTGCATGTTCGAAGCTTTCCCTTACCTATAGACATCTCTATTTCTTATCATTATATCAGGGTCTAAAAACAAGCATCCTCTTTCCTGTTTCCTGAGGCTGCTGCTTGTAAAGCTCTTGATTAAGTGTGTGGAGAGAAGAAATTAGTATAGCTCTTCCTCTCTATGTCATCCTGTTCGTGGCTGGAAGTTTCCCAACAGGTATCCCAGTTGATAATTCACATGTCAGAACTAAGGGGGAAGATCCATTCCAGTTCAGATGGTGCTGTGTTATTTATAAAATGCAGATAGTCTTTATTTTTTGCAGTGAAAGTTATTTAAAACCATTTAGCGTTTTATCCCATTTAAAGACACTAAATATATAACCAAAAAGTTATTTGTAAAATGAGTTTTGGTAAAGTTAATTTCCCCATGTATATTATTTTAAAATATTTAATCTGCCATAAATATTAGTCTCCAATAAGTCCACATTAAATTTTCTGGTTTTGGTCTGGAATATGATCAGTTAAGAATAATGGTAACACCAGTTAGTTATTGCTGATTTAGTGTTCTAATTGTCCATAGCAAGTGTGAAAATTAGATTATTACAAATAGACTTTGTAGTTTGATATTTTCTTTTTATAAAAAAATTTTTATTAACTTATTTTTTATGGAGGTACTGGGGTTTGAACCCAGGACCTCATGCATGCTAAGCATGCAGTCTTGCACTGAGCTATTCCCCCCATCCACCCCAATATTTTCTTAAATGTGTGGTTTGTAGAAGTACAGGGGACAGTTCTGACTTCATCCATTGTATTGTTAATATTGCATAAATACATTCTCAAAAGGTCATCTTATTCCTAAGTTCTGTGGGTGCCTTGCTTGTGTTTCTATGAATTTGTCTATAGATTTTTATTTCTAGATGTACATAATTCTACCACTAAGTGGCAGTGGAGAGTTGTGGTTGCATAGTTCCAAAAGTAAAGGGTGTTGGTAATAAAATTCAGTGATTGTGATCTTTTTTACTTGTTTTTCCCTACTATGTCATGTAGTTGTTTGAACCAGCTTTTTTTTTTTTCTTTTAAATTAAAGGGTATATTAAGTCAGAGTCAGGATAAAGCACTTCGGAGGATTGGAGAGTTAAGAGAGGTAAGTTGTGACTAGTACCTTGAGATCTAGATCTCTCATATTTATCAGAACTACTGTATGCATTCAGATAGTTTCACATGCACTACTTTAGTTACAGTGAAAACTAACCAGCCCAGCCAATAAGACCAGGGATAAGTTCTTAGGGGTCTTATTTGTGTGGTTTCCCTAAGATACATGTTGTTGCTGGCACTATAGGCAGACCTCGTTTTATTGCACTTCACTTTATTGTGCTTCGCAGATCCTGTTTTTTACAAATTGAAGGTTTGTGGCAATCCTGCATTGTCAGATGATGGTTAATATCTTTTAGCAGAAAATATTTCTAAATCAAGGTAAACACATTGTTTTATATATAATGCTTTTGCACACTTAATATACTTCAGTGTAAACATAACTTTTGTATGCACTAGGAAACCAAAAAATTTGTGTGACTTGATATATGCAATAATGCAATACTTACTTTACTGTGTTACTCTGGAACTGAATCCACAATATCTCCAAAGTATGCCTGTAATGACATAAGAATGTCTTATTTAGCGATATAATATCATTTGCCTGCGTGAACAGTCAGTGGCAACTTCTAAGGCTAACCTGTCCCTTCTGTTAGGTATTTCAGGCTTCTTTTTGTTTTTCTTAACCAAAAATCTTTTTGGTGAAGTGAAATAAAGATTATGTTCACTGTAATTTGGGGAGGGGGAGATAAGTTTTAAAGTGAAGTATCACAATCCAGGCAAATATTAATCATTTGAAATCATGCTTTTCTAACTTCTATTTCTGTTCTGTCTTGAGGAGGATGGAGAATATTGGCTTAAATTGGTTAGGGGATAGCATTCTGTATCTCTGCTATATGTCACTTATCATGAACATTTAAAAATCTTTTAATTGTAAAATGTAACAGATATAGAAAACCATGCCCAAGAAATAAAATAGCTTACATATGAACACTGTTGTAACTACCACCAAGGTCAAGAAATAGAATGTTGCTAGCTGTCCTAAGAGGCCCTCTGTGCTTCCCAACCCAATCATAGCACCTTCCCTTTCTCCAAAAGTAGCTGCTATCCTCACTTTTTATTGTATTTTCGTGTGTCTCTTTAAGGTTTTATCACCTAAGTTTATACCCCTAGACACTACACTCTTGCCCATGTAAAAAAAAAATTTTTTGACGTATCTTGTATGTCTCTTTAACTATACACACCTGCATTCCTTTCTTTTCCTTGTATTTCTGATGATAAATTAGAAGATTCAGAGTTACTCATTTACCTTATCCCAACATTATAAACACAGCAGACTTAGAACAACAATGCCAACACTACCACCATCAATTATGACGACTGAAATCAGTTAAAGAGATTTTCATATGCTATTCCAGTTCTTCCACCATTTAAACAATTCTTTTGCATACCTGTACTGTTAGATCATAAGCCATTACATACATATTCTTTCTCTTTTAACCCTTGCAGTGTATTTGTTCTACAGGTGTATTTAACGTTCACCAAAAAGAGAAGATGCCCTAGCTATTACTCTCTCACTTCCTCCAGCCTGTCCACCGCATGCCCCCAGCCCCCAGGCAGACCTTTCTGAGTACTAGCACTTCCGTGATGTGTCTTAGAAATCAGACTAGAAATGTGGAGTCTTGGGCTGACTAGGAGTTCAGATTTTGTTTCTTCTCACTCACTTTATATTACTAGAAAGGAGGTGCTTTTAAAACTTTGTTGAGGGACAAATAATATAACACTTTCACCCAAAAGGTTTTTCTAAGTTAAAGGTGTTTGATACATTCCACTCATCAGAATTTCTCTCTGAGGAAGTAATCAGAAAGATCTTAAAAAACTTATACATAAAAATGTTAATCCCAAGGTTTGCCCGAATTTGCGAACAGTCTAAATGGCCAAGAAAAGGACAATTATTGAATTGGTTGTTACATTTAATTATATTATAGAGCCATTTATTATTATGCTAAAAAGTTCAAATAGTATAGATTTACACTGGAGGTCAGTTTCCTAGATATAAAGGTGGATGAGACAAAATCCTCAATCTAATGGGTCACTAAGAACACATCTAATCGGTGTTGCATGTGACACCACTTCCAAACTCTGAAGCCAGGCAGAATCAAACCCTCATTTTTCTCCCAGCAAACCTAATCTTATCCCCCACTATTCCCATCTCAGCAAATGACACCACCATTTACTGTCTGTCAAGCCGGAAAACCTGGGATCAATTTTGACTCCTCTTTTCCTCCATGTCCAATATACATACACACATATATGCACATATATATGTAGCACACTGTCAGGTAGTAAACAGTTCTATTAGGAAAAATAAAGCAAGCATAAAGGAACGAAGGTTGAATGAGGCCTTTAGAGAATGTGGCTACTCTTTAAAGCATGGGTTATAGGGGATAAGACTGGAAGTGAGAGCTAGTTAGCGGACTTTTGCCACTGGAGTGGTGGTAGGGATGGAGGTGGTGAGAAATGGCCAGGTTTTCTGGAACTTTATAGGGTTTGCTGATGATTGGACATGGAGAAAAAGAAAGGAGTCAGAATTGGCCCCAGGATTTTTGGCTTGAGTGACACTAAATGGTGGCATCATTTGCTGAGATGGGGATAGTGGGGATTAGGTTTGTTGGGAGTAAACTGAGGGTTTGATTCTGCCTGGCTTCAGAGTTTGGAAGTGGTGTTACATGCAATAAGAATTAGATTAGTTCTTAGTGACCCCAAGTCTAATCAGAAGAACTTTTTGAATGTAGAAGGTCACCCTGGATAGTAGGGTCCATTTCTGGAGCCAGTGAGATCCCTGCCACAGTGGTGTTGGATGGTTGGCTAGCCAGCCTGTGGGCTCTAGTCAGGGTCTAAGTAGACAGTTCTTAGGTTCCTTTATCATTGTGGTCTTTATTGTTCATGGAGTGCTTATTGGTAGAGTAGTCTAAGGTAGCAGGTAGAAGGGGACATGAGTAAAAGATGTTTCCACTGTATCCAAGGACTAGATCAGATGAAAACATTCAAAACCTGAAAACCGTAATATAAATTGAGACTTTTTTGTGGGCTGTTAGGGATGCCATGTAACAAAGTATGGTAGGTTTGTAGTATGGTCGGATATAGAAAATTATTTACAGGAAATGAACTTTAAAGAAAGTAAAGGACCTCATTGCTGTTAAGGAAATGTGCAGCTGTTCTATGTTGAAGAATTGACCTGTGCAGAGTCACGGAAGACAGTGCTTTCCAGACTTCTGGATTTCATGGACTGAGAAATTACCTTCCAGTTCCTTCCAGAATGGGGAAAAGGAGAATTGTCACAGGGCTACTCTCATTTTTTCAAGTGAGGACGTTGAGAATGAGAAACCAGATTCTTTTATTGAAATTGTTTCATGAAAGAAAGGTGTTTTTTAATAATAAAAAAAAATTAGGAAGGGCACACTCTCGAATAAAGTACAGTCACTTAGATGAAAGAAATTTAAATCTAAGAAAAACTCTCTCCATTGGCTTTCTGTTTCTCATTTTTCTCCATGGATCGGTGAAAACTTCATCCTAGATGTCTAGGATGAAGACCAGCATTTGGAGACTACTGCTGCAGGGGAGATCAAGCTAGGAGTTTTTAGTGAGAGAAATAGTAAACAATGTGCTTAGAAATCTTGGGGCAATGTGGGTGTAGGGGAGAATACAGGACAGTAAGTACCTTGGTAGTAAATTTGAAACAATTCAAGAAGAGGGCATTGCTTATAAGTCCTTGAAAATATTATTTGAGGAAAGTTTTCTAGCAGATTTGTGAGGACTGAATTAAATCAGAGAATTAATCTCATTTGAGGTAGGAATTCTCTCTAGAAGGCTGCTGAAGGAAATTAATCATCGAAATTATTGGAGACTCAGACTATGATTATGGATGTGGGAAAAGGACCTAAACATTGTAGAGAAAGTAATGAAAGAATTTGATTATATGTAGGGATCAACGAAGAGAAGTAAAATGTTAACTTTGAATATTTTGAGCTTAGAGAATTAGAAAAGTAGGAATCTCAGAAAAATAGAGGGGTTTTGATGGGATATCCAGTATGTTCCAGATGGTCATCTCTGGCATTCTAGTGGAGCAAGTGTAAGGGAGAAGCACTGAGGACACAGAACCGAGCCCCGAGGGATAGTTGCCGATAGAATCAATGAATGACACAGTGGGAACTCTGAGACAGGAATATAGTCAGGAGTCCTGAAGCTACAGAAGGCAGGTCCCTCACTTCAGGAAGTAATTATTAGTGACTGGTATAGCAGAGATCATTGGACTTAGTTAGAAAGGCTCATTAATGACCTAAGGAAAGCAGCATTTTAAGTAATTTCAGGCAGTTGAAATTTCACTGTTTGGTCATCAGCTTGGTCAACCTTTTTAATTTTATAGATGAGGAAGCTTCTGATTTTGACTGTTGTTTTGGGAGGAGGCAGGATCTGTTGATTATACATTTAGTATAGAACAATTTCATTTTAATTTAAGTGAATATAAGATAGCACAAGTAGTAAGATGTCTTAAATAAAGTTGGATAAAATTTTACCTTTATCTTAAGTAATTTTTTTTAATCTTCTCTACATTCTTAAAAAATCAGTTTAGCAATCAGTAGCTCTAAAAATATATTTTCTCTTCTTGGATTTCCACACTCTTTAAGGAGCAGAATTATTTGTTGGGGTAAATACTAATGTTTTAAATGCTGACGGTTCTCTTATTATTGTTGCTGATACTTTGAGTAATGCTGAAAAATTCCTGTGAATCCTTTATGTTTTAGGAGCTCCAAATGGACCAGCAAGCAAAAAAACATCTCCAAGAAGAATTTGATGCATCTCTGGAGGAAAAAGATCAGTATATCAGTGTTCTCCAGACTCAGGTAAAAGATTAAAAGAAAAAGTGTGGAATTTTTGGGTTAAGAAAAATAAAGGGTTTTTGATGGGATATCTGATAGGTTCCAGATGCTGAAAAAAAAAAAAAAAAAGGCCTGTCTTTAAAACTCTTTGTTTTTCCTCAGTTAATTTTAAGGATAATTTTATTTGTATTTTTATTTTGGGGGAGGCAATTATGTTGATTGATTTACTATTAATGGAGGTATGGAGGTACTGGGAATTGAGCCTAGGACCTCATGTATGCCAGGCATGCACTCTACCACTGGGCTATACCGTTTTCCCTTATTTTTAAGGATAATTTTTTATTTAGTGTATCTTCTGGCTAAGATATCATTGAAAATAACAAATATCAAAGTCAGCTACATTGGTAGTAAGTCTTTTATTTTGTTTTTGTCCCCTTCTCTGCAAAAAGAATATCCTTTATAGCAAAAAGAATATCCTTTACTCTGCCCCTTCTCTGTTTTAAAGAAAGTACTATTGTCATACTTCCTCTTGTTTTTTTTTCTAATGAACTTTTGGTTTGTTTGTTTGTTTGTTTTTAGGTTTCTTTGCTGAAACAGCGGTTACAGAATGGCCCGATGAGTGCTGATTTACTGAAACCCCTCCCTCAGGTGGAGCCACAGGCTGAAGGCATCAGTAAAGAGAACATAGATAGTGATGTAGAGGCAGGAGGTAAGCTTCAGCTTGTGAAGAGGTTAATCTAAAAACTAGAGGAGGATGTTGAGAGATTCTGGGGCATGAGCTAATAGACCTGGGCTGAGGTAGGAGTAAAGTGTCCTTGACCCTAACATTTCCAGAAAGATGTGTTAAAAAAACCAAAATTCAACTGAGTCAATTTTAAAGATCGAATTGGCTTAATTTGATGATTCACGAATTGGGCAGCAACCCATCCAGCAGAGAGAAAGGAGCTCCCAGGAGCTGTACAAAATGAAAGCATTTATATTTTGTATAGGCAGAAGGGAATGGGACAGGGAAGTTACACTAGCAAAGAGTGGATTGCTTGTGCGAGGTCCCTTTCCTTTAGAGGGTGGCAGGGGCCTGTCAGGCAGATTATCTCTATGGTGTTGATTTTTGATTGAGTTGTTTAAGATTCCATTTCTGGGAGAGGCCAAAACTGTAATTAAGTCTCAGTTTGGTGACGTGAGGCTTAGTGTAAACTTCCATTTTGGGCCTGTTACCTTGTTTTTTAGCACATGCAAGAGTTTTTGTTGTTTTTTTGGCTGTCTGTTTTTTGTCATTCAGGAGAAAGTAACTATGTAATTGTTTTAAGACTTGAAAGTCTGTAAGTAGCACCGCATTTTCATTATAATTGAAATTCATTATATTATACTGTTTCATTGATAGCAGTAGCTAGACTTCATATAAATGGGTCAGTTGTGCTCAAGAGTAAGGAATAAGCAATTTTTCATTGTTTGGCTATTTTAGTACTTAAGTAATATTGCTTACATGTGTCAACATTTAAAGATGCTGATATTGTCCCTATTAATTACTTTCTAATTGAAAAAGAAGGAATAGTTTTGTTTTGTTTTAAAATCTAATTACAGCCCTCCCTACTCTTTGAGGCTTTGAGGTACCTAAAAATTCCCATTTTTTCTTTGCTAGCTTTCTCTCAAAGAGATTTGTAATAAACTTTTGGTCCCGCCAGCATCAGAGTAAGATGTTGTGCAGCTGTCTGTCTGAGCAACCAACCTGTAAGGAGTCCTGAAATACCCTTGGGCAATTTCATGAATGTAAGGAGATGGAGAAAGCTGTATTTACCAGAACTCCTCTCAAGAAGAGATCAGAAAACGTTGGAAGGAATACTTTATTAATCCTTTTGGAATAGGAGCTAAGACACAGGTGGCTCTTTTGAATAGCAAACTGTCTTCCAAGAAGGGCGGATTCAGTTAACGTTAGTTACTATTGAGTGTTGAGTGCATTTGGAATGGGGTTGAACCACAGAAAGAGGTGAATGTGCTACTCAGCTTCTTCAGCTACAGAGTACAAATAGTGATGGTGTAGACGTTTACAAGGGTGCCCAGTCCGGCTCAGCACGGTGCCGGGGTAAGAATACACTCCTGTGCTCTAACAGAGGAACTGCTCCCAGGGAGCCCTTACTGACTGCCTTACTGACTGCCCCTGCTTATGCTGCTTTATTGTCAATAGTGGGAGATGGAGCTTCTGCTAAAACACTGGAAGTACTTCAGCAAAGAGTTAAGCGTCAAGAGAACCTACTGCAGCGCTGTAAGGAAACAATTCGGTCGCATAAGGAAAAGTGTATGCTATTAACCAGTGAAAAAGAGGCACTGCAAGAACAACTAGATGAAAGACTTCAGGAACTAGAAAAGATGAAGGTAAAAGAGCAAATGAGTGTGATTGAACGCAGCCCTCTAAGCTAGATCCACCGGCCCCAGCGTGGCCTGCTCCTCTGGAAAGCTTTCCCCCTTCCTCCATAGACAGCATGGAGAGGGCCCCCTAGTGCCCTGGGCTTCAAGGCATTACCATCCTTTCGAGACATCCTGTGTTCTTTTCTCCTACTAGACTTGTAGGAGTATCCAAATTAGATAAAATGTTTAGAGTTCTCATATGAGGAGAAGCTTTATTAGAGATGGAAATGAATTTTTAAAATTTTTTTAGGAGCTTCATATGGCTGAGAAGACTAAACTTATCACTCAGTTGCGTGATGCAAAGAACTTAATTGAACAGCTTGAACAAGATAAGGTAAAACAACAAAACTTATGATACTAAAATTTGTCAAGGGGCCCCAAAATTCATTTTTGGAAGCAATTGGAAGCATTCAGACTTCTGCTTTCCAAAATTATTACAGCTGCTTCCATGAAAAATCTTTTTGTTTTAATTTCTAGATTTATATAACTATTAGCATTAGTTTCATATCATGTAAAGCTGAATCTCTGTGGTTTCTTGATCCCAGTCAGCATTTTGATTTATAGATTAGAATATTGTTGCAAAGGAAATCTGTTTATAGTACCTAATTACTTTTTAGAGAAAAATCAAATTATTTACAGTTAATTACTAAATGTGAATATAAGTGTTGTCTTTCAAGTATAATGGAAACAGATTAATCTCTCAGATAAATTGCCTAAAAAGTAAAGAAGTAGTAATGTATACATTAGCATAAACAGACATTTCTGCAAATAAACTTTAGAATGTGTAGGTGAGATTGGCAGTTTACAGTTGAAACAACAGTTTTAGGTATGGCAGCAAAAACAACTGAAAAATTCATGGGCAGACAGTCTTGCAGCGCCAAGGGTGTGGGTCCTTTATTGTAAGCAGCTTCCAGTTAGTTCCACACCATCCACCATTTTCTTTAATATGGTGCTTTATAGTTACAGTATTTTAAGTAGCCGTGTAATTAAGACCATGTCAGAGCTGTTCTGCTATTGAAATGTATTGGCAGTCTTTTCATCCTATAATATCATTTTGCTTGGTTCTACTCCATAAGCATCATGAAGGTCCTCTTAAAAAACAAAAAACAACTTTTTATTATGAAAAACTTAAAACGTTTACAGAAGTACAAAGATTAATAAAATGAATTCCTGTGACCCCATCACCTAGCTTCAATAGTTAACATCTCATGGCTAATTTTGTTTTATCTGTACCTTCCTAACCCCGTTATCCTCAACCCAAGATTGTTTGAGAGCACACCTAAGAAATCTCATCATTTCTACCATAAGTATTTTAATGTATTTTTAAAATAAAGGGCTCTTTTTTTTTTTTATAAAATTAGAACCGCATTATCGTGATCACATTTAGATATTTAATAGTAATTCCTTAATACAATCAACTATCTGAATAGTTTTAGATTTTCCCTTTTGCCTGATGCATTTTTTTCACCCATTTTTATGAATCAGGATCCAAATGAGGTTCTTTCATTGCAATTGGTTGATATGACTCTTAAGGCTTCTTTTAATCTATAGGTTCCACTGCTGTCTTTTTCTGTCTCTCTCTTTCCTTTTTCCATTGTGATTCAGTTTTTGAAGAAACTGAAGGCCCACAATTTTGTTTTGAAATTTTGTATGATAATGACCCGCTTACCTGGTTTTTAATCTGTTCATTAATATTAGCCATCTGGAAGAGTCATACCCTAAAGTAAGGGTTGACAAACCCTGGAAGTAAGGTAATAATCTTCTTAATATTGTAAAATAGCTGCGATAGAATCTTATTTTTCAAGAGACAAGTCGAACCACCCCATTTTTTGTTAGTTGTAAATGACTGATTTAATATATATTTGATTATATTTTCCCCCTAGCAACCTTCATTTCTTGTGTAGATTATCCAGAGAGTGGGAAGACAGTAGCAATTAGCAAATTGGAAGAATGAGCTTGCCTTACAGTAGTAAGGAATGGTGTTGGGACCAGAGACTGTCATAAGAGGAAAGAAAAAACCAGGTAGATCTGTATCACAGTCTTGGTCCATCCAGTGTGGCAGCAATAACCTTATGCTCTCAGCAGCCTCTGAGGCTTTTGCCATGTTACAGCACAGTGTAATAAGTGTGGTTCATGACTGCTTCTGAGCCAAGTACAAAAGGCTGAATTTATATAGTAGGAACATAAACTGTTTACTAAGATGGGGAAAATTATAGCAAATATTTATGGAAAGATTATAAATCTTCTAACTGAAATGTTTTTAGTAATTAAAAGATTAAACTTACTATTAAAATAATTTTTTTATCAAAAATACCCTGATATGCTAGGTAGCTGAAGTTATTGGCATGTATAGCATAGTATATAGTGCAGAACACAGACTTTAGTTTGTGAAATACTGAAATAATCTCATGCTGTACTTAGTAAGAAACATTATGTTTTCTGCCCTTTAAAGTAAGTGCTATTGACAGTGCCATTTTGTTATGCAAACGCTTTAGTGTCTGCACTTCTGTTTAGGGAATGGTAATAGCAGAGACAAAACGTCAGATGCACGAAACCCTGGAGATGAAAGAAGAAGAAATTGCTCAACTTCGCAGTCGTATCAAACAGATGACTACGCAGGGAGAGGAATTAAGGGAACAGAAAGAAAAGTCTGAAAGAGCTGGTAAGAACTCAAGGGTTACTTGTTTTATGTTAGAACTCGAAAGTCACGTAAAGTGCTTGACCAACCAACATTTAGAAAAATTAGTTAAATATTGATAAAAGTGTTTAATTGTGGAGACTATCTCTATAGAGAGAATGCTCTTTATAAAGAACACTGAAGTGTTCCTTAGAAGAGGCAGAGGTTGAGAAACCATGGCCTATGAGTGAAATCCAGCCCATGCCTGGCCTATTTATGTAGAACCCCGCAAGGATTTATTATCTGGTCCTTTGTAGAAAATGTTTGTGGACCACTGCCTTAGACTAGCAAAATTCAGATTTCCAATTTTGGAACTCCCCGACTAGGCACAGCATGGTACATATTAAATAACTGCTGCCTTATGGATGCTCTAGAGTAAACAAAAAGTGTAATTATAGTCTGCTTTTGAAGAAAATAGTGGAATAATTCAGTGTTATACATGATAGCATTGTTTTGACCTAATAAATGCTAGTGTATTGACCAGCGTAGTATTCAACAAGCTATGATGCTGAGTAATGCTCGGAAAGAAAGGAGAGGTGCTAGAAAGAAGAGAGAGCAGAGTGAACTGGTACCTTCAGATGAGTGAGGGTGTAAGTTTTGAGCTGGGCCTCAAATAACAAATAGGAGGGGTCTAAACAGAGACGGGGGCAGCACATGTTTCAGATTGTTTAAGATCATAAATAGGCACAGTGACCATAGCATGTGTGTGAATCAACTGAAAACCCTTCTTGCTGAAGTGGGAAATGGAGTGGGATTGTGAAGGAACTGACTACTGAAGTCTTTAAAGGTGAGTGGCTGAGTTTAGACTTCGATTTACAAGGAAACCAGTAACAGGAACACATAATGTGATGGAAGCCAGTGTTTTATGTAGTAAAGAAATGAGGTAGAAAGTCAAACTTAAAAGCAATGGTAGAAGTCCAGGTGACTCCAGCATTTTATGGTGAGGAGACTGAATAAATAATGTGAAGTCAGAATAATAGGAAATCTAAATGGGTATGCTGAGGAATGGAGTGACATGATGAGTTTGCTTAGATACTGTAAGCCAATCATGAACTCTCCAGATAGAGCTGACTTGTAAGAATTTGGAAATAAGAAACTGGAGCATCTTTCGGGAGCCTAAGGTTGAAACCTGTGGTTCAATCCGTAGAAGAAGCTGAATTCTCCAAAAGATTGTTTAACCGGTAGTAGTGGTGGCAGCACCCGTTGCTGCTGAGCGCCAGCACTTTCTGCAAGGCTCTGTCATGAATGCTTTGCTTGTATTTTCTTGTGTATGTATTTGTATTTAATCCTCAAAATTTCTATGAAATGGGTAATAATATTATCCTCATTTTACAAATAAGAAATAAGACAAGACAACCTAAGAGTAAATGTCAAGATCTGAATCTGGGCATTTTGAATCCAGAGTCTGTGCTTTTAACCTAGAGATCTTGAGTTTGGCGGAGAGAAATGAATGAGAAAGAATTACCCAAGAAGTCATAGGAATTGTGATTACTTATGTTCTTGGGGGAATATAAGGAGGTATTCCCAAAAATGGGGCAGATAGGATGAAGATTTCTAAAAACGCCTTCTAATCTCCATGAGGATTTGATTCTCAGGATGCAGTTTCAAAAATGAGTTTAGAAACCAGATTGTAAGGTTTAAGGAGGGGAATGGGTCTGGATGAGAAAGGCAGTTGGTTTCTGGATGAGAAAGGCAGTCGGTTGACACCAAATGTGCTCATAAATTCCTCCCCATCTCCTTGCAGTTGTTGTATTGATAAGTGGCTGGGGAATTTAGTTAATGAATTTGCTCCCAATAAAACTAAGATTTCCCTTCAGAGAGCATTAATAGATAGAATCTCTCAGAATGTAATCTCTGAAGACTCCCTTGAAGCAGTTGGAGAGTTGTGAGACTCTGTTAAACAGGTTTGCTTTCTGTGAACAGAAGACCTAATGCAGAGTCTCGGCTTCTCATGTCAGGCCTTTTCATTTTTAGGACGGCTTTTGAATTGACTGTTGTAGCCAGCCAAGAGAAAATAATGTTGGTTAGGGGTTACATTTCCTTTTAAAGTTGAGGTATATCTTGTGAGGAGGAAGAAACCCATGAATAAATATCAAGTAAAAAGGGGTAAATGATAAAAAGGCAGGCAGAATATACAGTTAATTCACATATAGGGTAAAAACTTCCCAGACTGCTGTTTCAGGCAGCTCTTCACTAGCACAGCCTTCCTGTACTACTGTGGTCCTGCTTCTCCAAAACAGATGTATTTGACCTTTATTTAGTTATCTCTTTTTTTAATTCTGTTTTTTTACTTTGGGGGGAAGGTAATTAGGTTTATTTATTTTTAGAAGAGGTACCGGGGATTGAACCCAGGACCTCATGAATGCTAAGTATGTGCTCTACCACTTGAGCTATACCTTCCCCCCATTTAGTTATCTTTTTAATTGAGGTATAGTTGATGTACAATATTAAATACGTTACAGGTGTACAACAGAGTGATTCACAGTATGTAAAATGTAAATACTCCATTGATAGTTATTATAGAATATTGGCTATATTCCCTGTGCTGTACAATATGTCCTTGTAGCTTGTTTATTTTATACGTAGTAGTTTGTACCACTTACATATTTTGTGTCTAGATGTGATTTTCATAAAAGTATATTTTTGTAAATATTTCATAGCCGTTGAGAATCTTATCTGTTACTAGTGCTGTCAAAATATTTAAAATTAATAAATACTTAAGGAGAGAAGGAAGATTTACAGTCGTTTAATAGATACATTCACTTTGGAAGGTATGGGTCACACAGTTATGAGCGCTTTCATAGATATTAAGTCATAATTATTGAGGGTTATGATAGAAAGTTGTAACAGACTGATTTCATATTGAAGATGTTGTCCTTTAAATCTATAATGAAAATTAGTTTTGTACTCCAATTGCATTTGATCTAATGGTCTTAGTTGAGTCTGAAGAGAATTGTTCAAATATAAAATAGTTCTTAGTTAAAATATAAAATGCATATACCAATTGACAGAAAAGTCCAATTTAGTACTAAAAATAAAAAAAAGGTCTTTGTAAAGTCAGTATAGTTTCCATAAATAGTTTATGAACATTTTTGGGCTCTTGGAGAATTCAGTTGCTCTTAAATGTTTGTCTTTCTCTTTCTTAGATTTAAAATTCAGAGGCTGATCACTTAAGAGCTGGCCATGTGAAAGAAACATTAACATCATTAAAGCTTGTGGTTATTAAGTTTTTTAGAAGTAAATGTGTCTACAAAAAATAATTATGAAAAAACCTGAACTCTTCTAATACATTTTTGACTGTAAAATATTTAACTCTGATATATTTAGCAATTCTTGGCATGTGGATATCAGTAGACAAATAACTAATTTTGGGGCCTCGCTTATTCTGGAGGTCAAAATCGGCTCAAATACATTCCTCAGTACTTTTCTTGGAAAACAATCTATTGCACTCTTTCTTGTACGTTTTCTAGATAAACTGTGATGCTTGCCATATGTTAGTGGACAAAGGAAATCTGAGTGTCTCTGATTTTAAAAAGAATAATACTATCGTAAAACACTTAAGCCATGTAAATATGGTAACAAGCCTACTTGAGGATGCTGTGTGTCAGCCTGTAGTATTTATTTTACTCTACAGTGGAATTACTGGGCACATTTTTTGAAGCATGATACTATAGCGCCTTGTTTCATTAAAATTATTTATTTTGGTGTATAAAGAAAGCCAAAAATAAATTTGTTACAAGCATTTCATTGCAACTCTTGGTAGTATTCCTTTCTAGGTGTTTCTTAAAAACAGATGGTCATATCTTTAAGTAATGAGATTTTAATTTTGGATAATTCTGGGGATTCAGCTGAAGAATGTAATGGTGTCTTTTAGGTGCTAAGTATTATAATTAACATTAAGAATATTGTCTCTTCAGTGTAGCACCAGTGCAGAATGTTAATGCTACTAAAGTTCACACTAGATTTCGGCTATTCTGTGTGTGCACGTGTGTGTATGTTTTAACTGGGATAGAAGGTAGGGGGTCGCTGGCTAATCATTAACGCATATTACAAAAAAAAATTGTAGATTAGAGGAAATGAAAGCACATCACTTGTTTCGGGACACTTCCATTTAGTCTTTTCTCAATCCTTGTTTTATATTATTGTAATCATAATTGTACATATAATTTTGTATGCTCCTTTTTTCTTTATTTAGCATTATATTAGGAGTACTTTTACATGTCTCTAAAGTACTAACATTTTAATGGCTTTGTCAGAATGCATGTACGTCATTAACCATTTCCCTGTTGATCAACATCTAGATTATTTTCTGTTTTTGCTGTTGTGAATAATACTGTAACAACTTTATTTTATAATACAGCTTATTCCATCTTTGAATTTTTTTCCTCAGGATAAAGTCTTACCCGAAGACTTTTAGTCTTTTCTGTTAGTTACCTTTAAATGATGTAAATATAGCCATTACAAAAGAGAACCCACAGCATATTATTACAACCCTCCATTAAAATGTCCTTGCCTATAATTATGCAAAATATTAATAAAATATTCTGCTTGGATTAGGAAAGTTTCCAGAGTACACTAATTTTCGTAAATCTTTCATGTACCCTGTCTTTGAAGTTTTGTGTTTTATATGATTGGCTGCATTTTAAAATGTAGATTAATTCATAACATTCTTTGCTTTTTTATTGTCATGTTGTGTTTGTGCAGGAAATAAGTTTTTTATTTATTTGTATAGCATAGGCCTGATATACTAAAGACATTCAGTGGAACATATTTATTTGAAGGACCCTTTAAAATAGAGTTTATGTATTTTAATGTTGTGTAAGATTTATGCATATTTATATAACAAATGAAAATCGTGTGTATTTAAGTGCTTTGTTAGTTGCTGACAGTTTATGTAACAGAGTTTTCTTGGAGTCTTAAGTCTCACAAAACATCTTATTTTTGTGCATCCACACATGCCAATAAGTGAATCATGGTGCCTTTCCCAAGCCTTGTATGAACAGGACTGGGGTAAGGGCTATTTTTTTTTTTCTTATCATGAGTACTTAGAATAAGCTTTACAAAGAAAATTCCATGTTTCTCAGGCAAAAAGGTATGAATTGCAGTAGAATTTAATTATGCCATGTTAAGTAAGTAGGATGTACATATTTTGGCACTGAATGAATACTTGATGGGAAAATTTGTTATTTCAAATGGGGTTAGATTTTGACTTAATATAGGTTGTTTACTTAATAGCCATGTATCTGTAGGTACTTGATACATTTCTACAACAGTAGCCGTGCATCCCTGTCTTTAGAAACTCACTGTCCCCCTGCACTTATTTATGTCCCTGGCAACATCACTGTTACTGGAAAGCAAATAGAGAAACACGTTTCTTTGCTACAGAACCATATTTTCAATTTAATTAAATTTCCTTAGCTTTAGCTTAATATTTTTCAAGATCAGCCTGATGTTTTCAAAGTATTTGACAGATATATTTGCATGGTTTATGTGAGGAGTACATGAAAATTTGGGTAGATCTGTAAAAATTTTTAAAGTCAAAGCATAGTTAATCCTCAATGAATCTTGTTATGTATTTTGGCATGTGGCTTGAAGAGTAGATTTCCATCGCAAAGATGATGTTTATTACATTTCTGAAGGCCCCAACTTACAAGTATTGCGCTATCTGGTTTATGCCACTGGGTAGTTGTTTTCTTTTATTTTCATTTACATAAACTCTAGACCAGTGGTTTTCAGACTTTTTAATCGCAGGAACCTCCTTAAACTCTTAAAACTTACTGAGGAGTTCAAAGAGTTTTTGTTTATGTGGGTTACATGGACTGATATTTATTATATTAGAAATTAAAGCTAAGAAATTAAAAAAATATTTGTTCAGTTCACTTAAAAATAACAGTTATAAACCTATTACATATAAGTGTAAATACTTCTATGAAAATTACCTGTATTTCCCAAAGCACAATTTGTTTTACATTTTTGCTTATCTTATTGCCTGGCTTAGTAGCAAATAGCTGGACTTTCATGCCTGTTTCTACATTCAGTCTGTTGTAATATGTTAATGTTGGTTGAAATGTATGAAGGAAATCTGTCCTCATGCAGATACCTATGTAAGAAACAGGACCTCATAGACCCTCAGAAAAGGTCTCAGGACTCTAGGATTTTTAGACCACAGTTTGAAAACTGCTACATTAGACTTTTGCTTTTATTCACAGAAGAGGCTTGATGATTGGGTGCGAATTCTGATAAATAAAATTCTTTTTGTTGTTTTTTTCCTGTTCATTTGGGTTTCATTCATTTTGTAGTAGTACTTGTGGGTTGATTTTGGTTTTTGTTTTTGTTTTGGTTTTATACCACATGCATTTTAGCAGCTTTTTGCTGGGATAGAGAAATAGGCACTGGCTTGCTTATTCATTCTTGATGTTATTAATCAGCTTCTTAGTTAATCTAGAGGTTGGCAGCCTTTCCACATTTCTACCTCTTTGCTTATTTGTTGCAGGGGAGTAGAGTGGGTCTTGTTATTTTCATAGTAAAATGTCACCTGGGACAGTGCAATAAAGCAGTAATGCTGCCTGGAATCTCACAGTTCTGCTATTTGTTATTATGATCGGTAAGGTCGTTGAGGATGAGGAGGGGAAAGATAGTGAAGTGGCAAAAAGCAAATGCCATATTCGTCCTAGCTTAGCCTGAGGGTTAGTTCTGTTATGTCCTCGTGCCTCTCCCCGCCTTACTACTTTAACTGCCTTTTTGTGAAATGTCTTCTTTATGTTACCCAGTGCCTAGCATATGCTTGGCAGATGACAAACATTTAATAAACATGTGATGAATGAATGGTTGGATTTTTGGACTGTCGATTGCCAACCTTTCTCATTTAACTCTGATAGTGAGCTTTTGTCCATTTTTGTAATTCCCATGGGTGTGAGTGAACCTTGTCTGAAGGGGAGAATGAGGAGTTAGCAATAAAAGCCCTGCACTGTGTTTTTCTTAATTGATAGAAGACTTTCTTAAGGTACCTTGAATTTTCCCTAGAAATATGTACAAAGTTTGTTTTTTGTTTTTTGTTTTTTGTTTTTTAAGAACAAAAATTGCCTGAGATACATTGGATTTTGCTTTGGAAGAACACAATGTGTTCTTGCAACATATGGCAGCAGTTCGTGCTTAGCCTCCCCGTTGACGTGTGCTGTGACCATGGTTTTCCTGTGCACTCTTGCATGTTGGCAGAAGACTTGTCCGCCGTGGCTGATGCACGCTCCCTTTCTCCCCACTCACTTACCCTTTGTTGATAAATAGAAGATAAGTTGTGTAGACGTTCAGAACATATTTCTTTAGTACTCACATTAAAATCCTAGAATAGTTTCATTTTGGAAAGAGTCAGGAATTCACTTTTATAATATTACAGGCTATGGACACCACTTTCTTGTATCTGGTGGTTGCAAAATGAGAAGGTGAGATGTTTCTGGTTAGTGAGTAAACTCTCAATATCTCCTCCTTCAACATTGAAATGGGACACATTGTTGGAGGCAGACTTTGTGTAAGGAAGTGGCTTCACTTGTGTACACTGTAGAATGGGTTTGCAGTAAGTTTTCTGTATGTGGAAATAGAAATGTGTTTTACTGCCTTTAAAATTTTTTATTTTATTTTTTCAGTACTTAACATTTCTGTAAAGCAGGGTGGAGTTGGAAAACAGTGCGTTTCTGTATGTCTCTCAGAGGTATAACACGCTATATTTGGTTGAGAGTTAGAAGCCATTAGTAATTGATTGGTTCAGAAATTCTAGGTTAGTAAGATATGTTCTTGCTCACTGGGGCTTGATCAGTGTCAGCATTCTTAGTTTTAAAAAATAATGCAAGATAAGGATTGTTTCTTAAATCCTATATATTCAAGTTGATTTATCATGAGGGAAAAGTTGGATGACTCAATTCTTGTATTTGAATTGAGGATGTTGAATTAGAAGTCTCAAAGGTGTCTTTTTAGATATAAAATTATATGGTTCTCTGACAAGGTGGCAGGAAGTAGGAAGAGAAGATTAAATTTAAATGAAAAGAACTGTGGAACCAGATCTGTCCTACCTTAATAGGACGGATAATCAAGTGACTTAGGAAATCTATTTCAGTATATTAAACACTAAAAGTAGAAATATAATATAGGAAAATATATGAACATTTACTTAGTGTGGTTAGAAAACTTAATTATTAGAAAATGGTATCTAAATAGGAACTTTGTGGCCTGGATTTTTGTTGTTGTTTGAGAAAGTGAGAGCATTACATCTTGTTTTTGTACAGTACTGGATTCTGGAATTTAAAAAATGAAAACCAGGAAAATTCATTTGGTATTGACTGTATACAATTTTGTTTTACTTTGCTTGATTGACAAAAGTTTCTCATTTAAGACTGTATCTTTCTGGAAGAACATCAGAGCTATCTTCAGGTTCTCCAGAGCCGGATTTAAGATACTTCTGTGAAGTGCTTTAAATTGCTAAAATACAATTTGACATGCTGAACAACAGCGGTAATGAAAAAATGCTGATGATATCCAAGCATTAAAAAATATTGGCATTCCGTTTTCCATTTTTTTTTCCCAGATTTAAACCTTCAGCAAAAACTAAGCAGTAAGCACTCTATCATTGAATTTCTTTCCCATAATTGATCACTTTACTTGACTGATTTTTTTTAAGAAACTAAGAAACTAATTTCTTGTTAGTAGCAAGAAATGTTTCTTCATGCTTGACACCAGAATTTATAGTAAACGAATATCTTAATAAAATAGGCATTATTTTCCTTTAAATATTTTATTTACTGACATATTTATGTATAAGGATGATCATCTTGGTGTTTTGCAGGCAAATGCCAGTAAAGTTAGAGTACAAATCTTTAAAAATAATTTCAGCCAATTAATATGCCTTTGGAATTTAGACTTTTTTTGAGCTATGGTATTGTACTTTGGGCATATAAAATGAATAAATAGGATAGATTTTTTACAATATCAAATACATGGTTGCCAAAGAAGTTCTTAAAAAAAAATATTGAGCAAAGTTATGTTTCCTGGTTACCAGAATTCAGTCTTTCTGCTGCCTTTTTCCGTACCTTCTGCACTTTGCCATTAAGAAAATGCTTTAGGACACATGTTTGTCTTTAGGTATGCAATTCCTGTGCCCAAACCAGTGTCTGTCAAGTCAAGTTGTGGTTAATAAAAGGGCTTTTTTATGAGATACAATAGGTTGAAGTCCCACATTGCTTGTATCACTGGGAGTGAAAATACTACACGGCAATGAACTGTCTCCCCTGGATTTGTGTTTCTTGACAGGATCGATAACCTATCTTGAAAACTAATGTTTTATTTAGTCTATCTCTTTGGTAAAGGGAAGTCTTATATCTTCTAATGTGACAGGACTAAGGGAAATAATCTGTGATAATAGCAGTAGAAGTTATACAGGATTTTATTGTGCCAGTAAGGAGAAAAAGAGGGGGAGAGAGAGAGTGTGTGTGTGTGCGCGCGCAGGTGGGCGCACACACATGTACACAAAGGTACATAAATACACACGTATAGTCTTGGTGTCAGGTTACCCAGCTCTTGCACTGGGCCTGTCTGATTTTGTTTGATGCTGGGTGAGCTGTCCTTAAAGGTCTTACTACTCTAGCCTAGATGATTGTCTCTGCAGAGCCTGAATTCTTACTCCCTGCTGGTAGTTCTTACTGTTGAATCAGATGAAGATTTCTTTCTAGTTAACTACCCTAGTTCGAAACTTATGCAAACAATAGGTTTCAGTTCCAGAATACTTTGTTTTAATATGATTCAGCCAGTAAATGTTAAAAAAAAATCTTCTCTTTTATTATATGGTTAGGTTTTTAAAAATAAGATTAGTCAAAAAATAATTTTTTCATTCTTAAAAATGTTCTAGTGAGTATACAGTAACATTACCTAATTATTGATAATAGGTAAGAACTGCATTGTAAACAAAGAAGCAATTGAAATTATATACTACAGAAGTAGGTACAAGTCTTCATGTCTTTAAATTTGCTATCTATAAGGGCGCTTGTGGGGAGAGTGGGCAATCTTTAGTAATTTAATAGTTTTTCTAACTTCTAAGCTTAAGTTCATATAAGCAGTTTTAAGATCTGAATCCAGAACTCAACAACAGATTGGTTTTGGTGACTGGGCATTTCTTGTGGCTTTGTTGAACTACTCAAATATCTCTTGGCTTAAAACAATGAGTTTTTTTTAACATGTTCTGCTACTGCTGCTCTTTAGTTCCCATAAATTGAATGTGAAACACTTAAACTCAATAATAGTATTTCTTGAGGTACTTGTTTTCTGCTGTTTTCATTATAGCTTTTGAGGAACTTGAGAAAGCCTTGAGTACAGCCCAAAAAACAGAAGAAGCACGGAGAAAATTGAAAGCAGATATGGATGAACAAATAAAAGCCCTTGAAAAAACAAGTGAGGAGGAACATAACAGACTTCAACAGGAATTAAGTCGCATGAAACAGGAGGTTGTTGATGTAACAAAAGTAAGAATAATTCTAGATTGAAATGGGCTACAGCAGTTTTGAAACTTAACTCTTGTGCTTTTCCTACAATCTTTGACGGTGAAGAAGAGTTAATTTGTATTTCAGACCTTGACCATTTCATGATGTTCAGGATATAGTTCACTTTGATAGAGAAATGAATGAAAAGTATATCGTTTTGGATATACTTTTCCAGAGATAGTCTCTGCATATAATTTCTCTTTTATGTTTTCTAATCCTCTCTTTAATTTTTTTAAACACAAAAGATGGCATGTTATATGTACTGTTCTGTATTTTGCTTTTCCACTTAATAATCTGTCCTGGAGATTGTTCTTTATTATTGAATTGATAATGATGCCCCATTTGTTTTGAAGACTGGTCAGAATTTCATTGTATGTGTTCTTTTTTGGGGAGGATGGGTAATTAGGTTTGTTTGTTTGTTTGTTTGTTTAAATGGAGGTACTGGGGATTGAACCCAGGGCCTCACGCATGCTAGGCATGCACTCTACCACTGAGCTATACCCTCCCCCCAGAATTGCATTGTATGACCAGCTCATAATTTAATCAGTCTTCTGCTGATGGATATTTAGGTTTTCACTTTTTACTATTGGAAATTATGAATATCCTTATATTTGCTCACAAGTGTGTTTCTTTAGAATAGATTCATAGAAGTGGAATATTACTCAGGCAGAAATTGTGTGTATTTTAAATTATTGCATAGTTGCTACAAACTCTACAGAGTACAGTTTATCTTGTCACAAGCAGCGCATTGGAATATGTTTCTCCACATCACAAATGTGGTATTACATAACTTTTTTTTAACTTTCCAAGCACATATGTTAAAAAGATGACATCATTGTAGTTTTAATGTGCATATCTCTTATCAATATGACAAACATATTTTTGTATATTTACAAGGACTTTACAGTTTTCCTTTTTTGAGTTGCCTGATCAAGTCCTTGATTCATTTCCCAATTGGGCTTTTTGTCTTTTTCTTACTGGTTTGTAGAAGCTTTTTACTTACATAAGAATTAGCCCTTTGGATATAAGGCGCTTTTATCCAAATAATTTTCTCTGTTTGCTATTTGTTGACTTTGTTTATGATTTGCTTTTATTTTGTTTTTAGCTGTGCAGACAATTTTCTTGTCCTTAAATACTTTCTGGATTTTTGTTTCTTTAAAAACATATTCTAAATTGAGATTTTAAAAATTCTATTTTTTACATCTAATACTTCTATGCTTTAATTTTTTTATGGTTAAATCTTTGATCCAACTGAGTGGAGTGAGGTAGGGATCCAACTTAAATTTTTTCCAGATGACTACCAAGTAGCTTCCAAATCATTTGTTTAATAACCTATGTTTTCCCACGTGACATACCATACTACCTTTATTACATACTAAATTAGTGTAGTACTGTGTGTTGGTCTTCTGCATTCTCTGTGCTATTCCACTGCTTTGTCTGATTATGTGCTGATATTACACTAACACCAGTTTTATAATATGTTCTTGTTTTAGAATATGTTCTACTATTTGGTAACCTCTCCTTATTACTCTTATTTTTCAGAAGAGATTGGCTATTCTTGCATTTTTCTTTTGTCCAGTGTGCCTTCCCCTATTCTGTTGGTAGTTCTATTTGATTATATTAACAATTTGCATCTATTTAGGGCGATTTGACATTTTTATAAGTTGAGTCTTTTTATTCGAACAAGAACAAGGTCAATACTTTTTAATAATTAGTAGTGTGTGCCTGGAAAGCTAGGCATAATTAGATTGGTACAGCCAGGGCCCTGGGACCACAGTGGAGGGCACTCTCTGAGAACATCCTTATTCCCTGTACTGTGCATCCCCATCATGATTGGTGGGAACATCCTTGTAAGATATGGAATTGACACTTCAACCCCATAGAACTGAGTATTGCAGCAGGAGCTCTCTTTGTCTTAAATGAAGAACAACAGTTTACTGGTTTTTCTTTCAACTATGGAGAGTTTGGTGACTTGATTTATGTGGAAAATATGCTCTCATTTTTCCTCTTAAGAAGCTATTAGCTTGATGATTAAACTGTGATAAAGTGTTATTTAGTTGTAGAGTTACATATGTTATTCTGGGTGTTTCACTTTAACTATTTGGCTGATTTTCAGAAATCCTCAGAACAAATTGCTAAATTACAGAAGCTTCATGAAGAGGAGCTGGCCAGCAAAGAGCAGGAACTGACCAAGAAGTTTCATACCCAAGAAAGGGAATTTCAGGAGCAAATGAGAGTAGCTCTTGTAAGTGTATATTTCGTTTTTGCTGCAGGTAAACTTTGCTACATTATAAGTTGTCATCTCCTCACACCTAGCCTTCCAGTTTGAGGTCAGACTACTGGCAGCCTTGACCTTTGAGTATTCAGAAGGGACTGGATGTAGACAGGAGTCAGGCTGTCAGAGCTTGTTAATTTAGTATTGTGTGAAAATTAAATTTGCTAATCTAACAAGCTTTCATTAATCTCTTCATTATCTCTCTCACCCTGGCTATAGGCTGTGATTAGGCAGAAGTAAAGGGGAAGATAGGTTAATTGAAGCAGTGAACCAGTGACTGCATAACTTAGGAAGAATGTCTAAAAACTCCCCACACTGAATGTGGTTTGGCAAGTTTGCCTGAATGCATTTTCAGGAATAAAAAATGAAGGAATATATGTATGGATATGGATGACTGAAACATTATAGTGTCACCAGAAACTAATTCAACACTGTAAACTGACTATACTTCAATTAAAAAATATATATATATTATCTAAAAAAGGACTTCAAAAAAAAAAAAAGAATAAAAAATGAAAATGACCATATAGTTTTCATTTTAAGTAGAATGATTTCAGTAATTTTCAACCCATATGATGTTTAAAAAAATAAGGTAAAATAAAAATCCGACTGAGCTAACTAAAACAATAACCAGAAAAGCAAAGATAAGAAAGATTTGTTGGAATAATATAATTTGAAAGTTTAAAACAAAAAATATTTTTTCTTGAATTGTGAAAAGCCTTTTATATGTTACCTTAAGAAGTATTAATGCTGAAAATGTAGTTTAATTGTTTTTATATGAAGTTATTACCCATAAGATAATATGTATACTTAAAAATATATTTTCAGTGTGAAAGATTGAAGAAATAGTTTTTCTAATTTTAGTCTCTTTTCTTTTACACACTTTTTTTTCACTTGCAATTAGATCTGGGGCTCTGAAAATTTCTAGCAGTAGTGATTCCTGAACTGGCTCAGGGAGTTCTCCATTCTCTGTGAGGCAACCAGGCACATGGATTTCCAGTGCTGTTGGCTGAGGTTAGGGGTTTAGTCCTGAAGTGTGCATGTATGTGGGCACATGTTTGTATTCTTTGTTAGTCCAGAAGGGATATAAAGTAGTCTGGAAGAATACTTAAAAACTATAGCAGGACAGCATAAATTTAAAATAGGGGCAAGGAAATTAAGGACCAAAGTGAGACATAAATGAAGCCGGGAATGGTGCTAAAAACGCCTGTCATAAAGACCTACCATGGGTTTTCATGGTGGAGTAATTGGCGTTGGGAGGCACTGAGCCTCGAATATTGGCTTTGTTGGCACTGTGTTTTAGGAACTGAGATATTCAGACATATTCCAACTTGTGAGCACAGAACACAGACACATATGAAGCAGACACCTGTGCACAGGCACTTGCCCTCTTCCACTCCCCTCTCTACCTGTTTCCTCAGAGAAGTTAGCTTGGAGTTGAGAGTTTTGTTTTTTATATTTATGGGCATACAGAGATGCATTTAAAATATAGTTTATATGAAACAACGTATGTTTAAAATGATGTTTTAAAGTTGATATGATAGACTAATATTTTCTTATCAGTCTACTTACAGTATGGTACAGAATCTTTCCTTAAAGCAGCATGCTTCACCAGAGTAATGGACTGAAAATATTGCTGTCGGCAACATGAACCCCAAGTAATAGGTATAGATAAGTATACTTAGACTCCAAAGCCACTAAATGTTGAAAGTACTCTCCAGAGCTTCTCTTTTCAAAACAGTAAAAACTTTTACTATGAGTGTTGACATATAATAAGGGCAGTCAGCGAAGAGACTTGTCAGGACTGATGGGTAGTAGAGCCCAGATCATCTGGAGAGAGTTATATAGGCTTTTATGAATATTTTCTTGATCTTATCCATATATTCACATGTAATCTTCTGATTTTGCTTTGCTTTTCCTTGTGGGGTTCTCTGTTATAATGAGGTATTTCTCAAAAATTATATACATTAAAATCTAATTTCTCAACCTAGAGTTGAAATATCAAACTCTGGAGTACAGAAAAGAGGTATTGGCGGTTGTGTGACCCTTCACAATCAGCAGTATTTTGCAGAACATTTTAAGTAGTGAAAAAATACCAGACATAGTGGTGTAACTGGAACAAAAAATTTCATATCAGTAGTGATTGTGGCAAAGATTGGCCAGACCACACTGGAAAAGCCACAGTGGCTTGTTTCTGCAGATTAGAGTGTGGGATGAGAGAGGTAAGGATGCCGCCTACCTTGCAGGGCTCGTGTGCAAATCAAATGAAATGAATGATTGATGTGGAAGTGCTTTAGGAATGCTAAAGATCTGCGTGGGTCTAAGGTGGTTTTATTGTTTTGGGCACAGGAAAAAAGTCAGTCAGAGTATTTGAAAGCCACTCAAGAAAAAGAACAGCAAGAATCTTTGGCCCTGGAAGAGTTAGAGTTGCAGAAAAAAGCAATCCTCAAAGAGAGTGAAAATAAACTTCGGGACCTTCAACAGGAAGCAGAGACTTACAGAACTGTAAGTTTAAATACTGTTCAGGTTCCAGAGCTGTGGAATTACTTGTATATGTATGAACCTTCTGTTATCTCTCCAGTCAGTACGAAGTTGTAGAGAAGCTTTTGTTTTAGATTTACATATCCATGCTCTCCGTTTTCACATGGCAGTGGTTTTGGTGTTTGCTGCTGGTGCTCTGGACTCTGCCCTTAGCTGTCTGTGTCTCTGCCAGCCACTCACTCTGATTCTCTGCACCCAGTCGGTGCAGCAGCTCCACTCCACTGCTTGTCCACCTTTCATCTTGAGAAGTGGCCTCACTTCACAGGCAGCACTTGCCCTGGCACCTCCCTGCTTATCCAGCTTCATCTCATGCCATGTCCTGGATGTAATTCAGTCTCTGTTTATATCACAGTTGAGTTACCGCATTTCTCTGCTTTTACATTTAACTTCTTCTCAATTTTCCTGTATTAAAACTAGTCCTATAATGAACATGTTAGTATACGTGTCTTAGTCTGCAAATTTTTAAGGCTCTCTGGCCTTTCCGTCAGCAGTGTATGAAATTTTCGACCTGTTTTGAATAAACTGACTGATGTTATTTAGACTTTCTAGCCTTTTTGCTCTGATTTAGACAGTGAAACAGTCACACTTATCCATATTTCTAAACTATGCTTCATTTTCCCATTTCCAGCCTTTACATATGGTGATATGATAGAGGTCTAGATCTTTCACTTGCTAGCGTTGTAGATTAATTATATGTTAATTTCCTTACCTGTCACATGAAGAGATTGGATTTGGTAATTTAAGACCTTTTCCAGCTCTGACATTCCTTGGCTCTGCCTTACTGAGCTCTTTCTTTCAGTCAAGGTTGATGTTTTCATGAGATAATAGTAATTTTATCAAAGTAATTCACTTCAGTAAAATTTGTTTAAGCTCCTTCTTTCTGAAAAAAATCTTCTCTATAATAATTTTTAGGGTAAAAACTAGATACATTGTTTTTCTTCCAAAATCAATTTATGAAAATTATAGAATACTATTTAGGCCTTTTAAAAAAACAGAAAGAAAAAAAAAAAACCTGTGAAAAAAGTACCCATCTTTCTACCAACAGTTACTATTATCTATTTTATGATTTATTTCTTTTTGACTATCCATTCAGAATATTCTTGAAAATATAGGTAAATGAAATAGCCAAACAGGTAGAAAGAATCTGGAATTGAGTTGTGTGAAAAATAGAATCTTTTCTTTTTTGTATGATTCCTTTAGGAATTGAGCACAGATTCTTTGTTCTTTCTAGTGTTTGCTGTGATATGTAGAGTTGTTTATCTAAATTTTAATCTTTAAGTAGGTGTAGACATCATGTCATTTATATCATTGCTAATAAACAAGTATGTACTTTAATAAAAACACACTTGTTTTCATTAACAGAGAATTCTTGAATTAGAAAGTTCTTTGGAAAAAAGCTTGCAAGATAGTAAAAATCAATCAGAAAATTTAGCTCTTCATTTGGAAGCCGAAAAAAATAAGCACAATAAAGAAATTACAGTCATGGTTGAAAAACACAAATCAGAACTGGAGAGGCTGCAGCATCAGCAAGATAACCTTTGGACTGAAAAATTCCAAGTCTTACAGCAACGGTATCAGACTGAAACGGAAAAACTTCGAGAAAAGTATGAACAAGAAAAAGAAACATTGTTGAAAGACAAAGAGATTCTCTTTCAGGCTCACATAGAAGAGATGAATGAAAAGACTTTAGAAAAGCTTGACGTGAAGCAAACAGAACTGGAGTCTCTGTCGTCTGAACTGTCAGAAGTATTAAAAGTCCGTGACAAGCTCGAAGAGGAACTTTCTGTACTAAAGGATCAAGCAGATAGAGTGAAGCAGGAATTAGAGGCCAAGTTGGATGAGCAGAAAAATCATCACCAGCAACAAGTTGACAATATCATGAAAGAACAAGAGATGTCCATCCAGAGAACTGAGAAGGCATTGAAAGATGAAATTAATCAACTTGGGCTCCTTCTGAAGGAAAAGGACAAGCATTTGAAAGAGCATCAGGCTCATGTGGAGAATTTAGAGGCAGACATTAAAAGGTCTGAAGGGGAGCTCCAGCAAGCATCTGCTAAGCTGGATCTTTTTCAGTCATTCCAGAGCACCACACATGAGCAGACAAAAGCATATGAGGAACAGTTGGCCCAGTTGCAGCAGAAGTTGTTGGATTTGGAAACAGAAAATATTCTTCTTACCAAACAGGTAGCTGAAGTTGAAACTCAAAAGAAAGATGTTTGTACTGAGTTAGACACTCACAAAATCCAGGTGCAGGACTTAATGCAGCAACTTGAAAAACAGAATAGTGAAGTGGAGGAAAAAGTAAAATCTTTAACCCAACTCTATGAGTCCCAACTTAGAGATAATAACACAGAGCAGGAACAGACAAAGCAACTCTTAAAGGAAAAGGAAAATGTAATTTTACAAATGAGAGAAGGACAGAGCAAAGAAATTGAAGTACTCAAACAGAAGTTATCAGCCAAGGAGGACAGTATTCACACTTTGCAAGAGGAATATGAAACCAAATTTAAAAATCAAGAAAAAAAGATGGAAAAAATTAAGCAGAAAGCAAAGGAGATGCAAGAAACGTTAAAGAAGAAATTGTTGGATCAGGAAGCCAAACTTAAAAAAGAGCTTGAAAATACTGCGCTAGAGCTTAGTCAGAAAGAAAAACAGTTCAATGCCAAAATTTTGGAAATGGCACAGGCTAACTCAGCTGGAATCAGTGATGCAGTGGCAAGACTGGAGACAAACCAGAAGGAGCAAATAGAAAGTCTCACTGAGGTGCACAGGCGAGAACTCAATGATGTCGCATCAGACTGGGAAAGGAAATTTAATCGACAAGCTGAAGAAATTGAGGAAAAACATGAAATCCAACTACAGGAAAAAGAACAGGAGATAGCAGAACTGAAGCAAAAGATCCTCATATTTGGGTGTGAAAAAGAAGAGATGAACAAGGAAATGGTGTGGCTGAAGGATGAGGGTGTCAAGCAGGATGCAGTGTTAAAGGAATTACAGGAACAGTTAAACCAGAAGGCTGCTCACGTGAATTCTCTGTCGCAAAATGAAATTAAACTGAAAGCCGAACTTGAAAAGCTGGAGGTTGACTTGACTCACTCTCTGAAGGAAAATACTTTTCTTCAAGAGCATGTTGCTGAACTGAAGATGCTGGCAGAAAAAGATAAGCTTAAGGTTTCTGAGTTGACTGAGAAGCTGAGGACCACAGACGAAGAGTTCCAGAGTTTGAAATCTTCACATGACAGAAGTAAGAACATCCTAGAAGACAAAAGCTTGGAATTCAGAAAACTGACTGAGGAGCTGGCAGTCCAGCTGGGTATTTACTCTAAGAAAACTGAAGCCTTATTACAAGCTAAAACAGATGAGCTAATCAACATTAGCAGTAGTAAAATTGATGCCATTCTGTCGAGAATTTCCCATTGTCAGCACCACACAACTAAAGTTAAGGAGGCGCTACTGAGTAAAACTCGCAAAGTTTCTGAGTTAGAAGCACAACTTAGACAGCTAACAGAAGAGCAGAATGCACTAACTAGTTCTTTTCAACATGCTACGCATCAGTTGGAAGAAAAAGAAAGTCAGATTAAGAGCATGAAAGCTGATATTGAAGGTCTCGTAACAGAAAAAGAAGCCTTACAGAAGGAAGGAGGCAGTCAGCAACAGGCCGCCTCTGAGAAGGAGTCTTGTATCACACAGCTGAAGAAAGAGTTATCGGAAAACATCAATGCTGTCACTTTGATGAAAGAAGAGCTTAAAGAGAAAAAGGCTGAGATCGACAGTCTTAGTAAACAGCTAACCGATTTGAACGTGCAGCTTCAGAACAGTATCAGCCTCACTGAAAAAGAAGCAGCCGTTGCATCACTAAGTAAGCGATACGATGAAGCACAACGGGGATTGCTGGATCAGGTGCAAGATTTATCTCTGAAAGTCGAAACTCTGAGTAAAGAGAAGATTTCTGCTCTTGAACAGGTAGATCACTTGTCCAACAAATTTTCGGAATGGAAGAAGAAGGCACAGTCAAGATTTACACAGTATCAAAATACTAGTAAAGAACTGCAGACACAGCTTGAGTTAAAAACAAAGGAGGCCAGTGAAAAGGCTGAGCAGATAGCTTTACTGAAGGAAGATCTTGACAAGCAAAACAAAAGACTTGAATGTTTAAAGGCTGAAATGGAAGATAAGAAGAGCGAGATGGAGAAAAAGGAGTGTGATTTAGAGACTGAGTTAAAAACTCAAGCGGCAAGAATTGTGGAATTAGAGGAGCATGCTGCTCAGAATACAATGGAAATTGAGTCCTTAAATGAAGTTCTTAAAAATTACAATCAACAAAAGGATATTGAAGAGAAGGAAATGACTCAGAAACTTCAGCACATACAAGAGTTAGGAGAAGAAAAGGACAACAGGGTTAAAGAGGCTGAAGAAAAAGTCTTAAGACTTGAAAACCAAATGTCTTCCATGAAATCTGAACTTGAAGCTAAGAAGGAAGAATTGGAACACGTGAATTCAAGTGTGAAAAGCAAAGAGGAGGAGTTGAAGGCCTTGGAAGAGAGACTTGAGTTAGAAAGTGCCGCAAAATTAGCGGAACTGAAGAAAAAAGCTGAACAAAAAATTGCTGCCATCAAGAAGCAGTTGTTATCACAAATGGAAGAGAAAGAACAGCAATATAGAAAAGACACAGAAAGCCACTTGAGTGAGCTCAATACCAAACTGCAGGAGAGAGAGAGAGAAATTCACACCCTGCAAGAAAAACTTAAGTCGATGGAAAATTCACCACAGTCAGAAACACCCGTTGTCAGCAGATCAGCCAAAGATGTGGCAGTATGCACCGAGGGAGAAGCAGCAGACTCCCGAGGCTGTGTGCAGAAAGCATGTGAAGAAAAGATCAGTGTTTTAGAAGGAAATTTAATCAAAAAAGAAAAGCTATTGCAGAGACTAGAGCAGGAAAAAGAAGAGATAGTTTCTTCTCATTCCGAAATGCAGTGCAGATACCAGGAGCTCTTAATAAAGGTGGAACATGCTGAAGCCAAGCAACACGAGGATCAAGTTATGATAAACCATCTTCAAGAAGAACTTGAAGAAAAAACCAGGAAATATTCCCTGTTGGTATCCCAGCATGCAGAAGAAGAGGGAGGTAAAAAAGACATAGGGGCAAAGCAGAACTTGGAAAATGTGGTTGATGACATCCAGAAATCCCTCCAGGAGAAGGACTTGACCTGTCAGATCTTGGAGCAAAAGATAAAAGAGCTGGATTCCTGCTTATTAAGAGAGAAGGAAGGGCACAGAATTGAAATCAAAGAGTTGACCTCAAAATTTGAAAAATTACAGGCTTTACAACAGATGGGTGGAAAAAGTAAACCCATAGAAGTTTTGGAAGAGAATGCTGAAGAAGCGTCCACATCACACGTGGTCCAGCCCCAGTTGCTTAGTAACGTGGAGGCTGAGCACAATGACCTGGCATGTAAATTAGCAGGGGCCGAGCAGGAGAAGCAGAAGCTGAGCCAGGAGATTGTTAAACTGCAGAAAGATCTTCGAATGTTGCGGAAGGAGCATCAGCAAGAACTGGATATAATAAAGAAAGAACATGAACAAGAAATGGAAGAAAAAATCAGGTAAGTCTTTTTCAGCATGAATGTTTTTAAGGGAGTCCTCCTCTTTTTAAAATAAAAATTTTTAGGGGGAGGTAATTAGGTTCTTATTTATTTACTTATTATTTTAATGGAGGTACTGGGGATTGAACCCAGGACCTCGTGTATGCGAAGCAAGCACTCTACCACTGAGCTATACCCTCCCCTGCAAGGCAGTCCCCTTAGTGAAGTCCCTATTTTTTGTGCCTAATAGAGTTAAATTTCAGTCACCTGAAGTATTAAACATAAATCTAATAAGTCAAATACTGAAGAGAAATAAGAACAATTTAAGGCAGGAGGCAGTGTTAGTTCATGTCCATTTAAGGGGAAATAAACCTTTTCTTGTATATGAGATCGTGGTTACTAGGTACATATCCCAGTAATTATTTTCATTTGTTTAATTACTTTTAGTATTAGGATCATTATAGAATACAGATGTGTTTGGGGAAAAATTTTAAGTGGTAAATAAAAATTCTCAAATCCTCAGGATCATTCCCTAAAGTTAATCATAGTTTACTTATCCTTCCAGAAGTTTTCTGTCCCTGGAGACACACACATACACACACATGCTCTCAAAAATGGTGGATACCAGTGAGATCATGCTCTATGCACTGTTGAGATTACCTGGTAACTTTTTTTTTTTACTTTATTTTTATTGAAGTATAGTTAGTTTACAATGTTGTGTCAGTTTCTGGTGTACTGCACAATACTTCAGTCATGTAGGAACATACATATATTTGTTTTCATATTCTTTCTTTTTGGTGGGGGAGCAGGGAACCTGGTAACTCTTTACAGCTTGTTTTTTGTATGACAACAGTTAGCTCTTTGTATTTTTGTTACTCAGACAGGAGCAGGAAGATCTTGAGCTGAAGCACAATTCCACATTAAAACAGCTGATGAGGGAGTTTCATACACAGTTGGCACAGAAGGAGCATGAGCTGGAAATGACCATAAAAGAAACCATTGGTAAGTCAACTTTTAAATTCAATAAAAAAGCAAATCAGACTCAGCAGAGACGATTTATGATTCAAGCTTATTCTTTTCACACTGCGCTAAGTGCTTTAAGTAATTATAAACTGGAGGGAAAAAATGATTCTTGCCCAAGAACATTCTCTAATGGAAACCCGTGCTGCCTGAAAGTGGCTCACCTTCCAGGGAGGAGGAGCAGGTGGGAGAACCTGAAAGCATTAGCTAATTAATCACCTAATTAAGCCACTTCTGCTCCGGGAGAAGGGTACATTTGATCAATTGATGTTAATCACGTTTAATTTGGAACAAGGGTTCTTACTGAAATTGGGGTATAGATATTAATTCTTACCTAATGTGTTTTCTTGTATGTGTCCATTTTTTATTTATTAGATAAAGCCCAGGAAGTGGAGGCTGAACTTTTGGAAAGCCATCAAGAAGAGACAAGTCAGTTATATAAAAAAATTGCAGAGAAAGAAGATGATCTAGAAAGAACAGCCAAAAGATATGAAGAAATCCTTGATGTACCTATTTTCTCTCTCTCTTGAAACCTAGCTGTAAAAGATTTCATGGTGGTGCTAAAGAAGATTGGGCTGTCAGATTTCCTGCTTTTTTTAGTGTAGATGGTTTTTTTGGGGGGGGCTTAATATTCAAATTAGCATTTCTCCACTGTTTGCAGATTTGTAAGGAGTCTGGTTTCTGTCAGGGTGATAGTTTTCTGACCAGTTTCTGCCCACCAGGCATACAGTCCACTTGAAGCGACAGTGAGTTAGTAAGGCGAAGAATGGATTCTCTTCTCTCTCTCCCAAATTGTGAGAGCACTAGACTAAAACTTGAGAGCTTGTGTGTGAGTCAGTTAGTGTGTGTATGAGTGTGGCTAACTTACCTTAGCTGGGATCTTTCCAGGAAGGCCAGTTAACTTTATTCCATCTCTACCCAATTTGCACAGTTTTTGTTGATCTCAAGGGAGGTAAAAGATGGAAAAAAAGGAATACATCAGCCAAATCTTTTATATACAGTGGAAGATAAATCAGTGTACTTACTGTACTAATGGTGGATTAGCATTGCCATTTTTGTGTATGAAGATAAGCCATGAATGCTAGTGAGTACTTGGACTCCAGAACATTTCGAATGTCAAACAATGTAAATTATTCTTTGTTGGGCTGCAGATTCTTGAGTTACTACAAGTTTTATTTCACTGTATGCCGAGAACCATTTGATGATTAAGAAAGCATAAATCAGAACACTGGAGAATCATGCCTCAAGTGACTGACAGCAATAGAAGTCTGAACCAAGAACAGATTCTAATAATAACTGTTTTAAGTGTAATTGAAAAGGCTGAAATTCCAGCATGTGACACATGAAAAGATTTGAATAATTTCACATTTTCTTATACTTCCCTAGAGGGTATATGTATGAAATATTTCAAAATACTGTTGTTTCTTGAATGCTTAGAGAATGTTGGGATTGGAAGATACACTCAAGCTAGTTTAGGTTCATCTTCTGTTTTGTTTTTTTCCCCCCCAAAAGGTAGAAGCGAGTTCAGCGTAGTCAAGTGATTTCGCTAAAGCTGCATAAGGAGGGGTAGAGCACTGACTCTTCACTAGCTTCATGTATTTTATAAAGACTTCTCTCTAAGAAAGAAAGGAACTTGGGAAGGGCAGCAGTTATTGATCATGGACAATTAAGCCAGGGGGCTTCATTTGCAGGGGATGAACTGTGCCACAGCTGTAGCGTTCTCTTTTATGAACTTCTCTGTTCTGGGTGTGTGTGTGTGAGGGGGTAGCACACGGTAGACTTTCCAAGGTCACGACAAACCTATGTAGGTAGAGGAGTGAGTGAACAGTTAACCTCTGGTATGGTTCCTCCTGGAAAATCTGCTGCTTATTAGAAAAAATTAAGGGAATGGTCCTCTAGGCTTCAGGCTTGGAGGAGCAGAGCAAGTGGGCAGGAAGTGGGGGGCCGGCCAGAGGGGTGGGGTAGACTCTTCCCCCACCCCCGCCCCTTCCTGGGCTTTGGACCAGCACTGCCCATCAGAAATACAGTACAAGCTGCAGATGTGATTTAGAATTTTCTTGGTATCCACATTAAAAAAAGAAAAAGAAATAGATGAATTTAATTGCTTTTGGTCTTTTTTCCCCCTAAGGTATTCATCCCTTCCTGTCAGAGTTATTTTCTGTTTGAAACAAAGATGGGATCATATCACTTCTCCTGAAGTGGCTTCCCTCTGTCCCAGTGTCACTCCTCTAGTCCCATCTGTGTTCTGGCCGAACCCAACCTAACCATGTTCTTCCCCGTATTTTACCTTTGCTCCTGCTTTTCCTGGTGCCTCAAGAGCACATTCTCACACTTTATGAGTTAGTGCAGCTGTTGTCATCTCTCTTTTAGCTTTTTTTTTTTTTTTTAGTTTTAAATTTAACTTGTATTCAGAAAAAAATTTCAATAAAATGTATTACATAGTTTAAAGATCATAATAATATAAAAATGTATACTTGAAGAATGGTCTATAATGAAAGTTGCGCCCAAACTGTTCTCTGTATTTTGTGTCCTGTTCCCCTTCTCCCTTCGTGGGTAACCATTAGTTTGTTATGTAATATTCCAGTGTTTCCTTATCCAAACAAAAACAGAAATGAAATACATTCATATTTTTTTCTCTTTCCTACTCCAAAGTTAGCTTTTTAATATACTTTTCTGCGTTGTTTTGTATTGTTTTCACTTAGGTTTTTTTTTGAAACCCCTTAAAATAGAATTAATTGCATCTTTCTACCTTTGGTACTCTATATTTATTACTTCACTTATAACATGTAATTTTTGTCATACTGTATGTATGTGTGTAGGAATGTAGACTGTTAGCATCTTGTGGGCAGAGACTTAGTCTTGAGGACCTAGTAAAATGCTTGGCACATACTAGACACTTGGTAAATTTGAAGGAGGCGACACCTGGTAGGGAAAGGGAGAATTCATTCGGGAGGAGGAGGAGGTGACATCTGAGAGGAGCTGAATACTCACAAGTCAGGGAGCTTACCTGAGTGCCTGAGTGCCACCTCAGACCAGTCTCACTGGAAGTCGCTCCTAGAACTACGTTAGATACAAAACTGCTTTCTGTTTGACATTTACTGGATTTGGGATAATGGTCTTTAAAACATAATTTCCATGTATGTGCATAAATATTCAATTTAACTAGTTTTTCTTGTTTTTACTTCAAAGCAAGTAGTAATGCATTCCCCCCCCCCCTCAAAAACCCAGAAAACTTGTACAAAGAAAGTTATAGAATCGTTTCTTAAATTAGAAATAACACATCAAGGATTCTTTTCTAATTCTTAGAGGGCATGGTATCCCCCAGCTGTCAAAGGAAATGTCAGACGTAGCTAATTGTCATCTCTGAATCTGGGCCTACCTGGATACGTAGCTGCAGAGGTGAGCCTTTCAAACAAGGCTAAACCATACCACACAGGATATGTGATGGCAGAACAAAAACAGTGAACCGGGACTGCGGGCAGTAACGTATTTACAGTGCTTTCTGGTCAGTGGTGTTTTGGGGGTGGAGGTAGGTTAAAGAGAGCCTCCGTGGGCAGGCGTCGAAGAAGGCTGCTCACCAGAGACCCATGCTTTGCTTATGTTGAGGGAAGGGGTTCGTTCTTTTTCAGTTGGTCTAAGTTTCACAACAAATGGTATTTAAAGTTAGATTTTTCCAAGTGTCTCATGGTTAATTATTTTGTGCCTTGGGGCTTCGTTTTTGAGAATGTTGTTTCTTGGTTCTGGCAGGTCAGCTTCTGTTAAATCAGATACCTGTTTGTGGTTGTTTTCCTGTTTAGTCTCTTACTCAGCAGACACTTGTCCTGTCTCCATTACTCAAATCTGATCAATATTCCAATGCCAAATGTTCTTTTAGCACAAAGGTTATTGCAAGATTTATAAGAACAAGGAGAGGTCTGGACTGCTTTGTATAGTAAATCATGGCAATTATCAAGACAAATTGAAAAATGTAAGGGTGGGGAACAGCCTTTTACCAGGGCAGTCAGAACAGGAGAGAGAATGATTTGTATGCCAAATTTTATAAGGAGGAGTTTTGAGCCAACACGTCACGTGTTACTTTTGCAGCCTTTGCAGTCTGTTTTCTGCAAAGTTCAGGGCAAATGGAGTCATTACATTAGCAATACATTGGACAGTAACTGATTTTTTTTCAGAAATGATTTTAGTTGAACACTTTACTCCGAAGAACTGCTGGTGTGGTTTGCAGGCAGATATGTAGGAGATGTGCAGGTTTGCGAACTGGGAGAAAGAACCATCTAGATTTGTACAGCCCATCCCAAGGGGCTGGAAAAAAACCTCCACAACTTCTCGTGATCAGTAAATTGCCAGCTGGTCGAGCAGCGCTTGTGCGTAAAACTAGTTTATATTATTAGATATTTTCTGGAAATCAAATCCTAATATAGGAAAGGCCAAAGTCTTAAAGCACAGATTCTATATTTTGTTCTGTCACCATGCTATTATATACCTAATTGTTGCTTAAGCCTGGGAATCCGGGTTGAAGGGGAAGGAAGCAGCTTGATGAGCTTTATGGGGTGGGGACAGGAGGACTGAGGGTGGGAAAGGTGATCCTAGGAGTAGTGAGCAGCTTTAAAAAGGGCTTGGAGTTAAAAGTGGGCCGTGAAGAAAGATGTTGAGAGCACGGTATGAATTACAATAACAACAGTGATTTGTGTTTCAAAAAATGTTGAAGTATTTGTTTCTCCTACAGAGATAGTTTTCTCTGTATCGTGTTGCCTTTTTGCTACATTCTTTTTGAAATGTTTATTAAATTTTTTTTTTTAATTCTAAAGGCTCGTGAAGAAGAAATGACTGCAAAGGTAATGGACCTTCAGACTCAACTTGAGGAGCTACAGGAGAAATACCAGCAAAGGCTACAGCAGGAAGAGAACCCTGGCAATGACAAGGTGAGCAGAGCAGGGTTTGGCGTCACACCTTCCCTCAGAGCACTGCCATTTTCCTTAACTCGCCTCCTAACACACATGCGAACCTCATTTCATCCTAACGAAAGCCTTTCAGGAGGGAGAGTCTTACCTCTCCTTTATAGACAGTGAAACTAAGATTCAGAGAGGTTAAATAAAATGTTCAAGCTCACACAATAAATGTTGTGTGGGAAATTTAAACCCAGTCTGCCAGACTTCAAAGTCTAGACATTTCTGTTCATACCAGTGCTTCTCAGACTTTCCTATGGAAAGAACGGCAGAGGACAGTTAACCTTATAGCCCTGGGGCATAGCCAAAAATGGCCCGTAGAAAGTATTGTTTTAGATTTTTATGTTTTTGCTAAAAATTCATGTAAATTTTATATTCTACTCTATATAATATATCCTTCTTTATAGTCACATAAGTATGTCTTTAGTTATATACCTTTGAGAGAAACAATGTCTGTTTTTCTCCTTGGTTAGTGGACCAGATACGGATGCAATGGCATTATTTTGGAAAATTGGACTGAATCCAGAGATATACGGCACTGTGTATCTAGACTTTTTAATAATCCCAGTTTTAAGTAAAATTGGTGCTATGAAACATAGGCCATGTTTACTCCGTGGCTCCCTGTCCTGCCGTGCACACCCACAAGGCATGTGGGCCACAGTCCATGAAGTTGGATGGTGGACGTGTTCTGCTTCTAAAATGTTCTCACTCATCCAGTATGGTCTTTTCATAGCACTGTCGTGGGGGCCTTGGGAAAGGTGGACACTGTTTATGGCTTCATCCCCCAGAGTTGTAGAAGATCCATTCTGGAAGTCAGTGACCAGGTAGCAGTTTTCTGGACAACCAGGTCCATGGATCACTTCCAAAATGGAGAGAAGAGGACTTTATAAGGGACTTTGCTATGTTGTGCCACTTGGTACATATATCATGGTTATTAGCAACAAGCAAAGCTGAGTAGACTCACTCTCTGTTTCTTCAGTAGCTCCTGAGTTTGTTCTATGGTTCCAGTTTTTTGATTTTTTTTTTTTTTCGCCTTTTGGTCACCATTGGAATATACTGGGTGCTATTAAATATTACTTCCTATGAGAAGAATGCACATACTTTACTCGCTAATATGTTCTTTTCCTCAGTATCAAAATAAGTATTAATGTTGCATACAGTGGCTTTTAGACCTGTGTCAATATGCCACAGAGTAGTCAGACATTAGGAAATGAATATTCAGAAGGTCTCTTGAGTCCTTTACCTTGTATCATAAGAAAGGAGAGAAACTATCCTTAACTTTTGTTTCTACTCTAAAACATGTTTTTCTATTTTATTCTTAATGAATTTTTATCCTTTTCCTTCTTGAGCATCTTTTGGTGCTTCTGGGATATCTTGATTTGCATATCAGTGTTGAGTTCAGTGAAGAATAGTTTGTGATTATTGCTCAAAGTGGATTCCCAGAAATAGTCCTTTAGCGTTTTCCCGAAAGGGCCCATATGCTTTAAATAGATGTTAATATATTTAATTTTTTAAAGTTACACAAATAATACATGAATATATTGTTGTAAAAAAGTCAGATAATATAGAAGTATATAGAATAAGCCCTTCCCAGTGGGTACCTTGTTTTCCCAAGTGATAATCATTGTTAGGCATTTGGTGAGTGACCTTCCAGACAGTTTTCTTTGTGTTTACCTGTTTTTGTGTATATTCACACTATAATAGTTGGTATAGGAAAATAGACCAGGTTAAGAAGCAAATAGTTAAAGTTGTTTCATCTCTTTTCTGACCATTCTCTTAACACTGTGACACTGAATTCTTATTTCCTTGTAATGTCACATTGTTCCATTCTATTGTTTCTTATAGGTTTTATTTTATACACTAATTTTTTTTTCTTTTCCATTTTTAGGTCACAATTATGGAGCTACAGGTAAGATGAATTCTTCACTGAATTTGACTGAAGGTAGTCCATTTTCAGAAGCATTCTGTGTTTTAAGTTAAAGCATAGACTTGTTTTAACAAGGCAAGATTTACAAGAATAGAAATGTGTCCAGGCAGTGATGAAACCCATCTGCATCTCAGACCTGACTTCTTGTTCTTTCAGACACAGCTAGCACAGAAGACCACTGTAATCAGTGATGCCAAGTTGAAAGAGCAAGAGTTCAGAGAACAGGTACACGTCTAATTGGTGCCTTTTATTTTGAACTAACGTCCTTAATTTATGTTAATATGTATTGGAACTCAGCTAATTTTTAAAAAAGGAGTGATTTAATGCTCATTGAATAGTTGGCTTTGCAACTGTGTCTTACACAGGAAATTTTATTTCCAAATCTGAAAGTGCTAGAGGAGGACATCTTTGTAAACTTGTGATCACATATATTTAAATAAGCCCATTTGCATTCTGTTATTTCTCGTGCTTAACATTTTGGGTAACAATTTGTGTTTGTCTAGTTTTTAATTACTTATGTTCTACAGAAGAAGTTATTTTTGCTTTTATCAGAGGGAAAATACATTGACTTCAATCTTTACTACTTTTTCCGAGCGGTTAAATTGCCTTGATTTAATATTATTTGTCCGTATACTACTCAGTGATTCAATTTCAGTAGGATCGCATGTGTACATCTAGGAGGATGCACAAGCATGGAAACACCAGTATGTGTCTTGGTGGTACATGATACTCAGTTCCTCCAAACTCTGGAGGAATAGTGACTCAGGTCAGCAGCCTAAGTTTGAAGGCTAAATCTCCAGGAATTTTCCAATTTTCTTAAAATTCATATATATATAAAGACCTTGATAATTATTGAAACTAGGTGAAAGATGGATATTTGAGCATTAATTGTACTATATTTTTTGTATTTGAGTATTTTTGAAACTTTTTATAATATTTTTTAAAAATTCATAAAGATAGATACTAAGTCCCAATGTTACTTTATTTTTTTCTATTTCCTCCTAATTGGGATCAGAGTCACTCTAGAAGGCTGTTTCCACTGAGTGCTCTTGTTGACCTTTGAAGGCTTCTGCTGTGGATAAGAGGCCATGATACTATTTTCAGTAGAATTGGGACCTAGAACAGGTGTAGCTGAACTCTGCTGAGGGGTGAGAGTCCAAATTTCTGGAAGTGACCTTTCCATTAGCTGCAGAGTATCTTCAAAAGCCTTCTTAGTGTGATGTTTTTAAGGTTCATCCATGTTGCGGCATGTATCAGTATTTCACTCCTTTTTATGGCTGCATAATATTTCATTATATGGATAATACCACATTTTGTTTATTGATTCATCAGTTGATGAATGTCTGGGTGGTTTCTACCTTTTGACTGTTGTGAATACTGTTGCTGGGAACATTGTTTACAAGTTTTTGTTTGAACACCTGTTTCCAGTTCTTTGGGTTATACACTCAGGAGTGGAATTGCTAAATCCTATGATAATTAAATGTTTAACTTTTTGAGGAACCACCAAACTATTTTATATTGTGGGCACCATTTTACATTCCCATTAGCAAAGTATAAGAATTTCAATTTCTCCACATCCTCCCCAGCAGTTTTTGATTATAGCTATCCTGGTTAGTATGAAGTGGTGTCTCATTATGGTTTTAATTTGTATTTCCCTAATGACTAATGAGTATCTTCTTTGCAGCAATGTCTATTCAAGTCATTTACTCATTTTTCAGTTAGGTTATTTGCTTTTTTCTTGTTGAATTTTTAGTGTTCCTTATATATTCTGGATATAAATCCCTTATTATATATATGGTTTGCAATTATTTTCTCCCATACTGTGGGCTGTCTTTTCACTTTGTTGATTATGTCCTTTGGGGCACAAAAGACTTACTTTTAACAAAGCCCATTTTATATTTTTTGCTTTTTGTTGTCTGTGCTTTCAGTGTCACATCTAAGAAACCATATGTATTAATTTTATTTGCCTGTATTCAGCATTAAAACAATCTTGTGGCTACAGCAGTCCTTTTTTAATATGTATGATTTCCATATGAATCTCTTGATATAATTGGAATGTTTGTTATTTTTAGATCCACAACTTAGAAGATCGTTTGAAGAAATATGAAAAGAATGTATATGCAACAACTGTGGGGACACCTTACAAAGGTAGGAGTGATCGCTCATATGTTAATTTGTGGTTATTTCATATTAGTTGAATTATGGATGATTTTTATGTTTGTCTTTGCTAATCTAAGTCTTTACAATGAATATATTTTAACTTTTGTAATTCACCAATAATAGCTAGCTTTCTGGAAAAAATGGTAGTAATCTAAAGCAAAATTAATGCACATTTGTTGTTAAAAAAAAAAATCAAACAGTGCTACAATGTGTAAGTGAAACTGCAGATTCCCACTTCATTCTCCACTGTCCATATGGACCTAGTTTACAACTTACATATATGTTTCCGGACTCTTCTGTGTGTTTGCAAACATTTATGTAATCCACTGCATGCACCCTTACAAACACAGTTATATATTGTAGATGCTTCTGGGTTATTGTTGTTTTACTAGTTTACAGTAATGCTGTAATCACTGTTTTTAAACCAGGATTTGAGGAGAAAATAATTTCATAAAAATACTTATTTCAGGGTGGGGAAGGGTGATTTGGAAATATTCTCTTGACTTGAATTATGTATGCTGCTTACAAAGGATTTTAAAGATGAGCTTGAGTCTTTATGTAGTTGTTCCCTTGAGACAGTCATGATCTTTGAATAATCTCAAAACAGTTTTCTATTCTCAGTTTCACTGCCTCATTGCATTAAAAATAGTTTGATTTTGTTAAGTGTTTTGTAAAGCTTTCTGCTTTTTCATGTTAAGACTCTAGGGCATGAATCTAATAAGCTATTTCACATTCTTTTGTGTTTCTGGAAGCTCTTGCTTATTGTTATTCAGTAACATAAGGTATTATACAATTGTTAATTAAACAAGGATTGACTTTAGATTCTTTCCAAAATGCACTTCAAAAAGAAGTGAAAACCAACTTGGAAATTTCCTCTGGCTCTTTGCAGAGAAGATCCCCGCTACAAAGATTGTTTGCCGTAGCTAAGTCAACATACGTGATTCTTAGCATAGAACTGCTGAAGCCATGCTCCATGCTCAGCAGTGCATGTTGAATAGTATTGATTCTTTTTTTTTTAGTTTGAACTTAAGAATTTCATGCATAATTTTCCTTTTTTCTCAGTTCTAAATTGTAAAATGAACACATATGTACAATTTTAAAAATAACCAACACACATGTAATACCAAGTGCTAAGTACTGTTATAAAACACATTTTGAATGTCAACTCATTTAATCCTCTCAACAATCCAAGCAATCTGGTTGAATATGCACATTAATCTCTTCACCATGCTTCTTCTTCAAAGAGTAAAGTGAGCACCCACCATGCAGGAAGAAAACATTACCAGTTCTTTAGAAGCCTGTGTGTGTCCCTCTATAGTAATATCTATTCCTCTAGTGACAGTATACGGTTCGTATACCTGAACTGTATTTATTCTTTATTTTTAGATTGAAATTTAACTTAACAGATGAACCGTAATTTTTTTATGACAGTCTTTTTAAGATGTTGAATCAAAGACTTTGAAAACCACTATAACGATGTTAATATTTCATGCATTTTCAAGTTATTTTATTTACCTTGTGTTTCAAAACAGTGTAGAAAACTTGATTTAAACTTTTGTGCTTTTACATTTGGAAAACTAGAAAAGCTGAAATACTATTCTGAGCTACTAAACTCCTTAATAAAATAAAAATGATTGTATTTTAGTCATTGTAGAACATCTGCAGCCAACCATGTAATCTTAAGAGAGAAACACCAATTTTAAGGAATCTTTGTATTCCACAGGTATAGTCTTTTAATATTGTCATGCCTGAAGAAGGAGGAGGAGAAGGGCAGGGCTGGGGAGGTAGAGAAGTAAAGTTGCTATAATAATTCTTGTTTTCTCTCCCAAGGGGAAAATATGGAATGCTTAGTGTATATGTAATGTACTGCACTACAGTACATCCAATATAATACAGTTAATTCAAGAGTAATGCCTCTCTCCTCGTTCCTTTGATTGCTTTTTAATTTGCCTTTTCCTAAGTAATAAGTAGCTTATCTGGCTTTGTCTTTACAGTTTGATCTGTTTTTTTATTTGGCAGGTGGCAATTTGTACCGTACCGACGTCTCGCTCTTTGGAGAACCTACCGAGTTTGAGTATTTGCGAAAAGTGCTTTTTGAGTACATGATGGGTCGTGAGACTAAGGTATAAATCATGTCTGGTGATTTGGTGTGTGGTTTAATTTAAGAGGAAATATGTGCCCTTTTCAATATACATGTTAATGCGTGTTTACTATTAGCAGACCATACATGCTAATAGTAGGCAAGAGGTAATATTGTTATTGCTCTTAGTTTAAAGTGAATTGGCAGATCTTGCGTATATTTGTTACATTTATAAAATGTTAATATAAAAAATACTGTTGGATGATACTAAATGCTAAAAATCAAAATTTCATTAACTTGATATTTTGTGAGATATGTAGCTATTTTTATTTTCTACTTCAGATCTTAAAAGTTAGGAGAATAGATTTCATTTTCATGGAGGCCTCAGGATAGTGTGGATAGTATCGGAAATGCTCATGATTAAGAATGACTATGTAAGGATATTTAGAAACATTTTACTTCAGTCACTATATGTAAGAAAGTTGTTCTTGCACATATGGAATATTGGTCATTTAAACGTAACCACAATGTGTAAGTAAAAATGCTTGGCTAATTTGTTTTCTAGAATATTAAATTTATTATAAGGTCCTTGAGTGTAGAGTTTTGTTTTATTGTTATTTGCGTCCCTTGCAGTGTTTTAAAAAGACATTTGTATTGGACATTTAGCAAATACATTTTTAATTGAATTGAATGCATTTAGGGAAATTCATGAGCCTTTCTTCAAATTTTTTCATTTGAAGCAATTTCTGTTTCTGACATTGCTTCAGCTTTCTGCCTTCATGAACTTTTACATTACCCGTAGATGTTGGCCCAGAATGGGATAATGAGTTTTCTATACTTAGAAACACTCAGTATTTTAATTTATGGGTCTGTGGTGGTTACTGAGTGCTAAGCCAGGTCAGGGATTGATTTGGCAAATGTATTTGAAACATAAAAAGTAAGGGCATAATAAAAATCTCTTTAAAGAATATTATGAATTTATGGATTTTAAGTTAGCTGAACACCAGGAGTTACAGGGCTAGAAGCCATTCGAATCCCTGATCCTATAGAAATCTAATTTCATTGTATCGGAGAGTTCAAATTAAAGTAATATCTAGTGTGATCCTGAACATGCGTCATGGGAGGGATAAATTCACAGTAATTCAGGGCCTTTTCTTAAGGACTTTTTTTTTTTAATTTAAAGGATAGCTAAAACTAATTTCTCCTTATCTTTTAAAAACAAAGCTAATGAAACATGACTTTCTCTTATTATGCCTTTATTGGCGAGCAGCCTTTGTTTGAGGTGGGATAGGTAAAGTTCCCTCGTTATTGCAGGGAAGGAGGAAAGGCATATCTTTAAGAAAAATAGCCTCTCAGAACTTAAGCTGCTTTGGTTCATTCATGAATCTAAGGCTGTGATCTCAGGGTTATTGCTAAATAAATTATTTAGCCTTTTCTCAATCTGCAAAATGAAGAGGGTGTGACTGCCTCACCCTGTGTCTTGTGGAGGTTGCAAACGTGGGTGGGGTGAGGTCCCTGCAGAGTCTGAGTCTGGAAGAAAGGCCCAGCACAGCACGAGGTACGTTCTGGGGCGGTGCCAGTGCAGCTCAGTCTGAGCTTGTGCCTTCAGGGCTGTGCAGGTCCTCACTCTGCAGGCTGTGACCAGGGAGACAGCTGAAAGGGAGTTCTTGTGGCTCTGGCAGCCCCATCTACTACGTGCCTGGGAACCCGTGGTGAGGAGGCTCTGCTTGTCTTCAGCAGTCAGTGTTCTTTTCTGATTACTGAAAATGAGTAGTCTTTCATTCTGCCGTCACATTTTACAGGTAAATTGTGAAAATCGGTAGCAGATACTTAGTTTAATTTACTGCGGATTTATTGAGTACTTACTACATGTGGCCCTTTGTTTATCATCATAATGGACAGGAAGATGAAAATTGACACTACCTCTAACATTACAGTGTTTAAAATATAGTGAGAAAGTGGAGCTGTCCTCACTAAGCAGAGTACGACAGAATGAGTGTAGCAGGGGCTCTTAAGAGAGGCACAGGGGCCTCATGTTTACTTGAGGAGGGTCAGGGGCATCATGGAGAAGGAGGGGTGTATACAGGCCTTTAAAAAGGGGCTTGGCTTTTGATGGATGAGCTCAGACAGGAGGAAAGCCCAGACAGAAGGTCTGAGACAGGAAGTTGAGTGTGGGTTTTGGAATGACGAGTAGTCCCCTCCAACTAAAATGCTCATCTGTGAGGTGGAAGTGACTGCTTAGGGCTGCACAGAGTGCGGAGGGTCTGGAGTGTTTTCAGAGTTTTACCTGTAGGTTATTGAGAGGTAGCCCTGAACATTTTTGAGCAAGGGGTTGACAAGATCAGAGCTGTTTCTAGACATACCTTTTGTTGATTTGCCCAATTTGTATACATTAACAAAGAATTTGAAATGGAGACCCGGTTGTGGTTTTAGAATGAGCTGGAATGTACTGTGGCTTCTGTGATTTGATCACCATCTGCAGTTGTTTCTTGTCCAGCGGGATCTGTATGTCATCCCACCTGTCTTTCTTCATCGGCTTTTGCACACAGTGTTCCTTATTTTTTGAGGCAGAGGATTTGTTTTTCAGACCACATGTATGACATACATTCTTATAGTATGAAGTTAAGGAAGCTCCTCTTCTTTCTTCTGTCCTTGCAGTTTCTTTTTCTTGGGTTTTGATCCTCCATGTTATTACTGATACTGAAATTCAGCCTGTTCTCCTTTTCAGTATAAAGTATTTCTCATTCTAACCTTTATTGAACCCTCTCCCTAACGAATACCTGGCAGGAGAGGCCACTTCTCAACCAGGTTGCTCATTTGAACTTGTCCTCACTTCCCAGGGCCTGAGGATAGTGTATGTAGAGTAGACAGTCGGATTTCTTTCCCATGGTATGGCAAAGAGCCTGGGCTTCCCATAAAAGTGTTTTCTGGTAAGCCAGCAACGAGCTTTCATTCTTTACTGGCTGCATATTCAGCATCACTGATGAATGTAGAGGTGGGTTTCCCGTTTAACATTGTCTTCAAATGTGAATAGGCAAGTAGCCAGTTCTTTTTTTTTTTTTTTTTCTGCCAAGACATGCTCATACATACATGAATATGTGGTTTCATAGTGAAAATAAATGGACTTTTGGGTACTTTGAATTTGATAGCTTTTGAAATTAAAAGAAATGTTCCCTATAATTGTGAATCTCAGAATTTTAGATTTTTGGTACTACCTAAAAACAGTCTTCATAGATAGTATACTAGAAACCACTTTAAAATTCCAGGGAGCTATTAAAAAGAGTACTGAAATAGTTACTACTTCATAGTTCTCTTGCTGTTTGACGCCACATGACTGCTTGGTTTCTCGACTTGAGTTTAGCACAGAAGATTCTGTTCTATCTAGGCAATACTAAGATGAGAGTTTTTGTAAAATGCTATCGAATTCTCCTAGAACTAAGTTGTTTAAACAGTATTTTTTTAATCATCAAGTTGGCAGAGGCCAAGATAAAAGGAAGGAAGAGGTCTGAAACAAAAATCTTGCAAAAATCTTTATGGGGTTTTTGGTTGAGAAATATTAGTTGATATGTTAGTTGAAGTGAGTTTTAGAAATTTGTAAAGTCCCTTGCCTGGGCTTAGCGCATAATAGGAGTTTGAAAGCCATTAGTTCCTTTTCTTCCTGGAAATAATTACACTTTTTTTTCTAATGATGTGAGTTCCTAAAATTTTCGGTTAACTCTGTTATGTCGTCTTTTTCTCAGTGACCTTCTGCAGTCACCCCTCCCCCTCCAACACACACACACACAGTCTGGTGACTGTGAACAAAGCATGTTAGAGTCAGTTCTCTGGGTGAGCCTCCCATCCTCTGTAGTCCTCTCCTGCTACAGAGACTAGTACCGCTGGTCCTCTGGAAAGCACTGATGCCTGAATTTGTATGTAAGCACTAAACTTGTTATCCTACTCATTTCATAAGTGCTATCTTCTTTCCTCTCTGTCTCCCTCAAAACATCTCATCTTGATACAAAATAGGGAATTTCAACCTTTGAGGAGAATTTTCCACGAGCTTATGGGTGACAGTCTGACTTACGGTATATTTATTTAGATCTGCACAGTTTATGATCTTGTTTTGCAAGCCACCATGTGTAATGTTTTGATTCATCCTGTTTTCTACCAAACAAAGCATCTTGTGTTTATTTAAAATGTAATTTGTATTTTTATTAGGCTGATGTGCTGCATGTCTTAAAAAAATACCTATAAGCATGTTCATGTTCATGCAGTAGCCCGTGTTTATGAGATATATGATGTGATTTAGTTCAAGCTGAGCTTGGGAGTATCCAATTCTGATTATTTAGAGCATATGTTTTGGCAATACAATACTTACTGGATAGATTTCTGCAAATAAAAAGCCTTATAAAATGAATGAGTAACAAAGTTTTAAGTCTTACTAAGACAAAGGGCCAAGAGCATTAGAACTTTATATAGCTTCATGCTATTGTAAATGCATCTTCTTCAAGTAATATCAACCTAGACGTTGTGAGAGGTTCTTTCAAATTGAAATTCTAGTGCTGGCTGTCATTTCGTTGTCTAATACCTTCACATCATACTTCTTTGGTCGTGGCTTCCATTGAGAGCACTAAAGAATCCCACCAGCAGAACATGTCAGAATGGGTTGAGACCTCATCTGCTTCACTGTCTAGTGATGGCCTCTTGTCTTTCTTGTAGACCATGGCAAAGGTTATAACCACTGTATTGAAGTTTCCTGATGATCAGACTCAGAAAATTTTGGAAAGAGAAGATGCTCGGCTAATGGTAAGCTTTAAAAGTAAGCTATGGCTAGAAGATGACTTTATCTCATCTGTTTACATTCTGTCTCATTTACAAAGACTTTGAGTTGGCAAAAGAAATTTAAGTTTTAATTTTTATTGTACCATAGCCCGAAAAATAAGAGTGCAACTGCATTAAGAAAATTAAACAGAGGGCAAATCTGAATGGATGTCCTCAAGGAAAGAACAATCCTGTTTAATAATATATAAGCATTGACACCTATATATGCTGTATGGGATTCCCAGAACTTGGGCTCTTTATGGGAAGGATGGGAAAGGCATTTGTTCTGGTGCATCCAGTAGTAATTTTTTAAACCAAATTATATTATGATGTTAGGTGTTTTATAGATTACAATTCCTTGTTCTACTTCAGTTGTTTTCCAAATACAACAAGTCTTGAGTAAAAGAATTTATGCATTTTTGAGCTTTTTTTTTTTTTTTGACTTATTCCCTGGAAGGGAAATGTGGATAACTGAATTAGTAGAAACTTTTCTGTGAAGTCAGCTGTGATTGAAATGAAACAAACGCAAACTTCATAAATTCCGCAGAATTCCCCATTCCTAACTTCTTTTTGCCCTAGACCCGTAATTCAGTGAGAAGATCCTCTCTAAGCAGAGTGTGCAATTTGTGACTGCTTGGTGTCTGGCCCCTGGCTTTCTCTTTGTGCTTCCTTTTCCTCTCGCTAGTACCCGCAGCACTTCCACATCTCCTCCCCAATTCCTTTACCACGTCATGTTCCAGTACTGCTGTTCTTTTCACCTTTCTATTTAAAGCAAACGAAGATCTCCTCTTCACTGATGGGTTGGCCTGTGTCTGCGTATCTCCAGTAAGAAGGACCAAGTCACTAAGTAATTACCTCTCAGAGCACCCCATCTTACCTAGAGACTGTATTTCTTACAAAAATTCTGACTTATCTTGAGCCCACATCTCCCTTTGTGTTGCTGTCCCCTGTTTGTTCTGGTTCTAACCCACAGAACTCAACCAAAAACCTGGAGATGGCCTGGATGGAAGGCTTTTACCCTCCAGGCTCAATGCCCTCAGCACTTACCAGCCGTTCATGAAGTTCCTCTCCTCTGACCCACTGCCTATTCTGACCTCTTCCTGGCTTCCTTTAAGGTCATCCCAGCATTCCTGACTTTTGTCCCAACACTCTGTTGTATATTGTATTATTTACCTATTGTATATTTTCTGGGACAGTTGCAGTTATTTTGGTGAGCATTTAATTGCTTTTTGTAAAGCATCTCTCTCTGGTATCTCATGGTCTGAAAAATACTGTCATGCCTCTATAGTTAATACTGGTTGTAGACATTTTTGATGAAGAAGTGTGTCTCTTTAAGGATGCCCCTCATCAGTAGCAAGAATATTGTTTTAAATTATAACAAACATCTAATTCTGTAATCTGTAGTCATTCAGAGCAGTTTTCCTCTTCACTGAGTTAAACAGCTGTGTCTTTGTGAAAATAAAGATCTCCAGTGCAGGCTAGCCTGTTGACATGATTCTGTCATTATGGTCTAGTTTAAGGGAATATTTTTAAATGACATAAATAAAAAGCTTTTATTACCTTTGTTCATTTTCCCTGGCCTCTTTATTACCTTGATGTTGGGGTATGGCCAAACTCTCCTCTTACTTTTGGGCTACATTTGTCAGGATTTGAATGTAGTGTAGATTCATCCTAAGTCACAGCTTTGGCAAGTATGGTAGAAAATATTCCCCCTCACCCAGTACACACGTGCAGAGACTGGTCTGCCTCGAAGGACACTAAGTGAATTAATTACATGTAAACAGTGAACCATGTAAAAACCTTTTAAGGCAGACAGGGGCAATATGTGTTTCTTACAAAAAGTCTGACTTATCTTGAGCCCAAATCTCCCTTCCTGTTGTGGTCCCCAGTTTTCTTTCTTTTTTAGTTTAACCAAAAAGAAGTCTTTGGAAAACATTATATATTCTTTATTCCTGAATAAAATATTCATTCTAGATAGGGATGAAACAGTGAATGACCCTTCCTGAAATAATCCTCCCTTATCCCAGAGGCTGACCTGCCCAGAAAGAAAGTCCTACTCTTTCCTCTACTGTTTTAAGCAAAGTCTCATCCATCGTTATCTTTTACTTGATGAATGAGTTGTCAACAGTCACCTACTCTTTTACTGCTTATGGCGAATACTGGAAGATTGAAGACATGGAAGATACGGTTACTGATCTTGTAGAACCTTTAATTTTAGGGGGAAGAGAGAGCAACCATTCATTTGTACATGCATAAGAGATGTGGCCAAGTAATATAATTCAAATAATTAAAACAGATGCTTAGGAAATATGAAATGAGTTATAGTGAGCTCAAAATGAGGGAGGTCCCCAAAGATAACTTTTATCAATCTGAGTCTCCTTTTGTCAGTATAAAGAGATTTTTGGCACTTAATAGGGTGACTCATGATTGTTTCATTATTTGATGGAAAATTAGGATTACTGTTGATTGAGAAGGTTGAAGCAGGAGTCACATTTGCCTTAAGATAGCTGTCATTCATAAAATGAGCAATAAGAATCACTGTCTTTGAACAAGGCTTTCAAAGAAATTACGACTTATTTCATATCCCAGTGAGCTGTGGCTGATTAGAGCAAAACGCTGCTAAGAATAGTGACTTCCCTTTTTCTATAAAAGTGTCCAATAGAAAGACACATAAATGCATAGAAAACAAAGGCTCTTTAGGAGTTTATTAAATAATCATTTAAAAACTATTCAGTCACTTAGCTTTAAATGTGTGTTCCAGATGGACTGTTTCTGTAATTTGTTGTAACTGTGCAGCTACAGTTTTCCCCTCTATTCAAATCAACAGCAGTGAATTTTTTTTATTTTACGTTTTATTTTAGGTTTTAGGGGTTGCAAAGCTGGTAAAAAAAGTAAACTGAACAACCCCCGATGCATTGCAGAGCTCTATCCCCTGTATTTGGGATGCTTGACAGAGAGTGTGGATTGTAGTTTGTGCTGACAGTGTGCAGCCCACATCAGTGTTTGCATTATTTAGCAGGTATTAGAGGAGGAATCCATTCTAAAAACTTTGCTTTATGACCCTAATGATTTTGTATTTGCTTTGTGGCATTGATCAGAAACTTTCCATGACTGCTGGTAAGGTATTTTTCAGTTTATCCCTTTGTTGCTCAATCTCCCCTCCCCTCAGGGAGTTTTATACTCTTTATTTGAAAAAAAAAAAAAAAACACAAAAAAACTAAAAACCCATTACAGAATACAACAGTTATATTTAATAAGTGGTTTCAGAGTTTAAACTAATTTTAAGAATATATTTTGTAGATAAGAAACCGTTGTTAAGTAAGATAAAATTATAGGGCATAATGAAAGTCTGGTTTATAGGAGGGTCACGATGTGTAGAGAAGTCCTTCATTTGACAAGTCTCAGAGCCTCTGTTTCTTCACAGAACTAACATTATCTTGTTAGGACTGCTGTGGAATCAAAGTACATACAGTGCCTGCACCGGGCTTTGTGCTAATGACTACCATGTAGAAATATGTCTTCCCTAGAAAATGAGGCTTGGAAAGGTAAACTAATAATGTGTGTAAGATAAATCATGGAGACCTCGGTGTAGCACTCAAGTCGTTTTGTAGGAATGATGCCAGCTCACAGAATGTCCCATCTCCAGTTTCAGCACCTCAGAGTGCCAGCCACGTGTCGCTTGGCTGTGGTGAGAGCTCTTAACAGCTCAGCCCCTGGGTAACTCTGAGCAAACCCTTTTCATGTTTCTGGCCGTTACTGGTAAAACAAGTGTGTTGGATTATTCTATCCCTAAGGTTTCTTTTCCTCTAAAGTATTAAGTTGGTTGTAAATTTTAAAGTTTTAGATTTGTTTCACGTGGGAAAAAACTTGTCTCACGTAACTGGGCAGAAGCTAAAGAATGTGCACATTTAATATGCATATACCTCTGTCTTCCCTAGAGCAGCCCTTTTCCTCCTTTCAGTTTTTAGCTTATTGTGTCTGATACTTTGTTTTGTGATGGTCTAGGTAGTTTAGATGGCTAGTAGATGGGATATTTGAGGAGCAGGGTGGAAGCGAGAGTGAATACAGAAGTCATTGGCTTGTTTTTTGCTGAGCCAGACTGCCCTAGAAGTACACCATCAGACCTTTTTTTTTTTTCTTAAAGGAGAGTATTATTTATTTAGAATAATTTCAGTAAGAAAGTTTATCTTAATTGGGTGCTAAATCATCTCTTGGAATTGACAGGTTCTTTTGTTATACAGAAGTCTTAATTTTTAAAAAAGTATTTCTAGGAATACACTTTTCCCTTTAGCGTGCTAGCAAACTTAATGACACGTTCAACCTAAATGACTATTTTCCTGATGACTCCATTAAAAGAAATTTTTCTTTTCTGATGAAAAAGATTTGGCTCGTTTTCATTTCCCATCCACTCTAGTCATTTTTAAAGATTGATCTTCTGTTGGTGATTTTGCTTTGCTTTTATGCTGATCCTTTGTGTTGTGTCAAGTTCTTGATCAGTCCTTATTCTGGACCAGTCTTGTACTTAAGATAATGTTTCTCACTTCTCTCCCTTTGGTTGGGGTCTTTTAAATCTCCTCCAAATTAATAAAATCATCAGAACTTTTCAGCATTGTTACGTACAAAGTTCTCCATTCCAGTGGAGGTTGGCCTTTCCCTTTTTGCATGGGCTCAGTAGGTGTGGGCAAGGTGGATTCAAGAAACAAATGCAAATAAAACTGATGCATAATGAAAAATACTGCACACAAAAAATACGTGTTAGTTATCTTTAAAGTGGTTTTGCCTCTTGATTTTGTAAGAATTACGTAATATGTGATCATTGCAAAAAAACATCACAAACAGTTTAGAAACATGTTACATGGAAAGGGAGACCTTCATGATGTTCAGCCTCCCAGCTGTTTCCACCATGCCGAGATCACGTCTGCTGATAGTGTGGTGAAGGTTCCCAGGTGTTCTAAGCTTATAATTATATACTTATAATTATTCTTTTATCACGTAAGTACTTTGTTTTATGAAAATGAGAGTATGCAACAACTTGCGTTTTTCATTTAATATATTTTTATATTGTTCCACCTCATTACAAATTGATTTACCTTATTTTTAATGGTTGATTATATGATCATATGAATGTCCTACAGTTTAGTTTATCAGTTTCCCACGCATGGAGACTTAGATTATTTCAGTTTTTCAATCCTTAACAAACATAGACACAGGAACATACATATATTTTGCATACTTCTGCAAGTTTTCCAATAGGATATTAGCCATATTGTGTGTGTGTATTGCAAATACTATTTTCTAATTTGTCTTTTGATTTTGCTGCTGCTTACTAACTGCACGTTAAATTAAAAGATAAATAAAATGATGCTTCTGAGGTTGGTCACACTATCTAAGAATGGACTCAGATGTTATAAACAACCCCTGTTTTTGCTGATGCTGTTTTAAAGCAAACCAGGAAGCTAATTAGTAATCTTGGATTGTGACCATGTTAAGTAGGGTATAGAATTTATTTAAGAAGTTTGCTACAGTAAGAACTGTGTTTACAGAGATTGGGTCCCTTTGAATAGAAACTTTGGTTTGGGTCATCTTTCCTGAAACCATCGCTGATATACTGTTGGGTTACAGGAGAGTTATTTACTGATTAAATTGACATATTTTAGGAATGATAATTCAACATATAGACATACTGTATTCACATTCAGCAACATTCCTCCCAGAACTTTTGATGGTAAATTAAGATTATATAAATCAAATTTTAAAGTGTACTTTAGTGGAATTATGAAAGAAGTCCTTTTACAAACCAAATAACCACAACCTAATTAATTCTAGCATATAGATAATGTACTTACAATGTGAAGTACATCTATAATTGTGTTGTTTAAGTTTTTGAATTTAAGTTCTAAGTAAAATCTCTGCCACGTAGTGTTTTATTTCCTCAGGATGGGAGGGAGCTGTTACAGTTTCCTTAGCCTATACTTTCTTGATTTGGGGAGATGTAAGAAAAATTTAAGTACATTCTGTTTAAGCCTTTGAAGTTCTATACACATATAATCTCTGTGTTAAGTCTTAAAACTAACCCAATAAGCTTTTTTTCTTCCTGGCTTTGTAGTATACTTCACCTCGCAGTGGTATCTTCTGAGTAAACCATCAGTCTGTGCTTAGTTAGCATGTGGTGAGTGAAGAATAATGTTTTGTGTCTTTTGTGCAAAAATCAAATGTATTGCATGATACTAACCATTTTGCTGGAATTCTTTTGCTTTTTTGTTTAATGAAAATATGATTATGCTATGGGTCAATATAGGGATTTCTATTAATTTTGCTTTATTGATTAAGAATATATAGATTAATAATCAGTACCACCAGTAAATATTACATAATTCTAGGAACTTTTAGTTCTTTAAGTAGTAGTTGAACGTTTCAAGATTGCTCTTTGAAATTTTATTAAAGAATCCCCCCAAAATTTTTATGTTTATCCCTTTTTGCTTTTTCTTTCTGAAGAATGGTCTTTGAAGTTAATAAAGATTGAGAGCGAGAAATGAAAAATCATTTTCTAGGTTACAGTGATGTATTTCATGAAACCAGCATGTAAAATACTGCAAAAAGTCTGCTTAGAGTCAAGGCTAGTCTGAAATAATGAACGCTAGCAAAGTTGACTTTAAATAAATGCACTTTTATTACTTCCTAGCATCATACAATAACACATTTGTCCCTAGGAGATCTTTAGGCAGCCTGCTTTAATTGAGAGTGGCCGTTTCTACTTGACATATTATGACAATGAAGTGGAGACATCCAAAGTGTTTGAACACGTTTAAACACCCCTCCCATCACCTCACATATTATCCATGCTATAAGCATGACTCAGCACCCCCTAAAAATTTAGGGTGCATCTTTACCTCAAACTTTGCTAGAATTTTCACAAATAACAAGTAAGCTGGATCACAGTCAGTAAGGCTTAATTATAATTAAAATAAAGATTCTATGATTATTAATTCAGCTAATAGTCAACTAACAGTATCAAGGTTTAAAATGGTAATATATGCATTTTTTAACCTTTTAAAAATATCCTTTCTGCCTACATTTAGTGTCATTTTTATTTCTAATATATGTTAGTTAACTTGCCTTAGTGATTATCTGAAACTATCATTAGTCATATAAATCCATGTCTAACCCAATAAGTCTTAACATTTATCTTTCATATTATAAATACTACATCATGCTTGCTAATATATTATTATATTTAAATAGTATCATTTGAAAGGTGTACTATGTAGCGTTTCTATTGATTGATTGTCTCCTCAACTTTTAGTTTGAAGAATTTCAAACAAGATTGGTAAAAATAGTACCATAAACACCCATATACTGTTCACCTATATTCACCAGTTATTAGCATTTTGCCAAATTTTCTCTGTTGCTCTCACTCTTGCTTTCTCTCCATACACAGTGTTCCCTTCTATGACACTAGACAGTTGCTTGCAAACATAAACTAAATATTTCAGCAAGTATATTTAAGAACAAGGGCATTTTCCTACATATTCACAATACAGTTACCACTCTCAGGAAATTTCATATAAATACAATACTGTTATCTAATAAATAGTGAATATTCACATTTCCCCAGATTTCCAAATAACGTTTTTCATACTTTTTTAAAGTCCAGGATCTATTCAGAGATTGCACATTGCATTTTGTTGTCATGTTCTTCTAGTCTCTTTTAAACTAGAAAACTTCTCCCCGCCTGTTTTTTGTCTCTTGTGACATTGACATTGTGCAGCGTTGCTGAATCATGCATGAATTTCTTCTCCCCCAACAGCACAAGCTAAGGTTTCAAAATAATAACTGACAAAGGGATTTACATATCACAGAGATCTTTTTCTTCTCTAGGTTTCTAAGACTAGCATGATATTGAGCGAGTTTGTAAATAATAAACTACTGGAAGTACATCATCAGTAGTGGATTACATTATCCATGTACAAGTTAAGATTTTAAAACTTTTTCTCTTTACTAAAATGCATATGAAAAGTTCATCTCTATTACTTAATCTTATTTGGTAGTTTATTTTTATGCATTTTTAACCTCATACTACTAGCTTTTAGCAGCTTAAACAGACCTTATTAGGAAAGTTTGGCATCATGTCTCAGAGTATTTTAAATTTTCTAAAATTGTTTGTTAATTTCAGATGAGGCATAACTTTTTCACACCAAAATGCTGTTGTCCTTTGCTGCCAAGCGTAGCATCCTGGGAGGACTGCAATACGTAGAAAAAGCAACACTTTAGGGAAAAGGGAGGAACCTCTTCTGCCCTTGAATCCAGGCTGCATCCTTGTGAGATTCTGACATGTCAGCACGTTTACTCCTGGCTTTTTCTCATTATGACCTGTTAGCATTCAGTACCTGGTGAAAGGTTGTAGTTACAGATTTCAGTTAAAAATACTGCTTTATAGGATTGCTGATTACAAGTCAGATCTTCCCAAGAACAGTAATTTTTAGAAGAGTCCTTTAAGATTTAATATTTAGAACATTTCTGCTTTAGTCCTGAGATCAGAGAATATACTTTTGATATAATTTTATTTTAACTTGAAAAAACAAATCTCCCAAAAAGGTACCTTCAAAAGTTTTGTTTTTGTTTTTTCCCTTTCTCTCTTTATCTTCTTTTCCTTTTTCTTTTCTAGTCATGGCTCCGATCTTCATCCTGAAGGAATGGGAAGATTGGTGTGGGGCAAGCCCAGAAAACTGCACATTTGCTGTTCTTAGAGAACGAAGCTGTTATTCAGGCCCCACATGTAGCCAAAAGACCAAGAGAAACCTGACCTTGGCCCACAGAATGATTGCAGGCTGCCTTTAAAAGAGATTGTATCAGTAGAGAAATGGTGATAGTTTTTTTTTTTTTTCCCTTCTTTTTCCTTCAGTTTTTTTGTTGGGAAGAGTTTTGTGTTTAAAAGATATTTTGAATAACTTAATCTGATTTATGGGCTCACTTAATGTTCTTTTCTTCCATTCTTTTTGTCCCTGTTTTTAAAGAACTGCTTGCCTTTCCTATTTATTTTTAGGGTGATTTTTTTTTTCTTAAAAAGACTTGTGCAATACATTTTGAGGTGAAATGTAGTGGATTTTTTTCTGATAAATTAGAGCATTTAATTGACGGTTTTATCCAGATTGATTTGTTGAATATTTGCTAAAGACTAGTAAGCTATGACTTAATGATAAATCCAAATGGCAGTACCTCATTGTTTACTTAGCTTTTGTACTTATATTTTTCAGAGGAAAAAATACTACTGTAAATTGTAAATAGTCAATACATAATTGTATTGTACGGAAATCTGTGACTGTTGGCAGTGTCATCTCGGAAGAACAGATAAATAAAGTTTATTTACTATATAAAATTTGCTTATTGTGTTTTTTCTTAGGTTGAAATCTATTCAGAAGTTAAGAATTTATGTTCTTCTGGGTGAAAACAATGAGGAGCTGTTTGTCAAGAGAGCTGAATGCTCAGCAGTTAGAAGGATTTTTTTATGTTCAAAATGAGCATGACCGAGTTAGAAGAAAGATGGAAACAGGAAACGCTTCATGCTGTGTGTTTTAGGATTCTGCCAGTTTGGGGATGCCTCTTGTCTCGGGAGTAGATCAGACTTTGATTCTGTTGAAACTTAGACATTTCTGGACACCAGGATATGGGAACTAAAAGAGAAAATGATACAGAACCCCCACCAAGAACTCACCATGATTATTACTTCAGTGCTTTTAATCATGGAGTATTTTTCTAATGTGTGAATGGATATGTGTGTGTATGTGCACACGCATGTATATTTGTTTATAATGAGGCCTATTAAAATTCCTATGAAATTATTTTTAATTGCTGCATAATATTTTATCCTTGATATGCCCTCATTTAACCCTGTTTTCTCTACTGTTAATCATTTAGGTTGTGTGTAATTCTTCACTTCCCTTCAGTCCTCCATGACGATTGTATTGTCCATATTTGAAAGAACAAACTGGAAGCAACCTGTCTTTCCCTCAACAGCCTTTGGTTGCCAAACACGGGCATGTTTCAAGTTACTGTGCGCCAGCTTTGTCTGGCACCTTTCCCCCAACATTCTGAGGACAGGACTCAAGGATGAACATTCGGAGTCAGTACATGCTTAAACACTACATTTCCGAACTGGGCTTCACCCAGATGTGCAGTGTCAGAGACGAATTGTAGTAACGATGCCTGAAGCATCCTCTCTGGGGGGTGCAGGTGGGGGTGTGGACAAGGCAGCAGCGGCATTCCTTCCATCCCCAGGCCATTGTTTCTGCAGTAATAACAGTTTCCTTGGGCCTTAATTCGGGATCCTCTTTAGTCGGGTTTTGTTGTTCTTTCTAGGGACGTCCATACACCAAACGTGAATGTATGACACTTAGTAAACAATACAGCCCTTTAAAATTTTACTCAGATTAAATGTGCTCAACTACAAGTATGGAGGGATGGGTATCTCTCTCATACTTTTCCAACTGCTTAGTCCCCTGCTTCAGGAAGGTTGCCCCTTGATTACCTCACACCCAGGTAAGGCTGCTCTCCCCTTTCAAAGGGGGAATGTCTAATATGTTTCCCTGTCTGTCCCTCTTTCTCTTCTACTGCTGTAGGTTGCGGGTGGGTAGGACAGATAATTTGTCTTTTTCATTCACAGGTTTACAGGAAAATTTAGCTCAAGATTCGGTGTGGATCGTGAGATCCTGGGCATAACGTCTGATGCTATGGGTTGGGTAAGACTTTTGGGAAGTCTTTGAGATGAATGTCTTTTCCAGGCAACTAGGAAGGAAATGAGTATTTATGGCCCAGTGAGCAGACTGTGGTAGGCTGGGTTATTGTTTCCAGTTCTTCTCTCCCTCCGTGTATTTGGATTATGCATCCACATACTTCGTTATCTGACTTTGCGGTTCCCACTATAGAGAGGGTGGAGTCCATTTCTCCACTAACATTGAGTTTACCTGTGTAACTTTAGTCAATGAGTTTTGAGTGGACATGACCTCTGGCACATGTGAGCAGCAGTTTTAAGAGCCCTTGCATAGTTCAGCCATTGCTCTTTTATCTCTGCCATGAGGTTAAGATACGGATTCTCCCTTAGCTTGGGCCCTGGGATAATGAAGACGGGCTGACTACACATGTGACAAGAGGGAGAAATAAATAGTTATTATTAGAGGATCATTTGTTACTGTAGTATAACCTAGTGAAAACTAATACATTGTGCAAAAAAAAAAAGTTGCAGGATAATATGATTGTCTTTAGTTTCTACAAGTTTGACTATGGTGTGTCTTGGTGTGGATTTCTTTAGGTTTATCCTGGTTAGGGTTTGCCCAGCTTCTTGAATCCACAAGTTTATGACTTGCCAAATTTGGGAAGTTTTCTCTGAGTATTTTCTCAGCTCTTCCCTTTCCCTCCTCTCCCTGGACTCCAGTGACATGTTCAGTCCTTTGTTGTAGTCCCACAAGTCCCTAAGGCTCTGTTCTATTTTTTTTTTCCCATCCTGTTTTCTCTCTTCTTCAGATTGAGTAATTTCTTTTGTTCTGTTTTCAACTTCACTGACTTTCCTAAGTTTTCTCCATTCTGCTATTGAACCCATCCATTGGGTTTTTAATTTCAGTCATTATACTTCTCAGTTCTAAAACCCCCACTTGGGTCTTTATATCTTCCATTTCTTTGCAGAGATGTTCTGTTTCTTTGCTGAGGCTCTGTTTTCTCATTTGTTTCAAGCATGTTTATAATGGCTCATTGAAGCATATGTATGGTGGCTGCTTTAAAATCTTTGTCAGCTAAAGGATGGGATGGAAGTCCAGATTCTCCACTAGGCCTTCACTGACGCCGAAGGTGGGGAGGGTCTCCTCATCCCTGCTGGGTGGAGGTGCAGAGTTACAGTGCCCCACTAGGCCTCTGCTGACACCATGGCAGGGTGACCTCTTTACCTTTGGGTAGTAGTGAAAGTCGAGTCTTTTCTAGGTCTCCTCCTCTTCTTCCACCACAGCAGGAAGGCGGAGGGGACCTAGTTGCTGCTGGTGGGGTGGAAGTCCAGGCTTCCCATCTGGTCCCCACTGACACCATGGGGACGAGTGGGATGGGGTGATCTCATTGCCACCCACCAGGGATGAAAGTCCCTGCTGCTGCTCAGCCTGCTCTGACATCACCCTGGCATGAGTTTGGGTGCCTCCTTACCGCCTGGCGGATGTCAGAGGTCTAGGCTCCCCCTGGGCATTTGCTGGCAGCGGTGGGAGGGAGAGTCACATTGTTTTTTGCTGGAGTGTTTTTTTTTTTTGGTGTTTGGCTGGAGTAGAGGGGTGGTTGTCTAAAAGCTTTCTATCTTGCCAGGCTGCCCCTTCCCTAGTCCTTTGCTGGAGCATTCATCATCTCCAGTGTCTTCAGCTCCCAGGCTGCCATATGCAAGGCAGAGAAGAACCTCGGGGATTCACAGCATGTCTTTCCTCAGGTCTCAGGCTCCCTAGCCAGTCTGCCTCCTCCTCTCCACCTTTCACAGTCTTACATTTGTTTTATCTGCAGTGTCCAGGATTTTCAGTTGTACTTAGTGGGAGGAGCAGGGAGACGGATGTCTACTCCGTCCTCCCAGAAGCAGGTCTCCTATACCATGTGATTGTACTTCTGTGTTCACGTATGTATTCATTATGTATATTATTGATTTAAGGAATTCTACGTACAGTTACAGATACACATACTTTTAATAAATGTATGCATATATAAACTAGAGGGATATACTGTTAGTTCACAGTAGTGGTAATAACTGGTCTTCCCTGGTCACCTCCATCCAATCTCTATTTCCTCATCCTTCTTTAGTTTTTTTCATGGTATCGAGTATTGCCTGCCCTCAGTAAAAACTGTTGTTTTCTTTGTACTAGAATGAAAACCAGGAGGCCAGGCACATTATCCTTGTCCACTGTTAAATCCTCATGACCTAGAATTTGGAGTTAAGCACTCAGTAAGCATGTGTTGAATAAATGAATGATGGATGAACGAGTAAATTAAGAAAGAAGATAAAATGTACCAGTACTTTCTCTGCAATTAAAAAAAAAATGTTAAGACTATGAAAATGTTTAAAGACCTCTTTCTCTCTTGAGAAGGCATATGGGAGTGTGGGGGAGCAAGGGGAACACAATTATGGGCAGAATCTGGACTTTTATAAGTCAATTAGTTACATATATTAATATTTTAAGGAACCAGTTACTTGTAACACACCCCACAGCTGATCGGGACCCAGCAGTGGAAATGAGCACAGCTGGAAAGAATCCCTTCCCTGTTTTCATTCCTACTTTCCTAGATATGTATTTCCTTTGGGATTGAGCCAGGTTGGGATTTGAAGATTAGTTTAAGCCCAGGGAGAGTCTGTCCTTTAAAAAGCTTAAGTTTCCCTGATGTCCTGGGGAAGCAACATTGCATGCTGGCTAAGAGTGCATGCTCTGGGGCCAGGCTGCCAGGGTTCGAGTCCTGGCTTGGCTATTTACTCACTGGGCAAGGAATCTAACCTGTAAGTCTCAGTTTCCTCATCTATAAAATGGGAATAATAATAGCATCTGCGTCTAAGGGTGGTTGTAGATCAAAGTCATACTTATAAAATGCTGAGAATGGTGTCTGAAACATGTAAGAGCTGAAAAAACATTGGCTATTGCCAGTCTCTTGTTAATAGCGTAGGAGACTGAAATTATCAACTATTAGCCTGCAAGAGCACCAGGTAAAGGTACAAGTTGAACAGAACTGAAGTCACATGCTCTTGTCCACAAAAACAGGCACAATGCTAATGACTGTGGTCACCACTGCCTGGAACCAACCCCCACCAATGGCAGGAAGACCGTGAAGAGTACAGCCTGAGCCAGAACACGTGCCCCTCTGCTGCTGGAAGTGGGCGCAGAGGGAGACTCAGAAGAGACGGGCAGAGACCTCTCTGGGTGCTGGCCTGGAGTGGAGTGCAGGGCAAGCCCTCCTTTAACCTTGGCTCTGTGTCTGTCGAAGACTCAGGAGTTCTTGGGCCTGCAAACCAGCATTGCCGTCAGAGGGTCTATTCGTCCTGGAAGTGACCACCTCCTGGGATAGTCAGGGCCTTGCCACCTCTTTCCCAAGTCTTCAAGGTGACCAGTTGCTCAGGAATCCCAGTATTCAGTGAGAACAGCACCCTCACCTTCTCCCTGCCTTTGCCAGCCTTACCCACATCTGCAGCCGCAGCCACGGGTCTAACCTTCCCTCTTATGTCGACTCTGCTCGGTGTCGCACTTGCCCTTCTGTCCTGAGCCTTGATGCTGTTATCTCAAGACTAACCAGGGGCCCTTGATTATCACTCGTGACCACGCCCTGGACCTGACCCCAGCTGACCTGAGAATCAAGCTGTGTGGTCGGACCTGGTCCCTGGATCCTGCCCCATCACAGGCCCGGAAGGCTCCTGGGGAGGAAATGAACTGATTCCTGGCACTGGCCTGTACGCTTAGAAAATGAACTGAAGTGCATACAGAACCGCCCACCCCCACCATGGCTGGATCAGAGGGGAGGCTGGGTGGATGTGTAAGGACTCCAGACAGCAGCTGTGTCTGCTGCAAGGTTTCAGACCCCTGTGAGGTGGGGACTTAGACCTGAACTTCCTGCGTAAACCCGGGAGCCCCTGGAGACTACCTGCTTATTACATCAGAAGTAGAAGAACTCTGCTCTCTGACCTGGGAAAGCGGAGCTGGACTTGCCCAGGAGATGGAGTAGGAGAAGCCTTGCCCTTGGGCGATCCAAGGCTGAGCCTGTGCATGGTGAGCACATGATGTTCAGATTCCCGCTGCCTGAGTGATGCAGGAACAGAGCCAGGCGGGAACCCCAAGGGAGTGAAGGGACGTGAACGGTACTCTGGGGTGTTCCCCACGGAAGCCCAGCACTAGCAAGCAAGATGCAGCCCTGCAGGGATGCCTTGCTGTCCAGGCTGCTTGCTGGACATCCCCAGAGTCACCCACTGATGACATTCTGGAAGGACCCCAGGACACGAGAAGAAGTATCCCTGAGAGGCAGTGGCAGCAGACACATGAATAGAAAACAGCCTGGACAGGACTTTAATACAGGTGCTCAGGTAAGACACAGTGGCTGTGGGAGCAAAGAGAGGAACACCTACCTGACCTGAGTCTGCAGAGGAGGAGGAGGAGGGAGCTTGTGAGTCTGGGGGTGCCTCCAAGGCAGAAGGACCTCAGAAGCACAGAGATCAGGAGCAGAGAGTGCATGTGGAAACCATGTGAGAGTGGGTGCGAGGAAGGTGTGTGGCAGGCGAGGCCGAGTGATAGAGGCCAGATAGTCCTCACCGGTTTCTTAGATTTCATCCTCAGCTGGAACAAGACAGAACTTCAAGATAGTCTTAGATGTTCTCAGCTCAAAGCATTTTCTCCCGTTCCTTGAAAGTTCAGGGCCAGTTTTGCTTCCAGGAATCCTGCAGCTTTTGCCAGGGTGGCCTCTGAGAAAGGGAACGCATGTGCAGTTCCATTGCCCCAGCCCCATGCGGTGCAGAGGCATCTGGGCCTCTCGTGGCCGGGGGCTGTCTGAAGTCAAGTTTGTTTATTGGAGCCACATGCACCCCATTGCTTGCTCTCTGGGCTCAGGACAATGAAGTTGCATCCAGCTGACCTTTGTCACCAAGGTCCACAGTCTAAACAGCTCCTCAAGTAAGAATTTAGACCAAACACCAGGCCCCTGGGCCCACCACTCAGCTCTTACTGGGATCCACTTGTGGGTTTTACTCTTAAGATAGGATGTCTGTCCCTTTTCCAGCTGAAGGTATGAGTCCCTGCAGCCAGGCCAACTGAGTGATTGGAGAAGGACCTAAAGGGAAGAAGATTCTGGTCTGTGCCTTTGAAGAGCACATGCCTCTCTCCTCTCCCCCGTTTTATAGACTGTGGCTGATGGCCTAGAAGCAGGGCCAGCCCCAGCCTCACCTCCACCCCCTGAATTTTCCCAGCATCTCATAGGGGGTTTCATGAGTGGGCTCACGCCCAGGCTCTGCTGCTGGGGTTGGGGGGTGGGTGGTGATTCAGGTGAATCTCTGAAACTGGGCTTTTGCCCAGGGAGAAAACTTGGGGGAACTTGGCTCAGCTGCCTGTCATTCTTTTATCCTTCCAGAAAGTTGGCTAGTCATGTTCTCATGGTGAAGGTGAGATAGGCTGGACCTGGACCTTCTACAGGAGTGCTTGCATTAGCACCCAGATAAATGTCTCCCCAGCAACAAAATACAAAGAAGCCATAAGGGACTAAAAACGGCACACATGCGCAGTTGGAGCAAGTTACGAACAATGTTACAAAAAGGCTACAAACCAAGTGCCACTTCTGAGGGGCGGGGAGCAAAAGCAGGGAACCGCGCAAGCGCGCACAATCCCTGCGCGCCAAGGGGGCGGGCGGACCACCTCAGCCACTCCGCCTGCCACCAGCCCCACCAGTCCGCCCCTACCTTCACCCCATTTAAGGAGTCAGCCCGGCCTCGTGAGCAGGAGCACTTGTTAACTTGTTTTCACTCCCTTGTGCTGCGGCTCGAGTCCCAGTAAAACCTCGCCTGAATTCCTCGTCTGGCTTCTGAACCGGTTTCTGCTGATGAAGGAGTCCCAGGACCCCGGATGGTAACAAAGGTAAGACGAAAGAGCAAACATCCAAATAGTTCTCAACCCAGGACGCCACAGCCGCCACCAGTCAGTTGAGTTCACACACGACCTCAAACCTATCACACCGCGACTGTAAGTTTCCCCGAAGGGGGGGTCCCTTCAGGGGACCCTGAGGGGCAGGGGCAGGGCAAAACCACGCGTCTCTGCGCCTCCTCTCCGCTTAGAGCTGCTCCACTGTTATTTGTGTTACCTACTGAGGTTCTACACGAGGTTTTTGCTTGAAAACGATAATGCCATCGAAAGGCTTTTCACTTTGGCCACCTGGAAGCTTGGTGCCGAATTTAGGTCCCAAGTTAAAAAATTCTTAAAACCAGAATGGCCCAAGGAGCTTTTAAAATACAGATGCCAAGGCTTGCACTGCAGAGATTCTGTTGCTCTCTGAGCCACTGGGCTGTCCCCGATGGCTTGATTGTTTCTATTCTCTTTCTTTATCCTGGACTTACCTTCTGATTCTGATATATGTCTCCTCAGGCACCGATTGTTCTTTCGTACAGTACAGTTAATTATTCCTAGGTCCAAACTGGCAGTGAGGAGGGAGCTGCAGCCAGGGCCAGGGAGGGCAGTGGGAGGCCTCTGGCCAGTCTAGGGACCCAGCCCGGAGAGGGGACAAATCTGCAGCAGGGGAAAGTGTAGAGGCACCGGGTCCTCCAGATTGGTGGATTTGAGAATATAGGTGTCTTGCCCAGTGATCAGCCCTGGAAAAGGCCTAATCCGGGGCTGGGGGCTGGGCCTGAGGGTCAGAAGCCCTGGGCTCTCAGAGGAGCAGGGCTCAGGCCTGGAAGGAGCCACAGCCCACCACGTCCCCTGCAGCAGCTGAACACCTGCTTACACAGGCTGGACACTGAGATCTTCCCCCTGTCGGGCACCCCTAAATTTAGGTGGGAAAACCGAGGCTCCCAGAGCTTAAGTCAATACTCAGGCTTGGCCAAAAATTGTTTAGAAGGACAGGACTGTTCTCTGGGATGACTTTGAATTCTGAATTGAATGTAAATGTTGACACGAGAAAAATCCGTGGTGCTGACGTTTTGGGGTTATTTGTATTTTGAAGATAGTTGGCATGTTAAATGATTAGGCTTCATTATGATTCATTTCAATTGAAGAATTGATTTAGATTTGTGATTTTTAAGCTGAAACTTTATTACATTTATAAACAATATTGGCATATTTAAGATAACTTCAGATACATGTCATCTATAAGTTTTATTGGTTGGATTTATCAACTTTGATTAAATGAGGAATTCCTTAAGTACTTGGAAGAATTTTGGAGCCAGGTGAATACAGGAAATGCTTATAAAGGAAATCCAGTGTGATAAATTCATTAATGTAGCAAATTCAAATACAAAAGGAATTTAATGAAGTTATAAAAACCTGAAAATAATTGCTTAAAATTTGGTAGATTTGTAATTAGAATCAAATTAAAAAGCTGAACTTAAATAAGGTGCTACATTTGTGATGTTAATAAATTCAATATTAATTTTTTAAACAAATAGTCTTCTCATGAAAGCTTCTCTTAAATCTCTCTGGAGGTACTAATTAGAATTTTAAAACTTTTTTTTTCCCCTTTATCCTACAGCTGTATTTTCTCTGGGGCTACTTACTCTGTTTGTGAAAGTTTTTCTTTATGTTTATTGGGGTTTCTGGTGTCTGACAGTCCTTGAATGACAAGGTAGATCGCCCTCTTGGCTGGAATGAGTTTCCCTTTGAGTTTGTCTAGATTTGTTTGCCAGGTGTGTCCCTGAAAGAAAGGGCCACTTCTGTGTCCCTTGGAAGTGGGCTGGGCTGGTGGCTCTCCCTTAGATCCTCTCTCTCCCTGCCTCCCTCTGCCTCTTCTCCCTCCTCCTCTCCTTCTTTCTGCCCTTACAAGAGTATTTGCCTTCTCCTCCTTTATACACCCTAATACTAGATTTGCCTCAGCGCCCCCCTGAGAGCTCACACCTCCACTTTAAGAGGGAAGACTCTGGAGAAGGAGGAGGAGGAACTCTGGACACACTGGCTTGGCTAAGCCCTCCCCAGGGTGTAGGCATTGTGGTCCTCTTTTACTCAGCAAGGTTCACCTTTAGTTGTTTTCAAAGTTGCAGGTGGGTTTTGGTGACCCGTGACAAGGATAGAAGCTTAAACAAGAAAATGCTCAAGAATCACAAAGTGTCAGGTGCCTTGTGGTCTGGTAAAGGATGATATCCAGTGGGTTCTTTTCTTGGAGATAATGGAATGTGTTAGGATTGCTTAACCGGAGCTGGGGTGGAAAGGGAGAGGAGAGAGAGCACACAGGAGACAGAGAGGTAAGATGGTCACTGAAACAGGCTTGATCATCAGAAGCTGTGTTTGAAACCTCAGGTGTCAGGACAACGGAGTGGAAACGAACTGGCCCTGGCTGGCTCACTTTGTGCCTGGCCCTGCACACACCTTATTTTCTTTAACTTTCGTAACAGCCATGGGTGAGGAAATCGAGTCCCTCAAGACATGGGGAAATGCCCCAAAGCTGCAGGCTAGTAACCTGGAAGGCAGGATCTGAACCCTGGACGTAGTGATTCCCAGACCTTCCACTGGGCCCTCTCAAATTCATGCTAAATAGTTAGCAAAGTCCCTAGTATCCTCCATCTCTGCTCTGAAGTCTCCTTTTGCTTTTTTTTTGTTTTAATTTTTATTAAAATTTTTTTCTTGTTTTTCATTCTTTATTTGCGGGGGAGGTAATTAGGTGTGTTTATTTTTTTGATGGAGGTACTGGGCATTGAACCCAGGACCTCATGCCTGCTCAGCACCTGCTCTACCGCTGAGCTATACCCTTCCCGTTCCTTTTGCTTTCTTGATTTAAGTGAAACGCTTACTCTTCTCTTGGGACTCTGCTCCCCCTGCAGCTGGTATTCGGTGGGGGTGGGGTGGGGGAGGGGTGTTTTCCCCCTGCTCCTTGGACCACTGGGCTGAAGGTCCACCTTGTTCCTCTTGTGGCTCTCAGACAGCTGTCCTCCCCTCTCCCTAACAGCTTTGACCTCTGCATCTCTTGCCATCTGTGCCCTCCATAATGTCATTTCCACACCTCCCATTCTCCAACCAACCGCATCCCTCTGTTAGCACAACTCCAGAACTCTTCAAAACTAAAGAACCAACCTAAGAGCCATCCATCCCACCCTGTCCTTTCCCCAGCCTCATCTCTATCTCATTCCCCACTCCTCTCCTCAGCCAGCCTCCATTCCACGACCCAGCCTTGTGGTCATACATCTTCAACTTCCACACCCATCTCCCCTTCATTAAACTCACCTGCTGAAACCCTTATCTTGCTTCCATCCAGTTTCCACCCACCTGCACCCTGGCAGCTGGAAGAGGCTGGAGAAACCCACTGGACCATGCTCACCTGCTCCTTTGAGATTTGTGACCACTAACTTCAAATGGGCCCATGGTCTGTTTCCAATCCCACCGTACTCCCTGTCTGTCCACCTTCATTGCCTCTCTGGGACACATTACTCTTCAAATCTCCAGCACCTCTCACTCCCTCCTCACTCTGTCGGTGCTTCCTGCTGCACCGAGCAGACTGAAGCCATCAGAGAATCACCTCACTTTCCCCCTCTGCTTCTGCAGACTGACTTTGATCTGTCCCATAACTTCTGCTTTCCATCCCATCACTGGTTGAACCCAATTTTCTTACCTAAAGTCAACACCTCTGCTTTTCCACTGAGCCCGTGCCCACTTGCCTACTCAGGGATGAAACTTTAGAAAGTGTCTTCTTGCCTGCTTAACAGGGTGTCCTCTCTCCGCATCACTCCTGTCAGCCTGTGCACATGCTGCGATGGATCCCATCTTAGTAAACAAGACCCAGTGGACAGGGTCCCCGTGTTCCTCTTCAACATCTGCTCCATTTATCTGCTCCTCTTTATGCAGAACTCCTTGGAAGAGTTGCTTCTGCTTACTGTCTCCAGGAGTTCTCACCTTCTTTCTTTTTTGAACCACCCTACAGCTGCACTGAGATGATTGTTTTCAGGGTCACCAGTGGTCTCCAAAGAACCAAATCCAACGAGTGGTTGGTTTTCATGCTCACGCTGTCAACCGAGAATGATCTAGTTGGCCATCCTCCTCTTGGCTTCTGGGACGTTCCTCTCTTTTTCTCACCTCATCCCTCTGCCTGTTCTTTCCTCCGTCTCCTCTACTGGTAACACTCATCCCCCAGCCTCTTTAAAGCAGCTCAGAGATCATTGCTGAAACCCCTTTTCTGCTCTATCCACGTTCATCCCCTAGATGAACTCTTTTGGTCTCATGGTTTCAGATACCATCTAAGTACAGACAGCTCTCGGGCATGCGTTTCCAGCCAGAGAGTGCCACCACACTCCAGCTGCCCCTCTCTCTGTAGATGCTGTGTTAGTCTTCTAGGGCCAACCTACCAAAATGCCACGGGCTGGAGGGCTTAAACAACAGAAGTTTGTTTTTTCATAGTTCTGGAGGCTGAAAGTCTTGGACTTTTGAGACAGGGTTGGTTTCTCCCGAGGCCTCTCTCCTTGGCTTGCAGACGGCCGCCTTCTCGCCTTTCCTCACACGACGTTTTCTCTGTGCAGTGTGGGAAAGGAGAGCTCTCTGGAGTCTATTCCTCTTCTTAAAAGGACACCAGTCCTGTTGGAGCAGAGCCCCTCATGACCTCACGTTTAAAGAGGTAATAAAGGTCCTTTCTCTGGATATAGTGACATTGGGAGTTAGGGTATCAACATCTGAATTTGGGGGGACACAATTCATCCGTAACAGATGTCCAGCAGGCATCCCAAACTTAACCCATCTGTCACTCAGCTCTTACTCTTCCCTTCAAACCCTGTTCCCATTGTGGTCTTGGGCTTCTTGGTGAACGGAAGCCCACCCCCGTCACTGTTCAGGCCAGAACGTGGCCATCACCTTGGACTCCCCTCCTTCCCTCATGCTGCACCTTTCAATCCATCAGTAAATCCTGCTGTCTCTACTTTCAAAATGTGTCTGGATTGCAACTACTTCTTTCTACCCCAGCTGACATGACTCTATTCTAAACCATCATCGTTTTTTAACTGACTTACGACAGTGGCCGCCTCCACTGTCTCTAGTTTCTGCCTTTGGCCTCTACTGTCTTTTTTCAACAAGACAGTAAGAGTCATCCTTAAATAGAAGCCAGACCATTTCCCTCACTGTTTAACTCCTTCCCTGCGGTGGATTCCATCCTCCTTTCAGTGACCAGCCGGGCCCTACATGGTCACCACGGTAACTTCTCAGCATCCGGCTGCTCGCTCCCTCTGCCTCAGCTAGGCCTCCCTCCCTGCTTTTTGTTGAGGCGGGTTCCTACCTCAAGGCCTTTGCGTTTGCTCCTCCCTCCAGCTGAAATGCTCTTACACTTGATGTTGTGTTTCCCTTGTCTCTGTCAGATACCTGCTCAAACTTGACATTTTCAGAGGGGGCTTCTTTGAGTATCTTACAGAGAATAGTGTCCCTGCTCCTGCTAGGTAAATTCTCCCTCAGCCTGCTCTGTGTCCTTCCAGAGCTGTCAAGTCCATGTGATATACACACTACATTTTTTTCCTGGGCATTGATTATTGTCACCCTCTCTTCTCCCCAGACTGTGACTCCCTGAGGGCAGCGACTTAGTCTGTTCACTGGAGCATCCTCAGAACACAGAACTCACCTGAAACCTGGTAGTTGGTCTGTAAAACCCAGAGAAATGGGTGAATAAATGACCACCTGGTGCTGCCAGGGAGGCTGGGGCGTGCGGTCTGGTCATGTGAGCTGCAGGGAGCTCCTGTCTCAAGGCCTATGTGTGTCGGGCCGGTGGGCAGAGGTGTGGGGTCACAGGCCTGATTCAGGGTGTGGCAAGGAGGGCTGCCCCTCTGGGCACACCACACCCTTGCTGACCCTTCCCTCAGGACTTGGCCTTTCATTCGCATGGCTCTCACACTCTCTTGTGCCAGTGCCAAGAATTGAGGTTTAAAGTGTCCTTGAGTAATTCTTCACCAAAGGTGTGTTGTAAAACAATGGTGGCTGAATTCTGCACAGTCACCTGGGGACATGAGTTGGTTGTATCAGTTAATATTTACTATTTAAAACAGCATCACTTACTGAGCTTAGGACTCTGGGTTGGCCCTTTGGGCTGGATCAGCTTTGAAGTTCTTCCCGTCTCAGCCAGGCTCACCCCTGCAACTGGAGTCAACCACCTTGTCCGCTGAGACCAGCTGGTCCAGGGCCAGGATGGCGGGTCTCTGCAGCATGGTCACCTAGAGTCCAGCAGGGAGCTCATCCTTGCTCACAGGGGCCCAGGAGAGGGCTGAGAGGGCAGGGAGAGTCTGCATACCTTCTCGAGGTCCAGGCTCACATCCTACACGCCATCACTTCTACTGCATCCTGTTGGTCCTAGCAAGTCACTGGGCCAGCCCAGATCCAAGGGTTGGGGGCCCAAACTCCACTTCTTCATAAAGGGCTGTGCAAAGTCACATCGCAGAGAGGTGTGGCTGTAAGTAGGAAGAAAACTGGCCCTTTTTACAAGCGCTGTGTCCCAGCTGGCCAGTGGGCAGATCCCACAGCTGTGAGCGAGAGAGGGAGGGACGCCTCTTCGTCCCTGGGGAGGTCCCGGGTGTGCCGCTCTGGCTGCGGTGGTGGTGGGTTCCGGGCGGCCCTCCGTCCTCTGACCTTGGACTGGACGGCTGTGTGTGTGAGTGATGTGACCGCTCTCGGACAGGCTTGGTGGGGCTCCGAGAGGCACGCTTGGCCTTAAGAGCCTCCCGATTTTTCCGGTCAGCTGTCTGAGCTGGAGCTTGTTGGCCAGGCTGCAGTCTTTCCTATCTAATCCCGGTGCTGATTAATGGGGGCCATTTCGCTTTGATGGTCCCTGGCAGGCTGATGCCGCTCACAGGCCTGTGGCCATGTATGGGCAGAGCCAGAGGCTGCGGTGCTCACTGCGGACACGGTGGGGTTGGAGGTGGGGGTCACATCCTGCCCGGCGACCTTGGCCAGTCACCGTCCCAGCCTCCGCTAACTGCCTTCCGAAGTGTCATTTCCCTCCTCTTAGAAGTTATATAATTACACCTCCTCTCTTGCCAGCGTGTTTCCCTGTCCCTGCTGAATCATCCCCTCCAGCACTCAGGCAGGCTTTCTTGTTCCTGCCTTAAAACGTGAACCTCTGACTCCGCGTCTTGCCCATGTAGTGCCCCGTTCTCGACTCCGCCTTAGGGAATGCTTTGAAAAGAGAGACTTCTACTCAGTATCCTTGGTGTTGATTTCCAGTCCCCTTAAAACCCCTCCTGGGAGACTGCTCTCGGCCAGGTCTGTTGCTGGGGCCAGTGGTCACTCTGGGTCTGTCTCTCTGACCCTCGCAGGTGGTCCCTTTGTCCTCTGAGCAACCCTCCCTTCACTTGGAATCTGGGGCACGGCCCCCACTTCTCTAGCCTCACTGGCTTGGAGCAGCCTCACATCCCCAACCCTGACAATCTAGGGCACTTGGGTTCAGGCTCCAGGCCTTTCCTCTTTCTTGTCTGCATGCCCTTGGTGATCTCATCCCGTTTCATGGCCCCCAATGTGCCAGTGACGCTCATTTTCTGTCTCCTGCCTGGTCCCCAGACTCCCACGACTGCCTGTTCAGCAGTCTCCACTTGCGTGTCTAATTGCATCCGGAACTTGCGGGTCCTGGGTTGAATCCTGAGCCTTCCTCCCCAAACCTGCTCCTCTCGCGTCACCCCCACCCATCACTTAAAGCCTCATCTTTCCCGTTTCTCACCCTCTTTCCTCTTTCCTCGCCCTCCACTCCGAGTGGTCACTGAATCCTTCAGTTTGGGGGTTTGCATTTTGGCCTTTCTGATTTAACTTTACTTTTGAATATGTTAAACATTTATGCAGTTCAAAGTCAAAACAGTCCTAAAGGGTGTCCTTGCGGAAGTCTCATTCCCCTCCCAACAGTTTCTACCTCCAACACCTTCAGTGTTGTTTTTGGCAGAAATAAGCACATATATTTATTTATATTTTTATATTTATATATATTTATTTATATATTTATTTCCCCCTTTTTCTTACCCAGAAGTTGACATACTATATGCGTTGTTCCACATCTTGCTTTTTTTGCTTAATATATTCTGGAAATCACGCCAGTTCACAGAGAACTTCCTCGTTCTTTATACCACTGCATCAGAATTTCATGGTAAAAATGTAATTTCTTCAACCAGACCCTTACTGATGAACATTTTGACTTGTTTCCAGTTGAGTTGCTCTTACAAATAGGGCTGCAGTTAACGACCTTGTGTATATGTTGTTTTGTGCTTTGGAAGGATGTTTTCAGGATGGCTTCCTGGAACTATGGGTGAAGGAAGCCATCAGGAGGATCTAGGAAGTTGCACAGGGTTTGTGTCCTGCAGCCCACCCGGGGAGGGCAGATCTTCCAGTCCCGGTTTGGACGTGGCCAAGGAGGACGATGGAGAAGGAAGAATCTCCCACAACATGGGGCCAAGGGCCCAAGACACGGTGTTTGTGGGCCCCTTCCGAGGAGCAGAACTCCAGGGTGGAAGGCCCTCATATAGCTGCTTCTCAGAATTTCAGAACTGCTCCAGAGCAGTGCCAGCTCTGTGTCTCCTTCTGGAAGTGGCCTCTTGGTGCTGTGGAGTTCAGCTGTGTCCTTACTGATTTCCTGCCTGCTGGATCTGTCTATTTCTTTTCCTTTTTTAATGGAGGTGCTGGGGATTGAACCCAGGACCTCATGCATCCTAAGCACGCACTCTTACCACTGAGCTATATCCACCCCCGGATCCGTCCATTTCTAAGGGAGGGGTGTTGAAGTCTCCAAGTCTGATGGTGGATTCATCTATTCCTTTATCTTTGATTAACTGCAGTTTGAGTACAGTATGACTAGACATTGGTTTCTTTTTCTTTTTTCTTGTTTCTCTCTCTCTTTTTTGCGTGGTGGGGGCATTTATCCTGCTTGGTGTTCTCTGAGCTTCCTGAATCTGTGGTTTGGTGTCTGACATTAATTTGGGGGAAATTCTCAGTCATTATTGCTTCAAACTTTTCTTCTATTTCTTTTTCTCTCTCCTTCCTCTGCTATCCCCATTACGTATATATTACACATTTTGTACTTGTCCCACGGTTCTGGTTATTCTGTTCCGTCTTTTTCCAGCCTTTCTTTCTCTTTAATTTTCACTTTTAGAAGTTTCTGTTGACACATCGTCAAGCCTTTCCTCGGTCATGTGCTGCTTACTCAATGATCCCATCAAAGGCATTCTTCATTTCTGTGTTCATATTTTTGATGTCTAGCATTTTACAAAAACTTCTTAGAATTTCCATCATTCTGCTTATATTCCCCATCTGTAATTGTCGTCTGCTTTCTCTGTTAAGAGTCCTTAGTGTATTAATCACAGTTATTTTAAACTCCCAGTCTGGTAATTCCAGCATCCCTGCCACATCTGAGTCTGGTTCTGATGCTTCGTCTCCCTCTTCAGACTGTGTATCTGGCCTGTTAGTATGCTTTGCAATTTCTGTTGAAAGCAGGACATTATGTACTGAATGGTGGGTTCAGACAATTTATCTTTTTAGTTCATAGGTCTCTGGATCAAGAGAAACTGTAACAAGCTTGATGCAGAGACATACCATCCTCTGATGGACTCTGATGCCATGGTTGATGTATTTTCCCCAGAGGGAGAGGGTGAGTATATTTTGTCTGAATATTTGGTGATCAGGAAAGGTTAGACTGTGTTACTAAGTTGGTTCTCACAGTGTTGTCAGCTGCCCCCCAGACACTTGGTAAACTGTACTTCCTTCATTCTCTGAGGTTGGTGGGGCCCCATGACCAGTTCTGGACATGAGTTACAAGTAGAACTGAAAAGTTCAGGCCTAAACATTTACTTGATGGTGTGTGTGAGACCTTCAGAATATTTTTGTCTTCTGTAACAACCAGCACTGTTTCATTAGCTGGCTGCTAAATGAAGTCGTGGAGCCAAGTCCCCTGCTGACCTGCGATGGACGCCTTGTTTCCATGGGAGACGAACCTCTGAGCCACTGTAGCCTGGCGGTTACTTGTCAGCTTAGCAGAACACAGCTGGACCTGACCGAGGGACCTTCTTCAGGTCTTGCTCACACGTTACCTCTTCCTCAAGGCCTTCCTGGACCCCTGTGTGAAACAGCAGCCCCACACCCACTCTGGCGCTCTGTCCCATCCTTACTTTTTCCTTCTCCCTAACATCTATCTCCAGCTAACTTTATATAGTTGGCTCATTCATTTTGTTGGTTGCCGGTCTCCCTCTGCTGTCAGAATGGAAGCCCACGAAGGCAGGGATGCTCTGAGTTTGGACTCCACTGAAAGCAGACCCTGAGACAGGGGCTCTGGTGCAGGTGTTCACTGGGGAGGTGATCCCGAGGAGTACAAAAGAGGGAACTGGGGAAGAGAGACAAAGAAGGGAGTGAAGCCAGTGCGGGATGCGTTAATCAGCTCATCGCTGCGGTGGGCAGCTGGGGTCAACACTGGAGATCCTCTGAGAAGCTCTGTCAAACCAGTTTCAGAAATTCCCAATGTGGAGACAGAAGAACTGGAGTCTTAGACCCCAACTCCTGTCCCTTGTTGGCTGCAGGTTGCCCTGAGGGCATGAAACCTCCAGCACACGCAGACAGCCTGGTGAGTGGGCTGAGCAGGCTTCCCTGTTGCCAGAGAAAGTCTTCAGGTGGAGAAGCAGAGAGACACACAGCCCTGTGCACGGGAACGGTCCACCCGGTAGCAGGTGGGTCAAGGGGCCGTGCGGTGGGAGCGTCTATAGCATATGCCATAGGGATTTTTGTTTTTTTTTTTATTCCCTGATGTAGTACCAGTCCCTAAACTGTATATTTTGTAATGAATACATGAATATTAGAGTGGACATTTGCTAAGTGTGTCCCCAGCATCCAGTTTCCCTTTTCTGATCAACCTCATCCCTATTTTCCCTTGAGAAACCATCTCTCCCAGTTTCTCAGCCTGGGCTTTTGTCGGTATTTATTGTTCCCATCACTAGTTCCTGGGGATGGGCCACTCCCCCATCCTAAAGATGATCTCTTTTACTCATCTCCCCCACCCTCTCCCACTCCAGTATTCTGTTTAGGGATGGATACATGACTCATTTGGGATCAGTGAGAGAATGAATTCCAGGGCTTCCTCTCTCTTTCTTTGAGTGATGTAGTAGAAGGATGTGAGGGCTGGCATAGCTGCAGCCATTTTGCCACCATGGGAAACCTTGGAACTTCTGGGATGACTGTATGAAGCTCAAAGAGAAAGCCAATAAGGCAGAGAGGAGAGGGAGAAAATCTGAATCTTGGGGGATATCTTTTGGAGTTGCTGAATCAAATCTCACTTAAAGCCAGAACTAAATCTGGATTTTTAATTGACATACCCCAATAAAAATGCCTTTATATTATGAGTCAGTTTGAGGTGAATTTTCTATCACTTGTGACTGGAGAGTCCTCACTGATTCTATTTCTACGTCACAGGCTTGTTGTGAGGTTTGAAATGGCACACAGATAATACTCAGGGAATGGTTACCAATATTGTTATTACAGTATATTTACTTTTATAGAGCTATGTTTGCTTTTTATTCTAGACCTGAACATCAGTGTGTTTCTGTTTCTCTTTTTGGTATTATTCGGTTTCTACCCCCAAAGGAGAGAGGCTGAGGTAGAGAGTGGATCAGCCCCAGGCTCCTGACCGCCAGCTTCAGCCTCGGGTCCTCCTTGTAAAACCACAGCTGGAGACCAACACAGAGGCCACGTGATGTGGCTCTAATTCCTCTGACATCTCATTTTCATTCTTTGATGATACTTGTCTGCATCCAGCTTACACATAAACGTTTCCAGTGAAGTGCTCCAAGAGCCTTTTTCAGAAATCTGAATCCACATGAAAACAACAGCAACAAGAAAAAGGTGTAAACTTTCCAGAACAGGCCCAGATTTTGAAAATGTGATAAAGAGGTTATTGTGCGTCCCAACTTTTCACACAAGAATTGGAGGAGATTTAACACCAGGAATAATAAACAGAGGAAAACCAGCTAATGCAGAGCAGATGGGCCTGCAAGGCAGTGTGCTAAGCATTTCAATGTCTTTCCCCTTGGACCTCTGGACTCGGGATGACTGAATGCTGGGACTTTTTAGTTCAAAATGAAGTGAATGCAGTTGGGGAAAGCATCAGTATTGCTGGTTTGATTTCTGGAGTGATTAGTGGACTAAAGTCTTTTAAGACCGTACTAGGTGGTGGGGATTTGACAATCACTACTTTTGTCCTGACCATGGCTCCATTTTACAGATGAGGAAGCTGAGGTTCTGAAAGTGTGACTCCCTTACTGAAGGGCACACAGCCAGTGAGACAGCAGAGCCAGGATCAGTCCTAGGTCTGTCTCATTGCATATGCCATGGTTCTGCAAACTGGGGTGATAGCTGAGTGGGGGGAAAGGGGTCATATATATACTGTCTCTCAAATTTATAGAAATACATGATAATTACATGGTAACAACCTTATTGAGGTATAATTGATAAATGGTAAGCTATACATATTTAAGCCATACAACTTGACAAGTTTTTCTTTTCTTTCTTTTTTTGTTTTGTTTTGTTTTGTTCAATGGAGGTACTGGGGATTGAACCCAGGACCTCGTGCATGCTAAGCATGTGCTTTACCACTGAGCTATACCCTACTCCCATGATCTGGTAACTTTTGACCTGGGTCTATATGCGTGAAACGCTCACTGCAGTCAAGATAGTGAACATATCCATTACTTCCAGAAGCTTCCTCGTGCCCTTTTGTAATTCCTCCCTCCTGTCCCTCCCACCCTTGGTCTCAGACAGCCACTGCTCTGCTTTCTGTCACCATAAATGAGTGATATTTTCCAGAGTTTTCTATAAATGGAATCATACAGTATGTATTCTATTTTGCTTGTCTTCTTCCACTCAGTGTAACCTTTTGAGATTCATCCGTGTTATTACACGCTTGTTCCTTTGTGTGACCGAGGAGCATTCTGCCATCTGAATCTGCCATGGTTTGTTTGCCTGCTCATTTGTAGGTGGACATTGAGGTTGCTTCCAGTTGGGACCTATTACAAATAGAGTTGTTATGAACATTTGTGGTCTAGTCTTTCTGTGACATAAACTTTCTTGTCGCTTGGATAAATACCAAAGAGTGGTAGGGCTAGCTCATAGGGTAGGTTTATGTTTAACTTTTAAAGAAAATGTTAAGCTGTTTTTCAGAGCAGTTCCATCAGTTTACATTCCCACCAGCCGTGTATGAGTGTTGCAATTCCTCCTGACCTGCACTTGGTTTGGTCCGTCTTCTAAACTTTTGCCATTCTAATAGGTAGGTTGTGATATCAAATTTTCTTATGGTTTTAGTCTGCATTTCCCTAATGACTATTAGTATTGAGTATTGTTTTCATGTGCTTGTTTACCACTGATAGGCCGTCTTCAGTTAATTTTTGCATATTTTTAATTGAGTCATTTCTTGTCATTGAGTTGTGAGCATTCTTTATACTAATTGGATACAAGTCTTTTTAATAGATACCTGCTTTGCAAAGATTTTCTCCAAGTCTGGGCTTGTGTTTTCATTCGCCTAACAATGTCTTTTGAAGAAAAGACGTTTTTAGCTCTGGTGTGTCCAATTCATAGTCCACATTTCTTAACTTTTATTTTAAAAATCTTAGGTACAGTCTGTAAGAATCCTTTGGCTTGATTTTACAACTCAGATATGCAACCTTTTCTACAATCCAGTCTATATGTTGAATTTTTCTCAATTATCAAATGCTTAAAATAAAAATCATTCGTCATGTTTACGACACAATAACCTTGTATCTCCCTGAGAATAGCAGTTACTTGGTTCAGCTCAGTCTGTGAGCTCTGTTTCCTCAATGTTAGTGTCATGCTTGGTAAGAGGGTGATGTCTTTCTTGCACAGCTGCTGGGTTGTCATTAGCTCAGGAGCCATGTATTTGAGAACCCCTGTTGGCTGGTCTTTGTGTGCTGCGCCCAGTTCTGGGATGAGAAGGGAGAGTCAGACACAGAGCCACCAGCGGGCGCTTTCTTGTGGGCAGGAACTTCCTCCTGGTGGCCCAGGCCCCTTGTCTAAAGACACAGAGACTCATACCCCTGCTCCTATGCAGAGGAGGCAGACGCCTCTACTGCTGCTCCCTAGCCCTGGGGCAGTGGGGACTGGCCACGCTGAACTGACCACTCCTACTTTGGTGCCCCCAGCACGTTCCTCAGGTGCTCTGAGCTGCTCCATTCCTGCTCTCTGGTACCTTCAGGCTTTGAGCATCATGGGAGCACCGCCCAACCTCGGCTTCTATGGAAGCGTCCTTTCCCAGTTGTGCCTAAGTATAAGATTCCTTTGAATATCTGATTAGACTACTTTCCATTGTTTAGGAATTTTAATGATTTCTTTCTATTTTTTTCCAGTTTTTTGGGAGAAGTATTTGGTTTGTTTATGTTAGAGGAGGTACTGGGGATTGAACCCAGGACCTTGTGCTTGCTAAGGATGCACTCTTAGCACTTTTACCACTTGAGCTATACCCTCCCCCTAAAGATTTCTTATCTAAAAGGAAACCCCTTCAATTTTCCAACATTATTATGGAGCAAAAGCACATTTTGTCTCATTTCTAGAGACCTGTGATGGGAGGAGAGGCTGTAACTGATGCTTGGCTGTCCAACCTGAATGGAACCTGTGGGTAATATTTGCATCTCAGTATTTGAAGGGCCACCAGTACAGACCACATTTGCCAAATGTTGTCATGGCAGTTTGGTTTGTGACTTTGATGTTGGCATCTCATTGGGGAAAGTTTACTGGGCCCACTAGCAGAGGGGAAGGCATGACTATTTTTAGAAAAGAAAATCTGGACGTGTCTCCCCATGCTGGAGACACCATGTGTCTGTGGTACAATTGACAGTCCCAGCCCAGCCCAGGCCAGCCTTCAGTCATCCCACTAAAGTACCAGACGTGATTCATTGAGGCAGACTTGTACCCTTCAGGCAAGCGCAGCTGTCAGCTGAGTACCACTGAGAACCTCAGGTGATGCCCCGTGAAACAGAATTGAAGAATTGTTCAGCCAAACCCTGCCCAAATTCCCAACCCACAAAAGTGTGAGATAGAATAAGATGACTCTTTTAAGCCACTGAGTTCTGGGCCAGTTTGTTACACAGCGATTGGTAACCAAAACACTTGGCACATAATAAGTGCTCAGTAAATATAGGTCAGAGTATTTTGATGTCAAATTCCATTTCCCATGATAAATGCATAAGGGTCGCCAGATTTGGGAGATGACTGCCCTGATCCCACCTTCCCGGACCCTCCCCTTCCCTCCCACACTGAGTCTCTGGGCAGCACTGGGACTCACCTCCCAGTTTGGTTCTTGTGCTCAGTGAGTCTTCATCTTAAACCCTCACTGTGAGTCTGTGTTAATTGTCCTCCTTCCGTATAAACACATCGCACCCGACAGCCCCCAATCCACTTCTGATTCCACCACTGGCCCATCTCCAGGGGTAATCTTGAGCCTGTGTTCTGGGCCCCAATTTCCATGTTTCTAAACTAACTGGACACTTGCCAAGAGCACATCCTGTTCCTGCTGTAGCTGCATCGCGTGTTTCCCGCACGCTTCATCCACGGCTGCTAAACAACCTCCAACTTTTTGGTGTTTGTTTCCTTCACTCCTCCCCACCCTATTTCCCTGTGTTGTTTAAGCTTGCCTCCGTCTCTCCTGCATTTTAAAAACCCTCCCGTGACCTCCTGTCTTTCTCCAAGGACCATCTCCACTGTCCTCCTTTCTCACCTGCGCTGCATCCCTCGGCCGCTAGTCAACTCTTAACATTCAGGCTTCAGTTGAGCTGCTGTTTAGGGGAGTTATTAGGGCCTCCCCTCCTCCCCATCAAGCACCCTGCTCTGTGCTCCTAAAGCCTCTCTCCCAGCCATCTCCCCCATCCCAGCCCCTGTCATGCTGTTATTAACAGGCTTGTCGTCAGCTTCGCTCGCTAGATTGCTCTCTGGAGGGCACGCCTTGTTCACGCAGCTCAAGCGCTTAGCCGTGCGGGGGCCTGGGACGCAGCTCTCCTTGCACGTTGGCAGACGACAGCAGCAACGGCAGCTTCTTCTGTTACTGCCGCCGATGTTGGTTGAGGCCTTCTGTGGGCCAGAGGTCATTCTCATCACGTGTGAATCTAGCCAAGAATTCCACGAGTGGGTGCTACTGTCATCCCCATTTTATAGATGGGGAGACTGAATCTCAGAGACATTAAGGAACTTGTTTTGTTTGTCTGTTTGCCTTTGTGCTACCAGTAAGTGTTGGAGCTGAGATCACCAGGTTGCTGACTCCTGGATCAGTGAAACTCTTTTGGGAAAGACCTGGAGCTTGGACTTACATCAACATCATCTTTTATCTTTAACAAGAAATGAATCTTGCCTGTGCTGTCTGCCCTTCTTCCCTCAGCTGCGTCTCCTAAATGTGACTGTTGGTGTCTCGGGGCCTCTGCTCCCTGCATGGATGTTCTGGGTTCAAAGTATATCTTCTTTGTTACATTTGGGGTTTTAAAAGCAATGGATCCCTTTGGTTAGTTTAAGCAGGAGAGGAATTTATTGAAGATACTAGGTCATTGTAGAATCTTCAGGAAAGTCTGGAAAGCAGGCTTGGAGGACCCCAACTCACAGCGGTGGGGCCAGTGCTGCCGCCGCTGTGGCATGGCCTCTGTCACTGCCACCTCTCTGGGTGGCCGAGCCCTCACTCTCGTCAGGATGGATTTCCACACCGAAGCACTTCTTCCTGGTTCTGGCTCCTGAGCCAAGTGTGGCATGGCCCTCTCTGATTGGTGGAAACTAGTCACATGCCTGGACCCCAGCTGCAAGGGAGGCTGGGACAAGGAGCTTCTACTTTTGACTTGGAGTGGGTGGACGCAGGAAGGGCTTTCATGATGCTGGACAGCCAGTAGACTGTAAATAGCCATGACAATACATTGTTTTAAAGATGAGGATGCGGAGCCTCAGGGAGGTCGGAAAATGCTGAATGCTCCCTGACTGGTCAAGGGCAGAGCTGAGATTTGAACCCAAGTGGCCCAATGGCCCAGCTCCTGATATATTCTTTCCTTTCACTATGTCTCCTCCGGTTGCAGATGATGTCTGCTGTTGGTCCTGTGCATGCGGAGGGCAGGGCTTCTAGAGGTGGGAGGTGTGGTGGAAGAGGAGAAGGAAAGGTGGGCAGGTGGGGGCCGTTGGAATGGGGGCCGAGCCCAGGGAGCCAGCCAAGGGCATGAGAGGTCTCCACTCAATCTCCCTTCTCTTACTGGTCTGAGGAGAAGCCTGCATTTAGGTGTTGGGTGAATTGTGGCTGGGGAGGGCTGGATGCTCACAGGCACAGGCAGAAAAAGCAAAATCAAGTGGGCTGTCTGTGTCCTTCCCACAGAGTGGTTTTCGATTCCCAGGCTGTCTCGAGCATACCTGAAATACAGAAACAGTCTCAGGACGTCACAGTTGAGGATGTAATTGAGAGAAGCTAGGAGCATGGCCCTCGTCTCTCAGGCTCATGTGGGTCCGATTTCCATAAAATTTGTGGTGACATGAGACTAGGTTGGGTGGCAGACTGGATGTTTACAGTTTCAATTGTTTATGTTTTAAATGTCTTGTTACTTATAACTTCCACGGGGGCAGGTATCCACTGATCCCCCGTCTGGCTGTTACTTTTGTGTGTTTATTTCCGTTCCTCTGTCCTCATGACTGTGAGGTGGGCACTACTGGTATCAAAATTGCAGATGAGGAAATGGATCTGCTAAAAGGTGTTGCAGCCCGCCCTGTGCCTGCCAGCTGCTAAGTGGTGGATCAGGATTTGGACTCAGGTCTCAAGCCTCAGGCCACAGGCAGGGCAATTCCTTCACTACAGAGCTATTTCCTGGGTAGGGAGGCCTGGGGCAAACCCCTCTGTATCCTTCTGGCCTGACTCTGAAAGGCGGCTGTGACGATGCAAGTCTATGACGTGGCTCCAGCTACCAACCCTGTCTGTCATCTTAGCACCGTGGCGAAGAGGTGTGTATTAGTTACCTACTGCTGGGTAGCAAACTGCCCCAAATTTGTATTTGTTTTCTATTACTGTGTAACAAAGTATCTCAAGACATAAGGACTTAAAACAATAAATGGTAACTATAATCACAGTTTGGGTCAGGAATTCAGTCACGGCTTCTCTGGGTGCTCCTGGCTCTAGAGTCTCTCATTACCCTGCTGTGAAGACGTTGGCTGTGGCGGCATCACCTGAAGGCCTCCCTGGGGTTGGGGGAGCTACTCCCCGGGTGGCTAACTCACAGGGTGGCAAGTTCCCCTCAGCATGGCCCTCCACGGGCTGCTTGAGTGTCCTTGCAACACGGCGGCTGACCTGGCTCTCCCTCAACTGGGTAATGTGGGAGAGTGAGAGGAAGGGGCAGTGCCTTTTATGGCCTGGCCACAGAAGGCGCACAACATCCTATCTGCCAGAAGAGGGTCGCAGCTCGTGTTCCAGGGAAGGGGGAGTTAGTCTCCATCTTCTGAAGGAAAGTGTGTCAGAAAATGTGTGGGTGTATCAAACCATCATGGAGTGATGTCTCCTGCCACCTGTATGCACGTCCCATCGTGGCATTATCACCCCTTCCTGTCCCACCAGAGCACTGCGTTTCCTGTGTGGTTTCCCTCGTGTGGAACCCTGGGGGTCACTCCTATAGCAAGATCGGGTCTTGAAGGGAAAGAAGAAAGAATTCAAGGGGAAAGAAAAGGCAACTTCGTCCAACTATTTTGGGGGGGGGAATCAGATTTATTTGTTTATTTATTTTGACAGAGGTACGGGGATTGAACGCACAACCTCGTGTATGCTGAGCATGTGTTCTACCACTGAGCTATACCCTCCCCCCAGAAAAAGCTACTTTGCATTAGAGGTCGTGGCCAGCGGGCTGAGCTGGGAGCTGTGGGTTCTGGCTCAGCCTTCCACAAGGCACATCTGAAGCACGTGGGAACACAGGGGTCTTGAACTTTGAAGCCAGAGAAGGCCCTCAAACGGCACGCTTAACCATGAAGCCACTTTAAGAACAGAGTTTTGAATTTTTTCTCTTGGGCTCCAAATGAAAATAGCCATCTCTAAGAGGAAAAGAAATTGCACCATAATGATGATGAATTGTTATGAAATTGCTAACATTGACTACTAGCTTCCCAAGTGCCCAGCACTCGAGAGTGTGCTTTACAAGGCATGTCTCACTTAATCCTCACAACAACCCTCTGTGATTCTCTGTTTACAAATAGGGAAACTGAGGCTTGGAGAGGTTAAGTAATTTCTCAAGGTGATGTACACAATGCTATGGCTGAATGTATGTGTCCTCCCCAAATTTGTGTGTGGAAATGTGGCTGTCTTTAGAGTAAGGAAGTAATTGAGGTTAAATGAGGTCATAGGAGTAGGGCCCTGACCTGATAGGGGTGGTGTCCTCCTGAGACCCCAGAGAGCTGGTTCTCCCTCCACCTGTTTGCACTAGGAAGAGGTCACGTGACACATAGCAAGACAGCAGCTGTCTGCAACCCAAGGGGAGAGCTCTCACCAGACACCAACCCTGCTGGCACCTTGATCTTGGACTTAAGCCTTCAGAACTGTAAGAAAATACATTTCTGTCATCGAAACCACCCAGTCTGTGGTATTTTGTTAACGGCGGCCCCAGCAGGCTGAACACCTGACATCCCACCTGGGATTTTGAGCGCCAGAGCCCTCTCCCTGACTCATCGCCCTAAACTGCCTCCTAGAAATAGCATCGTTTCCAAACTTCCATGTTTTGACAAGTGGCATTCTAAGTTTAATATTTAAATTGGGGTGAGACATGTTTTAAAAACTTGGCCTTCTCTATGCTGACATTGATGGTTGTTACCGAGAGCAGTTTCACTAAATTTGGATCTCTGGGAAAAAAAATTTTTTTTTGGAGCATGGAAGCAGGTTGGGAATATTGTTCCCAATAATAACAGCAGTAGAACTTTTAGCTTATGAAATACTTCAGTGGGAAAGTATTTGCTTAAATCTCTGCCTCCTATTCTAGCTGAAGGTTTAGCGATAGGATTTGCCCTTCCCGTGAACTTTCTGGATTTCTAAACCATGTGGAAGTGTAGTTTGGCTCATATAAAAAAGTTGGGCAACTTTTAAAGAATTGACATCAAGAAATGCATTAAACTAAGTGTCAGTCATTTAGAGAATGATTATCAGGTAAAAAATGCAGTAGGTATTAATCATTCAGACAGTTCAGCAAGAAAAGCCCATAGTCTCAACTATAACCATGAATAACATTTCAGGTCAACATCCAGACTTATTTTTTGGGGAAGGGGGAGTATTAATTTTACTTATTGCTTATTCATTTTCTGTTTCATCCATTTTCTCTAGTATTATTTTAATTTAAAAAACTATTTTATAGTGTTTAAAAGCTACTTTCCACTTCCAGTTGTTATAAAATGTTGGCTCTATTCCCCGTGTTGTGCAATACATCCTTAAGCCTGTCTTACACCCAGTAGTTTGTACTCCCACTCGTCCACCCCTATATTGCCCCATTTTGCACTCGGACCTCTTTTTGTGTGAGTGAATATATATGGTCCATGAAAATCTACGTATGTCATATCATACTGAGCATTTTGTAAAGAACCTGAGTTTTTCCCTCTTCGTGTGCTGTGTGTGTCTTTCCTTGCCTGTATGTGAAGTTGTACAGCATCCTTTTGTAACAGGCTCATGTGAGGTGCTGATTCAACCAAGTCCCGGAGACGGTGTAGCCTGGATTGTGCGCTGTTAAGAACCAAGTTGTTAAATGCTTTAGGGTGATGAACTCCTAATTGTTAGTCCTAGGGAGCTGGAGAGGATGAACTGTGTGGGGCTGACATTTTGGGGGGGACGTATGACAATGAACATAGGCTGTGCCTTGTTTTTCTGAAGCTTTGTCATGCGTCAGAAACGTTCCGTGTTGATTTTTCTCATGGCTACAGGGTTTCCGGCACATGCATGGTCTGTACCTGATTAAACTACCTCCCACCGCCCGAGTTGGTGGCCACTGTTGACTGTTAGCAATAATGCTGCTGTGAACATGCTAGCCCCTACCTACATCTGTGACCCTGGGTAAGCATTCCTGTAGAATAAATTCCTGAAGGTGGAATTCCTTAGTCAAGGAGAGTGGGCGTTTTAATTGTGGGCCCGTAAGTGGTCAGTCCTCACTGCACGATTCCATGATTCTAGGATTCCATGATTCCATGCTATTTTTTTTCACAGTATCAATTAAATGATATATTTAAGTTTCAAAATGTCAGAAGGTAAACAGGAAGCTATGGCTCAAGACCAGGTGTGAAAACATTCACTTTGAGGAACGGTAGTGATTTTTTGGTTATCATTTAAAGTTTTTGTAATGGAAAATTATATTCTAAACCTAAAGATTATGGTGTCAATCAGCTTGTATTAGTGCCTTAGATAGAAATGTATCTAGCTTTTGACCTAGTGTTTAAGCATTTAGGAAATAATGAGGGGCAGACAAAAATTTACAAATTTATAAGCCAAAAAAGAAAGTTGGTAGAGAAAGAAAGGGAAGACTCTCTTAAGACTTTTTCGAGTCTTATGGAAAAGCAAAGTTGTTTCTGCTGAACACTTAATCATTTCAATATTCTTCTGTGCAGTGGGGTGGGGAGAGATGGTAAAACCATCACTTCTCCTGCACGGTCATGGTAAGGATGGTCTCAACCTTTTTCTCCACCACTGGGAGGAAGTTGAGTTGGCCTCAGGGAGACTGATGGCAGACTCTAGGAATGGCAAATGACAGATGAGCTGATACGCATGTGGTTCAGTCTGCAAGCACCAGGGTTAACAGAAAACCTTCAGATGGGTTCTTAAAGTGGGAGAATAAACGGAGGGAGTACAGTTGGTTGTCATTTGAGTTAGAAACTTGGACAAGAGGTTCAGTTTTTCAAAAGGCACACCCCCGTGAAACACATCTGCATTCTGGACGGCCAAGTTTGAGATACTATGCCCCCCAACAAAGTCATTCTGGAGACACAAACTTCAGATCAGGTCTCTGGAGGAAAGCTTATTCTGGCAACCAGGAAATTGAGCTCATGCTTGATGTCAGATTATATGAATAACTAATAAATGTTTAGAGTTTTACAGCTAGCAAATGCTGCCCCAAGAAGCCCACCAGCATCTTTATTAGTTTGTTAGTGTCCCTGTTTCACTGACTTCCTGAGATTACACAGCTGGTCCGTGTAATCTCTGACCAGAAAATGACACTGCTGGTAAATCCAGGAGTGTAGGATTTAAGTCCTCTTCATCTGAAGCCAAATCCTATGTTTTCCTACCATATCATGGTATCACATATTCCAGAGCATAAATCAGAATTCTAAGTCTCTCCTGGAGGACTGTGCTTCCCAAACCTGGCTGCTTAATAAATGTCGCAAGAGGTTTACAGATTCCTGGGCCTCACTTCTATGGATTTTGACCCAGAATGGTGTTTGCAAACCTATATGTTTATTTTTTTTATATTCCAATGAATTTTTATTTTGTTACTTTTAAATTTTAATTGAAATGTAGTTGATTTACGATACTGTGTTAGTTTCAGATGTACAGCAAAGTGGTTCTGTTATACGGGTGTATGTATATATCTATATTCTTTTTAAAAATTCTTTTCCATTATAGTTTATTGCAAGATGCTGAATATAGTTTCCTGTGCTATACAGTAAATCCTGTTATTTATCTATTTTTTTTATATAGTAATGTGCATCTGTTGTCCCATACTCCCAATTTATCCCTTCACCACCCATTTGGTAACCATAAGTTTGTTTTCTATGTCTGAGTCTGTTTCTGTTTTATAAATAAGTTCATTTGTGTCATATTTTAGATTCCATATATAAGTGATATCATATGGTATTTGTCTTTCTCTGTCTGACTTAGTTCACTCAGTATGATCATCTCCAGGTCCATCAATGTTGCTACAAATGGCATTATTTCATTCTTTTCTATGGCTGAGTAATATTCCATTGTGTATATATATACCACATCTTCTTTATCCAGTCATCTGTTGGTGGACACTTAGGTTGCATCCATGTCTTGGCGATTGTAAACAGTGCTGCTGTGAACAGTGGGGTGCGTGTATCTTTTCAAATTAGAGCTTTCATCTTTTCCAGATATTTGCCCAGGAGTGGGATTACTGAGTCGTATCATAAGTCTGTTTTTAGTTTTTTAAAGAATCTCCATAGTGGTTGCACCAATTTACGTTCCCATCATTTATTATGTAAATCTAGATTTCTAAGTGGTTACTTGAGGATCTGATGTACAGCTGGGTTTGGGAGCCACTGTTTTGTTAAATCAAAGACCCGTGCTACAATTTTCAGCCGGTATCACTTTTAGCATTTAGTTTACGGAGATTGAGATCAGTGTGTTTTAGATCAGTGCTTCCTAACCTTTTTTAAACTACCTTACCTTCTAAGAATTTTTTGAAATCAACAGATCTCCCCTCCACACACACAGTCACACTTTTTTTACATGTAATTTTAGAGAGTGTATTAGTTTTTTTTCAATTGCTGCTATAACGTATTACTACAAATTTAGTGGCTTTACACAACACAATTATTATCTTCTAGTTCTGGAGGTCAGAAATCTGACACAGGTCTCTGAGCCAAACTCTAGGAGTTATGGGGCTGCATTTCCTTCTGAGCACTCTGAGGATAATCGATTTGAGCTTCTAGAAGCTGCCTTTGTTCCTTGATTCATGGGTCCTTTCTTACATCTTCAAAGCCAGCACATCCCTGCCCCTGTTTACACTGTCACATCTCTTTCTCTGACCACAGCCAGGAAAGGTTCTCTGCTTTTATGGATTCTCACGATTCAATGGGGCCCACCCAGATAAGCCAGGAAAACCTTGCCATCTCAAGGTCCTGAACATTAATCACATTTGCAGAGTCCCTTTTGCCGTGTCAAGTAACATATTCACAGCTTCCAGGGATTAGGATGTGAGCATCTTGGTGGTTGGGGGCATTATTCTGCCAAATACAGAGGCAGAAGCTACCCAAAATGTGTTAACCCTGGGTGAGGAGTACCTGTTCTAGAAACTGTTCATTCTAGATGTTGCAGTAGCAAGGAATTCAGTTTGGCTGCAAAAAGCAGAGTTCCCAAAAGTGGTGGCTCCTCTAAGCTGATGTTTAGTTTTTCTCGTGCTATAATGAAGTCTCGAGGAAGGGAGCCCAGGTCAGGTGCAGCAGCTTTGGGATGTGGGGCGCAAGATCTCTGCAATTCTCCTGGCCTTTACTTACAGGTGGCTTTCAGGATGGTGCTGCCCCTCCAGCCACGACCTCTGTCTCTGGTTCAGGCATGAGAGAGAAGGGCATAGGGTGAAAGTCATCGGTCAGCTGAGTCAGCTCCCCTTTAAAAACCTTTCCAGAAGCACCCCTCACCTCCGGCCTTCCCAGTAAAATGAGCTTATATGTCATTGGGACACTGGGAAACAGAGTTTTACTTATTTTTTAAGGTAGGCACATTAACACTCCCGTAATTCTGGGCTCTGTGAATAAGGAAAATGGGAAGTATGGATATCAGGAGACCCGAGCAGTCAGTGGGTGGAAACTTGGGTTTTGTTTCCTAAAATTAGAACGGGCCATTTTCACTCGCTTACGAACAAAACTCAAGAGAAAGTTAAAAGTAACCTTCAGATCTCCACCAAAGTGCCTCGTCTTCTTACTAGGCTGGCTTTTCTGTGAGCAGTTCAGTCTTCAAACCATGTTTGGGCATCTACCATGCCAGGCGCTGGGCTGGACCTCGGAGATAGGCAGACAACAAAGGTACTCTTTTCTCCCTAGTCTTACACTCTATGGGAAGGGACAGAGAGTCAAAAAATAAAATACCACACTGTAAGTGTTGAGATACAGGCGTGTAAACAGTGCTGTGGGAACTCCGAAGAGAAAGGTACAGAGGAAATGGCACGGAAAGGGTGAGGTGGGAACTGGGCTGGGATGGGGTTTTGCCAGCTGGATAAAAGGGGTGGGATATTCCGGGAAGAAAGAACAACATTAAAGAAGGCACAGATGGGGGGCGGTGTGGGGGAACCTCTACTGGATGTGATCAGAGGACTGCTAGAAGCTGCGTGTGGATGGATCGCAGGGTTTGCGGGCAGTGAAGCAGGAAGGGGGCACAGGGTGGAGATGGAGATAGAGGCTCCCCCCGGCCCCCTCCCATCTCCCGCCGCTTTGAGTCCCGCTTCAGAGCTCTGGCTCCAAACAGTAGGAGACGGGAGCCAACAGGAGGTTTTCAACCTTTAGCCAAGTCTCTGTTGTAGAGTAAAAAGGTAGACAGATGCAAGCAGGGAAATCACAATAATGTGGTCAAACTTCCTAACAATGGAAGAGCCATCTCAATATGAATCTTATGTTTATATCTAAAAACAAAGCCCTAAATTATAAAAGATTAAAAACTGACAGAACTGGCAAATAGACAAACCCACCACCATAGTGGAGATTTTAATACACCTCCTTGAATAAGTCATAGAATAAGCAAACTATCGGTAAGGATATACAAGCTCTGAACCACATGATTAGCACACTTGACCTAATTGGCATACAGAACAGTACTTCCAACTGTGGGTTCTGCATTCTTGTCAAGCACACATAAAAAATTCACCAACACTAACCATATGCTGGGTCAGAAAGCACATCTCAACAAATTTCAAAGGATTTAAAAAGTACAGAATATGTTCATGACCATAGTGGAATTATGAAATTAAGAATGAAAAGATGGTTAGAAAATCCACCCCCCCCAACTTGGGAATTAAGGCCTATATGTCAGAGTATCCCATGGGACAAAGGAGAACTAACAATTACAATTAGAAAATATTTTGAACATATTAGAACTTATGGGATGCAGCGTGAATGGTGCTTACAGGGAAATTGTGTGTGTGTGTTATATACACACATTTTATATGTATAATGTATAAATTTAAATATATAATGTTTAATATAAAATGTATTAATGTATTAGAAAAGAAGTAGAAAAATAGCAAGACTTAAAAAACCTAAGCATCCATCTCATGGAGCTAGAGAAAAATATTGCAGGTTAAATCTAGGGAAAGTAGAAGGAAAGAAATCACAAAGGTAAGAATAGAAATCAATAAATAAAATTTTAAAGTTAAAAAAGTAAATGCATTATAGAAAAAAATCACCATAGTCAAAAGTGGGTTCTTTGAAAAAATTAATAAAGTTAATAACTCCTACAAAGACATATCAACAAATAAAGACCAAAAACACAAGTTACAAATAACAGGGATGAAAATATTTTTCATCCTTATAGATTCTACAGACATTGAAAAGGTAACAATCATGATAGTGTGGTCAAGGAAAGACAAGGGCTTGGACTGAACCCTGGGCAGTAGAGATGAGAATAAGTTGATGGGTTTGAGAGCTTGAGGAGATGGAATAACAGGACTAACTGGATTGGGTATGGGAGAGGAACAGATACCACACCTTGTGCTGAGCTTTCTCTTAGGTGACCAGGTGGCCAAGGGGCGCCACTGGTGAGGCCAGGCAGCTCAGATACACAAACAAGCTTGAGGAAACTGGGCTAAAACCAACTTTTCCCAATTTAATGTTACTGCTTTTTTTGGACTTGGTATCTAAAAAAGAAATAAACCAAAACAGACAACAAAAAAAACCAAACCCTCAAAACACCCAGAAAATAACCAGTGTTAAGAGAATGTAGAGAAATTGAAAATCTGCACTGTTTGTGGGAATGTAAAATCATTCAGTCACTGTGGAAAACCATATGGTGGTTCCTCAAAAAATTAAAAATAAAACTACCATATGATCCAGCAATTCCACTTTTAGGTATATACCCTAAACAATTGAAGGCCCTTATCTGAAACAGATAACTGTAAATCTGTATTCATAGCAGTATTATTCACAGTTGCCAGAAGATAGAAACAAACTTAAGTCTCCATCAAAGAATCAATAAATAAAGAAAATGTGGTGTATAATGCAATGGAGTATTATTCAGTCCTCTAAAAGGAAAAATTCTGATGCATACTACCACATGGGCCTTGAGGGCATTATATTAAGTGGAATAAGTCAGGCACAAAAAGACAAATATTGTCTGTTCTCACGTGGGGTGCTTAGTCAAGTTCACAGACAGAATCGTTGCCAAGGGCTAGGGGGAGGGGAGAAATGAGGGGTTAACTGTTCAATGGATATAGAGTTGTAGTTTTGCAAGATGAAGTGCTAGAGCTCAGTGGTGACGACGGCTGCTTAACAGTGTAAATGTACTTACGCCACCAAACTATACACTTAAAGATGGTTAAGACAGTAAGTTTTTTGTTATGTGTATTTTTTATCCCGATTAAACACACACACGTACACACAGGGCTGGACCTCAGCCCGAGGTTCTGATGTAGCAGGTCTGCACTGGGACCTTCTGATCTGCATTTGTACATTCCCAGGTGCTGCTGCTGCTGCTGCTGCTGCTGCTGCTGCTGCTGCTAACACACGCAGGGATCAGTGGCGTAGGAGGCCAGGTGAGTATAATTAGGAGGGAGCCTCTGCTCACTCCCACGTGGCTGTCGTTGTTATTGACAACAGCGTCGATGGCGCGCTAGCCTGCTGCAGGTTATCTCACAGCGGGGTGAAGGGGCAGCGGATGGGCAGGGCTGGAATATAAACTTCACCGGCTTCCTCTGGCCATTGGTGTGAGTGAGAGGCTGAGAGATCCAAACAGCCTCAGCAGAGCGGGCAGAGCACGCAGCTGCGGGCAGGGTTAGGGTGGTCTCGCACCCAGCGCCCGGGCGCGCAGGGAGGTGGGGCGTCCCGGCGGGTCTCCCGGTTTTTCCAAAAGCGGCGGCCGGAGGCGGTGAGAACTCCCGACCCGCAGGGGGCGCTGCCGCCCTGTTCTGCCGCCGGCCGCCCAGGCCGCCCACCCCGCGGGCGCGCCTCTCCGCAGTCCAGCGCCGCCCGGCCCGGGACCCACTCGCTCCCGGCGCGCACACTTCTCAGCCGGACGGAGGACGCCGCCCGCTCCTGGCCGCTCCTCTGCTCACCCGCGGCGCCCGCTCGACCTCCGGCCCCCGGTCCGGTGCCGCCTCACGCCCGCGTCCGAGCGCCGAGCTCCGGCCCCTGGGAGGCTCCCGGCCGTCGGCGGACCCGCCGCCGGCGCGCTTGGCGCCCCGCTCGCGGGGCACAGCGGAGGGCGGCGGCCGGCTGGGGATGGGCGGCCCAGCGGCGCGGAGGGGCGCCGGGGGGCTCCGCGCGCTGCTCCTGGCGCTAGTGGCTGCGGGGACCCCCGTGGGCGCCTACAACCTCGACCCACAGCGCCCCGTGCGCTTTCAGGGTCCCGCCGGCTCCTTCTTCGGCTACGCGGTGCTGGAGCACTTCCACGACAACACGCGCTGGTGAGTGCCCCCCGGCCCCGGCGCCGACCCCGGTCCCGGCCCGGCTGCCCCCTCCGCAGCTCCCCGGCCGCCGCCGCCGCCTTTCCGGCCTCTCCACGCCGCGGTCCCGAGGGGGGCGATTTAAATGTCTCCGCTGCGCGCAGCCCGGCCGCCGAGGGAAGGCGGGGAGGAGGGAGGACGCCGGTTCCGGGCCGCGGACATCTCGAGGGGTGCCAGAGTCGCAAGGGGCCGGGGGCCTCCCAGGCTGGGAGAACCCCCGGGGTTGTTTCTCGGCCTCCCAGCCAGACTCGGCTTAACTCTTTGGACCGCAGAGTAACTTGGCTCCTCTGCCCCCGAGAGGCCCCGGCGGCCCGGCCAGCACCCCGAACGCCCCGGGCCCGAGGAGACAGGCAGACTCCTCAGCTTGGGGAACTCTCGGTGACACCCCGTCCGCCTCTCCCCGGCGTCAAGCCTCTCCCGCCGGCGCAGGTTGCGCGCAGGAAACAGCGTAACGCCCAGATGTGAGGGGAGCGGGCTGGGTATGCGTGGCGGGAGGCCGCATGTGGGGTTCCCTCAGGTCCCCTCCTCCCTTACCAGGCTGTCCGCCGAAGCTGAGAGGGTCTGGGAGGCAGGGGCCGGGGATGGCCCAGGACCCCCAGTGACAAGGCCCGTGGCAGGGTGGGGCTGGTGGGTGATTTCTGGGGCAGCCTGGGCCTCTTCTCACGGGAGGCAGCTGACCTGGAGACAAGCACTCTGTAGAGGTCCAGGAGTCCAGTTGCCCGAGTGTCCCCCTCAGAGTCCCAAAGAGTGGGAGTTCTCCCCATTAAGCACCATTGTCAGGGGGCAGAGCCCGAGTCCCCAACCTGAGGAGAAGCACTGGGGAAGGTTGGTCTCTCCTTGGCCCTTTTCCCTGGACGTGAGTAAATGAAACAGCCACACAAGGGGTCATCCACTCCTCAAAAGAGTTTGGGTGTGGAGAGTTCCCCAGTCAGGGCCGAGGGGACAGCTAGTCGGGGGCTGATTTTATTGTGCGGTCACCAGGGTGTGCATCCTTAGGGGTTGCTTGCTGGGAGGGCGAGGTCAGTCGTGTGTGCACTCAGCGTGGGTTCTGCAGGAGTCACTACTCCGAATTGGACAGAGGTTGATGGAAAAGGGAGGGTTTGTAGATTCAAGTCGCCAAGCATTCCTAGAAAAGCGGGGACTCTGTGACCAGCCAGCCTTCTAACAATCATGCTGTTGAGGAGAGCTGCCCTCAGGAGAACAAGTTTTTAAAATTCTTGTGTAGCTCCCTTCTGGTTCCCATCTCCCTCCATATCGTCTACCCTAGTTGCTGAGTTTAAGGCCAGCTGTCTCTTCCTGCATTTGCCAACTCCCCTTTTAAAGCAAAAAGCAGGCTGACACTTTTTCTGTGTCCTCCATACTTGGAGTCCACTGTAGACTTTGGATTCGGTAGAGAATGCAGCCTAGACAGGAGAGTTGGAGAACACATCCCAGAATCCTAGGCTGGGCTCCCGGACTGTGTGACCTTGGCACAAGGCACGTGGGGAGAGCTGTCAAAAACAGAAGGGTTACTCTGGGGCAAGGGCTGGTGAGGAGGGTCAGGCAAGGGAACTGGAGCATCGCGTGGGATCTGTTGCTACCTAAGCCTTGTTGGTCTCTGAGCTCTTTGCGCTCTTAAACAGAAAGAGAGGTACCAGGACCCCATCACCTGGATTTGGATGGCCTACAGGTTAAAGCTGCCCTAACTCGGAACAAGTAGAGGGAGTCAAGAGCAGATCTGACCCGGAAAAGGCGTTCAGCCTGCTTTGTTTTAAAAAGGGGCTGAGGAAAGGCTGTGCAGTGAGAGTAAATTTGGCAAGTGCAGGAGAAGAACCAGGGTACCAGACAGGGAGAGAGTAAGGACAGACGGCAGTGCTGATTACATGGCCTTGGTGTCCGTGGAGATGTGGGACAGATATTTCAGGGGACTGTAAGAGCCCATCCACAGCCAGGCTGCTGGTCTCAAAAGTGCTCTCTCCGCTTCTGATACTGAAACTCTTTCCTTTGGAGTGCTTATCCCATAATTTTTCAAGTACCAAGTAATCTCTACTGAAATCTTTTTAAAGCAGCTGTTCTTTTTCCTTCCTCCTCTCTCCTACTCCTTAATTTTGTTAGTTTTTGCTTATCGCCTTGACTTCTGTTCTCTTGTTTCTTCCGAGTATCTCCCTCCCTATCTTTTTTCTCTCCTCTCTCTTCCCCCAGTATTCTTGGTCTTAGACATTGAACATTTTTCTCTGCTGATTATGCTGCCCAGTCTTGGTACGCTGTGGCCTTTGAAGCAAGAGGCTTCCAGCATCTCCTTTTTCCTTCTCTTTCTTTCCTTTATTTTTAGAGGCTAGACTTACTGTGAGGCTAATAAAACTTCCACCAAAGGCCTCTCACTTGCACAGGCCCCTACTGAGGCCCTGTGTCTGATTCTATACTCATAATTTTGTATTAATTTCTTTAAGGTAGCCGCCCTATACTTATAAGATTCAGGCTCTGTGGAATCTGGATCTACCCTAGGTCTCCACCTTAAATTTCAGCTCTGGGGTTGGTTGATTGACTTAGTGAGTGATTGCTGGGCTCTTCCTACCAGGCAGTCCTTGGGCTTTGGACCTTTTAGCTTTTCTTGAGGAACATGCAGGTTGTTTCCAATTATCCACGATTATAAACAACAGCAGGGTAAACATCCTTCTAACGAAAGCCTTGCAGACATCCTTAATTAATTCCTTTGAATAAGTTCCTGAGCTTAGAATTGCTGGTCAGAAAGGAGGGAGGTTTTAAAGCATTTTCTCTGCATTTCCAAAGTGCCATTGAAGCTGAAGTGTGTGCTTGAGAGAAATGTTTTAACTTACTCAGGCACTGGAATTTTGGAGTAATTTGCCAAAGTGCTGTTCCAGTACAATGGAAGCGCATAGTCACTTACATGAAGGGAACTTAAAGAAAAAAATGACAAAGAATCAAACTGGGTGTGGGAGGTAAGTGATAGACATGAAGAGGAAAAGTAATGTATTGAAACTTTGAAAGGAAAAGAGCACAATGTTTATTAAGCCTTGTACCTGCTGTCTTTCTCCTTGAGCAGAAATTACTCGTTTCTTCATTCAGTCTTAGTGGTTGAATAATTTTGCATCATGCTAATTCAACACCTTTTTCCAGGTGAGAGGGTTTAGTGAATGTAGGGTAAGGGAGGGAGCAGAGTGTGCTTGGGGGGGAGCCCAGGACCACGGTCAGTGGGGGCTGCAGGTGGCAGAGCTGAGGGGGTCCCCATGTGAAGGGACCCTGGGTGCACATCACAAGGCACCTGCGCGCACTCTGTCAGTAGAACCAGTATTTCTTCTCTGGCCCTAGAACTGAGCATTCCTGTCAGTTCTTTTTCAAAGCAAAATTGTCACTGATCAGAGGGCCTAAAGGATGCGGTGGCCTCGCTCTTCCAAGCCCTGGGGACTGTGCCCCGCATCTGCAGTCGTACTGTGTTGAGAACAGAGCCCCAGACCCAGCCTCTCTCCAGGTGTTTGGCTTGAGTGGGCCCTCTGCCGCCATCTGGGCAGTGAGAGTTGCCCCCATGGCCACGTGGACCGGAATACTCGAGGCAGTGTCAGAGGTGTCATTTGTATCAGTTTAGATGCAAACAATGCAAGTGACTCGGTTTCTCTTTTTCTGGGGACACCCAGCGGGCGTCTGCCTGCCCAGAGCTAGCTTCTTCCCCCAGACCTCCTGCTGCCCGGGTCTTCTTGTATTGTTTGAACAACAGCAGTAGGTGCCAGGAATCACGGACAAAGCAGATTTCTGTCCCTTTCCCTTAGACATGGCCCGACCCCTCAGCTGCAGGGCAGACGACTGTAACACCCTGTGATAGAAATAAGTGCATCCCCGCCGGCGTCCAGCCCCCAGAGGAGGTTTCTTTCACACCCTCCCCTCCTTCCTCTTGGCCCCAGACGCCCTCGAGTCTGAGGTGGCTGGGTGCGTTGGCTTCCTTTCTGGAGACGTGCTTCCTGCTCCCTCTCCCGGGACACATCAAGATGGCTGTGCTCAGACCCAGAGCAAGTGCTCGGAAATGGAAGAGGCGCCGGCGTTTTGCTTTGTTAAGGTTGTCAGAGCATCATTCAGTGAGAACAGGAGGCGATTCAGAGCCAAGGGGAGCATAACATCCTCAGTTGGCATTAAGACGGAGAATTAAAAGAGCGAGCTAGACAGTCCCACTCCCCTGCCAGTGCAGTTGCCACAAGCCAGATGTATGGCTATTTAAATCAAAAGTAATTACAACTAAAATGGAGAATTTAGTTCTGCAGTCACACTCACTACATTTCAAGTTCTCGATAGCCACGTGTGCCTAGTGGCTGCTGTAACTGACAACACACTACTTTTTCATCATTGCAGAAAGTTCTAGACAGCACTGGTTTAGAGCAATGGCTTGTGTCCTAAAGGGCTAGACAAAGATCCAAAGGCAATGTAAGAAGAAAAGTTACCTGTCACGTATCTGAGTGTTTAAACTGAAAGGAGGGAGCTTAAATCTAACTGAAAATTCACCTTGGGCAGCTTCTTTCTATCCATCAAACATTGCTCTGTGCTTAGGACTGGGGATTCAAGAAGGAGAAATGCGCTCACAGTCTGATAGGTGAGGCGATTGTGGGTCTCTGGTCTTGGGTGTCAGCCAAAAATAAGACTTTGGCTCCGATCAGGGAGAGACTTGCCCTTGGGCAGGCGCGGTGGTTCAGATGGGCAGAGGAGCCCTGTGATGGTAAAACCTTTAGCAGTGGTCCCTGTGGTCATGGACCCTGCTCCCCACTCTCACCTTCGCCCGGCTTTGTGAGGAGACACCCAGGAATGGTGGTGGCAGCCATGCCTTCTTATAACCCCTGGTGGCGTCTTTACCGAGTTCTTCAGTGGCAGGCCAGGCTCTCGGGCAGGGCGGTAGCCCCACTTCCTCATCTGGATTTTCTGGAAGTAGCTTTTTCAGACCTTGTTCCTGGTTCTCACTGGCTCTGCAGAGCCTCCTTTCTCAAAGCACTCAGGAAGAAATGACACGTGTATGAGGCCCGAGTTCTAAGGGGACCCGGAAAGCGCCCCGTGGGGTTTCCCTGAAGATCTCGAGAAGCTGGTGAGGGTGCTGTTTGCTGAGCTAGTGCTGAACGCGGGCTGGGGCAGAGGCAGCTGTCCTGCTAGGGAGGGAACCTTACAGGGCCAAAGACAGTCTCTTCTCAGCCAGCCACTAACAGCCCTGAGTGTGAGAGTGTGAAGGGCCGGGCCCCAGCCAGCTCTCAGTCCCTGGTGACCTGCTGCTGGTCAGGAAATGGTCTCCTTCTGATAACTCCTCTTGTGATTCGCCTGGGGGAAGATGCTGTTTTCATGCTTATTAAAAATGGCCACGGTGTTCTCAGAAACCACTGTAATTTTAAGAAATCAAAATTAATGATTCCACCAGATAGTGTTGGCTGAGTATCCACCAAGAGGTCTGATGCTTTCACAAGTGTACTAGTCTCTGGTTGAATCTTTGGGACAACCCGGTGAGTGGTTTCCAGTTTGCCAGTCAGAGAGCAGAGGCTTACAGAGTTACCATGCTCTGTCCAAGGTCCACCCCAGCCTCAGTGATCCACGCACACTGAGTTGGGGCTTGGGTCAGTTTGGATCCTCTGGGAAGCAGATGCTGAGACAGAGATGGGGTGTAACAGAAATACTGGGGGATGGGGGAAGGCCTGTGAAAGAGCAGGGGGAGGAAAGAGGACTGGGCAGGGAGAACCTCGGACTGTGATGCAGATCTGGTTAAAGTCTCAGGCAACTCACCCCTGACCCCGTGATTGTGACCAGTCCCTGTGGCTGCGTGGGAAGAGCATGGCCTCAGCTGGATTGTCCTGAAGGGGCCACAGCTGGAGGCTGTCAACTGCCTGTCTCCTTACCAACAAAGGCTGTGAGGTGGTGCACCCGTCTGTGGTGGCCGTGGAACGATCACGTGTGGGTGGCTGTGTCAGGAGGTAGGAGGTGTGTTTCTTAGCCAGCAGTTGTGGCTGGGAGTCATCTGTGCCTTTGCTCACCCCCTGGGGAGCGCTGGGGTTCTGGGCTGTTAGAATTGGCCCCGAAGCAGACTCTTTCTGTCCTCGGGGAAGTCGCAGGTGACCGGGGAGGAAGAAGAGCACTCCACCTTTCCTTGAGCCATTGAGCCGTTTTTGAGCCCCGACTGTAGGGAGCGGGGAGACCTCGGCCCCTCGTACCTTGTGAACCACAAATCCTTAAGCCATGCTGATCTGGTGACCAACCAAAGCGTGTCGAATGCTTTATCATGACCCTCCTTTTTACCAGAGGGAGGCTTAGGAAGTGAAAGTGAACCCAAGAGTGGGAAAAATCTAGTCTTTGAAACTACAGGCTCACTTGGTCTCCAGTTTCTGCTTTTGGAGGGAATGAAAAAGGCTTCTGCTGTGAGTTTAAATCTGCAGCAGCAACAGCAATACGCTTGCTGGGTGCTTAGCCCGCGTTGAGCGCTGTTCCGCATGCTCGGTGTTTGTTAGCTCACTGTGTTCCCTCCAGTTGTTTCAGTTATCGTTTTAGCCCCACTCACAGAGGCACAGAGGTGTTGTTGCCCAAGTCACATGGTGACAGGATGGTAGAGCTGGGGCCAGCACCTTATTCTCTCCAGAAGTCAAGAGTCTGAGTTTGGGGTTCGAAGCAGCTGAGCATCTGTCTTGCAAGATTGTTGTGCTTTCCCAGAAAAGTTTTGGAATCACAGGTGTGGTAGGAACCCTTCGCAGGTGCTGACTCATGACCCACTGGGTACCTGTGCAGAGGTGCTGGAATTCTGCTGTTGGGAGAGTGGACAGAGGAGGTAGCCATGGTGCCCAGTGTTTAACAGAGCTCACCCCTGGGGTTTGCAACATTGTTAAAGAAACCTGCAGAGTCAGACTTTCTGCACAAGTCCCCACCAAAATCTGAACATAAAAAAGCATGGAACGAATTTCCCCTGTCTCAGCTCATCCCTTGGTGTGTGTGAGCCCAGGTGGCTTCTCCTACCCCTTCCTGGCTGTCCAGTGTTAAATACTGCAGTGTGCACAGACTCCAGGGCAGAGTGGGCCGTGTGCGGGACACCCCAAAGGCAGCCCTGCATGGGGTGCTGGAGTGGATGGTCCTGACTCTGCCTTCAGTGTGGCCCCGGTTCCCCAGCAACAACCGAATCCAGGGTGTCTGTGCCATAACGGGGCTGCCGAGATGCACAGTGGCCCTGCCTGCCCCACTTCACCCCCATTTAGGAGCTGTGTGTTCTTGGCAAGTTACTTCAGCTATTTGAGCCTCAGTCCCTCTTCTGTAAAAGAGAAATCATAGGGGTTTCTCCCTGCTCATGTTGTTGGGGGATTAAATGAGATGATGTCTGCAGAGCCTGGCACATAACATGTAGCACATAGTAAACCTGGGTAAATACGAGTAGCTGTTTCTGTTACTTTGATAGGACTTTTGAAACTAATGGTCTTCTTCCTCCTGACTCTAGATGCAGGAAGAGTTTGCTTTCAGTACATTCGCGGATGCATTCATTCATTCATTCACCAAAATTTGAGCGTCAGCACTCAATACAGAAATGAATGAGTCTTGCATTAGACACTTTGTTGTCTGTGGTCTCTACGGTTTTGGTCATGCTCTACATAAATCTGCATTTTTTGTTTATTCATTTGCGTGTGTCTCCTTCCGGAAAGGATCTGAGATGGCTGCTTTAATTGGAGACCTGTCGGATTGTAAATCCTAAGAGTTTTTTAAATCTTTCTTTTAATTGAGTTATAATTGATTTATAATAGTCTGTAAGTTTCAGGTATATGACATAGTGGTTCAATATTTTATAAGGATTAGACTCCGTTTAAAGTTAGTGTAAAATATTCACTATATTCCCTTGGCTGTACAGTATGTCTCTGTACCTTATTTATACACCATAGTTTACCTCAGTCTCCTACACTGTCTTGCTCCCTCCTCCCTCTCCTCTCCCCTCCTCCCCTGCTTAACTGCTAATTTGTTCTTTGTATCTGTGAATCTGTTTCTGTTTTGTTCATTCATTTGTTTTAGTTTTTAGATTCCAATGTAGGTGATAACATACAGAACTGTCTTTCACTGTGACTTACTTCAGTAAGCACAGCACCCTCCAAGTCCATCCATGTTGCTGCAAATGGCAATATTTCATTAATTTTTTTATGGCTGCACTCCATTGTGTGTATGTGTGTGTGTATATATGACATCTCCCTTATCCAGTCATCTGTTGATGGACACTTAGGTTGTTTCTATGTCTTGGCTGTTGTAAATAGTGCTGCTGTGAACACTGGGGTGCATGTATCTCTTCGAATTAGTGTTTTTGTTTTCTAGGAATGGAATTGCTGGGTCTTTTTTTAGTTTTTTGAGGAAACTCCATACTGTTTTCCGTAGTGGCTGCATCAATTTACATTCCCACTAATGATGTGCAAGTGTTCCTTTTCTCCAGATTGTTGCCAGCATTTGTCGTTCGTGGTCTTTTTGATGACGGCCATTCTGACAGGTGTGAGGAAAACCCAAGAGTTTCACATGTCTCTTCCTCCCTCAGAGAGCAGGTGGGGGGCCAGTCCTTTCCTGGGGGTGCTCTGGCACTATCCTAGGCTCCACGTAAGTTTGGGAGGTAGGTGCACACTTCTAAGGAGCTGGTGCGAATTTTAGCAAAAAAACAACCCCCCCCCCCAAAAACCCAAAACAAAACAGTAAATGTGAAAGTATTGATGTGTTTTTCTTAGAGAAGAAAATTTTCACAAGAGACCAACAGGAAGGTTCCAGGACTGGGGTCTCACCGAGTTCAGCAGTTTGCTCTGTTTCTTGGATTTTAATGTTGACTTGGTGCTCTCAGGTGGGGAAGGAGAACCTCTCGGCCCTTTGCCGTGTTCCTTCCCCAGCTGCCTCCTCCTCAGTGTGTCTGCCAGAACCTGAGCCCCAGGCTAGGGCAGCAACCTTTGAGGACCCTTCACGCCCTCTCTGGGTACCTGGGGAAGGAGGAGAGGGTGTTAATTCCCCTGTAGGTGGGTCCCTGCCATTGCCTTTGTTCTTTTCCAGTTGGGAGTAGAACTCTTGCTGTTTCCTCTGGGAGTGAAGGATTTGGCATGGTCAGAGGTGGGTTTCCTGGCACCAGCCCTCCTACTGCCCAGGTCTTGGCTCCTGAGATGCGGCGGCCACGCGGTGATTAAATTCCACTCCTGTAACTGAAACTTGGGTCCTCAGGGAAGTTTGGGTTTGGGGAGCAAAATGCATGAAAGCAAACCTAATGGGTTTAAGGTTTTGATCTCCAGTTGCTGTCCACGATCTGGCTGTAATTTCGCCCTGCGGAATGACTGCTGCGGTATTTGTGGGGAGGAAGGGAGCCTTTGAGACCATGTCAGTTCCAAGCCTTCCCCAGGGAGACAGCTGTGGTTAGACCCTTTGCTGCCACCTGCTCTCTGGGGAGCTGACCTGCGCTTTGCTCTCAGGAGGTGAGGATGGGTTCAGGGCAGGATGAACGGCCGGACGGGAGCCCTGGTAACCAGCTTCACCACACACAGGTCAACCAGGGAAGTGGCTGTGGTGGAAAAATGGAGGGCATTTAAACTGCCACCATAGGAGGGAGTTTGGGGGGACTGGAAGGAGTACGCCCTCGGACTTGGATGCCCTGGGTTCAAATCCTAGCGTTGCCACTTGTTAGCAGTGTGACCATCATCTCTGAGTAAAGTGGCTGACAGGGTTGCCTCGAGCAAATCAGGCAGCCGTGAGCCTACCTGGTGCTCCGATGATCAGATGGGCCCACGTTTCCAACCAGGCGCATGAACAGCTCATTAAGAGAGGCAGCACCACACCCGCCACGTGAGCATCTTAGGAAAGCAAGGAGGTGATGGGTCGAAATTCGGCCTGGTGGGGAGGAAAACGGCCTCCTTTTGCTCCCACACTGCCGTCTGCCCTTTGGAGCTCTCCGTCCAGGTTCTGAGCTCAGGCACCTGCAGAGCCTCACGTGCCTGTCTTTGACAAGCGAAGGCTTGTCACCAGCGAAGGCTCCCTTTTTCCTCCTTTCAGGCTGGCAGGGTGGGGTGGGCAGAGGAGGGGAGTGGGCACTGTACCCACCGCAGTGGGTGCTGCACTTGACATCTTACCACGCTCTGTGGGCTCAGACAAGTCCCCTGACCTTACCTGGCCACTTGCTTTTTCATTTATGAAGTGGGGATAGTGTTAGTATCTCCCAGAGGCTTACTGTGAAGATTCAGCACAGTTCTGCCCAGAGAGAGCCCCGCCCAGCCCCTGCACACTCCCAAGTGCCCCATACAGGCTGGTGGTCCTTGTAATGAGAAACCAGAGGTCTGAGTTAACAAGGAGATGCTAAATGTCTTGGAAGTTTGCATGCATCTTTGACGGGGGATGGGAGAGGAGAGCCACGCTTCCTGGGGCATTGGTTCTCACTGGCCACTTGAATTGCTAATCTGGGTAGGTGGTTCTGTAGCACTTAGATTAGAAATCACCTGGAGAGTTTGTTAAAAGGCACTTTCTGATTCAGTGGGCTGGGGCTGGAGCCTGAGGTTCTGCATTCCTGTCAAGCTGCCAGCTGTCTTCCATGCTGTGGGTCTGAGGACCACACTTGGAGTAGCAAGCAAAGGTCTGAATCAGCCTGATGATTTATGGTAGGGAGGCTGTTGGTGGGGACACTCAGCCCCTTTAGATGGTAACTGTACGGAGGAGAGAAACGTCTTACTGTCTTGTCAAGAGTGCCAGGGATGATTTTAGAGGAATGTTTGAAGGGGCTGGGATGTCTCTTTATAACTCAGTGCGAGAGAAAAAGCAGATGGCATCTTTTCAGTGGCATGTCCTGAACTCTCTGGGTCCTTGTCCTCTCTCTCAGGATCAGCCTGGCAGACAACCAGCTGAATTAACTTCAGAAGAGGCAAGCTCATCGGCTGGCCCGTGGCGCAGTCCTGCTGGCCAGCAGCCTAGGTAAAGAGCAGCGCCAGGCTGCAGAGGAAGCCACGATGTTCTGTAAACACAGAGATACAGGCTCGGCCTCCAGTGTGCCACCCCCCAGTGAGTGTCATGCACGTGAATGCACACAAGCCCCCTTATCTCTTGCTTCATTTTCCATGACACAGGATTTAGGGAAAAGGCCTCATCGGAGCAGCTAATTGAGAGTTTGAACCAGATGGTTACTATCAGCGCTTGGTCAGCCATTGTTGGAACAGTTGGGTACCTTGGACTTGGAAGGAAAACATAATTCAGTAGACTGTAGATTTTTCGTCAGTTTCTGCCCGCACTGTCTCAGCTCTAGGCTGGGAGAAGCCGTGCTGGGGTTCAAGCTGTCCAGGGTCCTTTCTGCCTGGATCCCTGTGTATCTGTAAATCTGGGGCAGCGGCTCTCTGGGGGAGGTCGTGTTCCAGTGCCAATTTGGGACACGCGATAGAGAAACAGTCCATTTTTTTCCTTGCAGCCATTTCCCTTACTTTGTACACGATGAATTCTCCCCCTTGTTTAGGTCTTGTGATTTTTGTAGTGTGAATTACAAGTGGCATTTATTCACCGTCCTGATACAAATTAGGAGTTGGTGGGAATTCTTGGACCCGGCCCTGTCTCACGGGGCATTTCGAGTGAAGGGGGCATTTCATGTGCTCCAGCTCCTCTAACCTGACGTGTGGGAAGGCGGTGGGTGTCTCCGCAGTTTCCATCTGTCAGACTGCTAATTCTTTTCAACTGTGCAAACACCCCAGCATTAGAGTGAGCCCCCCTTGGCTTGCCCTGAGGGGCTCTAGAGCTCAGCCCCAGGAGCAAGGGGGAAATTAATCCCTTAGTGTGGCTTTCTTCTCGCCAGTGTTCCATTCGGTGTGTCATCCTGCATTTGAGTGAGAGCAGCCGCTGGCTGGCCAATCTGCCCTCGTATGGGTGACAGAGGCAGTGTGGTCTGCTCGGGAAAGTGCTTGCCGAGATTTCCAAAGTGGATTCTGGCCCTGTGTCTGCTTGCGGATTCTGCTGCTGTGGTGGTGAGCTGCAGCTAGGAGCTGCCCAGGGAGCCCCTGGGGGCACAGATCCCCGGGGTGTTACTGAGGGGGCCCTGGGCAGCTTGGGTGCCATCACTGTTGGGGGCCTGGCTCCTCTCACATCCCAGGAGCTTGTGATTTGTTTGCTCACAGAATCAGATACAGACTCTCTAAGACTGACCTGGAAAGAAAGGCTCCAGGAAGGAGACCCTTCACATACTGGAGGTTGAAGGATTGGGCTCAGAGGCCATGGGAGTTAAGGTGGGACCCATACGCCTTCTTGTGAACCTGACACCATGCCTCTGAGCCATTTGAGGGTGGTGTTCCTTGTGGTATCTGCCAGCCTTTGCTGGAGGTCTGGCTGAGGGTCTTAGACCTCTGCTGTCTGTTGTGTAGATCTCCACCCCTTCGCTCAGCTGGAGTGTCCTCGGTGTGGGGGCAGCGTCATTCTGAGGCCGGGGCAGGGGTGAGCGTTGAATATCCCAAGATGAAGGTGGTTTTCAGAACAAAGTGAAGGGAGCCTGGGTCAGCTTTCTATGTCCCCAGGGAGGCTGTTTAGGGTCCTTTTAACCTGTGCTACATGCCTTTTGCAGAGATGCATGACGAATAACGCTTTCCGTTCCAAGGCAAGTGGGAGATACCTTATTTCATCACATGCTTGATACCCTGGGAAGGTGAATCGCATCTCCTCTCTGGGCTGCTGGAGATGCAGGGCAGCTCACTTCCCCATTGGGCAGTGGGTCTGCATTGTCTACTCTCAACATCAGTCTGGATTTTGTTGAGTCTCATTGTGCAAGTCTCTGTATCTCAGCACCAACCATGCCTGACTGGTGGCGTTTAGTCTTTGCTGTAGCTCTTCAGTTGATTACTTTCTGGAAACAGTGCATGAAACCGTAGGTAGGAGGGGAACCAACTGCGGTTCTGCCGTGTTCTGTGCCCAGTGTGTCTCTCTTTGTTGCCCTGGCATGTCCTGCTCTTTTCCTCCAGCAGGAACGGGGCCTGCTGCTCGTCCCCTGGGCAGCTTTTCAGTTCAGGATGAAGGATGCAGAGCCACATCCTTGCCCTGCTGGTAGGCAGACTGTTCTACCTCTGGTTTGCACTGGAATGGAGGATGAGGTTCATAATTCCACATTGCTGCTGCTTCTGGTCTATTACCCCTAAATGTACGTATTGTGTGTGGCGTGGAGGGGCACGAGGGGGGCACAAGAGAGATGACATTTCTAAATTTCTTATTTTTTATTTATTAAATTAAAAAAGTTGAAGTGTATCACATCCAGAAAAGTGCCCATATCATATATACAACTGAATAAATTTCCACAAACTTGTGTAAATACCTCTCTTGTTGAAAAATAGAATACTATAAGCATATCCCTGCAGAAGCCCTTCTCCCTGGTTACAACCCCCTACCTGCTCCCCAGAGGTCACTGTTTTCCTGACATCTAACACCACCGTTAGATTGCACCTGCTTCTGAATGTCAGGCAGATGGAATCAGGCAGTGAGTACTCACCCCTGTTCCCGCCATCTTTTGCTTAGTGTTTGTGAGATTCACCCATGAGGCTGCAGCTGAATGCTCATTGATTTTCCTTCTTTTTTTTAAACATTTTTTTTTATTGAGTTACAGTGATTTTACAATGTTGTGTCGAATTCCAGTGTAGAGAACAATTTTTCAGTTATACATGAACATACATATATTCATTGCTGTGTGGAATCCTGGTTCTCCACCACCGTTGACTTAAGCGCCCTGTCATTGATGCGTACTGTATTTGGGTTTCTTCTAGTTTGGGGCCATCACATACCCAGCTGTGAATGTTTTGTGTGTGTCTCCCGTAGACGTACATGTGTGTTTCTGCCGGTGTGCTCCTGGGAATGGAGTTGCTGGGTCCCAGGGTAGGCACTTGCTTAGCTCTCTTAGAAACTGTTGAATAGTTTTCCAAAGCAGTTGTGGTGGTTGACGCCGTCCCCAGCAGGGTGTGAGGGTCCCAGCTGCTCCACATCCTGGGCGGCACTTGGTGTTTTCTGCCTTTGGGGTTTTAGGCTTCTGGTCGTTGTGAAGTGGTATCTCATTTGGGTTTCTCTGATAACTAGTGGAGTTGAGCACCTTTTCATAAGTTTATTGGCCATTTGGTCATCTTCCTTCATCAAGTATCTGTTAAGTCCATTATCCTTTTGGTTTGTCTGTATTTTCCTTATTGATTTGTAGGACTTCTTTATACTTTGTAGATAGGAGCCCTTTGTGGGTTGTATGTGTTCCCAGCCAAACTCAGGTTTTCTCCCGGCACGTTAAAATCGTAGCAGGTTCACTGTAGCAGGTCCTCCCTCTGGCCCCACCTCCCCCCGCCACACTGTGTAATGCTGGTGTATGGTTTCCCAGTGAGCATTCAGACAACCCAACCGTGGCTGGGTGACAATTTAACCATCGGCTGCCTCTTTCTTGGTACTGGGTTGTGACTGAATGCCCTTTCTTCTTGATGTGCAGGGTCCTTGTGGGTGCACCAAAGGCGGATTCCAAGTATAGCTCTTCGGTGAAGTCCCCTGGGGCTGTATTTAAGTGCCGAGTCCACACCAACCCTGACCGGAGATGCACCGAACTGGACATGGCTCGAGGTGGGTGGAAGTTCACTGCCAAGGTGGAGATGGGTACTGTACCCTCACACTTTGCTTTTTTCTTCCTGATCATTCATCTACTTGTCCATCCTTCCGTCCTTCCTTCCTTCCTTCCTTCCTTTTTTCCCTCCCTCCCTTCCAGCCACCCACCCATCCATCCATCACATATTGAGTACCGATTTTTCCCTAAGCACTGGGATACGCCACGCACAGATCCTACTATCCTGGGCTTTATAAATTAGTAGGCAAAAGAGACATCAGAATAAATAATTGGGAGAAGATCAGGGGGGAGGTGAGTATTAGATCTAATCTAGATTGGAGGGTCTGGGGAAAGGACTTTTACACATGATTGGAAAGATGCCCAGCAGTTAGCTGGGCAGATTCAGGAGGCAGAACCTCCAAGTGGAGGAAAGTTTGTGCCATTTTAAAATTCAGAGCGAGGACAGCACAGCTGGAGAGGTGAGCAGGTGAGTGTGGAAACAGGAGATTGGTGAGACAGACTGGGCCAGATCACGCAGCACCTGGAGGGCTGGGGTGAGGTGTTGGGATTCTGTTCTGGGGACAAGGGGTGAGACCATTACAAGCAGTGTTAGGTTTTATGTTTTAAGTAGGGAGAGATGTAATTGAGGGATGTTTTTAAAAGCCCACTTGATCTGCTGGAGAATACATCATCTTCGGAATCAGATGGATCTGCCTGGGGTCAGAGCCCAGCGCTGCCAGTTACTAGTGGGGACTTACTAGGATTGTCCCACAGCCTCTTTGACCTCAGTTTCCCCACCTGTAAAATCAGAATGAAGACAGCTACGTCACAAGGATTACCTTCAGAAGATTAATGAGATAATAGAGGTGAACACAGAACTGGGTCTGGCACATACGTATATCAGTTATATCAATGATGTCAATGTTATATCAATTTTATCAATAAGTGGGAGCTATTATTATCAACAAATAGGAGCTATTAAGTGTAATCATCACTTCAAGTTCTCACTTTCTCCAAAGTCCTTTCCCATCAAGAGCTTCTATTATTTTTTTTTTTAAATGAAGAATTGTCATGATTTTCTTTAGCAGGAAAGGAGAGGTGTCCATGGCATTGTGTAGGGCTACTCAAAGTGACTGGTTTACACGTTGTTTGTTACTGGCGCATAACAAATTAAGGAGCTTACTTCACAATGTAAATCAATGCATTGCTTCCTTTGTTGAGAAAGTCTAGCTATGAAAAAAAAAAGTGGCTGGCTGAAACCAGCATCCAAGGTGGAGGAGCTGACTGACATTTTGCCTTCTTTACTCACGTTTGCTGGTGACAAACATCTGGGTTGTACATTGCCCTCTGAAAAGCAGGCAGCAGAAGAGCTTCCTCCACACAAGCTCGGCTTTTCTCCTTCTTCTCTAGGGAAGAATCGGGGCATGCCCTGTGGGAAGACCTGCCGAGAAGACCGGGATGATGAGTGGATGGGGGTGAGCCTGGCCCGGCAACCCAAGGCTGATGGCCACGTGCTGGTAAGGCCTCCTGGGGGTGCCGTGGGGAGGGGTGACACCCTGGAAATGATGACCTTGATCCCTTAGGAAAACTGAACGGCAGGTTGACAAGAGTGTGGCTTTGAGGTTGCCTGTCTTGGACTTCTGCTTGGACAAAGCATTATCCTTTTATTTTCTTCATCTGTTGAAATTTAGTAATGTCTGTCCCAGGGTGCCGAGATGGGGCTACTGAAAAATGACCAAATGTATGTGAAAAGAGCTTCGTAAATCTCATTCATTAAGTATTTTCTTGTGGGTGTCTTTTAAAACTGAAGTACAATTTACATGAAATGCACAGATCCTAAGGTTGCAGTTGGGTTTTGACACTTGTACACACTTGTGTGGCCAGCCGCCCCTCAAGATACGGAATATTTCTATCATCCCCAAAAGTTCCCTTACATTCTTTCCAGCCAAATCCTCCCACTTCAAGGCAACCACTGTTAGGGTTTATATCAATTACGAGTTAATTTTGCTTTTTCTAGAACTTCACATGAATGGAATCCTACAGTGTGCTTATGTGTAACATTTTTTTTTCCTATTCAAAATAATACTTTAGAGATTAATCCATATTGTGTGTATCAGGGCTTCATTCCTATTTATTCCTACACAGTATTCTGTTTTATCAAATATGTACACATTGTTTTAAAATAGTCATTTATTTGCCTCCTAAAGTGCATATATGATCTATTCTGATGCTTTCGGTGCTTTGAGGGAGATGGAAAGTAGTGTTTGCCCTTGAGACTGGCAGTTTCCTACAGCAGCCCCAAAAGGCAGTCACCAGCCATGTGTAGTTACTTAAATTGATCAAAATTAGGTTAAAAATTCAGTTCAATCACACTAGACACATTTCCAGTGCTCTGAAGTCACATGTCTGCTGGTGGCTGCGTTGGATGGTGCAGAGGAAGGATTTCCGTCATTGCTTTGCAGACACAACACAACCTGTAACTGCCCCAGAGGTCTTATTTTGTCCATTTTTGCCTTTTTCTTTGGCACTGGAGGTGTGACACTCAAGTACTTAGCCTGCACATTCTCGGTGGGTGTTTTCATTGACGTGTAAGCCATGCATCCCCACTGCGAACCTCTAGAATTTTCCCAGTCCCCCCTCCCCCCTGAGATAACCCGCATTCTGACTTCAGAGGCCTTTTCTTGGAAGCTGTATGAAGGTTTTTGTTGTAAAAGCGTGAGATCAAGAAGGGAAGATAACAGCAGCTGCCGCTTATGGGGGCCTTGCTGTGGGCCACGTGCTGTAAAGCGGACAGTTTCACACATTTATCCCCTGGTGGTGCAGGTTTTCCTGAAGGATGGAAGCAGTGTTTCTGCCCGTCCCCTCCCTGAGGAGCCTGTTTTCTGTTGGACTTCTCCATGGCACTGGCTGTTCATCTGAATTCCATCTGCCTTCCCAGCACCAGTTAAGCATCTCCCCGAGTCAGGCCCCTCTGGGGAGGAAGGAAGCAGCTGGATGCTGTCACCAGCGTCGCAGGGCCCCCCTCTGCTGGACCCCATCATAGGTCCTGTTGAGGCCCCCACCCCACTGTCTGCCTTGGTTTCCAGTCCTTTAATCACTGTCATCCGCCACCCTGGACCCTCTCCAACCTCTGCGTCCCTCCCAATGCAGTGGCCTGACCCTGAGTGCATGACCAGCCTCAGGAGGGCCAGTGTGCTTGTCCGCCGTCTGTGGGAAGGAAGGGAAGGCACCGACCCATCTGTAAATCAGGGCGGCCTGGGGTCGCGATGCAAAGAGGAGGAAGGGGTTCCGAGAGCACTGAACCCGCATCCCGAGGTTGCTCCTGGGAGAACACTTCCCCTCCCCTTGGAAGGATGACCTCTGTGTGGCCGAGAGCTTGTTTGTAGCGGTTCTGCTTTATTGCAAGTCAGTGTCAGGAGGGGGCCGTCTCTGGGGACGTGAACAGCAGTGAGGACCACGGGGGCAGCCGAGGAGGCAGAGCTGGAGCGTGGGTACCAGTGGTGCTGTGATAACCCTGCCCTAATTCATTGTGCACAGAGCGGTAACTGCGTCGTCCGTTCAGTAAGCCACTCTGGACTCTGGGGAAAGAGGGACTTCCAGCAGCATCTGCTTTCCTCGTGGTCCTTTTTTTTTTTTTTTTTTAAATATTGTGGTGAAAAACATTAAAATTTACCATCTTATCCATGGTTCAGTGTGCAGTATAGTGGCATTAACTACATGCACATTGTTGTACAGCAGATTTTGCTCACTTTTCCATTTTGCAAAACAAACTCTAAACCCATTGAACAATGACACCCCCTTCTCCCCAGTCCCCAGCCACTGTCTTTTCTTAAGAGTTTGGCTACTTTACCGACTGCATGATTCCATGTGTATGAGGCATCTGTCTTCTTGCAACCGGCTTATTTCACTCAGCGTGGCGTCCTCAGGTTTCATCCATATTGTAGCGTATGACAGGACTTCCTCATTTTTTTAGGCTGAACAATAGGTCACTGCGTGTACTAACCACATTTTCTTTATCCTTTCGTCCACTGATGGGTATTTGGGTGGCTTCCACCTCTTGGCTATTGTGAATATTGCTGCTGTGAACATGGGTGTGCACATCTCTCCTCGAGCTCTTATTTTCAGTTCTTTTGTATTTAAACCCAGACGTAGGATTGCTAAATGCTTTTTAATTTTTTTTAGGAACCTCTCTACTGTTTTTCACAGTGGCTGCACCATTTTACGTCCCTACCAGTGGTGCATAAGAGGAGGGTTCCAATTTCTTCACATCTTTGCCGACAGTTACCTTTTTACAGTGTCCATCCTCATGGGTGTAAGGTGGTAGCTCACTGTGGTTGTGATTTGGATTGCCCTGATAATTAGTGATGGTGAACATCTTTTCATGTGCTTGTTGGCCATTTGTCTTCTTTGGAGAAATGTCTGTTCAAGCCCTTTGCTTATTTTTAAATAGGGTTGCTTTTCGTTCAGTGGTTCTCATGACTTTTTGCCTGTGTGCTCTTCTGCTAGGACAGGTTTGTCCTACGTCCCCTCTGTCCTCCCTGGTTTAGGCTCTGCCGCCTCCACGAAGCCTGTCATTGGTGACAGTGCTCTCACGAACAGGCTGAGCATCTTTTGGAACTCAGTCATTAGGAACTCAGCATTAAGTTATTACCTTAGGTGTGCAACTTATTTTGTATGTGTCTTTTTTAATGGAAACTGCTTGGGGATAGAGACCGAATTTTCTACTCTTTTCACTCTCAGTGCTCAGAGAAGACCTCTCTAAGGAGTCATATCTAAAAGTGTGTTTGAATAATGTAGGGGCTGAGTGTCAGTGTTGAAACAATTAGAAACCAAACCAGCTGCCCTCTCTTCTTGGTGGCTGATTCTCAGCAGGTGATGCAAGTATGAGGCAAAGGCTGTAAAGTGGGCCTCGGAAATGCCAGGTGACAACAGGGCACATGGCGGGGTGACCTAGTCCATATTTATGTTTTGGAGGCCCTGTATCTATTTGCTTTTTCTTTAATATCTTGATTCTACCTGCCCAGGCAGGTCTTTATTTTTAAATTAAACCCAGGAAGCTATGTATTACTCAAACATGTTTTAAAAACTCAGAAGGTGCCCCAGGGGTGTGGGTGTGACATCTGGATCCCCAAGGAGCATAATTTTGGATTCCACATTTGGGTTGGAAGAGAGGTGTGGTGACTTTTTTTTTTTTTTTTTTTTTTTTGAAAATGGCATCTGGTGCTGATTTCAAACCAAAGGACAGATAGGTTGAAAGCTGTGACAGGGAGTCAAGTAGCTCAGTGACGAATGGCACTTTCTGGCTCACAGGCCTTGCAGCCACCTCTGGCAAAACCCAGGACCTTGGGCTGGTCTAGCAGGCTGCCCTTGGCTTCATACCTGCCAGTCTCAGACCCACACCTGTTGTGGGACCTTCCATTACCTCAGGGAACAGGTAATACCAGGCGTGAACACAGCATCAGGATGGGAGGCAGGCTGCTTCCTGCCCACACTCTGACTCCGCCCTCCCAGTGTGCAGAGGACAGTTTAAGAAGTGGGCCGGGGGGAAAATCACTTCTTGTAATCAGCCCCCAACAAGCCCAGCGCAGCCACCGACTCTTCCTGGACTGGGAGAGTGGCTCACCATGTTGTGGTCTGATACTTCTGCTCTTCATTGGTCTCCAAGGCTGAGACAACAGACACAATCAACATCTAGCTGCTTTCTGGGAGGAAGCAGTGCTCTCAGCTCTATCTCTTGGCTATTTCCTTTCCAGCATCAGAATAGTCGCTATCTGTTAACCACTTCTCATCTGTCCGTTTTTTGAAAGCTACAGGATACATTTTTGCATTTACTTCTGTTACTTTGTTTCCCGAATTATTTTTTTTTTAGTGAACTTTTTTTTTTTGCTCTGTAACATCCATGCAGGAAAGTGCTGTGTACAGCTTGACAAATTTTCTGTAAGGGAACATTCTCAGAATCACAGAAGCCACCTTCCCTGTACCTCTCAGGCCACTCCCTCCTCCCTTGGAGGGGGGCTTCTTTGAGGTGGGGGCGATCTGTGGCATCACTGCCCTGGTGCCCTCCAACCCCATTCTCAGTGGCCCAGAACCTGGCCCTGGCTGTGCTGGGTGGACCTGAGGCATGGTGAAAGCTCTGTCCATATGTGCATGTGTTAGGGGTGGGTGGGTGGAGTGGGGGAGACTTACATGCCTTTGTGGCTGAGCCATCAGGAGGGGCCCAGTACTCCCTTCCTCCCCAGGAAGGCCGTGCTTTTTTCATACAAAAAAAGGCCTTTGAAATAAACTGCTCATTTTTTTTTTCCTTTTTATTCTTTTGGGAGGAAAAACAACCCTTGTAACTTGAACTATGTCAGATTCTAAGATTTGGGGTGGTCCTAGACCCTCCCCCCCTTTGTTATAATTCATCGGAATCTGAGTTGCAGTAAGCCTTGCTGTTTCCAGAGGTTCTGTCTTTGCCTGTTGGTCTTCCCTGCTCTGTTTGCCTTCCTCCCTCACAGCAGAACTCATCTGGAGAGATTGATGGAGATATTAGTGCTTTGGAGACAGTCTCCAGGAATTTTTTGTTAATTTAGGGATCAGATTGACATATGTGTGTATATAAGGATAGTCGGGGCTAAACAAAGTCTTTTCCTTCTATAATTTATATTCAGAAATTCTTTTCCTTGTTTTCTTACACGCAAACTGCCTTTGACACTTTGATCTCTGACCTCACAGAATGCCTTAATTTTAGTTTAGTTTACTGTGCAGTGCATGATTTGGATCATCTAGGAATTCTCCAAGATCACTCCTTAAACAGTTTATGGCCCCTTAAAAAAAAAAAAAAAGACAGTAAGCTAGACATTAAATACAGAAAGTCCGTCCTTACAGGAGTCAGCATGCTTCGTGATAAACTCCCGTCTTCTTTACAGGCCCTCTAACCCAGAGATACAGTGAAACACAAGCCCTAGGAGCTGAGGGCTTTGCCAAACTCATCAACAAAAATGCAACTAACTAATGTACCAGCTAATTAGATGACAAGTGATTCAAGTTTGCAAGCTACCCGAATTGAGTCAGACATTTAAAAAAAAATTAAAAAGCTTAGTGGAATGGAGTGATTATTCACTTAGTGACACCTTTTTATGTCTTCTTGCCTGATGTCTATCAAGAAATGTGCTTGAGGCACAGAACAGTACTCACGGGCTTGGGGTGCAGGTGGTTTGCAGTCTAAGGAGTAACAGGAGATTGTTTTTTGTACTTTGATGTCATAGCACAAGAGGCAGAGTGTGGGCCAGCCAAGCTTTCCCGTCCTCCTGTGCTCTCTTTCTCCTGTGGACAGAGAGCGGTGTTGTCAGTGGCCTGTGGACGGTCTGCTTGGAGGAAGTCCAGAGAACTGGCAAGCCGTGACGTTTTTGTAGAGCAACCCCAGGGGTAACCAGGCCCTGGAGAGCCCCCTCCCTCGTGTGGTGGCCTGGGCATCCTGTTGGACCCCAGAGTGATGGTTTCCAGGGTCCTGAGATCTGTGGGGAAGGCTGTAAGGACGATAGGTACCTGACCTGCCTCAAAGAGTGGGTAATGATGGCTTCTTAGGTGGGAATTGGGAGTTTTAAGACAGAAATGTTTTCTAGTGAGACAAGGAGGACCCTAAAGTGTGGGTTCTGGTCCTGTTTGCAGCCCTGACTAGCTCTCTCTGATACTCAGGGTTCCCAGAGGGAAAGTGGGAACTCTAGGACATCTTCCTACCTTCCAGGGTTGCAGAAGAGATCAAGTGTGCACCGTGTAAATGCTGGAAGTTACACCCTGTAAAAACTGTTTGAAGGAGACAAACCAAGAAATGAAAAACTTGCATTTACTTAAAAGATTGCATCTTAAAATAATCAATCTGTTGGCCAGAGTGAAGTGACCTGGTAACAGAAGTGTGTGCGGACGTCCACGAGAAGTGAGCTGGGCAGAGTGCACACCTTTGCAGGCCAGCCCCTCGGGAGCCTCAGGGGTGTCTGAATGTGCAGAGATGCTCCCAGGGAGCAGGGGCGGGAGGCTGGTCCCAGCAGGAAGCTGGGTGTGTCCTGTGCTAGTGGGAAAGGTTGCTCTGGTCTCTGTTCCTGCTTCTAGCTCCCAGAACTGCCCTCCCTCCCTGGGTCTCCTGACAGGTTTGACCCCAGTTCTGGGAGACCGCTGTCCAGAGCTGACCAGAGGGTTGGTCTGTCTCCAACGGCCTCACCTCCCCACTCATGCCGAGCTCTCGCCACCCCAGGGCCCCTCCCAGCTGCTCCCTCACTTTCTTCAGGTCTCTGCTCTGATATCACCTCCTCAGGGTGGAATTCCCTGACCAGCCTGTCAAACCCAGCCACTTCCTGGTCCATGGGACTGTCCTGATGAGGTGGAAATGTTCTCTGTCTTGCTAGGGCTTTGGCTACAGGAGTGTACGTGTTTGTCAGAGCTCATTAGATGGTACTCTTGAGATCGGTGCATTTTTCTGTATGTAAATTCACTTCAAAAAATATCAATAAACATTTACTTTTAGTTAATGATATAGTCAAATATCAGTCATTTCATAGGGTTCAAGCTAATATTTTGCCTTGAACCTGAAAAGAAGCTCCAGAAGGTGCCGCTCAGACCAGCAGCCTCGGCTCCCCTGGGTGCTTGTTAGAAATTCAAATTCTCAGGGCTCTCTAGACTGGCCAAGCCAGATCTTGGGATGGGGCCCATTGGTCTGTGATTTAGTAAGGCTTTCAGGTGGTTCTCAAGCGTCTCAGGTTTGATGGAGGCCCACGGCTACTCTGGTGGGTGAGCAGGTGGTTCCATGAAGGTCTGGGTCTGTTGTGGGCAGAGGAGCAGCCTTGTCCCTGGCTGTTTCTCAGCATGTTCTCCATCACATGGACCCAGGACTGTTCACTGCTATATCCTTGGTGCCCAACACAGAGCCCAGGACCCAGTAAATACACGATGGATGAATGAATTAACAACTGCCCACAAGGGGCATGCATCCTGGCCCGAGGGCCCTGAGGCAGATGTTGGGTACTTGTCTTGTTCTTTACCTGGTTTCCTGTTCCTTCCGTCTCTCCCCACACCTGGTGGGTCCCTGGGCCCATCAGCTGTACCTCTAGCTTACATTCTGAGGCCACCCCCTTCTCTCATCTCCACTGCCCCCGACCTGGTCCAGACAGTAGCATCTCCCACCTGGATGTTCACCTCCATCCTCACCCGCCTGCAGTCTCCATGAGGCAGCGCGGTTCTTTCCAAATTGAATCAGACCGTGCCACCCGCAAGACTCCACCAGCTTCTCATCACACATCCACTGAAGTCACGGTCATCCCCAAGGGGCTGGGCCCCTCACCCCCTTTGACCTCAACTCTCTCCCATCACAGTCACTTTAGACCTGCCCTACGGGCCTCCTTTCTTTCTCTTGGACCTCTGAGCCTCCTTCTCCTTTGCCCCTGATATCCTGTCCTGGAACACATCCCTCTGGGCCCGGTGTGGTTAGCTCTTTCTCATCCTTTAGGTGAAAACCATCCTTTCCCCTCCCAGATTCTCCGTGCCCTAATGCAATGTCTCTCCTTCCCAGTACTTGCTACAGTGCTCATTTGTGTACATGTGTGTTTATTGTCTGGCTTCTCCCTGCTGCCCCCGAGGGGTACCTCCCAGGCTTTTGGGGTCTGCTGACACCCAGCCTAGCACCTGATCCCGGTGTGGACGGGTTAGAGAGAAGATGGCTTCCTGGCCCCTCTGCTCCTCTCTCCTCCGACGGAACCATCCAGTACTGCTGGGCTCTGCTTTGCGATCTCCTGGGCCTGACTTTGCTCCTCTGAACCTCTCTCTGCCCTCTAGGCCTGTGCCCACCGCTGGAAGAACATCTACTACGAGACGGACCACATCCTGCCCCACGGCTTCTGCTACATCATTCCATCCAACCTCCAGGCCAAAGGCAGGACGCTGATCCCTTGCTATGAAGGTGAGCACTGATTCATTCTCCCTCTCCCCCGACCCACATCACACCCTAAATAGCCCCTGCCCATCTCCATATCACCAAACATTTCCCCCAGCTTCCCACACTCAACAGGAGGGCTGCACCGTGTCCCCAGGTGGCCTCTGGGTGCCCCAGGCTCTGCTCAGGTAATGAGGAGCATGAGAAGGGACAGCGTTTCCAGGCCTTGCCCAGCCTTGCCCATCGGTGCCACAGAGTTCCTGGCACTCACCAAGCTTTATGAAGCCTCAAACTGAAACACACCAGCTTCTTGGTTTCCTGGCACTGTCAGATGCTGTGCAGCCTTGGGAAACTTGCTTTCCCTCTCTGAGCCTCAGTTTCCCTCCCTGAAAATTCGGAGGTGGGCTCAGATGGTCTCCACGGTCCTAAACAGCTCCCAGATGGTCATAAGGCTCTGGAGACAGCTCCTGGCCATGCTCGTGAACAGATGTCCTGGGGCAAGGGGAGGAGAAGGCCCAGAGTTCAGTCACTATGTCACACCCGATGTCTGAGTTTCCTCCTGATCAGGTCTGTGCATCGTGGTGGGGGTCTGAGCATTGGGTGCACCCTCAGCACGATTTTGAGAACTCCTCACCCGGGGCACTTGGGGTTTGGGAGGGAAAGTGTTTTCTCAGCCTTCCTGCTTGGAATCTTCAGATGCCTGGGCTGAGGCCCATCCAGCCCCTCATTGCTTAGCTCAGTTGAATTCGAGCTTTAAGGATTCAGTGTCATTTTCTTCAGTGTTACAGCTTGTACTCTCAGGGTTTCCTAAGCCTAATTCAGATGAACGAAGTGCTGGGCTGTTTATGTTCTAATTCGCCCCCTAATTTATTTGGACAGACGTATCCATGAGCCCACGTCCACCTTTCCCGTGGGCCTTCCTGGCTTTTCCCTTGTTTCAAATTTTGCGGCCACCAGAGAGGGCTCTGAGCAATGCTGTCGGGACACATGCATTTCTCTGCCTCACGGAGGACCCTCCAGGGCCCATGAGGGTACTCAGGTGGCCTCAGCAGGGTGTTTGATGAAATGGCCCCACAGAAGTGGCTGGGTTCCTGCAGGGAGCATGCACAGACCCTCTCCCATCAGAGGAGAGCCTTCTTTTCTCCCACGTCAGCCTCTGATCAGCTCTGGCAGGACCCAGTGGGGCAAGTGAACTCTGGCCCTGTTTATCTTGCCCTGATCAGAAGGAAAACTGCTTTGGAAAAATAGCTAATAATGTAATCAGTCAAGAGGGGGGTGGGGTGGGTTGTGTCCACACACAGATAAGGGGCCAGGACTGGGTCTTGCTCCCTTTTTTTCCAGGAGGAAAGAGGAAAAGGCCCTGGAATGGCTCTCTGGGTAGCACCTCAGGCTGAGGAAAAGTGAGAGGGTCTAATGGAGGGATGGAGACAGTGGGGGTCAAACCCAGCTAGTTGTGCAACAGGACAACACTCTGGTTTTCCCAGAAGATGCTTGTGAAATAGGGCCACTTTATCGTCCCTGGCGATGGCCCTGTTGACCGCCGTAAGCATCAGAAAGCCAAAGGACAGCCCTGGGGAGAGGGAGCCAGGGCCGCGTGTCCTGTGCCTGGAGCTGCCGTGACCCAGACTTTTAGAGTGTCTGTCATCAGGCAGCTGGGGGGATCAGCTGTAGACTAGGGTTAGCCTGAGGATTTGATACGTTCTTTCCTTTAATCTTAACAAAACCCTGTAAACAAGGCATCTTTCTTGGTGTGGGTTTAAATGCAGGTAGTTTGTTTTGGAAGTTATTCCAGAAGACACCAGCAGGGGAGTGGGAAAGTAAGAAAGGAGAGGGATGTGTCCCCCCACGAGTTACCACCCTGGGCAGCTGGGGTGCAGTCTCTGGGCAGCTCTGGGCTGGCATAGGACACACCCCAGAGTGATTCCGCCTGAGGACTGAGGGGGCCGGCTCTGTATCCCGCCAGGACACGAGTGTGGGCAGGGAAGCCCCCCCCTCCCCCCCAGGAAGAGAGATGCAAGAGCTGGCAGGTGGCAATCTGGCCATGCCTTGGAAATGGTAAGGGCCGAGGGGGCCTGGGGGCCCCTCGGTGGACTTCTGTGTTGCCTTTCTCCTGTTACCGATGAGGACGCTGAGACCCGGTGTTTAATTGCCAAAGGTCACTCAAACAGCAAGTGGTAGATAAGGGTAGGTTTTGAATTTTGCATCCATCTAACCTCGGCAAATTACTTTGTTCCCTGGTGGTTAGTGGTGATTTCTGTTTGTGTTTTGGAGTTTCTGCTGTAAATGAGAAATAGGAGCCAGCCGTCAACCCTCACAAAACAGGAGAGGGTGACTGAACTACCCCAGAGGTGTAATCACGAGGGGAGAGGCGTGTGAACGTTTTGGGAGTCAAGGTCCTCGAAGCACCTGCCTGTCTTCCCCTTCTTTGCTGGTGGCCCTGACCCGACCTTGGCAGGAACATGGAAGCCTGTGTGAGCCAAGGAGGGCAGCACAGGGCCAGCGACAGGTTGACTTCACGTCTGCCCCACGTGTCCCTCATTCACAGTAGAGTGTGCACTCTGGGCCTGGGCCTTAAGAGGCCTTGTAGGTTTCCCCCCAACTCCTCTGGATGCTTCAGACGATCGCCAGGACTGCATCCCCCGTAGCTCACTGGTCCCAGAAGAGACATGTGGAGTAGACCTGAAGCCCAAACCTGAAGCCAGAGCCCAGCTGATGTCTAGACGTACATGTAAGAAATAAATGTCTGACACTGTTTGCTAAGGGGATTTCATGGTTGTTACATAGTAATAGCTGACTGACACAGACTGCCCCAGGAACCCAAATTCCTCATACAACAGTGGCTGTGGGATGGGCCCGGGCCTTTAGATTCACTCTTTCCTCTGGTTGTTTTTTGACATAATGATGGCCAAATGGAGCCGCAAGGAAAGTAGCAAAATGGTTGTGCCTTGCCCCACCTTGCTTCCCCAGGGGCACACACTAGTGTGTCCTAACTCATTTGTTGCCCAGGGAGGAGTATGGGGTGGGGCTGGGGCGGGGAGTCTGGGGTATAAGAGCAGCCCCGTAGGACAGTGGGGGACTGAACAGAACGTTTCTATAGTTCTTGGTCCTGTAAGAGGCGAGGGGTGGCAGTCACTTAGATTTCTCTAAAAGACTGGACTGACAGGGTCGGTGACCAGTTAGGGCCCTTGCCTGTGCTCTGGCTTTGGCATCTCCACCTCCCTGCTTTGTGGTCTACACTGAACCCACTGAGGCTCTTAGACACCCATTATTTTCTCTTCATGTGGAAAAGCTCAGTATTGTGAGCTATCAGTTCCAGGTGGGGGATGACGTCGTGGTCAGGCACAAGGAAGGTACTCTGGAGCTTGACAGGACCTCTCAGAGATCACCCAGACCGGCCCCTTTGTCTTTACAGCAGTTCAGAGATGTGGCGTGGCTTCTCAGGCCAAGTTCTAATTTCCATTCTTTTATTCACATGTCGCACAAGAAGAGACAAAGTAGGGTGGTGGCTAAGAGCACACCTCTGGGCCCAGACCACTAGGGCTCTGCCTCTTGTTAATGGCATGGCTTCGCATACGTTCCTTGTGCTGAACCTGCCTCAAGGGGCTGAGAGGAGGATTCAGTGAGTTAAAGCCTGTAAGTTCTTAGAGGCGTGCTCAGCATCATACGTGTGTGTGTGTGTGTATGTGTATGTATGGGTGTGTGTGTATGGGTGTGTGTGTATAAAATACTACAGTTGGCCTTCTTTGGCTAAGGATATGGAGACCAACTGTGTTGCCATTTTACACAAGGGACTTGAGCACCTGCAGGTCTTGGTATCCGCAGAGGGGTCCTGGACCAACTCCATCACGGATGTGAGGGGAGACTGCATACGCTAAGCGTAGTTAGGCTAATATCCCATATTCTGTGCTACTGTACTCTCTGCTGAGCACGTGTTTGTTAATGACTATTGGGTGACTAATTTGTTCACCAGGAATAGAGTCCACTCCTCTTTATTAAGTAACTGTTAGATTCTGTGCTAAGTGCCTGATGGATAGAAGCCAAGAAGTTCCCGATCCACGGGGGAAAACAGAGAGGGCAAGTGCTGTTTCAGAAGTGGCAGAGCTGAGAGGGGAGAGGCTCCCAGGCCCGTGTCTGGGGCTGGGTGCCTCTCCCAGGGCCCCAGCTGCATCCACGTGCGAGGTGGCATTAAGGCAGGTTAGTCTCATTTCACAACTGGAAAAACAGAGACTCACTTAAAGTCTGCAGCCTGTTGAGGCCTGTGGAAGAGAGGAATGGTGGGAATTGGTGTTGATCGTGGCTGCGGGTGATGGGCACGTCCTGGGACTAGTGGGAAGGCCCCAGGACGAGGTAGAGGCTTGGTGTGGCCCCCATCTTCCATGTTTCCACCTCTGTGGCCTTGGACCTGTGGCTGGACCGTCAGTGGGAATGGACGCGGTGATGCCTCTGTTGTGTTGGCATCTGAGGGTTATTGTGGGAAGCTCATGAGAAAATGCAGGTGCGAGTGCTCAGAAAGACCACACACTGTTCTCTCGCTATGGCCTGACGGTGGGTCTCCTTGAGGGCCCAGCTTGCTCTCTCCAGGATGCTGCTTTGATTGAGGGAAGCCTCCAAGTGTGTGGGCACCTGTCCAAAATGTCTCAGACTTTCGAATTCTTAGAAAAAATTGGTCTTTGGGTTTGGCGCAAGGACATTTCTTCTCGTGACTTTTCAGGTGTTTCCTGTTTATGGTTGGGTGGGAAATGCTATTGGGAGATCCCATTTGGAACCAGGAAATGTAGACGGAATGGGAAACAAAGATGAATTGAGGACGCAAAGTAAGATAAACGGATGGAGCATACCCTTACGTCCAGCCGTTTATGTTTGATACGGGAGCATCCTTGTGACTACCCTATGGTGTTGGCTTTTATCAGAATGTGGGGGAAAACACGTGGGGGAAACTCTTGGTACGTCAAAGAGCATGCACCATAAGACATGAGTTACCATTGAGCAAGTCATGGTATTTTAGGACTCCCCGAAGTTAAGTCAGTGCACTGATTAAACCAAGCACAGAGATGTCTTTCGTCCTCTGCCCTTGAGTCCACGCAGGCAAGAAGCCAGAGGTTGGCAGGAGGGGGCTGTAAACAGGTCATCGTTTTATTCTCACTAATACTAAATAATCTGGGAGCAGCTCAGCTAAATTAACAAAAAGTGTTCCAAAGAAAACACTGACACAGAAATGCACTTAGAGTGCTCTTGTCTGTTAGACCTGACTTCAGACTCTGGCTTCACCACTCGCTCATTCCCGTGATTGCGCCCATAGCCCCTGCTTTCCGAGCGGGTGACTTCCGGCAAACCCGCTAGAACCTCAGTGCCCTCCTGTAACGTGGGGAGATCATCTCCTGCTTCAGAGTTGTTTGTGGTACATTATGTGCCTGACACAGTTCCTGGCTCAGAGTGAACACTCAGTAATCGGGAATTTTGTTATTACCTTTTAAGTACTAACACGGTGTTGTTAAACTTTCTTGTAAGGTGTCCCACAGATCCTGCTTTAATGAACAGATCATGGAGCATGAAAAGCTGGGTTATTACTAAAATGATTTCAAGGCTCCTTGAAAAGAAGATCATTTTTAAAATACCTTTGCAGGTCATTTTTGCACAGTTTATTTGCTTGGAAGGTGTCCTCTTTTTATCGGTGACCTAAAGTTTAATACATGCCATGTGTAAGTGTTCTCAAGTTTGGAATTGTCGGGGTCTTAATTTATCAAATGGGGCTGTGCTTTAAAGTTGTCCCATTAATTGCACAGGTTTCTGTACAATTTTCTTTTGTTGTCTGGAGGTGGCCAGACCTTTTATTTCCAATGGCTTTTGCATTTCTCAAGGCCAAGATCCTTTCTATAGAAGGAAATAGATCCCCCGTTCAGATGGAAAGATTCTTTCTCCCTCTTCTGATGTTGAAGGCTGGGCTCCACGGGGGATACAAATCAATCAAGATCCATTTACAAATGAGAAGCTATTGAGGTTTTCTTTTGTTGTGTTTCTGTTTTGGGGAGAACCATAAAAGGGTAAATTGATCCACTTGAGAATTCAAGAACAAGCTCCATAAATTTTTATTAAATAAAGAACTCTACATTTACATAGGACTTTATGGTTTCCAAAGAGCTTTCATAAACATTATCTCATCTAAGTAAATAGAGCAAATTAAAAAAAAAACAACAAAACAGTTGCAGTTCTGTATTATGGCCAGTTAATGCAGAGAGGGACCTTGAGATGGGGGAGCTGGAGGGTGGCTGGAGGGGGCAGCCAGGGCCAGAGGAGAAGGCCAAGTCTCTGGCAGTGGCTCTTGGGGGTCAGAGAGCCCCATCAAGCTCATCCTTGGGTGCCAAGAATTCTTATCTTGGGCACAAATACATTCTACACTTTAAACATGTTTCCATACATTGCATGGAATTATTGATGTCTTAAACTGGGTCATCTAGTAGTTTCCTTAGGGATATTCAAATTTTATGAACCTTCTCTTTTAAATTGCACATCTGTGTGATGGATGTCGTAGGTGTTGTTTCTTTCATTGAAACTAACAGATTCAGGTTCACCTGACATTTACCAAGACCTGCTGGGTTCCAGGTGTTGTGCTGGGTACACCTTACCATTTATGGTCTTAGTGAGTAATCACATCGTTTTTCTGGGGTGGGTAAATATTATTATCCCCATTGTATAGTTGAGAAAACTGAGCCTTAGGGAGATGAACGAAGGTCACAGACTTACTTGACAGAGAAAGGATTGTTTCAGAGAATTGAACCACTTTAGATACCACATCAGTGGAATCGTACAGCCTTTGCCCCTTTGTGTCTAACTTACTTTGCTTAACGTGATATTTTCAAGATTCATCCATGCTGTAGCATGTGTCAGAATGTCCTTCCTTTTTATTAAAAAAATTTGGGGGGGGCCAGCAGCAGGGAGGTAATTAGGTTTATTTATTTATTTATAATTTTTAGTGGAGGTACCGGGGATTGAACCCAAAACCTCGTGCATGCTAAGCACACAGTCTACCACTAAGCCATATCCTGCCCCTAAAACTTCCTTTTTAAGGCTGAATAGTACTCCATTGTCTGTATATACCACCTGTTGTTTATCCATTCATCCATCCTTGGAAACCTTTTTTTTTTTCATTAGAGGATGAGAATGTTATCACTGGAAATGTGCTCTGTGAAGCATGATGGTGTGGCTGAAACAGGTTGCAAGTCAGGAGCCCTGCTCTTGAATCCTGACTCAGGCTAAATAGCTGTGTGGCTTTAAATAAGCCAAGTGTCCTCTCTGAGTAGCAGTGACTTCCTCTGTAAAATGAATGAATAGGGTTAGAATTATCTCTAATTCTCTGAAGATCTTTCCCCCTCTTAAAGCCTCTTCCTCTCACGTAATTGTAAGTTTCTGGCTTCATGCAGCTTTCCTTTAATGCTCACCTTTGATAGCTTCATCGCCAATTATTTTGATAAAATGTTCTCCCTTGCTCATTAAGCTAGCTATTTAGATCATTCCCCCCAACCCCATTTATACTGTGGTTCTTGTAGCTGAGGGTAGTTTTGTCCTCTCTTCAGTTTTGTATGTTTAAATGCTGTTTTGATTACTAGCGATCTGTCTGCCCGAGTTCCTTGTCCTCTGAGTTGTTTAATTATCAGTATTCACTTAGAAATCAAGCAGAAATTCCAGAACTAAGACTGGAGAACTGTTTTTTTCCCTCTGATACTTGATTTCATGGCTAAGTTAAGGAACTATGGAAAAATAATTTTGAAATTGAGGTGTTAAAAAGACTGGCTTTGAAAGATGAAACTTCCCCAGATGGATAAAAGGAAGAGAGCTTAGTAGGGAGAACATATGTTACACTGTATATAAATCTTGATCTGTCCAGGGGTTGGTTTTATCCCACCCGTGTTTTGGGGAGAGTACGGAAAGTAATCCCACCTAATTTAATTCTTGAATGAATCAAATTCGTTAGTGTAAGCTCCATGCATTGAGTTGTAGGTTGTGAACATTTTAGAAACCAGTATTTTTTCCTCTCTGAATTGCCTGCTGTTTAGACAGGGTTTAGTAAAACCAGCAGCTAAACCAAGGGAAATACTACCATTTTTAGACTGGAGGAGCCACACAACTTCATGAATCAAAGTGTGTGACGCAGGCCACATAATTCAGACTCACCTGCAGCAGGAAGACAGAGCTTCCCAACCTGTTTCCAGCTCCTCTAAGTGATTTCCAGGCCCCCTCGTTCAACCTCATCTTGCTTCCCTGGTTCAGTTCCCCCACGTTCAACAGAGTCAGGTTTGTTACAGCATCTGTGAGCTGCCAAGGCTGATTCTTCCTTGCTGCTTCAGAATGGATAAAGATTTTGTTCCAGAGCAGAGAGGGAGGGAGCTGGTGTGTTGCAGTCTGCTCCGCCCTGCCACGTCCTGGGGGCATTTGGAGGTGAGTGGACATGCCTGGGAGCAGCCGGCTGCAGGGCCAGAGCCTTTGTGTGTGCAGGAGGGGTTCTTCCTGGAACACAGGAGCCTGGAGGCTTGATCCCTCCACCCTGCACTTCCTGGACTTCTCAGTGGAGGGGAGGTGGATAACCCCGGGGCCTTTCTTGGGGATGCTGGGTGGGTCGGGGGGACAGCCCACTTCCCTTCTCAGAGCTCTGTGGTGGAGGCTCTCCTGCCTTCTTCCATGTAGGCAAACAAAACTGAGCGTTTTAGCATATGGCTCTGGTAGACGGCCCTATAAGAAGAAAGGCCTGTGTTTGAAAACTGGCTGAGAGAGAAACTTCAACCTGCCTTATTTATATATATATAAATATATTTTAGTATATTTTATTTATATATTATATATTTATATTCTGCTTATACATTATATATATATATATATTCTATTTATATAAAATATATATGTTTTTTTCTTTTTTTGCTGAAGGAATCAGGTTAAAATAACAGTGGTATTCTTAACTCATGGAAATTGCTATTCTTAACTCATGGTAATAGCAGTCAGAAGAGTGAAAATGCCAGAAGCGTGCTGTAGTCCAGGGTCCTATGTGACTGGCAGGTGTCTCTGGAGAAGCCCACCATAGCCCAGGCCTGGGCTCTAAGGGTCACCCCTGCACCCTGAGGTGCCTGTTTACCTGTTGTGTGGCCCTGTTGACTATACACATGCTTTCTTAGGTCGCTTCTCACTTAATCAGGATTTTTCACTGTCCAATGGGCCAGCACAGTGTGGGTGTTTCTTGTTTGTTTTCTCTACTGGAAAGGGGCAGGCGGGGCACAGACCCTGGGCGTGGTGGCTGTGCTCCTACAGTGGTGCTGCGTGGTTGCTGAGAACAGCTTCAGAGTGTTTCGCGAAGGCTGCTCATGTCCCTTTGTCAGAGGAGTCTGGCTTTTAGATGAAGAGCGCTTTGTGCCAGGAGGGCTGGTCTTGGACAGAGGCTCGGTGTCTCCGGCGTGGGCTGTCCTGTCTGTGTCCTTAGATCTTTGAGGACTGTCTGTGAAGGGTCACGCCAGGGCGTGGGCCAGCGTTGAAGAACTGGATGTGAATATTCTGTCCAGCTCTACCTGGGGCCCACGAAGAGCCAGAATTGCCCAAGGTGGAATCAGCCAACCCAGGTTTGGAAAGCCCAGAAAAATCTGTCCTGTGCATCCTGGCCCTGCTACAGTCACACCCCTTGCCATCCTTAGGCCCCTGGTTGGAGAAGCAGGATTCCTGGTACCCAGAATACAGCTCCTCTTCCAGCAAGGCTGGGGTGGAGGTCAGGGAGCCTGATGGGCTGGAAGACAGAGACAGGGCTGGGAGATTGGGAGGCACAAAGGTCCGAGGCAAGCACGTTGGGAAGTTCAGGAGCTTAGCGGCTGAAGGACTGTGTCTGATGGTCTTGGGTCTCCACCCGGGCTGGTGTCTGAGTGCGGGCAGCAGTGGGTACGCTCTCCGTCTGCGCAGCGTCATCACACACTGCACCTGGTGCAGGGCTGGTGTCGGGGGCACTGGGATGGGTGACCTCACATCTGTGTTGAGTAAACTGTGTGATGAACAAACACTTTCTGAGATGGGGAGAGGGCATCACTTACCTATACCTGCCAGGTCACCTGGGTGGAGAAACTGAGGCGGGTTCTAGAAGGCTGTGGCATGTGAAGACATCTGATCCGGTCACACCGGTGGCAACTCTAGCCTTCCTAGAGTTGCCGCAACTGCCCCCCAAAGTGTGTGTGGTGGGATGGGTTGGGGACGGGGCACTGGATCCTGTCGCAAGTTGAAGGGGTTAATCATGGAGTCACAGAGGATTCTGGAAGGTCAGAACACAGCCTGCCCCCAAATCAGGAGTCATGGGTACTGGTCAGGAGCCCCTCATGGTTTGATTCCTTGCTCTTGAGCATCCTGGGAAGGCAGGTGGAGACCCTGGGGTTTCAGGGAAGTCAGAGACAGTGTGAGCAGCCTGCTTGCTGTGTATCTCTGGCCCACAGTGCTCTCTTCCAGCTCGGGAGCTGGCCGGGGCTGGCCTTGGAATGGTGCTATGGTGCTGTGGTGCTGGCTGAGGTGGGGGTGCTGACAGAGGGCTTCCCCTGCGGGCCTTTTGCGGGAGTGGCGAGCTCCCGGCTCCGAGGATGGCTGTGGCCGCCACAGGCACCCCGGGGCCTGCTCCTGGCTCAGAGCTCGCCAGCAGTTTGGGGATGAGCTGGAGAAAGACAGGTTTTCCTATCTGTTTTTGGAGTCCCTTTTGCAAAGGAGACCTTGAGACTCTTCTTTACGTGTTTGTTGTTTTTAATTAATTTTTTTAAATAGCAGTGCTGGGGATGGAACCCAGGACCTCGTGCATGCTGAGCACGTGCTCTGCCACTGAGCTGTACCCTCTCCCTGAGTCTGTTGTCTTTAAAAGATGGAAGATTCCCACGTAATTCCTATTCATGTCCTAAATTTATGAGACTGAACTCATTCATGCTGTACTGTAGTTTCCTTCAGCTCTTGGGGCCTGAGTTTCCTTCATACATTTCATTCATTCAAGACTTACAATGGGGTGTTTACCCCGGAGTCAGTGGGTGGAAATGCTTTTTGCCAGACCTTCCACATTTAATGTAACTGTTCCAATGGGAACGTTTTGATTCTTCTTGCCATTGTGCTATTTAGTATAGACTTTATTATTTTTATCATTTCTTGCCATCATACAATTTGACGCAGGAGCTCTTATGACTTTGTATAAGCCCCGCTCCCGGCCCAAGTGCAAGATTTTGCAGAGAAGTATCATGTTCCGTTGTCGCTGGGTTTCTTTCTGGTAGGCCCGTGAGTTCTCTTTGTTATAACAGGACAACGCAAGAGGAACTGATTTAGCCCTCCCCTGGAAAAGGAGTAACCCCATTGACATTCTGTTGTAATTTAGCAGTTGGTTAATGGCCACTTACTGGAAAATGTTACCAGGCTCTGCGGTGAGTGTTGTTAGAAACTGAATTACTCTGTGTATTCCCCTAGGGTCCGCTCCCCCCTCCGCCCCCGCTTCTCCTCCAGGACACACTCTGGGCCACAGGAAGTGGCGCTGTGTTGCAATCACAGCTTCATTGTTCCTTTATATTATTTATTTTGTGTTTCAGAATTGAGTATATTGCGTTTAATGGGGCCAGAGACTTGTCAAGAGCCCAGGGGGTGACATGGCAGTCACTGGGTTATTTTATGGGGTAGCCCTGACCTGAAGGTGCCCAGGGACAGCCATGAGCTGTTGTCCAACAGTGTCAGTTTCACATGTCATTAGAGTCACTGAAAATGCACATCTCTCCATCTCTGTGTTTACTGGTGTTATTATTTCAAATAGTTGTTCACCTCCTAGGTTTTATATAGTCACTCACTTTGCAAAACCTTTGATGGGCCACAGAGGCAAAAGAATGAATTTCTGAGCCTGCTGAACTTGGATAGAATTCTGGCTTTGTCATGTACTAGCTGTGTGACCTTGGACGATTCACTTAACCTCTCTGAGCCTCAGGAGTTTTACGTGTTGACAAATGGCAACACGGGCTCCCAGGGGTGAGGGATTGATGAAATGGTGAGTGGGCATGGTTGCACAGTGCCCGGAATGCATTGAACTTAAAATGCCAACCTAAAAATGAGACAGCAGCCACCGAATGCCCCATTGCGTTGAGTTGGCACGTTGGGAACTGAGGGGATGAATGGTGGAGGAAGAAAACTTATCCATTTGTTTTCTTTTGACCTGGAGAGATCTCATTTTCTCCTTCCACACGAGGAAGACAGAGGTGTCAGTGCCAGTATCGCATCGTGTGCTGGGGCCTGTCTGGTGGAGCACCCCCCCCCCCCGCTTCCGTTTTCCTGCAGCCCCGGGGCTCCAAGGGCTGGTTTCTGGTTGCACGGTAGAGAATGCATTGCCTCTAGCTGCATGGAGTGTCTTTTGGGGAGGCTTGGTCATCTTCCAGGGGACTCCACACTGGGCTGGCCACATCAGTCCGTCTCTGGGGCATGTTTTCAGCCCCTTCTTCCTACTGGGGCTCCCCGTCCTTTCTGCAGTGAATGAAATAATTGTCACCAGCCTCCCACTTAATTACCATGGTTTGCTGCTCTTCTTTCCCCACATGCCCAGAGGAAGTCCACCAGGGCACTTGGCAGCCTCTCTACCTGATGGCACTGGAGCCTGGATTTTTGAGGTCGGGTGGATTCCTGAGACTTTCCTTCTGCGCCCCAGTCTGGACGGCGTCCCTGGGCCGGGCCCGCAGCCACACCCGGGGACGTGGCCAGCACGCTCGGCCGCTCCACACACGACTGGCACACACTGACATGGCTGTGGTTTCTTCTCTTCCCTTCCCTCCCCCTCTAGAGTATAAGAAGAAGTACGGAGAAGAGCACGGCTCCTGCCAGGCGGGGATAGCAGGCGTCTTCACCGAGGTGGGTGTCACCGTTGGGCCCTTTCTTCTCTCGTTGGTGCTCATTTCCTTGCTGATGGTGACTGGGGAGCCCTTACAGGCGCGTCTTCTGATGCCCCCACATACCTGAATGGGGAGTGGATTCTGGTCCTCACATCCAGGGAAGGATGTTGAAACTGATGGGGTCACCTGCTGGCCAGAGACCGCTGGGCAGAGGGGATGGGCTGGCTCTTTCGGAGGGAACCCCTTTTGGGACCATTTCTCCAGGAGTCAGCTTGACTCTGAGGCCGGTGGAAGGAAGTGATTAAAGAGGCGGAGCAAGTGAGACAGTGCTCAGGGGAGTTTGTGTCTCCGTGCTGGCAGGCGTGGAGATACGTTAGGCGTCTGAGCATCACCTCCGAGCATGCTTTCTCCTTATGGTGGAGAGACTTGATTTTATGCACAACTCCATCCATCCCCCTTCCCAGATTCTGAAGGACCGTGGACTTGAATGCTTATGTACCTATGCAGTCGGACCATGACCTGTGGCCAGTGGCACATTTTTAGGGACTGTTTTCTCATGTGATTCTTCCCCACTGTAAGTTTACCCTTCCTATCAACTCCCTGTTTCTCAAACACTTTTTTGATTTTATGTCATGTGCAAAGTTCCATGCCTTGCTCTGTAAGTGGCCCCATCATCCATCTAGCTGCTCAGGCCAAAACAGAAAGGTCATTTTTACTTTACCTCTAATTCTGGTGTTTTAACCTCCAAAGCATATCCCGAATATGACAGCTGTAATCAACCGCCATCATCACCCCACTGGAAGAGCCACTGTTACTGCCTGGAGATACACTGGCCCTGTGTCCATTCTTTCTTTTATTGTAGTAAAATTCACATATGAAGTTCACCATTTTAACCATTTTGAAGCAAACAAGTCAGTGGTATTTGGTACATTCACAGTGTCGTGCAGTCATCACCTGCCTCTAGTGTCAGGACATATTCATCACCTCAAGCAGCATCCTTTCTCAGCCTTCACCCTGTGTCATCTGCACACCAGCCTGAGGAATCTTTAAGGGTCAAACGTTGTCATTCTGACTGCGTGGCTTCCCATCACCTGGTAGATTAAAGTCCATACTGTGTCTTGGCCCAAGCGTGTGACTTTCTCCTTCACTTGCTCCAGGACAGCCCAGAGCTGCAGGAGGGGACGAGACAGGGAGGGAGAGAAAGGGCCTATGGCACCACTGGTTTTGGTTGCTCCTGGAACAGCCCAGACCGTCACCAGCAGCTTCATAACAGAGGTCCCCACGGGTGACATTTGGTGCACAAATGCATACTGCTTTAGATGAGACTCATAGAGGAATCCCTCAGTCGAAAGCTGTCCAAACTTTGAATTTTGACACATGCTGGCCAATTGCACTCCAGAAATGGTTACCAGTCAGCAGCCCCTCTGGCTGTGTGTCATTGTCTGTCCCAGCACCCTCTCACCAGCACTTAAAATTTTTGTCTTAAAAAAAGAGAAAGATCTCATATTGTTTTAATGGCCCTTTACGTAATTATTAGTGCTGTTCAGTCTCCTCTTCAAGTATTGGCCATTGTATTTATTTTTCTGGAAATTGCTCATTTATGTTGTTAATCTACTGTTGTTATTTTTTAAATTGTTATACTGACTTCCAGGAACTTGTATGTTCAACACTAATCTCTTATCTCTTGTATGTTTCACCAGTTTTTTTTTCCCCACCAGTTTTTACTTTTTTTAAAAGTTTGTTGATGGTGTCTTTACTGACATCAAACATTCCTATGTAGTCAAATCTATCAGTCTTTTCCTTTTTGGATTCTAGACCTCTCTCTTAGGAAGGTCCTCCCCATCCTAAGAATATGAAATAGCCACCTATGTTTAGTTCTGCTACTTTTATAATGAGGAGTATATTTTTAATCCATCTTGGATTTATGTTTGCAAATGTTGTATGATGGAGGTGAGCGGCACTGTTTTCCTAAATGTATAGTTGATTGTTCTGATACTGGTGTGTTAAACGTTTTCCTGTCCCCGTTGATTTGAAATACCATCCTGCCATAGGCCACGTTTGGTCATCTTCCACCTCCATAAGCATTTAGATTGTGTACGTTCTGTGGCTCCTGTTCCTCCCGGGAGGTCTAGTACGTTGTGACTCAGCCCAGGAGGCAGGTGGGAACCATTGTAAGTTCACACGCAGGTGACAGACACAGCCGTGGCAGTGCTCTGAGAGAAGCTGGGCTGGTGTGCCTGGGCGTTTGGAAGCAGGAGAGCCTGGAGGGTGGGCAGGTAGAGGCTGTGATGTGGTCCAGCCACAAAATGACAGGACAGGCTAGCGGGATGCTTTAGGAATAAAAATGATGGGGGGAGTCTGAGAGGATGATGGCAGGATCAGTGGGCTGGGTGGCCAGGGGACTGTAGAGTAGAGGAAGGAGGTTTTGTGCCAGGATTCTGGGGAATGGGGTACCCGTGGAAAGGCCGCTGCCTGTGGAAGAATCCCCTGGAAGAGGTCAGCCGATGGGTCTGCCTTAGACGCGTGCAGTGTGAGCTCATGGCATGGGGTTCTCACATATATGTTTTAGGAACCCAGCCTCAATTTGGCCAGTGCCGGCAAGTCTCTGGCTGGACTAGGTGTGTTCTGCATGGGGCCGGGATTGGGGGTGGGTGGACAGAAGCCTCCTTTAGATAATGGGGGGAGAAACTGAGTTCACTGCAGAAATGAGAACTTATCAGAGGTATCGAGGGAGAGCTGAGGACGAGGAAGAGTTCCCGGGGAGGAGGTGTGTCCAGCCAGCCAGTCGGGGGAGACGAGGGCCTTGGGGCTGGGTGGGAGGGGGGCCTGGCTGGAGGAGCGGGAAGGGCAGGGATGTGGAGTGCAGGGGGGTGGCGGTGGCAGTGACCGACCTGGCCACGCTGTCTCCTGGCCTCTCTGGGCTTTGGCCTCTGCCTCAGTTCCCAGGCTTCTGGCCTCCCTAAACTGGAGGTCTTTGAACTCGCTGCCTCCTTCATTTCTGGAACTTCAGCTGTTGGAGGTCAAGCAGGAAATGTGGTTAAAGGAGTCAGGCAGCACTGGGTGCCCCTCTTCTGCCTCCCGCTGACCTTGTCACTTGGGCTTGCCTTTGCTGTGAGCTCGGCTGTCCCTGCACAGGGCAGGCAGCTGCCTCCCAAGCTGGCTGTGCTCCTGTGGCCGCCTGGTCATGGCCATGTTGTTCCAGAATACTCTGGCCCAGGGTGCCTGCTTGACCTGAAGGTCAGTGACCGTGGGGTTATCAGAGCTGTTTGAGTCATGGACACCACATGAATTTCAGCCCAGCGTTGAGGACAAGGGAGAACTTTCCGGGAACTTGATTTATTTCTGTAGCCTAGGACAATAGAGGTAGATCCTTCTAAGCATCCAGGGAAGGCCTGGCCCAACCTTGCCAGCGTCGGGGCAGCCCCTTGGCAGCCTGCGGACGTCTGGGTGGAAATCTGTTGGGCACAGACTTCTGTCACAGATCCCAGGACTCTTTTGCCCCGCGGCTTGTGCTGACTTGCAGGGCACAGAGAAAAGCCCATGGCTGCTCTCAGGAAACCCCAGTTACCCGTGTACCTCAGGAGGTTATGCATGTTGGGGAAAGGGCCACACTGGTTTTTGACGGGATTCCGCCCCCATGATTTAGGCAGTGGTGGCCCTGGGCTTTTGGAGAAGCTTGCACTTCTGCTTGTTAATTTGCATTGGCTGTTCCTGGGTGGCGGGGAGCCCAGCATTGATCACGTTTTCCAGCGCTTGTGGACAGCAGTGAAATGACCCAGGCTGCACACACCTCGCATGGAAAAAGCCAAATAGGAGGGAGTTCCAAGAAGGTGCTGTTCCCCTGCCCCCAGCCCTAAGGGTCTCAGGCCGGGCCTCTGTTTATCTATTTTGAACTGCAGGGAGAAGGAAGCATGTGCCCTAAGAGGTGAGGGGGAGAAACCCCAAAGCTGTTGGCTTTAAAGGTTTTGAGGAGAGCGATGACCCTGTCTTACCATCTTTGTAATGTTTGAGAGAGGAGGGATATGTGAGACGTATGTTTCTCAACCTTTACCTAAGTCATGAGGAAGCAGCAGGTCCACTGCCTGGTGTCCTGAAGGACCTCACAGGCCGCTGCGATGCTCAGAGCCTTGGCCCAGGAAGGGCTGCCGGTGGAGGAAGCTCTACGCTATGTGTGCAGCTGGCACTGAGGAGAGCGCTCCTTATGTCCTTCTGTGACCTTCATGTTTAGGCACTGATGACAGATTCCTTTCTGAGCTCGAGGCCAGGGAAGAAGTCTGTGCTCGGTGATCATTGGTCTTTCTCACTCCCCGTCTAGAACTAGCACGGTTCCTTGCATAGAGTAGATCAGTGTAAGGGGAGTGAGTGTGTGAATGCCCTGCCCATGTTTTTCCCTGTGATGTGTCCTGAGTGCAGAAAATGATACATTTTTATAAAACAGTGAGAAACCTCCACCAGTACCTGGTTTCTCATCAGTGGCATCCTCAGAGGTGGACGGGATCTCAGAACCTTAAAGCGACATGCTTCTCAGCGTCATTCGTGGTCCATACCTTCCTGAATAACCAAGAGCAACCCCTTCAGGCAAGAGTCTGGTGGCTTTTCTTCCATCCATGCTCACCCTCCTCTTGGTTAAGGTTCTTCTGCGGATGGACATCAGAATACAGGTCGTTCAGAGCGCTGTCCTGACGCTGCCGCTGTCACACAGGTGCTGTCCCACCTGTGTGCTCTGTCCTCTCTCTGCTGGTCTCTTTACAGGGCTCTGGCTTTTTCAGACATTGGCTCCCCGGGAATCAGTGTGGCTTTATGAACTGTCATCAGAAACCTGAAGTTCTTGGGGCAGGATCTCGCCTCCAGGGACTTATTGGAAGCCAGCAGCTTATGCCAGTGGTGAGGCCAGCTCTGCAGAGAGGGGCCAGCCTGGAAGGGTGCTTCTGACATATGACAGTGTGGGGACGCTAAGCAAAGGGAGGGAGGGTGTGTTTCAGCAGTGAGAGGCACGACCTACAGTGTCCGTCATCTCCAGGAGCCCAGCTGGCCTGTGCCTTTGGGGTTTTTGTACAGCTGAGGGGTTTCCTCTAACATTATCTTTTTTTAAACCCTTTTGGATAGACAGATTTGTTTTCTGTAATATTTTGAACATTTCCATGTTGCCTTTCCCTGGGAATGTCATACAGAGGGACTTAATTGATCTGTGTGTCTAGTACAAGCTTTTGTACATAGTGGTAGATGGTTAATAGGTGCTGCCAAGTGAAAAAATAATGGTTTTGTTAGAAAAGTAATTTTTAGTATTTTTTTTATTGCCATGTACCTACTTTAGAAAATACAATCAAAGAGAAGGGATTTCCTGTTGGGGAAGGATGGGGAGAGAAAGCCTCACCCCAGGACATCCAGTGTCTGCAGGGATGCGGTGCACGCCCGCCTTCCCCTCAGCCCGTCACCGTCTCCACACAGTGTGGGCTCCGTCTGGGTCCTTGTATGTTGTCATCCCGGGAGTTCACCTTGCATTTTATTTTTTTTTTTCCGATAATTTTTTTGTTTTTTAATTTATTTAATTTGAGGGGTAATTAGATTTATTTATTTATTTATAAATTTTATTTTATTGAGTTATATAGTCAGTTTACAATGTTGTGTCAAATTCCAGTGTAGAGCACAATTTTTCAGTTATACAGGATCATACATACATTCATTGTCGCATACTTTTTCACTGTGAGCTACCACAAGATCTTGTATACCTTTCCGTGCGCTATACAGTATAATCTTGTTTATCTATTCTATATATACCTGTAGATACACACACACACACACACACGGATACAAATTTCTGTTTATTTATTTTTAAGGGAGGTACTGGGGATTGAACCCAGGACCTCGTGCATGCCAAGCACACACTCTACCACTGAGCTATGCCCTCCCAATACCCGTTGCATTTTCAGAGATGACCTCCTTGTTACTATTTAATTGCTGTTCTAGAATTTTGAAAAACACAAAATAAACTTTCGGGATAAGAGAGAAAGAGGGGGAAAAAGGATTCCTGGAATCCTATCACCTAGTGGGAAAAACTATAAATGTTTCGGGGCTGATCCTTCTGGTATTTGTCCGTTTGTCTGTCTGTATACATTTTTTTTCTTCTATGAAACAGTCATAGCACACATACTACTTGGCATATCCTTTTTGTTTTATTTTGTTTTCATATTCTTTTTAACCATAAGTTACTATAAGATATTGAATATAGTTCCCTGTGCTATGCAGTATAGACTTGTTTATTTTATATGTATTATTAGTGTCTGCAAATTGGCATATCCTTTTTAACTCCATGGCACTTGGCCATTGTGTCTCAGTGCCATTAGATCTGCCACGGTATGTTTAATGCTGCAGGATTCTGCTGAATGGATGCCCATGATTGAGAATCCCTGTTGTTAGGCAGTCAGGTCATTTCCAGCTTGGTGAGCACGGTTACGGTGCCTCTTCTTGTGGGCAGAACCGTGCAGGTATTCTTCCCGACTCCCTTAGTCGGAGGTTCATTTTTGAGCACCTTGAGTTACGTCAGCATCAGCCACTGGGCAGCTGTGCAGCACAGACATACTCTCAGGCTTGTTGAGGGCGAGGCCCATTCCCCTGACTCTATAAATGCTGACGTCAGTGGTGTCTTTGTGCGTTCCTGGGTCTTTTTTTTTAAGGTGAGTTTTTTTTTAATTGATGAAGAGGTCTTTAAATTCTATAATGCTTTATAATTTTCAAAAATTTCACACACATGATTTCATGTAATCCCATAATAACCCTTTTTTCCTCCCACTACCCCTATGTTGCCCCTCCTCTTTCCCTCTCCCTGCTGGTAACCGCTAGTTTGTTCTCTGTATCTGTGAGTCTGTTTCTTTGTTTTACTCGCTAGTTGGTTGTATTTTTTAGATTCCACGTATAAGTGATACCATACAGTATTTGTCTTTCTCTGTCTGACTTATTTCACTTAACATAATCCCCTCCAAGTTCATCCATGTTGCTGCAAATGACAAGATTCCATTCTTTTTTATGGCTGAGTAGTATTCTGTTGTGTATATATTTACCATATCTTCCTTATCCAGTCATCTGTTGATGGACACTTAGGTTTATTCCATATTGTGGCTATTGTAAATAATATAAATAATATGAAAAGGAAATTTTTTTTCTATGGCTCAGGTGAAGAACATCCTTGGTGCAACATCTTTAACTATGAGTTCTTTGTCATGATTGTGGGTCTCACCACACTGCCCACTCCCCTCGTCAGCTGCCTTCCCTGTTTACCTTTGGGTTTCTCTTCCATAGGAGCTGGTGGTGATGGGTGCCCCAGGGTCATTTTATTGGGCTGGGACGGTCAAAGTGCTGAACCTTACAGACAACACCTATTTCAAACTGAATGATGAAGTGATCATGAACAGGCGGTACACGTACCTGGGTGAGTAGCTCAGGGAGGGGACATGTAAGAAAGGGGAAAGGGTAGTGGTTACCGCCACGCTCCCCAGTGCTTGCTTTACCGCTGGAAGGAAGAGTTTGTTGGCTTTTGCATGTGTTCTTCTACTCAGTTACACTTTGGGCCAAGGGCACCTCAGCATTGAGCTCCCCACACACAAGGTGGAGAGGAGAACAGAGGAGGGGGCTGAGGTGAAGCTGTGTGATTTAATTAAAAGGCTGACAGTCGAACCTTCATGGAAGCAAACGTTTTCTTTCCTATTGGAGCAATTGCTCAAGTTCAGGCAATTAGCCACAAAACGAGTGCAAGAGAATCCTTGTTTTCCATGGCTTTCCTTTGGATGAGGTCTCTGCGTGCTGGTCACAGAACTGGTTGCAGGTAGAAATAACAAGAGCCAGAGCTGAGCACAACGGATGGCTCCCTAACACTGAGGTTTGATGAAACGCTCAGAAAAATTTCCCTTCTTTTCCCATCCTTTGTAATCCTCTAGGAAGAAGGTAGACACAACCTCAGTTAGCAGCCACCAGACCTGAATGACCCTGGGACAAGACCATGCTTACTGGAGAACAGAACAGAAGGTGCCTTTGCTTGTGTGCAGACCATTTGACGGGGCTCCTTTCTTTAATTCATGCCCTAATGGCTATCCTTCTGGACTGAAAGTGAAGCTAAATTTAGCAAGGCCTCATGATGAGAAAACAGTGTTCTTTCACACTCATTATACTTAAATCTGGGGCATCTCTGACCCCCGTTTTGCATAGAGGTTCACTTGTGTGTTGGCCGGAGGGAGTTGCTCACGTGCCTTTTCCCTCCTGACGACAAGCCTTCTGCCCAGTAGCGCAGCCCGGGATCCCTTGACTCCATCTTGTGGGTGTTTGCTGCTCCCAGCTCTTCAGTCTGTTGCCAGGCCCTGCATATTATTTAATACCTGAAACCAACTTTTGAGGCAGCTGATATCATCACCCACATTTTATAGATGGAGAAACTGAGGGACAAAGAATTCATAGAACTTGCCAGGTCACAGGGTTCTTAAACAGCAGAGTGTTTCTGAGCCCTGAGTTGAGGAGCTGACCTGCCTTCCCTGTGCGTGCTGTAGAGACAGCACTGAACACTGGTGGACCCCTCAACTGGGCTGGGAGCCCCCCGGAGGAGAGGGGTCAGTCTGACATCCCCAGGGCTTGGTCTGGTGCCTGGTGCGTAGGAGGGACTCAGCATGTGCTTATTAGACCAGAGGATGAAGGTAGGGCAGAAGGGAGCCCAGTTTGGATGTGGCTTTAGGCTCGAGGACAGGTCCTCTGCACCTTAGGGCTGTGGCTTCTTCCTGTGTACCAGACAGGGGCCCTCGTGCTGTGGGATTGCAAGGGTCATTTGAAGCTCTGATATCACTCATAATACTCTCAGGGAATGTGAGCCTCTAGTCTGAGAGAAATCGGCCACCTGGTGAGTGAGAGGTGATCACAGTACGGTGTCAGTACAAAATGCAAACAGCTCATGATCCCAGTATTAGGGTTTGAGGGTGAGGGCAAGGTTCAGAGAATATGTGGCAGCCGGTACCAGATTCCTTCTGCCAGCAAGGGTCCCAGAAAGCAGGAGACATTTAGACTAAGCTTGGACAACTTTCACCTTTGATTCTAGATCCCTCTTGTATCCACATTTTTGCTCAGCCATTCATCCACCCAGGTACCCACCATCACCTTTTTTCTGCCTTCTCTTAGGAGTAGGTGTGCTGTAATAGTTTTGGAGACACACAGATTGGTTTTGAATCTTGCTGTGTGATCCTGGGCACGTTGTTTAAACACATTTAGTCCCTGTTTCCATATCTGTAAAATGGAAGCAATAATCGTACCTTCTTCATAGAGTTGAAAGACTGAAAGAGACAGTGACATCTAAAGACGTGTAGACAAATATTCGTAGCAGCTTTATCCATAATAGAGCTGAAACAACTAGAAACAACCCACATGCCCAGCGGCAGGAGAATAAAGACATTACAGTATATTCATACAGTGGAATGTACTCAACTACTAGAAACTGTTACCAGACTCAACAACTTGGGTGAATGTCACAGATGTCATGTTGAGTGAGGTTTAGACCAGAAAAACCTAATATGTGGTGATAGAAATCAGAATAGTGGTGGTGTAGGGGTTAGTGGCTAGGAGAGAGAGAAAGGGACCCTTCTGGGCTTATGGTTCTGTGGTTATATTCACTCTGGGTGGTGATTGCAGATTATGTGCGTGAGCACACATTTGTTGAATTTTGCACTTCAGGTGAGTGTCTTTTACTCTATGAAAATTGTAACTCCAAAGGAAAAAAAAAAAAAGCATTTATTCCAAAACAGGACATTCAGAAAGCACTCTTTCCTGCCCTGATGTCCTTGTGAACATGTCTTTTTGTGAGCTGAGTCATTCCAGCAGGAGAGGACTGACAGCTGCCATTTGTAATTTCTGGTCCAAGAGTAACTGGATCATAATTGTCCAGATGAGGGATGCTTGAGAAACTGTGTCCTCTGATGGGTCTTTTTCTTCTTTCTCAACCCCGCCCTTGGCAGGCTATGCAGTTACCGCCGGCCACTTTGCTCACGCATCCACCACCGACGTGGTGGGAGGCGCCCCCCAGGACGAAGGCGTCGGGAAGGTGAGGAGGAAAGTTTGTGGGACAGCGCGGGGTCAGGCGGTTGAGGGGGGTGCGTACTGCCGCTCTCAGAGAGGTTTGTCAGTTCAGTCTGATGTGATTTTCTGCGGGGCGGCTGGCATGTGAGGGGGGTGATGGAATATTGAGGAATCGCCTGTCTGTCTCCATTCAACCACTTTTGAGAATTTCCCTAGAGAGCTTAATCAGAGTGTGAAAGCGATGACTCCCAGACCTCTCCATTCTCTGCACTTTGTCACCTGAGGATGTTTTTCATGGCTGACTCTGTATGAGAGATGATTAATACTGACCCCTGGCATCATGACGTCCTCCCAAGGAGAGGTGGCCATCACTGTCCAACTTCCAACCCTCCATGCCCCGGACCTTTCCTGAGTTTATCTTCGGGCCTAGATTCTTACATTTATTTCCCCAATTTCTTAGAACCAACACTGGTGCAGCCCAGAGGCTGGCCTGGGAATATATGGGTCTCTTTCCCTAAAGCGTCTGCCCTGAGTGTGGGAGAGACCCCGTGGATGTAGGGTGATGAGGATCCCTTTGGGAGTCACGGCCTCCACGGGGCCTGGAGTGTGGAGCACTGGTTTGTAGGAGCTTTGCCTCCAGGTGAAAGGAAAGCCAGGGGAGTAGGTCCGGATAAGTTGGGAATCTGCATTTTTACACGCTCCACAGATTGATAAGTAAGACTGAACAGAGCAATAATCTTTGGGTCTGAGCCCACAGCGGGTGGACCTGTGATGGAACCTGGCTGTATCTCCGAGGGCTCAGAAGTGGCGTCTGGATTCTGGAGGGGCCCAGATGCCCCAAGACCACTGTTAACTAGAGCCTTCAGCCAGGATGGCAGTCTGATTGGCCGCCGAGGCTCAACTGCTGTGCGTCCTGGAGGGTCCTTTTCCTGGATCCTTCTTGCAGGAGTTGGGAGCCCCGCTACTCCCGTGTCTGGGGCACGTACCTCCCTCCCCGTTAACACCGATGCTGTTTCCCTGGAAAACGAAGCCAGGTCAAAACCCAGGGCACTGAGCACAGGGGCAGCGTGCAGACAGACTCTGACAACTTCAAGCAAGGGATGGGTCTCTCCGAGTCACATGAATTCCTCTATCTGGCGGAGGGAAAGGCACCAAGGGCCGTCCCCCCATTGATAGTATCTTCCAGGGGAGGAGCTGTGCGTGACCGGGTGTGTCTGGGGCGCTGGCAAACATGCTTACCTTCCAGTTCACATTGTGGAAGCCTCAGTGCTGTTGACAGCAGCCTTTTTTTTTTTCCAGAAAACTTGATCTGATTTTACTGTTTTCTATTCTGCTGTCTGTGATAACTGCATAGTCCCTGTCAAGTCTTACAGTGAGAAGGGCATTTATATCTGCTAGAGCCAGATGGAGGGCGTCTTGGATCCAGTTAGCAAAAAAGAGCATGAAGATGCTGCTTGCAGTCGAAGCACCTGAGAGGCGCTGGGGAAACTGGGCGTAGTTGGCCGAGTTGCTGGGTGTTCCACATCCCCAGGCCTGGGAGCTGGTACAGACTTGCTTCCCAAGGACCCCAGGACAGACCTCTGGCCTTCAGGATTTCAATGGTTGTCATTTCTAGTGTCAGAACAGGAAAGCACTCACACTAAGGTTGGGGGTTCCTTACCGCACGGAAGCGGCCTCCACTCTGGTTCTTGGGGACTGGTCCCTCTTCCCGTGGGACACAGCTTGGGGAAAGAACTTCCATAGCCCTGTCATTTGGGAAGTTCTTCACAAACATTCCTCTTTGTGGTGGAGATTCATGCTGTAAATGCCCATGCTAAAGGCAGTGAAAAGTCCCCAGCAGAGGAACTTAATGTTTAAGTTTGGCATTTCCCAAACTAAACTCAGAGTAGCCCAAGCCGACCTCAGGACGCTTATGTTCTGCACAGTCACTTTGGAAAACTGCTTTGTCTCAAATACTCACCTCCATCCCTCTGTCTTACACAGTTGGCCCTCCCTATCTGTGGGTTTCTGCAGCTGCAGATTCAACCAACCACAGATAGAAAATATTTGGGAAAAAAAAATTTTCGGAAGTTCTAAAAGCAAAGCTTGAATTTGTCAGACATAGGCAGCTGTTTAATACATAGCATTTACATTGTATTTACAGCTATTGATACAGCATTTACATTGTATTAGATACTCTAATCTAGAGATGATTTCAAGCATGCAGAAGGATGTGCTAGGTTATACACAAACACTGTATATGCCATTTTACATAAGAGACTTGAGCGTCTATGAATTTTGGTATCCTAGCGGCCCTGGAACCAATCCCCTGAGGATACCAAGGGACGACTGTATTGTGATCCTTGCTAAGGCTCTAACTAATAGGAATGAAGGAGATGTTTCAAGGAAGGAAATACTTTTCCCAGGAGTTGACTTGTTTACTTGTAATTTGGAAGCTCCTTGGGTCTTATTGGTTGTCGCTTCCATAAACAATGTGATTCAGGAGCCACGGAGGTGACTTCTGCCTCAGGATTGAAGGACATTTTCTTTGCTAAGTTGGTGAAATGCGAGCTGTGCTGACTTCTTTGTTCTCAGCCAGCGTAGTATAGACACACCTGTGCATGTCTAAGGACCCCCCCCCCCCCACCAGGAGGATGCTGGTAGATATCTTTGGTCATTAAGCCCATCTTAACTAGATTTTTTTTTCTCATTCCATAGGTTTATATATTTAGAGCTGACCGAAGATCAGGCACCTTAATTAAGATTTTTCAGGCATCAGGTAAAAAGGTGAGATTCTTGGCATTAGTTTCTTTTTTGTTTGTTTGTTTGGGAGATATAATCATGTGGGAGTCAGTTCTTACTTTTTACAAAGTTGGTTTCAAGCCCTGTCTGTGCCCTACGTTTTCATGCCGGCTCTGTGGCACATTGGAGCCTTTATCTTCTCAGCTTTGTGTGTAACCTTGCAGCTCGCTGGGATTCACACTTGTGGTAGAGACATGCAGCAAGATGAGTTTGTCCACGGGCAAGTTTACAGCACAGAGTCCTAAAACCTTGACCACGGTTCAGAGACTCATCAGAATAACTGCGTGCTCTGGTTTTCTCTGCCTTTCTCTACCTTTCTGCCCCCTTGTCCATCTCCATCTGCCTGTCTTTCTCCCAGCTCCAGGCATTGTTGAGTGCAGGCAGCAAACCCCTGATGTATGACCAGTTACTTTCAAAGGAGGCACACAGACAGACGGTTCTCACTCTCCTTATCTCATCAGCTCCAAACTGCCCTCCTCCTACACCCAAGCCCTCTGCCACCATCGCCATGGGAACTGTTGCCGCACAAAGGAAAATCAAACAAAAATCACCCATTTCCTTTTAGAACCTTGAAATGGAAATCGTTGGGGAGGGCTGCTCTGAAATTCTGGGCAGGGTTTATCTGCCCGTGCCATCTTGCTATCCTTGCTAACCCTCTCTCCATTTCCTGATGTTTCCATTACATTGCACCACAGTCTGAAATTAGACCAGGTAGAGATGCCTTGGGTTCATAAGTACCACTGGCTTATCAGGGGTGCACACCTTAGCGTGGCTTAGAACGGCATTATTGTTTGGTGAGACTGGCTGCTCTAAGGGGTCACACGTTTAGGCAGGGAGATGAAGGCTGTAATTTGGAGACTTCCTTCGGTGGAGGCCTTCTTGAGCTCTAGGAAGAAGCACAGGACACCTGGGACTCGGGAGGGAGATTCAAGGAGATGGGAGAATGTCAGAAGGTGATTTGACCCACTATTACCCTAAGAAAAGGGGGAGAAAATGGTTGTTCCTTCCTGGCTAGGCTGTGTGCCTCCAGTTCGGGCTCTGCTGTGGGAGACCTGTCCCCTGCCAGCCTGGCACCATTACTTACTGTTCTGGTGAATCCTGTTCTGAGTTCCAAAAATCCCACTCACAAGTAGACCCTTTTGCTATTTTAACAACCTCACTGTGTGTATACTTAGAATATAGCTGTCATAACCTTTTCCATAAAAAATACATCACCAAGCTTGGTTGTGTCAAAGTTTTCCCCAAGAATAGCTCTGCCCTCCCCTGGGGAACTCTGCTGGCCTGCTGTTTCTTTTAACATTTCCAAAACCCCAAAGCACCAACCCTGGAAAGTGACTGAGCGATTCTGCAAAAAAGAATTTCCTAACACCTCTGAAGTTAAAAAAGAAATAAAACTCCATGCTGTTTGTGAGAAAAAGAGTCCCAAAGAGCAAGTAGGGTATAAATGCTGCTAAGCCTAACATTTTAGCTGTTTCTCCAAAAAAAAATAAAGGGGTTAGTGTCTCTTCTTGCAAATCCTCCCTCCCTCTGCTCCCCTTTCAACATACTTGGGCTTGAAAGGATAAAATTCAAGGATTTTTTTCCCTGCTAGCTTTAGTGAGATGTAATTGCTATGTAATATATTTAAGTGTAAGGTGTACAACGTGATTGTACACTGTGGTACATGGATATACTGTGAAGTGATCAATATTGAACTCACAGTAAGGTGACTTAGCACGTCTATCACCTTACTCAACTGCTATTTCTGTATTACTTTTTTTTTTGTTGTTATTTTGTTATTTTGTTTTTTGGGGGGGTAATTGGGTTTACTAAATTTTTTGATGGAGGTACTGGGGATTGAACCTAGGACCTCGTGCGTGCTGCGCGTGTGCTCTACCACTGGGTTATACCCTCCTCCCTCAACTGCTGTTTTTTTTTAAAAGGACTTTTGAAAGTGAATTGCAGAGCTTAAATACCTGTCACCCTATTTTTAGAATATCTTCATGTTCAGCTGTCTCTATGCCTCTCACTTGCTTCCTGCACTGCCCCTGGCCCCCACTCCCTGCTGCTTGTGCCCAGGACAGGCTCCTTCTCAGAATCCCCCTGGTTTGGGTGATAACTGTCCTGGCCGTCTGTCTGCACCTGGGTAGGGGCAGGTTTGGGGCAGTAGATTTGAGAGTGAGTGATGTGAAGGAAATGTCTGCGAACCCGCTTGTCCAGCCTTCCCAAGGACTTGATGACTTGGGGTTCCAGCACTGACTAGCCTGCACGTCCGCTGGAAGGTTCTTCCTGTGGCACGACGGGGCTCCTGAGGAGGGGACTGAGGGTCCAGGTGTCTCACCTCCCAGCTCCAGAGCTGTCGTTTGTTCTCCTTGGGGCTCTTGTCGCCTTCACCTCAAACCGTCTGGAGTTGTTCCTTCTCTCTGCACTTGCTCCTTCCTGCCCTGTTGTTTCACCGTCTTCCAGCTTCACCCCCATCACCATCTTCCTGATTTTGAAGCAGACCACTACTCCTTTTAGATGTCTCATTCTGCTTTTTGCCATAAGAAATGAGAAATTCTTGTCCCTCTGACTTATCCCTTATTTCACTGCAAAAGGACATGACCCCAGGCTTTCAAAGGATGCCTTTAGCTTTACCCCTGTGTCCAGAGCCGCACACACAGGAGGGTTCTGTCTCAGGAAACTACTGAGGTCCACTTCTGCTTTCGTGTGGCCAGGATCTGGTCAGAGTTCTGTCTCCTGGCCTCACTGTAAGAGAAACAAAACCTGGAACGCTCTGGTCTTTACTGGTTGACATCCTTCACATAGTGCTCGAAGGGGTCGCCAGTACATGTGAAGTTCAATTGCTAGTAGAGACACGTGTCCCTCTTATTTTCAGGCTGGTGGGAGAGCTCTGATCAAGGAACACTCACCCTAGAGCATGTCATTGCCATATTGAAGTTTTATTGCGTTAACTGAGTATGTGAAGTGTTTATATGTCAAAACTTAGATAGGAAACTTCATGTACAGGGATTTCTGATTGAACACCGATGAAGATGCCAAGTTAAATAGTCCACTGGAATGAAACAAATAGTTCCCCTGGGGCTCAGCCAGAGAACAGCCAGCAGCTTTGGTCTTCGGGGCCTCGCCTGGGTCTTACCAGTATATTTTACTAAAGTAAGATAGTGACGTTGGCAAGGCCAGTGAATTGGTGACTGACAGCTGGTTTCTGACCCCCGCCCCCGCCCCCGTCCCCCGTTGTATTCCCCTTGATTCTAAAACTTCCCCATGCCTTCTCCCTTGAGGGGGTGTGGACTGGATTGGAAGTGGCCTTGGCATGTGACTAGGGAGGGACTTCTGAGTCCCGTCCCAGGGTTAACTGCAGGAAATAGACCAGAGTACCCTCTACCTCTCTCAAACTCCTGGGATTTGCTGCCAGCAAACTTTAACAGCAAAAAAAAAAAAAAAAAAAAAAGAAGCTTGTTCATGTCCATAAAACCAGAGCCCTTTTATTTGAAAACATTTATTTTAAAAAGACAGCTTTTTTTAAAAACAGAGTTTGCAAACTGGGCATCTTGGGAAAGGCTACAGCCTACAAAAATTCTCATTTGGCCTGCATGGTATGTTTGTTTATTATTGTTTTTTAATATGAATTAGCTGTCGGCATTTTAAAAATAGGCAATTCAAGTAATTAGAGTTTTGGCTTCTCTTGAACAATGAGAAGGTTGGCTTTTTCTAGGTCAGGCAGAAGTTGAGTGCACCTGGCGGGGAGTGGCTCCTTTGGCTGGGTCTGTGAACTCCAGTTTGCCGCAGGCTCCACCGTACTCTATTGTTTCTTAGACACAGAAGCCAAGCGTCGCTTGCTGCCTGTAAGCCTGCTTGCACTGTTTGCTTTTTTCTTATACCTGTTGTATCACCTGCCTGGATCCCATTGGTCTTTGGGTCTGAGACCCCTGATTTAAGATAACAGGTAATGACTCAGAGAAAGTGGTATCACATGATATCACTTATATGTGGAATCTAAAGAAATGATACGAATGGACTTATTTAAAAAACAGAAAGTCACAGACATAGAAAACAAATTTACGGTAAGCAAAGGGAGGAAAGGGGGAGGGATAAATTAGGGGTTTGGGATTAACAGATACACACCACTATACATAAAATAAATAAGGACTTACTGCTTAGCACAGGGAACTATAGTCAGTATCTTGTAATAACCTATTGGGGAAAGGATCTGGAAAACAATCTGTGCGTATCTATGTCTGAATCACTTTGCTGCACACCTGAAACTAACCCAACACTGTAAATCAACTGTACTTCAATAAAAAATAGTAAAAAAAAAATTAAATAACAGGTACTGGATTAAGCTATGATTAAGCCAATATAAGCTGGCTGTGTTCCCTCATCCATCAAGTAGTTTTATGAGCTGTACCTTTTTTTTGTTACTTCGGCTCAGGCCTTCCTAACCAAGCTGAGCTTTGCACAGGGCTGGGAGAGGCTAATCCGTTTCCCCACGTAACGTTTATTTTCATGCCTGCCTTGGGTCGTGAAATTCCATATTCCTAACTTGCTGGGCCTTGTCAAGGATCTGATATATGAGGCATTTTTATTACTGTTGTAACCTATATTTGCAGCCTCACGTTTGTAAAAACAGGACCTCGCTCTTCGCTCTTCGGGGATCTGTCTTTTTGTTTCTCCCTTGGTGGGGCTCCAAGCTGGTTAGCTTGGGCCTCACGTGGACTGGGGGCCGTGCCTGGCTGCTGGGAGGCCCAGGAGGTCGGGGATCTCACTGCTGCCTGGGCATTCTGGCTTACAGGGCCGTGCAGCCGTCCCAGCCTCGGAGGGGCTTGCAAGCAGGTGTTTGTGAGGCTGGCGGGCTGGAGGAAGGCGAGGGCCTCCTGCGTGAGGGCAGACACTGAACGCTTTGTTGCAACTCGACTTGGTTGCAGATGGGCTCTTACTTCGGCTCCTCCTTATGCGCAGTTGACCTGAATGCGGACGGCCTCTCTGACCTGCTGGTGGGGGCCCCCATGTTTTCTGAGATCAGGGACGAAGGGCAGGTCACCGTCTACATCAACAGAGGAAATGTGAGTACAGAGCGGGCAACATGTGGACGGGGTATGGGGGAGGGATACTGGCCCAGGGAGTGGTGACTGAGCCCCATTTCCCAGAGGAGGTGAAAAGACATGCTTCTTAGCTTTACAAAGCTCATTGTTCCATTAATGGAAAAGTACATGCAATGTTATGACTGCAAACATAACAGGGGTCAAGAAAAATCTCAATGATTAATGTTGAGTCCCAGGAACTGTTTCTCCTGCTTCCCTGTGGATGATTTCAGTGTCATCTGCACAGGGTATCAAGGGGTCCCCATTTAAAAACTGAGTGAGATTCAGAGAGGTTAAGTAACCTGCCACAAATCACACAGGAAAGAAGTGGCAGGGCTGGGATTTGAACGTGGGATTCTTCTCTAGGTTATGCTGTCCCCCTGGGAGTATGTGCACATCTGCCCAGGGAAGCAGAGCAGCCTTCTCAGAGAACGCAGTGGTTGAAGGGAGTCTTGGAAAAGAATAGGAGTTAGGCAGACAGGCAGGCGCGGGTTGGGAGCTGGCAGGGGGATTGAGATGTGAGGCGGCAGGACCAGGACCACTTAGTGCAGCGTGGTGGCACTGGGGGTGGTGGGGTGGGGGCCATGGCTATAATCATCATGTCCCTTATCCTGCAGAATCTTGAAAAGGTTGTAACCGGGTCAGAAAGGTATCTCTGCAGCAGAGCGGACGGTGGGTAGAAGTCGGGGCTGAGGAACAGCAGGGCACCATTGGGGGCAGGAGACCAATGAGAAAGCAGAATCTTTTCAGGATCTAGAAGAAAGATTATTCCCCCAGAGGGAAGTGGTTAAATGTGTAAGTTCTGTTACCACCAGCCTTTTAGCTAACATGAGAAAATGCTTATGCGATGATCAGTGAAAAAGCAGGATAAAAATTATATATACAAACAACCTTTAAAAATACACAAAATGCATAGAGAATGTTAATAACATCTCTCTGGGTGGTGGTGCTTGGGTAGGTTTTTAGTTTTGACTTTATCCAAATAGCAAGAATATAATTCTTTCATAATAAAAATAAAAAATCAGTGAAAGTGTACTTTTTAAAGCAGTGACCAAGATGCCAGTTATCGCAGTTGGGAGGGGGGTGCTGTTCAACTGTAACTAGGTGGGCAGATGTCAGAAAGAAGGCAGTTATTTAGAGAGGAGCCAGGGGAAGTTAGAGCCTTGGGCTTCTTGGATCTTTGTAGACTGTTCAGAAAGGTGGATCCATAACCCGGGAGGGAAGATGCTTCCTGTAGCTACTGCAGTGACTCATAGCAACTACATCCGCATGGACTTCCCAGGGAGGGGGACAGGGAAAGCGAGGGGAGAAATGAGGTGGTTGTTATGGATACGAGAACAGCAGGCATTCAGTGGCCACCATATTTGCAGGAGATGGACACGTTTGCATGGGTGTTAACTTGTTAGGCAGTAAGGTGACCAGCCCAGCAGCCCCATGTGTGTTGAAAGCAGGGCGTGGAATCACGGAGCAGGATAATCCCGCAGCCTTCTCCGGGCACGTTGCACCCACACATCCCACCCCCACCCCTACCCCTGAACGGTGTTCCTTAGTGCAGTGTGGTTGCCGTAAGTACCAGGGTGTTCTTATTTCTGTTGACCCACATCCTATGAGATTGATGATTACAGGGCGGTGGAAAAAACAATGACTTTGGAGCTCCGTGGACTTGCCTTTGAGTCTCGGTGTTGCCACTGACTAGCCTGTGTGATGTGGACAAATAGCTGAAATCCGTAGCTCAGTTTCCTCATCTGTAAAGTAGAGGGAGTCACAAGATCTTCTTCATAGTCTTTGTGTGATTTAAATGAGGAGATGTGTACACAGTGCCTGGTACCTACAAGGAATCAAGGTTTCTCTCCTCTTCTTCACCACATGGGTGGGATAAAATCAGCACATATTTGTGTTGTGGGGTGGGGGTTTCATTGACTTAAGTAATCATCATATCTTTATTGCAAATTGTTTGTGTATAGTGGGGGAAAAGATTTAATCATAATGAGAGCCTTGGGATGGCTTGTGGGTATACAGCAGGTCTGGAGTGCTCCTACGCGGGGGCAGGGTTACACACTCTCCAGCCTCAAAACATCAGATTGTGTTTTAAGGCTCTGATACTCACGTGTCAGTGATTTGAGGGTAGGGTATGTATGGCTGTCACTGCCACTGCCACAGTCACCACGGATCCCTTCCCCCTGCTGGCTGGTGTTTGCTCAGGAAATTCAAGCCGGACGTGACAAAGGGTGCAGTTGTGTGCCCCAATATCACCCCTGTTACCCCATGACCAAACACTCCTGGGTGCTGGGTTTTCTGAACCATGACTCCCTCTGTCGGGATTACTAATACAGGCACCTAGCAAAACAGCTTTATAAACTTGTACCGAAAGTCTCAGGAGAGAAGCAGAAATATGTACTCCCTTTAAAACAACTTTGGGGATATCGTGGGGAGAGGATGCCGTGGGGCAGGTAGGTAGGTTGTTTGGCTGATAGGTTGGGTCATAAGGTGTGGGGACAAGGGTGGGGTTCACTCATTGGCCAGCGGCGGGTCTCCTTTCCACCAACACATGTCTCCAGCAGTTGGAGACCCTCCTGGCACCCAGGTAGAAGGGGCTTCTTTTGCCAGCAGGGGATGGAGGTTTGGGTGCCTGGGACTCTGCCCAGGTGTTTCCTGTCCATGGGTGTGCTGCGGGGGAAGGTGGCACTCCCAGCTCTGTTTTCATTCTTTTTTTGGTTCATTCTGTTTGTTTTTGTTTTGTTTTCCGTCTTCCCTCCATCCTGTTTCCCAGGGAGCCCTCGAGGAGCAGCTGGCCCTGAGCGGGGATGGTGCCTACAACGCGCACTTTGGGGAGAGCATAGCCAGCCTGGGCGACCTTGACGAGGACGGCTTCCCAGGTCAGTGAGCTTGCGCTGCCCGCGGGAGGGCCCGTCGGCATCCCTGTAGACACCGGGCTGAGCCCCGAGCCCCCTGGAGTTCTGCTTCTGTGACATTCCTTCTCCTCAGCTCAGCACTCTTTGCTATGTGTCTGTGGTGCAGTGAATTGTGGGGTGGTCCATGGGGTTTCTTAGGGCAGCCGTGTCTGAACCAGCATCCTCTCGCCACCAAACTATCTTGTTTCTGAGCCTCTGATGCACCCCGGTTCTCTACCGTGTGGTCAGTGAAATAAGTGAGGAGGGAATTCTCTGCCCTGAGGGGGACAGCAGGCCCGGCTGACTTTTGAAGGTGTGGGTGTTGGGAGGAGCGGGGATGTGTACGCCCCATGTCTAGTTCTGTTTGGATAGCAGTACCTTTCACAGCTTCTTGGCTGCTCTCCCTGGTCTGTTCAGTGTCTCCTCCCCTCACTATACATGCAGGGTTCAGACACCAGGACTGGGGGGAGCCGTCTCACTGATGGGGACGACTGGGGTGGAAGATGGGCTGGGGGGCAGCTCTTGCCTCAGGCCAGACATTCAGGCACATTTGAAATCCTCATAGCCCTGGCCAGAGGGGGCATCACTTGGAGAAAGGGGACCTCTGCTTGAGGTCTGGTGGGTGATGCCCTCACCCTTGACCTCACGTCTACAGACACGTGACTTTTGTTATAAGCAAAGGGGAAAATGTGAGGAAGATTTAGGCTTTGCTCCAGGAGTTGCTAGTTCCTGAGAGTAACATTGCTTTTTGTGTGTGACATACATGCCATTTTTTATAATTCCTTTACCAGAGTATGGAGTTGACTTTCCCAGTCTCACAATAATCATTATCTTTGGAATTCCCTTCTCAGACAGGAATTACAGTGGGTGGTTTATATTTGCATTTCTTTTATTGGGTAGGTCAATAATCTGTCCTACAAGGATGAGGTAGAAACATTTTCTGGGACTAAACTCTTCTCAGCTTCTATAATTTTCTTTCTACTTTTTTGGTGGTGGTGGTTACTGTCTAAGAGATCATGTGCCAGGTTTAATGTTTGAACAGTCAACAACCAAGAAATGTGTAGACGTCACGGCAGGAGTTAGAGAACCCACCCATATGTTCCTCCACATGGCTTTTCTAACCCAGAGCTACTTTCCTCCCCCCAGATGTGGCCGTCGGCGCACCCAAGGAGGACGACTTTTCGGGTGCGGTGTACATCTACCACGGGGACGCCAATGGGATAGTCCCTCAGTACTCGATGGTAATTGGTGTGAGAGTGACATGGTCGCTGTCCATGCAGTCATTCCACAAACACGTCGGGAACCTTCACTCTGCGCCACACCCCGGGTGCATACGACACAGGACATTGTTCCTGCCTTCACCTTCCCCCACCTCCAGTGAAAGACACAAACCACTGATTAAATCAAAATGTATTTGTAGTCTCCTGAGTTTGCTGACATCCAGGGAGGCATTCTGCCTACAAAAGATAGTATCCAGATTCTTAGCCAGTGTTAAGAGTGATTTATGTAAGAAGAGGCTCGCTTTTCTGGTTGCTCCTTTTTCAACCGTCTGTGCTAAGCCAAAGGAGTATCTCGTAAACTATAATCTAGAGAGACCGAGGTCCGTGCAGGAGGGGCTTTAAAGCTCTGTCATGGGCCTGTTGTCACCATTGGCATCAAAACGGGAAGCTGATCAGAGCCCTGGCCTTGAGCCCCAGGCTTGGGAAGTGGTGAGTCCTGTTTTTTGCCGTATCAGCTTGGAGTTCAATCTTGCTGATGGTGTCAAGCCCAGCCCCTGGGAAAAAAGGAAGTCGCGCTCTGGGTAGAAGCCCGGTCAGGATGTTGGTGGATGTCTGTGTGCAGACTGGTACAGGCCTGGGTCTTTCTCCCAGTGGGTCAGCGACAGAAGGGGACTGAGCACACAAAAGGTTTCCAATCAGCACATACTGATTTCGTGACCATTTCTGAGGAGCTTACCACTTCCTCCTCATGCTGACCCTTCTCCAACCCAAGAAGCTTGGCTCGTATCTTGATCGCTAAGGAAACAAAACTTTGAACTGGGTCCTGTTCTTATAAAATGTTGTATAAAATGAAATAGTAATACGCCAAAATCTGTCCACGGACTGAAGTCTTTCGGTAAGGAAAGACTACGAGTTGATTTTAAGAGGCAGTTTGTACATGTAAGTTCAGTCAGTGTGTCCTCAGTCGTTCTCCTTGCAGCAGTTGTGCGTCAGCTCGTTAAGGGTGGAGGGCTGCTTGCTTTGTTGCAGGTCGCTCCCTCCTGCTCAGCTCCGGGGCTGTTCCGAGAGGCAGGTGTCAGGGGAGGTGCCGTGCTAGTGGGAGCAGGGCTGCTTCCTGAGAGCCTGCTCTGTCCTCTGACCTCCAGTCCTCATAGCAGCCTTGTGAGATGGATTCCTTTATCATCCACCTTTTGTTTACAAGGTGACTCCAGCCCAGGGAGGTTATTTAACGTGCCCAAGGTCACCAGCTAGGAAGTGGCATCTTGACCATGGAAACTTTGCCAGCCTGACTCCCAAACCTCTTACTGCAGCCACCGCCCTCAACTCCATGTGAGGAGAAGGAACACTCGGGGAGGCTCAGCTGGAAAACTTAGAAATATGAGAGCCTGTTTTGCTGTACTCCGAGGGGCATTCACCCACATGGACCACCTCCTTTTCTATAGAAATGAGTAATGGTGCGACCACACTCCTAGGGATGTGGCAGGAGAATGAGGGCTCTGGGCACGGTGTCGGGGCCGCATCATGTCCCAAGGGCTACTCTCCTCTAGATCAGGGGCTCTGTTCCCGCTGCCACAAGCCGAGAGCCCTCCGGGGAGCCGTCGGGTCACCCCGCACACTTCCTCCCGGAGTCTGGTGCCCGGACCTGGGAGGCTCATCGCAGAGGGAGGCAGCCTGTGAGAGACCCCTGCTTCAGCTCCTCCTGGGGCCCTCTTGTGTTTTGTTCTGTTGCTGGGTGGAATCCCTGCAGAGAACTGAAGTATAAATTTGTGGTCAGCGCGGATTGTCTTGAGTAGGAAGCAGAGATCGGCAGCTGGACTGGTCCTGCCTTTGTCAGCACGCAGCCTGGCTCGTTAGCTCTGACAGAGAGAAGTGGTTTGGGGGCTCTTAAAAAAAAAAAAAAAGAAACAACTGTGATTACACATTTCCAAGCTGCTAATATGTATGTGATAAGGTCTGTGATTTAAAAGGAAGAAAAGTCCTCTAAGGCCGGATTCTCCAGAGCCCAGGTCTGGACAGAGCGGGCATTGTGTGGGTGAACCAGGGAGGAAATGAGAAACAACTCTGGGCAAAGGAATCGCTTTTCTTTGGCCCAGATTGGTATTATTTCTGCTGGAGAAATTGTGAGATCAGGGTCTCAAGTTCTTCCATATTACTCAAACTCATTCCTCTTTCTCGAGTTTACCATGAGAAGTGTTGACTTTAAGATCCTTGTGTGCCTTTCTCAATTTGAGAGCCCTCCGGGCATGTCACGGCGGCCCCTGTGATCTGTCTCCTGCCATAAGGACACCGCATATAAACCCGGTCAAGGCAGAGCTTTTCCAAGGCTCCTGGTTTTCATTTAGAGTTATTAGCACCAAGCAGACTTATCTTCCTGGCTTCATGGCATAATGGCCTGCAGATGTCTGTGGGATAACTTAAACCCGCATCGCCACCCCCAGAAGGACCACCCCTTCACTCTTCCCGGCTTGTCCCAGCACAGTACATCTTAGACATGCAAACCCAGGGCAAGCTGCTGCATCTCGCATTGTTGGGCATCAGAGCTGAGATGGTCCACTTCAAAATGCAGATTTTAAGAAGCACGCAGATCCACGTCCATGTTTGTTTAGACAGAGCTGTGTGGGATGTGTGACTCTGCATGTTGGCAAGAAACATTTCTTCAGCGTTCCCGATGGTGTTCTGATTTGTACCATGATGCCTGCACATTTCCTGTTGGATGGTTTGACTGAAGATGGCAGGCGGAAGGTCATTTGCAGTCATTGGCTGCTCGGAGGTGGGGGACTCCCTGTCCTCTCCCTCTGTCAGTCCTGTAGGAACTCCACCTCCCCATATGTGTGACTTCTTTGCAGGGTGACTCAGTAAGGGAAAGGATGAGGAAAGAAAGTCCCAGTGAGCCCCTGGGTATGTGTAAACCCAGTTCTGACATGGAAGTTGCTGTGTGGCATGAAAACAAAACATTTCTCTCCTTGTCCCCAGTGAGGGCACTGAAAGGGGAACCTCCCCAGGGAGACTGTATAGAGAAAGAGAAGAAAGAACAGTCAGATTTCAGAACATGAGACTTTTCTGATTCAGAAAGTTTAGTGTCTGTGTGAGGAACACAAGCATCGATGTATGACCAGGGCTGGTTGTATAATGAATGTTCTTGACCAGTGCAGCATGTGTCAGCATATGTTGATCTTAATGATGAAGGAAATGGACTTACAGGTGCTAGCATGCCGCATGGCAACAGAGCTATGAATTCCAAATGGTTGGTTGAGGGCTGCCTTTTTTGGAGGGGGTGGGGTAGTTAGGTTTGTTTATGTTTTTAGAGGAGGTACTGGGAACTGAACCTAGGACCTCATGCATGCTAAGCATGTGCTCTACCACTTGAGCTATACCCTCCCTCCTGGACTACTTCTTAAGGAGGAGGGCAGGCAGCTTCAGCTGGGTGTTTTTTTTTTCCCCCCTACATTGTATAGAATGTTCAGGATCATTCTAGATTTACTGGGTAAAGCTGTTTTGTCCTGTCTGTGATGCTCATGGGCCCGTAGATCTTCTGGTTGGCTTGATGGTCACAGTTTCCATGTGACCATCATTTTCCAAGTAGATGTGCTAATTCCCGTCCACCCAAGAGAGGACTAACGTGTGCCTCTTAGGAGAGGAGTCTTACACGTTTAGTACGTGTCTGGGTAGAGAGATATAAGGAAAATCTGTTCTTAGAATTTCGCCTGGCTAATCCTGTGTAAACACAAAATAGAACCTCCTGTAGAGATGGGAGTTTAACTATCCGTTTGGAACTTCATTCGGCAGAGTAGAAGGCTAATACACTTGCTTAGGTGGCTTTTTTGTTAACACTGAGCTTAGAAACAATTTAGAATGGTGACACTAAGGCAAGTAATGATCAAGGAGTGTGTGGTCTTTTGCCTGCTAAAGACCCCTGATAAAATTTGAACTATGTTTTTTTGTTGTTTTGCTTCCTTCGAACAACTTCAAGACCAAGTATCCCAGGGAAGCTGGGCTGAAACAGTCACAGGGTCTTACTTGTGACCGTGCTCCTTCCGGTAACTCAGTCTCTCTATAATCTGTTTCAGAAACTGTCGGGGCGGAAGATAAGTCCTGTGCTACGGATGTTTGGCCAGTCCATATCAGGGGGCATTGATATGGATGGAAATGGCTATCCTGGTAAGCTGTTTTCCTTTAATGGCGATAAGGAAAGCTAAATGCACGAGGTAGAATACTGTCCAGTCTGGTCAGCGTGGTAACACCTACTGAGTACTAGGAGAATTCATACAGTGGAATAGGGTGCTTTGCTTGGTGTCTGATTTTAAGATGAAGGTAGTGTCGAAGTTTATTTTCTGAGTTTTAAAATGATTTACTCTAAAACGTTGAAGCACCCTGAGAGTGGATTTTTACAGCAAATTTTTCTGATGAAGGAAAAATAACACTGTCCCATCTATCATGATACATAGTGAAACCATGTGTTTTCCTCGATATCCAAGCACGTTCAGAGGCATCTTCCCCTCGAGAGGGAAGAGGGGACTGAGTGATACCTTCCCCACCCCCGACCGCCCCAAAAGACAGTTATTGAGAGGAAGGCTTGGAGCAGAAAGAAAACCATGTCCTCTCCCTGATGGACAAAACAAAACTTCACCATTCAAGGCGGGCTGGCTTGTCTTCAGGGTTAATTAAGGCCTTGTGGTGGTTGAGGGTAATTGAATAAAAATGTACCATTTCAAACCCCAATCCCAAATGATATCCGGTTTAGGTGAAGTTGACCAGGCAGTGGAGTAGTGGTTCTTTGGGTGTTTGAAGGGAATTGAGTGGGGGTGAGGTGAGGAAACAGAAGAATTTGGAAAAACCCAAAATCACCATGGAGTTCAGAAAAAAGGTCCCTGAAACTGCAGGTCATCTTGCTATCTTGCGAAAAATAACTTCTTCCCATTTAAAATGCCTCAGAAGGATCTGTGAAAACAATTGCAGTCCTGTACAAGGGCACCGGCTTTGGTAGTTTTTCATAGACAGGAATTTTGATCATCCCCTGTAACTTTGCAGAGCCAGGAGTGGGAATGGGAAAGCAGCAGGGTTGAAGTTTGTGTCCCTGTAGACTGTTGGGGGTCTTTTTAGGTTTGAGAAAGCAGTTCTTGTTTTGGGAAATTTGTGACCATCCCTAAGTAATGCCTTCCATTGGTTTAGCACTTAAATACGTGCAGTGAACATCTTATGGTTACCCCCGTAGGTAGGTAGAGATGGGGGTGTCTCCCCAAGTTAACAGGCAAGGATGCTAAATCCAGAGAACTCAGGGAACTGGCCAGAGACCACATCGTGGTGGTCGGGGACCCAGGCTGCTTGTCTGTTGCTGCACAGTGATCACATGGATCTGGATTTCTGACCTTGTATTTTTCATAAAAGAAATGGCAAATGCATCAGGTATTTTTTTATTTTCAAGTATCCAGGGAATTAAAAAAGGCTACGAGGAAGTAACAGAGTCAACAAGCACACCCAAGTGCAGAAATCTCAGCAGCCCTACCATCCACAGATGTGCTGTTTGTTTTTCGTTAATGAGGGCATCATGTATACGTGGGGGTTCAGACTCTCTTGGATTCAGATGCTCGGTTCTGTGAAGTAGTACTCGGAACCCCAGGGCTGGAGGGTTTCCATTAGAAGGGAAGAAAGGCAGAGAGCCATTAGATGAGTGCATACTTTCTAAATTAAAGTTATTTAGGATTAAACATTACCAGCTCACACTTGTCTTGATTTATAGTTCACCAAGTATTCTTATAAAGTTTCTGATTTTAACACCTGATTTAATATATTTAATACATATTATATTTAACAAATATTTAGTAAATATTTTCTGGGTTAAACATTATGAAATATTTGAAGAAGACGCTGGGGCTAATTATCTCCATTGTGCAGACAAGGACACTGTGAGAGAGATCCTGGGGTCACGTAGAGTAAGGGGTGGAACAGAGAGGCGAGTCCCATGTTCTACAGAACCTAGAGCTTCTCCCGAGAGTCATTTAGTTCCAAGCATCCCTCTCCCTGAGTCCCTGAAGTCCAAAAGAAATAACAATGGGAGCCACTTACGTAATTTAAATGGTTCCAGTAACCGCATCAAAAAGATAGAAAGGCACAGGTGAAATTCATTTTAATAATGTTTTATTTAGCCCAGCGTATCCGACAAATTATTGTTTCGATATACAATCGATATAAAGGTGATCACTGAGATCCTTAATGTCTTTTTTTGCACCGGATCTTTGAAATCGGTTCCTGTTTTACACTGACAGCACATTTCAGTTCAGAGCAGCACGTTTCAGGGTCTCAGTGGTCACGTCTGGTGATTGGCTGCCACGGGGCACAGCGTGGCTCCATCCCTTACCAAGCCCTTACAGAGCCCGGTGGGGGCCCCCTGGCCCTGAGGCTGGGCCTCCAAGTCCACAGTGCACCTCGTCACGGGGTGGGTCAAGTGAGCTTCCGCACGTTTCTGAACCTGTGAACTTGTGGTTTTCAGATGTAACCGTTGGGGCCTTCATGTCCGACAGCGTGGTCCTCCTAAGGTGAGAGGCTTCTCCGTTTCCTCTTGGTTCTTCGTGGGTAAGGGGTGGACTTTGGCGGGGTGGGGGGCCCAGGGGAGTTAATCATCCGCGGTCAGTGGTCACTCTATCCTGTTCCTGGCAGACGGGGGCGCTTAGCCAGTGGGAGTGCTCTGTGCTCCTGCAGGTGAGAGATGATAGCGTCACCGGAGCTTCTAGGCAGAGTTTGGGTTTTGCCTTTTGCCATGAACAACCCCTTCCATTGATGCGCCGTCACATATTACCATTTTCTGGGGCGCCGTGACACTGCCCTGTCCCCATCTCTTCATTGTCCCCGCTTCCTCACCTCGTAGTCCCCAGCCCCCAAGGCACTGGGAGCTCCTGCCACCTTGTTCTTGGGTTCAGCAGAGGGTGAGGGACGTGAGCTCAGGCCCATTGCTCGCTGAAGCCCTTTCAGTCTGGATCCCTCCTGCAAAGGCCAGTGGGCTGCTGTCCCACCCACGAACCATCTCCAAGTATTTCTGTCTGTGTGAGTCAGAGGAGGCAGCATTACACTTTGGAGCAGGCGCCAACTCTGAGGTTTTGTTAACAGCCTGATTGCAGAACTTTCTAAAACAGGCTAGTAGAATCTTAGAGCTGGAAGACAGCCCAGAGGCCATGTTGTTCCACACCCTGGGTTCTCCACTCAGTGAGAGGCCTCCTGGGGTCCCCACCGCGGGGCTGCACAGCCGCCTCCTGAAAGAGATGCTGCCCCGGGTGGGGGTTAGTAATTTCCAGAGGAACCAGTGCACTTCCAGGCAATGCACAATGTTGACTAGTTGACGAGGCAGACAGAATAGCCTTGACGTTAAGAGTATAAACTCTGGGACCTGGTAGCCTGGGTTCAGACGCTAACTCTGTCCTCACAAGCTGCATATCCTGGGTGAGTCTGGTGGCCTCTCTTTGAGGGTCGTCAGCTGTTAAAGGGGTAATGATGGTACTTACCTCATAGGCTCTTCTGAGGCTCAGTGAGTTAGAACAGTGCTTGGTTTAAGTGCTCAGTAAATGGTAGCATGTCTTACATAAATTGGGTTAAATATGCCTCAAATTCTGCTTCTTGGTCTCTTGTCTTCTGCATAAAAGTCCTTCAGTTTGAAGGTGGCGATGGTGTCCCTTGGGTGGTGACTTAACTAAGATGCATCTTTTACTTCCCACGTGATTGGATTTCCCCTTTCTTCATGGCCCCTTCCTCTGGTTTGGTGTTTTTTTCCGGTGGAACAGCTTTTGTGGCTGCAGACGGTTGCGAGTGGACTCATGAGGCCAGGAGCCCTGGCCGGTGGCTTCACAAAGTCGTTTTTCCTGCCCTCACCACCCCGGGCAGCCTGCTCTGGCTTGTCACGATTTCCTCAAATAAAACGCGTTCCCAGCTTTTCTCGTGGAAACCAGGCCCTCTCAACACCAGCAGCATCTGGCTTAAGGCACGTCTCCCAGGTTCTGCTCTTTTAGCCTTCTTGTATCTTACAAGCTTGCTGTCTGAGGTGCAGCCCAGAGGGTCTTGTCTCGTTCTGTCCTTGGTCATGATGGACAGCCCCTCTTCCTCCAGGTGTTTGCTCCCACGTAGGTGTGAACGTCAGGCAAGGCAGTTACATGACACACTGGATGGCAAACCCATCCCAGCCGGTGGTGGAGGGATGAATCTGACGGGGTGAACTCTAACAGGTGTAGGGTCCTCAGAGGAGACTGCCAGGGAGCGCTTCCGGGAGATGGGGCTTTGAGAGGAGCCGGGGCACTGTCTTGGGCGAGGAGGTCAGCGGAAGGCGGCGACAGCCACGGAGGGCGTGTGTAGGGGTGACAGGATCACCGTAATCCGTTCCCTCATTTCCTCGGCTCCTACGCGTTGACCTGTGGGTGTCAGATCTGGGTGCACTGTGGGGAGCGACTAATACAGATGAATAAGAAGACAGCGAGCATTTGGGTAGTGCCTGCCTGCTGCGTGCCAGGCTGTCTCAGCAGTCGTGTGTGTTACTCCTTGTTGTTGCGTCTTGTATTGAGGGGTAGTTTACATCCCATTGAAGCAGCTGCTTGAGGAGTTTTACCCAGGGTAGACCCCTGGGTAACCACCATCCTCTTCAAGATAGAGACATCTCTGTCTCCCCAGAAAGTGGCCACTTTCTGGTCACGCCTCTCTCCTGACAGGCAACCACCCTTCTGACTCCTGTCCCTGTGGATCAGTTCTAGAATTCCCCATTGGTGGAATCAGCCAGTATGTCCCTTTTTGTTTCTGGCCTCTTTCACTCAGTGTGGTGTTGCTGAGATGCATCCGCGTCGTTGTGTGTCCTGCAGTGCTTCCCCTTCCTGAGTTGTGTTCCACTGACTGTGTTCCACACTGGAACTCAGTCTTCTTCACAGCTCCATGACCTGAGTGTCCTTATTACTATCCCCATTTTATGGTTGATGAAACCAAGTAACTTGGAGGTTTTATCTACTTACAGAGGGAGACAGTTCTGGGCGCTGGTACATGGCTGAGGGTGGGCGAGCAGGGTTACATGGTCAGAGGGCTGAGCAGAGTGAGGCCAGAGTCTGGTCAGAGGTGGCAGCTGAAGGTGGGTGCCCTTGGCTGTGGCCAGTCTAGAGAAGCACAGGGCAGAAGTCAAATGGCTGCTGGAGGGTGAGAAGGGGCAGCCGGCGAACGGGCGGTCAATCCTGACTCCTTTCCAGCAGCTTGGCTGCAAAGGAGCAAATGCGATTGGCAGTGGTTCCGAGAGGGTGTCTTGAAGGTGGGATGCAGGTGGTCACCCTCAGCTTCATCCTCATCCGTAGCACTTTTCCCTGACCCCTCCCTACCTCGGGGCCTGGAGAGGATGAAAAGACCAGACGTTGGGAGTGTTGATGGAGAGGGGGACGAGGGAGGTGGGATCTGATTTATAGACTGTGAGTGGGGAAGGGGCCCAGCTGAGGGTGCAGTTTGGGATGTGGATAGGGGTGTTGCAGAGGGCAACCATGTCTGGTCTCTTGCAGGACTGTAATGGGCTGAGCGTGAGCAGGGAAGATTGCACGGATGAGTGGGGGCCCCTCAGAGGCGGAGAAATGGGCAGAGAGGGATTGCTGAGCACATCTGAGGGGCCGGGCATGTTGGCAGCCTTTGATAAGGTGCCGCATGTGGCCGAGCGGCAGTGAGCCACATGGTCTGGAGACTTGGGCTGACGAAGCCAAGTGGGTGTCCCAGTGGTGACCTGGCTGACGGGCAGGTGAGGGGACTCTGAGTTACTGCAGGGTTTGGGTGGGACCAGAAGATGGAGGAGGGCTAGGGAACCATGCACGTGTACACAGACAGTGAGACATACAGACACACAGACACATAGGCACACAACCCACCGCGGTCTTAAGTATTCTAAGGGAGAGAGTCGAGAGGTGTGTGGTTAGGAATGCCTTGGGCTGCAGCTATGAGAAAATCATCCCTCAGGTGGCTTTAAACTGCAGAGACATGAGTTAGGTCCCTGGCGTAGAGGGCTTTGGGGAAGGTTACTGGTCTGACACCTTCACCGGGGGCACAGGCTCTTTATCTGTGCCCCTGTCTCTGCCCTGCAAAAGCCTGGGTAGCTGGAGCAACTCCACGTTACTGGGTAGGTAGCCTGACTGGCTTTATTCTTTACCCAGAAGTGAAATATCAGGGTTTGAGTTGTCTGAGAACCATCAGAACAAATTACTCCAGCCCCCATCTCGTTTAAAATAAAGCCTCGAGCGTGTTTGGGGGGCTGTCCTTGGGTGCCCCTTTGCTTTTGTCTCAGAGCAGGACTGTGAAACCTAGTCTCCTGCCCCCAGGGGCGTGGGGTGGCTGGGCTCTGCCCTCGGGAAGTTTGTTCTGTTGGATTAGCTCACTAGGGCAGAGCCCTTGCTGGGGTGATAGGCGCCTGGTGTCATGCCATTGAAGTCAAAGGAAGGGATCAGAGAGGCTCATGAAAGTTTTCTGGGCTTTTCTTGCTCCAAAAACAATACTTGGAGTTGAAACAGAAAGGTTTAAGGGAACTGATCTGACGGATGTTGGAGGAAGATGTGCTTGTGAAGGCCCTTGTCTGTCACTCCAGAGGATTCTGTGTTCTTAACAACTTTCATCCAGGTCCCTTTGTCCAGAGGGCTCACCTCTGCCTCCTGCTCACCTCACCTTCTCCTGCAGAGCTCCACCGTGAGAGGAGGAATCAGGCTTCCTCCACGCGGGGTGGTCCTGGGATGATGGGGAGTGCGGTGCAGGCTGGGTCGCTTCTGCCTGATGACCCAGCAGAGCAGGCGCTGGGCAGGGTGGGCTCTCACAGGGTGGAGGCCCACTCTGCCTGGTACCACTGTCTGTTTTGTGACACTTGGGGCACTCCTGAGGTTTTCAGTCCCTGGGCTCGGAGTAAGGTGTTTGCCCATTTAACAAGGGTTTTTGATCACCTACTATCCTGGAAGTATCAGAATGAATCCACCAGGATCCCAGCTGGTCGGGGTTGTGGGGGGTGGGTGCTGCAGGCTGGTGGGGTGGGTTTGGAAATAGTGACTGTAGTTAGTAGGTGAGATGAGGTGTGAACACAATGCAGGACACAGAGAAGGGGGACATCCAGGTGCCAGGAGTGCTAAGGAACATGTGAGCATCTTCTAAGGATGAACCCAAAAGAAAGTTGGGAACCCGGATACTGGATTTCTTCCAGGCACCGCTGTTGTCTGACTTCCGTCAGCCCCTCAGCTGGGTCTGCTCTGGGATCCCACAGTTCCCTTGTCCTTGTCACAGCTGTTCTGTTCTTGACCACATCTCCAGGCAGCAGTGGCGGTTGCGAAATCCCCCCACCCCATCTGAGCCTCTTGTCTCCTCACTTCTCTCTCCTCTGAAGTTTTCCTTAATGCTTTCCTCTCTTATAGTCTGTCGGTGATCAGGGTTCCCATCTGTCTTGTCACCCTGGGCACTCTTTGCGGGATCATTGAACACAAGTGAGGTCATTGTTCTCAAGCTGCTAACGCCTTTTAATCTTGCTCTGTCACCCGAGAGGCGTGAAGGCCGTGGCTCCTTGGAGGTAAAAGGGTCTCTTTGTGAGGCCTGGAGGGGAGAAGGTTAAGCCACAGCTTAGGTGAACCGTCCCTCAGCAGCTGTTTGCAGTGAGAGCAGAATGGTGCAATTCACTCTCTGCTTTTGTTGGGGGGCCCCAGGGGAGTCCCTGGAAGGCTAGCAGTGATGTTGTCCATCCGTCAAGCTAGGGCTGGTCCCTGTCGGTGGTCAGAGTACGGATGTTTATTGGGTTTTGCTTGGTCCTGCGACCAGCTGGGTTGATTTCTTCAGCTCTGAAGTGCTTTGCTATTGCCAGCTGGGACTCCATTAATCAGATCCTTATAGAAAAAATCCTTTTAATGAATTGATCGGAGTGAATATAGAGGAGTGGTTTGACCCACCAGTTGGGACTTGGCAGTTCATGCTTGTTAAGGCAGTACATGTTTTGGAGGAATCCCTGCTTGTGCATCTATTTCTTGAGTCATGGCATCCACTGGAGAAACTCCTCTTAAATCTGTTCCTATCTTCCTAATAAAATGGAAATCAGAGCTTAATTGGTGGGATTTTAAATAATCACTCAACATCTGGTGGTTCATTTATGACTTCGTCCAGATGCGTTTTATTAACAAGTAACTTGCCTTTATGATTGGGAAGATAACCATTATTACAAAATAAGCTGAAAAACCAGAGAAACGTGTTTACAGAGCCCCCTGGCCCTTCTCTCTTGGGTTGTTTCACACTTTAATTAGATGCTGGGCTGACGCCCTAGGACTTGTCCTGTTGGCTTGGTTCTCATTTGGTTCCAAGAGCTGCTGGTCAAGGTGACTAAGTTGCCTTCCCCTGTTGACCCGCAGGGCGAGACCTGTCATCACAGTGGATGTCGCCATCTTCCTCCCCGCCTCCATTAACATCACGGCGCCTCAGTGTCACGACGGCCAGCAGCCTGTGAACTGCCTCAACGTCACCGTCTGCTTTAGCTTCCATGGCAAGCACGTTCCGGGAGAAATCGGTAATGGGCCACTGAGTCAGTGCTGGAGTGGGATTGCGGGATCGTGGGCAACTGAGGGATATTTCTGGGGTTCCCTCCTCTGTGCATCCTGGCTGGTTTTGCAGACAGTGGGTCCACAGGCTAGATGTCCTTTCCCCCTGAATTTCCTTCTCTTCTCTTTCTGCTGACCATTTTTTTTGCCCAATTTGATGCAACTTCCAGCTCTCAGACAAATAATATTTGCCCCCAAGCATCCTTTCTCCAAGTGTCTGTGGACCAGATGGAAGCCTCACTGAGCCATGGGTGGGACAGGTGGTAGGACTTAGGGAAATGCAGTGAGTAGCCTGGCCCTTATGGAACGTTCCACGCAGTTAGAAAAGAAGTGGTGGGACTTTGGAGACTCTTCGCAGAGCTTGCTACACCAATTGGATGTCAGGGCTTGTGCTTTTTACTGTGGGATAGGTGACCAGGCGTGGGTGGTGGGATTACGATGCTGAGTTTCACAAAGGCCTGGGCTTCCAAAAGGCGGAGAGCTGCTTTGTTAGCTTCAGCTGATTGGAAGGAGGCAGGCGAACCCTGGCCAGTGGCAGCTGTTTCTGCCGTTCCTGGGACTGGGGGAGGTCGACTTGCTAGCCTGGCTCCAGAGACTGGATCCAACCCTGGAACGAGGCAGGATCAGTGTGGATTAGAGTTTAGAGTGTGCGATCACCTGAAGGAAATGGATCTGCAGCAGTTGTGCAGATTAATAGGCCCTTTGTTTTCACTAGAAAGGCTGACTTAATAATAGAAAGTACAGTGCCAGGGAAATGAAAACAACAAGACCCAGCACCATTAAGGGCTTGGACTTAGTGGCTTCCTTAGACGTTTAAGTGCCAAGAGTGCCTCCCCTCCCTACTCACAGTGTGGTCCTTGGACCAGTAGGACCGCACCCCCTGGGAGCTCGTTAGTGATGCAGGCTCGCAGGCCCCACTCTGGGCCTCTGAGCCAGCGTCTGCATTTCAGAAAGATCCTTGCCAGATGCTTGTGCACAGTTAAGTTTGGGAAGCGCTGCTCCAGGGCACACATGTGTGGGCAGCCAGACCCGCAGAACACGCATTCACGCGCCAGTCCCTTTCCTGGCTGCACCTTGCATGCTCTGCCGTGTTTAACAACATGCTAATCCTTCTCGGCTAATAGTTTCATTTCATTGACATTTACCTTGATCTTCAGGCAGATTGAATACGCTCAAAAATGAAACATGGTGCCTTTTTTATATGGATTTTTAAAAGAGAACTTAAGAGATTTCAAAAGTGAATATAAATTTACCATGGACTTGGGACTTGGTTAGTGAGGGAAGACGAACAAACTTTTTGTGTGCGACCCAGTGAGGAAAAGATACTTGCTCGGGGTCATCTAGCTGTTGGTAAAGCCAAGAATTGAATGCTGGTCTGATGATACTTTGTTCTGCTTTCCAAAAATGATTTCCCACCACCTCCCTAATTGTTTAAGGCACCACGGCCTCTAGAAAAAAATGTTCTGATGGTCCCGGGACTCGTATATCCTCTGCCTAATTGGATAGTGTGTCCTTTATCAAACACCAACTCTTGATGTAGCTGGACTCCATTAAGAAACATTTTAAAAGAACTGTCGAATTGAAGATTGCTTCTGCTGTGCATAAAAATAAGCAGAACTCTTCTAGAACTCTAAGAAAAGCGAGCAATTAATAGTTCATGTGTGTGTTCACTTGATAAATATTTATTGCATGCCTACATGGGCCAGCCATGTCCTCGTGGGGCTTTTAATGGGGATTACAAAGAGTTTCTATTTTGATCCTGAAGCTGCGCACACAATTTTCAGACTTAACACTGTGGGGGTGAAAATGAAGGTAAATTGGTAGGGCAGGGACAGAGGAGAAGAAACCAAGATGCAAGTTTTGAGCAGGAGTGATTTCAGAGCATGAGATAAAGTGGTAGAACAAACTCTGACGTGCAGATTCAGGAGCTGAGCCAGGAGGAGATTCGTATTTCTCCTCATGCTGTCCCCAGCCAGTGACCCCTTCTAGGGTGCCAGTCATTGACCCTGGTCATTGACCCCTGTCCTTGGGGCCCCTTTCATTGACCTCTAGGCAGAGTTATGATTAACGTGTAGGCTTAGCCGTGGCACTGCAGTCTTGGGGTATGATGGAGGAGGGGAAGGGACAGGCTGTTGGATGACATTCAGCACTGTCCCCACGGGCAGTATGGAGCAACCTGGCCAGCGTCCATTTTAGACTGGGGAACATTGAGCAGGAGTACCTCCCCCAGTGCAGGCCACTTCTTCTTCATCTGTCACATGGGTTCATTGATGAAATCAAACATGCCTTTACAGTCTGAGGGGGTGTTTGCCCCATATTTATTCAAGATTCAGGCTTAAAGAGGATGATAAGTGGAGACTTTGGTATTAGCAGGGCAATGCAGAAAGATTGATTTCTGGCATTTTCTGTCTCTCCCCCTGGCATTCAGGGAAGTGAGCTATATTTCAGTCTTTGCAGTAAAGGGAAAAATGTAGAAACCGGCGCCCAAATGAGCTGGCAGTAGAATATGGAGAGTTTGAGGAGGGAACTTTGGGAAGCCGTTAATGAGGTGATGGGAAATCAGGTGCAGGTGAAAGGTAGCTTTTCAAGTAGCCAGGCGAGTCCACATGTAGGTGGAGTTAGCACAGAAGCAGCCCCTTGGTTCTCCACGACTGGGGAGATCGGGTCGCCAGTTTCCAGGTGGAGGAAGGATGGGGGCATCTCCAGTGCACAGACATTCTCCATTCCTCCGGGCCCAGCAGCCAGTGTTGGCCTCTGCATTGGGAGCCCAGGGCTGGGACTCTGGTTTCTAGCCTTTCTCCCTCATCTCTGGCAGCTGCACAGGGGCATGTTCGTGGTGGTTTTGGCCATGGCAGGCTTGGCAAGCGAGTGTCTTCCAGGCACCTCTTAATGTCTGCAAATCGAGGGCTGAGTTTGTCAGCAGAACGGCTGCATTTGGGCAGTGCAGCCGGGGCAGCGCAATAAAGAGGCGTCGGTGGTGTGCTGAGTACTTGTGAACGGTTGCCAGACTGTTCTATCTGTTGGCATCTTCAGTGGCAGGGCCACCTTAGGGATGTTCTGGGGGCCATGAGCAGTTGACGTATAGTCATTTCTTTAGTTTCTTCTCTCCCCTGGGACCCAGTGGGGCTCAAGCAAACTCAGAGATAAGGGATTCCTTTTGCCTCTTTATTTTCTGTGTCAGTCATGGAAAAACCACAGCTCCCACTTGGGCACAGAACGTTTAGGGCCAGCTGATGACCCAAGCCACTAGCTGTGGCTTCTGGAGCTACAGAGGTTTTTCTATGGGGTGACTCTGCCTTGGCCCCTGTGACAGGCAGGGTCCAGTCAAGAAAACAGAAACCACACTAGTTATTTTAACAGAGAATTCAGCATTGGGAATCAGTTAAGCAGGTCACGGAGGACCTGGTAGTAACTGCAGGACACAGCCACCATTTCTAGGTCTGGACCAGGGATCTCAAAGCGTGGTTCCCAGATCAGCTGTGGCAGCGGTGCGTGGAATCATGTTAGGAATGTGAATTCTAACTGAATCAGAAACTCTGAGGGTGGGGCCCAGCAACCTGGGTTTTAACAAGCCTACAGCTGGTTTAGATTTGAGAACTTCTGGTTGAGGGGAACCAAGGGAAAAGATTATATATGGGGTGAACCACTTCCTCAGAGTTGTTAGAACCTAGAAGCTTGGAGAAGGGACCTCGTGGACCTGGCATCTAAACCTCGGAGGAGGGGACATGAGCTGGTGCTTCTGGTACCTCTAAGGAGTGCAGTGAGGCTGGTTCTGGGGTGAGGGGGGGAAATGAAATGAGAACTAACTGCTGTTGGAAGCAGCGTTCAGTGGAAACCCGGCAGGGCTGATCCCTAAGTGATCGTGTTCTGTGCTCTGACCCTGCGCCCCTGTGTTTCCGTGAAAGACTGTCGCCGGGTTAAGCTGATAGGAAGTCCCTTCCCCTCCTCAGGCATCGCAGCCTTCCTCCAACCCTCCAACTCGGCACAGCCTCCCAGAGAGCCACCCGCAAAGCAGGAATGAGGATTGCAGAGTCTCAGCCCCAGCCCCGCAGAGCAGAGCAACAGCTTTGTAAGCCAGTCACATGGAGTTCCTGAAACTCCTGTTGGCCTATTCAGTCAGCAGTTCTTAGAAGTGCCAGACTCTGTGTCCAGCTCTGGGCACAGAACATGGGACAGGGCAGGCACGGTCCTCGCCCTCGTGGAGCTTGTGTGGCTGGCCTGGGCTGCAGACACCATGCCCAACTTGGGCAGCCCCCAGAAGAGATTTATAACATATTTTATCAAGCCATTTAAGACAAGAGTTCGGCCCATCTCAAGTCTTACTAGTCTTCATTCTTGGCCGGGGAGCAGTATGTGGCTCCTGGGAGCCTCCTGGTGCCGGAAGCAAGGCAGGTGAATGCTGTATGTGAGAGGGCTGTTCCCCTTGTCCACGGCCTGGGCCTGTACCCTTGCTGGCCAGGCTGAAGCCTCAGTGTGCTTGTCAGTCCTTGGAGGCTGAGCATCAAGCTGGCAGTTCTGGCCTCTCCCCAGAGCGTTCAGTGGAAACTGGGCAGGGCTGAGCCCTAGGTGGTCATGTTCTGTGCACTGACCCTGCACCCCCGTATTTCTGTGGCTCTTACACAGCCTGGCAAAGCTGTGAATGTGCATTGGGTCCCCTCTGCCCCTAGACAAGCAGTAGAGCCCAGGTCCTGAGAAAGGCACTAAGGCCACACAAGCCAGTGGCAGAAATAGGGCAGTTTGTCCCCAGTCCCTTCCTCTGGCCCTTGGGGTGCATTTCTGCTCCAGAGAGCATTTGCATACACAGAACATTGTCTAAGTTCCTTCTAGTCTCTCCAGAAGCACAGCGATGAGATAGTGAGACAAACCCATGTTATGTGAGGAAGGGAAAACTTATGCTAATTACCACCCCCTTCCTTGTGGGGTGGCGAGAAAAATTAAGAAAGTGGAAATAACCTTTTCCCCCTCTCCTGGGAAACTCTAAGGGAAGCTCAGAGTGAGTCTGGAAGGAGGATTTATTAGTAGAATTTCACAACTGAAATTTGATGGGGAATGGGAATGAATCAAAGCTGGTTGGGAACCGCGTTGATGGGAGACAGCTGCCCCCCTGCTGGCTCTAGGCTGGTGTGGGGGGCCCTGGGGGACCAGCTCAGGGGGCAGGGAAAGGAGGAGGCTGAAAGCATGACTTGGGGCCCATCAGCTTTTCCATCAAGATGACATCATCTGACGTGGCACAGGCACAAGCTACCAGAGGGGAGCTGGAGATGCGGAGTGCTCTGTCAGAACAGGCCCTAATCAGAACCAGCACCCTCCCCAGGCCAGGCTGGCTGCGCTGGGGGGGTGGCCCTTGGCAACTTGGCCAGCCTGACGCACCCACCCTCCCACAGGGTGGGCTGAGCCGAGCCAACCAATGGCTGCTTCTCTGGTGTCTCCTCCACTTCTTAGGGGGTCTCCCTTGCAGACTCACTTGGGGTGGGGGCTGCTGAAAACCCCCTGGTAAGCTCAGGGCTTCAGGGCGGTTTGCACATCTTCTTGCTGCCCTTGCAGCTACGAGACCCTCCTCACTCAAGCTGGGTTTCCCATCATATGTCTCTTGGTTTTGCTCTAGAAGAGAGAATTTGACAAGGAGCTGACTTCCTTTTGTATAGTTTAAAATGTCAAAATACATTTTAAATCAAGAAGCCCTGAGTCGGCAGTTCTAAAGACAAAATGCTTCCCAAATGATTGCACTTGGCGAATTGGTTAACTCGGTCTGTCTGTGACTGTGCTTTCACGTTTTAGAAATATCTGGTAGGCGGGTGTGCTGATGTGTGCACACTGCGCCTGAATCAGAGCAGCGACTGTGGTCCTCAGCTCGGTTTTAGGACCTCTGAGCTGTTTCTTCCCCTCCCTTGAGTTGCAGGAGGGGTATTTTGGGTCAGCGATTCTGCAGTGAGATGAGACTATGGAGGACTAAACTTGATGTTTGTAAAGTCCCCAACACAGGGCTTGGCACACATTGAAGGTTGAATTCATTCCTTTTTCTGGCTAGCCCCATTTTGATTCAAATTCTTGCAGAAGCAGAGCCTGTGTTAAGGATTTCAGTGCACATTGTTGATTCAGGAGGTGATCCCAGGAAGCACTAGCAGGAAAGCAGAACAATGAGACAGGAAGGGAGGCTGCATCAGTCAGGGTTCACCAGAGAAATAGAGCCAGTAGGGTCTGTGGATATTGCTGTTATAGCTTAAAGACAGTCTGGAAACAGCATTCATTTTTTTTAGGGGGGAATCTTGGTCTTTGTCCTCTTAATGCCTTCCACTGATTAGACGAGGCCCACCCACACTGTGGAGGGTAATCTGCTTTATTCAAAGTCTACTGATTTCCACCTCAATCTCATCTTTAAAAATACCTTCACAGTGACATCCAAGTGGGTGTTTGACCAAATATTTGGGTACTGTGGCCTAGTCAGGTTGACTCCTAAAAGAAACTAACACAGCTGCCAGATAGAGGGTGTGTCAATGAGAAAGTCAGTACTGTGGGCGGCTGGAGCTGAATTCTCCCAGGGACGTCTGGGAGCCAGTGCAGAACCCAGCTCACAGTTACCCTGCCTAAGGGACTGGGGAGCTGGGGTCACGCATTACTGATGGCTGCTCCAGGGGCTTTAGTTCTCGTCACTCCTGGGCAGAGCCGCCAGAGGAAGCCCTTGGGAAAGGAGATACAGGTGCTGGCAGTTTGAAGTTGGGCTGAATAGTAGAGAAATGGTAAAAGCCAAGAGGATGTGGGTGGAACGCTGATGCTATCTGCTCTGTATTCTTGTGTTCTTTTCCACCCAGCCTTTCTCTGGGCTCAGCCGGCCCAGTGCCGACTAGATGGTTCAAACCCACTGTTCTCTCCATGATCACACTCCATGCCCTCTCCAGGGAGGACACCCGTAGCTGTCTTACCTGGGAGGTGGCAGGTGGGGTGCCACAGAGGGGACCCCATTCAGCAGATGCTGCCACCGTGTTGGTTTCCTCCACTGAAGCGTGTCGTCCGGCGACACTCATCTCCAGCCCTGTCTTTGCTAAATGGAACTCGAGACTCATTTCATTTATACCTATTCTTTCTTGCTGTTAGGCTGTTGCTCAGGGAAATTGTGATCAGGAGGAGGTAAATTGGCCAATGCTCAGTTCTAGATCTCTAGACTTGTTGGGTTCTGCTATCTGTGGATTCAAACAATGTGAGGTTGTTTTTTTTTGTTTTGTTTTTTGTTTTTGGTCAGGTAATGTAAAAAATGCACCAAGAACCAATGTGATAGGAATAGCCCAACACTGGAGATGAGGCGGGTTGCAGATTCATCTCTGCAGTGATGGCTCCCTTGTTGGGAGCAAGTCTGGTTCCCTTTGGGGGCTTTAGTTCCTCATCTGAAAAATGAAGGTCTTGAACTAGACAGTCCCTAGGATTACCCTTAAGCTTTGCCATTCTATGAGTCTGCCCCATCTCCTGCACCGTCACCATCGGAGCGGGTGTGTAAAGCTTGTGCAGGCACCCGTGTTTTCTCTGTTGGAACACTTTCCTGTGTGCCTTGTTTTCTTCTCCATAATATTACCCAGGCTTATCCAGGTCTCAGGTGCCTCCTGGTGACCCAGCCCTGCCTTAGAAATCAGCTGTTGGCTGAAGTAAACAAGCTGGGTCAGACTTGCCCTTGCTGACCAGGAATCTGCCAGCGTGGCACACTGGGGTCCCGGGATGGCAGAGGCCCAGGAAAACCATTAAACGCATCCCAAATATACCCTGTGGCAGCTGCAGAAGGCCTGTCCAGGTCACTCTCCTCTTTCCTCGTTCCTACCTCCCCTGGTAGCTGATTCCTTTGATGTTATTAAAAGCCAGAGCCATCCCTGCTGCCCCAACTTCTCATAGTTAAACACCAGCAGACAGGCATGAGGCTGCCCTTTTTTTTGTTTTTTTTCGGTGCGAGAGCTGGGATTCTGAGAGGCTGGTGTGTGGGGCCGGGGCAGGGTCACCCACTTTCCCATTGCTCAGCAGTATCATCTGGTCGTATTAGGGACAGAAGCTCCTTTTCTCACTTTTAAAATGCCACATTCCCCTGAATCCACAAAGCAGCTGAAAAAATAAAGTGTTGCATAGAAAAGTGTTACAAAGAAGGTGACCTCTGAAACAGGGTTCGCTGGTACAGAAAAGTGGTAAAATGGATCTGTTAACACTAAAGCCGTATTTACCCAATAGAACACATTGTCATATACTTACTAACAGATTCTGACATAACGGAAGTGAAACCTTTTGGGTTTATCCAATGTGTGTTGTATAGTATGATTTTTTTTATTTCAAGTTTCATGTTGTGTCACAGTTGGTTCTGCCATCTGGCACTCCACCTTGAGGTGATGAGTTTTTTTTTTTTAGGGGTGCACCCGGGTACCGACCCCACAGTGGTCATGGTTTTGCTGAGATGGTAGGCACTATTAAACTGTGTGGTCACTGGGAATAAAGTCAGCTTCAGTCTTCCCCTGTGTTTCCATGGGTGTAAGGTCCACCAGGGCAGGGGTTTGCCCGTGTTGTTTGTTGATGTGTCCCTGGGGCCTGCACAGTGCCAGGCAGTTGTGCTTGGTGGACTGCAAGTAGTTATGGTCCAGTAGATTGAGCGGTTATAGAGCTTGACTTAACATCTTTGAGATGAGTCGGAATTATTGGGTGATTTCTCCCTTACGTTGAGAGTCTTTGTCATCTCTCTGCAGGAGTCAGTATTCCATGCAGCCTTGGTAGTTTCAGCAGCTTCTTGTAATACATTCTGTAGGTTTGCCGTGGTGCCTGCTTTTCATGGCACTGATGGTGTCAGGTATGGCTGACTGTTGATGAGTATATTGGTGGCTCAGCTGATAATTCATGAGGTTTAAATCCGCAGCCTGGAGGCATGAAGTGTGATGCTCAGAGCACCCCCAGGAAGGCAGGGTCATCCTGGTCTGTGTCGATTCTGTGGGCGCCCTGGCTCCATGCTTCTCTTTGAGACGGTGTTGGCTGGGGGCTGCCATAGAGGGCTCGGGATCGAGTAAAGTGTGCTCGTGATCCTCCAAGGGGAACCCAAGGGAACCTTGTCACTGTGTATCTGCCCTTGCTGATTTTTTGACCTTTTTCATTGGCAGGCCTGCATTATGTTCTGACGGCTGATGTGGCCAAAAAAGAAAAGAGCCAGTTGCCCAGGGTCTACTTTGTGTTGCTGGGAGAGTCTGTGGGTCAGGTCTCAGAGAGGCTGCAGCTGGTCCACCTGGAGGAGACATGTCATCATTACGTGGCCCATGTGAAGGTCAGTTCTTTTTTTATCCTCAAACTTTGATCTCTACAGATGTTCTTTGGAACTGGTGGAAACTTTTATTGTGCATTATGTATGCTCTGACTTGCAAAATTTTATTTTACGAGGAGAAGAACATTTTGTTTCTTCTTTTAAAGTTGGAGTTGGGCAACCCTTTATTGATCTGACTGTGCTGGTCTCAGCCTCTGAGCAGGGTGTTGGTGGGCCAGGGGGTGGGGCTAGCGGTGCTCTGTGGCCTTGCCTTGTTCTTTTGGGAGATTTCTTATCCTCTCCCCTCTATGAAGCTCAGTAGTCTTCTCAGAGGAGAGAGACAGAAGCACATGCCTCTGAGTCTGCAGTGGTGCTGGATCACATTCCACCTGATGCCTTTCTCAGTGATCCACTACATAATTAGCTCACAGTCATAGTTAAGGTGCTTTACAACTAGTTGGATTTTTTTCTCTCTTGCTCACTCTCTATTTTAGGAGTGCATTTTTTGGCCCGTTCCCCCCTCACTCTAAATGAACTTTCAAGACATTTTTCTCCTCTTGAAATTGTTAAATATACTTTGCTGCTAATTCAGGAGGCCAGGCTTTGATTAGGTACAGACTGGCCTCTGTACAGGCAGGCACTGGCAGGGTGCAAGTCTGGTGCCCAGTGCTGCAAGAATGTCCAGCCACTGACCCCCAGGCAGTGACAGAGTGCGTGGGAGGTGGAAGGACTCCCATGACCCAGGCCACAGAGTGAGTAAGATGAAGGTAGGTTTTGGAGTTACACAGACCTAATTTGTGTCCAGTTGGATGAGTATTTTGACTTCACTGCATCTAAGTTTCTGCATCTCTAAAATGGGCACAGTAATAACTTACATTGAAAGGTGATCATAGAATTAAACATTACATGATGAATGTACTTAAAGGACCTTGCATGGAATTTGCCACACAGCTGGCACTCAGCATTATTATTATTATTTGATTGGGCCATACATAATTACCCATATTCTAGCATTCTTGGCTTATAAAAATGGCAATTACATATAGTTCAACCTATTATTATTAGCCAATGGCTTTCTGGATGATAGCAAAAATAGTCTGTGGATGGGAGATGAAGTGTCATTCTGTTACTGTGCTGTTAGGGCCAGTGCGAGAGACTAACAGCTGCTTCTGCGTGCTTCTGGGTTGTAGCTAGAGAAGTGCCCCACACATCCACTGCAGCTTGGCCCCGAGCCCAAGAGTCCATGCCCCTGAGATGCTTTTCAGTGGGGCTGGGCTCTGTGTCCTGCCAGGACTCGTGCTGGGACCTGCCCAGACCAACTGCCCTAAGATCTCGGGTGAAGGCCATTTATAAAGTGTTTCTTGCTCCTGTGAAGCCAACAAGCCACCCGCCCCTCTGGGTCTTCACTTAACTGGCTCACGAGCACCCTTGAGGGTGTGAGCCGTCATGTCAAACACTGCTCACCCTTCAAATGCCTGCGCTTGGAGTCTCTACATTTTTGCAGATGGAGGCATCTTCCCCTGGGCTTCCTCATACCGAGTCTCTTCTACAAAGTTTCCTTCAGGGATCTTAACAACTTCTTGCTTTGCCCTCGAGGTTACCACTTGCTATGGGGCTACCAGGGGTCTCGGCTGTAAGGTAGGGCCACACAGAGCCTGCAGGCCTTTGCAGAGTGCACTCAGGAAACAGCAGCAGTGAGGTGCAGGCCAGAGGCAGGGCTGTTTCTGTGGTGGCCTCAGAGGGTTAACTGGAAAGAGCAGAGCTGCCCAGGGCTGTTGGTCCTGCTACTTCCTGATGATCTAGGGTTGCCAGATGTAGCAAGTGAAAATACAGGATTCCCAATTAAAACTGAATTTCAGATAAACAGCAGCAAAAATTTTTTTAAGTGTAAGTATGTCCCAAACAATGCATGGGATATACTTACACTAAAAAAAAATTTTATTTTTTAAAATTGTTATTGGTCTGAAATTCAGATTTAACCAGGCATCCAGTTGGAAGATTCAACCTGACCAATATCCTTCCATCCCACAAGTGGTACTTCTTCCATCAGTCAAAACACGGCTGACAAGAAGAGAGATTGAGATGGTGGTCAGAAGAATTTGGAGGATGAGGGCAAGGCTCAGAAGCACAGAGCAAGCACACACTTTTATGTGATTATTTGGGTCATTTTAGGGGAGAGCAAGAAAGCAGGCCTTCAATGAACTTGGACCTAGAAAAACTGGGGTATAGTTGTGTTCTGCCCATTTTCTGATGCCTTTATGGTTCAGGAGAAGCTCAAGAGGGCTGATGGTGTGTGGCCACGTGGGACGTCTTCTCCTGCCAGGCCTTCCTTCTCTAGGTCCCAGCCGAAGACCCTGGCCAGTGGCAGAGGGACCCAGTGAAGGTGAACGCTAATGGCCCAGCTGGCCAGGCCTGTGGTTTCTCCAGTTGTGGGAAAACAGCTGTGAGGGCAGTGGCTCCTGTGGGGCCAAGACAGGCAGCAGGGCCAGGGGGAGGGAGCGGCTGCCCGGCTCCCTCCCGGAAAGGGGCTGGGGGCTGGGGCTGGTCCTCAGGGCAGCAGGGCGTGAGAGCACCGTGCAGCCTTCTCAACAGGGCTTTATGGAAGTGAAGGACGATAAATAAAAGCGTTCTCGCTTATCACACACCATATGGCGAGCAGACGTGGAGGCAGGCATTAGGGGCCGGGCTTGTTTTGTTTAGGCTATCTTTAGGTTATTTTTTCCTTTTGTCTTTAAGCCTATTCCAATGTTTTTCTCCCCCTTTCCTGCTTTTCCTTAGAAGTTTTCATCCCATATATGGTGATAATATCCCCATCGTAGAAGACTGCTTGGGCTGCACCTGCCTCTCAGGCTGGCTGCGTGATCTCATGTTTTGTTCCATTCACGGCCCTGGTGGGGCCTCCGGGAGGTACCGGGATTTGTGATAAGCCCCCTCCTCCTGGGGGTGCGGGTCAGTTCTGGAGGCCTCACTTGGTCAGCACAGCTGCCGCAGCTCCAGCTGCCTCAGGCCACAAGCCCCAGCCAACCTCCGCTCCTCCCTGGAACTATCCCAGTTTGGAGGACGCACCCCCTTCTCCTAGCAGAGTGGCCTGGAGACCTCTTGCAGGTCCCCACGGCCCTGGTTTCCAGGCTCTCTGCGACGTGGCCTCAGTTTACCTGTCTGGCCTCACTTTCTGCATCACATCACCCGTGGCCTGGGCTCTTGTCAAGGTGAACTGACCCCTTTGCTCCTCGAACAGGCCCCCCTCGCTTCCCAGCCTCGGTTCTTGGGCTCACCCAGCATCCCTGACACTTCAGTTACCAGAGGCCCAGTTTTTGTCATATCCATGTCCAGTGTACTACCTGCAGAGTTTTTGCAGTTTTTGGTCCTAAACATGCACCTCCTATGGTATTTTATTTTCTATTTTTCCTTTAAATCGGCTTTTTGCCTCCAGTAAATTAATTTAAGGTGGAAACTTTGTATATTCCAGCCAGCCCAACACCAATTACTGCCTGCCAAAGGAGAAAGCAGCTGTAAAAAGAAATGTATGGAAGACAACACTATCACTGAATTCTAACTAGGTTTCATTATTTGCTGAAGTCTCTGCAGAAGGGGCCTGCTCTTCCTGTATGTTGGAAGGGGCGGTTACAGGGTGCTGGGGTTGTATTAAGGACATACTGGCACCATGCTGAACTTTCTCCCTGATGCAGTCAGAGGGGCTAAAGGGGTATTGACCAGGGAATAGCTTGCTACATGTGTGGGTCCCTCTACAGGGCTTTGCCCATGTGTGATGGGAAAGCATGCTGTGAGCCCGGTCTGGGAAGCCCTACGCCCTGGCTGTGCCCTGCTTTGATTGGCTGTGCCTCACCCCTCCTGCCTGCCACAGGCCTGACTGTTCTTCAAGGCTCAGTCAGTCTGAAGATCAAACATCCTCAGCCAGCCGCTTGGCCTTGGGGAGGCCGCCATCAGCTCTGTCTGCTCAGAGCTTATTCCGTGCTGCCTGACTTCTGCTTCAGGAACAACGGGCACAAAACAAATGCTTCTCAGATCCAACCTTGTCACAGGGACTAATCGAGTCAGCTGGAGTGTAGGAGCACCTGATCGGGGTTGGGCCTCTCACCCCTCCTGGACCTCCTGCTGGAATGGGATGGGATGATGGAGAGTTTTGGCTACACGGCCGTGCCCCCTCATTACTCCGTCGTTGTCTGGTGTCTGTGTTTACCTGGATGGTAGCTGCTCCAGCTGCAAGTCCTGCACGACATCTTGAGAGAGCCGATTCCCTGTGAGGCCAGGTGCTTGAGCATGACGGCCAAACGAGGGCCTTCAGAGCCAGGGAAGCAGGAGATGGTGGTGCGCCCACCCAGGGGCAGAGGAGAAGCCCAGGTGAGACCAAGCAGGGGTTCAGCTGCCAACTCCCAGCTGTGAGGATCCAAGACCCCTCAAGAGGCCCCCAGAAAACCTTCCATGAGCAAAACCACGAGTCAGACGCTGTCAAGGGAGCCAGTAATGGGATTAATGTAAAAAAGAAAAAACAAAAACAAAAAACCACTCCACACTAGACAAGGGAATATAAAGACACACTGGCTTTTCTGAGTAGCGGCAAAGGTCCTTTCATTTGGCCAGAGGACTTTTCAAGGGACTTGGAAGCTGAAGCTACTGTGGGTCCTGGCCTGGCAAAGGGCGGGCATCACACGGGCCACCGGGCGGCCTTGGGGGTCCCGCCATGGGCTCTGCCCCGGTATTTCAGCTTTTTACCACTTTTCACAACCCCCAAAAATGTCTGAGGCCCAGCTCCAGCCACATAACAGGCTGTGTTTGCCAAGTATTTGGACCCATTGAATGCCAGTTTTCAGAGATGCTGGAGGCTTTGATTTTCTTGTTTAAGAAACAGTTAAGGAAAAAGAAACAGTTAAGGATGGAAGATTAAGTTGGACTGTCTAAGTCCTCTGTGTAAGGAAGAGAAGAAAGGGAAACAGCAGAGCTTTCTTCCTCCTATGGAAAGTAAGATGCTAAATCTCTTGATAAAATCTCTCATTAATCATCTTGATAAGTCAAAGAGATAGCCCCCCCCCAAAAGTTATAAAGTTTCGGAAAAAGGGATATATAGACCTTAGATGTAGGAAGTCATCTTCAAAGTCATCTTTACAGTTACTTCCCTTAAACCGAGTTTACCTATGACTGTTGATGCCCTTACAACACCAGTACTGTTTTCAGGTCACACCTGATGATGTGTTCTGTGTTACTAGTTTCGTCTTTATGTTTGAGATGTGGTTATAAAGGATTACAAAGATTTCCCCTCCCTCTCAAACCTAGAACGTACATATTCATTTACAAGAGCGACTCCCTTCAAAGTAATCATCTTTTTTGGTAGTTTTTATTTTGGAATCTCCTTTAGGATTGATTGATTTCTTTATTTTTTCTTTCTTTCTTTCTTCAGGATTTATTATTCCCTTTTTTAAGAAGTTGAGATAACATTGAGATATGACATGATAGTAGCTTCAGGCGTGCAACATAATGATTCGATATATGGATATACAGCGCAAAATGATCACCGTAATAAGTCCAGTTAACATCTGTCAACTCACGTAGTATTTTTCTCATGATGAGAACTTTTAAGATCTGTCTTAGCAGTTTCCAAATACACAACACAATATTATTGAGGATAGTCACAATGCTATACATTATTTATTTATGACTTACTTATTTTATGAGTGAAACTTTTGTCTGACTTTACCCATTTCGCCTACCTTCCACCTCTGGCAGTCACCATTTGGTTCTATCTGTGATCTGGGTTTTGTTTTGTTTTTTTTCCTAGATTCCATATAGAAGTGAGATCATGTTCACTTAGTATAACACTCTTAGGGTCTATCCATGTTATCGCAAATGACAGGATTTCCTTCTTTTTATGGCCGAATAATATCCCATTGTGTAAAATGTGTAAAATGTATATACACATTTTCTTTATCCATTCATCCATTGATGGACACTTTGGCTGTTTCCGTGTCTTGCTATTATCAGTAATGCTTTAGTGAACTAGGGGGTGCAGAAATCTTTTTGAGTTAGAAATGGGATTACTGGGTCAGATGGTAGTTCTGTTTTTAAATATTCACTTTTAATTATGGTAAACTTCTGAAGTTAATTTGAATTTTGGGAGCAGCCATATTTCTCTGTGATCTTTAATAGGGAAAAAGTGAGGTGTAGAAATACTAAAATTAGTTAAGAATTTAGTCATTAAATCCCCTTTGAGAATGATTTCTAATTGAAAGAAGAATTCTCACAATATTTGGGGTGATAACGATGGACACAGCAAACACTGAACGTTTATTCAGTATGTGCCAGTCACTCTCAGTGACTGCCTTTCATCTTCATTTCCTCCTCAGCTTTACAGGGGAGGTAGTTACTATTTTAATCCTCATTTTATGGTCTGGAAGACAAGGCAGGGTTAAGAAATTTGCCCAGTACAGCTGACAAGTAGCAGAGGTGGGATTTGACCCCAGCAAGCCTGGGTCCCACGGCTGGGCTCTTAACCACCAGATAGTAACACCACTCACCAGCCAGCCGGCACTTGTGTGGAGGGTTCTCCATGGATGAAGAGGGTGAGTAACCTGCCCAAGGTTGCAAAACTCACGAGAAGCTTTACTGGGTTGAGCGAGCGTGTGTCCTCCAGAGGTAGTGACTTTTGATGAGTACGTTCTGAAGCAGTGGTGTGCTGGTGATGTGTAACAACCAGCTCTCTGGGGAGAAAACCTGATTTACAGCATTTTTCCAGTTCCCCTGCTGTAAACATTCCCACCATGGCTGATTGCAGGCTACCCACATGACATCACAGAATGTGGCCTTAGGAAGAAGTGTGCAGTAGCACACTTACATAGCATCTCCACCCTGCATTAGAGATTACAATAGATCTAAATAACCACAAGAACACAGATGATGGAAAAGTATAATAAAACAATTAGGGGGGAGCGTATAGCTCAGTGGTAGAGTACATGCTTAGCATGCATGAGGTCCTGGGTTCAATCCTCAGTACTTCCATTTAAAAAATAAAAATAAAATAAATAAAATAATTAGGGAGTGATGAGTTTTGAGTGTTTATCTGTCTGATACCATTTATTTGATTGCAAGTGTATGCAGCTTAGCTTTACTAATGGCTCTGTGTAACCTCTGGCTCACAGACTTTCTGAAAATTTACCAGTTGTCTCTTGCAAGCCAGCTACAGTGATTTCCACTGGCTGTAGCCACTGTCTCTGTTGCGTTTGTTAGTCAGTTGGTCACGTTGGTAAAGTCATGCCTTGCACACAGATGTTTGATTATCAGAGTCTTTCTTCTCATTTCCTGTGGCTTTGCAAATTGACAGATAATAGGAAAGTAAATTTGTAGGGTCGGTTTAACTGCCACCCCACAATGTTTACATTTGTCCGTTTGCTTCAGAGGCACTCTGTATTTTGCCTCAAATTATTAGTTCAATTAATAGTTTCCATTGCAAATAATGGAAAAGATTTTATTTAAATAGCTCAAGCTCACCCCCCACCCCGGCAATAAATACTCATTGAACATATTTTCTCCTGCAAACCCCCTGGACACTCAAGTGTGTGGAGGAGCTGATGGTTGAGTTTGCTGGAGGAGGGAAGGGGCCTGGTGAAGAGGGGACCCTGATCTCCTCCAAGACTGAACCCTGGGAACCTCTGCCCTCTTGAGACTGAAGCCGGCCCCACTGTCTACGTGCAGGGGGATGGCGGCTCCTTGAGACCACCTTTGGTTTTCTTGCTGAGCAACTTGATCGGGGGGGCCCAGCCTGGTCCTGCCCTTTCTCACTAACTCCTCTAACCAGGAACAGCTTATCAAGGGGGCCCACGTTACACTGTCACTCTTCCTTGGCTTCTCCCTCCTTCCCAGGGCTGCTGTCCCCAGTTGTTTGGAGAACCCTCTGGCCTTTTATAGTAAATGGTTCAGAGAGCAACAGGCCTGGAAGCCACCCTCTGTGAAGTAGCCGGTCCCTCAGTCTACCTGTCTTGTCCAGGTCACACCGCCCTGCTACCTCTCTCTTCCCAAGGAGAGCATTTGTCTGACACACACCCAGCTCCAGGTGGAAGGGACCGTGGTGGCCTCTGAATGAAGGTGGACGAGCTGAGTGCACGCAGCCACCATGTTTCCCTGTAGAGGTGGTGGCCGTGGTGCCAGCACGCCGGGCATCCAGTGCTGTCTCCACTGCGGGCTGCAGTGGGTGGCAGGAAGTGGTCCAAGTCCAGACTGATAATGAAAGTGTTGTGTTTGCATGGGAACGGCAGGAGGGGGAAGTGGAGGGCAGCACCCTTTGTGTGGGACTTGGGTAAAAACATCGGCTCGAGGGTGATGACTGTACCTGGGAAAGGGTGGCGGTTGGGGGGTCTGTCCAGAGACTTTATTTTCAGAGGAAAGCTTCCAAGCCAGCTAAGTAGTGAAGGAGGTGATTATAATTATAGGGTCACCACTTCTGTCCTCTGTTCCCTAGAGCAGAGGTGGGTTTTGGCTCCCTGGAAGGTGATAAATTGGGTCATCACTATCATTTCCAGTGCCATGGTGTGTGCACGGAGTTCCCAGTGCTCACCACCATCTGCGAACGCAACATAGTGCCCTTGGCTTTCAGAGGTATCTGTTAGGAATTGCATTCAGCTGCCAGGAATCAGGACCTGACTACAGGGGCTTCAGCACATCAAGATGACCTTTCCTGATGCAGTAAGACTTCTGGAGAGAGAGAAGTTTCTGGTGTTATTTCAGTGGCCCAAGGATGCAATTCCCTTGACCTCTCACTTATTCAGGAACTGGGACTGAGCGCCTCCTGTGTCCTAGGCTGAGTGGGCCCTCAGCTCAGTGAATAGGCAAGAGTCCCTTCCCTCTGGGAGCTCACTCGCCAGTGGAGGGAGACACACAGGAGGCAGAGCAAGAGTAGACGGGGAGGAGGCTGCAGGAGGAAGAAGACACACAGAGAAGGGGAGCAGGTCAGGTGCACAGGCCTGGGGCAGGGCAGCCTCATGGAGGAGGGAGATTTGAGCAGACAGAAAGGGGGCAGGAGTTAGCAGAGTGGATTCCCAGAGAAAGTGTTCAGACAGGGTGAAGTGGAGATACGTAAAGAAGAGTCTGTGGTTTGAGTAGTGGTCTGGGTTAGAAGTATAAGTTCGGGAATCATCAAAAGATAGATTGTGTTTAAAGCCATGAGATTTGATGAGATCACCAAGGCAGTGAGAGAGAGGAAGGGAAGGGAAGGGGACCGTGGGTACCCAACACCAAGCACATTTTTCCTCATGATTCCGAGATGGCTGCTGAGTTCCAGCCACTGTGTCTCCTTTCTATGCAGGAAGAAGGGAGAAGGGCGAGAGGATTTTGCCGTCTGATCTGAGGTCCTTCTAACGAGCCTCCAATGACTTCTTCTAACAGCTCACTGACCATCCATATCTGAAGGGAGGTAGGGGAATGTCAGTTTCACCTGGACGCTACAAACCCTAATAGTATAGAGCTCTGCTGTCCCCTAGAACTTTCTGTGATGTTGTTCTGCACTACCCTGAATGGTAGCCACTAACCACACATGACTATTGAGAACTTGAAATGTGGCGAGTGCTGCTGAGGAATTTTGACTTTAATTTTAATTGAAGCTTAAATGTAAATGACCATGTGGGGCTAGTAGCTACCATTTTGAACAGCACAGATATTAAAGTTTGATTATTTAAGGTGGAGGAGGGATGGAGACTGGGTGGGCAACTTGCAGATCCTGCTACAGTAGAACACAGAGTCTTCAGAGGACGTTGGTCACACAAATCAAACTGCACAAGCCAAGTGGAAACATAAATAACTGGGCTGAAGACAAATTGACTGTTTCACTTTGCACTTACGTTGATTAAAACCTGACTACTTTCAAGAATGCCATAGACCATGGTTTCTCTCCCTCCCTCTCTCTCTCTCTCTCTCCCCCACCCAGGGTTCTTTTGGAGCACACGGGTGTGTGCATGTGCACACACACACATCTGCATCCACGTACTTGGGTCTGTGGACCGCAGTAGTGGGGGGAGGGGAGCAGTATTAGAGCTGAGAAAGTTGGATGGTCCCCTTTGAGTTGATCATTTCAGGAAGGTCACCACCTTGTGTTTCTCTGTGGCATGGAACTGTATGAAAGGTGGCAGGATAGAGGTTGGAGATGGACTTGCTGGGCCAGGAGGGAGGAGGGCATTTTAAGGTTTGAGACATTACAGAATTGCCTTTTAGGATGTAAAGGCCCTCCCCCTGATGCTCTTGCTCGTGCAAGAGCAAGAGATGGCTTTTCAACTTGTATTTGGGAAGCACGTGAAGTCTGCTCTTCCGCTTGCTTGACTAGGCAGGGCAGGGCAGGTCTGTCTGTGGTCAGCCAAGTGGTCTTAGGCAGGTGCTTCACCTGGATTGTGAAGCTTCTGTTCCCTCAGCTGCCAGCGAGAAGAGGAATACTGACTTCTAGTAGGGGTCCGGTGAACACTGGTCCCCTTTTCCCTTTACCTAACCCTGGAAATCAGTTACTCTCCCTGGCTGCCTCTGTGTTTGAAATGGGTCAAGACTTGTTTCATAGGTGTTTGGGGAATTTTAAAAAAACATTGTTTGAAACAGATGGTGAAAAGAAAATGGAAAATGTGGAGCAAACAGGAGATACATGTGGGAAGAGAGCAGCCCTCCCAGCCGACATCCTCCGTCTCCACCTGGAACACTGCCTTATCTTCACGAGCCGGTGTGCAAAGTTGCCTTCAACTTCAATCGGCCAGCCCAGGCCTAGCCATCCAAGCGGGAAGAGCACCCCAGTCACCTGGGGATCTCATTAAATGCAAATCCTGATGCAGCAGGTCTGGGGTGAATTTCTAGCCAGCTCCCGGGTGATGCCAATGTTGTTGGTCCATGGACCACACTCCGAGATGCTAGGAGCTGGAAGAACTAGGTCCCAAGAGTTCCAGGTAAAGAGTTAAAGGATAAGAACCATCATCTGGCAGTTTTCCAGGCAGAGCAGTCCTCTGAGGGCCAGGTGCCTCTCCACTCGCACTGGCAGTGAGAGGTCTCCCCACCAGGGCATGAGGCCAGGGTTCTGGCGGTGACACCCTAGCTTCCTGTGACCTTGTGTGACCCGGTGATGCTTCTGAGGCTTGGTAATAGAGGTCATGGCCCTTATAGGGGGGTTGGTGCGGGCTTTGGTTTCTTCCACGTTCCCTCACAGCCTGTTGCTTGAAGAACCATGGTGTCAGCAGTCAACTTGCCTAGCACGACTCTTTCAACCGTTTTTTTTTTTGTTGACTTACTTAATAATAGGTAACGGTGGAAGCAAATAGGTCATAAACCGGGTTCAGTACATTAGTAGAAAACAGCCCTTTGCATTGCAGGTGTATTGTTACTGTCTCCTACATTTGGACTCCACAAGGAAACACTTTTCTCATATTTAGATATATTGATGCTCCCTTTTCCCTTAGGAATCTGAGATAGACCTGTTACAGACTCTCTTGGTACAAATGTGAACCTTTCTGCTTCACTTCGCTGGGGTGTTTTGGGCATGACCATGTCAGAAATCTTTCTCTTCCCCCAAAGACTAGAAATTTCTTAAAGTATAAGCTCTTATTAAGCAGAATAATTATAAATTTTTTTTTTTCCCCATCTCTTGAGGCAAAGAGAATGAAAAACCAACTTAGAGCCCCCTTGTGTGGGTTCTTTCTGTGAGCCAGCAGTGGTCACATGCATTTCCTGGGTGGTTACAGCGAGGCGCCAGCCTCCTGGGTGACCTCTGTGTTCGAGGATGGGGAATTGAATTTGCTGGTTGTAGTGGGTGTGGGTGGCAGGAAAGGATCTCTTGCTTATAGTCAGCCAGGGAAGCTGTGGCACTGAAGAATCCTATTCTTTCTAGGGGGCTTTTGGGGTCTTCTACCGTAAGACAGGCCTGGCCCACCCCATGACATTCAAGTTGGAATTATGGTGGTTCCAAGGACAGATTTATCCATATGTGTCCCAGAAGTTTTGTATGAAGAGGGTGATGGAAAATTGCTTCTTTTTCTAAATACATTAGGGCTGTATAAATAAAAAGAATACAGGTAGTAACAATAACAGTGATATTTAGCTTTTATTGAGCATTTACTATGTACTCAGTGTTTTATGTGCACATTTAGTTCTTACAAGAACCCAATAACATAACTTATTATGTACATAAAGTCATATGTATCATAATTATATATACATAGATATGAATAAATAAAAACCTGTTTTAGAATTGATGACTATGATACTTAAAACATTTAATCTACTCAAGCTCTCATAGCTGGGCAGCAGCAGAGTCTTGGGTTTGAATCTCATCAGACAACTAAATAGTTCTATGACCTTGAACAAATTATGTCATCTTAGCACCCTGGTCCACCAGAAGTGATGGTTACTGTAATTGTTATTAATAAGTTGATCAGAGGAAGAGAGAGCCCTGGCCCCGGGAGCCAGTCTGAGTACATCAGTGCTTGGTTTCCCATGTTGGCTGGAGAACTTGACTCACAGCACCCTTACCTCTTGATCGCTGTGGCCAGAGGAAACTCGGGTGTGGCCGATGAGCCCAGAGCAGGGGGGAAGCCGGGGGTGGAGCTTCTCCTTCCTGCTCTTTGGTCTTCCTGGTCTGTAGCCTCAAGTCAAAAAAAAATCATTTAATCCTCATTTTGAGGAACTGGAAGTCTGGTTCATACATTTGGTGACCCCTGTTTGTGTGGGGTGCAGGCTGTGCTGAGTGCAGGGAAGTGAAGTTGGAAGAGCCCTGGTCCAGCCCTTGAGAAGCTGAGATTGTTTCACACCAGCCTTTGGGGCACCATCTTAGCCCTCCGGCCTCAGCTTTGCTCACCCCATGCTTCTCTATTTTCAGTTCACTTCTACACGCGTCGCTGACGTGGTGTCCTGCGCCCAGGACAGCCCTATCTACACCTGTGGTCTCAGCACAGTCAGTAATCCGTACCCTCTCCCTCACAAAGCATTGCAGTTTGGATGGGACATTCTGTATGCCACTGCATTTACTGAGCACTCACTGTGTGCCAGACACCGTGCTGAGCGCTGGGGAGACGGAGAGCGGTTGTCCTGACCCCTGCCTCCAAGGAGCTCCTGGTTGCCTGGGGCATCTGTTCTGAAAGCAGGCAGCCCCCATACCTTTACCCCTCCCACCACCAGCACCTGTGCGGACCTCACTTCCCTCTCCAGGCTGGCTGCTCACCACCTGATTCCTCTCTGCCTGCCCTCCCCTCTCCCGCAGGATGGCTGTGGACCTTTCCCCCGCCTGTGTTACTTAGTGTCCTAGTCTGCTCTGGCCGTCAGATTAAGGGACCACAAACCAGGTGGCTGGAACAACAGAGTTTACCTCTCAGTTTTGGAGGCTGGAAGTCTGAGATTAAGGTGTTGGCAAAGCTAGCGTCTCCCGAGTCCTCTCTCCTGGCTTGAAGATGCCCCCCTGTCCTGTGCACTCCCGTTGTTTCCCTCATCCTGGTCTATGTCCGAATCCTTCTTTTTTTTCCTTAAAAGAAAAAAAAAGCTAACTCTATTTAATTTTCACATAACTGTCTTTTGTTTTGAGATTAGTGCTTGCCTTCTCTTTGATTATTAAAATTATCCATTTAAGAATTTTTAATAGGCTTTTTATGTGAAATAATTTTAGGTTCACAGAAAAGTTGCGAAGATGGTACAGAGAGTTCTAGGATACCTGTCACCCAGTTTCTCCCACTGTTCAGATCTTACATCAGTGGAGTGCATTTGTCAAAACGATAAAAACTGACATGGGTATGTGACTGTTTACTAAGCTCTGAACACTGAGATTTCTTTAGTGTTTCCATTAATTTCCTCTTCTCATTCCAGGATCCAATCCAGGGTTCCACACTGCATTAGTGGTCATATTTATTCTCCTCGAATTGGTACATATAGTAAATCAAATTTAGGTATTTAGAAGGGACTGTTTCAGTATGTGGCAAACTAAAAAGCTTGGCAACCCTATTTTGATCCCCAAAATTTGTTTTGTTAGTATACTGGGTTCTGGAACAGAAGGCCTTGATTTCCTCTTCGGATAAGGACACCAGCCATAGTGGATTAGGGGCCACCATAAAGATCCCATTTTAACTTAATCACCTCTTAATTGTGCTCTCTCTGAATCTGGTCCCATTCCGAGGTACAAGGGGTTAGGGATTCAACATATGAATTTTGGGAGAACACAATTTAGGCCATAACACCTTTGTACTTGCTTAAATCTAACAGATCAGCTCTTTTAGGGCAGGGAGCTCATGACATTTGGCACAGTCACCCTGGGCCATGCCTAATATGGACTAGGACTCCCCAAACCCCTGCCAAATGGCTGATTAGATTCTTATTGTCATTTCTTCCTGATTATCCATTTCAAGGGATGAGTAGTTAATGGACTAAACTTCAAAGGAGAGATTTTTTTTTTTCCCCTGATGTAATGAATTAAACTTTAAGGATCCTGGAAAGAGTTTGGTGGACGAGACTTGATGAACACACACACACACACACACACACACACACACACGACATAACCATTTTGGGGCCATTAATTTAAAAACAAACGAACAAGGAGTTGCTTTTTGGGTAATCTCTGTCCTTGGGTATAAACATAATACAGGGAAGAAGGCAGGACCCAGATGTTTGCCCCACAGTGCTGGTGTGAGGATAAAAACAAGACCTTGCTTATAAAGTGCTAAGCTCCGCACAGCAGAAAATATGCCAACGCACACGTGAGAGTCTTCTGTAGATCCAGAGCCGGAGTTTCCAGGCAGGTGTCCTCCCTGCCTCTTTAGTCCTTTGTGATTTAGCTTTCTACTTACCACCAAAGACCCGCCAGGTCGTGATTGTGGAGCCTCGTATGCTCTCTGTGCCACATGCCTTCCCAGGTCCCTGGACCTGCCTCAGAAGGAATGAGGGAGGGACCCTGACAACTTCAAGGAATGGTTCAAGACTATATCATCTTTTTTTATTTTTATTTTTTAACATTTTTTAATGATTTATAATCATTTTACAATGTTGTGTCAAACCCCCGTGTAGAGCACAATTTTTCAGTTGTACATGAACATATATATATTCATTGTCAACATTTTTTTCTCTGTGAGCTAAGGCTGTATCTAAAGATGACACAGGGCAGTCGCCCCGTGTAGCAAGTCCGTCCCGTGGCTGTCTGGGATGCCCGGTGGCCTGGTGGCTAGAAGTTGATGAGAGGGAGAGGAGCCATGCCCAGGTTTCTTCCAGAAAGAGGAGGTGTCCCAGAGTGGAAGCACTGGAGCAGCTCTGTCCAGTAGAAGGGACTGCAGGCCACGTAGGTAATCAGAAATTTTCTAGTTGCTGTGTTGAAAAAATTAAAACAGGGTGGGAGGGTATAGCTTAAGTGGTAGAGCGCATGCTTGGCATGCATGAGGTCCTGGATTCACTCCCCAGTACTGCCTCTAAAAATAAATAAACCTAATTACCTCCCCCCACCGGGGAAAAAAAAAAAGAAAAAGTTAAAACAAGCAAGTAATTTTAGTAACACTTAACCCAGTAGATCCAAAATATTATCAACATGTAATCAATAGATATATTACTAGTGTGTTACCGATGTTCTTTTTGGTGCTAGGTCTTGGAAACCCAGTGAGTATCTTAGCCCCAGTTCACGTGCTCGCTAGGCCCACGTGGGTGGTGGTTACCTGTTGGACAGCACCCGGCTGCAGTCCAACCTCCCGGTCACTCCGGGGCCCTTGGGATTGCTGCGGGGGCCTGTGAGAACGCATACACGTGAACGCACGTCCTTCATCAACTCACAGTGAAAGTACAGCTTCTGTCACCTGTGGTTCTGAGAAACGTATTAATGTTATAAAGGTTGCTTTCCTACTCAGATTGAGAAGCAAGCTTCTGAATTTCTTAAATGGATTTCCTGGAGCCCACGTGTCCATAGTGTGGTGATGAGGGTCTGCAAGATCTTTTCAGCACTTTAGAAAGCCCTGCGGGAGGCCCAGAAATTGTCATCCAGATGCCGACAACATGGGCACCATTGCTTTCCGCTGAGGTACTAGGGCTGGTGACCCCGGGTTGGTCAGATTTTCTGCATAGTTTCTGATGACACTCAGGGGTCCCCAGGCTTAAGCTGGAGGTGGGGGGTGGTTAATTGAGGGGGTGAAGAAGCCCAGGGTTTGCAGAGGCCCACGTTTCTAGCGTCTGTGCTCCTCACCCATGCGTGCAAGTACAGCCCTTCCAGGGACTCGCTTGTCGGACCCATTAACACTCAGAGGCTTTGGAAGGAACAAAAGGTGCATGAAGTCAGCGACCCCTCCTACTGATTGAGTGCTTCCCGGGTTGAAGTCAGGATGTCAGCATTTCCTGTGAGCCGCCAATAATGCTCTCCACCTGTGTGGACGCCTGGGAAAGGCAGCTGTGGCCTGCCCTCAGCTCCTCTGACCACAGCTGCTCTGCTAGGGGTGGATTCCGCCTGTTCTCAGAGCAGAGAGCCCTGAGGAGGGCCTCCCAACCCCGGGGGCCACGACAGGGATTCCATGGCCCTGGCCACCCTCGTTGTGAGAGAATTCCATGTGCTGGGCAGCCCCTCCAGCGCTGGGAGGTACAGATAACCCGAAAGTCCATCCTGATGCTGAGCCACAGTCTGCCTCCATGAGGTCACACCCCCTCCTTTTAGTCTTTCCTGAGCAGCCAGAGGCAGCTGTCTGTCTCCCAACCCCCCACTTCCTGTTTCCTCCAGGGCTCAGCTTCCCTGGTTCCTTGGGGTCTCCACTTTGCTATTCCATTCGTGGAACAGCCATCCTCTGTTTTTATTCCTTTCTTCCTCTGGGTCTGACCTTTTAGCTGTCCCCCCACCAAAGGTCAGGGAGAGTAAAGGAGAAGAAATTCAAACCAGCCAGTTTTGCTCCTTCCCAGAAACAGTGTAGGGAGGGTGCCTGCAACACGGAGGTTAAACGGGTTGAGAGTTCCTTCCTGTGAGCCAGTCCCTCAGGTGGGTCGATCTAATCCCATCACCCGGCAGCCCAGCGGGCTGGACTCTTCGACCACATTGGTAGCGCGTGTTGGTCTGGTTTACACAGTGTCGTTCATCCGTGGGACTCTCCTGAGTCTGACATTTGTCCCTCTTTCATCCTATACTTTCCTGGACTTGTCCCTCTTTCCATCTGCTTGGTAAGAAAACTGTTAGCATAGAGCACATGATAGCCTTACCTAATCAATTAATGAGCCAAAAATTTCCATAAACTTAGGTGACAACCAAGGTAGTCCTGGTGAGAAAGGGACATGGATTCAAAGAAGTCTGGTATAATTTTATTAATAACAGAGCCATAAAGAGCTCCTAAAAGCTTCTAGGACATTTGGCATCAGGGACTGTCTCATTTCCCGCCATACCTCCATCACCAAGCAGGGGAATTGCCGTTGGCAAACTGCTCAGTAAATGTTCACTGGATGTTAGAAGAAACTGGACTTTGTCCAAGATGAACAGGAGTCCGCGATACTCAGCTAGACGTTTCTAATGTTAGCTTCTACCTTGAAGTCAATGATCCATTTCGAGCTGATTTCTGTGTGTTGTCCAAGGGATTGTGGAAGAGATGTGAATAAAAATATTGTTTGATTGTAATTATAAGCAGACAAATACCTGTCAGATCAGGTGCCCCAACAGCTTGAAAAGTCATCACCTGAGAGCTTTTACATTTTAGTTTTGCCTTCAGAGAGGGAGGCCAGCAGCTCCCACCACCTCTACTGAATTTGGGGTTGTCGTAACCAGATCCTGGGCCGATGCAATGCACTTTCAATCAGCCCTCCTGGGATGCTGTGGTACAGGTGGTGCTCACCACAGCTTGAGTGGAGAATCCCACTTCCCCATTCTAGATGTGCCCCTACTTTTTCTGCTCGTCTGTTTTTGAGTGGAAACATGTTTCAGTTCTTCTTCATTTCCCCTGTTACTTTTATGCTAAAGCGAACATCTTTGGGCACCTGACGATCAGGTTCAGGAGGGTGGATGCTTATCTGCGGCTTTGCCGGGTCAGTGTTCCAGCCACTTATGTTCCCTCCGGTGTTGACTTTGGTCACTACCGCTGTCCTCTTACTCCGCCACACCCAGCGGGAAGTCCTGCCTCTTCTTGTGCAAAAGACACCGGGCTTGGCTTGGTTTCTCACACCTTTTCTGGCACTTCCTGGTGTTTCTGTCACCCTGCACATCGGCAGCAACGCACAGGCTGATCACTTTCATGGACCAGTCTTTGCTGTCACCTAGGCACCTGTTAAAATCACATCAACAAGATAAAGAACATTATCCTTTACAGGAGCATTTCCCACAGTGTATTTTTTTTCCCTATAGGATGGAAACAGATTTTATGTTCAAGGACAAAACAAAGTTCTGTATTCAAATAAGTTTTGGAGAACGCTGTATTTAACAGTGGACGTGTTTCCTTATTGGCGGGCATCCTAGAATTTTGAAGCCAGTGTACACGAGGGGGATACATTTTCACCTTTCGCATCTTCAGCATTTTCCAGTGTACTTGACCATACTTTTTTCTCCTGAAGTTGAGGAGATATTGCTACAGTGTAAACGAGTGTTCCCAGAATAATTTGGCTTTCTACGTTCCTGCCCCTTTTCTCCGTAATCATTCAGATACTCTTCTTTATCTTCATGTTTTAATAATAGAAGAACTTAGTGATATTTGACATCTAGAGATGTTTCTGTAGGTCTTTCTCATCCATAAGACCTATTTAAAGGTATAGCAGACCTTCCTGCCAGTCTCCGGGGTCCCACTGTTTACAGACCTCCATCAATCCTGTGGTGACTTAATTGTTTTGTTATATTTTTAGTGGCCCCCTACACTGTGGAGGACTTTCTCAAAGCCCATATCTCACGCTAAATTTAGCAGGACTCTAAGCAGGCTTGATTGATTACTGGTTTTAATGGGAGAAAATATGGTCCTCTCTCCCGCTCCCCGTCCTTAAATTATTACTGATTTATGACAAGAGGAAGCAGCCCCTGGATAAGTGGGTGTCTTTTTAAAAATGTGATACATCACCAGGATGAGTATACCTGCCTCTTTACTGGGACAGGCATCTGCTGTATGCCTGCCACTGCCAGCCAGCAGCTCTGGTGCTTCCACTGAAGGACCTTGGAGCCCAAAACAAAATTCCAGGGCCTGGCTCTCCAGCTACACTCATCCCCACCCGTCCCCACCTAGACTTAATGGGGAGAAAATGACTAAGAGAAGCCCATGGGATTAACAGACATTCTAAAACAGCACCCCTAAGGAGGGGTCGAAATGGGTGTTGGAGTGCAAGGCATACGTGAAGTTAAAGGGTTTGACCAAAACAGGCTGGATCTGGGGCTTCTGGAAACCTGCCTAGTGGTCAGTGGTTCTCCGGCCAGGAGCCAGCAGTGGGTGGGGACCCAGCTGGAGCATGACTTCCATCTCTGCACTCGCTGGCTGGTGACTGAGACACGTTTCCTGCCTCCTGGGCCCCGAGTTTCTGCTCCCGTGGAATGGACGCAGCGTGGGAGGAGACAGTAGTGAGGATTAAGGGAGATCACGGAGCGCCCCAGAGTGTCCTTAGCACACGGCTGGTGCTTCTAGTGGGTTTATTTACTTCCTCTTCCCTGGTTCCCTAGGGAGAGCTTGGGATGGTACCTTGGCTGCTGGTTAAAGGTTAGATTGATTAAGACAAGCAGGAATGTGCCTCTTATATCTGGGGTGTGGATGTGGGGTAGGAGTGGGGGACTGGCAGAGAAACTGGTCAGACTTCTCTGGTCTCAAGACATGTATAAAACTCTGAGGGGGAGGGCAAGGCCATGGAGGTATTGGCATTTGCTGTATCTTTTAGTGGTTCTTACAGGTGATGAGGGTCGCGAGAGCTCTCACTGTGTCCCCCGCCCCCAGCATTCCGTTATGGGCATGTACCCCAGGGCAGTGACCCCACTCCCATGGCCAGTTCTCTCTGTCTTCTGTCCTTTCTTGTGCCAGCTCTCTCTGTAGATATATGTATATGATGATTACAAATGGATTATCTACACATGCATAAATATACGAATATAGACGTATGTATATATCATGTGTGTGTATATATAACGTATTTTTAATTTTCTATTTTGAAATAGTTTGATAAGAAGTTGCAAAAATGGCATAGAAAGTGCTCATGTGCCCTTCACCCAATGATAATATGTCTCACATACCTGGAGTACGTAATCAAAATTAGAAAATTGACATTGGTGTAATACCATACATTCTTTTCAAGACTAGGAGCCTATTTTTAGCACACTTATTTGAGTCGCCTACTTTAGCTCCACTTTGGTGAGATAAGCACCAGGGACTTTGAGGTGGATTAGCCCCAGTCCTCGGTGCAGCTTGGTCCCAGAGAAGAGAGACGTGGACCAGATGGGTTCCATGTGTTCATCCCTGGGGCTTACGGTGATCTGGCTTGCTCTTTGGAATCGACGGTCTCATGAGGTAGTGAGTTTCTCATCACCAGAGATACTCAAGCAGGAGCCTTAGGACCCCTGTCCCCAACACCAAGAGGGAGCTTGGACCAGATGCTCCCTGAGTGTCTTACTTCTTGAAAATCCTGTGATTCTCTCAATTGCTTTGGCAGAGTTTGCAGCTAACATGGATAATACTACGAGTCCAGCAATAACTCCACGTTGATGTCATTGATCACCTTCCTGGGCTCTGGTCTAACGTGTTTGTGTGAATGAACATGTGAATGTCCCAAAGCAGCTGCCTTGATCCCCCAGAGTCTAATGAAATCCTGGTCCTCTGTATAGGAGGTGTTGTTCTAGGCCTTGGAGAACAAAGGTGAATAAGACACTATGAGTACAAGGCAGCATCGAGGTGGGTAGATGGATCAGAGACACAACTGTGATGCAAAGAAGCAGAAAAATACAGTCAGGTGTGGAGTGCTGAGGGGCTCTGAGGTTAGCTTTGTAAACAGCTACAAGGCCAGGAGGGTGCTAGTTTGAGGAGCTGGATCACAGGAGATGGGCTGGAGCTTGTTAGATGGATAAGGAGTTGAGGGGAGAATCCAGGGAAGCAAGACATTTCAGGGAGAGGAAAGAGCGTGTGCAGAGGCCCTGGGACGTGGCATTTGCATGCATGAGAGAGGCTGAGAAACCTTGATGTGATAGATTATGGGCTCCAGGGGGCAAAGTGGTGGCCAAACATGAGGCTAGATGTGGCCTCCAACTTATGCTGATGACAAAATGTTAGTCCTCCAGCTTTGAGAATGTGTGTTATTGAGTCGCGCCAGTGAGAAGTTTTAAACTATCTGAGGGTCATGCAATTGTGAGAAACCAGCTCCCTCCAAGTGGGGTTGGTCAGTGATTTTTGCCGTGTCCCAAGGCAGCTGCCTCGATCCCCCAGAGTCTTAGCATTTCTTCCCTGGGCTTGGCCACTCTTGACCTTGGCTGACTGCCTCCTCAAGGATACAGCAAATACCCACGGGATTCACCTCCCAAGTGCTTGGCTGCTTTTCCTGGACAGCTCTGGGGCCCTGCAGGCTCTTCTGGCTGTTGCTATTCTTACATCTTGAGTGTCCAAAAGATTCTCAAACTGGATCTCTGCTGGGTGGGACCCGCTGGGACAGGAGTGGGAGAAAGATGCAGCCGTGAAGTGCAACGAGCAGTTTAGGGAGCAGATTGTTTTGCAGGTTTCTTCGGAACCACACAGAGACTCTGTGTTTCTGAAAGTGGAGAGGTCTGAGTTCCTTCTGGCTAGCTGTCACCCTTTGGTATCATCTGGCAGACTCACTTTGGGATATTTCATTGTGAGTCCAGTCAAGGAAAATAGGAGGTTCCCAGAGGAGGAGGATCTACCTCTGTAGTTGACCTGGGTGAGGTCCACTAGGAACATCTGCACCTTTTCCCCAAGTCAAACTTTGACCTTTGAGAGCTTCCTTCAGATTCTGAAAGTAAAGGTTCTTATTTTAGTTCTTGCTCTTTTTAATTGCAAAAGGGAAATAAGAATGGAATGGGATAACTGCGGAGAGCAGAGAGATGAGAAGAGATTAGGAAAAATATCCCTGAAGTAGTGCTGAGTGAGAATCCAGTTATGAGCACCCACCGATGGGAGGTGGACAGAAACAGAACACTCTAATTCAGTCGTTCAGATAAGGGCTCGGATGTTTGTACTGCGTGCTAAGAATGTACGTGGCGGAAGTGGGGCTTGTGTAGTAGACCCACCATTCTCCAGTTTCCTAAGAAACTGGGGTTCTCCTGGCCCAAAACACATGACCCATGTTAACTGAGAAGGAAATGTAAATTTGGAGGGGGGTGATAGTTTTTTTTTAAGTTTTTATTTGATGTAGAAAGTAAAAGTTTTTCCCTTAACCTAAAAGTTTAGCCACTGTAGACAGCAATCACTTCATCAGACTTGATTTATAAATAATGACCTGTCAGTTTGATGGTAAGAATTGACTGAACCTTGGTCAAACAGTGAACTATTCAGATAGACGTGTTCATTTAAAACAGAAGAGCAGGTGGCTGGACCCTGGAGGGCTAGTTGCTGGGCATTATCTCATCCGAGGCACGTGCTGAGGGCGGAAGCGGGTGCACCAAGGTACTGAGTGCGCAGAGAGGCTGCTCCCTGCTGGGGGGGTCCACTCAGGGCAGGGCAGCCAAGGGGAGGCGCCTATCACAGCATGAGTTGTCTGAGAGGTTAAGGGAGCACGCAGGATCTGAGTGGGGGTCTCACGGGACCACATCTGTGTTGCCTGTGGTTTTGGTCTGATGAATGACATGATGATTGATCAAGATGATTGGAGAAGAAAGCTGAGCCCATCCCATCAGCCCTCCCAGCAAACTTAAAGGGGCCCCACCCCTGGGTGTGAGCTGATTCAGTTGGCTGGGAGCACTGTGTAGACGTGAGCCCGAGAAAGGGCTGGGACTTAGACAAGATGAACTAGACCCCTCGTGTGGTCCTGTAATTCACGTCTGTGGCTCTCATTTGGGACAGGTGGTTCTAGATTTTGGCAGGTATCCAAATCACTTGGAGGACTTGTTAAAATACAGATTGCTGGGCCCCACCCCTAGGTTCAGCAGGTCTGGAGTGGAGCCAGGAAGGTGCATTTCTAACCACTTCCTGGAGATGTTGATGCCACTGGTCCTGGGACCACAATCTCAGATCCACTGATCTTGACTGCAAAGGAGGTCCAGATCCTGGGGAAGGGACTGGCTTTCTACTTCGTAGACCCTAGGCAGCCAAGCAGATACCTGGGCTGGAAGGTCCCTGTCCCAGTCACGGGACCCATCCTTCTTTATTTCATTCTGTCCTTCAGTCTCAGAAATTCAAACGGGTGGCTTTTTTTATTTTTTAAGATTTTTTATTGAGATATAATCATTTTACAATGTTGTGTCAAATTCCAGTGTAGAGCACAATTTTTCAGTTATACATGAACATACATATATTCATTGTCACATTTTTTTCTCGGTATATCTATCTATCTATATCTTGTATATATTCCCCTGTTCTATACAGTATAATCTTGTTTATCTATCCTACATTTTGAAATCCCAGTCTATCCCTTCCCACCCCCGCCCCCTTGTCAGCCACAAGTTTGTATTCTATGTCTATGAGTCTGTTTCTGTTTTGTATTTATGTTTTGTTTGGTTTTAGATTCCACATATGAGCGATCTCATATGGTATTTTTCTTTCTCTTTCTGGCTTACTTCACTTAGAATGACATTCTCCAGGAGCATCCATGTTGCTGCAAATGGTGTTATGTTGTTGGTTTTTATGGCTGAGTAGTATTCCATTGTATAAATGTACCACATCTTCTTTATCCAGTCATCTGTTGATGGACATTTAGGCTGCTTCCATGTCTTGGCTATTGTAAATAGTGCTGCTATGAACACTGGGGTGCAGGTGTCATTTTGAAGTAGGGTTCCTTCTGGATATGTGCCCAGGAGCGGAATTCCTGGGTCATATGGTAAGTCTATTCCTAGTCTTTTGAGGAATCTCCATACTGGTTTCCACAGTGGCTGCACCAAACTGCATTCCCACCAGCAGTGTAAGAGGGTTCCCTTTTCTCCACAACCTCTCCAGCATTTGTCATTTGTGGATTTTTGAATGATGGCCATTCTGACTGGTGTGAGGTGATACCTCATTATAGTTTTGATTTGCATTTCTCTGATAATTAGTGATAGTGAACATTTTATCATGTGCCTATTGAATCATTCGTATTTCTTCCTTGAAGAATTGCTTGTTTAGGCCTCAGATGGGTGGCTTTTGACACAGCATTTTTAGTTAAAGAAGGGAACCAAATTGCCTCCCACATGGGGTCTGGGCCTGAGGGATTCCTGGGGTTTTAGAAATTATTTGATTAGCCTGTTGAGTTCTGTCTCAGAATTTCACTGGGATCTGAGCCACGCTGATGTGGCTCATTAACGTTCATCTGGACACTGCTGGGTCCTGGTCTGTGAACACATCCAGGGCCTCTGAGTGTGTGAACGTGTACTCAGGCACCGAGTCAGCTGGAGGCAGAACAGATGTTCTGATGAAAGTCCTTTTTATCCTTCCCTTGTGTTTCTCCAAGGGAGCTTGAGTGGCAGAAAATTATTAGGAGTGTTTTGTAAGTTCCCAGTAATCAGATGGGAAACGAACTGATGTGAGTTCACGTTTTATCCTCAAGAAGACTGCCTTGGGGAAACCTTACAGCGTGGTGGTTAAAGGCAGGGCCCTGCTTCCGAATCCCTGGCGTTGGAATTCTGGTTTCGCCATGTCATCTCTGTGTGATGTGACCTCCCTGCGCCTCTGTTTTCTCGCCTATAGATTGGGATAATCCTAGAACCAATTTAACAGGCTTGCTAAAAGGACTCCATGAGGTAATAGGTGTCATGCTGTTGGAATTGCACTTGCAGGAAGAAGTCAGCACAGCTTAGTTACTATTACTGCAGACCTTGAGCCATGCAAAGACCTGTGAAGTGTGCCATTTGTGCACGTACGCTTTTAGGAACAGAATGCTTCGTTTTCCTACCTACCCAAGGTGATGCTTTGCAGAGGCTGTCAGTGTGCTAGAGGAGAAAAAATCAGCTGGAGGGAGGGAAAATGACACAGGTGTAATTTGTGGAGCCTTGTCTGCTTTTCCCTGCTGCTGCTTTCGTCACCATCCCTCATTCTACTTTTTCAGTAGACCTTTACATGCACTGTGGAGTCATGGAATTCGTGTGTCTAAGATGAAGATGTATATGATGTTGAAAGGGCCTCACATCTGATGTTAATAATGCCTCACACGTCACACCTCTCAAAGGGTCTTTGTCTGCTGTGTCTCACTTAGTCCTTACAGTGGTCTTACTAGGTTCTGTTGGCCCCATTTTATAGTTTGTACAATGAAGGCCTCAGAGCAGTGAGTGGCCCAGGCTCCCTAGAGGGTTAATGACCACGGGGATTTTAACCTCATCTCCTGCTCTGGGACCACCCTCTTTCCGCGTGTGTTAACACCTGGCTGCCTTGTGACTTGGGGTTCTCATTCAAATCTGTAATGCTGTTCACAGAGGCGTGATCGCCCAGTTACTCTTGCTCTGTAACAACCACTCCCAAACCTGGGGGTGTGAAGGGATTATTTTATTTTGCTCCTGGATTCCGGGGGTCGTACAGATTGAGCACAGAGGCAGGGCTTGTTGGTGCTCCACGGTGTCTGGGGCCTTACCAAGGAGATGCTGTATCATCCAGGGCACCTTCCCTCATGTATCTGGCAGGGGCAGGACCCTCGGGGGAGGCTACCTGCACACAGTCTCTCAAGGTGTTGGGTTTCCTCCCAGCATGGTGGTGGCGTTCCCAGGGAGACTCTCAAGAGAGCAGAGTGGAAGCACATGACATTTGTATGAGGAAGCCTCGAGTCGCAGGGCGTCACTTCTGGTGTTCGAGAAAGTCATGGCTGCCCAAGTTCCAGGGGAAGGCATGTAGACCTGACCTCTTGGTGGGAAGAGTGTCAAGGTCGCATTATAAAAAAGCAGATGAGTTGGAGGCAGAGAACACATGTTAGATAGACAGCAGAGAATGTGATGTGTTCTCGACATAGGGCATCATAGTGAGGGGCCTGAGTGGACAGTCAGGTAACCTTGGATGTGGTGGGAGCGGAGGAAGAAGAGGGGTGCTCTGCGGGGTGGGTCATCAATCACCCCACAAGTATTTGTTCAGAGGACCTTGGAGCCAGGCAGAGTGAGCCGGGCTTCTGGACAATCACTCCACAAGGGGAGCCCAGGACTCTCTTGACAGTCACATCCTGCTGAAAATTTGACCTCACTGAAGACCAGTTTTGAAGTTTATTTATATTTCACCTAGGACCTACAACATTCCTCTTACTATCTAAAAAGTGAAAAGTTCATCGCATTCAACATCCTGCCTGGCTTATGTTTGAGTCAGATGGGAAGAAAAAAAAAAATCAGCACCGGGAGATGATTGCTCGTAAAAGTTTATTTTACGTTTATGTGAAGTTTATTTTCAGTGCTGGTATTCTTCAGAGGGTAGGTATTTCTTTTAAGACTGTTAATAGCATATTTCCTTTTCGTTTGCCACTCCCCACCAAAGTCAGCTCTCTCCCTGAGTTGTGAATCCTCTTCATGTCCTCAGCATGTTCTAACTTTAAAAATGGTTGGAGAAGGTCCAGGTTAAGTAAAGAGTAAAATCCTATTGCTTTTTGACCTCTGGGTTAGAATCAAGTGTGGTGTAATAAAATATCAATCCCAAGGGTCACCTTTGCTGGGTTTTCCCCTCTTATTCTTTCCTGTTACTCCATAGTCATCCAGATCTTGCAGCCAAGGATTGTTACGTTAAGATCCAATCTGAAATTAAAGCTCAGGGTTTTAACAAATAAGCTATAAAGCCGTTGAACACCCTCCCCCGCCCCGGGATGTGGTTACCTTTTCCTAAACTTCCTGAGTTGTCCCTTCTTGGTCTCAGAGTTGGTTTCTTGAAGCCTTTGGAAGGATCCCTGACGTTCCACGGCCATTTCCCATCTGAATGGTGACTGTTAGCTGTGCAGACCTCTTAAGGTCCCGGGCTTCTCAGCTGCATGCCTTCAGTGCACAGGGAGGGCTCCCCGGCGGCGGGGGGTCTCCACTCCCCCTGCACAGAGGCGCCGAGTCTGAGGTCATGGTGGAGAGTTGGGTCCACGTTGGCATCAGGGCCCCAGTAGCATCAGAGCCACTTGGTCCAGACCTACAGAGAGCCTTCTGGAGCTGGAACACATCCTCTGAACCTTCTAGAGGACCTCGCTCTGGACTTGCCTTCAAGGGTCTTTTTGCACAGGGAATATTTCCCTGGATTCAGCTCCCCTGAAGGGACCCTTGAGTCAAGGCTAATGGAGAGGGAGGCAGGGGCAGCTGGACACACTTGCCTTTGGACTCTTGGTGATAAAAGGACGTCCATGAGTGAGGCTCTTTCTGGTGAGGAAGCTGAAGCAGCCACGGGCTGCTGTCACCCCAGCCGGAGACCCACACCCCGTGCCACTGGTGTGGCTCACCCACTCCATTCCTGTTTGTCAGTAGCAGATTCTAGAATGTCCTGCTTGCAGGTGTAGAGGTGGCTCAGAGCAGTGTGAGGAGAATAAGTGACTGTCAGCCTTCAGCAGGTAGGTGTTTAACCACGTGGTCCACCAGACCCACACCTGCTGGTATGTTTAGTTTGACTTTATCCGTCGTCTCCTATTTAAGGGAAACTGACAAATAGTGAGAGTCACAGAAATAGCACTGATGGTGATGGCAAGCAATGACTGAGGGCTTGCTCCCCCCGAGCACTGCTGGAAGCTCTCTCCCCAGTTGTCTGTGGGTCCTCCCCGCAGCCCAGTGACGGACGTGCTGTCATTGTCCCCTTTTACTCCCGAAGAACTGGGGCCCAGACAGGAGAGTGACTTTGCCTAAGCTCTTAGGAGCTGAAAGCAGTGAGGAGGCCCCAAGCCCAATTCGTTTGACCCCAGAGCCTGTCCTCCTACCCTGGGGGCCGGGCTGTTTTGCTGACTATCCAGGACCATCCCAGCCCTGGTGACAAAGCACTGCTGCAGAAAAGCTCTCTGAGGACCATCCCGCCCCTTCCGTGTCTGCTCGCCAAAGTGGAGCTGTCTGCAAAGTGCTTTGAGCATCGTAGAAACAAGTTATTAATACCTAAGGGATTTAAAAAAAATTTTTTTTTATTCCAATAAAAGTTCAAGGTTTCCGTAATTAAGTTGGGGACGAGAGGACAAGGTGCTTGTTTTTAAATCTGAAAATCTGTCTCAAGAAACAAAACCCGGATTCCAGTAAAAGGACCCTTTTGGAACCAGTGTTTCTCAGAAGAAGAGATAAAAGGGTCAGCTGTCCCCCGAGGGAAGGCTCACTGCCTGCAGCCCAGAGCCAGTGGGCCCTCATGTGGCTTTAATTCTGTTGTTGGCCGAGCTTCAGGGCCTGCAAACAAGCTACACCCTTGTCTCCAGGACCTCTCCTCCAGGGGCACAAGATGTGACAGAGCCCTTCAGTGGTCGGTCACCCAGGGCTGGGGAAGCAGAGGGGAGAAAAAGATGCATTTAGCTTTGATCTGGGGCAGCCTCTTAATGTCTCTTAATCAGAATGCTCTAAACCGTCCTGCTCTGCGCTTCCTGGGAATGGGGACTCTTGACTGTGTTTTCCTTTAACAAGGGAAAGCGGGCGGCTGATGGAAGTTACACCGACGTGTTGAGATCTCCATCTGGATGCGAGCAATTTCAGTTCAGCATGGGGGGGGTCAGAAGAAGTTGACTCAGGTCATTTTCCATCAAAAGTCCTGCTGGAGAAGTTGAGGCGGGAGGAGGGGGAGGGGGAAGACTCCATGGGACGTGGCAGGAGCGCCCATGGGAGCTGAGCATGTGGGCCCCAACCACAGTACCTGCTCTGAAAAAAAGTGAAGCAGAAATTACATAATCAAGCCGGCTCAGGAACCCAGGGACAGACGGGATGCCCTAGGGTCCAGGTGACAGAGACTGACCCCTGCCCCTCAGGACCACATCCCGGGGGCAGTCAGCCCTGAGCACTGCTCCACTGACACAGTGCAGCAGGGCAGAGCAGAGGGGTGCGGCCACGTGCTTCCCGTGCTACCCCCGCCTGCGGACAGGGTGAGCACTCCCACGCCCTGTGGGTGCACGTGGCTGAGCGCCTCAGCCTCACTGCCCTTGCTTCTCGCTTCTACCTTGGGTAGGGGTGCTGGAGCCTTGGTTCATCCTTTCAGTTGTCTCAAGTGCGAAAGGAATCCTGGCTGGACATTGAGTGACTATACTCATAAAAACCAAATGGTGACTTAGGCCTCATCTGAGCCGAGGGGTGTTCCTGCCCTCCCGCCGGGCAGCTGGGAGAGCAGCAGATCTTTCTGTGGCCTTCAGAGGCCAAGGGCGGACTTGGGCTCCCCAGAGCCCATAAAATGTGACTGCACAAAGCCCAGGACCCGCAGTGGAACCAACTATTTCTGCCCTGAGCATATCATCTAAACGGGTTTTTCCAGCCCTGTCTGCCTTTCGTTTCTAATGTATCCTTAAAAGGCATAAAATAAGTGGCACGGAAAAGTCCTTTCCAGCCTTTTAAATTCTGAGATAACCGGCCTTTTCCCCTCTCCTGTCCACTGGAAACTTCTCCTGAATTATCTGCTTCAGTTCTCTTTTTAATTAGGTTGTAATTCAAGAGGAAAAATTAATAAAAGCTTCCATTTCCACATCGACTGTGCAGCTTTGAAGCTTCTTCCGGTGAAGTGATGGCTAAGTGAACAGAACGTGTGAGATCTGAGGAGATCTGTGGAAACACAGACACATTTCCATGCAGTCACGAATGTCACTCGGAATATAAATAGGGCCCTAAACGATTCTCATATTGGTCTTTCTTCCCGAAGGCCTTGCTTCAGGATTACCTTGTGCTGTCGCCTTCGTGTTGTATTGGAAACATCTGGGATTCTTTTTCACTCGATCGTTATTTACTTTTTAAAACAAATGTAGTTGTAAAGAATTCATGCTATTTAATCTCAAGCCCAAACATGGCTTTTAGTGAGGAAAAGATATTTAATAAAGTTTGTTATTTTTAGTTCCAGAAAAAAAATTTGAGGCGGGGAGAATGGGATGCATCTAAAAGGTGGAAGAAATGTTCAGTGGGCGGGGTGCTCCGACTCCTGTTCCTTTTACTCTTTAAAAACTTGTGTTTCCCATGGTGGGGGGAATGTTTGATTTGGGAACTTTTATGTGTATTGCTTGGTGTTGCTGAATTTCAGTTCATTGCTGGGAAATTTTGGTTGAGCTGATTTCATAACGATTTATGTGTCTTAAGAGCTGGCGTGGGGCAGGGGTGGGGAACCTTACCTCCTGTGGGAGGGCCTGCATCCTTGGAGAAATGTGAGATGACCTGCTCCTGTTTGGTGGAACATGTAAAGACAGGTCTACTTCCGGATGGCCTTTCAGAGACGATGGAAGCAGCCCCCTCTCCAGTCTTGGCTTGGCGCGCTCTTAGGGAGAGCCTCCTTACCACCCGCCCAGCCTTCCCCAAAGTGGTCCCTCGACCTCCTTGTTCACGTGTATCTGCCAGTGCAGACGGGAGAGACTGGTCTAATAGACTCTAGCCCACCGCTCTGATCTGGATTTAGATGGAATCAGAAATTGTGATCGGCACCCTTTTGTCTTTAAAAAAAAAAAAGAGCTGATAACGTATAACCTCAAGCATATTTCTTCAGATACATCCCCATCTGTTTCTGTGTCCAGGTCCCTGACGGCTGCAGGGAAAAGCCTCACAGTGGTGGGAGGGGAAAGGGCAGTAAGAAGGAAGATCCTAGGATGTTTTATCCTTGCTGCTCTTTTTTTTTTTTTTTCAATTGGGTTTGTTTGTTGATTTAAATGAAGGTGCTGGGGCTTGAACCCAGGACCTCATGGATGCTAAGCATGTGCTCTACCACTGAGCTCTGCCCTCCCTCCACCCGCTCCCCAGCTGCTCTTGAGGTTGAAGTTCTGTCTTGTGTAGCCATGTACCCGTCATCTGGCGCTGAGGAGGGGGAGCAAACAGAGACAGTGGGAGGAAGACAAAGGCCATTTTGGGTGGTTTGTAACTAATGAGCAGACGCAAGATCCTGTTAAGAGCAACAGATTTGCCCCTGCCCATTGACTCTCATCCCATCCCTCTGAAGAGCCGTTCCAAGACCCTGTCCTCTGGTATCTGGGCAGTGCCCTACCCAGCAGCCCCCGTGCCCTAGAGAAGCACCCTTGTCAGCCTGTCCGTCTCTGGATTTCTCTCCTGGTGCTGCCTTTAGGGCAAGCCAGAATGCACACCACAGAAAATCCAAAGACATTCAGGACTGGTATGGTGGCTTCATGGTCCTCAGGGATCCAGAATGCTTCTCTCTTTCTGTACCACCATCCTCAGACCATGGCTTCCAGCCTCAGGGCTGCCTTATTGCCCAGGATGCCTGATGGAGCTCCAGCCATCACACCCGCATTCCAGATGGGAGATGGGAGGAAGACAGAAGAGTACATAGGAGTGTATGTCTCAGCTACATCGTCTTTCTTTACGGAGCTTTCCTGGAGGGCTCACATGATGCTTCCTGCTTGCATCCTGTGACCACCTCTTCCTCCAACGGAGATTGGAAAACGTTGCCCTGTGGCTGGGTACGTTGCCCAGAGATGTTTCCTGTCTCTCCCGTGGTCCAGCATACATGAAGTACCTCATATGTGGACATCAGCATATTTGGCCAAGCATTCTCACCACGTATGTAATATCTAACTCTCCTGTCAGACCTTCAGCAGTTTGGAAGCCCTGAGCTTATCCCTTTCCTCCTAGTACCACTTAGAGGTCCCAACCCAGGGTCATCCGTGGTGAGTCCTCAGCCCCGTCTTTGTTGAACTGAATCAAATTCAGCCTCTCCTCCTCCCAACCCCTCTCCCTATGGATCTGCAGTTATAAATGATTTCTTGTCAAGCATTTTTAAAAAATTAACTTCTTCCCAGAGGGCTTTTACATAATTTTCAGTTTAGGATGTGATTATGATAAAGGTGCTAAGAATTATTAATAAAATTGGAAAAATCTAGGTCCTGAAGTTTGGCAGTATTGGTAAACACGTGGTTATACTATCTGATTCCAGATGTTAGACAAGAGAGAAGTGTTTCACCACGAGTCAGTTTAGTAGGATGTCAGGGAGAAATCTTTATGAGAAATGCTCCCTTTGACTCTCTTCTTTGAGTTTGAACTCACAAACACAGGAAGATCAGAGTTTGCTGAGGAGCGTTGTGTCAGTGCTTCATCTTCGTAAAAGGTCAGGGAATCCTGAAAACCTAGTTATATAAATTTATGTTCCACCGCATTAAAAAAAAAACAAAAGCGGATGGGAAAAATCAGAATGATAGGAAGGAAGGGCTTTCCCTTTTGCTCTAGGAGGGAAGGAAACTCTGACTGAACCGGACATCTCAGCTGGAAAGTGTCTTTGGTGAGCCTTTGCCACGTGACCGGCTGATTCACTTTGTCTGCTCCGTCCCGGGAGAGGTGATGTAAGCAGGGACTGAAACTTCTAGGGAGAGGAGGAAGGTCGGTACTGGCCCAACCCTCTGGCACTGGAAACTTACCAGAGCTCCAGCCCAAAGCAGATGGAGGTTTGCAGCTACGTTTTGTAATTCTGTATCAGATGTTAGTCAGAGCATCTGTTGTTTCCTCGCCCTCATTTCCCTGCTCTTCTTCACTTCCCTTTCTCCCTCTTTCCTTTTCCTCTTTTTTTTTTTTTTTTCCACTTGTGCTCCTATGTGCAGCCATTCTGCTCTCCCCAGATCAGCTCAGGTCTTATGTTCAAAACTACATGAACAAGGAGCCGTGGGCTGTCTGCCACATTTCTGGTTTTAAATCTGGCCAATCTGCACTGAGAGGCCGAGTAGAAAGAGCCCGAACTCTGGCGTCTGTGAGACTCAGGTGTCAATTCTAGCTCCACCATTGGTGGCTGGAGACTCAGGGCAGGTTACACCACTTCCCCGAATCTCCCAAATCTCCTCTGTACACTGAGGTTAATTCCTGCTTCAAACGGTCATTGGGAGGATTGAACAAAATAGGAAGAAAGGCCCAGAGAGATAGACACAGACCAGAGTGTGTTGGGCCATGTGAGCCATCCGGTGAGGTGGGATTTTGTCTAAGTGCTCCCGGGAAGCCAGGCAGTGGCAGGATGTGATAGATGCTTTCAGAAAGCCTCTCTGGCTCTGCGGAGGGAGCCGATTGAGGTGGGGGAACACGAGAGTGGAAGCAGACAGCCCAGCTGGAAGACGAGAGCCGTGAAGGGGGGCTGGAGCAGTGCAGGCATTGTGGGGCCAACTGGAGACAGATGGGGCCAGAGGCTGAGACCTTTTGGAGATAAAGACAGTAGAAGTAGCTAAAGTCGTAGATGTGGAAAAGGGAGGGAGAGAGAATGGGCAAGCAGGAATCCTAGGTGTGGGGATGTTGGTGCCAGTCCTGGAGCCTGGCAGAGGCTGTGCACGTGGACCACAGCTGCAAAGCGGTCCCACGAACAGCTGGAGGGAAGATGGGTGCGTGTTGCTGCCCATGTTGGACGCTGATACTGTGGGGCAGGCCCAGGTCCAGGTCTGCTTTTGTGGTGAAGCTTGTGTGCTCCACCATCCACCTGTCTACATGGCAGCTTCTAGAACCAAGTTGGGCCGTGTTGAGCAAGGCCTGGGAAGTGGCACAGTCTCCTGAAAGTGTTAGGGACCCCGGAGAGTCAGCCCAGTACCACCTTAGACGACATTGATCCACTCGGGGCGGCTGTCAGCTGGAACAGAGAGTGGGGACAAAGTGCAAGGTCACCCGGAGCTGGATGCGGGATGGACTTTGGAGTCTGAGCAGCGTTCTCAAATCTGGGCACTGTGGTGGCCTGACCGTTACGGGCGGGTCAGCATTCCATCCCCAGGGATATTCCTGGGTGGGTCTCAGGGTGGAGGTGGGGTCCCCTGGAAATCTGGGTTTTGAAGCGCTGTCAGAGACATTGTCCTGGGGTGGGGAGGTTTCCATGTGACTCCTGCTCAGGTTCTTTTCTTTCTACTTTTTTTTGCTCTCCGTTGAAGGAACTCAGTTTGGTGGCAGTAATTTCCTCTTCCTGTTCATAATTCACACTCTAGGGGCAACAAGGGGCAGGCCGCCTCCCCTCCGAGGAAGGAGAAACCTCCCACATGTTTTCTGAGTCTCTTCCTAAAATAATGACAATAGCGGCAAACAAATACGCAACAAGGATGCCTGCGTGTGTGAAACTGATGGTCACGAGCTGGAGCCCAGATAAACGCCTTTGGCAAGCCTGGAAAGAATATTTCAGAGGGAAAAAGAGCAGAATTTATAGGGTCTAAAAATAGCAGCCCAAGTGCCACTGTGTTTAACTTGCCAGGAACCTGCTGAATCGAGACAGGCGGGGGATTTTATTCCTCTGGCCCTGAGGTCACTTGTCTTGTTTAAGAAGGGGCCGCAAACATTTCCAAATAGGGGCTGATTTGGAAGGGGTGGAAGATGGCTGAGTGAGATGGTGTTCCTCGTTTCCTCCTTCTGCTCTTCCTACCTCCTTCATCCCTCAATCTTCCTCTTAAGACGAGGAAGAAGGGGCTGGTTTTCTCAGCAGAGGAATTGGGGGCCGCCTGGGTGGCAGGGTTTCCGATGGCTTGGTGCTGAGGCTTGTTGATGGCATTTTTGGTGACGGCCGGTCTGAACAGGGGTGGTGGCGGTCTGGTGGTTTGGTCTTTGTGGGTTTCACACAACCCCACTCAGTTGAGGAAATCAACCCTTAGTCAAAGAAAGAATGGTGTGATTTCTCCAAGGCCAAGTGGCCAACTTCTGAACCTTCCATGTCCCATTTCTGGGCAAGGGTGGTGTCTTCGTCCTTCTCCACGACCCACAGAAGAGGGATCTGCCCCACCCCTGGCTGAGGCAATCCTCAGACTTCATCCTTAACAACATTACGGTGGGTCAGCATCCCCAAACTTGTCAACCAGTGGGACTTCACACTCCTTACCCTTCAACATTTATTGAAACCTTGGCTAATGTTAGTGACGTTGATGGTGGAGGCCCCAAAGGCTATGCCGTCCATCTGTTTCTAGGCCAGGCATTGAAAACTGGTGGCCTGGAGGCTGGACCTTGCTCAGTCATGCCTTGCACTCTGTTGACCTGTGCAACTGTCTGTATTTAAAAGTGGGATATTTTGTTTACAGAGCTTGATTTTTGGGTTCTGCTCTTGCGGAGGGCTCTTGGCTTCGACTTCCTCCACGAAGAGTGGTGCCCCCAGCCTGCTGTGTGTAGACCCCCATCCTTCCAAAGGGAGCTCTCCTATGGGGAGCATGGAGAGAATTTGATCATAAGTTGTATGTTGAGCATCTAGAAAACATCCACATCCACATCCACACGTACACGGTGTGTGCACTGAGCATTAGCTCTTTTTGTTGTTTTTACTATAATCGTCACTGTGGCATTCGTGTTTTCTGTGAGGGTTCTGTTGAAGCCATTGTTCACTGTATAACCCAGGGTCTTATGGGGCCCCAGGGGGACGACGTACATCAGGTCTCAGTTCCAGGAAATAATTGTCTTCTTTCTGGGTTACTGGCTCATCTATACCTTATTGATGCCACGAATTTGGTTTCTGTTTTCGCCCTAGCTGCTGGGAAGCTCAGAGGCAACTTTGCAGCTCATTTCTAGCAGGAGGTCATGGCTTTATGGTATGCGTTTGGTCTCACGTGCCATCACTTCTCACTGCTCTGATTTTCTCACTGGCTTATTTTATTGAGGGCATTTTTATAAGCATCCTTAAGTCCTGTTTAGAACGAGGCTAGGTGTAAATTAACAAACAGCAAATTGCTGTTGCTTTACCACGGGGGGCTTCCTTTTAAACCTGTCTGCTCTCCTGTAAATAATCCCTTCAGTGTACTCATCCTCCCTGTTTACAAGAGCCATCTGCCCCTGGCAAGGACCCTCATGGATACATTAGGTGCTCAGTAAGTGCATGGATGAATATCAGAGCTCCTTGTCTTTTGTGCCCTCTGGCCTTTACACTGGTCATTTCTTCTACTTCAAAGCCCCACGGGATCTCAGATCAGGAAGCCCTTCGTCCCTCCCCACTACTTGTCCAACCATCATTGCCTCTCACAAGAACCTGGCAGTGTAAATTCCTCAGAGTCCAGGTAGGTAAGGTTTTACTTTTTTCTCTGAGGTTTTCATTGTGCCCTTTGGAATAATTAGGGATTCTTTCAAGAACAACGTTTTCTCCCTGGGGGATTTATTTCCCAGATGTGATATATGCCCTGTCACGTTCCAAAAAGGGAATGTCGGGAGTGTTTGTGGCTACGAAGACATCTCAGTGTAAGGAAAGTGTATGTGATCCCACCAGGAATGATCACCTTAGTTAATCCAGGGAGAGGTGAGTAACACCACTGTGCCTGACTCAGTAGAGCAATGCGTTTGGTTTTTCTAAGCAGGAAGAAAAAGGGCTCCAAATTTCAATCTCCCAAATGAGTTTAAGAACCATTGGCATATTTCCCACACTTCCCTGGTCAAAATAATGTTTTGTTAAAAATTCAGATTCCCAGTGATTCAGATTCACTGGGCCTGGACCTAGGAATCTGTTTTCAACATGCATCCCCAGGCGAGTCATTTTCATCAAGTGTGGGATACGTGGGGCTCCGGATAATGACTCTCGCACATTTGAGTCTGTTGACTAAGGAGATATGCGATGATGACGGTAATGGTAGTACACGAGACGATGTAACGTTTCAAAAGCCTGGTACCGTTTGCCAAGATTTGACGTATTTTGTCTCATTAAATTGCATTGGCTCCTTTAGGACTTGTTCTTGTCTGGTAGAGCCTGTGCCAGCATTATTTTACCAGAGCTGAATGGAAAGAATGGTACCAGCAGGTTTTTGTAAAATACCCTAATTAATACCAGAAGTAAAGATATAGCAATTGTCATGTTACACACATGAAAGTTACAGGCAAACAGCCTTGAGCCCACCCTTTGAGAACCACTGCATGATGTCATGGTAAGATTCTTTCAACCTCACCCCACGCCTGGATTGTGCAATAGGCGTTTTTAGGAAGCTCTGCGGAGGATTTCCTTACAGACAGACATCTCTAGGCAACTGCCTGCTCTCTGGAGAGGAGCACAGATGTTCCCTCCTAAAAAGGACATGCTGGGCTGTTTCTTTCTTGCCGGTGAGGAAGCTTTGCTTTTGGAACGCTATTTCCAGTTTCTGTAGGAGTTCTGCAGGAAGCCATGCCTAGAAAACCTAGAATTACTCTGACACCAGATGACTTTGCAGCCTCCGATATCAAATGCATTGTAATTTTGCTCTGAGATTTGTGGGGGGGAGGGTGATTCAAAATTAATTAACACATTTGGGAAACCATTCTGTTACTCATTTTAACCAGAGATCCTGTGCTGCCCGTTAACTTACATCTCTAAGGAAGTTATGGCTTCTGTGACCTACTGAGGAACAAAATGTCTGGGCTGGCCAAGCTGAATTCTCTGAGGTGGTTGACTGTTCCATTTTTCTGTTGCTTCCACACGTGTGGTTGGTAACATTTCGTTCCCCACTTCTTTGCCGTCTCCATCCACACCCTTTCTTCTGCCTTTTGCGATATCCAGGACAGTGCAGAATGAAGAATACAAGTCCCAGGGCTTTGGAGGGCAGGGAAGCTGTGGTTCCCGTGTGTTTAGTGTTGGCACGTTTCCCTCAGCCGTGGTGAAGCCTTGGATTAAAGCTGATTGATCTGCATGAAGCATCTATTGCATTATCTATCTGGGAAACTAGTGTGATTTCTGTTTTCTCATTCTCCATTAAAATAGCAGATTGAGATTTGAGTTTCAATTAATTGGACCACCCATTGTGGTATTAAAAACGATGTCCATGTCCAAGGGCAGAGATTAAGCCATGGGGAGTATTGAGACCCCTGGGCCATGAACCCCAAAACATCCATCTTCCAGAGCTGAGCTTGTGACTGTTTGCACGTGACCTTAAGCACATGCTTTAGGAGAATACATTTAAGCCCAAGTCCTAGTAGCTACAGTGATGAATTCCAAGCTTTTTGTTATTGTTTTTCTTCCTGAAGACAAAAGGAGTTTTATGCCCTGGTATTTGAGGTTCAGTTCAAGGGCAGTGTTGGGTGAATCATTGTTGGATGGGGAGTTTTGTGAGTGCCGAGTAGTTTGTCATATCCTTTAAAGACTCCAACCAAGAATCAAGTCCCCTGTCCACTGTCCATCCATCTGTCCATCCATCTACCTGTCCGGTCATGGCCACATTTACTAATTCCTGCAAGGTGCCTGGCACCGTGTTTATGTGTTAGGGTTGCAGTGATAAAGCACAGTAATAACTATCGTTTATTGAGAACGTGGCTATTGTCAGGCAGTTTCCAATGTTCAAAGCATCTTTGTAAGGTAAGAGTTATACCCTCCGTGAGAGAAGAGAAGCTAATGCCTTTACGCCAGTCACTTGGGCAGTCAGGGTAGAGCAGGCCTGAGGCATCCTCGTGACATCAGGACCTGAGTGGCATTTCCCTTTTTTTTTTTTTTTTACATTGAACAGATCTTCTTTCTGCCTCGGCCCAAACCGACACTGGGGTCGGAGTGTAGAGAGCGTTCTGTGGCTGGGTCAGAGCTGGAACAGTCCCTCACACGTCTTCTCTTCTTGGGGTGTCTTCCTGCTGTCAGTGAAACAGGGAGAGGGATGTTCCCAGACAGAAGCCCCGTGAGGCTCATCGACTCTCTTTTCTCTGCTTTCCTTTATGATGTCTTAGAAACCTGGGGCTCTGTCCAGACTCACCCTCTTGTTTGAGGTTGTGGGAGTACAGAAGCACAAATCAAAGTCCACTTGGTGAATGTCTAAATATGGAAAAGTTACCAAGCAAGATAGCTGTTAAGGAAACTCTGTTGCGCCCTCCTACGCCTTCCTGACAACCTGGAAGACCAGGGTGCGGTACGGATTGCTCAGGCGCTTTGGAGTTCAGCACAGACCTTGACTGCTTAGGGAGAGCTGGCTCCCAGCCCATCGGCCCACTTCTTTTTCTGTCTGGCTCCACCCCACGTCGTAATGGGCCTCCCGTTTGGGACCCCTCAGTCATCAGACAGTCATGCGTGTGTATGGATGCACATCCAAGCTTCCCACCCACTCCACTCACAAGGCCGCCTTTGGGCCCAGAGGTCCACTCACTAGGGGTGCAGTTTGCAACTGAGGGCATAGACCCTGGAGAAGAGCCCACGTAGACCCTGAAAGTAGACCCAAGACTGTTTGGATGAGAAGTCCTGGGCCCCCGGACCCCCAGAGCATGTCTGAGAGGGGATGGTGTGGGCTCTTCCCTTGGCCTCACAGCCCCGTTTGTCTTTGGGGCCGAAGTATGGCTAGAGGAGGGTTCTCTTAAATGTAGGGCTCAAGGCAAGGGTTGTTCTTTGCCCAGCTGATACCAGGGGATATCAGTTCTGCAAAGACAGAGGATGGGAGGGACTGCAGAGGTCACAGGACCCACTCCTGTCATTGTATACAAGATGCGCCCAGCTGGTAATCTTAGAGCTGGGGCTGGAGCCCTGGCTTCCAAGGTCCCCAGCCGGTGCTCTGTTCTCATCTTGCAAAGTGAGGCTGCTCCTTTGTACTTCGGGAGGCTGAGATTTTCCAGGCATTGTCCCAGGGCGTTGCGGGGTGTGAGGACCTGTGGCCAGGCCTGCGGGAGTGACTAGCTTATGTGGGCTCTGCTGCAGAGATGTGCTCGCAGAACGGTTTACACAAGGCTGTGAGCTTCAGAAATAGTCTTCTGGGGTGCTTATCTCAGCAGTGGCACTTACCAGCTGTGTGGTTTCTCTGAAACTCCTGGAGCCTTAGTTTCCTTATCTGGGGAATGAAATCTGGTGGTAGAGCAGTGTGGGTGGAAAATGAAAAGCTTGCAGAAATCTTCTCAAAAACGTAATTTTGCCCAAGTTAGCACTCATGAATTGCAGCTGTTGTATGGCGGCCATTACTGTAACTGGTCTCTAGGCAACCTGGGTTCCATTGAGACCAGGCAGCCATTCATTCATTCATTTACTGACCAAGAGATATCTAAGAGCCCCTACCATGTGCCACGCACTGTTCTGGAAGCTTAAGATATACCAGTGAACAAGAGAAGCAAAGTTCTGTGTCTTAATGGAGCTGACATCCTACCAGGCAGAAGCAGAGACAAATCCTAAGCATAAGAAATATGGAAATTGCATGGAAACTGATCAATGCTATGGGAAAAAAATTGGATAGGAGAGAAGGCGTGCCCAGATGGGCTGTCAGTTTAAGTAAGATGGTCAGGGACGGGCTCACAAAAGGATATTTGGGCAAAGACTCGAAGGAGATGAGGGAGGGAGCCATGTGAAGAGATGCAGGAGAAGAGCATTCCAAGTAGAAGGAACAGTCAGTGCAAAGGCCCTGAGGCAGAAGTGACTGTGTCTCCAGGGACAGCCAGGAGAGCTGTGTGTGTGCGTGCGCGTGCGCGCGCATGTAGAATGTGGATGAGGTTAGAGTAGTGAATGATGGGGCAGATCACATAAGGCCTTATAGACCATTGAAAGGTCTAGGCTTTTACTCTCAGTGAGATGGAGCAGCTTCAGGGTATTGGGGGGAAGTGACATGACCCTCAGCGCCTTCTCCTTAGGGCTTGGCCCCTGGCTTGGGCCCTCTGGCCACCTCTGTATTGTCAGTCTGGGCCCCCAGACCCCCCCCCACCTCCTTCCCTAGGCTCACTGCCTACATCCATGTCCCAGCCACCATGCCCTGGGTCCCCTTAACTCAGGTCCCAGGTGCCTGCCTCCAGCCAGTGATCCGATGCATTGTATTCTGAAGCCCCCTTTTTGAAAGGAGGGACGTTGCTGGTGGGAATTAGGCATGGGGCAGTTGCAGGTGCCCTTTTCAGTTCTGAGGGGGCAGGTTGCAGCCACCCTCTTGTGAACCTCAGTTCAGCTGAGCTCTCCCTGCTCCCCATGCAGCCCGGGCCTGTGCCCAGGCACCTGGTCTCCTGGTGGCTTTGTCCTGGTGAGTTGGGCCAGAGGACAGGAAGACGGGGTGGAGGGCAGGGTGGAGGACAGTGGGTGAGGTGGGGTTGGAGCGAACAGGAAGTGGGGCTGGGTTTTTGTTCTCTGACTAGTTCCCAGTCCTGGCTCCCCGTGGGGTTTCAGGACTCAGTCTGGAGATGCATTGTTCCTGTGGATATAAGTCCAAACATTCAGCCACAGCCACACCATTTCTGGTTCTGCTTTTAACTGGCGAGGACATTAGTCGGTGGACACATCTGCCCTGCCCTTGACATCGGTGGCCATCCTTGCCTGGGCCCGAGGGCTCTCGTGGGTCCCGAGCAGTGCAGCCCCGCGGGTGGGCCCTGGGTTGGGCAGGAGGGGAGGAGCAGGGTTTGCTTCACCCAGTGCTCCCAGGGGTGGAGGTGAGGGGTGGCCCCGGGTCAGAGATTCCCGTTGAGTCCAAGCCTCCCACCCCTGCTCCGGGTAAATGCGGAGGAGCCCTGTAGCTCTGTTTCTGGAATAATCTGCCTGTGGAAACACCTGTTCCCTTTGTGCAGCCCGCAGTTATACGAGTGGCTCAGATGGAGGAGTCCTCACCCTGCTGCCCCTCGTCATCCTCCCTGTTCGGTTCTGCCCCACCCTTCCCTGCAGAGGGGAGGCCCTGCCCATGGGAGTCTGGCTTCCAGTGGATAGTACACTGACCCTCCTGCCCCTGACCTTCAGGGGCCTGGGTTTTGGGGGTTAAACGAAGGCCCTGGGCTCTTCTGAGGGTTATCAGGGAGGGATCCATTCCCGCCGCCCCCCACCTCCCTGTCATCATGTCTGCGTGAAAACGAAAGCTATTGTTGATTTAAAAGGGCCCTTTGCCTAATGCCCCTGGAATTTATTTGCTGGAGCATTTTCCATGTTCAGATTCAGTTCAGACCTTGGCTGCAGTCAAGCGGTTATGTAACCTGGGATGGAAGGAATCCCATTGGCATCTGGGGACTCCCCCAGTGCACCCCGCCCTTAGCTGTTCCTGGGAGGGGGTGAGAGCCTATGTGACCACTGGAGGTGGGAGCTGGGGAGGGGAAAGGGTTGATGAGGGAAGAGCCAGCAGCTGTTAGAATGGAGTCAGGAGCAGGATTTCTTTGGGAGCTGAATTCTTAGCTCTTCTCTGGGGCTGCTTCCCCTTCCTCGACTGTAGAACCCCCCCACCATGTACAAAGCCCAGACTCCTTCAATCAGCCTGTCTCTGGACCTTAACAAGAAGCCTGAGAGCATCCTTACCTGAGCCTGGGTGGGAGTTGGAACCTATTTCTGGCATGTTCCTTCCTGGCAAGCCCGTGGAATCTGTCTCCACACTTCTGTTCATCCCCAGCAGTGGTGGCCTGGGGGGCCTGCTCTGACTGAGGGCCACACATTCACCTCTAATTTCCAGCCCAGCATCCCTTGATTTCTACTCTGAAACCTGGCCTGGGTCTACAGGGAGTTACTTTGACAGGGGATAGGGCAGAGCTATTGTCCTGGGTTATGAGGGGCTGGACGTTTAACCTGCTCCTGGATTTTAAAAGGAAAGAGAGACCTAGCAGTGGGTTTTGGAACCCTGAACTTAGTTGTCTTAGTCATGAAGAGGCCCCGTCAGGGTGGACGGGTGTGGGCCGAGGAGGGGATCCAGGCCTTGCCTTCCAACCTCTCTGTCCTCCCTCTGTGACCTGAGATGTCCCCCTTCTCACCATTTCTCTGCTTAAATATGCTTATTAGCCCCCATTAAGAAAAAATTAACCATATACATGCCTGTAGTGGTTAACACAGTGCCAATCACTAAAAGCCTTCCCTTATCAGTGACTTAACCCACTAGAAGTTTGTTTGTTGCTCATGTCTCAAGTCAAATAAGTCTCTTCTTCTGTGGATGTAGCTTCCTTCACATGGTGATCCTGGGCCCAGGTTCCTCCCATTGCTGGCTCTTCCATCCCTTAGGGACTCAGAGTCTTCTGCTTCCAGGGGGCAGGAGGAGAAAGAGCCAGGGGAGAAGGTCCAGTCACTTCCTAAACACTGCAGCCCAGAGGTGCCCCACATCCCTGCCGCTCACCTTCCGCTGGTGAGTTAGTCACATGGCTACAGCCGGTGGTCCTGGGTTGGGAGGTACCACGGTGATAACTGCACGTGATATCAGTGGGAGCAGACGGAGAGGAGGGGTGGGGAGGAGGGAGGAGGTGACATCAGCCGGATGTGGTGAGTACGTGTCTGTGCGGCTTGGATGGGGAGTCAGCGGTCCAAGGTCCCCCTAGGTTTCTGGTTTGGAGAACAGGGCAGATGGTGGTGCCTCCTGAGGAGATGAAGCCTGCGGGAGGAGAGGCGGGTGTTGAAAAGGAAGGCTTCTGCCAGGAACACGCCCAGCACGGGGTGGATGCTGTATTGATGGTTGGTGAATGCAGGAATGAGTAGCAGCAGCAGTGACCGAAGTTGAGTTCCTTCTGTCCATCCTATTGAGACACAGCTGAGAAAAAATGTTTGGTAGCAATACTTACGGCCTGGAACCACAGCACCTGGGATCAGCCCAATCCCTTTGCAAGTACAAAGCTAATACTGAGAATAATCCAGGAGAAATAAAGCATCATCAGTGACCCAGGAGAGGACGCCTCCCCAGGCATGGAGCCCTATTCATGGAGTCTAGTTGTTGTCTCGGTGAGCCTGGAGAAGGGGGGACCAGTGAAGGCAACCACCTGACTCGGAGGAGGAGTGCCTGCCTTCCTTGGGCCAGCACAACCTCTTCTGCTCTCCGTGGCCCCCAGTGCATTGCTCCAGGCGTGTGATGCTGAAAGGAAGGGGAGCTGGCATTACAAGGGCATCTGACCGGAGGCAGGCAGGCTGTCCCTCCTCCCCTCATCAGAAAGAAAGGGCCAAGTCCTGGGCTGCAGACATGGGCCATTTTGCCACTGGGCCAATCCAGGCTGGGTCACACGTATGACCAAGGCTGCTGGCAAGCCAGGGCCGTCTGAGCTCTGAGTCAGCAGTGGCTCCCTGGAGCCAGGGACTTGGGGAGGCTTTGCAGGTGAGGGTTGAGATGGGGGCTTGGCTCCATTCCTGTCCACAAGGTCAGACTTGGCAGCCTGCTGTTACGCCTTTTCTCCAGGAGAAGGTTCACACCCCTGCCTGTGGGGGAACCTGGCAGAAGGAGGTGGCAGTTTGTGGCCTGAGCTCCTAGCTGACGTCCCCCGTTGCTTTCCATGATCTCTCTTGCCCCTCCTCCTTCTGTTGGAGTCTCAGGAGGACAGTCACCAGTGAGGGCCACTTAGCACGTTTTAGAACAGGGTGACCACTCTTAACGAAGGTTGTTCTGTTCTGTTTTTCTTAACTTCAAAGTAAAGCATGAAGTGGAGTATCTGAGGCTGCATAACAGAGGTCAGGGGCACAGATTTGGGAGCCAGACAGCCCAGGATTGGATCTAAATTCTACTGCTTACTCCCTCCAACAAGCCGCTGCACTGTCTGGGCTTCAGTTCCCTGCGTGTGACATGACAATCACGATCAGGATGGAGACTAACTGAGTTTATATTTATAGAGCGCTTAGAACACTGCCTGGCACGTAACAGGTGCTGTAAAGTGTGTGTTAATTTTTTTTAATTAAATATAGTTGCGGAACGGGTGTAGACCAGAGGGTGGTGATTCCTAGTTTCCCCCAGTCCTTCTCTGAGATCTACCTCCTACCTTTTTTAACTCCTCGGCAGCTGGGGAGTAAGGACAGTCCTCCCTAGTATCGTTTCTAGATTCTGTACAAAGTAGCACAGCTGCTGGAGAAATGGGTGGGGATCAAAAACAGCTCGCAGGTGTCCCACTGGGTGGTTTGCATAAATTGCCTTTAGTCCTAAAACGAAACAGGATACAACAAAGCACTAAATCCTGAGGGTTGGGGATTTTATACCCATTTTACAGATGAGGAAACTGAGCCTGAGAGTGAGTCTGGTAAGTTGATCTGGGGTTCAGGATTCAAACCCTAGTTTGCCTGAGGCCCTGATCTTTCTTCAGTTCCAGGCTTCTCCTCTCCCTGCCAGGGTTGTTGCTTCACTTGTCATTTGATTGTGTGTTAGCCTTCTCCTTGAACTCAAATGATGGCTCACGGTGTTTGTTGAATACCTGCTGATGTTAATTACTATAGGAAGGCAGCTGTAGTCTTATAGCTGCAGACCAGGCAGTGACTGAGATACAGGAGGTGTGAACCAGTTGAAGAATGACCTGAAACACAAGGATTCTTGTTCCTTCTTGGCGGCGTGGCTGGGAGTCCACAGGGGAGACCATACTGGGGCCTACAGGCTTTGGGGAAAGTTCTCCAGTAGGAGGTGAGCTGCGAGCTGTGCCCTGGAGAAGGCTAGCAAGGTTTTAGGAAGGGGAGGCCCTTTGGAACACACAGAGAGGGGGTGAGGAACAGGTGGGCCCAAGGTCTGTATAGTCAAGGGGAGAAAGCTCGCTGGGATAAGATTGCAGAGTTAGACTTAGATCTGCTTAATGTCCTACAGGCCAATGAAATGGAAACTTTTGGGTGTATCTTTCTATGAGACAGACCATTCCTGGATTATCAGTGTTCCACAAATCAGCATCTGACTTTCAATAATTTGGACCCTGCTCAGGAGGAAATAGTAAATCAAAGTTAGCTTCTAGAAAGTCACATGACCCTTAGGCAGTCTTGCCAGTGTTCTACTATGGCATTGAAAGGGCTCCAATAATATCTTTGTTTTTATTTTTTGTTTTTTTTTTCAAATTGTAAGATTTTTGGCATCAGAAAGAGCAGCAGTAGTACCGTGGTTGAGAGAAAGCCAGGCTGGACGAGGAAGGTAATCAGGTTGTCTGGGAGGCTGGTCGGCGCTGGGAGCTCCAGGGACCTGCGTTTTGGGTGATGGAGGGGCAGCAGACCCCAGAGGACCCCAGGCTGTGCAAAGGGACAGACCTGTCTGCCCCGGAGGAGGTCAGCAGCCCTCCTTGGCCACTGCCACCACCAGGCCAGACAGAAGGACCAGGCTTGGGGGAAGAAGAAAGCCTAGAAAAAGCCATAGCGCCAAGGAGGGCCGATGTCAGGGAATTTTGGTGGCACGTGATCAAATAGGAGCCCGAAAACTGCAGAGAAAAAACAGCCAAAATTGAAAAGCAAACGGACTCTGAGTTGAGAAACTTGTTCTCCTTGTCCCGAGAGCACAATGCAGAGGATGGCAGAAAAGCATAAACACTGCAAGACAAATCCAGCTACTCAATCTCCTTATTTTAGTAATCGGAGGTGGCACTGGGAATGCTGGTTGGAGCGTAGTTTGACTCTCATCCCCTTGGCCCCACTTGGCTTTTTCCCTCCGTGTTTGAACAGCTTGTTAAGTCTGCGTCTCCATTCCATTCCTTTCCTGGCCTGGTGTTTGGGTTGTTGGCGTGATGGCCATGTGTGCATGGAGAAAGCTATGGACTGGCTTCCTGCCACCTGGTTTTTGAGAGCGTTCCCTTGGTCCCTGTGTGTGGCACTGGGAGACAGTCCTTCAGCCAGGACTCTTGGCCTGCGGGATGCAGTCTGTGCCCGGGCCCCCAATGTGGTCTGCAGCTCCGTCCACTTGTTGAACCTGGCAGGAAGGTTGGACGGCTGCTTCCTGGTTGCGGCTGGTTTCTTTCTTCCATTCCTTCATTGATTAACTTGGTCCGTCACCCAGCACTTACTGAGCCCCCGCCATAGGCCAGCTTCGTGCAAGACGGAAAGACCTGGAAGGGAGGGAAGGGAATTCTAAGCTGAAGAATAGCAAGTGCAGAGGCACAGAGGTGAGCTCGTACACAGGCTGTGTGAGGGAAGAGGGGGGAGCCTGTGGACAGGGGGATGGAAGTCTCTGCACTCTCAGGTATGGTGCCAGAGAGTTCTGATCTTATTTTGCTAGTCGTGGGAACCATGGAAGATTCTGTAGGGAGGAAGTGATTTATTTCACTCAACAAACATTTCTTGGGCACCAATCATGTACGAGATATTCTTTTAGGTGCTGGGGATACAGCAGTGATTAATCACAATCTGGTGGAAGAGTCAGACAAGATGGGCAGAGAATGAGCTCAGAGAGCCTGGCTGGCCAGAGGAGCACCAGCCCTGGAATGGGCTTCTACTGCATGGGGCTCTGCCCCCATCCACAAGCAGGGAGCCTGCTCTCAGGCCCCGAGTGTGTGAGCCCCCTCTGCCCACAATGCTTTATTTTTCATGGTCATAGTAGGGGGGCTAATGAAGAAGCAACTGAAGGGCAGGAAGCCCAGAAATTTCTGAGGGTCCTTCACACCAGGAATCCCTCCAGCAGAACCGAGGGCTGGGGCACCTTTTGGTGGGTATGTTTTAATGGAGTCCTTGGGTTTGTGGGGAAGGCTGTACCAGTGACCGCTTAAGCCCAGTGGGTGGTGCCTTTCCTTTGTTATTTCTTATGCAGACATCTGGGAAGACTTTGTAAAGAATTATAACAAAGAAATGAAATGAAAGCAATTATGGTGAGCAGGCAGAGTTGAGTTTAGACTGATAGGCCAGCAGGAATGGCTCTGCTGAGAACCTTATTCTTGCAGGATGGATTCAGTTCTTTCTCTGAGCAGCGGAAGTGTGTGTGAGCATGGCATAGTGCATTGGTTAGTATTTGCTGAGTAACAAAACTCCCCCAAATTTAATAGCCTAAAACAACAGCCTTTTATGACCATCCATGAATCTCTGGGTCAGCTGGGCCATTCTGCTGATCTGGGCCAGGCTTGGCTGATCTTGACTAGGCTCACTCATGTGTTAGAGTTTGGCTTACAGGCTGGCTGGGGGCTGGCTCACTCAAATGTCATGTACTTGGCTGGGATAACAAGGGTGACTGGGCTACAGTCTCTCATCCTTCAACAGGGTAGCCTAGGCTTTTTACTCTTCCGGGAAGGGTTCTAAGAGCGAGAGTGGAAGTGAGAAAGGCCTTTCAAGAAGTTGAACAATGTCATTTCTGATGCATTCTGTGCATGTAATTTCTGATGCATTCTATTGGCCACAGTAAATTCAAAGGATGGGAAAATAGACTCTTAACTCTTGATGACAGGAGCCACCATGCCATATTTTCAGGACACACCCATGGGAAGGGGTAGAAAACTATGTCTTTATGCTGTAGGCAGAGCATGTGGGCTCTGGAGTCACATGGGACTGTCAATCCAGGATTCTCCGCTTTCCCCCTGCAACCCTCATCCATGGGATGGAAACACAAATAATATCTATCTCAAAAGATCTTTTTGAGGATTAGCTGACACATGTATGCCTAATATATAGTAAATGCTCAGTAAAAAGAGACTCTATGAAATGAGGCTTTCAGATAAATAAGAGAGAAGAGCATTTTGTTTGTTCTCTTTACTTGGCCTTCCTCAAACATCTTAACATCCTAACTTTATAAATATAGTAATTCTGATCATTTATTCAGTCATTAAAATTAAGCACTTGTTATATACTAGACTCTGCTGGGAACCAGAGAGACAAGAGGATACGGCGTTAAGGCCCCTGCATTAAAGGACTGCACTTCCATTAATTGCCCGGAGAGTGATGAGTACTGCCATTGCGTCTGAAGTTATAGATTCTCGAGCTGGATGCTCAGGGCCGTTCACAGTATGGTCTCAGTTTATGCTGCCTTCCTGTGCTTGCTCAGGTCAAAGTGGATTCTTTCCTGTGTCCCAAGCATTCTCTGCGCCTTTGCATTCTTCCAGACAGACCCAGAGCAGGAATGGACTCGGCGCTGTGCGGTCAGTGGAGGGAGCAGCCAGGCTGGCTGGACATAGGGACCCTGAGCCAGTACACAGTTGGGATCTGTGGGGTTGAGAGTCCACAGACAGGACTGAGGCCTTCAATGACACTCCCCTAACCTTTAGGACTCTCTGTGATCCGCCACTCCTCGGAGCCTGCCTTAGGATAGTCTGTGGGCCAGTCTGACCCCCTTGAGGAGCTCCATGGACAGAAACACTCCTCCTTTTCTGCCTACGGCTTCCTCCCACTGACCGTGCACCCTTCCTAGGAGTTCCACGGGCAGTGACAGAAACTCCCTACCCCTAGTGCATCACCCAGATGCATACTCCCGTGCTGCTGGGGAATATCAGTAGGAAAAGGAGGCTGTGTAGCCCGCCCCATCCTCTTTTCCCTTAACCTGCAATTATTGGATGAAAAGAGTAGGATGTATAGCACAACACAAACGCTAATTCAATGAATGGCATAAAAAAGTTGAAGTTGTCCGTGGACGCTAGTCACAGGACTGTGGAAAGGTGACCTCGAGTGTGACCTCCCCCTGGACCCAAGGTGGGGCCCAGGGATCCTTCTCTTCCCCATCACTAGCCCTTGTAAGACCCACCAGTAACTTTGTGAGATTCCAGACTTCCTGCACACCTCCCAGCCTTACTGGAGGGCAAAGGGGAATCGTGGTTCCTCTCTTTCTGGCTTGGCTTCACCTTCCTTTGAAGGCTTCCTTTTCTCCTCTGTGGCATTTTTGTTGAGTAGAATGGCTCTTAATCAGACCTTAACTGGTCCAGGGCGGTTGGAGTCGGGGGAGGATGGGGAAGGGAAGGTGCAATGTGAACGGAAGCGGAAGAGCTCCCTGGACAAGAAAGCTCCCTCAGCCTGCAAGGACACAGAGGCCAAGAAGAATGCAGACAATGAGTGGTGGGAGAGCAGAGGGTCCTATGTCACCCACTTAGGTGCTGCTCTCACAATGCAGTAAGGGAAAGTGGAGATGAGATGTCAGCGTCAGAATTCACTTTTTTAAACACTTCATTGACATGAGTTGACTGTTGGTATTTCCCCAGAAGCAGCATATTCCTGAGGTAGCTTCATATGATCTGCAGAAGCTATTGACATTAAGGAATTCTTCTAAGGATTCCAGATAGAATATTGATAATTTCCAGACATCATGGATTCTGCTAACCGTCAGCATCAGCAATATTAGGGTTTATCTCTGATATTAACCAGGCTTGAACTCCATCAACACGGGCTTTAACAAAAGTCTCATATATCAGAACTCCGTTTAATCAGAATCCTAAAGTCAAAATTGATGGCTCTCTTTTTCTAAAAGTGGAAAAATAGCCCTAATGGATTGTTCTAAAACCAAACATACATTTGTCCTTTTATCCCATTAATATATTTAATCAACATTAATTATGAACCTATACTGTTTCAGGAACAGGAGATACAAAACTGAGTAATACAGCGAGGTCCTTGAACATTGTATTGCAGTAACAGAGGCACATATACTATAGAGTTAAATTCAGGCAGCAAATTCTAGGGACTAAAATAAATTTCCTTTATTTAATGAAGTGTTGTATTTTATTTTGTTGGGATGGGGAAGGACAGTGAGGGAGCCCAGTGCTGGATGAAAGAATCAAGTATGTGTCAGATACAAAGTGTGTCGGAGTCACGTCCCAACTGGGTTTCCTTAGGTCTCCTGCAGGCTACCTATTCAGCCAGGAAACAGGCAAAGATGGGCAAATATTTCCATCAGAAAGGAAACTGACTCAGTTTTCAGAAATTTTCAGGGTTCTTCCCCGGCCCTCCTGTCCCAGATCACACCCCTTTTCAGCCCATCAGCAGAGACATATGGATAAGCTGTATTTATTTTCTGAGACATCTGGAGTCACAAAAGTATCTGAGATTTAAATGGAGAAGGACTACGGAGAAACTGACAGGGAGGCTAACTAAACAGTGAGGAGTTGAAGTTCCCGCTAATCAGGCACTCTTTCCTAGTTTTTCACCTCATAACACTTTGTGTGAAACCCTTAAAGAGACAGAACATTCCAGCTGTCAGGTGAATTCTAGAAGCAGATCCATTGGAAGTGAAGCCTTACCTTTTGGCGTGTTTTAAAAGCAGTTCATGGAAATCTGTCGAATTTCCCTATCATGTATGCCTGGAGGGTAATCAGATCCCTTGTGAAAATCAGAAACACGGGCTGAACGTTGAGGAAAACCTTGCTTACAGAAGCAAATGTTTAGCCAGAGGGTTCCCACACTGAGGGCTTTGTGTGGCTTTCGGGAACCATGTGGAAATCACGTGTGGCTCTAATTCTGCTCAGCCTTTAATGATGATTCACTTTTCCTCAATGTCCCCTCTCTTTTCTTCACCCCCTGTGGAACGGAAACCTGAGAGATGTAGTTTTTGGCTGGCGTCCTTGGTGGAACTCAGTCATCCTCACCCCACCCCTTTAAAACCCTGAAAGGAGTTTGTTTCAGAAGGTTGAGGGAAATCACGCAGAGGGTCTTGGACGTTCAGAAAGGTCTCCTCCCATCCGTGAAAGTGCTAAGGCCCTCGGGCAAGGCCTGAGAAAGGCCTTCAGTCATCTACCTGGCTCATTCATTTCTGCCTATTTACTGAGCCTCTCTATGGGCTGGGGATTGAGCGGCCGATGAAATAGATGCGGTTACCCTCTGCCAGGCTCACCCTCTAATGCTAGCAAGCAAACACATAATAATTAACTAAGTAGAAATCGACTGTGGCAGAGGCCGTGACAGACACGCCCGGGGTGCAGTGTTTGGGAAGGGGTCAGTCACGCTGGGTGTTAGGGGAAGAGCAGTGGAGGCAGAGGGCCTAGCAGATGTGGTGGCCATAGCGCAGGGTGGCGGCAGGGAGGCTGGCGTGGCTGGCATGGCTGGAGTGTGGTGGGCGAGGGGGGCGCAGGAGGAGGTGATAGTGGAAAAGCCTGCAGAACCAGTTCCTAGGGGGCCTGGGGAGGGGGGGTGTCCCTGCTCAGGGAGTGGATTTAATTAGGTGAGCAGCAGGGAGGAGTGGAAGGGCTTTCTGCAGGGGGTATGTGGTTTTCCTTTTCAGGAAGATGAGCCTGGCTCTTCTTCTCCTGGTCAGGAGAGGGAGCAGGGAGCCAAGGTGAGGTGTCTGTAGCAGGAGGGCCCTGTGCTTCCCAGCAGACGCTAGTGAATCCTAATTCAGCCCCTGCCACTTCATTACTGGGCAACTTTGGGCAGGACTCCTAACCTCTCTGGCATTCCGCTGTTCACCCCTAATAAAACAGGGGCAAGTATTTGCTCATGTGGTTTCTGGAAGGCGTAAGTATTCACAGAGTCCTCTATAAACCTGGACCAGATGCTCATCTGAGCCCTAATATGATTCATATTGAAAGGAGGGGGCTTCCTGCCGTGTTGGAAAAATCACTCAGCAACCCCTACATGGGCAACGTTTTATTACAGCTTGAGGCTAAAAAGATGCTTTTGTTTCATTACTGCCGTCCACGTATCTCTAAGGGAGGGCGGCTAGTTAAAAATCCCATGGTGCGGTCATTCCTGTGTAGTCATTGGCTGGGGTAATAACTTGAAATGACTGGGCCCTTTTTTTCCCCTTTTTATTTAGCTTTATGTCTCTGGTCACCACTTGTGGGTGACACACGAGTGTGATAAAGTGTGTAGGTGTGGCGTGCGGCTGTGAATGCGAGGAGTGCCTGACAGCGGACGGTTCAGCCTCCCGCAGTCGCTCTCTGCAGACAGCCGACCTCAGCCTTGAGTGCCCAGTTAGTGCTGCTAGTCCGTCTCGGTCCCCTAGCCCAGTGGGCTGCTTGCTGTGTTCTCATCCCTCAAGTTCCTCAGTGTTCTTAGGGCAAGGTCACAGAACACTGATTTTGGCTTGAACAAAGCTGGCCTATCTTTCATCACGCGTTGGAGCCATTTGGAATCCTTATGTTACAAGGAAGTATCCTGTTTCAAGGGCAATGTTCTGTTAGTGCTCCGAGCAGATGCTGAGATCTGCTGCTCTGTCATCCCAGAGGGTCTCCGGGTTCCCAGAGAGACCAATTTAAAAATGTTTGTTGGAAGGGCGCTGCAGTGGTGGGAATGCTCTCCATGTGCCCTGTTCAGTGCAGCAGCTGCTAGTACCACGTGGCTCCTGAGCCCTGGAAACGTGGCTGGTAGGACGGAAGAACTGAATTTTAAATTGCATTGCCTCTCAATGAGTTTAAGTTTAAGCAGGCACTTGCGGCTAACAGCTACTGTATTGGACAGTGCAGTTCCAGAGGGCTGTTTCTTCTCATGGGAAACCTCTCCTCTGAGCCCCAAGGGTTATGTGAATCTGTGAGCTCGCAGAGTCTCCCTGTCGCCCTCCAAGAGCCTCAGCAGGATTTGGGTCTCCTGTGTTTGGGAGATGCTATAACACATGCTTGTTTTCAGAAGCCTTTTTTGTTTACGGGTAATTGCTTGGCCATCTTGGTGTTTCACCACTCTCCGTGTGGTGAGATTAATAAAGTGATGCTGAGAAGGCTGTCTGCAGAGAGGCACGTACCCTTCACCATCCCCCGCACTTTGTGCTGCTCCGAGCTCCAGTCCCTCTTGTCCTCTCCCTGGGACACAGCGAGTTCTGAGCGGAGCATTTGTCATTTCCAGCTCTTGGTGTTTAATCCTGTCTCCACTGGCCTAGACACTTGAAAGTCAGTGGTTTCTTGGCACCGGCCCGCTTCTTGATCTGAGTGAGAAATTTCTGGGGGACGGTGATCACAGTGCAGGTGCCCTCGCCACAGCAAAGCCACGTGAACTCTCAGTGTGTGCCCACTTCCTTAAGTACACGAGTGTTTTCAGGAGGCCTTTGCTGAGTGGCTAGTGGGTAGCTGGTCGAGCCAGCAGTGCTCCCCAGAACCGCGGGAACTCCTGGTCTCGAGGTCAGAAGTCTGGCAGCTCATTTGCCTGTAGGCAGAGAAACTGAAGGTTACACTGGAGCAGATAGGGAGGCATTGTAAAGACAAAAACTTGGGAGCATTGTTCCTTGCAGCCTATAGGTGAGGAGAGGAAGATGGACAGTTTGCCCAAGCTTGATGGTAGAATGGATGTTGGCTGTGAATGGCGTCTCATTTTCTCCCGTTCTGGAATTTGGTGTCTGGGCAAGTCCTGGCCTTCAAATGAAAAGTACCAGCATTTAGGGGAGTGATCCATATTCTACACAGCAAAAGACACTTGAAAGATGACAGATGAATGTTCGATGCAGGGCAGCTTAGTTTGTTGCATGCCCTAGATTTAGTATTTAACTTCTCTAGGGAAGAAAGGGGTTAAAATGTCTGGTGCATTGAATCTGGCAGAAACAGCATCACTTCCCAGGGGCAGCCCAGACCTGGGAGTGATGTCAGGGCAGCCTGGGCCCCAGCAGACATGGTCCTGTGAAAGGATGCCTGGTCCTTTTTTAGAAAGTGAAGTTTAACAGGAACCATCTTTAATTTGGGGGTAGCCCTGTTTCACCATTGGAGATCCTTCCTCAAAGCTATTTTTGTTCCTGCTGGGATGGCCAGGATGAGAAAGCCAAGCAGGGATTTTCAGTTACAGGTAATTATCTGAATTACAGCCCTGGCTTTTTCTCCTCCGCACATCTTTGCTCACACCCTGGGTGTGAGCTGATCTGCTTATAAACACGTGGTTTGAGTGTGTGTGGGAGTATCTGTGGGCTTTTTATGGCTGTGTTTCCAGAATATGCTTTTAAAGATTATGGTCAAATTTGCCTTGATTGGGGAGGGTAGTGACTTATCATAAAAGCCTCAGCCATTTCTGTTTCCCTTTCCAATATAAAAAGTGTTATTAATTTATCCACTGGAAAAGTTAAGATCAAAGAAATAATAAATGCAGCACAAGTCCTATTTCAAGAACATAAAATTCGGCGGTTTCTATTAACAGAAAAGGGGTTGGGATAATTACATCTTTGAAGGTGAACACCACAAAGTGTCAACTAATTTTTTCTTTTTCTTTTCTGTCCTTTATTTTTTTAGTGGTTATATGGGATATCAATGCAAAAATGCAAAAAGGCTGACATTTAGTGGAAAAGGGGCCAACCAATTAAGACTTAACAAAACAAACAAAAACTTGTTCATCCTCACTGGCTCTAGTTACGTCAGGAATGCTGGTTCACAGACTCTAGATAATTCAGTGGAACCGTGTGACTCATTTTAAACAAGTTTGTCCTTGGGGCCCCAGATGGCCCAGTGGCACTTCTGAATCACTGTGGACAAGCTTGCCCTTGGTACAAATTGTGCTGCATTTAAAGTTCCCGGAGACACTTCCCTAGTCCAATAAAAGACCTTTACTGGACTTTTCAGTGGCATGATGTTGAAGACATAAATACCATTTTATGTGGTTAGCCAGACCACTCTTTTATGATGTGTTTTACAACTCTAGAAGATTTTTGTTTGTTTGTTTCTTTGAGGTTCTCTTTGAAACTTCAGATTATGGTAGTCCTTGAATTGGAGGCTCTAAGTCCCAGTGTTATCCATCCCAGAGGGAAGGCAGGGGGACCTGGGGAGAAAGATGGACCTCAGAGATGCAAGTTCCTGGGACAAGGGGCTGGCATTTTGTTTGGAAGGGGCTCTGCCCTCCCTATCACGCAGCCCTAAAATGCAAGTCAATGTCCCCTAAATTTGTGACACCCCTAAAGTAAGTGATATCACACCCTTACTTTTCATCCACTGTGTAAAAAGTTCTTGACCAGAATCACATGATGAGTCCTTTTCCCATCCCTCCGAGAGATGGGACGTGCCCCGTGCTTTTCTGTCTCTTCCATCCAGAATGTCCACACATTTCCCCTCTCTCACACACCCTGCTCTCCTCTCCTGTCAGATCCTTCACCTACCCTTTAATTTGATTGGGAAGGGTTTCTTTCCCCTTCCTATACATTTTCATAGCGCTTTATAGCTCTTTAGGTTTGTGTTAGAATTATTGGTAAACAGGTCCTGTCTCCATCTGTAGAAAATCTGTAATCTCCCTCCAAGGTAAAATATCTTACTCATCTTTGTAAACCCTACTGCACTCTGCCCTGCACAAAGGGCATTCCTAACAAGTATTTGTTGAATGACTGAATGTGAGTTGTTCAAAACCTGTATGCACACTCTTATGCCAAGGACAGTGGAAGATTTATCAAAGAATGACATGGTCTCCACTTATGCCACTTGTCGGTAACCGTGCATCACAAAATATGGTTGTTTCAGTTAACTACTGTTGTGTAACAAATCACCCTAAACTTAATGGTGTAAACAGCTTTTTTATTGTGCTCAAAATTTCTATGGGCAAGGGATTTGGACAGGGCATATTGGGAGTAGCTCACCTCTGCTCTCTGATGCTGAGGAATCAGAGAACAGGGCGAGGGCTGGAACAGCTGGGGCTGGCACCTACAACATGGTAGCTGGGGGGCTTGCGTCCCGTATGGCTATCGGCTTCTTCCAGAGCAAGCATCCCAAGAGCACTAGGTGGAAGCCACTTGGCTTATTCTGACCTGGCCTGGAAATCATAGTGCATCACTCCCATTGTGTCATAATGGTTACAATTAAGTCCTGAGACCACCCCCCACAACCCCAGATTCCAAAGGAGGAGAATTAGACTTCACCTCTTGATGGAGGGCGTAACAAGGTCACATTGCAGAAGGACATGTGGAGTGGGAGATTTTTTGCAACCATCTTTGGGACATACAATCTGTAACAATAAGTGAATGCCCAAACAAGTGGCAGTAATGGTGGTTGTTACTGGGTGACAGAGAGGCACTTGGGGAAAATGTCTTGGAGGAGGGGAACTGGGATCCACCTTGAACTGTGGCTGGGGGAAGAGGAAGAGCTAAGTGTCCAAGGCAAGGTTCATAAGTATGGATGGGGAGTCTTGTTTACAGCATGAGGAGGGACAGGGCTAGATAGGCTGACTGGGTTGAAAGGCTTGTTATATCTCCAAAATTAGATTTCAAAAATTTTCCAGTTTTATTGGGATATAATTGATACATAACATTGTGTAAGTTTACCGTGTATAGCATGATGATTTAACATATGTATATACTGCAAAGTGATTACCACAATAAGGTTAGTTAGCACATCCATCACCTCATATAGCTCCAATTTCTTTTTTTGTGTATAGTGAGAACATTTAAGATCTATTCTCTTATTAATTTTCAAGTATATAATACCTTACTGTTAACTGTAGTTACCATGCTGTGCACTAGACCCCCAGAACTTAATTCACCTTGTCACTGGAAGTTTGTACGTTTGACCCCCTTCCTCCTTCCCCCACCCCCACCTCTGGCAACCACAGTGGCTCTGTTTTTAATTTTTTGAGGAACCTTCACACTGTTTTCCACAGTGGCTGCACCAGTTTACGTTCCTACCAGCAGTGTAGGACGGTTCCCTTCTCCACATCCTCACCAACGTATCTCTTGTCCTTTTGGTAACAGCTGTTCTGACAGCTGTGAGGTGATATCTCATTGTGGTTTTGAGTTAAACTTCCCTGGTGAGTGATTTTGAACATCTTTTTGTGAACACCTTTTGGCTATCTGTGTATCTTCTTTGGAAAAATGTCTGCTCAGGTCCTTGGCCCATTTTTAAGTCAGGTTATTTGTTTTTCTGCTGTTCAGTTGTACGACTTCGTTATATATTTTGGATATTAACCCCTTACTAGATATATGGTTTGCAAATATCTTCTCCCACTCAGTACATTGTCTGTTCATTTTGTTGATAATTTCTTTGGATGTGCAAAAGCTTTTTAGACTGCAGTAGTACTGCTTGTTTGTTTTTGCTTATGTTGTTTGTACTTTTAGTGCCACATCCAAAAAAATCATTGCCAAGATCAATGTCAGAAAGCTTTTCAGAATTTTATGGTTTCAGGTCTTATATTTAAATCTTTAATCCATTTTGAGTTAATTTTTTTGAGTGATAGTGGAATCTAATTTCATTCTTTTGCATATGGATATCTAGTTTTCCCAACTACATTTATTGAAGGGACATTTCCACCGTTGAATATTCTTGCCTTTGTTGTCAAATATTAGTTGACCAATTAGTTGTCAAATACTAGCATAGGTTTGGGTTTATTTCTGAGCAGTTCTGATCCATTGGTCTGTGTGTCTGTTTTTATGCCAGTAATGACTACTTAGATTATTACAGCTTTGTAGTGTACTTTGAAATCAGAAAGTATGATGACTCCAACTTTGTTTTTCTTTCTTAGGATTGCTTTGGCTGTTCAGAGTTCTTTGTGATTCCATCTGAATTTTAGGAGTTTCACCATTTGGGGAAAAAATATCTGTGGTGAGATTATGCCAGTTAACCTATAAAAGTATGTGGCCCAGTCGTGGGCGATGGTGATTGATCAGTGTTAGTTGAATTCAAATGTGACAGGTGCCAGTGCTAAAGAGATCGAAAGGAAAAGAGACCTACTCAGAGCATCTGTTGGCCAGTGTTCCCTCCCTTTCCCACGAACAAGAACCGGGTGTCTGTCTCTTTTTATTACTGGATTAAGATCCCACAGTATCCAGTAAACCCAAAAGCTCTAGCTCAGAGGTATATTAAATGGTATCTATTAAGTCGTTTAATAAGGTTTTCGTGGATAGCTATGACATTGCTTCTTTTGGTGCTTACGGATGTTTAAAATAGCCAAGATTAAGGACAGAAGATTTGAAAAGACAGGCAGTAAGGAAGGGTGATACCGAAACACTGAAAGGAAGTCATGGTAGAGCCAAGAGGTGAAGGTTCAGATAAATGTTTATTAGTAGGAGGTTTATGCGTGTATCACACACTAACTGTGGGTGTAGGATCCGTCTGGGAGGAAAGCTACCTTTCTCAGCGGGGTGATCTCCAATTCACCAGTGCCTTCCTTTGGGGGGTTGATGTCCATTTCAGTTCACATACATCTCAGGAAATGTTTATTGAGTGTCTGCTCTGTCTTCCATGCCCTGGGACCATGGCCTCTGTTCCCAAACAGTTCAGTCTAGTTTGGGGGGTGAGAGGGGACATGTTAACTAATAAATGCCATGTGTTGCTTTAGATGTCATCTCAGAAGGACAAGGAACAGTGGGGGCTGGAGGAGTGAGACATCCCCTGGAGGAGTCAGGGAAACATGAGATTCCAGAAGAGATTCCATGGTCTGGAATGCCTGTGGGGGTCTGGAGAGATGAGGAGAGGGAAGGGGTAGGGTGTCCATTGGATTGAGCAACATGGCAGCCGTTGGTGATCTTTGCCAAAACCAGTGGAAACAGAGTGGCCAGGAGGAGAATGGAATAGACCAAAGAGTGAAGGAGTTTTAATGAAATCCACTGGAATTTTAATGACCTTGTTTTATCACAGGTTTAAAAGGAGCTACTTTCTTCTCTTGCTAATGAAGTGAATGAAGCTAAGCTGCTGATCATTCAAAGCAACTGTACTGGCTCAGTTCTCCCCTAAACTGGGCACATAGGCCCGCTGTGGTTTGAGGCACTTGGAAATCTTGTGGGGTCGGTATTTTGACTCTCTTCATCTGAGTCACGGTTCAGGGTTTTCACATACCACCGAGGTCCAGGGCAAGCTTCTCAGCTTTCTAGGTACCCTCTCAGGGCTCATGAAGCAGCAGGCCTGCCCTGGAGAGGTCAAGATTCTTTTTGTAAAAGCAGTGAACTCTACATGCAGCCCAGAGAGCCCCCTCTCACCACCCTGCCCCTTCTGTGCGCTCACACAGGGAACCAGATGCTTTCATGTAACTCCCAGCATCGCAGCTGCTCTGTGGTACCCTGGCCCAAAATACCTATCCAGGACCAAATTCTTAAAACCCTGGGAGCCCTGGGGTGATTTTGAGCTCAGGCCTTGAACCTGTCATAAAATGTAATGGACGGTATATTTTGAACTGCTGAGACCGGTGAGTTCATATATCCTGTGAGGACTGAAACAACACATTTCTTTCTACAGTTTTTGAAGCATATTTTGAAGCATTTCAGAAACCACAGGATGGTCTCTCTCATTGTATGGTTTCCTGCTAAGACAAAAGTCCTTGATTGTTTTTATGCGTGGACCCCTTTGGCTGTTGGGGGAAGCCTACAGACCCCTTCTCAGAATAATGTTTTTAAGTGCATACAATAAAATACACTGAATTATAAAGAAACCAATTACACTGACAGTCAGCTATCAAAATATTAAAAAGAAAACCCACATTTATGCTATAGTGATATACCTGCTTTTTTTTTAATGCATCAAATAATGAGATCTCTTGAAGCATGAAGGAGCATAAACAATATTTTGAGGACTCTGCAACTGTAATATGACATGACAAGGTGTCAGATTTCTATAGGTGGCAGTTACAGCTCTGTCTGATACTTCTGTGATTTGCTGCCTCTATTTATTTACTTATTTATTGAAGTCTAGTTAATTTACGATGTTGTGCTAGTTTCAGGTGTACAGCAAAGTGATTCAGTTGTACATACATATTCTTTTTCTGATTCTTTTCCATTGTAGTTTATTATAAGATACTGAATATAGTTCCCTGTGCTATACAATAGGTCCTTATTGTTTATCTGTTTCATATAATAGTTTGTCTAGGTTAATATCAAACTTCTAATTTATCCCTTCCTGCTCCCTGGCCTTTCCCCCTTTGGGAACCATAAGTTTGTTTTCTATGTCTGTGTGTCTCTTTCTGTTTTGTAATTAAGTTCATTTTGTATTATTTTTCAGATTCTACATATAAGTGATATCATATGATATTTGTCTTTTTCTGTCTGACTTGGTTCACTTCGTATGATAATCTCTAGGTCCTTCCATGTTGTTGTAAATGGCATTATTTCATTCTTTTTTAATGGCTGAGTAGTATTCCATTCTATCTATATATACCACATCTTCTTTATCCAGTCATTTGTTGATGGACATTTAGGTTGCTTCCATGTCTTCGCTGCCTACGTTTACAACAAGAGGAAATGCTAAATTTCAGTGAGAAGTTAATAAAAAATAAAGACATGTATATTTTTTTCCATCCCAATTCACAAACCCCCTGAATTTTCTTTTAGGTAAAGAACCCCTGGTTTAAGATACAATTTTGGTTGAAAGTAGTAAAACAAGCAAAAAGGTGTACGGTTTACATGACCCACAGCAGTAGGTCATCACCTGTTCAGGGCTGAGAAGCTCATTACTAATCCTGTGCACAGGCCCAGTCCAAGCCCTTTGAGCACTTTGCCTTCTGTAAAGCTCGGTGCCTTATGTACAGGAGACAAAGGTGCTCTGTGAGCAGCTCTGAAAAAGGAAAAAAAAAAAAGGTTTACCTTGAGGAGGCCTGGAGCTGATCTGTGTCTTTAATGCATGGAGTGCTTGCTCTGGTCTTTTTGAGAATAAATTTTAAAAAGGGCACAGTAAAACCCTGAGCTGAGGGGATTGGAGAGGACTGGTTGGAATGATAGTCCACGTACCATCCCCACACTTGGCCACTGTTGATGTGCATCTGCTCGTAGTTTGCAGACACAAGTTCCGGGTCATCCCTGGCCCTTTATCCAGCTTGTCTCACCTCTTTAAGGGGACTGCAACCAACAAATTCATTGTGGAATTTATTATGTGGTCTCTCGCATCCAGTTCCCCAGAAGCAGAATCCGAGCTGGGGATTCCTGCCAGAGATTTATTGGGGGGAGTGCTCTCAGAAGGGAGGGAAACAGAGGGAGGCAGAGAAGAAAGTGAGGAAGGATGTGGTCTCAGGAAAAGTCCAGCCTCGGCCTGATCCCATGAGGAAGCTTTGGAGTGTGAATCACCCCAGAGCTTCTCCTCCCAGAGCCCAGCTGGATGGCCTGTCAGACCACTGCCGCAGCCAGCCGGGGGACTGGAGCACATACTAGTTTTCTATACTGCATAAAAAAAAAATACATATTTAGTAGTTTAAAACAATGCCCATGTATCTTCTCACAGTTTTTGTGGGTCAGGAGTCAGCACAGCCCCCTGGGCCCCCAGCTCAGGCCCTCAGAGCTACGATCCAGGTGTCGGCCGGGTCTTATCTGAGGCTTAGTGTCTTCTTCCAGGCTCGCGTGGTTGGTGGCTGAATTTCCTATCATTGCAGCTGGCTTCTTCAAGGTCAGCAGGAGGAGGGTCCCTCCTGCCTTGGGTCTCTTAGCTCAGGGAAGAACTAAGCCTTCTTTTAAAGGGTTCCCCTGAGTGAGCCCACCCAGATACTCTCCCTTTTGAAAAACTCAAATTCAGCTGACTTGAGACCTTTACATCTGCAGAATCCCCTCACCATTGCCATGTAATGCAACATAATACGAATGATGTGTATCCTATTTACAGCCCTTCCCACACTTGAGGGGTGCGTTATACAAGAGCTGGGGCATTGGGGATCATCTTAACAATTCTGCCTATCAGAAGGCATCACAGGCAGGCATCTCCTGTCAGCCAAGGGCAGTTCTCCCGAGGAGGTCTTAGGTGTAAGCAGTGGTAGCCAATGCCTAGAGCAGCTGCGGGAGGGGCTGCACCAGCTGGTGAAGGGCACCTGGGCAGGACACTCAGAGCGTATGCTCCACATGGAGCTCTCCTGCCATCTGTAGTGGATGGAATGGAAACTCCTTAGTGGAAACCGCTGGCTTCAGTAGTAATCCAAGTTTAATGACGGACATGTGGTAACATGAAGATGCAGAATACTTTTGTGTTTATTGAAGTATAGTTGATTTACAATGTTGTGTTAGTTTCTGGTGTACAGCACAGTGATTCAGTTATACATAGGTTTTTTTCATATCCTTTCTCATTATAGGTTATTACAAACTATTGAATATAGTTCCCTGTACTATACAGTAGGACCTTGTTGTTTATTCTGTATATAGAAGTTTGTATCTGCTAATCCCAAACTCCTGATTTATCCCTTCTTCCATCCCAGCCTTTCCCCTTGGTAACCATAAGCTTGCTTTCTAAATCTGTGAGTCTGTTTCTGTTTTGTAAATAAATTCATTTGTGTCATTTTTTAAGATTCCACATATAAGTAACATCATATGGTATTTGTCTTTCTGTCTGATTTACTTCACTTGGTGTGTTAATCTCTAGGTCCATCCATGTTGCTGCAAATGGCAATATTTCATTCTTTTTTATGGCTGAGTAGTATTCCATTGTGTATAAGTACAATGAGGTATCACCTCACACCAGTCAGAGTGGCCATCATTCAAAAGTCCACAAATGATAAGTGCTGGAAAGGGTGCAGAGAAAAGGAAACCCTCCTACAATGCTGTTGGGAATGTAATTTGGTGCAGCCACTATGGAAAACAATATGGAGATTCCTTAACAAACTAAAAATAGAGTTACTATATGATCCAGCAGTCCCACTCCTGGGCATATGTCTGGAGAACACGCCAATGCGAAAAGATACATGTGCCTCAGTATTCATAGCAGCACTGTTTACGATAGCCAAGACATGGGAGCAGCCTAAATGTCCATTGATAGATGACTGGACAAAGAAGTTGTGTTATATTTATACAACGGAATACTACTCAGAATACTTTTTGACATGATGCTTTAAAACAGTAATTTTTTAAAACCACTGTCAGACCCAACTGAAAATAAATATTTATAGCATCACTACAGTCTTAAAGAAATACAGGTCAAAGCTAATGTGGAATGAGCTGCCTTGGGAATCTGATTGCTGCCCCACCCCCACCCCCTTGTCGTTTGATCTCACACTGTGAGGGGTGAGACGAGCATGAGGACACATCATCACACAATACATCACACACCCAGGGTTGGTCATGTGGGCCAGATGCTGGTCGGAAGCATCTCCTGGGAGCTCTCAGGGCTGGATTGGTTGTTTTCGAGACCTTTTGCAGCTATCATAATGCTGCGTTCTCTGCCACATTCCTCTCCCAGTAAGAGGTTGGTATTCACAGGCTCCACAGGGCTGTGGGCATCCCTCCTCACCTCGGTTCAAAGGCTTCCCTGGCCACAGCCTCCCTCTCTGATCCCTGCTGCCTTCACACCCCTTCACAGAGTCTAGGGGTGCAGGATGATGATCTGTGATCGGGGCATGCCAAGGGGTTCAGGGTGGGATGTTGAGCAAGCAGGGGCTCTGTCTCTCCTTACTTCCAGGTCCATGTGTGATCTGTGTGTTGTGTAGTGTGTGTATGTGTGTGTGTGTGTGTAAGTATGTATTTCTGCTGCCACATGCTTTGTAACACTGAGTTACTGTGTGAGCTCGGGTTCTCTGGGCACAGAGCTCGAGATCTGGATTCACTCGCTCAGGAGTTCACTGTGGGGGTGCTCTCAGGAGAGGGAATGAGGGGGAGCAGGGTGGGGCCCAGGAAGTTGCTGAGCAAAGATGTGTCAGTTGGAGATGAGCCTCAACCTGATCCTACAGGGAGCTCGGGGGCATGATGTACACCCAGAGTTGTCCCACTTCAAGGCGAGGGGTACCCCCTTCAGATATTACCAGTGAGGAGATGAGGTGGGGCATAAAATCTGCTGAGTGAGAGGGCTCCCATTTGACCAAGCGAATTTCTCTGTAAGAACGGTTGTGGACTGATGGAAGCAACCGAGGGATGGGGGCACCAGCCCCTCAAAGATCCCATCCTCCTCCCTTTCCATCCTGTTAGTCCTTCAGATCACCTCTGGGCTTCTCACCCTAAAGCTGGCTTTAAAAATTCATGATGGTCCCCCATGCCCACAGTTATGTGCCTTCACCTGGTTTCTGAGGTCCTGCAACCTGGTTCCAGCCCTCTCTGTCTGCAGCACCCCCCCTCCCCTGGGATCTTGCCCCACAGACCTTTGTCAAGTGGTGATGCTGATGTGATGCTGATGCAGTGGACACAGCTAGCTTTTACTGAGGACCAGGAGCTCTCCATGGTGCTTGGCATCGGGGGTCTCTAAACTTCACAACAGCCATGCAGGGTTGACTCTGGCAGCCTGTTTTACATCTGAAAAGCAGGTTCAGAGAGATGAAGTGAAGTGACCAGCGTCGCACAGTCTGTAAGAGATGGAGCTGGGACTCTGTCCGACCAGGACCGTGGATGTCACAGTCCTTGCTTTCCGCCTTGTCTGTTGCTGCCACTCAGACATGCAGTTGTCTGTTAGCCCTCCACATCATCTCCACCAACTGATTCCCATTCCCCCATCAGCTGCTGAATGTCTCATTTTCCTTCCAGGATCACCTCCTCTCTGAGGATTTCTTGACACTCCCAGTCCTACCCAACTCTGGGTCAGAGAGGTTCCCTCTCACCAGGTCCCCACACTTCTTATCCAGGCATTTTCTCCTCCACACCTTGGCTTTTTGCTCACACCCTCCCTGCCTGCCTCCTCTCTGCTTCCCTTTGCCTCACGTGGTACCTGGCAGGGGCACAAGGCAACCAGGTGCTGGCTGCAGGCAGCCTAGCTGATGTTCCCCTGGAGGGCCAACCTCAGTGTCAGTGCATGACTCTTCCACTGCCGCCCACACGCAGCTGTCATCCCGGCCCTGACCTGAGCATCCTGTCCTGGCCGTTGCCCCTGCACGCCGGCCTTTCAGACAAGAGCATGTTCAGTATTGTCCAGGAGACCAGGGAGCACAAGGCAGAGCTGAGGTCTGGTTCCTGCAGCTACAGTTACCACTGTGAGCGAGCCCCACCTTTCGTCACTTCCCACATTGCTACCATGTAATGACAGCTTTCCAGGCAGGGGCTGAGGAGGGGAAACATTCTCATAATAAATGTATTGTTCGATGCTAAGATGCAGCCCTGCTTTGGAAACTTGAAATGGGAGGCTGAGGGAAGGCTTTAGAATCAGGGAAAGACAGCAGTAAAAGAGAAAATTTTTAAGGGCCAAACTATGTCATAAGGACCTTGGGGTTGAGGAGGGGCTGTGGCCAGAGGGCTGGTGTCCTCAAGGAAAGTCCCATAAAGGAGGCAGCCTTGAGCTGGACTGTGAAGAGTGGGTAATGTTCCGTGGGGACAAGGGCACTGCCGATGTGGGACCTGCAGGACCAGAGGCACAGGTGGGCTCAGTAATCAGGCCTGAGCAGATGCTCTTAGGACAGTTGTGTCCCCTTCCTCAAAAACTTGCTTTATCAGGTCAAGATGCAGAGAGCGGAGATTTCAAGGTTCTCAACTGCTCGCTGAGCCCAGTCGGTTCCCTCTCCCCAATTCTCCTTCATGGAACAGGCAGAGTCCACTGAATGGCAGCACAGAGGTCCCTATTACCTCCGAGGATCCTAGAGCATCTGTCCTCACGTGAGGACTCAGGCTGCCATGCCAGCTGGATGAAGGACTCGTGGCTGAGACCATTTGGTGAAGGAGAGGAGAGGAGGAAAGCCTGCCTGGGCCAACTCTGGCCGTGTTCCTTTTCTTGGTTACGTTTGGAGCATCTTCTGTGTGAGTTTGTGTTCACCTACAAATGTTGTTATTAAAGCCACCTGGGAGGTTTGAGGATGGGAGATGGGAAGAGAGAGCCAGGAGAGGAAGGGAGGAGCCGGGAGAGGAAGAGGGAAGCCAAAATGCCATTTCCCCTGGAAGACACAAGGGCTGGGTCATCACCCTGCTGCGCTGGTTCCATCTGGGGTCATTTAGCAGCCAGATGATGCTTGGTGTTCTCTGTGATGTAATTCACCTGTCTCTTTGCAAAGAATGTTGAGCAAGGATGTCGTGTGCTAGAAAATTGTCAAAAGTTCTAATCTCCCATTAGCATGTTTTTGGAGTGGATGCAGAGAAAAAGAAAAACAAAACAAAAATCACACAAACAGATAAATTGACTAAATAAGCAGTCCCCACCCACACAGACTCTCAAATATAAAAATAAACCATTGATCTACAAAATTTTCATGAATTATCATCGTTCACAATAAAGTGGTTCTATTTCAGCCTTTATCATCAAATACTAAAAGTAGAACTTTAATTCTTTTATAAGAAATAACAGATCAGTATCTTCCTAATTCTGGGATAGGGAAGGATTTCTTAAACAAAACCCAAAAAGCATAATGTTAAGAAAAATTCATTAATTAATTTACATTAAAAAAAATTAAAGAAAATAAAAACAAACGATTTTTCAAATATCCAGGGAGATGTTGTTTTATCTTTGAAGAGGGAAAAGCATCAACGGGGTTATGTGATTTTCACAGGTAAACAGAATAACGGATGCCAGTATGTTCATGGGGGAGTAATGGATGCTTTCATGCCTTTCGTGTGCACTGATGCCTGCTAAGGGGTCATATTCCAGACTAATCACGATACCCATTTCCGTAAGATGATATTTCATATAAAGTAATACATAGTCATAGTTAAAATCACTGATCTCATTGAGAAAATTACATAATTTTCTCTCTTGGTTTTAATTGAAAGTTTCATTTGTTCATTTTAAAATTTATAGGACTCTAAATGGAGCTGCACTTGGCCTCAGCTTGTTTTCTGGTGAAATGAGAAGTAGGGTCTTGCTACATGCACAGTGCATAATAAAGATTCATCTTGCAGTAGGGTGCTTTTTACAGATTTTCGTATCAAGGTTGCCACTTAAAAATTATGGTCAAAATGATAATAGCCACTGTGTACTGCCTGACCTTCAGTGTGCTGGGCATTGTGCTTGGTGTTTTATATAATTACGAAGATTATTAATTATATCATTCTAAATATGTCACATCTTTTTTAATTGAAATATAGTTGATTTACAACGTTGTCTTAATTTCTAGTGTACAGCATAGTGATTCAGTTATACATACATATGTATATTCTTTCTCAGATTCTTTTCCATTGTAGGTTATTACATGATATTGAATATAGTTCCATGTGCTCTACAGTAGGTCCTTGTTGTTTACATCTGTTTTATATATGGTGGTGTGTATCTGCTAATCCCAGACTCCTGATTTATCCCTCCCCACTAAATTTCACTTTGGTCTTTTCTGAATTTCATTTCCGAATTTTCTATCCTTTTTCTCTCCTTACTTCAGTCTGCATACTTTCTATTGACTTGCCTTCTGGGTTGCTGGTCTTCTCTCCTGCTGTGTCCAGTCAGTAACTAACTACCTCTCTCAGCACTTCAGCCGCTGCCTTCTGCTTGGCTTGTTAGTCCCCTGGCCCCGTGCTGCTGCGGAACCGCCGGTGCCTGGAGACTAAATGTGGTGTCGAGCATCCGACCCTCCTCATTGTGCTTCCCTTCTCTGTGGGATCTTGGCCCTCCAGGCTGGGCTGCCTCAGTTACCCTGGGCTTTAGGATTGCCTTTACAGGCTCATGAGACTGCCAGACACTCAGCTCAGAAACTCGAAAACTAGGCCTTTCAGGTTCTCAGCAGCCTCTCCTTCCACACTGCTTACAAACCTGGAAACAGCTCAAGGGAAACATTCCTTGATACCTTTAAACAGGTGTGTGTGTTGTCTAGATTTTCCATTTCCCGGAGGGAGGGTGGATCTTCAGCATGTCACTCTGTCATTACTAGAAATGCAAAATCCTGTTTGCTTTTAAAAAAATCTTCAAGCTTGTGGGAATTTTAATTTAAGCTTCCCTCTTATACTTTTTTTGTGGGGAAAGGTAATAAGGCTTTTATTTACTGATTTTGATGGATATACTGGGGATTGAACCCAGGACCTTGTGCGTGCTAGGCATGTACTCTACCACTGAGCTGTACCCTCCCCTCCTCTCCTCTTACACCCTAACTGCCATTCTAATCATTCTGATCACTGAGATAAAGGAAAAGGTATTCCACATTTGAAGACTTCTCTTTTCAAGGAGTGCCTCCCAGGCAATCGTAGGCAGTAGAGTTCGATGTCAAGGACAGAGAAAGCGTGGGAAGGGGTACAGGAGGGAGGGGACAGAAAGATTACACGTTTGGAGAAAGAAAAATACTGAGGCCTCTTTAAAAAACACTTAGAGGGTTTTTCCCAAACCAATTATCTGGCTCAATGCTAGCTGCTTACTTGTCTGCCTTCTTTGTTGTTTGCAAATTTAAAACTAAGTCAGTACTTCCTGTTTCCATCTAGTTTACTGCTGTAGCTGCTAGTTAGCTAAGGAGGATAAAAACCCTTCATTTCTTGGGGAAAAAAAGCAGCATGAGATAGGTTCCTAATTCGTGTGACTGGCCGAGGGGTGCACAGTGCTCAGGTCCTGCTGGTGGGGGAGCTGGAGGGTGAAGCTTGGAAACAAATCCCTCAGGTAGTGAAGCTTGTCTTCCCTTGGCCAGGCGGATGGGGTCTGTGACCTGATGGTCCTTACACTCACCAGAAAACATACCACGGTTCCACAAGGGAAAGAGACAGAAGGCTTTGGGGCTTCTGACCCTCACAATGGCCTCAGTGCCCTAGGATAACTGGGCAGTGTCCTTTCCTCTGGTGGAACCCTTGCGTGAGTGGCCCCGGCCTCTTACGGGCCTCCTCTGCTGGGTTTTCCATCAGAGTTACTTCAGTTTAATTTTCAAAGCAAGGGAATGAATGGGAGGAAAAAGCCAGAAGGACTCCCCATGAAGGAACGGGAGTCCTCCGTCGTGTTTCACTCAGGGCCTCTCTCCCTCTTGTCAGCGGACCCTGAAGGCCCTGTGGTCCTCCCTCGGGGCCCAGCTGAACAGCTCTGCCTGTGCAGTGTGGCGAGGAAGGAGGAGGGCACAGCCTGCCCCTGGGAAGATGGGTGGGGCAGCTCCCTGGAGAGACAGAAGGTCTCTAGTGGGTCTGGATGAGCCAGTGCTGGGGGAGGCTGACCCGGGACATTGGGGCAGAGGAACAGTTTTGTGGAAGAGAAAGGGAAACATGGGGTTTTGGGCCCAAATCAGTGTGTTCTGGGAGATTCCTTGTGGAGTTGGAGTTTGGAGACAGGAGGAGGATTTCTGTGTTGTCACGAAGCTCAGTGTTCACCCGTGAACTGTTTGTACACCTACCTGTTCCCCCTCCTGGTTCCTCAGGGTCCACTCGCTCACCTGATTCTGTCTCTCATCCCTCACCTACAGTCACCACGCCCGCTCACCTCTCCTCCTCAGTCACCCCCACCTCTTCCCCGGCTCCCCATCCCCACTGCTGCGTCATGGCTCAGGCCCTCACCATCTTCCCCCTAAACTCCTATGATAGACCCTTGCCCCTGGGCCTATCCCATCCATGCTACAGGTAGAGATCTTTCTAGAACACAGCTTCCTTGCTGGCCTTCCTTCTTCTAGTCTCACCCCCAACAATCCAACAATCCAGAGAGATTTTTCTGAAACTCAGCCTCTAGCATCCCTGCCCCCTCCCAGTCTTCCCTAGATTTTAGGTTGAAATCAGCACACCCTGTCAGCCCTGCTGAGCCCTGGCCTCTGCTTCAGCGTCCTCTCCTCCCACCCAGCCCACAAGCCTGACTTCGGGCATCACGTGGAATCCACTGGACCCCCGTGTGCTCTCCACCCTGCTGCGTGTACTGGCCAAGCCTGCCCTCTGGCTGATGTCCTTCTGTCTTCTGAGCCCGGGGGCACCTCCTCTGGGAAGCCTGCCACCTTGAGAGGCACCAAATCTGGTGCCCTCATTGGTGCTCCCAAAGCTGCCTCTGTCCAGTACCTGTTACCCGGGGTTGTCACTGCCCGCCTGTTTCCTCCCAAGGTCTTTCAGCCGTCTCCCTGGGGCCCGGCACATGGCCTGGCGTAAAGTAAGCACCCAATAAACTTCACATGGTGCGTATGTTAAGTTCCCTATAAAACCTCAGACGCTGGCAGTTCTGCCACTGGCCTGAAGGCTCCTTCAGTTTTCAAAACAAGAGACTATAGTGGATTTCTAGCAGGAAAAGGTAGATTCCTGCCTTTTGGTCCATCAGAATAACTGTGTTTTCAGCTTTAGAAACTTCGGTTTGTAGTGGTGAATCTTTTTTTTTTTTTTTTTTTGGAGTGTTTTAAGCAGTAAAATCCTCAGCAATTAAGGTCTGCTCCAAAACCCTAAGCCCTTTCCCTGTCCTGAGGAGTGCTTCCACTTCCTTGCGGTGCTGTGCTGAGGGCAGCTACACTTCCAAAAATGCAAAGGAAACCACTGAATGTGGCTGCTGCTTTTTCTTCGCAGCACAGATAAAACCAAACAAACATAGTGCAGGGAGGAGGGGCTGTCCTTCTGGGGGTGTTGGCTTGTTTCTGATCGCTCTGCCCTCCCCTGCTCCCACGGCTCAGGGGTGTAGGTCCTTTCTGAGCAGCGCTACTGGGACATGTCATAAGAAGATGTTTCTCGAACTTCTTAGTTAAAACGGATTCATGCAGTCAGTGCACCCCTAGAAGTCACAGCTTATCACTCAGCCCAAATAGCTGTGCCCTGACTAAGGCTTCCCCTCACTACGGTCACAGCTTGAATGGCTGCACATTTAGAAACAGCCTCTGTTTCTTAGGTATTTGTCATTTGTTCACATTCTTCCTTGTGTGAGGATCGTCTCCCCTCAACTCCCCTCTCCACCCTGTCTCCTCCGAAGTAGATAGGTCATTTTTCAGAGTGGTGTCAGAACTTAAAGCAATTGGGAGGATTTTTATACCGTAATTTAAGGACTTCAAGGAAGGCAGTGTTGCTTCTGGTTCTAAGCATGAGTCTGGTTCCACCACTTCCTGGCACAATTTATTTGAGCCCCTGAGCCTCTGTTTACCTCATCTGTCAAATGGGGGCAACAGTCTACCAGCTCAGGTGCTATGCGGATTAAGTGGAAAAAAAAAATCTGAGAAGAGGTTGGCTCAGTCTCTGAAATACATTCTATAGCCATGAAATATTAAGTGACTTCTACCTCCCCCACCCCACCTTCAGTTTCTTCCCCAAGAATAACAACGTGTAGTAACTGACTTATTTTGGCATGAAGGCTTTAAATGCAAAACCTGAAGGTAGTCAATCTTAAAGAAACACCGAAGCGTTCATCTGTGAAAACGTTAAGATTGCACCCCTTCACTGTTCCCTGCACCCAGACAGCCTGTAAATTCTGCTGAGGGGACTCAGCAGGCAGAGGGGCCCAGGTGTGTGTCTTGCTCCCAGAGAGGACATGAGTGTTAAAGATCTGTTCCTAAAATCTGAAGTTCAAGAGAATTTTGTGGTAACAGTTTATCCGATGGCTCCCCTGTCACTCCCCTGAAAGGTCCTTCATTTTATTTATGCTGAACAGTTGACTCTCTTCCCAGTTGAATGCTTTACTGAACACACATAAGTCACGTGCTGGTCACTCAGGCTCCCAGCCCCAGAATCATCTGTCCCCCACGCCCCTCAGTCAGCAGCCATGTCTGCCTCCCCCTCCTACACCGCCCTGGCCCAGTTACCATCCCCTCTCCTGGGCTGCTGTGCAAGACTTCCAGGGTCTCTGAGCTTGTTCCGTTCAACGTACATGCCCCAATCTCCAAGGGAGCGCAGGGTTCTGGGGCCACCCTGCTCTTTCTGGGAGGCAGTTACAGTAAAAAACCAACCAACTCTCTCCCTTTGTTGGACCTGGTGTCTCCCCAATGTATTCAATCACAGACCCTTTCCTTTACTGCCTCCTGGGTACTGAGGTTCACAGAGCCCGTCTTGGGGAAAGCTACACCTGTGTGTTTAAGCAGCTTTGAGTCCAAATGCTGGTTGGTAAAGGCCTCCCTGGTAACATGCTCTGTGCCCATAAAAAGGCAGTGGGGCAACTCTATGTACAGACAGGGAACCACCTCCAGGATACATGCTAAGCCAGGAGAGCAAAGTGCAGCGTGTCATGAGCTACCAGTGCCCGCATATGCTTAGACGGGATGAATACCCCAGAGCTGACAGGTGTGTCTGCCTCTGGAGGGGGCGCTGGGTATCTGGGGTCGGATAGGAGCCCTCTCCTCACTGTGTACCTCTTGGGAACTTTAAAACTTCCTGCTGTTTGAACAGAGCACTAATCTGCTCCAGACCCCACCAGACTTTACATGGCTGTAGTGTGAGGTCCTTGGCTGTGCTCACGGCCCCGGGGTTGGCCAGCCTCTTCCCGCCCGCCGATCAGCTCTCCCTCCTGTCCCACCATCTCTCCCTGACAGATGCATGCTGTGGGGACTTGGCTTGTTGCTCCTACTTCTCAGATGTGCCCTGCTCCCCCTGGAAGCCCACCTCCCACAGAGCACACTGGCCCGGGATGCAGGGATAGTCATCCTTTACTCCTGCCTCCAGCTCTCACTTGTGAGCTGCGGGGCCCAGAGTCCCCGGGAGACAGTGAAACCTGATGCAGAAAAGCCAAGAACTCTTAAGATTTGAGCAGATGTGACTGAAAAACCCTTGCCAGCCTTATGGCTGGGGAACTCAGCCTTGCACCATGTTCCTTTCATCGTGCGATGGAGGAGGACAAGCCCAGCTGCAAGGCTTGGGCGTGTTGCTGATCTCTCTCTAGGCCACCTAACGCAGTGCCTGGCATCTTGTGGGTGTTCCTTGTGACTGTCGACCTGTCCCTCTTGGCTCTTAAAATCCTGGGTTCCAAAGGAAAGAACACAGGCCGGAAGTCAGACTCCAACCCTGGTTCCATTGACTCTGGGTCAGTGACCAGCTCTGGGTAGATACCAGGCCCCTCAGTGCCTTCAGGTCTCCTGCCCTCACACGCAGCCCGTTTTTGTCTCAGTGCAGAAGAGCTTTGATCAGACACCACAGATACGAAGGGTTAGCTTTGCACTTTGAGTACAGATGCTCTCCCGCTCGCCAAACGAGTTTATAAGAATATTTGGAAGATGAGTAAGGTAATGTCTTCCACATGCTCAAGAGCTGGTGATTTCACCCCACGCGAGGTAGAGAGGGAAAGCCCCCACTTGTTAACGGAGTGACCTTGGACGAGACCTTTACTCCTCTCTGCCTCAGTTAGCTCGTCCAGAATGTGAAAGCCATCAGAGCCTACGTCACCAGGGTGGTTGTGAGGATCACATGAGGCAGCCCACAAGGAAGGTCTCTGTAAACTGTGACGTGCCTCGCCAGTGCCAGCCGGCATCAGCAGTTCACAAGCCTGTGTGTTTATTGTTCCAGCGGAGGGTGCAGGACGTCATCAGCCCCATCGTGTTCGAAGCGGCCTACAGCCTGGGCGAGCACGTGACCGGAGAGGAGGAGAGGGAGCTGCCTGCTCTGACACCTGTGCTCCGCTGGAAAAAGGGACACAAGATTGCTCAGAAGAATCAGGTGAGAGGCTGAATGCTTGCGGCTGGGACCCTAGGTGGCAGGTACACGTGCAAAAGTAATGGCCCTGGCTGCCTGGGAGACTATGGCCCGGCACACCCCTTCGCTGGGCCTCCCTTACCTAATCTGTGACATGATGAAATGTATGATTGGGGCGGGGGGTGCTTCTAACAACCCTGTGATTTAAACACATGGAGGCTGTTCTCAAGCAGTTAGAAGAGGATAGTGTCTGAGGTCATGAACTGGCCACTTGGACCCCAGACTTGCTTACTATTCCTACACTGTTTCCAGAGCTTAGATCAGCACCTACATGTTTTATTGGTGGGAGCATGAGTTGGGGGAGGAAGCAGGAACTTGATCTTGCTGGAATTGGTGGCTGGGTTAAGAATGCTCAACTCCAGTGTCTCTGAGGGCCAGAGCACAGTGAGCCCAGCTGTCAGCTGTCACCATCCCTCCCGCCCCGCAGCAGGTTCCAGGCTGTGCTGCTGTGTGGAGGAGCGGCAGGGCGGTGTGGCGGGTGGGCCACCTGAGGCCACACGAGGTGGGAGTGAGCCTGTGAATTAATTCTGTGCAGCAGCCCTGGCCTCTCTGCCCTGAGCCATCTGGGAGATGTGCAGTGCTGACTACTAGGCAGGAAGTATGTAAGGAATGTGTGATCCCAAATTTGTTCTAAATCTTTCTTTAACACCCAAGATCATCACGGAGCCAGGACCCTGGGGAAGGTCAGGCAAAACTGGTTTTTGGTTAAACCAGACTCTGGGTGGGGTGGGGGCAAAGCTGGGGAACCACCCACCAGCTCCCCTCTCCACACTTCTGACTGCTCTGAGCTTACCAGAAAGCTAGCAGATCAGGGACCCAGGCCTTGCAGAGAGTTGTAAACAGAACCACAGAGAAGTGTTTGGGGTTGGAGACGTCTATCTAGATGGTTATGGGGTGAGATTTTTACTAAGGCACCCCTATTTTCTCCTAAAGTCTCTCCCACGTGGTCTTGGGTCAGATTCCCCAGAAGCAGAACCTGAGGCAGGGATTTGGGAGCATGCAGTCTAATGAGGCTGTGCTCTTAAGAGAAACCTATAAGGAAGTAAAGGAAAGGGACAGGCCTGAGCAAGGATGTGGCCTCAGCTCAAGTCTATCCTTGGCCTGAGGCAGGGAACTCTGGAGCATACATTACACAAAAGGGCTGTCTTCTCCACGAGGTAAGGGGCTGGCCTTTCGTACCCCTTATTAGTCGGCCATTGGCCGACTGCAGGGTGTGGAAGGGGAGTGTACCCTTGTTGAAGGAGATGCCCTCCAGCTGTGGACGGTTCTCTGGAGAAGGCTGCAGCGGATGTGAGCTGTTAGCCATCTGTGTCCCGTCAGCTGGGGAAGGGGCAGCCGTTACAGAGCGATCTGGGCAGAGCTTACAGTGCCCGCTACCCCTATACACACAACCTGCTGGCAACACTGCCTCTTTGGATGCTTCTTTTGAGGTTAAACATGGACTTCTTTCAAAACACAAGTGCCCTGGAGGGTGGCTGGTGTGTCCTACTGGTCACTGATACTTGTAGCAGGCTCTGGGGAGTGAGGGGAGAGACCGAGAGGACCCTGTGTGTCTAGGTGGTGGGACTGGGTGGAGGGGCTGGCGTGAAGAGGGGGTGTGAGGAAGGTAAGGAGGAGAGGAGGTAGGATGAAGAGCGGGGCAGGAAGCTGGTGCCTTCTGCCTTGACTGAGAAGTAGAAGTTGTTGTTCTTTCCTGATAGTGAAATGGGACCAAGAGGGCAGGCTGGGGACTCAGTAAGTCAGGGTATTGTGATAATCCCTCGATCATTAGTTTTCCGTCCTAGTAGTACTGTGCTCTCTTGGGTGGACACTTGCTGGCATAATAATCTAGTGTGGTGGGTGTGGTCCAAACTCGGGGTGCTGGGAGTCATTTCAGGGTGGGTACTCTGCTTGTTTCATCTCTGAAGTAACCCAGTGAGGTAGCTGCCTACTCTGTTCAGCATGTTGCTAGCCTTGGGTATCCCTTCCACAGTGAACCAACTCTCATTCCTACAGATCCATCAGTGGCCCAGACTGGGCTTCTTTAGTGAAGAGCATCTTAGAACCTTTACTGGCATTTTTCAATTCAGGCAACCTGATCAAAGCCAGAGATGCAGAGACAAATTAGTATGGAAATACTGTTCTTGGTCACTTACGTTCAAGAGGGCCAACCAAGCATAAATATTTATGTCTGTACTTCCTGAGACCCCATTACAGTGATTATCAGTGAGTAAATCAGAACAGGGAGGTTCTGTGGGGGGAGGAGCATCAGCCAATCAGAGAGTCTGGGAACTTTCTGGAGTGAGTAAAGAAGAAGGAAGAGTGTTGGTGGGTGAACCTTGCAGTCTGCAGAGGGGCTGGGGGCTGTTGACTGACCCATGGGTCCAGAATGGCTGCCTCCATGGCCAGGCCAGCAGTTTCAGAGGGGTGCAAGAGTGAGAAGTGAGGCTGGAAACAGGGAAGAAGGGTGTTAAGTGAAGGTTGGTTTGTGGAAGAGTTGACTTTCTACCCCTGTCCCCACCCCTAGCTACTTTAAACACGCAGAATAGCAAGAAATAAGGCATTTTCTTCTCTAAAGAACTAAATAAACTGAGATAGTGTAGGTGGGTTGTTTCCCCAGAGGAAAGCCTTACTTCTTCTGGCATTTGGAGCCTCCAGTATAGGAGCTAGCTCCCCCTTCAACCATCCACCCAAACACCCACAGATTTTCCAGTCAGCCCTTTTACCTTGTTCTTAAATATGAACGGACAACCAAGGAAACCTGAAATTAAAGGGAAATGTGGTACATGAAGGGGGGAAAAAAGACCAAAATACACCTACAGAATAATTGACTTAGAAGGAAATAAATTATTTAGGGAATGGAAGAGATACAAAAATTTAACCAACTTTATTTAACTGTATGTAATAAACACAAGGAGATTTAAGAATGTATTCCATTCATTAGAAAGTGGTTGGAATTCTATTTCATTTTAAAGGAAGGATCAGAAGGACAAGGAAAGTGTTCTTGAAAATTAACAACAGCATTGTAGAGCCAAAAATTTAGTGGAATATAATGATGAGAAATCTCCCAATAAGCAAAGCTAACACGAACAGAGGAGAGCTAAGGGATCAATCGACAAGGTCCTATATCCCAGTAATAGGAACATCAGAACAAGTAAACAGAGAAAATGAAAAAAAAAATTATGAGAAATAATGGAAAAATTTCTCAGAGTTAAAGAGGACACTTTTCTAATCTAAAGAACCCACCAACTTACAAGTTATAAACTAAGAATATCCTAGCTATGTCATTTTGAAATGTCACTACACCTAAGAATTAAGGAAGATCCTGAGTGCTTCTAGGACAGGGAGTCCAGGATGGTGATAGTGGGGGCTATGTGTCCACTTACAACATATTTAGAGTCATACTAAGTCCATTAGACTCCTTATTAGCAAGATTAGAAAGTAGCATATGATGAAATAAGGGCTTCAAAGTTCTGAGAGAGAGTGATTTTGAAACTAGAATTTTATGCTTAGCCTAACAGTCAAGTGTGAAGTTGAAATAAAGCCATTTTCTGGTCACACTGCCCAAGGCAATCTACAGATTTAATGCAATCCCTATCCAATTACCCAGGACATATTTCACAGAACTAGAAAAAATCATAATAAAATTCATATGGAACCATCAAAGACCTAGAATTGCCAAAGCATTACTGAAGAGAAAGAAAGAGGCTGGAGGAATAACTCTCCCAGACTTCAGACAATACTATAGAGCTACAGTCATCAAGACAGCATGGTATTGGTACCAAAACAGACATATAGACCAATGGAACAGAATAGAGAGCCCAGAAATGAACCCACAAACTTTTGGTCAACTCATCTTTGACAAAGGAGGCAAGAATATACATTGGAATAAAGACAGTCTCTTCAGCAAATGGTGTTGGGAAAACTGGACAGCAGCATGTAAAACAATGAAGCTAGAACACTCCCTTACACCATATACAAAAATCAACTCAAAATGGATTAAAGACTTAAACATAAGACAAGATACAATAAACCTCCTAGAGGAAAACATAGGCAAAACATTATCTGACATACATTTAAAAAATTTTCTCCTAGAAGAAATAAAAGCAAGAATAAACAAATGGGACCTAAAGAAAATTACAAGCTTCTGCACAGCAAAGGAAACCAGAAGTAAAACAAGAAGAAAACCTATGGAATGGGAGAAAATTTTTGCAAGTGAAACCGACAAAGGCTTGATCTCCAGAATATATAAGCAGCTCATACGACCCAGTAAGAAAAAAATAAACAACCCAATCCAAAAATGGGCAGAAGACCTAAACAAGCAATTCTCCAAGGAAGACATACAAATGATCAAAAAGCACATGAAAAAATGCTCCATATCACTAATTATCAGAGAAATGCAAATCAAAACTACAATGAGGTATCACCTCACACCAGTCAGAATGGCCGTCATTCAAAAATCCACAAATGACAAATGCTGGAGAGGCTGTGGAGAAAGGGGAACCCTCCTACACTGCTGGTGGGAATGCAGTTTGGTGCAGCCACTATGGAAAACAGTGTGGAGATTCCTCAAAAGACTAGGAATAGACTTAACATATGACCCAGGAATCCCACTCCTGGGCTTGTATCCAGAAGGAAATCTACTTCAGGATGACACCTGCACCCCAATGTTCATAGCAGCACTATTTACAATAGCCAAAACATGGAAACAGCCTAAATGTCCATCAACAGGTGACTGGATAAAGAAGAAGTGGTATATTTATACAATGGAATACTACTCAGCCATAAAAACCGACAACATAATGCCATTTGCAGCAACATGGATGCTCCTGGAGAATGTCATTCTAAGTGAAGTAAGCCAGAAAGAGAAAGAAAAATACCATATGAGATTGCTCATATGTGGAATCTAAAAAACAAAAACAAACAAACAAACAAAAACAAAGCGTAAATAAAGGACAGAAATAGACTCACAGACAGAGAATACAGACTTGTGGTTACCAGGGGGGTGGAGGGTGGGAAGGGATAGACTGGGATTTCAAAATTGTAGAATAGACTACACTGTATAGCACAGGGAAATATACACAAAATGTTATGATAACTCACAGAGAAAAAAATGTGACAATGAGTGTGTATATGTCCATGAATAACTGAAAACTTGTGCTGAACACTGGAATTTGACACAACATTGTAAAATGATTATAAATCAATAAAAAATGTTAAAAAAAAAAAAAGCCATTTTCCAGACAAGAAGGGACCCAGAAAGTTTACCTCCCTGGTATATCCCTGCCAAGGAAATCATCTGAGATGCACTCCAAGAAAACAGAGGTGACAACTAGGAGTGAGGTGTGGGATGCAAGAACTAACTCCTAGAAGTCTGATGACAAATTCCAGGATTACAGCTGTGTGGCAAGTCTAAATAACAGTGATCAATTTAAAACGGGATCAATGAAACTTCAAGGAGAATGAAGCCAGCCATAGACAGAATGACAAGAAAGTAGCAAGTATTCAGGATACAGTGTAGATGGGATATATTTTTTCCCTATGGATAAGAAAAAACAAACAAACAAACAAACAAACAAACAAAAAAACAAAGGCAATCAAGAACTCCCAGAAAAATTAAAATATGGAAAATATGTCATGGTTCAAATACAAAACAAATTAAAATGCGGTGGGATTTTAAGCAAGTGGAAGAGTTTAGGGAAGAGAAGGACCTTACTACTAGAAATACTCTCCCTTAAGTAAGAGTTGAGTATTCTAGGAGTTTAACGTCATACCTATAGAGGAAGATAATGTAATCATGACACCTATCTTGGCTCTACTGTGGACAGTAATCATGAGGTCATAATAACAGCACTATTTGTTAGTTTTCCGTATTTACAGTCAAGCCCAAATCAGAGCTATCGTTATCATATAAAATGCAAATGCCATTAAATTGTACTGAATAGAGGTAAAAATAGAACAGAAGTGGTTTTAATATCTTAATCTTTTAAATTGGTTAGGCAGGAGGGATTGTAAAACTTGATGAAACAAGACAAAGCTGTTTATTACTTAAAGTTGCAGAGGTTACCAGTAGAGCAGGGCTTCTTAAAGTGTGGTCACTGAGCCAGCCGCCGCAGCCTCCCTTGGGATGTTGTCAGACATGAAAATTCTTGGACCTTACCCCAGACTGTTTGAATCAGAAACTTATGGGTGGGTCCCAGCAGTCTGAGTTTTAACAAGCTGACCAGGTGATTCTGATGCAGCTCACATTTGGGATCCACTGCATTAGAGGAGCTAAGTGTAACGATTTGGGAGATGGACAGGAGGGGGCCGCTATGCACGTGATAGCACTTCTTGTCTTTCATGGCAGAAATTCAGTAAGATAATGTCCAAATAGGGTAAGTCAAGAAGCAGTAGTGTCGGTGTGTTTTCTAGAGGTAGGGAAATGGTCATCAAAAGAAAGAGAAATGGACATGGGGAATAGTGATTCCCCTAGCAGGACTCGGTATAGGGAGGCGCGGGGCAGGAGGCTTCTTTTTCAATCGTGTGATTCTTTGGTTGAAATTAAATGAAAAAAAATACTGTCTTTAGATTGGGAAGATTGTCCAGGAGCCTGAGAAAAATTATGGGAGAGCAATCCTTGCTTATTCTCCTTTTCCTGATCATGGGGAGGAAAGAAGATAATTTAATGACCTTCCTCCATGTGTCTTCCAGATGTTGGCTCAGTTTGAGGGGAAGAGAGATGCTGAGAGCTAGGCCCACTCCAGGAAGCAGAGCTGATTTTTAACTTGTGTGTGTGTGTATGTATATTTATGTGTGTGTATGTATATGTGTATGTGTATATATATATACACACAGAGGCATATATATATATATATGAAAGTTTGTGTGTGTATAAAACAGCTCCACAAAGAGCGTCTCACCTCTTTCATAGCAAGGAATGAACTCATTGGAGCCCTTTAAGTCATGTTGCCGGATCACATTAGGATTTAAATGCCTTCCTCTCGCCAACTAAAAGGCACCGAGCCCATGCTGGTGCATAGGATTGTGCAACAGGGCGGGCTAAATTATGGCGATCTTTTAGAGTCAGGGTCCGCCCCGTTGATGGTCTAGTGCAGGTGGAAGAGCTGCACAGACAGTGCGTGTAACGTGGAGACAGTGGCTGGAGCATGTTAAGTACACACTTAGTGATGGATCCCAGGCTTTTGGCAGAGAATGGGAGTGAGTGAGGCAGGCAGGAGGCCCAGCCTTCCCTCTGCTAGATGAAGAATAGCCTTGGGAGACAGTGGGCTCCGAGCTAGATGCGAGGCTGTCTGAGTGAATAGTGGGGCTGCCACCAATGCTGAGGACCGATCAGGATTCTGGGCACCGGGGGACATCAGAGCCCTAACCCTGCAAACCTCCATAGGACCTAGAGCCTGATAAGCATACATTTCATCTTTAAACTATAAGGAAATCAGAGACGTGCCTCTCTCTCCTCGGAGGATATTTGATACAAAAGCAACAAGAACAAAGAAAGTGTTTTATCCGTTAACCAGAAGAGTATTTAAAAGGGATATAAATCCAAGGGCAGTTCAGTCAGTTGAGTGTCTACTACAGGTAAGACCTGGATAAAAAAGATCAATGAAACATTTCTGCCTTCAGTGAACTTACAGACAGTGCAAGACTAACTCATACAGAGCAGAAGGGGAGATTCAGATGCGTGTGTGTGAATTTCATTCCAGAGACTTTTTCCAGCTGAGAGGAGGGGATTCTCTGTGGAGAAGGGGTCTTTGGCCAGAGCCTTATGGAAGAGGTAGGATTGGACTCTTGGGCTGGAGGGCGCTTGACAGACCAGTAGGGAAGGGGGACTGATAGATGCTAACAATCTTCTACATGGCTTAACATCTGGAGAGGGGAAGGAGAGGGGCCACTGGGGCTGAAGTTACAGTCAGACAGTCTAAGGCCACTTGTTCACTGGCCAGGGAGTTGAACTGGGACTTGGAGGGGCAGGAGACCATCACATCTTCTTGAGTGCAGGAGACCAGAGCCATGCCTCAAGGAGATGATCTGCCTGGGCTGGGGGAGCCAGTTAGCAGTTCTCACAGGAATCCCAGAAAGATCTTGCAAGTGAGTTATTAGAGGGTCCATCTGATTCACCTGGAGAGTTGAGTCATCAGTTTCTAGTTGGTGTCTGCTGCTGAAAGAGTATGAAACAAAACGAAACAATCTGGAAAGCCCTGGCTGGCCCGTGTGCAGGAAGGAAAGTAATGCTGTCGTTGGACTGATCCCCGAAGGGCTCTGGTGTTTCCCTGTCAGATGAGCGTACCAATGGCTAAGACAGAGACCCTGTCCTCAAACCCTGTACACAGAGTAAAGCTCTGGAAATTATAACTGCTCTCACACATCTTCAGGAAGCCCCAGAGACCTGGCTAGGGCTGGACTTCCTGGTCACCCACCGTGGTAGACAGAACGGCCCCCAAAGATGCCTACACCCTAATTCCTGGAACCTGTGAAGACAACGCGTTACAGGGAAAGGGGACTGCGGCAGGCAAGCCCAGTATTTGTCCAGCTGGAGGTAGGAGAAACGAGGTGGAATAGGAGGTCAGGAAAGAGTAGAGAGATTTGAAGCCTTGGAGGGACCTGACCTACCGTTGCTGGCTTTGAAGTTACAGGTAACACTTGACAAGGAATGCAGACAAACTTAAGGGGCCGAGAGAGGGGGCAAGTGTCAACAAGGAAACGGGGACCTCAGTCCCACAGCCACAGGGAAATGAATTCTGCCAACAACCTGAATAAGCCCAGAAGAAGATTCTTTCCCAGAGCCTCCAGATAAGGGCCCAGATCCAATAAGATCTGGATTCTGGCTTTGTGAAATCCAGAGCAGAGAAGCCAGCTGAGTCCACCTGGACGTCCAACCTACAAAACTGTGAGATAATGAAGTTGTCATATTTTAAGCTGCAAAATGTGTGGTCTGTTTCGGCTGCAGCAACAAACGTGTACACCCCACACCTCAGAGAACCCCTGGCCTTCTGTCTTCCCCTGGCTTCTCTGCAGGAGTGGGCTTGGGAGTGAGAAGATGAGGTTCCAGGCCAGAACAAAAGGTACTCACCCAGTAACACAGGGCACGTCACCTACCTGCTGAGCGTCCCATGTCTCACCTGTCACGCAAGGTGCCATTGCCTCTGTCTCCATCCGGGTGGTTGGGGGGGTTACATGAAATAATATGTGAGAAGCACTGAACTGATAAGTCAGCATTAGATTTTGCTCTTTTCTTCCTGGGAAGGGCAAGTCAGCCAGTATCTAGAAGGCTCTGTCTCCTCCCTGGTGAGTGGAGGTAACAAGGTGGCTTCGTGGATTGTCATGAGGAAAGAATGAGGTAACCAGTGGGAGTGACTCTGACCAGGGCTCTGGAGGAAGCAGATGCTCCAGTGAAGCTGGTTCCTTTCTGCCGAGGGTGTGTCCAGTCTCGCCTGCTGTGTGGGTAGCTTCCCAGGGCAGGAGGCAATGGTATCTCAGGGTTCTGGCTGGTTCCACAGATGGGCCTCTCATGATCTTTAGGATTGGCAGGCCCAGAGATGCCCCTTTGTCCCAGACAGGGAAGACAGAACTCAGGAACCAGCTGTACCACCCTAGGCTCAAATGGTACATGGATCCCTCCTCTTTGCTCCATCTCTGCTGCCGCCACTCTAGTTCAGGCCACCAGCATTTCTTACCTGGACCAGATCACTTCTCTGCATAACACTTCCCCAGAAATAGCTTCCCTCTGCCCTGAGAAGAAAATCCAGACTCTTCCTAAGGCCCATAAGACTCTGCACAATGGGCCTCAGCCTCTCCAGTATCATTTGATGCTACCCACACTGCACTCCAGTCAACCTTAGACTTATCAAGCCCTTTCCTGTCTCGGGCCCTTTGCACGTGCTGATACCTCTTCTATAGTGGCCTTGCTATGCTTTCCTCACAGCTAGTTCTTCATTCTTTAGGTCTCAGCCTAAGTATCACTCAGAGAGCCATCCCTCACCTACCCTGTATTCCCTGGCTTGGCTGACTATTTGATTCCTTCATGACATCTAGCACAATTATTACTGTTTTTTTTTCTAATTGCTTTTCTGTCTCCCTCACTAGAATGGAAGCCTAGTGAGGGCAGGGATCTATTTTATCTTGTTAGCTGTTGATCCCTAGGGCCTAGTGCAGTGCCTGGCCCAAAGAGGATGCTCAGTGAAAAGAGCCCTTCTCAAAGAACACAAGGCCGGGTCCTCCTGCAGAGATTGGATGTCATATCCGAATTTCTTCACTGACAGATTCAGCGAAGCTGTATAATTAAAAGAAATGCGCTCCATGAACTCTAAGATTTCCTGCCAGGCAGGAGAGCAGCGTGTGTGATTTAAGGGTCAAAGAACAAGATGGAAGAGAAGAGGCACTGGCTATGTTGAGAATACTCACTTTTGTCATCTCACAGGTGAAAAGTGAACTATTTTACTCTTATTTTAATTTTTCACTACTTTGAAGCCATAGACTTTGAACCTCCATTGTGCTGGAAACCATCACCATCTGGTCCTCCCACCCCAGACCCTCGATGCCTGGGGGTGTGGGATTCCAGCCCGATGCCCAGGCAGACTCACTATTTGTTCAGCCTGGACATTAGGTCATGCTTTCCAGGCTAAGGTGCCCAGCTGGCTTAAAATGCCGTTATTTACAGCCCTACAGTTTATTTTCATTATCATATATAAAGTCTCTGCAGAAGGTTGGGAAAAGCTGAGAGGTTGGCAGGATGGAAGGAAAGAGAGCAGAATAACTCCAGACATCAGAGCCAGACAAGTCTCAGAGACCATCCGACCTGGGGGGTTCCGGAGCGCACACGTGGATTGACGGGAACAGTTTGGCCTAGCGGAGGAGTGGGGGACAGTGAGAGGAAGAGGTGTTCACCCCTATCCCTGTTTCAGCCAGATCAGTCCTACTTTTATAGGCATCAGCTGTTTGGCACCCGCTTCCGGCTAATCTTTTCAGAAAGGGCATTGCGGTGAAACGTGTGAAACCATCTAGTTTCAAGAGGGAAACAAGTACATACGTCATCACTACTGACCACAGAAGTCTGGCTGCGTCTGTGTCTCAGACTTCCCCCAACCAGGTTAACCCAGAGAACAAAGGAGAGGATGCACCTGCCTGTCAAAGCCTGGACTGGACTCCTAGTCACCTGTTGGATTTTGACACTTTCTTCTTCAGTGTTATACTTTATCTTTGCAAGTTTTTTTTTTCAGCGTGGGGTTCTTTTATTGAGTAATTTTTTTTCTTTTTTATATTCAAAAAAGATTTAATACCTATCCTTATCAAACTCTTCCAAAAAATCGAAGAGAAGGGAACACTTCCTAACTCATTTTACCAGGCCAGCGTTACCCTAATACCCAAATCAGACAAGGACAAGACAAAAAGAAAAAGAAAGAAGGAAGAAAGGAAGGGAGGAAGGAAGGAAGGAAAGAAAACTAAAATTATAGGCCAATATCTGTGATGAACATAGATGCAAAAATCTTCAACAAAATATTAGCCAACTGAACTACAACCATTATCTTTGCAATTTCTGGGAAGAGTATGTTCTCCCTTTTAGAAGAAAATAGGGGTTTCCCCCTAGTCTTCAGCCTGTTGGGTTATCCTTTATTGTCCTGAGGTATTGAAAACCTCCTCCACCAGCACGTGGATGTGTGAGCGAGGGCACGTGTCCAGTGGACAGCCTCTAGCTAGGGAAGAAATATGCACCCTTGTTATCTTCTGAGATGATTCACGAAATCAAAGGCCAGGCACTTGCTACTGGAAGTTACACCTGAGGCCCAGTCAGGTGATGTTCTTGCAGACAAGTGAGGAGATGTCTCGCTGGCATCCTCTCCAGTTTGGGGCCATCTTTCTCACTCTCAGTTGCCTGACTACCTCTGACTTAGAAGCTCAACTGACAGAGTCTTCCTTTCTCTGATAGCACCAGCTCCTTTATTTGAATTTGTTTCTGTTTTCTGGATCTTGTGACTAATGACCAGCAGCCTTTTTTTTTTTTTTTTTTTTTTTTAATGAGTGGAACATAGAACACAAAAGATTCCAGTGTAAAAATCAAGGGAAGGAAATTCTGGTTCTGGAGAGCAAGGAGATTCCCTAGAGGAGACTTTAGGGTTGATATTAAAAGTCAGAGGTTGTCAAAGGGACACAAAATGTGGCCTAGAAAAGGCCACCCAGTCCCAGGCAGACCTGGAGAGGGGACAGGGAGGGTCCAGAGGCCAGGTGCAGACCCAGGTGGTCCAGCGCCTTTCTGAGCAGCTCAGCCTCCCACTCCGTTCTTCACGGAGGTTGAACTAGATTATTGAAATGCTGTCTTTAAAAGGCAGAGGGGACTGTTCTCTAAACTGCAGGGCCATGGGTAAACCAAAGGATGCCCAAAGGCACAAGAACTCATGACTTCCAATCTTTCCATTGAGGCAGGAAGCCAAATTGGTATCATGTTTTTGTTTAGAGGGAGACCAACAGGACTGTTTCTCCTCCCGTGATTTCAGAATCTGAAAGGACAATGTATACAGTCCCTGAGATCAAAGGGATTTCTCGGCTTTACTTTTCCAGAGTATTTGTCTTTCATTTATTCTTGTGGACCTGCTGTTCTTTAAAAAGCAAGTCTGTCTGTGTAACCTGATTTTAAATACCAAGCTATGAGACTTCCCCTCCTTCCTTTGAGTGAAGGACTCAATAGAGCTAAAATTCCTGGGACCACCCTGAGCTCTTTTAAGGGGCCACATTAAGGACAATGTTGAACTCTGGAAAAAGCATTAAGAAAGAATTGGGAAGGAGAAACCTCTTACCCTCAGGTCATAGCATTTCCACATATACACGTTTAATACTATGCTAGGTGCTGGGGGTTGCAGACATGAATTACATATGGCTGGGACCTCTGGGAACTTGTGTGGGACTGTGGGAGAAATAACAGCTCAGAAATGGCCCTCCTGCTCTCCAGCAGAGACCTTCTGCAAAGTCAGATCGCCTGTCAGGAAACGTCTTGCTCATTTTAGCTTGAAAATAGCCTTGGGGTGGGATTTGAGAAGCATTTATTCCCACCCAATCCAATTGTTCTGTTTTCTCAGGCCTCCGCATGGGACTGGGTTGCCGTAGCAACCCCATAAACAGTGTCTAACCTATGTCAATGATTACATATATTTTTAAAGCTAGTATCACCAAGTCCAAGAAACTGTCACTTCTCTGAACATGGCAGCTGGACTAGACGAGGGATCCTACCTCCTGCTAGATCAGGAGGGAAGATTCTTTCCAGAGCAGATCTGGGTGGGAGAAATGGGCACCCCTGAGGCCTGAGCAGCTGGACAACTGCCTTTCTGAAGTCAGCCTTGGTCAGGGCAGCCACAGAGCTGCCAGCCCTGAATCACACGTACCCAAGGCTGCCCTGGCCTTGGTGGCCATGGCTTTGTGAGAAAAGCACAGCCTTCTGTGAACTGTCTGAGAGATGTTTTTCAGTTCCTCAGGAAACAAAAACGGTCATTTGCCCAGAGAGGTGAGTCCAGGTCCCAAGTACAGGAACTGTGAATTTCAACTTTAGTCTCCGTCTTGCCACTCAGATCTCTTGACTTTCTGGGATCTTGATGTTTTACCTGGGAGACAACTTCATTCCCACCTGGGGAGGGACTTGCCTAAGCCAAGGCTTTCCCTGGGCTCGGAATGCACGCCCTCTCCCGTTCACGCCACTGCCCAAGTTAGGGGAGGCCCTTGGGTTCAGGAGCATCCCGCTAAATCTGTGGCTGTGTCACAAACTACACCAAGACTGCGTGGCCTAAAATAACAGCAATCCTTCATTTTGTTCATGAATTTGAAGTTTGCCAGAGAGACAGCTCACCTCCGCCCAATGAGTGTCAGCCAGGGCAGCTCATTGGGCCACGATGGCTCCCTCATGCGGCCTGGGGTGGATGCTGCCTGTGGGTTTCTCTCCACATGAGCCCCTCCGGGGATGCTCAGGCCTCTGTGCAGCAGAGAAGTGACGTTCCAGGAGCAAATGTCCCAGGAGAACTCAGGGGAAGCTCTATGACTTTTTCTGACAAGTCTTCGAAATTGCACAGCTCTGCTTCCTCTGCTGCACAGATCCACCCAGAATCAAGGGGTGGAGCATCGACTCCACCCCCCTCCTGTCTGTGGGAGGAAGGTCACGTTGTGAAGAGTGCAATAGGAGATGCTGTGCGTTGGTTTTCAGAAAGTACAGTTGTCTGCACAGAGAGAAATTCACTCTGACTCTGTCTCCATGGTCTTCTTTCTTCAGCATCAACTAGACAACCCTCATGGCGCTCCTTCTTACACACTGTAGTTGTCACTCACATTTGCTGGTGTAAACAGTGACACGGGTGCCTAAAACAAAAACAGTGGAAGAGCCACAGATTCCCACCCCTGGATTAACAGGAGTGTCACTGATGTGGTTCTTTTCATTTTATCAGTGTAGAAATTGAGTTCTGGACTAACTTCTAAGTTTGTGCTTTACTTTTTCTCGATAGTTTATTCCTAATTTTAGCTGGTCAGTGTAAGCATTCTCCTAATGTGTGTTTGTGTAGGGGTGTGTGTGTGTGAGAGAGAGAGAGAGATTCAGTCCTTGCCTTTGGCTGGATGGAAATTCAGCAGCACTGGAAGACTTAACAGCTAGAGAAGCTAGTTTGAGGATCAGGAAATAGAGCGCAGAGTATAAGGAAAGTCAGACCAAGGACAAAGCTTTTACAAATCCCCTGGTTCCCCCTGGGGAGGCTCTGCACTTGCCTGGAGCTGAGGGACAGGTGCTTTGGTTGCAGACTGCAGCTTTGGTGTTGGTGAGCAGTGTATTTTGCATTGGCCCACACTGGGGCATCCATCACTGAGTTCCCCATTTCAGTGTTAGCCCATCTCTCAGAGCACGTGTGGTCCTCCAGTGTGGAGTGGGCGGCTTCCGCACGCCGAGCTCTGAGGGCAGGCACAGGGGTGAACAAGACCAGTATGGTCCCCGTCCTCATACAGCATAATTTTAGCAGGGGAGACAAACAGGAAATACATCATGATACAGTGAGTTAGTGACGATCACAAATGAGCAGTAGAAGGAAAAATGCACGAACTACAAGAGCTGACGGTGGAAGCCCAGACTTGTCAGGGGCTCAGGGATGTGGTTTTAATTTGCTTGTTGAAGGATGAGAGGACACGTACCGGGTGAAGTAAGTGGAGGAATTCAGGATCAGCTTGTTGGGGGGCCCTGGGGTAGGAAGTGGCCAGGGCTGTCTGAGGGGCAGCTGGCACGAGAGAGACGGAGCTGAGGAGGGCAAGGACCAGATCTTGCTGGATTGCGTGCCCCGGGATGGATGTAGGTCACTTCTTCCATGTCAGCTGCCCCCTGCTCCCCACCCCACCTCCAAAGGCGGGGAGTCAAACTGTCTCTCTTGCCTGTGAAATGAGAGAGACACTTCTGAGGAGGAGCCTGTCACCAGGGGCAGAGCTAGGTTCAGCGGGGCCTGCAGCTTACATGATTTGGGAGGAGAGCTTCTATTGGAGAAAAAGAAAGTGGTATTACGAATAGAAAGTTAGGTGCAAGATCCTGGTGGCTCAGAAAGGGCCCTTCATCCTTAAAGGTTCCTTAGCTTGATGGTAGAGCCACCTTTGTTGTTTTCACCTCCTTCCTAACCTCAGAAAGCCTTCTCTCACCTGAGATGTTTGCGCAGACCTCACATCCGCCTCCTCCTGTCTTCTCCATGACTGAGAAGGCAAATAAAGCACACATGCCGTATACTGAAATCTCTTGGAAATTTGGCTCTCTCCTTGCCCCCAGTAGTGGCCAAAAGAACATGGGAGTGTCCTCTTTTTGCCCAAGACTTTCATGAGTTTTTCCCCCATGATCAAGGCAGGGAATGTTGGCTGGGACACGCTATTCTTTTGGAAATGTGACACAGGAATATGAATTTCCATAGGCAGAACTATCCTGTCTGGTTGGGTCTAGACTGTTCTTTGGCCAGCACGTTTGCTGGAGTCCACGTTGACGTTCTGAGAAGCCGCCTGGCCTCACCCTGTGGGAGGGGAACGAATCACCTGGAACTGTGTTCAGTCCGAGGGCGGGAGGGATCCAGACCATGAGTGGTGACGACAGAGAAGTTGAATAGTGAATAAATTACAACTTAAAAAAAAAAAGGCAAACAGCTCTTCTCTCCAAAATCTTACCCAAGTGATCAAAGGCACCTAACGAGAGTGAAGAGTGTCTGTCAATGTGGACGCAGGGAGCCTGCTGGCCATAGGTTAGAAACATCAGAGAGGCTGAGAACAGACTGAGGGGAGGACCATAGAGAGAGGAAAACTCTAACTCATCCCAAAAGCTGCTCCTGATTCCCCAGCATCCTCCACAGGTAGACCCAGCTCAGGCACACGCCATGAGCCTTCTGGGAGGATGTCGGGTTTGGCCCAGCGAGCTTTAGGCCCTGGGTGAGGCTTTGGCCGTCAAGGCCCAGTCCTGATTAGAGAAAGGACACGCCAGCCCCATTAACTACTGGCTGCCCCTCCAAGATGTGAGAAGGGATCCCTTCAGTCTGTGGGGCACCCTCCGCTTCAGAGGCTAATTGCCTTTGACTTTTCCCTTTGGAACTAAAAATTACACCACGACCTCCTTGCTCAGGCAGAACCCATCTAAGATGCAGATTTTCTGCCTCCCTAAGACAGCAGAGGGCAATGACAAGACTGTAATCTAAATTCTTGACTCAACTGGTTTACGATTCACTCCTGAAAGCATTGAGAGTCTCACAGATGGAAAGAACACCTGCTGTGTCCCTTTCTTGAAAAAAAGACTTGGAGAAGCACTTGAGTAGCCCGAGAAATGAATCAGATAAAGGGGGTCCTTCGCGGTCAAGACCACCGCTGATGTGGGTTTTCCTTGTTAACGGCTCAGGACCCCTCGCCAGGCGGGGAGCTGGCTCCATGAAGGTCCCGGGCTTGAGGGGCTCGTGGGAAGAATGTCCTCTGATTTGGGCGATTTGACTGTCACTTGCTCATTTGCATCAAGCCCTGTCCTGACGCTGCTGTTGTGTCCCCCTCACAGACTGTTTTCGAGAGGAATTGCCGCTCCGAGGACTGTGCCGCCGACCTGCAGCTTCAGGGTCACCTGTTGCTCTCCAGGTAAGTCAAGGGCCCTTTCTCCACATCCTTCTGGGAAGCTGTTTGTCTTGACTCCAGACCCGAAGTCTGAATGTGCAGATTTCCCCACCGAAGAGGCTCAATATAGTTGTAAGTTACAATGAGAAGTTGTGGTTTTAAAAAATGAATATCATACAATAATTTTAATAACAGCTATTACTTTAGGGGGGGATAGTTTAGTTTCTGTTTTGTTTGCAACCACACATGTCTTATAATTTAGCCTGTATTTCTCATTTTATTGAGTATTTGTTTTTGTATGGGGGTGGGATGTGTATTTTATATGTACTCATTGTGTGAAGTTGAACCATATGATGTTGCCAATATGGAACTGTTTGGGACAATCCATATGATTCGGTTTATTATTATATAAAGGACCTTTTTATTTTTTTCTCACGGCAGAGAGAGTGGCAGTGGCATCTGCTTTAACAACAAGTGATGGTTCTGGGGTGGGAGGGGGAGGAGAGGGGATACTGTCCCGATCCAGAGGGCAGATAGCCTCTGTACTGAAGCAGCTCTTTCTCCCACAGAACGTGAACCCCCAGCTGGAGGGGAACCACACAGAGGCCTCTGTTTCCTCTCGCTAACCTTTTATTGTAGACTTCTTTTATGATGAAGGTGCTGGTCTGGAGTCACTTAGCACATTTCAGAGAATGGGATCCTTTTGAGGCAATTCCTTCTGAAAGATTCTTTTAGCCTCCATATCACTTACTGCCATTTCTCAAAAACCGTCATCCGTGTTACTTGTTCTCTGAGATGCCAAACTGTGTCCCTTAACTGTGAGATTTAAGTTTGGGTAAAATGAAAGAAATATCCCATCATGAACCAGGGACTATACTGGGACACTTCTACTTCTCATGATAAATAATCCATTATTCATCAAAAAGTAATGCTAAGATTCTTTTTCTTTTGTTTGTGCTTCTTGGGGGAAAGGTGATGTAAACCACCACCCGCTCCCAACACATACACACCCCAACACACACACCCCCAAACCTCTTAAATATTAATTGGCATTACTTTTACTTAGGACAGGTGTGGTAGATTAAAGAAACACGTTTTGCCAAGCTTGGAAAATTCTTTCTAACTGATGAGTGGATATTGGACTTTTTTAACATGAATGAGAAAGACCTCCTGGGATTATTAGAGAAACCAATTCTTAAGAAGGTTCGTAAGATATCAGATCATGACTTTTAGTTTTAGAAAGATCTTCCAAAAAGTGTTTTAGGGGAAATGTAACATGAAGCAGAAATACTTAGATTTGTTTTATCTTGAGGCAGACTGTAAATGTTGGAAATTTATTTTGGATCATAGAAAACTTCATGTGGTGGAAAAATACTCGTTTGCTCTAAGGTTAAATATTGGGTTAGGAAAGTCCTGATGTTTTCGCTGCATATTGGTCGACGGTCAAAGCCATCTCTGTTGCATTGTGTTCTTCATGTGTTAAGATGTAAAACCCAAGGCTCCTGGTCAGTAAGGTTCCTTGTGCCTAAAGCTGCCTCCACTGCCCCACCCTGGCTTCTCAAGGTTGTTAATGAGAACCAGGTCTTCTTTCTGGGCCCAGTGATCAATAATAGGAGAACAGCTAGTGTGGTGGCCAGGGACCAGTGTCTTGTATGTATCAGTTAGCTATAACCACAGAAAAATGCTGCGTAACAAACCACTCAAAACTCAGTGGCTTCAAAGAGCAGTCATTTATTCTCCTAGATCTGGAGACCAGGTGAGGGTTGGCTGGTGTAGGCTAGGTTCAGCTGGATCTGGGCTGACTTACGTATGAATCTGGGGCTCAACAGGGGGTAGATGGATCTCAGCTAGACTTGGGTGACCCAGTTCAACTCTGCTTCATGTGTCTTTCATTGTTCTGCTGGAACCAGTGGGCTTGCCTGGTCGACTACTTCTCATGGCATGGCCATGGTGCATTAAGGCAAGCAGAGACCTGCAATGACCCTTAAGGCCTTGGCTCAGCCCTGCTGCATTCTTACTTCAGCCTTATTCTCTTGGTCATAGCAAGTCACATGACCAAGTGCAAAGTCAAGGGACTGGAGAGTCCTGCAGCAGAGGAAACAAATAGAGGGAGGGGTAGAAAATTGGAACCATAATGCAGTCTATTCTACAATGTAAGTAAGAGGGTAGCTCTGTCTCTTTCCTAGTGCCTTGTAGATTGGGTGCTGTTTCAACCTTTCTTGCAAGTTCATCTTCCTAGAGCTCAGACATGAGACCTAGAGACTGGGGGAGGAGATTTTCTGAATCTCCAAAGCAATATCTGTGGACCAAAGCTCCTCTCCCTAGGATGTGTTGTTTTCCAGGAGGCCCCTTGGTGTCTCAAAATAGACTTTTGGCTGGATGCCCCATTAAACAAACCTCCATGATACTCTTGGGCCCAAAGTCATCCCCAAGGGAGCCATCAGAGAAACATAAACTGATAATCAGATAAGTAGAGATACAAAACCAAGCTGAAGGTTTCAGTTACTTTGAAATTTCCCCAGATCTCTGTGCAGAGCCAGGGACACAGGGAGAGAAGGCACAGTCAGCAGACTGCTCATGGAAGCCAAGGTCTGAATTTGGTTTGACAAAGGCTTGGTGGCTTGAACCAGAAGTGAGCTGCTTTGGTTATTGTGTAACTTTCATGATTCAATATTGCCTAGGACGGGATGTGCATCCCTTCATTGCTCAAGTCAAGGAAGAACTGGGCACTAGGCTGCAGACATGAACAGTGTGTGGGTCCTGCTCTCCCGGCGTCCCTAGTGTGGCGGGGAGAGGACAGCTGGGTGATGTCAGTGCCTGGTCGGTGCTAGAGGAGAGGTAGGTAGAGGATCACAGGGCCCTGGAGCAGCTTCCAAGAGGAGGAACTGAGGGGAATGAGGAGGATCCAGGCATTCAGGACAGAGGGAGAGTGTGAGCAGAGGCAGGGAGGGGTGGAGGGCGGGATTCCCACACAGATCTGCAGGCATCTGGAGGGAAGGAGGCTGTCAGGAGGTCTTTTTGCTGTGAGTTTCTCTGCAGTAAACGTCTTTGCCACAAGCATTTTTGCTGCAAACCTCTTCGCTGTGTAACTAACTGGCTGTAAGGCAATTTTGTTGTGAAAGTAAAATAATAAATAAAGGAGTGTCATTAAACAGGATATAATGAAACATGACAAAGGGATAACGAAGTTTAAAAGACTTTATTGTGAAATACAAAATACTTGAATGGATTTAAAATGGGATTCTTTTCCCCATTCAGCATTGCACTTTTTCTTTTTTGGTAAAATTTCTTCCTCCTTTGGGAGAGATACCCAGTTCCAAATATTAAGATGCACGTTTGTAACTGAGCTCTGTGTTGTGAAAGCATCTGCACTATTGTGTGTTCCTGGCATGTTGTCACATGTTCGTTGATAGACATTCCAAAATTCTATGGGAAATGTGGGCTCAACTCTGCACCTTCAAATCACCAAAGGATTTGTAAGCTGATACGTTACCATTTTCTAGTACAGTATGCAGTCTGGCTTTGCCTTCTCTTATTTCATACTTCTGATGAGTTTTGTCACCGTATTTTCTATCAAGTCAATATATAGGGTTGTTATCATCCATCATCCACTGCTTTAAAATCACCATGTCTACTTGTCACTGTATAGACCGTTATGAGAGCTATGATGTATGTAATATGAGTCCACCAGTTCCTTTACCTTTTATGGCAAAATTGCCTTATGGCCAATTCATTATGTGGTCAAAAAGTATGCTGCAAAAATGCTTGTGACAAAGATGTTTAAGGCAGAAATACTGGACACAGGTCAAGAGAACACAGTGAGATGAGGCAAGAGATGGGGAGAGAGAGGAGGAGACTGGATTGGAACACACCTGTGAGTTTAGGTTTCATCCTGAAGCCAGTGGTGGTGTAGCAGAATCATAGCATGCATGCATTTAACCTAGTAAGAGTGCAGGTAGGCACGCTGGAGGGAGGGGAGGGGAGAGAGAGAGAGATTGAGATGCTGTGGATCATTGGGTCATTGGGTTCTCTATTCTGCTGAGTGAAAGTATGACTTGAATTTTGAGTCAGCCACTCTCTCCATCACCTCAGTTACTACACCACCGGCTCAGGTTCGTGGAGCAGCCGCCCTCGGTCCCAGTGCAGGCGCATCCTGGGCAAGGCTGAACTTACGAGAGATGTTGTGTTGACCTCTGCCATGGTACCTCCCCAAGGGCTTCAAAAGGGCAGTTTGGACACAATTTTTGCCTTTCATGCTATCTTTAGAGCCTAGCTCTCCTGTTAGCTGTGATCCACTGTACTGAAAAGTTGAAGCAAAGGGAAAACAGAGAAAAATCCGTCCAATGACTGGGTTGACAGTGCAGTACAAGGCGCTTTGGTGGGGAGCAGCCAAGTGCCCACCGGACCGAGGAGCCATTGTCTTGAGAAGACAGAGGGGAAGACATCTGGGAGTGATTGGGTCACCCCGAGTGGCCAGGGATCAGGCCAGGAAATTCTGTCTCTGACTGGGGCTCATGGATGTTTTTATTTTTCTCTCCAGAGACCATGAGTTCTGGCAGGTCTGTTGTCTCTTAAAACAATCAAGTCTTCAATTAAAAGTCCACAGTCTTTCATGGTCTTGAGCCTAGTTCCAAAACACACCATTTCCAAAATGTCCAGGAATAGGGAGGAAGGTCTTTAGATAGTTTCTTTAAACAGAACTGAAAATGCCATTTGTCAAATGATGCAACTATGTTTTGTTTCATCTGTCTGAATACTCAGAGTCCCTAAGAATATAGCACATGTGATGAAGATAAAGAAAAAGAAATACACACTATGGCAGTTGGATTTAAAAATTTTTTTTTGATGCCTCCCGTAGGACACCAGTGGAAATTCAGTGCCTTCTGGCTAGCCAACTCCAATAATGAAAGAACTCTTAAGGGAGGTGAAAAGGCACAGTAAGCATTTTTATGAAGTTGGAAGAACCATCTAGTGGCCACATATAGTGGTCCTATGATTGTAGCCTAAGTCATGCTGGTACCGCAGTGGGGGTGGGGCCAACTGCATTTCCCAAAACCCTCGGCTGGGAGATGGGTCGTACCTTCCATGAAAGGCCAGCCTTCAAGAGGAGGGTTGCTGTGCCCAGAGCTGTTTAGAGTTTGAAACAAATTTTTCTCCTGCTCAAAAGTGGCAAAGCGGCCAGAATTATCAACTGCACAGCATCGGGTAGAAATAGAGTTGTCTTCTTTCATGAAGGGGAGAAGACCCCTGTTTATTGAGGACCGACCATGTACCAAGTATCCTATAGAGCCCTCGGTATCCATAAACACGCTGTAGTGTCTTACCAGCTGCACAACGATGGGCAAGTTGCTTTGCATCCCTGTGCCTCTGTTTCCTCATCTGTAAAATGGGAGACATAATAGCAACACCTTATAAAGTTGTTTTGAGCATTTAATGAATTAAAAAATATTTAAGTGTTTCCAAAAGCTTGGCCTATAGTGAGCACTCAGCAGATGAGAGCTAGCATTCTTATTTCATTTGATCATGTCCATGACACTGAGAAGTAAATATTATTACAATCTTTGTAGTGGGGAGGGTGCAGGGGCACAGGGAGGCAGGTTACTTGCTCAAGGCCTCATGGTTGGTAGAGGTGGGAGTAAAGCTGGGAATGTCCAGTTCTGCATCCTCTTCTCCTCTGCACACTGTCTGCTAATCAGCTGACCCTGGACCAGGAGTACCAAGGCTGGGGAGCTGGGGGGAAGTCCTCCTTTGTGTGAAAAGTCCCAATTCAGGAAGGAGGTGGCTGGGTGACAAAATCCACCCTCAAAGATGGCTTTCATCCGTCCCTGGTCACGTTCCCCCGGGGCTGTCTGACGTGTGAGACGCTGTTCAACAGCTTTTCTCTTTGGAGACAACAGCTGCCTGTCCTGTGGGGTCAAAATGAGTCTAAGCATGAAGTCATGGAAGTCTTCATCCACATAGGCTGGGTTTTTCTCTCCTTGGAGGGCCTCAGATTTGACCATGAGCTTGTGGCTGGCAGGTCAGCAGTGACATCATCACTATTACTGTTATTTTATTATTGTTGTTATTGTTACTTTATGAAAGAAGGTGAGTGGGAGTGGATCAGAAACCTGGGGAAACTTTTGCTCTTGCCTGAATATTAGCCTTGTGATTCATTCTTTTTTTCCCCCTTCGCTGTCTGCCCCAGATCTGGGGAGGCGGGGAAGTGCTAAAGAAGTTTATTGATTGGGAGCAGCTGGCTTCTGTAGTTGTTGCTTCTGGAATCTCTGGAAACAGGAATGATTTTTTTCAATGGTATATTCTTGAAAGAAAGGGTACATGCTCTGAGGAATAGAGCATTTTGGATGAGAGTCGAAGGTTTCCTTGTCCTCCGTCTCCTCTCTCCCTTGCTCCAACAGGGGTTCCCTAAAGGAGGCCGTAGGTGGTCTTTTGTTACTTTTGCCACGTTCTTTTGGCCAAAGCAGAGTCGTAGGGCCAACCAGACTCTCAGGACGGGGAGATAACTCTGCTCCCTCCCTGATGGGAGGAGCTGTGAGGCCATAAGACAAAGGATGTGAATGGAGAGAGACTGCCAGTCAGCCCATCATATGCAGCCTCCACAGGGAATTCAGGGAGCTTCGTCCTGCAGGGAAACGCTCGGCTCACACTACTGCATCTGAGGGGTGAAGGGGCTGGGGAGTTTGTACACCAACCATGGAGAGTCGTTGGTGGCGGTCTCCTCTGGGGTTGGGAGGGCAGGGACAGTCGGGTGGGCCCCTCCAGCCTGGGACAGCAGCCGAGTCTGGTTCTGCAGAAAGGCCCTGAGGTGCGGAGATTCAGACACGGGCAGCTGGAAGTCGAAACAGTCTGGGTCACGGGAGCCGGTGGCGGCATGGACGATGACTGCTGCACATGCTTTCTCAGAGAGTCTCAGCTGATAAGCTCCACCTGGAATATCCAGCAGGAGTTTTTATACCGCTTACTGACACCGAGCCTTCTTCCCAATAACTTCCTGTTAATGCTTTCTTTCCACATTTCGCCAAACCCCTAACATTCTCCATCACTGTAACTACTTCCTCTCGCGTTTATCTGCATCTTGATCCTTTTCCCCTTCTCTTCTGAGCGGAACCACAGATTGCACACGCGCTGAAGGGCATTTGGCTGTAGCAAAAACCCCGTGAGCCGAGTACACGGGAGTACTGGGAGCTTTGTTCCTGTTTTCCTGAGGACAGCAGCGAAGGCAGGCGAGGGAGGAGTCCACAGCACATCCCGGGCAGAGGGGACCCGACCTCCGCCCCCTCCATCGTCCTGGGAGGGACCTGGGTGGAGCTGGGCCACGCAGCTGTGCTTCTTTGCAGCCCTGGCTCCAGCCCAGCGCCAGGATGAGCACAGACGGTGACTCCACTGTCCTCCAGAGTAACTCAGGCAGGGTGGGAACAAGCCCAGCCCGCAGGTTCTTTGTGATTGGCGGCTCTCACGGAGAGCATAGCATTTCAGGTGCAGAACGAGGAGCTGATAGGCAAGGATTTGAGTCACTTATCTGAGGTCAGAAAGAAAGTTCAATAGCAGTGGCTGGAAAAAAACCTGCCAGGAGGAGGTTCCTGAGGCCAAGTCCAGTGTTCTCGCCATTAGACCCATGGCCTCTGTCTTTAGATAGCTGTGGCAGCTTGAGGAGCCTGGCCTGTCTCTAGCTCCCACTGTGATGCGCTGCTAAGTGGGTGGAAGCAACAGTGGGAAATACCTTCCTATCTCAGGGAAGATCTAATCTGCAGTTTCCTAAATGGCCAACCAGCCTCAGTGGGAGGCTCTACCACACATGAGCAGCAGAGATCTATCCCAAGGAATATTGGATTTCAGGGACAGCCCTCTCCATGATGAGCAGACACTGACTGAGGTTTTCTATCTGGATGGTGAGAGATTGGGGAATCCAGAGAAGACCTTGGAGATAGAGCCAAGGGGTAACCATGGCAACCATAGAAAGAGGCTGGGACCACGCTCAGAGCTCCCTCCCCAGCCACCCGGGAAGACTGGCTCTCCCTCACAGGTGTCCCTAATAAAATATTATTTGGTAATACTTTTCTTGGCTTCCAAGCAGAGCCGACCATTGGAGGTTTTATGTCTAAGCACCTTTCCAGCAGGGCCACAATGATGTGGCAGTCATTTATCCTCTTGCTGAACCTTCAACCTGGGAGGACTTATCGAAAGAATGTGGCAACTAGATCCCTCACTTCTCTCAAATCAGGAGCTAACAGGGAGCCACGTGCCATTGTTTCTTTGCTAAGATCTTTGCAGTTTATTCTGTGGGACTGTGTTGCTGGTCCCCTGCCACGAACACTAGACTCACCCATCCAGGAGCAGACTTAGTGAGACAAGCCAAATTCTGCGCAGTTGTTTTGTTTGCTGCAGTAAATCCACCCCCCCACCCCCGCACATAGTTTTCTTACACACACCCTCTTGTTTGCATCTCTCCCAACTTTGTTCTGAGCTGCCTGATACAACCTCAGGAGAATCAGAAAGTGGCCCTGCTTCTCTCCCAAGATGGAAAAAAAAAAAAAATCAACCAAAGACCACTGTGGCTGAGGAGGGGTGGTCCCTGGGCTCCCCCAGGGCCAAGGAGCCAGGCTTGGGTAGAACATGAACTGCCCTTGAATCAGAGCCCGTTGCAGTTGCTCCGAGAGGGAAGGTCCTAAGTAAAGACCTTCTAGATTTTATGAGCCTTCCTCCCTGACTCCATTCCAGGTGATCTGGATCCAAAAAGGCTGGGTGGACACTGTTGATGCCACACCCAGATCCCTTTCAGTGTCACAGCTGCTGTTAAGTGTTGGCTGCCAAGGGCTCACAGCTGCCCTTCCTCTGGTCTGGAGACTGGCCCTTGCCTCCTGGGAGTCTCCTGGCCCGGGAGGTGACACCCACCCTGAGCAGCCCTCAGCCAATGACTGACTGATTTGGGGTACAAAAGGCCAGCCTCTAGCCTCAAGAGTGGGTAATTCTATACTGTGTTTTGTGTTCCAAAGCCCCCTGCAACTCAGGCCAACACTAGACTCTACCCAAGACTCCTGCCTTGCTCAGACCCTTCCTGGCTCCATCCTGCTTCCTGTGGAATTCCGCTCCCCCCACCAAGCCTCCCAAATCCTTGCTGCTCAGGGAACCCCACCTGAGATTCTAGAGAACTCACAACTCACAGCTTGTCTGTTCGTTCTTAGACCTCCTGGCCAGGCAGTCTGGTCCTTTTACAGAATTGTGAGTTTCAAAAGGAAAACAAATCCAGTGTATTCATCACATATGGGGAGGAGGGGGACAGTTGCTGCTGGGCTTTTTATCTGCCCTCTTGGAATTGGAGGGGGTTGGGAGTTTTAGAAACCAGGCTTACGGAGTGATGGGTGGGAATCACTTTTGAGGGGGTGAGTGGGGCTTTGTGTCTTTTAGGGTTACTTCTGGTTGCTTCTTCCCCAGGGCTTGGCTTTTAAAGAGGACCATCCAGAAATAGGGATAAAAGAAGAAGGGGCACCCTGTGAGAGATGGCTTTCACTGTGGTTACTGGGAGCAGTTACCGTCCTCAGGACACAAAAATGACACGTGATATTCAGGTGCAGTGAGCAGCCTTCCTTGCTGGGAGCACTGGGCTCTGTTTGAGGATGTTTTATGTGGTAGCAAGATTGAACAAGAGGAGAATGCCATTGTTTCAGTCAACAATTGGGTTTCTTCCAGAAAAAAAAAAAAAACTTTTTTTCAGTTTTCTTTTTTTTTTTTTTTTCTGGAAGAAAAAGTGCTCTTTGTGTGGAAGGACACCATCAATTTAACCTCCAGAGCCAAGACGGAGAACATTCCCATTTATGTACTACTTCCCTATCCAACCTTCCTAGGTTTGTTGGTTTTAAAGTTGGCTCATGGTTAGACCTGGGACAACAGAATTGAGGTGAATGAAGCCAACAGTAGCTCCAAATCTCTTATCTTACACCTTTCAGAAATGCCCTTCTTTTCTCCTGGTGTCGGAGGCTAAGTGTGCCGTCCCTCCCTCCCTCCCCCGGCCTCTCCTTCCCGTCGCTGAATCAGTCCCTCCCTCCACCTTCCATAGGACAGAGGTTCCCAACCTGGGTTCATGTCTCCTTGGTGGTCTGTGCGTAGAAGTCATGGGGCCTGTGAACTTACATAGGGAATCAATCACAGCTTTATTTTCACTAACTTCAAGCTGAAATTTGGCATTGGATTCAATTAGGACTGCAGACAACAGAGCACAGTAATATTAGCAGGACCCATGACTTTCTCACGTAGAAATCACTGGTATTGTTCACACCAAGTTACAATGTTGCAGGTATTTCAAAATATCATTCACATTCTCTCCTACTTCAAAGTTACGGTAGTTATCTGATCCACCACCAAATCTTCTCATTCAATGTTATTTTAAAAAGAACACAAATTAGTAAACCACCTATTTTTAAATATAATTATCTGTATTTTTGTATAGCTGGTTTCTTTGTAATCCTGTTTTTTATTTTAGGCATTTAAAACCATTTTGAGAAGAATCCCTTCACTTCCCTAGACTGCCAAAGAGTATCTGGTGTCACAAAAACAAGTAAAAAACCCTTGGTTTAGAAGTTTTTCCTGATTTGGGAAATTACACACATTCAGAATCAGGGGGATCAGATACATATCGGAGAAACAAATGTTTTGCTGTGCTTATTGGAGTAGACGAATGATTTTGATTATAATATCCAGGACTGTGACTTCATTATAAGACTGGTGTCATGTTACATTTTCCTTTTTCTTTTTTTTAAATGTGGGACCAAACTTAGAAGCCTGACCAAACACTGGAGGAAGTGTTTCCCTGACTCTGTAACTCCCAGTACCTACAGTAATAAACTGGTTCAGAAGTAAACCTTCATTCCTTGTCTGGGGTTTGTTGAAGACACAGGTGACTGTCTCTCAGAGCTTCGATGAGCTCAAGAAAACCAACACTTCAGGCCCAAAGCAGAGAAACTGGGCCTTGTGGTGAACTGGCAGCCACCTCGTGGACAAATGGGCACATTTGTGGCCATCGAAAGTGCTAAATCTGGTGGGTATGTTCCTGTCTCTACCTCTGAGGACCCGGGTGGGGAGAGCTCTTTTCTCCGGGCCCCTGTGGCAGCTCACCTCACAGGAAGAAGGTTCCAAATCCCGGGACGCTTGTCATTTCAATACGCTTTATTGTCTGTGACCATTTATATCCCCCATTTGGTTCTTGTACTAGAAGCAGGGAAGAATTATGGCCACAACAGTGTTATTTGTGGAGGGACCACGGTGGCTGTCTGGAGTCATGTGGCCTCCAGCTTCCATGAGACACAGAGCCCCTTCCAGCATCTTGAGTGTGTGGCCGCCGGGTTTACCAGGCGGCGTATGTGTGGCCTGGGGGGCTCCATCCCGCTGCCCATCGAGTCACACATCCTGCACACCAGCCCCGTCGTGACATCAGACCTCTAGGCAGCCTGCAGATTTGGGGAATTCCTCTGCCCCCCGAAGTTTTCTTCATCTTTAATCCAGTTGTTACAGGGAGTGAACCTGATTTGTTCCAGATGTCCTCAGATTTAGTGATTCCGGAAACTACTCCTAAAGTCGAGGCTGATGAGGATTTGAATTCCTCCCTTCGCTGGGAACCAGCGGTTTTTTTCAGTCAGACAGATGAGGCGGGAGGATGGAGCCGAGGCTGCCTGCAGGGCCCAGGAGGGCCCCTTGGCTTCTCACGTTAGCCTTGTTGGAAAGAGGGTGGCCTTTGAAACAAATACTGACTCTGTCCCTAAATAGGTTATTACCTGAGCCAGAGCTGGGGCCTCGCTGATGCTAGCAAAGTCAGTGAGGACGTAGGCATGTTGGTTTTTTCTCTTTAAAGTAACACGTATTTACATGAATTATCTGAATGTTGCTGGGGAAACCACTATTTGAGCTCGGATCACCTTAGTAAATACATGCTTTTCTCTTACGTTAGGAGCATAAAACTGGCCCAGGTAAGAGGGCTACACATGAGGGAGATAGAGGTATTTCTGGCTTCATATAAGTGGTTTTCAAAGCAGAAGTTCAGTCCCAGGAATCATTTCCCTGACCTGCTATAAACTTTAGTTGACAGGCCTTGCAGAGGGGCCCTGTGATCTCTGTCTGGAATTAATAGCCATGTGGGTCTGTTTTGCGTGATTAGAAGGGGTTTATAAAGCCTGGCAAGATCTGAAGCACATCTCAAACTATATGGGATAGTAGCCCACTGTCGGAGAAGGTTGAATCCTGCATGCATACACATAGCGTGCTCTGTTTAACAATAGTACTGGCTTATGCAGTTTTTTACAGTATAAACAATATGAATATTAAAGCTATTTAAAGTTATGGATTTAAAACAAAAACAGAAATTAATGAATGTAGATTGTTGCTGTTTAGATGTCTTTTAAAGTGTATTTGAAAGTAGACAAATGCCCAGATAGATGCTGGCGGGTGCCTGGGATGAGCCGTGTAAGTGCCATCGACCCAGGGATTCAGCTGATGCCCAGCCAGACCACTGGGCTGTGTATCCAGGGAAACCAGAGTCAGGAGGAGAAGCTGAGTGGTGACAGAGGTATGTGGGCTGGGCACACCTGAAAGACAGGTGGGTCCCGATGTGGCACTGAGTTTTGAACAAAGCGAAACATGTTGCTGGATGTGAAGTGAGAGGCTTCTGAGCAGGTCAGCGTGGACCACCAAATGGATCAGAGCATGTGGTTCTGGGATGAGGCTGTAAACCACAGGATATTGCCTGAGGCTAGGGTTTCTGTGGGGCCGGCTGCAGGATAACCATTGGGCAAGACCAGTAGTTGGGCAGAAATAACAGTTCCCATCATTCTAGAGTATATTAAAATATAAGACAAGATTAGGTTTGATTTCTTAAATGTATTCAAAATTATACCTTGTAGGTACTGTATCTTTTCTTAAATTTTTCTTGGTGATTTTTTTTTAACATCAACAACAAAAAAACAATTTTTACCAAAAAAAAAAAAAGTGATAGCTTTTTGGGTATTCTTGGTTAATAAAATAAATCCTTAAGTGTTTGCCACAATAGCTAGAACCTTCAAAATCAGGAAAATTTAGTAATTTTTCACAGCAGTGAAAATTGATAATTTGGATTCTGTATACTTTGATGTTTCAGTGAGATCTACAGGAATCCAAAGTAATAGGTGATAAAACTAACTAAACTAAGTAACTGACAAAGTAAACTAACTAAAATGAGCCAGCAAGACAGAAGCAATTCCCATCCCTGTCGGAAAGAGGCATTTTGGAGCTTATACTGGAAAGTTTCATATACTGGACTGATTCCTTAATAGTCCCTTTCTGGGACTCAAGGTTTCCTTGTCCAGGGTTCCATCACATGAGAAGTGGGGGCAGGATAAGTTCCCCAACGTATTACAAGCTGAGAGTGAGGCACTAAGAACCCAAAAACAGTGCATCCATCTGTTCCTCGCCTTTCTTTGCTCTGCTTACGGGGGCCTGACTCTGGAAAACTACATTCCCCAGGCTCCTTTGCCAACAGACTTCCTGTTAAGTTTGGCCAGTGAGAGCACTGGTGAGAAGTTGGAAGGAGGGAGAAGTCAAGGTGTTTCTCCCCAACCCCAGGCACTTCAAACAGCATCTCTGGCAACGGCTGCTTCCCATCCGTGGCTTCACCCACTTCTTGGCAGTCCCAGCTCCGATCACAAGCTCTTCCCTCAGTCCCTCCAGCTCTGCGGTGGATTGATGCTTCCAATTTCTGGTTTTCCTCATCTGCCCTTGTTTGGTCTTTTAGCGCTTCTAGGTTCACCTAGTTCCCCATTTCGGTCCCTTCTAGTGAACCACCTGGCACGGACTCTGTTTTCCTAGCTGGACTCTGATACAGTGGGTTTGAATCCTGGCTCTGCCACTAAGTAAACAGGTACCTAAACTTGCTACCTAGTAAGTTCATAAGCCAGTTACCTTATTTAGTATTCAATGTCCTTGTCTGCAATATAGGGAGGAGGTTGGTCTGTAATCACTCTAAAGTCCTTTCCAGCTGTAAAAGCCCATGAGTCTCTAAACTGTGATCTTATAAAAATGAGTGTATTACCCCACCTGTATCAGGTGACATTTTAATCATTTACACCTCAGGACATGGCTTGGTCTTCATAATACTCTGTGGGTACAGAATTTGTTGAGGACATTCCCCATCTCTAAAGGCTGATGTTGGTAGCTTTATTCTTTGGAGACATAGAAATGTTGGGGTTTTGAGAGTGGGGATTTGCCTCGTTTGGTATAGATCACTAATTTGCTATAAAGAGGAGTTGCCTGTGTCACAGGGGAGAGGTCTGCCATCCAGCTCTTTGAATGCAAATGCTTCTGTGACAATCCTGGGGGCTTTGTAACAACTGTCAGATGCAGCAGTAGGCTTGACTGTGAGAACTCTCAGCCTGCAGAGGTGAAAAGAGGCTGAAGAGTAAACACCCTAATGACATTCTAGGATAGAGTGCTGTGAGCGCTGTCGTGACTTGTAGATCTCGGCAGCTGCCTTCCTGGGTTGGGAAGCTGGGGGCAGTCCCTTACAGAGTGTACGCCCTGCAAAGATGGTCTTAGAAATTTGTGCTTGCTGCCATCTGTATGTTCTCAAATTGGTCCCTAGTCACTCTCCCCGAAGTGAATTGTACCAGGGAAGCTCAGAAATACATAGCCCTAAGAATTAGCAAGGGTAGTATCCTGTGTCTTTCTTAAAGGGCACTGATTTTAGGGCAAGGACAGTATTAAAAAGAGTTGACAACCTGCAGAGCAGTCGTACCTCCCTTTAAGAGCAGTTGTCAGACATAGACAACCAGAAGAGCACCCCCCTTGCAACCCACTGGTGGTCAGCCCTGGGACAGCTCAAGACATTCTCTCTGGACTAGATCTGCAGGGCTTCCTTCCTTTCCCCACCACATCGCAGAGAACCTGTGAGGTTCACCTGCACAGTGTACCATTTCTGGCATCAGATTTTGGTAAAACTCAAAGTTACTTTCAGGGGAGGAAAATACACACGTGGGACACCTTTTCTTTTTTCTTTTTGGCATTTCACAATATTCATTGCAGCATTTTATAAGCAAGTGAGTTTTAGGAGCTAAATATTAGCAATTTTATTTCTTTAAATACTCAGTTTTATTTTCACCCAAATCTACTTGATTTTCCCTAAACCTCTCCTTCTCAAGGAAAATGAGTAAATATGCATGATTAAAGATTAATCACAAATCAGCTATATTACTTGTTACAGGTAAAATACATAGAATTTGCTGTGAGTCTAGAACAGTTCTGACCAATAGAAATACAAGCCACATATGCAATTTTGAATTTTCTGGTAGCCACATCGAAAAATTTAAGTGAAAGTGGTGTAACAAATTTAATATATCAAACACCATTTAAACATACAATTAATACTAAAACAATGATTGAGATTTTTGCATCTTTTTTTTTTATTATTGCAGTAAGTCTTAGAAATCTGGTGTGTATTTTACACTTCATTCAGACCTGCTCAAAAGCCACATGTGACCCGTGGCTGTCATAGGTGATAGCACAGGTCTAGAACATGCACTTCAGAGTTGTCTCACTGTACATGAGGGAGCGGGGGTAACTGTACACCAGTTCTCATCAGTCCTTGGTTGAGGGCTCCGACAGGGAATGTCAGGGGCTTATTTCTCAGGCACTTTGCTGATCTGCAGGAAGAGGTTTTCCAGTGGAAGATGGGGATGCTGGCAGATGGAATTGCAGCCTTGGAGGCCGTGGTCATAAGACCCCCAGGGGACGAGAGCAGGACCACTCAGAGCCTACTGTGTCTTACAATACCTTCACTTTGGTGCCTTATTGTTTATTAACAAATTACTGGCAACACACCTGGCATTGGTGACTCCAGGTAACACTTAAGTTTACTGGCCTCCAAAATCAACCCCAAACTCTGACATTCAAGGTCCTTGGGAATCTGGACACATTCTACTTACTCTAACGGCCTCCCACTCCTCTTACCGCTAAGGATGCCTTTTTCTGGCCTCTTTCCATATTACTTCTGAGTCACTTCCATCCCTTTATCCATTGTTTTTTTTTTCTCCCTGCCTGCAGTGCTTTTCCTATTCCACCCCCCACCCCGCCCCGTATGCTCCTCCTTCTTTAAGATGTGGCTCATTGTCTACATCTCTCAGAGAACTTCTTATGATGACTTCAGTCTACAGTGATTTCTTTCCCCTGGATTCCTCTTACATCTTATTCTGCACCTGTTCCTTCGGTATGACTTGTCTGACCAGCGTCATGGTGTATCTCCTTCACATGATAGTTTATTTGGTACTTTGTGCTCAGACCCTCATAGGAAGACATCAGATGAGCTGCTGTGGTTTGATGTGGTTTCTTTTCATGTTGGTAATTTTAAGCACCAATTGTTGAAAAGCTCTGATAATTGTCAGTAAAGTGCCAAGGAGACTACCCAGCAGAGCTGCTGGAGGCACCTGGAATCATCCTGAATGCCTCCACCAGTTTCAAGGAAAATTGTCAACAGGAAAAATAAGCACTCCCAGTACCTTTTGTAAAGAGATGACATCTCTCAATATTCTAAAAAGGCTAAGAACACAGCCACAAGTTCATTTCTTATCTTATTATACACAAATAAGTTTTATGTCCATTTTATACTGTTTAGTTGGGTTTTTATGGGCTCTGGGAACAGTGGGAACAGGGAGAAGACCACCGGACCAGGAATTAGGAGGGCCGCCTGGCTGCCTGGCTCTGCCACCGTCTGCTGCGTGGCCGCAGGGAAGTGGTTAAATCTGGCCTATAACTGCGAAGTGGTGACTCAGATGAGCCCCCGTCCAGCTGTCAAATTCCATTTCTGATTTTACGATGTCTGCCCTTTCTAAGACAAGGCAGCATCGTTTATGATTTTAAATTGCTGCGGCTGCAGTTCGTGTCATGGCTCTTATGGTACATTGTTGAGGATATCTGTGATTTGTTGGAGGCTGAATCCTTATTCAGGAATGCTGCTGCCAATTTTGACATTTCTCCAGTGGGAGAATGTGATCTGCTTCACAATGTCTTTTTTAATGTGAATTCCATGAATGGAAAAACCAGGGTGTGTGTGCGTGTGTACAATCAATCCGAGCAATGTTTTTGTTCATGGGGCTATCATTCCATCAGCTGTAGGATTCATGGTTCACTTCCTTGATAATACCTTGCCTAAGATCCCCCATGGCCCTTCCCTCCCCGCACTGTCCCTGAAGATTCCCTTCTTTGTGCTCCCGTAGCGTAAGGGATCTCAGAAGGATTCCTTTATCCCTGAGGGTCAGCACTTAGCACATATTGACGTCCACTTAATGTCTTACATGTTTGTTTCCTCCACTAGACTGTGAACAGCTTGAGGGCTGAGACCTGTGTCTCTGGTACCCAGGTTGAGAAGGTAGCTTTACAAAGTGTTGGACGGATAAATGATGAAGGAAGAAGGGAGAGGGGGGATGATGGAAGAATGGAGGGCGGAATGGGTGGGTTTGGCTGCCCTGTATTATTATCCTAGTTGTCATCATCAAACATAGTTGTGGATTTTTTTTTATTTTCCTTTTATGCTGATTCTTGGGGCTTGTATAGATGGACAGAAAACCTCAAGTTTTGTAAGGAAAAGATTGATTCAAAATAAACATTTTTTTAATTATGTCAAATACTAAAGAAGAAGTAAAGTTTATAAATAGTTTATAAGAGAATCGTTTGGCATTAAGAATTTCCCTTTCCCCCACAAAGTAAATAGCTCTCATGCTGAAGAAGACACCTTCCTGTAAGCAGGAGAGAAAAAGCCCAAAGGAAGTAAAAGTCCTGCCCGTGGCGTAGTCGTAACGTTTATAATGAGAGAAATAGCAAGATGAAGACATCCAAAAGGATATGAGGAAAATCACATGGTAGCAAATGTGTCCACAAATACAAGGTCAGTCATAGTAACAGGGTAACAGCGAGTTTTGTAAACTCAAATACAGTTGAACGGAATACACGTAATGAACTGCCTGTGCCTCCTTTACTCAGGCAAAATTTAAACTAGCAGCAAAAGAAAAATAAAAGTATTATATTTTATGAAAGACAGATTATAACCATGAATTATGTAAATAAGGCCAGGGTTTATATCTTTAAGACTAAAGGAAGGTCTACAATGATCTAGTAGAAAATTATTAAACAGCATTCAGCTTCTTTGTTTTCTTTCCTTAGCATCATCACAAAAAATAAAAAGACCTACATAAAACTGTCTTCCATGATAGAGAGGGAAGAGTTTGCTTTAGTGGCCTTTAGTGGTTCAGCATATGATGATTTGATACGGAAATATAATGCGTTTACTCAAGAGGGAACTTTGAATGGTATGCGCTCTTCACGTCCGGTAATGCGCGAGGTCAGAGCGCAGGTTCTGCTGTGACGTGGAGGCGCCACGCAGCTACCGACATGCCAGCAGCAGCATCTGACACTTGGAGGACTGAATGAATGGGTGCTGAACTTAAGTATAAATGCAGCGTGTTCACTAACAGCTGCTATAAGATGTCTCAGGACAGTTACATTTGTTTTGTCATTTTTGATAGTAAATGAGCAAGACGTTTCCAGCAGGCTGTATGTGCGCTGTAAGTTAAGCTTCATAGAAACTGTGTGGTTGGTATCTTAGGTTGACGACAAATAATGCTTTTCACGTAAAAGTGCACCAGGGTCATTGGTGGACATGGAAATACGATCCACTTAAAAGACTGCACCAGCAAATTAGAATCAATGGGGAAATTTCTCAAGGAAGGAAATACCTTGAAAATTAGAAAAAATTGTTCTTCAGTGGATCAGTGAGCACCTGTGGAATGTTTGACACAAAACTCCTGGGTCTGAGAAGCTGGTTTTTGTGGACTCTTGTTCTTTTCAGATGTCACTAAAAGGCATTTCTTGCCAAAGCCCTTCCCGACTGAGGTGGAGTTTATGTAGCTCACACAGCCTTCATGCCAGGGGAAGCTGGGCACCAGCTCCGGCTCAGCCCCTCCATGGCCGCTGGGTGACCTTGGCCTGTAAATGTGAAGGCTGAACTGATGCTCTGTATTGGGGATGTCATGCATGCCATTCATTCATTCAGTGAGAGTTTGTTGAACACTGACTGTGTGCCAGGCACTCTTCTATCCCTGGAGGTTCAGTGATGGGCAAAACCAGACAGGGGTCTCTGCCCCTGGTGCTTAGATCCTCATAGGGGGAGAAACTTCCTTGATCAATTAGCCACACAAATAAATGTGTCATCACGGCCTTGGGAAACGCCAGGAAGGGACTGATGGAGCTCTGGGACTGGAAAAGCTCATAATAGGGGGATTGATTGATTTCACCCAGAAGGGAGACCAGAAGGGGCCTCCTGGGGGTGTGACAGGCAAGGGGCTGGAGGACACAGGCTACAGTGGAGAGGGATGGCTGTGAAGGCACAGGAGGCACTGAGTTCTCTGCCCAGCACAGCAACTTGACCGCCTTATCTCTCTGCATCTCGACTTTTTCATCTTTAAAAATGGGACCGACATCAAGAACCTTTCATGCGCTTGTAGGTTTCAGGATAACATGTTTGAAAGTACCAGCACCAGGAAAAATACATTTCATTTCATTTCTAAAAACAGCTTTGGAAGCAGAGATGTTCTGTTTTGTATGTAAATTTTAGAAGTGGAGAAAGAGTGAAAACAGCATCGAGGGTTCGTTAAAACGTCCGAGTTTGCTTTGGGCCCTGGAAGGTGCCTGGCTTTCCTTAATCATCAAAGAGCCATGTTTACATTGCCTGACCCTGAAACCCTGGGAATGACCTTGCTGTGTGATTAAGTGACAGAGGCCCGAGCTTTAGGGGCTGGTGGAAGGTTAGACATTCCTGGCCTGATCTCTGGCCATTTAATTCACGGGGAAAGGAGGCTGAGCACGTGAACGACAAAACTGGAACGAGGAGGCACCCCTCCGCGCCCTGGTCCTATGCTTCTCTATCTTGTCTCTCTGCTTAATATTCCATCTGGAAACTATGGATACTCTCCGAGGTGCCTGGGCTACTTGTGGGTGCTTATGCAATTCCTTCTCGAGATGAAGCGAGGTTAACGCTCTCTCATAACTCCTCAAGGCCTGAGGATTACTCCTTTAATCTTACAAAAGCAAACAGGAGGACAGAAATAACCCATCAATTGTTAAAAATGAAAATGGCCAAGAATAATAAATAATTGCCACAAGAGCTTGAGGTCAGGGTCTTAATTTATTGGAGGCCATTCAGCAATCTGAAACTTCTCTCCGAGTTAATTTCTCACATCTTGTTTGGATCCTGAGAGCTCTTGCTTCCAAAAGCAAGGCTATCGGATGGCCCCTCGCACATGTTATTCTTGTTGACATGCCAGGCATGCAGGAGAGTGGGGTCCTCTCTTGACAGATGGGTAATGATGATTCCTCCCCCACAAAAATCCGTATTTCAAAGTATGATAGCCTACCGAGATTTTGGAGAGTTCTCTTCTCTTTCGTGCTGTGTTAGCTGTGTTCATGGTTGCAAGCAACAATAAACATGTGCTTGTTAATGTAAGCAGAAAAGGAATTTATTGGAAAGATATGGGCTGGTTCAGAGCATCAGCAGGAAGAGGAGGCAAGGCTCAGCCCTGGATGCCACCCCTGGGTTCTCAACTCCTCTGGGTCTGCCTCAGATGATCTCAGGGGGCCCTGGTGTCCTTGGGCAGCCCTCAAAATTCATGGCCCCTGTTGGCAGCATCTGCTCCCTACTCTGAGGCCACTTGACCACCTTAGATCACATGACTGCACGTGTCAGGTGCCCACACTTCAGTGACAGGGAGGCGGGGAGTGGGCGTGTCTGCCCCCGTTCTGTTAATGTGCCCTTCCTACCTATCTTGAGACTGCCCCCCCAAACTGGAAGGTGTCAGGATGCTGAGTGGTCCCTCAAATGATAACTGTTTATTAGTCAAACCCTCATATGCTTGATCACATCTCCCCTTAACTGTTTGGCCAGTCAGAGATTGGCCACCAGTGTGAATTTATTTTGGCCAAAGCTCACATCACATAATAATCACATAATAATCATTAGTCCCCTGTGCATCTTCATCATCAGCATCTTCCTCACCACCATCATCCTCATCTCCACCAAACCCACCACCATCATCCTCACCACCATCATCCTCATCTCCATCATCCTCATCTCCACCAAACCCACCACCATCATCCTCAACACCATCATCCTCATCTCCATCATCCTCATCTCCACCAAACTCACCACCATCATCCTCATCTCCACCAAACCCACCACCATCATCCTCACCACCATCATCCTCATCTCCATCATCCTCATCTCCACCAAACTCACCATCATCTTCCTCACCACCATCATCCTCACCACCATCATCCTCATCTCCATCATCCTCATCTCCACCAAACTCACCACCATCATCCTCACCACCATCATCCTTATCTCCATCATCATCCCATTGGTGGCCCCTTCACTCCCCCACTCTCCCAGGTTGCCATTTCCCTCCATTTCCTCCCCTCTCAAACATTCCCTCCTCTTCCTCTCCCTTCCCGGTTTTGATGCTGCTTCTATTCCCCTGCAGAATGGAAGCAATCATAGGGGAACTTTCATCTGTTCCCACTACCCATCTACACGATGGATCGCTCCACTTTCTCACTTCATACCAGGTGAGGCCAGGCCCTCCCTTTGTTCACCAGGCCATCCAGCACTTGTGCTCTGTCACGTCTTCATTAATCGTCTCCTGTGTAGTAGATCCTTCCCATGATCATGAAATGTGCTGTGACGATTCCCACCTAAAAAGAAAAAACAGTTCCCTTGGGCCCCTTCCTCCACCAGCTGTCATCCTATTTCTCTTCTTTCCTTTATAGAAAAATTCCTCCAGATAGTTGGCTGTGCTCACTGTTTCCCTTTTTTCTCCTCCTGCCTCTCTTAAACCAACCCCAGTCAAGCTTTCTTCCCCATCCCTGCACTAGAGCAATGCCTATCAAGATCACCAGTGACCTCCAGGTGGCTCGTTCCAGTGGCCAGTTCTAATTCTTCACGTTACTTTGCCAGGTTTCACAAAACTGATGACTGCTGTCTTGAAGCATTTGGCTGGTTGGATACCATCTGTCTTGGTTTTCCTCCTGTCTCCTTAACCGCTCTTTTTCAGTCTCCTTTGTTGATTCCTCCTCATCTTCAACTCCTCTAAGTGTGAGACCCCCTTCTCTATTTACATGCATTCTCTAGTGATCATTTCTAGTCCACCCTGAATACGTATCTCCACCTATGACACGTCTTCAACTCCAGACTCTTGCATCCAACTGTCTTTGCATCTTTTCTTAAAAATCCAGTAGACATTTGGGTTTTCTCTGCTGGACCTTCTATACCTGTGGTCTTTCCCATCTCAGTAAGTGACAACTCTTCCCTTCCAGTTATTGAATTTAAAATCCTTGCAGCCATCCTTGACTCTCTTTCCCTAACACCCCACCCCTCATCCAATCCATGAGCAAAACCTGTTGGCCACAGCCTTCGAAACACATTGAGACTATGACCCCTTCTCACTGCCTCACCTTCTACCACGTGGTCTGAACTGCCATCTTCTTACACCTGAATTAGTACAAGAACCTCCCAACCAGGTTCCCTGCTCCCCCGTCAGCCACTCACTCCAGACTGTTCATGTCACAGCCAGCGTGAGCCTTTAAACATGGAAGTCAGGTCACACCACTCCCCTGCTCAGAGCCCTGCAGGAGCCCCGGGCTCAGAGTCAAACTGAGGTCCCCGTGATGGCCCGCAGTGCCCGGTGGTCTGCCCGTCCCAGTCCCTCCCCTCTTTCCCAGCAGTTCCTCCCACGCTCCCCTCCCTCACTCCTCCCCAGCCATGCTGGCCGCCTTGCCGTCCTTGAACACAGCAGGCACAACTTTTGCTTTGCTGGTCCCCAGATATCTGTGTATCTTGTTCTCTTTCTTCCTTCCGGTTTCTACTGAGAGGTCGCCTCACCAGTGAAGCTACCCTTACCAGCCAATTTAAAATTGCACCCCACTCTCCCCCCGAATCTGCTGCTCTCTGTCCTTCTCACCCTTTGTAAGATTCCCCCTTTGCTCTTGTCGCACTCTGACTGGTACATCTGCCTCTTTGTGTATGCGCTTTGGGGCTCCCTGAGGCTATGGGAAGGCAAGACCTCTGTTTTGTTCACTACTCTCACTGGCACATGGAGCAGGTGCTCAGAAACATCTGAATGAATTACTGTAGGCCTGAATTCCATGTATAGGTCATTGAATGTCTTATAATTTTCCAAGTCGGATGTATGGATTTCACATGGACCACAGAACATCCTAGTGAGTCCTCAGAACCCCTGTGCTTAGAAGACAAAGCGGAGGCCCCTGGGAACTGACTGCTTGCCCCAGGACGCATGGCCGGTTTGTGAGGTTCCTGGTACTTGTAGTTCCAACCCCTGTTGAGTTTCTGCCCCTGCTCTTAGCTCCCCACTGACACCTCATGTTGTATTAGTGAAAGCTTTAGGCCATTCATTGCTGTTCATTTTCCATTGCAGCGTTGATGAGAAAACCCCATACCTAGCTTTGGGGGCCGTGAAGAACATCTCCCTAAACATCTCCATTGCCAACCTCGGGGACGATGCCTATGATGCTAACGTGTCCTTCAACGTTTCCCGGGAGCTCTTCTTCATCAACATGTGGCAGAAGGTAAGGGGGGCCCACATCGAAGGCATGTGCTGACTTTCCTTGGAGCTTGGCATAGGCAGTGATCCTACCAAGACAAGTCCTATATGTGGAAGAGTCTTTGGAATGATTACAATTGGACTCAGAAAACATGTTGGTCCAGCCCAAAAAGAAGCCATAAATACGCAGGGAGTGTCAGAGCAGCATCCATATCTCACACCATCTCCATCCCTTCTCTCTTGTGAAACCCTCTCTGCAGTTTTATGTCTGACCCCTTCTCTGATATGATCCCATCACCATCTCTAGCACATGCATGTTCTAGAGAATTCCCCCTCTAGGTCAGTGGTTGTGAAAAACAAGGAATGAGAACGGATACCTCCTTATCACGAGTAGTTATCACCAACGGTGCATTTGATGTTTTCCATTGAGAGGGTCGTGGCCATCAGCCTGTGCTTTGGCATATTGATTTATTCCTGAAATATTTTAATGAATTGAGGAAATCAAATTATTTCCATGAATTGAGTGAGTTTTTTTCTTTTTTTAAAGAGTGAATGAATTTATTTGAATGATTGACATTTAAGTTGCATGACTCAAGAAAGGAAAAGGAGCAGGGATGCCCGCCTGCCCCGTAATCCACCCAGTGAACCATGTTGGGGAAGAAGGAGTCACAGGCCTGGTGTGTGGGCAGCAGGAGGAACAAGTGAACTCAGACAGATCTCCCTCCCCACCCCGGGGGTTGTCTGACTGTCGGCAGCTGTTCCGATGGGAACTTTTGCAGCTTTTGTAAGTGTTCACAGCATTGAACTGCAGTGCCTGAGGCCCGTATTAAAATGGAGCCAAAGTCACTTTCCGCGAGAAACCTTTCCTAACCTGCAGGTGAGCACCAAGGGCAGCCTTCTGTCCAGGCACAGGTCCGGCCAGGCTCCATAGTTTGCACAGGGCTGTGCCAACCCTGCACGGCTTGGGGGCAGCTGAAGCATGTAGCGCCATCTGGAATGGCTCTCCAGGAACTCCCCCAAGAGGTCATCTCAGATGCTCTGCTGCTCCATCGTTTTGGAGCTCCAGGATGAGGGAGACCACAGAAGCACTGAATGGCGTGCTTTCCAGCCACCTTCTACACCCAAACTATCATCCCTGGGTTAAGCCCAGTGCAGAGGGAACCAGGTATCTATAGGCTTCTGTTACCTGGCGATGCACAGAATCTCCCTTACAGAATTTCCATGCCATGATGTCATGGTGCCATGACACCATCTTCCTAGGGGTGGGGGAGAAGCGGCTAGGAGGGTGGACGGGGTAGGGGAAGAGGAGATTATGCAGGGACCAGACCTGTGGTACCTCCTCTGTGGTAACTGAGAGGATGTGGCTGGTGACTGAGTCATCACAGTGAGCAGGTTCCCCTCACTCAGGGATACATTTCTCTGTCTCAGAATTAGGAATAGCTGTGCTTTCCCCCAGCATTTTGCCTTGTTTGTACCTGTGGACACAGTCTTCCGTGTAACCGACTAAGCTTCGTTGTCTCTGTTTGCTGGAAAATTCAGAGCTGGCTCCACTCTTTCGGGACGTAGGAGTTGGTAGTAGTATTGTATAAACTAAGTAGCCACCTGCATCTTACTTTACTCCCCTTCACCATGTTTTTTTTCTTTTTAGCTGGCAGATTGCATAATAGTCTTATCATAGGATGTATGTGGGTTACCTGTTAATTCCAATTATTGTATATTTCAAGTCCAGTTTTATTCTCTTTTAAATGATACTGTGATGAGCATCTTTTACAGAGCTTAGTATAAGCAAATGATTATTTGCTTAATCCTATAATTATTTGGGAAGTGGCAAGTATCATTTATTGACCACCTACTATACACCAGGGGTTTTACCTGCATTTTCCATTCCCTCCTTACTGCATGTGTTGCATCTGATTTATTGGCGGAATGCTCTCAGAAGAGAAGTGAGGGAAGCAGGATGGGGCAGAAAGGGCTGAGTAAGGGTGTGCTGTCGTAAAATCTGGCCTTGGTCTGATTTGTGGGGCAGAAAGAGGTGGGGAAGGCCCTAGAGCATAAATTGCTCAGCAAAATTGTCTGCCCGTGAAGTGGCCGGGGAGCTGTGTTCCCACCCCTGTATCATCACTGACCACTGGGGGGCGGTGGTGAGTAGCCTCCCGGGCATTCCGGAGGTGGGGACTCCTGTCAGCCAGTGCACCTGCGAAAGACACAGATATGTCATTGGCTGCTGTTCTGAGAGCCCGGTCCTTCCTGCCTCCCCTCCTCCCCAGGCTTGTTCACCATGCCCCTCAACACACATTTAAATCCACTTATAATTTACTCCTGAAGCTGCCTGCATCCAGAACACCCACCCCCTCATTTTGTTTAATGAACTGCTCCGGCCTCACGTCTCAGCCCGGGTGTCACCCAGGCGGGGCCCTCACCTGGCTGCACACGTGATGTGAGTGGACGGACAGATGGCTGGATGGGTGGCTCTGCCTCCTGGTCAAAGTCACAGCGCAACCCCAGAGCCCAGCCCCTGCCTCCAAGGTCTCCGGCCTTGTCTGCCATTGTGCTGTTAGTGGTATGTTAATTTCTGAGATTGAACAGAAAATATCGCCTGAGATGAGTTTTTCTGTCTCATGTGAGGCTTCTTTCATAGACTCGTCCTGGTTCCTACCTTTAAGGGAAAGTTGCTTGTAAAAGTGTGGGATTCACATGCATGACCATCTGCTAACTGTTCTCTCACCTACATAAAGCTACCTTGAAAACACTGTATAATAGGATGTAATTTGTTGCTAGGCTGGCCGGCGTGTGCTGTCCAGGTGTAGCGCAGTTTATAACGGTCTCCCGTGCAGCAGTGAGAGGGATCTCTTAAGGGTGGGGAGAGAGAATAAGAAAGAATGGAGAAGATGTAGTTTGGAATAGCACTGCATCACACAACTTGAGGGCCACGTTCACACTGGGTTCTGTGTGAGCGATAGCCCAGAGCACAGTCCCACGCAGTGTGATGTGAACGGTACCCTCTGGAGCTGTACAGCCATGTGACACTGGAGTCAAAGTCAAGTCGCGTTTTATTTTCTTGCCTTGGTGCCACTTGGCACAAAGGGGTTTGGTCCTTCTTGTGTCTGTGGAACAGGAATGGATTTGTTTGGACAACAGTGATGAAGTACCTGCTAAGTACCAGCTGCTAGGAGACACAAAGATGGGTCAGCAGCAGTCCTGGCTGCCAGGGAGCTCACAGACTAATAGGATGAAGGGCATCTCAGCCAGCAATGAAAGTCCAAGGCGCCAGCTGCTCTGCAGAGGTGCTGAGAAGTTGCTCTGAAGCACAGAGATGACAAGGTGAAGCAAGTCATTGCTGCAACAGCTAGTTTTGGGTTGGACAGAATCCCTGGAGAAGTGCTTAGGGTAGAGGAACGGGCCCCTGAAGAATTGGTGCCAACACTGCAGAACTAGGGTGGTGGGGTGGGGAGGGCCAGTTAATTTGGGAGGTGAAATTGAGAGCTGGGCTTGCAGCAAGGGTGAGTTGGCAGAGGAGAGCACAGGAGGAGGGACAAGAGAGACCGAGTGGGATGGAAAGAGGCTGCCCATGTGGGACAGAGGACCTGTACCATTCATGTGGCGGGGTGAGCTCAGGACAGTTTAGGGATGCTGATGCCTGCTGCTCTGTGCTGAAGTATCTTGTCGGTTAGGACTCCTGAGCTCATAAATGCTTCACGTGATGGTGCGATGGGGTGGGCGGAGAGAGAAACTCAAGGAAGGGGCTGGCTGCATGAGCGCACCTTCATGGTACTGACTGTCATGCACGCATAGAAGCAGACACGGACGTGGACAGTGTAAGCTTCAAACCAGGAGCAAGCGAGCTCCCAGCTGACCTACAGATTTAGAGGAGGCCCCGCTGGGAGAGGAGAAAGAACAAGGGCAGCTTGTGACCCAGTCTCCTCTCCACAGCCTGGTGTCTTGGTTGGGTCTCCCAGACGCTGACCTTGAAGCCAGGAATTGAGGGCAGTTCGTTTGTTTGGGAAGTGCAGGAAACACTGATAAGGAGGCGGAGTGACACAGGCAGGTAGAGGCAGCTAACAAAGAGTTCTTTGACACCAGCTACCACCATGGGTGATGGGGCTTAATCCCTCAGGGCAGCTCCGGGGAATGGTGCAGGATGCAAGCCTCGGCTGAGGGAGCTGGGGATTCACACCCCTTCCCAAGGAGTCGATGATTGAGACCTTCTCTGGGGATTCATTCCCCCGTACTTCTGTCACAATGTGCGTGGCCAGTGGAGCCTACACGGTTCTGGAACAATGTCCTCAGGCACAGAGATGCAGACATTGGCAGCTGGAGGTGGGCTGGAGCACCCTGAAAGCTGAGACCCTCTGAGCAGGGCTCACCAGCATCTGTTGGAAATGCCCACCAGGTTGGAAGCCCCTCAATCCTGAGCACCTCACTTTCTAGGCTTCTCGAAGTTGTGAGCTGGCCTCAGAGAACTTTGCTGGGGTTCTAATGGTGCACACCTCACAGTCTATAGGAACGGGGCAAGACAGGTGTTGCAAATGGGAGAAGAGTGCCAGGCATGGGACAGTAGGGAGTGGTGGAGACTATGGAAAAATGGAGGATTCCAGCCTCATTCACAGAAGGCAGCCACTGCCCAGCAGTGGTCACTGGTTGCCGGGTGGGAGGGAGGGCCAGTTTGCCAGACTTCCTATTTTTCAGCCAAAGCCAGAAATCCACATTTTTCAGTGAAATCTCATGACTTTGGCAGTTAATTAAAATGTTCTCTGAGCGTTGTATGGGCCAAACAAAACATGTCTATTTACTGCATCCAGCCCTTCGGCCACCAACTGTGACCTGCAGCTTAGCTGTTCTCCATACGTTCTAGTCCCCTTGTCTGCCTGTTTGTCACGTGGATCTAGGGTTTTGGCAAAACGAGTCTCTCTGCGGCCTTTCACGTCCACCACTGGGTGGTAGATAAGTCAGCCAAGAGACTGGGATTTGGGGACTTTGAGGACAAGTGTGTGTGGAGGGAAGGAGGGGACTAGAGAGTGTCAACCCAAATGTAGTGTCCAAGGAATTTTTACAGCTAATGATGTTTTGTAAACGATCTGCGAGCTAGAATATTTGTACTCTGCAGTGATTGCAAGAAGCAGCTTAAGCTGGAGTGTTTTAGAGTTTCTTAGTCTTAGAAGTTCTTAGAAGAGAAGTAAATAACCCACCGCCAAGGTGGAGCAGAGGGGAAGTGAGGCTCTGGATCCCATTGGAAGGGGAGGTCAACCTCCAGCTGTTTCTCACCACCAGTGTGGCCTTGGGTGCAGAGTCACCTTCTGTCTGCGCTTCGGTCTCTTTCTTATAGAATGAGATGTGCTGAGGATTAAATAAGGCCTACGCCAAGCTCCTTGTACGTGATGGGTGCCTGTCATGGTACCTCTCACAGCACATGCTTTATAGTCCATTCATTTACTTCAATTTTTTGGTGGGTAGGTAAGTAGGTTTATTTTTTTCTTTTTTTAGAGGAGGTGCTGGGGATTGAACCCAGGACCTTGTGCATGCTAAGCATGTGCTCTACCACTTGAGCTATACCCTCTCCCGCATAAGGGATATATTTTGATCACCCACCTCAGACCAAGATTAAACGCTAAGTGACAGGAGGAAAAAAGGCAAGAACATAGTATGTAGCTTGTGAATCAGAGAGTGTTGACTCTTCCTTTTAAACTGAGAATCAAGACCTGTGGTCTTAACAAAGGACTGTGTATGTGACTTCATCATGTCAAAAACTAGAGATAGGGTTAAACCCAACATATTTTTATATTTAATGAATTGCTTTTCTTTAAAAAATAAAATTACATGAGAAGTAATGTAAAACTTAGTAAAGGTCAGCTCAGTAAATGTTTTTGTTAGCTTTCGTGGCTCTGTTTGCTTTTAATGCTTGTTGATTTTCTTACTATTTGCTTTAATATTGGAATTTTTGGTTTGGGAATGTTGACTTTTAAAAGTCCAAGCTGTATCATTGTTCAAATATGTGGTACATGCAATAAATAATATCAGACTTAAAGAATGTGGAGAATGATGGGCTGCACAAACAATGGGTTGTGAAGCCCGGGCAGGGAGGGGACCAGCCCAAAGGTCTACAGAAGTGTGATGTCCTCTGAAGCCTGGTGGAGAAGTTGGGTTTTTATCACATAGGCAGTGAATGAAGGGGCTAGACTGAGGGTCTGGATGGAGGAAACAGAAGCAAGGATGGAGGCTGGGACATCCAGGGAGAAAAGCCAAGGAGTGAACAGTGTAGGGACGTCCAAAGTGAGTTCCATCTTGGACCTGCTGGAGGAGGGAGGCAAGTGAGGAGGCAGGACATGTGATCATAAATCCAGTGGGAGGACAAAGAACCTCCACGGTGATCACGTTCAGAGCGCTTCCCGTTTATAAGACATGTCATTACTGCTCGTCGCCCGTTGGTTGTAAGTCACTGGATTCAACCCATGAGCTGTTGCCTCACCTCCCAGTCTCCTGGAGGGACTGCGATGGTGGGATGGGCCCTGTCTTTTAATTTCCTTCATGACAGGACCTAATGTGGGAGGTGTGAAGACATAGGAGGCAGACAGAAGGAAAGCCCGGTTGTGCTCTTTCTGGGGAGTGAGCCCTCTGGGTTCTGAATTAAACTGAGCTCTGGGGGTAGGAAATCACCAGCGCCACTTCTGTGGCTTTTAGTGGCTTATTCTTCGTGACAAGAAGCAATAGAGGGCTCATAGGTTTGTTTTTCTTGTAAAGTGATTCTTCCAGCTCATACCTACCTTTACCTGCACAAAGGGCAACCCCTTCTCATTTTCAAGGCAAACCACTCAAGATGGCACTAGGCGATAAGACTGATCCAGTTTCTAACCTGGGTCGAACAGGAAAGATTACACCCTTCCATGTTTGCATACCTTTATATTTGCGGGAGGGCCCTGGCCTGTTCTCAGACAGAAGTTTCCACATGGAAGCTGCATCCGTACACACAGACAAAATGAGATGTGTTAAGCGGAGCTGGGAAGTCTCCAGCATCGCGCATTGGAAAGGTTTGCAGGTGGAAGTGCGTGCACCTCATCCTTCAGCGAGTAAACAGATTTCAAAGAGCCTTCCTGCGTTCTGCCACCGCCCTCATTTCTGGCAGGAACTGACTTTCATTGTGTTCTGCTTTCTCCGGTGTCTCTCATCAAGTTAATAGTAGCCTCGAGTCAAATGCAACCCTTAGATGTTTATAGTCATCTTGGCTGGGCCATTAAGATGATGAATGAACTTGCTGCTTGCCCTGGTAAGAGCCCAGAGGGTGGATATTGATATTCAGAAAATAGTAAGTCTTTTTCGCTCCTTTCCTGTTTTTAATCCAGTGCCCCAAGCCCCCTGGTGCTTTACCTTGAACTTCCTGCTTAATGCCAGGCAGAAAAACCTCACCTGGATCCAAGCCCATTTGAGGTTCTAACACAGAGCGAGCTCTTTCTCTCATCCCTTGCTTGTCAGAGATAAATCCCACCTTCCCTAGAGCCCCTGCCCTTCCCCTGGAGTGGACGAGCAGGGGTGGTGGGGAGCAGGTACCAGATGCCAGGTTGCAGCTCCTCACTCTTCCGGCCCGGCCATCAGAGCCATCCTAACACCGAGTGAAGCGGTGCCTGGGAGGAAGGCTGGGCCCTTTCTATGGCGGCCGGCAGCAAGGCAGTGCTGGAGAAACCCAGACACTGATTTCATATCACACACGGCCTCCAAGTTCCACGGTGGGTCTCAGCTTTCATATATATGAAAAGCTGCATTTGTGTATTCACTGCATTTGGAAGGAAGGCTAGGTTTTGGTTTAGAAATGTCAACAGAGCTGTAGCTACGACAGGGATCTTTTACGTTACGAAGGACGTTTTCCAGAGCTGCAGGACTTGGGCAGATCTATGGGGCGGGGAGAGTTTAGAAAACATGTGGTAAACCTCCGTATTTTTTTTCTAATGAACTGCAAAACAGCCATTTAATCATTTCCTCTTTTAAAAGGAAAGGGGGAGTCTTGGATTTTAAATCTTTTTTATAAAAAAAAAACCTCTTAAAAAGAAAGCCATGAAAATCATTTGCTAAGTCCAACAAAAGAAAACTTTAAAAAAATCAAGAAGAATGTAGGTGTTTTAGGCTGAGTTTTCCTTGAAGCAGATCCTGAGGTGCAGGTTCACGGCAAGTGGTTTGGGAGGGATGAGCTCCCTGGGGAGAGGCATAGGGAGTAGAGGACACAGATCAGGAAGGGGTGCAGTCTCAGGCAGAGTCCCACTGAGCTCCAAAGTGTGGGTCACGTCTCAGCACTGCTCCATCTCCAGACCAGGAAGTTGGGCTTTTGTTCTTCTGCAAGCACTGGTCATTGGTTAAAGCCACTTACGGAGGAAATGAAGTCCTTGGCACTTTCTGCCTTCTGAGGGAGTGGTGTGGACAGAGCGGGCAGCAGCTAGAGGGCAGGCCTCGAAGAAGTCCCACGGGCACTGGCTCCAAGCAGATTTGCTTTATGGAAGCAAATGCAAACGGAAGCCAGAAGGTGGGCACCTTAAGGGGATCCATGGATCTGAGTGGAACACTGGAAGTGATGCTACAGTAGGATGACCTTCAGCTGGTGTGCTTTGGGTTCTGGAGGGTATGTTACAAGCATATGGATAAAGTCTTCGAGCTCTTGAGGTGTTTGTGTGATGTGGTCAGTGTCAGTTGCACATAGGATGTTTCCACCAGCATCTGAATCAGGGAATCGACAAATATGAAAGCCCTTGGAATTTAAGAGAGAGCGTGAATGCATAGCTGTGGTCTAATACAGCCCAGCTTGCCAGAGCTGGCATTTCATCCCTTCGAGGCCAGACTTACAAGTAGCTCCCTTTCTCCCTGTTGGCCCCAGCATCATTCTTACCCAGCCTCCTGAGTTTAACTAGCCAGCCTGTTCTCCTAAGCAAGTAGATGAAGCAGCTAATTTTAAAAATCAGTTAGGAATGTGTTTGGCTGCATGTACCAGAAAGGAAAACTTTCAGTAGCTTATCCTAATGAGATTTTAGTTTTTCTTTTGCAATAATAAGTCTAGAGGTGGACATTGCAGGACCGGTAACTATATGATGCCATCCAAAGCCCAGTTCCTTTTGTCTTTCCACTCAGCCTTTCTTTATACATCTTGCTTCTTGGTTTCTACTTCCAACATTGCCGCTGCAGTCCAGGCAGTAAGAAGAAGAAAGATAACAGGTCTGCCCCCTTTGAAAGAGCTTTCCTGAAGCTCTATTTAGCATTTTCCTTGTACATCTCATTGGCCACAACCATGTCATGTGGCTACCTCAGCCACAAGGGAGACTGGGCTATGAATTTTCCTAGCTGGGCACCCTGCCACCCCAAACACAGCCAAATTCTATTTACAAAGACGAAGGGAAGAATGGCATTGGGAGGCATCAGCCTCAGCCAACCAATCAGCATCACCTCAGCCACAGCAGGCACCTGGGACAACTCAATATGCTACCGTAGTTCTTCAAAAGGGCATCTGATTTTACCCCCTGAAATATAAGGGTAAAAGAAATAATTTGATCCATCATGTTGTGTTGGCTTTCTGAATATGTCATTCTTCAGATCTATCATAGCTCAGTTTGGGTAAGCCAAAAACAAATGAGCAACTTACACAGATCTTTCCAGACAAGAATAAGTGTCATACTCCAACCGAATAGGTTTTCTTTTAGACCTATGATATTTTGATTTAGGACTTTTTTCTAATATTGGACTGAGTCTTTTCTAAACTCCTTTTTTATTTCTAAAAACATTTTGAAAAAAGATTGAATCTCAAAGAATAAACTGAATCTGGTCCCTGAGCAAAGGAGCAATAAAAGTCTAAAACTGTACACCGTTAGAGTCTTAGACAGATTTTATTTTGGTGTGTCAATACCAAGTACGGGTCTCTGAGATACAAAGCAGAAAAAAGGAAGGACAGAGAATGAGTCACAGACAAACAGGCAAATGACCAGCCCAATTACTATCTAATTTTCCTTCTGCTGAAGTTCTTCCAGGCTCTGCGTTATGGCATTTGGGATATTTTTAAAGTCACCCTCGAGAATACCTGTTGGGGAGATCTGGTTTGGCCGTAGTCAGGTGCAGCAGAGCACCTGGTGAGCACCAGCAGGTGGTGTGCCCCAGGTCGTGCCCAAGGAGTCTACTCCTTCAGTAGATGTCAGACCTGATAAAGCACAGGATCTCTATCTGTACACCTCATCTCTCTTCAGTGATACCTGTTTTTTTTTTTAATTTTAATACAATTTTAAAAGTTACTTTCCATTTACAGTTATTACAAAATATTGGCTATATTCCCCATGTTGTACAACACATCCTTGTAACCTGTCTTATATCTGATAGTTTGTACCTCCCACTCTCTCACCCCTGTATTGCCCCTCTCCCCACCATACACACTGGTAGCCACTAGTTTGTTTTCTGCATCTGTGAGTCTGTTTCTTTGTTTTACTTACGAGTTTGTTGTATTTTTTAGATTCCACGTGTAAGTATATCATACAGTATTTATCTGTCTCTGTCTGACTTACTTCACTTAGCATAATGCCCTCCAGGTCCATCCATATTCCTGCAGAAGGCAAGACTTCATTATTTTTTATGGCTGAGTAATATTCTATTATATGTATGTGTGTGTGTATATATATATGTGTATATATACATACACACATACACATACACATACCACATCTTCTTTATCCAGTCATCTGTTGATGGGCACTTAGGTACCTGCATTTCTTATTTTCCCAAGATGAGGCCATTCCAAGGTTGACAATGTCACTATATTGGATTTGGGGCTGCCACCAGAGGGGCTACAGCTCTATATCCAAGCCAGTCTGTGCAAGAAAGGCCAAGGTTCAGAACCCCGGTCCTTCTGACTGTTTGATGTATACATTTCCAGCCCCTTCTCCACTGTTCTGTTTATCTGCTCCTGTGCTGTGTCTAGTCTGGCGTCTTCCTTCTTAATGTGTAAAGCCCAGGCCTGCACTGCTACCCAGTGAGCGCAGCCTAGAATTATTATTGCCCCAGGTCTAAACATGGTATTTCTGTTAATATGGCAGCCACAGCACAATTACGTTTATCTATGATGCATTTACTCTCCCTTTTCTAGTCTTTTTATGTTATTTGGAAGTTTACAGGTGTCATTTATAGCCTTGCTACTCAAAATATGGTCATGAACCAGCAGCACAGCCTCACCTGGGAGACTGTTAGATGTGCAGATCCTCAGACCTGACCACCCAGATCTGCCGCATCAGCGCCTGCATTCTAACAAGACCCTGGGGTATCTGCCTGCACAGCAGAATGTGAGGGAGGTCACAGCTCCTGACTTCGGGCCATCTAACTTGGTAACTTACCAAGACATTGCTGAGGACCCTACATGCACTTGGAGCCCGGGGCCTGGTGGTGCTTAGGGTATGACGCCCTCTGGGCCGACGTGCCTGGGAGGGAAGGAGTGGGCGTTTATGGGCCACCCTTTAAGCACCGTGCCGCAGGCTTTACCTTACTGAATCCTCACCACAGCCCTGTGTGATGGGTGTCTTATTCCCAATGTGCAGACGAGGGAGCAGAGCCTCCCACAGTTAAGGGAATGCAATCACTCTGTGTTCAAGACTTGCAAAGGTTAACGAGACTGAGGTCAGAAAGCCAGTAAGTGGCTGGATTGGCGCTAACGTCACCTCTTGGCCCTGCTTTCCTTATCTCACCGGCCAGGAAATCTCTCAGATGCTTTGCCGAGACTCTGGCTGGCTGACTAGGGAAATCGGTCCCTGCCTCCGTGGCTGGAGGTGGTGCTGCTTCTCCCTAGCGTTAGAGTTTAAAACGGCAGGCAGGTAGGGGCTCACCACGCAGGAAGTGATGAGGTGAGCTCCTCTGCAAAGGAAAGGAAGGTAACTGGAACATATGCTGGAGAAAATGGAAATTCAAACCCAGGGAGGGATCCCGAGGGCCTTAGAGGAAAGTCTCAGGACACTATTGGGGAGTGGGAGGGTGTGGGAAGCTGTCCCTTCCTAGAGGTGAGAGTGTCACTGAGCTGCTGTGCATCTGAGATCGAGAGAAAGAGAATGTGTCCACAACGAAAAAAAGCGAAAAGGTTCCCTGGGCCAGAGAGTGGACTCTGCTTGAGTCTAGCCGTGTTACTAACAGGAAGTGGACAGACAAGTCTAACCTCCACCAAGTTGAGTCTAGTGGTACTTTCTCGGTCCTCTTTTTTTTTTTTTCTGGACCCCATCAGCAATTATTGGTATAGTTAACTACTTCATTTGTAGACCCATCTAGCCATCATGCAGAAGAACGTTTCTAACGGTGTAGAGAAGGATGTCCAAAATGGGATCCTAATCCCCCAGCATGGGTTCCATTTGCAGGAAGCATCAACTCCATATCTTCCTGGCTCCCTGTTTCTCTCACATCCCACAGCTGTTGCATCATGGCCTGGTGGCTGGACATCCAGAGTTGGTCCGTGGGGCAACAACTTTTCAGCATAGTCTCTGCTTCCATCCTGGCCCAAGTCTCCATCGTCTTTACCTTTTATTGACTGCAGTGGCTTCCTTCCTAACTGGTAACCCTTGCCATGTTAGTCTCCTTTGTTCACCTCCCTCCAGTGGTTTCCCATCTCATTGTAAAGCTTCATTCTTCCAGTAACCACAAGGCTCTATAAGACCTGACTCAACTGCTGCCTCTGTGAACACATCTACCATTCTCCTTCTTGTCCTCTCCACTGTAGCCACCAGGGCCTCCTTGCTGTTCTTTGCAACATACCAACCTTGTTCCTGCCTCAGGGCCTTTGCACTGGCTCCTCCCACAGACATGCACATGGCCCACTCCCTCAATTCCTTCTTGTTTTTGCTCAGATCCCACCTGATTAGAAATTCCCTACTATTCCACACACCCCCATCTCTTCCCTTTACCCTAATTTTCTTTATTGAACTTATCCTTGGACATAATATTTGTTGCTAATTGTCTTGAGTGGCTTTTTAGTCACTGATTCACCCCTAACACCTGAAGTGCCTGAGATACAGTCTCATCTCAATATTGTTGACTGAACAAATGCATGGATATGGATAGATGAAAGACATTTCTATCTTTCTATGTACTTTATGATTACTATGTCAGTTATCTTTAGGTCTTAGATTGCACTAACAGTTTGTAAGTATTAAATGCTCTTTTTAAACAACTAGTGGTTTGGAGAGATTTGCTAATTTCTTATCTTCCTGGAAGGGGAAACCATCAAGCGTTAGAGACATGGAGAAATGCTACCCCCACCTGGTGATAGAGCTTGGTGCTGTAACTTATCACCGAGGGGGCAGCTCTGTGTCTGTGCCTTTTAGTGACAGGCGATGGATCAAGGCCATGCTTGCAGGCTTTTCTGCACACCCTCTTCGTTGGAAGCCAGCAGCTCTTTCTGAGCAGAGCAGTCCTCTGTCCATGTGTGTTTCTAGTGGCCCCAGGTTTGCAGGCCAGTGGTAGGGCAGGGGATGTGAACTACAGTCCCATGGGCTTGAAAAGCATCTGTGCTATCCATTCTTTAAAAGAACCCAAAGTGACATCCATGTCTTGGTTAGATTTTCCCAGAAGGAAACCCCAAGGCAAGAAGTCAAACGCAAGTAGTTTGTTTGGGAGGGAAAGGCAGGGGAATGGGATATATATATATATACACACACATACATGTATGTATATATGTATATATATCTTCTCTGGGAGAGTTAAAGGAGGACCTTGCAGAGCCCACAGCCTTTGAATGGAGAGCTCTGTCCTGTTTGCACTGACTCACCTCAGCAGGTAAAATGCAACTCTCTAAAGCTTTACCAGAAGGAATAACACTGGGTGACTGGTATCTGGAGTCTTGGTAGGAGAGGTGGGGCTGTATTTGGGGGGAGGGGATTCTGGAGACCTCCTCGCACAGTGAACTTCAGGAGGGGCGTTCCTAGCACTCCTTCTAAGGATGCCGCTTTCTGTAAGTCACAGCTGGTACTTGTGTCATCTCAGGGTGCCTCCTGGCCAGGCATCCTCTCACGCAAACTCAGCCTCTCCAAATGCAGCCGGCCCTCCTCCAGACGGAGAAGTGATGATTCCATAGACATCCTCTGAGTACCTGTGTTGTGTGATGAGGGACCCAGGGGTCCAAACATGATGGGATGTTGGCTCTGCCCCTGGGGGAGTGCCCCACAGAGAATCACTTCGCAAAGGCTCCTGCTGTTGGAATAAGAGGAGGTTGTATTACTTCCCAATCCTGGGAGGGATGTCAGTTCTGCTTAGAAAGATCTGCTGGGACCCCACAGCCCAGCAGTGACCACGAAGAATTATTGGCCTGTTTGTCCCAAATTTTTTCTTCTATTTTTTATGTTCTTACTTACATGTTTGAATATATATCATGTGAAGGGACATGCAGAGTGTTTTATGAATGTTGAACCAGAAATAGTGATAACCATTTGCCTACAGGATCTGTCCCCAATTTGACCTTTGTCTTTTAACTTTATTTGTCACAGTTTGCCCAACAGAAGTCTTTAATACTTGTATAGTCAGTTCATCCATCTCTTACCTTTATGCATAGTTTCTGACTTGGATGTTGGCTTAGAAATTCCTCCCCACCTCCAGATATCGACCCAAATATTTATTAATGCTTCATGGTTTCTTTTTTTTTTTAATACTTAAATTTTCAATTCATTTTTACTGGAATTTACTTTGGCGTAAGGAGAAAAATGTAGAGATCTAACTTTATTTCTTCCAATTGGTCACAAGTGATCAGATGTCTCCGAAAGATTGGTTCAGCACTCCATTACTCGCCCACAGCCCCACGGACTCAGAGTTACCCTCTTCTTCGTGTTCTAGAATTCCCATTTACATCTGGATACGAGATTGTTCTGTTCCCTGATCGCTCTACCTTGGGGTCACACCATGAGCTATAGTTGCTGAAGCTTAATATGACATTTTAATATCTGAAGAAATGTCTCTCTCAGCGCTCAGCTTTTTCTGCCATCACATGCTTTTCTTTCAAGTAAGCCATTCTTTTAGGTTCAGAAAAATTCTGTAGCAATGCGACTAGAACTATTTTAAATATATTTTAATTTTAGAAGAGTCTGTATACATTTTTCAGTTTTCAGGTTTCTCCTCCAAGAACCTGATCTGTATGTCCATCTACTTTTTTTCCTTTCTCTCCCATCTCCATCCTACATGGTCTTGTTTTTCCTGGGTATTTACTATTGTAAGTGGTATCCTTTTGCATGATATTGTGTGGCTGGCTTTTACATGTATGTGGGAAAAAAAAAGCTTTCAAGTTTGGCATAAGTTTAACTGGTGACTTTACTGAACTTACATCTTAGTCTCTCCGTTTCATTAATGTAGACCTTTTTTAGTAGAAATCATAGCACATGCAAATAGTGATTTTACTCCCTCTTTTCTGATACTAAAACCTCACTTCTTCTGGAGCAGTGCTCCACCTCTCACTTCAAAGCAGTGGGTAACAACGGCAGGTGTCGTGAGCATCCTTCTCACGCTCAGCTTCACTGGGGCAAGATCCTGGTTGTAGACCTGAGTTCTGCATTTCATTAATCATATTGAGGAAGTGCATTAACATGGATGGATGCTGACATCTTGTCAAATAAGCTTTCAGTCCATTTGTAAGATCCTTTCAGATCTGAAGAGCTTTTACGCGTGAAAAGGAATGGTTACTTCTATTAGTATTATATCTAATATCCAATTCATTTATTTTGAAACAACTACCATTTTACAAATATTCACATAATACGTGCATAACTTATGAATTAAAAACATGGATTTAAGAGGTTTTTGTTGAGCTATATGAAACTGATATTGTTATAGGTCAAAGATAGCCGAATATTGGCAATTTCAAATGGTCCAGCCTAAGACATTTTCCCATTTAGCTTTAAATGCAAGCTCAATCAATTGCATTTTTTCAGAAGTCTCTCTAAAATGTTTTGAGTACCTTAAAAAGCAAATCATGATTCACCAATAAGCTAACACTAAAAACCAATTACGAAAGCATGCTACCAGAGATTTGGATTTCTTTATTATCTCTAGTCTGATTCTAATTTTGACTGTGGTTCTGATTTCTTCCTGAGCTACACTTTTGCTGACTTTCCCCGAAGAGTTAGGGTTACCTTTGCAAGCCTGCCGCATGGACCAGGGGCATGATGATTCTTCTCTAGTCCATTATCCAGTTGGCCCATGTAGCCAACAGTGTTGGCAGGGTTCCACCCTGACATGCTCTAACCCTTCCCTGCCACGTTTGCCCCTCCAGCTGCACACACACCCCACTTTGGTTTGCTTTTAACACCCAGCACCTGTGACCCTTTGTCTGGAGGGCTGGCCTCAGGCTGCTGGAGCCTCTCTACCCATAGTCACGAAGAGCCACAGGTACCCTGACTGTGGCAGCTCTTGACCGATGACTCTCTTGGGAAGGTGTACGAACGCCCAGAACCCTAGAGTGGGGCAGCTTTGAGGTGCGACTCACTCCAGAGCTCCCCCATGGGATCAGGTGAGGCCCCTCACTCTGTGCCCAGTTTCCTCCCAGACCCCTCTCCTGTTTCCCCGACTCTCTCATGCATCTCCCTGGGAGCACATTTTTTTATGCATCTTTTGATGGTGAATCCTCATCTCCTGGTCTGCTTTCTGGGGACCCAGACCTAAAACAGGCAGGCCCTCTTTTTCAGAAACAGACTTTGTTCATTACAACAGAAACTTCACAAATTACTGATCTGGCCAATCAGATATGTTTTGATTGTGTATGTGTGTGTGTGTGTCTTGTGTGTGTGTGTCTTGTGTGTGTGTGTCCACAGCCTTTGCCCTCAAATGACCTTGTTTGGAGTATTTTATCTTTGGAATACAACCTAATACAAATCTACTTCGTAAGTATTTGTTCTGAATGAGGCCTAATCTAATTCATTTAAATCCAAAGATTTTGATCAATTGGGGTCACTGAAATGATAATTTCTTTCCTTAACTCTTAATGCTTAAAATATTGAGATATTAGGCCATTCATATTGCTTCTCTTTTTTGACATTTTAATAACATCAATTATATTTTTAAAGTTCCAGCCTCTCCTTGGACATCGTGTATGTCATTCTTTGCCTGTGTTGCTAGATTCAGGGTGTGAATATTTTATTTAACATTGTTGGATCTGTTTTCATAAACGAGATTTGTCTGTAGTTTTCCTTCTTGTGTTGTCTTCATCAGTGTCAGGCTTTTGCTGGCTTTTGCAAGAATAAGCAGGAAGCTTCTGTTCTTTCTCTGTCCTGGCGACATGGAGGGCATGATCCGGCAGCAGGCGCTAATAACCCTTACTGGAGTGCTTGTTTCATTTATGTACAGGCACTATGCTCAGTACGTACCTTTCATTGATACATTTAACTCTTACAACAACCTAAGGAGACATGTCCAATTATGATCTCAGTTTCCCTGGTGAGGAAACCGAGGCTTAGCGAGGTTAAGGAATAGCCACAGCTGGTAAGTGGCAGAGCAGGGATGCAGGCGCAGACAGGCTGACGCCAGTGCGCTGGACCGCATATTCTTTGCATAAAGAGGCTTATTTACATGTCAGATGCAGTGTGCCGGCTGCCACGTGGCTTTGTGGCTCTTACCCTCCGGAGTGCCAGGTGCTTCATGAATTTGATCTTTCTCATTACATCACTAGTTTGGGGGGGGGGGGTGGGTTTTTTTAATGCAAGAGGCAGTGGGCAAGGAAGCATTGATGAATTTTCAGAGACAGCTGCAATGTGTCTGAACAAGGCTCTCTTCAGTCTCCCAAGGATGTTAGCACACAGACCCAGCTCCCACCCAGTTCCTCCTGGAGCAAGCTTTCCCATGGTGCCTGCGTGTCTCTACATCAGACCTAGAAAGCTGGCAAGAGTCTCACCCTTGGGTTTTCCTCTCTGGAATTAATTTGTCCCCACATGAACTCAAAATAAAAGGAAGATCAGACATGAAAGCTCTGCCCTTAAATAAGGTTGGAAAGGTGGAACTAGCACAGACCTTCCTGTTTTTATGTTTACCTATTGAGCATGGATGGCTGGAAGAAGAGATGCTGGTGGTCACAGTGGGTCTGAAGCTCTTTTAGACACCAAGGAAATCGGTGGCTTAGGTTACATCGTGTAACAACTGGAATCCTGAGACAAGTTCTGATTTGCTGGTGTACAGTGGGCTGATGCTGGGTTGTAGAGACAGCTGTGATTTTCGTGGGATAAAAGCCCTTATTTTTATTTTGCTTCACTCTAGATAAGTCAAAGGCAAGGTCTCCCAACAAGAGTCTGAATGAATAACCTAGAGCCCCTTGTTTGCATGATTTAGAACTAGATCTTGGGGAGATAACCATTAACCTACATCCTAAAGGTGTAAAGGAATTAATTTTCCTCCTCTGTGTACCCGACTTACAAATGGGAAAGTAGGTGCTTAGAATGGCAGCTGGCTTGGTTGTGGGTAGAATCATCATGCCGTTCACTCACTCATTTAAATTGTGCATTGAATATGGATGTGGCTTAGGACGTACATCAGCAAAACAGATATGCACCCTGCCCTCAGTCTGCTTACAGTCTCTTGGGGAATAGAGATCTGATGAACTCTTCATGAAAATGATTGAAGCTTGAAAGTGGAGACACGTGGCTGCCGTGGGAGATTTCCCTGAGGCTCTGTGGGAGGGTTTTCAGGAAGAGCATGGATGCTGGCGCTAGCAGGCACACAGGCCACTGCAGGAAAGTGCAGCGTGGCTGGGATGGCGGGAGGGAGTGAGAGGACAGGCAGAGACGAGGCTGGAGCACCAGGCAAGCCCACAGTGAGATGCCCACACATAGACGCAGGGAGGAATGTTGCGGGAGTGTTTCCACTTCTGTTTTGCCTTAATGTTGGAGCCTCCAAATATGTTTATAAAACACCATAGAAACGTTTATGTACTTATACAGCTTTAGTCTAACAATTAAATCTGGGGAAGAAAGGGTGTACAGTTACAATTTTTCCTTACTTTAGAAAATAAACCATAAAAAAACCATCCTTGATGAAAACAGAAGCCTTTTAATTGAGACCAGAATTGTCATCATGAAAAAACCATTTACACATTTGGTCACTGTGGACAGTCATTAGGCAGTTGATGGCTCTATGCTTTAAACCTGAACTTGTCGAAGGAGGATGGATGCTCAGGCTCTGAAAAACCAAAAAGTTTACATCTGAGAGATGGGACAAGCCCTGAGAAAAGAAATGATCCACTGAGCATCACAAAGCCAAATAGCATAATGATGGTCCTTGTTTGAGAAGACCGAGTCCAGGTTCAGAATAGTTCCTCCTTTCTTCAGCTTCCCCAGAAGCGTAGCTGGGTGCAGGAGAGCCCTGACCCCCCAGCTCTCGTCTCCCAGCCCGGGGTTACGCCATGTGCCCTGTGAAATGCGCTGCCTGTGCTCTGCACCGGCTTCCAGCCAGTTTCCACAGGCAGTATTAGTTTTGGCTTTGGAAAATAAGGTTTCTTTTACTTGGCTGAGAAGTAGGCAGCAACCATTTTCTCCTGCTTGTGCCTCGTGAGTTAACTGGGCAGCGAGAGGAAAGAGCCTGCCTGGTGAGCATCTGGGCCCTTTTATGGCCACCGTTTACTCAGGTTTCGAGGACCTGGCTTGCTCTTTGGGAAACAAGGAGTATTCGAGCAGCACCAAGTCCCGTGGGGCATCGTCCTTTTCCAGAGTCATTCAGACATTCTCTTCCAGTGGGGACTCAAGGATGGAGGCAACAGAAAATTAACGGTTGACCTATGGTCCAGCAGTTCCTATGAGATGGGCTTGCCGTGGAGGTGGGGGTTAGTGGAATTGGAGGATGGAGTTAAGACTAAAGGAAGTTTCGTTTTGCAGAGCAAGAACCCAGGCAGGTTAATTCCTTACAGTCTTGCTCTATCTCCTTCCCCCTGCACACATTCCGGTCTATTCCAGAAGGGCCATTTGCCCTTGAGAACCTTGCCCTTTAGCCCTTCAAGCTGTCGGGAGGCCACTTCCCCAAGCAGCTCCCTCTGGAAATCTCTCGCTTAGCCTCAGTTGGACTGTTGGGCCTTTTGATTCAGCTTTTCCCCAAAGTGCTGATTTTCAGACCATTCCTTTTCCTAAGACTTCCTGGCCACAGGTAGTCGCCATCTGCCATTTGCAAAGTCTGAAATGAGGATGTACGTGCAGGCGGTTTATTGGAGCGGGGGCCCAGGAAACAGGACGGTGTTAGAAAAGCCAGCTTGAGTCTGTGTCATCTCAGGTCACTGCTGGTGGTGCCTGGACCTTTTGAGAAGTGTATCAAAAGTCACCCATAAACATTTGCTAGAGGGCAGGAGACTGGACCATTCATTCCTGGGCTCCTGTTCCCCAGCCAGCCGAGGGCTGCCTCTGAAGGAGTGGCTTATCCTGTCCCAGTAAGGGCTGCAGCAGAATGCGGGGCCACAGGAACTGTTCGCCATGCCAGAGCTAGAGTCAGAGTTGAGCCAGGAGGAGACGACACAGGGCAGCTGAGGCAAATGCCAAACCCATTTCTGACCCCAATCCCAGCCCAGGCTCCCAGAACCTGAGTTCAGCCCGTAATTGCTTTCTGACATTTGAGCAAAAGCATCAGTCATCTCTTTTCCTGGACATCATAGATATACTGAGATTTCCCACGAGCCCAAATGGAAGACAGCCTGCATTCTAAGAAGAGGTGAGCCGGTGTGTGTTTTGGAAGCAGGCGGGTGAGAATTTGCATCTAGACCTTTGCTCTTCCTGACCTATTCTTGACACTGGATAAATTAAGAAAAATAAATAAATGTGAAAATGTCTGAAAAAATCATAACATTTAAACCATACTGTGCAAGAAACCTTATTTTGAGCTAAACAAATAAAAGAAAATCCAGACTTTAAGAAAGGTAAATAAGGAACTGATTACTTCACTCACAAGTTCCTTCTGTTTACAGAAGGATTAATACTGAAAATATTTTTTAAAAGCATCTTGACAGAGGTCAGTGCAATTCAAATAAAAAGCTGAATGTGCTTCAACAATTTACAAATATTTGGTTCAGGAACAGTCTTACCAATGAGTTATTTTCTGTTGGAGTGAAATCTCTGGGAGTGGCTGCACATTCAGACGGTGAGGAAAATAATTTCTTTGAAGGAATTTGTGAAACATCTTCCTCGTTTTTGTTACGTTTGTTTCCTTCTTATATTTCTTTCTACTTGCAGTACCTTCGAGTGCTTTAAGAGTTTGGAGACAGTATATAGAATTGATAGCCATTTTTTGTCATCTGTCTTCTGAGTTGGTATGTTTTTCTTTGTTCAGAGGTTCACTCCTCAGCCCCCAGGGGACACAAGGAGCGAGTGAAACGAGGTGGTACAGGGTTCCTTATGTATGTTCCACGTCCCCCAGGTCCTGTCCTCCCTCCTCCCTAGTAGACGGGCTCAGTCGTGCGATCCCATTGCTCCCAGCCTGGTGGAATTCATGCTGCAATTCTGCAATTATTTTCTTACTCTCCTTCTCTCTAATCTTTCTGTTTTTGCCTTTGGATGTCAGTTCTTCCTCTTCTTGGGGTTTTACCAAGAAAAGAGTCAACCTTAGCTTTTTGCAAAGTGAAGTAAGAGGTTCCCCATGGCACTCAGCACAGGCTCTGTGGTGAGGGGGTGGGGGTCGGGGGTGACCACCCCATTGTGGCTGCCCTTTCCTGAGCGCTCCCTGTCAGCTCAGCAGGGCTTGGGTAACTTGCAGGTGCCTTCCTTTACTCTTCACAGCCGCTCTGCATCAGTTACTGTAACAAACCACCCCAAAATATAGCAGCTTAACACAAGCACCGTGCAATGCTGCTCCTGACTCTAGGAGCGGTTGTGCAGCCAGGGCCGGGCTCGCCTGCCCTTGGCTGCCCTCACTCAGGCGTCCCAGGGGAGCTGGCAGGCTGGCTGGAGCCCAGCTGTGGTCTGGGCCAGTGGGAGCGACAGAGCCCGCAGCCTCCCATCCTGCAGCAGGCCAGCCCGGGCTCCCGTGGCTCCGGCAGGGGGTCCAAGAGAGGGGATAGACATTCCAGAGCCTCTTGAGATAAGGATTGGAACAGGCCCAGCATCACTTCTGCTACCTTCAGTGGGTAAGAGCAAGTCAGGAATTCTGCGCAGGTTCAAGGTGTTGAAATAAGGTCCGCTGGGATGCGGGGAGTGGCCCGTGGTGTGGGTGCCGTGGGATGGAGAGCATACTGGGGGACCTTGTCGTCCTCACACTTCTTCCTTAGGTGGAGCATCCGAAGGGGAGGAAGCGCATGGTTTTGGAAAGTCTAGGGTGGAAAGCGAGAATCCAGGGTTTCTAAAGAACCTCCCACCTCTCTTGACGAAGCTCCCATTCTGACTCAGGGAGGAGGAAGGGATTCCATCCGACTCTTTGTTGTGAGCAGGGTGGTTCTCACAGACGTTCGGCACAGCACTGGGCTAGGTGGGGGACACCCCCACGGTGTGCATGGACTGGGTTAGGCGCCGCCACCTGCACCGTCTCAGGGACACTCAGGCTAACCCCGCGGGGGTGGAATGACCGTCTCCATTTTACGGAGGCAAAAACTTAGGAAGATTTAATTTGCTCCAAGTTACGAAGCTAGTTAAGTGGCAGGTCCAGGACCGGACCCTCCATCTGTCTGATGCCAAAGCTTCCTTTCTTACTGCCCTGCCTCACAATTTCAGTTGAGGCCTGATCCTGACATCAGCGAGCTGGCAATCCTGTGGAAACATAACTGCTGTCCTCCCCCACCCCCTACAAAAAGAGAGAGATAACAGTAACAGGTCATGTTGAAGGAGGAGCCCAGGGTTCACGTGGGAGGCTGTGTGGATCCTGGGTGAGCAGGGCTCTTGCCTGGACACTGATCAGAGTCATCCTGGCCACAGGGTGTCCTCCAAGAGGGACTCTGAGGCCTGAACATTAGAGGTGGATTCCTTATTTCAGGGATGACCATACAATCTAACAAGCTGGGACACTTTAGGGACTTAATGAGAAAATTATTAATAATTAGCCCCAGGAAAACAGGCATCACTTGGGGCTGACCCAGGCAAATGGGATGCCCGGTCACCCTTCTTATGGCCAAAACACAAGGAAGGCTTGGAGCCAAGTGAGTTGGGCCCTGTCCACACCCGCTCCCCCGCTGTCTGACTCTGGGTCTCTGCTTCCCCTTCTGCACAGCAGCCCCAGCGACGCCTCTGGTGTTTGTTATCTGTGGTTGTGTAACACATTACCTCAAAACCTAGCAAGACAACAACAGACATTTATTACCCCTCACACAGGGTCAGGAACTCAGGGTGGTTCTAGCCGGGAGGCTCTCGTGAGGTTGCAGGCAGGACGTTGGCTGGGGCTGCCGCTGACTAAAGGCTTGTCGGGGGCGGGAGGCTCTGCTCCTGGGGTGGCTTCTCACACGGCCAGCACGTCGGTGGTGGGTCGGCAGGAGGCCTCGGGTCTCCTCCGTGTGGGCTCCTCCAGCAGGCTGCATGGGTGTCCTCATAACACGGCGGCTGGGTTCCCCCCAGAGAGGACCAGCCAAGAGAGCAAGGGTCTGGCAGAAGCTCACCCGTTTGTGACCTTCTCTCAGAAGTCACCCAGCATCCCTTTGGCCACGTTCTGTTCTTTACAAGCGAGTCACTAAGTCGAGCCCATATTCAAGGGGAGGGGCATTAGCCAACACCTTTTGAAGAGAGGAGTGTTAAATAATGTGTGGATGTATTTGGAAACCGCTGCACCTATTTGGGATGGATGTTACAGGCTTGTAAGTTAGGTGCTGTGGATCAGATGCCTGCAACAGGACCTGGTGCTCATTAAGAACAGAAAGGACCTCTTGGCCCTGCAGGGTTCAGCAGGAGCATTCCCAGATGTTGATGGGCCAGGACAGGCTGTGATGTCCAGGGAGCCTGAGCACCTTGGCTGGGCATGAATGAACCCAAGCCACCCTTATAATTCAGGACCTGAGAAGATTAGGTCATTCCTCTGTGGAGTCCAGGTAGCCAGAGGGTTCCACCTCACTTTGGACTTTCACACAGGTCCTCTGAAACTCCTCTGATGAGTGCCCCCAAACCCCGCTGGTGTATAGAGCCCTCATAGCTGAGCCTCCTGGCCGCCCGGGGGAGCTGAGCCCCAGAGCTGTAGCACAGAGGCTACTCAGGGGGCTGTCCTCCAGCCCGCCCTCTGCCACGCCCTTCCAAGGGCTTTTATTTAATTTGCTCCTCAGAACAGTGTGAGATAGGTATTTGTACCTGTTTGTGGTAAGAAATAGAAAACTCAACTCAGATTGGCTGGAGTGAAAAAAGGTGATTTTGCAAACTGAAAAAACCTAGAATTGGCCTTGGCCACAGCTTATTGTGCCTCAGAACATTGTCATAGGGTCTCTCTCTCTCTCCGTCCGTCAGCTTCTCTTTCTTCTTTTAGCCCCGTTGTCAGACAGTCTGTCCTCTCAGGGTGACAAAATGGCAGACGAGGAACCCCTTTTCACAAAAGTCCCAGCAGAAGTTTCATTGCGTTTCGTTGGCCTAATAAGCAGAAGCCTGGGTCATGTGGCCCACATCTACAGGGAGTGGGGGTGAGGTGGAGTGTCATCCAGGACCCCTGGGCTGAGGGAGGGGCAGAGACGGCACCCCAGAGGCGGCTTGTCGGGAGTCGGCAGAAAGCTGGATGGATGTAGGTGGCAAGAAACAGCTGTGTGCCACAGCCTTGTGACCCCATGTACCGAAGCAGAAATTGGGCTTAGACAGGTAACTAGGCCAAAGCCTCCGGGCCAGCAGGAGTGGACGGATCCTAACCCTCCAGTCCTGCTCATGTTGACGGAGGAGGAGGCTCTCTCCACCCTAGCCCTGACACCTAAGTGCTCTGAGGCCATCTGAAGTGTGCACTTAGAACACGAAGACATGACCAGTGGCTCCGGAAGTGACTGGGTGAGAACGCCGTCGACTGGAGACTGTGGTTGATGACCTGCTGAGGGGAGGGGACAGAATTTCTAGCTAGAAAAACCCCTTCTCAGAAACCCTGGAAAGAACTCGGCCCCCTGGGCAACAGCAAAACTGGGATCTTCTGTGGTCTCGAAGTTCGCGTGACCTTGCCTTTTACCTTTTAGAGCTGCCCGATCGTTAAGACTTAAACACAGAATTCTTTTCCCACATGTCATTTGTCAGCAGTTAAAATTTTGTCTGCTGAAGGGACGCAGAGTTGGCGCTAATGACGCAGAGGCCTCCCTCCTCCACGGCCCCTCATCTAGAAGATTCGAGCTGCAGGGGCTGCCTTTCCAAACACAGAGGAGGTCAGTGGATTGAGCCACAGAGGGAGGAGGAGGATAAGCAGGAAGTCTGAGCTGTGAAGCCGAGATTGTTGGCACTGGGGTGGGGTCTGGGGTGGGGGGCTTCCACACTCCCTCATGAGGTCACTGGAACAGGACAGGAAATCTGAACCTCGTGCCAAAGAAAACTCTCTTTGCTCTTTATAAAAAGCCTGTTGAGCGTCCCTCATGAGGGAACTGCTGGTTGGGACTGACAGATGGGCACGTTGGCTGCCAGCAAGGGGTCTCCTGGCCATTTCTGAAGGCCTGGGACCGCTCCACTTGTGGTCACACTGCTGCTTCTGTCTGGGCTAAGGACAAGCCTTGGATCCTCGAGCCGATGAGACAACATTTGACCTTTTTCTTTCTGGCTGGGAAACCCCACACAGACCTGGGTCTGTTTCCCGGCTCACAATGCGGCCTGTGAGACACTGGCTTCCCAGCAGAAACTCCGCCGGGATCGTGGGCCTCCCCCTGTAGCCTGCTCAGTGCCCGTTATGGCTGAGGCAGGTGGTCATGGGGATGCAGCCTGGGGCAGAGGAAATGCAGGGGCCGTGGGGCCAAACTGACCTGGGTTTGAATCCCACTTCCGCCACTTAACAGCTGCACACATTTGGACAAGTTGCCCGGGTTCTCAGAGCCTCATTCTCCTCATCTATAAAGTGGGGGTTATGAGCCCTGCCTCTCACAGTGTCCGACTTCAGTAAGGTGGTACCTCAGGGGCCAGTCATGAGGAAGGCACTCTGTAGGTGTTTGTCCATCCCCTCCTCCCACTTTGGTCCCTCTCCAGAGCATCGCCATTAAGTTCATTTTCTAACCCCATTCTGTAGAATGAGAGTTGGAGGCAACCTGGGGAAAGGTGACATCTGGGTGTCACAGTGACAGCAGGTGGCTGTGAAGGTTCCCAGACATTGGTGGCAGGGGCCCTGGAGGCTACCCAGCATCCCCAGAGGAGCCCCTCAGGGCCCACTGGCCCCACAGACCAAGCCCTACTCTCTCATGGACTGTTCTCCGTTGCAGACTCAGCCCAGGACCAGTGTTTCTGAGAATCTCCATCCGTGCCCTCCACTTGTGGTCTCCCGACACCAGCATCCTCATCGTCTGGGGCTTGATTAGAAAAGCCCATTCCGGGCCCCTCCCCGGACCTCCGGAGTCAGAAGCTCTGGGGACGAGTCCCAGCAGATTGTTTCTGCATACCTCCAGGTGGCTCTGTGCACGACAAAGTCTGAGAATCACTGTGCTAGTTGGGTCATGACAGAGCAGAGGAAAGAAGACCTGCCAGCACCCCAAAGGCCCCTTTGCAGACTGCTGTCTGAGAAGCAGGAGGGAGAGGTTCTGGTTAGACCGCCAGACACGCGTTCTAGCTCTACTGTGTGGCTGTTGTGTGACCTTGGACAAGTTCCTTCACCCTCCCCCTGAGCCTCTGAATCCTGATATGTAAAATGAATGATGTCATACGTACCTTGTGGGGCAGTGGGGGGCATAAATCAGTGCATCCTAGCACAGGGCTGAAAGCAGCGTCTACCACCTGGTCCAAGTTCCATACACATTAGCTCTGTCTTCTTAGCCTTCAGGCAGCCCAGCCAGGGTGAGGGTCTTATTCTTGGGGGGTAGCTTGGGGCCTGAGGACTGGCCAGCAACTGTAGGTGGCTGAGCAAAGAAAACACTTGAAAGGTCCCACTGTAGACCTGATAGCATCAGCATGTGGTGGCAGCCAACGTGGTAACGAGTGTTTAATCCTTACAGCAAGATTGTGGGGTAGAAATTACCATCTGTATTTTTATGGGGAGGTAACTTAAGGCACCACTTGATAAGTGATAGAACTAAGATATGAAACTAAGTCAGTTGGAAAACAATCGTGTGATCACAAGCCGAGAAGTTTCCAGGGCCCCAGTTCCCTCCCTTGGAAAGGTCCGTAAAGAGGAAAGCAGCCTCACTTTGCTGTTCCCCTGCCTGTTGCCTGGCGTGGATAATGCAGGAGGCATCCTTCCCGAAGTGGACCTTGAGAAGATGCTGAGGAACAGTAATTAAATGAGTCCATGTTTAAGAGGCACTTAAGTGAATTAAAATTGATCTGTGAGTCATGTAAGTCTGCATAGCCGTCTTCTTTGGCATCCTTAACGTTTGGCGGCTGGAGTGCTTTGTTTGAAAAGATCCTGGTTTTGCTTAGAACTGGCAGGCCCAGTGAAGCAGCTCTGCCCTGCTTCCTGCATTAGAGAGAGTGAGAGAGTTTCCAAGAGCCGGGAGGCCACTCATTTAAAGTCTGAAATGCTCTACTGACACCAGGTTGGCCTTCCCCTCCCTGAGGCAGGGGGAGAAGGGAGGTGGGTGTTTCTGTGATGCTCTCTTTCCCGCTGTCTCAGTCTGGGTTCCCTAGAATGAAATCCTAAGACGAGACATCATTTCAAAGTAATTTACTAGGATGTGTTTCTGGAAGAAACCATGAGGGCAGTGGGGAAGGAGGCCCAGCAGAGGTGTGATATCAAAATCCTCTGGGGAAGGAGGGGTGCGAGGAAGACGGTGGGTAACTTGGGCACAATCCAAAGTACAGGTTACATAGTGTTGCAGTCAGGGGCAGGGGAGCTTGGTTAAGGGTCCCCCTAAAGAAGTATGAATTCCCAGGCCCTCCCATCTCTCCATGTTCACTGGCAAAGTGAGTTCCAACAGCTCAAGGGCTGTCCCCCAACAAAGAACACACCCAAGTGCTGGTGGCCGGGAAGTCAGTGCACGTGGCCGTGCGGGGTGAAGAGGCCCTTGGGGACACAGACAGAGCGCAGCCCTGCTGTGAGCGAGATGGTGTATATCTGTCTCACCATCTGAAGCAGAACTAAAAACCAGTGTTTAAGAAAGCAAGACGAGTGAAACATGTTCAAAAGGAGAATAAAGAATCGGTGAAACTGTCCTGTGGGAGAGAGACACAGAAATGCTGATCAGTCCCTTCCTTCCGCCCGCTCAGAGCCTGGGAAGCAAGCAATACACCAGTCCGTTCACCGCTCCCCACAACCGAGCTTGCTTCTGACGCAATCCTAAATTTAGTTTATTCCAGCCAGTTCAGAACAGACCTCCTGGGGCTTAGGCAGTCCTAGGAACCTGAAGCTCATCCTTTTCTTAAAGAACCAGGAAATAGAACTTTTTCATCAGCCACTCTAGTCTGCATTTGAAACCTCGCCATTAAAATAACCAAGAGCGTCTCCTCCTCCTTCTGTTTGTAAGTCATAACTAGCTGATTAATTAAAATGTTGAAACTAAGTATAGAGAAAACCAAGTAGCATCCTAGAAAGCAAAGCCTGGCTCCATTGTTCTTGAAAATACAGAAAAGCATGTAACTTGAGCATTTAGTTATGTTAGGGGGTCCTTCTTAATTCAGTGCTGGCCATTGTTCTTGTTGTGTATTGACCGTGGAGGTTCTTGGCAGAGGCTTTTCCTTGAATACCTAAGATACAGCCCGAGCTCCCTTCTCTGTCCTTTTCCTCGTGGCCATTCCATGAAGCTTGAACCCTCAGCTGATATGTTTCTTTGTTAGCTCAGCCACCAAGGCAGTTACTCTGTGTCTGACATGTAACAGAAAAGCTTGCTTAGGACAGGGACACACCTGTGTGCCTGGCCCGTGGGATTAGTCCAGTAATATATGCTGAATAAATAACAGAGCACAGGTCCTATACTCACTGAGGGGACCAGTTCTCAGGCTATTAATCTGCTAGGTGCAGTTCTGAACAAGAAGATCCTGAGCACAATCTTGCCGTTTTTATGAATGGTATTTTTGGTTATTGTCACTTGTCACAGCTTTTGACGTATGTGTTTAAATGGTGAACTAAATTTCCCCACTGAAGTCAGCACTGATGGGGATCTCTGGTGGATCACCGTCTGATGTTGGATTCCATAATTTAAAGAACTTGTAGATTTTTTTTTTAGTTAATTAAAAGGAAGGGTAAATCAACAGTAATCATAATGAAAGTATATAATGATAGTAAGTAATAACGAAATAGGACTAATGGCCGTGAGGTTGGGGGAAGTTAAGATTCTCTCGTCGAGAGACCGATGTCAGCCCTGGGAGCGCACTTGGCCCAAGCATTCATCACAGCAGCATCCACGAGTCCTTCCTCAAACAGGTTGGTCCGTCTCCCTCCTCCCAGGCTGGAAGCATCCCCTGGAGACACGGAGGACTGTATTACAAAGGCATGTGACCCAATGAAGGACATTGGGGCTGCTTAATAATTATTGAGCAAGAGAGTGAACAAAGGAATGTGAGACGCAACAGGAAACATACGTGTCTCATACATAAGAATCATTCTAGGGAAGCTGTTTCCCATTTGGGACAAAATAAGAAACACTTGCTGAATGAATGGATGGGCTTCTCTGGGCCAGCAGGGGACCGGCACCCTTGTTGGAGCTGGCCGTGGTGTCTGTGGAGTTCATCTCTCTGAGTCATTGCCCTGGGGGCATGGTTGGCAGGGTCCAGTCTGAGGACTCAGGCAGGGAGGGCCAGAATAACATATTTTGTCCTCACCAGGCTTAGAACCCCAGGGAAAGCACTTTTTTTCCTTCTGCCTGGGTTTCAATCTCTTTTTTTTTTTTTAATTTCTTACTGAAGTGTAGTTGATTTACAGTGTTTCAGGTGTACAGCAGAGTGATTCAGTCATGCATATATGCACATATATATTTTTTTCTTTTCAGATTCTTTTCCATTATATGTTATTACAAAAAATTCAATATAGTTCCCTGTGCTATACAGTAGGGCCTTCTTGTTTATCTATTTTATATATAGTGATGTGTGTCTGTTAATCCCCACCCCCTAATTTATCTCTCCTACCAAAGGGGAAAGGGCAGGGTGGGTCTCAATCTCTTAACCTCCAAAACAGCAGGGACTGTGCTGCCCTCAGGGCCAGTGCTTCAAAGGGTGGCATCGACGTTGTAAATCAACTACACTTCAGGTGGCAGGGGGTGGCACAGAACGTTTGCCTCAGATGGTTCAAAATCCAGATTTCTTGACCCTGCTTCTGCTCTAAAAAATCCCACTCTGGAGGGCGGGGCCTGCAATCTGCATCTTTAACAGGCATTTTAATGTAACCCCGCTTTTGAGGGTTCTTAGCTTGGGTGCATATTGGAAGCCCCCAGGGAGCTATCAGCAAATGCTGGCTGTTAGCTTTGATTCACTGGGTCCACGGTGGGGCTTCCACGGGGGCCTGATTTACCAAGCTCCCCACAAAGTCATCACAGCCTTTCCAGCACCAGTATACAAATTGCAGAGAAGTGCCCCCTCTGGTGGTCCACAGCCTCTTGCCAGGGTGCAGGGTTTGGTGAGAGCTGCATGGGCTGGATTTCAGTCCCCGTCTCCCCCTCAGCCAGGTCTCTTGTGCAGTGAACAGCCTGCACAGCTGTGCATGGTCTCTCTGGCTCCCAGGTGGTTCCAGTGCACACTCCAGTTAGGAATCAGTGGCAGGGGTGGCTGTTAATAACCTTTGAAGGCTTTTGAGCAAAAGTGAGCAAAAGAGTATGTTAGGATTCATCTGGGGCAGCTTTTAGACCAGGGTGGGGGACCACGAGAGCAGGGCAGCCACAAAGAAGCTGTTTTACATTGGTCCAGGTCAGGGAAACCAGACAAGGAGCATGTCAATAGGTGGGTCTCCAGCTCCAGAAAAGTATGTCCTCAGACAGTAGTCTGCAAAGAGCATGAGCTGTGTCCAGCTTTTTCTGTGGGACAGAGAGCACAGGAAGGTGATTTCCAGGGGTTGACATCATGTTTCCTGAGTGGTGGGTCAGTGACATAGAGCGGGACTTCTCGAATGGTCATGTTCACAGAGGTTACCTGGAGATCTTGTTAAAACAGGACTTCTAACTCAGCAGGTCTGGGTGGGGACCTGAGAAGCTGCAGTTCTAACAGGTTCCCACAAGATGCTGATGCTGCCGGTCCAAGGACCACACTTTGAGTAGCTAGGCCCTTGGCAGCAAGGTCCTTCACAAATGAGCTTGGAGCTTGCAGGAGTGTAAGTGGGCCGATAGGTGGGACGGAACTCTTCACTCCAAGTGCATTTCTAGTATCAAGATTCCCAGCCAGAGTTTTAATAAGCACCCCTCCAACACTTGACTCCTACAAAACCTTTTCATCCAAACACCACTCATAAATTGTTTTTATGCCATGATGTTAAATTCTTTCCAGTCACTTCAGAAGAGGTCCCCACCTTGTAGAGTTTTCAGCCAGCCTGTAGGGCAGAGGAAGAGAGCTAGAAAATCAAAATAATTTGATTCATGAGATGGAATTTAACTTTGAACTCTTAGTTTGTTGATCAAGAATTTGCAGGCACTGGGGAATATATATATATTTTAAAATCTAAGAATAGAAACCATTTTTTAAAAATCTAAGAATAAATCATTTGCCTCTCTGTACCAGGAGGAAAAACCTTCTGGATGAAAATCAAACACTTTAATTACTTTTTAAGCCCAAGAAGACACGGCTTACTAGTCTGTTCACTTTGGGCTTTTCAGTTAGACCTGATGGATTTATTTTTATTTGTTTGTTTGTTTAGATTCTTAAGTTTGTATACCTATCATCCCGAAGGAGGCAATGACCAGCATTTGGGGAAGTATTTTGATTTGTCTTCATCTTGGGAAAATATAAAGATGAGATCTGAGCAGGGCTGATGGGGGGACTAAGGAGGGACATGTTACAGGAATAAGACAGCTTGTTCAAGTCATTGCTGATTCTCACTGTTTTTTTAATGCAATATTATTTTTATTCATTTGAAAGCTTTCAAAGCACTTTTTTTCTAAGGGCCAAGAGGACCATTTGGGAGGAGACTTCCCTGTCTCCACTTTGATCAGATAATTGCTCTTCCTGGGACAGCTGATCTCCCCCTGCCTGTGACAGGGACGGGGTTGTTTAAAGTGCATGCTCCAAACCTAACTCTCCTTAGCTTCCAAGGGGAATTTTGCTTTAACAGTTACGTGGTTCATCTGTCTCAAACATTTGTTTTGACTATAGCTCCTGCTGGCTTCACTTTTTTAGGCTTGGAAAGACAAACCCAGAAGAGTTGGGCCCTTTGCTTCCGAATGGAGGTTTAGACAGAATGTTACAAAGGAACTTGTTTTATAGTGCTGGCTTTGCCCCGCTCTTCCAAAACCGCCACATGTGCCGGTCATCACCTCTGTTCCCCTAGACTGTTAGTTGCCAGCCTCCATCAGGCAGGAGGTCTACAACTGCTGCCCCAGCCTTGCCAGGCCATCCGCCACAACTGGCATCTGTCCTAGCATCCCGTGTGCTCCAGGCTCCTTACAGGCTCAATGGGTTGACGCTCCCCATCTGCTCAGGCTCAGTTCCCGTGGGTTCTTTGGGAGAGGGTGAGGGAGGACCCTGTCTGTTCCTTGTTTGGCGTTGCCCACCCTGGACCCTGTCTCATCCGTTCTCATATCGCCAGCTAGGAAACCCTGGGCAAGTGCTCTAACGTTTGTATTCCAGCTTCCTCCTCGTAAAAAGAGGAGCTGCCTGGCACAGAATGAGCCAGTACTGAGGACAGGCTGCCTGTCTGCTCCATTTCTACAGCTCTCAGTACTAGCAGCCCAGTGCCCGTCCTGGAAGGCAGGTGTTATGGCTTCATCTTACAGGAGAGAAGTGGAAGCTTGTAGAAAGGCCAGTTCATTTTCCTGACGACACATGGCTCTTACATATCTGAGCCAGTCATCAGAACTGGGACAGGGGTGCCAAAGCGTGTGCACGTCTAGGCAACAAGCCCATGTGCTTTTCTTCATGGGGAGAAATTGCATGGGCCCTGTCCCAAAGGATTCCCCTCTGGGAATAGGACTGGTTTTTCTGCTGAGGTTCAGGCTGAGTCATCCTTGAAGGGGGCCAATAGAGTATTTCCTGGGAATCAACTTTCTATTAAGTCACGGGGCCAGGTGATTGGGAATCCCTTCTCACCTTTGACTCCTCAGTGAATCAGAGAATTGGGGATAAAATGCTTCCAAAATTCATTGAATTCTCTATAAACTGAGTTAACGCAGAGCTTACCAGCTCACAGGGGTCACAGCTCATGTGCCTGAAAGAAAGGAAGGGGGTCTTAGATGAACACCAAACTGCCAAACTGCAGCTAGACATTGGACACTCAGGGTCATCCTCAGTGCAACAGACACATGAGGAAGTAGCCAGCAGGAAGTTAAACTTCATACTCGCCCTGGCGCCCAGCGTAAGCCCTGACCAGACTTCGCAGATTTGCTGCTCCCACGGAGCGCTGTGTTGGTGGTCAAAGAAAGCTCCGCTCTAGAGCGAAATCAGATGCTGTGTGATTGGGAGGAAGGAGCCCCAAGGCCAAGGAGGCTCGCTAACTTCATTACCTGATCCTTCCTGCCAACCACACCGCACGTTACAAGCAGGGGTGGAGCTTGGCTCCACTGGCCAAGCTCCCGGGACTCGGACAGCCGAGGTATGTCTGGAAAAGAGAGAGACTTTGCCAAGGCAAGCATCTCCCATGCCAGGCAGACCGGCACATAAGCTGCTGCTTGCAGCCCCTTCATCCGAATCCCCGAGGAGCCAAGGCCCCTTCAAGTAATAAGGGCAAACTCAGGCGCTACTAAGTGCCAGGTGCTGAAAATCCAGCGGCAAATGTGCACTAACCAAGTATGCTTTCATCATGTGTCCTAAAAAAAAAATGTTAATTGATGTTTTCCTGATCCTGTGTCTTGGTGGGAAAAAAAAAAGTATAAAATTTAAACTGGATCACCCCATCTCCAGGGAGAAACCTTGACAGTGTTTTACAGCCTTGGCTGTCCCTGCTAGCCAAGGAAAAGTGGAACTGGGAAAAAGGCCACTTTTGTGAATCTGTTTAAAATAGGGTCCCAAATTTTGTAGTGAAATTTTTTCCTTTGCATGTTTTGTTTGGGACTTTCCTTGAAAAATGAAACTACAGATTATGAAAATGAGTTTCTGTTACTCTACACTTAACAGCTCTTGGAACATTGTAATTATAATTGTCAAGGATGTCTGAGACCCAAGGCAAAAAGCTTATTTGCTTTAGTAGCATCTTGAAAATAGCAGAGCATTATAGGTTATTACAAGATGTTGAATATAGTTCCCTATGCTACACAGTAGGACCTTGTTGTTTATCTATGTGCTGCACACCAGAAACTAACACAACACTGTAAATCAGCTACGCTTCAATTTAGAGAGATAGCAGTGCATTAATTTCTGAAACAAAAGAAGTGACTGAGTGCCTAATGGGCAGTTTTTGGACGTGAATATACCTATTACGTCATAAGGTAACGTGCTTCATGTCATGCTTTTTTTTTTTTTTTTAGAACAATTGCAGAAAGGTTGACTTTTACAATGACATATTTTCCCCCAAGGACTTCTCTTGATCTTTTGTATTTAAATCCTCACCTTCTGAAGCATCTTAAAATGTTATCATCCAAGACTAATTTTGACCTTTTCAACAGTTAACTGATCTAACCAAACTGCCAGATCCAGATGTGTCAGTGGCTGTCAGTGGTTTGAGTGGTTTTCGATCATTGCTTTCATTGATTTCATGAAAGCCTGCATCTTTGCAGCCAGGTTTTAGTAGATCTGCACTGTGTTTGAATTGGGTTATCAGATTCTACACTGACTGGCAATCAGGGACAGAGGGTAGACAGTTTGTTCCCTGGTCCGCATTCCCTGTCAGCTGAGAACTGATCATCATAAGTCTTGCAACAGTGCTGAAGTTAAGTTCTCTGAGCTGAAGTCAGTGTGAGCAATGATTGGGACATGAAAGGAATCAGAGCCAAGGGGAAGCCTGGTCCCTGGAATCTCTCCCGTGTACCTCCTGGTGGGTACCTGGCAGAGGTAGTAAGTACCCTCCTCCCACCAGCTCACTATTCCTGATGATGTCGAAAGCCAGCGGACAGCTTAGTTTAGCCACATAAGCCCCCAGAGTTCATTTGTTAAAGCTTCCCTAGGAATTTCTATGCCTACAGGATGTCTGCCTGACTTCCAGAGGGCAGGTGGTGCCTGGCTCCATAATGACTCTGTTTTTTTAAGCTTATGCTCTAGGCATGATCTGAAACCAGACGAAGTGGGTGCTGATGCTGCTTTGGGGTAAAGTGCTCCCCCAGTGGAGGGAATTATGCCGACGACTTTAAAACCTGCAGTTAGAAAGTTTTCTCCTGGTTAGTGTGGAGCTGAACAAGATTTATTACCACATGCGTGTTCCCCTTCCGTTGCCTCTCCCCACCCGGGGACAAATGCCCAGTACTTTCCAGAAGCTCTCAGTGCCAGCAGCCTCTCTATAAAGAGCATTGTCTGCGGTCAGGTTCCCCAGAGCAGAACCTGAGACGGGGATTCCTGTGCAAGTGATTTATTACAGAAATGCTCTTGGGAAATGAGGCATGAAGGGGGGCAGAGTGGGGCAGAGGAAGGAGCCAAACAAGGATGTGCTCTCTGCCTCCTCCCCTAGGGGCTCTGGAATATAAGTTGCACAGCACAGCTGGTCTCACCGTGAGGCAAAGGGGGCGGCCTTTTGCATCCATGTCAATCAAAGCCCTTTGCACCCACGTCAATCGTAGGCTGCAGGATGCTTGCGAGAAGGGGCATTGTAACCTCCCAGGCAAAGTGGCTCCCACTCAGCTAGGGACTGTTGAACCCATCCGGGAAAGGGGTTCTGGATGCAGCACCTATGCTGTCCACCCCGGGAGTCACAGTGTTTGCCAAAGCCCCCGTTCTGGGAGGCTCTTTCCCTCACAGCTGCAGTAGGAGAGCGGAATATAGAATTAAAGCCTTTTGGTCAAGGGGACTTTCGTAGCCGTGGGAGGGCCATGTTGGGGCTGACAGGTGGCAGAAGGGTGACCGTGACATCCCTCCCTGTGCTACCCTCCGGGAGCGCATGAGCGTGAACTGGATTCTCAGTGCCCTTGTTCCTGGAGAATTCTTTGTTTTTCCCCCTTTTTTGCTTGTCCCCACCAAGCTCCAGCCCAAATTCTGTGATTTCTAGTAGACTGAGAAGTGTAGAGGAGAGACTTGGAATAATGCAGTAAATACTGGTTTAAATATTATTTTCTAGCATTTTGGAATTCACAGAAATAAGGTAGTTCAGAAGTTCTTGGATAACCGAAAGCAGTCTTAGATCAGAGCTAAGTCAGCGGAGGTCCCCTCAAGTTCCAGAGTCAGTGTTTAAAGCCACAGTCAGTCCTTCACACCCATGTAAATACCTGAAGGGAATCTTCAGGGCAATAATAAATCTTCAAGAACAGAAGGACTTTTGACTTAAATTGACAACCTCTCTACTGGTTTGAGAGGGATTTCCAGTGGGGTTTTCAACTTTCCAAAAGGAGTCTGGAACTAGGCTGAATAATGTAATTTGTGTATATGCTAGGACGCTCTTGAGAATAATTACACCAGGACAGCAGGCACGAATCAGGACTGTCTAAGGGAGAGAAGGTCACCTAGGCTTGGGATCGCTGCTTCTAATGCCCATACCGATTAGCTAGGATTTAGAATAGCTTCAACTTGGGCCAATTGTGGACATTACTTATGGGGGAAGGAATATCAGGAAGAGGATGGTGGCAAGAGACCACCCACAGAGAATCATTAAGTCTAATCTTTGGGCCCCACAGTTAAGACGGCTTTTGAGCAATTATTCTCTGGTTTTCTGTACTGAACTTCCCAATATGTGTCCTCAAGGTTCCAAGAACTGCCGGTCACAGTGCCGTGTCAGTGTCTGTTTCTGTGCTGGGAGGTCTTCCCCTTCTAAACTGTGAGCTCTTCAAGGACAGGGACTGTTGTCTTTCAGACCTGCGTCCTCAGTGCTGATCATGGGAGGCAATGACCCAGCCTCCCAATGGATATTCGGGGTCTATTCTGAATCCTGTGCCCTGTCTGTGTTACGTATGTGAACTTACCGCCCGTGAATGTTTGGGACAAGGTGGATGAAGAAAACCTGGGAGGAGGGGCTGAGGAAAGGTGTTCCTGAAGTTGGGAACAGCCTAAACAAAAGTGTGGAAATGATACCAGGAGGAGGGTATTTGTAGAATAGTAACGTATGTGCTCAGGGGACAGAGGGCCTATAACAGGTATGGGCCAAATCGGATGCCAGTGTTAAGATTCTGAGCTTTATTCTGTTCACAATGGAGACAGGTGTTTTAAGAAGGTTCTTCAAGCAGCCTGTAGAATGGACCAAAGAAAGGAAAACTCAGAGCAGTGGCTCCCACTCATCACACAGCAGGACACTTACCTTGTCACCTACCACGTATTGAAAATGCTTATTGCAAGCCCCACAATCAGAGTCTGCTACTCAGACCACTGTGGTGTGGCCCAGGAATCTGCTCCCAAGCTGATTCTCATGCAGGAGGTCCCAAGTCCACACGAGGGATACTCGCTAAGGTCATGGAGGACCATTAGAAAATTTACAATCACTGACATCAGTTATCCCCATAAACAAATCATTAAGTGCCCAGCTCAATGAATTTTCACAGTAATCACACCTGAGAACATCCCCAGCATCTCAAGATCTCTCTTCTTCTCGCTACCTCCCTAATGATTATCTTGACTTCTAACCCTACAGATAAGTTATTTATTTTCTGCTATTTCTTACCTTTTGTGTGTTTGATAATGTTTATAATATATTAGTATAGGTGTATATGTGTATAACTGGTAACTCAAAAAGTATTTTGTGATAAGTGCTCAGATTTTTTTTCCTAATTGGACACACAGTTTTGAAAAGTGTACTTCACCTTTCTAGCTGGCAAGGTTGGTCTGAGCTGAGGGGCAGGTCTTGGAAATTGGAGGAGGTAGCCTGGGTGGCGTTTCAGAACTGGAATCCACACGAGTTGGCCCCTCCTGGCTGCTGTTGTGTTGTTGGCTGGGGCTGATTCCCTCTTAGAAAATCAGGGCCCCAGAAGGGGAAGGAGACAGGTTTTAGAGTCAGTGGAGAATGACCTTGGAGAAGTCCCGTGGCCTCACTGAACTCCAGTGCCCCAGCTTCTGGCCATACCGGCAGTGCTAGTTCTGTGCTGTGCCTTGTCCTTTTCCAGAATCAGCAACCATTCTGTCTCCCCTTGGAACTCCTGAGTTGGCCTCAGTGACCCGGAGAGGCCTTGTGGGTTATGACGAGGCTCCCGCTTGCCTTGGACCTGGGTTGTAAACGCTGTGTCCAGGTGGAGAGACGGCAGCCCCCTCCCACGGCCCCTCTCCTCTTTTCTCGCGCCTGCGTGCGGAGTCCAGCCCCGCGCCTGCGCTGGAGGCCCCCTCGCCTCCCGCCCCCCCGCCTCCAAGGCCTGGCGGGAGCAGCTCCGCCCGCACCGCTTCAGGCTGTGGAAAGAAGCCCTGTTTTCCTCAGTATGTTTGTCTTTCTGGAACTAGTAAGGTTTTGAAAGGCAGGATTAGGCCGTGGGCTTAGGAGAAAGGGGCCAGAAAGGAGACTTCGTTGCCATTTAATCCAAAGCTAAGCAGGCGTCCAGTTCACGCGCGGCGCGGCCCGGTCCGGCCCGCGCCGTGTCACCAGGAGAGCATGGGGTTCAGAGCCAGAGCGTTGGTTAGGAAAGCAGAGTGGTTTTGTCGTCTGCACCTGTCGTCCCAGGGACCCTCCGGCAGGGCGGGCGGTCAGTGGAGGCCCGGGGACAGCCTGTCAGGGGTTCCTCAGCCCAACACGGCCCACAGTGGCCGTTGTCTGAGAACTTTCCATAAAGCAGGACCGTGTCTGCTGAGGTCTCCATTTGCACTCCCCCCCTCCCCTTGCCATACACCTGTCTGGGTGCAGCCAGCCCACCTGTTGGGCCTTTTGTCTTTCAGGAGGAAATGGGCATTTCCTGTGAACTGCTGGAGTCCGACTTCCTCAAATGCAGCGTGGGGTTTCCTTTCATGAGGTCGAAGTCCAAGGTAAGGGGCAGGGACGGGGCACTTCCTTGGCAGCAGGCCGCTGGCCCTTCCCTCCAGCACAGACTCTGCCTGCTTCCTCTCCAGGGGTTTCCTCCACACCCCTGCCTCCCTCAGCAGTGGGGCAGCCTTCGAAGCCCTGCTTGGGCCCAGCCACCCCCGTCCACCGTCCACTGCTGTCTCCAGCTCTGCTCCAGAGGGGCTGTGGTCACATGGGCTTTCTCCTTGATCCTCCTGACAGACCCCAGTGTGACATGCACACCATGGCCTTTGTGCTTTGTCAGGCACCATCTGGTGGGCCTCTCACTGTTCTTTTTTTCTGGGACATTCCATGCCACTTTGAGTCCCTGAGACAACATAGGAAGAGATGCGGTTTGAGCTAGTGATCTGTAGCCCTGGCTGTCACTCCCCTGGACACTCAAAATTTTTTGAAGAGCCCTCTTAAAATTCTTCAGACATAAATGAATAATTGTGTTGCACTTCACTTTTTTTTTAAGTTCAATAAATTGCAGTCACTTTGGTATTCATAAGGAGCCAGAAGTTCTAAGTCCGAACAATAACATGTTCTAGCATATTCGGAGATTCATGGAGTGTTCTAGTAGAGCCACCATCATAAGGAAATGCAGAGATGCAGAAGATGTGACTTTTTGAGGCAAAACTAGACTCTAAAAGACTAAGTCTACCTTTTAAAATGGAAGCTGTTTCCCTGCTGTGATTTGGAGGAAATTTCATATTCCTTTGTCCACCTCACCCTCACCCCTAAAAAAAATGAAAGGCTAATCCTTTTATCCCGCCTATGTCATAGAATCAGATCATTTGCATCTCTGAGGCTTTTTGGTCCCAGTACTTAGTAGCTGTTCTGCCAACCAGTTCTGAGAACATTCTAGTAAGAAAGACTTGCTTGTTTCTTAGCAGATCACTTGAACCCATCAGCCTCGTTGAATGTACTACCTCCGAACAGCGGTGGCTCTTAACATCCTTGATTCCTCAGCCTTTTTCTGGCTCTGATCCTCATTCTGTCCACATTCATTCCAGGAGAAGGGAAGCCCCAAAAGGTGGCTGCCCTTAGAAAAGCTGGCAGAATGCAGGCCAAATCACATGAGACTCCAGGTAGGGTGAGGATGCAGGAGGAACACCCTGAACCTTGGGCATCATTGCCTGTAGTAAAATATGTGGGGCACACACACATAAATTTACTTGAAATCTTTTGAGCAACAGAAAGTAGACTTAATGGAAAAACTCTAAAAGTAACCATTGTGTTATAGAATCCAGCCTACATTCCAAATCAGACCTAAGGTATGTCTTGCTAGTTTTAGTTTAAAGATTATTCTAGAAGGAGACATACATCACTATCACAGATGGATCCAGGCTCACTTACTGTAAAGAGAAAATGAGTAAATGAACACAATGAAAACAAAGCAAGGTTGATTTCTAGGGGATTAAATTTTGTTAAAATTCATTACCTGTCAAGACAATCATAGATAGTTTGGTGCAGCCACTATGGAAAACAGTATGGAGATTCCTTAAAAAACTGAAAATAGAGTTACCATATGATCCAGCAATCCCACCCCTGGGCATATTTGCCGAAGAAGCTCTAATTCGAAAAGACACGTGCACTCCAATGTTCAGGGCAGCACTATTTACAATAGTCAAGACTTGGGAAAAACCTGAATGTCCATCCACAGATGACTAGATAAAGAAGTTGTGATATATATATATGTATGTGTGTATATATATATATACACACATACACAATGAAATACACTCAACCATAAAAAAGAATGAAATCATGCCATTTGCAGCAACATGGATGGACCTGGAGATTGTCATACTAAGTGAAATAAGTCAGAAAGAAAAAAATACCATATAATATCACTTACATGTAGACTCTTAAAAAAAAAATCCAAATGTACAAATGAACTTATTTACAAAAGAAAGACAGACTCACAGACACGGAAAACAAACTTATGGTTACTAGGGTGGAAAGGGGATGGGAAGGGATAAATTAGGACTTCGAGACTTACAGATACTAGCTACGATATATAAAATAGATAAACAACAAGTTTCTTCTGTATAGCACAGGGAACTGTATTCTGTACCTTACAGTAACCTATAATGAAAATGAATATGAAAAGGAATATATGTATGTACATCTTAGACTGAAACTTTATGCTGTACACCAGAAATTGACACAGCATCGTAAACTGACTACTTCAATGTAAATAAACAAACAAATAAGTAAAAGTCATAGAGCAGACAAAAGTATGAATGTTGGGTGTTGGATTTTTTTTCCAGCGTGGTAACATCATCACCTTCCTCCTACATACAGAAGTTAAGACCTGTAGCAGGACTAAACCTGGAGGCAGGCAATCCGGGGGTGAGTCCCTGGAGAAAGCCCAAGAAGTGATCCGGCAGGGACAGGGGTCTCCCTCTGTCTGTATTCTGGCTCGCCCCTCCCTGTCCCGTGAGGCTCCAGACTGCCTGCTAAGCCTCATGACCACACTATCTGCTTGCTTTGCGAGCTGTCTGTCTCTGTCTCTCACGACCAGCCTGCCCAGTCTCTGACCTTCTGTTCTCCCAGGACTCTGGCTCAGATTTTGGCTTCTCGCCCACATATTCTGCTTCTCACCTCACTTTGATCTTTAGAGGGTTTCATTCAGATCTCCTGCCAGTTCTGACTCTGCTGGGACAAGACCCTTGACTTTTCCCTTCCTTTGTGTCCTCCAGCTCTGTTTCCTGTCCTGTCTCCATGCCCCACCCTCACTATAAGCTGACACATCTCATGGCAACAGAAATTTCTGTCTAGGAAGAATGTCCAATGTCCACTATATTTGATGGTCCAATGTTCATTACTTTTGTGCAGTATTCGGTTCAGTCGAATCCAGTGTTGCAAAGTTAAGCCATTGTCTAGAATTAGTCATAAAGGAACTGGAATATTCAGGCATTAAGTAAGTCATAGACTCTTAGCACTTGATGGAATTTAGGAATCATTTTGTCCACCTTCTTTTTATTGACATTCAAGGAAAAAACTCTTGTAATAACCTACAGTGAAAAAGAATATGTGTATATATTTATATATATATATATATATATATATATATATATATACACACACACATATTTATGTGTATGTATATATATATGGCTGAATCACTATGCTGTATACCAGAAACTAACACGACATTGTAGATCAACGATACTTTAATTTTAAAAGAAGAAAAACACACACAAAAAGTAAAATAAAATAAAAGAAGAAAAACACAAAGAGATTGTGTGTCTTGCCCGAGATCTCATAGTCAGTTTGTGGTAGAGCCTGGCTTGTACGCCTGATGTGTATATGGTGAAAACCATTTGCTCAGGGCAGTGTCCCCACGTCACAGGATGCTCACTGCTGGGAGTACCTGAGATGATTTTATGTGGCTCACAGTATAATCTGAAGTGGTGCGTGGATCAGAACTAAACATTGCCTCTAAGAGTGAGGAAGTTACTACCTTTTCAACACTCTTTCAGTCCTAACCACGTGTGGGAGAAAATCTCCACTGTGCTAGCATATCTGTAATACCTCCCTACCACTTGTTAATCTCTCTTTTATCCAAATAGAGTAGACCTTAGCCACAGAGCCTTCAGCAGGCAACAGAATTCAACCCTGCTTTGTTTTCGTTATGTTTATTTTTATGATTACCTCTTTATGGCCATCTGTAATGGTAGATTCCCATCTGTAATAGTGATATAAGTTTTCTCTTTTAAAACAGTCTCTAAACCGAAACTGTGAGGCAATAAAAATACAAAGTACATATCACAGGTGATGTCATAAGCAGATGTGGCAAAAATTGGGAAGATGGTGTGTGGGTGAAATTTAGGAAGTCCTGGCTTCAGAGTTCAAGCATATCGCTTCCTAATGAGAACCTCAGTTGCTGAAAAGGACAGTGTGCCTCTCACCAGAGTATGCTCTGGGCCAGATTTTATTGCTAAAGCTGTATGTCTGGCCTGACCATCAGAAAGGCACGCGTCAGAAATAAAGCTTGTCGTGCAGATGAGCATCCAGAGGTTGTAAACGGCAGAAGAGTTTAGCGTTTGAGTTTGGAATGCTTGCTGTTGCCAAACATCACTTTCTTTTCCCTTAGTATGAATTCAGCGTGATCTTTGATACGAGCCACCTGTCTGGGGAAGAGGAAGTTCTTAGCTTCATCGTTACTGCTCAGAGGTAAGGGGAACTTACATCTTTTTGAAAGATGAAAGATGTATGGGACCAGGAAAGGTCATGCCCTGGTCATGCTTTGATGATGGTGCCCGGGATGCCGGAGAGGAAGAAGCAGCTCAGGGATGAAGCCCCAAACCATTGGGTAAACTCGGGTCTCTCGGGGGTGGTGCTTGTCTAGTGCTGCTCGTGCAGACACCAGGTCAGACGGAGCTGGGAAGGCCTGGGGATCATCCAGTTGAAGGTAATGATTCTACAGTTGAGTAGAGACAGGCCAGGAGAGGTAAGGATTCCATCCCACACTCATGTGGTTGGTTAGCTCACACACATCCTCTGTGGGTTGTTGGACAGGGTCAGTGGTTTTTCATGGATGGGCCACCACATCCCTTGATGCGGGGTGGGGGCACCTGCAGCCCAAGGGCCGGTCAAGCCTGTTGGTAGAGGCCCCCAGGAGAATCCTCAGGAGAGGGCTTATCCGAAGAGTGAAATGGACAGGTAGTCAGGGTGGGAGACAGTGCGATGGTGATGTCTTCTCTCAGGACTGTGTTCCTGCCTCTCTCCACATAGCCAAGGGTGCTTGGGAGGGACTTTGGGACTGTGAGCTACCTCCACAAGCCAGAATCCACACGTGCCTTGAAGTCTCATCTGGGTAGCACTTGGCTGATAGCTGGGATGGAAGGAGTGGTATTTAGGTGGCTGGATAGGGAGATAACAAGCTTTGATTGGGGTGTAGGTTGGATACCCAAGGCAACCTTTTTATTTGAATTTTTATTTGGAAATGCTTTTAAACATAAGAGAAATGTGGCAAAGAATGGCACAGGGAACCCCCATACACCCTTTCCCCCAGATTCACCCAATCTGTACACTCCTCCTCATTTTTTATCATTCTCCTTCTGTGTATGTTTTTTTTTCTTCAACTAGCTGAAAGTAAATTGCAGAAATCCTGCCTCTTTACCATAAGTACCCCAGAGTGCATTTCCTAAGAATGAGACCATTCTCTTAAATAACCACAGTATAGTTATCAAATTCTGGAAATTTAACACTGATACAGCATGATTATCTCATCCATGTTCCTGTTGTGCCACTTGTCCCCAAAATGATGTTATAGCCACTTTTTCACTGGTCCAGAGTCTGATCAAGGATCAGGCATTCAGTTATCATGTCTTATCTCTAGTTGCCTTAACCTCCCAGCCAGACTTTCATGCCAGGAGTCCTTAGACCATCCCGGAGGTGGTCTGGAGATCTGAACCAAACACCCTGAAGGCCAAGGTCAGGCAAGATCCACAGAAAAAGATGAGAAAAGAAAATCAGGAACCACATGGCTAATGAAAGCCGGCAAGATGGAAGGCCAGACACTGGGTGAGCAGACGATGAGACCAGAGGCTGAAAGTCAACCAGGGAAAGGGCACCAGGCAGCGACAGGGTTAGCACGTGGTCCAGCCTGGAGGCCTGCAGGGTTGGGGCACAGAGTGAGGCAACGGGCTAAGCATTGTGAAACTGAGGCCCCCCACCCACATGGTCATCTCACAAGTGAGGGAGCTCAACTGGAGCCTTCCTCCGAGGAGGACAGTGCCCCCCGGACACTGAGAAAAGCTCCCAGTTCCATGTTCCAAGTTACAGAGAAGGTCATATCCCTGACCCTTCCGATGAGCCCAGTCGTGCAGGATAACGGGCACCAGCTTAGCCGTGCGTCTGACCCCCAGGTGGAGCAAGGGTCCTGCTCTGGACCACTCTACTCAATCCTGTGCATGTCCATCAAGGTTAGAGCACCAGGCAGGAGCCGAGAGGGAGCAGAGGTGAGAGAGAGTCTTCCATTTCAAACCGTGTCAACATGGTGTCGGTGCAGAGATGGAGGCAGACACAGCCCAGCCGAGAGGAGGACAGCAGACCCAGCGCAGGGCAGGCACGTGTCACTCACTCATTCTACAAACGTGTGTAGGAGCACCTGCTGCAACCAGGCAATGTATGAGACAAGGGGAGATACAGCAGGGACCCAAGTTGGTAAAATCCCTACTCTGTGGGCTAGCGTGCTGGTGTCAGGGGGACAGATAGTGGATGAATGAACAGAGAACGTCAGAGGGAGATGGGAGCGGAATAATTCACCAAGCAAGCACGGCATATTGGCTATTCTAAGCCCACTTGGCAGGGTTTGTTCTTTTCTTGTCCTTGGAGGCGATCTGGGACAGTCTGTACGTTCTCAGGTCATTCTTAGTTAATGCAAAGTCCTACGGTTTCTTCAAGGCTCAAAGCAATTCACAAATCTGTAATTAAAGTCTCATGAAATAATCAGAACTTGATTCACAGTTAAGATTTCCTCCCTTCCGCCAGGGCAAGCCTGCAGGAGGGAAGCCTGCCTCTGGGGATGTTCTGACTTTCCTCCAGTGGTATTTCTGCCGGCCCTCCCCCTTTTCCTAAGAGCCTGTTTCTGAGCTCCCCCACCCCACCGCCAAGGTTCACAGCAGAGGTCGTGAGAGGTCAAAGTGAAATAGGAAAGGTCTTACCTAACAGGTACTATTGGGGCACTCACAGGGCGGGGCGAGTATCCAGAGCTGCTCTTTCCCTTTGAGAACCACCCCAGCGCTGAGGATTCTCTTCTGTGCTTTCTCCCTCATCACATCCTCCAACGTCAGCCTCTAGGCAAACAAAGATGCCTTCAGCTTCTGCCGCTGAGACTGTGCCCTGGAACAGGACCAAAAGTGACCCCACACTGGCTTCAGCGTATAGATCACACTCAGCAGTCTTTGTCCTAACAGTCTCTGGAAATGCAAGTGATCCTTGTGGGGTCAGGATGGGGAAAGCCAGCAGCCCCTTCCCCTTATGTTTCCTGGGCCTGCATCTGACTCTTCTGATCAGGGTTCCCTGAAGCTTGACTTAAAAAAACAGACACCCTCCCCCACCACAAACCATTTTCTCCAAAATCCATCTCCGGGAACCCTCTTTACTCAACTCTGTTACATCGTTGACGTTCTATCTTGGATTTTTGCCACCAGACGTACTAAATCCTGGTTTAGTGCTTTCCTCTGGATTTTGGCATCTATTATGCCTCAGCCAAAACTTGCATTTTAACATCCTGTCATCCTCACCCCAGCCTGAGTGATTTTTGAATTTTCTCAAAAACAGCAATTATGCAAAAGTTAGACTAAGGTTTTTCCCAAGTCCTGAATCCTTCAACATCATCCTCAGTTCGTTCTTGTCTCTCATCAATGGCTTTATCCTCAAAGCCTGGAGTCACTGGGCATTTGGGAAGCTCAGGTCAGGCCCCAACAAATATAACCTGACAGTGGACAGCCGCAGTACTGGTGGGGTGCACACACAACAAGGCTTTGTTTTATCTTATTTTTTCATTGGAGGCCTTCCTCAGTCTCAACATCATTTAAAACTCACAGAATTAGGATTAATTTTCCCTTGGGAACCACCATGCAGCTGGAAGCATTCATTTTCAGAGCCCCTCAATCCACAAGCACCATAGCATATTTTTGCTTCTGATGCTGCTTTCTCTATTTTTCTTTTAAAACGTTTTCTTTGATATTTTAGCGAACATTCTTTCTCCTAAAAATGAGAGCACAGCCCATCACAGTGGTTGTTGGACCTTCTTTACCAGGTGTTGTCCTATCCAGCTTCTGCAGAGGTGATGACTTTCTGGCCTTTAGTTGGACTTACTGAACAAACACTAATTGTATCCTACATATTGTGATAGACTATGCAAAACAGATGTAAATAAGAATAGTAGTGAATGTTAAAATACCGCCCTGCAGTCCCCCAAATCCTGCAGAACCTTCCAGGGCAGCACAGCTCCCACTGTCAGGGCAGCACTGCCACGGGTGAGAGCATTTCAACATAGGTTACAGTTGAAATCATGGCTTTGAAATCATGCAAGACATGGTTATTTTTTTGTTCAAACTATTTCCAAGGTCACATAACTCACGTTTGCATAAAACGTGGCTCTGATGTAATGGAAACACGTGCAAAGCATAGAGAAGGTAGACTTCATTCCCACTGTTACAGTCCAGATGGGCTTCACTGGGGAGGTGGCATTTAAGCAGAGGAGTCTGTTTTCAGGCTGCAGCAGCATAGGCACAGCGGTGCAGATGTGCATGGGACAGCCTGCTCTGTCACACCCACGTGGGTGGTAGGCGTTGGAGCCCACTGGAGATTCCTGAGCCATCTCCAAGGAAAGGCGGGAACATACAAGGGCAGTGGAAGATGGGTCAGAAAGAGGAGATTGGGCTGGGCTGTGGAGGGCCCAGAAAGTCTCAACTGTGTTCTGAAGTCAGTGGAGCCACTGCACGTTTTTGAAGAGGGTAGCGAGGCAATGCAATAGCTTGCCCACAGAGCACAAGACTGCTGGGTTTTATAAAGGGGGACAGACCCCCATTCAAACCTGAAAATTCTCATCCTCCTGCTGTTTTCTGGCATCCACAGAAACCTGCCGTTGTTGGGCAGAGCCATCAACGTGCCGTCTGGGTCCCTCAACACTGGGGCAGTTGATATTCCTGGGAAGGAACGTTTGGGCAGGAAATATGACCTGGAAGAGACTTCCCTTGTCAAAAAGAGGAAACTCCACCCACCTCCCAGCCTCACTCAGGCTAATCAGAGGTGTCAGAGAAGGGGCGCCAACAACACGCTGATGGAAACTCCATCTTCCAGAACCACATTCCATAGACAGTGGTGCTCTGGTCTCAGGTGCCCACTGGAGTCACCTGGGAGCTTTAAAACCTTCTGATGCCTGGTCCACCTTGTGGGGATTCTCATCTGCTTTGTCTGGGGTGCAGTCTGGGCACTGGGATTTTTAAAAGGCTCATCAAGTGATTACTCTCTGTAATCCCTTACTCTATACTGGGCACATTTTCACTCAACACACATCTATTAAGCATCTGCTATTTACCAGATGCAGTGCTGAGCATATAGGAAAATGCTAATAACTTAATAAGTTCAGGAACATCCCCTTATGTACATTAATATTTCTGTATATCATTAGGTACTTGGAACTATATTCAATACCTATAAAAGCCTGTAATGAAAAAGAATACACACACACATATATATATATATAACTGAATCACTATACTATACACCAGAAATTAACACAACATTGTAAATTCAACTGTTACTCAATTTTTTAAAAATTAAGAAATAAAAAATAAAAAATGTTACATAGCTTTAGGGAAGACCTCATATTGGTAGCTTAAATAATTAAATATCAGAATCTTCTAGTTCCTTGAATCACAGATGTTAAGGGAGCTATATTATCTATTAAACATGCAGCAGAATATTTCCGACACTCGATTCTTTCCAGACTTTGGTGAAAAATTCTGGTCTTACCGCCCCAGAGGGCACCCGCAGCACTCGACTCCCTGATGTGACAGAAGGCTCCTTATCTTGAAAGCCACAATGAAGTCATCAGTCATTCTTTCTTCCCATCACCACCCTTTGAAGGTCTCTTGCCTACTTGTGGATTTAGGAGGACAGAAAGTTGAGACTAAACAGTTTCTCAAGAGCCCCCGTCTCTGCAGCCAGGCCTTGCAGACCCTGGGAAGCGCCCCAAGTCACGAGCTCACAGAATAACTAGAAGCCTTTTGATGTTCAGCCTCTTTATCTCAGCTTTTCAGCTGAGTTCAGTCTGGAGCAGTCACCCGATGACAGATGAGACTGTTGGGCCTGAGCTGCCAGCAGCCACAGGTGGCTGGACAAATGGCCTGACGAGGGGTGGCGCTTGCATCAGGAACCGATTACTCAGACCTGGCGGGATGCTGGGTTGGGGGAGGGAGCAGGCCCGGGCGTTGCCACTACCACCCCCTGCCCCCCATCCATCGGGAGTCACCTCTGGCCTGCCCGCAGCAGTGATTATACAGCTTTCATTGCTCCCCTGGGAAAGGAAGGGCTGGGGAGTTAGACTAGGGGCACACCTGATCCTGCTGCTTCTGCAGACTGTGATGGATGTCACCCCATGTGCGGAAGACAGATGAGGAGTCGGGTCAGAGTCACAGAGCACCATTGTTTCAGAACAATGGGAGAGAGGAGGAGAAGGGATGTGAGCCTGTTTAAGTATTGTTGCATTCAGCACTCTCTGGTGGGGAGAGGAAGGCGGTGGGGGCAGAGGGAGGGCAGAGAGCAGGCAGGAACTCCGCACAGGTCCGGGGAATGATGTGGTGGGAGTGTCCGAGTGAGCTGTGTCCAGACCTCAGCAGGTCCTGGGGACCTTTGGGTTCCATCCCTGGAGGGTGAACTTAGCTTTCAGCTGGGACCCCATGTTCGCTCCGCGTGGTAGAACCAAGGGTAGGTGCTGGGTTCAGCAATGTGTACCCAATAGCCATGCTTTTTCCCAAGGATGTTGCTTCCCTGGAATAGTAATCACAATTCATATTTGGAATTTAATTAAGTAATATAGGAAAACTAGGTCTTCTCTCACCTCCTCTTCCTTCTCCTCCCTTCTTCTCTTCCTTCTTCTCACCCCTCACCCCCGTTGCCCCCAGATCTGGTACCAGGAGAAGGCATCACAGTGGAAAAGCACTGATTTTTGGAGACTGACCAAAATGACCTCTCAAGAATCCCCAATCTGTACTTCCTCACCCTAAGTATGTGAGCATGCTGGAGCCAGAAGTTCCAGCAGGAGCTCCCATGATATTTATTGGGATGAGGCTGGCCAGGGGCCTCTCTTCTGGGCTTGGGTGTCCATGGATGATGGGTGATATCTTCACATGGGAAACAGCAAACCCCTTCTGGCTGCAGTGCCATAACCTTGCTGGCCCATTATTCATGGAACAAGCCTTGTAGAAGCACCTTTCGCTGGTGGTGCCCACCCAGACCCCTCAGCACTCACCTTTCCCACGCACACACTGGACAGCTCCCAGCTACCAGCACCTGCCCCTCAGCCTGAGGCTTTCGCTGCCCAGAGGCCACTCACCTGTGTGCATGGGCAGGTGCCAGAGAATTCATGCCCCCTACCGCCCCAGCAGGAGTCGGTGGATCAGCTCCCATGGCCTCAGCTGGGAAGACTGGAGTGTGTGTGTCACAGCCTCCCAGAGTTCCCCAGCCAGACGGAGCTCCATTGCCCACAGCGCTGACCCACTGGCAGCTCCTGGGGTCGTCTCCCCCAAACACTGCCTGCACTCACATCTTTGTGAGGGGAGCACAACTGAGACCCTAGAGGGCCCACTGTGATGCTGTACAGGGACCAAAAACGGAACCGAGGGTAAGAAGGTGCAGAACAGACAGCTGGAGCTGTAATGTGGAGGGAAGATGCCCGCTGAGGACTGGCTGTGCTGACCAGCACTCTCTCCTCTCTCGACAGTGGCAACGTGGAGCGCTCAGAATCCCTGCACGACAACACCCTCATGCTGACTGTGCCGCTGATGCACGAGGTGGACACATCCATCACTGGGTAAGTAGTCAGGACACAGAGCTGCCCAGAGCCGAACACTCTCTTTCTCTTGTGTTTACCCATGTAGCCAGGAGCTGGTGGCCCTGCCACTTCCATTTCTGCCCAGCTCTGAAAGACAGGATGAAGCTTTAGCTGCAGTGACTCGTGCCCTCCTTCCTCCTAATTTTCTCCTCTTTCCCAGCAACCCACCCACCTGGTAGGCAACACAAGAAGTGTGATGAAAGTTTAAGCCCCCTAATTTCTGTGAACATTCCGTGTACCTTTACCCAACGTCTCTTCCCAGCCCCTACCCTTCCAGAGTGCTGTGTGGTAGCAGGCAGCCTGATTCCTGGGATTAAAATCTTAGCCAAAGGCTGCTGACCCAGAGGTTACAGCCAGATGTGTCCCAGTGCCCTGACTAGCCCCCACGAAGGCAGGCTGCTTTGTGACTAGCCTCCTGGTCAGTGCCGGCTCTGCAGGTTTCCCTTAACCCTTCTGCAGAGCCAGGGGGCGGGGGGCCATCACAGTGGGCATATCATCTGCCCAAGTGAAGTCCACGGCCTGTCAGTGCTGCTGGCGTTGTTGGAAAAGCAAGGCTGCAGGCTGCAGGCTGCAGGCTGCAGGCTGCGGGGGACCCAAAACAACCCCAGGCAGTTTTCAGCCCAAGCCCAGGCCTGGAAAAATGAGAAGTCAGTTCCTGTTTCCGGCTTCAGAAAACAGAGCACATACCTCTTTGATAGTGGAAAAAGGATTTGCACAATGAGTTTAGATCAAATGAGGACCCATTGAACCCTGGCCCCACACACAAGCTTGAACTTTTCGGAGGTTCAGAGTTTCTCATTTTTCACTTTTCAGGTACCTCTAGGTCCTGGCCTTGGCTGGAAGTAGAAAAGTTAATACGTTGCAGAAGGAGGCATCCCTGCAAAGCTCCCCCTCTGCTGGGTGTCGGGGAGCGAGTCTCCGGGTGGGCGTGCCTGTGCCTTTGGCTTTTTTCATCACATTTTTAGACGTGAGGCATCAGTGGAATATATTTGCAAATTAACACAGATTTGCCTCTGTTCGTAGCTCTATTTTTAACCCTCTAGTTTATTTACTTGTCTCCTCAGAGGCACGGGGAATATTCCCAGGATCAGGCCCCGTCCTTGGGGACAATAGAGCAAACACTGGCTCACTTGATCCTGTTGTCAGGCCCTGGGAGGCCTGGCTGTGAGGTGTTAACAGCCCCTGATGAAGCCATCAGTTAAACAAATGAGCCAACCTCTGTTCTTTCTGGGAACATGAAACAGGGCACCTTTAAATGAAGCAGCTCTTCGGGGGCAGGGAGGGTGTAGTGCAGTGGTAGAGGGTGTGCTTAGCTTGCACGAGGTCCTGGGTTCAATCCACAGTACCTCCAATAAATAATCCAGCCCCCCTCCCCCCAAAAAAAGAAACGAAAAAAAAAGTGAACCAGCTCTTGCCATTTGGTAATACTGGGAACTCACTAAATTTCTAAACAAATACACTTAAGTTGAAAATAAGTGAATTGCTGTGCATTCAGATTTAGTACCAAAAATCTTACGTGATTGTGTTTAGGCAGGTGAGTAGCATCTAGAGTCCATGATTTGTCCCAGAATTTAAGTGATCCTGGGCTTTGTCTCATCTTGGGGTTTGCTGATACAGGCAGCACTGAAAGCATGGCTACAAACCGAGCTGGAATTCTTAACCTCGTCTTACATAGCCACTGTTTGAAATCTGAAGAAAAAGGCTATCGTTGAGCGGACTTAACTTTTAATACCTAATTCTGGTAGTTATTGAGAGTCTGAAAATCTTTAATTTTTTTTTAATGAATTTGTCACAGAGTGGGGTTTAGGGGGCCACATAAGTAATTCATGCATATTTATTTCTTAAAAGCTTGTCATAATCTTCCTTGATCCACAAAATGTTTTTCAAATAACAAAACAGAACTTGTGTCATTTTATAATCCAACTGAAATCAAAATTACCATAATCTTCTTCCTCATTTTAGAGATGTAATTCTGGAAAATATTTGTACATGTAGCTTATTGATTTGACCTAGATGACAAGACATTACTGGAAACGTCTGTTTAGAAAGCACAGGTGTGGGGTGGAGGGTATAGCTCAGGTGATAGAGCATATACTTACATGTGCAGGGTTCTGGGTTCAATTCCCGGTACATCCATTGAAAAAAAAATTTTTTTTTTTTTTTAAAGAAAATGTAGGTCTGGCTGTGTCCATTTACAGGGGAGAGAAGGGACAGTTCCAGAAAGGAAGCGTTTGGTGGAAGACACTGGCTGGAGGGGACTGGGTTCTGGATTACATAGAAACAGATGTTTGGGTTCTCTGTGGGTCTCAAGTGACCATGGGTTGCTTGACCGTGGGTTGTGGTAACAGATCTCATGCTTTCCTCTTTCAGAATCATGTCTCCAACCTCCTTTGTGTATGGCGAGTCTGTGGACGCCTCCAACTTCATTCAGCTGGATGACCTGGAGTGTCATTTCCAGCCATTGAACGTCACCCTTCAGGTACCCACCCCAGAGACCCTCTCTGTTACTGGGGGCCAATGGAAGGGCCCAGGGGATGTGCCTTCTACTGAAAGGCAACTGAAAGGCCAGGTTCTTTCCAAGAGAAACTCTTCCCAGCCTGGTTGGCTGGAGCAGAGTATGTGTGTATGTTTTCTGTAAGCATGCACAGAATTAATCCCTTTGCTGTCTGGTACCCTGCCCTGTCGACCCCTCTGCTTTTCAACATTTGGAGGGAAAGCTGCATAATGAACACCAGCCTTCCCTAAGCAGGCCTCTGGATGTTGAGGCCCAGGACAACATCCCCGTCCAAATGGCCCTAAAAGACCCCACTCAATTCTCCATCCTTCTTCATGTAGTGGGCCAGGCAGCATGGAGAATCTGCTCCATCCCCTTCTTCCTGGGCGTCTCCATACTGACTCAGCCAGGAGCCTCCTCCTCCCACAGAGGGACAGCCTTTCAAAAGTGAGGTTTTACAAGAGCAAAGCACTGTGAGCTGTGGAAACTCCCCCTAGGGGAAACGTGCCGCTCCCCTGCCCCGCAGAGCAGGGCTGGCTCTCCCTGCCATGTGAGCATCGTGTCCAGCAGATCCACTTGGTGGGTGTGGACATCATGAAGGACACCGTCCTTCTCTAAGCCAGGGGTGGGCAAACTTTTTCTGATAAGGGCCGGGGTGGGGGATAAATATTTAGGCTTTTTGGGCCATACCGCCTCTGCAGCAACTATTCAACTCTGCTTCTGTCGTGCAGAAGGAGCTGTCGACCACGCACCAGTGACGCTGTAGCTGTGGACACTGGCATTTGAATTTCATGGCACTTTCACATGTTGTGAAATGTTACCTTCTTTTCATTTTTTTCTCCCAGCCATTTAAAAATGTAAATCATCTCAGGTGGTACGAAGCTAGGTGGCAGGCCAGATATGGCCTGCAGGCCAGTTTGCTGAGCCCTGCTCTGAGTGCCCATCCTCAGGCCAGCTATTCAGCAGGAGGGTATTTGAACATAAAGCAAGAGGGACGCAGCATCACCCAGGCCTTCTCTTCAGTTGACAAACGCAGGGAAATGTAGGCCCAAGAAGGAGAGGACGTGCTGTGGGGCTCAGAGCAGGGAACGGTGGGGCTGGGGCCAGGGCTGGTTGCCCCTGTGTGGCCCAGCACCTGCCAGGAGCCATGGATAAAGTGCAGAAGGAGAGGATGCACCGTAGTCTACATCTCATGTCTCTCCGGCTCTAGCCCAGAGCCCTGCCCGGCCTCCAATCCATCCTTCCCCATAGAGAAGGAGGTTTCCCGGTCTGGCATCCACTGCTATGGCCAAATAATTACTATTTTCTTGCCCTGTGGCCACTCCTAGGTGGACCAAAGGGATAACAAATAATGACAGGGCGAAGGTCCAGAGAAGGAGGCAGTGAAATATTTGTGGTCTCTCCCAAACAATGGTCTTTCTCTCTCGGAAGCGTTCTCCTGGGCAATAGACCTCCAGAGCCATGATGGATAACATGTGGCCCCAGCTCAGAGAGGAGGTCCCCCCCGGCCAGCTAAGCCCCAGCTGTCACACCCTACGCTTGATTTACAGAGGAAAAGGGACAGATGGGGTCAGCCTTGCTTTTGAGACCTTACAGTGATTGCTGTGAATAGGACCTCCATGTTCCTGAATTGCCTCTCAGAATTTGTTTCTTTCTCCCTGTTGCTTTTTGTGATTGAATAGAAAGTAGATAAAGGCTAGAGAGAATTATTTCATTTACCTAAATCACTTTAATTATAATTGCTTACCTACACTTACAGTTTTTGAAGTGTCTTACAATAAAAGATACAGTCAAGAAAATTATTTAATGGCACACACACCATGTAATGATGAGGTTATCAGTGTTGAAAGGAGGAGGCAAAAGGGAATAGCAGTTATATAGAAGATATCAAAATGTTATTTTCTCCCTCAGAAAGAAAGAAAGGAAGGAAGGAAGGAAGGAAGGAAGGAAGGAAGGAAGGAAGGAAAGAAAAGAAAAGAAAAGAAATTACAGAGAAATTGAAGTTTTATATTCAGGCAAAGAGCTTTCTTCACACCTGACCTGATGTAGGAGACAAGCTAAAGAATCAGGGCCCCAGGAGGGAGTGAGTGGCATGACCTTTACATGCTCCTCTTGATTATCCGTTGCCTGAGGAAGTACATAGCATTCCGTTAAGGATTAAGAAAGTTGGCTGAGTCTGAAAGATGGATAGTGTATGTCATTGATTAGAAGGAAATCCTCTTGTGTTAGCAAAGCTGACAGTTTCCTGGAGAAATCCCTGACAACTCATTTTCTGGTATAATTGTCATTATTCTGACCAGCCCTTGGGAAAGCCACTGACCAGGTGGATGTGAGAGTGACCCAAAAAGGTGAAGATAGTGGGGGAGGATGGGGTCAGGAATATGGATAAAATTATTCTAGATTTCCTTATTCTGGCAACATCCCTCATGAAGAAAAGCACAAGACTTTTCCATATAAAGAGATTCTTCTGTGTCTTTTCAAAGCTAATAGTCAACCAGCTATGTCATTGTTTAAAGATTCCACCGGGAATGCAGATGGGAGAAAGGCAGAGATGCTAGTCTCGGACCTGGTTTCTAAGTTTCACTAGAATTTTCTTAACGGAGACATAATAATTTGTTGACCATTGATAGGTTTTTTTTTTTTGCATCAAATCAGTCTTTCCCTCATCTGAAAAATGAAAAATAATGCAGATGTTACATAAGAACATTTGCAGAGAGTCAAACCTTAAGACATCTGTTAACAATAAACAAATACGATAATCCAAGCTCTCCCATCGGTCAGGCTCTGATGGCTGACATAAAGCAAGACAAAATCCTCTTCTTTTCTTCCCCTGACTCATGCTTTAATTGGGATTTCCCAGACAGGTCAGTAGGTTTCTTTTCAATTCTTTGCTCTCCCTTTTCACTTCATGTTAGCTATTTCAGTTGTAATTGGATATGCCTTCCTTTTCTTGTGCCTTCGGGTTCTTGGTTTTGGTGAATTTTGTTGTTTTTGAATCAAGAGTTGCCAACAATGGCCCATCCACTCTGTCATTTTTGTGTGTGTCTGTTCCTCTGAGGCAGAGCCCACTATTGCGACAAAGGAAGACACGGTTTCCTAGGGGAGAGCTGGCTGGAGCTAGATCCTTACATGTTCTGTCAGGTGTGAAGACCTGGTTATACGTCCACCCATCGCCTGGCTCTGCCCTTCTGACCTCAGCTTCAGAGATGTCATGAATCCCTGAATGCTCTCTCTTCCCAGGCCACAGAGCAGAGTTTCATTTCTTCCTCTCTTTTGCTCCTACCCATCCTTTTTAAAAAAAAACAAAAAAAAACTTTATTTTATTGAAATGCCATTTACATACCTTAAAGTTTGCCTGTTTTAAAGGGTACTATGCAGTGACTACTTCAACAATTCTGTGTTTACAGAATTGTGCAACCATCGCCATAATCTAATTTTAAAACATTTCATCCCCCCAAAAAGAAATTCCATACCATTAGCAGTCACTCCCTATTACTAGTCCCTTACTGCCCCTCTAACGAATTATCACATACTTAGTGCCTTAAAACAACACATGGTTATTATCTTACAGTTCTGGAGAACCTCCATTAAAAAAAACAACAGTAAATGAATAAATAAAACTAATTATCCCCTCATCCTCCAAAAAAACCCAACTTAAAAAAATAAAATAAAATCAAGGTGTCAGCAGGGCTCCCTCCCTTTCTGTAGGCTCCACAGAAGACTGTTTTCTAACCTTGTCCAGTGTTTAGAGGCTGCCACGTTCTTTGGCTCATGGTCCCTCTTCGTATTCAAAGCCAACAGTGGCTGATTGGATCTTTCTCATAATACATCTCCCTGATCTGATTCTGTCTCCCTCTTCCTGATAAAAGGACGCTTGTCATCACATTGCACCTACCTGGATAATCCAAGATAGTCTTTTTTTTTAATTGATTGATTGATTGATATGGAGGTACTGGGGATTGAACCCAGGACCTTGTGTATGCTAAATACATGCTCTACCACTGAGCTATACCCTTCTCTGCAATCTCTTTAAAGTCAGCTGATTAGCGGCCTTAATACCCTCTTGTAACACAACTAATGTAACATAACACATTCACAGGTTGCACAGATTAGGACGTGGACACCTATAGGAAGTCATTCTTCTGACTGTCACACTTCCATTGTCCCTGGACAACCACTACTGTGCTTTCCGCCTCTACACGTCTTTTTTATTCCCCTTCATCTCCCATTTCCTCCTTGAGTTTCATGTTCAGCCTTTGCACCACGTCCTTTCCCTTATGGTCTTTCTGTGGCCGCCATCTTTTCTCTCAGTTCTCGGGAGACGGTGGGCTGGAGACAGAACACGGAGGGCTGCGGGGAGGGTGAGAGGGGTCAAGTTTTACAGGACCAAATGCTGGGACAGCAAAGAGGTGCACAGACGCCATCCAACAATATTAGTGAGTGATTAGCTGTAAGCTATGAAGAAACCAAGTCAGCTGGATAGTGCAGTAAAAACAGCCCTTTCTGTAAGTTAGATTGTTTGGTTTGGGGACAGCCCACTTTGTCTTTGAGTTTCAGTAACCTCAGACTGTAAAAGGAAAGGGTTTAGACCAGATTGGTGGTCCTCAAAGCATGTTTCCTGGGCCAGCAACATCAGCATCTCCTGGGAATTTATTAGAAATGCACACCCTTCAATCCCCACTCACCCTACCCCCCAGCCAGGCCTACTACTCCAGAAACCCTGGGCATGACCTTGTCCCGCTCTATGTTTTATCAAGCCCGTCTGGCTGTTCTGATACATGCTAAAGTTTGAGAACTACTGACCTAGATGATTTCTGAATCCCCACCAAGTGTAATAGTCTATGAGTAAATTTCCAGGTGTGTATAAAGAAATATAACTTTTAGCTGTCAGAAGACAAAACAATGCTAAAGTGGAATAAGGTAATTTGAAAGTTTAGGGGGTTTAAATGAGTATTAGAAGGATTTCTAAAAAGTTGTGCTCTACACTGGAATTGACAGAACATTGTAAAATGACTATAACTCAATAAAAAATGTTTAAAAAAGAAAGGAAGAAGAAAGAGAAAGAAAGAGAGAAGGAAAGAAGGAAAGAAAGAAAGAGAAGGAAAGAAAAGAAAAGAAAGGAGAGGAGAGAAGAGGAAAGGAAGGGGAGATTGATTCATTGAATCTGTCATCATTTAGTATTTCACTTCACTTCAGGTCGTGACCTTCTAGATCCCAAACCTAGAGTGTCTGTGTATCGCTTCAAAGAATTTCATAGTATATATTGCATGATGTGAAATGAAGATCTCTATTTCTATTAAAATTTGCTCTGTGTGTCTCACACCCGCAGGTCTATAACACTGGGCCAAGCACCCTCCCTGGGTCGTCTGTCAGCATCTCTTTCCCCAATCGCCTGTCACCTGGAGGTGCAGAGATGTTTCATGTCCAGGAGATGGTGGTAAGTTCTCTTTTGTTTTCACACTTGCTTTCGGGCTCGAGCCAGGCCATTCACGAATTGTATTCCACCCAAGAGCCTAGAAAGGTTAACTCATCTTAACTTTTAGAAACATATCAGGGGAAGCCAGGAGACCTGCAACACCTGAAATTCTATATTAAGACAATTTGGTTGATGCCATGAGAAGACCTCTTTGGGGGTGGGCGAGGGTGGGTTATGAACCTGACTTCTGGGAGAGGCTTTGCTGGCTCTGGGAACCGCCAGCAGTGGTCTGCAGTCTTGCGCGTACCCAAATGTGTTTTTCTAAGGAGAAGATTCACAGCGCTCAGGAAGATTCTCCTCGGGTCCCTGACGCCTGGAGGGTTCACGAGACATATGTGTAGGTTGAAACTCATGTTTAGATGCAGATTATGCAATTTTCTTTGATCCTAAGTGAACTGTAGATGATCTTGTCTCAAGAACGGTCATTCCCGCCCCTCTCCTTGGCTTCTAGGACTTCATATTCCGGTGGTTTCTCCTTTCTCACTGGCTTCCTCCTCATCGCCCCAACTTCTACAGGGCCCAGGATCTCTTTTATCCTACCCTCCATCTCAGGGATCTCACTCAAGACTCATGGCTTTATATTCAGTCTGTGCTGAGACAGCAGCTGTTTCTTTCCAGCCCATGTCTCTCTCCCACGAATTCCAGACTTTAACAACTACCTTCACGTCATCTCTAACTGAGTGCCTAACAGGACTCTCAGTCTTACCCAGCACTGAACTCTCAGTGGCACCCTGCATGCCTGCTTCCCCTCACAACTTCTGCATCTCAGCAAACGGCTACTCAGTCCTTCCAGTTACTTGGGTCATCCTTGCCGCCCTTTTCCCACACTTCACATCTGATCCATCAGCAAACCTGATGTCTTTACCTCCCCAGCAAATCAGAATGTTCCTGCTTTTCACCCCTCTACTGCCTGCACCTTGGTCCAAGGCACCATTATCTGTTGTCTGAGTGATTGCAAGAGCCCCCTCGCTCGGGTCCCTGCTCCTGCCCTGACCACCCCGCCTGTAGTCTGTTCTTGCCCCAACAGCAGAGCCAGCCTTCCAAATGTGAGTTGGGTTTTGTCACTCCTCTGCTCTAAACCTGCTTCCACACCCCTCAAATTCTTCCAGCACCTCAGCCAGCCTCATAGCCTGTTCCTGCCCCTTCCTGACCTTTCCTCCTCCTCTTCACCACTCTCTCTGCTTCAGTCACGCTGCCTTCTTGCTGGTCCTAGAGCACAGCAGACACCTACCCACCTCCCCAGTTTTGCACTGGATCATCCCTCGACCCAGTATGCCCTTCCCCAGAAAGCCAAGTCACCTCCTCCCTCACCTCCTTCAGGTGCTTTCTCAAATGTCACCTCCTTAGTGAAGCCCTCCTTGACCAGCCTCTGTCCCAGCACTACCCACCCCCTTTCCTACTCAGATTTCACCATTGCCGTCATCCCCAGCTGACACACCGTGTATTTGCCTACTTTACCTGTTTATCTGCCTCCTCCTGGCCCCCTACAAGGTAAGGACAGTCATTTCTGTCTGCTCACTGCTGTGTCTCCAGGGCCTAGAGCAATGCTTGGTGTATAATATATGCTCAATAAATATTTGCTATTTGTAGACTGAAAGAAAAAAAATCCACAGTATAAAACAGAGTGTTTACTCTTTCCATGTGCATTCAGGAAAAGTTTCACACATAAAAATCACCTCAGTGTGCCCGAGAGTCTGGGGTGGCTGGGTGAGAGGGGGACCCCTCCTGGGAAGGACAGGTGTGTGAAGCTCAGGAAAATCACTGCACAGGGAGAGGGCGTGTGGACCCCCACGCTGAGGGGATCATGGAGTCGTCGTTCTTACATGGGTAGGTGAGGGACAGCTAGCCAGACAAAGGGACAGCCTCTCCATGGATAGCTTGAAAATCGTGGCATCAAGGCCCACGCATGTGACACATCTGAGCCCACAGTTAATGAGGACAAGAATCTCAGAAAGCTGATGATGGTTTCTGGCCTTGCTGTCCTCTTGGGCCACTTGGGCTAAAACCCTGGACCATGAGAAATGTTGACCATGGAGCAGGTGTCCCTCCTGAGTTCCTGCTCAGCCGTCCCCATCCCTCACCGTATTCCGCTCCTGCTCCTCGAAGCCTGTGCCTGGGAGTCCAGCTGAAACCGCAGAAGAGAAGCCCACAGTGTTTGGTGCCATACTGTGGTTTGAACTGTGCCTGAGGTTCCCAACTCACACATGCTCCGTCTGCCCCCTTAAAGAGTGCCCATCACACCAGCTACTCCACCTCTCCCCTTCATCTATGAAGGCTCTCCTCCTGCAGCCCGTGCTGTGGGCCGGTCACATAAACATCTATCTTGTTGCAGAGAGAAATTTTCCACCACGGACAAAATTATGTATTGACCAAAACAGGAAATGTAAGTCACTCAGATTCTGAAAGTATGTCAGCACTGAGTTTACCCCTCTTTCTCCTTACTAATCTTCGGACCAAGGAAGAGCCACTGGAGGGGACTTTGGCACGCGTTTATAAATAGCTAGCTTGCCGGGAAGGCGCGAGAAGTGGTTTTTCTGAAGATTTGCAAAACCGTTTGTCTAGCTGAGTGGACTCTCAGAAACCCAAGTGCTGTGAGCTGGCTGCATTCCGTTCTCTGAGTTCTTAGAAGCAGACCCTTTGGATTTTCAAAGGGGTACTGAGAATTTTCAAAAGTATGTCACAGAACTCTCAAGAATGGCCAGCCCTTTGGTTGGATACACCAGCCCGTGTTCAGAGGCCTGTGGTGTTTGCAGGATGTGGAAAATCAAGCTCACTGGCAAATGTCACTAAGCAAATAGCGAAGCATTGTGTTCTTATGGGACAATTATCCCCAGAGATCAGAGTGATGTTGAGACTAGAAACATCAAAGCCAATGCTTGGTGGATGCAGTGATGGTGAGAGTCCCAGATGCTGTTTCAGAGGCCAGTGGACAATACACCCTCTGCCAAAAAGCCCACCGGGCGGAGAGCAAGGGCGCCCTGCAGCTCAGCCAGGTTCCCAGCCTCGGCCCCTCCCTTGCTCAGCAGAGCCTGAGAATGCTCACTGGGGCAGGTGCGGCTCATACAGCTCGTGCCGGCCTCCACGCTGGCCCTCCGGGACTTTGAATAGAGCAGGGCTCTCCTTCTGGGGACTTGGGTAGCTCAGTGCACATCAAACTCAGTCCTGTTAGGAGCAGCCAGTACTCATTCCCTGTATTGCACCAGGAGATGCCCCTAAGACCTGGTGGCATTCCCTCCCAACACCCACCCTCTGCCACCACCATTCCCAGCCTTGGACGGGCCCCTGGGCAGCCAGGAGCCAGTTACCTGTTCAGCCAACTGAAGCCCAAGGGCAGAGAGCAGGCATTGAGGGGCGGCGTATCTGCCATCCCTCCCCACCCACCTTGGGACTCTCAGACTGTTTCCCTCCGTTCAGCAGTGCCCTTGGTATCCATCGTGCCTGCGGCCATCGTCCATATAGGCTGCTGAGAGTGGGCATGCCGGCCCTTTGGTCCCAGCCATCACCCCACCCACCGCCCTGACTCGGGGACACAGTTTTCCAACTGTTGGTTCCGAATTCATTCAGAAGTGTCTGAGGCTGCAGCTGGGGCCCGTGAGTGGGACAGACCTGCCTCTTGGTTTCACCAGAGAGTCTTTTATTTTCTCCCAAAGGATTTCTTAATGTCCAGCTGCCTGTGAGTGGAGAGTGCCTTTGCTTACATGGGAAAGATTTTTCTAGGGAGCCCAGTGAAGTGGGATCACTCCATACACCCACCCAGCCGAGGTTCGTGATCTTTCCTTAGGACAAGTATCCTGAGTGCCACGCCCCTGCTCATCTGTTAATGCAGAAGCAGAGCCACGGCGGTGCCCTGAGGAAAGGCTGTTGGTCTCCACTGCTGCCCACCTGCCAGGGTTGTGGCGAGTCCCCTGGGGAACCCCTGACTTCGCACAGCACAGCCAGAGCTTGGGCCGGCCCCTGTGAGCCTGGTGACCATCAGGAAGCCAAGTTGGAATGACCATGAAAATGATAGAGTGACAGAGGGGAAGAGTGACAGCATTCTCCAGCCCATCTGAAATAAAATCATCACAAGTAATAGATGGTTCTTGATATATTCTGCAAACAAGGGTGGAGAAAGCACCTATGACATGCCAGTCTCTGAAAAGAGGAATGAATCATGCAACACCACCAGAAATGCGGTCTCACCAGAGACAGACACGTGAAACGTAATTGCAGCACCAAGTAACAAATGCAGGGACGGAGGCACACCCAGACCCAGGACGGTACAGCGGTTCAGAGCCCGCCCTGAGGACGGGACTGCAAATGCTTCACAAAGCAGGCTCTTCACGTCAGGGTGTAAGGGATGTGTAGGTGTTCGCCAGGAGAGCAGGTGGTGAGGACATTCCGGACGGGGGTTGGGCCCCGTGTGTAAGAGGACAGCGGAGGCAGACCTGGTTCTCCACTCTCTGCCCAGCTCCTATACGTCCAGGCTGAGGTGACTTCTCTGCACTTCCCACAGAGCTGACAGCAGACAGAAATCGGCAGTGTGTCCGGGGGTACTGAACCTCCGTCACTCCCCGTGGCACTTGGCGAGGTTCTGGTGCATCCTCTGTGTGTGCCTGTGGACCTGTGCCATCGTTTCTCTAACTTAGGAATGGGGAAGGCCAGGCGCCTTGCCGCCCGAGGCTGTCTAACCACACGTCATGGACGTTGCTGGCAGATGTTTGGGCTGCTGCAGGGGGCGGTGGCTTCTGCGGGCCAGACCACCCATGTGAGGCACGTCATTGGCATTTGCTCCTGGGAGGAGGTTCCTGTTGGGATTGAGGATGTAGCTTCTGTCACACAGCTGCATGGGAACTGGCCTGGAAAATGTAACGACTTCACTTTGCTGTGGTCCTGCTGCGGGGATGAGCCTTTTAGCAGAGCCCCTGAGCACAGGCCTCAGAGAGGGCCAGTGCAGCACATGTCACAAGCTTGATGGCTCACGAAGGCAAGACCATTGGAACTTGAGCGGGTTGGGGGGTTCCTGCTCCAAAGTTCAGTTTACCCCAGGGGTGAAGATTCAAGGGAAAGGATGGGAGGTTGGTCTCAGAACTGAAACTTCAGTTGTTGGTGCTGAAAATGTGTCTGAACAACTTTCTAATGCTGGAGGAGGAGGCTTTGGGGTTTGGTTCTTCATGATATGCAGGAAGAAAAAAGTCATAAATGATGGCTTACAGAGAGCAAAGGACTGGAACTTTATTCCAGGTGAAAGTCCTAGGTCTTTTCAAAGAGCTTTAACATTAATCTCGAAGAAACATGAAATAAATGCTCTACCATTCCACCTTCCTCCTGCAAACCCATCTGAAAAGGCTTATCTCTCTGGCTTGTTCTGTCCCTAGCTATTGGGCAGAGGTTCTAAAGAACTGACATGATTTCCAGGAAGTAAAATAGCATGGGAATGAGACACAGCAATAACTTTGCCATAGAGCACCATGAGGATATTGATATCAATACAATATTGATACCAATATCTGTTAGAATATCCAAGTTGGTGGAGGGGGAGGCTATGGTGCATGCCTAGTATTCACAAGGTCCTGGGTTCAGTCCCCAGTACCTCCATTTTAAAAAAAAAAACCTGATTACTTCCTCCCTAAAAAAAAAAAGAGACAAGTAAATAATAAATAAATAAATGAAAGTTAAAAAAAAAAAAGAATATCCAAGTTGGTAGCAAGACTTCTATCTTAGTAAATTATAACCCTCACTCCACCCACCCCCCACCTGCCAAATGCATCCACACCAGGCAGGGCCACCCATGATCGAATTTTTGCCAGAATGAGTCAGTTAATATGGAACTTCCATTCATTTGTGATGAGGGTGTTCATATCCCTATGAAGAAAAGAGGCATCTGATGTATTAGTGACTACACAGAAGCTTAAACTTAGAAATTAAAGACTGAATTGTTTTCCTCAAAGATGATACAGGGAAGCTTCTTCATGAAAGTGGTGTTGGGACCATCAGCTGGATCATGTTTAATCAAAGGGAAAGAGAGAAAAAAATTTCTCCTGAATAACTGACAAAAACTGAATACCATTTACTGGTGTCCTGAGGCTTTAATATCCCTTCTCATGTGCTGGCAAATTTAATCCACATGGCAGCTCCATAAGATCCGGTTGTAATCCCAAGTGAAGGAACCAAGACTCAAAAGACTTGCCCAACATCACACAGCTGGGGAGTAATGGAGCTGGGTTTGTAGTCAGGTCCGTCTGACTTAAAAGCTCGGGGGCTTCCCCCTCTGCTACCCTGCACACCCCCTGGGAGAGCACTGCCCACTCCCCAGTCACCGGAGGCAGACTCAGTCAATAGAACAGACCGATGAAGAGCTGACCACCAAGAATCACCCGCTTAGTGAGGAGCTCAACCCCAGGACAGAAGGGCACCAAGGGCACCAACTGCTGTCAGAAGAACTAAGACCAGGGGTGCAATAATGAGGCAAACAGGGGAATATTTTAGAATGAGCAAGATTGATGTCCCAGAGAGATGCAAAAAAGACGGCGTCCCCATGAAATAGAATAAACTAGAGTTTTGTAAATTTAAAATTCTGATCACTCAAATAAAAACCTCGGGATATGTGCTGTGTAGTAAGTAGAATGAGTATAAAAGAATAAAGTAGTGGATTGGAAACTTGAGGGATTTCCCAGGAATGTTGCAAAGGATCCCCCCCAAAAAAGCCAGCTAAACTTATTATTCCATTATGTTTTAACAATCTGGAATGAAGATCCAAATGATCTCAATATTAGAGTTAGGAGGCAGGAGAGATGGAAGTAAAAGCAAACCAAGATTCTTGTTTGGGGGAGGAGTTTGTGTCCCAAATAGCTCAAGGCTTTGATAAAATAAAATTTATGCAACAATTTTAATGGCAACTTAGAAAAATAAAAACAATGTAGGACATCCAAATCACTAATGAGTAAGAAGAGCCTAAAAAGAAAGAACTCATGAAGAAGAAGGACAAGAGAAGCAAGAAGAAGAAATACACATATACACACAAATGAGATGGTAAGAATGAATCCAAACATATCAATAATCAGAATAACTGGGAATTAATAAAATGACCTAGTGAAAGTCGGAGACTCTCAGATTGGATTTTTTTTAATCCAAGCATAAGTTGCTTATGAGAGACACACCTTTAAAAATGACCCATAATGTAAGACGTCCAAAAAAAGATAAGGCAAATGGTAACAAAAAGAAAGCAAATGTCACAATATTAATAGCAAACAAAATAGAATGGAAGCAAAAAAATTGTTAAACAGGGCAAAAAAACGTATTTCACAATGATTCAAGGTACAGTCCAATGTTCATTTATAAAATAAAATGAATTATTTACAAAATAAATGAACATTTACACAATCAATAATACAGCTATAAAACATATAAAGTAATACCTGATAGAAAAACAAAGAGAAGTTTACACATTGAGAGTGATTGCAGGAAAACTTAATATACTTTGCTCAGAAGTCATCACACAGGTAGGCAGAAAATAATGAGTATTTGAATAATGCAACTGACAGTTATGATCTCTTAGAAAGACTAAGACAGAATGAGTCAGAATGCCTGGCTTTCATTAGTACTCCCCTGCTTACCAGCTTTTGGTAACCTTGAGGAGGTTACCTAAGCTCTCCAAGCTTAGTTTCATCCTCTGTAAAGTGGGCTATGTGCCTCACATTGTGAGGATGGAAGAAGCCGATGTATTTGGAGCAGTTAGTAGAGTTGCTAGTACATAAATAAGGGCATGCACAGTCTTTTCAGACATATGTGAGCATTCACAAACCAGCATGTATTATACCACAAAAGCAAATCTCAACGGAATTTCAAAAGTCAAAGTAATACAAGCCACATTCTCAGACCACAATGCAATAAACTTGGAAGTTAACCACGGAAAGTTAGCCAAAAGACCAACCAAAAGCATAACTACTTGGGAATTTTTAAACACCATTCTAATTAACTTCTTAGATAAAAAAAGAAACCAAGGAGGAAAGGGTAAACAAATCAGAAGACAGTGGAAGCTTGTTCATATCAGTACTAATGGATGCAGACAAAACCCACATAGAGGAAAATGTTGCTGCTTATACATAGAAAACAGGAAGGACTGAAAATAAATGACCTAAATTGACAACATAAGAGCTAGAAAAGGGACAATAATATAAACTCAACTCTAAGAAAGTAAAGTGAAGATATTATTAAAGATAAAGTGAACATCAAGAAATAGGAAAAGAAGCAACAAAAAGTGTTCTACGTCAATAGAACTAAAAGCTGAGGATTTCTGTCCAATAAAATAGACAAACCTACAGCAAGTTTAATCAAGGAATGAAAGAGTGATGATGCCAAAAAAACAACACTAGAAATGATAAAAGAACTATGCTCATATGGAAAATATTTTTAAATTATAAGACATTGTTTTTCACAGTTTTATTCTTGCAAATGTAGAAAGCCTAAAAGAAGTGTATAAGGTAAAAAATCCAACTAGACCAATTACCTTAGAAAAAATGTAAGAGTGATATACAGATGTCAAATTATAATGCTGTACACCTGAAACTTATATAATGAAAGAAAAATGTAAGTGTAGCTGAAGACCTATGCCTTAGAAAAGCACCAGACCCTGATAGCTTTATAAGCAAGTTCTACCAAGCATTCAAGGAAGAGAGAATTTCTATGTTATATAAGCTGTTCTGGACAGTAGAAAAAGATAAACAACTCACTCTAGAAGAGTAACATAACCCTGATTCCAGAGATGGAGACTGGTCCTTTACACACAAGAAGGAAACTCCAGGCCAAACTCACTTTGAAAACATATAGGAAAATTCTAAATAAATGTTTGCAAATTGATTCCTATTAAAAGAAGAATATATCCTGAGTAAAGCAGGAGATAAGCCAGGAATATAGGTTGATTCTCTGTGAAGAAATTGATAAACATTATTTACTCTGTTAATAGTGAAGGATTAAAAGTAAAGGAAGCAAATGATTATTTTCATGAGGGCTTCTAGAAAGTCAAAAATTAAATTTAACATCCACTTATGGTTTTGTTTTTTATTTCTTAATTCCCAGTAAGGAAGGCATGGAAGGAAACTTCCTCAACTTGACGAAGGTCCCCTACCAGAAACCTGTAGAAAACTTTAACCTGATGCTGGAACATTAGGAGCTGTCTCACCTAAGCAAGAAGTAGAGGCATGGGGTCCTGCTCTTGTCTCTCAAGTCTAGCAGTGTTGGAGGTCATAACAATAAAAAGAAATGAATAACCTTTATTGTAAGAAAGAAACTAAAGTGTTTCTATTGCAAACGGTGTTACTGTCTCCCTAGAAAATCCAAGAGAATCAACTGACTGAAGAAATGTGAGGCTTTGTGAATGCAGAAAGTAAAAGCTAGGGCACACTTATTAACTGTCTGACCTTTGAATGCATTCCCAAAGCCACGCACAGGTCCATCAGCTAAGGGTGGACACCTTACTGGATCAGGGTGATTGTGTACAACCTCTGACCAATCGCTGATTGACCCATAAGCAGGGCTGATCCAGGACAACCCCTAGGAAACCAGGTTCAAAAATAAAAACAAGTGTGAAAAAAAATTACTGAGCAGCGACATCAGAGGCTACACACTTCAGGAGAAACAGGCTCCACAAAATTAATCTGGGCAAGTCACTAAACAAACAAACAAGCAGAACAAAAAAGTAAAAACTACCATCCCCCCAAAAGAGGAGTCATAACCCAATGTTGCTACAATATTGATCTATTTGTCTATTAAAATGTTCACTTTTCAAAAAAAAAATTGTGAAACATGCAAAGAAATAAGTACAAGGAAAACAATGTGCAGGGGTGGGGGCTGGGGGGAAGGAATCAGTGGACGCTCTCAGAGGAGCCCAGATGTTGGACTTCATAGTCAAGGACTTCAAAGCAGCTATTATAAATATTTTTAAAGAACTAAAAGAAACCATGTTTAAAGAATTAAAAGAAAGTATGATAACAACAATTCATCAGATGGGAAATATCAAAAAAGAAGTGGAAATTATAAGAAGAACCTAGTAGAAATTCTGGAGTTGAAAGTAAAATACCTTGAATGAAAACTTGTTGGAGGGGCTCAGTACCAGAGTTGAGCTGACAAAGAATCAGCAGACATGAAGATAGAGCAGTAGAGACTATTTAATCTGAAGAACAGAAAGAAAAGAGAACACAGTCATCCCTCAGTATATGTGGGAGATTGGTCCCAGGCTCCCTCATGGACACCAAACTCCATGGATTCTCAGGTCCCTTATATAAAATGGCATAGTAGTTGCACATACATCCTACCATGTTTTTAAAATCATCTCTAGATTATTTATAACTAATACAATGTGAATGTTATGTAAATAGTCACCGGGATGCAGCAAATTCAAGTTTTGCTTTTTGGAACTTTCTGGAATTTTTTTCCCAAATATTTTCTATCTGTGGTTGGTTAGAGCTGCAGATGGGGAACCACTGGATAAGAAAGGCCGACTGTGAAAAAAAAAAAAAAAAAAAAAAGAGTAAAGCCCCAGGACACCATAAAGCATACCAAAATACATGTTAATTCCAGTTCCAGGGTAAAGAATAGAGCGAAGGGAGCAGAAAAAATATTTCATGAAATAATCATCCCAAACAATGGAGGTATATAGATTCCTTCACAATAAATGATACAAAGAAAATGTCTATCCATTTGGGAAGAAATTATAGAAAACCTGTACCTCACTGGAGAAAAACAGATGGATTAAAAAGTTATATGTAAAGAAGAAGTACTAGTAGAAAGTACTAACTCTTTTCATAATTTTTGCATGGGAAAGCTCTTCTTCCTAAACTAGTCATAAAATCTAGAACCCATAAGAGAAGATTGATAAATTTAAATCTATAAAAATATCAAACTCTTGTGTGATCAAAATACATTATAAACAAAACAAAGATACTTTGGAGAATTTACTGGCAACATATTTAACAGGTAAATAATATGTAAATGACTTGTACAAATCAGTAAGAAAAAGGCCAAACATTATAAAAATGGATGAAGGAATATGAACAGGAAATTCACAAAAGAAGAAATTTCAATGACACATATACATATAAAAAGAAATTTTAATGGCAAATAAACATTAGCTTCACCAATAACCAAAGCAATGCAAATTCAAATGAAAATGAGTTTCCCCTCTATTAAACTGGCAAAAGTCTAAAAGATTGCTAATATCTGTTGTTAGTTAAGATGAAGGAAAATGGACACTCTCAAATACTGTTGGTATGAAGGGCAATTTGACGGTAGCTGTCAGAATTTAAAATATGAATACCAACAATTCCACTCTTCAGTCCCTGCCTCAAAATTCTCACACAATATATTCAGCAGAAATTTCTAACTTTTTGATAGTAGATGTGGATAGTCATCATTCTCAGCTTAAATGTAGACTTTTCCTGTATTGGTGCAGTAGAAAATAACTTAATAATACTCCATTAGGATTCTGAGAAGGAGCTGTTAGATTCAGGCTGAAAAAAAAAAAAAAGTAGTGTGGAAGAATAATAGTAATAATAACAACAGCAATATTAATGATAATACATTTTTTATGAAGCACTTGTAATAGATGAGGCACTGTACCAAGTGCTTTGCCTGGACAAACTCATTTAATCTTCATGATAATTGGGGGAGGAAGCAGAGGCACCAACAAAGGGACGGCCAAGGTCACTGAGTCAGTAAAGGGCTAGGTTGATGTCTGCTCCTAACCACTAGACTGTACAGCCACTGTGAGACCTCATAACACCGTTTTGTCTGGACATGGAGCTGTCCGGCAGCCGTGGCATCACCTGGAAGTTAGAAATGTACCAAGGCAGACTTTCAGGTGCCACCCAGACTTGATGAATTAGAGTCTGCATTTTAACAAGATCCCCAGTGATTCCTTTGCACATTAATATTTGAGAAGCCCTGGTCTAAAGCATGTTACTTAACTCTCTTTAAGCTTCCCTTTCCTCTTCGGGCTTTTTAATCTATACCTTCCTTCATTTAGCAAATATATTGCATGTACCATATGCCAAGCCCTGGGTTACTATGGGGAACAAAAGAGACAAAAAATAATAATAATGATTTCCAGTCCTCATATAGTTTACATTCTGGTGGAGGCAAACAATAAATAAGTAAAACATGTAGTACATTTCATGATGGAAAATGCTTTGGAGAAAAATAAAGGAGGCAAGGAGATGAGAGTGGAGAAGTCTGTGGTTTTAAACAGAGAGGGAAGGACAGGTCTCTCCGAGACCTGCAGTCAGGGTTGGGGAGACCTAAACTGTCTCAGTGGTTTGTAAGGTGATCTTTTTTGCTCCTAAGGCCTTGCCAACTGTGTTTCCTGAGAACTCTATCTTTCCTGGATTAGCCCTACTTGGTTTCTCTCCTTTAAAAATCCAACCCCCATGCCGCCTCTGTGTGGTGGTGTCCGGGTGGGACACCAGGAGTCTCTGTGTGTGTCCTCATTAGGACTCACTCTGGGAGAGCTCTCTGCCACAAAGTGAATCATATATTTCTCTGGCAGCAGCAGTTGACAGTAACACTGATGTTTGAAGCTAGCTGGTTGTTAAGGCACATTTTGCATGAGAAAAGTCCTGGCTTTTATGGCTTAGTTATGCTTGGAGGGTAATTGCAACAAGAAATCTCCCTGGAGCAGGCTTGCTTGAGGCCAAGACTTAACTTGTACATAAGCCAGGCCTGGCACTTTAAAGCAACCCGGCAAATAACCCAAAGCAAAATTGAACAATTCACTATTTTTTCCATGTCTACTACTTTCCCCTTTGGTAAACACATGTGGTTTTTTTTGTTTTGTTTTGTTTTTTAACTCCTCTCCTTTACCCTCAGTTACTTCTGTAGAAATTTGAGGGCTCACCCTAAACCAAATCAGCCCTCATCTTGGTTGGGAGGTTCCTGCTAACAAGAATTCAAGGCTTAGAAACCCTCCCCAGGATGCAAAGTCCTTAGGTGATATTCATTCTTTCCTCTGATATCCTGTAACTTAAATAGTGTCATCTAAAGTTAACTGTTACTAGTACAGCTTATATGATAAAGATACAAAAGGGGTAGGGGGAGGAAGAAACCCTTCTCTAGCAGGAGCAGATGTATTTCCAGCCCTGAAGTGGATGGAATGGGGTGTTGTATGATCCAACCCTCTGCCTTCGGACAGAATACAATCGAAACATCTCCTCATTACAACAGAACTGTGTTTCCAGCAAGTTCTCCTGGTTAAGCCATTCTGATACCCCTTGAATCCCATTTTTGATGTCTATCTTCAATTCCTCATGCTCTGGTCTCCCCACCTTTTCTGAGCTAAAATGGAAAACAGTTGCCTTGCTCCCTCTATGGACAACTTGAACTGTGACTTCATCATTCTAACCACTTCTCTTCCCAAAAAAGATCACAGTTCCTTTAGTTCTCCTTTTCCCATCCTAAGCCATCCTCTTTGCTCTCTCCATGTTCTCCAAGTAAGTAAAAATTCAAAACTGAGCCCTCAATACTATGCCTCTTTATTCAACCTCTCCTCATCGCAGATGGTTATTACTTTGGCAGGGAGGACCTGGTTAAATGTGCTTCTGCTCTTAATAATTTCCCCTTGTAGCTGTCAGAGACACCCGGAGTAAAAAGTAAAAAGGTCAACAAGGAGATCTTAAATGGCCAAAACTGTGAGGTCCAAAACCCTGCATGACCTCACACTTGCCTTTCCAGGCCATGTTCTGCAACCACTTCTGTCCCCAACCTCACCCCTGACCCTGTCTTCCAGCCACTCTAGACTATAAAGACTGCTGAACCACCCACCGTGCACTTTCCTTTGGCCTTGTGACCTTGCTAATGGCTTCTCCCTTCCCTGTGACTGGAAAGCCCACTCATTCAAGACCAGTTCACACATCCTCTTTTCTATCAAGCCGTCCCAGATTCCTTCCCAGATAGTCCTCCCTCAGGGCCTTTGCACCTGCCTCTGCTGAGAACCCTCTTCTCGCAAATCTCTGCATCAGTGGCTCCTTCTCAGAATGCAGATCTGAGCCCAAATCTCACCTTTTGGGACTTCTCTGACCACCTTAGCTAAGTTGCAAACCCTCTGTCAACTTTCTGTCCCATTTCCCTGTGTTATTTTTTTCATAGCACTCATCACTTTCTGAAACTTACTACTTTCTCTTATCTTTTTTAGCTCCTATTAATTTCACCAAGTGAGTTAAATTCCAATAACTTATTACTGTTTTTGATTGTCTGTCTTCTTCCACAAGATTAAAAACACCGTGTCAGTCAAGGTCATGGCTGCCTTATTTTCTGTGTATCCCAAGCGTTTGGTGCCTGGACTGTAGTATGTGTTCAGATAAAGAGTTGGCTACTCCCACCGTGTTAGTATCACCATCACAAATATTTCTTTCTGCCTTAAGATAGGACGTGTGTCCTTTGACACGTACACGCCCTGCCACACCTAATCTGTCCAAGGAACTCAGAAAATGTGCATTTTGAATTGCAGTTCCCTAGAAGAGATATTTTGACGTCCCTTAACCATAACAGAGGTTGCTTTAATTCCAATGTTTTGGAAAAGTAGAAATGTAAAACTCTGAAATCAAAGGGGCTGAAACATGTATCAGAAATAAAGGCTTCTAAGAGCAAACTTAAACTACACAAATTATGGCCAGAGATATGAAAACACGTTCTCTCTCGTGCGCACACACACATACACACACGCACCCCACCCACCGTCAGATCTGTTCTGCTGATTTCAGCAATAGCCTCAAACCTTCCCTCCTCCCCCCTCCCCCCCCATTTTCTTCTTTTTGCACATATCTGAATGAGCTGAATAGTCAGGTTCCTGAAAAGGGTCAGGATTAGGTTGGCTTCATTTTTTTCTCTCTCTACAGAAGCCAAACACTGAAAAGAGGGTAGACGGCTGACTGAATTCTGGAGTGAGAGTTATGTTCCTGGGCTCTCGGGTCAATTTGAGTTTTGGCTAGAGGAAGAAAGTGTGTGTTTCTGGGCACAGCTAACGCGAGCATCCTCCGCAAGGCAGGGATAAGCGGCGGCCGGGGCTGCGCATGCACAGTGTGGGCCGGAGGCTGCCCTTCAGCCCGCGTGGATGGAGGCAGTGGGGCCGTCTCCCCGCGGACTGAGGGCGGCCGCCGCATCACGAGTCCCGGGTCTGGTGCACACGGCTGCTGCGACCTCTGGAAGCATTAACGCTTCGCGGCAGCACGTGGGTGCTGATGCTGAGGTGCCGGGTGTTCTCTGGCCTCCAGCGCAAATGGGCCTTCAGAGTTGGTGATGATGAAGTTTCCTTTGCGTCTTTCTCTCTTTGATTCCTTTAAAAGCAACATAGCCCCATGGTGGCGGCGGTGATGGGTGATTACCAAAGTCGGTAACAGGAAATCTCACTGAGGATAAACAGAGCACATTGGTTTTTGCTGAGAAATACATGGTTCTCATTAAACCGGCCCAGGACTAATCGTGTGCACCTCGGAAGCACAAAAACAGGAAAACTTCTTCCTGATAGAACATCATGTAGCTTCTGACCAAAAGGAACTTTTCTCAGTGTTGTTAGACACTGAGAGGTGGTTATCTCCCCAGCTGTCAGGTTGCCAACTCCACTGACTTCTCCTGAATAATAAACACATGACTGAAATATGGCATATTTCAGGCCTCCCATGAAGTTGTGACACTTTAGACTCAATGAATGACATCTAGGTTTCTCTTTTCACTGCTCTGATGGAGATAGATATATAGATACAGATACAGACATAGACATAGATAAAGATATCCTGAGCGGAGCAGTGTCAGACATGAGATGCTTACACCTGAAAACACAGCTTCCAGAAAATGGTTGTTATTTACCTTTTGGTAAAAGAGTAATAATAAAGTGACGTATCTAATAAATGCAGAGATAACTCAAGGAGTCAGTACATGTGCTGTTTGGACTTGTGTCTCTACTGTAAGATGGGTCCAAGAGCCAGGACCGGAGCTTAAATAAACCAGCACAATTCCAAGGACTGTGTTATGTCCCACAGTGGGGCTACTGACTCATTTATTATCCAAAACCAGAGACCATTCTGCTTCCAAAATGTTTCATTATCTGTGGAAGGAAAATATTTTTGGCATGCACGTCAAGTCCTCAGATAACATACTTCTGTCTCCGTTTTTTGCTAGAGAGTCTGACCACATCTGGAAAGTCTTTGGTGTCACTGCTTCTCTGAAACGACATCGCATCTGTATCGCTTTAACTCCCGTAAAAGGCCATCCCCACGCTTGTGAAATGGGCCTCATCCGGGGGAACTTGTCTTTCTCTGATTAAATGTAAATGATCACTCTTTTACAGGGCAGCCTGGGGTGGCCAGCACTCTTGACTTTTACGGCATGTTGGCCTGTCACACCCAGAGGAAAGGGTGTGGGGGGTGGGGAGGAACACCATTGTTTGAGCCAAACTCTAGAGCTGGTGGGAAAAAAAATATCATCAGATATCATCAAATATCATCAGAAGTGGTCATTTTTCTGAAATAATGGCAGCTTCATACAGAGGGCAGAATTGTACAATGAATCAAGCTCTTTCTGTCCTCTGGAATGTTGGTTTTGAGGTCTTGCCCCTTTATTTTCTGTTTCACTTTTGATCTCAGTAACATCCTGACCTTTCAGATCCAATACAGCTTTTCACAGCAGTGATGGCCTTAAGGAATGGGGACAGGGCTGTTTTATTTGGAAGATAACTTTCAACTAGAAAGAGAAAAGACATCTAGAGTTGAAGTTATGATCTTTCCAGGCTTTGTTGTTGTTGTTGTTGTTAATGGAGGGACTGGGGATTTGAACCCAGGACCTCGTGCATGCTAAGCATGCGCTGTACCACTGAGCTATACCCCACCCTCCTAGGCTTTTCCAGATGACCGTCTTACCCTTTCTAGAAATTAAACAGCAGTAGATCTTAGATTTCTTGCTCCTCCTGCTCCATCTCCAATTCTGCAGGCTTGGCAGCTGGCTGCTATCTATGAACGGCTGTTCTGTGCTCCCATTGACCCATTTCAGTTCAAAAACAGAACACGGCTCTTCACTTGAGGATTGAGACTAGGAGGTCCTGTCCAAGGCCAGAACCTCATATTAACTTACCTTGTATTGTTGTGATCATCAGAATGTTCTTCCTTTTTGTCTGTTTGCATGAACACATTGGAGTTTCTAGCTATACACAGAGGTAAATATCAGAAAATCAGAACTTGCCAAACTGACAACCAAGGGGACCCTTTTCACAAAGCAAAAGAATTCGTAACTCTTGAGAAAGGTCTACCAAAGGATGTCTTTGAGAATGCCTATCTTAAATTATGCTCACCCACAAAAATTGTGTTCTTATCCTTTCAAATACATTCGTAACATAGTGCTATGCATATCCATTATAAGGAACTACCCAAGGTGGCTATCACTGTTTTTCTGCCCTTCTATTAAATAGTGTCATTGCAATTGAAGAAACCAGGATAAAAAAATGGAGACTGAGTATCCACCCCTTCTAGGCTATTCTAGGTCTGCATGCTACAGTCTTGAAATGAATAGTGACACATCAAAGTGTCTGTTTTAGGATTTATTATTAAAATGTTGTCATCTTTCACTGTTCTTTGGTCAATACCAAGAAACACTCAGTAGCAAATTATAGCAATGTAATTTCACATGGATAATTAATATAAACTCTTTAAGATTGTAAAAAAAAAAAACCACTATCACAGTTCACATTTTGCTAAATGGAAAGTATGTAGTTCTTACTTCTCTTTCTAGTAGTAAACATCTTAGATGGGTCTAATTAGCCAGTTGATATCATTTCCCTATCCATTTATGAGGCCTATTTTTATTTCAAACATTGGAGTCCTAAAATTAATATCACCAAAGCCTTCGTGGTAAACATTCAGCCTCCCGTGGCAGAAAGGGGACTTACTAACTTCTGATATCTTGGTTCCAAGAGTCAGCAATGGGTAATTGAATTAGCAAAGTAGGCATTCAGAACATTCCCTGGTTTTTCAAGCTCAAGGGGCATGTGAATTCAGAGGAACAGGTATAAGCCAGGGGACGAGTCGTGTTTATGCAGTTGCCGTCAGCTGTGGTCGGTGTAACATGATATGGAAAAGCAACCCAAGGATGTAACGGAGAACGTAAAGTCAAGGATGAACAGACAAATGTGAGTTAACGTGAAACATGTGCTACTAAACAATGAACCCATGCCCCCTTTAGTCCAAGTAATTTCAACAGACATAGTTCTCAGACCAGATGTCACCCAAGACCCACATTGGTGATGACTCCAAGCCTGGCTCTTGGGAGTACTGTTGTCATTGAATTTATTCCTCTCCTAACTTAATTCTCAATTTCTCTTTTATTTCCTGTGTCCTCTGTCCAAGGGACATCAAGCCGGCGACACTTTGGTGACCCTTCCCATCCCTGGAGCCCAGCCAGCTGGAATAGGGTTAAGGAATGAAGCTGATGCTGGTAGAAAGGACATCCATGCTGTAGCCTGTTAAAAATAGATCAGTAATACCACATGCCTGAGATGGAAAGTGGTTTCTTAATTTTGAGACATGTTAATCCACCTTCTGGATGAATTCCTGTCTCTAAAATTTGCCTACCAGGCCCTCCTCTGTGTCCAAGCCCACCTCTCCTGCCTGGTTTCTGGTCACTGCCACACAGCATTCATGCAAAGCTTGCCCATGTTGAACTCCTAGGCTCTCTAGACACAAGCCTACTGTTCGCACCTCCATGCTTTTGCACATGCTGTTCCTCTCTGCCTGGAATTCCTTCTCACGCTTCCTTGACTCTCTTGAAGTTCTCTTTATCTTCTAGGATCCACTTGGCAGTGCCACCTCCTTGGAGTCAGGAATGCAGTTCATGACAGGGGCCAACCTACTTATCGAGGGAGAGATTTGTAGACAAGATTGATAATCACATAAGAGCCCTGCCCTGAGGGCTGTGAAAGGCTAAACCATGAGATGATGGTCCGGGCACATGGGGAACAGAGACTGTGCGGCCTGGGTGCCAGGAAGGTGGAGCTGGTCAGAGAGCTTCCTGGTGGGGACTTTGGAGATGGCGCTCCTTCCACAGTCAAAGCTGATAGACACGTGACAGGTTACTTAATCTTTCTGGGCCTTGGTTTTCTCATCTGTAAAATTGGGTGAAACTTAAGGAGACCAGATGTCCCAGTTTGCCCAGCACATCCCTGATCTGTGTCTGTTTTGCTGTTCCATCTGGTTGACTCCCCTACTTCTTTCTTAAAAATGTCCTGGTCCAGACAATAAATTACATGGTTACCTACTGATAATAGTACCCTCTGTACATGGGTATAAAGGGATTCAGTGTATCCCATCTCTTAGAATAGGACGTAATGTTAGCTAGTAGAATTCCCATTTATATCTGAACTCAGCATCGAGATGGAGCTTTCAGCAACTGGAATCAGTTTCCAGGAGCTTGGAGCAAGAGACTTAGAAAACAGATTGGAGGACTTTCCTGTCCCTCCAAGCCCAGGGACAGGGGCTCCTTTGGGGCTGCTCTGTTCTAGGAACCTGGGAGAGACCTGAGTCCTCGCTCTCGCTCTAGGTCAGCCAAAGCTCTAAGAAGGATCTTGAGCAGGTCCCTCTTTTGAGACTGTGACATGGAAATGCCCCGTTTCCTCCTACATCTTAATCAGACCACTGCAGCCTGGAGAGTCTTCAGTAAAAGCTCTAGATGTCCCTTTCCCACCTGGTGGCAGATGATACTAACATTTGACACAGAGAATCAATTCTCTTTTTCATGATTATACCCCAATTCACACTTCAAACCCAGTATTTCACAAAGTGAGGTTTTGCCTGACTACCTAGAGTGTACTGAGGACACTTTGTCCTCAGACGGGCCCAGAACCCTGGAGGCTTCTGACCACGGTGCGGGGTAGTCCCCTGACCAAGGCTGACCCAGACTCTGCCAACAAGTGATATCCCCATTCTCTTGGGCTCCCCACAGTTTCCCAAGTCACCATTCTTTCTTGGTTTCAACTAGCACAGTGTTTTCTTTGGGATCAGGACGAGAGGAGTAGCGGAGGCCAAGTGCCAACAGCAAACCCTCAGTAGCTGCCTCAGCAGAATTCAGCCTCGAAACTGTGTCTCGAATCCTCTCGTCTCTTTCTGTGTGTTTGGTAAAGTCCTTCTATTCTCATCCCAGTTGACATGACCTTTTCTGGCTCCCAGGCGTCCCGGAAGATGAGCACCATGTCATGGGAAGCACTGGGACTCAGAGAGTCTGGAGACTAGATGAGAAGTGAGTGGGCAGGGATGAGCAGGGGCCGTGGCCCCAGCATCCTTGGCCAATCATGGCAATGAAGCTGTCGGATGTTAGCACAGTGGTGTTTGCGTTGTCTGCAAGAAGAAAACACCTCTTCCCTTGTTGCCTTCACCACCAGAGAGTGGTTAGAACCAAGTTGTTGGCGGGGCAAAATTGCGGGGGTAGGGGTGGGGGATCAGTAATTGCTTATCTGCATAGCCGGAGATTCGGTGACCCCACGCTCTAATGAAAATGCAAGATGGTCCTCAAAGTGCACAATTAGCAACTGAGGACAACCTTAGTGGCCAGGTTGGCCACTGTCCTATCTTCACACCGAGGAGACTGGAGACCTGAACTGCCATAGTCGTGAGGCGCTGAAGCCCGGGACCGTCAAGTTCATCAAGGCCATCTGCGCCACAGGATTGCTTCAGTGGAGGCTGCTTACTGCCAGCAACCAATCACGTGACCTTGGACAAGTCTTGAAACTCAGGGCCTCTGGTTCCTTATCTGTCAGCCGAGGCCACAGGACCGCATGATCTCAGAGCTGCCTTCCAGAAACAACATTCCAGGATGCTCTGTTCCCCTTCCAGCCCGAGACAGCACAGAGTGGCCTGGCCTCCCAGCCAGCAGGCACTTTATCTCCCATGGTTTCTTGGTTTTTGTGTTTTGTGATTTTTTTTTTTTTTTTTTTTTTTTTTGCTGTGGAGCAGGAGTGGGTCAGGATGGAGGACTCTGGGATTCCTGGGCTTGTGGGCTCAGGGTTCCTTCCCTTTGACTGGGTTAAGAATAGGAAGGCTGGTTTCCCTCCACCTCCACTCTCCACCCTGCATGACTCCCACCCCAGCCCCATCCTCAGCCTCTGTAACTGAGAAGCAGGGAGGTGGTTGTAAACAGGTTTCTGGAGCCAGAGGGCCTGTGTTCTGATCCAGCTCTGCTGCCTGCCCCGTGGGAGACCCAGCCTCCCCTCACCTCTCAGCTTCCCCATCTGTACATGGTGAAGTAGCAGCACTCACCTCACAGGGGCACACTGCAAGGGCTGCACAAGTGTTGGGTACCGTCCTGTCCATCCCACATATTCTATCCACACACACACAACAGTCCCTCGCCCTGATGACCCCAGCCGGGGACTGAGTTGCTCAGTTTTAGCTGAGGAAACGTCTACAGCTGGATTAGCTGGTCTGAACCAGACACGTGCATCACCGAGCAACCCTCAGTCTCCTCTGAGAGAGGACCACCCTGAACCGCCCAGAAAAACGTCGTTTCCCTCGACTGAAGTGATTCCCGTGTAACCACAGTTGGGAGCAGGACTGGCTGAGACTTTCATTCACCACAGACTCAGTCTCCACTTTCCTTCTCCGGATTCCACTGGGACAGATCAAATGTCATGTCAAATCACATCACGTCATCTTCATCACCCCATTCACAGCACCCCCCCCAACTCCTAGGGAGGAGGGAGAGGAAGAGAGAGCTCTGCCCCGTCTCTGCCCCATCTCTGCCCCGCGTGTTGGTGCCTTGCTTGGTTGTTCCTGCTGTTCCCAGCCCCCTCCCCACACGCTGGCCTCCCGTGATGATGACAGCGCCAGGCTCCTCAGGACGCACGCAGGCTAGTGAAACTTGCTGGGTTGGGGCTCTGCTCCCGCATGTCCCCTCCCTGCCTGGAAACCCAAATCAACCATTGCAGAGCCAGGAGGAAGTCTGCCCCACCCCTGATTTTAATGAGGGCCTGATGCATCCTGCAAGACTCAGAGTTCTGTCTCTCTCAACCCAGACAGAAGGCGTCTGGGTGGCCAGGCCTGGTCATCTCAACAGAGGGATATGAATGCCACAGGGCCACAGAAGGACCAGTTCTCCAGTGGTCTTGAAGCAAATATCCACTCCAGATGACACATGGGAAAAGTGGAGACACATACTTCAGACTGAAAAATGATTGGAATTAAGAACATGAGCACACACATTCAAATTCTCAAATGCTCAATGAACAAAATATTTTCCATCTACAATGTTCCATATGTGCCCAAATAAAGGGCACCCCCCCAGAACGTGATCCCCCACTTTTCCTTTTTTTCATTGAAGAATACTTGATTTACAATGTTGTGTTAATTTCAAGTGTACAACAAAGTGATTCATTTATACACACACGCATATATATATTCTTCCTCAGATTCTTTTCCATTACAGGTTATTATAAGATATTTAATATAGTTCCCTGTGCTATACAGTAGGTCCTTGTTGTTTATCCCCCAGCGTTTCTAATGTGGTAAATTTAACACTTTTTGGCCAGCTTAACAGCAATCAGAGCTACGATTGCCTTTGGGATAGGCGGGGAGACTAGAAAGGGGCCAGAGGGAGCTGTCTAGAGTGATGGACGTGTTCTCTCCCTTTACTGGGGTGGTGGTTATGTGGGTGATTTCATTTTTCAGAATTCATTAAACTGTACCCTTAAGATTTGTGCATTTTGGTGAATGTAAATTTACCTAAAAAAAAAAAAACAACAGGAAAAGAATCAACTATCTACTTATAATACTTAACCTAATCATGTAGTCACACACTTGAAATTATGTAAGAGTAACACATTAATTTATATTACTGTTTTCCCTCAAACATTTCACAGAATGATTTTATGCAGATGTACATCTTTTGAGATCGATAAATAGCATTACTAAGCCACTTTCTTAGTCAACAGTTTTCTAAAGCAAGTCATCTTCAGTTCGTCTAATTTACTTGAAATGTGGAACATTTTGAATCCGTGTTTGATGCTGAAACTTTATTACAAGACACAAATACCCATTTGTATAACATTTCAGTGGTTGTTTTTCCAATTTGTCTTAGAAGTGATTATTCATGAGCCTCACGACATACGCAACTAATGTTTTGCTTTCTAAAAATAAGCTTTAAAATATTTATCACAACTTACAACAGTTGCACCCCAGGAATAATGACTAAATCTGTTAAATCTCATTGCCTCCTTCCCATTAATTCCCTCCAGTGGCCTGGAAAAGCGTCCAAAACCAACATTGATTGAGACCATTTCAGGCTGGAGTGTCTTCCCAGATTTTGTGGTTCAAATAAAGCAATTGAGAGAGTACCAAATGATGAGATACTTTTAAAGAACGCTAAGGCTCAAAACTATGAGAGTTTTAAAGGCAGCACTCTCTTTTCCAGTATTTAATTTGAGGAAATAAATCTTCATCTTATTTATCTTCTGGCATATATAGTAAATCGTGGCATATGTATTCAGACCAAAGATAGAAATGAATTTAGTAAATCTGAGGGTCTTGTTTTATAGTTCATTATTTAAAAAATCAGCATCATTCACTTGTTAAAAGTTTCCATGTAAGAAATTTAAATTAAGCCTTGCTCCCTGCCATGAATGAGAAGCTGAAATATTCTTGAATAAGTGCAAACACACTATATTTTACTCAAGGGCATTAAAGATAGGAGAGTTTAGTTTAAATAGATGATTCTGCTTAGAAATAGGATTGTAAACACAATCCTCGATGTTGAATTTCTAACTATTAATTTTGCAACTTGACCTTAAGTCATGTCAAGTCTTCAACTACAAACTGTGACATGATAATTTATAAAGGAGGCTTCTTTTTTCCAACATTTTCTCAATTTAAGCATCAAAAATTCTTAAAGAAATCCACATAGAAGACTATGCACTATTGTTTATGCTGTTGCTCACCACTGTTTTCCCACTGGACTTTTAAATGTTGTCAGAAGCAAAATCAGATACCTCACCAGGAGCTCACTGGGTATGTAAGCTCCTGTGTGGCTCAGTGCAGTGGCTGCCCAACTGTTTTTATTTTGTTTGGGGGGAATTTTTTGGTAACAGAACCCTGGTTTTAAATTACATTATATGTGGTTTATGCTGTAGTTGGAACAGAGATGGGGGCCCAGAGCAGTCCTGTTTGGTGCCCCTTCTCATCTCGGGAATCTACTGACAGAGTTTCATGGCACCCTAGGGGTTCCATGGAACACAGTTTGAACACCTCTGGCAGCAGACTATGTGGAAATGTTGGAACTCAGAAGATCTGGTTTCAAAATCTGAGTTCTAGTCTATGTGATTGTTGACCAGTGACTTAACCTGAGTTTCATTTTCCTCATCCAGACAAAGAACATGAATGTTCATCTCAAGAGTTGCCGAAAGGACGTTTTTAAAAAGTTTATTTTGCTCCCAAAATCTTAACTGTTCCCTGATCACATCTCACTTGCATGCTATGTCCCACCTCATCTCAATTATTTAATGACTGAGCAGCCACATCTTTTATTATTTGGCCTTGTTGGTGCTACTGCTTCTGCCCCTTCAGCTCTTCAGCCGTTACTGTGTGGTGGAGAATGGACAAGGGTTGTTGGGAAAGCTGACTTTGGGTTCTGCCGCGACCGCCTCTGCAATAAGGGATTCCAGGCTCATGATCTGTTCTTGGGATGAACCACTCTGACTTTTCTTTTCATTTGCAGGTGGGCCACGAGAAGGGAAACTGTTCTTTCCAGAAGAATCCAACCCCCTGCATCATCCCTCAAGAACAAGAAAACATCTTCCATACAATCTTTGCATTTTTCACAAAATCTGGAAGAAAAGTCTTGGTAAGAATTTGCTTACTGTTTGTGTTAGCATGGGTGGTCCTCACTAGGAAGGCAAGTCAGAGATGAGAGACCCGTTTTCTACTTGGCATTTATTCCTTCCCAAATTTGCTTTTAATCAATTGGCTTAGAAAGTCACAAGGACTGTCGACAACTCCTGTTTTTCAGCCTGAAGTTTCTGTCAAAGTTTTAAACTTACATTTCATATTCCATTAACCGGCAAAGGGAAAAACCTTTGCAACCCACCAAGCACAAAGTAAAACAGTTTTCCAGATAGTATGAGTCTAATCAAGAATGGTGGTTCGGTGGGGAGGGTGTAGCTCAAGTGGTAGAGTGCATGCTTAGCATGCACAAGGTCTTGAGTTCAATCCTCAGTACCTCCTCTAAAAATAAAGAAAGAAGTAAACCTAATTACCTCCCACACCCCCTGCAAAATAAATAAATCATTCTTCAAAAATATCCATATATATAAAAAGTAGAAAAAAAATATGTATATATAAAAGTGGTGGTTCTTGTTCACTTTGTGCCCTTCTATTAGGCGGCATATACTAAAACTAAACAAATGTGTACCCTATGACCCAGCAATTCAACTCCCAGGTATATGGAGTGAGAGAAGTTAGAGACAAAGGGACTCATGTAATATTCCATGTATATGAATTTCAAAAATAGCAAAACTGGCCCTGTTGGTCAGGATAGTGGTTACTTTTGGAGGAATATTGACAGGTGGGGGCATGAAGGAAACTGCTTAGGTGCTGGAAAGGTTCTGCATCTTGATCTGGTGTAGACATGTAAAACTACATCAAGATGGACCCTTAAGATTTAGTTCGTTTGCTATATGTAAGTTGTACCTCGATTTTTTAAAAAAAGTGACGGTATTAAAGATGAAGTCACATGCTTTTCCAAGGCCTCCTTTCTTCACATCTTTGGTTACATTTCTACATCTCCTTATTTTGGCCTCATATTTCCTTCCTCACTTTTTTTTCCAGTAGAAGAATTAGGACTGTTTGCCACTTGGAAGGTGGGATGTTTGTACTTTTGTAATGCTGATGATACAAGTATTTTTTAAAGCCCTAGAATTGTTAGACATACTAATATCTAGTTGTCTGACAGATGCAGCTCTGTATCTGGCTGAAAGTTTCACCCCACACGTGAAACATCACAAAAATCACACAATTTGGATCCTATGATACAGAAGAATTCCTCTTTGGTAACTTAAATTTGGAATTTAGATTTCTAGCTGTAATTCGTGTGTTTTCTTAGTTAAACGTATGTTTTCCTTTCCTCCTGTGTTTTCTTATGTCATGTGACTTCTCAGCCCTCCAATTTACCCAACCTAAAAAAGGGGCATGAAAGTGTATTTATTTGTCACTTCACAGGCAGAAATCATATATTGTAGGAAATACACCTTGGGTTTAAATCTCATAAGAGGGATGCTTCTGGAATATGTACATGTGTTTCTTTAAAAAAAATAATTCTTTCTCCTTGCGAAATCCAATTTTTTGGTAAGGTACACCAGTGAGCTTTAACTTAAAGGCATGTTCCGGTGCCCACCAGAGAGGGAGTCCCTTGATTGCCCTCTGGTGGCAAGAAGGAGTGAATGCATCTTCCTACGATTTTCCTCTGCCTAGAATTAACTTAGTTCCCAGAATAGAAGCTCGGGGAGCCCTCTGTTTTATAAATTGCTGTGCTTGTCTTTGTTCTTAATACCATTTGACAGTTCTCTGATTTTTTTTCCCCTCAGGACTGTGAAAAACCAGGAATATCTTGCCTAACAATGCACTGTAACCTCAGTGCACTCGTTAAAGAAGAAAGTCGAACTATAGACATTTACATGCTGCTGAACACAGAAATACTGAAGAAGGTAAGTCCTGAGGAACCTTACACTCGGGCTTCATTTAAAAGCCTGTGAATTGGTTTCCTCAGGAAAAACTCCCCCTGCCCCTTGTAAAACAGGCCTGGCCAGCACCATCGATAACTCTGCTGCGGGAGGATGCCAGGGAAACATACCAGACCCTTGTCATTCAGAGTGTGGCCAGCAGTGTCAGCACCACCTTGGGAGCTCATTAGAGCTGCAGCATCTTGGACTCCACCCCAGTCTCACTGAATCAGCATCTCCATTTTAGCAAGCTCCGTAGGTGTTTCATCTGCACAGTTAAGTTTCTCAGACTTTAGCTTGTATCAGAATCACCTGGGGACATTGTAAAAACACAATTTCCTTGGGGTGGAGTCTGAGATTCTGCATTTCTGACACACTTCCAGGAGATGCCAGTACTGCTGGTCTGGGGACCACATTTTAGATCCAGGTTGGCAGATCTTTTCTAAAAAGGCCAGGAGATATCTTAACTTTACAGACTGTAGTCTCTTGCCACTGCCCAACTCTGCCATTGTGTTGTGAAAGCAACCATAGCCCATACGCACAGGAATGGGTGTGGCTGTGTGCCGATAATACTTTATTTACAAAAACCAGCAAAGGGCTGGTCATAGATTGCCAACCCCTTGTTTAGATGAAACCTTGTCTCATGGAATTCCAGCTTTTGAACCTCAGGCCACTTTGCTATTATGAGTTTATCAAAAGTGGTTCATAAAAAGTACCTGTCAGTGAATTGGTGGCCCTTAAAAAAAAATCATACAAATTCACTATGATTTATTTTAACATAAGATCTGATGAGTATAAAAGGCTACATTCAACAAGATGCTTTTAAAATAATTGCATGTGCAGATAAAACAAAATATGCATGTTAGCCACAGAGACTGTTTTCCTCTGGAAAAAGTAAATGTGTTCATCCATATAAACCTGTCAGTGTATGAATGAATATCCTTAGAAAAGTCACTCTGGTGTTATTTTTTTAAATTAGGCATGACAGGAACATGCTGGCCTGATACGTCACAGGCACAGGGGGGCGTGGGATGTTTTACCCACTTTCCATCTCTGGCTGGTGCAGCCCCACATGGTGGATGGCTGGAAACTGTTCTGCTTTCCCTGGTTTCTTTGAAGGGAAACTGGTTTGGAAACGGAAAAGACTGTCTCTTCTCCATTGTATATTCTTGCCTCCTTTGTCAAAAATTAATTGACCATAGGTCTGTGGATTTATTTCTGGGCTCTCTATTCTGTTCCATTGATCCCTATGTCTGTTTTTGTACCAATACTACGCTGTTTTGATGACTGTAGCTCTTTAGTATTGTCTGAAGTCAGGGAGGATTATGCCTCCAGCTTGTTCTTTTTCCTCAGGATTATTTGGCAGTTCTGGGTCTTTTGTGGTTCCATACAAATTTAAGTTTATTTGTTCTAGTTCTATGAAAAATGTCCTGGGTAATTTGGTAGGGTTCACATTAAATCCATAGAATGGGGCAAGTTGGGCTCATGCAACAATACTTTCCGGTCCTACATCTCCCTTAAAGAAGGAAGGCTGGGAGGGGACCAGGCATGAACTTGAGCACCACTGGCCACCCTATGATTCCAGAATGTCACATCACAGGAGTGCCTGCCTGGCCTGGGTCCCCAGGTCAGATTGGGAGACTGTGATTCTGTACACTGACCCATCCTGTTCATCTTCTTGACCAACAGCCTTGGTGACAGTTTTATTCCCAGGCCACACTTGTCACTGTCAACAGATCCCTGATACAGCACTAATGACAGGAAGCTACTGGGATTTCTCCTTCACTCTCAACCCAGATGGCTGCTGCTTGTACCCAGCTTTGGCCTGGTTCTCTGCCTCTCTTCTCTCTCTCTTTCTCTCTCCCTCTCTCTCTCTCTCTCTCTCACCGATCAGTGGTGACCCTTTGCCAAAGAACATGTTCCACTGACTGCTGTCCCCTCAGGCCATCCAGCTCAGTCTGCACCCCGTGACAGCAGAAAGCCATGGGGTCTCACATGTGGGTGTTGGAGGACCATGCTCCCTGGAAGCCCCCTTTCAGCAGAAACCAGCAGAAAATCCAGGTCAGAGGAAGGCCTCTGTTGGTCCTTGGAAGAGGCCAGCCACAACTCCTTGGGGCTCCAGCCTCCCTAAGGATGTGGAGCAGAGCCAGCCTTGTGGTTCGCCTGGGGCTACATGTGTGTTTATTTTCCTTTGACCTGAAGGTCCAACCCCAGACAAGAAAATTTGAACTTAACAAGTTTTCATTTGAAATGTAGGATCTGATTATTTTTTTAATTATCAGAGGAATCTGATTTCTTTTAAAGTGTGTATTTTTTACAAACACGAGGGGCCTGTTCTGTGCCAGGCTCCTCATCTATTCAGCCTTTAACTTGGATAATTACTATCGTCACTAGCAATATCCAAGATGATGATGATTATCCAAGATTGAATATTCAGTAGATCCTGGCACAGAAAACAACAGATCTACAAAACTGTTAAATTGGTAAAAGATTATTGCATACAAAACTATTTGCTGCTTAATGTGAATAGTTCCTTTGAGTGACAAGCTTCCCATAGGCACTTCAAATGTGTTCCACTGCTGTTTTAAAAAAGGACAATAATCAGTGCATCGCTCCCAGGTCAGGTACACAAAGTGGCGTCCCATGTGTCTTCCCAGGAGAGTCTTCATGGTTTCTTTGTAAGAGATGAGCTGAGTGCCCCACCCCGGGAACTGTTTTCTTTAGGAAGAGTCCTCTACTTTCATTTTGGGGGTTAGATTTAGGCAGAAAGGGGTCAAAGCTGGCGTCTGATATGTACCTCCTTGCGTGGCAGGCAGGATGAGTAAACGTGGGTGGGTACGCTGAAGACACTGTGCTGGCAGAGACCAGCCACCCCCACTGGCTGGATGCTGAATGCTCTGGTTGTCTGCCCTCTGTTTCCACAACAGGAGCCAGCTCACCTCTGCACAGTCAGTGCCACACCTTCTATACCGCTGACTGGATGTTCCAGCTCTTCCCTAAGCCCTGGTTTTGCCAACCCTGCTGCCTTTTCCCAGATTCCTTCTCCATCCCTGCCTTGGAGTCATCCCCTCATCATCCAGATCAGTGGCTTTGCATCTGCGCCCACGTCAAGGCTTCCGGAGGAGTCCGGAGTCCGGCTGGTGGGCTCCTCCTGAGTCTCACGTGTGCCCGCCCCCACCCCGCCCCTTCTCTCCTCCGGTCGTAGCCTGCTTATAAGCCAGATGCTTCCCCAACTCTCTCATCTCTCCGTCAGGTACCCTCTTTTCCAGCTTAAATGGCTTTCACCCCAAAACAGCTTCACTTAAGCACAAAGAGTTGAAAGGGACTCGTGTGAAGAGTTTGAGGGTTGTGGTCAGGGCAGGAAGATGCTTGAGAAGTGTAAATCAGATGCCTTCTGTGGAATGCCGGGTCTAGATTTGCTGGACACAAACAGCTGTGTTTCTTGTCTACTCTTTGTGGATGTGTCAATATCAAGAACCAAGTATCTGGCTCTTACCACTTGGAAACCATAACACTCAAGCCTGCATGTGTTAAGGAGTGCTGAAACTCCAGAGTTTTTCAGCGTCCACTCCTCCACCCACATAAAGGAATCCTCAAGAGACTGGAAATTTCTGTATCGTTCAGTGATAAACTTTTTGTCTGTTCCACACGGAGTTCGATTGTGCCTGGACCCTGGAGGCCCAGCCATTGTGATGGGAACACCTGACAGTGAGTCATGTTGTGTCTTCTACAGGACAGCTCATCTGTCATCCAGTTCATGACCCGCGCCAGGGTGAAGGTGGCCCCCGCCCTGAGGGTGGTGGAAATAGCCGGTGGAAACCCAGAGGAGATGACGGTGAGTCAGCCACCCTGGCACAGCCCCCTCCTGGGGTGAGGGAGTCTGGGTGACTTGGAAGACCGGGCGCTGGAACATGAGGGTACAGACGGCCTCTGGGCCAAGATGGCAGCTTTGTGGGAGACCCAAGACCTTGCCCGCCTTTGGCTTCCCGGCCCCTGCGGAGAACTTGGGCGGTCTGCTCTTGTTCTGATAGCACTGTTCTCTGGGGTGCTGGTATTAAAGGAAAAATCATCGCAAGTACCGTTGACAGGGCTTGGATTTCCACTCTGAAGCCAAGACTGTTTTTATCCTCCTCAGACCTTTTCCCTAAACCCTCATCTGCCTTCCAATCACATTGCTCCACGGATAAACACTGGGTGTTTCAAAAGTAAGTTGTTTGAGTAACTTAAAGAGGTCACATTCTAATTGCCTTGCCAAGCCCTAGAACCTTCTCTTTCATTCTCCACCCAACCCCGTCCTCTGTAAAGTGCAGTCGGCAAGGAGACCTCCCGGCACGGGAAGTGTGGCTGCCAGGAGTTGAGATGTGGGGTGTGGGAGAGGCTGGAGGGAAAGGGGGGCCTTGGAATTTTTCTGCCTTTTATTATTTTTCAGGGGTGGGTGGGGAGGCTCATCCTTTGACACACACACTCTGTCCTAGGTGCTTAGGAAGGGGATAGAGCACTGAGCCGTGCGATCCAGGGAGACATTACCTAGGATCCCATTGTTGGATTCTGAGTCATCTGTACGCCCCAGAATACCACTCCCATTAATTACTGTTCCATTTTGAGCACCGTGCTGGTATTTTCATCATCAAGAGCTCTTTGGAAGAAGCTCTCGTTTTCAACTGATTTTTTTCCTAGCACTCCCAAGAAAAAAGTAACACCCGTCAGAATCCCACAGGGCCCCCTTCTCCCTCCTTTCCGTTCCGTGACTGCCTTTCAGTCCCCGAGCAAAGATGAAGTACTCCAATCCATTCTCAACTTTCCTGGCAGGAAAAAAAAAAAAAAAGTCTTTTTTGAGTAGGAAGGTTTGCCTTTTTAGAACAAACATGCTCTTCCCTGAGTGATTCTTTCTGAATGCCTGGCACACAGTCAATCATTCATCGGAAGGGAAATTTCCATAGAATCTAGGCAACATTTCACAGGGTTTGAGATTAGGCACCAAATTGGTATGACCTTGCCATGAACAGGAAGTGTGTTTGCAGCTGGTAACGAGCAGGGTGTGAGCGAGAAGAGGAAAACAATCTGGTTTTTAACCACGTAGAGTGTCTGTGGTGATAAATTGAACTGATGGGGAAATCAAATAATTTTCCTGTGACTCTGTGTGTCTTTTATTTTTATGCTGTGGTGTTTTTTTGCCTGAAGGAGTGCTTTACAGAGCACACGGGTGAATACCTAGAAATATGTCATAGATGTTTGAGGCATTTTCCTTGAATGACTGCATTTGGGGTGCCCCTCCCAGGTTGGATGTTAGCGAGTGTCCACGACTGACCACACCAAGCTTACCTGGCTTGGTACAGACCCACACCGGTGAATTCAGGTGAGATCTGTGTGACCATGTGATGGTGACATGTTGATAATACATTGGATTTCCTATTCTATTCAACCCAACCCTTCTCACTTTTCTGAGAGAGCTGCCAACAAGTGAGGCTAGGGACTCCTCCAGGGCAAACCAAGAACCTCCAGCACCAGCTCCCCTGCTGCAAGCCACTGCCCCAAACTCCCTTCTTGGCCTGTGAGAAACGCTTGTATGAGTTACAGAGCACACCTGCTTTCTTGATATTTTAAAAGAGCGGAATATGTGATAAACATGGAAATCCACAGATGAGTAAGTCACTGCCATGTGGAGTGTGCACCAGGCTGGGGTTCCAGGGGCCAGCGGAAAGGACTGCCTTTGTCTCATTTTGGCAGAATCAGAATGGACTAGAAGGATGTCTGGTGGCTCTCAGAATTTCCAGGAAGGCTGGAGAGCCAGACTGGGAGATGAGAAACCTGAGGGACCAGGACCCTGACACCTGCTGGGCCAGGCCCCAGGAGGAGCCTGGCGTGGTACCCTGGACACAGCCTCCCAGGCTTCCCTTGGCCTCTTGCTCTGGAGTTGGGCAGACACCTCTCACTCGCTGAGATTAGGCCCCTGTCTTTGGGGGTCCAGGCACCCCAGGAGGAGCAGGTGGCTGGCATTTGTGGCTGTTTCAGCACAGCCTCCCCCTCCCCCTGAGACTCACACAGGGGAGGGCTCCCCACACTGGAAGAGGATTCAGTGCTAAAGGAGGTGCCTAAAAAATGACAAATACTCCCTCCCCTGTGCTTTTCTAACCCTGAGCATCAGCATGGGGCCAGCCAGCCCCGAGCTCCGCTTAGGGCTCCGCTCTGACCAGCCTCTGTTCCATCATTTCCACCAGTTTGCTGGCTCCATTAGTGAGAGAACATGAGAATCTTTGTCCGTAGGTGGGTGAGGAGTGTTTGTGCTCTTAACTTTGTTTTGTTTTAAGAATTCCTATGCTTGAATAAGCTGCTTCCTTGCCGATTTGACAGGGCAACTGTTTGGGGCCTTCACCTTCTGGTGGGGACCATACGTTCAAAGAGGCGGTCACCTCCCTCACACTTCCCTCCTCTGCTCTCAGCATCCCTCGCCCTGCCGCTAGGGAAACAAGTTGTAACTTTAACAAGTCCCCAGAAACTCCACTGTGCCCTCCCTGGGGTAGAACCACAAAGCTTCTTCCTCTCATGAACAGGGCCTCTGATGCTTGCCCAGGGTCTCACGGTGGCTGAACCACAGACAGCTTCCAGGGCTTGTGACTCCCAGCCTGGAACTCCTTTCCCCTCCCCTGCAGCCACTCAGCCACATGGGAGGGCACTGGGCCTTCTGGGATGACAGGGCCCGGACAAGTGCAAGTGTCTGCTCTGGAAAGGACTGACTTGTTTTCAAGTCTATCTGTTAAAACTGCCCAGGTACCCTGGCAGCCCAGCCAGCTCCTTTGGACTGGATCTGGCTCTCCTCACCCGAGTCGTGGCTTTTCCTTCTCAGTCTCAACCAGACTCCAGAATGAAGCCTCGTGGCTGCAGCCATGTTTCATGTCTGAGTAAGCGTGCCCCGCCAAACACAGGTGGGTCAGGACAGCAAGTTCCAGTTTCATACTTTCTGATGCTGTTCAGGTTTAGTTCCCAGTCCTGGGACTTCCAAGGAAGTCAGTCCTTCTCGTTTGGCCTTTGCCTCTGTGTGCCAGGAACACTGAACCCCCACCTCCTTCTTGAGATTAGAAAAGCTTGGCTTCAAATCCCATGTCCCTCATGTCCCAGTCATGGGACTTTGGGTATCGGGTAAGCCGTGCGAGCCTCAGTTTCCCCTCTCTCCCTGTGCATCCTAGGGGAAGTGGCCTCTGACAGCACCATCCACTAGGAGTGAAAGCGTGCAAAGGTGGGGCTGGGCATCATGAATGGATAGAGGGACCCACAGCATCTGGGCGGACGGCCAGCGGTGTTGGGCGCAGATGGCAGTGGTCTCCACGCCAACACTGGGGGCTTGGCTCAGCGCGCACGTCTAAGTCCCGTGATGCTTAATGATTTTGTTGTTTTTGTTTCTTTCGTCTATGCTCAGTTCCTGTGATGGGCTGGGCATTCCATGGGACTATCGCCTGTCACTCTCACATCGCCCTTGTGAACTAGATATGATTACTTGCATTTTCTGATAAGGAAAATGAAGCCCCCCGAGGTGAAGGGACCTACCAGCCTGAGACACCCAGCTTGTCAGTGGAAGAGCCGGGTCTGGAGGTTTGCAAGCCCAAGTCTCCCTTCCTTCTCTGCTCCTCTGGCCTGGGCTGCCCTGTTGCCGGGGCCACACGCCGTGGGAGCACCGCTCTGGCGGATGGTAGGACACGCAGGCATGGGGGGTGAACAGCTGGCCCCTCATCATAGGAGCGACCCTTGGCTCCAGTGGCCTCAGAAGCACATCGTGTTCTGAGTTAGTGGTGTGTTGTTGCTGGAGCTCTTCCCGTGGCAGCCTGGTCCCTAACCAGGTGCTCCACTATTCATCAAGAGAATTAACACTCTTCCAGGGCCCTCCAGACCCTGCAGGAGAGAAGCTGTCTCCCCCTCTTCCTCTACAGAGCAGCCGTGAGGTTTATCGGGAGTAATAGATATAAAACCTCTCAGCACCATGTCTGGCACGTAGCGAGTTCTCAACAGATGTGACCCATTATTAACAAAGGAATTAGCACCAGCCCGGCTCATTCCTAACAGAGCGAGGCATTTCTGAAACCCAGCACCCCTGAAACCCGGCACCCAGCCGGCACGGGCGCGTTTGACGGCTTTGGGTTTTCTTTCCCCCTCTGCCATTTGCCCTTTATTGTAGTGTAAGTGGCTGATATATTCTTTATAATATATTATCATACATCAAAAATTCCTACTGGGTTAGGATGACGTCTTCAGTGTGTATCCCTGTTTATGCTATTCAGTTCCATACTTTTCTACTTGTGTAAGGGATTCTTTTTTTTTTTTTATTGAAATATAGACGGCGCTGTTTATCACCACACAGACTTACAACAGTCATCTTGCCAAATGCAGTTTCTGTTCTGTTCATTGATGTCGTCTCCACGAGGCTCCCGGCTCCCCTAAGTTGGTCTGCTTTCTGAAGGCTCTTTTCTGAGAGCGATTTAAGACATGGTTCTGCTGAGAACATTTCTTCCAGCCCCAGCAACCCTTTCTCCCTCCTCTCTCCTGGACTGGCTGTTAGATGTAATTAGAAACAGGAGGAAATGTAATTTCTTTGTCCCAGATGGTCTTCTTTTTCCACTTTTTATCTTACATAAATCCTTTTCCTCTGTGAGACCTGTGTGTGATGTTGATTGTGGAAAAGCGTCTTGCCCTTGAAATTGACCTTCAGCTAGCCTGGGACTAGGGTTGAACCTCCCCTTGGGTGCCGCTGAAGGAGCTGTCCGCTCAGCCCTGGAAGCCCTCCATCCGTCCGAGGCCTGGGCCGGGGGCACCCCGTTGTATCATGTCCTCAGGCCTCTCGGAGACCTGAGCATTTCCAGCTCTGACACTGGGCCTATTTACAGAACAGAAAAGTTGCCAGAAACATACAAGTGAATCAAGCGCTGTGGTTCAGGTTTGCCAGCTGCCTCAGACTGGAAGTTGCCGCCTGCTGGTTCCCTGACACCTGCTTGCCAGCCTCAGGTGCACTTAGCTTTACAGCCGTGGGCAGGACGCCCGGCGTGTGGGCCTGCCGTTGCCCCAGCCAGATGTCTGTCCAACTCAAGACTCTGTTCAGGCAAATCCTCATGCTCCTCCACTCTCCTATATTTTATTAGTTACCGTCCCAACATAGGAGCCCTCCAGCTTCAATCCTCAGCTGTGCCAGCATTTATCCCTTTACTGGTCAGAACTTCTGCCTGCCCCATGTCTCAGCCCCCTATGGCCCTCTGAAACCAGCAGTCTCCCCCATCCCTCATCCTCAGTCTTTCTTCTCCTTCCTCATCGCCTCCTTTCATACTGCAACTGTGGATCTCCCCTGGAGAAACCACTTCCGCTGCAGCCCTCTTCCTGGGCCCGTTTGTTCCTTGAACCTGCACATAAAATTCTCCCTTCTGACCTATATTCATTTTGCAGCTAGAGTGTTCTATGCAAAATGCAAACCGTGGGAGGGTATAGCTCAGTGGGAGAGTGTGTGCCTAGCTTGCTCAAGGTCCTGGGGATGGAACCTAATTAAAAAATAAACAACAACTTAAAAAATAAACAAATAAATAAACCTAATACCTCCCCCCACCAAAAAAATTGCAAACCATGTCACTCCCCTGGTTAAAAACCTTCCAATGGTTTCCCAGTGCCTCCTAAGATAAAGCATATAATTTTTTTTCAGGTTTAATTCCACAGAAGTATTTTTCTTTATTGAAGTATAGTTGATTTACAATATTGTGTTAGTTTTTGGTTATTACAAGCTATTGAATATAGTCCCCTGCACTATACAGTAGATCCTTGTTACCTATTTTGTACATAGTAATTTATATACAGAAGTTTTTTTAATGGCATATTTAAGTCATCCATTATTCCTCTTATATTTACTAACAATTTGAGAAAATGTGATAACTTTATGAATGAATCTGATGATTTTCAGGGATTATTTACGAGGAATTTTCAAAACCACGCATCAGGAAGACAAAAGACGTACTGCTTTGCTTTCTGGAGTGATTTTCCAAGTGAATGGGAAGAAGAGTCAAATGCTTGAATTTCACTGTTTTATGAAAAGAAAATAACCTATTAAGCCAAATGATTTAGGAATTAGATATTAAGTTCAGAATCACTACAGGCTTGGTTTGATGTGCTGGCATCTAAAAGATAGATGGGGCCAGCTTTCAGATGGCAGCCACGTGCTTCTTTAAGATAAAACATACAATTCTTAGCACAGCCTCCAGCCCTTCTTACTCCTCCAGTCTCATCTTTGGCATCTGCCTTTGGTTTCTTGCTCATTCTGTGTGCTCCAGCCCCACCGTGTGCTGGCAGTGTCTCATCCCTGCCAAGCTCACTCTAGCCACGGGGCTTTTGCACGTGCTATTCCTGCCTGCAGTGTCATTCCCTCCCCTCTTTGACTGGTTAACTTCTGTTTCTCCCTTCACTCCCAGCTCAAGCCGTTTCTCAGAAAACTCTTTCTGAGTACCATGCCCATCTTAGAGTCTTTATAGTCATGAACCTCTCCCTTGGGGCACTTTCCAAAATTATAATTTTGCATTTATGTGGCTAACTCGTCAGTATTCTCTAAAGCTGGAAGCTCCTTGAGGTTTAGTAAAGGCTGTCTGTTTTATTGATCAATGAATCCCCATAGTGCCTGGCACAGAGTAGGTGCTCTGTATACATTTGTTGAATGGATGGATGAACAGACAGATGAGTGGATGGACAAGTGAATGGGTGGATGGGGGGGTGGGCAGATGGATGGATGGATGATGGATGGCCAGGACTCTCCCAAAAGAAATAACATTTGCAGATGTATTTTTGAAGTAGAGAAACGAGAGGCATGCTCAGAGACTCTAGCTTCAAATCCCACCATTTCTTTTGTCACAGTCTCGATCATATTCATATTTCATCTAATGTTATGGCAGAAAGGACGTTGACTTTGTTCGTTTGTGCATTCCTGCATCACATAATGAATCACAGCCTCAGTTCTGGTGACAGGAAAGCCTACATTCAAACCCTTGTTCTATAAGAATTCACAGTTGACTGGAGTCCATACACAGAAAGATACATCATTACCTTACAGAGTGAGAAGGACTCAGAACTGGGATGATGAACCACTCCCCTGTGGTCTTAAAACTAAGCTTTTGGAGCTGTGGTTCCCTTGAGTTGGTTCAGGGGCTGCTGGGGCTGGGGTAGAGGGGGCTGCCTTGGGAAGGGGGGCTGATCAGTCAGGCTCTGACTGCCCACCGTCTTTATAAACAGAGAATCCCCACTTTTTCTGTTTTATACATTGGGATGCAATAGCAGGTTTTCTCTGCTAAAGGAGATTGAAAATTGCTATGTTTCCAAAAGCTCAGAGAATGGTGAGTTCTGCTGAAAAGAGCAGAGTAGGTCGGTCTTCTTGGAACAGGAGATGTTGGAGCAGAGTCTCTCCTTTTCATTTTTTTTATCTTTGCTTTAAAATACTCGGTTAAATTTTTTTGAATAGTTAAAAGTAGAAAAGAGAAAAAATATCCATAATATCAAAAAACACCTATTTATTTAGAAAATTTGCTACTTTTTTCCTGCAACACTGAAGTCTCCTATATGATAAATGGATATTGGGTTTTTTTCACGTAACACTATAGCATTTATCATTTTTCCTTTTATTACCATGTTTTCAAAGTATATGAAACTTGGAAATCAGACAAAAGATTGCATGTCCTTTCAATGGCATCTGAGAGCATCCTCTACCCTCTTTCTACTCAAAGTGTGGTCCATGGACCAACAGCTTCAGCATCACCAGTGAGCTTAACTGAAATGTGCAATCTCAGGCCCCAACCCAGACTCACTGATTCGGAATATGCCTCTTAACTAGCTTCCTCATGTGGTTCTTATACATATTAAAATCTGAGACGAGCACTGGTTTAACAGGTCTGCCTAACTCCCTAAGGCCCAGATTCTGTGAAGTTACATATTAACTTGTAGAATACTTAAGTTATAAATGTCTTTTGCCAGTAAAGATGAAAATGACTTCTGTCTGGCAGAAAATATAAAAATATAATCCCAAAGGTTATAGTTTATTGACCTGTAGGGTATTAACCAGTTTTATATCTGATTTCAGCATTCTTTTTTTTTTTCCCCCCTGTAACTACCCACATTCTCAGATCCTTCTTTGAACTAGCTTTAGGGTCCTGCTGATTTCCTCAGTAGTGACTTAAGTAAATCTTTAACATGTATTTGCTGGATATTTGTATGAAAGTCATGCTTTTAATCTTTTGAAAACCATTCTTTGACAGCCAGATTTATGATCATTTTAATAGCTCTATGGTATGTCACTCTGCAGTTGCCATAATTTACCTCTCTGTTGCTCTACTGTTAAGACTTTCAGGATATTTCTAACTCTGGACCAATATCAGTAATCCTGCAGTGAACATCCTTGAACATAAAATGTTTTCTGTACTTTATGATTCTTACTTTTGAGGAAATTTTCATGTACAGAAATTAACAGATCAAAGGATACAAACGTTTGTAAGATAAGCAATATTGGAGTTTGTCAAATGGACAAGAATTGAAGAGTGAACCAGGTGGCAGTGTGGAAGAGTCAAAGGGGAGCTCTGCCGGCAGACTATGCTTTATGCACATTAAAGTGTGCATAAAGCATATGCATCTTCAGCAGAAATGGATATACATGTACACCAGGATGCATGCAAAACAAACAAACAAACAAACCCATCCACTATTCATAATGGCCCTAAATGAGAATGGACAACGTTTTATTTCTTGATCTGGTTGGTGGTTATACATGTGTCTGTTTTAGAATTGCTTATTAAGCTGTATGTTTATGCTTTATCCATATTTATGTATATGTGTTATTTTTCACAAGGTCAAAAAATAAAATGAATCACTAAAAATGAAAAAAAGAAAGAAAGTAGCCTGCAGAGAGGCAGGAGACCACCGGTCTCTCAGGGAGATAACTTGAACCGGCCAGAATGTGAATATGGGTCCTGCCAGGGGCTGGGAGGTAGGAAGGAGACCAGATTGTGAAGATCCTGGTACCCCGACTTGTATATTCAGTGTAAAGGAAAATCATCTATAGTGTAAACTGAGAAGTGACGTGATGAGACTTGTGTTTTAGGAAGACAACTTGAACAGCAGGGAGGTTTCTTCAAGGCTCCTGAAATAGTGCTGCTGAGAAGCTCGGGCTTGTACCAGGGCAGTAACTAGGGATGGAAACAAGAGGAGGGGGAGAAAAGATGTTTAAAAAGTTATAGGGGGTGGGATTAAGAGATACAAACTCCCATGTATAAAACAGATAAGCAACAAGGATATATTGTATAGCTCAGAGAATCTTGTAATAACTTCTAATGGAGTATTTCTGTAAAAATACTGAATCACTATGCTGTATACTTGGAACTAATATAATATTGTAAATCAACTATACTTCAGTTTTAAAAAAACATAAAAAATACCATGGGCTGATTCAAAAAAATTTTTTAATTTAGTTAAAGAGGTACAAGGGCTTGACCAGGATGATTCCGCTCTCTAATGGTGAAGAGAAGACCCGACAGTCAGTGCTTCTCGCCTCTCCCCGTAGTCCCTGCTGCAGGTCTAAGACTTCTTAGAACTGCAGGCTGCTCACATCATCCCCGACAAATGCGTTTGTTCGAGTCGTGATGTGCAGGAATCAGCTCTGCCAAAGCATGAAGCACACGTCCAAGAAGATGAACAGCATCACTAAAAATAATAAAAGATTAGGCACACATTCCGGGGCAGTGACAGGGCATTCTTGTGGAATTTGCCAGACTAAACTGTAGTGGATACTCTCCACTGTCTCTGCATCCACAAAACCAGACCTCCTGGGTGGCTTTGCCGGGAGACAGATTTCAAACCCTGCGGGGCAGCCAGGGTTATAGCCAAGGGGCTGGACTTTACAGCCGACCCCACGGAGCACACAGCCTGTTTCAACAATTCGTTGTCAACAAGAAGGTTCAGCAGACTTTCACTACGCAACCAGAGACCAGGAACTTTGATGCACTGTCTTACTTTGCCTTTCATTCCCCCATTTCACAGGGGAGGAAACGGAGAATAGCATCCTGGTTGTCTATGGTAGCGCCTCTCAGCCACGGTGCCTCATTGTTCACCTGTACAAGACACCGGGGAGACCTGAATGTGGGAGGCGATGGGATCCACAGCTTTTTAGAGGCAGGAACCCAAAGCCATGAATCTGTCTTTAAAGACAGGAATCTCTAATCTGAACCAGATAGAAAAGAATAGGCTTAAGATATCAGACTTTACAGCGCATTTGTGTCCCACCCCTCCCATCCTTCAGTGTTGCCTGATGTCTGAACATCACTTTCTATAATAGCCCCCAACCAGGTAGAATGGATACATAAATCGAGGTGTATTCACACAGCAATGACAGCAACATACTCCTGCCCGGATGAATCTCCCAAACCCAGTGTTGAAGCAAGAAGCCAGACCCAGGAGTGCACAGTCAGGCCAGGCAGAGCGAGGACAAAAGCTGGTGCGGCTGATGTAGGCTCTCGGCAGTCAAGACAGCGTGTACCCGTGGTGAGGGTTGTGACTGGGAGGGAGTGGGAAGGGGGCTTCTCAGCAGCTGGTCCCGTTCTGTGTCTTGATCTGGGTGCATTTCACATTCAGTACATGAAAATCCAGTGAGCTGCGTGCTTGCATTATGGACACTTTTCTCTGTATGTATGTTGACTTCAGTTAAGTTTGTTTTTAATTAAAAAGTGAGCTAACCATGCACAACCTCAAAAAAAAAAAAACCCTGCTGCAAGGCTAATGATGCTGATGGGAGGACCCACCATTTGTGGAGGAGGGGGTTCTGCCAGGCACCCTACGTGCATGACCTCCCTTGAATTCCCTGAGGAGGTGCTGTTGTACCCCTATTTTACAGATGAGAAAACTGAGGCTCAGAGAGGTAAAGTACCTTGCTCAAGGTCACACAGCTAGTGAGTTTGTGCTACAGAGAAGCCTCATTTCCATTCCTGGAAGTGCCTTCTGTGTTCTGTAGGCAGTTTTCTTTCATTTGTCCCAATGTAGGAAGGAATGGTTTCCACTCTGCCTGGTTTCCCTTGAGATAATGTTATAAATTTAGGATCTGCAGGTGAGACCATGAGAGCCTGTCTGCCTCGGTCCTTCCCTCCCCCAGCAATGGGAGCGAAGACGATGGCACAAGGATGGTTGTGTTTGCTTTCCTTATCACCAGGGGAGAGACAGGAAATGATCCGTTTAATTGAGTCTTTTTTTTTTAATTGAAGTATAGTCAATTTACAATGTGTGAATTTCTGATGTACAGCATAGTGATTCAGTTATACATTTTTGTATATTCCTTTTCACATTCTTTTTATCACAGGCTATTACAAGCTATTGGATATAGTTCCCTGTGCTCTACAGTAGGACCTTGCTGTTTATCTGTTTTATATATAGTATAGAATAGTTAGTATCTGCAAATCCTGAACTCCCAATTTATCCCTCCACCCTGCCCACCTTTCTGCCTTCCCCCACTGGTAACCATAAGTTTGTTCTCTGGGTCTCTATGTGAATCCCATTTAATTGACAGATAGTCTTTAAAGAGCCACCATCAGCCAGGCACTCTGTGGGCTAGTGACCAGCTTAGATTGGGGGTTTGCGGTTGGCTAGACCTGAGTTCAAATCCTGACTCTGCCCTTAAGCTATATGGCCCAGAAAAAATCACTTGTCCTCTCTGGTCCTCCATGTCCTGCTCTATAAAATGGGTGCTGAACACCTCCTGGGTGATTTGTGAGTTAGATAAGAGATTGCAAGAAAAGCACAGAGCTCAACACAGAGGAGCATTCAAGAAATGTCAGAGAGCGAGGGAAGCCAGGCCCTCGAAAGGAAACACACATGGCACCAGGTAGTACACTCACTGCTGTGCCCAGCCACCACTGAGGCCAGGGCAAGGGGCAGGACCACTGGCCTCCCGTAGCCAGCGAGGCTTCCTGCCAGGCAAAACATCAGCTGGCTTCCGGGGTTGAGCCAGGTTTACATAGGCCTTCCCCAAGGAGGTGCTGTGCATTCTAAGGACATGGTCCAGCTGGACAGAGACTTGCAGCCAGGCCAGCGTGTCTGCAGCCACGGGAGACGATGTCTGCCCAGAGCTGGAGTTCCTGTCCATTCAGCAAAGAGGAGCTTGAGGGGGACAGGAGGATGTTAGGAGGATTACTGGGCTGTAGGGGACACAAGGGACGCTTTGAATTCTACAAAACAAACTTTGCTGTGACCAAGGCGTCAAGCACGGAGCCAAAGGGTGCCGTCAGGGTGGAGCTAATACATATTAAGCCATCAGTTCTCTGGCAGGAGGGCGAGGGAGCCCTGATTTGTGTGCCAGTTTCAGTGGTGTAAATACTCCCTCGATGGACCATCTGAGAGTATCATCGTAGTGACCCTGGAAGCGTTGCTGGGAAGAGAGGCACACATTTGGCTCTTGGGGGCTGACCTGAGCCAGTGCAGCACTGAGACGCCATAGAAGTTGGGGAGACTTGGGCCTTGAGTGCACATGGCTGCCACTGGAGACCAGGGCTCAGCTGCCCCAGTGAGCGCCTTCAGTGCACAAGGCACTGGCGCCAGGCCCACGACCGCCTGTGTTTAGCCCCTGGGTCCACAGTCTCTGGAGGAAACTGGCATTCATTCCAGTAGTCGCACCAAGCTGCACAGTGAGCTGAACCCTCAGAAAGAAGTGCTGTCCTGCATGGAGGGCATGCCCATGCCCTTTACCTCAAAACCTAATAAAAGGGAGATGGCTGTCGTCTGTTCCCAATCAAGAGCACAGTGCACCCTCTAAGTTTTCCACCACACTTCGGTTCACTTCGCGATATTTAAATCAGGCTTGCCATCATTACCACCCTTTCAAGAACTGGGGCTTCGATTTCCAGTGCTTTTTCAGGTCCCAGGGACAGATCCATCGGTATCCATCCAGGAGAGCGGTTGACAAAGTCCGTTTTGTAGTAGCAGCTGTCTGGATGCATCTCTCCAGTTCAGTCCAACAGTCAAGCCTGGGCCGGGCCCCGTCGCGCAATGGGTCCTTCCGTTTGGGAACCCTCTCACTTTTGCTTTGCCTCCCAGGTGGTCTTCGAGGCATTGCACAATCTGGAGCCCCGAGGCTACGTCGTGGGGTGGATCATCGCTATAAGCTTGCTGGTAGGAATCCTCATCTTCCTGCTGCTGGCCGTGCTGCTCTGGAAGGTGAGTGGAGATCGCAGGTGCCCAGGGAGTGCCTGTCCGCGGACACCCAGCTCTCCTGCCTCCCCGGGGTTAGAGCTCCTCGGAAGAGGTTTCCTGTTGGAATGTCCTCCGTGGTGCAGGTACAGTGGAGGGGGAGGGCAGGGTCCCCTCCAGGCAATGAATGGAACCTTTGCTTCTCTTAATTCCATTCACACCTGATGGTTGGACCACTTTAGAGGGAACCCCAAAACCTCACCCCCTCTTCTCCTGCCTTCCCTGACAGAGCTGCCACCGGTCCTCACATAGGCTGGTGGGAGCCTGATTCTAAATCAGAAGCTTGGGGAGTAACAGCTGGGGCTGGAGTGGCTTCCCATTTACTGGAAGTAAGAACAAGAAAAGAAATTAGAGAGCAACTCTTTGTTCTTTTCCCATATGGAATGTGGGAAAGATTTCTGCCCAGAAGACCCTAGTAACGGAGAGAGGCCACGAGTCCAGGGAGCTGCCTGGGTAGCTTTGTCGGAAGTTCCCCCAGCATCACGGAGGTTCGTCTGTAGATGCCCCAGCAGGTAGAGTCACCCTGCCTCCTTCAGCAGGAACACTGCCCCTTGGTGTCTTGCCTCTTGCCACTTTCTCAGGGAGAAAGGGTGTCCTTATCCTCAAGTCCAGGATGGTTTCTTTGGCTTGCGCTCTGCTCTCAGACACTTGGGGTTCTTGACTTTGGGGCCGCCGTGTTCATCAGTAATGGTTTCAGAGTCATTATCTGAGGAAGGTCTGTCTCTTCCACTGGGCATTAATGTGCCAGGTGAGTGGGGTCCTGTCTGTTCGTGTTTCCACCATGTCCCCAGCTCCTAGAGCAGCACCAAGGACCGCAGCTGGGACTTCCTGACACCAGGTCCCTGCTTTTCCAGTATTCCAGGTTTCAGAGGCCGGTGGACACAGCCTCTTACATGATTATGGATGGATGCTTTAAATGCAAATAATCCGTTTCTTTGGGATTCAAAAAAATATGTATTTATTGATCAAACATAGAAACATATCAGTAAGAAAAAAGTTACCAAATACTCGGGAGTCCCCACCGCAGCAGTAACCATGAAGAGCCCAGTGTTGTGTCTTCTTTTTGTCTACATGATAGAGACCCGGCATTCTCCTAGTGTCTGCCTATCTTTGAGTAGGATGTTTAACAGTAAGATACTCGATATATTTTCAGATGCAGGACCTCTAAAATCAAAGCAACGGGTTCAGTTATTAACATGGGAAAAGTATTATAAATGTACTTCAGAGTATTCAAGACGTCTAGAAATGCAGGAAAAGCAGTGTTTTTGCTGTACATTTTTTCAGATTGACAGTTGGACTGATGGCTTTCAATTTAGAGATGCTTCCCCTGAAAGAAGTGTTTAGAGGTTGAAGAGAAACTATGTTGAGCATATTACTTGAAAATAAGTTTATCTTAGGTCCCCGTGAGTTTTGAGCATCCTGTGTACTATTTTGCAGCCCGTCTTTCCCTGAACACAAAATCATGAGCATCTTTCCGCGTTGTTAAAAACCCATGTCCAGCCCTGCCTTAAGGCTGCACGGGTCTGCAGATTACTTATCCAGTCCTCAGATGTTGGGGTACAGATGGCTCCTGGTTTCACACTTTTTTTAACAGTGCCCCAGTGAGTGTGCTTGGAGCTAGATATTTGCACAAATCCTCCATTATGTTTTTAAGACGAAACCTTAGAAATAGAATTACCTAGTCAAAAGAAATGCGTCTTGCTTTTTATTACATATTTCCAGTTGCTCTCTAGAAAGATTACACCGATTCACCCTCCCACAAGCAGGTATCAGAAGTGCCCATTTTCCTGTGTATTTGCCAGGAGCGGATATTACCTTTAAAAAAAAAAAAAAAAAAAACCCTTCCCATTTGTTGTTTGTTTAATCTGCGTGGCCAGATAGATTCTTAATTCTCCCTTTCCTCTAAATCCACCTCCTTCCTGCTGAGGCTTCTGGTCTGTGGGTAGAGAACAAAGCCAGCTCAGTGTTTGGGATCTGAAAAGACAGTAAGGGCTTTGGGTGGGTGGGGTGTGTGTGTGTGTGTGTGTGTGTGTGTGTGTGTGTGTGTGTGTGACTTCCTTCTGCCTTTGTACGACCTTTTGAGATGAGAGGAAATGCAGTCCTCTGTGGCTGAGTGCGTGGGACCAGACAGGGACACAGAGTGGGGACCCCTACCCCGTCTCATGGATTGTGTCCCCTCCCTCTCACTCCCTCACTTGGCTCTGCTACTCAGGAGTGTGCCCTGTCCTGTCCTGAGCACACACTTCTATCTCCTTCCACCTGCCACTTGCTTTGCTTTGGTTCTTTTGTGTTTGTTTAAAGAACATGGTTGCGAGGGGGGTGGTTATGGGGTAAGTAGCCAGCACCCTGAGGTCACCCAGCTGTGTGTGATCCAAAGAGCCAGACCTCACCCTCTACCATGGACTGGCCATGAGCGCAGAGTGGTGGCAGTCCAGGGGCCTTAACCAGACTAGGTCACCATAACTGGTGTGGAAGGAAGGGTCTAGAACAGTTCTGAGGAAGCTGGCGAGTGACTGTGTGGGTCAGAACAGCTTTGCTCACCGTCCAAGAGCAGTATTTGATTTCAACTTAATTTATTGAATACTTGCTTAGAACCAAACACAGGGCTAGATGCCTGGATGCCGCAGTGATTGTGACTCTGCCTTGAACAGGGCACAGTGGTAGATGAGGGCACGGGCTTTGCAGGCTGACAGCTGTGAACTGAAACTGGGAACCTGGCTCTCACGCTTGCCAGCTGTGAGGCCTTGGGAGAGTTGCTTACCCTCTCTGACCCTCAGTTCCCTCCTCTGTAAAACGGAGATCCTGACATCTAGCTTGAGGTGTAGAGGTAACGTAGGCAAAGTGCTTAGCGTAGAAGCCCCCAGTAATAGCCAGAGGACATTTCACAAATGAGGTGTCATGCAGTTCTGACCTTGGCTTTGGTTTGAGTTTTCTAGGCGGGGCAGGGCAGATGGTTATTCCATGCATAGGGGAGAGAAGGTGAGAAAATGAGCAGGGTTTATTGGGAGCAGCATGTGTCACGGGAGGGCAGTCAGGGGCCTGTGATGAGATTATCTGCTGGGTTGTGACCGCCCCGCTGACCAGGAGAAGGGGGCGCCTGGGTCTGAAAGCAGAGCAGTGGCCTGACCAGATCTGCTTCGGGAGAGGGATCTGGGGACAGGGTCGGGGTGAAGGGAGTCACCATGGGGGGATGGGGGCAGGTTAGAACAGGCAAGATCCGATGACTGGTTGGACTTGAGGGGCCAGAAAGAAAAAAGTGGCAGTCTCTCATGTTCTTAGCTTAGACAGTGGATGGTTTCCCTTCAGCAGGGTAAGGAGGGCAGGGTTGAAGTCGTTTCGGAAGAAGAGGAGGCTGGTGTTGGGCTTTCTGAGTGTGTACTGCCTACAGGAGACGAGACGGTGCTTGACTTGCTCCCAGCCACCCTCACCTGTTCCCTCACTGGCCTCGGAAGCTCTCCCTTCGGTGTCCAGGGCTGAACAGACTTTCCTCGGGTATCACAGAGGCATTTTTTCCAATTTCAAAAAAACAGAAATTCATTGACAGCCACTTCAGAGTGAGAGAGAATGTGAACATGAGAGAGGAATCTAAGGCTGCAGGTGTACTCAGATCCCAAAAAAATACGGCTGTGCACCCAGACCCGGAAAGACTCCAGAGACCCAGGCCGCCATCCTCCCTCCTGGCCTTGCTCCCGCAGCCCCTCCCTCTGCTCCTCTGCACACACGTGTCATCCTTCCCTGACGACAGACCGCTTTCTCCACACTTCCCTATGCACAGGAGGAAGGGGTTGCCCCCAGCCCCTCCAAACTTATATCACAGTGACCTCTAGCCACAGACACAGACTGACCCGCCACCTCTGAATCCCAATCCTACTGGCCTGGGAGAGAGACTGTTTGGCTCAGCTCAAGTCAAACGTCCACGACAGTGGCAAGAGGCCGGGAGGTGGCAGGGAGGTCTCAGTAAAGAAGGAGACTAGGCAGGAACCCCAAAGGCATTCACTGCGGCAGAGTTCACGGTTGTCAGTGGTGCTGTTGGCTCCATCATAGGCTTTTGTATCGTACTCGGTAGCTTTCTCTGCCCAACAAATGGCCTCCAAGCTGAGTTACCTTACATCTTACAAATGTATGGGTCAGGAATTCAGCAAGGGTCTGGCTGGGTGATTCTGCTCCACGTGACACCGAGTGGTGTCACACGGCGACATTTACCCAGTGACAGGACTGATCTGCCTCACTTCACAAGACAACTTTATTCACATGCCTGGCCCCTTGGATGGAGGTGGCTGCAAGACTGGACCCCCATGTGGCCTCTCCCTCTCCTTGTAGACCCGGGGCCTGTCCATGTGGCCCTTCTAGCAGAGCGTGCTGATGTTCACACTGTAGCTTTGGCTCTGGGAGAGCATGGTGAGGGCTGCCAGTTCTCCAAAAGGCTGGTCCGGGGCTGGCATGGCATCGTCCCCCATCCTGTGTGGGTCAGAGCTGTCACGTGCCAGTCCAGATTCAAGAGACAGGAAATAGACCCTGCCTCCCAATGGGAGGAGCAGTAAAGAGTTTGGTCATCTTTTACCTGCCCCAGATATGATGTTCAGAAATGTGGGCAAAATCTGTCTTTTCTGTAAAAGTCACTATGACAAGGGACGATTCGCCTAACGGGAAGTTTTGTTGTTGTTTTAAAGTAGATGAAACCTCATCTCTCTTCCATTGTGTCATAGATAAAATTACAATTGAGCTCCTTGGAGGAAAAAAAAAAGTAAACCTTGGTGCATTCACCAGAGTAGGCAGTTCTGCTCAGGCAGAGCGACAGTGTGGCAGTCAGCTTGGCAGAGGGAGTTTCTTTTGGAAAAACTTTTTTTTCCTTAAGGGACTAACTAAATATAATGACTTTATAGGACATTGAAAAGGGCAGATGAAATGTAGGATTATTTTGAAGATCTCCATATCCCTAAAACTTCAGCTGCAGACCCCTTGTCAACTCGGACTCCTACGTCTATAACCTAAGAGAGACGCATTATGTGTAGAGGTCTCATATCCCCTAGACAGTCCAGAGCACTGAGATCTGTTGATTAATGGGCCTAATACTTGAGTTAGATGGGAGGTCTAGTTGGTTCTAGGTTATTACCGTATTTCACGTATCCTTCCCTCCGGTCCTTTCAAGGGGAAAGGCCGCTGCGTGGTACCCAGTGCCACTGCTGACCAGGAAACACTTCTCTGGGGCCTTCGACAGGCAGTGTTCAAGTCCTCTTCTCTATCTAGGGCCACATCTCTTGAAGTCCCCTTTGGTGTAGCTCCTGTCACTGCTACCTATGGTTACTTAACATCACCTTGAGCTCATGAGCCCAAAATGGTTGTTCCCAAAAGCGTATCCCGTAAACACGAATCGTGACACAGCATTGGAAACTGAACAGGGCAGCTGACCCAGGGGGGATGGATTTCTTTTTGTGCCACCTGGGTGTGGGGTCAGCATGCTTTACACTTGCAAGCTGGCCGGTGCCTTCCCTCAGCCGACAGTATTGGCTTCCTACTAGGGGGCTGGCTTAGGGGGACAGAGGGGAGCAAGAGCCCTCACTCGGTCTTGAAGACTCTGGGGAAAGCAGTGAAGTGACGGGAGATGGTGGCTGAGCCCAGCACACCCTGAGGGGTGAGAAGGGCTTGACTGGGGAAAGAGCTTGTGTCACCAGCTCCTGGTCCCTCTTTCATGTCACCATGTCACCGTGGTGCTACCAACACCCCACCCTCCCCTGCTCATCTCACCTAGACACCCCTCATAGCGTCGGTTGGCACATGCCCTCTCCAGAGTGGGACTGCAGGCTCCCTGCTTCTGGGCAGACCCTGGGGCCTTGCAGAAGGTCTGCCTGCTGGCATGTCAGGCACTCTCTCTTGCTGGGCGGCAGCAGGCCTTGGCTCTGGCACAAAATCCACAACGAGGGCCCCGAGCTCACCAGACCCTCCCTCAAATACTGAAATGGATCCTAATAGCTCCCCCGGAGCTGGGACGTTAGCTGATCCTAGGAGCCACGATTTAAACTTCCTGTGCGAGGATCACGGGAGCCTGCCAAACCACGGTGCAGGAAGAAGACTTTGAAATGTGAAACTCTTTGAAGGGAGAAAAACCCAAATGAGTCCCCTCTCCTTGCCTTTCGCTCCTGCCTGGGTTGGAAACTGCTGGGCCTGGGGCCTCTTCAAGACGATCCTGCAGGCCTGTGGATAGGAGAGAGTTTAATGGCTCAGAGGTCGCTTGCCACTTGCACCTTTAACAGGTGCCTTCAGCCCCTCAAGGAAGCCTTTGAGTCTCGCAGTATGAGAGTGGAGGTGCTGGGAGGTTTCTCCTTCAGGAGGAAAAGGCTTATGTAGGGCCCCAGGCTTCTCTCTCCTGCTCTCTACCCCCCATCCCCATTCCCTCGTGCAGTTTGCCAAAACACACAGGCCACCACTCAGTGAAGGAGAACTCTGCTCCTCCTCTACTGCTTTCAGCCCAGGAACCTTTCCCCTCTCTCCTGGGTGCCTCCTTGACAAGCTCAGACGGCTCAGAGCAAAGAGCACTGTCCTTGCATGGCCAGCCCTGTGAGCAGCCTCTTCGCCAAAGGCCCAGGACCCACTAGCCCTCCCCTCTCACAGGCTGGTAAAGAGAGGGGCCGTGGAGTGGATTTGCCACCCTCAGAAGGACCGTCTCGGACAGCCTGGGAGCCCGCTGCTCCCAGACCTGGCTGTGGGCTCATGGTTTTTATCAGAGAGCCTTACCGCTGACCTCAAACAAAAACACTTAGAAAAATAAATTTGGGAGATGGCTCAGAGGATGTGTAGGTTTGGGCCAATCCTCCCCAGGGTCATCACCTTCCCTCCATCTGGACTGTCAGAGCCCATCCTTGCTTCTCCAGCAAAGAAAAAGAAAATGCACACACAATCACACACATGCACGCTCTTCGCGCTGTCTCAATTAAAACCATGTGCCAGAGACACTCCGTGGGGATTATTTATGTTTGGGAGTAAATATTGGGCTGACGTTGCGGTGTTGACATCTCAAGACAGAGATGTGCTATGTAAATAGTCAAGGAACTTGGAGGGACCCGTAAACAGGAGGTTCTAACTTAGCCCAAAGAAGGAGCGTGTCCAAGGCCTTTGGGATAGCTGCCCAGGAGGCCACCCGAAGGCCAGGAGGAGGGGGTGGAGTTGTGCCGCCACCCCTCACTCACCCCTGGGGGGCTGGGCAGGGGGAGGCGGGTGCTGCAGGCCATGGACCCCAGAACCCAGTCAGTCCCCATTCCTGCCTGGGCCCCGGGCCTCTCAAGCAGCTCCCTCACTCGGGCTATTCAGGGCAAACCTGCTGTTTCCTTGGGAATTTTCTGGCAGCTTTTTGGACACAAGTTTACATCAGAAAGCTGTGAGCCTGTGAGGAGGGCCCCACTCCGCTCCGGGAGCTGCCCTGTGGGGCTGCAGGCCCCTCTCAGGACCAGCCCACGCAGAAAGCCAGAGAGCCCCCTGCTCCCTCAGCTCCAGTTTGGCTCGAGTCTCTCTTCCTGTAGGGTTTCCATGAGTGTTTCCTCTGCTCTAGACAGAACAGTTATAAACAGAGCCTTTTGCCCTTTGAGTGGCAAAGCAAGCCCTAGAAGGTTCCCGAAAAAGTACAGGAAAACATGGACTCTCATGGACTGGCCTGGAACCGAGTGGGGAGCTGCTGAGGGTCCAGCTTAACTCATCCCTGATCACTGCCCGGCTCCTTCGGTGTGGGCTCGGCTGGCTGAGAAGATGTAGGTTTGCCCAGCCTCTGGGGGTTTCGCCAGAGTGACCACGAGCGCCAGTGAGCGTGAGTGCAGGCCGGGGGGAGGCCCTGCTGCAGGAGAGGAGTGTCTTTGAAGTCTTGATTTCTCTTAGTGTTTCACAGTTAAGAATTCTTTATACTTTATCATATATCCATATTTTAATATAAAAATTGGAAATTTAATTTTCCAAAAAGTCTTTGAGAAAAATGGACAGCGGGCAAGGACTCTGTGCCCCGGGCCTCCTTCATGTGAGGGCTAGGTATACAGCATACGCCCCACGGGCTGCAGCCCCGAGTTTGCCTTGGGGACCAATATAAAAAGCTTTCACTGTGTTTCAGGGCAGGAAGAGGTCTGAGAATGCCACAGGTCTGTTGGGCAGAGACAAAGACTGGGGGTTCAGAGCCAGGACAGGACTTGCCCTGTTGCCCTGGGGGAAGTTAGTTGGAGCACGAGCAGTCCTCCAGGTGTCCTATGCAGCACCTCCCCTGTACAGCCCGTCTGAGCAGGGTCTGTGGCACTGGGCAGGCCTGGCGTGACACAGTTGTTTGGGGACCTTTGCTTGGTGCACCCAGAGTCTGGGCTTTGGGTTCTATGTCAAAAGCCAAAACCAGGCTCTAAACAGCGCAAAGGTGATATTCTCTTTTGCAGTACAATTAGTTTGATCATGTAGGAAACAGTATTAGGTTGACAGAGCCACCTCTAGACTATATGACACCTTTGTGGGAACTAATTAATGAACAGCGCCCCTTCCTCCAGAAGCTTTACTTCCATCCGTCGGAAAAGTCAGAAAATCCGGCTGATTATGTCAGAAAGAGATACTCGACTGCCACCTACTGGAAAACAGTTGTAATAAATTTACAGGCCTATAATATCTGTGATGAGTGGCACCCACCCCCTCTTACGCAGTGCACAGCCTGCACTACTGTACCCAGCACTCCTGAGCCATGAGAGTGGACTGTGTTTTAAAAAATGGTCTTTGGGCTCCAAAGAAGGAGGGCAAACATTAGTGGCAGCTGCAGCCTTCCATCAAAGAGACTACACACAGGTTGTGTTGGGGACCAGGCTCTCAAGACCCCACAGTGTTGGAGTGGGGAGTAGAGTTTGCAAGGCTCTTTCTAAAAGAAGCTCTACAGTTACTGCCAGCAGGGGATGTTTTCAAGACTAATGCTGACCCCACTCCACTTGAGAGAAAAGAGTTTGCATCTGGATGCCTGCAGGAGAGGACATGCCTTCACTTTGTGGGTAACAAGTAAAACACACGTAACACTTGCGCTCCGGAGAGCGACCTGTGAGGGTAGTCCAGGTGCTATAAATCCTTGCTAGACTGCACACTCTCTTATCGCGTCCTCATGCTAGCACAGCTATGAGAAAGTGAGCCGATTTTTTGTCCTCCTTAGAGATGAACAAGAAAAGTCTGTTCGGGGGGAAGAATATAGCTCGATGGAAGAGTGCATGCTTAGCATGCACTAGGTCATGGGTTCGATCTCCAGTACCTCCGTTAAATTAAAAAATAGTATTAAGTAAATAAACCTAATTACTTCCTGTCCAAAAAGTCTCTTTTCAGCAGGACCAGGCACAGGGATGCTCTTTCCCTGTCCCTGATGGGACTTGCTGCAAAGCCTCATGGTACAGGGCGTGGACACAGGAGTATTTTTGCCATTTATCACTGGTGCTAAGTAGAGGTGAGATACAGAGCTCTGGAGATAAAAAGCACAAATCCTTAGGAATCCTGAGACAAATGTGAAGAATGATGAGGGAGCAGACACTTAAAATTCTGCCTGATTAGTGCCACATAGAGATACATTACTTCTCTGGACTTCAAGTATGTAACCCGAAATTATGGAAACACTACACTCTCAGCAGGCAGAGTCCTGTGCTAAAGAATCTGTCCGCCACAACTTCACCTTTAAAGAAGGATATTTCAAGCAGTAACTTCTGAGTTAGATGTTTCTATTAAGTCTTGGGTTGCTTTCCTGGCCTTCTGTGGGTGTGCTTTGAGGACAGCAGCAACAACCTTTTCCTAATTATCCAGAGCATTCAGACCAAGTCCCCTTTCCACATCCTTTGCAGAAGGGAGAAGGTGGCAGAGATTTAAGGAGAGAAAAGTGTATGTGTGGAGGTGTCAGAAAGTTGGGTTCTGACAGATGGGGTCTTAGGCGGAGAAGAAACCTCCAGGAATGCTAGAAACTCAATGTCTGGGTACAAAACTGGCCTTGAGGATCAGCGCTCAGGACACAAGACTCTTGCCAGCTGTTGTAAGAAAGCTTCTCTCCCCCAACTGCCCCCACTGTCAGACTATACCACTTTCCCAACTCCTCTCAAAGGGAACTCTCAGGACTTCCTTGGCAATGTGGGTGGAGGTGACCAGCACTATCTTGGCAGCTCTCCTGACAGTCTACATCTTCGGCTGGGCCAGAAAACCTCCCGCGGTGGGTAGGAAGATGGTGCAGCAAGATTGTGGATACTGACCTCATGGTAACAGAGTGTGAGAACAAATGCAAAGACAAAGGAGTCTGACTTGCCCACAAGCCTGGGTTTGCTTGATGATTTGTTCAGGGCAGGTTTTATGTGTGCATCCCCCGTTGGCAGCAGGCTGCAGAGGTTGCTAGTCTCAAGGGTCTTCAACATGACTATGGGAATTACAGACTAATGACAGTGTGACACTACAAACCCGCAGCACAGCACACCTCCCAGCAGCAGGCCAAGTGTGCAGGTCTGTCTCAATTCCCCTATCCCAGGGGATCAAAATGAGGATTTGATGGCAAGCCATTTATTCTGGAAGTGATCTGAGGAAACACTGATAGGGAGCCAGGGAAACCAGACAGGGCAGGGAAGGAAGCTAATAAAAGGTGTGTTACCAGTCTGGTTACGACTGCACTCACGTTCCACAGGAAGCACACACCTCAGGGTTTCACACCTGAGAAGAGAGGGAGCTGGGGTATTTGTACACCTACTCCAGTCAGTCATGTTTAAGGGCAAAAGCAGAGGCCACTAGTGCTGGTTAGCACAAGACAAGAGATGCCAGGGCTCCCTGAGCGTGGGAGAAAAGGGCCGCTTTGGACTACAAAAAGTTGCTTTTATATGGCAGAAACGCCAGCACTGATTGTGTGAGAAGAACTGGGAACTCATCTTACCGTGTGGGAAAAGCCTTAGATATCGGAAGGAGAGGTCTCTTCAGAACTAAGCTAAAGGAAACTGGCATCATGGATCAGGAGGAGATGCCAGTCCTAGGGGGGTGCACGCTGCCAGCTGTATGCACGGCAGCCTGAGGGTCACAGGTCTGAGAGGAAGATCGAGAGGAGAGCAAGGGAGGCTGCAGACCTGCAGACACTTGTAAACGCCTGTTGTGTGAGAGCAGCACGTCTCAGATTATCCCACAATGGCTACTATCTCTGAGAATATTAGTAGGTGTATCAAAAGCCAAATAAGCTCGGGAAACGTCCTGTTGCTGATTTTCTTAATCCTTCGCTGAGGGTTGATTTGGTCCTTTACTGTTCTGCCGTACATTACAAATCTCTTCTGGAACAAGTGTATCATTTCCAAACTGCTTTGGCCATGAAACCTCTTTTACTCCCAAACGCCTACGAATAGCTCAGTAACTAGTGTTCCCCAGCACACGGTTTGGGAAACACCCCACCAGAAGCACGTTACGAGGAAGAAACTACTTACCGTGAGCTAGCCGGCTGGAGGGACCATGCCTTTTGAAAAGTGGCTCCACGTCATGCTTTTGCTCAATCAGTCTAATCTGAGGAGCTCTCCGAGCCTTCCCAGCACTGTGAGTGTAGATCACACCAGGCTGCTTTGGAGTCCAGACCATCCATTGCTCGGCACCTCTAACCCGGCCTCTCCTCTTTCTGCCTTTTCAGATGGGCTTCTTTCGCAGAAGGTACAAAGAAATTATCGAAGCCGAGAAGAACCGGAAAGAGAATGAAGACAGTTGGGACTGGGTCCAGAAAAACCAGTGACCTGCCATCCCAGTCACGTGGCCCAATCGTCCGCCTGTCGTCCTGATCTTTGTATCTTCCATATTTGGAAGAAAGAATCTTCTCCAGATTTTTCGGAGGCCCCACTGACGCTGTTCTCGCCCTCACTCTTTCAAGCCCAGGTGCCAACCTGAGGCAGCCACTTCGGCCAGGTCACCTGACTGGAAACCATCACCACCACTTCCTTTGAAAGCTGAACTCTGAACTTGGGGAAGCAGGCTGCGGAGCCCGGCAGTATTTATGGATGCAACGTGCGTGGTCAACCCTCAGGGGAAAACTGTTACCTAAAAGTATTTTTATAAATATAAGCCTTTTATACTGATTATGTCTTTATATTTGTATCAATGTTTTATTATTTCTATTAAATGGTTATATAATTCACTCAAGCACTGATATCTGGCCTGAAATCTTGGAAATCCATGTACCTTCATGCAGATGTTAAGGGATAAAGATCTTATTGTACTTTGGAACTTGCTGTTAAAAGAGACTGGTGGATGAAATGATCTGAAGAAACCTTGTGTGATGAATCCACCGAGCGGGCGGTGCTGTAAATCAGCTGTGGCCGTGGCCGACTCCTAAGACGTTTCAAGTCTTTCTTGCCCGGCGTCAAGTGTGAAGTAATGTGCTAAAGACCTATGGGTGTTTTTTTCATATGTACCTTTCATTGGAAGATTCCCAACAGGAATTTGGATGAAAAAACCTGATTCCTGAGGTCTGCTCTGCATCACCTTATACAGCAGACATCTCACCCTCCTACTTGGATTAGGAGATGAAAGCTTGGAGTCATGCCAGCGGGTCATCTGGTAAACCTCAGAATGGCGTCCCATCTTGGACATCGTGCATCAGACTCCACACGCCACAGGGACTAAATCAGTGCCCACCAAACAGAGACTTGTGTCTGAATGTTGGGATGTGTTGCCTTTTCATGGTAATTTGAGTCCAGAGGTCTCCATTTCCCCTGTCGCTCCTCCTGTCCCCGTTAGTGGTAATTGCAAAGTCCTTCCCAGAGATGACCATTCAACCCATCTTATTTTTTTAAAATCATGTCTTAGGTGGGGTTCTTAAGAAGTAGACCCTGAGACAAGGATTTTCATGCAGTGACTTATTAAAGAAGTGTCCCCAGGGCACATCAGTAAGGACATGAGGGAAGCAGGAAGGGTGGGGGAGGAAGCCAAGGAAGAGAGCCATGTCAGGGCAGGTCTCGTGGGAGGAAGCTTCAGCCTGATCCCGCAGGGGGAGCTCTGGAGGGTCAGTTGTCCCAGCCCATAGCAAGGTTGCTGACCTTTCATAGCCTTTGCACTCAGCGGAGCTACAAACCTTCTGCTTTCACTTCCTGTTGGCAAAATGGCCCCAGGAGCTCAGGCGCAGTCCTCAAAAAGAGAGCTCACCCCCAGCCTGGGAGGCACACAAATGATGCAGAGGGATCTGGGCATGGTGCTGATGTCCTGGCCTGTCCCTGCGCGTGTTCGTGCTGAGCGCCGGCCTTCGCTATCCAAGCTCTCTGACTGTGTTTATTACCAGGCACACAGCGCTGCCCAGATTTGAGTGCAGTGCGATTCTCTGAAAGGGCAAGGAGGTGATGGATGTAGCGTGCTCAGCACCGCGCCTGGCCGCCAGTGAACCCTCAATAACTCTAGCTGCTGTCACCGCTGCTGGAAAACCATCTGGTGTGACAGAGAATGTGCCTAAGAGCAGGGACCGACAGAGTCCTTAGTGACTTATCCCAGCCTGCTCAAGCCCTGGGTGCAAACAGAGGGCATTGGATGGGAATGAAACAAGAAATAAGACCAGGGGTCTTTCTTTTCGGGCTTTGTTAACTGCGAGCTAAAAATGTTGGGAGCCTGTGAACGTTGTTGAAAAGACACAGAACTCGACTTCGGGGGAGACAGGTTTTTCTATTACACATACTTGGCTAATACTTGCAAACAGATCTGAAGTTTGGGCAAAATTATGAGGGTTCAGGGAGGTCGTGAACCTGGCAGGGAACACGTGTGTCTTATCATTTCTTATGCAATTGACTCTGAGACGGGAAAATACACGATGCATCCAGCTTTCCTTGCTGGTGAACGTGGAAATAGACAACAGCCAGAGGGGCAAGGGCATGAATTAGGCTGGTCTTAGAATGAAGTCAGGAATGTCCCTTCTCACAGAGGGATGGAGGCCAGGAGGTGACTACAGGCAGATGCAGGCCAAGAAGCCAGTTCTCAGAGTTCACCGATGAGCTTTATCAAAAGTAGTAAGCCCACTCTGTCCTGAGCTGGATTTTAGTCACTCATGTCACAGCTATCTGTGGGGCCGGGGCTGTGCACCAGGCTCTATGCTAAGTGCCAGAGGTTCCCCGGGGGGAAGCACACGTTCCCGCAGTCGAGCGTAGAGCCCAGATTCTTTTACAAGCCCCCTTTGCAGCTTTTCCTTCGATGAACTCTTCCTCGTGGTGTCATGTGGTCCTTCAGTAAATCGTTCAGGATTCTTAGGTGGTAGGCCTGGGGCAGCTCCATCAGTGGCTTTGGCCAAGTGCATGAATGGTCACTGACCAGCCTCCTGCAAGGGGTGCAGACGCATGGGTGACAGTGTAGCAGGGTGACTGGCAGGCCTGCGGTTCCACCAGCCAGAGGGGAAAGCCTCATTTGGAGAAGGGCAGGCTCCATGGGCAACCTCAGAGCTGGTGTCCGTTTGCTTCTGGATGATTGTGAATGGTGGACACACACAAGTGTTCGCGTACCCGGGAGATGACTAAGATGTCATAGGGCAGCTTTTAGGAGAATTGTGCTTGGCATCCCCCGGAGCAGTACCGGCGGCCCCTCTGGACCCTGTTTGGGGAAGGGTGGTACCTCTGCTTATCTCGTGATGCTGAGTAGCAGGCAGGGCTGCAGGGACTGGGAGTCACCAGTGAGCACACTGAGAGGTAGAGAAGTCAAGCAGGTTGTCAGCACTCTCCCAGCTCGGGCAGCTCTGAAGGCCTCGACAGGCTCTCGGGGAGCAGACAGTATGGGTTGGTGTGTCTCTGTCACGTCTCCGGAAGGTTCTTTTAGAATTCCACAGTGAGTTCCAGTTTCCATCTTTCCTGCTTCTGTGGGCTCACTGTGGAATCCTGTACCTTTAAATGTGCTTCAGCTTTTAGTTGTGTATTTGCTAGAACTTTAAGCAACTGTCAGAAGGATTGAGGTGCTTTTTAAATATGAAAAAAGGACCTTTGTAGAAATGAAGTGAAATAATGCCCCCTTTGCAAAAATGACTATCTTATGCTAAGTTTGCACAGGACTCAGGAGTTTGGAACATCCTCAGAGTGGGCCCTGGACCTGTCACAAAGAGGCCATGAGGGTTAGGAAAGAGGGGACACCAGCAGGAGTGAGTAGGTCCAGTGACTTTATGGTGACTGACAGGCACATGTCCGGAATCACTTGCTACTGAGGTCACTGAGGCAATTCTTCAGGAAAATTCCATCTGCATCACCAAGTCCATCAGCATTCGGAAGTCTGGTGAGCTTTGTAGAAAATCCAATACAAAGTCCTCCTTCACCAAGTCATAGGTAGCCTTCAGCCCTAGGGCCAAAGACAAGGAGGTTAAAAAAAAAAAAAACAAAAAACCCAGCAGACCTCCTGGAAACATCCAGGACCTGTTTCCAGTGTGGACGTGTGGTGGGCCCCTGAGGTGATACGATGTGTGCTGTGTGCTGCCCATGGAACTGTAGCATAGTCATTTTAAAAAGGTGGTTCACTTTTATGTTTGGGTAAGGCTTCGTGCCAGGTGAGTGCAGGTACACACGGGTTACACGGAAAACCTATGCCTGATGAAATGTACACCTGAATCAGATCTCCCCAAATTCAGAGGCACTGCAAAGAATTGCTGTTTGGGAGAAATGGCCCTTTAGCAGATAAAAGGAGGAAAGTGAGTGTCATTTAGAAATGTTCCAAGCATGCAGAGTTTTAGTCTATGCTTTTGTTTTGCTGTATAGATCAATAATATCCATAGTGGACAATGTGTTCTGAAGCAAAGAATGGCTGAAGGGAGGAGACAGAGGCAGTTGGGCCAAAATGAACCTTGTAGAATGTCTTCTGGTTTTTCAGCACGTTAGGGAGATAATGAACAAATGTCCCACGTGGTGCAATGCTTTAGAGCACAGTGACCTAGATTTCAGACTTTGTTAAGGTTTTGCAAAGTTGTAATGTGCACGATGTGACTGGCAGAGTGAGTTTAAAGGCTTTAAGAGTGAATTCATTGCATGGCAGGCACCCACGCGAACGTCACTTCTAGAACGTGACTCATGCATCCATGGACGGTTCTGTTGAGGAATTACGGTGGGAGGGGAATTCCTCTTCACGAAGTCACGTGTATTAAAGTTTATGCAGTCACTTCTAAATCACTTGCACTGTTTGGGAAATGCAGGTTTACAAAAATACGTGTTTGGAATAAAAAAAAATGGCTGCAAATGATTCAGGAGTTTCGTCTAATTTCTTTGCTCACAAAGAACTTGAGCCTTTTTAGGATGTTGGAGATGGGGTTTCTATGTAATAGACCATGAGCATTCAAAGAGCACGTGCAGGTCCATCTAATTGTGTATGAACAACCCAGTCAATATGGCTGAACTGTCCCCGGTCTTTGGTCTCCATTTCCATCACCCCCGCCTTCTCTGGGCATCACCCATCTGCCTAGGGCCACACCTGGGACCTTGGTCTTATTACGATGATGTGCCCAAATTAAATGGGGTGATTCCTCTTTGTTAGCAGACTGCTTCCACGTGCGTCTACCAGTCACGAAGCATTTTCCGGGAAGCCTTTTGGTGGCATCCTTACACATTTATAAACATTGTGTTCTCTTAGATTTTTCATCTCCTCCATCTGTCTTGTTATGTCCCTCTTCTTGTCTCAAATTGTTGTTCATTTGTGTGTTTTCCCCTACAAGAGACCAACAAAGGTCTCCTATTTTATTGGTCTCTTCAAGAACAATACTGTGGCTCCACCAATCGAATCTACTGGCTTTGGGTTTCATTTCATTAATTACTGCTTTTATACTTATTAAGACTTATTTTTACTCCCCTGTGGTTAAAATCCACATACATACATACCACAAAGTATACAAGGAGGTGTGCAAAGATACCACGGGGTTAAAATGGTTGTCTTTAAGTAGGTGGGATTGGCAGTGTTTTTGCTTTGTGTTTTGTTTTGTTTTTACATGTCTGAATTTTAGTTTTCTACAGTGAGCATGTATTTCTTTTGTAATAATGAAACGGATGCAAATCATTTTTTAAATAAAGTCACATCTGGGAGAGTATGAATTGCTAAGCCAAGAGCGATCCCAGTTGTAGGTCTGGAAAGGAAGAGATTTGTTTGCAGCAAAGAGCACTGATAAGCCTGACACAGGACAAAGGCCCAGTGAGAAATTCCAAGCTTTTTAATTCCCGGATGCTTCCAGGCTTAACCAGACCTGCCACCATCACTAATGCTAATTAAATACGCTTCTCTAGTGTTGCCCCCCCTGTTTTCTGTAAGCCAGGAAAAGACCTTGACAAATCAGAGGAATCAAGAGATACAAAATTAAGAGGAAGAAAATGGCCAATTAGTAAAGTCTGCCTCCCCTTCAACTGGGAATTTTTCAGTCCACGGATTACCTCTGGTCCTTAATATCTGTCTGTTCATCAGGGTACTGTGCTTAGTAATGGAATTAGTGGGAGGGCTTAGGTACAGCTCTGTCTACACTATCAAGCCCATTGGCAGCTGTCCGCCAGCAAAGTCCCCTGACCCTGAGATCATGTCCATTCATCCTATGTAACATCCAGCTCAAGTGGATGTGACAAGATATCGCCAGCTCTGCGCTGAAATCTGAGGCCGTGCTGTCTGGGGCTGCTGCCAGACCGCTGCTTCGCCTCAAAGTCTAGCCCAGATCATTGTGTACTTTATTTGATATGATTCTTCTATAATTGGAAAAATACCTAAAAATTAAAACATCTCAATAGAGGTATAAGTACTCCTCCCCTTTGAAGACACCAAATAGATGACAAGCTCGGGGCATTTTTCAAAGGAGCTTCAAGAAACTTTTCTTCTGAGAAATGGCAGATTCGGTAAAAATGAAATCCTCTCCACTGTGACATCTATTCAGGACCCACTTGATTAGTGAGGAGAATATTTGGCTCCATATAATAGAAAAATCTAAAATAACAATGGTTTAAACATGCTGGAAGTTAGTCCCTCTCTCAAGTAAAAGACCAGATGTGGGCCATCAAGTTCTGGAATACAGCTTCATGGATGATCAGGATACCAGCTCCTATCTTGCTAGGCATGTGGCTTCCATCCTTAAAGTTACCTCGTGGTCCCAGATGGCTACCAGGGTACGAGCCATTGTGTCCACATTCCAAGCCAACAATAGAGGCTGGGGGTAAAATGTCACATGCCCCCTCCCTTTTAACTAGCCTTCCCAGAAGTCCCATCCAACACTGGCCAGAAATTAGTCATATAAATGCACCCATCCACAAAGGAGGCTGGGGAATGGATTATTAAGGAATAAGAGGAGAATACGTATCAGAGGTGGCCATACCCACCTGTATAAAATACTCAGAATATAACTGCCTTAAGTCCTAAACACGTACCCTTCAAATTCTTAAGCCTTACTGGATTTGAGCAAGAGAAACACCTTTATTTGGGGTCGGAATCTGGGGTACGCAGAGTTGGTTAATCATATTCGTGTCCACACAAAGCCCTCTCTTGTTTTGTTATTTTTCTCCTTTATCCTGCCTGCCTCCCCACCACCCCCACTCACTTCCCTCATTCTCCCAGAGGCACCAAGTCTAGTGAATTGAATACATGTCCTTAGAAAGGTATGTACATAGTAGTATTTTGTGTTTCCCTTAAATGGTATGGAGCCTGAAAGCTCACACTGTGTTCTAGTTTTTGAGGATGTGTTCATGTTGCTGTGTTACATTCTACTTGTTTCCACCGCATTTTACTTCTCCAGCCCCTCTGAAGGAGACCTTTGACAGTGTTCATCCTCCTGCTACAAATGAACGTTCTCTCCCATGCCCCCTGGTGGACCTGAGCTAGAATCTCTCTTGGTACATATTACCTGTGTTACATGTTAAGGTGGCTACATTCTTGTTTTGCTAAGCACTGCCACATTCTCTCTAAAATGACAGCACGGTGGATGCACTCAGCAGCCGTGCATGTTCCTGCATCCTTGCCCAGCACAGAATCATCTGACTTTCTTGTCCATCTCATGTGTACAGTGTGGTACGGAGTTGAGTCTGAATGTGTTTGACAGCCAGACGCATGCGTCTCTTCATGTTCTTATTGGTCGTCTGGGTTTCCTCTTCCAGAATCAGTCTCTCCTCCTTGAACACTCTCTCCATGTGATTTCCGGAATAACGCACCCACCACCTCCCTGGCCGCTTCTCAGCCTCCTTTGCTGGTTCCTGCTCTTCTTCCCAGCCTCTTGATGTTGGAGGAACCCAGAGCTCGGACCTTGGAACTCCTCTCCATCTGCCCTCCTTGGAGATCCCCACTCAGGCTCCTGGCTTTACAGGTCACCTCCAGGACCCAGACGTGTGCCTCCAGCCGCACCCTCTCCCCTGAATTCTAGACTCACCTCTTTCTGTTTTCTACTTTCTGGGTTGTTGTTTTCTTTCCCTGATGATTCTCATTCATGGTACCTTGTTTCATTGTGTGACTAGTGGGATTTTTTTTGTTGCTTGGTTGATTGTTTTTTTTTTTGTCAGTCTGTATGGGTTTTTTGTTTGTTTGGTTTTTTTAACTACTAAGGGCTTATTTTCCTTGGAAAATTATTTGCAGTAATTCTTTGAGAGAGAGGATGGAAGTGCGTCCCTATAGAGAGCATTTGTTTTTGTCTCCGCCAGGCGCCAGTCTGGGACCGTACGTTGGGGTCTTGTGGGTGACTCCGTGTTATAAGGCCAGCGTGTGGTCGTTACTTCTCAGCGGTGATATTTCCATCACCCCCTGCCCACCCTGTGCTCCGCTCAGCACGGAGGAAAGTCTCCCCGGTTGAGTACCGGTAGGAACGGAGTTTCTGTTTGTCTGACATTGAGCTGGTGGCCCTTTGGGCTCCCACATTATGGGCCCCGGAACCTTGCAAGGCCATGAAAGCCAAACCCCAGCTTTGTCAGGTTGACAGCTGCTCGGGGCTGAAGTGACTACAGTCCTCCACTTCCTCCCTGCTCTGCCACCTTGACTCAGACTTCGGCTTAATGCTTTCACACTCTGGTCGTCTCTTCAGTGCTTCTAGGAGCATGCTATTTGAGAGAGTTTATTCTTCGTTTTTAATATCTTGGTTGTTGTTAGAAGGCTCAGTCTACCCTTTTTCATGGACTGGGAGCCTGGATGTCTATTTTCTATGTATCTAACTTTCTCATCAGTTTGTGTGTGTGTGTGTGTGGCATTATTATAAACATTTCCCAGCATACAGAAAAGTTAAGAGTTTTGCGGTAAGTCCCTGGATGCTCAGCATTTAGGTGTCGTCCATCAACGTTTTACTATACTTGGTTTATCACAGATTCCTCTCTCTATCCCTTCACGTGTCTGATTTTTAGGCATCTCAGAGTAGCTTGCAGATATTAGGACGTGTTCCCCCGTGTGTCAGTTGTTTTTTGTATGTTTATTTGAATTGTTTGATCCAGTTGTATTTTTCACTTCTGTAAGTTCCATTTGGTTCTTTTTTTTAATCTATGTAGTCTCTCATCCCTGCACATCTGTTTAAGCTTTTATTTTTTAAACTATGTTAATTTAATTATTGTATGACGTGTGTCTAGCTGATGTCTTTTGTTATTATTATCAGTTTCTCAGTCGTGGTGCCTTGTTCCCTTTGTGTTTTGCAATTTTTGTACTGTCCATTATTTGTTTTTCCTGAGAGCTTATCTATGGGAATTCGAGTTCGTTTCCTCCAGGGAAGATTGTCATTTGCGTCTGCAGAATGGCTGAGAGAATTAATAATGTGGGACTGTTTTAAACTAAATTCTTGCCTTGAGTTTTTTCAGACCACCCAGGGAGTGTGTAGGCAGCCTGCAAACCAATGTTAGAGCAGGAGCAAGGTTATAAGTTCTCTGGGGAGATGTTTTTTCTCCTCTGTTCAACACCAGGCTTCTAGGTTGGCTATTTTTTTTTGGTGTATCTTGGGGTGGGGCAGTGGCAAGTTTATTTCTCATTTAGCTTTACACTGATGGTACAGTCTTTCGCTGTCCCAGATTCAGGAAGGGAGAGACCCCTTTCAAACTGTCCTCCTTGAGTGATTCCAGGACTGTGTCTCCAGTGCCCATCTCCCCACAATGCTAGGAAAACTCATGCCCAAATTCTCCAACTGTCTCCAAGACACAAGACGACTTCAGCACTCTGCCCACCACCCCCACCTGAGCTCCCACCTGAAATGAGAGCTTAGCCTGGGTATGCCTTATTTTCTTGGCATTTTGTCAGTAATTTTTTTGAAAGAAAAATTATAGTTCATCTTGCACTTTTAGATGATTTCCACAGAAAAGTCAGCCATGCTTTCAGAAGTCTGTATTTTTCTAATTATTTGAAATATATCATAGTTTTAAATAATCTAATAAAAAGAACAATCTAGTAACTTCTTCCTCTCTCAAGTAATTGTCATGTGCTGCGTTAAGAATTCAAGAACTCAAACTCTTAACATATGCAATAACTGATTATATGAGATACTGAAAGCAAGAAGATGAAAAGTTCTGTACAACATTGATGCAAGTTACTTATTCCCTCTGAGTTTTTCATTTCATTTGATGTACCTTTGAGTTGAAGTTTGTATTAAGAACAGTGCTGTTAATGTAGCTATTGGCAGTAACCATGTGCAGTGAAACTCACTCTATACTATACTTGTGATTGTGCACTGAAACTTATATGACCGTAAGAGCTGATGGGAGTAACTATAAACTAAAATCCTACTTGTCAGTGTTTACTACCAGCAGCAATAATTATTAGGATCTATTTTCACGGTGCTTATGTGTCCATAGCAAGTGTTGTAAACCCAGATTTACTAGAAATGTCTACGAAGATTGGGATCTGGCAAGATCTATAAAATCAGACAAATATATGATCTTTCTCTATACCAAGCTGAGAAAGTACACCCTAACAGGAGCCAAATAATTTCTTGAGTGCTCCCTGAAGCCTCTTGAGACAAAAATAATAGTAATAATAATAATATTTACCCAGGACCATGAGGACCGGGTTGCTCTGGGCCTCTGAGAATGAGTATGCATCTTAGAATGCCAGCGCCGTGCAGTGCAATCTGGCTCCTGTGCGGGATTGTTCTCCGGCTAGTGGGCTGAGGGTCAGCTCTATGAGAGGTCGGGCAAGGGCAAGCACAGGTGACCTGAACGGCTGTGTTTTCATCCCAGATCATCTCTCTGACTCTCCATAGTCCCTGCTAAGTTAGCTCCTTCGCATGAAACATGGGAGTAACAACATACACTGCACAACCCGACTCTAGTGATGGTGTAGCTTCCTAAAGGGACTGTTTATTCCCTGGATAGGAGATGCTCTGACACTATACATTAATCATTAAAATATTTAGTAAGTCCTTCCACAAGTAAAATACAGACTATTTACCAGCCTCTTCTGAGACACAACCACCATCCACGGCCCGTCCTTATAAGCCTTCCCTAAGATGAGCAAGTATCTGTCATGTTCTCACGCTGTGTCCAGACCTGCTGGTAGGCGATCACATGGTGCAGTGGAGGGCTGTGGTTGAGAGGGCGAGCTCTTGATTTGGGCAGATCATGGAGAGGACACCCAGCCGGAGAGAAGTGCCCAGGAGCGGGAGAGCGCTGCACCCACGAGGGCCCCGGGGGACCAGGAAGGAGCCCTCGACGCTGGAGAGCCAGCCCCACCACGGGCACCACCCTGCCGTGCCTGTCCTCTCCCCTAAAGGGTGGGCTGGCAGCCAGAGGAGCCCTGGTCAGTGCTGAGGCCATGCCCACCACCACCACCACCACCCTGCCATGTCTCAGAACCTCGTTTATGGGGCCTTAGAAAGAAAATGAGCTCAACCGGGGCCCCTAGACCACACACACAGGGAATAACGCAGCTGCATGTAATCACCATCGTGCCGAGGACATGATTCGGGAATGTTTGCTTGGATGATTCCGGCTGGAGTATGGATACTTGGGTATCATGTGATCATGGCTCTTCTAGGCTTTCGTAACAGCAAAATCTAACATGTATCAGTTACACCTAGAATCTGCATCTTGGACTTGTCGCCTACTCTGGAGATCCCTCCCTCGCTACAGGAATTTTTTCTTTGGCATCCCTGAAATTGTATGCCTCGAGCCTCTGCTCGAACATTCTGATTGATGGAGCGTTCACATTACTTCCCCACCCCACGGGGTCAGTGCTGCCCCAGCCTTGGAGCTCTGTCTCCCCAGCCCTCCCAGCCATCTGTGTCAAGTCCCCCTTTTTTAAATGATGGTAAAATACACATATATGATTTACCATTTTAACCATTTTGAAGCACACAATTCAGTGATATTAAATACATTCACATTGTTGTGCAACCATCACCACCACCCATCCCCAAAACTCTTTCCATCTTGTAAAACAAAAACTCTATACCTGTTAAACACTAACTCCTCACCCGCCTCTCCCTCCAGCGCCCGGCGACCACCATTCTACTTTCTGTCTTTATGATTTTGACTGCTGTACGTACCTCCTGTAAATGGAATCATACAGCATTTGTCTTTTTGTGACTGTGTTCTTTCACTTAGCATAATCTCCTGAAGCTTCACCAATATTGTAGCCAATGTCAGAATTTCCCTCCTTTTTAAGGGTAAATAATATTCCATTGTATCCATATACCACACTTTGCTTATCCGTTTCACTGGCTGATGGACCCTTGTGTTGCTTCCATGGTTATTGTAAATAACGCTGCTGTGAACATGGGTGTACTAATATCCCTTTGAGACCCTGATTCCAGTTTTGTTGGATATATATCCAGAAGTAGAATTGTTGGATCATATGGTAATTCTGTTTTTAATTTTTTGAGGAGCCATCAATCTGTTTTCATCAATGACTGTACCATTTTACATCCCCACCAATGGTAGGGGTCCAGGTCCTCCACATCCTTGCCAACAATTGTTTTCTGTTTGTTTGTTTGATAGTAGCCATCCTAACGGGTATGAAGTGGTGTCTCATTACAGTTTTGATTTGCGTTTACCTAATGATTAGTGGTGTTGAGCACCTTTTCATGGGCTATTTGTTGTTTGTGTATCTTCTTTCAAGAAATGTCTATTCAAATCCTTTGTCCATTTCTGAATTGGTTTGTTGTTGCTGAGTTTCAGAAGTTACGTATATATTCTGGGTATTAAATGCCTATCAGATATATGATTTGCAGATACTTTCTCCCATTCTGTGGTTGCCCTTTTAGTCTGGATCGTGTCTTTCGATGTGCAAAATGTTTTAATTTTCATAAAGTCCAGTTTGTCTATTTATTCTTTTGTTGCCTGTGCCTTTAGTGTCATATCCAGTAAATCATTGTCAAATCCAATGTCATGAAGCTTTGTCCTATGTTTTCTTCTAAGAGTGTTACTGTTTTTAGTCTGATATTTAGGTTCTTGATCCACTTGGGGTTAATTTTTATGTACGTTGTTAGGTAAGGGTCCAGTTTTTGCATGTGGATTTCCAGTTTCCCAGTACCATTTGTTGAAAACTGTCCTTTCCCCCATTGAACGGTGCGGTGCCCTTGTCAAAAACTAGGTGACCATATATGTGAGGATTTATTTCCAGGATCCTTATTCTATTCCCCTGGTCTTTGCGTCTATTTTTTCTTGTCTCCCCAAAACTCCCAGACATCTGTCCCAACTCTGCCTTTAAAAATGAAATATCTACTTTGTCTCCATGACAGCACTCAAAGCAGGTGAAAAGAGCTGCTGTATAACCTACAAAATTTCTCTTTCCTGCATAAAGGAATCTCTAGTTTCTAAAACTATTTTTACGACAGTTTCCCCATCCTGTACCATCTCTGACATAAAGAAGAAGATAACTGTCAGCCTGCAGTGAAGCCACCCCTGAAATGTCCCTCCTTGCTCTGAGCTGCCAGCATAGCATTAATTCAGTAACGAGAATTTTTGTCTGTGTCTTACAGGCAGCTTTGCTGCCATGCTGACTCCCATTAAGGTTGTGGGCAACTCCTAGGTATTTTTTAATTCTCTCCTATAAAAGAAAAAAGGAAAGTTGTTCCCCATGCCATGTGTTTTAATTCTGAAAAATATTTCCAAAAAGTGTAGACAATATTATACCAAATGCCTGGGAACCTACCACCACTTTGTCACACTTCCTTCAGGTATTTCATTGGTTTTTGTTTTTTTTTTTGTCACACTTCCTTCAAGTATTTCATTGGTTGTTTTTTTTTTTTAACTTCTCAGGAAATAATTATAACCTCACAGGCAGTTGAAAAATAATATAGAGAAGTCTCAGGTACTGTTCACCCAGCTTTCCCCAATGGTAACATCTGCATAACTATAATGTATAACAACATCAAAAAGGAGAAATTGATGTTGGCACAATCTGTGGATCTTATTCAGATTTCATCAGTTTTTATACATTCACTCATTTGTGTGTGTGCATGTGTGTGATCTATAGTTTTATGCAATTTGATCACTTGAATAGACTCCTATAACCACTACTACAATCTACATTAATTACCACATTATGTTGTACACCTGAAAATAATATAAGGTTATGTGTTAATTATATCTCAATTTTCAAAAGGTTTTTAAAGATTAATCACCACAGAGACTCCCTCAGGCTACCCCTCCCCCACCATCCATAACCACTAACAACTCAGTCTGCAGCTCTGTAATTTTGTCTTTTAGAGAACGTTTTCTGAATGGAATCATAGAATAGATAACTTTTTTTTTCCATTTGTAGTTTATAGTCAGAGTTAATTTCTAGTCGCAGGAATTGTTCCGTTTTTTTTTTCTCTGCAGGCAGTACCCGTTTTACACATGTGTCTCCCATTCAAACGGCCGTGTGTGGAAAGCCCTCTTCAGCCAGGTGGGGAAAGTGGGAGGAGGGAACTGCTCAATTTCACCGAGAAAACAGAATGAATTTTCTCAGAGAAAATACATTTGGTAGTAAGTTTCCATAGGGGCAGCACTAGTATGCTGGTGTTTCCCTGTAGCTACATTATGGATTCAGTAGAAAGTACTATTCATAACATTGCTCCTGTGAGAAAACTTATTCCAAAGTCTGAACTGGAAAACAACCCGTTTCTTGGTGTTTGTAAACATTGTGTTGGAATTCTGTGCCCAGACTTTGCTTTGCCAAACATCGTGTGGGCTTGGAGTAATTTTTATCTAACTGAGATTGGAGAAACAAAAATATTTAAATTTCTTATAATTGTGGTAAAAAAAAAAGTATATGAACTTTGAGTTTGGCCTTTTAACCCAAAATAATTCCCTGGAGATCCATCCAAGTTGTTACAGGTATCAATAATGTGTTCCCTTTTATTTCTGTAGTATTTCACGGCATGGATGTACCACAGTTTGACCGTCTACCTGCGGCAGGGCATTTGGGTTGTTTCCAGTTTTTCGCGACTACAAATAAGGTCGTATTATGACATTCGTATTTCAGGGTGTGGTGGCACATAAGTTTTCATTTCTCTGTGATGAGTGCCTAAAAGTGAGGTTACTGAGTTGTAAGGTAAGTATATATCTTACCTCGTGCAGCCACAGAACTGAGGTTGCCAGAAGTCAGCCTCAGAATCCTGTGGGTTGTCAACTTGTAAAATCCATTCAGTGCACCAATTATCCGATCCCTTATGTGACACGCAGGGCACTGATGAGGCATGGGCGAGGGAATGAGTGGGACCCACAAATTGCAGTGGGGACATTTGGGAAGATTCCACGAGCCTCCTTTGTTCCTACCCAGTGAGGTTGTTCCTGCCCTACTCAAAGACCTGAAAATCACGATGTAATCACCTGAGGGGGAAGCCCTCTCTGTGTGTCCCACTCCCCCCAGCCCTTCAGATTTGCGGGGAAAGTCAGACCCACTGGGGACCAGACACATGATCAAACCACAGAAGGAAAGGCCACATGATGGGGAAGGCCCAGCACCCAGCTCGCCTGGACTGTGGCACGAGGAGAGCCCAGCCACCTGGAGCAGGTAGGAAGGCCCTGGGAGACGCTGCTTTGTCAAAAAAAAGTCAGTGCTGAAGAAGAGCTAACGTGTTTAGACATAAGGGTGGGAGATCTGTGCAACCTGAGCTAAGTTTGGGGATCAATTAGTGAGAAAAATAGAGAAAACTAAGTAAAAGGGGAAAGAAAAGACCATTATTATTTCAGGGGAAACAAAAGTTGAGCAGAAGAGGGAAACAGGTGCATCTGGCCTCAAGCCCCCGCCTCCAGCTTGCACGGTTTTTGAAGAAATTCCTGATGGTCATGGCTCGCACTGTAAATTATCGTGTATTGTGTGTGAACTTGGGTGGGGAAGTGTGTCCACCAAGGGAGGGTCCAGGGCCTCCTGGAGTAACAGCCCACCTCTCAGCAGTCTGCAGCAGGGCTCTGTGACCAGACAATAACCATCCATATAATCATACACATAAAGGGTGTTAAGAGGGCTTGGAATCAAAGGGTTTGCCCACACCAGTAGATCAGGGAAGGTTCCGCAGCACCTCACCATTGACATTCTGAGTTAACTGGAAGGAAAGCAAAGAATCTGGCTGCTGGCTGCCCCCTGGTGATCAGGATGCATCATGACAGCCTTTCTAACAACTGCTTAGAAGGTATGTGGAGATTTTTGATTATTTATGAGAACCGAACATTTAACTTCCTAAAACGTCAATGAAGTAGAGCTGAGGGGCAACAATAATCAAGAGATTAAGTGATGCAATTAGTGGGAATAATGAGGAAGGGGAAGAAAGCAAGCATTGTTTAAAGACCAACAAAAAGACTTCAACCATAAACTTACAAAAGCAATGTTTAAATTGGGCATTGGTTTCAAGTCGCAGAACTATTGAGAAACTGAGAATTATGATGAGGCATAGAACATGATCCTTACTGAAATGGGGCTGTTCTCCGTGCACTGATTTGTTACCCGCTTCCCCCACTGCCCCTCCAAACCTGCATCATTGTCCAGCCCTGTAACAACGGGTGAAATGCCTTAAATCTCTTGGCCACATTTTCTCTACAAGGTCATTGCAATTACTAGGAAAATTTAATTTGAAACACATCTTACAAAGCAACAGGGATGAGCTTTGATTCTAAGTTGTTTGTATTCTTCTTGTGGTGTTTAATACAGATTCTTTTCCACGTCTGTGTCTACGTATGTGTGTGTGAGTGCTTCACTGTATGATCTGAGCCCGTGAGTTGAAAACACTCTTCTTTGTACCTAAGTATGTTTACTCTCAGGTGCTTTATGCTGAAGTTTTTTGAAAATTACATTCTTCTACGTTGACTATATGACCTTGAGCTATGGCATACTGAATTAAAACACCAGTATTTGGCCTACTAAAAATGTTAAAATTTGTTATCGGATATCTGCAAGAGTGTAAAGCAGAATAGCTTGCCATTTGAGAATTTTTTGAAAGGAAGCTAATAATTCCAAAGAAACCATAGCAATCCTGCAAAAAATTAATCTGTAAACCAAAAAGTAAAAGGACAAAAGAAACGTTATCAAGACATTCATCCATCCAAAGTAATATCTGCCACAGTGTTAGTTCTAATTGTTCTCTGGGTTCCCAAATTTAAAATATTTTGATAAATGCTATGACAGACACAGATTCATCCATTTAATTTACTTGAGTAACAGCACTCAACTTAATACATTTTCTTTTTAAAATTCATTTCACATTGATCATATGCCATGTACCAAAACCTATATAACATATAAGATCTATGTTATTCTCTGAAGATTTCCCTAATTTGCATTTTAATATTTTAGAAGATCTAGCTAGAACCAGAGTTAATCAATTCTTTCTTTGCAAACTTCCCTATTTCACCAGCTGAAATATTTCCTGTTTTTATCGTGAAACATTAGCTTGGGAAGGGGGGCTGTATTCTGTGGCATGGTTATCACTGTTTCATCTTGGAATTTGCTGTATTTCTCCACGGGGTGAAGTGGTTTATTGACTGTCAATTTGTAAAGTGCACTCTGGGATTATCTAAATGCAAGATAGTAGGAGTGGAAACATATTTCATTGCCTTTTCTGTCAAATGGAACTAACATGCACAATAAATCATATTCTAGCAAGAGGGGATGAAATTCCAGCGAGTGACCTAGAGTCTCCATCCCATGGTTGTCCACATGGAGTCCTGGCTGGATAACTTGTGTTCTCCAGGGTCTAATGGCTTCTTCTACTATCCCTTTAGTTTAATCGTTGTTTTTATACATATGTGTTTGTGTGTATAGATGTATACATTCTGTATGCATAGGTAAATATTTGGCTTAAAACCTACTCCTCTGAGTTAGGGAAGGAGAGAGACACAGAGAGAGAATTTCCCTCCCAGCCAGTCCCCATCCCCCAGTATCTTCCCCATGCCTCCTTCACCCTCAGCTAACCACTATTATTTGTTTCTCATGAGTCCATCCAGATTTTCTTTATGTGCATACAAACAAATGTGAATATGAATCTTTGTTTTTTTTTCTTTTATACATAAAAGGTAGCCTGCCAATACACTGTTCTGCACTTTGTGTTTTTCTCATTTCCCAGAGAGCATCCTTATGCTATTTATTGCTGTATAGTATTCCATTATTCTAACGTGTGGATAAGCCATCAATGATATAATCGGCCCCCTTTTGAAAGAAATACAGTTTCTTTCCAACCTTTTATTATTATGACAATAAATAACTCTGTATATTGACATTTTGCCTGTGTGCAAACATACTTTAGGACAATTTTTTAGAAGTAGAACCATGAGAACAACCGATCTACACATTTGTAACTTGGACCAGTATTGCCAAGTTGCCCTCTGGAGGGGCTGTACCAGTGTACTCTCACCCATAATGTGCTGGTTCTACTTGAAGTGTTTTCAGTGGATTTGTGAAGAGAGAACACATTTTTATCATTTCTTGTCTCCTATCTATAAATACTCATTCCTTGAACAAATAATTACCTAGTGCCAAATGTGCCCTAAGCCCTCTTCTTAGGCCCTGGAGACACAGCCGTGAACAAAACAGACACACCCCTCTCATGACATTTCACTGTGAGGCAGAAATAGATGGCTAAGGGTAGACATGATATATAACTTTCCCAATCATTTAAAGCCTGAGTCACCAACGCAGATGCCACGCAAGGAACTCAAATATGCGAAGAAAGTCAGGGGTGAGAGGGCGGAGGGAGGAGAGGGCACTGGGTAGTCCTGGCAACCACAAGACCTGTGTAAAGGCTGCAGCTCCTGGTCTGCTCTTCACTGTTGGGTCACGTGGAAGGACAAGGTCCACGCTGATAGATTTTTTAAAAAAAGACATTGTAAGTGTCTGCACTGTACGAGCAAAAACAAAACAGCCACAAAACATGTTTGCCACCAGCATGGGCCTGGGACCTGTATGTCGTCCCAGGGCTGCCAGTTTGCAGTCTCCAGTTTAGAGCTGTTTTCTTGAGTTGATTTCGTGTGAGATCTTGCTGAGAACAGCCATTCCCATGTCTGGAGAATGCTTTGCTGCACCTGGAACTTTTAAACCAGCCGACAAGGAAGCTACAGAGACAGCGCTTATTTAAATAATCAATTTGGTAGTAAAGGAGTTTAAATCTGAACGCAGCCCCAGTCCTCAGAGATGAGGAAGAACAGGTGTGGTCCAGTCTTCCCCTCTCGGAAGTCCTGCATTTCATCAGCTGCCTTTGGAGAGGTGCAGGTGAGCAACCTTGCTTCCTGGTTTCTGGCGCCAGTTACACACAGCACTAGGAGGGTATCTAATAATCTTCCAGAACCCCACTGGTGAGGAAAATGTGTTTGTATAAATCAAGGGAAAATAGAAATTGTAAAGCTGAATTAAGTTATGAAGGAAAAAACACGAGTTTCAATGTTGGAGAGGGAAATGTTGTTCTTGGCACTTCAAGCTTTTCTGAGTGCAGGACCTCCTTGAGGAGCCCCATGCAGCACATGAGATGGTCTCATGTGAGCGTGCAGCCCAGTCTGCCAGATCAGGATGTGTTAAATCAGTTTGCAGACTGATCCCCGGGACGTTCCTGCCGCCTCTCCCTTTTCACTCTGTGATTTCACTTTCCTGATTAGTAAGTCCAAAGGCCAAGGAATACTAAACTGAGAGGAGGAGCCTCCCTGATGATCCAGCCATATAACAAGTACCTCAGAGCCTAGTGTAGGGAACAGCATTCTTGGCAGAGGAAACAGTATATGCAAAGGAGAGGCCTGATAGATATGATACAACCTTGGGGCTGTGTCCTACTCTCTTGCCATTTTTCTCCTCCTCATACCTCCCTTGGAGCAGTTCAGTGATATGCAGTCTGGAGTTGTGAGTTTTGCTTCCTGAAGACATGGAGGATGAGTGACTACAGAGCTAGTAGATGGTGGGTCTCAGCCCTCAATACCCAGAACACAGAAAAAGTGCCCATCTTGGCCCGGGGTCATGTGGTATGCACCCCAGGTCAACACGTCTCCTCTCAAGACTGAGGAGGTCTTGTTAATTACTACATTGGTCCCAGAATACTTTTCAAGGTTTCTGTCATTGCCATCCCTTCCTCAGATAAACCAGGGGCAGTCATTCTCGGAGCCATCCTACTTATCTTGATATGCAACAGTGGCGGGAGCTCAGAGTCAAGATCTGGACACTCTCCCAGCCCATAACTTGCTCTGGAATCTCAAGCAGATGCTTCCTGGACAGCAAAGAGCCCCAGACATGAAGGCTTCCGCTACCATCTCAGCTCTGCACTTCAGCTGTGTGACAGAGCCAGCCTCTCAACCTCTCTGAGCCTGTTTCCTCATCTGTAAAATAGCATCATGAACTTCTGTCTCATAGAGAGATTGTGAGAACTGGTGAAGGGGTTTCACGACAGTGCCTGACATACCTCCAGCTGCCTTAGACTCTTCCCCAAGCACAGGGGCTGGGGGCTGGGGCAATTTCTGCTCCTCAGGAAATGCCAGCACCCCCCTCCACAGCCAGGTGGACCACAGAAGACCCCCTTCTGCCATCTGTGGACCAAGAGAACAAAGGGAAACCCAGATTCTGTGTGCTATGGGGTTTTCTTCACTCCATACAGTCCAAACCAGGAAACTGCAAAGAGACCAATGGCTGGAAGACCAGGTTACATTTGAAATAATCGGAGTCCTTGAAGTTCTGCACTGGAGCATGACCGGGTCCAGTCTCCGGGTCCACACCAGCCCTCTCCTCTCCTGACACACTGGGCCCCACGCCCACACTCATGGACTCTCCTCTCCCTGTGAATTCCAGCTGCATCCTTACGCTTCCCTCCCCTCTCTTCCCCCCCTCCCTGCAGACAGCCACCCTTTGGCCATTCCTCCCTCACCAATGATGAGGTCTGTCCCCATGGAAGAGATTAGTGAAAAAAGGCATGCTGATCTTAGAGGTGGATTCAGAGCTGTTTGGGTAGGAAATTCCAGGGTCCTGGGTGCCCCGAGTGTGTTCTAAAACAGGGCTGGTGGGGTGCATAGACCTCAGGTAGCCACATGCCTCATTGTCTTGCAAATTCCTCACCCCATGGAGGACGGGAAGGTGCACACGGGCTCGAATCAGGCCTTCTAAAGCACCAGACCCAGGGCAAGGTCTCCTCTCACTCAGTTCCAGGGGCAGGACAGGGACACGTTTGGACATCGATCTACAAGCAGCCTAACCACTGACTGGCCAGTGAGCTAGGAGGTGGAGCTCTACGCAGAGAGGATGAGTTAGCAGATTGAACTGGCCATGCTCTCTACCACCTTGCCGTTCTCCCGTCAAGACGTGGAGTCTCGTTCTCCTCCCCAAAACCTAGATGGGACTTTGTGGTTGCCATGGTGAACAGAAGGCAGTAGAAGTGGCGCTGAGTAACTTCTGAGACTAGCTCATAACATGTGATCGGGCTCCTGCCTGGGGCTCATTCTCTGGGAGATCACTCACTGTGGCAACCCAGCCACCATGATGTGAGGAAGCCCAGGCCACTGGAGAGACCATCGTTTTAAAATACGGGTTTTACCAATGTTCATAGCAGTATTATTTACAATTGCCAAGGTATGGAAGCAACCTAAGTGTCCAGCAACAGATGAAATGGATAAAGGAGACGTAGTAAGTATATATACAATGGAACACTACCCAGCCATAAAAAAGAATGAAATTTTGCCATTTGCAGCAACATGGATGGACTTGGAAGGTAAGTGAGATAAGTCAGAGAAAAACAAATCCTGTATGATATCACTTGTATGTGGAATCTAAAAAATACAACCAACTAGTGAATAAAACAAAAAATGAAGCAGACTCATAGATACAGAGAACAAACTAGTAGTTACGAGGGGTGAAGGGGAAAGAGGGAGGGGCAGTACAGGGGGAGGGGAGAAAAAAAGGATTACTAAGAGATTATATAAAATCATGTATGTGAAACTTTTGAAAATGCTGAAGCACTATAGAATTTAAAGACTCTTCCGTTCAATTAAAAAAAAAGAAGATTAAAATGGGTCTTATTTTATTCAGGTATGAGGAGGCCAGCAGATCAAAGATGACTGCCATGGAAAAGATAGTTTGTTATACTCAGAGTTTCCAAGAGAAGAGTGTGCACCAGGCCATGGGGAGGAGGAGGGTTGGGGGAGCACACGGGAAGCACCAGCGTTGGTCAGAAGGCAGAGGGAGAAAGGGAAACTGTAACCAGAGACTTTACTGTGGTTTCCATGGAAACAGATGTGGCAGGGTTAGCAGGTTTCGGATTGGCTAGTTAGAATAATTTCAGTGGGCTCTGGGGTACAGGGACTATCTCCCATTGTCTGGTACCTGGCCCTACAGTGATTAGGAAGATAGCCACCTGGAGTGTAACAGCCCGGTTTCTGGAGGTGGCTGGGGGGATGGGCTCTGGACTGATTGGTTTGCACATGAAAGACACGTTTCCTCTAGGAATGAGGTAGCCCTGCGATGGGTAGTTGCTCCAGAGTCAGCAAGGCCCCAAGGTGTCAAAACATCAGAGCACAGTAAATAAAAGACATGGCTAATAAAGGCATCTGTAGGTTTTCCAGCTAACAGCCCACAGGTCTCAGCCTACAGCTGTCATCAGTTGCAACGTGAGGAAAGCGCAATTCAGAAGATTCAGGCCCCCTCCTTCAAACAGCCCAGCTGACACCATGTAAGGCAGAGACAAGCGACACCTGTCAAGTCCTGCCCAAATTGTAAGTCACGTACGAAATGTTTTTTTTTAAATCATTAAGATTTAGAGTAATTTTTTACACAACTGTAGTAACTTGAACAATAGTAATGAATGAAGCCAAACAGATTCTGGCTCTCCAGAATTTAAACTGGGACTTAATGAAAATCAGTGAGTTGCTAGCAAGAGACAAGTGGTCAGACCCTAAGAGAAGCAGCAATGGAAGATCCAGCTGAGGCATGTTCACAACAGATGACTTACTCTGGAATAACAGGAGTGCCGGGCTGGTGTGGCCCTGGTCCTGAATGATGATGTAGTTTCCCGAGGTCAGCAGCGGGACCTCATCCTCCCTGAGGCCTTCGGGTGGTGAGTTTCTCCCGGGTCTGTACTGGGTTCCTTGGGTGGGGCAGAGACCCTGCTCTGAGACCCTTGTGCTGAGACTAAGAGTCTCCATTCCTTGCAGCCAAGGGAGCCTCTCACCCCTGGGGGCATGTGGTGCCAGCCGGAGCTGGGCATACAGTAAGCAAGCAGGACGGGGAACCCACCCACCTTCATTTCTCCTGCCATGAGCCATCAAGGTCCTTGTAGGGACAGAAAATGTTAAAGAGCTTCGTGACGCTCAAGGTCTGGCCAAATCCAGGTGGCTAGCATTTTCATTTCTCCAAAATATTTTACTGTTAATATTTTTAAAGATTTTTTAATTGAAGTATAGTTATTAACAATGTCTTATTAGTTGCAGGTGTACAGCATAGGGGTTCAGTATATACATATGTTCTTTCTCAGGTTCTTTTCCATTATAGGTTATTACAAGGTATTGAATACAGTTCCCCGTGCTCTACACTAGGACCTTGTTTATCTATTTTATATATAGTCATGTGTATCTGTTCATCCCAGATGCCTAATTTATCCCTCCCTCCTGACTTTTAGTATTTTAAAAATAATTTTAATCGTCAAAAAATGCCCAGAAATTTCACTTCTTTATCTCCAAGCTCAGACCAGGACAGGTGCCCCCTTCTGGTTTGCACTCATTCCAGAACCTTCTGGCAACAGACCATCATCTGCATGTCCCTGCCTGCAAAGGCAAGGCCCAGAGAGAGGGAGCCCTTGCCTGTGGCTTCTTTCAGTAGAGACAGGGCCTCCTCAGCCGGGTCCCTCTCCTCCCCTCCCCGCACCTCCCTCTCCACCCGCCCCAGCCCAGCACTCAGGTGTGGAGCGCAGGAGGCGCCTGCCACGGCCCTGAGTGGCTTTAGCGGTGTGGGGGGGGACATCGGTGTGGAAGGGCAAAGGGAGGCAGGTGTATCTGACTGACTTGAGTGAGTGTGTATTTGTGTCTGTGTGTGTGGAGGTGGCTGGGATGGGGAGAGGGGAGGAAGCGGGAAGGAGGGAGAGTGGAGTCAGGAGATGGGTGGATTTATTGAGATCTTATTTACTTTTCCTCCCTATATTCACCACTCCTCCAGTTCCAAAGGGGGCAGCCCAGCCCTCTCTCCACCCAGGCCTCTGGGGAAAGTTTTGTGAAAAATAGAAAGTGCCTGCAGACGCTCCTGTGCTCTCACTGGCATCCATGCGCTTGAGGGAGGGTTCAAGACCAGGAGGGCAGGAGGCCGGGTTGGAGGGCACAGGGTAGGGGCGGGGTAGTACTTGGCAGGGTTGGGCCTTTAGTTATGAAAACTTTTGTATTTGGACTAGGTGTATGTTTTTAAAGTACCGCCTAAAACTGATATAAATTGCTGAATTTTTTTTTTTTAAAGGAGGGCAGGAGGGTAAGGGAGGACAGTGCCAAGGTGGGAGAAACCAGCCCAGGCAGAGACAGCCTGGTCACGTGTGCACCCTATGTCCTGACATGTTATCTGAGCCTGTGTACGAATGAGCTGGCTCCTGTGTGTGCCAAGACGTGTGTCTGTGACCAGACCTGCCCATGAAATATGTCACGCCACAGACTGGGGGCGTGTCTGTCCTGTCCACCTCGGCTGACTCTGCCTTGGCAACCGCAGGTCAGGGAGTAAAAGGGGCACCTGTGACTGGGCCGAAGCCGAGGGCTGCAGAACCTGGGTGAGAGAGCCCAGAGGCCAGCAGCCAGGCAAGAGCAGCCTCCACCAGCCTGGCCAGGTGACACCTAGTGCCCGACAGAGGGGAGACATCGAAGGGACCATCCACATGGGGGCTAGAAGGGTAGGGGCTCACCTCAGGGGGTTCATTGCCTCCAGAGTCACCAAATCAACTTGGGACTCTGACTCTCTGCCCCTCCAAGAGTCAAAGCCACTCTTGCCAGTGAGCTAAGGGCACACGGGGCGACCCTGCCCACTCTGCCCCCATAGCTCTTCCTTTGTAACAAGGTTGCAGGCTGAGGCCATGTCCTCCCCTCACTCAGGGCTCCAGGAAGGACCTGAATGCAGGGCTCTGTCACTTCAATCCACCCAACTTCTCTGGGTAGGGCAGGTCTGGAATTTTGGAGGTAGAGAGGAAGTGGCTAGGGTATCCTCTTCCAGGAAGGCTTCTTGGATTTCTGGGTACACTGAGGATGCAACATCTCAGCCCCAAAGCCCCAGAGTCTCTCTCTGTCTTGCTCTCAAATTCCCCAAACACTCCATGACCATCAGCTTTACTCCAAGTGTCCTGTTCCATCTGTGCTCGGGTCCTCTGGCTAGCTGCCCTTTTCTCCTCACCAGTAGCCAGCATTCACTCTGCTATTTCATCTCCTACTCCAAGACTGGTGCCAAGTGGAACACATCACTCTAATTCCCCTGTTCTCCACTCCTCCAGACAAAGCACACAAGCCCTCACATTCCTGAGGGATTTTCTGTTAATACCCTGGGGAAACTGAACAGACATGCATATCACAACAGCCAGGTGACGTGTGGGACACAACTCAGCCCGCTCTGGTTAGAGTACCCCAGGAAGTTGGCAGGGAGAGAGGCCAGCTTCCGTACCCACTGGGCATGTGGAAAGGACCTCACAACATGGGGGCCAATCAGAGGGCGGGCTACAACTACTGGACCACTGGCCCATCAGGGGGCTTTATTCTTGGGAGTGAAGTGTCTCTAGGTGGGAAGGATACTATGCACAGGTCCCACCTAGGGACAGATGGAAAGCATCTCTGGGAACAAGGGTAGAAGGGGAAGATGGCTGGGAAGCCCAGGTGTGAGTGGACACAGGCTTTTGGTTGGAAGGACCCATGTGTGATGGGGGAGAGAGAGTGTTGGAAAGCAAGAATTAGGATGCCAGGGGAGCATGGGTGTTAAGGGCGAAAAATTGAGCTGTTGGGGAGCCATTAAGGATGCTGTCTTGGGGCAACCTGAGTGGGGAAGACAAGACAGGGTGTCCTGGGGCATAAGGAAGCCCTAGGGCGTCCCTGGTAATACCTTGATCCTCCAGGTCATAGGAGGGGCAGCTAGAGTTCACACCCTCCCGCTAGGGACCTGTCTCCTCCACTCAGGGGAGCCGCTTCCAGACCAGTCTAACCCAGGCATGTACCGTGGTTTAGTTACAGGAGCCAGTGCAGTCCCCTTCCCATTGTGGCTTAAGCTGGTTTGAGTTGTTTGTCATTTCAACCTTCAGATCTGAACTAGTTTCTTAAATGATGCTTGTTCCTTGCTCAAGAAGTATCAATGGCTCCAGATTACCTACAGGGTAAAGTCCAAACTCAACCTAGCCTTCAAGACCTCATGCTCTTCCTCCATCATTATGTCCTCCTGGCCCTTACATGCAGCCTTTTCTGTGGACACTACTGATGGAAAAGTCCTCTCACCCAGAATCTGAGGGCTCCGAAAACGACTTTGTTAGCATCATCTCCTCTGGAGGGCCTCCCTGGACTGCCAGGAGAGTGAATCACTTCTACCCTGTGCCACCCTCTGGTATTCCCCTGCCTCCTCCAATACACACCTGGAGAATAAATAAAAGGACCTCTGTGGGCCTGGTTTGTCCTGCCTAACCTGGAGCAGGCCTTGGAAGCTGATTTCAAATTCTGGTTCACAGTAGGAGAGAAGGAAGGCCGCCTGGGAGACCCTCCTCCAAGTCCCAGGGTGACCCCAAGAGAGAGACTGGGGGCCAGCTCAAGTTTGTATCCACTTGACTGATCACCAGGAATCTTTGCCCAGATCCTGCTTCCACCACTCCATTCCCAACAGAATGGCCGTGTGCTGAACCAGCCGCACATGCAGTTAAAATCAGAGAGGCAAAGAGAAGCAGGTACTGAGACAGAAACTTAAGTGACAGACCCACAGAACGTGAGACTGAGACGCCCACAGAGAAGACAAAAAAGGAGGCCAAGAACAGAGCCTGGAGGGCAGAGTTTCAAAGACAGAGAGCAGGGCAGGGGCGGGCTGGGAAGGGCATTGCCAACCTCTCCCTTCTGGATTAATGCCCTCTTCCCAGCTCCCCTTTCTTCAGATCACCACCTCACTTTGATCTCAACATCCAGTATTCCTTTGTCAAGGGCAACCTCTCCCTCACCCTTAGAGCAGTCTCACCCCTACCCCACCCCCCACCTTGCGGTCCAGTTGTGCCCTCCCACACTGGAGCACCCCCAGGGCTCTCCCAGAGACTCCAGGCCATCCTCCTACTTGCTCCTGTCCTTGCTCCTCGAGCCCTGGTCTCACGTCCCCCAGCCTTGGCATGCCCATTTCTGCCCCCCTCACTCTGGTCCTTCCTACATTTTCCATTTATTTTGAGAAAAATCTCATCCACAAATTTTCTATTTAAAGAGCTCTATTTAAATAGGTATTATGTTAATTTAAAGAAAAATGTTAAATAGTGCAAGGACACTGCATGGTAGACATTTGGGGAATGTGATTGACCTGGGATTTTGGTGCTCGGTCCCTTTTACTGTTCCTGTTTCCTGCATCTCTCTCTGAGGCTTGATGTGCGTTGGCCTCCAATGGGTGGTACCTGTCCTCAGGTCACTGGGGCTGCTCTGCTCCCATTCCCAGAGAGCCCAAAGTGCTGGGGGCTTAAGGTCACCAAGGACAGCCCTTAACTAGAACTGACTGTGAGAGCATGATAGCTCAGCTCCCAAACCCTCGTTCTGAATAACTCTGACATCTTGTGTCTAGAATAGAACCTAGCTACACAGAGTGGGCACTCAGTAAATGTTTGTTGAATGAACAAATGTCAAATTTATTGATCTCATCCTTTGTAATTTCTGGAGTTTTTGTTATTCTTAGGTCTTTACCATCCAAGATCAAAAAAGAGTTACCCATGATTTGTTCTGGTATATGTACATGTTTACATGTGAACTTTTTATTTTCAATTATTTGATCCATCTTGATATGTTGTAAGGACTGAGGCAAATAGGTATTTTCTCCTCATGGCTAATCCATTTTCCCAACAGCAATTCTTGAATCTTCCCTTCATCTGTAAAACCAAGATACTATTTTATCTGAGACTCATTCAGTGAAATATTATGTAATCATTTATAATGGTAGTTATAATGATTATGTCACTGCATAGAAAAATGCTCACCTTATAATTTTAACCATGGCCTTTTATAGCTACATGAAAATTACGTCAACAAATAGGCAAGGACAGGGAAAATAAGCTGACTTAAGGAGGCTGATAGGGCTGTGGGTGAATTTTCCCTTTGATTTCTATTAATATTTATGAAATAAATAGTAAATTGAAACTTTAAATGAACAGAATATGGAGGAGAAGAAGGAGTTGAAAGATAGCAAGTTGTTTTCGTGCTTGAACTTTGGATTCTAGCACGAACCCAAGACTTGGTTGAAGACAGGTTTTTGTTTTTGTTTTTGAGGTGATGTCAGGAAGCCGAAGAAGGTGAAGGATGCAAGTAAGGGAAAATCGTTACTGGAGTGTCCTGGGGAAATCTTTACTACAGGAAAGGCCAGACAGGAGATATTCTGTGTATGAAAACACTCCCTTCGGCCCTAAGCTCTGAGCTCCTTCCCAGCCTCAGCTAAGTGAGCGAAACCTCTGGAAGTCTCCCACCCAAAAGGAATCCAGACCTCAGGTGAGTCCACATGCTCCCATCACCTTGCCCTGGCTAATGGGAGGCCCCGTCAACCTGGCAGCAGGGATGCTGATCTCTGTCGTTATATATTAAGAACTGTAAGAGAACCCTATCACCCTGCACAGCTGTCTCTGGAAGATTCCCTCTTTGACCCCTTGGAATTCAGTAATTTTTAAAAATTAAATTCAGAGAACATTTTAATTCGCTAGGTCCTGGCCAGCCATATCTTCACAACAAATGCGAAGAGCATTAGAAGTGGGGGGTAAGGCCTAATCAGCTCCGCACTTGGGTGGGTTTGGCCGGGCATGCGCTGGAGCCTGGGCTACTTACACCAGGGCTTGCCTTGCTAACCAAAAGGGCACTTCACTTAAGCTTTCACGGTTCAGCTGCCTCAGACAATTCACTGGGGTCCCAAAGGTGCCAACAGAAGGGCAGATACTGACACGCTAGGACGCGCCAAGGCAATTGGCACCAGAACCCACGCACAATGCCAGGATGTCACTTGAGGTCCTAGATTTGGGGGCAAAACCCCCACAGCTTGCTTAACTACTTTCTAGAGCAGCTCCCCTTAAGTGCTTTCCCCCCTGCCTCGGCCACAGGAGCCCCGTCCCAGGACTCTCACACCAGGACTCTCACTGGGCTCCACCTGGTGCAGAGACCAGTGAGGTTTGCGAGCTGCCCTTCGCCAGGGGCGCTTCCGGACGTGTTCTTCAAAACTTTGGAGAGGCTCACTGCTTCACCAGGTGAGCATGCGACCTGGCCGCAACCAGCTCCGGGCTCCAGGGCTTGTGGAGTGAGAAAAGGCCTATTAGCCTCGCTCCCTTTAAGCCACTACGGGGTTGGACGTGCCTACAAGGCCTGAAGTGCGCGCGCAACCCTGCGTGGGGCGGGAGGGCTGTTAAGAGTCACAGCCCGCCCACTCAGCCCTATCCACCTACGTCACGCCCCTTAGGTCCTCCCAAATCCCTCTGATTGGTGGAGGGCGTGCGAGCGTGCTCCCGCCCCGCCCCCGGATCCGTCCTCCTGCGGTACTGCCCCGCCCCCTGCATTATCGGGCTGCCAGTGCGGCTTCCAAGTTGGAACGCGAAGGCGCGGGCGCGAACGGGCCCAGACCGTCCAAGGGTGAGGGGACACTTTTCTGTCTTGGTCGCGCTGTGGCCTTCGCCCTAGGCCTGACAGTGGCTGGCAACTCTTTAGAAGCACAGTCTCTGTCCATCTCGGCTCCCCACAGACCCTTTCCTCTCCTCAGCCTTCGACCCACTACCCCGGCCCCCTTCCTACAGAGCATCCGGAAATGCCCATTGCCAAGGCCCAGCTCGACGCCCACATCCTCGAGGTGCCAAGAGGTTGGTCCTCGAGGAACCGCCGCCCGGCACGCGGGCTCTCGGGCCCAGTGCTGATGCGAGTTCTGCAGGCAAGCCTGGAGCCTCCAGCCGCGTACGCAAGCCCCCCCCCCCGACTCCTGTACCCCGGACCCCTAGGGATTCTCCACACTCTGGGACCCTTTCGCCGCCCCGCGCACCCTCCGGTCCCTCCCAATCTTCCTTGCACCCCCAGGTTCTCCCTTGCTCCAGCGCCCCTGATCCCTCCGTGGGCCGCCTCGGTGTAAGGGACCACCCTTAGCAGCTTCTACCTCTGCAAACTGCTGCCTTCGGCGCCCACGTCGCAGACCCCTCGCTTCCCACACTGGGACGCCCCTCACCCAGCATCTCCCCCAAGACACCCTCACAGCACCCTCCTCTCCATTTCTCACGTCTACTCCTTATTCCTCTTGTCTCCTGGTAAACCTCCCTCCCCCCGGAATACATCCCTTCCAGGGCCCTCATTCCTGCATACTTGCGGCGACTCCTCGGTCCCCGGGGCCCCACTCTGCACAGCCCTGTGAACCCTACCTGCACCCCTTCTGGCCCCTGCTTCTTCCGCCTAGGCCCTCAGTCGACTCATCTGCCAGACTCCTCCCCACGGCCCTCGAATCCCAGGCCCCTGACCCCACTCATTTACCCAGACACCGATACATCCGTACACTCCGGCCCTCACATCTACCGCCAGAACCCCTCTGGAATCCCCTACACCCCAATCCCCTCACTCCACTCGTTTGCCCAAGACCCCCTCCCGCCCTCCACTCACCGCCTCGGTCTCACCCCGCACCCCTCTCCCCCCGGGGCTAGCGGGCAGCGCCGGCAGCAGCGGCAGCAGCGGCGGCGGAGGCCGGTCCCCGGGCCGGGACACACCCACCTGCCCGCCCTCCTGCTTTCCCTCGTTCCCTCCCTCTCTCCCGCCCGCCTGCCCGCCCGCCCTCGCTCCTCGCTCCCTCCTTCCCCCTCGCCCGCTCCCGCTTCCCGCGGCGCCCGGCCTCCCGCTCCGCCTCCCCGTGCGCGGCTCTCCCGGGCGCGGCTCCGGGGTTCATGGTGACGAGGCGGAGGCCGCTCCAGCCCACAGGCGGCAGCGGCGGCAGGAGCGGGGGCGCGGGCCCCGGCCGCCTCTTCCTGAGCGCGGGGCCGGGCGGCGGGCGCGCCCAGGCGGCGGCGGCGGCGGCGAGCGCCCCCCCGGCCCGCGGCCCCGCGCGCCCCCCGCGCCGCGCCCCCGTGCGCCTGGCTGCCGGGGGGCCGGGCCGCCCGGCGGCTGCCGCGCCGCGCACCCATGGACGGCCCGGCCATCATCACCCAGGTGACCAACCCCAAGGAGGACGAAGTCCGGGCCCCAGGCGCTGGAGAGAAAGGTGAGGAGGGGCGCGAGCGGGGCGGGCCGGGGGCGTGGGCACACCCTGTGCCGCCGGACTTGGCTGTGGGGCGCCGGCGAGGGCTGGGGGAGGGGTACGTGGGTGCGGGGTGCGCCGCAGGGAGATGGCGAGCACGCGGGTGCCGGAGGGAGGGGGAGTGTGCCCGTGCCGCCCCGAGCGCGTGAGGGGGTGTGCGCCTCTCCCGGGAAGGTTGTGATGTGGGGGTGACCCTCCCGGCCCGGAGTTTGTGTTTGCATTCACACCGACGGAGAAGTTGTGAGTGCGCGCGCGCGCGTGTGTGTGCTGTGTGTGTGCTGTGTGTGTGCAAGAGACAGGTTGGAAAAGTGTGTATGCACCTATCAGAGAGCTTGTGAGTGCGGGTTTTCCTGGCAAGCTGTGAGTTTGCATGTGTACCTTATTAGAGGTTTCTCTGTTTCTGGCTAGGAGGTTCTGGAGTGTGTGTGCATGCCTTCATGAGCCTGAGCCTGCGGAGAGTTTGCATGTGTTCACTTCCGACAGAGTTTGTGTGTTCGTATGATTGTGTGCCTGCTGCACTCAACTGGCAGGTTGACTGTGCTGTGTCCATTGCCTGGGAGGGTGTGTGTGTGTGCACTCACACATAAGAAGGCTGTTGGGGGGGGCCTGCCTGTGTCGAACGTGTGCACCAGGCAGTAAGGCTGTGTGCCTGGGTGTATTTAGTTGGTTGTACAAGTGGGGCGGGGGGAGCATTGCGAAGCCACCTCCCCCTCAGCTCTTTGCTGTCTCGGTGACGGTGACACCAACCTGTTGGGAGCATCTGCAAGGTCTGGTCCTCCCTGGGCTCTTTTACGGCCCAGCTCTAGCAGGTACTCGGGGAGCCCTTAGAATGCCAGGTGTGTCCCTTCCCTGAGAGCCAGCACTGTGCTACAACACCTGGTTTGATTTCAGCACATTTTGGCCCCATCACCCTCTTCTGTTTCCTTTTTGCTCTTTTCCTTTGTGTCCCTGCCCCTTTGAGACCTGTTGTCCCCCTCTGTCACGTGCCCTACTTACTGGCCCTGTTGTGAGCTGCCCTAAGGCTTGGACAGTTTTGAAGGGCCAAGGAATCTGGCTTGTTTTGTTCTGATGATTAAAGCTTCCTGCTGTGCGCAGCCCTGCAAACACCTGGACCGAGGTCAGGAACAGCCCACCAGGACGCCCCCTGCCCCCTCCAAGCCTGGCCTTTGACTTTGGCAAAGAGTCAGATTTTTTTCCATGTGTTACCACTCTTGTACCAGTGGGGTGAGGTGTACAGCCCTACTGAGGAGTGGGGAGGGGGTGGGAGGAACGCTTCATTGCCTCTCTCCAAGCAGGAACCCCTGGGTGAGCCCACCAGGAAAATGCAGGAAACTCCCAGAGGTACCCTCAGATTGGGGATTTGTCAACCCATTTGCACTTTCATAGACCATAAAAGTCTGTGTGTCTGCAGACTTGTTTTATTTTATGTAAAATTAGAATTCAGACTCCCCCAGGCATTTTTATGTGCCTTACAGATGGACTAAAAATTTCTGCACGAGGATGCTCCAGATGTATCTCTGTGTCTTCCTGGGGCCCAAGTGGGCAGCTCCTCGGTGGTCTGGCCTTGTTGCCATTGGGGCCGTCAGTTCTTGGGGCCCTGGCCTGTGAGCTCTGGGCTGGGCATGTCCCCTCAGGGACCATTTTGTAGGAGGCATCAAGGAGATTTGATGCCTGTGCTCATCTCCCGCTGTGAGTTGAGTGCTTTGTATGATGCTTTGCCAGAGAGAGAATCCACGGCTCTTGTGAGAAGAGGTGTGGCATAAAGTGAGGAAATATTTGCCAGGTCTTCAGCCTTCCCGCTGCTCCCCAGCCTGATTCCAGGAGCAGGAGCCTCCCCAGCTTTTCTCCTCTAGCTGCTAGACTAAGAGTCAGTTGTCCAAAATCCAAACTGCGTACGAATACTCAAGGATGGTGCTTGTTTTAGTCAACTTGTTTACACTGCTTTCCATGACAATCTTTTATTATCTTTCACAGTTTATTTTGTTTGTTTTCTAGTGTCAGATTGGTTGGTTGGTCACTGATTAGAGGAATTCCTCACCTGCCACTCGGGGGTAGGGTGGCTAGCTAGTAGGTCCTTCTTACTGAAGCATTAAAATCCTACTCGATTTAGTTTTTTGCTTTGAAAACTAGAAATAAATTTGGTTAACTGTGTGGCAGAAACTTCAGAGCCAAACTTTGACATAGCTTTTTCAGATTCATAAACCACTAAACAGGTTTAGCAGTTTCTCCCTTAAACATGTTGATATATTTAGACAGGCTCAGTATATTTTACATCATTTAAGCTTTAGATAAACACTTAATCATTTTGTTTTTAATTATGGGGCATGGAATGTTGGAAGTTTTCGTGGTAGGAAAGAAACTATTAGTTTAAAAAGTTTACTTTGATCATTTATTCTTAAAATAGAAATGGTAATGATGGCCACCTGGGTTTGATTTGCTGGTTAAATGAGATGATGTATGTAAGGGACTACCTGGTTCACTATTCCGTAAACCTTCCTTTGGGTGTAGATTTGTAGAGGAAGTACGAAGCATGGGCTGGCCTGTTTTGCACGAGTTGAATTGCTTTTTGACACTTTGCCACGTGGTGGTGCACCACTCAGAGAGGGCTGTCCCTGTCAGAGGTGTGGCCTGTCACAGAAGATTTATTTCGTAATTGTGTTTGACTTGATTGATAGTGTAAAGATACAGAGAGAGTCTTCCGCGTGGGTTTAGCTCAGCCTGCTATGGTATCTGGAAATTTACCCTTGCAAATCAATAAGAAAAAGTCAAACAATACAGTAGAAAAGCGATCAAGAGATAGGAACAAGAAAATCACAGAAGAGGAAATTTGAATGTCCAATAAATGTATGAAATGATGCTTTACCTCCGTGAAGAAATACTTTTATGTGTCAGCTTGGTTGAACATTTAAATTACTGACAACATTCAAAGTCAGCAAAAGTTTTGGGAACCAGATGCTTTTTATAGACTTTTAAATAAAACGAGTGTGGACATTTTAGAGAGTAATTTAGTACTTAATCATTTAGGAACACTTTTGGCTGCAAGTAACACAAAACCAGATGTATACTGTGCTTAACCTGATAGGAGTTTATTCGCTCAGAACAAGCAGTCTGGAGGTAGGCTGCAGCTGGCTTGGGTTAGCAACTCATTAATATTAGGGCTGACAGCAAAGTGATTCTCTTGACTTTCCTACATTTGTAACGTGGCTACCACCCCCTCCAAATCCCACAGCCACCTTCAGGGCAGGAGAAAGGGACCATGCCAGTAATGTCCAGCGTTTTTGCCTGGAAAGCAAAAAGACTCCTAGGGTCTGTTCAGCAAACTTTTGCTAATGTTTAATTGGCCAGAACAAGGTCACGTAGCCACTTCTAGCTGCAAGCAAAGTGAGTGTCCAGCTTTTTCAGCCTTTGTTGTGGGAGGCAGGAGAGGAGAAGATGATTGGGAATAGGTGGGAGCAGGTGTTGGTTCAGTCAACAATGTTGGCCCCACCTGCAAAGCCCCAGTTCTACTTCTAGGCTTCTCTCCTAGAGAACTGTGTCCTCATATGTGCTCAAGGAGACATGTACGAGGGTTTTCATTGATGGCTACATTGCTTGCAGTAGCAAAAATTGGAAATATCCTAAATGTCAAAGGATTAGAATCTGGTACATCAATACCACAGAATACTGCATGGCACTTGAAAAGAATGGATTAAGTTAGATCTAAACATACTAACATGCAAATTTCCAAGGCATTTTAAAGCAGGAGGAATGAAATTTGAAGAATAATATAAACAGTGTGATCTTTGTTTTAAAAAAATCGGACACACGTAAAACTGTACATTTGTCTAGAAATACACAAAAAAATCTGAAGGAAATACTTCAGACAGACAGTGATTTTCCCTGGGGAGAAGACTGTGACGAGAAGTGAGGGAACTTTGTCTTTTTCTTTAAATATTTTAAAAGTTTGTTGTTGTTGTTTGTTTTCTTTGTTTTTAATGGAGGTGCTGGGGATTGAGCCCAGGATCTCAAGCATGCTTAGCATGTGCTCTCCTACAGAGCTATACCCACCCGCACCCTGCCTTTTTGCTTAAATATTAATGAAAATGTACTTGTGTTTTACAGATACATTTTTTAACTAAAAAAAGAAATTTCCCGTAGCTGTTTGGAAAAAAATAAATAATTTAAGAGGATTGAACAGTAATAAAACAAAAAAACCTCAATTAATATGCAGTATTATCAAAAGCATGTCAACTCTTGCTGAACAGTTAATTATTTTGTAAGCTAATACATGTCCTTTGGTGAGATTTTTGCGGGCAAGTTTGTTTTGGCAGAATTTTGGCCCAGGGTGCTAGGTATATTTCCCCCAAATATTTGCAACACTGAAGCTTAACTCAGAAACCTTTAACCTTTGGTCTGCTAACAGAATTATGGCAAGAAGGTTCTTGGAAGCAATAGTTATTTCAGATGCCAGAACAGATTTGGAGTAAGTTCAGTTTGATAAACTTTTTTAAATTAAACCTTTTATTTGAGGATAAATGTGGATTTACATGCAGTTGTAAGAAATCACAGAGATCCCCTGACCCCCTACCTAATTACTGCCAGTATTAACATCTTGCAAAATGTTAGTACAAAGTCATTGGTATAGTCAGGATAAAGAAAAATTTCATCAACAGGGGGATCCCTTGCGGTGCCATTTTATAACCACACCTACTTCCCTCCCATCCCTTATCAGCCCTTTGGCAACCACTAGTCTGTTCTTTGTTTCTAAAATTTTGTCATCTTAGGAATGTATATAAATGGAGTCAAACAATATGTGATCTTTTGGAATTGACTTTTTTCCATTTAGCATGATTCTCTGCATTTTCATCCAGGTTGTTACTTGTGTTAATATTTTATTCTTTTTTTAATTGCTGAGTAGTGTTCCATAACATATCATCATATAACAGTTTGTTTAACCATTCATTCTTTGAAGAACATCTGATTGCTTCTAGGTTTGGACTATTACAGATAAAGCTGCAATAAACATTAGTGGACAGATTTTTGTGTAAACATAAATCTTCATTCCTCTGAGATAAATACCCAGGCATGCAATTTCTGGGTCGTGTGGTAATCGCATATTTACTTTTTTAAGGAACTGCCAAACCATTTTCCAGATTACATGTACCAGTTTACAGTCCCACCAACAATGTATAGATGATCCAGTTTCTCCACATCCTCACCAGCACTTGATGTCACTTTTTCACATTAGGCATTCTGATAAGCGTGTAGTGGTTATCTGCTTGTGGTTTTAATTTGCGTTTCCCTGATGGCTAATGATGCTAAACTTTTCATGTGCTGTTTTCCTTCTGTATGTCTTTGATGAGATGTCCCTTCCTGTCTTTTGCCCATGTTCTACTTGAATTTTTTTTTAACTGTTGGGTTTTGAGAATTCTTTACATATTCTAGATATTACTCCTCTGTCAAATATGTGGTTCACAAATATTTTGTCCTTATCTGTAGCTTGTCTTTTCATCTTTGCAGAGCAAAGAGTTTTAATTTTAATAAGATACAATGTATCAGGTTTTTTTTCCTTTTATTGATTGTATTTGTGCTTTTGATGTCAAGTCTAAACTCTTCATCTAGCATGCCATCTCAAGGATTTTTCTCATATTTTTCCCATAAGTTCTGTAGTTTTACATTTTACATTTAAGACCATGATTTATTGTGATTTAATTTTTTTAATAAGGTGATGACTTAAATTCAGTTTTTTGTCTCTGGTTGTTTCCCTTTAGCCGCATCTGTTGGAAAGGCTATCCTTCCTCTTTTGAATTTCTTTTGCATCTCTGTGAAACATCAGTTCTGCATGTTGTGTAGGTCCCTTTCTGAGTTCTTTATTTTGTTCCCCTGATCTATGCCTGTACCTCTGCCTGTATCACACAGTCTTGATTACTGTAGCTATATATTAAGTCTTGAAATAGAATGGACTGACTCCTCCAAATTCTGTTCTTTTTCAAAACTATTACAGCTGATGTAGTTTGTATGTCTTTCTATATAAATTCTACAGTAACCTTGTCTAAATCTACCAAAAAAAAATTTGCTGAAATTTTGATAGGAATTGGGTTAAACCTGTGTATCAATTTGGGGAGAATTGTCATCTTGACGATGCTGAGTATGTCTTTCCATTTATTTAGATACTCTTTGATTCTTTCAACTGAGTAGTAGAGTTTTCAGCATACAAGTCCTATTAATGTTTTTGTTAGATTTGCATCTAAGTGTTTCTTTTTTTTAAGTGATTTTATTATATTTTTCATTGTGACGCTCATGTGTTCAGTGCTAGCATATAAGAATACAGTTAATTTTTGTATGTTTTTCTTATATCCTGTGACCTTGCTGAGCTCACTTATTAGTTATAAGAGGCTTTGTAAATTTCTTGGGGTTTTTAACATAGAGAAACATGTCATCAAATAAGAATACTTATATTTCTTCATTTCTGATTTGTATACTTTTTATTTCTTTTTCTTGCTTTATTGCACTGATGAGAACTTAAGAGAAATATGTTCAGTAAAGTTGTGAGAAAGGATATCCTTGCCTTGTTCCAAATGGAAAACCATTTCAGTCTTTCACCATTAAGTATATTGTCAGCTGTTGGGTTTTTTGTAGCTGTCTTTATCAGGTTGAGGAAGTTCTGTATTCCATTTTATTCTGAGAGTTTTTATCAAAAATAGATACTGAATTTTTGTCATATGTTTTTTCTGCACCAGTTGATAGGATCATGTGAGTTTTCATCTTTAGTCTGTTAATATGGTAGATTACACTGATGGATTTGTAAATATCGAACCAGCTTGCATGCCTAGAATAAACCTCATGGTTGTGGTGTGTGTGTATATATATATTATAGTGAATGAATGAATGAATGAATGAATGAATGAATGAATGAATAAATAAATAAATAAATAAATAAATAAATATGTTAGTGAATTCTATTTGCTAACATTTTGTTAAGGATTTTTACATCTGTATTCATGAGTGATGTTGACCTGTAGTTTTCCTTTTTTGGCATGGTCTTTATCTGGTTTGGTTTCAGCTTTGTAAAATAAATTGGGAAGTATTCTCTCTTCTCTTTTCTGAAAGAGATTGTGTAGAATTGGTGTTCATTCTTCAGTGAAATCATCTGAGCCCAGAGATGTCTTTGGGGGGAGTTTTTTAATTACAAATTCAATTTCTTTGATAATTATAGAGCTATTCCAATTATCTCTTTCATATTGGGTAAGTTGTATCATTTTTGTTTTTTGAGATTTGATCCATTTCATCTAAGTTGTCAAATTTGTGAGTAGAGTTGTTCACATTATTATTCCTTTATTGTCAGTTTGATGTTTGCAGGGTCTGAAATGATATCCCTTGTTCCCAATACCCCTTGTTTCATTCCTGGTATTGATAATTTGTGTCTTCTATCTTATTTTTTTTTATCAGTCTCGATAGAGGTTTCTCAATTTTTTTGATCTTTACGGAGAACCAGTTCTGTGTTTCATTGTTTTTCTCTCTTGCTTTTAAGTTTTTCAACTTCATTGATACCTGTTCTTTTCTTTTGTTCCTTCTGTTTCATTTAGGTTTATTTTGCTCTTTTTGCAGGTTCTTGGAGGGGAACTTAAATGACTGATTTGAGACTTTTCCTTTTTCCTAACGTGTGCATTTAGTGCTACGTGTTTTTCTCTTGGCGCTACTTTTGCAATCTCCTACAAATTTTCTTATGTTGTATTTTCATCTTCATTCAGTTCAATATATTTTTTAAAAATAGATTTTATTTTTTAGAACAGTTCTAGGTGTACATCAAAATTGAGCAGAAAGTAGAGAGTTCCCATGTAATGCTGACCCCACACATGCACAGCCCACCCTCACTATCACTGTCCTGCACCAGCTGCTATGTTTATAATAATCTATGAACCTACATTGACACATTATTACCTAAAATCCACAGTTTACGGTATGGTTCACTCTTAGTGTTATACATTCTGTGGGTTCTGACGAAGGTGTAATGACATGTGTCCATTATTACAACAGCATACAGAATAATCTTGCTGCCCTAAAACTCCTCCGTATTTCTACTTATTCACCCCTCCATCCCCCTAACCCCTGGCAACCACTGATCTTTTAACTGTCGCCATAGTTTTGCCTTTTCCAGAATGTCGTATGGTTGGAATCATGCACTATGTAGCCTTTACAGATTGGCTTCTTTCACTTAGTCATATGCATTTAAGGTTCCCCTATGTCTCTTCATGGCTTAACAATAGCTTACTTCGTTTTAGCCCTGAATAATGTTCCATTGTGTGGCTACATCACTGCTTGTCCATTCATTGACTGAAGGACATCTTGATTGCTTCCAAGCTTTAGCAATTATGAATAAAGCTTCTAGAAGCATCTGTGTGCAGGTTTTTTTATGGACATAAGTTTTCCACTCATCTGGGTAAATATCAAGGAGTGCTACTATCACTGTACTGTATGGTGAAAACATTTTTCATTTTGTAAGAAACTATCAAATGTATTCCAGAGTAGCTGTATTGTCTTCAGTTTTCAGAAGTTTAGTTGTGCTGTGTCTTGGCATGTATTTCTTCACGTTTATCCTACTGGGGATTCACTCAGCTTCTTGAATTTGTGAGACTGTCTCTTGCCAAATTTGGGAAGTTTTTGGCCATTATTTCCTGAAGTGCTTTTTCAGTCGTGCCTTTTTCTCGTCTCCTTCTGGAACTCTGATGACAAAATATTAGATCTTTTGTTATAGTTCCAGAGGTTTATCAATACTGTATTTTAAAAAAATCTTTGTTGATTCAGCTTGGGTAATTTCTATTGTTCTGTCTTCAGGTTCATTGATTTGTTCCTAATCTCCTCCATTCTGCTATCAAGCCCATCCCCTGAGCTTTTTATTTCAACTTTTGTATTTTTTTAGTTTTAAATTTTCCATTTAGTTCTTTTTTGTATCTTGTATTTCTGTGCTAAGACTTTCTCTGCTGAGGCTTTCTATTTTCTTTTGTTTTAAATGTGTTCCTAATTACTTTCATCATAGCTGTTTGAAAATCTTTGTCAGATAAGTGGAACATCTCTGTCTTCCTGACATTGGCATCTATTGGTTGTCTTTTCTTTCCATTCAGTTTGAGATTTTTCTGGTTCTTGGTGTAACAAGTGAATTACAATGGAAACCAGGACATTTTCGTATTATGTTATGAGACTCTGGATCTTATTTAAGCCCTCTGTTTTAATTGGTTTTCTCTGAGTTTACTCCAGCAGAGAAGGGGGAGCACTGCCTTGTTCTTGTCAGAGAGAAGCAGAAGGCCAGGATCTCCACTTGGCCTCTTTTGACAAACTGCTGGGCAGGGGAGGGAGTTTCAGCTCCCACATGGTCTCTGCTGAACTGCAGTGGGAGTGGTCTCATCACCACTGGGTGATGGTGGAAGCCTCGACTCTTCCTATTCCTCCCCTGACACCACCCCAATAGGGAGGGGAAGAGCATTTCATTACCTCTGGATCGGACTGGAAGTCCACACTGGCCACATGGTTGTCACTGACATCACTGGGAGAGGAAGGGACTCATTACCAGCTGTCAGGAGTGAAGGCCTCTTCTCCCTTCGTGACCTCTGACACTGTCCCCGCAGGGCAGCAGGGTGCCTCCTGACTCCCCTGTGCAGGTGGAAATCTATGTAACCATTGGATTTTGCTGGCATGGATGGGGTTGGGGCCACAGTGTGTGTGTGTGTGTATTGTTGTTGTTGTCTTCACTGCAGTAGATTAGTTATTATCTGGAAGTTTTCTGTCTTGCAATAGACTGTACCCCTCTGGTCTTCTGGTTACAGAGAGTAGGCTTTTGAGGGAACTTTTTTTGTCTGCAACTGTTGATTTTTCCCTGTATCCATCCTCTTCAACATTAAGTCTGGGTTGTACGAGGCAAGAGAAAACCCAGGGATCACTGCCATGGCATTTCAGGTCTTGGGTCCCTTGCTGCTCTGCCTCCTCTCCACCTTGCAGTCTTCTTATGTTTGCTTTAGAAGCAGGGTTTTTTGTTGTACTTTGTGGAAAGAATAGGAAGAACATGTTTATCTTCTTGGAAGTAGAAGCCCCTTGAATAATTTTTAGACCTATCCAAATTAAGTATTTTAAGGAAGACTAGAGCTGGAAAGTTGTCATTTTAAAGATTTATTTCAACAATGTGCTAACAACCATTGTGAAAGTCAACTTGAGTTAGTGCTTTGAGAATCTTGATTGTGTCTAGAAAAGAGAAATTGTAATGAATTCAGTGTGAAATCAAGTCTACATCAGTAGAGCTTCAGTGACAACTGTTGTTTAACCAACCTTAGAAGGGCGCATTTATAAGCTTTAGTCTTAACAGCAAAATTTTTGATCCGAATTCTTGAGTATCCTGATGTAGATGTGTTTGTGATCTAATATTCTGTTTGATTGGCAAGCATGTTTAAGCCCATATCTTACCTTTCACTTTATTTCTCAATCAAGGAAGCATCCATTCAAGTAGAAAGAAGTGTCTTCATGGGGGTGAACCCAAGGAGCTTATCTCTGGTTTCAGTACCCATGACCACCAGGCAGGGCTCGCTGGCCAGTGACTGGAGAAGTCTGTTTCTGTGCTGCCCTGGAAGTAGGTCTGAAAAACTTGCCCCAGACTGTACTTGACTGGAGTGCCCCAGGTTGGAGGGCAGCCCCGTTTGCGGTGGCAGAACTGGGTTTTCAGGGGGGACCACACAGCTTCAAGTTTAATTCTGAGGTATTTGTTTGTTTTTTTCCTTCCAGTTTTATTGAGAGACAGTTGACATACAGCATATTTAAGTTTAAGAGATACAGCATAATGAGTTGACATATGTATGTGTATGTGTATATATATATAAACTTATTGTGGTAATCATTTCAATACATATGTATATATAGAAATATATATGTAGTGAAATAAGTTTAAAACATCCATTACCTCATATAGTTACCAAAACAATTTTTTTCCCTGATGATAAGAATTTTTAGAATTTACTTTCTTAGCAGCTTTCAAATATACCACACAGCATATGTTGTACATTACCTCCCTAGTACTTATTTATCTCATAACTGGAAGTTTGTACCTTATGACCCTCTTCATGCAATTCCCTTACCCCTCACGCTCTGCCTCTGGTAACCACAAATCTGATCTTTCTATGGAGTTGTTTTGGTTTTTTTGTTTGTTTTTTTTTAAGATTCCGTATTATAAGTGAGATCGTACAGTATTTGTCTTTCTCTGTCTTGAGTCATTTCATTTAGCATACTGCCCTCAGGGTCCATCCATATTGTTGCAGATGGCAGGATTTCCTTCTTTTTTATGACTGAATAATATTCCATTATATATATAATTTTATGTGTGTGTGTGTAGGTATCACATTTTATTTATCCATTCATCTGATGATGGACACTTAGGTCATTTCCACGTCTTGACTATTGTAAATAATATTGCAGTGAACATGGGAGTGCAGATGTCTCTTTGAGACAATGATTTTGTTTTCTTTGGATATATACCCCAAAGTGAGGTAAATGGCTTTTTCTCTTTTAGTGATGCCAAGGGTGGGGGAAGTGGGTACCTGACAGGGTTGGGGGGTTCACTATTCCTTTCAGCCAGGAATTGGCAGAGATTAGGAAACACTGTGGCCACAAATGATTCTAGATTTAAATATACATATATAATTTTTTTTCACTTGTTTTGGAAGTAATGTGTGATGCTAAGGTCAGCTGTATACAGCTACTTAAAAAGAGAATGTAAGGATTCTCTTGGGTCATATTGAGATATAATATATACCTTAGAACTTATTTACTAGGTTTTAAATCGTGGTTTATCAGACATTTGAAGTTCAGTATGTTTAATGGCATAGCTTTCTTTTAAAAAATCTACTTTCATTAAATAGTTTCCATTCCTTTAACCTTGTAATGTATATTTTACTATTTTTTTTAAATGAGGGTGCACATTCAGTCCTTATTTAAAATAAAATTAAGCAAATATTTGTCTCATGGCTTTGAAATAACACATAATGGAGCAAAGGCTTAGGAACTGCCTGTAGCGCTGGGCTGGGATGTGGGCATTTTTGTATTTGGGATCAAGACAGAAAACACTGGTGGCATAGTTCTCTGAAACCAGAGCCTAATAAACAGTGGTCTTTCTGGATGCTAAGGATTATGTAATCACCTAAGTAATCGCTCATTTTGATTCTGAGTAGCTGCTTCAAGTTAAAAACTGAAAGGTTTCTTTGTAATTGTAATTCGTATTAAGGCTACTTGCCAAAATGTTTTAAAATCCTGGTACTTAAAGCAGTCTTAAAAACTGAAGAGAAGTGACTTAATATGTGATGGCTGATACTATTCTTATCTTTCAAAATTAGTATTTAACCTAAGCTTTCAGTTTGAGGGCATCTTGAAGAACAAACTTCACCACCTTGTCAACATGGCTTGAATAAAATGTAGCCTTTTGATATCAGAGAGAAGTCAGTATTCCAAGAAGAATCCATCCTGTACTTGGCATTGGATATAATGTCTCCCTCTGTATTCTGATCAAGATTCAGCTTCCATGCTTAGCATGTCATAAATTTGTTCTAAGTATCTGACTCAATTATGTTCAGATCTGACCATTGACTTTAATTCCATAGAATTAAATACGTCCGTCGGAGCCGTATTTTCTTTCCCCTTTTGGAGGGAACAGCTCAACGTATTCATTTTTGTTTTGGTTAGAACAAATACATTTCATAGCAGTCATCAAACAAGTATACACTTTGAGGAGCTGTTAGCTCTGACGAGTGTGTAAACACTTGTTGGTGAGCAGGGACTTTTCTATTCCACAGTAGACTGTTTCACTACCTAGGCTTGACTTCTTGAATTTTTGTTGTTATTGTTGTTGAACTTTTTATGAAGTAAATTTCCATACAGTAACAATCATTCTTTTTGGTGTAACCCAAGGTTACCAAGTTCTCTAAGTTTTGACAGACTCATACAGCTGTGTAACCACCTCCGTAATCAGGATAGAGAATAATTTCCATCATTCTCAAAATATTCCCTGTCCCCTTAGTTACCTTCCCTCCATGCTCAGCACCGAGCAACTGATCTCTTCTCTACCCACATTTCCCTTTTCTGAAATGTCATATAAATGGAATCATGCAATGATGGCTCTGTGTCCTTGGCAGTACTTGTCATTGTTAGTTTTTTCATTTTAGCCACTCTAGTGGGCATCTCGTGGTATCTTGCTGTGGTTTTAATTTGTTTCCCCAACACCTGATAGTGCTGAGATTCTTTTCGTGTGCTTATGTGCCATTCAGATAAATTCTTTGGCAAGGTATCTTTTCAAATTGTTGCCAATTGAAAAAAATACTGGATTGTTTGATTTCTTATTGTTGAGTTTAAAAATTTTTTTAATAGGTATTCTGGACACAAGTACTTGGTTGAATATGTGTTTTGCAAATACTTTGTCCCAGTCTGTGATGTGTCTTTTCATTCTCTAAGCAATGTCTTTCCTTTTCCATTTGGGGGGGGGGGTAAAATTCACATTACATAAAATTTACCATCTTAACTGTTTTTAAGTGTACCATTCAGTGGTATTAAGTACATTCATATGGTTGTGCAGATATCACCACCACCCATCTCCAGAACTCTTTTCATCTTGCAGAACTGAAATTCAGTACCCATGAAACAGTAACTCCCCATCCCCTCTCTCCTCAGCCCCTGGCAGCCATCATTCTACTTTCTATCTCTGATTTTGACTACCCTGGCTACCTCGTATACGTGGAATCATACAGTATTTGTCTTTTCCTAACTGATTCATTTTACTTAGTATAAAGTCCTCAACGACATATATAGTATGACTTCTTATATGTGTGCTATATAAAATACAGCATATTCTGTATATTTATTCATCTGTCAGTGGCCACTTGGGTTGCTTCCCCGTTTTGTGAATAATGCTGCCGTGAACATGGGTGTACAGTTATCTGTTTCAGTCCCTCCCTTCAGTATTTTGGGGTGTATACCCAGAATTGGAATTGTTGCATCATATGATAATTCTATATTTAGTTTTTTGAGGAACCACCATACCTGCTGTTCCACAACAGCTATACCATTTTACATTCCCACCAGGTACACAAGGTGCCAGTTTCTCCACATCCTTACCATTACTTGTTATTTTCTGTCTTTTTGATAGCAGCTCTGCTAACGGGTGTGAGGTGTTGATGATGTCATTCAAAGAGCAGAAATTGAAGTTTATTGGTTTTTATGTGGATGTCCAGTTGTTTCCATATGGGCTATTGAAGAGACCATCCTTTATTGTATTGCCTTTGTCTATGTGTGGGTCTATTTCTGGACTCTCTTCCCTCCTTAAATTTTGATCAGCCTCCTTAATGTGAAGCAGTGTTAAGCTTGATATAGTACCAGCCCTCCCTCAGAAGTAAATGGTTGGTCATGATTTAAGCAGGAGAGAAGACCAAGACATTTTACAATCTGGTGGGGCAGATTTACTCTGCATTTTGCACTGAAGGGTGTTCTGAAAGACAAAACCTATGACTTCCTCCACTCTTTTTTTAGGAACTTACCCAAACAGATTTTGTACAGTATATCTTTTTCCAGGTTTAAAATTGGGGCTGAGAATTTCTTCTAATCTTGAGTAGCCTTCTGCAGAAAGCTAACACAAAAGTACAAGATAAGATAAACAAGCATTTGAGTTTAAAATACAGTCTCCCATAGTTATACAATAGTGTAAAAATAGGGACTATCATGATGGAGTCTAAGCGAACCGGAGAATATAATATCACCAGAGCAGAAATAAATGTGCGGAAGCTTCAGCTCTGCAGAGAGGGCCTGGGCTCCAGAGGCTGTCCCCAGGTGTCTGCAGAAAGAAAGGAAGTACTTCTGTTACCTAAACAAGAGGGAAGGGTCTGGCAATCGCTGGGTCACTTGAGTTCTTTTGCCACTGGGTAGGTAAACCAGGCGAAACTTCCCAGAGAACAAACTCTTCATCCAGGTAGCTTGACCCAGTTTGTATAGAGACCACAGTCTGTTTGCCACTGACCTGAAGACAGAGCTTAGAAGATACTGCCGAGATGATCAGGGTCTCCAAGGTGAAGACTGGGCCAGCGGCTGAGGTTCTTTTCTAGCTTCCTGTCTCTTGTTTGGGCTCTCATCCCAGCTCTTCCTCCACGAGGCTGCTGGATCTAAATTTCTAAAGCACAGCTCTGATCGTGCTGCTGCCACCTAAGGCTGTTTCTCGGTGGTTCCCCATTGGCCTGTAGGTAGCAACATGGTGTTTCACAGCCTGTTGCCCTTCAGGGACTGACTCTAGACCACCTCTGCAGCCTCCTTTCCAGGGACCCCCTTCCATATGGTAATGAACTGCTCGCTGAGCCCAGACAGGCTGTGCGTTTTCATTCCACTGTGCATGTGCTGGTTTCTCTTAGCAGATGCTTTTTCCTTTCTGCGCCTGGCGGATTCTTAATCATCCCCCAGGATCCGTCTCAAGCGTCAACAAACTTCTCTTGATCCCTTCCTGCCCTGTCTAAGCAGAATGCAGTAGAGTATATTGTTTAAGGGCCCAGGCTTCAGTTTGAATTTCAACTCCATTACATTGACTCTGTGTAAACTTTGACAAGTTCCTTAATCTGAGTCTTAATTTCATAGTAGTATATACCCAATGGGGTGAGTATGAGGATTAAATAATATAATGTGTGTGTGTGTGTATAGTAGATATTGAAGTAAATAAGTTGATACCAAAGTATATAAGTATTTAATAAACATCTCTTCTCATTATTATTGCTAGTTCATTTAGTCAGTAAACATTTGTTGAGCACCCACTGTGTGCCATTCATCTGTACCAGGTGCTTGGGGTGCACAGGTGTATGAGACCTGAGCAGGCATCGGAGGTGCTCAACCCCGTGCTTTAAGAAGAGGGTGTGCAGAGTGCCCTGGAAGCTACCATCTGTTTGAGGATGACCGTATGCCAAGTACTGTACATGTGTATCTCATTTCATCCTCCAGCAGCCTTAAGATGTAGGTGTTATAATCCCCATGGAGTCTCAGAGAGGTTAAGGAACTTGCCTACAAGATGTAGATACGTACCTACCAAATAGTAGAACCAAGAGAGTTAAACCTCTGTCTGACTCCATTACAAGGAAATTTAGGAATGAATCACTGTAATACACCCTATGACTAAACTAAAAAATACATGATCATCTCAATAGATGCAGGAAAAAGCATGTGAAAATAACTAACATCTTTTCCCCATAAAAACCCCAAATGAACTAAAATAGTGACTACTTCAACCTGATTGGTAAAAGAGCAGTAAGGGAAAACTCGCAGCTAACATTATGCTTTAGGAAGAAGGACTGCAAAATTTCTTTTTATGACCAGGAAACACAGTGATGTCTGTTCTCATCACTTTCATTCATCAGTGAATTGGAGGTTCCAGCCAGATCTAATTGGGCAAGAGTGAGGAATAAACAAAAAAAGAAAGAAATTTAGGAACTATTTGGAGAAAATCATATGCCCTTTGAGATTTACATCTTGAAAGACAGCAACCGTAATTTTCTAAAAGATGTTGCTTTCTGCTTCTACCAGAGGCAGCCTATTTAACAGGATAGATTCTAGGGCTCACCCATGTTGACAGGCCACATTTTCTTACAATTCATGTTCTGTTATTTATTTAACAAATTCTGTTTCTTTGAGCCTAGCTATTAACTCTTAACCCTCTTCAGCCCTCTTCATATTCCTTTGGGTACCAGGAATAGTAGAAATGAGAGAAGGTACAGTTTATAGTAAAGATTAAGAATCCAAGAGCTTTTATCTCTAAAATTCTAGACAAAGTGGTAGGCTTTACTCTTAACACTTACGCATCATTTCTAAGGGTATAACTAAATAGAAGTGGCGTTTCAAGATATTTTTAAATGGATAGGATGCCAAGAAGGCTCTTAAAGATGCTTGAATCCCATTATTACTGGGCAGAGTTCTAAGGGGCGAAGCACAGAATCCACCTAAACTGTTTTAGATGGAAAGGAGTTTGTCGAAAGATTTTGGTGGCTTGTAGACCCTCTGCTATGGCCAACAAATTAGATTTGGCTGTTTCAGAGCCAGGAAAAAACACTTAACTGCACCTTAGAACTACTTTAGTGAAGTAGACTCCTGCCCCCACCTGCTGATGATTCAGCTCAGATGCTTCACCGTAACGTAACAGTCCTTGTTCTCCCTTAAACTTGGTGCTCATTTTCCAGGAACTACTAGAAATAAAAGGAAGCCAGTGCTTGTAGGCCTACTTGATTCTCCTTAGGTATATGCTCATTTGAGGAGCTGGGCTGAGATCTAGTTGGAAGAGAGCTTATAAAAACAAAATCCTGGGTAAATAAATTGTGGCATGTTCAGACAGTGAAATCACGTACAGTACTTAAAGGCGATAAACCAGAGCTACATTTGTTCACATGGCTAAAATTTTTAAATGTAATGTTGAAGGAACATGCAGGTTCCATACTAGCACATGCAGTGTGATACTATACAAAAAAAGTTTGAAAACATGCAAAAATAGTTTCTCTAGAGCGTATGGATATATGCATATCTTTTAAAACCACAAAAACACCACCAGGAATGATGAATAACGTAGTCAAAATAGTGGTTATTTCTGGAGAGGAAGTGGGACCAGAGAAGGGTACACAGGTGGCTTCCATTGTATCTTTAATGTCTTCTTTTTTATGAACTATTTTCTTGGGACAAATACAGCAAAATGCTAAGCTACCCAAGATCTGGGTAGTTGGATAGCCCAATGTATAGTTGTTTGTAATATTTATTCTCTGTACTTCTCTGTATGTGTGAGTGTTTCATAATTTAAAATGTTAACAATGGACTTAAGTATTAAGATAAATTTTTAAAATATTACCTCCTGTACATAGAGATACATTGGCAAGAAGTGGTAAAAATGCAGTTACTGGATTTAGCTGGTCCTTTTCCCAGCGGGAGAGTGTTCAGGAAGTGTCCAAAACACTTGGTCACTGAGCTTTCCAGAGGGAGCGCGAGTGATCCTCAGTCCTAGCCCAGGCTCTGCCAGGTCACACCCTGTCCTATTCTGTTTCTCTCAGGTGACCTTCCAAAGGGTGTCATGAGTGCTTGGTCTGGAGCCAAGCTGGCTTTGTGTAGAGCGCTGGCCGCAAAAGTCCATGTTGGTTTAAAATGTTATGTTTACAGATGTGTAGTCAAATAGCCTGGTTGTCATCAAAGGAATGGTTCACTTGATTTGCCAATTCTCCCTTGTTATCGTGGGAATTTATTAGGGTATGAATAAAGGAACTGAATTGTTGAGTCCAGTCCTTTGTATGAAGCAAAGGAAAATCATATTGGAGAACAAAGTGTGAAATGCAAAATCAAGAAGAGTCATCTTGAAAGAAATCAAGTCAGAAAGTGTTTGAAGGCCTGTGGCATCCTGGCACGGAGGCCCTCACTAAGGCTTTGAACTGGTGGGATTCCCATTTGGACTGGAGCTCTGGTTCCCCTGTGGTCTGGGCTGCCTCCAGGACTGTTTTTTTAGTGCAGGGATTTTTAACCCAAGTGGTCCATGAATAGAATTCAGGGAGTCCGTCAACTTGGTTAGGGAAAAAAATTACATCCAAAATTTCTTTGACCTCTAACTAAAATTTAGCATTTTTCTCAGTTATGAAGTAACTGGTAACAAACCACTATAACACTAACAGTGCCTGTAACTTTATCATCATGTCCAAACAGACTGGCCTGTCATTTTTCTTCTCTTTAAATGTCCTTGTGAGGTTTTGGTATCAAGATTTTGCTGATCTCAAAAAACAAAGTGGAAAATATTATCCTCTGGAAGAATCTGTGTAAGGTTGGTGTTATTTCCTCCTTAAATATTTAGTAGATTACAAGGTGAAGCCCTTTGAGGCCAGAAATTTCTTTGTGGAATGATTTTAAAATATAGATTTAATTTGCTTAATATGTACAGGACTATTCAGATATTCTATTTCTTCTTATAAAAGGTTTGGCAAGTTTCTTTTTCCTAGGAATTTATCTGTTTTATATGTTTTCAAAATAATGGGTGAAAGTTGTTCAAAATACCCTCTTTTTAACATCTGTGGAATCTGTAATGCTGTCCTCTTTTTTCATTCTTGATCTTAGGTAAATTTTTTAAAAATTGAAAATACTCAGGGTTCTTAAGGGTTTAAGGAAGACTGGTAGTATGTATCAAACATAAAATGTGAGTCTGTTTTATCCAACTAGCCCTTTGAAGGAATTTGCCATACATGAATAATTTCACAAACTCAAAAATGCTCAACACAGTGTTATCTATAGCAGCAAAAAAAAAAAAAAAGGGGGGGGGACAAATCAACAGGGGACAGGGAAGTAATTATGCTCTTTGCATTCACTAGAGTACCTTCCGTAGTTACAAAACAGGATGGAGACGTGTAGAAAATGTGCTAGGGAGATGTTATTACTTACAAAAAGCAGTCCCAGAAGAGCATGTCCAGTGTGGCCTCTTCTGTGTTAAACGCATACTTCGGTATGTGCATGTGTACATAAAATATAATTTGGAAGCATGGTCACGAAATTTCCAGCAGCGGTTATCTCTGGATGGTAGGTTGTTGGATAACAGTTATTTTTTTTTTGCTCTTCTGTATTGTTTAAAGTGTTTGCATGAATGTGCATCATTTCTACAAAAATAGCAAGACTTTCTAAAGAGCTTGGCAGTAACAAGGAGATGAGAGGGTGGTAGGGGTGGGGAGTGTCAAAGCATTTTTCTTGACGGATGGAGAACAGCCAGGGAAGAAAGAGAGCTCGAAGCTGCAGTAGAGAAGGGATAATTCATTGAAGAGCAGGAGGGCCTGGATGCAGACATAGATGTTAGCCCTAAAGGGGCAGAACATTTCTTCCCAGAAAGGAGGAGAAGACAATTGAAGATAAGGAAAAGTTTTGAGCTGAAAGGAAAATGGTGCTCCTAACTCATGGTTGCCCAATTTCTTAGTGAAATGGGAGGTGGGACTCTTTGCCAGAGGTGGGGAAAATGAGAGTGGAGCAGGAGTCTTGAGGAAAGTGGTGAGGGTCTCTGACAGAATCAACAGTAGAGGAGGGATTTGATGGGGTGTGGGCAGTTGGGCTGACCTGGAGGCCTTACTGAAACTTTTGTAAGGGAGCCTGATGGTACAGCTGGTCCCAGGTTAGAGGGTGGCTCGGCAGGATGAGAGAATTTTCAGAGGATGAGAGAATTCAGGATACTGTTGAGGTCAGTTTAAGTCATCGACCTTAGAATCCAGGATGCTTGGGAGGAAACTGAATTAAGAAGAGTGCCACAGACTGGATATTTATTTGGAATATGGACATCCAAGAAGCCAGGTACTCATGGTCAGGATGGGTTTTCAGAGTCTGACGTGTTATATAGGAAGTTCTGCTTGGTGGCCATGGGAGTAGGGGAATGGTCATCCAAGCTGGGAGAATCAGAGGGTGGTGCTGGGAGATCCAGTGGTCTTCCTCACAGAGGGGAGCATTTCGCAGGAGGATGACAGGAATTCTTTTGGAGAAGATTTTGAGGCCGGTACTGAGATTGGCTTCAAGGACGTAAAGACTCCTCAGAGAAGCTGAAGCGAGCTGGTAGAGTCCTGGTCTGGAGCCCCTGTGGGACAGCAGGGAGTTTGTTGACCTAGTCTTCTAAGACTGGGACCCTGGGCTCCAGGAGAAGCCTCCCCTTGAGGTGGTGAGGCTTTTCAGTACAGAAGGTTGGCAGAAGGAATGCTCCAGAAGAGGAGAAGGAATACTCTACAGAAGCCTCTGAGCAAAGGGACAAGGGTGTGGGGTGCAGATAATTGGGCAAAAAATACAAGCAAGGGCTTCTAAAGAGGAGTAGACTAGCTGGAGGACGGCCTGAGCTGCAAAGGGGTGAAAATTTGTTTTCTGGTTTCCCAAAGGAAGTGCTGAACTGTATGTTTCTTTTTCTTGTCACAAAGCAATATCTGCTCACTCCAGAGAGAACAGAAACTACAGATAAGCAGAAAGCAAAAACAAGTAAACAAAAAGAGTCATAAGAACCCCTCGTCATCCCAGAGTCCTGGAGCTTTTCCCGTTGACACATTCTCCCCTCCTGTTCCCTCTGCCGCAGATCCAGGTCAAGGCCACATCAGCTCTAGAAGAAGCCTGTCCTCGGGTCACAAATGTCTCTTCCTAGCCCAGCCCCCGGGTCTGCCCCATATCCTCTAACAACCTTCCCATCCTGCAGAGGCCACCACAGCCTTCTTCCCAAAGCACCACTTCCCACTCTTGCTTCCCTGTCTAGTTTCCACCATCTCCGACATCCTCTCCCTGGCGCTCCAGGGCTTCTGTAACCTGGAGCCATCTCACCTCCCATGCTTGCTTCCTAACCTTTCCCTTAACATAGACGTACTTTATTTCCCTCCCAGTTCATTTCCCCAGCTCCTCACATCCGAGTCTCTGTGATGCCTGCCCCATCAGGTGGCCACCCCAGTCCCGAATCTCCCAGCTGTCAAGGCCAGAGCCCTCCTCCAGCCCATACTGACTTGCTCTTCCAGGTACTCATCTGACCACTCCTTTTAGGACCTCATCAGTTCTGTTTCAGTAAATACTTAGGTACAATTAGTAGGAAGCACAGGGTTTAGAGATGGGAGGAGCCTAGTCCCCTGATCTCACTGAGATTCACAGAAGCCAGGAGACACCCCCGTGGTCAGCCAGCAAGCTGTTAATAGAGCTGACTAGAATCCTCATTGTCAGACCTGAATGCTACCTGTTGAATTGAATGCTGCTTTTAAAATACAGCTTTTCTCTGATGTCTGGACATGAAGCCCCAGAGACCAAAAGCAATGGTATCAGTGCTTAGAATACATCAAATTTCTAAAAATCAAGACTTCTGAGCCCAGTAAGGGGAAGCCCTGATTTAACAGGTCCAGGATAGGACCTGCTGCATTCAAAAGAAAACAAAAACAACTCTCTGGATGGCCCTGATGTAGGGGGCCCTCAGATCTCCCTTTGAGAAACAAAGCTCATGTCTTTGGTTCTGTGTTTTCTTCTTCTTCTCCCTTTTTTTCCCTCCTTTTTTTTTTTTTTTTTTTTTTTTAGCTCCCTGATGCTGTCCCTGTGGACGCTATTAAGCTTTCCTGAAGCTTCCCATCTCAGGAGCCCATCCAGATGCCCATCCAGGACGTAACAGCAAGAGTGCAGTGCTGTAGCCTGTGACCTTCTCAGGCCTGCACTGGCCTGGGCCCAAGCTGCTGTCTTCCTGACGTGCTTGGCCATTTGGCCCTGGGGGCCAAGTTATTTTGCGAAGTCCTTTCCGGCATACCTTGGCAGAAAGTTGAGTGTGGTGGAATTCTTGTTGGCAACATCCCACTTACCAAGGTGTTTTCTGAGCACCTTCTCAAGTGTGCCTCGCCCCCTGTGGCCTGACAACAGTACGTGTCACAAGACGTCCACGTAAACCAAACCGAGACACGTGCCTGGGCTCTCCGTGTCCCAGCACGTGCAGCCTGGGCCAGGGTGATGGGAGGGAGAGCCGTCTGTGTACCTTGGTTCCTCCATTTCTAGCTGGCTGATCTTTGACACCCCTTCATGCCCATTTCCTCATCTCTAAAGCCAGAGCAAAAATTATAAAGTTAATTATAATGATATTATAAAAATAAAAATAATTCCTACCTCACAGGATGGTTATGAAGATAACAAATTAATGCCTGAAAAGCCCTTGAAACAGTGTTTGGCACATAGTAAGTGTTCAGTAAGGGACTGCAGTTATTATAATTATTTCATGAAAACTGTGATGAAATAATTAGACTCTATAGAGATGACTCACTGCTCTCCACGGTTATCAGTCCAAGAGTTATCAATTCCTCCTTGTTGCGTGAGCATAGATGAGAGGAATGACTAATTTTGTGGTAATTGCTCTTCCGAATGCTGCCTGGACCTCCAAAGACAATTGAAATAGGCTAGATATTTCCTAGCAATAAGGTCAAGCCTTGCATAATTTAACACCTATACAGCAGCTCAGCATTTTGGTGCTTTGGTAAGGTGGCAGTTACATAACAGGCTGCAACCACGCAGATGAGCAGAGCCAAAGATGGGGGAGAGGGTACTTTGAAAAGATGTGTTAGTGCTGGAGTGACAGGTGTGATGGATGAAGGGCAGGCAGCAGCTGCAGGCTTCACAGAGCTGGGGTCTGGGAGGTGCACGCGTGCCCTGTGCCACTTTGGCAGATACTGTCTTGACGGGAAAACATCTCCCGACATTCACTATCAGGCTAACACCAACAGGAGCTATTTAAGTGTGCCTTATATTAGCCGCATCGTAGGTGTGTTTTCTCACTCCTTGGTAGTATTTCCAAGCTAAAAGTATGATTGCTTCAGTCTCAAAGTGATGCAAAACCCAATCAATCTCTGAAATCATGTTTTATCAAACTTTTATGTGAAGAACTCAGCTTACAGCGTTGCCAGGGTATCACCTTCCAGTATCGCGTTGCCAAGTTAATCTTGCTTGGTGCTTCGGACTCAGTGGTGCCGTACTTCAGATTCGAAGTACAGGAGAGCTCTAGAAGGGTGTTAGAAAGCAGATTCCAGTGGCTTATTTCTGTCTGGGGATGAGAGATGCTAGTGTGTGAGCATTTAGCAAATGACTTCACGTGCTTGCCACCAAAATGCTTTTTAGACTGTCCTGCTTGAGTTGTGCGATTTTCCTTTAAAAGAAGACTGACATTTAAATAAACTGCTTGGTGTTTGTCACAACATAAGGCTAAAACTTCTAGAAACCAGAAAGCCAGTTTGTTTCTGGAACCATCTTTAGACCAAGGGTCATCCTCACCTCCCACAAGGACACAGAATAGTTCATTGGTTGGCCAAACTTTCTGGAGCTGATGCTTAAACCAGAGTCTTTAGATTCATCGGTAGGGAGAATGCCTGGGGCTGCTGTCAGCCAGGCCAGACTGAAAGTTGCCCCAGTACTTGGAGCTGCTTGGAATGAGTCCCTGGGGATGGAGGAGGCCCAGGAGAGCCTCGTTGGATGGAAATCCATAATCTTACCTGAGGGCTTTTAAAATAAATAATGTTTTAATATTTACAAATGGAAGCAAAATTTATCCTTTTTTGTTGCTGCCTGTCCAAGCATAGTGGGAGATCAGAATGCTAGCTCGATGGCCAGGTGGCAGACAGTAGCCAGGAGGCCTTAGCCAGCTGTAACTTTCATTTATTCACTTGATACCCACTTCAGCAGGATGTGGACCATACTGTGCTGTAGAGGAAAGACAATGACTGTGAAGTCTCACTGAGCACATGCGTGTAGGGCATTATTTTAAATATCAAACTGACATTTTTCATCATGAGGTTTTAAAAATGTAAATTAGCATATTTGAGAATAAGAAGGAGATCTTGGAAAACAAAAGGTATAACTAACTTAAACACTTTTAAAATATAATAGAAGGGCTGGGAAACAAAAATCAGGGAGTTTCTAAAAGGCAAAATGAAAAGATGAGGAGCTAGAAAATAGGGGCAAAATAGTAAATAAAAATTTTAAATGGTACATCTAGGAGTTAGAATCTCTGAATAGGAGTTCAAGCAGAAAGAAAATAGAGAGAGGGAAATTGTCAAAGAAATAATACAAGAGAAATTTCAGAACTGGAGGTCAGGAGCTTTCCATCTAGAACCCAGTACAATGAAGGAAAAAAAATTACCTGGACCGAGGCACGTTGTCATCAACATTCACGACTTCAGAAACAATGAGTTACATAGCTTTGGGGGAAACCAGTCACAAACAAATGACTGAAAATCAGAATGCTGTCAGAGCTCTTCACATCAACACTGAGAGCTGGAAGACAGTAGAACAAAGTCAGCAAAGTTCCAAGGGAAAATTATTTTCCGTCTAGAATTTTATACTCAGATGAACTTCGAAGAAAGTATGAGGCTAGAACAAAGACATTTTTAAATCTGCAAGGACTTAAGATTTTGCTTCCTGTGGATCCTTTTCTAGGAAACAACCAGAATAAATACTTGAAAATGAGGAAGTAAATTAAAAAAGAAAGAGAAATAGAACCCAGAAGACAGGGAACCAATACAGGAAAGCAGCCCAGAGAAGCCCAATGTGTTTAAAATAGGCTTGGCTACTTTGGAATTCACAAATTATCTGTTGTACTTGGTCATTTGGAAAACAGTATTTATATATATAAATACTGATAGTTCAGGTAGAGTGGAAAATCTGAATGTAAGTGCACAGAAAATTAAGCAAATGAAGCAAAGAGGGAAGTGTTAACTCCAACGAGGGGAAAATATTCAAAGGAAAAAATATCAGAGTAAACTCCTTGATTTATCATAATGTAAGAGAAGGAGAAATGTGATAGATGGTGTAAAAGAGCTGAAATCTAAGCAATTACAACAGGAACTTTATAGGTGACGGATAGATAAACCAAGAAATGGCAATATTAACATATTATCTGGGTTTTTTAAAAAGCTAGAAGCATTGAAAGTGCTTGTCTTAAGATACTGTGCTTTCAGTATTTTTGAGCAATTTGATTTAAACTATGTGCTTTTGTTTGCTCTGATAAAAATGAAAATCAATTCAAAAGAAAAAAAAGGTCGACATTCGACCATCAGTAGGATACTCAAGCCCGCATCCTCCAAGCTTTTGTCACCACAGGCATCAGCGGCATGGTGGATGGGAGTACAAGGTCAAAGCCTCGGTCAGATCCAGGCTCTCTGTCCCCAGGTTTCTTGTCACAGGATGGCCTCCCTGTCCATGGGCAGGAGACTGGGCCGTCTCCTGCCAGAGTCATCCCAAGTTTCCAATGAGATTATAAGGCTGAGCAGGAGTGTATGCTTCATAACAGGAAGGGAGGAAAGAGGAAGGAAGGAAGGAAGGAGAAAATCCCCTTCACAGACAAATTTAGAAAACGATTTGCCACTTTGCTATTAAGATAGCTTCAGAGAAATTCTACCTGAAATGCACCAACCAGCTGAATATAGCATCAGATGACAGGTCAGCTTCTTTGCCACAGTGACTCCACAGTGTCCCTAGGCCAGCCCTGGGGAACAGAGTTATTAACCAGTCGGCACACCAGGCTATCCCATTCCCACCCTTGCTCCAGGTGGGAGTTGGGGTGTGGTACAAAGGGTTATAGCTGGCCTGACCCAGTGATCTATGTAGAGAACACAGAATGGACCAGATTTCCCCTCATCCCCACCCCTCATCCAGGGGATGACCTTCTCTCCATCCTTCATCACTGCTGCCCAGAGGGGCCTTATCATAAGTCTGGGGTCTTACCCCTGTCCAGACTGATCCATGTCTGGGCTGAGTCTGGCTAGACTTGGACCACTCAGACCACAGTGATATTCAAGCAGCCACTCACTTCTCTATACCCTATTCCTGTTGGCTAGCACTGAAAGAAGTGATCAAACAGGGAAGAGCCTTTCTACTCCTACACACTGGTGTGCAGGGCACCAGGCCAGCCACAAGCTGGGACACAGCTGTTTGTGTAGACTGGTCTGCATTGAAGCCCACTCCGTCCTCTTCTGCCCCAGGCTTGGAGTACCATTTTACAGGGGAACTGTTCACCCAAACTCCTGGTTGGGGAGGACCACTTGCACTTAAAATTGTTTGGGGTTTAACCTGTTTATGGAAGCATTCTCCTCTGAACAGAATGTCTTTCCTTTACTTTCTAGGTAGTGAGCTATTTTTTTAAAATCTTGTTTATTGTAGAAGTAATGCATGCTTGTAACAGATTGAAACAATACGGAATTATGTTAGAGAAAAGATGGTATATACGTAAAACATATATATGTATGTACACATACATGTATCTTCACAAACAACTGTGACTACACGTATATGGTTATCTTTCAAAAATGAGGTCTTATGCAATGCCGCTTTTTGTTCTGTTGACATAAATTATAGGCATCTTTTTATATCATATAGATCTGCCTCTTTCTCAGGAATATTCTTTATACCAATGCACCTTGATTTATTTAAGTCCCCTACTGATGAACATTTAAATTCTCCCAGACTTTTGATACTAATATTAGTCTTTCAGTAGCACCCTTAACTCTGAAGTCAGACAGCCTTAGTTCAGATTCCAGATACTCCATTTACTTACTTTGTGACCTTTAGCAAGTTATTTAAACTCTTTGTGCCTCAGTTTCCTGATCTGTAGAATGGGAATAAAATTGTCCTTGCACTGTGCCTAGCCCACAAAAAAAAAAGGCTAAGTGAGACAATATGTATAAAACATGCTTAGAATATTATAATCACGACAACTAACATTTATTGAGTACTTACTGTCAGCCAGGCTGTGGATATCACACTGTTTTATGCATTAGCCTTATACCACATATTTTAATATCTGCAAAGGCAAATCCTCCATCATCATTAAAGTGACGTTAGCTATTCCCATGCACTTACTCCTCCAGGTGAATTTTTAAATCCCCTTTCCACCTACCTCCCATCAATATGACAAGGGTTTTTTTGGTTTTTTTTTTTTCAATCCAGTTGGAATTTTGAAGGGTGTCTCTACTCCTAAAGGCTGCCAGAGTAGAAAGACCCTTGGACTTGAGTCAGAAAGCCCTGGATAGACTCATGGTGTCCCTCCAAAGCCATGTGACCATGGGCAGTTGAGTTAAATTCTCTGAGCACCTGCAGCTTCCCTACCTGTAGAATGAGAGTCAGGGGAGCTGGGGGGATGTAAGAAAGCACTGGAACAGCACCTGGCACTTAAGTACGTCACAAATGTACTTGCTTCTGAAGCGAGTATTTTTCCCTCCTGGCCCTTTGTCCTCAGCACCATCTTCAGCACCGTCCTCAGCAGCTCTAAGGGGACAGTCAGTGACAGGAGTTTTAAGAGTCAGTTAAGGAGTGCGAGAGCAAGAGCAGCAGTGAGCAAGCAGGATGAAGGCTGAGGCCCCCGCTTCCTGTGCAGGGCGAGCCGAACATTTACGACCAGTTGAAGATTAGCCAAGAGGGAGGAAAGGGAATTGGGACAAACAGAGACTGTTCCGTTGTGCCGGCATGTGCCACCAACCATGGAGTGGACTTCCTGCTGCAGGACACAGCTGACCTTTGGAGAGTCACTGTCTGGGTGAGGCTGCCCTTTAAAAGGACAGAACACAGCTGTTGTTTAGATATCAGAGGCTCGTTAATAACTGTGTTTGGCAGTCAGTTCGGGATGTTAAACAGTTTGGAAAACAGTCTTGCTTCTCGGTTTAAGGAAGGCCGGCATGAAGGGAATCTCTGTGTTACTAGCAGGTTGTTTGGTAATCCTTTGAACAAAAATGAACACTTAGCAGCTTTAAAAAGTATTAAGAGAACTCATAAAAGTCAGAGCAGACGTGCAGGAGAAGGTCACACTTCCAGAGCTCTCTTGGGAACTGTTTCTGGACTAACAAGTCCAACAAATGTGTTAATTCAGGTTGAGATTTCTAATGCAAATATTGACTCAATCTCAGCCTTTGCAGTTAATTCTCAACTTGAATGTGTCCTTTCAGAATACCCTTGCCTGTCTTGTTTTCTTTCCTCATGTCTGATAGTTTGTCCACCCTTCATTTTGAACCTTAGCAGGTGAGTTTTTAATGGCAGCTCTGCATTTTTTCTCTAGGTCCGAATAACATTCAGAGGAGTGACTATAACTATTCCTTCATTTTCCTAATGGCATGATTGTAAGAGAGAGTCGGTTTAGACCAGGAAAGCCTGGCAGAATGTAAGTTATTCCCACTCTTGGGTCAGATTCCCTAAAAATACCTTCTTACCCAGTATTCAGTATCGAAGGAAAAACTGAAGTTGTTTTTATGTTTTCTCCCTGCTCCCCAGTTCACTTGATATTTTAATTACTGTTCATTTTAAGACATGTGTCTTCAAGTTCCTGTGAATTGGTGTGCAAACTGCTATGTGGTTAACCAAATAAATATAAAATTAAAAGTTTTGACTAAAAGATAGAACAAATATAATGTATATTTATTTCACCTTCGGTTTCAGAAGATATTTTCCCTGGATATAGAATTCGAGGTTGAAGGTTTTTTTTCCCCAGATGCTGTTACACCATCTTCTGACTCCCTTGGTTTGTGATGAAAAGTCACTCGTCCCTAGAATCATTGTCACCTTTATGTAATGTAGCATCTTTCTCTGGCTGCTTTCAAGATTTTCTTCTCTTTAACTTTTGTTTTCTTTGTATTTGTCCTGCCTGGAGCTCATTGAGCTTCTTGAATCTGCAAATTTAGGTTTTATACCAGATTTGAAGAATTTTCAGCCACTATTTCTTCAAATATTTTTCTACTCCACTGTCTCTCATTTTTCCTTCTGAAAGTACGGTTACACCCGTGGCAGACTTTTTAATGCCCTGCAGATCTGATACTCTGTTCATTTTTTTGGTTCAGTCTTTTTTTGTCTTTCCGTTCTTCATGCTGGATCGTTTCCATCAGTCTGTCTTCAAATTCATTGACCTTTTCCTGGGTCATCTCCATTCTGTTAAGCTCGTCTTGTGATTTTTAAAAAATTTTATATGTTATATTTTTTAGTTCTAGAACTTCCAGTTAGTTCTCTTTTATAGTTTCTATTTCTCTGCCAAGATTTCCTAATTATCTTGTACATTCTTTTATGCCACTAATATAATTATGATAGATGCTTAAAATTTTTATGTTATTTGCAACATCTCAGTTACCTTGGGATCACTGTTGATCATCTTTTTTCTTGAGATTGGTTTGGATTTTCCTTTATCTTTGTACATTTAATAACTTTGGAGTGTATTTTGAACATTGTACTATTATGTTATGAATATTGTGGCTTCTATTGTATTCTTCTGAAGAAATTAATCGGGGTGGGGGGAGATTCTTGTTTGTTTTGTTTTTTGCCTTAGACATCAGCTTGGTTGAATTAAAACCACAAACTGTCTTGGGCAGCACCTCAGTTCTTGGCTCAGTTATTTTATCCTTAGCCAGGTTGCTTAGAGTCTGCCCCATACATGCTTGGTTCAGGAGTCACCCAGAAATTGGGCCAAGTTTTTACACAGAATTTGAAGCGCTCTCTTTCTGGCTCTATAATCTCTGGGATTCCCTCTTTACTTTCCAGTGGCTCTGACTGTCCTGAAATCTGTCCTCCGAGGACTGCACCGTCCTGTTGAAGTTCTATCCACTGCAGCCTGTTACCAGGCTAAAAGCCATAAAATTGAGAAACACATCTAAATCTATTCCCTTCTTCCAAATGTCAGCCCTCTCCCAGAGTCTGCCTACTTTTTGTCTTTCTACAGTGCTCTCAGGGAGTTGTTTTTCACATTCTTCCCTAGAGTTTATGGTTATTTTCTCCAGGAGAACTAGTCCAGTAGGAGCTGGCCATACTAGGAATAGAACCAAAAACATGCTTTTTAAAGAACATTTAAAATGCAAGCTGCTCCTTCCCATAATTAGTTCAGATCAGCTAGTTTGAAAAATATAAGTAGATAAAGACATGGAACTAGAAGACTTCTGGAGGAAACTTATTTTTAGGGTCTTGGTAAACAACACTACTATTAATACCCAAATAAGCAACATAGTTCACATATCCTTCAACATATTAATGAGACACCAAAAGCTGCTTTGCAGATCTTTTAATCAAAACTTTTTATTTCATTCCAGCCAAGTAAAAGTTGCTATGCAGCAACTTACATACCAATTCACAGAATTAAAGGGAGAAACAAAAAATTCCTCAATCAAAATTGGAGATTTTTCCACTGTCAGCAATTGATAAAACAGTTATACAAAAGTAAAAATCAGTAAAGGCACAGATGAATGCTTCAACCAAATTGATATTTATAGAATACTAAATTCAACAACAACAGAATACACATTCTTTCAAAATGCACATGATATGTTTACCAAGTTGGTCAAAATCCTGGACCATAAAACAAGTCTCAATAGAGTTGAAAAGTGTGCTATATGTAGAGAGAGTATAGTATATCTTCTGACCACAGTAGAATTAAATTAGAAATTAATAACAGAAATTTATCTAGGGACACCCCACCAACACACTTGTATATAATCCATGGTTCAAAGAAGAAATTACAAGGTATTAGGAAATATTTTTAACTAAATGATAATGAAAATACAACATATAAAAATTTGTAGGATACAGCTAAAGCAGCACATAGAGGAAATTTTATAGCTTTAAATGTTTGTGTTAGAAAAAGGAAAGGTCTTAAATGTGCTGTCTAGTAGAGCTTTCTGTGATGTTGAAAGTGTTCTGTATGTGTGTTGTCCAGTCTGGTAGCCACTAGTCATGTGTGGCTATTAAGTACTTGAAATGCGGCTAGTGTAACTAAGGAATTGAATTTTTAATTTGTTTAATTTAAGTCGGTATACCTTTAGATACCTACATGTGGTTATTGGCTACCATATTGGACAACAAGGGTCTAAAATTCAGTAACCAAAGGATGCTCTTTATATATATATATAAATATATATATTTATTTACACACATATGTACACACACACACACACAAAATAAGTAATAAGGATACAATAAAGATAATAAATCAATGAGCTGAAATGGAGACAAAAAATGGAGAAAATCCATAAATCCAAATGCTTGGTCTTTCAAAAGATCAATAACATTTATTAAATATAGAGAGAGCACAGATTAGCAATATCCAGAATAAGAGAGGGGTTATTAATCCTACAGACATTGAAAAACTAGAGTGAAGGGTATAGCTCAGTAGTAGAGTGCATGCTTAGCATGCATGAGGTCCTGGGTTCAATCTGCAGTACCTCCATTAAAAATAAATAAATAAACAGAGTTACCTCCTCCCCCCAAATAAAAATGTTTTTAAAAAGAAAAAAAATAGGAATATTATGAGCAACTTTATGCCAAAAATATTAAACGTTTTGGATGAACTGTACAAATTCTTTGAAAACTATAACTCATCAAAACTGACACAAGATGAAACAGAATCTGAATAGCCCTCTGTCTATTAAAAAAAGATCTAATTCAGAGATTTCCAGTCAAGATGGCAGAGTAGTAGGACCATAAGCTCACTTCTCCTTGAGACTGCAACAAAACCACAACTGACCTCTAAACAACCATCAAAAAAACCAAAAAACAAAAAACTGGAGACTGGAACCTAGCAAAAAAGATCTTCAACTGGAAACATAAAGAGGGAACCACAGCAGGACAGTAGAAGAGGCACACTTGTGACATAATCAGGCTCCATACCCCCCAGGTAGGCAACCCACAAGCTGAAGAATAATTAAGTTGCAGAGGCCTCCCATAGAAGTGAGAGTTCTAAGCCCCACATCAGGCTCCCCAGCCTGGGGTTCCAGCACTGGGAGGAGGAGACCCCAGGACATCTGGTTTTGAAGGCCTGCAAGGCTTAACTCCAGGAGCCCCATGGGACTTCATTCTCTTGGGATGCGTACACAGAATCTCGAATGCACCAGGTCCAAGGGCAGAGGCAGTGATTTCAAAGGAACCTGGGCCAGATGCCTGCTGGTTTTGGAGGGTCTCCTGGGGACACAGGGGACAGCTGTGGCTCACCCAGGAGACATAAAAGCTGGTGGCATACATTCTGGAAGTGTTCATCTACAGGAGCTTTCCTGGAGGCTGACATCTTGATTGAATCATTAGCACCAAGACCTAGCCCCACCCAACAGCCTGTAGGCTTAAGGGCTGGGACTCCTCAGGCCAAACAACATACTGGGTGGGAACACAGCCCCACCCATCAGCAGACTTCCTGAGCCACAAACGCCTCTAGCCATGGCCCTACTTACCAGAGGTCCAGAACCAAGCTTCAGCCAGCAGTGGGCAGGCATCAGCTCCTCCAGCCAGGAAACCTGCATAAGCCTCTAGTCCAGACTCACCCACCAGAGGGCAGATACCAGAAATAAGAAAACAACCCCAAAGCCTGTGGAATTACCCACAAACACAGGCCAGACTCTACCCTGGGACCAGCTCTACCCTGGCCCTTGGGTAGCAAGAAAGGAGTGCACTGCTGGGACACATAGGACGTCTCCCACTGAGGGCCACCTCTGCAAGGTCGAGAAACATAACTAACCTACCTAAAAATACAAATAGAAGGATAGACAATATGAGTCGGCAGAGGAATATCTCCCAGGCCAAGACACAAGATAAAATCCCAGAAGAAGAAATAAGTGATGAGGAGACAGGCAACTTATCCGAGAAAGAGTATAAAGTAATGATGGTGAAGATGTTCAGAGAACTCAAGAGGAACATAGATGCCCAGAGAGAAGTTTTTAGCAAAGAGTTGGAAAATATAAAGAATACCCAGAGTTGAAGAATAAAATCAAAATCACTGAAATGTATAACACACTAGAAGGAACCAAGAATAGACTAAATGAGGCAGAAGGATGGATCAATGAGCTAGAAGACAGATTGGTGGAAATCACTACCACAGAACAGAAAAAAGAAAAAGAGTGAAAAGAAATGAGGATAGTTTTAAGAGGACTCTGGGACAACATGAAGTGCTCTAATATTCACATTATAGAGTCCCAGAAAGAGAAGAGAGAGAGAAAGGACCTGAGTAAGTTTTTGAAGAGATAATAACCAAAAACTTCCCTAACTTGGGAAAGAAAACAGTCACCCAAGTCCAGGAAGCTCAGAGAGTTCCACACAGGATCAACCCAAAGAGGAACGCACCAAGGCAGATAGTAATCAAGTTGACAAAAATTAAGGATAAGGAGAAAATACTAAAATTAGCAAGAGAAAAACAACAAATAACATGCAAGGGAACTCCCATAAGGTCATCAGCTTATTTTTCAGCAAAAACTCTACAGTCCAGAAGGGAGTGGCACGATATATTTAAAGTGATGAAAGAGGAAAACTTACAACCGAGAATACTCCATCCAGCAAGGCTCTCGTTCAGATTTGATGGAGAAATCAAAAGCTTCACGGATAAACAAAAGCTAAAAAAAATTCAGCACCACCAAAACAGCTTTACAACAAATTTTAAAGGAACTTTTCTAGTCATCAAACCATAAGAAAAGAGAACAAAAAGAAGAAAGAGGAAAAAAATAATACTTACAAAAGGTTACTTTGGCAACTTGGGGGCCTTTTATGCTTCCATATGAATTTTTGAATTGTTTGTTCTAGTTCTGTGAAAAATGTCATGAGTATTTTGACAGGGGTTGCATTGGATCTGTCGATTGCTTTGTGTGGCCATTTTGATAATGTTGATTCTTCCAATCCAAGAGCACAAGATGTCTTTCCATTTCTTTGTGTCATCTTCAGTTTCCTTCATAAGTGTTTTACAGTTTTCAGAATATAGGTGACCTCCTTGGTTAAGTTTGTTTCTAGGTATTCTGTTGTTTTTGATGCAATGGAAGTCTTTATGCCAGTTATAAAATTCTGGTTTTCGAAGTGAAAAAAAAAAAGTGAATGAAGAGCCACAAGAGGCAAAATATCCTTCGTTTTTATGGGTGAGTTGTATTCCGTTGCATATATATGCTACATCTTCTTTATGCATTCATCTTTTGATGTGCACTTGGGATGCTTCCATGTCTTGGCAATTGTAAATAATATTGCTGTTAATAATGGGGGGTGTGTGTCTTTTTGAATTAATGTTTTTGTGTTTCTCAGATACATGCCCAGGAGTGGAGTTGCTGGGCCATGTGGTAGTTCTCTTTTCAAGTTTTTAAGAAACCTCTAAGAGAATGTGACAATGAATGTATGTATGTACATGTATAACTGAAAAATTGTGCTCTACACTGGAATTTGACACAACATTGTAAAATGACTATAACTCAAAAAAAGTTTTAAAAAAATAAAAAGTACTAAAAAAAAAAAAAAAGAAGCCTCTATATTGTTTTCTATGGTGGCTACAGCAATTTACATTCCCATCAACAATGTACAGGGGTTCCCTTTTCTCCACATCCTTGCCAACATTTGTTATTTGTGCTCTTTTTGATGATGGTCGTTCTGACAGGGGTGAAATGATACCTCATCGTGATTTGTATTTGCATTTCCCTAATATTAGTGATGCTGAGCAACTTTTCATGTTCCTGTTGGCCATCTGAATTTCCTTTTTTGGAGAAATGTCTATTCAGTTCTCATATTTTAAATGGGTTGGTTTGTTGTTTGCTTTTTGGTTGAAGTACAGTTGATTTAAAATGTTGTATTAGTTTCTGGTGTACAGCATGGATGGACTTGGAAGGCATTATGCTAAGTGTAGTAAGTCAGACAGAGAAAGGTAAATACTGTAAGATGTCACTTGCATGTGGAATCTAAAAAAATACAACAAACTAGTGAATATAACAGAAAAGAAAACAGACTCACAGATGTAGAGAAGGGACTAGTGGTTACCAGTGAGGAGAGGGAAGGGGGAGGGGCAAGATGGAGGTGGAGGATTAAGAGGTACAAACTATCAGGTGTAAAATAAGCCACCAGGATGTACTGTACAGCATGGGAAATACAGCCAATATGTTATAATAACTATAAATGGGGTATAACCTTTAAAAATTTGTGAATCACTATATTGTATACCTGTAACATAACATATACATCAACTATACTTCAATTAATAAATGTGATATTGCAAAATAAATACACAAATAAATTTTTAATGGTTAAATAAATAAATTTTAAAAATCTAACTCAACATCAAAAACTTTTCACAATGATTTGGAACTCTCAGACAATGTTGGTAGGAGAGTAAAATGATATAATTGCTTCGGGAAAAAGTCTGGCATTTCTTATAAAAAGCTAAATATACAGCTTTTCTTTGACTCAGCAGTTCTACTCAGTTATTTATGCAAGAGAAATTGAAATAAATCATGTAAAGCCTGGCTGTCCCCATCAATAGGAAAATGGATAAAACACAGTAGTATATTTGTACAATGGAATACTATTCCACAGTATTAAGGAGAAAATTGCTAATAGATGTAACAGCACGTATGAAACTAAAAAAAAAAAAAAAATGCTGAGTGAGAGAAACCTTCCACAAAAGTAGTATATACTGTGAGTTTCCATTTTTGTGAAATTCTAAAACAGGCAGAACTAGTCTGTGGGGGAAAGAAATGAAAACAGTGGTTCTTTCTGGAGGAGTAAGTGTTTTTTTAGTCAGGTGTATATATTTGTCTAAACTCAGTCAATGTACACTTAAGATTTGGGCACTTCGTTGAACATAAATTTTACCTCAAAAGAAAAAAAAATAATCTTGAATCACAGTTAATGATAGGCATGCTGAATTATTTAGGGAAAGTCTTGATATTTCTGTAGTTTACTCTGAAATATATTGAAAAGATAAGATGGATTGATGAATAGAACAATGAATGTGTGTATAGATATGTGTGATTAAGCAAATATAGTAAAAATGTTAATGGTAGAATCTAGGTGGCCTTAAACATCTTTTGTTGTCTATTTAAAATTTTTCTTAATAAAAGTTGGGGGGAAAAAGTGCAGAAAAAGTGTGCTTTTAACTCAGTATACACAGAATTACTGAAATGCAGTGAATTGAACCTTCACTGGGATCTGCTTTTATAGATGAGAAAAATGTGTTATGAACACATTTGTTCTGAGTTTCTTGAGAGCTACTGTAAGCCAAAGACCATGGAATAATTAATTATTGATTAATATAAATCAAGCATTTTTCCTTGTCCTCTAGAAACCTGCAATCTAATGGAGCATATGAAACAAATACACCATTAATAGAGTTCAGATGACACATCCTTTAATGGAGGTAAGGACAATCTGGTGTGGTTACTCAGCAGAGTGAGGGCATATTAGGTTAGAGGAAACCATGGAGGCTGCATGGAGGAGGCAGTATTTTAGATACCAGCAGGACAAAGGGGCTTCAGCAGGGAAGATGGTATCCTGAGTGCAGAAGGGAGACCGTGCAGATGTTTGGAGGGGTGTGAAATAAAGCTCTGAAAGGTGGGACCAGGGCCTTGAAAACCAGGTTTAGGTTTTACTCAGTACACAGGTAGGAGACAAACGTTGTCTTTGGGCAAGGGAGGGGGATGGATGCTTTAACATAAGTGTTACTTACTGGTACCCAAGAGAGGGGCCCAGTCCCTGGCTTTAACTTCAAAGGAGTTAGATTAAAGGATCTCCAAGGTCTGTCCAGTTCCAGCGTGCTGGGATCTGCTGGCTGCTGGGAAAAGTTGTTTCTCAAACAGATTAAGTATTTCCTCTTGCAATATTCTGCTGCTCTGTTTGCCAACTCTTTCTTCATAAAATCTGGATTGTACTGTTAGATATATTAACAGATTCCATATTCCAAGTTGTAACATTTCAAGCTGTTGAATTTTCACACTGAAAAAATGACTGGTTGTGGTTGTGTCGTTAAGCTGGGTGGGGGTCACAGGGGAAGCCTTACAGGAGTTGTCTCACAAGGGACCCAGTCATTCTGCGTAGTCACACATGGGTCTGAGTAACCTGAACTTGAAGTGAGACTCTTCACGAGGGCTTGTATCATTTTAGTAATTCCCGGATGCACGCAAACAGAATCTTAAAAGTGTATGAGCAAAAAGGGAAAAAAAGTATATGCGCTATATATAAAAGTAGAAAAAAACCAATTTCTTCTTATAGCACAGGGAACTATATTCAATATCTTGTAATAACCTTTAATGAAAAAGAATATGAAAACAACTCTATGTATATGCATGACTGGGACATTACACTGTACACCAGAGATTAACACATTGTAACAGACTAGACTGCAATTAAAAACAGAAGGATATGAGACAATGCAGTTCTTGTGTTGAAAAGAAAATCCATTACTCTGTGAGTTTTTAATAATAGGTTTATTGTTATCTCTGATGCGTTTTGATCTTTGGCCCAGGATAAAATAGTCCCAGATATATTGCACCGTTGGGTAAGCAATGAAAAATTAACTTTCGTCTCTAGGCATCCATATGTCTCGGTGGGCATGTGCTTGTGTCAAGAGTGAAGGAAAAATGCTGGAAATACTGTTATTTTCAGACCACTGGTGCCAAGCGTTTGATGTGAGGAAAGAACTGATATGCTGAAAAAGTTGTGTGAGGTGGGAACTCAGTAAGAAAGGTAGCCCAGAGCACTCTCAGTGGTACGTTTGCCATTGCTGTGCTGGTCTGATGAGTGGCTTAGACCCAGTTCCAAAGACAGGAGTTCGATCTCTGGTGGAGTGCCGGTTACACAGCGGGCTCTGTGGCAGAGAAAACGTTTCTTAGCGTTCATTCACTTTCCATCTTCTTAGGCAGAGAAACCATGTCCTAACCTCATGAAAACCACTTGCACACCAAGCCATACGTCTCAAGGGTCTCAGAGATTTCTGCTCTGTGAATGGGACAGAGATGGTTGGTATTCAAGTTTACTGATGGAATCAGTCCAGAGTAACTTCAGAACCCCCCAGGTCTTTTACAAATAGAATGTTCTTTCAGGGAACCCCAGTGAATGGGGTCTCAGATCAGAGCTGCTTCAAAGAGGTGAGGGACATGCCTCCAAACTAGGTCCCGATAAAGGGAGAAAGGTGCTTGTCCTCTGCTAGGGACTAGAGTGCCACATTGAGGCTCTCTTCCATTTTTTAAACATTCCTCTGAAATGTCCGCTTTCTGCTTGTTAGCAGACAGCCTGTTTTGAAGCCAGATATCCTGTCCAAATAATAACAACCGTGTCATAACATCTGTCATTAACACCCTTTCCCCTTTCTGCAACTTATTTCCAAGGATTTTTCTTACGGTTGTAAAAGGAACTATTGAAATCTTAGAAAATACAGAAAGGTGTTGAGCCACAGAAGTCATCCCTAATACCACAGCTTAAAGAAGTTCACCACTGTTAGCGTTTTAAGATTTTTCTTCTATTAAATTTCTCTTGCATAGGTATATGTATAACTGTCCTAAGGGGGCCATGCGAAATACGCTTGCTGTTTTTCACAAAACATGAGAATTTCTCCCATATTATAAAAACCCTTGGAGAATATACTTAATGACTACAGAATATTCATTCCATTTTGTGAACATAGCATCATTTTTTAATGGCACCTCACTATGAGACATTTAGATTGTTTCCAGTGTTCTGTTGTAAAAGCGGCAATAGCTTTGATTTCAGGCGACACATTTCTGTGTCTGGGGAATGAGGAGAAATGTGTGCGTTGGCCAGGTTGCCTGATGGTCCCAAGCTGAACCTATTCAGACCCCTTCTCAGGGCCTCTGTCTGGCTGTCAGTGCACATTGGGTCCAGATTGAAGGACTAGAGAGGGAGTCCTCAGATCCACTGATCATGGCAGGGATCACTCTGTGTCTGTGCTGTGTCTTCTTGGGGGACAAGCTAGCTCTGGGGATGGGAGTCCCTCCCAGTGGACAACTCCTCTGCTCCCAAAGGGCATATCCCTTCCTCACTCTCTCTTTCTCAGAAAGAGACACCACTTTCCGGGTCCTTTGTGGATGTGATCTTGGGTCCAAAACAGAGGAGCTTTAAGTGACTTGGAGCCTATATGGCATAATCAGAATGATACAAGCAGTGGCTAATACTTACTGAGCATTTGCTGTGATGCGTCAGGTGCTTTACAGACAGCATCTTGTTGAATTTACAGACCTCTTGTTCTGAGAGCAAGCGGTTGTGTTGCCTGGTGACAGTTAGCAAGGCGGGCTCTGGGTCACACAGACCTGGTTAGAGTCCCGGCCCCACTGTTCGCCGGTAGCTGTGTGACTCTGGCTGGTGCATCAGTTAGAAATGCACTCAGCTGCAAAAATCAGAAAACCCAACCAAGAGTGGCTTAAACAAGGTGGTAGTTATTTTTCTGACTTAATGAGAATTCTGGAGGGAGCCAGTCCAGGGCTTATACAGTATCTTCAGGGACCCACTCTCTTACCTTCCTCCTTATGCTGTCTTCCACGTGTGGCTTTCATCCTCATGGTTGTGAGATGGCTGCATCTGAGGCAGGGAGAGGTAGAGAAGGAGAGAGCGGGGCAGCCCCTGTGTCAGGAAAGCAAAAGCTCGTTTTGAAACACTCAGCTTCTGTCTTGTCAGCCAGAACCCCGCCACGTGGCCACCTGGCTGTAAGAGACTCCGTGGGAGAAGTTTTAGCTGGGCAGGGTTCCGTCCCCAAAGAAATCAGGGTTCTGTTAGAAGGGGAGACAAGGGAGTGTTTGATGGGTAAGCAGCCATCAGTGTCTGTATCAGCAAGTCACTCAATCTCTTTGAAGCTCAGTGTGGTTCCTCTGGTAATAGTACCCCCTCCCTATTCCAGACAGGCTCTTTTAGCTTACAAGAGGTGTGCCCGCATGGTATGGGAGTTCCCCAGGGACAGAGCAAACTCAGACCTGGGCCCCAGCAGCACACAGTCCCTTCCATTGGGTGTCAGCGCCTCCCAGTAGGCCTGTTGGCACCTCATTGTTGAGGAGGTACCAGAGCTCTGGGCCCGCGCTCCCGTGCCATCACTTTAGAAGTGGGCACCCATGGCTCCCGCCACACCCTAGGGGTTCTTCCCAGGGTGGAAAGCTAGCTGCTTCGCCTGCCTCTTTCACTTGCTGCTTTTCCACTCTGTGCTGACTGGCCCCGTCTGCCGTCTCTGCTGCATCTCATCTCCAGACCCAGCAAAAGAGAGTGTCTTGGGTGAGTCGTAACCCTTCAGTGAGGAACATTGCAATCAGGCAGTCTTCATTTCCCGGTGGTCACCAGTCACTCGTTAGCTGTGGGGCACGTTGTGGCCTCTTTCCTCAACAGGGAGAAACCAGTGTCTGTGGCAAGTAATGGTGGACCCCAGGCCCCCCATCTGTTAACTCAAGAGAGTCTCAGGGATGCAGAACCGCACAATTCGAGGGCACCAAGCACGTTGAAACCACATGAATTGTGCCCTAGGAAACCCTGTTGCCTGGAAGCTGAACCGCAGGACAGTCCAGATCCCGGAAGTGTGGGCCTCCGTTGGTGATGGAGACTGAGATGGGGTAAGCGTCCTGTTTTCTGACGGTTAGAGAGACCGCCTGGGCCCCTGCACACGAACTCCAGGGCGCCGTGGAGAATGTGGTGCTGTGGAAGGCAGGGGAGATCTCAGGCAAGGGGGGCTGGTCCCACCTCTGGCGATCCTGAGGAGGACCTCAAGCTCTGCAGGACGGCTGCGGGTGGCCACACCCTTCATCCTAGGCTGCTGAGAGGTGAGAGGCAGGCAGTCGTCGGGACAAATGAGGGAATTTGTGTGCACAGTCTTTGAAGCTGTGACTCACTCCGGAGGCTTCCGTGTGGCTGTTGTTACAGCTGCTGTTGCTGCAAAACAGCTTTGAACCTGAGGTGTGAGATCGCCTCTGGAGGTCTGGGCAGGGAGCGGGGGCATCGTTTGGCAGCTCAGGACTTGAGAGGCTGAGGTCAGTGATCCAGGAAGGGGACAGAAGATGGGTTGATGAATAAGGCTCCTCTGTCTCCTCCATAGCACTCTTAGGTTATTTGTGCAATTCTGGATGGAGAGGGAGCGCGCCCACCTGGGCCCTAAGGGTCAAAGGCAGGAGTCAGACAAGGAGGCCCTTGTTGTCACGAGAGTTATCACAAGGCTGTCGAGGCCAAAAGTAGGCAAAGATCTGTAACACCTTCACCAGACTCCTCTCCATTTGGGCTGTGCGCTGCCTCGTGGTAAACTGGGCACGGGCTGGAGGCCTCTTAGGCACCCAGTAGTTCCCTTTCCCTCATTCACCCTGCGTCCGTGCTCTTGCCCAGAGAAAGGACAGTGGGCAGAGTGCCATCCTGCTGCGGCGAGCTCCTGCCAAGTCCACGTGCAGTTGCTTCTGGCCGGTGCCAGGTCCCCAGGCCAGCCTGCCACTTCCACTGCCACTAGGTAACTGGTTTATCCTAGCCACACACACACAGGCTCTAACTGTGTAAACAGAAAACCACCGGATGGCACTGCCTCCCTCCCCAGTCCCTCCCACACACTTGCGTGGCCTCAGGAGTTCTCCATCAGCCTGTGCGGGACTGGAGGGCTGTCTAGTAAATCTCCTTAATAGGAAGAATTCTGTAAAATAAAGTTGGTTTCGTGGGCTGGCTGCTGGTCAGACTGCCAGCAGAACTGCCCTTCACTAAAACGTTGAACTTGGTTATGTGACATTTACATTTTAAGCAGAGAAGAAAACCAGATCGCTGAGCAGAGCCAAGCTGGTTTGGTGGGTTTTGTTGTTGTCGTTTTGGCTATTTAGCACTAATTCCCTTTGGGGAAAGATCCTCTCTTGGTCCTTTTCAGACATCCCAGTAGAGAAGGGGTGAGACCCTCTATCAGGCTTGAGAAGAAAGGACCCGCACCAGTGCTTGGAAGAGCCCAGGTCCTAAACTCCCCCGAGGTGAGAAGGAACCTTGCAGCGTGCAGAGCTCACCATAGTGGGAGCAGAGATGGGAGCAGGGAGCCCATCAGGGGTAAGAGGGGCTCTTCCAGCTCCCCGGCCAGAGCACTGCTCCACCCCAGGCTCCTGAGAATCAGCACCACTGGACACCAGGCTCCAAGACTGGGTACCCGAGATGGCATGGCTCACGCTTGTCTCAGTACTCAGCCTACAGCTCTCTGTCCAGCCTCCTTTTCGTGGAGAAAACATGTCTGTGGCCATGTGTCCCTTTCCATCCCACACATGCAGGACACATCTCCCGCTGCATCGTGCAGACCTGGTCCAAACCTCTGCTACTTCCTTCTCCACCACATCTCTGATCTGGGAAAGTGGTTTTCTGCCCACTCTCACATCTTGACTGCAGGATTGCAACAGCCTCCTAAGCAGGCTTCCTGCCTCTCGGTCTCATCTTCATCATCCTGTACATCTTCCCAGCACAACTTGCCAAAACATGATGCACTCTAGTCATGCCTCTGTTTGGAAGCTTTCAGCACCTCCTCACTGCCTACGAGAAACAGAAGGTGGGAGAACCTTCCTTTGTGATTTGGTCCCCTTCTGCGTCTCTGAGTCGTTACACTTTGTTCTGCCCACAGCTCCAAACATAGGGACTCAGGAAGCACTTAGAGACGGAATGAATTGATATAAAAATTAGGAAGCCAAACGAGTTTGCTGGTGTTTTTAATTTAGTAGTTGTAGAGCTACCATGCTAACGTCTGCGTAAGATATTAAAATGGTACCACTGGTAGTCTTTTCACGGTTTTCTTGAGATAAGCTGTTATCCAAAGAATTGAGAAGCCCTTCTTGTTTCATAAAGGGGGCAGGGTGTATGGAATATATAAAGAAACTGAGAGTCAAATAACATTTTGATCTTTCATTTTGAATTTGTAGCTCAGATAATGCCTCCAAAAAGGATTCACTCTTTTTTTAGCCAGCCAGTTCTCTAGTCAAGTTTAAAAAGGCTTGGAAGAACATGTGATTTTTAAAATATCCTGGAGGATTTTTCCAGGCCTGGGCGACTCACGGGTCAATGCACAGCTATTTCTGTATGTGAGTAGAGTTGGCGGTGCTCTGCATGTTTGCTGAGGGCCGAGGCCTGGTTGTCTGGATGGGAGGTTGGATGGAAGGACTTTCTTCCCTTCTTGCACCACAGCTGGGCTCTACCGTGGACCTGTGGCCTGTTCCCCTCACCCATCTGTGTTTGCCTACCTACAGCTGCTGCAAGGTGCTTCTTCTGAGCTGGTCCCTTTCAGTTGTGGGAACCCTGGCTCCGTGTCAGAGGTGTTGCACACAGTTCTGAACCAAGGAGGCATTTGGGAATTCACTCTAGGGGAGTGTAGACTGTCCCACGTAGGGGTATACATGATCCATCAATGAGAAATAAACAGTTTCCAGCTGATTTGAAGGCCTGTTATTTTTCAAGGTTTGAGTCCTGCTTATAGGAAGAGGAATCCTTGGGGCAAATGGAGACTGGAGGAGTGTGGGGCGGCAACCAAGGATCAAGTGCCCAGCCCAGCCCTGCAGCTCATCTTCTGATTTTCTGGGCCAGGCCTTTCCTGCTGAGGCACAGTCCCTTTCAAACTAGAGTTTGGTTCAATTCACTCTTGTGGTCGATGTTTTCCGTTTGCCCCTCAGATCCACTCTTCACCCTTCTCCACCCTGCCCCGTGCTCTGGAAGCTGACCGTAGGGACCGTATGAATAGGCCCCTGCCTTCATGGTGCTCTATTGTGCTCTTTACCCAGTGGGGAGGACTGACAGGAGATTAGTGGGGTAGGTAGAGTGGCTTGGGAGGGGGCAGGTGAGGCCCAAGTGTTGATTCTCCCAGCTCCTCCCTGTGGCGTCACCAGGTCTGGGCGCCTGGTAAACAGCCCTCTCCACAGGGCCCTTTGTCAAAGGTTCCAGGAGCCTCTCCTCCCTCACCCCTTTGGTCCTGGCGTGTAAATGTGGCACTGGTACTGGTCCCAGAATACTGTGCTGTGGTTCCCCTACCCCCTGCCCACCCCTCGATAAATGGTCCCTTTATGAAACTCTCCTCAGATTACCCAGTTTGAGAGTGCCATCTGTTTGCTGCCAGAACCCTGGCGGATATGGTTCCTAAGATCTTTTCCAACCCCGAAAAAAGATGCCTGCTAGCAAGGGGGAGCTGGCCCTTTGGGGTTACCATTTTTCACTGATGCCTCCCTACCTGCTTCACCAGGATTGTGGGAGGGAGGGACTGGTAGAAATGTGATCTCCAGAACACAGTCACTAGGACAAGAATCACCGGTACCTTGGCAGACATAGGCTGTTAGAATCCTGATTTCCAAAGAGCTCACAGGTGTGTGGTCCCACATGGCAGAGGGGAGGGGGCGGGGGGTGTTGGCACCAACCAGGGCTGGACCGTCCACCCCCCCCCTTCCTGCCTCTTTGACCTTGAACAAGTCACTTTACTCTTGGAGCCTTAGCCTCTTCCCTCCTAGCCCCGAGCTGACAGCGCCCACCCTGGCCCACACACGACTGTTACGAGGGGCAAAGGAAGAAGTCTGTGCTGGGCTGGAGAGAGTGGCAGTCATAAACAGCTTTTATTGTGGTGGGGTCACAGGCAGGGCACAGAGCCCTGTGGGGACATTACCCCTGCTCCTGTCCTAGCCATACCCACTTCCTTTCCCTCTTTCCTGCTGTCCACACTTGCTGGGACAGACGTGGCTCCCAGAGTGTCAATTTCAGGATCAAAGCTTGACCTCAGAGATACCAGGTTACAGAATCATGGCTTCAAAGATCAGTGGCTGCCTTCAGCCATCTCTGGAATTCAGATCCGGACCTTGAGGGTCTTAGGCAGCCACCTGTGGCCCTTCTAAAAGCAACGACTTCAAACAAGGTCCAAGAGAGGAAAAGGGAAATTCAGTATGCTTTTTTTTAATTGAAGTGTAGTTGATTTACAATGTTAGTTTCACGTGTACAGCAAAGTGATTCAATTACACATATATATACACACATATATTTTCAGATTCTTGTCCATTGTATGTTATTACAAGAAACTGAATATAGTTCGCTGTACTATACAGTAGGTCTGTGTTATTTATCTATCTTATATATAGTAGCATGTATATGTTAATTCCAAACTCCTGTTTTATCCCTCCCCCCACTTCCCCTTTGGTAACCATAGTTTTTCTGTTGTCTGTGAGTCTGTTTCTGGTTTGTCAATAAGATTTGTATCGTATTTTAGATTCCACATACAAGTGATGTCATTGGATATTTGACCTTTTCTGACTTCACTTAATATGATCCATATGATCATCTCTAGGTCCATCTATGTTGGTGCAAATGGCATTATTTCATTCTTTTTTATGACTGAAAAATTGAGTATACTTTGAAAATTTATATATTTTTAATTATTAAAGTTATCACAGACAGTTCTTGACATATGAGAAAAATACATTCTTGAAAACTACAAATGTCAAGTGCAGTTTTCTCTTTAAAAAAGAAAAGTAAAGACACTTAAAGAACTTCCATCCTACTCACTCAACACTGTTGATACTGTGTTATGCCACATGCACACAGTCCACACGCAGCACGTGTGCAGACCCGCGGTGGAGCTGAGGAAGGAGAAAAGGGGTGAAGGAGTGACGGGCGGGAGAGGGCCCAGCACCACCTGCCCTGGTGGACAGATGCCTCGCTGTGTTTATTACACAGCAGCTGGGAACCGTGCACACAGTAATGTGAGTGAATCTTACGAACATAGTGCTTAGTGGAAAATTAAAGTGAGATGCACAAACTAATAATTCCGTAAGTTAAAAATAGGTGCATGGAAAACCCCATCACAAGCAAACATCAAGATACACCTCAGGCACATTAGAAAGTTTACTTCTGGGGTGAGGGGGTGGAAGGGGGCTCCAAGGGAAAAAACAAGAAAAGCACACATGCATACTCATCATGTGCTCCTGAGGTACAAAACAAACAGACACAGAAAGTCTTCGCTTCTTTTGCTTTTAGATTTTAAAAGAAACATTAAAAAGCTTTTTACTGTTTGGTTTGCATGGTCTTCCCCCCTTCACTCCCCCCGTAGCCTTCATTGTAGCCCCTAAACCACAAGTAGTTAATGGATCAAAAGTACCCTTTGTAGGGTCAGAACACAAACACCATGCAGACACTGCCCAGAAACCACATGAAAGAAGGGATGCTGTGAGCCGCCCTGCAGGCTCCCTTCTGGGAACTCACCACCTGGTAGAGCCCGCCAAGCGGGCAAGTGTCCATCGCAGCAGGCGAGAGCACCATCCTAAACGTGGTTCTCTTTTATTAAAAAGTGCCTGATGGAAAGAAAGCAGGAGATGTGGCAGATGCATGTAGACCTATCGAAAGAGCCTGCATAAAATATTTTGAACGATACACCTGCTTCTCTCTTTTTGGTATATTTCCTTTTAGTTTCATGTCATGCGTGATTTTTTTCTCCCAAAGCAATATCACATTCTACATAATCACATTTCACAAAAATATTTTTACATCTTCACCCCAGTTATTCTGTCTTTAATGTTGCATTTAACAGTACTTTTCCATTTTGCCACACAGACTCAGTTACATCATTTTTAATGGCTGAGTAATATTTTATTGACTAAATATCCCAACACTTATCAAAATGACATTTAGGCTGCTTTCCACTTACTTTCTTGTAACTAATGCAGAAAAGGAGATATTCGTGCTGCATATAACTTTTTCATATTTTAAATGAATCTCTTAGGATAGACTCAGGAAATAGAATTCCTGGGTGAAGGAGTGTTTTAAAAGCATCTGTGACTTTTGGTACAAATTACTAAGTTGTTTTCTAAAAGCATAGTAGCAATCTATACTTCCAGTAGCATGTTCTTATGCCAACATTATGTTTTATAAGTTGGTGATTGCCAATTTAATAGCTAACCTACATTGATTTAGTTTTACACTTCTTTGGTTAATAGTGAAGTTGAAATTTTTCCACGTTTGTATTTCTGTTTACATATTCTTATTGGGGGTGATCTTGGGCTGGTATTGTGTGTGTGTGTGTGTGTGTGTGTGTGTGTGTGTGTGTGTGTGCAACCTTTGCCCAATATTGATATTTAATCTTTGTCACAATTCTGCAGCTGTTCTGTTTGCCCTTTAAAATTTTTTAAAATTTTTACATAAGGTGTTTTTTTTTTAACTGATACTGATTAATCAGTGTTTTTATTTACTTTGGTGGCTAAATAAAAATCAAGATACCCTGTTGGTTAAATCTGAGGAAGAAATTTTGCCATGTGGTGTGATGAAAAATGCATCCAACTGAGGCCTTAGAAGGTGGTCAGGGCGGGGTTCCAATCCCTGCCTGTGACATCCCAAGCAAATTAGTCAAGCTCTTGGAGCCCCACTGCCTTTATTCACGCCAGGAAATTATGATCCTCATCATCCAGGTGTGGGCTGGGATCGTGAACGGACACTGGCACAGTGGGAGCCCAGTAAACATGCTTCCTTCTCCCTGCCCCTCGCCCTCCAGAACATAGTGGTTCCGAGGACCCCGCCCCAGCACTCAGCCGGCACTGCCCGCGGGGTGCCCGGCACTGCCCCTGGGGCTGCCCCTTCTCTTCCAGGCAGGAGGCCCAGGGACACGGTAGTGGCCTTGCTTCTTGCCAGTTGCTCGCAACAGTAGAGTTGTTGTTCTAGTGTATCTGCTAACCAGCTTCCTGTTTTTTCCTGGTGTGGTGGCGTTCTTTCCGTCAGCAGCAGGAGGGGAGGACGGGCCAGGATGGTTAACCTCAGTCCTCTAACTCCTCCTGCAGTGAGCGAGTCTGGCCCTTTCCACCAGGGATTCATTCTACAGTCGTGATCGTGGGGCCGTGTGATCTTGAGCAGGGCCAGCCGCGGTGCCACATGCCACGTGTCGGGAGGGCATGAAGGGATGGCCAGTCCCCACTCCTGGGAATTCAGGACTGTGGTGTCCACAGACTAATGCTAATGGATTTTCAACGTATGCTGATTAAACATTAAACTTTCATTTCCCACAAAGTGAATGTATCACACATTCCCGTTCTCTTCGCATGCCTGGAAGAATGGTCTAGATGGGATCCCTGGAGCCAGACTGCCTGGATTCAGATTCCCATCTCCACCACTTATTAGCTGCGTATGTGACAATTGGCAGGTGACTTAACCTCCCTCTGCTGCAGCTTCCTCATCCGGAAAACAGGAGGATAATAATAACTACATCATAGGGTTGTGAGGGTTCAGTGAGGTAGTGTGAGTAAAGTATTAACAGAATTCTAGTTAACATAGTAACCATACAATAGTTAGCATAAGGTCCTGAGATTTTACTTGGTAAACTCCATTTGAATCTATGATTCTGAGACACTAGACTGCGTAACTTTAGTCAAAGATCTGGAAATTCAGCTTGCAGGTAATTTTGTGAAATTTCTCAGCTCATTAGAAATAGATAGTATTTATGAAGAGTAGTTATCAGGACTAGTAGACATATTCCTAAAAACTTGTAAAATATTATGAATATTTTATTCTTACTGGCTTTGATTTTTTTTTAATTCAGGGCTATATTCCAATGGAAAAAGTTTGCTTGCTGCTGAAATAAATGTCCCTTTGTCCCAGTGAAACACATAAGAGGCTGAGTTCCTCTGTTGCACACGGCTGGGGCCAGGGGCTGATGTGAGAGGTGTGAGCTCATCACATGTGAATGTGGGCCTTGCTGTCTGGGGGAGGTGATGCGGCGGGCTACGGTCCTTCTCAGGCTCCAGTGGTTCCAAGGTCATGGCTCCTGCCCTGTGTGGTGAGTCCTCTGCCCTGCTTTGTGGCTGTCAGTAGGAGTTTGTTGGACGATGCTGTTGTCCTGTACCTCTCCAGGATGCTAGGGCAGGTGCAGAGCTCCAGTGAGCGTGGAGGTCACTTAAATCTCTTAATGCTCTCTCTTCTTTCAAAAGTTTCTGATAGAAGACTGACATAGTTAATTGCTGTACTCAGGAAATCAAAGCAGAGGGTGAGCCTGAGAGGTGATTACAGAGGCTGCCACCTTCACTTTTCCATATCGTGCTTTGCCGAGGTGACTGAATATTAAGTCAGAGTACAGTACGCTTTGGGTCTTACAAATTCGGGGAGATCACAACTTTTGGTAGCAATCTGCAGGGCGTTTGGAACTTCAGAAATAAGTCGAGGATGCAGAGTGATGACTTCCCTTTTGTAACTCAGCAAGATCTGGGAGGGAGGACGCTTTGGGGAAGGAGAGCTGGGTAGCTGGAGTGCAGACGGCCGAGGGGTGAGGGAGCACAGTGCTCTTCTTTTCCTGGGTGCAGATGAGCTCTTTCCAGGTCCACTGAGCATCCAACCAGAAGAACTTTTGACAAATAGCAGGGATTTTTCATTGGAGAAGTATGCTTTTTAGAACATTTTAGTGGATTTCTAAGATAGATTTCAGATTCTCTTATTGGGAAGGGGAAGAGGAGAGGTAGCAGCAAGAATCAGGAAGCTGTCCGAACACCTGGGTGGCAGGTGTTAGCCTCTCTATAGAGAGAGGAAGGAACAAGATTCTGATGTACTTACAAGTCAAAAACTGTCGTTAGGAAAACCTCTTCCATTAATTACAGTTTAGCATATTCATCTGTGACTTAAGGCATCCTGATTTCTGTTATCTCGGGGGTGGGGTCCAGAGGTGGTATGACTGTCCCAGCAGGGAAGACCCAAGGGGGCCACAGCTCCTCCCTGCAGTCAGCCCGGTCCACTCCTCCCTTCCAGGCAGATGTGTTCAGGCCAAAGTGTAAGTTCTGGAATAGGGCTTTGTAGCACCCAGCCTCTGGTTGATTTTGAAGTGTTTTATTGCCACTTTTGTGTTAGGAGTCTCTGGATAAAGTAAACCCTCAGTACATCAACCAGCTGCAGGCTACCCAGACACAAGTTGACCACACGAGGCAGAGGGGACCTTATATGTTCAGAATGGGAAGAAAGGAAAAGATGTTAGCTCTGTGTGTGTGTGTGTGTGTGTGTGTGTGTGTTTGGAGGACAGGGGAGCAAGTCCAGTAATAATGGAAGGGAGAAGTGTGTTAGGAATCCAGTTACCATTTCAAAGAGAGTCTGATACTATAAACAAGAGTTTCTGAGAGCCTAGTAAATTAATAACTTCCCCATACCACACGTATTTATTGAATATTAACCATACATTAGACACTGTGATAAATCCTCACAAGTCTAGGTTATTATTTCTGTTTTCCTGTCTTCAGAATCACCATAGCCCCAGCATCCAGCCCCAGTATATTTTTAACAATGACTTCCACTTATTAAATGCTTACTATGTGCTAGATACTTTCCTAAGTGCTTTATAAGATTATTCAATTTCATCTTCACCATAACTGTCCTTTCACAGATAGGAGTGACTGAGGCTCAAAGAGCTGAAATAGTTTGATTAGAAACTTGATAGGTGTGTAAATGAAAAGCAGTATTTTAAAACCAAGGTCTACTCGATTCATCCACTACCTTGTATGCCTCCTCGATGACCAAACAGTGCAAGACTCAGCAGGCTATACTGTTTGCATTCAACTGCCTGAAATATTTTGGACTCAAATTTGTAGGTGGCAGGACACAGGGCATAAATCACTGCTGTTCCTTTTTCCCGGAAAGCAGAGGGAGGATGGTTTCCTGACAGATTGTCTTGCTTTCAGGTGGAGGTAAGACCTGGGGACACCCTGCAAACTGGAAATGCTTACGAATCTGTTTACTTCGAAACAGAATTTTGTGACCTAGTCCAAATTGTAAATGTTACAGATGCAGAAACTGACGTCCAGAGAGGGGAAGAGCCTTGCCCACGATTACTTGAGAGTAAAGCTGTTGCTTCAGGAATCCAACAACATTGGTCTCTCTGTGTGTGAACATATAGGTGCTTGAAACTGCTTCTGGGCTTTCTATTCCATTGCATTGGTCTATTTGTCTATTCTTTTGCCAGAATTACACTTGGTTACTTACTGTTGCTCAGTAATAAGTTTCAGTATCCAGTGGAGCAAGTCTGTTATTGGCCCTTTGCATTTCCACATAAATCTTAGAATCAGATTATCTGTTCCCAATTTCCACAAAGTGAACAAACAAAAACTGCCGTGGTTTTCATTGAGATTGCACGGAATCTGTAGACTAGTTTGGGGAGAATTGTTACCTTTACAATACTGAATCTTCAAAACCATGAACATGGTATGTCTCTCCATTTTGTATGTACTTTAAATATTTCTTCAAATAACATTTTAGAATTTTCTTCATATAGGTCTTTCATATCTTTCTATTCCTAGATATTTTATATTTGGATATTAGTATAAATTATAACTTTAAAATGTTTTCCCTTTTCTAAATATTTATTTTCAGTGTTTAGAAATAAAAGAGATATTTCCAGACCAACGTTATATCCCAACTAATTGTTGATGGTAGAAATTTATCTGAAAATTATTTTACCGTATCTATGCACACAATTAGAATATCTGTGAATGGGATTTTTTTCCCTCTTTCTTATACCTCTTTTTTTTTTCCAGTATGTTGTTGAATAGAGGTGGTGATTCAGGCGTCCTTGTCTTGTCCTTGATCTCAGCAGGAAGCTTTCAGCACTTCACCATCAAGTATGATGAGTGCTATAGTTATTTATGAATACCACTTATCAGATTCAGGAAATCCCTATCTAGTCCTAGTTTACGAGGACTTTTATCATAAATAGATGTTGAATTTCATCAAATTATTTTTCTGAATCTATTGATATGATTTCCCCCTTTATTCTGTTAATGTGATGAATTGCATTCCTGCATTCCCTTTGTTTGTGATATATTATGTATTATCACTTTCATATGTTGCTGGCTTCATTTTGCTGATATTTTGTTTAAGATTCTTATATCTATGCTCATAACAAGGATTGCTTGTAGTTTTACTCTTCTGTAATGTCTTTGGCAGATTTTTATGTCCTGGTTTGGTTAGTCTCATAAAATGAACTGGGAAGTGCCATCTTTTTTGTTCTCTGGAAGGATTTATGTAAGACTGGTGTTACTTCTTTGTTAAGAGTTTGTTTAAGATTGGTGTTATTTGTTCTTTAAACATTTGGATATTTTCTTTCAGTACTTTGATGATATTCCAGAGTCTCTTGGCTTTCAGTATTTTCATTAAGAAGTCAGTTGTCGGGGGCAGGGTGTATAGCTCAGTGGTAGAATGCATGTAAAGTTTTACATGCACAAGGTCCTGGGTTCAATCCCCAGTACTTCCATTAAAAAAAAAAAAAGTCAATTGTCAATCTTTTTGTTCCTCCTTTGATGACACTCTGTACTTTTTTCTCCTCTGCCTGCTTTTAAGATTTGCACTCTGTCTTTGGTGCACAGCAATTTACCGTGATATGCCTAGGTGTAGTTTTCTTTTTATTTATTGTGTATGGGACTCATCCATTTAAGATCTTGGATCTGTGCTTGATTGTCTTTCTTCAGTTTTCAGAATTCTTGGCTGTTATTTCTTCTGCCCAATTCTCTCTCTTCTCTCCTGTGACTCTAATTATATATCTGTTGGTTCTTCTCATTGCATCCCCTGTATCTCTTACCCTCTCATCTTTCTTTTCTATCCTTTTGTCTGAGTTTCACACTAGATATTTCCTTTGGCCCTATCACGTAGCTCACTAATTTTCTCTTCAAGCTGTATGTAAGCTGCTGTTAAACCTACCTATTGAATTCTTAATTTTAGCTATTTTTTTTAAGTTCCAGAATGTTTGTGTATTCTTTTTGTTTTGTTTCTAATTCTCAGAGGAACTTTTCAATTTTATCTCTTAGCTCTTTGAACATACTAAGTGTAGTTTTTTAAAAAATTCCACATCTGATGACACCTTTATTTCTTTAGCCCTTGTGAGTTTGTTTCTATTGCCTGGTTTTTTTTACTTGGAATCCATTCATATTGTCTTACATCTTCGTATACCTGGTTAGTTTCTGTTGAGTGCCAGACATCAAGGTGAAAATGTACAAAAATAACTTGAGGCCTTGGAGCGTGTTGTATACCTTTAGGGAGAATTTCTCTTTCTCCTGGCAGGGCCCTGAGGCACCTGCAGTGTGTTTGTTGTCACAGTAACCCAGTTTCAGGGGCCTAGAGGGCTTCTGCCCTGGTGAGGACCAGTCTGCTTGTCATTCATTTTCACTCTTAGGGAATAGCACTTTGGGCGTGGGACCCCAATTTTAGTTTCTCTGGTTCCACAAGCTGTCCAGAATACTTCTCAGGCTTTAGCTCTTCCAGAAATGGCAGGCATTCCTAGAGTAAGAATGTCCCCACATGCCAGGCTCACCTCTCTGGACTTCTCTTTTCTCCTGAATCTTGGCTCCGTTATTCTCCTCTGCCTGCTAAGTCTCCGTAACTTTTTAGAAATTTTTAGAAAAATTTTAGAATTTTTAGAAAAATTTTCCAGCTTTTTTTTTTTTTCGTTTTCATCTTCTTTTCCATTATAGGTTGCTACAAGATACTGAATGTAGTTCCCTGCACCATACAGTATAAACTTGTTTATCTATTTTGTAGGTAGTAGTTAGTATCTGCAAATCTCAAACTCCCATTTCCAGCTTTTCTTGTTCTCAGCAGGAGAGTTTGTCCACGTTACTTGGTCTAACATTATTTCAATGGTTTTTATTTATTTATTTGTTTATTTATTTATTTATTTTAACATATTTTTATTGAGTAATAGTCATTTTACAATGTTGTGTCAAATTCCAGGGTAAAGCATAATTTTTCAGTTATACATGAACATACGTATATTGTCACTTTTTTTTTTCGCTGTGAGCTACCACAAGATCTTGTATATATTTCTCTGTGCTATACAATATAATCTTGTTTATATATTCTACATTTTGAAATCCCAGTCTGCCCCTTCCCACCCCCCGCCCCCTTGGCAACTACAAGTTTGTATTCTATGTCTATGAGTCTGTTTCTGTTTTGTATTTATGTTTTTTTTTAGATTCCACATATGAGTGATCTCATATGGCATTTTTCTTTCTCTTTCTGGCTTACTTCACTTAGAATGACATTCTCCAGGAACATCCATGTTGCTGCAAATGGCGTTATGTTGTCGGTTTTTATGGCTAAATAGTATTCCATTGTATAAATATACCACATCTTCTTTATCCAGTCATCTGTTGATGGACGTTTAGGCTGTTTCCATGTCTTGGCTATTGTAAATAGTGCTGCTATGAACATTGGGGTGCAGGTGTCCTTTTGCAGTAGGGTTCCTTCTGGATATATGCCCAGGAGCAGGATTCCTGGGTCATATGGTAAGTCTATTCCTAGTCTTCTGAGTCTACTGTTTTCCATAGTGGCTGCACCAAACTGCATTGCCACCAGCAGTGTAGGAGGGTTCTCTTTTCTCCACAGCCTCTCCAGCATTTATCATTTGTTGACTTTTGAATGACGGCCATTCTATTTCAGTAGTTTTTAAATGGGGTGCTTTGATTCATGTGGTGTTTGTTGTGGATTAAATAGTGAAGTCCTAACCCCCAGTACCTCAGAATGTGACCTTATTTGGAAGTACTGTCATTACAAATATGATTAGCTAAGATGAGGTCATACTGGAGGAGAGTGGGCCCTTAATCCAATGTGACTTGTGTCCCTGTGAGAAGAGGAGAAGAAGCACAGAGACAGAGACACAGGAGGGGGACGGCTACATGGTGGATGGAGACAGAGATGGGAGTGATGCATCTACAAGCCAAGGAGAGCGAAGGATCGCCACAACCACCAGGAGCTGGCAGAGGCAAAAGATTCTCCCTGCAGGTTTCAGAGGGCCCATGGCCCTTCCAGCACCTTGAATTCGGACTTCTAGCCTCCAGAGCTGAGTGACAGTACAGGTCTGGTGTGCTAAGCCGCCCAGTGTGTGGTAGTTTGATACGGTGGCCCAAGGAAACCAGTATGGTGCCTTGTAGTATACAGAATGCTTTCCCATTCACCACCTTGTCTGTTCTGCACAGCTGTCCTGGCAGGAAGGCAGGAGGACAGGTGATGTTAAATGAGATCAGTTAGAGAAACTGAGGCCCAGAGAGGAGGCATGGACCTTCTGGGTACCACAAATCACAGGCAAAATCTGTAGGTACCTGGGCATCCTGCTTCTTTCTGTCCCACTGAGATGCTGTGATTCTTCTCCAGCTTCACGACATGTTTCTGGTGTCCTGGGTGTGGAGAGGGTCCCAGTGACCCTGTGCAGGTGCCCTTTGCCTTGTGTGAAAAGGACAGAACATTTACCTGTCAGGGCAGCACACACATTCATTGTCTGTTCATGTATTTGTTCAGCAGAGACTTGTCGAGTCACCACCACGGCCCGATGCCTGGGGGAGGGCAGGAGTGCAGTGCAGGGAAAGACAAATGTGAGAGGGGCAGAACAAGTGCCAGTCCCTTTCCTGAGGAGCTCACGATCCAATGGCAGAGAGGTGTCATGCTCAGACTGTTGTAGCTCTTTAGATAGAACTTCGCAGAGTAGGAATAATCGTACATAGAGTAGATTTTTCCACTCTGGTGTGTGCGCAAATGAAACGTAGGAAAGCACTTGTGTAGCCTGTTTAATGTTTATGGCACCTCTTTTGCCCTAAAGTGTTAGACACTCTCATTGTAATTATTTAGAAAATTATCTGCTGATAAATTGTCCTAAATTGTATCCCAGTATAGAGGAATAAATTTAGACCTTATTAGGTTGATGTCATCTAGTTGAAAATGTACCCCAACAGCAAATGCCAGACCACAGTGTACTTGATACAGTTTTACTATTAAATGTTTCTGTTTGGTACACAGTGTAACTAAGTCATCAGATTTTTATTTAGAACTTTGAAAGAAGCGTAAAGGAAGCATCAGGCAGTTCCTGTCCTCAGCCAGAGACAAACTCTAAGGGATGAGACCTTCATTCTTTCTTTTGTTCATTCCTTCAACCTTAGTTTGTATGTCCAGACAGCGAGTGGGGAGATGGTTTGAATAAGACATGGAAGAGTAAAGTATAAAATTCATTGCTGTTTTGTTTGACAGCGGAAATTCGGGAAAAGAGCTGGATGAGCCAGGAGCCCAAAGGCATAGGAGGAATTAGGGCAGAGAAGTGTGGGTTGGAGTTTTTAGGGAAGCATTTCAGAAAGTTGCTTGGAAGTGGGCCATAAAAAGTAAGAAAGAGTAGAGGCTGGAGGGAAGTCAGGGAGGCGTTCCAAGAGAGGGGAGGCAGGAGCAGAAGCAGGGGCGGGGGGCGGGGACACCGGAAGCCGCAGGAGGGGCCTCCAGAAGGGACGCACGCTCAGTGTACCCTCTCCTGTGCACACTTGTTTCAGTGAATAAGAGAAAACTTCAGGGCCTGGACATCTAAGTTACAGCCTCTTGTCTCCTCTAACCAACTCTGACATTGTGCGGGTAACTTAATTCCGCTGTGCCTCTGTTCAGGAACTCAGAAATCCGCCTGGCATCAGGACACTCCTCAAAGTCTGATCTGTCAGAGCCCCTTCCTCCTCTGCTCCCATCGCTTGCCTCATCCAACCAAGGCCTCTGCCGTCTTCAGAGTCCCTGTCTGCTCGGGCTGCCTGGGACTTTGTGGTCCCCTGTGCTACATGCTTGGTCTTCTCTTAGCTCCCTGCCCCTGCTCCCGGAGTGGCTCACTGCCTTCAGGGATACGTGGAATATTCCAAGCCTTCTTGCATTTAATGTGTTTCTTGGAGCCCTCCAGCGTATAAATGTGATCCGCCTCTCCCTGGGAATGTCATCTGGGCTCACACTTCTAAAAGACTCTGCTTTCATTGTCCTTCCAACCACATTTTGTTTTCCTACAGGTCAGTCCTCTTGCTAGTCCCTTTGTTATGTGTTCTCTTGATTTAATGTCATCACAGATGAGGTAGACCAAAATTTAAACTGTTTTATGGTGACGCTAAGCAGTTGTATTCTTTCATTGTGGTAGAGTTGGGGTGGGTTTTTTTTTTGTTTGTTTTTTTTTGTTTTTTTGTCTTTTGGCATTGCACAGATAGAGTCTTAAATAAAGGACAGTGCCTGGAGCTTGGAAACAGTTTGATTTATTCCCCCAGCAAACATGAAGAACTGTGTGTGATCTAGGCCCTCTGCTGTTAGCTGGTCCAAGTCATGGAGAAAACACTGTCCCTGCCCCCAGGGAGCACCCACTCCAGAAGGGGCAACAGACCCTAAAAGCTGGGGAGAGCTGTACACTAAGGGACACTGTGGAAGTAGCTAGAGAGCACCTTCTGCTGTAATAGGATTTGTATCAGTGGGAGTGTTTATTATTAAAAGATTTTATGTGTATAAACAACAGATTATATGTAGTATCAGTGCTTTTCAAGTGGCTTTAAAATCCCTCTTGGGCTGAATGGGTTGGATGCAGTTCTTCCTGCCTCTCCCTCCCCCCCCCCCGCCACCCAAAAGCAGTTCCTTGAGCTTTTAGTGTTTTAGATTAGGAGTTCTTGTAAGAGTTAAATTTCTTTTTAATTTAAAAAAACAGTGACTTTATGTTGGTGGGGAGAGGTAATTAGGTTTATCCGTCTGTCTCTCTATCTGTCTATTTATTTGTTTTAAAGGAGGTACTGGGGATTGAACCCAGGACCTCTTACCTGCTAAGCAGGCACTCTACCACTGAGCTATACCCTCCCCCCTCTAAGAGTTACTGTTTTTAAATGGATATACAGTAAAATTTTGAAGTGTGAAAACTACCCTTTTCTCTAGAAATCACTTCACTGTGGACTCCTGACTCTTGGGAAAGTGCACTTACAGATCTTGTGAGCAGAGGGTCCTTGATCCTTAAGACCCCTCACCTTAGGACATTCAGAGCAGTTTCCTCAATATAGAATTTAAAGCCTTTCCCTTCTCGGCAAAAACAGTATCGGAATTTTGCCTCAAGTTGATAATTAACACAACGTGACTGGGCAGATTCTTTGAATATATTGTCGCCTCCATCTTTCTTTTAAAAGTGGAGTGTGAGGTGGAAGCCGGAATAGGAAATGGGTGAGGCAGGTGTTGAGGGCCGTTTCCAGGAGGGCTTATCTAATGACAGCAGGTATTTTCTGATCTAAAACCAGGTCCTGGAGAAGCTGAGGAATTGGTGGGTGGCTGCAGTTTCAAGAGCTGGAGAGTCCGTTAGCGGCTCAGAGGAGCCTGCAGAGGAGGGGGGTCAGCAGGGACGAAATGGGAGTGGGGCTAGGGCTCCCCTTCCTCAGGATGACGGGGTCTCCATCAGCTTCTACCCCCAGGGTCCCTCCTGGGTTCCAGGAGCTGTGCTTAGCTATGCCTTGGGGACACCTAGAAGGAAGTTGGGTTTGCAGTACATTCTCCTTGGTGGGTAAGCCAAGTGAAGATGCCCACAGGATCGTCCGGGAGGGGAGCTGGCAGAGCAGTCAAGGGGCCAGAGAGCTAGTTTATGAGGACGGAGGGTTATGGAAGCTCTGAGGGTACCTCAGTCTCTGTTGGGGGTTGTACTAACTTCCTATGGCTGCTGTAACAAAGCACCACCAATTCGTGGCTTAAACAACGCACGTGTATTCTCTTACAGTTCCAGAGGTCAGAAACCAAATCAGTTTCACGGGGTTTAAGTCAAGGTGTTGGCAGGCCTGGTTTCTTCTGGAGGCGCTAAGGGAGAATTACTCCCTTACCTTTCCTGGCTCCTGGAGAGCGCCTGCATTCTTTGGCTTGTGACCCTGTCCTCACAGCCTCTCACTTGCACCTCACACCTCCTCCTTCCTACTTAGGCCTTGTTGGCTTCCTCTTCTAACCCTGTGATTACACGGAGGGCCCGTCTGGGTAATGCAGGGTAATCTCCCCACTCCAGATCCCTACCTCAATCACATCTACATGTTCCCTTCACCACAGACGGTAGCACTCACAGGTTCCAGGGTTCGCTACGTGGGTCTCTTTGGGGAGGGGCATTATTCAGCCCTCCGTAGGGCGGAGGGATTTAGCTAAATAGTGAGGAACAATTTCTGGATGAAGGACAAGAATTCGTGATCTGCACTTGAGGTCTTTGAAAATGAGCCACAGTCCCCTGTCTGGGGGCAAGACCAGCCTGGCTGCCAGAATTGAGCTCCCCAGACCTTCCTTCCATCAGATGGACTAGTCCCTGGGATGCACCAGGTTGTGGTGAGACTCGGCACCGTGGGGGCCGCTCCCTCCAGAGTTGACTTATCTGGTACTGGCAGCAGGGGTGTGAGCTGCTGGAACTGCTCAAGAAGGAAGCCATCTTCCCCTCCTTTGAATTGGCAGCATCGGTGGTTCTGTAGCTTTACTCCTGCCTCAGAGCAGCTGTGTTTCCCAAGCTGAGGAACATCTGCCCTGAGGGGTGACATCAGAGGTGTGGCCCTGGCGGGAGGTGGAGATAGGGCATCCCCGGCTCTTCCTCACTTGTTCTGTGGGTGGTGAAGGGCCAGGCACAGATGGCATCCTCAGTTTAAAAACATCCTCAAGAGTGAGAGTTTTTAAAAATGACCTTTTGTGATGGAAGGACAACATCTGGTTTAAGATCCCACATCCAGAGTATAGTTTGGTGCAGCCACTATGGAAAACAGTATAGAGATTCCTTAAAAAAACAAAAATCGGCTTACCCTGTGATCCAGCAATCCCATTCCTGGGCATATATCCAGAGAAAACTCTAATTTGAAAAGATACATGGATCCCAATATTCACAGCAGCACTATATACAATAGCCAAGACATGGAAGCAACCTAAATGTCCATCAACAGATGACTGGATAAAGAAGTTGTGGTATATTTATACAATGGAATACTACTCAGCCATAAAAAAGAATGAAATAATGCCATTTGCAGCAACATGGATGGACCTAGAGATTATCATACTAAGTGAAGTAAGTCAGACAGAGAAAGACAAACATCATGTGATATCACTTATATGTGGAATCTAAAAAAAAAATGACACAAATGAATTTATTTACAAAACAAAAAGAAACTCAGAAGAAGACATAGAAAACAAACTTATGGTTACCAAAGGATAAAGGAGGGAGAAGGGATAAATTAGGAGTTTGGAATTTGCACATATTAACTACTCTATGTAAAACAAGTAAGCAACAGGGTCCTACTGTGTAGCTCAGGGAACTATGTTCAATAGCTTGTACTAACCTATAATGAAAAAGAATGTGGAAATGAATGTATATATGTATGTATAACATATGAATCACTGTGCTGTACACCAGAAACTAACATAACATTGTAAATCAGCTATGCTTCAATTTAAAAAAAAATCCCTTATCTACTTGGACCTCTGTGCTGCAGGGCTCTCAGTAATTCCAGGGGACTCAATGTGGGTATGTTGCACTTGCTGTGTGGACTGGAGCAGATGTTTTGGTTTGATTAGCTCACTTGGGTTGAAGAGGATCTAATCCTTCAGCCAGTTCTGGTCTCTTCCCTGCCTCCAGCCCTCTGCACTTCCTTAGCCCTGTGGGCCTGGTCCAGTCTGTCCTGAATCCTCTCCTCTCCTCTGTTATTTGAATCAGTGCCCCTTGGGCCTCTGTAAGCTCAGGAGCCAGAACCCTCCCACCTAGAGAAGGAAAGAGCAGGAGCTGAGATCTGGAGGTGGCCAGCACAGGACCGCTCCCCACCCTACCCACATAACAGGCTTTGACTTTTGATTGACTAAATGACTTGCCCAAGGGAAAGGCTATGGAGACTGGCTGCTGTCTGGGATTCTCTCCACGGCCCCATCTGAGGAGAGGCACCTCTGTCTGTGCTGGGCTGACCGTCACAACCAGGAGCCCTTTCACACTGTCTCTTCCACAGAGGGTGTGAGGGACCAGTGCCTGCTCTGCAGACGTGTTTGCTCTGTGTTGTGCCCAGTACCCCCAAGTTCAGAGATAATGTTGCAGGTAGTTGGATGTGTATCTCTCCTCCCACTGATTTGGGAGTTTCCTAAGGACAGAAACATTTTCTTATTTAAGTGCTTTTACCTTATCAGTGTCTCATCAATACCGGGCACACAGTTGGTGTGAGAAAGCCCTCCTAACCCCCCACCTACCACCTATGCCCACACACACTCACACTCACACACACAGTCACACACAGAGTGTTTGCAGTTCGTGCTGATGTGAACTTACGACTTTCTGAGGCCTCGCCTCTATGGAAAGGAGACGTACCTCCTGGAAGAGAGTGGTCGTTACAACTTCCAGTCATCCTGGGACGTCCTGTTTCTCCCCTCTGTGCCCTCTCTTGAGCCTTGCCTCTGGGAAGTTCAGATGTGTCTGAGGACTCTTTCCCAGGTCGTGGAGAAAGCTGGGGACCCAGGGAAAGGAGCCTGAGGGCAGCCACATCTACCAGCCCCTGTAAGTTCCTCTCTGAGTTTGAATCTTGACTGCTGTCCTCAAACTGAGAGCTTGCAGTGCTGGGCAGCATGAAGACGAGGGTCGGTCCCCAGACTGAGCCTGAGTGCTGTGGGAGGCAGTGCCCTGAGGCACCTGAAGCCGGGGCAGCGGTGACCGATTGGATTCCCAGAGTGAAAGTGGGTCTCAGGACAAGAATTGGGCTGGAACTTTTTAATCGCTCCATTCCATGGGAGACTCTCCCTCCTCTGTCCAGCGTGCGAGGATCAGAATATTATTTTATTAAAGGAACCAGTAGGCTTCCTTACATGTGGTGCCAGATAAATCTTTACTAAGTACATTGCTACTCTTTTTCGTTCAGATGTGGTCGTGTTGAGTCATGGGTTAAATCAGCTCTTCTAGGCTCGCTTGGGCCCCTTATCACTCTTTATCACATAGTGTTTATGGGAGAGAGCATGCCCAGTTCCAGACAAGCGATTGGCAAGTGAAGCTTAAGGACACAACCTGCTCACCAGCTGGGGCCTTGCCCCCTCCTGGCCCGAAGCACTGGAGTTTGTGTGTTTCTGTGTCAAGTCCATCTTTAAGGCTGCAGCCCAGCCCAGGCTCAGAGCCCACAGGCCTGGCAGGACTAGTCCAGCATGTAGTGTATTTGACAAGCCAGGGAAATGATACCCTCCTGGACAGTAAGTTCACCAGCCATCCTTTACTTCCCTGTGTTCCATTATCTCATGTAATAGCACAGCAACCCAGTCAGTCCCAGCCAGGTCAGGCCACCAAGGGCTGCAAGCAGGAAAGAGGCCTCACCACATCCGCATTTCAGAAAAAATGAGTCTGAAATAGTGATTGAGGAGGGATCGTCATCATCAGAGTGTTACAGAGGTCTCAGGGAGAGAGGGCTGATGGCATGGGCCGGGATGATGGCTGAGCAGCTGGAGAGAAGAGCCTGGGCCTGGGAGCTGACTGACTGCAGGGAATACAGGAGGAAACACTGGAGTTGGTGTCCACACTTCTGGTGTTTTTGAAGTGACATGGAAGTAGTCAGTTGGAGGAAGGATCCTTGAGCTCTTCTCTTGGGAAACCCTGAAGATGCTGTGAAGGTTTCCGGAGAGACTGCCATCCCAACTGATAGCTCAGGTTTGTTCTTAAAATATCCAACCATGGCAGGGTGGAATTCTGCGTAGGAAGGATCACATGGTACTTCTTATTCCATGTTCAATCCCCAAAATGTGGTGTTTATTTTGAAATATGTAGTTAGTGCATTTTTATCTAGAGAGGTTTCTTGGGATCGTTTGTTAATATTCTTCCATTTCTTAAGATTTTATACCCTAGAAAATCCCTGGCTAAGGAACAAATAACTAAAAACATTTCTGATAAAGTCATGCTCTTAGGGGAATTCAAATTGTACAGTTAAAACCTATAGGCTGTTGGGGGAGGGTATAGCTCAAGTGGCAGAGCACATGCTTAACATGCATGAGGTCCTGGGTTCAATCCCTAGTACTTTCTCTAAAAATAAATGAAATAAATAAAACCTGATTACCTGCCCCCCCCCGAATGTTTTAAAAACCTATAAGCTGTCAACAGTGACATTATAATGTGCATATTTCCATTTGAATTATGAAACTGTTAGCTAATTGATACAGACAAGGCTTCTAAGTATTCCTTAAATTTCTCAATTTTTTTGGATGAAACAACACACTCAAATGTCCATCAACAGATGATTGGATAAAGAAGTTGTGGTATAACCAACAGGTTTTTTCTGTATAGCACAGGCAACCATATTCAATATCTTGTAGTAATCTCTGATGAAAAAGAATATGAAAAGGAATATGTGTATGTACCTGTATGACTGAAACATGCTGTACACCAGAAGTTGACACAACATTGTAAACTGAGCATACTTCAATGTTAAAAAAAAAGGTGTGTGTGTGTATGTGTGTGTGTGTGTGTTACAATGGAATACTACTCAACCATAAAAAAGAATAAAATAATGCCATTTGCAGCAACATGGATGGACCTGGAGATTGTCATACTAAATGACATAAGCCAAAGAGAGAAAGAAAAATACCATATGATATCACTTATATGTGGAGTCTAAAAAATGAGACAAATAAACTTACTTACAAAAGAGAAACAGACTCACAGGCATAGAAAACAGAACTGTGGTAACCAGAGGAGAAAGGGGGATTGGAGGGATAAATTGGAAGTTTGGGATTTAGAGATACTAATTATTATATATAAAATAGATAAATAGCAAGGTCCTGCTGTAGAGCACAGGGAACTAATTCAATGCCTATAATGAAAAAGAATATTAAAAGGAATACACACACACACACATATATATATAAAACTGAATCACTGTGCTGTACCTGACCAGAAATTAACACAACATTGTAAACCAAGTATTCTTCAATTTTAAAAAGTCTTAAAAAAAAAAAAATAAAAAGGACCCTGTAAAAAAAATTTAAGATCCAAACAGTATGAAATCTCACTCATTTAGGCTGTCAGAAAACTATAATAGTAGGAAGAGAACAACACCAATGTGTGTGATTTGATGGAATTTTCAAAATCCCTCTGAAAACACCCGTCCCTCTCCATGAGTACCAGTGTCTGCTTCAGTCAGAGTGCTGCAAGCATCCACGCTTTTATTTTACTCTTATCTTGTTAAAACAAAATAAAACAGGGAAGAGTTTCTGTGTTTGAAAACCAGGAACCAGAAGCAAGAAGCCCCTTGCCATAGAGTATTCCAACGTGGACTCCACTCATGAAATCCAAGCTGAGAGTTTTCTTTGTCTTAAAATTCTTGAGGTAAGAGTTCTGACTTCATTGGAATTCATACTAAAGTTGTTTGCATTATTTGGCCTCAAGAGAGAGAAGGAGCACTGTGTGTCCTGTTTATGTGACGAAAATACATGTCTCCGGTTGCTCTTTTGTCCCTTCTGGTTGCTGTCCCATGATTGGAAGGCTCGTTTATCCATGTGAAAAGGGAGCTTGAAAAGGTGATAAAGTCCAGAGTTGACATATGAGAGACTGAAAAACCATAAGCAGGACCCAATGCCAGCAGCTTGTACTTGTCCTCCAAGACCCCCTGGTATGGTGACTGCTGGTGTCTCCAGCAAGGCTACCCGAGAGGGCTCACCCTGAGGGGTAACGTGTAAAATGTCCAGACCCTCCCACTGATCTTCCTGCTTCTACAAATGCAAAATAACAACAAAAGTAAATATTTGGGGCCTGGTTTATTTTGGTCAGACAAGTTCCAGTCTGGTTTCTAAAATTAGGAATTCTGCGGGATGCACGTGGTTTACGCATCCTGCCAGAGAACTTTTGTCTCAGGGTGTGCAGTTCTCTTATTTGTTGTTGCTGGCTTGGAAATGAGTATCTGAACCCTCTCTCGGGTCTGTCCATCTGTGCAGACCCACTGCTGGTGGTCGGAAGGCTCTACCCAGCTCTCTTGGGTAGGCTCCCACCCACCCTGCCCTCACCAGCGTGACACCTGCTTCCATGAGGCTCTGACCCCGCCGTCTGGCCTTCATACACTGCCAGACAAGCCTTTCAGGAGCACAGCTCTCCTCCTGTCCATGTTCCTCCTCAAACTGTTCGCTCAGCGCCACCCCTCACCACTGCCTTTAAGCTAAAGGCCCTTCCCACTGGTCCCGCCTGGGGGTATAACCTCTATCACCAGCCAGGTTGGCCCCTCAGATACACTGGCTGCTCGCTTGCCTTTGTAACTTTCCATTTCTCCCTTATAAACATTCCTCCATTTCCGCTCCTTCTGGGCTCAGCTGTAGTCCCACCTCCCCCTGGGAGACTGCCCTGCCCCAGGGGCACTGGGCCAACCACTGTGAATATTTGCCTGCAGCGTTGTTTCTCTCCATCAATGCCCAGTGCAAAGGAAGCACTCAGGAAACATTTCTGTTCAGCCTTTACTTTCAGCGTCACGTGTCCCCCTCCTGGAAGTTGTCCTTGCTGCTCCCAGCACTGGCCCCGGGGCTTGTCCTTCTCCACCCAGACTCATTCAGCTCGCTCTCTGCTGAATGCAGCAAAGGCTGCTCCTCCCCTACACTAACCAGGGCTGTGTTGGAAGAGCTGTGTTCCCAGGGCCTTCCTTGCCTTCATCTGCCTTCTGGGGTCCAATGAGAATAAACAGGGCTGGCTTTTTTTTTTTTTTTTTTTTTGAACAAGGGTCCCTGCATTTCCATTTTGCACTGGGTCCTGCAAAGTAGATAGCTGATTCTGGAAACAGGGTAGGTGTTGACAGGCAGGTGAGGGTGGGGAGGCATTCCAGGAGGAATGCTGGCCAAGGTCTGGGTAGAGGCCATGGAGGGTGGGTTACAGAGGATGGGAGGAGAGGAGCAGAGAAACATCAGTGGTGAGGTTCTTACCCGGCAGGGATGACTGTTCTCCAAAGATAAGAGTGTTCCTCAGGGGTGGTGACTCCACAGGACCTGAATTTGGCCCTAAATAGCCTATTTAAGTCTTGTCCTAAGCCTGCCTTTTTTTTTTATAGCACTGATCCAGCAACTTTTCCAACTGAGTCAGAGGAAAGGCCAAGTCCTTCCAGTGGCCTGCAGGCCCCTGACCTGGCCCTTCACCACTGGCCTTCCCTCCTGCCACCGTCCCCTCAGTTATTCTGTTGTAGCCACACTGGCCCCATCGCTGTTCCTAAACGTGCCAAGACTGCCCCCACCTCAGGGCATTTGCACCTGCTGTACTGCGAGCCCGGAGTGCTCTTCCCCCAGAAGGCTTACCCTCACCTGCTTCAGGCCTTTGCTCAGATGTCACTTAATAAGTGTAGTCATTCCCAGATGCCCCATATAAAATCATTCACAGACACACCGCTCTTTAACCTCTTTCCTGCTTTATTTGATCTACAATACTTATCACCATCTGACGTGCCCTGTGTTCTACATGTTTGTTTACTGTCTGTCTCTTTGTCCTGACATGTAAGCTCAGTGAGGGTGGGGGCTTTAGTAAGTTCTGCTCACTGTTCTGTTCCTCAGCCCTTAGAACACTCCCTGACACAGAGTAGACACTAAACAGACATATGCTGGATGAATTCACTGCCCTTTGGGGGCTGACAGTCCTGCTACTTCAGGCCAGAAGGATGACCAGTAGTAACTGGGGAGAGCGGTCTGTGAGGCCTTGGAAAACCACAGAGGAGATGGTAGGCTGGCTGACAAAAGGAAATTAAAAGGTACCCCCGCGAATCAAGTGGAGATGAAAGTAGAAAAGCTGAAATGAGCAGAGCAGTGGGAGGTCGGGAGAGACCTTCCTTGAAGCCACACCAGAGAACTGAGGGGAACTGCTGTGGTGGATAATGTCATAGGTTTCTGGCCCACGTGAGACACACTTTTTTTTTTTCATTCCTGGCCCCACCTTGGACCACCTTATCAGTCTATCAGATAAGCTATTAAGGAGTTAATTTTTGTTCTCATTTGTTAAAAGAGGCATAGATAGATGTCCTTCAACATTGTAAAGAAGAAACAGCCACTGACTCTTACCAGCCACATGGGTGTGAGTCCATGCAGCTGTGTAGCTGCCTGGGCTCCCAGAGACCCCAACTCAAAATTTATATCACAGGCATGCACTTAGAAACCCCCACTTCAGCGCCCTCTGAGGTCTCTCCAGCTCTGAAAATCGGATAATCCTGGGAGATCTCTCAGTGCTGTCCCTGAGCAGGTGAAGGCCCAGGTAGGGCCATGGGACCGACTTAGGAATGTCACTTCCCGTCATCAGGTTCCCTGGCCTGACTGGTGGGTGGGGAAGGGCCTCTGATCAAGGGAACCCTCTTGGCGGAATAACCAGACATCCAGGTCTTGCCTCAGCGATACCAGAGACTCTGGGAATAAATGACCATATATACAGTCAGAGTTGATCATTAGCAAAACTGAGTTAAGAATTAGAGACTTACTCACTGGCAGACTTGAGCTGTTTTTAATTTTTGGCCTCAGAAAATGTCTGCTTTGAGGAGGATTATTGAGACCTGTGCCGCAGTATCTGAGGTGATTATCCCTTTTTTCAGTTTTGAACCCGGTATTTGGTATGCCTGGAGAGAGAGAAAAGGTTACATTTTACGGTTACTTTTTAATTGTAGAACCACCCTAAAAGAGAGTGTTCTGGGTGAACTGGCTTGCTACTTCAGTAATTCTACTTTAACTCCGTTGGAAGAAGTTTGGCCTAATAATAGCAGTAAGTTTTTAGTGGAATTTTAATCAATGAATTGTGGCTGTTGTCCACACGAAGAAGAAGCAAACGCACACATCACTTAGAGGATACTTCGCCGTGCCCACTGTCAGGTGATGGTGGTGATGAGCCAGGAGTGAATAAGCCCACCTGAGTACAAATTCCAGGCCTACCACTTGGTACATAACTGCATTCTTTGGCTGAGCCTGGGTGCCTCGCTTTTAGGCCACCAAAATGAGGGTGATGATACACCTACAGGAGGCGAGGGTTGTATAAGGTCGAGCATGTGAGCCGCTTACACAGCATAGGAGGTACTCTGTCAGCAGGAGTTGTGGCCTCCTCCCAAACCCACTTTTTTTTTTTAACGTGGTTTTAAACACACACACACACACACACACACGCATAGCATGAAATCTACCCTCTTAATGAATTTTTAAGTGTACAGTACAGTATTGTTAACTATGTGAACATTGTTGTACATCAGCTCTCCAGAACTTTTTCATCTTGCATGTTGTCCTCAGGGTTCATCCATGTATAGCATATGGCAGTATTTCCTTCTTTTTTAACACTGAATAGTATTTCATTACACACACACACTCACACACCCCAGTTTCTTTATCCATTCATCCACTGATGGACGTTTGAGTTGCTTCTACCTCTTGGCTGTTGTGAATAATGCGGCAGTGAACATGGCAGTGCAAATATTTCTTTGAGATCCTCTTTTCAATTAATTCATATAAATACCCAGAAGTGGGATTGCTGTATCATATGGTAGTGATATCTTTAATATTAAAAACTTGGGGTTTTAAGTTTTTTGAGGAACCTCCATATTGTTTTCCACAGCAGCTACCATTTTTCATTCCCACCAGCAGTGCTCAAGTGTTCCAGTTTCTCCGCATCCTCACCAACACTTGTTCTTTTGTTTTGACAGTAGTCATCCTTGCAAGGTGTGAGGTGATACCTCACTGAAGTTTTGATTTGTATTTCCCTGATACTAGTGATATTGAACATCTGTTCATATACCTGTTGACCATTGTATGTCTTCTTTAATAGAAATGTCAGTTCGAGTCCATTACCCATTTAAAAAATCTGATTATATGGGGGTTTTGTTTGTTTGTTTGTTTTGCTTTTGAGTTGTAGGAAGTCCCTTATATATTTTGGGCACTAACCTCTTACCAAGTATATAGTCTGCGGATATTTTCTCCCATTCTGTAGTTGCCTTTTCTCTCTGTTGGTTGTTTCCTTTGCTGCACAGAAGCTTTTTAGTTTAATATTGTCCCACTTACTACTTTTGCTTTTGTTGTCTGTGTTTTGGTGTTATATACCAAAAAATCATTGCCAAAACCAGTGTTACAAAGCTTTCCCCTGTGTTTTCTTCTAGGCGTTTTATAATTTTAGGTCTTAACATTTAAGCCTTTAGTTTGTTTTGAGTTGATTTTTTTATATGGTATGTAATCTAAGGGTCCAGTTGTATTGTTTTGCATGTGGATATCTAGTTTTCAGAAACACACTTTGTTGAAGAGACTACTTTCCCCGTTGTGTAGTCTTGGCTCCCATGTTGAAGATCATTTGACTGTGTATGCATAGCTTTATTGCTGGGCTCTCTATTTTGTTCCACTGGTATATATATCTGTCTTTATGCCAGTACCACACTGTTCTGTGCGTCTCTAATATATGTTGAATTCAGGAAATATGAGGCTTCCAGTTTTGTTCTTTCTCAAGATTGTTTTAGCTATGTGAGGGTCTTTGTGATTCCATATGAATTCTAGGATTGTTTTTTTGTATTTCTGCAAAAAAGAAGGCCTTTGTGTTTTGGTAGGGATTACATTGAGTCTGTAGATTGCTTTGAGTGGTGTGGACATTTTAACAATATTGTCTTCTAATTCATGAACATTGGCTATTTTACCATTTTTTTCTGTCTTTATTCCAGCCATGTTGTATGGTTTTCGGTGTAGAAGTCTTTTGCCTCCTTGGTTAAGTTTATTCCTAAGTATTTTTTTCTTTTTGATGCTGTAAATACAATTGTTATCTTAATTTCCTTTTCATTATTCATTATAACTGGATAGAAATGCAACAGATTTTTGTACATTGATTTTATATCCAGTAATTTTGCTAATTCATTTATTAGTTCTAATATTTTTTGTGGAAACTTTAGGGTCTTCTCCATATAAGAGCATGTCATCGGTGAACTGAGATAATTTTACTTCTTTCTGATTTGGATGCCTTTTATCTCTTTTTATTGCCCACTTGCTGTAGCTAGGACTTCCAGTATTATGTTGAATAGAAGTGGTGAGAATGGGCATCCTTGCCTTGTTTTTGATCTTAGAGGAAGAGATTTCCATTTTTTACTTTTAGTATGATGTTAACTATGGGCTTTTCTTATATAGTCTTTATTATGTTGAGGTAATTTTCTTTTAATCCTAGTTTTTTTTAATATTTTTATCATGAGATGGTGTTAAATTTTGTCAAGTGCTTTTTCTGCCCCTGTTGAAGATCATGTGAACTTTATCTTTCATTCTGTTAATGTGTTGTGTCACATTGATTGATTTTTGTGTGTTGAAGCATCCTTGCATCCCAGGGATAAATCCCACTTGATCATGGTGTACGATCCTTTCAATGGGCTATTAAATTTAATACAGTTTAATGTGTTATTAAATACAAAAAAGGTATTTTGTTGAGGATTTTTACATCTATATTCATCAGGGCTATTGGCCTGAGGATTTCTTTTCTTGTAGTGTCTTTGTCTGGCTTTGGTATCAGGTTAATGCTGGCCTCATAAAGTAAATTTGAAATATTCCCTTCTCTTTGAATTTCTGAAAAAGTTTGAGAAAAGTCTGAGAAGGATTGGCATTAATTCTTTTTTAAATGTTTGGTAGAATTCTCCAGTGAAGCCGTCTGGCCCTGGGATTGATTTTCTTTGCTGGGAGATTTTAGATTAGTGATTCAGTCTTCTTATTCATTATTGGACTGTTCATATTTTCTATTCGTGATTCAGTCTTAGTAGGTTGTATGCTTCTAGGAATTTATCTGTTTCTTCTAGGTTATCCAATTAGCATATAATTGTTCATAGTTGTCTCTTATAATCCTTTTTATTTGTGTAACATCAATTTTAATGTCTCCTATTTTGTTACTGATTTTACTTGAGTCTTCTCTCTTTGTTGATTAGTCTAGCTAAAGGTTCATCAATTTTGTTGGTCTTTTCAAAAAACCAACTCAGCCTTTCTCATTTTCTTCTGTGTCTCTTCTATAGGTATTTTCTTTGTTGCTACCAGGGGACCCATAAAATACCTTATAGTTATAACAATCTATTTTAAGCTGATAACCAAGGCCACTTTTAATCCTGGCACAGTTTTTAGGAATGAGGTACAACAAATGGATTTTTTAACTTTCTCATTTTAATTTTAATTACTTTAATGGAATTAACTAGAATTAGTGGATGTATATTTAATGAGCCTAATGCAACTAAATCCCTATGGTATTTTTTTTAGAATTTGATAAAGTGATTCTGACATTCATCTGGAAGTATAAAGGGTTAGTCTATCCAAGAAACTTTTGGAAAAAAAATAAAGGAGGACTGGTACTATTAAATATAAAACAATAAATCTACAGTAGCAAAGCTGTACATTACTGGCACAAGCAAAGGAATGGAGTGGGATGGGATGGGATGGGATAAGGGAGAACAGAAAGAATGCCTAAATCAATGTATAAGGATGAATTTTTCAACCAATATTATTAGTATATTTGATTAATCTTTTGGGGGGAAAGGTAGATTCATATATCCTACTGTGTATCAGATGAATGCCGAACAGATAAAATATCTACTTTAAAAGATACTGACTTTAAACTAAAAAAGAACTGTAAGAAAATATAAATGAATCATATATTATAGTAGGGTGGGAAGGAATTATTTAAAACTGTTAGATTTGACTTCCTAAAAACTAAAACTTGCATGCATACATAACTACTATTTTTAAAAAGTAAAGCATGGGAAGGGATAAATTGAGAGTTCAAGATTTGCAGATACTAACTACTATGTATAAAATAAACAACAAATTTCTTCTGTATAGCACAGGGAACTATATTCAATATCTTGTAACCTATAATGAAAAAGAATATGAAAACAAATATATGTCTGTATGTATGTGACTGAAACTTGATGCTGTACACCAGAAATTGACACGACATTGTAAACTGACTATATGACAATTAAAAAAAAAATAAAGGACTGAAGACAAACTGAGACAATTTCCAACATACAGAATAGTCCAAGGATTACACCTCTAATATATGACAAAGGAACCCTTACAAGTCAAAGAAATAAATAGGAAAATAGGCAAAAAATCTACAAAAGAAGAAATAGAAATGGCCAAAAAATATATGGGAGATTGTAGAACTTGGATGGCAATCCAAGAAATGCAAATTAAAGCAAGAGCTAGTTGCCACTTTCACCTTTCAGCCTGGCAAAGGCCAGTTCACGTCTCTGTGTTTGCACAGCCTGCATGGAACACCACCTCTCTAGGTGGCAGATAGTCCGTGGATATCAAAAGGCTTGACATTTTTTTCAAAGACTTTGGTCTTTGAAAAAGCAATTACATTTCTAGGAATTTCTTCTAAGGGAATAATCAGACATGCACATAAAAATATGTATACTGTGCTCACTGCAGTATTATTTTTGATGTTTTAATTTTTTACTTATTATTAATGCATGATACACAGTATGCAATTATTATTTTAATGCATGATACAAAATCCAAAGGGTACTAAAGGGAATGGAGTGAAAAGTAATTCTCCCTCCCCTCAGTTCTGTCCTCCATTTCTCTCCTGTGGAGCTATCAGTTATTTATATAAATCCTTACAGAGATACTCTTTATACAAATAAGAATGTGTACGTGCCTATGCTTTTTATTTTGTTAATTTATTTGATTTTGAATTTGAAGGTTGATGGTAGCACACTACATGTTCCATGTGTACCTTGCTTTTCTCATTTACTACATCTTAGAACGTGCTCCATCATCAGAAGGGAGTACAGTGTGGAGGTTTAGAGCCCAGACTACTTGGGTTTGAATAAAGTCTACCACTTACTAGCTGTGTCATCTTGGGCAAATTTCTTAACTTTTCTGGGCCTTAGTTTCCTCATCTACAAAATGAATAGAATAATAGTTCTTACCTCGTAAAATTACTGAAAGGATTAAATGAGGCAACATACGTAAAGTGCATAGATTAGTGTGGGATGCATCTTAGGTAAGATAAGTGTTAGCTATTATCAATGCATGTGGAGCTGCAGCCTTCTTTTTAACAGCTGTATAATATTCCACACCAGAATTGTATTCTATTTTGTCCCACACTGATGAACAACTAGATTATGCCCAGCAAACAAATTGCAGTGTTTGTTACAACAAGCAATTGTCAAAGGAAACAATGTAAGTGTCCAAAGCTGGTTTAATTATGGCACAATACAACCAGTCAAAATAAGGTTGTAGGAGGATGTTTGATGAAATGTGAAAAGTTCACATGTATTTTATTAAGTAGAAACAAACATTTTAAATATTTACTCAGTTTTTTCCACTATAAAAATGATGTAGATTGTAAAAATTAAGACTCAATTTTAAAAAGTATATAGAAAAATAATAATCAACCTAGTTCTATGATCCAGAGATCATCATGCTTGTTTAACACATTGGTGAATCCCACATAATCTCTCTTTCAGAAAACTTGCACTAATTATCTTGTAGGAAGCAGGGGTTGCCATCTTCACTAAACACTGCAGGGAGCTGTGAGTTGGGTTCCCCAGAAGATGGCTGACCACACGTAGGTGGCATAGATTAAAACTGCTTGGAGGAGGGAGGCTTGCTGTGGGCGAGAGGGCATCACAGGAAAGGGGTGCTGCTGGGCTGAGTGTGCCCTTGAAGAATCGCAGGAGCTGTTCCCTTTTACTAAATCAGTCGTCTTTGTTCTGTGTTTCCTTTTGACACGTTCATTCATTCAGTGAACACCTGTTATGACAGGCCTGTTTTGCACCATATAGTAGGTGTCTGTAGGTCTTAGGGACTCAGACGTGAACAAGGTATGTTCCAAGCCGGTGCCCCTAGAGCCCAGAAGCACATCCCAGAGTTAACAGACACAGTGCAGCACAGTGTCTGGAGATGCCTCTCCTGACCCTGACTGCATGTGCTTCCCCGCGTGTCTTCTTCATTGTCATTTCTTGGGGCTGCACAGTGTTTGCTCCAGTTGCTGGGCACTGATTTAATTAAGCATCCCCACTCTGTTGGATGCTTAGATCGCTGGCATGAATGCTTCATGGCCTTCGACACATCACTCGCCTGCTTTTCACATGGATTGTTCCAGTTTACAGAGTCACCAGCAGTGTTTGCGTGAATGGGCCAACTGAGCCTTACCACCGTTGGCCATTGTGTTTTTGCTTTTATCATTTCTGTTCATTTATTAGGTACAAAACAGGGCCTCATTGTTAAACATTCATTTATTTGATTACTGTTAAATTTTAACCTTTACTTCCTCTTAAGTGCATTATCTGTTTCAGTCCTCTGTCCCGTTACTTATTTTGGCTCTCAATGTGAAAAACAGACTCTATATAGTGATGGTTAAAAGCTTAGATTCTAGACTCACCCAGACCTGGTGTATATCCAGCCCTGATACTTAGGAGCTGTGTGACCTGGGACATGGGGGGCTCTGGGGAAGTGCTGAGGCCAGGAAAGGCATTCCCGGCAGAGGGGCTCTCCTGGGAGGCTGAGTCACAGAGTTTGGTGGCCTGGGTACATTCGAGGGACAGTGGAACAACCACTGTGTCTGGCTTCGTCTAATAGGGCTGCCAGGAGTATTGCTGGTTCGTTTTGGCGATTTCATAAGCGTAATATCTGGAGTAAAGGCAGGCAGCACAAGGCCTCATGTTTAGAGTTACTCCCAGGAAATAAAACCCAAACCCATAAAGTGCTAGGGAGAGGCAGGGAGGCGTGGTAGGAAGCCCGGGAACCCTGCAGTCAGGCTGCTCTGGCTTGGAACACCAGTACCCTCACTGCGCAGTTGTATGCACTCCGAGCCCTGCACACTGTGAAGACCAGAGGTGATTTATGTGCAGGGCCTCTTACAACGTGGGCTGTTAAGAACCAGCAGTGAGCCAGGGAGGCACATCCTACCATCTCGGGAGGATGAAGTTAGAATTTCTCCTGCCCAGTTTTTAGCCATCTGCCCCTTGTTGGTCTGCCCCCTTGATGTCTCACTGCTGGAGGAACCACTGCCCATTACCGGCTGCAGTGGGAAAAAGAGCTTCCAAAGGTATGTTTCTTTCATAGAGCATCAGGTAGAAGTCCCTGGAGAAATCTGTCACTGGGAAATAGAATAGGGACTGACTGAAAAAGTGGCTGAGTCCTTTTTCTAGGAGAAAAGGATGTTTGGATTCTCAGTGGCCACATCTGCTTTTGAACTCTGTGCGGTCTGCGCCCTGGCCTCTCCCCGCCCCCAAATCCCTCCCCCCTTTTATTCAAACAGAGGAAAGTTGTGTTTGTTGACGACTCTTTCGGGGTGGGAAAGGAATGTGATGTATGCATAGACTGCCCAGAATTTCCTGTTAGACACCCATTCCAAACCACGGACCTGGGATGCATTCCAGACATTGCAGCCCAGTTCTGGGAGAGAAGAAACGGCGCATTCATTTAAATGCCGACCCTCGACCCTTGGGAGGAGCTCTCCCTCCTCCTTTAGAAAAAGGTATTTAGCCCCCCGCCACTCCCCCTAATAATGTAGCTGTGAATTCAGCCGTATGGTCTCTTCAGGGTTGGAATGTGCTCTGACATCTCCGAATGTGAAGAAATAGCCTTACTTTGGGAAATTCTTGGTGTCTAGTTTTGCAGCCACAACAGTATTGGTGTCCACATGTTTTTAATATTCTGCTATAAATACAGGGATGACATAAATCTACTGTGCAATACCTTTCTCAGTTCTGCTCCTGTGACAAGAAAGAAGCTGTTTCTGAGGACAGCTTCGGTGCTTTGACAAATTAACAGTAACCTCCGTGTGTTGTCAGTTTTTCCCTAGAAATTCTATTATACTGGGTCTTGGGCAGTCTGGACTGTAAACCAGCACATAGGCTGGCTTGGCGCTGTGGAAATTCAAGGTCAACCTTCTTTGTCTTCTGTAGCTGCCAAGGTGCAGTATTTTCACTTGGGGAGAAACTTGAATGATTGGGGATGGATTCATCGTCAGTAGCAAACACGTCCGCCGGCGTTTCAGCTACTTTCATCTTCACCCTGAATTACTCCTTGGATTGTACAGAGATGTGGGGGCACTGGGAGTTCTAGGTCAGGTCAGGCATAAGGACAGATTTTGGTGAGGGCCTCACAGAGGAGAGTGTGCGATGCTCAGAACCAAAGTAGACCCTAGAGCCTGCAGCCAGGGGTTCATTCAGGACGACTCTCAGCCTCTCTACATCTGGAATCGAACCCAGGCTGGAACACAAAAATTGTGAAAGGGTGGTGCTTATGTGGCAGGCAGCTATCACACCAGTTAGGAAATGCTGGCTTTTTTGGGTCAACATTTCAATTTCTGGATACAGAAGGGAACCAGTCAGGTCAGGAAGTAAGAGAGTCATTAGAGATGCCCCTCTCAGGAGGGGAGAGTATAGCTCAGTGGTAAAGCACATGCTTAGCATGCACGAGGTCCTGGGTTCAATCCCCAGTACCTCCATTAAAAAAAAAAACAAAGACGGAAAAAAAAATACTCCAAAAAACAGAAAAGAAATGCCTCTCTTGGCCTATTATTCCAACTGGTGATGGGGTCAGTTGTGCCTTCTGTCTGTTGGCATAAACAGATTCCCCTCGTCCCACTAAAGGACCAGACCCTCACTGTCAGCCTCAGTGGACTTTCCCTGAGACATTCCATGTTTTTGACTGCAACCCTTTATTTCTAACCATATTTTATATAAGAGTTCCTAGAAGAGGCCTGAATCCCAGGGTTTATTTTAAGCTTCACGTGTGGAGCTGCTTCTTATTTGTTTGTTTGCTTCCTAGCATTATTATTATTACACAAAGAAACCTTCACTAGGTAGGAGGTAGAGTTTTAAAGAGCTACTTCAGGTTCTAAGTTTAGAATTCACAAAACCAAAAGCAAAATGGGTCTGCCTACGTGTTTTCTCATGGAGGCAGGCTGCTTTGGTGAGGACTGTTGTCTGGATACAAGTGAACTTCTGAATGTTCACAGTGACACTGCACAGTATCCAAACCAGTCATAAGTTTTTGTTGCTATGTCTTAAGCTGCTGGTAGATTTCTCTCTCACACAAGCATACATGTTTTTGCTGCATTCACACAACAACCCTGTGGGGGTAGATATTATGATTCTCATGTTACTATTGTGGCTCAGGCAAATGAAGTCACACTGGCTAACAGATGGCAGGGCTGAATTTGAACCCAAATATAACTCCAAAATTCATTTTCTTTCCATGTATTTTCCAACTTGTATTTAAAGTCAGTTTTTTAATTGAAGTATAGTTGGTTTACAATGTTGTGTTAGTTTCTGGTGTACACCATGGTGATTCAGGTACATATATATATTCTTTTTCCTATTCTATTTCATTATAGGACATTATAAGATACTGAATATAGTTCCCTGTGCTGTACAGTGGGACCTTGTTGTTTATCTATTTTATATATAGTCATTTGTATCTGCTAATCCCAAACTCCTAATGTATCCCTCCACCCACTCTTTCCCCTTTGGTAACCATAAGTTTACTTTTTATGTCTGAGTCTTGTAAATAATTTCATTTGTATCATTTTTTAGATTCCACAAATAAGTAATATCATATGATATTTGTTTTTCTCTGACTTACTTCACTTAGTATGATAATCTCTAGGTCCATCCATGTTGCTGCAAATGGCATTATTTCATTCTTTTTTATGGCTGAGTAGTATTCCATTGTGTATATAGATATAGATATAGATACACTACATCTATATCTATATACCACATCTTCTTTGTCCAATCATCTGTCTATGGACATTTAGGTTGCTTTCACGTTAAAGTCCATTTTAAAATAAGAAATTACATTCTAGGCCCTTTACACGAAAGAGTGCACATCTGTAATTTGTACATATCCTGGAAATCTTTAATGCAGATTGATAGCCTACATTGGTTATAATTTAAAATCTAAGCTGAGTAGCTCCAGTGACAGACATCAAATCATGACATTTGTGGTATGGGTCTGATAATGTGATTCCCCATTTTCACACAATCAAAGCCAGACTCGTCCCCATGGTTTACAGGGCCCTTGCTGTCATCACCCCCACTGTGTACTCCTTGCCACTTCTTGGATTTCTCAAATATTTCATGCTTCCTCTCACTTCAGGGCCTCCAGACATTGCCATTCCCCTACGTCCTGTCCCCTCCAACAGTTTTATGAAACCATCAGCCCAGCTTAGAAGACACTTCTTCTAAGAAATCACTCCCACCCCTCACCCCCAAATCTGGACCCTTCCTTGGGCACCAGCAGTGCCCCGTGCTGCCCCATCCTAACACGGCTCGGACTTTATCAGAGTTGTGTATTCAAGTGTCTCTCCTTAAGGGTGTGCATGTCATGAGGCAGAGATCGTGCCTACATGATTCATCAGTGCTTCTGCGTGGCCTCACCTGGGAGCTCTCGTTTTCAGGCATAATCCTTTCCATTGCCAGTAACATGCCCAGTTAGTATTGGCTCAAAAGGAAAACGGAATGTATTCTCTTCCATAACTGAAAATTCCGGAAAGGCCTAGTGTATTGAAACCAAGTCCTCAGATGATGTCGGAGATCTGCCCCTCTCCACACCTCAACTACTTTCTCCTCAGTTTTGGCTCATGCTCAGGTAGGTGCTTCTCCCTTGATGGCAAAGGTGGCCACAGGTGGCTCCAGGCTTACACCCCAGCAGCTTACAAAAAGAGAACATCTCTTTCCCTAGCTGTTGCATGAACCCTGGGGCAGACTTTTCTTGGCCCACTGTGGCTTATGGGCCCATCCCTAAGCTGATCGTGTGGCTGGTTGGCCCGGCAATGGACTGAAAGCTGGTGGAGTGAGAGTGGGGGAACTTTTACCAGAAAGAAGGATAATGGATTTTGGCAGCAAAAATATCAGGTGTCAGCTACACTCCCCATCAGTAGGTGGTGCTTTGAAGGAGCTCTTTTTTTTGTTTTTTTGTGTTTTTAGTGGAGGTACTGGAGGGGGAGGGTATAGCTCAGTGGTAGGGTGTGCTTAACATGCACGAGGTCCTGGGGTTCAATCCCCAGTACGTCCATTAAAAAAGTAAATTAAAAAAAAGTAAATAAAAATAAATAAATAAATAAACCTTATTACCTCTCCAACCCAACCCTACCCCACCCCACCCCACCCCAAAAAAAAAGACAAGACTTAATGGAGGTACAGGGGATTGAACCCAGGACCTTGCGCATGCTAAGCACCCACTCTACTACTGAGCTATCCCTCTACCCCAATATACTTGTTCTTGCTACCCAGCCAGCAGTCTGCCCAGAGAGACCAGGGAGGTATTTAGAAGGCTTCCTGTCTCATCTTTAGGACTAAAGCCTCAAAGAGACCAACCATCTGTGCACTTACTTTCATAGGCCCTCTCTAAGCCCCTCTTTTGCTGTGCTGGAGGATGGGAGGTCCCCAGTCCTTGGAGCCAAAGAAGCAGACATATATGAGTGGGAAACGTGGTTTTAACTTGCTGGGCAGCAGTGACACCAGGTCCAGGGGCCCAGAGAGAAGCGTTAGCCCCAAGGGTATATCCAGGGAAACAGCCACTGCCTGTTTGTCCACAGCATCACACGCCCCCTGCATTGTCAGAGGGCACAGAGTGTGGCAGAGGAAGGCCTGTGCCCAACATCTCTAGCTCTTTACAACCTTCCCAGGATTTCTGTCTCTCACCCAGGACTGCTCAGAGAAATGGAGAAATTTAAGTCTTAGGATCACCCCATCTGCCCCTGCCAGCAATCTCCTTTGACTACCCTGTGGGATTCCACTCCCGTGGGCCAACTGTCTGTATGGAGAGAAGGGCAGCTGCTAGGACCAGGCATGGGCATGTCTTTGTCAGCAGAACTAAGGAAGAGGAAGAGGGGTGGTCCTTCTGACTGGCCTGCACTGCCAGAGCCCCAGGGAAACGGCAGCCTGTAAAGGCCCAGTCGGGGAGCCTGCAAGAGAGACCGTGATGGGGTCCTTGCATGGTCCTCATGCGGTCCTCCTCACATGGGAAGGTGCTTCTTTTTGATGCACAGCTGGGGGCAAGCAGCCACTGTGTCAGTTGCAGACGGGGCAGGTGCAGAGCTAAGCAGAGAGCTGACTAAGTGGTTGCCTCAACCTGAAAGCATAGTTCTTTTTCTAAGGAGATGCAGGTAAACAGCCCCAAGAGCATTCATCTGGACCCTTAACCCCTACCTCCCTTTTCTTTCCTCATCTCTGCATCTCCAGTTTTTAGAGCAATTGAGTAGAATCACTTCAGAGATTTTTCTAGTTTTGCTTTCCCAGTTGCAGTTTAAGTAGCCAAGGTCTGTCAGAGTAACTTATGCCTCCTGGTTGTCAGATGCCAGGGGTCACATGAAGACCCACAGAAGCCAGCCTTTGAGCCAGGATTTACCTGGAGAACCCCCACTGCTTTATGAAACAAAAGCTTATAGACTTGTGACAATAAGTAAGAGCAAACATTTATGAATTGCTTATCCTGTGCTAGGCACCATTCTGAGTACTTTATAAGAACTTTTAATTCTCACAACAGGCCTATTGTCCCCATTTTACAGGTAAAGAAACTGAAGCACAAAGAAGTCACGTGACCTGTCCTAGGTCCCGTGCATTTGCTGGTCGAGCCAGTATTGCCCCAGTCTCACAAAGATGGGCTTTGTCCTGGCCAGACCTGATGTTCATCTTGCCTGGTTTTCGCTTCTCAGGCAGGGTGAAAAGCAAAAGAGTAAGTCTAAAGATTCAGGTTTAGGGCTAAGATGTGGTTTCTCCTGAGCTTTACAAAGTTCCTGAAATCAAGCTTAACAAGATGATTTTTTTCCCCCATTGTTAGAGTAAAATTACCATCAAACATTTGGAAAATAGAGAAGGGAGAAACATAAATACCCAGAGTCTGACAGTTACTGTTACACAGTAATGTATTTTTGCCAGTCTTTTCCCTGTTACAGTCTCTTTTCATTTGTCTTGCACGGTTATGATGAAGTCCGATGTACAACTGTTTATCTAGATTTTTTTGATCTAATGTTAAAAGATAAACATTTGTCCATTAAAATACAGATTTTGATTTTATGTATCAGCTGAAACCCTTTTCCCAGAAGTTATGAGCAAATGAAGGGCCTTCCGGATTATAGTTGGCGGAGAGGCAGCAGCTGGGGTGGAAGGCGGCAGTGTCATGAGACCCAGACAGCCCCACCTTGACCTTCCAGGAACAGTGAGTGCCAAGGGTGGGGTGAGGCACTCGCTGGTCCTGAGCAAGTCCATCCATTTTCCCAGCTAGCCTAATTTTGAGAGCACCAGCCCAACCCACAATTAGAAAGACCTCAGCCTCCTGGAGGTTCCTGCAGACCCTAGTACTGACTTCAGTTAGCAGAAGGAGGCCTGGACCCTCCCATATCCCTGGACACGAGACACTTGGGCTGCTTCAGCTCTTCCTGCAGAGAGGGGAGAACCTGAGTGAGCTGCCGGATCCTGCCAGGTGGCTTGGCTAGTAGTCATCCCACAGGTCTATTTGGAGCTGCTGCACAGCAGATAGTCATATGGTGGAAAGTCTCAGTGGCTCGCTGGCTCCAGATTCAGGATTTTTTTTTTTTTTTTTTTTAGCATGTTAAGTTAGTTACTGGGAAGAGGGATGTGATCTGAGGATGAGAACAGGATCTGGGAAGGTGCATTTTGCCGAGCTGTTTACTGCCCAGCCTGCATGTCATGTCGACTGCTCTGTGTCTCCGAACACCCAGCTTGTTTCCTTGCAGAGAGATGTGCTATCAGCCGGGGAAGGGACAGTTTTTCCTGCCTCTGATAAACTGTTTGAGTGTGGCATAAGAACAGAAACACCCAAAGTCACAACAAGACAGCTGAGTCGGTCATTTCTGTTCAGTATAAGTTTATTGCAGTGCTTTTCTCCCCACTTGGCATGTTCCCTACTTCTCAGGCTGACCTAAGTTGTTTCCAGATTGTCTTCAGCATGTGAGCAGGGAAAGCACCCACCCTGGAAACGGGCCCACTTGGGTTTGGACCTGGGCACACACACAATCACTCACTGTATTTTCTCGGCAGTAGAATGGAAGCAGTAACATCTATCTCCCGGGGTAGCCGTGAGGGTTACTGAGAGGAGGATGGCAAAGTCCTGGAACCTGGAGGTCCCCCGGTAAACAGCACGCATTATCGCTCCCACCGCTGCTGCGTGGGAGGCCGCTGTGCCCGGTGGCCTGGCGTGTGGGGCCTGAAATGAGGACACGGGTGCCTTGGGATGTGCCCCCGGAGATCCACAAAGAAGATAGAACAGCCAGTTTTTCCAGGGACGTGTGGTTCTAAAGCTCATCGTTAGCAAATGAGGATCTCTCGCTCACACTGACTGGGCCACGTGCCTGAACCCAGGCTCAGGATCATCGGTGCTTGTGGAGTTGCTGGCAAAGCAGCCTTTCAGTCTTTTTCAGAATTTCCATCGGAATGCATTTGGTTTTGCTGCTGGCAGAAGAGTACCCCCAAGACTCTAACCAAAGATTCTGTGATCTTTTAAGAGAGAAGGTGTACAAAATCACTATACAGATCACTCGAGTGTACAAAAAGGAATCATGCCAGGATTGCTTTGTGGGAGATAAACTCCAGCAGTTATCATGTGGACTTAATGATTTCCTCCAGTAGTGATTTTCCCATTAACCCCGAGCGAGGGCCTTTTGCCTGTGGTCTCTACTCAGCGCCGCTGACCCACCCAGATGTGGTATGTGGTGGGACAGCCCCGGCTGCATTCCCAGGCAAAACGCCCCAGCACCTCCAAGTTGTCAGTCTCCTCCCCTTAGGTGTGTTTCTCATCTGTACTAATTTTTGCCTTTTATTTCTGACTTGTGGCAGCTTGTCTAGAGCCCTGGATATCAGAAAGGATCCAGCCCTCCCTCTGGAGACTTAGTCCAGGACAGGACAGGGGATGAGTCCGTGGCACAGTATTGCCCCGGGTCGCACGAAGATGGGCTTTGTCCTGGCCGGCCCTGATGTTCTCTGCCACATCTCCTGCTGTTTCTGTTTGTAGGGTGATAGAAGACTTCAGCCCTGGGCTCTGTGGGTCCAGACCCTCATCAATTTCTTGGCAAAGAGAGCTGCTTTGTGCCTTCACATGTCTTATTCTTAACCCATGAAGTTAGTCCTTTCTTTCCACGGTGAGCAGAGAATGTCCAGGAACACAGTTTCAAAGTGACTCTCCCTTGGTGCCCTTAACAGAGGAGTGCTTCTCAGGGAGTGTCAAGTCTGATTTGTGCCTGAAAGGATCTGTGTTTTGAAGTAGCGCTTAGTGCAAGGTTGGAAGACTTAATCTGCTGAGTTCAGGAATGCAGATGGCGCCTGACCCAAGGATGGGTCAGTTAATGAGCAAGCATTCCCCCACTGGGCTGAGGTCAGAGGAACTCTGTCCAGCCAGCAGGAGTGGGCTCCATCGACCATCTGTCCCTCTAGGATTCACATAACAATCTTTTAGAGAAACTTCCCGGCGCCCCTGGTCTTAGCCTGAGTAGATCTCCTGGTACCCGGGACTCCGGGGCGACCGCATGTTCAAGTTTTCACATTGCATGACAGCTGTGAGTTCCCGCTGCCGCTGGCTGCAGTGTGCCCTGTCTCTCTTTCCAGCATCCCAGTGCAGCGTCAGCCTGAAGAAACAGAGGAGCCGCAGCATCCTCAGCTCCTTCTTCTGCTGCTTCCGTGATTACAATGTGGAGGCCCCGCCAGGCAGCGGCCCCAGTGTGCTTCCGCCACTGGTGGAGGAGAACGGTGGGCTTCAGAAGGTCAGTGCCGATGCGGAACCACAGGAGCCGCATGTCTGTCCCCGCCCTGATGAGCATCCTTAAGAATCTGTGGCAGTATCTCTGCAGTCACTTACTTAAAGATTTGAAATTACAAAAAAGCCTTTTTTTTTTTTTTTTGGTTAAAGGATATGTCAGTTATCCCCATTTAGCAACTAAAGAACATACTTGATGCGAGTTATAAGGCACTTCCCATTTTTATAACATTCTCCCATGAGAAGTTGAATGCATGAAATAGAGAGTTAAAGAACCAGGAGCAGACAGAGAAATGGAAAGGCTAGAGGAGAAGCAGAGACTTGGAAAAGAGCCAATAAAAAATAGAAATGAATTTAACTACCTTGTTTGATAATAGATATATTTGTTATATATTCTTTCCTATGTATCAAATAAAAAATGTTAAGTCAGAATATCACAATAGGTTAGAAAGAACAAATTCTACCCACATGCTGTCTAACAGAATGAAACAGAATGACTCAGAACAGTTCGAAGTAAAAGAATGAGCAAAAAGACATCACACAAACATAAAGAAAAGGAATGCAAGGGTTACAATAGTCATCTCAGTCAAAATAGAATTTCAGGTAAAAATCACTGAGTCAAAGGAGATTATTCATTATGAAGACAGTCAGGATCAAGGACACAAAAGTCTTAAAACTTTATGTCCCAAATAACATGAGCAAAGGACATGAACAGGCATTTCACAAAATAAGAAATACGGTTGGTCAGTAAACATGAAAGAATGTTCAGTATGGTCAGTAATCAAGGAAATGCAAACTGAAACAATGAGATACCCTTTTCTGTCTATCAAATTATGAAAAGATTTTTTAAAGGTAATATTTGAGTGTGGCATGGGAGTAGTAAGAGAGTAGAGGATATAAATTGGTTATTGGTAGCACTACATTGGCTACACCTTTCTGGGAGGAAATTTGGCAGTATGATCTCAAAACCTTAAAAATGTGCCTATTCCTTCACCCAGGCAGTTCCGTGTTGTTGATATAATCATGGATATGCAAAGATTTAACCCTAAGATACCCTCCAGCATAGATTATAATATTGCAGAATTGTAAACAACCTGATGATTAACATTAGACAGTAAAAGACGTAGAATAACTATACAGTCAACTAGTGTGCAGCTGTTAAAAATGAAGTCTCATAGATATAACGGATACAGGGAAAGGCTCACAATGTATCTCCTAGAGGCAGAAGGTTAAAATGCAGTAGGCAAGTATATTTATAAGTACACATATGGTCATGAGTGCATACACACACACACACACACACACACACACACACACACACACACACACACAGGCATTTATAAGACTAGAATGATGTATGTCAAAATATGAAGAGATTATCAGATTGGTAGGATTATGTGTAGGATTTTCTCTGCTTTATTTCTTTTTCTTTCTCTTTTTATTTTCCCAATTTTCACAAAATAAGCTTAAATTACTTTTGTGGTTAGAAAATAGATTATTTTAAAAGTACATGTGAATGTAAGGAAGAGGACTCTGGGAAGATGACAACTCAAACACATGACTCTGACCCTTTAAGTTCCCTCTCTGGATAAACCCACGTGAGCCTGCAGGTGGAGCCTGGGAAGTACATTATGGCCTCCAATTTTCCTGACATCTCCTAGGGAAAGAGTAGATACAGGATTCATTCTTTCGGATACTCAATGAGAAGCAGGGAGCCACCAACAGAGGAAAATGCTTCCTCTCTTGGAGTCTTAGGACAGAGACTTGAAATGTATAGTCCTGTGAGATCAGCCAGCCAGCGGAGCCTGGGGTCCCCACTTGAGGTGCGTGACCCTCAGAAAGGCTTCACTGATGAGCTGAATTGCTTGCAGTTCTGGTGCCTGGAGGAGCCCAGTGGTGCAGGGACTTTCTCTGTCTCTTGTGCTTTGTCACTTTGGGCTCTGCTAGACCATGGAGACATCTTGGCCTTGCAGTGCTCCCTCGCAGTTTACCACTGCCGCGGAAGTCCTCATTGAACAATGAGCATGTGAAGCCCCTACTGAGGTAAAACTGCTGGAAGAGATAGAAGAAAACTTCAACAGACTGCTCAGAAAATGATATTTCAAGAAATAAATTCTGACTACAAAAATAACTTATGAGGGGGTGGATATAGCTCAGTGGTAGAGCGCATGCTTAGCATGCATGAGGTCCTGAGTTCAATCCTCAGTACCTCTATTAAAAAGAAAAAAAACTTTCAGAACTTGAAAAAGATCCCCTGATTTCTAAATACAAAAATTTAATGTATGAACCAAGAAAAAGCGTGAGAATAGTCACTACTGAGAACTGCATTAGTTTTCTGGAAGAGCAAGTGGAAGAAATATTTTGAAATTCAGACCAGAAACAGAGAAATGGTCATTGTGAGAGAGGGGAAGAGGCATCTGGGAGACCTAACATGCAGCTAATAGGAATTCCAGAAAGAGAAAAAATAATAGAAGGAATTTTCCTTAAGCCGAAAGAAGGCTCGAATGTGCAGATTGAACGTCTGTAGCAGGATTAGCGGGGGCAGGCGGGGAAGCACACGCCTGGATGTTATGCTGCTGAAATGCTGAAATTTAAGTATAAAGAGAAAGTCTTACAAGCTACCAGAACAAGATGTTTTCAAAGAAAAGAGACTTACATTAGCACCAACTTCCCATCAGCAATACCACAAGCCAGAAGACTATGGAAAAACGTTTACAGGCTACTGAGAGAAAAGTTACAAATTTAAAGTTCTCTATGTGACCAAGATATCATTTATCTGTTAAACAAAGAAGTAATGGTTTCAGACATGTAATGATTCAGAGGGGGCAAAAAAAAAAATCTTAATGAATCAATATTCAGTCATGATACAAGTATAGAAAATATAGGAATAAATATAATTATTATGGGTAGAACTGTGACAGTAGCATAATTCGAAAATAGGTTCACATCCAATCATCAGGAAACTTGAAAAACCCAAACTGAGAGACATTCTATAAAATAACTGACCTGAATTCTTCAGATATGTTGTGGGTGTCATAACAAACAAACAAGCAAACCCAAAAGAAAGGCTGAGGAACTATTCTGGATTGAGGAAACTAAACAGACGAGACAACTAAATATAAAATGTGAAACTGGACTGGTTTTCATATGGGAGGAAACTGCTTCGGGGGAACATCATGGGAAGAAGTGGATGAAAGTGGAATATGGAAAGTAGGTAAGAGAAATATATCAATGTGAAATTTTCTAAATTTGATCATTGTACTGGGGTATGGAATTAACATTGCACAGGAGTTATCCTTGTTCATAGAAAATACACATGTAAGTGTTAAGGAATGAAAGAAATGACACACAAAAGAAAAAAAAAGAAAGAAAAGAAAATAGGTTCTCAAGGGGGCCCCACGTGGTAGAGCACGTGCTCAGCATGCATAAGGTCCTGGGTTCAATCCCCAGTACCTCCTCTAAAAATAAATAAATAAAATAAATTCCCCCCCCCCCCGCAAAAAAGAAAAAGGAACGTAAGAACAGAGAAGATAGACATTAAATTTTTTTTAAATGAAAGAAAATAGATCCTCAAGAATGTACAGAGAATGAAAGGGGAAATAAGCAGAATTGTGAACCAGACTTCAAAATTAAGAAAAGGGAAAAATAACATAATAAGTAATAAACCTAACATAAAGAGTAGGCATAAAGCCAAGTTTAATGAACCAAATTCTCCTAACAGAAGGCAAAGACTGTATCAGTTGGCTGGACAAATTCATCTGGATGCTGTTTCCAATAATATACCTGTATCAGATGGGAATGATTTTGGCAGCAAGTAAACGAAAACTGACAAATAATAACTTAAACAAATAGGAGATTGTTTTTCTCATGTGAAAAGCCTGATTCTGGCAGTTGCTGGGCTTTAGTTTAGATACCTGGTGATGCCATCAGGGACCCAGACTCTCTGTTCTTGTGTCTTTTGATCTTTCTCCTCCACTGTCCTTGGCAGCTTTGCCTTCATCCTCACGCATGTTTATTATCTCAAAGTCACAGTCTTCGGACAGCATATCTACGTTTACGGGAAGAAGAGAGGTAGGAGTAGCAATAGCCAGGTCCGTCCTGTTGATGGAAAGTAAATGCTTTCACAGGAAACCCGAGGAGACTTCTGTTTGTGTCTTATTGGCCAGAACTTTGCCACATGGCTGCCCTCCTGAAAGGGGAAGGACTTAGAGCTGCAGATTCCTGCTCCCAACAAAATCAGAGCTCTTTTCACAAAGGAGAAAAGAGGAGTGACTACTGAGTAGATGTACTAGTCAGTGTGAGTTGAGTTATGCCACAGTAACAACCCCAAATCCTCAGAGGCTTAAAGCAATGCAGGTTTATTTGTCATTCATGTTAAATGTTTATCACGAGTTGGCTGGGCTTTATGTTCTGTGACAATGTCCCATAGAAATAGAGTGGGAGCCACATACGTAATTTAAGTTCTTCTGGTAGCCTCATTTTTTTTAAATCTTTTTTAAAAACATGAAATGGATTTTAATAGTAGATTTTATTTAACCCAATATATCCAATAGAATAAAATTACTAATGAAATAAAATTTACATTCTTTTATCTTACTGACTCTTCAAAATCTGGTATATATTTTACACTTACAACACATCTTAATTTGGACTTGGCGCTTGTGACTTATAGCTGCCGTTATTGTATTACCTAACTGTCTTATCCAGTTGCCCAAACTAAAAGTGTCTGCAACCCCTGGCCAGAGGCTAGGAGGAGCTGACATCCAGAAGACCCCAAGGGCAGAGACCATGAAGGACTTCTAAGGGCGAGGACAGGGTGAAGGCAGTTACTGGACACTCACTAATACGTGCATGTCCCATGTACGTACGTACGTACGTACGTACACACACACACACACACACACACACACACACACACACACACACACACACACACACACACACACACACACACACACACACACACACACACACACACACACACACACCTGCAAGTAATTTTCAAGTCCTAGAGTATTGGTCGTGGTCTGTATTTTGTCAAGCCCTTCCAAACTAGCCGTCTGGTGTTATCATCTCTCACCTCCCTGATGTGCTCACCTCATCTGAAGGTGCACCTTTGTGTTGGAGGTGCTTACCCTCTCCCACTAGTGCGGTGGTTTTCAACTGGAGACGACTTTGCCCCCAGCGAACATTTGGGAGTTTTTAAATTGCCACTACTAGATGTCAGGAGAAACCCCTTCTACTAGGGTTTCCCCTGGCATCTGGCGGGTGGAGGCCAGGCATGCTGCAGTGGAGTGTCCTGCAACGTGTGGGACGGCCCCCACAGCAAAGAGCCGCCAGGCCCCGAATGTCAGTAGTGCAGGGTTGAGAGCCCTGCTCCACAGTGACCCAATGGGCTTGTGAGCTTCTGTGTAAAATCTTCCCCCATCAAGCTCCAGATGTTGGGAACAATATTATTTAAGAGCTTCTGAAATGAACTTCTCTGCATAAATTCTTGAAAACTGAGATTTGGTTTGATTGTGCCATTGTGTTGGAGAGCAGCAGAGCTCTGCCTTGAATCGTGGCCAAAGGCAGTTTCTGCATCCTTAGGACAAGCCCCAGGTGTCGTGAGGAAGGAAAAAGCCCTCACGATCATCTCAGGAGGAAACGGTAGTTGTTATGCTGCAGAGGTGATGACCAGGGGCTGGAGATCATCAAGAAGTTGCTGCAGGGAGGGTAATAGCTCGGTGGTAGAGCACGTGTTTAGCATGTATGAGGTTCTCTGGGTTCAATCCTCAGTACCTCCATTAATAAAGTTTTTTTAAAAAAAGTAGTTGCTGAAAGGTTCTTAGAGGCAGAACAGAGCTTAGAAAGGTGCCAGCCACCTGCCACTGTTGACAGTCAGGTTTGGCTTCTTCCCATGAGACCCCTGTCTCCAGTGACCCCCCCTCAGTGGAGATGGATACACTTTCACAGATCCTGCGACATGGGAGGTGTGAAACCTTATCAGGGACTTATCAGTCTCCTTATCAGTCTCCTTATCAGGGACTATGACCATGCAATTCATTACCTCCCATCCACCATCTAAAAAAGAAGCACAGAAACTGGAAATTCTCAATGGAGATACACTTGTTCTTTTATTAGCATTTCTTAATGATGCTAAAATGAAGTGTTTCCCTCAGGTTTGGAATGTCTGGCATTCTGGGGATGAGGAATGGTTGAGGCCCTTTCTTGGGGCCTGAATTTTCTTAGCACTCCCTATAAATACAGGCTTTATTCCCCTTAATGGGAAAGCTGTCCCATGTCTCTGGCTTCGGAGGGAACTCCTTGCACCTTTCCTGCCCTGGAAAGAGGACCAGAGGTGGCCATGGGGTTCCTTGTAATCTGATAACACTGTCTTCCTTTCCCTGCATATTTAGTTTCTCAGGGAAAAACTTACTTAAAAGAAGAATCAAGCCGGTCATCAGAGGAATTCATGGATCGAAGTATAGTATGGGTTTTCATTTTCATGTTTCAATTAAAGATTAAACTCCTGGGAGTAAAGGAGGCACTATTTAAATAAAAAAGAAGGTTTATGAGCCTCAGGAACCCGGCCTGATATGTCAGGGAAGGGGGGGACCTTGGGAGGCAGAGTGAGCCCAATGCTCTGACTGTGGAATATATTGGGTGTTCATTAAATACCACCAAGGTGCAGAGAATGCAAAATCACATGACTGCTGTACTCAGGAGTGCTTTGAAGTTTCTTTTGAGTATATGATCTACTTCTCTTTAAACCTGACAATGATTTTTTTTTCTTTTTCTCTAGGGTGACCAGAGGCAGGTCATTCCCATACCAAGTGTATGTATATTTTATTTGTGATAGAATATGTGGTTTTATTTAAACATTCATAGAATCTTGTAGCTTTGGGCCTACTAACATAAAAGATTTTTTTAATGTTCTTATTTATATTGACTTTTTATCATGTGGTATAAACAGGTCTGTTCTGTTTTTTAAAAAAAAAAATGAAGCTGCATTTTAAACTGAGCAGGAAGTTCTGTACAGTTTCCTTTCTCAGGAACAGCAGGGCAACCAGCATCTATTCACCAAATCCTCACCTTTCTCTCTGCGAAGGGCCTCCATGTCTCTGAATAAACTGAGGCCACACTCCTGCGCTCCATAGACTGGGAAAACTTACTTTTGCCCCAGGAGGGTTTTTTGCAACAGGTTCTGTCCCAGTGGAACTGGGTTCACAAGGCTTCCATCCCAGGGGAGCAGACCATTTCTGACTGTTCAGCAGTGTCAGTAGCTTGGCTGTGGCCCTGTGATAAGAAACACTACCCCAGTTTTTTGCCCTGAACTTGCAGGACCACCACCACCCACCCCTGACTCCCACAGCCTAGCTGTACTGAGACCCTGCCCAGCCAGGCACTCCCTTGGGCCACCAACTTCTGTTTTCAATCCTGGAATTTGGCTGAAACCAGTGCACTTGTGCATTAGCTGCACCCACATTTGGCCCCAGCACAGGCTGGACCAGCCACCCCTCAGACAGCCGCCGACCCCACAGCTCCTTCTCTCCCCTCTGCTCTGCCAGCGGAGCTGAGTAGCCTGAGGCCAGTCAGCAGGAAGCAGACCAATGATCAGCTCCCAAAAGAAATTTGCAATTGAGATGTCCGTATCAAACGAGATCTTTCAGAGGAAGGGTATAGCTCAGTGGTAGTGTGCGTGCTTAGCACGTGTGCAGTCCTGGGTTCAATCCCTAGTACTTCCATTTAAATAAATACATACATACCTGATTACCTCCCCCTAAACAAAACAAATAAATAAAAACAAGTGAGATCTTTCATAATACTATGTCCTTAGGGTTTGGATTATTAAAGGTGTCCATAAATTGATATTTTAATCCATCCAGATTCTCTGATTCAGATTGTCTGATTCAAATCTGATCAGCTATCTTTCCTTGGACCTTTTCCACATATATTCTGGGAACATTCAAGAGATACAGCGATCTTACATTGAAAGGAATGATGGATTTCGTTAGTACAGGCTGACTCCAAATTTGGTCATGCATGTCACTTAAAAATCGCCCCCAAAAATTTTTGATAATTTCATTTTTCTCACAACTTTACCTCTTCATTGATGAACAAGTTGCAGGGGTTTGTGGAGTGATTCTGACTTTGCCAGCATGCCTGAGGGTTGAGGGTTGGGCTTTGTTGGGAAACTGATCAAAAAGATGGATCAATCAGCACGACTTCTTAGCCAGTGTTCGAGTAGGATACCCAGTGGGATTGATACCAGGGATCTCTGTTTAATCTTGCTGTGAAGTAGATTCATGTATTTTTTCTGCAGAAGTGTTGACATTCAACAGGTGGCACCTCTCGCCTGACCTCTGATACTCTGATAGCACTGTTTTTTCTCCAAGTTAATTCACAGCTGTCATCTGGGTGATCGGGTACTAGTTATGGCAATGCTAGATCAAAGGATATATTTTTACGTATTTAGTAGATTAAAGCTAGGTTATCCTCTGAAAACCTAATTTACATTCCCACCAAGAGTGTATGGGATTGCCCATTCCCTTATCAAAAGTGGTAATTATCAGTATTTTAATCTTTGCTATTCTGAAAGTAAAGAATAGTATCAGTTTATTGCTTTGGCTTTCATTTCTTCATCAGTGAGTATGAATGTCTTGTTACAAATTTACTGCCCATATGTATTTCTTCCTCCCCATTCATTTCTTCTAGATTTTTTACTGTTACCTGTTTAAACTTCAGGGAAATTAGCACTTTCCTCCAAATTTATGATCTGTCTTTTGGCCTTGTTTATAATCATTTTGGCCACAAAGAAGTTTAATTTTACAGAGGGAAATTTGTTCCTCTTATCTTAGCCTTTTAGTTAATCTAAAGGCTCCTGAACTTTGTCATGCTTAGAAAGATCTCCCCACTCTCTGACTGTGACCCACATAGTCTCCTAGTATTTTATTTTTTTTATTTATTTTTTCTCCTAGTATTTTAATGGCTTCATCATTACACTGAAATCTTTGCTCCATCTGGATTATGTTGGTGTCAGGCATGAGGTAGCAATCCAGCTTTATTTCCTTTTCCAGGTGGCAAGTCAATTGTCTGAGCATTATTTATTAAGTACCCCATCTTTCGTGCACCTATTGGAAAGACATCTTTATCTGGACTTGGTCTTAAACATTCTGCTTAGTAACGTGTCTCCCAACTGTGAGCTGTGACTGGGAGGCCCTCTCTACAACTTATGGGAAGGTTCATGTTTGGTCCAGTAAAACTCAGGTATTGAAGGGTAAGGAAAAGGTGCAGAGGGACAGGTTTAGAAACCATGTAGTTTGGGGGTGATGGCGGAAGGTGAGCATCAGGTGCTTTGGCCCCAGGGAGGACCGACCCCTCCTGTTCCCACGTCCTTGCTCGAATCACACACCAGCACAGGGCTGACAGTGCAGCTGAGCCATAAAAATGCTGAATCGGGAGGGGAGAGATTTGTTTTCTAACAGCTTTGTTTCTGTGCTGTTGGCCTAAGCCTCTTAATAAGCAGGAGTGTACTTTTTTCCACCAAAGAACGTGTAAGCGGAACAACTCTAGTTAAAGCTGGTGTCGAGTCTCCTTGGCCCCTCCTCCAGCAGCCCTGGGATCTCTGCTCTGAGCTCAGAGGCCCACGTGGGGAGCACAGTGTGCAGACCCTGAGCCTGAGAACTCCAGTTCAAAAACAGCCATCCCATGTACCAAGAAGAGGCACCACATTTGTAAGACTGGCAAAGGTGTTTTATGGGGTGGGTACTATAAAGAAAAGAGCCTTAGATGAATTCTTCCTGGCTGCCAGTTAACCACCAAGGACAGGAAATTTCACATCCACTCCCAGGAGGAGAGCTGGAGTGAATACCCTTCCCAAACCATCCCCCGTGGGATTTCTTACCACCCCGGTCCCCATCCCTCTGGCAGTGCCCACCAGGTGCTTTGGAGCAAGTCATTCTGTATATTTTTTAAGTTTTTTACTCCAGCTTTACTGAGATATAATTGGCATATATCATTGCATAAGTTTAAGGAAAAGTGTTGATTTGATACACTTACATACTGCAAAATGATCACACCATAATGTTAACTAACACCTGCATCACATCACAAAATTACTATTTCTACAAAAGGCTCTTTTGGACATGACTGGTGTTCCTCTTGTTTTTCAGCTTTATGATGGCCTGAGAGAAAATTTGCTCAGGACACTTTTTTTTTTTTTTTAGTTAATGATTCAAGCGTCACCTGAACAGATCAATTGTAGTAACAAAACACCATTGCAATTATATAGTGTCCTTGCATGTTCCAAGGACACAGCCGCCCAGAAAATTCTTAGCAGTGGTCTGAAGAATTTGCATTAATCTAAAGCCAAGCTCTCGAGAAGCCATGTGCATTTAGGAAACAGGCTGCAAATTAATGAACCCTTCGAGCGCATTGCCCCAGCCTGGCCTTGCTCCCTGCAGCACAAATGCTAAATCAATAGCTTGCTTATTGTGACTCTCAGTCTGCTCGCTTTTTTCTCTCTCAGATCAGCATGGTGAGGCTTTTTCGTTACTGTTAACTCAGAGATTGCTTATAAAGTGTGGGTTAAATATGCAAAGAAAGTAATTTTTATTCTCGGGTTTGGAAAATAACTGAGCCACTTTTGGCATATCTTTGATGTTTTCAGATATGCTAGGGAGAGATGTTCTAGAGCCTTATTCTCCAGGCTAGTGATTATGTAAGGTTGAAATGTTGTTTTAGTGTATAAATGCAGAGAAAAAGGGCTGGACAGATACACACCAAGCTGAAAGGGAGGACATCTGGGGAAAGGAATGTGTTGGGGAGGACATGGAAGAGGGAATAGGTTTATGTGTCTATATTCCTTACAGTGCAAATGTGTTTTTATTACATCAATGCATAATGAAAAATTAAAACAAATTTTATTCTAGTCAGCAGCATGCATTCTGCTATGGCCCACACAACAAAAATAACCCCAGTCCTCTCTTAGGCTCACTTAGTAGGCTTATCACCCCCTGTCTTTTTAAACCTCTTCTTGATACAGAACTTCTTGCAAGTTTAATTTTTGTAATAAACCTGCTTGTTTGCTGACTTGTAACAAGGGGCAGAGTCCTTCCCTGGGCCCCGGATCCCATGCCCCGAGTCTAAGGTGCATTGCTTCCCAGTGCCACATGGTCAGGGACTGCTGCTTGGTGAACATTAATTCGGGCCAAGGGCGTTGGGAGGCCGGGAGGAGTTTGTAATCCCCGTGCTCGCTAGACAGAGCGCCCCTGGAATAAGAAACACTCGTGTCCCCACACGTGGTGTCGTCCTGCTCAGCCCCAGACGATCCCTGCTGCCAGGACGATTGTTGCACTCCCAGATTTACCTAACCTGTTGACTGCCTGCCTTACGTTCGCTGTTGAACCAGCTAAAGTCCAAAGTTAACTCTAATTCCTTCACTAACATTCAACTTAAACAAAAAACACACACAAAAAAGAAAAAGCCATTTTAAATGGAAAACCTCTTGATTTGATTTTTTTTTTCCTGTTTTATTTGGTAAGCTAAATTATCCAGTCTTCCGTGGCTAGGGATAGATATTTTCTTGTGTTTTGTTTTATATTAAACATGGAGCAGAGCTTGACCTTCCCCCAGGACGGACAATTAGCTAATTAACACTGGATACTGAGTATGCCACAAAGTAAACTAAAATACTTCAAGTCATTTCTAGAATGAAGCAAGGCCCAAGAAATAAATACTCTTAAGACTGTGGTTGGCTGAAGATAGCTAGCATTTAATAACTCTTTGTGATCCCTTTATGACAAGATTAGAGTCAGCTACTGCAAAAACACACATGGATTTTCTGGTTAACACACAGCACGTGGATTAAAGGAGACGGGGACTCCAAGGGATAAAAATTCACATTCATTCACTATTACACCCCTGTGGGCCCGGCACAAGGCAGGGCCCTGGACCTGGACCAGTTTCATATCTGTTTCCTATTATTGGAGGTCACTTTGAATTGCATTTTGCCGATGGTTCTATAGTTCCTCTTAAAAGTTTTTTTGAAAATGTTAGTCACTAGGGGCAAAAAAAACCAACAACAACCATGGTCCAGTGTAGCTCTAAAATATACTTATATACCACAATGAATTTCAGATGAAATATCACCCCAGAACATGGGCCTGCATAGTTGGAGTAGCTATTATAATTAAACATTTGTTTCTATATAGTCTATTTTAATAATAACAATAGCCACCGCATTTGTGCCAGGCAGAATGTTAGGCGTTGCCATTACAGCTGACAACAGCCTTTCAACTCACAGCCAAGAGACTGAGCTGATACTCAAACTCAGGTTTTGGAACTCTGGTTCCAAAGCCCAGGACCTCATCATACCCCTTCAGACAACGGCACTGTGTTTGGTAAAACTTCATTTGCAAACTATTTATTCTTACTGTCTTTAATAAAATCCCATGATGTGCTTGACCAGGCATTTAAAATGTTTGGTTTCGTTTATAATCTCATAGACATAGTATCACAGAAAAATAAGGGAATTGGTTTGTCTTTTACATGAAGGTAATAACATTGATTTTTTTTCCCCCTTTAGCCACCAGCTAAATACCTCCTCCCAGAGGTCACGGTGCTTGACTATGGAAAGAAATGTGTGGTCATTGATTTAGATGAAACACTGGTGCACAGTTCATTTAAGGTAAATCAGCATAAAAAATAATCAGTGATCTTTGTGGTTTGGTCACAATTGTATTGGAAAAGGGAAAATACAAAGGATGAAAGCTTGTGATTGTTGGCGTGTGACTTCATGAAGAAATCCCAGTAACAGTTGCTTATTAACTCAGGTGGTTAACCTGGGTAGTTGAATATTAACATAATTAGTCTGGAGGAAAAAACACACTGAGACTTCATTCTTATTTATGAGGTTGAGTTTTCGAACACTCCACCCCCCGCAGAGATACTTTCCAGGTGGCACAAGGCAGTCAGTGCACCAGGTCCCCGGGACACTGCCGTGTGTTCGTCAAGGTAACTGCAGAGCTGTATGTGCTGTGAGTTGCACTGCCCTGTGGAAAACTGTCAGGCGACCTGCAATCCTGGGAATTTTCCCAGACTGAGTCTTGGAAGATGGCCAGCTCTGAAGAAGACTTCCACAGTTATGGCATCTGAACGGATTCAGCCATTTCTTTGGGCCGTTTTCATGATGAGAGGTCACTAGGGATTTTTCATAAGCTTCACGGCTAAGTGAGCATCCACCTGCGTGCCCTCCCGCCTGGCAGGTGTGGGGCTGCAGCAACATCACGGTGAGGTCTGACTGTCTCACGTCCATTGCCTTCCTTGCTCTCCGTCTCCATCTCCCCACCAGAGTAACAGCAGAAATACAGGTTACCCAGAGGCCTCCAGGCAGAAAAAGCTATGGCTTCACTACTAAGGAATGAGTGAATTAATCACTTTCCCATTTTTTGAAGTTGTTTCAAAGAAGCAGGTGATGAGAAAATGGGGAAATAGGGGATTGGTGCGTTGGGGAGAAGAAGCAGGTGTTAGGGGTCCTGGTCCTGTTTCCCTCGGGGTGTTTCTGGTGATGGAAGTGCTCTGCTGTTGCTGGCCAGTTGGACCATGTTCCTCTTCCACCCCCAGCCCGTGACCCACCTCGCTTTGCTGAGACATGAGGGCACCATCTACATGTGGAGTATGTGTCTTGCACCACCCGGTCCTTCCTTGGCAGATGTGTGGGAAGAAGGAGAACCATCAGATTTTCTTGGAGACCTTTCTGCCAGAAACATCCGTCCTTGTGCCTGCTTCTCACTAAACAGACTCCTCCTTGACAGGACAAGGCCAGGCAGTTGTCCCAGAGTCCTTTGGAGAGTGGAGGGGGCCACCCTTATGTCTGGCAGTGACAAATGGCCTGTCCAGCCACTGGGGCCTGTGGGTACCATTCATCCCAGTGTCTTGAGGGTCCTTCCAGAATCCGTCCCCAGGGCTGCAGTGATCTTATTTCTCAGTTGAACTCTGAACAGCACTGGCAGCCTGCTTCCCCCTGTGAGCAGAATGCTCAGGACTTTTCGAGTCCCTCAGGGGAAAAGCCCTTTAGAGCAGGGGTCAGTTGCCATCATAGCATGGACAGCTTCCCTCCCAGCAGCTCTGGGTGTGTGGGCATCGCTGGCCAGATCCCTGAGTAACAGGGTTCCTGGCTTCGAAGGCGTCTCCAGGGCCTGCTCAGAGGGTGTTGGTGCAACAGGCTCATATGAACAACATCTCTCCATTTCTTTCCTCCCTGGCCTACCTACATTTGCAAGCAAAATATTCATCATATGGCTTTTAATGTTCTGGGCATTTCAGAGCCCTTTGAGAATCCAAAAGCTGTGAACCTCTCTCCTTGCAGCTGTACAGCTGTACAGCTGTACAACACACAGGCCCACGAGCCCAGGTTTAGAACCCTGGCTTTGGCCTGGCCTCATTTACACCCGTGCGTGAGTAGAGACAGAGGGCAGGTGCTTGCTCGGAGCTGGGGAGTGGTTTCCCTCTTGTTACATGCTGTGGAATATGATTTCACAGTCTGATGCCTTGTGGGAGTTTCTTCCTTCAATCTTGTTTTCTAGCCTGATTCTGTCTTTTAGTTGTGAAATTACAAGAGACTGAACGCATCCCTAGCCTTCCAACCGTAAGAGTGAATAAACTACAATCTTAAGCCTCGAGTGCTCTACAGACTGCTTAGTAAGGGTTCTGTGATCTAGTCATTTCCACTTTTTTTGCAGTTTGCATATCAAAGAACCACGTGTGTGTACAGTGATGGGCTTAAAGGCAGACCCCAGTTCAGATTCTGATCAGAGACTCTGTTCTCCCCACGCCCCTGCCCAGGGGCCCCCACACACGTGCGCTCCTTCCCTCTGTCTCTCTCCTGCTTGTCCCAAAGGTTTGTGGTCTGATGATTTGAATTTTCAGCATCATTAATATTTCAAAAAGTTATTTTAAATATGCAGAAGTTTGTGAGTGGGCTGGATATGGTATTACCTAGAGCAGAGCAGTCTGGGGGATGCGGGGTTGGGGGGACTGGCTCTCCCCACCCCCCAGGGCAGGAGGTGGTGCCAGGCGAGGCCCAAAATCACTGCTGTGTAGGACTGGATGGAGCATGTGCGCTCATCAGACGCATTGCTAAAGCTTTGGAAGAGAGGAGGAACCAAGATCCAGAGGGGAAAGAGCCTGCCAGGATCGTGGCTGTGGCCTCTGACTTCAGCCCGCAGATCTGTGGCCCCACTTCGGGTTCATGTACCGATCACCTGTCAAGCGGCCCCTCACAGTGCAGTCTGCTCTAGTGGGTCCAGCACAAAGTATTTTCCCCCAAGTTGCGCTGTCAGGCTCTCAGCTCCTCCCCCTAGTGGCCAGCAGTGGTTCCTGCCGTCCTGTCGGGGCCACAGGCAAGAGCTGTAGTTTGAGGAGCCCCACTCCCAAGCCAGGTGCACCACCCTTTGTGGGGCCAGGCAGGTGATTAAAGAGTGTGGACCAAGATGCTGAAAATGTAACGATATTCAGAACAGAAAATCATAGGCTTTCCTGCTTGTGCTTATATTTTTTTGAGGAACCAAGGCATGTGTCAACATCCTGAACTGTTTTTTCCAATGATAAAAACATTGGTCCAGGCAAGCTTTTTTTCTTGCTAAAATTTCCTATTTTGTTTTGTTCTTTCAGACATACTAATCATAGTTTCTTTTCTCTCCAGCCTATTAGTAATGCTGATTTTATTGTTCCCGTTGAAATCGATGGAACTATACATCAGGTAAGAAATCAAAGCTAAATCTTGAGTTTCAAGTTAGCATTTTTTAGTAATTACATTTCCTATGAACTTTATTTCTAAATTCTCAATTCAGTAATGATTTTATTACTGAATCAAAAGGAAGCAGACTTTATTTTAAAACGCAATGATTTTCTGCTTTTTTTTTCCTACTCGGAGGAAATCTATACTGAGTTTATAAGGGAAACTATAATTGGCTTGTTAATATTAGATGTGGTTGCAAGTTCAAATAGTTCTTTGATTTGATGCAGACTTTTAGAAGTTTCCATATCCCCCACTGGCCTAGCTTGATGGTCTAATTAACTTCCCCATGTAATTGCTCTCAGCCAGTCTCCTACCAGGCAACAGGAAAATGTCACATGTCACCCAGTTATGGTAGATTCTCGTGAAAACTTGTCTGTTTCCAATGCCAGCCATTCCAGGCTGATCTTGTCGCTCCTGCATCGTGTTCTCCAGTGAATATTTAGCAAGAACCCAACCCAAAAGGGCAAGGAGGAAGGGTGTGTGTTTTTGGATCAGCAGGCAGCTTTGAATAAAGATTCCCTAGTCGGTTGGCATGCATCCTTGTTCTGATATTTTTTTTCCTTATTCTCCTTTTTTCTGCATGAAGCTCCTCCAGGAATAGTTTCGTTTATGAAATATTGGAAACATCATAGGAAAACATTGTAGGCTTTCCACCAGGGTGATCCGGTCATCTTCCTTGTCAACCCCAAGGTCTTAAAGGGAGAGTCTCTGGCCTGATTTGTTTATGTCCCAGGAGGAAAACCCTCCCTTGGTGCTTGAGCCATAACGTATTGTCTTTCCTTAATGATGCCAGTAGTCTCTTTGGCCCTTGAGTGCAGGATGTCAGAGCAGTGAGGCCTTGGGAAATCAGCTGGTCCAGCCAACTCATTGTCCACCTGGGGAAACTGAGTCTCAGTCAGAGAGAGGGTTGGTTCAAGGTCATACAATAGGAAGAATTAAAATGAGAGCTCCAGTTTCCTGCCCCTGACCCAGGGTTCTTTTCCTGAGTCCTTCTCCTCCTCTGCCAGGAGGTCCTGCCAGGAACCCATCCCTGGGAAAGGCAGCTCTGTCCATAGTGTCTCCACACTTCGTGCTTTTGAAGGCCATCAGGGAGCCAGAATGGCAGGCACTTGGGCATTTAACATTTGCAGAAGCATCAGCTGAATTAACTCAGCATCTGAGAAGCAGTTAAAGCTTCTGCTTTTATTATCTTGGCTCATGTTGCAAGATAATGAGACAGAGGAGAAGCTGCCCACTGGCATGACAGGAATTCGGAGAGAAATTAATCCTTCGTTCCTCCTGACTGTGAGCATGGCCCTCGGGGCCTGACCTGCTCTGGCCAGCCCGTTTCCAAAGGAGCTGCCCAGCTCCCCCAGCCCTCCAGACTGTGCTACAATTCACTTGGCGGTAAATACCCCAAGACTGGGGTCAGAAACTCTCTCCTGAGGGAACGAAGCCACAGGCGCCCAGAGGAGGACCAAGGCCCTGGCAAAGGCCGTGGCCTCGTTCAAGTAATCCAGGATAGGCTGTGCAGGTCCCAAGGGGCCTATTCTTGGTTACTTGCACGCGGACGCGGGCCTGGATGCTGGCCTCTGGGCCCAGGACCCTCCTCTCTGCCAGAGGCACCGACACCAGTGTTCCCAAACCAGTCCCCTGCCCTCGCACATAGCAAAGCTTGCTTTCGGAGCAGTATCCCAGGGAGACCGAGGACCACAGGCCGCACCTGTTCCTGGCACCAAGCGTCTCGTGGGCAAAGTGGGGGGCCTGGAGCTCCTGCAGCCACAGGCCCTGTCCTCTGCCCCCACCCAGGCCTCCCAGCTCCTCAGAGCCCTGTTGGCACCCACCCTAGACCATCCTACCTCTCTGGCACCTCTCTCCATCCTCGGCTGCACACCCTTTCAGTCAGCCACAAGTTTCCCAGCAAGTCATGCCTCTGTGTAAGTTCCTCTGCCAGCAGCACATCCTCTGTGTGGGGCAGAGGCCCCCGTTTCCCTCTGTTACTTGTCCTTTGGGGTATCCAGCCTGCTTCATCTGCCGTTCCTGGCCCCTAGTGTTCTCACCCTGACCTGCCTTTCACACTTCATCTTCAGCCTCCTCTTCTATTCCTGGTGCCCACTCTTTTATTACCACCTCTGAAGGGCTTCTCATGCCGGGCCCTGGCCATTCTCTTAACACCCCAAGTATTTTCAGGCCAAATCTCCTGCTCATACTGTTTCCTCTGCCTACAAGCTCACTTATCCTTATTGGCCTGGTGAACTCCTCTTCATCCTTCAAGGTCCAGACCAAATGGTCCCTTCTGTGATTCCCTTCCCTTCAGAGGGGAGTTAATTGTCCTTAGTGTATCCATCTACTACAGCTTTCATTGTGCATGTTTATTTTGATGTATTTTTCTGTATATCTGCTCTAGACTGTGAGCTCTTCAAGGGCAAGGCCTGTGTTTCATTCACCTTTGTAATCGCTTCAGGCTGAGCCCAGAGCTGGGGCTCAGCGAATATGAATTGAATTGAATTTTAACAAGTTCAGATTATTTTAGGGAAGTGGCTAAGTTCAAATGGAATTTATTCAAGTTTTAATTAGGTCTTCCCTCCTCCCACCTCCTCTGCCTTCTCTCCCAGCTCCCTTGTTTCCTCAGATCCGTTCAAGCCCCCGAATCAGGAGCAGAGCTCAGCCACTCTAGGAGAGGGTGCTGCTCTTTGCACCCGCTGATTGGAGGCTCCTCCTGATGACTCGTTTCTGGGGCCTGGGAGTAGGCTGGCTTCACATCCCCTGAAATAGCTGTTTCTGTAGTAGATCCAAGCAGAGTTACCTTTGTTGTGATTTCCCAAGCCTACGAGGAAGGACCTTCCTGCAGCTTTGCTGGGCCTGTGCCTCGGCCCCAGGCCTTCCTAGCGAGGGAGGGGTTCCAGTCAGAGTAGGAGAGCGGCCCCAGACCTGCGGGGCAACAGGCCAGGCCCTGACCTCCACCAAAAGTACTACCCCAGACTATGGCCTGTGTCCACAAACGGCCTGACCCAGAGCCTGTGCCGAGAAACACGTGTGCAATGGAGTCGTGGCACAACCCTTCCACGTGCCGGTTCTGAAAACCCCAAAGACCCTCGATACCTGGTTGGCTTCCCTTTCTTTCTTGGGAGGGGCATCTGCTCTGAACTCCGACCTGGAGCCCAGTCTGAGGTGTGTGTCTGGCCTGAGGCACCACGTGTGACTACAGGGCTCCTCACACAGACCTCACTAGACCTGGGGGCAAGGGGTGGGAACCTCGTTAGGAATTCTTTCTGACACAGGGCGTCTTGGCCCCAGGCCATCCCCAGGGACTGCTGTGACTGACCAGCATGCTGTCCCTGCCTTTGCAGGTGTATGTGCTGAAGCGGCCACATGTGGATGAGTTCCTCCAGAGGATGGGGCAGCTCTTCGAGTGCGTGCTCTTTACTGCCAGCCTGGCCAAGGTGGGTCCCGCCCCAGCCCCAGCGCCCAGCCCAGTGCCCCCAGCCCTTCCACCCCTGCCCCGTCTGTCAAGCAGCCCTGTGTTAAGGTGGGGGAAGCTGTTTCCCTGCTGACAGGTTCCCACCCCAGATGGGATGGATGCAGGCCATGCACACAGTACCAGCCTGAAAGGCTCCTAGGTTACCATAGTGACAGGAGCACAGGGAACAAACGCTCTGGGAAGTTGGTGACTACAGCCACTGAGGCTGGTTGTCCACAGACCAGGAAATCACGCATGTGTCCCCAAGAAAGGGCGTCTGCGTCTCCTCTGTTGACTGGCAGCCAAACGCTAGAGGCTCGCACCTCTGTGCTCTTGAGTGCACTTACATAGGTTTCAGGGAGAGGTAAGTGTCAAAGAGTCATCCACCTGCTAGGGCCGAATGAGAGTTCTGACTGCCATAACGAGCCCTGGGACCTCAGGCAAGGTCCTTTTCTTGCCTTAGTTTCTTCTGTAAGATGGAGGTAATTCTGTCTACTTCATGGGATGGGGCAAATGGAATAACACCCATAAGCAGCTTAGCAAAATGGCCGACTCGTATTCAGCCCCTGCCGTGTTCTGGGTGCTGTGCTGGGCGCTGTCCCGCGGTAAGTGCACCAGCTGTCCATTGTTTATGGCCGTCATTGTTCGTGGCGGTAAAATAACTCACACACATCTTGGTCCTGTGGCTTGGTTTGCATCTCTGACCCAGCGTCTACACTGGCTCTGACCAAAGAGTGGTTTCCTTGCTCTCCCCCACTGTTTGAGGGAACAAGCAGGTCCGCGAGCCCCCAGTGTGGTCTAGTCTGTGTTTTGACAGGTGTGCTAGGTGCCCGCACTGTGTGAAGGGCAGGCAGGCAGGCCTTGCTCCTCAGGAGAGATCCTTACTGTGACTGTGTCTCAGGCCCTGACCCTGATGGGGTCAACACCATCCATTTGTTGGTGGCACCACCAGGGGCCCTGAGCGGCCCGAAAAATGAACTTTGTGGGGCCCAGGTGAGCCTTCTACCTGTCTCCAGAACTGCTCCAGGACCCCCGTGTTCTGTCTCTGTGTGGCTCCCTCCTTCTCTGCATGACGGGGACCCTGACTCTGCGTTCCCAGACGTGCTGCTTTGCCAGGCAGGGCCTTGCTGGTCTGGGCCCCTGTCATGCCCGAGGGGAGAGAGAACCCCACCTGCTCACGTTCTGCCAGGCTCTTCGCCAGGCTGTGCAGCATGAGCCCATGGAGAGGGAATCCAAAGCCCGGGCCTGACTTTTGCATCCTAAAAAGAGACCGTGGCCTTAGGAAAGGCATAATCTTCCCTGGTGGATTTCCTCTCCGATGGGCGGTGCCAAGACTAGCTGTGCCGTAGTGCCCAGGTGCCGGGGAGCCTGATAACCAAGGAAATGACAAACAGGAAGTTTGCGTGGTGCCGGTGGATGGAGAGTTGTCTTTTCTTGGCCAAAATGGAAATCACTCTTCCTTGGCATCATCCCCAGCACTCCCTTAAACATCCTCGTTCGGTCTCTCTTCCTGGACGGCTCCCACCTGCCCCTCCATCTGTCTCTCTAACCTCTCTGTCTCTGCTGCTCCAGGCCGGCTCTGCCGAATCAGCCCCCAGTGCAGCCTTCCGGCTTCTTTTCCCCTCGGTGCACGAGTTCAGCTGACAGGTGGGCACACCCCAGTCCTTGGCTCTGGGCTCGGCACCCAGCCAGCACCATCAGTGCAGTGGACCTCCTGGCCCACCACCCAGGGGCTCACAGCAGCTCTCAGCTGACTGTCGGAGCCCTTCAGTGTCTGCTTCCTCACCTTGGTTTCCTTCATTCATTCACTCACCTAGCAAGTACATACTTCACACCTACTGTGAGTCAGGCACTGTACTAGGCACCGGGGTACAACAGGGGACAAAAGAGGCAGTCTCTGCCCACGTGAAGCTTACATTCCCCACGTTCATCTCTGAGGCCCAGACTGAGACATTCCCTGAAGGATGTATGCCACCGCCGGCAGTGCTGATGACGATTAGGAAATTAACTGTCCTTTCCAGCTTGAGTCACAGCCCCTTGTAACCCACCCACATGGCGCTTGGCAGCACTCACCAGCAGAAAACTGCAGTGCCCTGAGCTCACCCCAGTTGGTCAGCATGAAATCCAGGCTGCTCCTGAACTCTGCTCCATCTGATGTGTCTGGAGAGAGGACTTTGCCGTGGACCCAGAGCTGCTGCTTGTAGCCCTGTATCCTGCAGCCTTGCCGGCCTTTGCTCTGCACTCAGGCCGCTGTGCGCTCCACTGCTGGCCTCCCACCCCCACCAGCCTCCGGTGCCTCCCTCCTCCCTGGCAGAGGCTTTAGGCCCCTTGGGACACCTGGATGTGCCCCTCACTTGGGTCTGGGTGCTGAGGCATGGCCTCATGTGACCTCACATGGCTTGGAACTGCCACTCTTCTGCCTTTTGGCCCAGCCATTCAGACATCTTCACTTACGAAGATTTGCCCTCAGGCATAATTTTTTATCCAGTTCAGCTTACTTTGAGGAAAAATTTCCCAGGCAATGGAAGGGAGCCAAGCAAGATGAATCCCAACTCTAAGCAGGCCTCAGACTCTCTCCCATCAAACTTCTGGGCTCCAAGTAAATAGAGGTGGTATCTTGAGTACCATCCTGTGGCAATGAGGGGCTGGTCCGGCCTGGCCACCCAGAGCACCTCTAGGGGGCAGTGTGGTCCTGTGCACACAAGCCAGATTCCAAGTCCCCTCTTCGTTCACTGATGGAACTAAAATTTACTGATCCCCTACCATGAGGTGGGCACCTGCCAGGTGCTGGGGTGTCATGGGGAACGCAACAGGCAAGACCTAGGTCCTGACAGGTGACGAGAACATGAGGTTGTCTCAGATGGTGATGAGACTTGAGGATGTGGGTGGTCCAGGCTTGCTCCCCGAGTTCCCCTCCCTCCTCAAAACACAGGGGCTACTTGGGCAGTATTCCCAGAGCAGAAGGCAGGCAGGAGGTGAGCTCCTAGTCCCTGGAGGGGAGGAGGACCAACTGAGGTTGATGTTGAAGTTGAGGTGAGGCTCAGTGGATGTTAGAATAGACATAATTGAGTGCCAGTTGTACGCAAGGCCCTGGGCTGAGTTCCTGACACCCATAGGTTCATTGAATCCCCCTCACCCCAACCACACAGCAGGTTAGTACCTGTTACTGTCCCATTTTTATCTTAACAACTTGGTTTCAAGTCGCTTTTGTCACAAAGATGATTTTTATTTTGAATCTGTCTTTTTATACCTGGGAAAGGTTTCTCTGCTCCATGGCTGTGCTAAAAAAAAAAAAAGGCAATGACCATGAGGCCATAGAGAGTCTCCAAAGAGGGAAGGTGGAGGCGGACTAGGTAGGTGGTAAGGGAAACCAAGATCTGAAAAACGAGGAGACAGAAGGAGAAGTTGGTGCAAAGAGCTGGAGAGAGAGTGATCCAAGCAGAGGGGATCCATGCAAAGGTTCTGCCACGTTCCAAGCCGGTGTGGCTCCAGTGACTTGAAATGGAGCTGAGAGGTGACAGGAAATCACCACTGCAGCCACACGGGATCGGGTGAGGCGTGTGGGCCTTATTCCAAGTGTAGCGGGAAGACAGTACAGGGAGGGACGTGGTTAGACAGGTGTTTTCTTGTGGCCGCTCTGACCGCTGGGAGGTGAATGAGTGGGATGCCCTAGGGGAACTGGGCGGCGGGTGTTCCTCAGGAAGCTCACGTGGCCACCTCAGGCCAGAGAAGACAGAGGCCTGGACAAAGGCAGTGACAATACAAACACGGACAGGCAGGCAGATTCAAGATATTTTTGGAGATGGAACTGACAAGAATCTCTGATGGATTAGATATGAGAAGTGAGAGAAACGAAAGAATCCAGGGTGTCAGAGAAATAACCAGGATCTTGAAAGACCTGCAGTTATTTAAATCCCTTTTTAGAAAAGTCATGTGGATTTTACTGCAGGAGGTCAGGGCTTCTGGGCTCTTCCATGCACCCAGCCTTCATGGGGACACCTGCTTTCCAGTATGCAGACCCTGTGGCTGACCTGCTGGACCGCTGGGGTGTGTTCCGGGCCCGGCTCTTCAGAGAATCATGTGTCTTCCATCGTGGGAACTACGTGAAAGACCTGAGTCGCCTGGGACGGGAGCTGAGCAAGGTGATCATCGTGGACAATTCTCCTGCCTCGTACATCTTCCATCCTGAGAATGCAGTAAGTAGCCCCAAAGGTAAAGGACACAGGCTCCACCTGAGCTCTCCTGCCAAGCAGGACCACTTTTGTCCCTTCAAGCACCCACATGGACTTTCTTGGCCCTTTCCTTGGTGAAATCCCAACTCCGCCCCTTAGCAAAACTAAGTTATTTAACCTCACTGAACCTCAGTTGCCTCCTCTGTCAAATGGGTATTATAGACGTACTGATCTAGAATTGTTGAGGATTCAATGTGACGATGTGCCAAAAACACTTAGAAGGGTGCTTGCGATGGCTAAGTGTTCAGTGAGCCTGTATCCTCTTAGCATCTTTAAAATTGTGACTGAGAAGATTCTGTCTGTCACCAGCCTCCCAGACCTGGCTGTGGCCCAGGACTTGTGTCCCCTGCAGACTCAAAAGGTCTGGGTGATCTCTTCAACAGAAGTATTCACAATGAATAAAACACTTCAGTGATGTCTTCAGATAAGACTGCTAGGCTTTACTGCCTCATAATGATGTCTTAAAAGTAGACAATGGGAACATTTCTTACATAAAACTCCCTGGAGTGTGGCAGCTCCTAGTGCACGACTCACAGCAGGAGAGGTGCCCTCCCTGCTCCCACCCTTCATGTCCAGGGGAGGAGAGATCAGCCCCACCGGTGACTGCCGACCAGTCTGCAGTGGCCACCACGCCAGGCCTCAGCTCAGGCCCTGAAGAGTATGCTTCTCCCAAGCCCAGGCTTCTCAGACTCAGCAAAAGCCTACACGGGGTCCTTTCCTTGGCCAGAACTCTGTTGCTCCACTTATAACAAAAAAATGAGTTCAGTGGGGAGGGTACAGCTCAGCGGTACACCACACGCTTAGCATGCGTGAGGTCCTGGGTTCAATCCCCAGTACCTCCATTTAAAAAATAATACTTAAAATAAATAAATAAACCTGATGACCTCCCCCCAACAAAAAAAAATGAGTTCAAACTAGATCCAATTAGTGTATGATCATTATTTGAACATGTTAAAATTTATTCTACTTGACTGTGTTCCTTTTAATGAGTTCATCAAACTCAACGTGATGCATTTTGTAATGAGGATAACAGATAAGGAGGATTACTTGTTAGCATAATCATAATTTCAGTATCATGGCTGACGACACTCACGATTGCTTTATATTATCTAATATGTAGTCTGTGTTCATCTGTTCCCCATCATCTGGAACTGTTTTCTCACATTTGCATCAGAATCCAAACAAGGTCCCTATGTTGCATGGTATTGTGAACTCACTGTGGTATCACACCAGGAAGCATATAATCTCCCACTTCTAAAGATTTTAAATTGATCTGTGGATTCAGACATTGTGAGCCTGCTCCATCCATTCTTAAATTCCCCGTCGACCTTTCACCTAAAAGCGTGAGCGAGCAGTGGTTGATGATCTTTGCCTACATCCACTGTTTCTCTAGGAATTGCAAAATGGTGATTTCTAAATTCCATCGTTCTTTCTGCATTTTTTGGCTGGAATTCTATTTTTTTTTTAATCAAACTTGCTCTCAGTGACTCCTTGATTTCCCTAAAATTTAGTTTGAATGTTTGAATAAGGAAGTCAGAGTAAAGTGTAAGTTCTTTTTAATTCTGTAATTTTCAGAGTGATGAGTTGGTGGCCTAGGAACCTCCAAAAGTAACCGGTGAATTTTTTTTATGTACCATTAGGAACTCATGAATTTTTTAATGTTATAATTTAATCCATTTTTTACCTTTATATAAGCTCTAATGTTCACCTCTGGCCAAAGGACACTCCCTTCAAATAACATTAGTCTTTGATAGCTTCCTGCTTTCTGGTTTCAACAAGATGTTTCAGGCTCATCTTGTCCATTTCTTGCTCCAGCCCTGGAATCAGCCATGAAGCCTGGTTCCTATGAGTGAACATGGTATTTAGAGACCACAGTCTGGGTGAGTTCTCACTGTTACTGGGATATCCTTTGTTTCCAGCCCTTTCTACCAGACAGAGCTAAAATACACTTATTTTTAGAATGAAAATGAAATCATAAATTCATATTGATTTTTCTAATTCAGTTAGAAAAGTTTTTATTTAATTTCTTTGTTTTTGTGTTTGTGTCTCTTATGCTGAAACTCTTGATTCCTAAAGATATTAACCTCATTATATATTTGATTCATTCTATAGTATATGTATGCTTAAGTTTCAAAAAGCATTATTTTAATATTATTACTAAAAATAAAAACAGTTGAATGAATTTACAGCTTTTTTGAGAAATCTACAAACAGAACACCATGTTTCCAAATCACTTGAAATCCTTTGTGTGATTATGTCACCAATCATATATACACTAAGGTTCACTTTTTGTTGCTTTGTTTTCTTAATGGTTTAATTTTATTTCCATCGTGTAACACATGTACATGGTTTCAACATCAAAACTGTCAACAAAGATAAATTTAGAGAAGTCTTGTGTCATTTCTGCCCTCTCCCCCATTCCCGTCCCTTCCCCTAGGAGTAATCATTTTTTTGTTAATCCTTTATTTTTTTAAATTACATAATGAATTGTTGTGGTTCTAATCGGTCTTTAGATTTGTAAAAGAGTCAAAAATATTACTTTTAAACTTTTTTGGCTTCCCCAAATGTCTTTTTATATCTCTTCTTTGCACCCCTGACTACCACCCACAAGCACCCCTCCCTCCCTCCCTCCCTCCCTCCCTCTCTGCCTAAAACCAAGGGAAAATCCTGCCTTTGCCCATGGCTTCAGAACATCCTGAAATTTTATACTTCCCCTTCTAACTGGTTACTGTTAAGCATTGGAGGAAAATGGTCCACTTCTCCTTGCTCTGCAGCATGGCAGAGTCACCCCAAGTGGAAACCGTCTGATGCCCTCCACATGGGCTCCCTGATGTCAATGATTGGCTGATGACCTCTGGCTCCAAGTGCTCTGAGGTGCAAGGAGCCAGTTTGATATAATGGAAAGAGCTTTTTGGAATTAGCAAGGTGCTGAGCTAGTTATGTATTCTACATTCTGGCCACCTTTTCTTTCTTTTTTTTTTAATTGACATGTAGTCGATTTATAATGTGTTAATTTCTGGTGTACAGCACAGTGATTCATTTATTTTATATATATATGTATTTATTTATTTATCTATATACACACACACTATATATATTCCTTTTCATACTCTTTTTCATCGTAGGCCATTACAAGGCATTGAATATAGTTCCCTTCCCTCTACAGTAAGACTGTGTTGTTTATTTATTTTATATGTAGTAGTATCTGGCTACCTTTTCTGCAGCAGGAAAACAAAACAGGCAAATGCACGCAAACTGGGTACGTTTAAGTGTGCCTTCCTGAACCACCTCCCGAACCAGGTAGATTTGGATTGATTTTAGTTGGGGTGGAAGAACAAACGAGATGAGGATGATGATGACGGTGATTTCCAGATACCCATCCTCTTTACCAAAGAAAATATTAAAAGTATGGGAACGCAGTCAGGCTAGATGCAGCCCCCAGCCCTGGATGCAGTTCTGCTGCCCCTCCACACACTGTCTTCCAGGTGCCTGTGCAGTCCTGGTTCGATGACATGACAGACACGGAGCTGCTGGACCTCATCCCCTTCTTCGAGGGCCTGAGCCAGGAGGACGACGTGTACAGCGTGCTGCACAGACTCTGCAGCAGGTAGCCCCGGCCCCGGCCGCCTCCCGCCCGTGCGCTCTGGAACCTCAGCCTCGAGACCTGCCTGGCCTCGGCTCCCCGGGAGCCGAAAGTGAGGACGCCCCGTGCTCCAGGCCACGGGGTGAATGTGGCCATACCTACCTGGTTTATTTTTTAAGAACAGAGACAACTATTTTAAAAGGAACTCTTTTAATGAATTTCATAAAGGGACATGCATTTTGTGGGATTTGCTTTTCTTAAAACATACCAAAAAGGAAAAAAAAAAAATGGGGGAAAAAAAAAAAAGCTTGATACCTATCAGACTTCCTTTCAACAGTCCTCCCCTCCAAGCAGACAACCTGCCCCCTTCTGTCCCAGCTCGGAAGAGCTGACCCAACTCAGAATCTCTTTCCTACAGGATGAAGTGCCTTTTTGAATGTTATTTTAAGCTGAAAGTTAATTTTTCTACACAACATATTTCCAGACATCTTTTAGTCTTTTATTGTCTTAGATTCTCTAAGAAGATAAATATGACAATTTTCTAAAACCTGGGAGGGGGTGGGGGCGGGTGGCAGGGGATGGGGTCAGTCACAGGAGCCTGTCTCTGGCCAGCTATGGCACGCGGCAGGGTCAGGCTCCTGGGAGGAGTCTTGTGACTTGTCAGTGTGTGCTTCAGTTTGGAATGTATCTGCAATTGTGTGGCTCAACACTTGAGGAAACACTTGATTCTTTTATATGATCCTTAGTATTTCTGGTGGTGACAGATTTGTCCTGAGGTGACATTTTTCCCCTTGAGAAGTGACATCCTGTCACTTATGCTTTCACACTACTGCCATATTTCTGTGTTTTTGTTTGTTTGTTTTGTTGTTGTTTGGGGGTAGAGCAGTTACACGAAACTCTAAAACCCTTGGATAGTTTTAAAAAAAAATCTGTTTATTGATTTTTAAATCTTTCCTTTCCAAAAGCTGGATACACACGGAGCTGTTTGGGAATTTTCTTTGCTGCTACCGCGCTACCACCAAATGGAATTGACCAGCGGCTGTTACACTGTTCTTTGCCACTGTGCCTATGCTCAGAATCTGCTCACTGCTAAGCTGCAGACCTGGCCAGGGTCAGACATGTAGGGGTCCCACCCCGTTGCAGACTGCAGACTGTATCCCTTCCCTGGCAGCAGCCTCGGGAGTTCAGAAGGGAGCAAAGACAGAAGGGCCAGTGCACCTCACAGGTGCAGCGTGCATTTTAAACTGCAGTCAGCATCAGATCTCGTGATAAGCCGGCCATTCTCTCTTGGCCTCACCCAGCCACCACGCTGACGAGGCCCACTTCCATCTCTTGGTCTTCGTTTTTGAAGCACAGCCTATTTCTGAGCCGAGGGTTGGGGAAACGCATCTAGACGTGGGACTCAGCGCCCAGAACCAGGGAGACAAAGGGCCCCCTCCCTGAGCCGGGGCTTCCTTTGCAACCTTTTCCAGGGAGATGTTTTAAGCAGTGCCATGTCCCTTGTTTGACAATAAGACAGTCTATAAAGTATTGCTCTTAAAAATAATTTCAAAAGAACCCTTTCGCGTTGGCACCATTGCCTTAGTCCTCTGTGGGTCAGGCCGGAGTTCTGGTGGGAGCGTCTGGCACTAATAAGACTGGAAACTGGGGGTCAAAGTAAAATTTCTCTTTTGCTTTCATTCACCAAATAGTGAAGCCAGCTGCCAATCACGTCTTCCCAAAAGCACTTTGGTCCGCGGACCGCCGTGCATTCAGAAAAGAAGTAAGTATTCAGGGGTAACCAGGTCTCCCCACGTTCAGAGTGTTCCAAACCCAGTAATCCACATGCCAGTTAAAATAGAATCAGCCCCTCACTTGGCATTACTGCAGAAAATGACAGTTACGTGGCAGGCCTGCACATGCCATAAACCTTGATTTGGAAAACTAGTCATTAAATGAACCCACTGCCTTAAATGTCTTGAATGTCGCCGTCACGTGTCTGTCGTGTGTTGAAATCCACACGGAAATCAGTCCTGATGAGCGCCTTAGATCCTCACCCCTGCCCCCTTTATTGCTGGCATCCCAGGGTCCTATTTGAAATAAGGGGCAGAGAGGACTGAAATTCTAGAATGTTCCAGGAGAATTGAACCTGAGAATAGTGCCCCACTTCTGATGGAGTGAAGACACTTGGCAGGCTTGAGCCAGACACTTCACCTCATAGCCCCTGTGACCATGAGCACTGTAGCTCTGAGCCAGTGCAGAGCTGTTGGAGAGGGAGCCCGGTTCCTGCCACCACAGACACAGAATGTCTCAGGAGGGCAGCAAGCCCTCGGAGGGTTCTGGGTTCTGTGCACCTTATTTGACCACACTCTAAAATTCCGTTTCTTATTTTAACCCTTGATTCTGCTTTCTGTACATAATCAAAATATCTATATCGATATATATATATTTTTAAATCATTGACATGTAAATGAAGCAATAGAATTCTAACCTAAGGCCAAGAAATGAGATGAATGTTTGGGGTTTATGTTTTTTAAGGTAAATACGGGTATTGTTTTTAATTATTACCTTTTATTAAATTGTGGGCTTTAAAATGTAATGAAACTTATCAGCTATTCCTCTGTGCCATATTCTTCCCATGTTACCAAAACACCCCCCAACTCTTTAGCCAAATGAGGAATCTGACCTCCTGAGTTTCCATGGTCCTTTCTGTACCAGGTTAAAATAGAGTCTCCCGGACAAATATTTTTTACATTAAGATCTGGAACAGGATACCATGGGTCGTGGACTCCGGCCCCTGTGATGTTAGGACATCTCTGGCCGGGCCTTGGGTAGAGGTGCCCAGGCACACTTGACGTTGTTACTGCTCTGTCTTCCATTGCTCTGGAATCCTACACGTTGGTCCGTGGTTTCACCCATTAGCTGTCTGTAGACAACACATCTGTGTACTAAAAAGAAACCACCTGTCAGAGCTGATGGTTGGTGGAGAAGCTCCTTTGACATGGTGCAATTTCGATGAAATGACTTTGGAGACATGAGGACGCCCTAATGACACTGACTTGTCATGGTGGCAGCATTGGAACTTTTGGTATAAAAAGGAAATCTGTGAAGTCGATAACCTGGCAACCTTTTCCAACCGTGTATATTAAAGATGGCTTTCTAATTAGATCCAGAACCACACAGCCCTATGGTCAAACACTCGTGACGTTTGTGCCTCTGCTGTTAAAGGTGCTGTGATGGACAGTTGGCATGCCAGGGTTCAAGAGGAGTGGGTGGTTTGGAATGCTTGCATTTACTTGTGCACAATCCGCTGGCTGCCTCTGTTCCTCTTTTACTATAAATTTGATGTTCCTGTTCCATTCTCCAGGGAGCTTCTCTGTAGACTAACACACACACACACATACCCCTTCCAAGTGGTGGGGATGCTGGTGTCTGGGTAGTCATGGATTTCTGTTGGACATCTGAATGTGATAAACACCCAGCATCACTTGGGAAATATGACATGTGGAATGTGCAAGTTTCCAGGAGCGAGCATTGTCAGTCAAGAGGTTTGCAATGATTTCCTTCCTGCCAAAAATAAACACATGAAACTGCGCTCTCTTGTGGATGGACTGCTTCTTGGCATCTCTCCTCACTGCATGCTCTGTTCTTTCCCAGCTGCACAGCCTCACGCCGGCACTTTGTGTCTCCCGGTGCCCTAGCTTCTGGAGAGCAGGGGCGAATGGGAGCGGGACTGCAGGATCTCTGGAGCCACGGACCTTGACCCCAAGGGGAGCTGGGAAACTGCTCTGCCCAGTGTTAGGACCCTGGCTTCTTCTCCCCAGACAGAAGCAGTCTGACTCACCATCAAGGATTCCAGCCCCACCAACAGGCTTCCAAGTGCAGCCTGAGGAAACCGTAAGCCCCAGCCCCCAGCCCCATCAGAGCCACACTGTGTGTGCCACCTAAACCCTAGCCCTTGGGTCTGCTGGCTGAGATGCTGTGGTTACCACATGAAGCATGGCAAGGGACCAGAGGGAGAGGAAGGCTATCCAAGACAGTCTTCTCACAGTGGTACATCCACAAATATTGCCCTCAGCCCAGCCTCTGTAAGGGAAGGTGTTAGGGGCCAGAAGTCCTCCCTCCACCTGCCCCACTCCCCACCTCTTCCCCACTGGGAAGTCCTGGCAGAGCCTTGGCCACAGTCTTGCCACTCTAAGGACTGTTTCTTCATAATAATACCTAATTCAGATAACAAAAAACACCAGGGTCAACAGTCCTATCCAACGGGTCTTATCCCCACTTTGTGGATGACAAAACTGAGGCCAGTGAGCCAGTGCTCTGCAGTCTCTTCTGTCTGTCACAGGGATACAGGGTTCTGCCAGGCATGTGTATTCATCCCAAAGAACACAGGGCAGTGTGTGTTTCAGCCCAGGAAACCTAGTACTTACCCAGAGGCAAAACCCAAACCTCCCACATTACTTGGTGCCGTGCCCCTAAATGCCTTCTCCACAGTAGAGCGGCTGGCCAGCCAGAGAGGTCACTTCGGCATCCTCCCTGGTTCAGGATTCCTAGGCTGTGTTCCTCTCTGTCCCTCCTCCTCTCCTTCACTCTGCTCCCCAGTCCCCTCTTTCCCTCCCCTGCCTTCTCTCGAATCACCCCCTGCCACCTCTGGATCACTTCACAGGGTTGTGTATAAACGAACAAGTGGTTGAGAATCGAGGGTGCCCCTGAAGCTGGGGTGTCCCGGTGAGTGCACACAGGTCCTCTGAATAGGTGGGAAGGGAACAGGCCATCAAGAGTTCGCTTACATGGGACTTGGGCATACGGAGATTTCACCTCATGAGGTTTTCTTGTTTGAGCATTCAGGACCTGGGCAGGAAGCTGGGGGCGGGGGGGGTGGGGAAGCCTGCCTGGGAAGACAAACCATCAGTCGAGCTTATGAATAAGGGCTGCATCGGGGCCTGGTGGCACTGTGCGCATACCTGGGGTGCTTGCGTGACACACGTCTCCTGTCCCAGGGCTGCCCGTGGATCAAAGCTGCCAGAGCCACCAATTGGCAAGGCCACCAGCCTGATCTCTGAGGAAAACACACTGGACCCTCGGGTCCTCAGGAGGAGGAAATGCGAGCTCTAGATTGTCCACCTGCTCCGTTACAGCGCCAACTCCTAGCTCAGAGATTCTCGGTGCTGGCTGTCCGTTAGAATCACCTGAGGGCTCTTAACAAATACAGATCAAGTCCACCCCAGACCATTTAAACCCGAGACTCTGAGGGTGGGCATCATGTTTTTAAGTGCCCCCAGATGACTCAAAGGTGCAACCAGGGCTGAGAACCCCTGCTCTAACTGTGGAGGAAAAGAAAGTCCCCCCAGACTGTTCCAGGCCTGACACTGAGATACAGCAGAGAGACTCTGGGCAAGGCTTAGGGGAAATGACATGCATTGCTTCACCTGAAAGATCAGATGTGTGTGCATTGCAAAAAATTCAGAAAACCCATAAAAGTACAGCGAAATCCCACACGGACACTGGGAGATTTTTCTAAGGCGGGAGTGAGGAGGAGGTCCCAATAAGAGCCCCAGCTGGCTGACAGCTCCCTGCTTCTAGGCTGAGGTGGGGAGCAGGGTAGCTACCCCCACCTCACATTGGAGCACTGGATCACATTGGCTGCCAGGAATAGAACCGACTCTTGCAATCCCACCCCATCTCCCCACCAAGTGAATAACAGCTACTGGCTTGGTGTCCCGGCATTGGGGGTACCATCTTGGCCCCAGATATGTCTGGATGGGGTGGGTGCTCAGGCTGGGCAGGACCACACAAGGCAACGGTACCTTCTCGTTCGCAGGGACCTAGAGCTGTTCTTTGGGCTGTCCTTGGGTTTAGGCACTCCACGTGGTCCCACGGGCACAGTAACTGTCCAGTCTCCACCTCCTCCAGCCCTGGCAGTTCCCAGGGCGCCCTTGGGGGAGTCGCTCTTGGGCCATGAGGCCCTGGTGACTGTCACTGCCCCTCCGCGGCCTGCAGCCAAGGGTAGGGGTGACCCAGGGGAGCCCAAGGCTGCTCTCCTCCAGGGCATGAGAGGATGTTTCCAGGCAGTGGGATCCAGGAGGCGAGTCAGGCAGGCCTGTCCCAGCCCCACCCCTGTCTGCGCTCCAGAGGGCTCACCCCCTGAGGGACCCGGTCCCTAGGAAAGCACCTGTCTGAGGGGGACTTGGATAAGACCTGGGACACCAGGACACCGCCGTGGGAACTGGAGCTCAGGGAACCTGGGGGTGGGGTCTGGGCAGGGCTGGCAGCTAGCACCAGCCCCACCCACTCACCTACGCCCCTTTGTCAATACTGACGCTGGACCTTCAGAGATAAGCCGGAGGAGGGGAGAAAGGAAACAGTAGCGCCGCTCCCCACCCACCCCCGAGAAAGTCCTTGGAACCTGCTAGGCAAGGTCGGGGCAGGCTGCGGGGGCCTGGGGCGGGAAGAGGTCAGTGGGACCGGGGCAGAGAGGAGGAGGGTCATGGCCAGGGCAGCGCTGGTCAAAGTAAGCCAGGCTCTGCCCTTCTGACTCCAGGCCCAGATCCGTAGGAGTGTGGCCCAGCAGAAGGAGGAAGTGGCAGAGCCCCTTCTTGCACTGGGGAGGAGGAAGGGAGAGGCCAGGCACCCCCTTGTCCTTGTAGCATCCTGGCTGCCTGTGAGCACCACCCTGGGCCCCAGTTTCCTCTCTCTGTGCCAAGAAGGGTATGATCCCATGGGCTGGAGCTTGTCCACACCAGGCACCAAGTGGTGCTGCTCAGGTAGGCCTCAGGCCAGGCCCTGGACCCACTGCCATTTCTCTAGGGTCTGGGGTCACGGGTTACAGGGTGGGGCCATTCTGGAGTAGGGCAGTTTTTCCCACCTAAGTTCTTCGGGGTCCCAGGGACCCAGAGAATTCTGAGGGCAGGGGACTTGGAGAAGTCCTTTTGCAGCGCCCCCCACTAAGCTGCTGAGGCTGCATGCAGTCAGGTGGTGTGTCCTGCTTACAGCGGGGGTGGAGGGATGTGGCCTCCCCTGCCTTCTTGGAGGAGGAAATGTCAGCTCAGAAAACACCCAAGGAACATCCCCAAAGTCACTCAGCCAGCAGGTGCTTCAGGTGGCATTAGAGCCTGACTTTGGCGAGGACTCAGTGCCAGGCTGGCTTCAGGACAGAGCCCAGCAAAGGGTCCAAACACACCCCCTCAACCTGGATCAGGCACAGGCCACAGAAGCATGTCAACAAAGGCTTATTAAGCAACTACTGTGCTCCAGGCGCCATTCCAGACAAGAGATCCAGCAGTGAGCGAGGCCCTGCCCACAAGGGGCTCACCTTGCAGCTGGGACGTGGACACCAAACGAGATCTAAATCAGTGAGGTCATCAGCGTTGGAAGGCACTAAGAAGAGGAAAATGGTGAGTACCTGGGGCTGCTCTGGCTAAGACAGTCAGGGAAGGCCCCTCTAGGGAGGTACCATTTCGGTTTTGGTCCAGAATGTGGAAGAGGAACCATGGGAAGATCTAGGGGAGGTCTTCCAGGCAGAGAAAACAGCAAGTGCAAAGGTCCAGAGACTAGAATGAGGTTGGCGTCTTCAGAGACAAAAAGACCAATGTAGTGAGAACTGGGGAGAGTGGGAGATGCTGCCAGAGGGACAGGAAATTGGGGGTTCAATTCTAGGGAAGGTTTGAAGTGGGGAGTGGGGTGATCCGATTTATGGTTAAAAGATCCCTCTGGCTACAGTGTAAGGATGGACATAGGGGCCTGAGAGACCAAGAGACACCAAGCAGGCTCATGCAGCCAACTAGTGTGAGAGGCTGCCTCCTGGCACCAGGCAGGAGTCGTGGAGGGCTGGCCAGGCCCAGGGACCCGGATGAAGCAGCCACTGGCCAGTCTGGTGGGTGGGAGGAAAGGAGAGGAACCCAGGGAAGCTCCCCGGTTTGGGGCCTGAGCAGCTGGCTGGATGTTCATGCCATTTCCGGAGGCTCTGAGGAGGCAGGTCTGAGAGAGGCCTGAGGTGAACGGCAAGTGTGAGGGCAGATGTGCCGGGAGAGATGGAGGAGATGGAGGCTGGGTGTGCTCAGGAGGAGTGGGAGTCGAGGTTGCAGGAGACACTAGCATTTCCACAATGTTTACAGCCTGGGGACTGGCATCTGGGAAGGAAACAGAAAGGAGACTGGGTGAAGGCCTGAACTCCGGGCCTGCTGACATTTAAAAGCCCCTAAGGAGATGGCAGAGAGGCCAATGAGGTGAGGAGAAAACTTGGGCTGTGGGCGGTTTCAGGAGGAAGGGGTTCACAGCAGGGTCCCTGCTCGGTGAGAGGGAGGTTAAGATGAAGACAACGGGCCACTCCCAGCTTTGCTGAGAGGGGACACTGGGAACTAGGAAGGATCCATTTGCAGAAGATGCGGGAACAAAGGATGGACAGAGGAGAGAATCTGAGATAAGGTGGAGAGAAGTGAGTACCAGGATTTGGCAGGCATGGGGCCAAAAGGAGATGGAGAAACAGGTATGTGCAGGTGGAGCCAAACACACACCGTCACAAATGGGAACAGAGGCTCAGACAGCCATTCTCCCACACTTGAGGTCAGACACACACAGGGACTGTCCAAGTGCCCTGCGACACAGACAGGGACCCAGTAACTGCATCTGTTAAACAATCACACAGTGGCACAGTGGGACCCCCTACCTTGTGACAGGGAGCAGAAGGGTGGAGACTGGACATGGGGAAAGGGTCTTAAGGCCAATGGGCAGCTTTTAGCAGTGTGTCTGCACTGAAAGGGGCATCCGCATGGCCTGGGCTATAGCTCAGACTGAGGCCTGTGGTCTAAGGTAAGGGGTGGCTATGCCCCTGGAGTTTCTGGAAGGCTCTGTTTCCAGCTCTCCCCCATCCCACCATAAGGAAGGAAAGGAGGAGGCAGCGAGGCGTGGGAGAGGCATCTTCCCTGCAAGGGCCTGGCCTCTCCCACGATGGGTATCAGGGCTCCCCGGGGAGGGCTGTGCCTGGCAGTGGGCCCAAACTTGGGGAGGGGAGGACGGCAGAGATGCTAGAGGGAGCCCTGGCCACCTTCCCCACCTCCTGAAGTGACCTGGGTCTCGGTGGCCTGGCCTGCTGGAGATAGGGATCAGGGACTCTCAGAAGGGAAGTAGATTCCACAGCCCACATTTTGGGCCAGTCTAGTCCTCTATCCCAGCTCTTTCTGGCCACCAGTACCCAGGAGGTGAGCCCTGGCAGACCAGCCATGGCCCTGGGGAGGGGAAGGACTCTCAGAGAGCTGGGTCAATATTTGTTGATTGACTAATTAACTGAATCAGTGTGAATGCCCAACCCACAGAGCACTGGGGTGTGTCGCATGGGGCGGAGCAGGGATTGAGTTACAGTGGAGAGGCGGGCGATGGGCAGAGCCTGGCCCCACGCCAGGCCCAGCACTGCCCACAGGCTGGGTGAAGGCGCCAGCAGTTTCCAGCAGGTAGGCCAGGCCTAGAGGGGGCTCCGGGACCCGGGTGAGGTGGGGCTGTTCCGAATTAGGGGTGTACAGCGTGGGGTCACTGGGCTCAGAGTGGCCGAGGGGCCAGCAGAACTGGGGAGGCACCGAGTAGCCCAGCAGGTGAGAACACTGGTGGGGGGAGGGAGGACACAGCCAGAGCAACCCTCAGGGCAGAAAGTGGCAGATTTTCTATGGGGTGGGGGGTTGTCCATGTCCCGCAGAGTCCATACGCCTAGGGCCTGGGCCCTGCCCCCTCTTCCCACTCCAGCCGGCAGGGCCCCTCCCCCCTTCCTGGAAGTCGCCAAAGTGACCTCAGGGTCCGCCTCTTCACAGGTGCCTCTGGAGGAGGAAGTTGCCGGGAAAGAAAGGGGCACCAAAGGAGGGAAGGGGCCTTGGGTAGAGAGAGGGGGCACCTGGAGGAAAGGTGGGGCACCGAGGAGGGAAGGGGACATCTGGAGAAGAAAGGGAGCCCCTGGGGGAGAGGAGAACTCGGGAGAGAAGAGGAGGCCAGGGAGAGAGGGTGCATTAGGGCAGGAAAGGGGTATGAGGGGGGCACTCAGGGAAAGGAGGGGGTGCTGGGGGACAGAAGGGGGTGTCTGGAGGAGGAAGGGGACATGGAGAGCGAGGAGGTAGAGTCAGGACAGAGGGAGCTCCGGGGTGGAAGGACGCATGGGGGGAGGGGGCACCCCGGGAAGGAGGGGTACACCGGGAAAGAAGGGTATATCAGAGGAGGAACTGGGCATCTGGGAGAGAAAGGGGGCCCCAGGTGGAGAGAGCCCCCAGGAAATAGAAGGGGGCTTTTGTAGGAGGCAAGGACACTGGGTGTGGGAGTCCCAGTCAGGGTGGGTGATGGAAGGGAGTTGCTCAGGTGGGAGAGCTTGGTGGGTCAGAAGGGATGCTCTGGGGAGGGGAGGGACCTCCTGGGGGAAGGAGAGGGTGCTGGGGAGAGAGGGCCCCCACCCTTTGAGCATCCCTCTCCATCCCGCCAGAGCCTAGCTGGAAGCTGGTGAACACAGGTTATGTGGGGATGAGGCCTCAGGTCCTGGAGCCTGAGAGTTTGGCTCCCCAGGCTGGCCCTGGATATCAGGTCCCCCTCCCAGTCCCCTGGAGGTGATGGCTTCCCTGCCCAGTGAAACCAGCCCAGTCCCAACGTCCTGGCCACAGTCTGACTTCCCTGTCCCACATGGGGCCCTGGTGCCCACTGTGCTGAGCCAGCCAGTCCTCTTGTCAGTTTTCACACTTCCATGATCTACAGCGCGCAGTCTATGCCTTTGGTCACTGCCTGCCTGTGCCCTGGTCATTATCACTGGTCACTGCTTCTGTCTGCCACCATTGAATGTCACGATGCCTGTCACTCGATTTCATCACATGTTTTCTGTTGCTTGAGCACCATCACGTGGTCACCGTGTCTGCCTGTCACTCGTGACACTGTCACAGCAACAGGCCATTACTGCAGCAGCACTTCTGAGTGCAGTAAACAAGAGGACAAGCCCCTGGCCCCGGGAATCCTCTGCTCTAGTGAGGAGACCAGGCCCACAGCACACGGGGTCTGCAGCACAGGTTCAGGGGGGCAGCTCTAGCCCCAGCAGGACCCCCCTCTGCCTGCCCTGCTCTGGGCAGCTCCCCCTACTCCCTCCCACCACACACACACACACACTCACACACGTCTGGCCACCTTGGTCCCCTTTGAGAGAGCTAGGTGCTTCCTATAGTGCACTGTGAGCTAACCAAGGCCTGTGTCTGGCCTGGATGAAGGCGTAAGGAATGCAGGCCAGTCGCTGCCACCTGTCATGCTGTTGTTCTGATTCAGTAAGTCTGTATCTCCCCTCCCACCTGTTTCCCCTGGTCATTCAGGATCAGCCAAGTCAAGGGTGTTCCTCCTGCTGATACGACAGGGCTGGAGTGGAGTGGGGGATGGGGTAGGGCGAGTGAACACCACATCAGGGCCACCAGGAGTGAGAAATTAAGAAAGAAGGGACCTCTGGGTCTGTTGAGCTAAGCAGCAGCAAGAAGGAAAAGTTGCAGCTGGCAGCAACTTAATTTAGCTGTCAAAAGAACTGCCAGGGGTGAAGGAATGACCAAACTTCACACAGAAGTTTCTGAAGGAGGGGTGCAGGGAAGCCTGGGGTAGTTGAGAGTCATCTGGCGACATGTAACAAAATCCAGAGCCCCCTCTTCTTCCCCAGATACCTCTCATTCCACACTTCTCTCTCCTGTGAGCGCTCAGAACGATGGTCGAAGCACAGCTAAATCGCTGTTTGCAGAGCTGGGGGCTATTTTCTGAGTCTGTGTGCATTAAGCGTTCAGTTCTGTTTCAAGAATTTAAGAGTGTTTTGGCCTGATTTACCCAATCCACTCATGTTAGCTAAGCCTGTCACTTGCTGCAGAGTCTCTCACCGTCTTCAAAGACAGTCCATGTGTGCAGAGTCCGCCCTGGGTTTGCAGAACCTCTATCTTCTCTGCAGAGCCTCTTTCTGTCCCGAGCCTGTTTTGAGAGTCTGTCTTTTTTCAGAACCTGGGGCTTTGTAAACAGTCTGTCCTTATTGCCCCATGGATAAAATATGCATTTATTGCAAAAGGTGCCCTACAGGCAAGCCTGTCCCTGTCTACCGGGCTTGTCCTGCGTCCTTGTCTGGGACACCTCTTTCTGCCTAAAGACAATGTCCCTGTTTACAAAGCTCTGTCTGTTTACAGTACCTGTCCCTGTCAGCAGAACCTGTTTCCTCTGCAGGAAGTATCTCTGTCTCTAGACCGTGTCCCTGTTCACAGAGTCTCTTCCTATTTCAGAGCCTGGTTCTGTCTGCAGAACCTGAACCCTATCTGTACAGTCTGTGACCTTTTTCGGGGCCTTTCCACAGCTTATCTGAACATCCCTGGATAGAAACTGTCTGTCTGCAGGCTCTATTCATAGGAGGAGTTTCCCACCACCAGGGGACGCTGTGTCTGCCTGGGAGCACATCCCTTGTTGGCAGAGCCCAGTCTGTCTGCACAGTCTGTTCCTAATTCCATGTGTACTTGTTATCAGAACCTGTCCCTCTTCACAAAGACTTTATCTGTTTCTAGAACTCATCCTTTTCAATAAAGACTGTCCTTGTTTGCAGAACCTGGGCTCTCTACAAAACCCTGTTTCAAGATGTTGCGCACATCTGGGGCATCTGTGCTGGAACACAGAGCTGATTGCCCTGCCAGCTCACTTCAGCAAGTCCTGCCCTCTCTGAAGATGCTGTCACTGTTAACAGAGTCTGTCTGTTTGCAGAGCCTGTGTGAGCTCACAAAACCTCTCTCTATCTGCAAAGTCTCTATCGATAGAGGCTTTGTCTGCAGAACCTGTGTCTTTTTGCAGAGCCCGGATCTCTCTGCAGAGCTCATGATTGTTTGCGAGCCCATTCCCATCTCCCTGTATGCAGGGTTTGAGGCTGTTTCCCATGGCTGTCCCTGCATGCAGAGCCTGACCACACCCAGAGAGTTTTTGCCTGTTTCAGAGCCTGCCTCTGTCTGGGAAGCATTTCCCTGACTGACGATTCTGTGCCTGTCTGCAGAGCCTTGCCTTTCTCCATGTCTGTCCATATCTGCCGAGTCTGTCCTTCATGCAGAGTCCCTGTCTTAAGAGCTTGTCCTCATCCACATTTGCAGAGCCTTTCCCAGTTCTCCGAAGCTCCTCCACACCTGCAGAACCTGGGGCTGTTTCCAGAGCCCTTCTCAGCATTCACAACCTTTGCTTGATGCCCAGCCTGTCTGAGTCCGAATTTCCCAGGGTGCAGTCCGTGTCTCTTTGTGGAGGTTGCCCCTACAAAGGTGGTCCCAGTTGACAGAACCCACCTTTGTCAGGAGACCTGTGCCTGTTGCATTGCTTCCTTCAGTCTGGGAAAGCTGTCCCTGTTTGCAGAGCCTGTGCTTGTGTGCAGAGCCTTTTCTGTTTACACAGCCTCTCCCTTTCTGCAGGCACAGTGCCTCTTTGCAAGGCCATTTCCCAGCTCTCTGGAAGACCTGTGCCTGTTTGCCTTGTATGCAGAGCCTCTCTCTCTTTGGGAGCCTGTCCCCATTCGCAGTCTGTCCCTGCCTGCAGCATCTGTTGTTACTAGCAGAGCTTTGCCTGTCTGCATAACCTATCGCTGTCCACGGGGACTTCCCCTGACTGCAGACCCATGTCTGTCTGTACCGCCTGTTTCTAACTCCCTGTTTGCAGAGGTTGTCCGTAGACTCAAAGCCTGTTACTGTCCACAGAGCTCAGCCCTGTTTCAAGAGCACAGACACAGACGGCAAGCCAGATCCCAGTTTGCAAAGCCTCTGTGCCACCGTCTGTGGTACCTGTCCTGGTTTGCTGGCACTTGTGTTCCCATAGCCACCTGTGTGCCTAATGAAAGGCACAGTCTATGATGAAGGTGCTTTGGGGAGCTGTGGGTAAGGACAACTCTCGCTTGGAGCCCACAGTACGGGCAGCCACTGCCTAAGGACTCTGGCTCTTGTTCCCTCCCTCTCCCCTGCCTGACCTAGGATGGACACCAACAAGGGCCTCCCAGCCATGGAGAGCCACAGGGACCTCCACATATGGATCATTGAGGTGAGTGGCAGGACCAGACAGAAGAGCAAGTGACACAGAGTGTGCGGGTCTCTGAGACGAGGTTTCTCCCGCCGGCGACTCAGAGCTCCCTCCCAACCCCACCCCAGAGGGCCAACCCCACCCCAGAGGGTCATGGGGCAGGGTTAGGAGGAGGTGTCTCTCCCGAGATGGCACTAGGCACCCTTCTCTCCCAGAATCTGAAGATGGTGCCGGTCCCCAGACGGGCTTATAGGAACTTCTTCGAAGAACACTGCTACATCGTTCTGCACGTGAGCACTTGAAGAGTCTGTCGGGGCGGGGCGGGTCCTGGTCCAGTTGAGGGGTGGATGGTGCAGACTAAGCTACGCCCTGGGGAGAGCCTGGCTAGGAGCCCGAGAATCGCATCCCAAGGTGGGGTGGGGCGCTGCTGCCCTTGAAGCCCCTTCACCCTTCCCTCCCCATTCTCCATCTCCGGCGGGTGGAAGCCATCTCCCCCAAAGCCCTTGGTACATCCTCGACCTTGGTCTTCATCTCTGCCTGGGGCCCCACCCCAGCCCTGGGACCTCATCCCTCCACACACAGACACACAGACACAAACACCTGGGCCCTAGGTCCCTCAGAGCCTGAAGGCCACACAGGGGGCCTCCAAAGACCTGCACTACTGGGTGGGGAAGGAGGCGAGCCGGGACGCGGAGGACGCGGCGGGCTCCTTCGTGCAGCACCTGCAGGAGGCGCTGGGTGGCGCCACCGTGCAGCACCGCGAGGCGCAGGGCCACGAGTCCGCCTGTTTTCTCAGCTACTTCCGCCGGGGAATCATGTGAGTGAGGGGCAGGGGCGGTGGGAAAGGGGCTGTGGGGTGGCCCACAGCCAGGGGCGAGTATCTCCCTCGTCACAATGTGTGGGGTGGGTTTGGGGGGGGGGGAGGAATAACTTATTAACATGCAAATCGTACCATACAACCTACCCATTTAAAGTATGCAGCTCTGTGGTTTTTAGTATATTTAGACTTTTGCGACCATTACCACCATGGTAGAACATTTTCATCACCCCAAAAAAGCAGCCCCCTCCCCTTCAGCAGCGCTCTCCATTTTCCCCAGTATTCCCTGCCCTCGTCTGTATAGATTTCCCTACTCTGGACACTTCATTTAAATGTAATTATACACCATCATGTATAGATACACCACATTTTATTTATGTATTCATCACTTACTGGACATTTGAGTTGTTCCCCCTTTTTAGCTGTTCTGAGTAATACTGTTATTGACATTTGTATACAAGTTTTGGGGTTTTTTTTTCAGTTGTACTGATATATGTAACTGACATACAGCACTGTCTAAGTTTAAGGTTACAGCATAATGGTTTGACTTGCATATATTGTGAAATGATTACTGCCGTAAGTTTACTCACTGTCCATTATTGTATGCAAGTTTTTGTGTGGACATATGTTTTTCATTTTTCTTGGGTGTATACTCAGAAGTGGACACCACTGTTGCTTTGTTTGCCTTTATGTTACTGTGCCCTGTAGAAATATGTCTTTTGCTGTCAGTTGCTTCAAATATTTGTTAAATTAATAGTTGCAATATATTCGGTTGAACCTAAGGAAATAGCCAGTATTCGATCATCTCTGTTGGACCTAATACACGTACGTAGCATATACATAAACACGTGCACACATGTATACCTGCACATGTATACCTGCAGAAAACACGCCACCCCATGTATGTCGGCCTACAGATGGGCACAACTACACACCTGTGACTACTCATGTCCATGTAAACATACGTGCATTTGTGTGAATCCCAGGCACTCACATCTATACTCACACAGATAAACAGATACACATTATGCCCCACATGCATACATGTATACATGCACGTGTCCACGTATCTACACACAGATAAACCAATGCCCCACGTGCTTGTGCACACATGTTCATAGCTACTTGCGCACATGTATCAGGCACGTGTGGGTCCCCACATGCGCGCATGCATGTGCTCACATCTGAGCTCACCCCTGCACGTGGCAGCACGTGGTCTCACATGAGACCCCATGCTCTCCTCAGCTACAGGAAGGGAGGCCTGGCCTCTGGCCTCAGTCACGTGGAGACCAACATGTACAACATCCAGCGACTGCTGCACATCAGAGGGAGGAAGCATGTGTCAGCCGCTGAGGTGAGGGCTGCCAGGGATGCCCCTTGACCTTGGACTCAGTTGGACTGCACGTACTGGAGTATAGGGAAGTATGGAGGGTGGCAGGGGACCGGGGAAACGCAGGCAGTCAGCATTCCCAGATGGCTGAGCCTGATGACGGGAGAAAAGGCAGAGCCAGGCTCCCAGCACCCCCTCGCCCCTGCCATGGCTCCTCTGACCCTCAGTTTCCTCTTCTGTTTCATGGGCACATTACGAACCAAGGAGGTGAGGCAGACAAGGTGGTGCACCTGGAGGGCCCTTGTCAACAGCACAGTGGGAAGTAGCGTGATTTGGAGTGGGGTGCACAGCCCCACACCCTCATACACACTGTCATGGTCACCTATAGGCACACACAGTGTCTCCCACTGTTACCCTGGGGCCACGCAGTCCATAGAGTGCCCCTTCCTTCCATCTGTCAGAATACCAATGTTCTTATGAGAACAAGAAATTTTACTCCCAGCTGGTGTGATGAACAATCAGGAGTTTGATGCCTGTGATGTGAAGGGTCACACCTGAGTTGTGCATGTTACTGTCTACATGGTATGTGGCAGCTCTGTGACTCACAGACCTTCCTACCCAGGCTCACACTGTGTCACCCACTGATTCAGTGACCATACATCCCTGATTGTGCAGGGCCAGCGTGCAGCCCCAGGTTTTGCCTGTTTTTCTGATATAATTATTTAGAGCCCCCACTTTTACTCTCAGAAGTGTCTCTGTTGGGATGATAATTGCCCTTATCCACAGATGACACACCATCCCTCACACAGGCACACCTACACTGTCACCGGGAGCCCACACACTTGTTCACATTGGATGTACCCCGACTTGTGTCCACGAGTACATGTACAGACACATCCACGCCTGTGGATAAACTGACGCAAATGTCCCACTTGTATACATCTGTCCATCTGTTCACACATGGACAGCTACAGACGTGCATTGAGGGAGAAGTGTCATTCTCAGTCACAGACACCCTGTGAAATGCAGCGTCACCTGCGGTCACACACACACACAGATGCACCCAGCCCCCAGCCGCATACACAGAGTGACCCTTGAGGTCTCACATGGTTACACGGATGCATGCCTGCAAAACTTAAGAGCGGTGTCACACTCACACATATACCCAGCTGCACACAGCTTCACACACACAAGTGACACACCAAAGCTGTGCTCACATAGGCAGGGACAGGTGTGGTGCCCCTCCACCTGGGGTGATGCCCTGTCTCCCTCCCTGTCCCCCTGGCTCTGGCAGGTGGAGCTCTCCTGGAACAGCTTTAATAAGGGAGACATCTTCCTGCTGGACCTGGGCAGGATGATGATCCAGTGGAATGGGCCGAAGACCAGCATTGCCGAGAAGGCACGGGTCAGTATGTGCCTGGGAACTAAGGGGTGCAGGGCTCAGGGAGAGGGGTGGTCCTCCAGGTGCCCATCCTCCAGCCACCCCAAGAGGGGGGCTTGGCTCTCTGCCTGAGAACCTGAGGAGCACCTGCTAGGTACAAGCAGAGTCAAGATCCTGCGGTGGTGGTACCGTTGGATGCCAGGATAAGGGTGTGCCTCCCCTTGCCCCCAGCCTCTGGGAGCTAAGCAGTGACAGGAAGGATCAGGACTGGACTGCCTGAGAGGTGAGGGGGCGGAGCCTGCTGGGGATGCCCTGACCACCGGGACCGCTCCTGCAGGGCCTGGCCCTGACCCGCAGCCTCCAGGACCAGGAGCGTGGTGGCCGTGCACAGATTGGCGTGGTGGATGATGAGGCTAAAGCCACTGACCTCATGCAGATCATGGAAGCTGTGCTGGGCTGCAGAGTGGGCAACCTGCATGCCACCACGCCCACCAAGAGTATTAACCAACTGCAGAAGCCCAGTGTCCGCCTCTACCAGTGAGCAGACCTTGGGAGCGGGTGGGGTGAGTGGAATAGCCTGGGCCTGCATGTCCATCATTCCTGCAATAACACAGTGTCTCTAGGAAGCCCTCCAGAAAAAGCTCGTGAGTTTCTGGGGCAAGCCGTGTGGGACCTCAACTCAGGGCTCCAGCCCCCATACCTTCTGCCTCTGGGTAGAGGTGGGTAGCTAGAGTGGAGCCAGGCCAGGGACAGGCTGAGCTGCCCACATCTGGATGCCTGTCCCCTAGTGTCTATGAGAAGGGCAAGGACCTGGTTGTCCAGGAGTTGGCGACCTGCCCACTGACCCAAGACCTACTGCAGAAGGAGGTAAGGCAGGCCCAGCCCCAGCCACCCCATCCATCCCCACCTACCCTACAATCCCAACCCCTCTACTGACCAGCCTCACTCTCGGTCTCAGGACTGCTACATCCTGGACCAAGGTGGTTTCAAGATCTACGTGTGGCAGGGATGCATGTCCAGCCTCCAGGAGAAAAAGGCTTCCTTCCGCCGGGCTCTGGTGAGTCTCAGAGGCACACAGCCCTGCCCTGGAGTTTGAAGGTGGAGGCCCTGGGGTCTGAGGGAGGAAAGGGCCCTACCCTGCAGCCTAAGCTGGGAGACATCCATGTCTTGGGGTCTGAAGGGAAAGATAATCTTGCCCTGGGGCCAGCTAGGGGATACATCTGTCCTGGGAGTCCTGTCTGTTGGTGGAGGACATAACCCTGCCCTGGGGTCTAAGCCTGGAGACCCACTGCCCTGTCTGAGGGAGGAGACACAGCTGTGCTGGAGGGTCCAAGGGGGAACACCTGGCCCCTCTCTGGCGTACTGCTGGCCTGAGGCCTGCCTGCCCTTAGGGCTCTGACGGCGAAGACCAGCATCTGAGAGCCTTCTGCACTGGCACTCCCTCCTTTTGCAGGAGTGGGTAGCAGGGCTCTGCCTGGGGTCTCTCGCGCGGTCATGGCCAGCCCTTCCTGAGGCCTGGACTAAGGGGACCCTGCCTGTCCTCAGGGACCTTGGAGAAGTCGGTAGTGCTGAAGCCAGCTCCTTAAGCTGGTCATGAGTTCCGTTAATTACCGCTGCTCAGGGCAAGGCTGGCCCCGCAGCTGGTGGGTGGAGCAGAGCAGTGAGCCCTCGGGCTGCATGCCTGACAGAGCCCCCACCCCAGGGCTTCATCCAGGCCAAGGGCTACCCGAGCTACACCAACGTTGAGGTGGTGAACGACGGCACCGAGTCGGCTGCGTTCAAGCAGCTTTTCCAATCGTGGTCTGGGGAGCAGGGCAAGAACAAGAATCCGCGTGGGATAGGTGAGGGGGTGTGGCCGGAGGGCAGGGCGGAGCTCCAAACCGAGGCTTCCTGGGGGGCGGGGCCCGGGAACCTCTATGGGATGTGAGGGGGCGTGGCTGGAGGGGGCTTCCAGCGGGATGGGCGGGGCGGGGACACCTTCTGTCCCACCCTCAGGTAAATTGCTTCAGGTAAAGCTGGACGTGGGCAAGCTGCACAGCCAGCCTGAACTAGCGGCCCAGCTCCGGATGGTGGACGACGGCTCAGGGGAGGTGGAGGTGAGGGGCACTGGCTTGGCTTTGTCTTCAGGTAAACCGTATGACTGCCACGGCCACCTGCTCACCACATACTCATGGCACAGAAGCACTCAGACACTTAATTGTGCCCTTTTGTCATATGTATATATCTATGACACAATCATACGTATGACAGTATAGACACACACTCACACCCTGTAATTGCACTTACAGCCGAGTGCATAATTACAAACACGTAACTGTACAAACTCTACCTTACACATGATCACAGCCCAACACACCCAACCCCCAGCACACAGTCACACACAGCCACCTGTCTGGTCTCAGACCAGGGTTCTGGAAGATGCAGGGGTTGGGGGCCACTTCCAGGCTCTGTACAGGGCTGAGTTGCATGTTGACTTATTGGCTCACCCCTGAGCAGGGCCCTTAATTCCTTAGGGCCTCCGTTTTTTTAATGCATAAAATGGGGGTAAAAGCTGTGGTCCCCTCAGCCCTGAGGCTGGTGTGGAATGCTGTAAGATTATGGGAAAAGTACAGCTGGGCCTGTGTGAATGGTGCTCGTTCTCAGGGTGGGTCCAGGTCAGAGAAAATATTGTTTCTCCCAGGTTCCCTCCAACATTTGTCCTAATATGGATTGGTGGGGCAGTGAGTGGGGAGAGACTGAGACTGGAGGAGACAGGGTAAAGGGAGAGGAGGGGGAGCATGGAGAGAGGATGACAAAGAGGGGGAACAAGGGGAGGCAGAGGAGAGAGACTGAGAAAGATGGGAAGGAGGGAGGAGACAGGCTGGGGGAGGAGATGGATGCAGAACAGGGAGAGATGAGGGCACAGGGAGAGGAGAAAGGGGATCAGGGAGAGATGGGGTGCCCAGGGAGACAGGGGGCCAACAGGGAGAGAGAGAAAAAGAGAAACAGGAAAGCAGAGAGAAGGGCAAGGGCAGAAGGAAGGAGGGCTCTGCAGCCCAGGCCCCAAGCACAAAGGCGGGGGGGGGGGGACCTCCAGCAGACTGGCAGGCAGACAGGGGGAGGGCGCAAGCCAGGAGGCCTAGCTGCCAGGTGAGTGTTGCTCCTGGAGGCGTTTGGTCGCAGTCAGCCTCTTCTGCAAAAGTCAGGATTCTGGGTGCTCTGGTCTTTTCCAAAGACTGCTGTCAGGCTCTGTGGGGGCACTGGATGTCCTGACATTGTTTCTTGCCAAGTCAAGGGAAGCATCATTACCCCCACTTTACAGGTGGGGCAACTGAAGCTGGGAAACATCTCACTGCCAGTGGGGGTGACGCTGGATTTAACTGGGATCTGCCTGGCTCCACAGCCCGTGCTCGGCTTCCCACACGAACAGGAAATCACACTGATAAGTGTGATGAAGTGTTTCCCTTTTAGTCTTTGAACAGGCTTTGCTTTTTCAAGTGACACTTGAAAAAAGGAAATTTTTCCAAGATCCCCAAGGCCTGGCTTCTGCCCGACTGCCCCTGCCCTGGACTGAGCAGAGAGCAGCTGGGCAGGACCTGTCTGCACCTAACTCAGGCTGCAGCTGATGGGGTCAGACTGGAGTGGCATGTATGGCAGGGCTCAGGTCTGTCTTGGCAGCCTCTGGAGTCCTCATCACTTGTATGTCCCAGGTACCGCGTGCCGACTCAGAGTCCCGGCTGAGTTCAGGCTGGCGCGAGTGTGGTGGGTCGCTGGGGACCACGGGGGAAGCACAGAGCGTGGGGTGGGCACAGCTGGGGGCGAACCCCTTGCCTGCACAGACAGGGCAGGCCTCCGGGCTGCACGGAGCTTCCTGGCTGGATACAGGGTGGGTGGGCTGGTTCAGGCGGAGGCGCCATCTATGCCCATTGATTCCCTGCCCCCCAGGTGTGGTGCATCCAGGACTTACGCAGGCAGCCCGTGGACCCCAAGCATTGTGGACAGTTGTGCGCAGGCAGCTGCTACCTTGTCCTCTACACATACTGGAATATGGGCCACATCCAGTACCTCCTGTACCTGTGGCAGGTGTGCCGGCCTGAGGCGGGTGGCGGGCACTCTCAAGCCCCAGAGCTGAGGATCTGAGAGTGGGATATTGGAGCTGTGCCAGCCCCTCACCACCCCCACCCTCAGGGCCTCCAGGCCTCCGCACAGGAGATCAAGGCCCTGAGCAGCAATGCCGAGGAGCTCGACCTCCTGTACCATGGAGCCCTGGTGCACGAGCACGTGACCATGGGCAGCGAGCCCCCTCACTTCCTTGCCATCTTCCAGGGCCAGCTGGTGGTCTTCCAGGTAGGGCCCACTTTGCTGCTGTGGTCACAGCCTCTCCGGCTCCTCCATGGACCCATAGCCTTTACACACACGTACTGAGCTCCTTCTCTGCCGGCCAGGGACCAATCTTCCCACCCTCAGCTTCCTGGGGCTTGCTTGTCCTAGGCCCCAGAGCTCCAAGAGTGACCCCTGCCTGAGTTTCTTGCCCTGTCCACAGAGCCAGCCAGAGAGCAGAGGCACAGGGGAGGAAGCTGAATGGAAAGGGAAACAGTCATGCCTGGGTCACATGCAGGCAAAGCTGCTCCCCGCTTTCTGCCTTCCAGGCCTGGGGCAACCGTGCCCTGACCCCTGGGAGATCGGGGAGGGAGCCATTTAGAAAGTTCCCTATTCTAGAGATGGGAGCCTCACATTCCACACTCAGAGGGTCCAGAAAACAAGAGGGGGTCTGGAGCCCGAGGGCGCTGTCCCCCTGGGAGAGGGAGGCAGTCCGGGAGCCCTTGGCTCAGCCTAAGGCCCAGCCCTCTTGTAGGGGAGCACTGCACACAGTGGGAAGGAGCAGCTGACATCTGCCACCAGGCTCTTCCACATGCGAGGCACCGACAACCACAACACCTGGACCGAGGAGGTGCCAGCCCGTGCCTCATCCCTCAACTCCAGTGACATCTTCCTGCTGGTCACCACCGGCTTCTGCTACCTCTGGTTTGGGAAGGTACCCCAGCAGTGACCCCCTGATTCATGCCCAGGACAGTGGTTCCAGGCCAGGGAAGGGTCCCCTCCACAGGGGAGGCTAACTCCAAGTCCAGCCTCGGATAGGCCCAGAAGGGGGTGGGAGAGAGGCCACAGTGTCCCCTCTGGAACCTGGGGGAAGCTACAGAGTGACGGATGGACCTGGGCATCCATGGGTCAGAGCCAGTCTGCGCCCAGGTGGCCTCCCCTCCTTCCTGCCTCCTACAGGGACCACGTCCCTTCCCCAGTCTCTTGGGGGAAAGGAGGAGGCCTAGTCCAGATTGCCAGAGTTTTCTCTAATCTTCAGCATAAACCATGAATGATCTCCAAGCCTGAGATCCCCATCCTGTGCTCTGGACCTGGAGAGGGTCCCAGTCCCTGTGACCTGGTCAGCTGAGGAGACAGAAGCCAGGAGGAGGAGAAAGGGAGGTCCTGCTCATGTGTGCCCATCAAGCCTTGGCCTCCCGTGACTCAGGCCCAGCTCCCCACATGCCCCGCTGGTGGAGGACATGGGGCTGGAGGGGAAGACCCCTCCCCCTGCAGGACCCGACCCAGCTCTTTGCCTGTAGGGCTGCAGCGGTGACCAGCGTGAGATGGCACGGACGGTGGTCACTGTCATCTCCAAGGAGAACAAGGAAATAGTGCTGGAGGGTCAGGAGCCTCCTCACTTCTGGGAGGCCCTGGGGGGCCGGGCGCCCTACCCCAGCAACAAGAGGTGACAAGGCGGGGAGGAGGGTGCTCTCCTGACCCAGAGGAGGAAACTGAGGCCCGAGAGGGTGGGTGACTAATTAAGGATCACACAGGGAGCTGGAGAGGCCAGACTAGAACCGAGAACTCGGCTCCCTGACCCAGGAGCTCCCAGGAGCACAGCCTACTCTTCCCTCCTCAGTCCCCGCGCCACCCCACCACCAACTTTGAGCAGGAAGATGCCGGGAGAGCAGGGCAGTGGCTCCCTCTGCTGGCAGAATGTGCTCCCTGCATGGTCCCTGTCCTGGACCATCCCATTGGCAGAGGGCCAAAGGGGAAAATGCCGTTCCCCAACCCCACAGTCCTCAGGGGGGATGTCCCAGGGTATAGTGTAAAATGCCATATGGGTGAGCAGTGTGTGTGGAGTGTGCGAGAACAATGTGCGTGGTGTGTAAATGGGTAAGGGTGTGTTTGGGAGAGGAGGGCAGAGGGAGGCCTCACAGGGACAGGGAGCAGAGTACGGTCCGCTCTGTGTCTCTGGGCCCTGACTGTGCCCTATACCCCCCCAAGTCTCCTGAGCTCCTGAGTGCTGCCGTCTGCCCCCTCGGCCTAGCTTCCTTCCTCCCACCTTGGGCCTGACGCCTGGCTCCCGGGCTCCCGGCCAGGGGTGGGACCAGTGACTCCTCCCTCCACACTAAGCCAGCTGTCCCTTCCTTCCCTCCCTCCTGGGGAAATTCACGGGACAGCTTGGGCCACAGAAGCCTGTGGCTGGACATGCTTTCCCCATGGACACATGGGGACCTGGAGGCCTAGAGAGGGGCAGGGCATTCCTGGAGGGGCTCGTGGGATGGGGGAACTCAGAGGCAGAGCCAGTGCCTCCTGCTCCAGGAAGGGATGTGTCCCAGCCCGGGGGAGAGGCCCCTGTGCTGAGGGCTGGCTTAGCCCGGCTGGTCTCTTTGCGCCCCTCACGGCCTGTGCCATGCTGGCCAGGCTCCCCGTGGATATGTCCGGCTTCCAGCCCCGACTGTTCGAGTGCTCCAGCCAGACAGGCCACCTGGTCCTCACGGAAGTGGTGTTCTTTAGCCAAGAGGACCTGGACAAGTATGACGTCATGTTACTGGACACCTGGCAGGAGGTACGGCAGCCCCGGGTGTGAATGGGGTGTATCAGCGCCTGTGTAACTGGGTGGGAGTGTGTGTGACTTTGTGTTTCTAGCCATGAGACTGTGTATGAGGCTGCAGATGAGTGTGTGACTATCTATGACCCTATGACACTGAGTGACTGTGTGACCATGGATAAGAGATAGAGGGTACTCTGTCCCAGAAAGGCAGTGGGAGAGTGTGGCTGTGTGTCTGGATCTCACGTGTGGTCGTGACCAGTTTTATAGTTGGGTATAACTCCATGTACCTTGTGACGGTGTGTGGGGTGACTGTGTGCCTGTGGCTGACGTGTTAGGCTGTAGAGTGACTCTGTGTGTGTGTGTGTTTGTGGTGCCTCTGTGTGCCTGCATTTGATCTCTAGTTTATTCGTTTCCTCTCTGATCTTCATTATTCCCTCCCTCCTGCTGACTTTAGGTTTTGTTTGTTCTTTTTCTGATTCTTTCAGGTGGTAAAGTTTTTTTGAGATTTTTCTTGTTTAAGGAAGGCCTATATTGTTATGAACTTCCCTCTTAGGACTGCTTTTGCTGCATCCCATAGATTCTGTATGGTTGTATTTTCATTGTCATTTGTCTGTCCATGTGACTGATTTGCCTTTGTGTATGTGGCTGTGTGTAATGGCTGTGTGGTCGAGTGATTGGCTGTCACCAACCATAACCAGTGGCACTGTGTGAGAGGCTGTGTGCCTGGCTGCAGGTGTGGGTGCCCAGGTGACTGTGTCACCATGTTTCTGTGTGGCTGGATGCAATGGTGTTTCAGGCTACCTGTGTTTTTCAGGCAGTGCTAACCGTGTGATCCAGTGCGGTTGTGTTTATGTGCGACTATGTGTGAATGTGGGTGACAGTGTGGGTGTGACTTGCTGTCTGGCTGGGTGGTGACTGATTATTGTGCATCTGTATAGCTGTGGTCGTGCGTGTGTGTGTATGTGTGTGTCTGTGTCACTGTGCCTGGGACTCTGTGTGAATGTGGTGAGGAGGCCTACAGGCTCCCATCTGACTCTGAGCACAACAAAGCCCTTCCTCCAGCCCCGTCCCCCCGCCTCCACTTGCCCCTCCACTCCCTCCGCTCCAGCCACCATGGCTTCCTGGCCACTCCCCAAACATGCTGGCAGGCTCAGGGCCTTTGCACTGATTGTTTCCTCCACTCAGAACACTCCCCTCCACCAAGATATACATGTGACTTGCTCTCCCACCTCCCTCAGATCTTGGCTCAAATGTCATCTTCTCAGTAAGGCTCTGCCTGACTCTTAATTTAAAATGACAGTACTCCCGCACACACCACACTCATCTGCTTTTCCTGCCTTATTTTTCTCCATCTGATATACTACATGTTTTACTTATTTTTGTGTCTCCCCCAGTAAAATGAAAGCTCTTCGAGGGCAGGGAGTTCGGTCTGTTTTTTTTTCATGGTTGACTCCCCTGTGCCTAGAGCAGTCCCTGGCACACAGTCGGTGCTCAGTGAATATTTGTGGATTGGTTGCACACAGGCGTGCCTATGACCTTCTGGCGTGTTTATGGGTGTGTGGGTGTGCGGCTGGCCTGCTGGGCGGGTCTGGTTGGCTGGGATGTGTGTGGGGGCTTCTGAGACCACCTGAGGGACAGGGGTGGGAAGGAAGTGGTCAGCTCCCCCCACCCAAGGCCAGGCCCCCTCTGTGGCCCAGATCTTCCTGTGGCTGGGGGAAGCTGCGAGCCAGCAGAAGCAGGAGGTGGTGGCTTGGGGCCAGGAGTACCTGAGGACCCACCCGGCAGGGAGGAGCCTGGCCACGCCCATCGTGCTGGTCAAGCAGGGCCACGAGCCTCCCACCTTCACAGGATGGTTCCTCACCTGGGACCCCTACAAATGGACCGTGAGTGAGGCCGGGAGCCCCCCACCTCCTCCCTAATCTGGGGAGAGGGGCCTGCCCTGTCCAGGGACCTCCAGGGTCGGGGGTAGGGAACCAGGTCTTGTCCTTAGGCCCATTGCTGGCTCCCATGGGTGCCCCTCCATCTCACCCTGTCCTGGTTCTTGCCCCTAGAACAACCAGTCCTATGAGGAGGTGGTGGAGGGCAGCCTGGGAGCAGTATCTGCCATCTCTGAGATAACAGCAGTGCGTACTGGGGCCTCCAGAGGTCTGGACCCTGGGAGGGGGCAGGGGTGGCATTTGGGGACAAGAGGGCCGGTGGGCTCCTGGTGGCCTCCTGTGGGAGCCTTTCCCCCATCTTCCCCAGCCTGAGTCCCCTCTCCTGACAGGAGATCAACAACTTCCAGATGTCCAGGTGGCCAGTCAGTGGCAGGGCAGGCCCGTTGGCCCAGCAGGCCCTCAAGGGCTCCGAGGACAGCTCAGAGAACGAGCTGGCGCTGGGCCCCAAGGCGGACTGTGGTGGTGCCAGCACCAGCAGAAGCACCAGCACCAGCACCAGCACCAGCACCAGCACCAGCAGCTACCCCAGCAGCCCCAGATGCGTGAGCAACGGGGGCCTGCCCCGAGAACAGCTCATGCACCAGGCCGCTGAGGACCTGCCAGAGGGCGTGGACCCAGCCCATAAGGAGGTGGGTGCCTGAGACCCTCTGCCACCCACTCACTGCCCCAGCACTGGTAGTGCATCTAAAGCTGAGCTGGAGCCGCCCGGGGCATGCCCCACTGACGGTGGGCAAGTGGACAGGCTGCCCAGAGATCTGTTCCAGATGGGGTGATGGGCCGAGAGATGTGGGAGAGGATGACACTTCTGGGTGGGCGGGACGGGGTTCTGGGCTCAATCGATAACCCCACTTCCTTTGCGTCTCCCATCCCCTGCCCAGTTCTATCTCTCAGACTCTGACTTCCAAGATATCTTTGGGAAGTCCAAGGAGGAGTTCTACAGCATGGCCAAGTGGAGGCAGCAGCAGCAGAAGAAGCAGCTCGGCTTCTTCTGAACCCAGGCCCTGCCCCTCACATGGCCAGACCCCCGCGGGCACCTCCTGACACCCACCTGAGGCCCTGGGGAGGCCCTCCTGGCAGTCTCTACTCAGAGACGCCTGGGTCACTAAAATAAAAGCCTGTGGTCATCACAAGGTGTGGTGAGGGGCCTTTCGGGTCTGGGTCACTCAGTTAGGGATGCCTTTGGGGGGAGCAGGACATTCCAAAGACCAAGCCCTCCATACCCTCCACCGCAGAGGGGTTTGTTTCTTGCCAGTCCTTCCTGCCCAGGGGGACAGACCCACTGACTCCAGTGTGAGTGTGGAGAAGTGGAGAGTGAGGTGCTGGGGCCCCAGTGCTCTGGGACACATACACACATACTTTACAGTGATTTTCTGGTGTTCAGGTAAAGAGACCACAGGACTTACTCTTACGATTTTTATAAAAACCCTCAACCTAGGGCCGGCCAGAGGATGCAGTGTGGTTCCTAACGGAATTGAGGACAGCTCCAGGGACTGGGCCAGCTCCTGGGACCCCGGAGAGGCAGCAGCGCAGACAATAGGTTAGAGCTGAAGGCAGTGCGGGGCCACCAGCTCCGAGCAAGAGGGTGGGACAGCCCTTGTCCTGCCCCTGGATGTGGGCAGAGGGCCTGGTCTGTGTGAGACAGTCCCCACCAGATTCCCCAGGCCTAGTCCTGGAGGGTCACTTTCACAAAGAGGGTGGCAGATGGGTGCTGGTCTCCGTTCTTGGACAGGAGGTGGACGTGGCGGTATCCTGGCAGGCGGATGGGCAGGATGCACAGGGAAGAGTTCCGGTCACTCAGGGAGGATGCTTCAGGGGACAGCTGGCCCCTGCCCAAAGATTCCTCCCCCCTTGCCATCCCCTCCCTCGGGCACACACTCACCCTGCTTGAGGCTGTCCAAGGGGATGGTGCTCTGGCCGATAAAGTCATTCTTGGAGGAGGCATCGTAATCCTCTACCACGAAGCGCAGGAGCGCGAGCTCTGGCACAACCACCTCAAACTCAAACTCTGTGTCCCACCACGGGTTGAAACCTAGGAGTGCAGGCACCATGTCAACAGCATGGACGCCAGCTCCAGAAGCTGTGCGTGGCCTAGGCCCAGCACTTACCGTTATTGGTGACCACAGCCGTCTGGCGGCTGGCCATATCCCGGCCCACGCCGTGGATCTCTACTGTCACCTTGGGGTCCACGATTGAATTCTTATTCTTGTTGACTTTTGGCAGCTGCTGCCCTGAGATGACCTGCAGGACGCAGGGGACAATGAAGAGTTCAGGATGGTAGTGAGTGAAGAAGGGAGGCCCACGGGCACCTGTCCCTCCTGTGCCTGGCCTTACCCTGACAGTGAGCCGCTTCCGAGTCCACCAGGGCCCCTGAGCAAGGGCTCGGGAGTTGAAGGTTGAGTTGGGGTCTCGCAGGAAGTCAGGCTTCAGCACGTACCCACAGGCCCCATTGTCCTGGAAGCGGCCCTGGTACACATCCATCTCTGGCCCAGGTGTCTGGAAGTTCAGGGCCACTACAGGCAGGACAGAGCAATCACAGGCTGTGGGCTGGCCTGGGGGGCCCCAGAACTCAGCCTTCTTGGGGTACACTGAGGCCTAGAGTCACATGGTGAGGCAGAAGCAGGGTCTGGGATCACTCCGATGCCTACTGCCCTCCTGCCCCCTAAGTGACCCACCACACCAACCTCAAATTCCATTTCTGGTGCTGGATTCAAAGGACAAGTGTGCTAATGATTGGATTTCAGATACTGTGATTTGCTAGTGGAGGGAATGTCTAGCTCCTGGATTACCAGCTCCTGAGCCCACAGATCCCTGCATCTGGCTCTGCCTGGGTCTCCAGAGGCTCCTGGCCCCTGGCCCTCCAGACAGAAACCTTCTTCCAGGCCTCCTCCCAGCTCCAGCCAGCCCATACCAATCTGGCAGCCTGCGTTCCACATCTCCACGGGGTTATAGTTAGAAGAGTCCGTTCTCCAGCCAGCGGGGTAGATCCTGCTCAGGTGACTCACGTTGTGGCGGACAAAGTTGTTTCCTGAGGTGGGTGTGGGCTGCTTAGAAGTGGAGGCCATCTGGTGAGCCCAAGCCCCTCCCTACCAGCTCTGTCTGTTAACAGCAGAGGGGAGGGAGTGCCAGCTCTGGGTGATATTCCAAGGGGTGGGAGCCAGTCCTGACCCTGGCCAGCTCAGGTGGTCAGAGAGATGGACAGCATCCTGGGGGTGCAGGGCCAGGCTTACCTGATTCTTGCAGCAGTCGGAGGGCGCGGTTCTCAGAGAAGGATGCCATCTCATAGAAAGCCTGCCCCGGGGTTCCAGGGCTGGGGAAGCCCCGAAAATGGACACTCTTGCAGTAAATGACCATATCAGAGAGCTCCTTCACTAGCCTGAGCTTGTCCTCCTGGGGGCCACGGGGAGGCCCAGGTTAGATTCAGAGGTTGGGGCAGGTGGGCACTGAGAGAGCCAGAAACCCAGACACGGAAAGACAGGGAGACAGAGAGAGGGGGGCAGAGGGTCTGAGTGGCAGCCACAGAAAACCTGGACAAGGCACACATCCCATGGGGTGATGGAGGGTGATGGGAGAGGGCCCCAGGGCTACTTCCCCTTCCCTCCCCCCATAGCTCCCCCTCCAACCTTGGGCTTGTGCTGCACGCGGCTCCTCACTGCCTCATCCTCCATCTCGGCAGCCTCATCCTCATCTGACACCACGATGGCCTCAGGGCTGCCTTCCCCTCCAGGGGGGAGAAGCCCCCCAAGCTTCTTCCCCTTCAGCAAGATCTTCCCCTTCAATTGCTAAGGATGGGGTAGGGGGGCAGCTGGTCAATACCCAGCTGGACTCCAGCCACTCCCCTGCCCTTTCCTCGGGGAACCCCATCCAGCACCTCAGGGGAAGGCAGGCTGGTGGTGACCCCATCCAACGGCCGGTCCAACAGCATAGGGCCAAGGAGGTTGTGCAGGTGTCGTGCCATCACGCGCTGCTGCTCCAGGCTGCAGTGGTTCTCCAGGGACAGGATGACGGGATAGGGGGACGCCTGGAGGCCCAAGGGTAGATTAGGAGGCATTGGGCTCCCCAGCATCGCTTTCCCCACCCCCAGGGGTGCACCCACCTTGAAGGCATAGTCCCGGATGGCCCTGAGCACGTCGCAGAAGAGGATCTTGGAGGTGAAGGTGTAGCCGTGGTAGATGAGCGGCTCCAGGTTGGGCCCATCCCAGCAATCGAGCTCCAGGCAGCGGCAGCCTTTGCACAGTGCCCTGCGAGTTGGGTGGTGGCTAGGCCCTCGGTCCCGCCCCCGCAGGTCCCGCCCCCGCAGGTCCCGCCCCCGCAGGTCCCGCCCCCGCAGGGCCGCACCGGATGTAGGCTTCGGTGCTGCTGGGCCCGGTGAGCTGGTCTTCCAGCAGGTAGGTGTTGTGTGAGGACGACACCAGGTAGTGGCTGAGCGGCTGGCCCATGTCCTGGTAGACCCGCCGGTGCTCCAGGTTGAAGGCGTTGCCGTCGGCCGAGAGCAGGTACATGAGGAAGCCGTCCTTGGTCATCTGTCGCTGCGCCTTGGCTGGGAGGCGGGAGGCGGGAGGCCGGGGCCTGTCAGAGGCCTCCCCGGCCAGCAGCCTCCAGGGGACAGGGGACCTTCCCGGCGTTACCGCTTTGGGAGAAGGGTCTCCCACTCCCCCTGTCTCGGGTCCTGAGCTGGTCCTTGATATCTCTTGTAAGGGGGCAAGTTTGAGTCTCTGGACCAGACCGTGACTACCTCAGAGTGGGGTCCTGTCTCTTCTGTGCCCCTTACTGTGAGGCCCTCCGAGAGCAGGACCTTCATCCTACGTCTCAGAGCTAGGCCCAGCATGGGCACAAAGAAGGAAGCAGGGAAAGCACCTGCTTTTCCAGCCTCCTGTCTCTTCATACCTTGGGGGAGGGGGTCTTCAAACTGCCTGAAGGAGGAGCCAAGAGAGGGGCCCTGCCTGCTTTCCTGGGGCAGGGAATAATGACCAGGGGCTGGCTGAGGTGACCCCTTCCCTCTTGGGCTGCTGTCTCCCCACCCAGTGTGGCCCTGGGGCTGCAGGTCACAGGCCCTCACCTGTCTCGCTGGGCTCATAGCGCTCAATGAGGGAGAGGGCCAGTGCCGGCCCCGCGGCCTCCTCCCGCTGCTGGTGCTGCAGGAACGTCACTAGCTGGTCCACGGACAGGGTCTCCTGCAAGCCGGCGGCCTCCTCAAAGGTGCGGTCGATCTCCTTCCTCTGGGTCAGCATCTTGTAGAAGGTTTCAATCTCCTCATCCTCCAGGGAGTCCGTCTGAGAGTGGTCACATTCCTGCAGAGCCAGGACGCCAGGTGGGTAGGGCTCAGAGCAGGCTCCGGGCTGTGGGCAAGGACCCACTGACAGGCAGACCCAGCCTCACTTCCCGCCTCACCCTGAAGATCTTCCGGGCATAGCTGTCGTCCACCTGGATGTTGAGCTCCTTCAGGAAGTTCTGCAGCTCCTTGAAGCTCATCTTGTTGTCCTTGTTCTTGTCAGCCTTTCGCAAGCAGGAGTGAATCCAGCTGGGCAAGCAGTAAGGAAAGAACCTGGCAGCCCTGGTACCCCTGAAGTCCCAGCCAGAGCCACAGTTCAAGCTCAGGGTCAACTCCTGGGCCCAGGTGGACTGAGGCCCCCTATAGATACAGCTCCCCACAGGCCTGTCTTACAAAATTTCATGGGCAAGACCTGGTAGCCTCTTTGGAGGAAATGTGACATCCGATGAAGGAGTCTTTTTTTCCCCTATTTTCTGGCTTTGAACCCTTTCAGAATTTCAAGAACATTTCTCTTCTCACTATAAAAGGGTTCATTACAGACAATTTAGAAAATGCAGAAAAGTACGCAAAGCTCCCATAGTCCTATCACCCAGGTGTAACTACTGTTAACATTTCAAGGTGTGTCCTTTTGGCTTTCAGTATAGAATTGTTACCCCACTAACTAAAGCACCTGAGGCTTAATTAATAGGAAACAGCAAATTTCAAGCCAGTGATTAGAAGGTGGGGACATCACATGCAAAAGCAAAGCCTGGATCATGGTGTCAGGATTGGGGAGCGTAGGTTCCCCACTTCTCCCTTCCCTCTATCTCTCCCGTCAGTCTTGACCTTGAGAACCAGAGAAGGCGGAGCTCCACGCTACATTCCACAGAAAATAGAGAGCTAAGTATAGAACAGGACAATGAGAACTCCTGAGCACAAGGAAAGCATGACAGTCAGTTTTTAGAAGAAATCACAAAGGAAACAGCAACATAAATCATGCCACCTAAACTTTTAAAAATTCTAAGGATCAAATCAAGAAAAAAAAAAGTTATCCATCTGACTGACTGGAGGAAGCATTTGCAGCAAAGGCTTTGAAGAATTAATTTAAAAAGAAAACGGTACAATGACCCTAATAACTAAATGATAAAGGGCTATAAACTGACCTTTTGCAAACGTTACTAGTGATCAAAGATATCAACAATTTGGAAATGAGATGCAACTTCTTGAACTATAAGATTAGCAACTTAAAGGTAAGGGTTAAGTGAAATGGACCCCCTTATCCATCACTTGGGCCAAGTAAATTAGTACAACCCTTAGGAAAGCGATGTAGGTATAGCTAAGTGTTTAACCTGTTACATCATTTGACTCAGTAATTCCACTTTTAGGAACCTATTGATAAGAAAATACTCCTAAATACTGAAAGGTTTTATGAACATAGTTCTTTGCAATGTTGTTTTTAGTGGTGAAAGACTAAAAATTAAATACCACTAAAAGAATTGTTCTCTAATTTATAGTGCAGCCAGTCAGGGGAATAGTACACAGTCATCAAAGCTGTTATGGAGACTACTAATACAGGGAAATACGACATAACGTTACACAGAAAATGGATACAAATTGTATGATCTTCACTATTTTTGGCAAATGCATCATTAGGCAAAATGAAATGCAGCAAAAAAGATTAGAGGAGAACCTAAATACCGGCAATTTCTGGAGGAAGTGGGTTTTCTGGGCCTTTAAAACTTCATTCTAACATACCCATATTTTTCAGGTTTTGTGTGTATATGCATGGATGTTTTATGTAAATATCCATATATATTTACATGAAAAAATTTTATGGCAAAATTCACAAAGTAAACCCTTATATTTATGGTCCATTGATTTTTGACAAGGGTGTAAAGACAATTCAAAGAGGAAAGAATAGTCTTTTCAACAAATGGTGCTGAAACAACTGTATGTTCACATGCAAAAAAATGAAGTTGAATCCCCCACATCACACCATACACAGAAACTAGCTCAAAATGGATCAGAAATTTAAGAGTTCAAACTATAAAACTCTCAGAAGAAAATGTAAGATAATTGTGGCTTTGGATTAGGCAAAGCCTTCTTAGATACGACATCAAAAAGACACAAGAAACAAAGCAAAAATTAAACGAATTAAACTTCACCAAAACTAAAAACTTTTGTTCTTCAGAGAATACTTCCACAAAAAAAAAAAAAAACCCAGAGAATGGGAGAAATTATTTGCAAAGCATATATCTGATAAGAGACTTGTATTTAGCATATATAAAAAAAAGTCTTACAACTCAATAATCAGACAGATAGACCAATTTAAAAATGGGCCAGAGATCTGAATAAACATTTCTCCAGAGACAACATACAAAAGCACATAAAAATGCTCAATATTATATTATTAATCACTAGGGAAATACAAACCAAAACCACAGATACCTAGTAAAAGAAGAAAAGAAAATAGCAAGTGTTGGTAAGGACATGGAGAAATTGGAACTCTTGTGCACTGTTGGTGAGGATGTTATGTGGTACAGGTGCTATGGAAAACAGTACGGTGGTTCCTCAAAAATTAAAAATAGAATTACCATATGGTCTAACAATTCCATTTCTGGGTATATACCCCAAAGAATTGGAAACGGAGTCCCAGAGAGATACTTGTACACCCATGTTCATAGCAGCATTATTCACAGTGGACGAAAGGTGGAAGCATCCCAAGTGTCCATTAATGGATGAAGGAATAAAGTGTGGTCTATACATACAATGGAATATTGTTTAGCCTGAAAAAGTACGGAAATAATAACATATGTGACAACATGGATGAACCTTGAAGACATTATGTTAAGGGAAATAAGCCAATGGCAAAAAGACAAATAGTGTATGATTTCACTTATATGAGGAACCTAGAGGAATCAGTTTCATAGAGACAGAAAGTACAACAGTGGTTGCCAGGGGCCAAGGGGAGGGTGGAACAGGGAGTTACTGTTTAATGGGTACAGGGTTTCAGTTTTACAAGATGAAAAGAGTTCTGGAGATGGGTTGCTCAACAATGAGTGTAATTAACACTACTGAACTGTACACTTAAAAATGGTTAAGGCAGTATGTTTTACGTTATGTACATTTTACCTCAATTAACCGAGAATTAAGATTAAAATTAATAGGTCTATTTTAAAAAAGAGCTTAACAACAACAGCAAGTGGGCAGATGATCTACTGAATAGATATTTCTCCAAAGTGATATACAAATGGCCAGTAACCACATGTAAAGATGCTCAATATCATGAGCTATTAAGGAAATGCAAATCAAAACCACCAAGATGCCACTTCAAACCCACAAGGATGGCTATAGTAAAAGAGGCCGATAATAACCAGGGTTAGCGACAATGTGAAAAACTGGAACCCACAGACACTGCTGGTGGGAATGTAAATTTCCTCTTTGGAAAACAGTTTGGCAGTTCCTCAAAAGGTTAAACATACAGTTACCTCAAGACTCAGAAGTTTGAGGTACATGCCCAAGAGAAATGAGAACATATGTCCACACAAAAGCTTATACACGAATGTTTACAGCAGCATTATTCAGAAGAGTCCCAAAGCAGAAACCCAAATGTCCATCAGCTGCTGAATGGATAACTCAAATAGCCGTGCAATGGAATAGTATTAGGCAAACAGAAGGCATGAAGTACTGATACGTGTGACAACATGGATGAGCCAGAAAAACATTATGCTCTGTGAAAGACTCCAGTCACAGCAGACTGTATGTTTCCACTTACATAAAATGTCCAGGAAAGGCAAACATATATAGAGGAAGAAAGTAGATTGGTGGTTGTCCAGGGCTGGGGGTTGTGGGGAGATGGGCCTGGGGTTTCTATTTGGATGAAAATATTCTAAAATTCATTGTGGTGATGGTTGCATTAACTCTGTGAATTCACTCAAAAGCATGGACTTGTACACTTTAGTGGATGAATTATACAGTATATGAATTATATGTCAATAAAACTGTCATTAAAAAAAAAGGTGGCACTGGATCCACCCTAATCCTATATACCTGAATCCTGATCGCTGTGAATCATAAACTAGTGTGTCATTTTGCCCCTAAATTCGGAGGTGAATTTGTTTCAAGCTCACAGGCTGGCCTGCACACCAGGCCTGGGGAAACCTGATCTATCCCCAAAGAATGGCTCAGGGGTGGGGCAGTGTGGGTGGCCTCCCAAACTCCCAGAGAGAAAAAAATACAGTAACTCTAGGAAACATGATTAAAACATCCAAGACTAGGTCTCCCACTGAAGCAGGCGGCTCCCCTCAGCCTCCCCGGCCTCCCAACTCCATGGTGGTTACAGAGGGGGGACAAGAGACTTCAGGGGGCTGCACTGCTGTCTGGCCCTTGGGTCAGAGTAGGCCAAAGAGGGCTGCAGGTACCGTCCCTTCTTCCCCTAATTGTGTTCCCCCCAAATTCAGGTATTGAAGCCCTAACCCCCAATGTGATGTATTCGGAGATGGGGCCTTGAGAGGTTTGGATGAGGTTATGACTGGCGCCCTCAGGATGGGATTCGTGCCCATATGAGAAGAGTCACCAGAAATCTCTCTCTCTGCCATCTACAGATGTGTGAAGACACAGTAAGAAGGAAGCCATCTACAAGCCAGGAAGAGGGCCCTCACCTGAACCCAACCATGCTGGCACCATGATCCCAGACTTCCAGCCCCCAGAACTGTTAAGAAAATTAAGTTCTGTGGTTTAAGCCACCCAGTCTTTGCTGTTTTGGTATGACGGCCTGAGCTGGGTGTCTTCCATGCCCAGGTTGCCCTGGGGACGACCACAGCCAGTAACCACAGGCTGGGCCTGGACCGACAGCCCCCAAAAGGATACTGCCGCAGCTTCTGCTGCTGGTCCATGGAGCCCGAGTGCTGGATGATCTTGCGCAGGCCCTGCACCCAGTGCTGGGCGTCGGCTGGCGATGGGGCGATGAGGTCTAGCGTGTTGCGCTGGTCCTTGAAGATGATGGAGAAGCAGCGGTCCTCAGGTATGTCCCGGGCAAACTTCTCCAGGCCCTCCGTGCGATGCCCCATCCGCACCTCCTGAATGTCCTCAATGGAGACTGCAAGAAGCAGGTGGGGATGGGTACAGAGAGAGCTGTGAGGCCAGCCCCTGCCCCTGACACACGCAGCCTCAGAGACACAGAGCCAGGGCTGGATCTCAGGCCTTGATCCAGAGAGGAAGGAGAGGGTCAGGAAGATGGTCAAAGGTGGGATAAAAGGGAGGAAGGAGGACAGGGACAATCCAGGGAGGAGAGACATGAGACAGCTGTAGTGGGCAGAGTGGAGACTCACAGGGAGAGGGAGAGACAGAGACAGAGAGAGGGACTTACTTTAGGGTGGGAAGGGCACCTAGGGTCCCGGGCTCCCTGTTTCTGTGCTGGGAGGGAGCAAGGCCCCTGGCAGAGGACTAGGGCAGGGCAGGGCTCTCAGACAGACAGAGATCATTCTGGAGCTTGGAGTCTGTGACAGGAGGCCACACACCCTCCTGATGGTACTTGACTCTGAGCCCGTCTCCCCCTCAGGACAGCCATAAGAGCCTCCTGGCCCTGCTCCTGACCGCCTGCAAGACCTGAGCAACCCTCAGTCAGCCCTGGCCCTGGGGCCTGGAGGCAGAGGGCCGAAGACAGAGGGAGAAGGGCTTGTGTCAAAGAGCAGCCAGGGTCTTGCCCTGCATGTATCTGTCCTGAGCTCAGGGAGCCCCTTGGCAGAGTCAGTGCTTCAGGATCCCAAGAGGCAGACTGGGGGGTACACATGGAGATCTGAGAGATGACATCATTCTGCCCTTGGGAGCCAGAGGGCCCTCCTGTCACAGCCCAGCCTTCCAAGCTTCAGGGAGCAGCAAAGTCCTGCCTGTTCCCCCTTCACCTGAAGTGTGCCCTCCCTGGTCTGGCTGGGAGCCAGTCCCACCAGCTGGGCTCCTGCTGGGCCTCCCAGCATCAGGGTCCAGGCTCTGCCCTTGCCCCATCCCCATCCTGAGCCATCCATATCCATCTATCCTGGGTTCTAGACCAGCTCTGGTCAAAAGCCTGCCTGTCCTTCCCAGACTACCCACACGGCGTGGCCAGGGGCATCCTAGCCACCTGCAGGCCCCACAGGTGTGGCATGTGGCAGGCTCTGAGGTGTGAGACATACAAACCCTGGGCCATCTAGGGTGCAGGGGATCTCCCTACTTAATCCCTCTGCCCACAGCCTTCCGTCCCTGCTTGGCCCTGCACTGGCTGCAGCTGCCGCAGGCTGGGAGTGGAAACAGGAAGCTGGAGCCATGGACGCCAGCACCCCACCCGCACCATGAGAAAGTCCAGATGCCTTCCCTGCTGATAATGCCTTGTCTGCCTGCGGGAACTAGAGGTGAGGAAGATCGTGGTGTCAGGACTGGGGGAGACTTAGGGAACAGGAAGCAGAGGCACAGAGGACTGGGGGCCCCTTCCTGGCTTCAGTTTCCCAGAGGGAGATGTAACGCAGTGGAGAGCAGTCACCCAGAGGAGGGAAGCAGCCCACAGGCATGAGCAGCCCAGACCTTTCTCTGTCTCTGACGTGGGAAAGAGCCTCTTCCGGGCACGCTTCTCGCTGGAGCACACCTGATACCCCACCCCGAACCTGTCACCCCTGCAGCCCCTCCTTTCAGGACGCAGGCCCCTCACTCATGCCTCTTTTTCATTCCCACCGCTGTACCTTTGCTCACATTGGGGCCCCTGCCTGGGATGTGAGGAACAGCCCTCGTGCTTACAGCTCTCCCGGGATGTGGTTCCCATCCAGCCCAGGTCTGGAAAGGCCCAGACTTCCCACTCCTCTGCCCCCTGCCCACCCCCGCCAAGTTCTTGGCACACGCTGGGAACCAGGCTTACGTACTGGCTGGCAGGTGGCCTCCTGGGACTCCCCAGGGGTTGGAGAGTAAGATGCTCCGTTCCCACGGGGCTGCCACCTGCCAGTATCCAACAGGAAGCCCCCTATCAGGGCAGAGGCCTGTGAAGGAGCCTGGCTGGTGCCACAGATAGAAGCAAAGGCTGGGTCACTCCTGTGTTATGTGGCTGACATGCACTCAGGGTAGTTTTCTGAGAGTGCTCTGCCCCCTCCAACCCTGCCCAGCCCCACTCAGAACCCTTCCATGGCCCACAGTCCCCAGGACCCGGTCAGTCTCTCCCCATCTGACCCAGCTCCTGTCCAGCTTCCCCTGTGGCCCTGTCACAGGCTACATGCCTGCGGGTCATCCCTTCTCAGGTTTCTGCCCAGTGTCCTGGGTCCTGGCAGACCCTTTCTGGGGCATCTTCAGTGGGCTGACTGTCCCCTTCCTCCTGTCCCCTTCCTGCCTGGGACCTGTCACCTGTCACCAATAGACCTGCTGGTGGGCTGACCCTGCGTATGCCCCCACTCCATGGCCAAGGGTGGGTCAATGAATGAAGGATTTCCAGGGGGTTTAGCTGTGAAATCCAGCTGCAGTGATCTCTCTGCACTACCAGCCAAATGTGGCTATTTAAATATAATTAGTTAAAATTCGGTAAAATTAAAAATTCAGTTCCTCAGTCACACCGGCCATAGTTCAAATGGTCAATGGCCACAGGTGGCTAGTAGCTGCCATACTGGACAGCATCGATACAGAGATAATTTCCATTATCATAGAAAGTCCTTTTGAATAGCTTTGGTCTAAAATTTTCCCAGCAAGTAAAGGTACAGAGGGGACCTCTCATTTTACAAAATCTTTAGGGTGTTCTGTGGTAAAAGGCAGCAATCAGCAGAGCTTTCTCCCTGAGGCCTTGCAGGAGGCACTCTCCAGCTGCAGGCCTAAACTTTGGATTTCTGGGCCTTTTCTGAAGCTTCTAGAAAGCCCTCAGGCCCACGCCATCGAGGGAGCTGCCCAGCCAAGGCCCCTCTCTGCAAGTCCCAGCCCTGCTCCACTGGAACCTCCCTGTTACGGCCTCAGTCCGAGGGAGGAGCTGCCTCCTGCGGCCCCACCTCACATCCTGGCCACTGACACCCGGAAGAGCCTCATCTGTCCCCGGACTTTGGGCCTCACCACACCTGCAGTCCTGGTCCACCCAGCTTCCCTCCTTCCCACAAATGTCTGGGTGGATACCTGTGAGTTCAGGCAGTACTGTCCAGCTCCCTCCCTACTTCTGAGCCTGGCTTTCCTCATCTGAGGTCACAGCTATATATTCCTACCCCAAAAGGCGTTAGCATCTCCATCTGTGGTCCTCAGTCCATGGCTGCCTTCTCTGGCCTGACTAGGCCTCAGTTTCCCTATCAGTGATTTAACAGGCTCCTCTTCCCCACGCTGGCCACCCTTGATTTCTCCGTATCTGGTCCTGACCGACCTATGCCCCATCAGACCTGGCCTCAGTTTCCCTGCCTTGATCCTGGTGCATGACTGAACTCCAGCCCCATCCCACCCCTGCCAGCATCAGTTTCCCCTCAAGCATGGGTTCCACACCCTGACCACTCCCAGCAGCCCAGGGCACTCACACAGCTGGGACTCCGGGGTCCGCATGACCTTGCGGGACTCCTGCCAGATTGTCTTGCAGTCCTCCTGCAACTTGTAGAAGCGTTCTCTCCGCCAGGAGTTGGACTTCACCTTCAAGAGTTGGCTGCCCTTCAGCAGTGCCTGTATGTCCTTGTCATCCTGTAGGCCTAGGGGGCAGAGCTGGTAAGATGCCACCTCCTCTAGTGTCCCTACTGCCTCAGTCCCCATGCTGGCCATGCCCACCTCCAGACCCTCTTGTCACCAGCCTCCATCCTCAGCTCTCTGCTCACTTCTCCCTCCATGACTTGCTCCAGCCTGATTCTGGAGCCCTGCCTTCTCCAGGAAGTCATCTTGAATGCCAGCTGAGACCTTGCAAATCTTGGGACACCCACCCACTCATGGCCACACTTTATACACTAAGACTGGCCACCCATAGCTGAATGGACAGAGGGAGGGCAGCTAACCGCTAGGAAATGACCTGGCTCTGAAAGACGAAGTGGGCCCCTCCCCAGCATACTTAGGGATCAGAGTGTCCTGAAGGGAGCTGGGACCAAAAGGTTAGGCAGAGAAGGAAGGAAAAGGGACAGACACAGGTGGAAATGGACCCCAGAGCATCAAGAGCCCAACAGCCTCACAAGTCCAATGACTCTGGGATCACCTCTGCCTAAATGCAGGTCCCCTTACTGACCACTGTGCGACCTAGGTAAGTGACTTCATGTTTCAGGGCCTCTGCTTTCCTGTCTGTAAACAGTATAGCATCCACCTCAAAGGGAAGTCCCATGTTGCAAGAGTCTGGGGCGATCCTAAGGCAACAGCAGTTGTAGTACTTGGTGTCCACATTGTGGTTGCTGTGGGGCCCTTGTTCCCATCCCTCACCCCTGCTGCCCCCATCCCTGACTTGAGTGGGCCTATGATCCTTGTCCCCACAAGAGACAAATGACCCACCGAGGCCTGGGTTTGGCCTGCTGGGATGCCCCATCCCTCCCTGCCCACAATCTCTGAGTGTCCTGGGTCTGGGACCCCCCCTCAGGATGTAGCAGCCCTAAGGCACAAGTGCAGCCCTTTCAGAAAACCCTGGCTGCTTGGCGCCCTCCTGTCCAGCTCTCTGCAGGGACCCAGGCTGGCTTGAGGCATGGGCTCCTAAAGACATAGTGCCCTTTGTCCTACCAGGCTCAGGCAGGAGGCACCAAAGGGATACCTGGATCCCCAGAAGTCCTCAGCCCCATGCAGACCCTGTACCAACTGTGATCAAGGAGAGACCCCACCACCGCCATAATGACCCATGAATCTAACAGACACCTCCAGTTCTAGGTCTGCACCTAGATTCATCACCCTAGCCATGTGTAGTCCAGCAGCCAGCTCTGTTTGGAGCCAGTAGGCCATCTCACCTCACTTCTGTCCCCAAAATGAAAACTCTGTGACTTTTCAGCCATCTTCAGCTTTCTTCTCCAGCAGAGCAGTGGCATCAGGGCTGTGCAGGTCCAGGGCCTTGGGATCCCCAGGCCTAATACGCTCTCCCACTTTACCCGTGCCCCACTCCTCCCACCACCCAGGCAGCCTGCTCCACACATGGACATAACCTATAGAACCTTCTGGACCACTTCCCCAAGCCTTGGCCACCTACACCCTCTCTGTCCCACCCCAGTCTCCTGCCTCCAGCGGAGACCCAGCCCAGTGCTAATACCTGCTCCCCAACCATGGCTTTAGGCAACCATCTTCCCTCTCTGTGCCTGTTCCCCCATCAGCACTGGCTGAGAACAGTGTTGGAGGAAGTGTCTCTGGGCCTCCTCAGACGTTACAGTCTGATGTGACCTTTCCCCACCTTTGTCCCAGGTCTCTCCACCACCTCCAGGAGACCCCCTGCCTTGGTGTTGGCAGTTCCCCTTTAGCCCCAAGGGGGGCCCAGTGGAGAAGGAGGGGGCTCCCGCAGGATGTCCTCAACTGTTGGCTGTGTCTGTGGGGCTCAAGACGAGAGGGAGGGGAAGGTGGTTCCCAGCTGCCAGAGGAGAGAGCCACCTCAGCTCAGCTGGGGGACTCTGCTGACCTTCCTGAGCCTGAGAAGCAACTGGGAGGGACACCCTCTCCCCCTCTGCCTGCACCCCACCCCCAAGCTGGGCATCAGGGCAAGCCACCGCGCACAGCACAGATGGGAGCGGGGTGGGGGCGTAGAAGGCAGGTGAGCCCCACCCACTGGCTCTGGAAAAACACTGTGAGGAGATGACACGTTCATCCTGTCCTGGAGCCAGGCTGTGGCCTTGTCTGTGGTCAGGCAGAGATAAGCCCCCTGGCTGCTGACATGCCTTCTGGAACACAGACCTCAGTCCCAAGATAGGTCTTGATAATCACCACTGCCCTCTGGGCCACTGGGAAATCTGGGCAGACCCTTCCATCTCTTCATCTCTAAGTCTCATTTGAGGCCCTTTTGCTTCTATGCCCTTGCTCCCTTAGCACCCAGAAAGTCTTTGGGTACCCCTTGCCCAGCCCCACTCTCAGCTGTGGCACTGAGTCCTCCTGTGGGAGGGTGGCGATGAGGGGCCTTTGAGCTCAGGGTGGACCTTGCAGCCTTACCAACGTGCCCAGGCTAGCTGCACACAGTGAGGTGGCCATGTGGGGAGTGCAGAGGGGGCTGCAGTGCTAATAGAAGGCTGGGTAGGCAGTGCCAGGAGTCCTGCCCATGTGCGAAGTGTAATGCATAATGGAGACAAACTGAATCTGGAATCCAAAGCAATACACAGCTCCACTGTGAATGGGATATAGTCATATATACACCACACTACCATACTCATCACACACTGCCCTACACAACATGGAAGGAGCAATGGGCCACAATTATTACATGGAGTCACACAGCCACACCACATACAGTGCCAGAACATCATCATCATCATCATAATAGCAGCCACCATAATAATTGTTAGTATTTGAATAAGATCCTGGTCTTAGCACATGTATTTAATCCCCCCAACAACCCAATGAGGAAGGCACTATCATTATTCCCATTTCACAGTTGATGAAACTGAGGCTCAAGGAAGTTACATGGTGGAGTCAGAACTCAGAAGCCTGCACACAGGGTCAGTGCTAGGAAACATTACCTTAGCCACCACTCAGGGACACCTGCCACAGAGAGTAACAGCAGAAAATCCACAGAACATACACACCATGACACAGGATGTCAGAATCACTCAGTCACCTGGGTCACCCACTATCACATCTGTCACCCACAGCCCTACACGGTGTACGGCATCACACTGGATCACACACTGTCACACTGGTGCCACTTGGTTACACAGCATTACATATCATTACAGCTGCACAGTGTCCCAGTACCACACAAATGACAGAATCACCACTGGGATTGTAAACAGATGGTTTGGGGGTGGCAAGGGGCGGGGAGCTTTGGAGGGGCTGAGGTAGATCAGGAGAATAGGTAACGAATCCCCCTTGTACTCACTCCACATACCACCCCTGCAAACACAACCCCACAGTGGATCACACACTCACAGAAGTATTAAACAGGTCCAATCAAAGGATCGAAGACAACCTTGAGATCAGAAAGTCTGCGTCCTGTCCCAGCCTCTGCAGATCTCGGGGGGGGGGGGGGGGGGGCCCTGGATCCCTTACCCAGCTTCTGCCCATTGAGTGCTGCCACCCTGAGGCTCTGATCCTGCAAGTAGAGCTCTGTGGAGTGGCTCCGGCTCCGGCGCGAAAACCCCAGGCACTGCATGACGCTCCGAGTGCCCCTGCCACCCGCTGGGCCTGGCCCGGGACAGTGTGGCGTCCAGAAGTCGGCCCTGGCCCTAAGGGGCGGAATCGACGCCCTGGAGGGGAGCAGGGGTGGAGACCAGGAGTGGATGGGCGGAGCTAGAACTCAGGGTAAGGGCGGGGCCTTGGCACTAGGGGCGGGACGGTACTGAGCGGTAAGGGGGCGGGGCCAGGCCCTAGGAGGCGGGGCCAGCTCCAGAGGGGCGGACCGATGCCCCCGGGAAGATGTGGCGAGAGTGGAATCCAGGCGGGGAGAGGAGGAGCCAGAGCCCAGGAGGCGGGGCGCCCAGGAGGAGGAGCCAGGACAGGGAGGCGGGGTGGGACACACCCATAACCCAGGAAGAAGATCTGTGGCAAAAGTCTGAGCCCAGAAAGCCGATTGGGGCGGAGCTGGAGTCAAAGAGGTTGGAAGCGGGAGGAACTGGGTCTGGGAGGTGACATGGGGGTGAGCCAGGCCCAGGAAGATGGCCGAGGGCGGAGCCAGGGTCCCGGGGACGAACAGGGGGAGGGTTTCTCACTGGAAAGGCGGTGTTCGGGTAGGGGGGCAGGACCTCGACTTTGGAGGCGGTGTCGGGGTGGAGTCCGACCACGGGGCGAAGCCTGAACCGCAAATACTAAACACTTAGCTGGGGACCTGGCGCAGGACTCTAGGGCTGGGCGAGATTGAACCGGGGAGCCAAACCCGGTGGGCGGCGGCCTGGGTTGCAGAGTTTAGCCGAGAACAGGGTGGGGCGGGGTCAGACGGAGCCGGGGATGGTGCATGGGCCAGGCAGCAGAGCCCGCCAAATATTTCACCTCGAGTACTCAACGAATCCATTGTGACTCAGCGGGCTGCTTCCTCACTGGTGAACCTCAGGCGGGCCTGTTTCCTTCTTAGAGAGTTTTGGTACCTGCGTGGGCTAGTCTCCTAGGTTCCAAATGCCAGTGGAATTCTTGAAAAAAAAATGCTGATCTTAAAAATAGTTCATTAACGCAGGCTTGCTTTGATAAATAGGTGAGAAGAACTCCATATGAAACTGTGCTGCCAGTGTGCTCGGGAACAGTGGGACCATTCATGTAAGTTATGACTTCCCTTTTATTTACCCAGCAGTTATTTACTGAGCCCCTACTGTGTGTCAAGGTCAGGACACCACCCAGAGGCTTGACTCACTCCTCTCTTTTACTCTCTGCCTCTGAATAGTTCCTTCATTCGCCTCACTGCAGCTCCAGTCACCAGCACTGGCAGTGAGTCACTGGCAAAGCCAGTTATTAGCACAGACAAGCACAGCTATAATAATAATAATAATAATAATAATAATAATAATAATAATAATAATAATAATAATAATAATAATAATAATAATAATAATAATAAACTGAAGCACAGAGTGACTTGCTTAAGGTCACAGCTTCGAGAGTAAATCATGAGAACGTGTGTTAGTGTAGATGAGCTGGAATATGGATGCAAACATGAAATTGTTCTTCATTTGGAATAAAGGGGAGCAGAGTGTAAGGGGAACCTCTGTTTCAGAAAAACCACACAAGGGTTCTTAACCAGAGGGCCAAGGACCCCTGCCAAGGACCTATGGATAGAATCATGTCTCAGTATAACTTGCTTCCTTTGAATTCTTGTGTATTGTATTTTATACATTTAAAAACATGATTCTGAGAAGGGGTCCACAGAATTCACCTGACTGCCGAAGTGGCCTGCGGCACAAAAAACATTAAGATAAGTGTGAATCAGCATGTGTCTGTGTAGTGTGGTCCTGGAACCCCAGGGACAGACAGCTTTGAAACATAATTGAGATTGTAGAGGGCTGGCCACCCCTAATGCTATGATGACTCTAGAACCCTTATCTCTTGTGGGTCCTGGCTTCTTTGCCAAACTAGATCTCCTTTGCCCACTAGTGTTTTACCCTCACAACATCCCCCGTCAGTAGATAGTGCTTTCCCATGGATGAGAAAACAGGCCCAGACAGGCAAAGGGATTTGCTCAGGGTCACAGTGTTAAGTAGAGGCAAAGCTAGGGCTGGAGTCCGGGTGTCCTGGGACCAGAGAAGGACCCTCCTACACCCTGCCTTCCACTCTTACAAATGCCAGTTTTTATAGTGGGGCAGGAGGTTTTCAGTGTTGGACAAGTTGGTGGAGGTGGAGGTGGTTGTGTTCAGTGAGGGAAGGACTTTGGGAGATAATGTCCTTTTAGGCACATCTGGGGACCTGCTGGAAAAGCCAGTGCAAGCCTGGCTAGAATGGAGAGAGCAAAGGATGTAGGGTAGGGGGATGAGACCAGAGGACTAGAGCATCAGTCTGAGGGCTTCAGAGGCACCAGGTGGAGCTCCTTGATTCTTAAACCCAGTTTTGGTCACATTTTTCCTGGCTAGGAACTACCTTATGGTGCCTTCTTATCTCACAAAGAACTCACAGGGCATGATCACTCGCAGGGTGGGCCTCGTGCAGAAACATAGTACCTGCTGGGTACTCAGGCACTGTTCTCATATTTGCCTTATATGTGTTACCTCATTCAATCCTCACTGCAATCCTATGAGGAAAGTAGTGTTCTTATCTATTTTATAGTTGAGGAAACTGAGGCACAAGGAAATCGAGGGATTTGTCTAAGATGGGAAAGCTAAGACTTGAACTCAGGTAGTCTACCTCAGTAATACATGCCTGTATACTACACTGCCTCTGCATGCTTCTGGGGTGAGGACAGAGGGATACCCCGTATCTAGGTGGGCCCCATAGTCCCATAGGTCAATGGAGGGGGCTCTTCTGCAGCAGATTCCCAACTGCCCAAGCCAGAGAGTGTGGTCCCACAGCATATGTCCAGTGCTGGGAGACCCAAAATATGAAAAGGGTACAGACTTTCAACCTGGAACAGCACAGTGACCAACTCCTCTCACCACTAATTCTCCATGACAAGCTCTTGCTCCCCAATCTGGTTTGCAGGGGGTGCAAAAGGCAGTTAAGGGAGGTAATTTTGGGTGATAAACTAGCAGCAGCAGGACCTTCAGGGAAACAGCTTGGGATTGCAGTGTTCATGCCAGCTCTGCAGGAAGGGCTGGACAGTCAGGCACTTGGGAGGCAGGTGTCAAACAGGATGGGCCAGGGCTGCCAAGCCCATGCCACAGGATTGGGAGGTGCTGACTGAGCCTCCACACAGCTTCTTCTCCAGGGAAGAGGCTAGGGCTGGCCAGGGAGAGAGACTGCACAAAGGCATAGATGCCCAGGATGGAGCCTATTCCCACATGAGCTGAGGCTGCAGCTGTGCCAGAGGCAACCAGAAGGCTTTTAGGAGGTCTGAGCATGAAGCAGGCATGGAAGAGGTGGCAGTCTGAAGGGTAGACAGCACTAGCTAAAGGTTGAGAGAGAGAAAGCAGAGGTCTCTACTGTGGTCCTCTGAGCTGACCAGCCTCCCTTCCTGCCAGTGTGGCAGGAGCACTAAGGACACCTTTGTCCCTAGGGGAGAGGAGGGAGCACTGGAAAGGGCAGGGATCCCATGACCCAGCTGGACGAGTTTACCTTGAGGAGCCCAGGCTACTGGTGTGAGGGTAACAACTCTGGGCACTGAGCAAGGTCTTTCTGGGCCATGGGGACCAGGTCTGGGCCAACTAGGAAACATGAGACAGACTGGGACTGGCTGAAAGGAACACCTTGAGTCTCTCTGAATTCCAGGGGGTCACCAGTGAACAGCTGGAGGGCTCTGCCTTTCCCTTTCCCATGTATCATTGCCATGTGTGGTTTAGCTGGATAGATGGGAGTGGGGTACTAAAGCATCTGACCCCAAGGGTACTAGAAAACAGGGAGATGGAGTTAAGCAGTGATTGGCGTGAGAGGGGCAGTGTTTGCAAAGCCCCCTAAGAGTGGGTGAATCCCCAGGTTGGAATAAAGAGTTGCGAAGTCCAGGTTTGGGGACCTGTGCAGCCAGCAGATCTCCAGCCTCTGCAGCCGGGAACCCGCCACTGCTCTCTCTCCTGGAGACAGTGATAGGACAAGGAGCTGGCCCAGACTGTTTCCCAGTCAGTCGAGGAGACAGAGGCAGTTTAGAGCTGAGACTTGAGCCTGTCCCTCCAGGAGGGTGCGCAGATGTGGGGACTGGGCTGCTCCGGGCCGCCTGGGCATCCTTACGATTTCTGCGCTGGCAGTTACCGCAGCGCCGTCCGACCTCGTTCAACCTAGCGCACCTCCTCGCCACACCCACGCCACCCGACGCGGTCCAGGCACGCCTGGGCTTTGGGGATCCTCTCTGGGCGGCCTGGACGGGGCCGAGAGATCTTGGTTATTCGTGGATGCTACTTCCTTTCCTCCCTGGCCCCTCCGAGTGCGCTGGACCCTGGAGCCCAGACTTCTGTGACCAGGATTAGGTGGGGGTAGTCCCTGAGGCAGCGGGGCCGGGAGTAGTCTTTGGGGAAGCCTTCAGATTCGCACCCTCCTTTCCCCACCCGCCGGATCTAGGGGACAAGTCTGGAAACGCCGAGGGTCGTGCCCGGCAGTCCCGGGCCGAGATTTCGTCAGTGCGACAAAAGGGCCGAGGGGCGGGCCCGGGGCGGGGCGGAGGGCGGCTGAAGGAGCTGGGGGTCCCCCGCTCAGGGCCGAGCACGGCTATCCGCGGGATCGGCCCAGGCAGGGTCCCCTAGCACACCAGTCGAGTACTCACCATGCAGGGTCAGGAAGTCCCCGCCCGAGTCCATGCCCGTAGGGCGGCGCGGCGGGAGGGGGGCGCCCCGGGACACTAGTCTGCGGCGACAGCGCGAGCAACCTTGGGTCCCAGTGGAGTGCGGTGGAGGGACCCGAAAGGACTGCGGGCTTGGGGGTGGGGGGGAAGGAGATCGGAGGTGGGCCCGGGACTCCGCTCCGCCCCGCGCCTGCCTGCGCCCCCGCCCCCTGGGCCCTCCAACCCGCGCCTCTCCCCGCCTCTCTTGGGGATCTGGGAGGAGGGCAGAGGTGGAGGCCGGGAAGCCTGGCCAGCCCTGGCCTCGGAGGGTGGGCGCGTCCCTGCCAGAAATAGCCAGATCCCTCTGGCTTCCTTTGCTGCCGCCACCCACAAGCCGCGGGCCCTGTCATTACCAAGGGCGGCCCGACCCCACGCCCTGCCTGTGGGCGCCTCGCTGGGGTTAGGGTGATGCTCAAAGGGATCTGGCACCCTCCTGGGGCAGGGACCACGTTATGTCCGACGCCCAGCCAGGCTGCTGCGAAAAGGAGCCTCGGAGTCCTGGAGTCCAGCCACGGCTCCCCGATGTCTGCTTTCCCTTCTGCAAAATAGGTGCCGGGAGGGCACAAGTTAGGAAGTCCTCAGAAAGAAATGCCTGAACCTAGTCCGGAGGACGGTCCCTGCCCGTCTGGGGAAGTTTCTAATCGCAGAAGTGCCCTTGGTAGGGGCTGGGGAGGAAGTGTTAAAAACTTACAGCAAGTAGATGCAAGGGAGTCACCTTTGAGCCCCTCACACCCCAAACTCCTGGCGATCTGTACAGCAGAGTGGGGGACAGAATCTGAGGTGAGGTGATAACTCCAGAGTTCCATATCTGGGTGGCTCCTAAGGGGCTGTTTGGGCAAGGGATCCCTACATGGACCCCCCCCCCCCACTCCCACCTTCAACTCTTGCAACCCAGACATCCTCTTTGTAGGGTACCCAGAGATCCCCCATGGGAAAATCCAGGGGTCCTGCTGGCCACTGACTTTTGGGAGAGGCCCTTGGCAGAGCCCCCAGAAGACCTCCCAGGATAGGGGGTGCTGAGCCCACCAGTGAATCCCCCAGGCCTCCTGGGCTAATAAAGCCAATGTGAGAGTCTGGCAGAACCAGTTGGACCCCTCTTGGAGAGAAGGCCTGGCTCACCCCAACTCCTCCCCCTCCCAACACAAGCAGGGCTAGGTGGCCTTGAATACCTCTGGAAGGGATGTAATCCTGCCAGAGGGCAAGTCCTCCCATCCTGAAGGTTGAGATTGGGCCAGGACTTCGGATTGGAGAGCCCTCCTCCCTCTGTAAGCCTCCCCTGCATGGAGGGGGCTAGCCCTCTACCTGGCACTCACCCCAGTTTGCCTGCCCTCCAACAAGAGCTGCCCCCTCCCCCTTGCCCCTGGAGGCCTTTCAGAGCCCTCCCTGCTTTCCATTCTGCTCAGGGATGAGCAAGTCCACATAAGGCCTCCCTTGGGAGCCCTAGCCTGGGAGCTGGGAGGATGAGGGGTCCTTTCTTTGCCCTCACTGTCTCTCTCCGAGGCTAGGATGCTCACCTCCAGGCTTGCCCTCTGGGGGCTTCCTCTGGCCGTAGGGCTAGTCCAGGACCTCTGACATCCCTGGGGGCCTGCAAGCCCCTACAGCAAGTCAGGCCTCCCCAAGCCCTGCTCTTCTTCCCAGGCAGAGACACAACCAAACTCCAACACCAGCAGTTGATTTAGCTTCATATGAAGCATAATTCCTGTTTATTCATGTCACTTCCTAGCTCTGAACTCTAGGCCCCAAACCAGGGCATTATCTGTCGCCTCTCCCTCTGATGCCCCTGGTGGGGCTACAGCCTGGCCCTTCCTTTGCACGCACCAAACCTGTCTCACACCTCTGGCCCAGTCAAGCCTCCTTCAGAGCCTGGGATTGTTGGGCGGGAGAGGCACAGCTGACTCAGAGTTGGCCCATGCCACCAGTTCTGCCAGAAAAGAGGGCTGGGCCACACCCTGCTCAGAGAACCCAGGCTACTGCTCTGACCTGTGGGTCAGCAGCTCCCCCGGACTCTCCTTTCCTGCTCTGTCTGCCCCTCCCTCCCTCTTACAGGCTGGGAGGCTGACTTCTGCTGTGCGTCAACCCAGGTGGCATGTGACTATACGTCTGGTTGTGGAGGGGCTGGAGGGCCTAGCAAGAGGCTTTGAACCAAACCACAGTTGCTGGATTCTGCTCCCTCTGTCCTAAACAACCAGGGCTCTCGGTGGAGCCAACCCTGGCCAGGTATGTAAATTGCCCTCCTAAAATCCAGCCCTTGGTCAGTTACTTCTGCAAGATGCTCTGAGAACCTGGTGTCTCATGGGGCGTTTGGTTGGCCCAGTTAGTGTGCATGGAGGGCCACGTGTGCCCAAAGACCAGTTGTCTAAAGGTGGAGTTTCTGGCTTCTCACCACCCCAGCTGACCATCCTGTGTTGGATGTGGGTGTGAGGATGGGTGTGGGGAGAGGAGGCTTCTGGGACGATGGATGAGACCTAGTGTCAGGGCCACGTGTGACCCTTAAGTCACTTCCCTTGGCCCTTCCACCACTATCTCTCTAGAGGTCTGGGGAGGGGGAGGATCAACCCAAGAATGCTAACTTTCCAGATTTGCTTTTGGGGCTGGCCCTGCCCAAATCTCCTCCCCCAGAAATGCAAATCTAGGCCACCTTGGGTAGGACAAGGTTGATTCTGCCCTCTCCTTGTTAGCAGAGCCCCTGTCCCAGGGCCAGGGGATGAAGGGCTGTTTAAATCTTGACTCTGCAGTTTCCCACTGTGAGACTTTGAATGAATCCCTTCATTTTGGGGAGCTCTCTGTCAGGAGCTGCAGCCCTCCTCAGAATCTGATAACAGATGTCAGTGACCTGGTACACATGAGTGCTGCTGGCCGGGCACGTGCTGGAAACCCTTCTCCCCATGGCTGTCCCCTGCCTGGCCTCCTCTACCAAGCCTGGTGGGCATAGGGCCTGGCCTGTGGCTCTTGGTCTGAGGGTGTCCCCTGATGCTTATGAGGGCTGGAAAAGCCCATCTGAGCTCCCTCCGGAGGGTCCTGTACCCAAGGCCAGATGCATCAGGTGGAAAAGTGAAGGCTGCATCTCCCAAGGACTGGGGTATGGCAAAGTGAGTGTGCACTGATCATGCCAGGCAGACACTACTGAGCGAGCAGGGATCCAGCCTGCCATGACGATCTACAGGGTTTCTGGGCCCAGTGGTAATGCCAGGACTCTGTGGGGTGATTGGGGTTACTTTTCCATAATTATATTTGTGGGACTTTGTTTTGAGTTCATTTGGGGATGTAATGTGATGTTCCTTTCAGTGTGGACTAAGTCCCAGTGCTCACCCCCTCCCTTCCCTACCCCATCCCACAGGCGGAGTCTTGTGCTCTTGGGGAAAAATTCAGACCCTCATCTGAGGGAGGACGCACAGCCCAGGCCAACCGAGGGAGGAGGCACACTTAAGGAGGGTCTAAACTAAGGAAGACACTGATATGCTATGTTACTTATTCACCAAATATTTCTTGAGCACCTGTTGTGTGCCAGGCACTGTTCTCGAGGCTTGGGAATCTTCAGGGAACAAGATGTACCCCAAACTCCCACCCACATGGAGTTTAAATTCTAATGGAAAGAAAAGAGACACTGTAATAAATGTAAGGAGTGAATTGTGTAGCATATTAGAAGATGCAAGAACAGTTTAAAAATAGGGTTCAGAAATTCAGGAACGGGAGAGGGCTAAAGTTAAAAGGTCAGGCTGGGTCTTACAGGGAAAGTGACATTTGAGCAGAGACTTACAGGACAGGAGAGAGGGGGCCATTCAGAGATATTTTGGGAAGAGGATTCCAGGCAGAGGGGAGGCAGTGCCCAGGCCCTGAGGCAGGACTGTGTCTGGTGTATTGGAGCTGGTGTGGCTGGAACAGAGGGAGCGAGGGGGAGGGGTATGAGAGAGGCCGAGAGGTAACAGGGACCAAGTCCTGCTGGGCCTTCTAAGTGTGTCTACTTCTACTAGGGGAGAAGTGGGGAGCACTTGGAAGTTTTCAAGTCAAGGAGGGACAGGATCTGACTCACATTTTAAAAGAATCACTCTGGCTGCTGGCAGGGGGAGTGTCATGAAGGGACAAGAGTTGAAGCAGGGAGCCCAATGAAGAGGCTCTTGCAATAATTCAGGTGAAAATGGACAGTGGGTCAGACCCTGGTGATAGAAGTTGGGGTCATGAGAAGCGGGAGGATTCTGGATTCATTTGGATGGGAGAGGCAGCAGGATTGACCGGTGGGAGCTGTGAAAGGCAGGGAGCTGTGAAAGGCAGTGACTGTAGGTTTTTGGCTTGCGCCGCTGGAAGGAGGGAGATCCCAGAAGCTGGCATGGGGGAGGCTAGGGGAGAGAAGACTCTGCTGTGGACACACGTTTGAGGTGCCTTCAGACAGCCAAGTGAGATGTCACATATGAGATGGATGCACAAGTCTGGGATTTTAGAGATGTGGACTGAGGATAAAATTTGGGACATGGTTCAAAACATTTTTAAAATGTTCATAAGCCCTCACATAGAGCTGGTGGGAGTCTACTCTGGGATAATCTTTCTGGGGTGGCAATCTAGCGATATCTCAGGTATTAAAATGTACATATGCTTTGGCCAGGCAATTTGTGTTCTGTGATATCATCTGTATTCTATGTACAGAAATGTAGTACAAGGTGAGGTTCATTAGCAGGGACCTGGTTAAATAACTTACAATATTTCCATACAGTGGGTTCCCCTGCATCTTCATACAAAAACAAAAACAAAACAAAAAAATAGTGCTCTATGCGTTGCTGTGAGAAAAAGCAAATTGCAGGGCAATATATATACAATATATTTAATGCGTAATATAATGTCATTTGTGCTTTCTAAAAATTAAAAAAAAAAGATTTGTAGTTATTGGTGTTCGTTCAGGCAGAAACTAACTAGAAGGATACAGGAATAATCCAAGGAAAGAGACTGACAGGAGGACACTTACTTTTTATTTTTTATGTCCTATCTGAATTTTATTTTTACCATGGTGACTTTTGAAATCTAAAAGCAAAAATCTTTTGAAATATAACTTTTGAAATTTAAAAGCAAAAAAAAAAAAAGTAAAGGCCAAAAATGTGTGTGGGAACACAGAGATAAACAGACAAAAAATCTGGTCTACAGAACAGGTTATGAAATGAAAAAGGCAGCTCAAGAAATTCCCTTGGTGCTAACAACAATGTCCTCAGAGGTGAGGGAGCTGGAGCCCTTTGTTACTGGTGCAGGGTTGGAGCCATTCATTTATTCAGTTAGTCACAGAGCAAACAGAAACTGGTTACTGGGCACAGTGGAATCAGGGGTAAATCCAGCCCAACAGGCAGAGAGAGTCTGGTAGCAGAGGGAGACCAGGGTGGAGATGGGGGAGGCAGAGGCAAGGGCGAGCGAGGGATGAGAGTGTGTCCTTAAGAGGGAATGGGCAGCAGCAGGGACCGCTGAAAGGTCAAGGAAGATGAGCATAGAGGAGGACCTGGAGGTTTGCTGGAGACCTTGGCCTGGACAGAGCACAAGGGGCTAAAGCCAGAGGGTGGAAGGGGTAATAGAAAAAGGGGACACCTCTCCCAGACTGGGTCAGATTCCCCGTGACCTTCTCTGAGGCTGTTTGGAGGCAGGATATAGAGGACAAAAGTGATGGCAAGAATCCATTGTCCTGCCCTTCCCTAGGGTAGGGAAGGGAGCCAGAGGGCCTCCACAAGACCACCCAGTTTGGGCAGGCCCACTCCTAACACTAGAGCAATGGAGGCCCCCAGACTGTTCTCCTTCTCCCCTGGCCATCACTCCTTCCTGCATCGTGGGGGGCCTTGCATGCACGTGAACAATGGGACAAACCAGCCCACTTGCCCAAGCTCCCTCCACCTCCACCTCCCGCCAACATTACCCGTTCGTGCACGCACTGGTCAGCAATGGGAGGAAGGCCTGAAACAAGCGGCCTACACAGGGTAAATGAGCCCTGTAAATGGACTCATGATGTCTGGGCAGGCATAGGGCATGTCACACTGGCCTTGTCGCCTCCTCAATCTGGAGCAGGCTGCAGCTCAAGGGAGTCAGAGCAGGATCCTCCCAAGTACACAGACCAGAACAGGGACTCTGGCTTCCCAGCTCTGAGGGTGGAAGAGACCTTGGAAATTATAAATGAGGGAGCCAGGCCCAATCAAGGGAAGTGGAAGTGGTCCAGGTCTGTGGGCGAGCATCCCTGGCCTCATCTCAGGAAGTGGCTTTCAGGCTATAAGGCACACAGAACTCACCCCAGCAGTAAAAAGTGGCTGCTAGTATCACTTGTGAGCAGAAGCCACACGGTGCCAAGGATGACAGTCCATGTGATGTCAGGTTGCTGCAGTAGACAAGTATAGGCCTTGCCCTGTCTCAGTGGGTGATCTCATCACCCACCTGCTCACACACCCAGGACATTTGGGAGTCATTCTTGGCTCTTCTCTCTCACTCTTGTCATCCATTAGTGAGCCTTGTTAATCCTACCTTTCAGATCTATCTCCAGTCAGTTCCTCTCACTCGAATCCCAGTGCCCTCCATCCCTGTCCTAAACCCTGCAGGAGTTTCCTCATCGAGTTCCCTGATGCCCTGTCCAAGTCTGTTCTCACACAGCAACCAGAGTGATTGCCGTAAAACACAGAGCTGACCATGACACCCCCAGCCTAAGATCCTTGATGGTCCTCCTACTGTTCTCAGAATAAAGTTTAAATTCCCTACTGTTGCTAACAAACCCATTCATGATCTGGCCCTTTCCTAGCTGTGTCCTCAGCTCTCTGTGTTCCACCCCTGAGCTTCTTACATTTATTTCCTCCCAGCAGTACACTCTCCCAGCTTTAGCACAATGGGGGGGGGGGGCGTTTTCCTTCTCTCCTGGCTTACTCCTCATTCTTTTTCCTTTTTTTTCCCACTTAAAAATTAAAGTATAATTTATGTACAGTTAAATTCACCCTTTATCATGTACAGTCCTGTGAGGTTTGACAAACCCATAGTTTTGTAACCACCACTGCAATCAAAGTATAGAACAGATCCATCACCCCCCAAAATTCCCTCATGCTCCTTTGGAGCCAGCACTAGTGCCCATCGCCAGCTCCTGGTAGCCCCTGATGTGTTTTCAGGTTTGCACTTTATATAAATGGATGTCCTATAAATGGAATCATTCAGTATGTGTGTGTCACCTTTTGAGAATGGTTTCATTTACCTCGTACAATGCATTTGATACTCATCTATGCTGTTGTGTGTATCACTAGTCTTGTGTGTTTCATCTTTTTTTGTTGAGAGTGTTCCATTGTACAGATGTACCACAATTTATTTATCCTTCCACCAGTGGGTAGGACATTTGGTTTTTTTTTCAGTTTTGGGAAATTATGGATAAAGTTGCTATAGACATTTTTGTAAAGGGTTTTGTGTGCACAAACGTTCTCATTTCACTTGGAAAAGCACCTAGGAGTGGAACTGCTGTATGTGAAACTTTATAAGAAACTGCCAAACTGTTTTTTTCAGAGCTGCTATACTAGTTTGTATTCCCATTGCAATATATGAGAATTTGAATTGCTCCACATCCTCACCAGGATCCATTTGGTTCATTCACCCATTCATTCAATTTCTTGACATTCTACTAGTGTGTAGTGGTGCTGCATTGTAGTTTTAGTTTCCACTTCCTTGATGACTAATGACGGTGAGTCTACTTATTCTTTGAAATCTCTGCTTGGTCTTCTACCAAAAAAACCCACTGTACGCCCTCCCTCTGTAGACTAAGTTCCTGTCCTTTGTGGTTCCATGACAACCAATATTTATCTCCATCTTGGCCTTAACCCACTAATTAATAACTGTTGAACAAATTAGAGAATGGACAGTTGAAGGTAAGTAGGAAGAAGCTTTTGCAATCAGACTGGCCTGGCTGTGCCAATTAACCTTTTCTCCACTGGTGCCTCACACTAAGCTTATCGTGGTAAACGCGATACTGCTGTGCGAATGTATGTGATGATGACGAATTGACAGCACCTTGGAAAAAGGCAAAGCGGAAGAGGCCGGCCGGAAGCGGAAGTGCGGCGCTGAGTTATCGGTGTCTCAGTTGCCATGGAGACTGGAAGGGGCGACCGGCAGCCGGCGGACTCTGGGTCTTACGCGTTCGCCGGGGCAACGTGGACCCCAACCCAGCGTCTGGCCCGGACTCGCAGCCCCAGCCAGTCCACCCGGCTGTCCTCCCTCGCCTACTCCGAGTCCTTCCACTACGGCTTCGGGGGCCGGCCCCGCCGCGTCTCGCCGCTCGCGCCCTCGCCGCTCCCCGAGCCTCACCTGCTGCGTCTGCGCCCCACCTCGCTGCGCACCCAGGACATCTCGTACTTGCTCACCGGCATCTTTCGCAATTTGTACACCGCTGAGGTAATCGGCGAGGAGGTGAGCGCGAGTTTGATCAAGGCCCGCGGCAGCGAGGATGCGCGGCACGAGGAGTTCGTGGACCAGCTGCAGCAGGTAACACGGTCCCCGTGCCCCGAGCGTTCCCTGCGCGTGCTCACCCGGGGTGGGGCGGCATCTGTCTGCGGCCGTGCGGGGGATCCAGCGTGCACCCTCAGAAAGGTGGGCTCCCTCAGCACTCAGCCGCTCGTCAAGTATTATCCCCTGCGGGTTGCCAGGCGCTGTTTCAGGCACGGGCTGGGGCGGCGGGGGAGTGGCGGTGGGGAGAGGAGGCGGCTGGGAAAGAGCAGACCAAGTCCTTATCTCAGTATATGCGACATTCTAGTGGAAAGACACTCGATACTGCACTTAGGCAAATAGGTACATACTACACACACAGGGCATATATCTGTAGCAGCTACCTATCTTTATTTCTCTACATACATTTACACATTATATATTGCATATGTAAATAAAACGACCAGGGCAGATAACTGAATAGTAGTTGCTCCCTGGAGATGACAAAACTAAAAGTCAGTCCCCCTTTGGGGTGCCTGACTTTGTACCCCAAAACATAGTCTTAACCGAGGCATTCATGGCTAGATTTTAGGAAGCTTGCCCGGTTTCTGGAACAGCAACTCGGCTTCCTCATCTGTGTAAGGAGGAAAGCAGCTGACTTGAGTTGTCTCTCCTGAGTCTTTGATTGCAGGCCACACTGCCCACTGCTCCCTTAAAGGGAGTCTCTGTGCTTAGTGCTTTCAGGCAACTGAGGTCAACTCTGAAAGGGCTGACAGCTGGAGACAATCAACTCACTATGCTCCCTGCAGCTAGGCAGCAAGTCCTTCTCTGAAGAGGGGTTGAGGGGGAGCTGGGTGACACAGCCCTTTCTCTACCATATGTAGTGCTAACTTGTATTTGGATGGTAGCTCACTTTACTGTGAAACCAGGAGTCAGGAGACAGGGTTTTAGACTTGGCCCTTACTGACCTAACGGTGAAAGCTTTAAGCCATTTTCCTCTGTGGGTCTATGTTCAGATCTACCCAGTTAGACCAGAGGGTCTCTGAGGTTCTGTGACTGTTCTACGCTTCATGGGAAGGCCTGATACTGGGGTGAGGGGGAGTAAAGCTGCATGATCTCACCATATTTCTGTGCATCTCATTGTCCACCTGCCAGATTCGGGAGCTCTATAAGCAGCGGCTGGATGAGGTTGAAATGTTGGAGAGACACATCATTCAGGCCCGCGCACGGGCCCTTGCAGAGAAAGAGCGGGCCATGCACCAGGCCAAAGTACATGTCCTTGAGCACTTCATCAAGATGCCTCCAGGTGTGTATGAATCTCTCCCCTATGCCCTTCACCCCTACTCCCTAGTTGTCAATCTATTACTGTATTTGCTTCATTACCCACTGTAGTCTTTTTCTGAACATTTGGAGAGCAAATTGTAGACATGATGTTTCATTACCACAAAATGCTCCAGTGTCCATATCTCCAGAACAAAGACACACTCCTACACAGCCAGTATAGTACCCCCGAAACCAAGAAATCAGCATTGGTACAGCATTAACCTCCAAGTCACAGATCGCGTGTGCATTTCACCAGCTGTTCCACAGCGACTCTTTCTCCTCCCTGGTCTAGGATCTTGTCCAGGAAGTCATGTTATATGTAATCCTCATGTCTCTTTTCCAGACTTTTCATTTGGAGCAGTTCTTTGATCTTTTACTGTCCTTCGTGTTCTTGACAGTTTTTTTCCCCTCCCTTTTTTACGGTGATAAAATACACTTAACATAAAATTGACTATCTTAACCACTTTTTAAGTGTACAGTTCAGTGGTATTAAATACATTCATAATCATGTACAAACATCATCACCATCCATCTCCGTAACTTTTCACTGTGTAAAACTGAAACTCTTTACCCATTAAACAATACCTTCCCATTCCCCCCTCACTCCAGCCCCTGGTAACCACCATTCTACTTTCTGTCTCTATGATTTTGACTGTTATAAGTACCTCATATAAGTGGAATCATATAGTATTTGTCTTTTTGCAACTGGTTTATTAACTTGGCATAATGTTCTCAGGGTTCATCCATGTTGTAGCAAATGTCAGAATTAATATTATTCAGCCTATAAAGGAACTTATAAGTTATAATATTCCATTGTGTGTGTGTATACTATATTTGGCTTATCCTTTCATCAGCTGATGAACTCTTGGGTTGCTTCCACACGTGAGCTGTTGTGAATAATGCTACTATGAACATGATTGTGCAAATATCTTTTTGAGACCCTGCTTTCAATTCTTTGGGTATAAAACCAGAAGTGGAATTACTGGGGCATATAGTACTATTTTTAATCTTTTTAGGAACCAATATACTGTTTTTCATTGTGGCTGTACCATTTTTACATTCCCACCAACAGTGCAAGGATTCCCATTTCTCTACATCCTCACCAAGATTTGCTATTTTCTGTTTTTGTTTTTATTTTTGTTTTTAAATGTATCCATCCTGATGGGTGTGAGGTGGTATCTCGTTGTGGTTTTGATGTGCATTTCCCTGATGATTAGTGATGTTGAGCATCTTTTATATATGCTTATTTGCCATTTGTGTATCTTCTTTGGAAAAATGTCTATTCAAGCCCGTTTTTAATCTATTGTTTTATTATTGAGTTTTAGGAATACTCTCCATATATTCTGGTTATTAACCCCTTATTAGGTACATGATTTGCAAATATCTTCTCTTGTTCTGTGGGTTGCATTTTTACTCTGTTGGGTAGTGTCTTTTCATGCACAATTTTTAGTTTTTATGATGTCCAATTTGTCTGTTTTTCTTTTGATGCCTGTGCCTTTGGTGTCATACCCAAGAAATCATTGCCAAATACAATATTGTAAAGTTTTTGCCCTATGTTTTCTCCTGGGATTTTTATTGTTTAAGGTCTTGCATTTAGGTCTTTGATTACTTTTGAGTTAGTTTTTGTAATATTACAAATGAGTTCAACTTCATTCTTTTTTTTTCTTTCTTTATTTTTTATTGAGTTACAGTCAGTTTACAATGTTGTGTCAATTTCCAGTGTAAAGCACAATTTTTCGGTCATACATGAACATACGTATATTCATTGTCACATTCTTTTTAACTTCATTCTTTTGCATGAAGATATCCAGTTTTGCCAACATCATTTGTTGAAAAGATGTTGACCTTTCGCATTGAATGGTCTCTGCACCCTTGTCAAAAATCACTTGGTGGTATGTATAAGGGTTTATTTCTGGCCTTTCTATTCTATTCCATTGGTCTCTTTGTCCATTTGTATGCCAGTGCTATATTGTTTTGATTACTGTAGCTTTCTAGTAAGTTTTCAAATCAGGAAGCGTGAATCCTCCAGCTTGTTTGTTCCTTTTCAAGATTGTTTTGGCTGTTGGGTGTTCCTTGAGATTCCGTGTGAATCTTAGGATGCAATTTATTATTTCTATTCCAAAAATATCATTAGGATTTTGATAGGGATTTCATTGGATCGGTAGATTACTTTGGGTAGTATTGACATTTTAACAGTATTAAGCCTTCTAATCCAGGAACACAGAATGTGTTTCCATTTATTTATGTCTTCCTTGATTTCTTTCAGCAGTGTTTTATACTTCTTTTCTTTTTTTCTTATTTTTGGGGTTTTTAAAAATAATTTTTATTGTACAAGTCTTTGATCTCTTTGGTTAGCTATTAAGTATTTTATTCTTTTTGATGCTATTGTAAATGGAACTGTTTTCATAATTTCCTTTTCAGATTGTTCATTTTTAGTGTATTGAAATGCAACTGATTTTTGTGTGTTGACTTTATGTCCTGCTTCTTTGCTAAATTCACTTATTAGATCTTTTTTTTGATGAAGTCTACTTTCTCAACTTTTTCCTTTTATAAATCATGCTTTAGTATAGTACCTAAGAAACCTTTGCTCAAAGTCACAAAGATTTTCTCTTGTTTTCCTGTAAAAGTTTTTTTTAATTGCCTCCCCCTAGCTTTATAGATTTTTTTTAACATTTTTTATTGATTTATAATCATTTTACAATGTTGTGTAAAAGTTTTATAATTCAGTTGGTTTTATTTTTAGTTTGTTTGAAGGGAGAAAGGCAATTAGGATTATTTATTTATTACTTATTTTTTTAAATGGAGGTACTGGGGATTGAACCCAGGACCTTGTGCATGTTAAGCATGCACTCTACCACTAAGCTATACCCTCCCCCTGCTTATTAGTTTTAACAGTTTTTTGGGTGTGTCATTTTTAGGGTTTTCTGTATATAAAATCATTTCATCTGTAAATAGATTATTTTACTTCTTCATTTCTAGTTTGGATGCCTTTTATTTCTTTTTCTGGCCTAATTGCTCTGATTAGAACTTCCCGTACTGTGTTGACTAGAAATGGTGAAAGCAGACATTCTTGCCTTATTCCTGATCTTAGAGAATAAAAGCTTTAAGTCTTCCACCACTGAGTATAATGTTCGCTGTGAGTTTTAATCTATGCCTTATATTATGTTGAAATAGTTTCCTTTTATTCCCAGTTTTTAGTGTTTTTTAATCATGAAAGGGTGCTGAATTTTTTGTTTTTTTTTCTGCATCACTTGAAATGATCATGTGATTTTTTTCCACTCTCTTCCTGTTCATGTGGTATATTACATGGATCAATTTTTATATGTTGAACCATCCTTGCATTGCAGGAATAGATCTCACTTGGTCATGGTGAACTGTCCTTTTAATATGTTGTAAAATTCAGTTTGCTAATATTTGTGAGGATTTTTGCATCAATGTTCATAATGGATATTGGCCGTAGTTTTCTTGTAGTGTCTTTGTCTGGCTTTATATCAGGGCAATGCTGGCCTCTTGAATGAGATAAGAAGTGTTTTCTCCTCTTCAGTATTTTTGGAAAAATTTGAGAAAAATTGGTATTAATTCTTTAGATGTTTGGTAGAATTCACCAGTGAAGCCACTGGGTCCAGGTCTTTTCTTTATTGAGATATTTTTTATTATTGATTCAGTCCTTTTACTAGTTAAAAGTCAACTCAGATTTTGTTTTTTTATGATTTAGTCTGGTAGGCTTTGTGTTTCTAGGAAATTTACCTAGGATAAAATTTTATCTAGGATAATTTTATCAATGTGTTAATGTACAGTTGTTCCTAGTGCTCACTTGTAATCCTTTTTATTTCTGTAGAATTGGTAGTAATGTCCCCACTTTCACTTCTGATTTTAGCATTGTGAGTCTTTCCTCTGTTTTTCTTAGTCGATCTAGCTAAAGGTTTGTCAATTTTGTTGATCTTTTCAAAGAACCAACTTTTGGGTTCATTGATTTTTCTCTATTGTTTTTCTGTTCTCTACTTTGTTATTCTATGCTCTAATCTTTATTTCCTTCCTTTTTCTGGTAGCTTTGTATTTAGTTTGTTCTTTTTCTAGTTCCTTAAGTTCTAAAGTTAGGTTGTTGATTTGAAATCTTTCTTGTTTTGTGTGTTTATAGCTATAAAATTTCCCCTTAGCACCACTTTTATTGTGTCCCATAAGTTTTGGTATGTTGTGTTTTCATCTTCATTTGTGTCTAAGTGTTTTCTAATTTTCTTTGTGATTTCTTCTTTCTTTGTTTTTGAAGGGGGGAAATAACTCGTTTTATTGATTTAATTTAATTAAATTTTTTTAATGGAGGTACTGGGGATTGAACTCAGGACCTTGTGCATGCTAAGCATGCACTCTGCCTCTTAAGCTATACCCCCTCCCCATGATTCCTTCTTTAATCCATTGGTTATTTGAAAGCTTGTTGCTGAATTTCTGTAATTTACTGAATTTTCCAGTTTTCCTTCTGTTGTTTTCTAAGTTCACCCCATTTTGGTTGTAGAATATACTTTGTATGAGATCTATATTTTAAAATCTATTGAGACTTAATTTTTGGCCTAACATATGGTAGGGGAAATGTCCCATGTACACTTGGGAAGGATGTGTATGCTGCTGTTTTTTAGTAGAGAATTCTGTATGTGTCTATTAGATCAAGTTGGTCTGTTGGGTTGTTTAAGTCCTCTGTTTCCTCACTTCCCTTCTGTCTGATTGTTCTGTCCATTATTGTATATGGTTATTGAAGTCTCCAACTGTTATTGTAGAACTGTCTATTTCTCCCTTCAAATCTGTCAATTTTTGCTTTGTTATTTTGATGGTCTGTCATTAGGTGTATAAACATTTATACTTATTATATCTTCTTTGTTGGATCTTTTATTAATATATAATGTCCTTCTTTGTTTTGTGTAAGTTTAATTGGCAGGGGGGTGGGGAAGGAAAAGACCACTTCATAGATGGTGCTGTGTGCTCCCTTCAGGGGGTATGTGATGTCTGATTTATCTCTTTTCATGATGCTGGTGGTCTTTGCCCGGATCTATTATTTCATTAGGGGTTATAAATTGTAATAAAATGCTAATGGTACTGAAATACTTTCACAAAGAGAAACTTTTCAGCAATGACTTTGATTACCCCAAGATATGAGCAGGATTAATTCTTTCTCATTAATTCTTAATGAGGTTTGCATGTTTGGTTTTTAATATCATTGTGAACTCATGGATTTCATAACTGCAGTTATATTTGTTCTCCTTGTTGATGCTCAAATTGTCCCATCTTTAGCCAACTGGAGCCTTTTCGGGTTGACTCCTGACTCTTTTGACATGACATTAATTGTCTTTGGAAATTTCCTTACCTTCTGGAGTGGTCAGATGTTCCAGGCTCATCTTGTGCATTTATTGCCCCAAGTCTGGAATCAACCATTTCTCCAAGAAGCCCTGGTTCCTTTTATTCCCTCCAAAGACTTGAATCTATCCTTCTGCATCCCTGAAAATCATCCTTTTCCAGGGCAGTAGAGAGAGTGCTTTTAGGGTTGGAAGGCCTGACATAGCTGTGGCATGGAGGGAGGGAGAAGCGGAAGATACAGCAGCTTAGGAAAGCATTATACTTACAGGGTCCTGCCAGGGACCAGATTATGGGTAAGATACTTAGCATGGGTAATGCCACTGAATCCTTCGAACAACCCTGTGAGGTAGGTTTTCCCTCCATGTGTAAAATACAGGAACTAAACTTACAGAGGAGCTCAAATAACTTCTCTAAATTCCCACAGCTCAGAAGGGCTGAACCCAGATCTGAACTTGTGTCTGCTGTCAATGCCCGTCCCTTTCTTCTATCAGGAGGAGGAAGGGCTGTTGTCTAGGGTGGAGATGACTTCCCTTAGGGTGTGGCTCGGAGTGTGAGGCCCTATCCTGTGTCAGGTCTGCTACCTCAGACCACATCAGACAGTGAACACTCAGTGCAAATTCCATATCGCCCCCTGTTCCCCGCTCTGCACAGCAGAGTCGTGTAGCTGCCAGGCCCCCTCCCTCAGTCGTGGATCTGGGCAGAGATTGTTGGTAGCAGATTCTCAGGAGGTTTTATTGGCGGCCTGACATCGCCAGAGTCCTGGGAGTCAGACATTGTCCCTGTCATTGGTAGGATTCTTTTCGCTAGAGATTAGGGGAGATTAAATATTTTTTTAATGAAAATGGAATAAAATATTGAGAACTGGGAAACAAACATCAGGAGAGCTTTCCAATGGCCTTCATTTTATTTTTTTTTACCCAAGATAATAATTAAGTTATAATCAGATGTTACAGTCGTTAGTTTCTCAGCCTTCTGCTGGCAATGTTGCTCTTTTTTTATTTCAAAAGTAGCAGAAGCAGAGACCTTCATCAAGTTCCCTGGACACCCTCCTGGTTCCTGCTTCTCAGGGCAGGGCAAGGTGACCCAGGAACCTCTTTTATAACTTAGATAATTGATGGTGAGGACATTCCCCTGAAACCTGTCTTTTTTGAGACACAGAAGCAGCCGTTCTCTGCTAGTGCAGATGTCACAAGGCGGAAAAGGTGTAAATTCTCCCAGCAGAGGGAGAAAGATCAGAATTCTGCAGAACGTCCTGTGCTTTCATTCCCTCCCCTTGCTGGTATCTTATCTGCATTATCTTCTGGGGCAAGGAGCAGCCAACCCCAGGCAGAGCCATAAGGTCAGTGTAGGAAGCCCACCCTTCCCAGGCAGGGGAAAATGGTCACAAGGCCAGTGCAGGGTTCCCAAGGCTCACCTGATACACAGTCCAGGCCTGACATAAAGAAAGGCTTCCCAGGGATCTGATAAACAAACTGCCCCTCACCCCCCGCTCCTGTATACACAGCGCCTAACTGCCCACACCCTGGGGGTGGACCGTGGAGAGAATGGCATCAGAAGAGAGAGGCTACCTCTCTTTGCTACATGGCCTTTGCTCTTTTGCTGGAAGTTTTATCTTATCTTTTAATAATTGAAATAGGCCATCACCAGAGTCCTAGGGAACTGGGCTGGACTGTGTCAAATTTGGCACTGCTGCCACTCCCTGCTGATGTCTCTGTATTGCAGAGGAGAGGCCAGGGCTTGCATTTGCCAGAATGGACCTGTCACCTGTGGTTCCAGGATAGGTCACTGGTGAGAGGCTCTTGGTGAGTTTTGGAAGGGGAGGCCTCTGTTCTCCAGAAGCAGTGGCTGGCTGAAGACTGAGCAGCTGCGAGTCTCACAGCAGGTTCTAGGTAACTTCCTGAGATACCCCCCGCCACCCACTTCAGTGCTGCTGGCTAAACCTGTCAGTGATGACCTCCCTCACCTCTCTCCCACCCACTAGTCCCCTGCATTCAACCCCCTTATATACGGTAAACATAGACTGATTTCTGTTTTCCTCATCAAAACTTGACTATTACCTTCACTAGGCCAAACCTCAAAATGCCTAAATTAACGTAGATGAGAGGAGAAACATGTCTTCACTTTCCTCACCTACAGCTTTGGTTTTAGGGATCCTCCAGAGGTAAAGGCATTTAAAGCTGTCATGTTGGGTCATGGAGCAAGCAACAAAATTTGAAAGCTTTCAAGTCATGCATTCATCTTATTTATTCCTTAATTTTTATCAAAGTAGTTATGTACACGGTTTGAAAGAATCAAATAGTTCAGAAAAGCTTCTAGTGAAATATAAAAGCATGTCATTACACACTTCTCCAAACCCAACACCAAGAGCAAACCGTCATGTAAAGCGTGAGCTTCACGTGATAATGATGTGTCAGTGTAGGGTCATCAGTTGTAACAAATGTCCCATCTGGGGGATGTTGTTAATGGGGGAGGCTGTGCATGTGTTGGGGCAGGGAGTATATGGGAAATCTCTGCACCTGCCCCTCAGTTTTGCTGCACACCTAACACTGCTCTGAAAAATAGTCTATTAAAAAAAAATCCTCCACCTCACCTCTCCCAGCCTCAGTCCACTTGCCAAAAATGGCCATTTCGAGCTCTGATTCTTCTGGGTACCTCTAAATAATATATCTTTCCTCCTGTTTCTTGGCTCATCAACCATAGATATTAATTATCGACTTCCCACTCTATTAAATGAGATTTTCTCTCATGTGTCTGCAGATCAGTGGGGGGTTGGCTGATCTAGCTGGGCTTGGCTGGCTAGACCAGCATCCAGCTATGTGTCCGGGTGACCTTGGCTCCCTGCACCAGGTGGGGCTCAGGTCTGCTGCATGTGGATTCATGCTGGGGCCCAGGATGAAGGGGCAGGAGCTCTTCTCATGATGACAGCAGAGGCACGAGGGGGAAGGCTCAGCTGCATGAGTACATGTCAAGCCCCAGCCAGCTTCTCATTGTCAAAGCACCTCACACGGCCAAAGTCAAGGGCAAAGAAGTGCGTGCTGTCTCTGGTAGTGGGAACTGCTCACTCACAGGGCAGAGGGTGTGGATATAGAGGAGAGTGAAGAACTGGGGCCGCTTCTTAATCTACCGTGTTTCTCTTAACTCTGTCTTGTTTAGAGCTCTCTGTGAGTAACCATATTTTAGCTCAAATAATACCACAACATAGCCTTGCCCAATGGCCTAAGCGGCCAACTGGAACACTTGTTGGTTAGTTTCTTAAATCTCAAAATGACCACAGCGTTCTAAGAATTTTGTTAGGTGGTTTGGGCTCGGAGGATGAGTAAGGTTTGGGTGCAGGTTCTTAGACATCAGTCTGGCTTGAAACACCTTTTCCTCATTCCCTTCTATGTAGTGAAGACTATCTTCAGACGGTGTGTGGACAATGAACTGCTACAGAAACATCACTTGATCTGCCCAGACGATTACTACAGCGATACAGTGCCATTTTGCTCTGCACCTAAAGGTAACGCTTCAGTACTCCCTTAGAGCCTCTGATAGCATCGTAGGGAAGTTCTTTAGTAGCAAGCCCACACCGGCCACCTCTGCTGCCATTTCCCTATTTGTAGATTTTTTTTTTGTCTTTCCTTTCCTTTTTAAAATTTTATTTATTGATTTTTAATTGAAATATGGTTGATTTGCAATATTGTGTTAGTTTCAGGTGTATAGCAAAGTGATTTGGTTGTACATGTATATGTTTTTAATTCTTTTTCCCCATTATGGGTTAATATGAGATACTGAGTATAGTTCCTTGTGCTATATGGTAAATCCTGTTGCTTATCTATTTTATATATGGTAGCATGTATCTGTTAATCCTATGCTCCTAATTTATCCCTCCCCCCACCTCCCACTTTAGTAACCGTAAGTTTGTTTTCTATGTCTGTGAGTCTGTTTCTGTTTTGTAAATAAGTTCATTCATATCATTTTTTTAGATTCCACATATTAAGTGACTTCATATGATATTTGTCTTTCTCTGACTTCCTTCACTTAGTATGATAATCTCTAGCTCCATCCATGTTGCTGCAAATGCATTATTTTTATGGCTGAGTAATATTCCATAGTTCCTTTAATTTTGATAGCAACTATTGAGAGGGTCAAATCTGAGTAAGCCACTTCCTCCCCAGCTCCCTAACACTTACAAGACACGAGTCTTAGCGTGGAATATGACACTCTCGTCAGCTGCCCAACACCAGGAGATACAAAAATGCTCAGAAATGCAGTTGAATGAACCAAGAGAGGGAGGGTCTGAAGTCCTAGATAAGCAAGGGAGCAAGTTTCTGATGGAGTCAGAACACAGACCTAGGGGCTCTCCCCTCCCCCCGACAGACTGGAGCAACGCTGAGTATGGACAGAAGGTTGGGTGGGGAGCAGAGAAGGTTGTGTGTGTGTGTGTGTGTGTGAGAGAGAGATACGATAGTTTCCTGTGATATGGGAGACAAGGTCTTCTGAGAGTGAATGGGGGTGGGGAAGCTGTATTGTGGGCTTCAGCAGGGAGATAGAGTTTTGAAAGAGTCGCCATGTAGATTTCTGTGGCCAAACCTCAGGTGGCCTAGCAGTGCCAGATTCCGAAGGTGAGCTCGTCAGCCACCCCAATTTGGTGGGACTCTGATGATGCCTGGAGATTTGGAGCTGAGAAGACATTTAGGGTGGGAGGCCTGGGGTCCAGAGAATTGAGGGTACTGATCAGGAAAGAGTTCATGATGGCCTAAGCCCTGTAGAGAGGAAGGCCAGAGAAGGTAGCAGAATCAAATATCATGAAAAAGTGTGTTCACGTGTGGGGTATGTGTACATGTGTGTGTGTGTGACAGTGGTCCACTCATGCTACTTGACCATGTTCAACAACTGAACAAATACTTTAACCCTCTAGTCTCCAGGACACAGAATAAGTTCCAGGAGTAAGTTATATGTGAAATAAAGGGCAGTTACATCCGGTGTAGGAAATATGAAAGTTTAGGGAAGAGTATCAAGCTAACTGTGCCTTTGGTGGTTTTATTTAGTCATCTTAGAAGCATCCACCACTTCACCTTGGTGACGTAACTTGAGTTTTTTCCTTGGTGCTATAGGCAACTTTGTCCCTGGATACTCAAAACCGACATTTAGTTGTGAACAACGTTTCGCCCCAAAGAAAGAGCTGACCAAGAAACTGGCATGCCGGAAGATGCGCTCTCAGTCCGAAGACGAGCTGGACTTCACTATGGACAGCCTGACGTGGGCCTCATCTTTCAGGGCCAAACTCAGGTCCAGAGAAACTGTCAAGGTGAGTGTTGCAGCCCGCACGTGGGTGTGGATGTGGGCAGCGGGGATGGGCAATGATGAGGGGAAAGGGGTCCCAAGTGACATGAGGAGTCGTGATAAACCCACAGTGAGACAGAGGAGGGTTTGCCTTGGCTCTCTGTGGGTCCTGTGGTCAGCCAGGTGTCAACACGCATAGCCCCTCTGTCTGTCATTAACTCTGTCCCTTTTTTTAAAAAAAAAAATTATTTCTTTATTTATTTTGGGTGGAAGTAATTAGGTTTATTTATTTTAATGGAGGTACTGGGGATGGAACTCAGGACCTTGTGCATGCTAAGCACGCGCTCTACCACTGAGCTATAGCCTCCCCCCCGACTCTGCACTTTTTATTGTGTTCCAAAGAAAACAGGTTCACAAAAGAATAAAAGATGGATGAACCATTTACGGGTGCCACAGAGGCAGCAGGAGCGGCTTCTGCTCGCCAGGATGGAGAGTCGGAACCGCTTCCTGAAAAACCCTCGCTTTTTCCCCCCTAACACTCCGTATGGGGGCAAGTCTCTTCTCTTTCCTCCGAAGAAGCCGGCACCAACAGGACAGTCCCAGAATGGAGAGCTGGAACAGAGGTGTGTCTTTCCCTGACTCTTATTCTCAGAACATCTGATTCTGCGGAGTAAAACTCCAAAAGTCCTAGGTGTGGTTTGGCTTCTGGAGGATTCTAGACTTCTTGGGGGAAGGATGTCAGTATCAGAACAGAGGAGGGCTTTGGAGCTACCGACCCATGTGGCCTTCCGACATCCCTGGAGCCCTGGGTTTGTGTTTTTCTGACCTGCCAGAGTCTTAAGGAATAGGGGTTAGTGCTGGCCCTTTGTTTAATACCTGAAAAGTCTGGGTCAAATAGAAGGCATCTATGTAGCCATGTGCTCCTTCCATTAAATTCGTGTGTCTTATGTGGCTTGGAAATAAAAATATTTAAGATCTGCTTAATAACAAGTACTATAAATTGTGATTTTTCTTTAAAAGAATGCCTTTGGCTCTATTTCAGTAATTATCCTTATGAAGGGAGGAAATTGCTTCATGGTTTCATAATGTTTTCCCCTGATTTTAATGGACTTAGCACTATTAACGTTTCCTTATTAAACAAATAATTTCTTTTTATTCAGAAAAATTAGAAAAGATTTGCAAAGGAAAATAGCACCTGTATTAAAAATCCAGTTAACCTACTGTTGTTTAAGCTTCTGGAGTTTTTCCCAGGCATACTGAAAATAAAATATGTAGCTACCTGTATCGTCACAAAGATTCAATCTTGCTGTAAAACTATTTTGTAACCTGTTTTAACAGCCGCAGAACCCAACGAATGACACGTGGTGAATCTCTTGGATGTAGTTACTTTACATGCATCAGTCACGTGGGTGAAACTAACAGCCTTTCCCGCCCTCTCTTGCCTTCCCACAGTTGTGCTGACACTCCAGTGTTTCTAGCCAAGCCATCAATTGGATTTTTCACAGATTATGAAATTGGGCCAGTTTATGAGGTAAAAATCTTATTTCTTTACAGATCCCACTCCATTTTTAGAAGAGTCTTTATTGTGGAACACAAACCAAGGAAAAGATTGTAATGAATCCTTGCACGCCCTTCACCCAAGTTTAACAGTTATCTACTTCCTGCAAATCTGGTTTTGTCTGTTACCCACACAACTTCAAGTGTGTATGTATGTCTGTGTGCACCATATGTACACTGGAGTATTTTAAGGAAAAACAGGTATCACATCATTCTTCAGTTAATACTTTAATATCTCTAACAGATGAGGACTTCTAAAAAATAATCATCATCACATCCAACAATATTAACAGTGATTCCTTAGTGTCAGCTAATACCCATCCATGTCTGATTTTCCTCCATTTGTTTTTTTTAAAGTAAATTTATAATTGGTTTCTTTGAGTCAAAATTCAAACATTGCATTTGGTTAAAGTACCTCTTATTCCTCGTTTAGTTAATAATTCCTCCTCCATCCTTTTCTTTTTAAAAATCCCTTTTGCTTGTTGAAGAAACTGTAATTTCTCATATTCTGGATTTGGCTAATTGCATTATTGTGGTGACATGAAACACATTCCTGTGTCCTCCAAGATTTTCTGTAAACTTGATAGATGTAGAGGTTTGATTGGATTCATGTTCGTATTTTTTTTCTCTTAGTGGCAAGAATACTTCTTTCGTGATGTTGTGTATTTCTTGTTGCATCCCAAGAGGATGCATGGAGCATGATAGCCGGTTTTCACATTATCGGTGATAAGTGGCTTCAGGTGTTATGAACCTAATTCTTTCTTTACAAAGTTCTTCTCAACTTTTCATTTAATGGTTTAGTAGCCTTAGATGGTTGTCGCCTCGGTCAATTTTTTTAAATTAAGGGTTGCAAAACGGTGACCTCTAATTCTATTATTCCTTCTGCATCTATGCGCTGTGAATTTCTGTTTCAAAAAAAAACAAAACCTTCCCTCTAACTTCTATTATGTCCCTTCTTCCTTATATTCTTATTACCCCTGTAGGTAACTGTTTCTATTAGTTTGGGTTCCTCTATTGTATCTTTTTGGAATCATTAGCAAATATGTAGGTATATTTGAACCCACTTTCCTTCTTACTATCCTCTGCACCTTGCTTTTTTCAATTAACAGTATATCCAAGAGCAGTACATACAGACTTTCCTCACACCTTTTCCCAGCCTGCTTCTTTTTTTTTTAAATGGAGGTACTGGGGACTGAACCCAGAACCTGGTGCGTGCTAAGCACGTGCTCTACCACTGAGCTGTTAGCACCACCACCACCTCCCTCAGCTTCCTTCTTGATGCCAGCCTCCCACCATCCTGGGGAATGAGGTCAAGACCAAGCTGAGCAGTCACCAGTTCTGCTCACCAGGTGCAAAGGCAGTTATGCTTAATGATGACAGTCCTTTCACGCACACGTGGGTTATACTTCACAGCTTAAAGAACACTTGCAAACCCATAATTCTTCAGGAACTCAACCACTGATGGCAAAAACAGGCAAATATGTTGGTCCTTTCTGCTAAGTGTTAAAGAAATCATTTTGTTTCCTTCTTGAACTTAGCAGTTCTGTGTTCTCTTTTGGACTTGTGTGTTTGGTACTTCTGTGTCTGGTCAACACATTTCAAAGACAGTTGGAGAAGTAGGCAAGGACTCAGAGAAAGGAAGCTAAAATAATTTAGAAAGAGAGAAGGCATATCAGGACACAGAGCTCCCAATGGCCAAAGTTCAAACAACTCAAGCAACAAAACATACATTAGTAGTGTTAGATCACAATGCAGAATAAAATAAATGTCTGTAAGTCCATATACTCATATAAGTAAATATCTGAATAAATAAATAGGAGAGAAAGGACAACTCTTTGTTAAGAAAGAATTCTAATTAATATTTAAAGAGTGAGAGAAATAAAAAAATCACCATTAAATATCACACTAATAAAATCTGCAGGCAAGACATACTAGTAGGCTAAAATTATTGAGTAAAAGGGTGAGCAGAAGCAGATAACTGGATAGTCTTTCCCCCAAATATTTAGTAATTACAAAGGAAAAGCGGTAACTGTACAGTGGCGAATCCTGGAAGACACCACTTCAACCAAGTGATCAACATGAACATCACCACTAATAAGACACATCAGTGTCGTATACCCCCCGATATGACATACCCAGAAGGGCACATTGCTTTTGTGTCATTCTTGCAAATAATGCATAACCTCAACCTAGTCATGAATAAACATCAGACAAACTCTGATGGAAGGAAACTGAGAATGTGTTGCAAAATAACTGACCAGTGGTCTTCAAAAGGCTTGGCTTGGAGTCATGGATAACAAGGAAAGACTGAGGACCTGTCACAGATTGGAGGAGGCTAAGAAGATATGAGAGCCTAATGCAATTTCAGATCCTGGATCGGATCCAGGAATAGAGAAAGGATGTTAGTGGACAAACTGGAAAAGCCCACATAAGTTCTGTGGTTTAGTTAATAAAGATCATTGTTCTGCTGTTATCTAAGAGGTTAACATAAGCGGAAGCTGGGTGAAGAGTGTAAGGGAATGCTCTGGATTATTTTTCCAACTCTTGTAAATCTAATATCTCAAAATAAAGCATTAAAATATGTATTGGGGAGAATTCCGGTTACGGTAATGTTGTAGCTAGATAACCTGGGGAATCTACAAACAATGAAAATTCTAGAACTGAAACTAAGCACTCACTAGAAGGGCTTAACAACCTGTTAGACACAGATGACGGGAAGACTTGGAGATAATGTCAGTAGAAATGATCCAGACTAAGGCACAAAGAGAAAAAAGATGAGGAAATGCAGCATTTTAAAAACATGGGACAGGGGTAGGATATAGCTCAAGTGGTAGGGCGCATGCTTAGCATGCATGAGGTCCTGGGTTCAATCCCCAGTACCTCCTTTAAAAATAAATAAATCTAATTGCCCCCTTCTGCCAAAAAATAAATAAAATAATAGAAGAATAAATAAATAAATAAATATTTAAAATGTGGGACATCTTAAACAGGCCTGTTATGTAATTGAAGTCCCAGAAAAAGAGGAGAGAATGTCACAGAAGCAGTATTTGAAGAAAAATAGATGAGAATGATCCAAAAGTAATGAAGATTTCAAGCCATAGGGTAAAGCACTAACAGCCCTAAGCAGAATAAAATAAAGAAAACCATACCCTTAAAAAAAGAAATGAAAAGAAAACTGTACCTTATACTTACACATTATAATAAAATTCTGCTCTAAACTAAAGGCAGTATGGGATGGGAGCAGGGGAACTTAAAGTATCTAAAGAAAAAAGATCCACCACCTTCTAAGAGAAGTGATAGAAGCTAGAAAATATTGGATGGAAGCTTCAAAGTGTTGGAAGAAAATAGCTTTCAATCTAGAATTCTAAACATAGTGAGAATATCTTTTAAAATGGAGACCAATGAAGACAGACGAACAAAAACTGATCATTCCTTACCACATGGGGATAATTCACCAAGAGAAGGTCCAAACCAAAGGAATTCAGACAAAAATTACACCATACGGAAGCAAAGAAATGCAAGAAAGAATGAAAAGCAACAGTAAGGGTAAATTAATATTAAGTAAAATATAACCATAATAATAGTGTAGTTATTACAATAATAATGTGTTATTTAAAATGTATGTAGAATTAAAAACATTATAACCATACCCCAAAAGTGGGAGGAGTAAATGGATTTAAAGTGTTCCAAGATCCTTGAATTGTCTTGGAAGTGTATGAATGCTAAATAATATAAGAACTTTAATAATTCAAGGATGCTTGTTGTAATCTCTGGGCTAATCATTACTCAAATAGTAAAATGATATAAAAGTAACAAACTAATAAAGGGGGAAATGGAATTTTTAAAAAAAATTTGATTCCTTTAATAGGTGGCAAGGAAGAGAAAAAATGAACATGGCTGGTAATACAAGTAGAAAATAAAAACATGGTAGATTTTACTCCAAATTTGTCAGTATTTACATGAAGTGTAAGTGGACCGAGTACTCCAATTAAAAGAGAAAGATCATCAGACAGGGTAGAAAACAAAAACCAACTAAATGCTGCTTGTGTGAGATACCCTTAAGAGTTAGGATACAAAAAGATTGAAAATATAAGGATGGAGAAAGATACATCAGACAAACGTTAACCAAAAGAAAACTGGCATGGCTATGTTAATATCAAAGAAAGTAGATCTTAAGGCAAGAAGCTTTATTAGAAATAAAGAAAAGGGCCATTTCATTCTGATCAAAGGTAAAAAAGAAAAAAATCCATCCAAAAGATACAACTATTTAAAAATCTATAGTAATGATTTAGCCTCAAAATATCTAAGCAAAATTTTACAAGTCTAGAAGAAAAAAACAGATACAATCACAAACATGAGGAGATTGTAACATTCTTCTCTCAAAAACTTAAAGGGTAGGTAGACAAAAAAATCGGTAAAAATATAGAAGAATTGAACAATATATTTAGCAAACTATATCTAATTGTTATATATAACACTGCACCTAGCAATTGCAATGTACATTTTCTTTAAAACTTACTTGGAACATTTATCAAAATTGTCTGTGTGCTGGGTCATAAAGGAATTATCAACAAATTTCCAAGGACTGAGAGCGTTTAGAGCTTGAACCTAGTAGATTGAATAACAAATACATAACTAGAAACTCCTTCAAATATGTGGAGATTAAGCAATTCATTACTAAACCCTTGAGTCAAAGGAGTCATAATGGAAATTAGAAAATAGAAAATTATGAATGATTATTTTTAAATGGTGCATGAAAGCTTAAGGGCTGCAGCTGGAGGCATGCTTATAGGAAAACATATAGACTTATGTTCACATATTAGGAAAGAAGTCTGAAAATCAGTTACTGAGGAATACATCTCAAAAATTGGAAGAGAAAATTAACCCCAAAGAATATTTTAATAAAATAGAAAACAAATATAGGATCAGCAAAGTCAAAAATTAGTTCTTTGAAGATTAATAAAATTGACAAGTCCCTGACAAAACTGAGCAAAAAGAGAGAAGGTAAAGATTGCCAAGATCAGCGAGGAAGAAAAAAAAAAAAACAGCTTTATAGATCCCACAGACATTAGAAAGATAACAAGAGGTTTATGCCTAGAAATTTGAAAATGTAGGTGAAATAGACAAATTTCCAGGAAAGCACAATTTACAGAACAGACACAAGAAGAAATAAAAACCTCTGAAGAGTACTATATTATGATGCTGAATCCATGATTTAAAACCTCACTATCTTCTAAAATTAAATTGTGGTGATGGTTGCATAAACTCTGCGAATATACTAAACACCATTGTACTATACACTCTAAATGGGTAACTTGGGTGGCATGTGAATTACATCTCAATAAAACTGTTTAAAACCACAGCATAACACACAACAGAAACAAAAGTGGGAAGAAAAAAAAAACCACCCTCCCTACAAATAAAACTTCAGGCCCTGATGACTTTCCAGCTAAATGTTTGTAACAGAAGAAGAAATGCAACAACCTTTTACAAATTCTTACAGAGAATAGAAAGAATAAAAAAATGAGAATGTAAGCATAATCTTGATACTGAAACCTGAAAGTTCAGAATTATTATAAGAAAGGCTAAACTTTGTCATGAATAAAACACAAAATTTCTTAACAGAACATTAGCAAACTGAATTCAGCTTTATCTAAAAATAGTAAACATCACGACTAAGCTGGTTTGATCTAGCAGTGCAGAGTTAGTTTAACATTTGAAAAGCAATCAGTAAAATTCCCTACATTAATGCAATAAGGGAGAGAAGACATATAGTTGTCAATAGATGCAGACAAAATTCAATACCTATTCATGATTTTTTAAAAACTCTTTGCAAGCCAGGAGTAGAATAAATCTTTCATAATTTGATAAACAGTATGTACAAAAATAAATCTGATATTTATCACAGCTGACATGATTATGTACCTGAAAAAAATCCAAAGGAATCTTACAGATAAGTGATTGGAATTAATATGTGAACTTGTTAAAAGTCTTTGATACAAAGTCAACATGAAAACCAATTTTATTCCTATGTACCAGAGCAAATGTTATAAAATGAATTTAAAACATGGTACTATCTACAGTTTATTAAAAAATTAAATTTAGGAATAAATTCAAATAAATATGTGTAAGACTTTGACAGAATACTAAAACATATAATTAAAAAAATTAAAGGAGACTCAAATAGATGGTCAGAGATACAGGCAGACCTTGTTTTATTGTACTTTGCTTTACTGTGCTTCACAGCTATTGCATTTTTTACAAATTGAAGGTTTGTGGCAACCCTGTGTTGTCAGATGAGGGTATGCAGTTTTTAGTAAGTATTTTTTAATTAAGGTATGTACATTGCTTTTTTGACATAATGCTATTGCACACTTAACAGACCGCAGCATAGTGTAAACATAATTTTGATATGCACTGGGAAGCCAAAACATTCATGTGACTCGCTTTATCATGATACTTGCAATCTGGAACTGAGACTGCAATATCTCCAAGGCATGCCTGTACCCCATGGTGTGCTGGAACCAGGCTATATGAACTCCTGAGGGCTGACCATGGGCATCTCTTTCCAACTCTGTGTTCAGTGATGTCACATTGGTATCTTGAAATTAGTATGGGAGTATCCACTCCATAGAAATCAGCAAACACTACCAAATCAGGGCTCTCTCCACCCTAAGAATTGGTTGTTCAGCACATTACTGAAAATATACTAAATTCATGAATTGGAAGATTCATCAATAGATGTCAAATAATAAATCAGAATTAGTTATCTATGTCCTTATTTGAGAAATAATAGTCAATGCCCTGTTTCAGTGAACAAAGGCAAAAACAGAATTTATAACTGAGAGGGGAGAGAAAAAACTGGAGTCTGGAAACAGTGACTCTTTTTTCTTGCTGTGTATTTTTGGGGTAAGAAAGAGGCCAGTTGGGCAGTCTGTTCTTAAGCAGCCTGAAGGATGGCATCAGAACAATTTCAGGAATTTAAAAATAAATTTTCCAGAAAATCTTGTGAAAATTATTGTGAGATGTATGTGACAGACTGTGTCTTCCAATGTCCTTCATTAGTGTCTTTATCTTAGTCAGGCCAGGTCTGTATCATTTCCCTCATGAAAATTTCTCAACTCCCCCCATTTTGGTGAAAAGTTCCCAGAGGAGAGGATTTAGTCTCTGGTGCAGAATTGTTATAGGATGTCAGCTTGATATTGGTGGTAGGGCAACATTCAAATACCTGAGTATCAAACACAATTATAAATATCATAGGAAACATTTGGAACCAATTTTGTATCCAATTTTTTGATGGGTCTAGGTCCAATCAAGAGAATACGTCTTAAGATTCAGCTTGGTCAATTTTAGTTAAGTGTTTTTTTCCCCCTGTGATTAATTGGTTTTGTCATCTTTTTCAAAATACATATCCAGATACTGTAAGATACATTGGCTATTGTAACAGCGTTTGTTTTGTCAGTGAGGGCACATCTTGTTTAGAGTCATTCAGATAATGAAATTGTGTTAGTCTAGCCTAAAAGGAGTTATTTCATTTGAAGTCGATACTTACTTTGCTTCTGAAGTTATCCCAGATTTGTCCAGTGGGAGCGTTACAAGTTGTCCCCTGTGTTCTCTTGATATGACTGAGCAGTTTCTTGAGTACTGCCCTACCTTCTGCCCGTCACAGGATGTTCCAGGCACATCTTGTACGCTCTCTGTTCCCATTCTGGAATCAGTTTCTAAGAAGCCATGATTCCTTTTAGTGGAGAATGGTATTTAGAAACCAAGGTCTAAGCACTAGATCTGCTATTTGCTCCTGGGGTATCATTGCTTCTAAGTCCTTTCAATGAACAGAACTGGGGAAAAACAGCAGTTTCACAGGTCCAGCCATGCAAATGCAAATGTATATTACACATATGCATGCATATATCCATCTACCCGTGTTCATACACTTAGAACTTCATGCTGATACCTTTCACTACAGTCTAGTGAGACAATGCCTCCTCCCATCCCATGCTTGTAGCTTCCTTCTCCCACAATCATCTGAAGAATCTTGGAGTAAAATTCTTCTTCTGGACTCGTCTGCATCTAGTGGCTGTTTGGTGAGCCTCAGGGTCAGATCATAGAGACTGCATGTCCGGTTGCAAGACTCTAAACATTTATACAGTGGGAGGCATCTATGCTGATGTATTATGTTCTGGATCTTAAGAACACTGTGCTTAAAAGTATTTGTCAGAAGAAAACAAAGAAAGGAAGTACTTGAAATGGTCCCTTCCAGCGTGGTTTTAAGAGCAACTTTCATGGGAGTCTCTTGTAATATATTCAGAGTTCAGTTACTATATCCATGTAACAATTGCCCCAGGACTTAGTGGTGCGAGACAGCAGTTTGCCTGCTGATCAGATAGGACACAGTGAGAACAGTTTATCTCTGTTCTGCCATTGGGGTCTCAGCCAAAAGACTGGGGCCAGAGTCTCTTTCACTCCCATGGGTGGTGGTTGATGCCGGCTTTCAGCTGAGATCTCATTTCCTCTCTGCGAAGGCTTCTCCACATCAGCTTTCCTTTCCCTTCCCTTCCTCAGTGCACAGTGGCTGGTTTCCTTCAGAGCAAGTTGGCCGCAGTCGTGTATAAATTGAATTGTATCTAGTGATGCCTCTTAGAAATGCCCCTTGAATCTGTTGGGCATATGACTGTGTGCATAATAATTATTTACCCAGCCAAACTATCAGGTTTAAGGATTAAAACATTTTCAAATTTGCCAGGTCTTTAAAAATGCGTGTCCCATGCACCCTTTCTCAGGAAACTCCCAGGGAACATGATCCCCTATAGAAGTATGGAAAGCAATGGAGAGGAAGGCTTGGTCTATGGGAGACGAGAATCAGCATAAGAAAAGGTGAAGGAAATCCCCAGGTTTGTAACAAAGGGTTCTCCAGTTACTGTTGCTGCAAAAGGAATTTTTCCAAAGCTTAACAACTTAACACCACCATTTTTATCATGCTGCAGATTCCTTGGATCAGAAATTCAGACAGAGCACAGTGGGAATGGCTTGATCCATGATGTTTGAAGTTTTAGCTAGATAAAGTCAGTGTCTGGGGATAACCTGAAAGATGGGGCTGGAACTGTGTGGGGCATTTTCACTCACGTAGTCAATTCTGGTTGTCGTTAGGCAGCTGAGGCTGTCCACAGAGCACCTGCATGTGGATTCTCCATGTGTCCTGGGCTTCCTCATGGAATGGCTGCCTCCGGGTAATCGGACAGCTCAAAGTGAGTGATCAGAGCTTCTAAGCACATATCTTAGCAAGCAAGGTGGAGGTTGCATCACTTTTTATGACCTAACTTTGGAGGTTACCTTAAAGTCATTACTTCCTCTGCATTGCTACAGGTTACAAATGAGTCACTTAACTTGGCCCAGATTCGAGGGGAAGCCACATAGACCTTACCTCTCAGAACTTCCAGATATGTCTTAAAACTGCTACAGGGCTTGTCTTGTCCTGGGTGATAGCAGCAGGTGAGGCAGGCAACCGGTCTAGATCCGAAGAGGCCAGAAGGCTCTAGGAGAGGTTGATTTACGGGGGTGATGCTGATAAGAGTCTCTGATACATGTGGCCATCTTGGGAAGAGATTTGTAGGGCAGTGGAAAGAGATTAAATTATTGATAAGTATGTTGCAGACAAAATAACTTGTCAGTGATTAACTCCAGGAAAAACAAAAATTGTATAAGGGAGAATGTCATGCTCAGCCATGAGTAGCATTTCCATAGCAACAGTAATGTAAGCATTAATTACTGATCTAACCAGTAGTATGATGTAACTTTCATCGGGGAGATAAGGGATGGGAGGGGCGTGTCATACAGTGAGCTGGTTATGGGAGAGAAAAGAGAGAATGTCTGCATCATCCATCCAATGCCTGAAGATGAAAAAAAAAGTGCATTTGGAGACATGGGAGTAAATTCCCAATCAGCTAAAGGACAGAAAATTACTGGCTCTCGGGTGTGGGAAATGGTGAGGGTAGAGGCAGGGCAAGAGGGCAGGATTTCTATTTTTAGAACTTTGTAGAACTCTTTGACTCTTCTAACTATGTGGCTGCCCAACACTGATGAAAATAACTTAGAACTTTCTACCAAAAGAAATGCCACGCCCACCCAACTCGTTTTGCCAGTATCCACCGCCAAACCTGCAAGCTGATTCCAATCTTACATGAACTCTTTCAGAGACCAGAAAAAGAAGGAACAGACCCTCATTATTAGCTAATGAGTTGATCATGTGATTTTTGTCCTTTCTCTTGTTGATGTGGTGTATCCCAACGATTGATTTGCATACGATGAACTATCCTTGTGTCCGTGAGATGAACCCAACTTGATCATGACGTATGATCTTTTTTGTGTGTCACTGGATACTGTTTGCTATATTTGGTTGAGGACTTTTGCGTCTATGTTCATCAACGCTATTGGCCTATAGCTTTCTTTTTTGGTAGTGTCTTTGACTTTGGTATCAGGGTGATGGTGGCTTCATAGAATGAGTTTGGGAGTATTCCCTCCTCTTTAATCTTTTGGAAGAGTTTGAGAAGGATCAGTATGAGCTCTTCTTTGCATGCCTGCTGTGGTCTGAATGTTTGCGTCCCCGCAAAATTTGTAGGTTGCAATCCTAACCCTCAAGGATGATGGTATTAGAAGGCAGGACTTTTGGGAAGTGCTTAAGTCATGAGCGGGAAGCCCTCACGGATGGGCTTAGTGCCTTCGTGAAGAAGCTCTAAAGAGACCTGTTGTCCCATCCACCACTTGAGGGCACAGTGAGAAGGCAGGAGTGAAAGAGGGCCCTCACCAAAACACAACAGTGCGGGCATCCTGATCTTGGACTTTCCAGCCTCCAGCACTGTGAGGAATACATTTCTGTTGTTCGTAAGCCACCCAGTTTATGGTATTTTGTGTTGCACTCTAATGGTTTAAGATAGAGCCTAATGTTACCTTGACACCAAAGCCAAATAAGGAAAAATGAAAACCTGAAGCCAGTGTTGCTGAAGGACATAGGTTCACTCCCTTTCCCCAGCCTTGTGGAGCCGTGAGAGAGCTTTTCTGTCCTGAGATGGGGGCAGAATGGGATGCAGGCTGTGAGTGCTGGAGTTGTGGTGGGAACAGAGACCTGTGCCTGTAAGCCAGGGGCTTATTATGGTTCATATACTTTCTCTTTTGTGTTCTTACTGTATTTTGGTAAATTTAAAAACTTTTTGAAATGAAAAAAAAAAAAAAGAACATAGGTTCAGAAATACTAAGTAAAAAACCAAATCGAGCAAGAAGAAACACACACACACACACACACACACACACACCCCAGGAGCAAATTGTGTGTAACCAAGGAATGCAAGGAACGTCTCTGTGGTGGGCCTTGAGTTGGCAATTGGCTGCCCTGAGCCTGTCATTTTTTCCCCCAAGGCTTTTATGCTGCTAAGGAAAGCCAGCCCACTCTGCAGTCCTTCTAATTACTGTCTCCCCAGACCTTGCAGCCGCCATAGCTACCACACGTTTCAGTGTCTGACCTCTGCCTGCACTGCATTTCAGTTGATCACGGGTGAAATCCTCAGTAATGGTGACTCCACTGCTTACCAGGGGTCATCACACCCGACTTCCCACCTTCTGGCATTTGGATCCCTGCCTGATTGGCAAGAAAGCTAACCCCAGAATCACATCCTAAGGGTCTGCTGTTTTAGGACACTTGTGATGCCCAGCTGTCCTAGCCTGGGTTTCCCATAAAGCAGAGGCTGAGGTGGTGGATTATGTGCTTTCATGTACAGTTCCAGGGAGGAGTGAGGAGAGGGAATGGAAAGAGGCAGAGCCAGTCCAAGAATGTATCACCGAGGTGACCTCCAGAAAGTGCAGTTGGTTATTTTGTCTTGTGGGACATCCCTTCAAAAGCCATATAAACTGCTGGATCCTGCCCTTCATTGGTCGGGGGTTTGCCTCATGTGGCGGAGAGCAAGGCTGTCTTGAGACCTGCCTCGATGGGTTCAAGGAGCAGCCGTGCCACGGACACCTCGATCCGTAATGACAGCGGTGGCTGCAGCTAGCTCCGTGTCTGAGAGAGTGGCAGCAGACAGAGGGAACAGCACCAGGGCTGTTCTGTACACGTGCAGAGACCTGAAGAGGCAAAACTGAGTTAGTATCCTTGCCATACAGAACATAATTTAATCCCTACCTTGCTCCATAGCCTAAACTGAAGACTTTCCAGTGGAGATTGCAAGCCAAAATTTAAGAAGAAAATATAGGCAATATAAAAAGTTTTCTTGGAACTGAAGTAGAAACCTTGACTAAAAGGTTGATAAATTTTATATTAAAATTTTAGAAACTGAAAAAAATGAATAAAATAAAGTAAAATTTTAGAAACTGTATATCAAAAGATAATACAAGTTATAAACTTAGAGATGTTTATAACAGATAACCCTATAAGGAATTAGTACCCAGAATATATAAAGAACACCTACAAATCAATAAGAAAAAGACAAATAAAGGACACAGGGGCAAAATGGTAAAAACGTTGAACAGATAAATCACACAAGAGGAAACCCAGGTAGCAAGTAAACATATGAAAGTATATTCATCATTTTTTATATTGAAGTATAGTCAGTTTGCAATATTGTGTTAATTTCTGGTGTACAGCATAGTGATTCAGTTATATATATGAATATATTCCTTTTCATATTCTTTTTCATTATAGGCTATTAAAATCTATTGAATATAGTTCCCTGTGCTATACAGTAGGTCCTTGTTGTTTATTTATTCTGTATATAGTGGTTTGTATCTGCTAATCCCAAACTTCTAATTTATCCCTTCCCCTCCATTCCCTACTGGTAACCATAAGTTTGTTTTCTATGTCTGTGAATCTGTTTCTGTTTTGTGTATGTTCATTTGTGTCATTTATTTAGATTCCACATGTAAGTGATATCACATGGAATTTTTCTTTCTCTTTCTGGCTTACTTCACTTAGAATGACAGTCTCCAGGTCCATCCATGTTGCTGCAAACAGCATTATTGTATTGTTTTTTTAATGGCTGAGTAGTATTCCATTGTATAAATATACCACAGCTTCTTAATCCAGTCATCTGTCGATGGACATTTAGGTTGCTTGCATGTCTTGGCTATTGTATATAGTGCTGCTATGAACACTGAGGTGCATGTATCTTTTCAAATTAGAGTTCTTTCCAGATATATGCCCAGGAGTGGAATTCCTGGATCATATGGTAAGTATTTTTAGTTTTTTGAGGAATCTCCATACTGTTTTCCATAATGGCTACACCACACGTTGCTTTGCCTTTAACAGATGGTGATCTCGCTGCAGAACACCACGTCGACCAGCCGCCACGTGCGAGTCATCCCACCATCCACACCGTACTTTGCACTGGGATTGGGTGAGCTCAGAGTAGCAGCTCCCTGGCCCTCGGGTGACTCCTGAGGCTGTGTCCCGAGCTCACTCTTCCCTCCTGCCCACCCTCCAGCAAAAGCCCCCAGTCCTAACAGCTCTTGTCTTGGATCACATCCCTCCAGGCTGGGTTCTGCCAACTCCTCACCCTGCACGCTGTCACTGACCTCAGTCAGACCCCCTCGTTCCTCACTTAGACCATCGCAGTGGCTTACCAGACAGCCTTCCTGCTTCTGTGACATAGTGTTTCCTCAAGAACAACTTTGTGTGTGTCTCTCCCCACCAGCCCCCCATCCCAGCTCAGAAACCTCACTTGCCCACAATATAAATTCTAAGCCATAGGGCCAGGCGTGGCCCCGTGATCATTCCAGTTGGACCGTATCACCCCCTCGTCACCCCAGGCCCTAGTATTTGTACCTGGAATCCCTGCCCTTGCAGCCTGCTCCTGCCGTGAACCCTGATGTGTCTGCCAGGGGCACGGCCTTGGCACAGAGGACACTGATCAGAGACCCCGCCCCGCTGTGTGGAGTCTACCCCTGCCCTCTGGTTGCCATCTGTAGCGCCTGTGCCTGAGCCCCGGTGGCTGGCTGGGCCCTCAAATCTCATTTGTCACTTTTGTCACGCACAGGAATGTTCCCCGGAAAAGGTGGAATGGTGGCTCCCGGGATGAGCTGCCAGTATACTGTCCAGTTTTTTCCTGACTGTCTTGGGGATTTCGATGATTTTATTTTAGTGGAGACCCAATCAGCCCACACGCTCCTGATCCCCCTGCAGGCCCGGAGGCCACCCCCAGTGCTGACATGTGAGTGTGCTCTGCTCTCTTGGGGTTCAATTAGGGCTTGTGAACCCCTGTAAGGACTGCTGGCCCTCAGGGCCCCTTTGTGGCGGCATGGAGCCCAGTCCTCTCGGACAGGGGCTTCTGGGTCCTGATGCGGGACCTTTGCACTGTCCTCTGTCATGTCAGGCCCCAACCATCCTGCTGCCTGGTGGAGCTGACTCTGAATGACACACATTAGGGTGACACATGTTAGGGGAGGAGGCCAGCAGCTCAGTGACCCCAGCCTAGGCATCGTAGGCTCATGCCACATCGAGATCAGAAGGAGCACCTGGAGCCCTCAGTGGATGTCACCTGTGCGGCCACGGGGTGGCATCTTTGGGAAAGCTGGCTTTGGCTGGGCTCCCTCATGTACGAGCCTCTTCGGCTTCAGGATGGGACTCTGACCACAGCCCCCAGGGCCATGCCGAGGGCACTGGCTGAGGCCTGAGTCAGCAGCAGGCACTGACTCCAGCTGCTCAAGGAGGGGCAGGCCGTCCCCATCCGTCCCCTGCGCCCCTCCCCGGCTGTTCTGAGCTTGGGCTGGGCCTCAGGACGATCACTGTGGCCCCTGTTAAGAGCCACGTGCTATTTCTCCTGCATCTTTTCCTCTGGCTGCAGTGTCTCCGGTGCTGGACTGTGGTTACTGCCTCATTGGGGGAATGAAGATAACCAGATTCGTCTGCAAAAACGTGGGCTTCAGTGTGGGCAAGTTCTGCATAATGCCGAAAAAGAGCTGGCCGCCGCCGAGCTTCAGAGTAAGTGCTCACAGATTGCTGCCTGGCAGAAGAGCACATCCGTCAAAGGGAATAACCCCTGGGAGGGACTTGCTCAGGTGCACCTCTGACTGGAAGGTCCCAGTGGGAATCAGCATGTGCGGAGATCAGCGCTGTAGTTCACGTGACGCCCGAATATCTGTGACCCGGGGCAGGTTGTATCACCTCTCTTATCCTCCAAGGCCTGGCTCAGATCTCATGGCATACTTGCATGCATGCATGCATGCATTCATTCATTCATTCATTCATTCTGTCATTCATTGTAGCACACATTTGAATATAGCACAGGTCACAAATTGGCAGTTCTTTGGCTGAATTCCAGGGGCATACTTATTTGGTGCAGGGCTTGGAAACATTTTTTTGAACCAACATTGCTTCAAAACATTTTTCAAGCCAGCCTTTAAAAGGAGGGAGATTTCACATAGAAATCTGCATTTACAGTCCCTGGAAAATGGGGAGATGTGCAGCCCCGGGCCAGGATCCACTGGGGCCCTGCTGGCCGGAGTCGAGTAGCCAGGCGTGCGCACATTCCCTCCTGTTTGTGCAGCCCCCACCCCCACCCCCAAGGCAGCCGCACTCTGACACCCCTGATCAGGACGCACTTGTGTCGCTCTCATAGCAGAGACATTTTGCTGTGCCCGCATCTCCAGAAACCACTGATACATCCGAGGGACTGCGTGTTCCCAGATGCACATTTCACTCATTTCTGTTACCTGCCGGGGTCCTGGAGGCATGGGTTTGTGTCCCTGGCACGCTAAGTAGCTTTCTGTGTAGGTGCCAGGGCTGCAGGTCTGCTGACAAGGTGACAGCTTCCCTCAACTTAGGAGCTCACGGCCAAGGGTAGGTCAGGCATGGAGGCTGACACGGAAGCTGGCACCAGCCACCCAGGGAGCTGTAGTAGGGAGGAGGCTTTCTCTCATGCCTCCTGAAACATTTGTCCGTGGTCTTCCTTGTAGCAGGCAGCTCTTTATGGATGCTCCGTGATCTACCCACGTTTAACCTTCAGAACCCCATCTGGTACCCAGCGCAGGCTGAGTGAATGCTTGCTGAATGAATGAGCCTGCTTTTCTTCACAAACAGGGCACTGGGTGATCCTTGAGAGCCTTCAAACCGCAAAACGGATGTTCAGAGGACAGACGTTTATCATCTGAGCCCTGGATTTTACAGTCGTAAAATTTTTTACTCTTTTTACTCTTGTGTCACCTTGTGCTTTTCTTTAAGGCTGCTGCAACTGTTGGCTTTGTCGAGCAGCCTCCCTTTGGAATCCTCCCGTCGGTGTTTAAGCTGGCCCCTGGCCAGGCCGTGTTCATGGAGGTAGGTGATCAGACACTGGCATATGTTTCCGCCTCCTTATGATCCGTCATGGCTGTTTCAACGGCTTGCATGATTTTATCAGCCTCTGTGTTTTCATGACCCACATATCCACTCCCAGGTCCTGGCCTTCGTGGTTTCTGTGTAGGAGCACGCTCTGGCATTCTCTGGGGTGCTGTCATTTGACTTTCCCATGACCTCTCTCACGGAGCAAGTGCGGAAAGCACTTCCCATCACAATCCCTGAGCATTGCTTGTCTACAGTGTTAGCCTGGGAGTCGCCTCCACTGGCATCTAAGCTGCCTCCAGGATCTTCCCTTCGTCCCTCAGTCTGTCTTGGGCCACCCCCTCCCCCAGATCTGGTACCTGGTTCTTTCCTGTTTCATCTCCAGTTACATAGTCAACGAGGCCCGTGTTGCTGAGGCCTCACTCTGAACCTCTACAGAAGCTCCCAGAGTCCGACCTCCAGGCTGTGGGCATCTCCTTTCCTAAGTGGCCCCTTTGGCCTGTGACACCTGCTCACGGGTCCCCAGAAGAGCCTGTGAGAAATGGTGATGTCTTCCTGCCCCTGCTGCTCCACATCTCACCTCGGCCTCCCTGACCCCCGGCTCTGGGAGCCTGCCTCTGTGCTGTCTGGTGGCTGGATGCGTGGCCTTCCTCACTCGCCTGTGGAAGGAGGCACCCACGTTCAAGAGTAAAGGCTGTCTGGTTTCTCTGGAGGGGGATTTGGCCTCCACCATGTCTTCAGGTAGTGAGAGCCAGGAGCCATGGATTCTCAAACTCAGCTGCGTGTTGCTGTCCCCTGAGAAATTTGCACACACCGTGGTGTCTGGGCCCTGGCCCTGAGGTTTTGAGGTTGGTCCAGGGTACTTGGGGATTGAACTCAGGACCTCGTGCATGCTGAGCACACACTCTACCACTGAGTTATACTCTCCCCCTGGGCATAGGATTTTGAAATCTCCCTGGGTGATTCAGGTGTGCAGTGAAGTTTGAGGACCCACTTCCAGAAGCTTCTTTATCAAGGTGTAAAGGATGGCTTCCTTTATCAGCTACTTTCTAGTTCCAAGGGTCTGATGGAGTCTTGTTCTGGAACAATGCTATCTTGTTCATGTCTGTAATAATCTGATCTCGATAAAAATCTGGCTTTTGGGGTTGGAATGAGGCCGGTCCAGGGGCACAGTAGGGCTATATCCATCCTCATCCTCTGCTGAGGGGTAGGCTGGGTCCTCTTAGCACAGCCCAGGCCGTGTCAGACCCTTGTCATGGCCTTAAGGAATCAGGGCTGGTCACCCCTGCCCAGGCCATGATGTCCCCCTCATCCCATCCTCCCATGATCCCCAAGGAAAGGAAGAGGGGGCAGCAGCAAGAGAATCAGGGGAAGGTTTTCCCCTTTGCATTTTTATGTAAATTTTGTTCATTGATCAGGATTTTGTTTGTTTTTAAAAGTTATTCGTATTTCCAAATAAGAAATAAATTCGCATGACTAAAAATTTGGAAGATTCAAATAGATACACAGTGAAATGCTCCCTCTCACCCTAGTTCCTCAACCAACCAGAGGACACAAGCCTTACCAGGTTGAGTGCCCTTCCCGAGATATGTGATGCCTACATAAGCAACTGCATATGGTTTTTCTCTCTTTTGTTTCTGTTTCTCCTTCACACAAATAGTTGCCCACTCCGTACTCTGTTCTGCATTGTATATTGTCCACTTACCACTATATCTTAGTGATCATGTCATTTTTATAGCTGCATAGTATTCCACTGGGTGGATGAACCATAGTTATGGCCAACTTTCCCCTGCTGGTGGGCATGAAAAATTTTTTCTGATCTCTGGCCATCTCAGTGATTAACTTCAACATCCATCACTCTGTCCGAGTATGAGTCTGCCCCACAGGACCCAGTCCTTGATGTGGATTTGCTGACACAGGGGTCTCTGCTCTCATAACTGGGATGCACATTGCCAAAATCCCCGCCATGTGGATTGTACTTCCCACAACAATGTATGAGGGAGCCTGTTTTCTTACACCTTTGCCAATACAGTGTATTATAACACTTTAAAAAAATCATCATCGTGGACATTTTAAAACAGAAAAATAAAATGTTTATGGATCACCCACATACTCATTATCCAGCTTCAAAATTTATCAACTCTTGGCCAGCCTTATCGCCTTTATACTTTCAACGAAACCCTGCCCTGCTCCTCTAGATTATTTTGAAGAAAGTTTTTAAATCCCATCATTGTGTTTATGATAGGTAACTCTGCTGTTTGCCAGTGTGAGGTGTGAAAAACTGTTCTTGCAGGTGGTTTGCAATGATATTTCTTTTATCACGAATGAGGTTAAACGTGTTGTTTGAGAGTCATTTGTATTGCAGCCTCTGTGAGTTTTCTCTTTGCATCCTTCCAACATGCCCCTTGATGGGGGAGCCTCGGCTTAGGGAGGCAGCAGGGAGTGGGGAGAAAAGTGGAGGATGGGGGAGGGTGTGTGGCTGAGAAGAGGAGTGGGAAGGGAGGTGGATGCCCCTTAATGGGGGTCACCAGGACAACCCTTCTCTCCACAGGTCTTGTTCCTCCCAACCAGCCTAGGAAAGGCAGAGCAGACCTTCGTCATCGTGTGTGACAACTGCCAGATAAAGGAGGTGGTGACCACAGGTGGGCTTGGGGGCACCCCCGGGGGCGGGGAGTGGAAGCTGCCACACCAGCCTTGGCAGTGGGTCGGGGCACACAGAGGGGATGGTTCCAGGTCTCTCACTCTGGTCAGACCTTAGAGACCCAAGCCAGTGTGACCTTCAGGACTGTCCCAAGGGGACTTCTAGTAAGAGAGAGAGATACCTGAGGTGAAGTCTTTTATCATGTCACTTTGAAACTCATCCTCCGTAAAAAAGAATGAAATCATACTATTTGTAGCAACATAGATGGACCTAGAGATTATCATGCTAAGTAAGTCAGAGAAAAACAAATACTATATGATATCACTTGTACGTGAAATCTTAGAAAATGGCACAAATGAACTTATTTACAAAACGGTAGCAGACTCCCAGGAGGGAAAGGAGGAGGGATAAATTAGGAGTCTGGGATTAGCAGGTACAATCTACACTGGAAACTGTATTCAATACCTTGTAATAGGCTATAATGAAAATGAATATGAAAAGGAATATATATATATATATATATATATATATATATATATATATATATATATATATATATATATATATGTATATATAAAAATAACCGAATCACCATGCTGTGCAGCAGAAATTAACACATTGTAAGTCAACTATACTTCAATTTAAAAAAACAAAACTAAATTAAAAAGAAAACCTTCCGTATGAGGGAAGGCTCAGAGAAAGAAAAAAAAAGAAACTCACCTTGATCTCCTTTGGGGAACTGCCCGTGACTCACACAGAAACCACCAGGGGTGCCCCTAGGTTTCTGTAGCATCAAAAGGGCCATCCTGCCGACTTGCCTTGAGATGCCCCTGTTCCTTCCATCCATCCACCTGCCCTGCGTCCAGTTTCACTCAACAGGCAGTTGAGTGCCTGCTTTGTGCCAGGTTATCAAAATCACTGCTATGCGACAGTGTGGGGACATGAATCTGCGTGCCCCTGGCTCCCTGTTCCCCTCTGTGTGCACTTCCCGGGGTCACAGTCAAGGCCAGTTGCATGTGGGTGGTGGACTGGGTTCTGTGACAGCCTTGGGCCACAGAATCCTGATTTCAGCCCTAGTGAAACTTCACTCCCCAACGTTGTCAGGAGTTGGGCAGCTGGTTGCTTTGGATCTGATCTATATTTCTGGTGAAAAAAGCCAGCCAGAGCCAGGAGAGCTCACAGACTTAACAGCCCAGCATTTCATACGCTTTGAGCCTGAAAACCTCCAGTCCACGGCCAGCAAACTCCTGATTATTAAAAATGCCACGTGAGTGACCCCTGTGCAGGAACCCCAGCACACACCCTCCCCTCTTCCTCACCTGGCCTGAGGTCCCAGGGAGGAATCTCGGCAAAGTCTGGAAGGATCCAGATTTGCACTGTTGGTAGCCCCTGGCCATGTGTGCCTATTTAAATGGAAATCACATTAAAAGGGGAGGGTATAGCTCAGTGGTAGAGCGCATGCCTAGCATGTACAAGGTCCTGGGTTCAATCCACAGTACCTCCATTAAAAATAAATAAGTAAATAAACCTAACTACCTACTCCCCCCCAAAAAAAAATTTTTAAAAATTCATTTCCTCAGTGGCACCGCCACATTTTAAGTACTCAGTAGCCACATATGTAGCTAGTGGCTCTCATACTGGACTGAGCAGATACGTAAGATTTCCATCGCTACGGGAAGTCATACTGGACAGTGTTGCTGTAGGTCATCTGGACCACCCTGAGCCAGGAACAGTTTTGCCACCCAAGTCCCAAGATCAGATATGATGGTCTGTGAGTTCCAGTCTTACTGCCATTTATTCCGTGACCTTCCTCTGTGCCTGGCCATCACACCAGGACAGACCTCGGGGAGCCTCCAGGCCAGACTGCCCATGTGACCCAGGCCTGACACAGGCTCTGGCACCGCACAATGAGCAATTATCACCTGCCATTCCCCTCCTCCGCCGACCCCTGCTGTCAGCAGTGCCCTGGGGCTGGGGTCCCACCCCTCCTGCCACCATGGAGTTGTCACCACTCCTATTGGCAGCCTGAGCACATATCTTTCTGGACAGAGCAGTTTTGGGAGGCCAAAACTGGAGAGGCAGAGGGTGGGGTCGATGTGGCAAAAACTCTCATGTGGTAGCAGAGACCACAGAAAATTTTCCTGGTATCTGGGAGGGCCTGCCTGATGGTTAGACTGTGATTCCCCGTGTGTACCGTTTCCCCTGAGTCATTGTGGCTCTAACCTCCGGCGGCTGTGGGTGGGGGTCAGCAGGGGGGCTGTGTTAGGAGGTCTCCAGCTCTGGACTCCCTGACTTCTGTGTTCTCCCTGACCCAGGCTCCCCCATGGGAAGGGTCTGAAGGCTGACCTGGCCACTCCCTGCTCCTGGGTCCTTTCCTGCTCACCCCAGGGGCCCGGCCAGGCCAGGCAGGGGTGGGAGCGCCTGGTCCTGACAGAGAAGAGACATGGCCTTGGATCCACTGCCAACTGTCAAAGTTGCCCCCACAGTCACGTGGAGCTGGCCTTCCACTGGCAGATCATGAAGCCCAACCTGCAGTCCCTCATGCCTGGAGAAGCGTACAGCACAGACAGCATCCAGTACCACCCCGACCGCGAGACCGCCTTCTCCATCACGCCTGAGAGGGGTGTGCTCAACCCCCACGCGGACCACGAGTTCATCTTGAGCTTTTCTCCTCGTGAGGTTAAAACGCTACCACCTTGATGATCACACCTGATTGGGTCACGATGATTTCACTCTCTGTCCCTGTTCTTGGGTGACACTGAAGCCCCAGCTGACCCTGCTGAGATCCCTGGCACCCTGCCGAGGTCGGCCCTTAGCTAAGAATGGGACTGGGGGATGCGCTTCTGTGCAAGACGAAGCAGCTCGTTTTGCGTGGTCCTGACCCCACACACCCCTGTCTGCAGCAACAGCCGGGGCCCATTTCCTCAGTTCTGGTGCCTTTCGTATTTCTACGAAGTCAGAGCCATTACCATTCCTGCCCAGCCCACAGCGGCCTCCAGACAGTCAGGTGGAGGTTCCCCAGGGCGAGCCCCCCGGTCCAGCATGAAGCCCTATGTGTAATGGGTGAGGGGGGAAATGTGAGGGGGCTGCCTGGGGATCCTTGTTGGTTAAGACAGCAGGCCTGCCCCTCAACCCAGCATCCAGCCGCCTCACTGTCCGTCCTGGCAGGATGTGGTGCTTCAGACATGTCGAGGGCACTGACAAGGGCCTTTCCATCCTGTTCCCCCAGGCGTAGCCAAGGTGGGCGAGCCAGTCTTGAGCCGGCAGTGGCCCCGAGCCCCTGAGTCCTGCTCATGTCCTGGCAGCCACCTCTGTTTCCCTGGGGTGGGGAAGAGATAGCAGGGAGGCAGTGCTGTGTTCAGTGGGAGGCCTTCCCAGTGTCCAGGCCCAGGGGAGGAAGAATTTGTGCCACGGCCCCTGCCTTCTCTGCGTCAGGCTTCGGTTTTCAGGGTGCTGTGTTTATGTTACAGCTGAGGAATTTTCACAGTGTGTTCCAGATGGTGCTAGAGGAAGTCCCAGAGCCCATGAGGTGAGCGGGAACTGGGCCTGTCCTCCCGATGGGGGCTGCGGGGAAGGGAGTGAATGAGCCACCTGACCCCCAGCAAGCTTTGATGCGTGGGAGCGCTTTGCTTGCCTGGGTACCCGGGCCTGGCTCCACGTGCAGGAAACAGAGCTAACAGACTCACCATGAGCACCATAGGCCACCCTGGCACCTTGGAGCTGTGCCCCAGGCTCACGGTTACTGCCAGGCAGCTAGGCTGGTGGCCCCTGGATGGTGGTGACTAATGAGGGAAGGTTTTGCCCCATGGTGGCACCTCTTCCATATCGTCCTTAAACCCACTGTCGGGGTCAAGGAGGTGCCCCTGCCCCAGGCCTGCGATTGAGCTGTTTGCATCCATCGCTGATGCCTCTAATTTCAGGGGGCTTGGGGGCTTGGGAGCTGTGTATAGGGGGTGGGTGCTTTCTTTTCACAAGACCAGAGAGAGGGGACATGTTGGCTCCGAGCTCATGGTGGGTTTGTGTTCAGCTTGGATTTGGAAAACCTGAAGGATCCCTCATACTCTGTGGATGATGTGATTGTCCTGGAAGTCGAGGTGAAAGGCTCAGTAGAACCTTTCCAGGTTCTCTTAGAACCGTATGCCCTCATCATCCCCGGGGAGAACTACATTGGCATAAACGTGAAGAAAGATTTTAAGGTAGGTCGTTGTCCCTCCCCAGCCTAGGCTGGCTGAGTTGGTGCTGAAGTTGGGCACGAGTGTGGGGAGAAGGTGGCTGGCGGGGCCAACAGTGATGGCCGCTGCACAGAGGACGAGTTATTCCCAGAGCCCATGTGGTTTGCGCAGATGCTGGGCATGTCTATCTTTCTGTCAGCTTCCCAGCATCCTCTGAATGACAGAACTGTGGAATCTGTTCCTATGATCGTGGGCCTTTGGCCAGATATGGCGCCCACAACTCCCACAGTGTTTGTTGCGTGGCCAGGATTTAGCTCAGAGGCTGTTGAGAGGACCTTTTGTGAGCCCAGAATCCTGCAGTCCTTTGACAAGTCCAGATCTTACCTGTGAGGGCAGTCCCTGGGGAGCCTGACTTGGGGTGTGTCTTCCAGATGTGGAACAACAGCAAGTCGGCCATCAGATACACGTGGGGCAAGATCAGTGACTGCCACATCATTGAAGTGGAGCCCTGCACAGGGACCATTGGTACCATGAGGACCGCGAGAGGGGCTGGCTGGGGAAGGAGACCTCGCGGCGAGAGGGGCCTATGCAGGGGCTCAGGGCCAGCCCGGGATGAGCGCCAGCCGCCACCTGGCCCCTGTGGTGGATGAGGAGTCAGCAAAGGCCAGGCATCTGGGCCTGGCCCCAGAGGGTACCTGCCCCTGCGTCCTTTCTACCCGTCTCCTGTCTCTCCCAGAGCCCAGCGAGGTCGAGGATTTTGAGTTGAGCTTCACTGGGGGTGTCCCCGGCCCGACCAGCCAGAACCTACTGTGTGAAATCAAAGACTCCCCGTCGCCTGTGGTGTTGCACATCAAGGCAGCCTTTAAGGTGCCGAGGGTGGGGCTGGACAGCTGGGCGGGCCAGAATGGTGGCCAGGGCAGGGCACGGAGCCCACATCCAGGTAGCCCAGTGACAGTCCCCTCTGGGTGTCTCAGGGGCCTGCCCTCGTCATCGACGTCTCAGCCCTGCAGTTTGGTTTGCTGCGGCTGGGCCAAAAGGCCACCAGCTCCATCCAGATTCAGAACGTCAGCCAGCTCCCGGCCACGTGGTACCTGAGGGAGAGCCGCGTCTGCCTGGGAGAACGGCAGGCGGGTGTAAGTCAGGAGCTGGGGCTCTGGTGGTGCCCCCTCCCCGCAGGAGCCAATTAACCCTGGGGTTTGAGCTTGAAGCTCGTGCTGGTGCATGCGGAGTGCAGAGACAGCAGAGCGGGGAAGAAAGGCCTGCCTGGTGACTTTTGCCCGGCAGTGTCCCCCTTTCCCCATCTCTGAGGCAGTTGGGGGTCCCTTTTACAGCAGAACTTAACCCTGAACTGGATTTTCCTGTTCCTTTCTCTACCTTCTGACGCAGAAATAGGACAGGGGTTTCTCCCTCCATTGGAACAGCCTGAGTTAGGAAGCAAACAGGCAGCTGAGTCAGGAGGGAAGCTCCCTAGGCCTCCAGGGAGGGGCAGGCCCTCAGGCTGACTCCACAGGTTCCCAGCCTCCCAGGGACTGTGCTTGCAGTTTGAGTACCTGCCACCAGGTGGTGTTTGGTCAGAGGCTTGTGGCTCAAACAGAAAGGCTCCAAAAGGAACATCATTTCCACTCAAATAGCGCTTTTCCTTTTACTATAAAGATAGAAAATATTAAAAGTGGCTAAGCATGATCACCATGACATTTAAATTATGGCATCATGTTTAAATGTGATGTATAATCCGGAACATAACCAAGTCACACCCAGCATCGTTAGCTCCCTACTCATGGGCAGGCAGCTGGACATCACTGGCTCACCACGCCCCCTCTTCACACTGGGACTTGGTGGTTGCAGCTCCGTGGAAGCAGCCATTGCACTGTGAGAGTCTGGCCGGGTGTGTTTGGTATTGGCACCCTCCCTCTGGCTGCTTCCTACCAGGGTTTCCCTCCATGCCGCCTACTTCCCCTCCTGATCAGAACGCTGCATGTTTTTCCTTCCACATCCAGGAGCTGAGGAAAGACAGTCACAGCCACATATGCATCTTATCTGCCAATGTTCCTTCCCTTCTCCAGGACTTTTCCTTTCCGGCCAAGAGCCATTCTTTACCTGCTGGCTTCACTTCCCTTCTGGACACTCTGAAACTTAGAAGTTATGACAGTTTGCACCAAATTGCCAACACCATTGCCAGGAAAGCATTGCCAACAGGCCTGTCCTACAAACTTGGAGTCAGTGCTGGCCCTCCCAGGGCGCACTTGTCTCCCTGCTTGGCTCACAGAACCACAGAGGCTGGGACTGGGACCTGGGGACAGGGTGGGACCAGTATCTTTGGGCAGGAACCTTTTCTTCCAACGAAACCTTTGGCAGAAGCCCAGGATCTAGAATAAAGTGTGCCTGCTCTGGGCACCTGGAGGCAGTCTCTTTAGCCATCCCTGCCCCAACCTGCCTCTCCCCACATTCCACTCCCCTGCCCTAGGACTTCTGAGCAATTTCTGGGACTTCTCGGAGCACAGTTGGCAATTCACAGACCTCAGCCAACCTCCTCATTTGACAGTGGAGAAACAGCGCCTTCCCAAGGCTCATACAGCTCTCAGGTGGTGGAATCACATCAAATCCCAGTTCTCTAATTCTCAGTCTGTTTTTCTCCCACTGTGAAGAATAACTACATTTCATAATCGTAGTAATTGTCGGTTTCACAGTGTACTAAGGTTTGTGTCCTAATCGAGGTCAGAGGGAATCCTGTCTCTACGGTTCTCTGCACTGTGTTCTTTTGCGCTCTCAAAAGTAATGTTGAAATTTGGGGTTGGTTAGATGTACTCAGGTCAAGAGACCCAGAAACCCAGCCCCCAGACCACAGTCGTACACCCTGAGCTCCAAAGGGGACGCACATGAGGAACAAAGAGCAAAGAAAGAAAAGGCGCTGTTTCCTAAGCAGCCAAGCTTAGGCCCAAACGCCAGCGCCTGAGCCCTGGCGAGCCAGGCCAGAGCACCCCAGCCGCTCTTCCTGCGGCTAAGGCCAGCCCACGCCACCCTCCAGTGCCAGGGAGGTGGGAACTCAGAACAAGACAGCACAGCGAGGCGGCGGGGGTAGGACAGGGCAGTTCTGGCCAGCAGGGGGCGGCCAGGTCTCCCTACAGGCAGGTGTCTTGCCCTCCTGGTCTTGGTCTTAAGGAAGGAAGAGACCAAAGAGAAGCAATGTTCTTCCTGGTTGTGATCTTTCAACGTCTAGTGACTCCCTGCTGGCCAGTGTGGCCCATCTGGGGCCAGGGGACCACACAGTCAGGCTAGTGCACCCAGTCTCATCCGGGACTGGAAGAGGGGCAGAGAAAGCCCTCCCCAGGTGCACACTTCTTCCTGAGCCTTTCCTCTTCCCTCTTAGAGCCTGGTATGCGGGAGCGGGGCAGGACTGGGTGAACGAGAACAAGCCTTCCGTGGGAGTGAGGTCAGGGGGTGGGGGAGAGACCATGTGGGTGCAAAGAAGAAATCTGGATGCTTGCCTCCTGCATCCTAGAAGCTCTCTGTAGAGCCGGAGGCAGCTTAGGTGTGACCCTGGCTGGTCATGGCCAGCCCCCAACCCTCATCCTCGCCACTGACCTTCCCATCAGGTGTCTCCCTTCGACATCGAGCCCTCGAGTGGCCTGGTTCCGTCGCTGGGGAAGTGCAGAGTGAACATCACCTTGGAGGCCCTTCACTGCCAGCGTCTGCAGTCTGTCCTGGAGCTGGAGGTGGTCAACGGAGCCTGGAGGTGAGGGGGTTGGGGGAGCCATTACAATGCACTCTGTGCATATTTGCAGCTTATATTGTGTGTAATTACATGTTTGTCTACAGACGTTTCGGAACTTAAAGTTATTGATACACATTTAGCCTATAAAATTTGGCAATTACATAAAAGAAAGTTAAAATGAGCTGGAGATAATTCATTAGTAATGTTATGGGAGATACATGTATCTCCCTAGTACGCGTATGCTAAAGGGATGTACATTCATGGAACCGCTTTGGACCATACTTCATTGTTTCCAAGGAAGGGTTAATGCACACAGAGCCCTTGGTGCAGCGTTAGTCTTTCAAGATACGCTGCCTGAGAAGCTTACTCATGTGCAGGGTGTGCTCATAATAGAAGGCTCACAGCTAGACTGTTCAGGACAGCAAAAAACTGGAAGCAACCAAGTGTTCAGCAACAGAACGGTCACAAAATAATTGTGGCAGATTTTTTTTAATTTTATTGAGATATGATTGACATATGTCTTATGTGTAAGTTTAAGGTGTACAACATACGGACCTGATTCATTTCTATTTTGCAACGCGATTGCCACTGCAGCACTAGTTACCACCTTCATCCCTTAGCATAGGTACCATTTCCTGTTTGTGGTGGGAATACGCAAGTCTCCTGGCAGGTTTGATGTATGTCGCACGGTCCTGTTGTCCATGATCACCCAGCTGCGCATTAGATCTCCAGGACCTGTTCGCCTACTAGTTGCAAGTTTGTGCCCTTAAACCACATCTCTCCCAGTTCCCCACCCCCAGGCCCTGGTAACCACCCTTCTACTCTGTTTCTATGATTTTGGCTTTTTTAGATTCTACACATAAGTGATATCGTACAGTCTTTGTCTTTCTCTGACTTATCTCACTTAGCGTAATGTCCTCAAGGTCCATCCACTGTTGTTGCAAATGGCAGAATTTCCTTCATTCTCATGGGTGAATATTATTCCATTGTGTATACGTACCACATCTTCTTTATCCATTCATCTGCTGATATGTAGGTTGCTTCCATACCTTGGCTATTGTGAATGATGCAATAAACATGGGAGTACAAATATCTCTTTGATAGCCTGTTTTAATTTCCTTTGGATGTATTTCCAAAACTGGAGTTGCTGGATCAGCTGGTAGTTATATTTTTAATATTTTGAGGAGACTTTATACTTTTTCTGTTGTGGCTGAACCAATTTGCATTCCTACCAATGGCGTACAAGGGTTCCCTTTTCTTCACATCCTCACTTGTTATCTTTTGTCTTCTTAAAGATAGCCATTCTAACAGGTGTGAGGTGGTAGCTCATGGTTGTTTTGATTTGCATTTCCCTGACAATGAGCGATGCTGGGCATCTTTCCATGTACCTGTTGGCCATTTGGATGTGTTCTTTGGAAGAGTATATAGTTCTTCTGCCAATTTTTTAATTGGATTATTTGTGGGGTTTTTTGCTGTTGAGTTGTATGAGTTCTTTATATATTTTGGATATTAACCCCTTATCAGATATATGGTTTTGTTGACTGAAAAAAAAATGCACAGCCTAAAAGTTGAGAATTATGTTTTATTCAGGGACCTTACTGAGAACGCCAGCCCTCAGCTCTGAGGGATTGTTCCAAAGAGGTAACGGAGGAGCTAGAATATATAGGAGTTTGGGCTGGGAAAAAACAACATGTAATAGCACATCAAAAGATGACTGCTAATCACAAGAAACAGACATCTCAAGTTAATAATTGTAGTGCTTTTCTACATAAGAGAAGATGCAAATGTCTGGGCTTATTGAAATCATTCCTTTCATACGCCTCTTAACTACCTAGGGCTAGTATCCTGTTTTTCTCTGTGCACCTTTGCAGGCAGGTGCGCTGGCTCTTGGCTCCATGGTTGCGACATCTTACGTCTCCACTGAAATGGCAGGCGACATTCTTTGTCTACGGTGTGCAAATACTGTCTCTCTTTTGGTAGATCGCCTTTTCATTTTGTTCAGTTTCTTTTGCAGAAGCTTTAGTTTGATGTAGCCCCACTCGTTTTATTTTTTGCTCTTGTTTTTTGCACTTTTGGTGTCAAATCTAAGAAAGCATCACCAAGACCAATGTCGAGGGTCTTGTACCCTGTGTTTTCTAGGAGTTTTATGGTAAAAGGTCTTTTGTTTTAAGTCTTTGATCCATTTTGAGTTAATTTTTCTACATGTGTATCCAGTTTCATTTTTCTACATGTGTATCCAGTTTCCCCAGTGCCATTTGTTGACAAGACTATCTTTTCCCCATTGAGTGTTCTTGGCTCCCTTGTCAATTAGTTGACTGTATATGTGGCATTTTTAAATGAGTGAATATCATTGTATTCTGGGAGGAACACTGGAGGATTTGAAGGTTCTTAGTGATACTGCTTCCTTCCCTCCCCTCTCTTCCTTCTTTCCTTCCTTCCTTTCTTATGGGAAATTCCCTACATATGTAAAAATAGTTTAGTGTAACGAGCCCCCAGGTATCCATCATCTATTTTCAGTAATTAGCAAATCACTGCAAATATTGTTTCATCCACATCTATCTTCCTACTCCCTCTCAAACTATTTTGAAGCATAATACTCATTTTCTTAAGCCGGCTGGTGGTAATATTTTGTTTCCTAAGCTGGGTAGGGGTGGTACACAGATTTTTTTTCCATTATTCATCTTTAAACTGTGTATATATATTTAAACTTTATATGTGTTTTATAGTCATTTCTGCATATATTTTGTATTTCACTATAAAAACATTTAACCCTTCGTTTTAAATGTTCACGGATACTTGAATTAACTTCCAAAAAGAATGTGCCATTTTATGCTTCCACCTCCAGGGTATGAGGCTACCCATCACCTCAGTCTCACGGGGATGGATGTTCTGGGACTTCTGTACTTGGGCCAGCGATGGCGGGGTGGGGGCGAGGGGTACCAGCAGTTGCCATTGTGGGTCTCAGGGTTTTCCTCCATGCTCACGGATGCGTCCTTGGCCTTGCAGGTGACTGATTGACTAATTGCTGGATGTCCTTGTTTTGGCAATCATATTTTTAAATTTCAAGTTTTTCTGTTTGTGGATTGTTCCCTTTCTGTAGTAAACTGTTATTTATTGTCTTACGGATGCAACAGCCTCTCCAGTGACCCCAAGGAAACTGATTTTTGTTGCCTCAGATTTGGGTTTGGAATCCTTCTTTACTTTTTGGTTTTCCCTCTTTGTCTAATAACCCTTGGCTGCCCGGTCCTGTTTCTGAATGGAGGAGGAAGTTGATTTGCATGAGGAGCTGGTGTTGTCAGTTTTCTCTGAGTAAGAGGGTGTAGGCTGAGGGCCCTCCTCCTCCTCCCAGGAGGGACCGGTATCTGAGCACCCTCCCAGGATGCAGCTTCCTGAATAAGAAGAAGGGGCCTTTGGGAAAACAGCCCAAGACAGACCCAAGACGAACAGTAGAGGAAACCCATGCTGGCCAGCTGTGCAGCTCGGTTCATTCCTTTCTTGGTAAACAGAATCTTTAGGGCTGTGTTCCCTCTGGACAGCTGAGAGGGCCAATGTTACTGCAGGATCTGCCCTGACCTCTCTCCACCAGGCCCACATTCTTCAGTGGGGATGGGGAGGCGGGTAAGTCTTCTGTGTGTTGCCTGAGCTCAGGGGCAGGAGCTCATCTAGCTGAACCGGCCCGCTAATCTCCTCACACTCCTTTCTTACCTGCCCTGCTCTTTCCCCGCAGCCCACCCCCGCCCTGAGATGCCTCTCATTCCTGTTAAGGAATCTCTGCAGGGCCTTCTCCAGGGGTTTTAAGGAGTCGTCATGTTCTCTTCTGTTTTATCGGTTAATCTGATCACATCCTTTCTTTTGATTTTTTCCCTCATTGGAATAGCATTAGGTTTACTTCTTCATTTAAAAATTTTCGCACATAGTGCGTGACGTTAACATCATGTCTTATTATAATGATGACACATGGGCCAGGTCTAACAGCTGACGGTCCTGACCTCCATCCTTCTCCTCCCTGCCCTCCTGCTTCTGCACTCCCTCAGCAGCTTTTAATAGTACTCCTCCTGGGGTATGTGAAGTGACGTTTCACTGAGGATTTGATTTGAATTTTCCTGATGGCAAATGATGGTTAGCATCTTTCATGTGCTTATGGGCCATTTGTGTATCCTGTTTTGAGTTCTTTGCCTGTTTTTTGTTTGTTTGTTTAAATAGGACTATTTGTCTTTTTATCATTGAGGTGTAGGTGTTTATATACTCCAGATACAGGGCTCACTAGGTATATGATTTTCAAATGTTTTCTCTCATTCTGAGGATTGTCTTTTCGCTTTCTTGATGGTATACTTTGACGCACAGAAGTTTTAAATGTTGGTGGAGGCCAATTTACCTTTCTTTTTTTGTCTTTTGTTGCTTGTGCTTTTGGTGTCATAGCTAAGAAACCATTGCCTAATCCAATGTAACAAAGATTTACTCGGATGTGTTCTTCTTAGAGTTGAATAGTTTTAGCTCCTCTCTTTAGGTCCCTGATCCATTTTGAGTGAGTTTCTGTACATGGTGAGAGGAAGGGGTCTGAGTTCATTCTCTTCCAACTAGGTAACCAGTTATCCCAGCACTGCTTCTTAAAAAGACTTGACTTTACCCACAGAACTGTCTTGACACCACTGTCAAAACTCAGTTGACTCTAAATGTGGGGGGTTTATTTATGGACTGTCAGTTCTGTTCCACTGATCTGTTATGTCTGACCTTATGCCGTATCGACAGTGTTCTGTTTCAAGTGGCTTTGGGATAACTTGAAATCAGGAAGCATGAATTCTCCAACTTTGCTTTTCTTTCTCAAGGTTGCTTTGGCTCTTCTGGATCCTCTGAATTTCCATATGAATTTTAGGGTCAGCTTATCAGTTTCTACAAAGATTCAGCTGAGGCTCTAATAGGGAGTGTGTTGAATCTGCAGTTAATCTGGGAAATGTCGCCATCCTAACAGGGTTAAGTCTGCCTCTCCTTGAACATGAAATGCCTTTCCATTCATTTACCATTTATTTAGGTCTTTTTACATTTCTTTCGATGATATTTCATCATTGTCAGTGCACAAGTCTTGTACTTCTTTTGTTAAAGTCATTCCTAAGTATGTTACCACTTTTGATGCTTTTGGAAATGAAACTTCTCTTAATTTTATTTTACGATTACTCATGGCTAGTGTATAGAAATACAAATGGTTTTGTATATTGAGCGTGTGTCCTGCATCTGCATTTAGAGATAATTTTACATCTTCCTTTGCAGGATATGTCAGGGATATGTCCTTGGCCTTGCAGGTGACTGATTGACTAATTGCTGGATGTCCTTGTTTTGACAATCATGTTTTTAAATTTCAAGTTTTTCTGTCTGTGGATTGTTCCCTTTCAATAGTAAACTGTTATTTGTTGTCTTACGGATGCAACAGCCTCTCCAGTGACCCCAAGGAAACTGATTTTTGTTGCCTCAGATTTGGGTTTGGAATCCTTCTTTACTTTTTGGTTTTCCCTCTTTGTCTAATAACCCTTGGCTGCCCGGTCCTGTTTCTGAATGGAGGAGGAAGTTGTTTCAAAGTATGCCATCAAGAAAGCAAAAAGGCACAAGGTCCTGGGTTGAATCCCCAGCACCTCCTCTAAAAATAAAACAAATAAGTAAACCTAATTACTTTCCCCCACAAAAAAAAGTTAAAAAATAAATTAATGAAAATAAGTATCATTGTGACTTTTACTCTTTTAAAAAATTTATTTTATTTTATTTTTTCCCCTTAACAGAGGCACTGGGGATTGAACCCAGGACCTCATGCACTCCAAGCCCATGCTCTACCACTGAGCTATACCCCCCACGCCTATAGTTTTACATTTCACATTTAAGTCTGTGGTACATTTTGAGTTAATTTTTGTATATAAGCAGCAAGGTTTAGATAGAGCTTTATTTTGTTTTTGCCTGTGGATATCTAACTCCTCCAGCATCATTTGTTTGAAAGACTGTCCTCCCCACCATTGAACTGTTTTTTGCACCTTTGTCAAAAATCAGTTGGGACAACTCAGATGTTCTTCAGCAGGTGAATAGTTAAATAAACTGAGTTTAAATGGAGTACTACTCAGCAATAAAAAAGAACAAACTATTGATACAGTCAGCCACAAAGATGAATCTCAAGGGAATTATGCTGGATGAAAAAAAGGAAATGTCAAAAGATTGCATATTGTATGACTCCATTTATAAAGTATTCTTTTTTGAGGGGGAGTTTCCACCAATGTTACTTTATTTATTTATTTTATTTTTTAAAACTGAAGTACAGTCAGTTATAATGTGTTGACTTCTAGTGCACAGCACAATGTCCCAGATATGCATATACTTACATATGTTTGTTTACATATTCTTTTTCATTAAAGGTTATTATAAGATATTGAATATAATTCCCTGTGCTCTACAGAAGAAACTTGTTTGTTTGTTTTTAATTTATTTTTATATATAGTGGCTAAAATTTACAAACCTCAAACTCCCAGATTTATCCCTTCCTACCCCCTTTCCCTGGTAACCATAAGATCATTTGCTATGTCTGCGAGTCTGTTTCTGTTTTGTAGATGAGTGCATAGTGTCCTTTGTTTTCTTTTTCTTTTTCTTTTTTTATTAGCAGACTTAATTTTTTTTAGAGCAGTTTCAGGTTCACAGCAGAATTGAGCAGAAAATACAGAGAGTTCACACATAGCCCTCTTCACCCACACATAGATACTCCCCTACCCTCAACATCCCTCATCAGTGCGGCGTATTTGATACAATCAGTGAACGAACATGCACACATTATTATCAACCAAAGTCCATAGTTTACATTAGGGTTCACTCTTGATATTTTACATTCTATGGGTTTTGACAAATGCGTAATGACAAGTAGCCACCACTATAGTATCATACAGAATAATTTCATTGCCCTAAAAATCTCTTGTGCTCCATCCATTCATTCCTCCTTCCCACCCTCTCCCTAAACTCCTGGAAACTACGATCTTTTTATTGTATCTGTAGCTGTGCCTTTTCTTTTCTTTTTTTTAGATTCCACAGATGAGTAACATCATATGGTGTTTTTCTTTCTCTTCCAGGCATACTTCACTTAGAATGACAGTCTCTAGGTCCATCCATGTTGCTGCAAATGGCATTATTTCATTCTTTTTTATGGCTGAGTAGTATTCCATTGTATAAATATACCACAGCTTCTTTATCCAGTCGTCTGTTGATGGACATTTAGGTTGCTTCCATGTGTTGGCTATTGTATATAGTGCAGCTATGAACATTGGGATGCATGTATCTTTTTGAATTAGAGTTTGCTCTGGATATATAGTATTCTTAAAAGTATAGAGATGGAGAACAGAGTGCTGGTGGCCAGGGATTGTGAGGGAGGAGGACTGAGAGAGGTGACTGTGATTGTGGCTATAAAAAGATAGCAGGAGGCATTCCTCTGATGAAACTGTTCCATGTCTTGCCTGTGGTGCTGTCCTGCGTATCCACATGTGATGAAATTACACACACGTAAAAAGACACAAACAAGTGCAGGTCAGCTGGACGGGGTCTGAGTAAGGTTGCTGGATTGTATCTGTGTTGATCTCCTCCTGCTTGTGATATTGTGCTCCAGTTATGCAAGATGTTACTATTGGGAAATGAGGTGAAGGGTATACCGGATCCCTCTGTATTTTTGGGGTTACAATTGCATGTGAATCTACAGTTATTTCAAAATAAGATACTAAGAGCAAAATGTATGTTCTCTCCCATTCCTCATACAGGGGAGAAAAACCCAGGCATACCTGTGTGGGTCTAATTTTAGGTTTTCTGTGTTGTTCGCTGACCTGTGTCTCCCCCTACAGCAGCGCGCTATCTTACTGCTCTGTGGGAGTCTTAACATCCAGTAGAGTGATTTACCACTTTATTCTTCTTTTTAAAAATTGTTTTAATTAGTCTATATCCTTGATCTTTCTGTATAAATTATATAATAAACTTGTTTGTATCTATAAAAATCCATGCTAGGAATTTGATAAGAATTGTGTTAAACCTAATAGACCAATTTGGGGAGAACTGACATCTTTTCTATGTTGAACACAGGCTGGGCTGCACCGTCAGCCCTGGAGGGGAGCTTCTAATCCATGAGCATGATTTATGCCTCTCCATTTATTAAGTCTTTTGATTTTCTTCATCAGTGTTTTGTAGTTTTCAGCACACAAGTCCTATACATGTTTTATTAGATATGTACCTAAGTATATCAATTTCTTAAGCAATTATAAATGGTATTATACATATTTTTTATTGAAGTATAGCTGATTTACGTTGTGTTAGTTTCAGGTGTACAGCAAAGTGATTCAGTTATACATACACACACACACACACACACATATATTCTTTTCCATTATAGTTTATTACAAGATGTTGAATATAGTTCTCTGTACTATGTAGTAGGTCCTTTTTGTTTATCTGTTTTATATACAATGGTGCGTATCTGTTAATCCCCAACTCCTAATTTATCCCTCCCCTCCTTTCCCTTTGGGTAACCATAAGAGTCTGTTTCTGTTTTGTAATTTAATTTGTATTATTTTCTTTAGATTCCACTTATAAGTGATATTATATGATGTTTGTCTTTCTCTGACTTACTTCACTTAGTATGATAATCTCTAGGTCCATCTATGTTGCTGCACATGGCATTATTTCATTCTTTTTTATTACTGAGTAGTATTCCAGTGTGTGTGTGTGTGTGTGTGTGTTTATCACATTTTCTTTATCTGTTGATGGTCACTTAGATTGCTTCCATGTCTTAGCTGTTGTAAATAGTTCTGCTATGAACATTGGGGTGCAAGTTGGTATTATATTTTTAAGTTCTGTTTCCACTTGTTAGCCTATAAAAATGTTACTAATTTTTGTGTGTTGATTTTTACCCTGTAACTTTGCTGGCTGACTCATTAGTTCTAAGATTTTTATTCATATAGATTCCTTGGGGTGTTCTACGTAGACTGTCATGTCATCTGCACATAGGGACAATTTTATGTCTTCGTTTCTGATGCATATGCCTTTAATTTCCTTGTGTTCCAGCTACCTTCCTGTGTATGCCGAGGTGCAGAAGCCCTACGTGTACCTGCAGAGCAGCCGGGTGGCTGTCACAGACCTCTACCTGGGCGTGCCCGCTAAGGCGACTGTCACTCTCATCAACGGCACGCTCCTGCCCACTCGGTTCCACTGGGGCAAGGTGAGCGAGCCCACGCTGTCGGGCACCAGGTCTGCAGCCCTCAGCCCCAGAGGCCCAGGTCGGGGGACATTGCCCCCCAGGCACCTCCCAGAACAGATCCCCCCACAGCCTGCCCCTCTCCCCATAGTGCCCAGGAAAGCTGGGCTCCTCCAAGGAGCAGCACACCTAGTCCGGCTTTTCCTTGCTCTGGCCTCAGAAATTCCAGTGCCCTGCCCGAGAAGGAGTTTCTGGTGCACACAGCTAGACTTCCCAGCCAGCATAGCCCGTGGCTGGTCCGCAGCACTGTTGTGGGCTGCTCCCCTCCAGGGCTGACTGTGCAGCCCTGCCTGTGTGCTGTGGGAGACGGGGCCATGTCTTTGTGCATCAGAGGCAGCTTCCCTCTGTTCCCCATCACCCTGGGACTCTCAGGGCCACTTGTTTAGTCCCCGCAACCCTGACAGTTGTGAGGTCCATCCAGCTGGGTGAGGAGAGGAGAAGGGACCTGTGGTTTCTCCCCACCGGTGAGCCCCTGCCCTGCTGGTCTCACTATGGGCCCCTAGCCTGCCAGCCTCCCCAGAGCATGCTGCAGTGCTGTGCCCTAGCCCAGTACTTGACCCAGCCATGCGTCTGCCAGCTCCTGGGTCTCCAAGCAAGCTCCTGCACGGTAAAAGTCTCCCCCAGACGTGGCACCCTGGGCCCCAGTGAGGAGCGCCAGCTCAGCCTGGAGTTGACCACTCATACCCAGGTGAGTGAGGTGTAAGGGGCCTGCTTGACCGTGACTGGGGAGGCACCCTGACTGGCTGCATCTGTGTCGGCCAGGAGGTCTGCCTCAGGCCCCTCTCCTGGTCTTGTGAGTCACATGTGGGTCTGGGGTCCCCCTTCCTGCTGGGTCTGCTGTCTAGGGACACAGGGTCAGGAAGCCTGGAGCAAACCTGGAGGTGTCCTGAAACCCTTTATTTATTTATTTTAAGAAATTTTTATTTTATTTTATTTTTTTAATTGACATACAGTCTATTTTCAATGTTGTGTTAATTTCTGGTGTACATCATAGTGATTCATTTACGTATGTGTATGTGTGTGTATGTGTATATATTTCTTTTCATATTCTTTTTCACTATAGGCCATTACAAGGCCAAGGTATTGGATATAATTCTCTGTGCCCTGAAACCTGTTAGTGCCAACTTTAGCCCTCCCCAGGCCATTCTCTGTGGCCCAGCTGGGCCGCTTTCCAGCCGCCCGGAGGCACAGAGCAGAGCCCCTGCCCACGGCAGGCCCTGTGCTGGGTGCCGTGGGGGAGGCTGACTGGCTGCCAGGTTCCTCCCAAGAGGGACACTGCTTCTCCTTGGCGCTGCCCACAGGCGGAACACGCTTAGTACTTGGGTGGTTGCTGGCTATCTGTTTGTGGTTCTTGTGGGGAAAGAAACTTCTTCCTTGCCGGGAACCGGCAGACCCGGTCCCAGTTCCTTCCCGGCAGACTTGGGGACAGTGGGCTTTCTTAAAAAGCTGAGCCTGAGCTCCAGGGTGACAGACGGGCCTAGGCCTGGCACGGAGGAGACCTTAGCTTCATTGGAGTAAATGTGCAGCTTCTCCAGAGGTATGTTTGGCGGGGCCTGCCCTCACATGGGCTTGCCCAGATGTTTGGAGCAGAGTCTCAGCCAGGAGCCCTGAGGAAGGGGCCAGGGGCGGGGGGAGGATGTGGGCCACTAGGCCGGGTCTGGGGAGGGTGGCTCACTGGAGGGACTGGGAGCTCTGCCACAGAGATGAGCCTAGACTGAGGTCAGGGCCTTTGTGTTGAGCCCCCACAGCAACCACCCGTGCTGTGGAAGACCATCTGAGGCCCCTCTGCTGGGGCCTAGCTCTGGAGTGATGTGTCCCCGATGGGCTTTCTTACAGGAAGAGTTGACAGATCTGGCCCTCCCTTGTAACGTGTCGGGCATGAAGGAACCACTGGTTCTGGGCATTTCTGGGAAACCCCAGGGACTGCAGGTGGCCATTGCCATCTCTACAGAGGACCCTGACAGCAGGTGAGCCCACGGGTGGGGCCGGGGCCTGAGGGCTGTGGCTGCCATTCAAAGGACCAGCCAGGAAAAGGCCGCCGTGTTGCTGGGGCCCCTGATGACCTCTGTGGGAACAGACCCCTCTACTCTATCCCTGCCCTCTGTGTGTTCTTTCCCCACACACTTGAAGGCATGGTGTCCAGGCAGGTAGGAGATGGCGGGGCGGGGCTGTGGCATTTTGTGGCCTCTCTTGACATCATGGGTGGGCAAGGAGGGTGCATCTGGGGGCGGCAGCTTAATGAGGAGGGCTCAGAGGGTGAAGTCTGGTTTCTGGGCCGCTCTGGCACCCTCGCCCAGGGCAGCTCACTGCGCAGGGCCGAGGGTGGCCTGTAACCCGGCATCCCCGGCACGGGGCAGTGTTCCCAGCACAGAGCTGCAGCCAGGCCACCCAGAGAAGCTCCTCCTGGACTTTGGCTCGACAGTCCCGCTGAGGACCTGCGTGAACCGTTGGCTCACCCTGACCAATTGCTCCCCAATCCAGACCCCTTTCACCCTCACGTTTGAGTACTTCGGGAGCCCACCAAACAGCCTGAGCCAAAAGCCCAGCCTGTAAGTCTGGCTCCTCTCAGAGGCTGATCCTGGAGAGGATGTGGCCTCTGTGCGGCGCAGGTGGCCAGGGGCTGGTGGGCGTGAGCAGGGGAGGAGGGTTTTTTCAGGTAGACGCAGGGAATCCCAGAGAGGAAAGGGCTCTGCCGCCCGCCTCCCCGGCCCCGAGAGGGCCTGTGGGAAAGCCAGGGCTTGTGCCCCTTCTTCTCAGCTGGGCCTGCTGGGGCGGAGGGCTTCTGATAGACCAGGCAGTGCTGGGGCCTGTTGTGGGGGGGGAGTTACCGTAGGTGGAGGGAACCGTGTGGGCAGAGATGTGGCAGTGAGGCTTATTGCCAAGCTGTACCTTGAAACCAGCCACAGTGAAAGTATTTACACCCCAGAAATTTGCATTTTACCAGCACACCACCGTGGATGCCTCACCACAAAATCTCCTAAGGCCAGAGAGCCCAACTTTGAAACCACTACCGTGTGTGGAGGGGCACCACTAACAGTCCCTAAGCCATTAACTTACCTGCTCCAGAAAGTTCGTGTGCACTTGATGCTGGACAGATGTCAGCGGGAAGGGCTGGAAATGGCCTGTTGCAGAAGGCCAAGCAAGGGATGGGGAGTTTGGGCTTGGTTTGCATCCGGGGGTCATTAGGACTCAGAGCCTGGGGATCGGGGGTCCCTGCCCCAGAGCCCTCCTGAGTTTGTTAGGAGGCAGTCCTGAGGCTAGCAGGTGGCCTACAGCTGGGGTACCTTGGGTGGTAGGGGTGCAGCAGGGCAAAGACCACAGGTGGAGGTGGAGAAGAGACCTGACCAGCTCTCCCCGGGGAGGAGCAGGCAGGGCCACCTTCCTCCGCTTGGCACCTGGTAGGATGCCGGTTGCCGGGGGGAGGGGGGTGGCTCAGGCCTAGGTAGCGGCCCTGATGGTTTGGTGCTATTTCTGTGTCCTGTCTGGTAAAGCCCCAACATGCCTCCTGTCCTGCTGAAGACGGCGCGGATGCGGGAGCTTCTGGCCAAGCGAGAGCAGCTGGGTAAGAGCCCCAGGCCGGGCCAGAGCAGGGTTTTGTGTGGCCTTCCAAGGACTTGGGCCAGCTGCTGCAGGGAGAGGACCCTGACCAGAGACACTTCTCGGTGTCTTTTCTAGCAAGGTCCCTGAGATGGCCGTGGCCTTCCACCTCACAGGGCCCCGTCTTTTGAATGCAGCATCTCCTTGCTAGGGCTTTGATTTGGGATGGGTGGTGGCTCATGAGGGAGGGCTCCCACTGGGGCGCAGCCTCACCAGAGGTGAGAGAGGCTGGCCTGGGACCCAGGGCTCCCTGGAGGAGGTTCTGTTTAACCAGACCGAGAGCGGCTGTAGGGTGGCTTGTCTGGTTAGGTGCCTTGCTAATACTTGAGGGTTTGGACCTCATTCCTGCCTTGGGGTCCTTAATCCCCTTTCCTGGTTCTCCCCCAGAGTTTATGGAAAGCATGTTGTCTCACGGAAAAGGAGCTTCCTTCTTCCCCCACATCTCCCAGGGCGTGCTGGGGGCCCACCAGCAGCTCGGCATCAACATCACAGCCTGTGCGAACATGTGGGGCGAGTACTGGGACAACCTCATCTGCATGGTAAGGGCACGCAGGGGTGGGGGTGGCCTGGGGTGCAGGCACCCTGGCTGTGGCCCCAGCCTTCAGGTGCATTCTCCTTCTACACCTGGCCCTAAGACTCCCAAATTTCACCAAGTTGGAAGAGGCTGCCCACTGAGCTTGGGAAGGGCCTTTGCATCTGCAGCAACCACTGAGATTCTTGCAGGAGGGGTGCTGGGAGCAGAAGTGCCCACACCTTTTCCCATGAGGCTGGGACCACACTGAGGGGAGCAGAGGAGTCAGAGAGGCTGCCTTCCCAGGCCAGGACCTGAGATCTCGAGTGGGGATAAGTGTGGAGAGAGAGCACAGCTTCTCAGAGCTGTAGCCTCGCCCAGATCTTGGTGCATTCATTCATCCTCCCATCAGTCCATTCATTTACTTGCTCATTCAGCATGAATTGAGCACCTACCATGTATGGGTTCCTGTGTGGTCCACTGGACTGTGGAGGATACAGGGATGAATAAGACAACAGATGATATCAGTAGAGAGCTCTTAGTTTTAGTATCCATACTAAACGTGAAACGTGTACAACGTCCAACACTATTTAGTTATTGCATAGAGGTTTTCGTGAACTATTTAGTAAATTGAACAGGTTAGTTACATTAAATATGGTAGATATTTGCTTTAAATTGTGCTATACCCAATGACAAAGGATTGTTCACCTTAATATACAAAGAGTTCTTAACTAACAATAAGAGGGGCAAAAGCATCCCAAGTGGGCAAAAGGTTTGAATGGGCAATTGTAGAATGACAAATACAGATGGCCAGTGAACATGAAAAATATGTCACCATCACTGGTAATTAAAGAAGTGGAATTGAAAGTCACACTGAAACACTGGTTTTCATGAGATGAGCAAGGTTGAAAGTTGTCAGTGAAAGTGCAGGGAAAGGGTGCTCCGTGCCTGGTGGGGCCGGCTGGGGTATGTGTGCTTCAGAGGCACTTCTGCACTTTGCTGGGGACACACGTTGAAAGTTGCCCCAAGGAAAGAAGTGGATATGTGAATCAGTATCTTCGTACCAGGGCTCCTTTTCTTCTTAGCACTGTTTACAACAGGGAGGGTAAAAGGGAACAAACATCTGTCAGGAGAAGATTGGACAAAAACATTAGGCTACGTCCATACAGCTGGGTTCCCCACAGCCCACTAAATGATGCTGTAAAGTTCATTAGAACAATTTTCAGACATTGTTAAGATAAAAGGGAAGATTACCAAAACAAAAGCACGCCCAGAATGCTCCTTGCTTGTATGTTTTATGTCCACAAAAATCTATCTAGACAGTTGTACACAGAAATGTTAACAGTGAGTCATGCTGGGGGTCAGGGTCGGATTATGGGTATCACATTTTGTTTTAAATTTTAAAAATTTTTATTACTTTTTACTAGCAGTTATTTCCATTTAAAAGACAAATGCATTTAATCAAAGGGGCCAAAGACCACCAGGCTGGGAGATTTGTGTGGCTGAGGGGCTGAGCGGGAGAGCAGATGGAAGGGCAGGGCAGGGAAGCCAGGGCTGGGAGGTCAGGCGGCCCCAGGCCTTTGGGGGTGTCTGGGGGATGAGCATTAGTGGGGAGAGAGTCCTCGCCCTGCTGGGATCAAGCTGTGGAGACCCTGGTCTGGGTGCAGGAGAGGAGGACTTGGCGTGGAGGGGATGAGGATCCAGGGAGTGCAGTGGCAGCCAGTGATGAGAGTGACAAAGGATTGGTGTCTGTTTGCAGGTGGGAGACCTGCCTCCAACAGTCATCCCGGTGCACATGGCGGTGGTGGGCTGCCCCATCAGCTCCCTGAGGACCACCTTCTACACTACTGACCAGTTCCAGAAGGAGCCTGTCATCAGGTACCCCACCCCCATCCTCCTCCTCTCATCCTGGAAACCCTCTGGCCTCCATCCCAGGCTGCCCATGCCAACTCGTTGCTACTGGCCACTTGGTACCACCCAGCAAGAAAGCCCTGGGACAGGGCGACCCTGCAGGAGAGAGGCCTCAGGGGACAGGGCTGCAATCTGCACATCTCAGAGGGCTTTGCAGGGACAGAAGTAGCAAGTAGTCATTGTGGCCCAAGGTCAGGGCCAGACTCAAGGCCCCTCACACTGAGTTGGGATCTGTGTGGTCCGTCAGTGCGACGAGTGTTGACGTGGGGGTTCCTGGGGCAGTGATCAGCCCCAGGTCACAGTTCACCTGGCGCTGCAAGGGGAAGGCCTCCAGGCCTGGGTCTTGGTGACTTCAGGATAAAGATAGACAACTGTGGGGCCCCCGCTTTGCCCGAGTCCCAATCCCAGCTCTCCTCTCTGAGGTCACCTGGCCTGCAGGGTGTGTCTTGGCTACGGCTGTGCTGAACCCCGTCTCTTGCCTCCAGGTTCGGCACCCAGGTGTCTGGAGGAGACACAGTCACCCGGATCCTGCGCCTGAATAATTCCAGCCCCTGTGGTGAGACACTCATGAGATAAATTGGGGCTCTTGCTAGGCTGTGCCATGTGGAGGCCTGGGCTGGGAGGGAAGAGGGGGTGGAGAGAAGCTGATGGCCCGTGACCTGGACCCAGGTGGCCTGTGGTACCGAGGGAGACCCCTGAGGGCCAAGGTGGGGAGTGACCATGCCCATGAGGGCTTGTCAGAGCCACTTGCATCCTTGAGGACAGGACTTGTCCTTGCCTGTAGGGCTTGGGGTCTCCCAGGATCCATGGTCCACAGATGTCCTTCTCTGGCCAGGTTCACTTTGCAAAGGGACAGACACTTGCAGGAGACACCTTTTCACATCCCTTCAGCCAACAGCCCCTAAGGTACCCACCAGGTGCTGTGCAGGAGCTGGGGATACAGAGGCGGCAGGACAGCAGGGGCCACGTGGAGAGGCTCTGTTCTGATGGGCGGGGTGTTGAGTGCATTGAGTGCGACTCCAGGGCTGGCCAGCGTGCTGGGGGCCGTATCAAGGGAGGTCAGGCGGAGCCAGGCTGTGAGCTGGGGGTGGGTGAGAACTGGGCGGGGGAGGCGCTGATGGACCATTTGTCCTAAAGCTTGCTGTGGAGAGGAGAGGTGGCACTGCAGGGGGCGTCTGGCAGAGGGAAGCTTGTTCACAGTGGGGGAACCTGACCTTGCTTAAGTGCTATTGGGAAGCAGCTAGGGGAGAGGGGAGATGGGATGCGGCTGGCCTGAGAGGTGGGGTGGGGGCAGGACTGAAGGCGGGGCGGGGGGCGGTGATGGGGTAGATGCTGACAGAGGTAGGGGCTCGGGACAGGACTTCAGGGGCTTCTGGGAGGTGAGGTGGGGCCACCCACTGAGTGTCAGAGGCCTTGGAGGTGTCAGAGAACAGGGAAGGTGTGACAATGTTGTGGTGCAGGTTGGGAGGGAGAGCTGAGGAGAACGGGCAGGGTGGGGGTACCATGTAGGTTGGGGACCTATTTATGGGGGTGGCAAGTTGTTCAGCATGTGGGGGACTTGCTCACTGAGGCCCAAAGGGTCAGTTCTGTTCACCCAGGGTTCGATTTTGCCCAGTGAGTAAATGGATGGGGGCAAAGAGATAGAATCCTAGCAGGGCAGAGTTGACATGGCAGCCCCCAAAGGCTTGCCTGTTGGGAAAGGCACTGAGGGACGGAGGGGAGAAGGTAGGGTATGGGGGTTGGAGGGTCCAGTCAGGCGGCAAATAGGCCTGAAGGAAAGGGGGCTGTGGGGAGAGCACAGGGAGCTGGATTTGTGCATTTGGATACGAAACCTTACCTTGTGATCTAGAGGGCAAGGGGTGATACAGCTGATAGCATGAGGCTGTGGACTTTTTAAAAAATAAGAATAGCATGGAAGTGGCATTAGAGAGAAAGCGAGGCCCCGAGTATGAGAGAACGGGCAGCCTCTGGGGAGCTGCAGGGAGGTGGGGGCCCGTGAGAGTCCTCTGCTCCTTCCTTATTCCTCGCCCTTCTCCCCCCACGTCTGCCCCAGACATCCGCCTGGACTGGGAGACCTATGCGCCAGAAGACAGGGAGGACCGGCTGCTGGAGCTGCTGGTGTTTTATGGGCCGCCCTTCCCGCTGCGGGACCAAGCTGGGAACGACCTCCTGTGCCCTGAGACGCCTGAGAGCAGCAGCTCCTGGTCACCAAGTCCCTCCGACACCTCCGACTCCAGCCACAAGGCTGCCCAGTCTGTGAGCAGGGGGGTGGGTGGGCAGGCTGCTGGGTGTGGCCGGTGGGCCTGGAGCCTGCGTGAGCCTCGGCGGCTCCTTGCCCACAGGCCGAGGGCAGTTCCAGTGGCAGTGTCCCACAGAAGGTCATCTCAGTCATCCTGCAGGGGCACGAGGGGGTGCCCTCTGACCACTTGTTCTCCATCAGCCCCAAGCAGGTGGTGAGTCGGGGCGGTGCTGAGGGCTGCCTGGAAACGTCCCCCTCTGGGCAGGGGCACAGGCAGTGCTGAAGCTAACACATCTGTGCCAGGTGGTCCCTGCCGGGGGCAGCAGCACCATCCACATCTCCTTCACCCCTGTGGTCCTTGGGCCCGAGGTCCTGCACAAGGTGGAGTGTACTGGCTACGCCCTGGGCTTCATGAGCTTGGACGATGAGGTGCGCCCTTCTGACCAGGGGAGGGACCCCACCACTGCCTGTCGCCTGCCTGGGTGGCTGGCTGCCTGCTCAGCTCGGGGACCCCCAGTGCTCAAGCTTGGGCTTGGTAGGTGGAGAGAGAGCTTCCAGGGAGGCGCCGCCGCCTGCAGGACTTTGCTGTGGGACCCATGAGGCTGGACCTGCACAGCTACGTGCGGCCCGCACAGTGAGTCTGCGTCCTCCAGCCCCCGATGGGGAGTGCCCTTCCTGCGCCCTGCTGGGGGCCAGGATGGGGAGGGGAAGGGAGGGAGCAGCCAGCAGGTGAGCCCAGGGAAAGGCTGGCCAGCGCCAGACGAGCCCCCAAGGCCCCCAAGGCCCAGCCGTGCCCGTTGCCGGCAGGCTGAGTGTGGAGCTGGACTACTGCGGCAGCATGGCTTTCCGGCACCAGGCCAGTGACCTCATCCCCGAGCAGCCCTGTTCTGGGGTGAGTGTGCTGCACCCTGGCCCTACCAGTTTACCTCAGATGTCCCCATAGGCCCTTCTGGAGCAGAGGTCTTATAGTCCAAGTCCCCACCAGCCCCAACCCGAGCCATGGGCTCCAGTGGGCAGAGGTGCATCCTCGGCCCCCCAACCTCTGCGGCTGCCCAGGTGCTGAGTGAGCTGGTGACCACGCACCACCTGAAGCTGACCAACACCACAGACATCCCACACTACTTCCGGCTCCTGGTCTCCAAGCCCTTCTCCGTTTCTCAAGATGGGGCGAGCCGCAGCCGCAGGCCTCCTGGGCCCGGCTGGAAGCAGGAGTGCGAGGAGGAGACGGAGGCAGCGGGCCCACAGCTGGTGCTCTTCCCACAGGAGAACATGCTGGTCAGTGAACGGTTCTGTGATCAGTGGGCAGAGGTCACCTTCCCCCCACTGACGCGCACCTGTGTGTTCAGGCAGCGCACCTCCACGGCCCCCACGCAGGTCTGTACGCAGACACAGACACTGACATCCAGACGCAAGCTGCACTCTGACCCACCACGCCCTGTGCATCAGGGCGCACCGTGTCCAGCAAGCAACCGGCCCTCTGCACAGGAGGCCCACACACGCAGCTACAGCCAGATGTATGAGCATGGACACACCAGACCCCTCTTAGTCCCCTTGGCCAGCGTCCTGGTCCCGCGGGCACTGCCACGTTGCACACACCCTCCCTTCTCACGTGCCCTCACCCAGGGTAGGAGCACCATCTTCCTGTAGATATAAGGCACACCAGATCCCGAAGTGATGTTCTGTCTTCTGATGGGGCATCCATGATAAGAGGACCTGGGATTTGCAGCGTTCGAGGTGGGAGTCCTGGGAATGCCAGGGCCTCTGGGTAGCTGTGAGCATCTGCCTCCTTGGGTTTGGGTGCCCCCCACCTCTTCCCTCCTCCCCTCTGAGGGCCTTCTTAGAGCCCCCACCAGCCCGGCCTCCCTCTGCACAATCCTGGCTCATGCCGTCCACTTCTGTCAAAAGGGATTCTTCAGTGTAGAGGTACTGGGTACCTGCCACGTCCTAAGCGCTGTACTTGGTCATGCAGCTTCCCCAGAGACCCCATCATGGAGGTAGGGGAGACAGACCTGCAGCAGGGCACCCCTGACCCACTCAGCATTTGCTCCCTTCCTCGGAGGTAAACGGAGAGGTAGCCCCAGGGCACAGCCAGAGGTCCCATTCCACCAGAGCACCCATGAGACTACAGGGTTAGTTACCAGTAGTTATTTTAAAATCCTTTAAAAAAATGCCTCAGGGAGCCCCAAGATCCCCGGAGAAAGGACATCCCGTAAGCACTCCACATCTCACCCTCCAGTGCTGACACTGCCAGGCTTCTGGCTCCTGATCAGAATTCTGTCCCAAACTCAATTCCTGCCCACACCTGTGCCTCCTGTTAGTGGTGGCCTTTTATCTCAGCAACCACCACACCCCCCACCCCTTCCTCAGGCCAGAGCTCAGGAACGCCTCCTTCTAGACCGTCCTCTTCCCGACCAGCCAGCCACGAGCCCTGCTGTTGCCCCCTCCTCAGTCTCTCAGCGTGTCTCCCTTCTCCCCACACCCGGATCTTGGTCTAAGACATGGGGTTCCAAGCATGGCAACATGTCAGTGGCCTTTAGAAAGCTTGTTAGAAACACAGGTTCCCAGGCGCTACCTCCAGAGAGGTGAAAGTCTGGGCTGAGGCCCAGGAACCTGTATTCCTAACAGGAGCCTTGGGTAAATTTGTGGAGGTAGGTCCACAGAACTGAGTTGGGGAGCCATGTGTCTAAGCCCCATCCTGTTGGGCCTAATTTACACTTTGGCTCCCAAACTCCCCTGAGCAGCCAGGGTGACCCTGAGGAAGGCAAAGCAACTCTGTGTCCCCTGCTTAAATCCCTGCAAAGGCTCCTCACTGTCCTCAGAACAGAGAGGGGCCTGACCTGGGCCTACAGGCCTGCCCACAGCCCTGGTCATACAAGAGGGAGGGCAGCTTGCTTGTCATCTGTCCCTCTGGCCCCTCAGCTCCTGAGGGTGGGCACAGCCAGTGTTAGGGAGTGAGTGCGCCAGGCAGGGTGTTGGGGGTGCTGCTGGGCTGTTTGCTGGGCAGGGCTGGGTCTGCTTGGGCCCTGCGGGCTGATCTGGGACCTTGCCGGGCCTGCAGGGTCTGTGCAGGGAAGGACAGAACTGGGTGGGGAAGCTGCCGCCCACCCCAGCAGCCTGAGGTGATGGCTCATGCACATCCGTTCAGGTGAACGTGTCCTTCTCGCTCTCACTGGAGCTGCTCTCCTATCAGAAGCTCCCAGCTGACCAGATGCTGCCTGGAGTGGCCATTCAGCAGAGCGCGAGTGGAGAGAAAGAGATGGTGTTTACTCAGAATCTGCTTCTGGAGTATAGCAACCAGACCACTCAGGTGAGTCTCAGGCCTGCCCCACATGGTGATAGGGGTAGGACCAGGCTGTGCTCAGCTCTGTTCTGCTGGGGTCAGAGGAAGACAAACCCTGAAAGTCTGCCCTGGAAGAGGCCTTGCATATGGAGAGAAGTGTCATTCATCCTTACCTGTCTTAGGAGCTCAGAGCCAGGTGGGGTGCTGTAGGGTGGAAAATCAGGGACGGCTTCCTGGAGGTGGTGGCATGTGAAGCCTGCACACTGTTTAATGGAGACAGAAGGGAAACCAGGCCAAGGGAGTAAATGGCCTGATGGGTGGGGATGAGCACCTGAGGGACACACCATCTCTTAGGCTTCTGTGGGACTTCAAACACCAGGTAAGAATACCAAGGACCTTGTTCTGTGGACCCTGACAGAAAGTCACAGGGCTGTGGTGTGGAGGAGAGCTGAGAGGCCAAGGGAAAAGATGAGATGGCCCACAGCTCAAGAGGAGCAGAGGACTGGACAAAGGGGAAGGCAGTAGGGCAGCCCGATCAGGGAGCAGACACCAGAGAGCTGGGTCAGGGCAGGGGCTGCGGGGGCATTGGAGGGGAGCAGATGGCACCTTCCTCGCCCTTTTGCTGTGCAGAATCCCACTAGCACCCTCTGGCTTTAGATGCCGGTGCCGGCCCCCTTCCACTAGCTGTGGTGCTGCCTGTACGTGCCTCAGAAGCTTCAGGACTTGGGATCATAGGGCACCCGTGTCCCTGAGAGCCTGGCTCAGAGCCCAGCAGGACTGGACAAGGTCCCTGGGTCCCCACCAAGCTAAAGGCTCTGCCCCCTCCCCCAGGTGGTGCCTCTGCGGGCCATTGTGGCCGTGCCTGAGCTGCAGCTCTCCACCAGCTGGGTGGACTTCGGGACCTGCTTTGTGAACCAGGCCCGGGTCCGGGAGGTCTATCTGATGAACCTGAGCGGCTGCCGGAGCTACTGGACCGTGCTGACCGGTATGTCATGCCCTCCTGCCTGCCCCACCTCGAGGCTGGGCCAAGACACCCAGGGAGGGGCCTGAGTGCCCTGTCCCTGCAGGCTGGCTCCCCCAGCTGGGCCCACCTGGGAATTCCTGCAGAGATGGCCAGTTCCCCCGCCCTGTGCTGCTGGGCAGGAGCAGAGGCGCACGCTCCCTGGGGCGGCGTGTGGAGCTGTCTGCATTTGTCCCCTTCTCCTCGTGCAGGCCAGCAAGAGCCAGACAAGGACCCTGTGGCCTTCAGGGTCTCCCCATGCAGTGGGCTGCTGGAGGCACGAGCAGTCCACGCCCCGCCCACCTCCATCACACTCAAGCTGTCCTTCACTGCCAGGTGCGGCCCCTCCTCAGCCCCCCGCCACCACCCCCGGAGCCCTGGCCCAGGGCCCCCCGCCATCTCAGCCCTGCTCCCCACAGGAGCTGTGAGCTGTACGAGTCCACGCTCATGGTGGAAGGTGTGCTTGGTGAGAGTTCCTGCACCCTGCGGCTCCGCGGCCAAGGCTCCTACGATGAGAGATACGCGTCCCCCTGCCAGTTCTGAGGCTCCACCCTCCGCCCGCAAATAAACATGGCCCAGGACTAAGGAACAGGTCTGCTGGCCGGGACGCCCCCTGGAGGGCCTCTGAGCAGCTCCTGGGATGGAGGGACCCCCTACCAGGCCCTATGTCCTCAGCTGCTACAAGGGTAGGTCGTACCCCTGTGGAGCCCGCGGCAGTTAAGGATCAGTATTCAGGTCGAGCAGAGGCAAGCACAGCACAGCAAGAACTGGCCCCTTGGGAAAAACCACGGCTGCTGAGACAAGGTGACACATTTACTATGTCCACTGCACTCCCCATCCCCAGGCAGTACACGGGCGACCTTCCTCTGTCCTAGCAAGAGGGGCCTCATACCTCCCCGGCTCCTGCATTGTTGGCTGAAGTGCCTTGATTTGCCCCCACCTCCAGTGCTCAATTTCCCAGGTGTCACTTCTGCAGTGTGGCCGCCAGAGCACTGGGTAGCACCTGGAGCCTGGGCTCCAGGGTACTCAGTTCCCAGGGTACTCGAAGACAGCGGCGGCTCCCATGCCGGTCCCGATGCACATGGACACCACCCCGTATGCCCTGTGGAAGCATAACGTGTTGGTTGGGTGAAGGCACGAAGGGCAGAGGCCCAGCCACCATGCTCTTTCCGGACCAGGCTGATCTGGGGGGACCCAGGCCTTCGTGGGCACAGAGGCGGCCAGACCCCAGGGCCTGCCTGCCTGGGCACACGCACAGGGTGGCAGATGCTAGCTGCACGCCAGGGTCCCCCGCACAGCTGGCTCTCGGGGAAAACAGGCATCACGCCCTGTCCCCTCAGCTGTGTGTGTGGGTGCAGGCATGTCCCCCTCCCTCTGACACCCCCACGGGAGTGGCCTCACCTCTTCCCGCGGCGCTTCAGCTCGTTGAGCAGCGTGATGACCTGTCGCGCCCCAGTGCAGCCCAGCGGGTGGCCCAAGGCCACGGCCCCTCCCAGAGGGTTCACCTTCTCAAGGGGTAGTTTCAGCTTCTCCACACAGTAGACGGCCTGGAAGAAGACGGAGCAGTAGCTGTAGCCCCCCCTCCCCAGCGCACTGGCTCTAACTGGGCAGCCCAGGCAGTGTGGTGCAGCAAAGGCTCACCTGACTGGCAAAGGCCTCATTGATCTCGAAGATGTCCACGTCATCCACCATCAGCCCTGTAGGTAAAGTGGGGGAGACCTAAGCTGTCCCAGTGGCCCCTTTGCAGCCTGTCTCCCCGGGGCCCCACCCCATCCATGGCCTGGGGGCTGTCTGGTGTGTCTGTTCCAGAGGGGTCAGTGGCTCCCCACTGTCGGGTCAGGAAGGGACGGGGTACGGGGTGCTCGCCTGCCCCACCCTCACTCTGCAGCACTCACAGCCCCCCACCCCCGCCTCTGGCAGCAGCACGCAAGGCAAGAGTTCGATCCAGATCCCTAGATCTGGGTGATCTAGGGTGTGAAGGAGCCACCTTACCTGCTTTTTGCAAAGCTACAGGGATGGCATAGGCAGGTCCAATGCCCATGATGTCAGGCGGGACCCCAACCACTGCATAGGACCTCAGGACACCCAGGATGGGAAGGCCCAACTCTTCTGCCTTGGACCTCCGGGCCAACAGGATAGCAGCTGCCCCGTCACTCACCTGGCTGGAGTTCCCTGGAGGGAAAGCATAGCGTTAAGGAGGCCCGACGGCAAAGCTGAGGCGGTCCAGACCCTCCACCTGCACCTTGCCTGGTGGCTCCAGGCTCCCAGGGGAGGACACCCAGCATGGAAGCAGCCCCTAGCCCAGTCTCACCAGCCGTAGTCGAGCCCCCCTTCTTGAAGGCGGGCTTTAGTTTGGCCAGGCCCTCCAAGGTGGTGCTGGGGCGGATGCCCTCATCCTGGGCCACAGTGATGGTCCTCTCAGTGCCCGTGTCGTCATGGACTGTGGTGGTCACAGGCACGATCTCGGCTTGGAAACAGCCCTTGCTCTGGGCTCTGGCTGCCCTGCCAGCACCATGGACAGCCAGGCTCAGGCTCCCGTGGGGTTATCTTCCTTCCTGGGGTCCCTCCCTGAAGCCCCACGCCCTGCCCTTTGGGGAAGACATGCAAACTTAGGCTACTAAAGTTGGGAACATGCTCACCTTGGGGGAGCCCTACTACCTGCCTGCCCTGGGGGGTGGCAGGGAGCCCCCATGGCTTTCCAGGGCCTTCTTGGCCAGCACACTCAGATCATCAGATCCTGGCTGATCCCAGTCTCAAAGGGGAGGGAGAGGATTGAAAGTGAGGGCGCCCCTTGGAGCCCTTCACCCAAGAGGGACTAAGCCAAACTGAGGATGGAGCCCCAGGAAGATTTGGGCTGGGTTCTGCCAACTTTTCTGTTCGATCCCACCAGCTAGATTCCATCTGTTCCCCACGTTTCCACTTATTTAAAATGACAATATTAACTACTTGATGAATCTTAGAATTAAACAGTGTAAAAGTACAAGGCATTTTAGGGTGATCCTTGCAATCATATGCAAAATATCAGGGTCCAGGGGCATTCCCATGGAGAAGATCAAATGGGTACTTGGCCCCAAGTGGCTAAGAACCAGTGCCTCAGAGAAGCTCACCTGGCTGGATACCACACCTTCCCTTTGCTGTCCTCTCTCTGGGCAGCTGGGACTTGCCAAGTTTATCCCGCCCCTGCGCAGAAGCCTGAACCCCTGGGGTTCCTCTGATGTCACCACCAGCCCCTGCCTCAGGATGCTCCCTCAAACTCAGGAGTGGTCCAGAAGCTGGGATGCCGGGGTCCCCGGCAGTGCTAGCCCCACACTCCAGAGGGACGGCTATTCAGAGAAACCTGTGGCTACAATGTCTAACCACCAAACAGCCAACTTGTGAAGAGCCCTGGTCCTCATTACACCCCCAATGAATAGATGGGAAAACTGAGGCCCAGCTAGGGAGAAGACGCTCAAGGTGAACAGACTGTAACAGGACATGGAGGTGCTAACTGTACAGTGGCCCTGGCCCCTGCCCACCTCGCCCTCCCAGGAGGTATGAGGCTTGGAAACCACTCACTGCCCAGCTATAGCCTTAGGACAGCCTCGAAACCTCACTCTGCTGCCTTTGAAGCATCCACCCCAAATAGCACTTACTTTTGCTGGGAAGCCAGTGCAAAGGTGTCCTGCTTCTCCCTTGAAATGCCAAACTGCTCAGCTACATTCTCTGAGGTTATCCTGGAACACAGACAGTGAACAGTGAGTGTGTGGCCTGGCAGCCTGGGGCCAGGGCCAGGCTGTAGAGCTGTGCTTAGAACTCTGGGCCCCCAGGGCTATAGGCAGGGGACAACAGGAAGGCCAGTCCCTGCTGGAGAGATAGCGGTGACGCAGGGCGGAGAGCAGGGGTACGGGCAGGGAGTCAGGGGCCCTGGGAAGCTTGTGCACCAGAGACCAGCGCAGATGAGGGTGTGTGGGGGGGGTGCTAAATGGCTACTCGGCCAGCTTCTCCTGTGCCTCAAAGAAAACTGCCTTACGGTGGGGAGATGGCTCCCAAATTCCCTCTGGGAAGGCCACCCCCAGGCTTTCTGCTCCCCGTAACTGGAGCCCACCCTCATTCCAGGAGCCCAGAGCCACAGCAAGGCCTCCCAGCCTGGGCTTCTGGCTTTACAGGCGCCCCTCAGAGAGGGTCAGTGGATGTGGAGGCAGCTGCACATCTAACACATCCAGTGGAGCCCGGACACCCGTCCACAGATCCTGGGGCTGGCCTGAAGCTCGGGGACACTGCTGCAGAGCTCAGGTGCTGTGCCCGGGCAGCGCGCCTCTGATGTTGCACAGACAGGACCCACGTTCCCTCATCAGCATGGCCACCCCCTTCATCAACCTCCTGGGCCTCCAGGGCTTTGGAGTGTAGCTGCCTCATGCCTAGTGTGACCGAGCCCCTCAGGGTGGGAGTGACAGGCTGCGCTGCCTTTGGAAACCCAGAGGCACAGAGAAGTTTGGGGGCCTCAGGAAAGGGCAGCCAGGGGCAGCATTAAGTCCCATCCCCAGAGGCCCTGCAGAACAGACCAGGCCCAAAGGCAGGAGGCCACACGATAATCCAAATTCCTGCACCCCTGCTCCGGGCCAGGCAGGGAGCTGACGGGGCCTGGGGGAAAGGAGCCACGGGTGGGCACTCACCCCATAGGAATCAGGCAGTCTCTGGCCTTCTCTTTCTCCACCAAGCGTGAAGTAATATTGCCAGGGTTCCCTCTGTCAGCCAGCGACATGGACTCCACCCTGAGGAGGAGGACGTCATTAGCAGGGCTCTCCAGGGACAGCTGTGCATCAGCCAAGTGCTGGGAAGCAGTCAGGGAACCCTGGGAAATCCAATGGGCTGTCTGGGAGCCCCAGGCGGGGCACTGGCCAGCAAGCAGAGCTGGCGGTGCAGGGCTTCAACAACCCCCACCCCTCGCCCAGGGCAGACTGCTGCACGGTCCACATTCCTGGGCAGGGCCACCCTTCCTCAACACAACTGCTCCTGCAGCCAGCGGGCAGGTCCTGGGAGAGCAGCCTAGTGCTGGCCACCGCCGTGGGGGAAACACAGCTAACAAGCCCTGGCCCTGGCCTCAGGGGCCACAAATTCAGAAGAGAGAAGAGACAAGTATTTTAAAAGCTGCACATCAAAGGGCAGGCTGACCTGCATGGACAAGGAGGTGCTGGTAGCAGAGGGAAAGCTGAGATCTCAGCTTAGTGTGGCCAGAAAGGGCCTGCAGGAGGTGGGGGAACATAAGGCCTCAAAGGATGATAAAACACATAACCTCAACTGAATGCTTTTCAGGTGCCCCGTGCTATTTTACAATCTTTTCAGGTACTAGAGTGCTCTGAACAGTGTCAGTCACAGGATGTATGCCCTAGAGTTAGCTGCTGTTATGACCCCATTTAATCTTCTCATCAACTTCAACAGAGCTGAGACAGTTATCCTCATTTCATAGATTAGGACACAGAAGCCCCGAGAAGCTGAGTAACTTGTCCATGGTCACTCAACCAGGATCCAAATTTAGGCAGTCTGGCCCCAGAGCCCACTCTGAAGTAGGATGCCCCAGGCTACCTGTCATCATCAAACTCTAGGGGGAACAGTCAGCATGTGATGTGGGGGACCGTCCTGACCCAGATTCTTAATACCCTAGTAACGTGGTCTTTAACTTGCCTGGGGATTCAGATATCCTCTAAGAAACTCATGAAGCCTCCAGCCTTCTCCTCAGGTTACCCACACCTCCCTTCTCCAGTAGGACAGAGGGACACGAGAGAAATCAGAGGGCAGCCTGAACTTTGCCTGGCCAAAGTCCCCACAGTGTGGTCTTTGGGTTTATTTACAAGTGCAGACACAGGGCAGCACAAGTGCCAATCGGCACAGCTCTGAGATGGCTTAGAAAGGCTCCGATCAAGAAATGCTATGAAAGGGGGGAGGGTATAGCTCAAGTGGTTGAGCGCATGCCTAACATACACGAGGTCCTGGGTTCAATCCCCAGTACCTCCTCTAAAAATAAATAAAACTAATGAAACTAATTACCTCCCCACTACACCAAAATAAAAGTTAAATACAATAATGGAAATAAATATTAAAAGTAATTTTTATATATTAATATTTTATATAAAATGTTTGTAAAATACGTATTATATAATTTATATATTTAATAAACTATATAATAAACACAAAATATAAATATATAAATTATATTATGAATATATTATATAAAATATATATTTGCATTATTTTAGTTAAATAATACAATAATAAAAATAAAATATTTAAAAAAAAAAACGCCATGAAGAGAAACTCAAAGACCCCTGGGGCCACTGGCCTCCCTGAGCCTGCCACAGCCCTCACTCGGCCTGCCCTCCCAACACTGGTGCTCACGGGAGCCTGGGCCCTGGCACTCTCGCCATCCCTGGAGGAGCTGCCCAGTTCAACTTCTGTGGCTCCGTGTGCAGCAGCCAAAGGTGGAGTCACAGTTGACAGTAACCAAACCACCACAGACCTGACCGTGTCCCTCAGAACGCAGGAGACAGCTGGGAGTTTCCACCTCAGTCAGGGTAGGGGACAGACAGCCTGCTAAAATGAACAAGCTAGTTCTATAGGAGGCAACTGTCCCTAGCTTTAGGGGGAACAAAGCTGCTGTCTCTCTCTCATCAGCAATCAGGAATCAGCAAGGGCCACAGGAGGAAACCCACGTGTTCTATTTTCTCAAAATGCTTGCCCACATTTCCAGCCAGATTTCCAAGAAAGCAAGCCCATTTCCTCTCGGGCAGGTGCTGAGAGGTGTGGGCGGTTCCTGAGCAGTCACAGTTGGGGGCTGCTTATAAGCTGAACCACTCCCAGCCAGCTGCCAGAAAGGGCCAGGGGAGAATCCTGAAATCATGGGCTCTGAGAACTCAGCAGATGAAAATTAGTTTCACTGTTACAAATTGGGTTAATAAGCTCCAGCAGGAAGAAATTCTTACCCACAAGCCATGCCAATGTCATAAGACCCATTTCTGATGCCACCTGCAACAAAAGCATTTCATAAACATCACCAGAGTCCATCTGTCCTGGGAACAGGGGAGCCTCTTCCCCACCTGGTCTCTAAGTGGGACTCAGCCCCAGCTTCAGAGATGGAAGGCCCAGGAGTGTCCAGAAAAGGCTGGGGGACGCACTGAGGGGCTTTCATTAACTCTGCAGTTATGGTCCTTTGCGAAATCCTTACTGCTTGCCCAGCAGATGACTTTGCTGACCCAAACCCACGGAGCCAGGACCAAGGCCAGGCCGTAGCAGTGGGCGCCCCACCAGTCACAACTTACCAGCTATGCTGGCCACCGCCTGGAGTCCCGATGAACACTGTCTATTGACACTGGACAAAGGCACAGTCTCTGGGATGTCACTGAAACAGAAAGCAAGACCACAGAGTCAGCCCCTCTCCCTGGCCAGGCTCTCAGGGAAAGCAGGCTTGTGGCCAACATGACCGCCCTGTCAGGGGGTGGAAAGACCAGGGGAACAAACCCAGCCCTGCCCTGACTTCACACTGGGCAAACCCCGTCTCTACAGGTGCTGCTACCCAGGGCCCCACAAGCACACATCCTTCTACCCTGTGATTCTCCTCAACCAAGGCCAAGCACAGCCCAAAGGCAAGATGTCACCGAACATAAGTTCGTGTGCCTGCCACACACTGAGGCCAAACATTAACCGAAACCTCAGAGCTTGGAGCAGAGAAAGGCTTACTGCAGGGCCAAGCAAGGAGAACTTGTGCCTTGTGTGCAAAACACCCCGAACTCCCCAAAGGGTTTAGGCTGAGCATTCTTAAAGGCCAGATGAGGGAGAGCCTTCCAGGGCACGTGATCAGCTTGACTGATTCTGACAGATAGTGATCATTCCTAAGGCGCCAGACGGTCTGGGGGCTACATGCTCAGGATCACCAAGTAGTTAATTTCTTCCATTTGGTAGTGGGTTTTAGCATCTGAAAAACTCAGGAAATATGTATGAGATACAATTATCTGGGTCCTTTAGAGAGGAGCTACAGCAGAGGATATGGGGGAGAGGTCTGTTCTGGGAAGGCCCTTCTTGGTTTCAAAGAGAAGCCTGGTTGGGCAATAGCAATCCTTCTTTCTCTTCCTTTGAAGATTCAAAAATGAAAACTTTACATCTCTGTTTCCCCTTAAAGAGCAGAAAAGAGGGCCTGCTGCTGAGACAAGAGAACCAGAGCAAAAGGAATGTCTAAAGCATGAGGCCAGAAAGCATCCCCGCTCTTCAGCCTTACTAGTCACGTGGCCTTTATGTCCCCATTCTCTCTGGAAAGCCTGTTCCCAGATGAACAAAGAACCCCGACGGGCACCAGATGTTCCAACATCCCTTGTTCTGGTGGGTTCCCCGAGCATCTCACACTGGTTCCAGCCCTGGAAGCTGGTGGGGCCGCCCTGCTGACGTGTAACCTGCCCAGGCCAAGGGTACAAAGCCCTCAGAACCGTGGACTCAGGATCTCAGGGGTGAAAGTACTCTGGTGATTCTGGCGTACAGCCAGGGTTGGGAAGCCCTGGGCCAGTGCCCAGGCCAGGCTTTGCTGAGATCCTTTGCTGAGTGGATCGCCTCGTAGGCCCCTGCAGCCTGTTTAACCCTTCCCAGGTCCCCTAAGTCCCCACCCCTTCACTCAATCTGCCAAGTGTTCACTAAACATCTCAGTATGAGGCACCGAGGGACGCTGAGGGTGCCCTAGAGGACGCCTGACCACACACAGCGAGTGAAGCAACCAGCAGAAATGACAGCAACAGAGCAAGTTGGCAGAGCACATCACGAAGAGGCACGTGGCTAGCTACTGGAAAGGAAGGGGCCCTCATTTTAAACCTGGGCGCTCAGGGAAGTCAGGGCAAAACAGTGAAACTGTGTTTGGGCAGACAGAGGAGGTGGGGACAGCACGGCAAGGGGACAGAATGAGCAGCTTAAGGAAGACAGTGGCGGCCAGGCTGGCTGAAAGAGGAAGCAGCTGGTGGGAGTCTATGAACTCCAGGCTAAGCAGTATGAACCTCTCTGTGTCTAGAAGTTTTGTCAGTTTTCCTGTTCCTTAACTAGTTAATGTTACCATTATTTCTTCTCCATGCAGCTAGGCGTACACAGCTAAGTGGTTCTTAAATAATTTAAACCTCCTGCCCTGTCCTAGGTAAAGCCTCTCCTGGGCTACCCCTCATCCCAGACTTCTGCCCCATTCACAAGTCTCTACTGATTGGCTGTGCTTTGGAGGTTCCAACTTGCTCAGCTAGCTTTTAAAAAGCTCAAAGTCACTCTTCAGTGTGCCTACCTGGTTATCTACCTGACAAGGGGACAGAGTTCACATGTACAAAAGCCAAAGCAAAAAGCTGACTTTGGCTAAAAAATTAGGCCACAGAGAGCTTCTGCTCCGGTCCCAAAGGCTGTTTGGTCCTGGCTCGGCGCCGGGGAACACACCCTCCCTTCAAAGTAGGGGAAAGGTAGCGTTCATGAAAGCAGGGTGTCGAGAATCCTGACTGCATCCAACCCTGATCATCTCCCACCCACAGCTGCGTTCCCTGAGGCCGAAGCCCACTCAAGAGTCAAAATGACCAACCCAGAGCTCGAACCAGAAAAGCTTACCTCAGAAACTGGGCGATTCGGGCCATAACTGCTCCGGCCCCAGGCTGAAGCACGTTTCCTGTGGACAAGAGACTTTTATTCAGTGCCAGGCACTGCCCTGGGCACTAATATACAGCTTTGATTATTAAACAGGGGACATTCCAGATCTTCCTTCAGAAACACTGGAATTTCAAGGTCTGGAATAGAGGAAGCCAGCTATACAGCAGTTTGTCCTAGTTCTAGACAATAGACTAGACCCAGTTCCCAAGGCGCCCAAGCTCCCTTGCCCATGCACCCTGCTTTTCCAATCCAGCACACACTGGAAAGGTCGTCTGCCTTTAAAGATAACATGAAAAGAAAAATGTAGTGTAAAGACTGAAGGCTAATGAAGTAGTCTTGGCAGTTAGGAAAGTGTCTCTGAAAATGCACACCTCCCCTTGAGTGTCCTCCACCAAGCCCTGCTGGCACTCCAGGGGTGGAACAGTGATTCCCGGCCTAGGGGTGGCACCTATGGGATGAGATGCTTGCATATAATGTTATGTTTCAAGGCCAGAGGAGCATGGGTGGGAGGAAAAGGGTCTACAGGCCCTGGATTTAGGCACAAGCTCTGCTACAAATTCCCCACGCCTCAGTTTCTCCATCTGGAAGTGAGGGGCTGGACTAGATGGTTTCTGATGCTCCCTCTATTCTGTCAAGGCATGGATAAGACATCAAGATGGGTGGAGAGCCCTCGTCTCCTGTCTCCTACGGTGCTCTGAAACCCCTGTGCCAGATGCCTTGGCGTTGAAATGTCACTTGAGAGCCCTGCTTTCTATCACATTTACTATGCAGAATGTGCTTGGAGGGGGCGCAGAATGTGCAGGCAGGCAGGCAGGAGAGGGGGGTGGGGTCTATAGCCCTAAAGGGATGATTAAATTCAACTGCGTGAAGTCCGTCGGCATTCCGCTCAGTGAAAACACCTGGGAAGTGCCCAGATGGGGGCGGGATGAGAAGGCACGGAGGACCGAGCGCAGGGCCTGGGTAGTGTGCTCACCCACGCAGATATCCCCCAGCTGGTCCGGGCTCAGCTTGACGTCCCGGAGAACCGCGGTCATGACGGCCGAGAGAAGCTCGTCGGGGGTGGTGTCCTGCAGCGGGAAGCACGGCCGCGATGACCCCCGGCCGGCGGCGGTGCTCGGGGTTCCTGGGACTCCCGCTCCCCCAGACCCACCAGAGAGAGCAGTCACAGCTCGGGCGCGGAGCCAACACTGCTGCCGAGGAGAACCAAGCAGAGAAGCCAGACCCCAGCCCGCCCCGGGCCGCTGTCTCACACCCGGCGCCCGGGCCCAGGAGCCTCACCTTGAAGCCGCCGCGGCCCGATCGGCCAATGGCCGTGCGGCGCCCGTGCACCACCACTACGTCCTCGGCCGGCGCCCGCGGAGCGCCGCTCCAACACGGCGCGGCCTGCGGCGCCGGCTCCGAGGCCGAAGCGGGCTGGCCTTTCAGGTGGCCGAGCACCACCTGGAGCCTCAGCATCGCGTAGCTAGCCCAGTGGACTCCCTCCCGGCCGGGAACTGAGCGCTGGAGCCAACAGACATCTCCCGCGCAGGCGCAGAACTGCACCTCTGACCCGAAGCTTAAGCCCCGCCCACGGCCGTGCAGGTCGGACAAGCTCTCCCCTCCAGAAGTCCCGCCCTCCTCCCGCCTCAGCCAGTCATAAAGTGAGTTTGCCTGAGGTCCGCAAACCCAACCCCCTAGAGCAGGACCCAAAAGGATCTTTCCAAAGCCTCTCCTATAGTAGCCAACGGCTGCCAGACGAGGTGAACTTTCCCGAATCCCCGCCCAGAAATGCGGACCTTTCTACTTGCAACCCCGCCTACTGCCAAATTCGAGGAGTTTTGGTATCTTGAAACGTACTCTGCAGCTGCCAGGGGTCCCTTTCCCTACAACTAAACTATGCCGGCCGCCAAACAGGAGAGATGGCCAGGGCGCCCCCCTCCCACAGCTTCTTTCTTGGGAAGGAGTTCCGGAGGCTAATTCCTCTTCCCCCTTTCTAGCCTTCTCTTTTGTCTCCAAGCTGGGGGACCTAAATAATTCCGAGACGCCCCAGAGCCTACCCCGACGCTCTTGGGGTCTCCTGGGAAGACTGAGGGAATCTGGGACCCTGGGGCGGTGGGAGAACGGCTTGTACCAAGGTGCCGAGATGTGACAAGTTTCCTATCTGGAGAGAAAGCACCATACACATAAAAACAAAACAAAACAAAAAACAAAAACCAATTTTACAGTCATCTGGGATGATTTGATTACTCTCCCAACTAGGCTGGGGTCTCCACCAAGGCAGAGAGGGACACTGTATCCGGCGTGCCAACAACATATTTGACACTTAACAGGTGATCAGTAAAAATCCATTGAATGAATGAATGAACCAGAGCTCCCCAGGTCAGGACTGTGTCCCCAGTCCCCAATTCTAAAGAGCAAGGCCAGGTGCCTGCCTGACTTTCAGTGGCAATGTTTCCCTAGACGCCAAGAGAGTAATACTGGCTTTTTCACAGTCACCAAAGGCCTGGGCATCCTGTGACTCCCAACTCCGGAGAATGGGGTGACCCCTCACCTTTCAAGGGCAGGGCCGTGGCATGCCTCAGGCTCCGGAAGGCAATATGCCTTTTCCACCTCCGCCTCTGAGTGTACAGCCAGGGGCTTCCCTTAGCACTAGAGGCAGGACTGAATGTTCCCCAAACTGGGGAATGCCTCCCCAATGCCGATGCCTCCCTCCTTATTACCTCCCCACCATCCTCAAGGGCAGGACGGTGTGAACCCCTCGGATCCCCAATGGAAAGATCCCAAAGAGCAAAGCCCCTCTTTCCTATAATCTCCGGAGTTCATCCTCCCACTGCCGCCGCACCAGACCCTTAAAGACAGATCGGTGGAGCCTCCGTAGACTTCAAAAAGCAGGTCCTCGACCTCCACATCCCCAACCCGCCCCCTCGCTGCGGAGATCCCGAGGGCAGAGGTCAGTCGTCCCCCCTCCCGCCTCCGCACATCTGCTGGGGCTCCAGATTGTAGGACAGGGCGGTGCTTCTCGGAAAGAGAAACCCGAGGGGCGGGGCCGAGCGGGAGGGGTGGCCATAGGAGAAGGAGGAAGCACAGGCCCACGACCCGACTCGACCGCGCTCCGGCTCCAGCACCGCCCGCCATGTCTACTGGAAGCCCCGACTCAGAGTCTGCGCCCCTCGCCCCCTCTATGTCTTCCTTACCCCTGGCTGCGCTCAACGTGCGAGTGCGACGCCGCCTGTCGCTCTTCCTAAACGTGCGGACGCAGGTGGCGGCCGACTGGACCGTGCTGGCGGAGGAGATGGACTTCGAGTATTTGGAGATCCGGCGGCTGGAGACGCACGCCGACCCCACCGGCAGCCTGCTGGACGACTGGCAGGGACGTCCGGGCGCCTCGGTGGGCCGCCTGCTCGAGCTGCTCTCCAAGCTGGGCCGCGACGACGTGCTGGAGGAACTGCGCCCTAGCATCGGTGAGGACGCCCCCTTCCCGGCCCCATGCCCGAGGGAGAGGGATGAAGGAGCTGACCTTCACCGGCCTCAGCATCCATCTCTCCTTTCCTACCTGGGGGGCGGGGGATGGTAAGAGGGGATGCGGTGGAGAGGGGACACTGGAGGCAGCCTGTAGAGGGAGAACCGTGTAAGAGCAGTTCCCTCTTTTCAACACTCGGGATGGTAGGCACTGGAGAAAGGTGAAGGCCGGGTAAGGCAGAGAACCGAGAGAAAACAGCTTAGGCAAAGCAAAGACTTCCACGTTGGCACAGGAGTCAGAATCAGGGTCCTCTGTGAGGGGCTTGGGACTGCTTCAAGTAGAGCAACAGGGCAGGCAAAGGACTGAAAGCTGACAGTCTTGGAAATCTCAAGTCCCTGGGAAATGCATCCCTTCCTGACACTCGCTGACACATAATACACATGCACAGGCATGGGCATAGTGGCCCACAGACAGCCACTTTGCTTGGTTGGCTGGGGCCACTGCCTTCACTGCACATAACCACTAGGTCCCCTGAGCCCTTCTTACATGTCCAGGCCACATCAGGCGTGGAATCTAGAAGACGACGACCTCGGGTTCTATGCTCAGGAGCCCTAGGACAGTGGGAGGGGTGGCAGGGGGGTAAAGGGATAGAGACACAAACCTGATCTTGATGGCTTCCCACATGGCCAGAAAATCACTGACATCTCTTGAGGATGGCCAGAGCCAGGTCAGAGCTCACCCTTTCAGAGCTATTGAACTGTGGATGGTACCTGTGGGCTGGAGAACCCTGAACATGATCAGGGAGGTGGGACAGGGGCTGGACCAGACTGTGAGTGGAGGTGTGGAGTATCCCTGGAGAGCCTGCCACAACTTGCCTCTTCCCCACAGAGGAGGACTGCCAAAAGTATATTTTGAAGCAGCAGCAGGAAGCCTCTGAGAAGCCTTTACAGGTGGACTCTGTAGACAGCAGCATCCCTCGGACCCCAGAGCAGATGGGCATCACCACTCGTGATGACCCCACGGGTAAGGGCCCAGTATCGCCCCACTCCGGGCCATAGGACATTGCGGTGTTAAGAGCATGGATGTTGAAAGCAGGCGGGCTGTGGCACCTTGAGCAAGTCACTTAATCTCTCTGAGCTTAGGTTTCCTACGAAATGGGAAGAATAATAGTCCTAACTCTGGGTTGCCATAAGACTCATTAAGTTGTGTGTCTGTCTCATAGTCAACCTAGGGCTTGGCCTGGGAGCAGGCTCGGGGTGGGAGGGGCGCTCATCTTCCTCTCCTGGGAAGGGCACTTTCTCTGAGAAGTGTCATCTCAGGATTGCTATGGAGTCCAGGACCAGGGTTGCTTAGGCTCGGGCACCTGGCTGGGCTCCTCCCTAGCCTTCCTGTTGAGCTCTAACCATCAGCTTTGTGCTGTGCACCCAGGGCACATGCCTGAGCGTTTTGATGCCTTCATCTGCTACTGCCCCAGCGATATCCAGTTCGTGCAGGAAATGATCCAGCAGCTGGAACAGACAAACTATCGGCTGAAGTTGTGTGTGTCTGACCGTGACGTCCTGCCTGGCACTTGTGTCTGGTCCATCGCCAGTGAACTCATTGAGAAGAGGTTGGCTAGGTGGCCAGGGGGCAAGTGAGTGGGTGCGCAAATCCAGATGCTGGGGTTCCCCCCACTGGAGCCCATCTAACCTGCACATAGTGGGCTCCTCCCAAGGCTGTCCCCGGTGGGTGTGCTTAACTAGATGGACACAGTGCCTACAGCCTGCCCACTCTCCCCTAGGTGCCGTCGGATGGTAGTGGTTGTCTCTGACGATTACCTGCAAAGTAAGGAATGTGACTTCCAGACTAAGTTTGCACTCAGCCTCTCTCCAGGTAAGCTCAGCCCTGCCCTTGCCATAGAGGGGTGGGCGGGGCCTCAATATGCCCGCCTTCAGTCACCAAGGGCCATGAATGCAGCACCTAGAAACTGCCCATCTGAGTGTGTGTGCACAAATGCCCTTGGTGTGGGCGAATGTTTGCCAGGGGTGCTTAGTTGGGGGAGGGCTGTTGTTAACCCTGGGCTGCGGACCAGCCCTACCCCACTGTCGGGTGAGAGCCTGGTGCCAGCTCTGCACCCCTTGGCTTACAGGTGCCCATCAGAAGCGACTGATCCCCATCAAGTACAAGTCAATGAAGAAAGAGTTCCCCAGCATCCTGCGCTTCATCACTGTCTGCGACTACACCAACCCCTGCACCAAGTCCTGGTTCTGGACTCGCCTTGCCAAGGCTCTGTCCCTTCCCTGAACAGCCCTGGGACCCTAGGTGTGTGTGCATCTATCTGCCTGTACGTGGACTTCTGCCCCTGCCTCCACCTGCAGTTGTAGGAGGAATCCGTGCTCCACTTGCCTCTGAATTCCCAGACATGCCAACTCCACAGACACATCTGCAGCCCCAGTACCTATCTGGGCATCACATCTCAGGTCCTGCACAGAACCAGTGGCTGCAAATGGCACGTCCCCTTGCTGGGTTATCAGCCAGGATGGTGAAAACCAGAGGCAGCTGGGACTAAGAGGAGGACCAGAAGAGCCAGCTCTGACTTGTCCACACATCTTAGGCCTCAGTTTCTCCATCTAAGAACTAGGTAGGGTGGGCAGAACAGGCAGGAGCTGTGTTCGAATCACTGTGGGAAATGGTGAAGTATTGTTCTGGGTCTCCTGGAGAGACAAATCTTGGCTGAGAGAGCTGGCTGCCTGGACCACTTGCTGCCCGCTGCTGGGACCACTGCACAAGGTGCCTACTGACACTTCTGGACCTTGCTACCCATCTCACATCCCACTTCCTCCTGCCCCAGGGGGCAAATGGGGAAGCAGGCTGGTCCACACAGGGAGGTTCCCCAATGGTTCCACCTCTCATCTGCTTCTTTGACTTCTCCCAGCTTCTGCCCATCTTCAGTGTGCTAAGTCCCCAAGAGACCAGCCTGAACATCTGGGGCTGCTTTTCTCTTCACCTATTGAGTGCCTGTAATCCTGCTCTCAGCTCCGCCTGGCATCAGATGGGATCTCGACTTCCGGCATTTCCATTAAGTTTGGGCTCTGGGTTACCATGGCGGTGTAAGCAGGAAGCCTTCCTTCCTCGGCCACCCACGGAGAGCTTTCTCACCAATCTTCTGTGCCTTAATTGCCTTAAAGTTGTTTGCTGGGACCAGTTTACAAACAGTGACCATGTAAGAGCCTCCTGCCCCAAAGCTTGTGGGCACGTGGACACATACAAGCTCACATGCGGAGACACACACGTACGTGCCCACGCACCCTCACACACACACACGCACACAGGCATCTTCATGCACACACTTCCCTGGGTACAGCTCCCAGGAACAGCCACGTGGGACAGTCCCACCATAAAGGGGGCCTGACCCTGGACAAAGATGGGACACTCGAATTCTTCTTCTCTTTTTTTCTTCCTCATTGAAACCAGACTCTGGAAAGGACCCAATATGCCAGCATTTATGCCTTCAGTGAAGCACAGAGTAAGAACAGAGCTTGCCTGAACTCACACAGCAAGTCAGCTGTGACACAGCTGTTTTTTTTCCCTCCCTGGAGGATCTGTATGTTAGTTTCCCTCAAGCTCTCCTTCAAGGAGAAAATGTCATGGTCTCAAGTCTCTGCCCCAGGACAGAACCCGGGACCCTAAATCTAACAGGAAATGTTCATCTTCTCTGCTCCACCTCCAGCAAGGGCTGGGGGAAGGGAGCTTCTCTCAGGATCTCCAGAGGATGATCTTGATAAAGCACTTAGCTACCAAGCACCTATCTACACTTTGATACTGGAGAGTATTTTAAAACAATTTCAAGAAAGTAGCTTTTACAACTGTTTTGTATTCATTGTGAGAATTTCAGAGAGCTGAGAAATGGCTATGTTTATAATTTCCCCTTCTGTATCCTGGGTTTATAATAAAGAGTTCTCTACTTTCGGAGCAGCAGGTTTCGCTTGTGTCTGGAAGGAGTTTGGAAGCAGGAACCTGGGATAAGGCTCACCTAAGTAAGAGACACTGGCCCTTTGGGTAGGTGCCAGTGGTTCAGCAGGGACTTCCTGAAGGCTGGACCTCCTCCTCAGGCCACCAGCACTGCAGGCAGAACTAGAAATAGCCTCAGCTCCTGACACTGGGGACACCGTTGGCATCTGCCAAGCTTGGTCTTTGTGTACGGTGGCATCCTCCTGGGTCCTGGTCCAGCCAGTGGACAGGGGCTGCTCTTCTAGGCTCAAATGAGGGTCTGGAGAACCCCTATTCCAGCTCACAGATCTCTGGAGAACACAGTTGATATCAATAATGGTCATCCTTGGGTAAATTTGTGTTAATCCTATAAGGTACCACTCTATTTTTAAACAGAATGTACCACTTTTTCACTGTTCACTTGACAAAATCTGGAAAATATAACAATAACTCACCCATCATCCTAATCCCTGAGATAACTGTGACCTTTTTAGAGTGCGCCGACCTTATCAGCGACCATAGCTTTTCTTGGTGGTCTCTCTGTTACCGTGTCCTTGCTCCTGAGCCTCCTGGATGCTGGAGGCTTCCCAACCTTGTCCCTGTACCCTCAAGGACTCCTAGAAAGTCCTCATGTATTCAGAGCAGCCTGAAGGCAGGACCTGCCTCTCTGTGTCCCCTGGGGGAGCAGAACCTCAGTGTGGTCCCAGCAGCACCCCTGGGATCTGCCCTGTGCCACTCAAGGCTGGAGGGACAGTCTTTGGGTCTGCTTATGTTCATGGCAGGAAGTCTCTGGGTTACACCTGTCACATCAGAGGAAAAACTTCTATCCTCTCAGACCAGGATGGTGATCCAATGCACTCACCTCACCCCAACCCGATCCTCACACCCCTTCCTTCAGTGAGGAACCTCCTGCCTCCCATAAGCAGGTTCCCAGATACCCAGAAAGCTTCCTATCCTCATTTTTGGTTTAGTCCTCTAGGAACTTTCGATAGAGAAACCCTGTTTTCCAACAGGGAAAATTCACTGTTGAAATTATCCAAGGCAAAAGCAGGACATTTTGGAGGGCAGCAGCAAAGGTAAAATATAAAACTACAAGTCTGCATGACAACGGACCTGGATTCTGCCACAAGTCAGCGGCGAGGGAAAGAAACAGGGAGAGGGATTTCCTCCAGATTAGACGAGAAAATAAACAAATACAGCGTGACTTTGTCAGAACCTGGTTCAAACAGACTAATTATAAAAAGACACTTTGGGTCATATGTCTGATAGAGGTTAATATCCAGAATATATAGAGAACTCCTACAACTCAACAGCAAAAAACCCAATTAAAAAATAGGCAAGGGACTTGATATCTCTCTCCAAAGACGACATACAAATGACTAAAAAGGGCATGAAAAGACGCTCAACATCACTCATCATTAGGGAAATGCAAATCAAAACCACAATGAGATCTCATGCCCATTAGCACAGCTACTATCAAAAAACCCACAAAACAACAAGTGTTGATGAGGATGTGGAGAAACTGGAACCCTGATGCACTACTGGTAGGAATGTAAAATGGTACAGTTGCTGTGGTATGGCAATTTCTCAAAAAATTAAAAATAGAAATACCATACGATCCAGCAATTCTGAGTTTAACCCCAAAAGAATTGAAAGCAGGGTTTCAAAGACACATTCATGCACCCATATTCAGAGCAGCATTATTCACAATGGCCAAAATGTATAAGCAACCCAAGAAACTGTCCACTGAAAAAAATGCACAACCTAAAAGTTGAGAATTATGTTTTATTCAGCAGATTTTCTGAAGACTTCAAGCCCAGGAGACACCCTCTCAGAATAATCTGAGGCAGGCTCCAAAGAGGTAAGCGTGGGAGAGGGTAATAGCTCAGTGGTAGAGCACATGCTTAGTAAGCATGAGGTCCTGGGTTTAATCCCCAGCACTTCCATTTAAAAAAAGAAACAAACCGAAAGAGGTAAGGGGGGAGCCAGGATATATAGTGGTTTTTGCAACAGAGACCAGGTAGTCAGAACATCAGAAGATTACCATTAATTAAAGAAAATTATCAGAGAAATGCAAATCAAAACTACAGTGCAGTATCACTTCACACTGGTCAGAACGGCCATCATTCAAAAGTCCACAAACAATAAATGCTGGAGACAGTGTGGAGAAAAGGGAGCCCTCCTACACTGCTGGTGGGGATGTAATTTAGTGTGGGCACTATGGAAAACAGTATGGAGATTCCTTAAAAAACTAAAAATAGAGTTACCATATGATCCAGCAATCCCACTCTGGGTCATATTTCCAGAGACAACTCAAATTTGAAAAGATACATGCACCCCGATGTTCAGAGGAGCACTATTTAGATGGACTAAATGTCCATCAACAGATGACTAGATTAAGAAGATGTACACCATAGAATACTACTCAGCCATAAAAAAGAATGAAATACTGCCATTTGCAGCAACATGGATGGATGTAGAGATTATCATACTGAGTGAAATAAGTCAGGCAGAGAAAGACAAATATCATATATCACTTATATATGGACTCTAAAAAAGACACAAATGAACTTATTTACAAGACAGAAGCAGACTCATAGAAAACAAACTTACAGTTACCAGGGGAGAGAGGGGAAGAGGGATGAATAAGAAGTTTGGGATTTGGGATTAGCAGATACAAACTGCTATATATAAAACATAAACAACAAGGACCTACTGTATAGCACAGGGAACTATATCCAATACCTTGCAATAATCCATAATGAAAAAGAATATATATGTATAACTGAATCACTATGCTATATACCAGAAACTAACACAACATTGTAAATCAACTATACTTGAATTAAAAAAAAAAAACAACAGACAAAGGAAAAAGAAAACCAGATACATCGAGTTAATGAACTTAGCGCTTTCCTATATATGGGAAGACGCAGGTGTCTGGGCTCACTGAAATCATTCTGTTGACATGCACCTTTCTGACTAGGGCCAGTATCCCATTCTCTCCCACCCTGAGTCCCCTCAGGTGCCCCGCTGCGGGTGGCTGCAGTGGCTGAGGGCTTGGCAGAGGGCAGCCCGTCCGTCTCCATCCTGAGTTCCCCCAGGGCTCACCTTTGGGGGTGGCTGGAGTGGCTTGATGGCTGCAATATCCTCTGTTGACTGACACAGCAGGCAAATTTTGTCATTCCCATATCCCTTATGGGGATGAATGTGGTTTATACATATTTTTATTCATATATATTCATTTTAAAAAAGGAATGAAATTCTGACACATGCTACAATATGGATGAACCTTGAAGACAATATGCTTAGTGAAACAAAACAGTGCAAAAAAAATTGTGCTGTATAATTCTGCTTATATCAGGTATCTTGAACAGCCAAATTCTTACAAACAGAAGATAGGATGGTGGCTCCCATGGCCTGTGGGGTGGAGAGAATGAAGAGCTGTTGTTTAATGTGTCCGTTTTAATGACTTTCAGTTTTGCACAATGAAAAGTGTTCAGGAGATTGCTTATACAACAATGTGAATGTACTACTGAACTGTATACTTCAAAAGTGGAATTGATTAGACGCATTTGTCTGAGCAGGGACCAAAAAAAAAATTTACAATGGTAAATTTTATGTTATGTGCATGAAAAAAGATGCATTCTTGGGATAACTGGGGAAATCTGGGTATCAGATGACGCCACAGAATTATCACTGTTTTTTTTTTATATATATAATAATAGCATTGTGGTCACATAAGAAAATGTCCAAATTTATTAGAGACCAATTCTGAAGTATACTGGTATGAAATGAATAATGTCTGGGATTTGTTTTTAAATAATTAAGAGACAAAAAATAACGAAGGCTATACAAAGCAAACGTGACCGTATATTAGTCATTAAACTGGAGGTTCATTTTTTTCTCTCCATTCTTATATGTCTAAACATTTTTATAATTAAAAAAATGAAGTTAAAAATTTGTACAAGCACTGCTGCTACTCCACTTGGACAAATGTCTCTCTTACTGCATCTCCCTAAGGCAGGTATTTTAAAATCATTACTTAGGAATGACTAAAATACCTTCCTACCTCAGAGGGAAGTGGAGGGAAAGTTGGATAACATATTCCCAGACATCTAAAAATCTCATCTCTGACAATTGGTTTTTTTTAAAAATTATTTGCTAATTCTGAGGCTTAAGAAAAGTATACCAAAAATATTTTCTTTAACTCAAAATATTTTTTTTTAACTGAAAATTAAAAGGGACTCCCACGACCTGCACGGCTTTCGAGGCAGAAAGAACAGACCAATGACCCTGGGCGAAGGGAGAAGCGCCCCAGCTCCGTGGCAGCCATGCTTCAGCCTCTCTCTGTAGCAAAGGGACCATGAGCTCCAGGCTGGGAGATGCAAAGAGAATTCTCCCCCTCAACAGTACAGGAGCAGCTTCTGTGGGCCCCTGGTGGACAGAGAATTCTGAGCGGTGGGGCTGGGAATGACAAATGGTGGGAAACTGGAGAATGCCTGCTCAAACCAGGCTGAAATTATTGCAAATTCCAGAAGGTGAATTCAGAATCACAGAGCAGGACACAGGCAGGGCCACTGGGCTGACAGGGAGGTGGGTGAGGAGGAAGCTCACCCTCAATTCAGGGGAACAGTGTCCTCACTGGCTGCGGTTTGCCAGGTGAGGCAGAAAATGGTCCAAAAACCTCTGGGGACTTCTGGTTCCAGGACAATATGGAATAAACACACATCTCCCCAGTCCCTCTGTTAAGTACAGCTAAAAAAAACAAAAGCAAGAAACGAAAAACCGTGGGCTTTATATGTATAAACATAAGACTCTAAAGGGAAAGAAAGACGAAACTGGCTACAGACCTTGGGACCTACAGGATGACGTGGTGGTGATTCCCAGAGTCTTCTTTTTGCCTCAAATATCTCAGACTGAGTATTGAAGAAGCAACCCAGAAATTAATGTGTACAGACAAAAATAAAATAAAATAAGGCCTGCTCTTTTTAGCCAAAGGCCTAAAGAAGGGGTAGCCTAACAAGAAAGAAAACTTTTAGACAATAATACGCTACTCCAGCCAAACCACAGAAAAAACTGCAATAATAATACCTACCCTCTGCCAGCCAAGACAAACGAGGACTCTAGGCTTCCATTCCTACCTGCTGGGAGATGTCACCAGGCCTAGAGGAGAGTCAGGGTTTTCACCACTGCCAGCAGCAATGTGCTCCGCCACCCTGTCAGTGGAAACCACCAGGGGAGCAGGAACAAAGCATCCTTTCCCTCCCAGATAGGGTGGTATCATCAGAGGCTCAGTGGGCTGCCTGAATTCCCACCCTGGCCCACAGTAACTGGGCAGCCACCTCACCCCCTTCTTAGGATGGCAACAGAGGCTGGATGGGGAACCTGAACTTCGACCTCCATCTGACAGCATCAGTGTGGTGTGAGAGGAATCCGCTAAAACAGAAGATTCAAATAAGATCCAGAGCCTCATAACATAACACTCAGAGTGTCCAGGATTGAAAATCACTCTTCACACCAAGGACCAGGAAAATCTCAGCTTGAGCAGGAAAAGGCAATCAACAGAGGCTAATACCAACAAGACACAGAGGGTGAAGTTATCCGACAAGGATTTTAAAGCAGCCAGTATAAAAATGCTTCAATGAGTAATTACAGACATATTTGAAACACATAAAAAAAAAAGAGTTCCAGCAAAGAAACAAAACAGATGAAGAAGTGAACTGACATTTTTAAAACTGAAAAAGAAAAGGCTGAAATAAAAATCCCCCGGATAGGTTCTATAGCAAAATGAACTTGAAGAAAGAATAATAGAAATCACCCAATCTGAACAAGAGAGAGAGGACAGACTGAAAAGAACAAAAAACAAAAAAACAAAAAAACCCCAAAAAAACAGAGTCTCAGGAATTTGTGGGACTATAAGAACAGATATAATATTAGTATCATTGAAGTCCCAAAAGGACAGAAGAGAGAAGGCGGAGTTTAAAAAGTATTCAAATAAATATGGTTCAAAATTTTCCAAATATAGCAAAGACTTTAGGTAAACCTATAGATTCATAAGCTGATCAAACCCTGTACAGGATAACCCAAAGAAACTCATGCCAAGATATATCACAAACTTCTGGAAACTAAAGACAAAGAAAGAGTCTTAAAAGCATCCAGAAAGAAATGGCAACTTCCCTATAACAGAAAAAACAATGTGAATGATGTCAAATTTCTCATCAGAAGCCGTGGGACATCAGAAGGAAGTGACACAACATTTTTCAAGTGCTTAAAGAAAAGAACTGTCAATTCAAGATCCTACCTGCCGAGAAAACCTGAAACGAAGAGGAAATCAAGACATTCTCAAAGAAAAACTGTGAGAATTTGTCAACAGCAGACTTACCCTTGAAAAACAGCCAATGGAAGTTTTTGAAACAGAAAATAAATGACTGAAAAAGGAATCCTGGAATATCAAGAAGGAAGAACCAAAGAGTGAAAATATCCTCTAATAAATTTTCCTTCTCCTCTTGAGTTTTCTAAATTCTATCTGATGGTTTAAGCAAAAGATTAGTGGTTGTGTGCAGGATAGATTAGGGAAGTTGACAAGCACTCTGGTAATTCCTACTTCAAGCAACTGCACAAAGAAAAGGAAGAAATGAAGTGACTGCTGGCTGGGAGGAGGGACTCTGTGGTCCCCAAGAGTTCCTCTTTGCTAAAAAGATGGAAGCCCACCAGGTCCAGTCCAGCGTCTCCTGTCCTGAGCACTTACGGACTGCTTGATGTGGTTCTCAATTTGTATAAAGGAATGATTTAAGACAGTTATAAACGGGGAGAGTAAAGGGACTTAAAGGGAAGACAGGTTTCTGTCCCTCACTGAAACTGGTAATGTCAACACAAGTAGAACTGAGATAAGTTATGTGTATACAATGTCATACCTAAATACCTACACAAAGAGATACTCTCCAAACACTGTAAATACATCAAAATGAAATTCTACTCAAAATGACCAAAATGTTAGAGATGAGAATAGATTAGTGATTGTAAGGTGTCAGGGATGGTTGGAGGGGAATGGAGTGGGTGTGCTATTAAGAGGCGGCCGAGGGAGGACTCTATTGAAGTGGTGGTTACATGGGTCTACACATGATAAAATGGCAAAGAACTGAATCCACACATTGTACCAATGTCAAGTTACTGGTTTTGGTATGCAACTATCGTTGCATAAGATGTATCCATTCAGGGAAATCGTGTGAAAGATTCAGGAACTTCTCTGTACTATTCTTGCAATTTCCTGTGAATCTATAATTATCTGAAGATAAAAAAGTTTTTTGTAAATGTAACATTAAAATGAAGTAAAAGTAAAAACCTCTGGGTGCTTATGCAATGACTAAAACTTAGTTTTCCATCTAGTTTCCCCCAGTTTTATTGAAATATAATTGACATACAGCACTATGTACATTCAAGGTGTACAGCATAATGACTTGACCTACATTGACTGTGAAATGATCACCACAATAAGTTTAGTTAACATCCATCATCTCATATAGATTAAAAAAGGGAAATGCTTTATCCTTGTGATGAGAACGTTTAGGATCTACTCTCTTAACAACTTTTCTGTCACACATACAGCATTGTAAACTATAGACATCATGTTTTACATTACATCCCTAATACCTATATATCTTAAAACTGGAAGTTTGTACATTTTGACCATCTTCTGCCAACTCCCCCTTCCCTCAACACTCACCTCTGATAACCACAAATCTGATCTCTTTTTCTATGAGTTTAGTTTTCTGTCTGCTTAGATTCCACATATAAGTGAGACCATACATTACATGTCTCTGACTTACTTCACTTAGCATAAAACCCTCAAGGTCTATCCATGTTGTCTCAAATGGCAGAATTTCCTTCTTTTTTAATGGCTGAAATACACATACAAACACACACACACACACACGCACACACAGGCACACACAGCTTCTTTATCCATACATCCATTGATGGACACATAGGTTGTTTCCACATTTTGGCTTTTGTAATTAATACTATGAACATGGGAGTGCCAATATCTCTCTGACACAGAGTTTCACTTCCTTTGAATATATACCAAGAAGTAGAATTGCTAGATCATATGATCTTGTTAGAAATAAGGAGCCTCAAGGCCCACTCAAGACCTAATTCATCAAATTCTGCCCTTTAATAGGATCTCCAAGTGATTCCTAGCTACAGAAAGACAGAAAAGCTCTGCCCCATACATTTGGGAAGAGAGAGGTAGGGTACATAGTGTTTTTACTACCCAACATCAACATTTCTCCTCCTCAACCAGATTCCATGCCATGATTTTCCTCAGCCCCAGCTCCAGACACAGATCTAAACCCAGCAGTGCCTCTCCTTGGTGCTGAGCATGATGACTGGCTCAGGCATGCCACGTGATCCAATTGGAGTCAGTGAGACCCAGTGAATCCTCTGAGAGAATCCACTGTGCTTGAATGAAAAAGACTGGAAATTCTGGGGCTGCTCTGGATAATGGTTGGAGACCCTGCCTGTATATGAAGCCTGTGGGTGGAGGGAAAACCAGATGCTGATGACCTCATTGGAGCCCCTGCTTTAAGCCTTAGGGCTTGACTTTTCAGATATGTGAGCCAGCAAATTTCCTGTGTGTCTAAACTAGTTTTTTTGTGTGTTCTAGATAGATATTATCTGTCTTCTCCTCCACATCTCTTACCCTTGTTTCTCTGCCAGGCTCTGTGCTCAAGGATACTGACCTTCCAGAGGCTTCCCCTTGCCCGCTGGTTTCCGGTTGGAATTGGCCAACAAGAAGCACCAGCAGGAGATGAGAGAGCAAGAAATAAAGTCAGGGTATTTATTCCCTTGCCTCCTTTCTTGTGGGGTTGCTGAGGGCTAACTTCTTTTCTAACAAAAGCTACAGCTGTTTTCAGGTAGATGTCTCCTTCACCTACCCTCTCTGATTCCAGAGTCTTCTGCCTCCTTGTTTCTTCAGGCCTCAGGCTGGTTGGTTCCCTAAAGAAGCGACACTGGAAACTACTGCACATTCCTTTGGTTTTCCTATTCTTGGCTCATGCCTTTGCAAACAGCTCCTTTACTAAACTTTTCTCAAATCATCCATTTTAAGTGTGCCATTTACTTCCTTTGGGGACCTGTCTGGTACCATAATTGGTATCAGGAGTGGCCTTAAAATGGGATTCCAGAACTGAGTTGCTCATGTATATGAGGAAGGCATGGATTACCTCCATGTTGAGGGGAAATGGGACCCTGGACACCCATAGCATGCAGGGCTCTCACAAGTAAGGAAGTTAGCACTGGTGATGGCATGGGATAAAGCACAGGTGGAGGCAAGACGTGGGGAGATTCAACCAACTCCAAGTATTTATAACGAACTGGGTATTACCTAGTTCACTGAATCATAGAACTGGAGAGGCCTATCAGCCTGCCATTGTGAAATAGAAATGATACTGGGCAGGTAATAAATACCCAGCCACTGGGCAGGTCCAAAAGCACTACCTGACTCCTCTTGTATCCAGTGCCATATCTGATTATATCTCCTCCAACATTCTACCTATGTCTTCAAGGGAAACACATATGATCAGTAGTGGAGGAAAAAATTACACAAGCTTATTTTACAGATGGATCTACACACATGCTGGAACCAGCCAGAAGTGGGTAACTGTTGCATCACAGCCCACTTGAGTGGCTACAGAAGCCAGCAGTGAAGAGACATCCTCCAGCGGGCAGTACTCTGCTGCAGATCTAAGGTTCACGGCTAACATGACTTGCTAATAGGATGGCCAGCTGGTCAGGAATTTAGAAAGAACAAGATTAGAAGATTGGTGACAAGGGAGTCTAGGGGAAAGATGGATTTCTTGCAAAACACTGAGTGTACAGATATTCATGTTCCACGTAAATGCTCATTCAAGGGCATGTTAGATGAGACTCTCAATAATCAGGGGGACAAGATGACCCAACCTGTGGACATCAGATAGCCTCTTCCTCAGGTACTCTGGTGCTTGGTCAATAGAGCCATTTACAAAGTGGCCATGGTGACAGGAAAGAGACTGTGCCCGGGCTGTGTCCCCCTGCCAGCTGTGAGGGTGTATCTGCTTCAGTGAAGGGCTGGCTTTAACTGGGCACTTCATATGCTTGCCCTATAGTTTAAAGCACAAAAACGGTGAGAGCAGGGATGCACCCTCACCCTATAATTCAGAGGTGCAAAGACAACATAGCTTTCTTTTTTTTCTGTAATCTATTCTTTCCCATAAGCCCCCACCCTACTGGGGGTGGGGGAGGGGAGTGTTAGGCTTGCCAGTAAACAATATATTAAATTATTTGGCTCAGTGTCTTTCAGAGTAACTTGGTCTCTGTTAAGTAAATGCTGCTTCCCAGGTCTCTTTCCCTCCCTCCTTTCTCTTGTCATGAAGGTCTGGAAGTACGGGAAAGGAGAGGCTCAAATGGGACCTCACAAAAGGAAACAGTTGCCTTGGATCCCTGTGAACAGGTCCTTCTACTGTCTTCTGGCTCTGCCTTGAAATACCCAGTCTGATTCCTGAGTTCCTGTAATTACCTGCTGAGATGCAGTCGGCCTCATCTGGCCTTTGGGGTGTGATGCCAGCACTCAGAGAAGTCCACGGTCCCAACCATTTGCCTTGGGCCACAAAGCCCTACCTCTACAGCCTTTTCATTCCAACTCTCTACACCAGCCTCTACAACACTCCTGCATGCTTCCTTGGGGTACAGGGAAGCTTCTGATCTCCTGCACACCGAGTATAGGCCGTGAGGGACTGGATATGGTGTCCTGTGTTTGCTGGCCTAGCCTCTGCCCTCCATTATTGCTACATTATTTGTCCCTACAGTAAATTGGACATGATGCAAAGCCAAGTGGAAGGCTTCTCTTAGCAGCTTGCCACCTCCCCCAAGCCTTACCTGGGGAAGCAATACCCAAGCCTCTGGTGTTCTTGGTTCTTATTATTTTCCCTATCTGTTTGGATGTTTCTATAACTTCCCCTCATCAAGATTTGGATGGGTTGGAGAGAATGGATGGGGAAAACGAGGACCTGCCCTGCTTTCTTTCCCTCTTCTGTTTCTCCTGTTCACATACCTGCAGGTAGGAAAAGACAAGTGCTTTTATTTCGTCTTCCTTTTTTTCCCAAGGCAGTGACCCTCATGGTCTGGACATTACAGGTGAGTGGGGTTTTGTCCCTACTGTATTCAAGGAACATCGTGATCTGAGTAAGGCAGGGCTTTTGATATAAAGGCTGGAGGAAAACTGTGAATTTGGGTCCTGCAAGGACAATTATATTGATGGTCCATCTCTCAAATTTTATTTATTTTGAAAAAGTAAGACCCTTCTCAGGGGTGCTTTGTGCCAACGTCCCAGTTACAGGTTCTATCTGCTGCCTTAAGGTCTGCCCACTTCTCCAAATCGTCACAGTACAAATTGCTTCTCTATCCTTTCTACATCCCGGGATTGTGGCCCTAAGATTCGAGGCAATTTGTGGGCACGCTCATCTCCTGGCCATACGTTTTCTACAGCCTGGTTACTTAATATAGAAGAATGCCATGTTAGTATGTGCCCATGCAAACACACGCTTCACCAGGACCCTCCAAGGGGTTCCTGGCACTACAAATTTGCTTCCTTTCTGGGTCTCCCCGCCACATGAAATGTTAGTAACACACCATGCATACCATGTGCACATACATTAACGGGTGAAATTATGTAACTCCATATTGAGAAAAGTTTTTTCCAGATGCAACAGTCTGTACAGCTTTACTTTCTGACGACAAACTTGGTGCTTGTGCAATATATGGTTAGTTCCTCTTTGTTTTCCTGCTTTCAGGTTGTGTCTCAATGGTTATCAGGTGCATAAAAAGAACCATTACAGCACCAACTATTCTATAGTTACCACAAAGCTACCAAATCTTTAAAACTAATTATTTTTCTCTCTAGGATTTGGGCAAGTTAAATTCTTGGGCAGAGCATTCTGTAGGACACTTCTGTGTAGTTCTATGTAAGGGGTCAAGGTGGGCTTTATTATCTTCAGGTACAACCACACGCTGTGTGGGAAGATGGCACCGGAAGTAGGGGGGCTAAGTGGATTCGCACTTACTTAAGAGAGAACAAGTTATCCCCCAAAAGACCGAAACAGAAGAACCTGACATCTTCTCTGTTGGATGCAGTGAATGGAGCTTAGACTCTACTCTAAGGTCCTAGAGAGCTCTCCGGTAACATTCACCAGAGAAGTAACACCAATGTCCAGGGCCCAGGCCCCTCTGCATCATGGAAGACAATCTTGTCCTTAGGCAGACTGCTCACAGCTGTGCACGTGGAGAACAGTTCATAAATGTCTGTGCACCATATCTGATAGGGCACTTTTGTCTCCATTTCTTGATGTCCTGAAATTTCCAACCCAGTGCCCAGGCAGGCAGGGGCCTCTCTCATTTTGGTAGAACTGAACCTCAAATTCACCTTCAGGTTGGGTGGTAAAGGCAAACAAGGCTGAACAATCCACTGAGAATCAAAGAGAAAGCCTTTATTTCCTCCCCCAGATATGGCAATAATGCTATGGGCAGCAAGCACGCAGCAGCCAGCAGTACGGTGTGAATGACATCATGCAGATGGTGGATAAAACCTGTTTTTCTTGAGTAAGCAGACCTGAGTTAGACATACGGCAGGCACTGTTGCTCAACCTCCATCTCCATGACACTTTCTTACTCTATTCCCACCAAATAATATGTAACAGCTACCACTTACCTAGCACTCACAACAAGCCAGATACTGTGCTAAGCATTTCCAGGAACTTCTGGAGGCAAGTTTCTTAACCTTTCTGAGTTTGTTTCCTCATCTGTAAAACTGGGACAAGAACCTCCAAGGCTATTTTACTGACCATGTGAGGTATTTATTTTTGTTCCTTAGCACATTGCCTGGTGTCTTATAGGTACTTAAATCTGTTGCTGTGAAGATTTTATTGGGCTTTTTATCTGAATTTACATTAATTTAATGAACCTAGGCATTAAATATCATGCTGTCTGAATCTATCCAGTTCCTGAGTTCAGAGAGTGAAAGACACCAAGTTATCAGAAGATAAATGTGATTATTCAGTTCCTGAGTTTAGATAGTGAGAGATACTTGTATTTTTGAACGTCTTTCTAAACTACAGCTGTGCCTCGGAGATTCTGAGACTCCTGCCTAAGGCTGAGAATTAAATGGTAAATACGCTTCTGCAAATTTTCCTAAAAAGGAGAGAAATGCAGCTCTTCACACATTTCTCAACTGTCATCATGCTGGCAAGGCTTAAGGTGGGCAAACAACAACAACCAAAGCCCACACTGCACAAAAATCCTTTACTTCCTGTCTAGTGATAGGATCTCCCTCACTCCTCATGAGTGGTCCACAATCCAATTTGAAATACGGAACATTCACAAGAAGAGAGGACTACAGTTACGTGGCAGCACGGGCCAAGTGCTGGGAAATGGTCTGGGTGAGGCAGTCAGTGTACATGACTTCCCTCAGGGCTGGAACAAGCTCAGAAAAAGCATGCAGAGTAGAGGGGAGGGGAGGGCTGACCATCAGCTGAACCTGGCAGAGCCAGTAAGACTGGACAGGTGGAGCACAATAAAGGTGCCATTCCTGGAAGGAGGAAGGGCCTGGACAAAGAGAGGCACAGTGAAACCAGGTTGAAGAGGGTGTTTGAAACACTCTGAAACTCAGCTTTAAGCAAGGGAAGAGCAGACTGTGGGGTACCATAAATATTATTACTGCCCAAGACATGAGAAACCAAACTTTAAACTATGAAATATACTTTCAAAGAACACATAAACATGCAGGAATACTTGAGCACTAGTGTGTAGCCATCGCCAGGTTAAGAAATGGCTCTCTACCTGAATCTTGCAAGTCTTACTTTGTTTCTATCATGAGATTCAGCCAAGTTATTTTATGTATAGGTTGTTACTTCAGCCAGCATTAATTACATCCACATACGTCTTATTTATCCTGAGAAATTCCACATAATATATAATATAACATATACACGCAATTACCAATTCTCTATCAATGGATACCTTTATCCAAGGTTGGTGAAATTTTGATACTAGGACCAGGGTTCAGAATCACCTTAACTTCCCTTCTCCCCCCAGTCCCTAAAAGATTATTGAGGAAGCCAACAAAAACCAGCAGCCTAACAGGAATGAAAGCATTACTTTATTAACTGCTTCAAAAAGGCCTAAAACCCCTTTGTACCTGTTCAGAACACTCTTTGCATGGCTGGCTCCCTCTGTAGAGATTTTCTCCAAACTCCGTAACTATTCTCCACCACAGTATACTGGCCTTTTCCTGCATGATGCTTTGTAACATAATTCCTTATCTATGTATTTGTTTAGTTGCTTACCATTTCTCCATTAGACTTTATGCTCCATGAAAGCAGAACTAAGTTGCTTTGTTTACCACTATACACTCAGTGTTTATGATAGTGCTCTAACATGGAAGATACTCCATAAGGTGAGAAAGAGGTTAAGGTTTGGGCTTCTGGATTCAAATGGCCATCAAGTCCTTGCTCATTAAAAACATGGGATCTTAACGACTATCAGGTCACATGCAGAAAGCCCAGGAGACGGGAAACAAAACGACCAGATTTGCAGATTTGTACTTGCAGAACAGGTCCTGGCTCAACTAAACCATCAAGCTATGTGCAAGGAAGAAGTAGAAAAGAATCCATTAACCAACGTAGAGTGACCCTGACCACCAAGAATGTGGGTCAGTTAACATTCTGAATTTTCACTATGAGGTCAGTGGCTCCTTTTCACTGGGGGAGAGGAAGAGAGAAAGGAGGAAGGTGGCCAAATTTCTCCCTGAGGTGTATACTATACTGCATATAATTTCAAAGGAGTAAAACAACCAAACAAACAAAACCCCCACAAACCTTCTGAAGGCTGTCCATGGTCCACACAGGCCAATAAACCCAGGTTAAGAATCTCTGGTTTACAGATCTCTCTTTTGGTACAAACCTTGAGATATTTAATCTTTACCATCAGATTTAGCTCTTCTCTGATACTTGAACCCCATACCTCTTCTCCCTGCAAAAATAAAGGCAACACATGTCAATTAAAAAAGGTGTCAGTATTAATGGCTACGTCCAATTTCTACAGCAAGGCCTGTGCTAGGTTTTCAAATTTGGGGACTCTGACACCTTGGCTGTGACTAGAATATTGCAGCCTCTCAATTTCCACCTGTTTAACTCATGTTAACTTTGCAGGGTCTCCTCCTACATAGAACTTTCTCCACCTACATGGAACTTTCTCCAGGGCCACTAACCAGGTGGAAACGCGCTAACAGCTTCGCTCCCACACTTCATAGTTGAATGCTTTGGTTTCGTGGTCAGCGGACTTCCTACATAGGGCTTCCTGTACTCGGTGAAGGTCTCTTTCTTAATGACTATTATCAGCCTTAAGGATGTTCAACTGAGAAGAGTTTCCGCATCTAGCTCAATCCTTGCCCATATTCTTTTTTCCCATTTCACCAAGCGCGTTCAGTTTTCACCTCATTAATTTCCCCAATAGACCTAAGTGGTCAACCTGAGAAAACTGAAGTTCAATGAGGCCACACAAAAGTCAAGGCCCTTGAAACGACCTCAAATTTCGCAAGCCAAATCTCACTCGTTTTAACAGCCCCAGCCGTGTCAGGGAAAAACTGTTCCCAAGCCAAACTTCCGAGGCCCCCAAAGAGGTGCTCATTGGAGCTCCAGGCCCAAAGTTGAGAACTCCGTCCCTGCCAAGTAAGGTTTCATATAGAGAACTTCCGCCTTGAAAAAGTGTCATCGTGGAGCGAGCTTCCGGTTCCACAGTCCAGTAGCCCAAGGCCTTTTATCCTAGTTGGCAGTTGTCCACACCCCAAGGCTACCCAACCCAGCTGCTCCCTTGGGTTTCTCTAAACCCTGTGGAGCTGTTTGCACGTCTCCAGGGAGTGGCGGTTACGCCGCAACGTCCCTCGGGAGAACTGGGCAAAGCCGAGGGGGGTACCCACAATCTCGAGCGACTGGAGTCCAGGAGCGGAGCGGAGCGCCCAGAGCCTGGAGGCGGGACTAACTTATGACTGACGTCCACACACACCTATTGCCTTTCTGATTCCTTCTCAAACAAGCCAATGAATGCGACGACGGAGACGGCAACGTGCCCCCGCCACCAGAAGTGGATTCGTCCCCTCCACTCGGGTGCCGTTTGGTCTCCATGCTTAGTGTGGCTACTACCTCTATGCTACTTTAGGCTCTCCTCCGGCCTTTCGATGCCCGTGCTGAACTCCTTCCTAAGCATTTCTTCTTTTCTATTGTCAACTTCCTCCTCCTCGGGCTTCCTGCTTGCTCACTGCTTATCCAGCCACACTTGACATGGCGGCCGGGGGGGCGGGGCCAAGGCGGGGCGTGCCCGGCGCGGTGACGCCAGCGCGCTGCGTGTCGGCAGGTGGAGGGAGAAGGGAAAGTTTGGCCCGTGCGTGGGGCTGGGTGGAGGGCGGGACAGAGGGGTTGGGCCCAGGCGAAGCTCCTGTCGCTGCTGCAGCGGAGGCCGAGGCCGGGACGTGGGCCGGGCGGGGGAGTGCCGGCCGCGGAGGAGCAGGACGCTAGGTCGGCCGGCACTTCGAGCCCCCAGCCGCTCTGCCGCGCGGCCACCCCGCGCCCAGGCGCCGTCCGACCCGTGGCTGTTCCCGAGGCGGTTGGTGGGGGCGCGGCAGCAGCGGTTGGGGGTGGGGAGAGGCGCGGCGAGGAGACGAGAGGTCAGCGAGTTTGAGGGAGGACTGAGTGCCCGGCCGCCGTCATGTCCGAGGACTCGAGCGCCCTGCCCTGGTCCATCAACAGGGACGATTACGAGCTGCAGGAGGTGATAGGTGAGAGCTGGCGCCGCGGAGCGGGGAGGCGCCGCTCTGGGCGGCGGGTGACACGCGGGAACGTGGGGACCCACGGGAGCTCCAGGAGCGCGGGACTCCCAGACATTCGCTAGTGGGGCCCGGGGGTTGGTAGGGCGCGTGGTGGAGGCTCCGGGCTTGTGCAGCGCGTACGAAGCGGGGAGGGGATTTTGAGTGGCGCGCCTGTGCGGCGGGGTGGGGTGGGGTTTGAGGGGCTCACGAGAGATTTGTGAGCGACAAATGTTTGAACCTGAGCGACAGATGTGTCTGGGTGAGAAAGAATAGTGCAGGCGGGGGACAGGCCTTTACAAGGCGGTGAGAGAAATGGGGTATTGCAGTTGGGGGGCACAGCTACCTATTTGTGGGGTTGGGGGATAGGGTGCTTCTGTCCACTCCCTTAATCCGTGCGAGAACCTCCACGAAGTGCCAGGCATTGCTGGGGTGGAGCTGGGGATCCTCTCCAGATGAAGCTGCAGGTACCGCACTAAGCGACGTAGACACAAGTTCCGACTGCTTGGAATTGACTCACTAGTCAGGAAAGTAGACATTAAATTAGTAGACAAATTTTTAAAATATACAGGTTTTGGCAAGTGCTAGGAAGGAAATAAGCAAGATGTTCTGGTAGATAATAACCTGGAGACCTAGTTGGGGCGATATCAAGGAAGATGCTTTTTCTGAGGCGTTGTCATGTAAATTGAGCACTGAAGGAAGAGGAGTCTTGGGAAGTCTTCCTTGGGAAGATTTTTCCCTGTTGAGGGATGAGGAAATGCAAAGGCCTCGAGGAGGGAAAGAGGTTGGTGTGTTTTAGAACTTGAAAGAAGACTGGTAAGGATAGGAAGGTAAGGGAGGGGCCCGATTTTAGGGACCTTTTCAGCCAAGGTAAGGATTTTCCAATGGATCTGGCTGGCTGGTGTGAAATGTATTTGAAAGCGGTCCCGGAATACTAGTTGGCAGAGACCAAAACTTGCACAAACGTGGATTGTAATTCTCAGAGAGGCACAGTGATTGGGGGAGGGTGGGCACTGGGGATGAGGGGAGTATTTGTTGGACAACAATAATCTAGTGATCTTAGAAATCAAAAGGGGATGGGTTTAGCTAGACAGAGGCTCAGTCCAACTGACATGAGCAGACCCCTGTGTATTGGAAGAAGGAGATTGTCTGCTTTGCTAGATCAGCATCCTGTCCTAAAATTAGTTTTATAACAAAGAATGGCTGAAAACTCCTTAGCTGTCCTGGGGGGTATGGGGAGCGGTGAGTGTTTATTGCGATATGTCTGTGTTTAGAGAAACTTTGTCATATTTCTGTTTTTCACTTTACTTACCTCTTGTTTCAGAACAAATCTGGGCTAAGTTTTATCTGAAAGACATCACATTTATTCTTCCTTAAGCCTTTTCATAGATATGCATCCTTATTACATGCTGGGTCTTTGACATGTACTGGTTGGTTCTAAAGACAACTAGCTGGGTCTCTTTCTTGATTGATTGCTTCTGAATCCCTCAGAGTTTCATATTGAAGAAAGAGATTAAATAAGAGATTCCAAAATAATATCCATAAAGTAAGAAATGGGGATCCTTATCATTGTTTTAGAAGAGGAATTTTGCTTTCCTTTCTGGTAAGGTGTTCATCTTTCTCTTGTGAAGAGGAGGGTTGTGGTCATTCTTAATGCCCTTGCTGTTGAGATGGCACAGGGCTCTAGAGCTTTAGAAACTGGTCAATTTGGTGTCCTCAGATGAGTTTGTGAGTGAGCAAAAGGGAGTCTCAGCCCTCTGGGGTAGGGTTAGTCTTCATCTCATTCTTAAGGTAAACCAGGGATAAAAAGTTAAGGACCCCAATGTAATTTGACCACCTTATTTTTAAAAACAACTTTACTCTGAGGTATAATTTCACCCATTTTTAAGTATAAAGTTCACCCATTTTGAAATACAAAATTGAATGATTTTTAGTAAATTTATTGTATTGTACACCAATCAGCATAATCCAGTTTTAGAATGTTTTCATCCCTTCAATGAGATCCCTTGTCCCTGTTTACAGTTAATCCCTGTTCTTAGTCCCTGGCAACTGCAAGTCTACGTATGTTTCCATAGATTTGCCTTTTCTGGACATTTCACATAAGTGGGATCATATGATATATAGTCTTTAATGTTTGGCTTCATTCACTTAGCATAGTATTTTTTCATTAAAAAAAATGCCATAAAATCCACCTGTTTTAAGTGTACAGATCTATAGTTTTTAGTAAATTTACAGAGTCAGTCATCACCACAGTCCAATTTTAGAACATTTCCATCATTCCAAAAAAGATGCCTCATGTCCATTTGCAGTCACTCCCTGTTCCCACCCCTGCCAGGCAACCACAAATCTACTTTCTGTCTCTATAGATTTGTCTTTTCTGGACATTTAATACAAATATGATCATATAATATGTGATCTTTTGTGTTTGGTTTCTTTTACTTGGCATAATGTTTTTTGAGATTCATCCATGTTACAGACAGTATCAGTACATTGTTCCTTTTTATTGGACACCACTTGATGGATATTGGGTTGCTTCTGCTTTTTGCCTGTTTGGAATAATGTTGCTATGAGTATTTACATCATATCTTCATGTGAACATGTTTCATTTTTCTTGAGTGGAATTACGGGGTAAATCTGTGTTTAACTTTTTAAGAAATGGACACAGTTTTCAAAGTGACTGTACCATTTTACATTCCTATCAGTGATGTAGGTGGGTTCCTATTTCTCTACATTTTTGCCTTCATTTGTTCTTTGTCTTTTCGATTATAGCCATCCTAGTGGATGTGAAGTGGTATCTGATTGTGGTTTTGTTTTGCATTTCCCTAATGGCTAATGAAGATGAGCTTCTTTTCATGAGCTTGTTTGTTAACTTTTCATATCTCTTCTTTGGTGAAACGTCTATTCATATCTTTTTCCCCTTTGGGTTGCCCATTGGGTTGTTTTCTTATTGTGTTATACAGGTGTGTGTGTGGGTGTGTATTCATTCTGGGAATGAGTCCTCTACCTGATACATAATTTCAGATATTTTCTCCCAGTCTTTTCATTTCTTAATGGTGTCTTATAAACATAAAAGTTTTGAGTTTTGATTGAGATTAATTTATCACTTTTTTCTTTTTTGTCAAATGTGCTTTTGCTCTTGTATCTAAGAAATCTATATGAACCCACCATTACAACGATTCTTTTTCCTCTGTTTTCTTCTAGGTGTTAGAGTTTTAGCTCTTAGATTTAGGCCTCTGATACATTTTGAATTAATTTTTCTGTAGGGTGTGAAGTCAGATGGACCGTCTTGTTTTACAGATGAAGACATGGAGATACGGAAAGGTGAAATGACTTGTCTAAAGTCAGAGCTAATTACAGGCACAGCCAGTACTGGTGTCCTAATCTAGGATCCTTGTTTCCCGCATCTGCATTTGATTGATTTTTGGAACTAACTGGAAGATGATGATTGTAATCTAACAGATTAAAGGAAATATCCTTACAATGAAAAAATCTGACAGCAGCAGATATTTTGTAGATAACTCTTTTGAGTGTAGTAGGATTTGTTCTCTTTCGTGTATCCTGTTTTTCATTTTCTAAAATGTGCTCTTTCCCATCAGTTGAGTTTCTGAAAGTTCCTAACATACTAACTCAACTCTTCACACTCTATCTCATCCCGTCTTCCCAACAGGGAAGAAAAAAATGTTTTTCCTTGAACTACAACTAGTACAAGTAGCAAGGCTCAATAAAGCAATGTATTCTTATTCTTACTTTGCTTCCATACCAAATTGATTGGACTACAATATTTTGTAACAAGCTGTAAGTAGTTTTCAGAATGAATCTTTGTGATTTCTTCAGGTGACCCTCAATTTTTTAGGAAACAAATGGTTAAAGTGTAGGGGGAAAATGGTTTGGGAGATCGTTTGAATTTTCTATTTTCAAAGGATTGTGTTTTAAGGAAGTGTGTATAATGGTGTCTGCTTTCTCAAAGCATATACATTTATTTGAACTGTATTTTTTTTGCATATGTGCTACTTAGAATTATATTTGTGGGATTAATTTCTTGCATTCTGTTTTGTTCTATCTTTTTCTGCCAAAATCCTATAGAAAAAAGAAAATTCCCTTCCCAGAACATAATAAAAGCATATAAATTGGGAATTCACAACATTTCCTTTTGAAGAATTGTATCATCTTAAGCATGCTTTGGCAAAGGTTTGAAGTTTTCAAAGTATGCTTACTTGTAGAAGATGTAGTGTTATTCTCACTGTTAATCATTCATCTTTTCAGTGTTTTTAAGCTCCTTCCTTATCCCTGTTATTGTATTAGAATTTCAGACCAGGTGTTATACTGTATTTGATGTGCATTGAAGCAACTCTAAGAGTATGGACTTTGGGGCTAGACTGACCTGGATTCAGATCTTGGTTTTACCTCTTACTGCCTGTCTGATCTTAGTCAATTTGTACAAATGGTTTTAGTGTCAGTCTTTTGTCTGTAAAATGGGGAAAATGGTCCCTATGTCATCAGGACTATTTTGTGGACCAAGTGTAATTGTTTGTGGAAAGCTTTTAGCTCATATTCAATATTCCATACAATGGTTGTCATCTCTGACTTCCTTTTTTCTCTCCCTTTCCTTGTTGTTACACTTCCTAATTTTTGGTATTGCTGTAAAGTGTGAATATTATATAATTTGGAATCTTGTAACACTTGTAATCTTGCAATATTTAGAATCTTTGTAATGTTTACTGGACCATCATTGCATCTTTTTTTCCCCTTTACTTCCAGATCTCATTCAGGTTTAGACGGATCTAAGGGTTTATGTTGGACATGGCAGTAAAGCTGTGTATGGCCCTGCCACCCATGGTGTTGCCCACAGTACAGTGTGATGGCAAAGTGGGAATCCAGTCTGTCAAGGGCTGTGCCGTGTAGCTTTTGTTTTCGTGCATCTTGAAAAGTCATAGTAAATATTTACTGTTTACCTGGGCCTATTTTAGAAATGTGTTCTTTCAGATCTTGTTTTAGTAAGGTGTGATTCACCTAGCTTTGACACTTAGGTGAAGGCAGTCCACTAACTTTATTCTCTACTTTCCCTCTCCTTTATTATCTTCATTAATTGTTCACTAGCCACTCATTCTGATGTTTAAAGTATTGGTTTCCAAATACGGATTCCAGGATCCCCTCTCTAGCCCCTCCATAAATGTGAAAGACAGCATGCTCTGTAAATAGAGTGATGCTTAATGGGTGGTGTGTTTTCTCCCCCTGATTGGAAGATTTAGCTAGGGTGACATTTTCAGTGAGGCCAACATTGGGCCAACAACCTCATAGGGTTATATCAAATAGGGTTTGCATTTGGCTGCGTGTAATGGGAAACAAATAATAGTGGCTTAATGAAATACTTTTTTGCCCCCTTTATATAACAGGAAAACTGGAGTGGCAGCCTAGGTGCCAGCAGGCACCCAGACTCCTAGTTTTTCACTCCATTCCACTTAGCGCATGACTTGCATTCCCATAGTTGCAAGATGGTTGTTCCACCTTTAGCCTTGTTTATTTTTAATTGTATTTTTATTTTTTTCACAGAGGTACTGGGGATTGAACCCAGGACCTCGTGCATACTAAGCATGCACTCTAGCACTGAGCTATATACCCACCTGCCTCCACCCCTAGCCTTGTGCTTGTCTTCCAGGTCAGAATAATATGGTAAAAGGACAAAGTCACATGATAACTCAGTTGGCTCCCTTTCAAAGGGCTTTCTTTCCTAGAAGGCTTGCTCAATGACTTCCATTTCTATTTTATTGGGCAGAACTGTGTCATTTGGCCATTTACAAATGAAATGGAGCTTTTTATTTGGGCACATTGTTACTTCAAACAAAATAGGTCAAAGTTGTCCATTAAAGAAGAAGGGAAAATTGTATGTTGGATAGGCAACTAAAAATGTTGGCCTCGGGGCTTTTTTTAATTAAAATAGTTAAATAAGACATTGCAAGTAAATAATTTAACCTGACACATTGTAATCAGTTAATAAATGTTAGCTTTAATCTAAAGAGGCAGTTGCCTACCAATTAAGAGCATGGTGTTGAAACTTCGTGCAGTTCCGGTTTCTAGGCCCCACTCTGCTACTTACTAATTTGTGACCTAAGTCTTAGTTTTGCTTACATTGCTATGTAAGATCAATAATACTTAACTCTTGGGATTGTTGTAAGGATTAGATGAGAAAAAGAAATGCAGGTAAAGAGAGTGCTCAGCACAGTACTTGGCACACAGAGTAAATGCTCAATAAACGTGAACACTTGCGATGGTGATAATAAGGTCATGCCTGTGAAGGATGGGGCTGTTTTTATGTTTGCTCTATCCCCAGAGAGCAGATTTTTTTTCTAGAAAGTATATGCCACTACTTGATTGACTAATCTATTCAACAAATATTTACTGAACTTCTCTGTGTTGGACACAGTTCTCAATGCTAGAGATAGAGCAATGAAGCAGACAGAAATCCCTGCTTTTGTGGAGTTTATAATCTGGTGGTGATGAAGTGCAGAAGTAAAGTAGGGAAAGGGGTTGGGAACTCCTAGTGAAAGAGGTGAGTTTTGAAAACGTCAGGGAAAGCCTCACTGAGAAGGTGACATTGAGGAAAGACCTGAGGAGGTGGAGAAGTGAATGTTGTGGTTATCGGCGGGAACTTTGTTCCAAGCAGAGAGAGCAGCAGGAACAGAGGCCCTGAAGAAGGAGCATGCTGGCATGGCTGAGGAATAAGGAGGCAAGGCTGGAGCAGAGTGAGGTGGAGGGTGAAGAGGTAGACTGCTTGCGGAGATCAGGGGAGCAAGGTGGTAGGGACGTGTGGTCCTGGCCATCAGACGGTGCGAAGCCCGGCAAGTCATTGTGGTACTTGGCTTTTGCTTGGAGTAAAATTGCAAATCACGGCAGGGTTTTGAGCAGAGGATTAATATGATCTGATTTATGTTTTAAAAGAATAACCCGGGCTGCTATGTGGAGAATACTTCTGTGCGGGTGCGAGGGTGGAAGGAGGGATTATCCATGGGAGAGAGGTAGTAGTCGAGGTGATGAGAAGCACTCAAATGCTGGATATAACATACTGAAGTTAGAGATAGGCCGTTGGGTTAGATGTGAGATGCATCTAAGATCTTTGGCTGAAGCACCCGGAAGGATGGGGTTACTATCTGTTGAGCTAGGGATCACCAGGGTGAACCAGAGAGAGAGGTGATTCATTGCAAAACCATCGGCTACTTGAATAATTACTCAGTGTATGGCAGTGTGTTTTAATTTTCATCTTTGTATGGAGAAATAGCATGATTTCTATGGTAATGACTGTTCTGTTTCACCAGTTCTAGGAGCTTTAATTTTCAATATGACTCTGACAAGAGGGCTAATTTAGAAAAAGGGTTACAAAATTGTAAATTCCTGTATTTTCCATGGTTCAGGTGACAGTGCCTTAGTCATCTTTCAGAATGAACAGTCTGGGCTAGCTCTTTAGTGAATGTAAAACCTTACTCAAAAATACTTAAAAACAAAATCTTTATTTTATATATCTGTTATTGTGATAGCTGGTCAAAATTTGGGAGGAAAATATCTTCAATTGATTTTGTTCATTTGATTTATTTTTTCTTCACAGGCATGAATAAAATCCATTCTTCTGCCTACTCTTTTAAATTTCTGGCTCTAGTAAAATGGCGAGAGACTCTGAAATTTTTTATTTAGTCCCCCTCATCCCTGTGAGGAGCTCCCTTTCTGTCTCAAGAGATGAGATTACCCGGTTTGAAGGATTTCAGGAGAAAGCCCATTCTTATTTTTCCACATTAATCCATCCTGGTTTGTAGTGTACACTAATGCAGCAGTTAAAAAACCAGCCAGGAGAGGAGAGGAAGAGTGGGAGAGTGGGGACGTGGGGAATGGTGCGTGCAGGATGCATGACGTATAAAATAGCGAGCATCTGAATTAGGGTGCTGTATTGGAAATTGTTTTACATTTTCCTTTTTATTATTCTTCGTATTAGGCCAGTGCTTAGTAGAGGGCATTAGAGCAGTAGCTTTCACACTTTGACTAAACCCTTCCTAACTGGCACCTTTTACACATTTGCATGTGTATTTACACTGAAGTAAAAGTTTTACAGGCTAATGTACTTTTACTGTGTGTAGTACATACTGATGTTTTCTTTTTTTAAATTTTTTTATTGAAGTGTGATTGTTTTACAATGTTAGTTTCAGGTGCACAGCAAAGCAATTCAGTTATACCTATATATATATTTTTTTTATTTTATTTTCAGATTCTTTTCCATTATATATTATTACAAGAAATTGAATATAGTTCCTTGTGCTATACAGTAGGTCCTTGTTGTTTATCTGTTTTATATATAGTAATATGTATCTGTTAATCCCAAGCTCCTCATTTATCCCTCCTCCATCCTTTCCCCTTTTATAACCATTGTTTTCTGTGTTTTCTAATTTGATTCTTTTTGCTCTAAGAAAAATGATGATTAAAACTCAGTAAATTGACTTTTAGTTTGAAAAATTCCTCATGAAGGAATCTGCTTTAAAGAAGAGATGAAATATTTTAAACACTTGTATCTCTAATCCTGTGTTTTTAAATTACTGCAAAAAAGTTGATGAATAGTTAAAATAATTATAAGTAAAATTTTTAGATATTTTCCCCCGTCCTCATATTTATGTTATTACTTGCTATTTCTCTGAAGTAAATTTTTTCTCATGAAAGCTAGAGCATCACTGGCTATTTTGAATTAGTGGCATTGAAAGTTGTGAGTATGTTAGTACCTTAAAATATTTTTGATTGCTAAGCGATATTTTGGCATTTGTTTTGGGAATATCAGTGAAAGTGATTGCTGGGATAGGAGAATTGGAGCCTGCAAGTCTCTTTTCATCATCAGGTGTGGGGAACATTAGCAGCCTGTCTTTTGCCACTTGTTAAATCACAGCAGAATTTAATATCCTGGGGAAGATTGTTAGTGAATCTTTCAGTGAAAGAAAGGTACTTTAGTATATAAACAATTATGATTTAGTGTTTTATCATTGGGAAAGTTAATTCTGTGTTTAATTAGAAATTAACAACAAGTAAACTTAAAATCAGATATTCCTCTGTATTTAACTGCAGCCTGGTTTTGGGTTATATGGGGGAAGGGTGGAGAGAGAGAAAGTCATTGATGATGTGTTCTTGAATATTGGATTTTATTTTGAATTTTGCATTACATAAGCTTTGTGCAGAGATTTTACTTAGTTTGTTGTAATTACAATTGGGTTTTATCCATGTCAGTGCTGTGGTTGTGTATATATGGCTTTAACCAGGGATTTTCGAATGGATTTAAATACAACAAACACATACTCTGTTGAATTATGTAGTTGTGTATGTAGATTGTCTTCATTTTTTTAATGTTTGTAGCATATTAATGTTGGAAATGTGGTGGCATACTTGGATTTTTTGAATAACAGGTTTATTGAGATATAATTCACATACCATAAAATTTGCCCTTTTAAAGTGTACAATTCAGTATATTCAGAGTTGTGCAGCAGTCACCACTGTCTAGTTCTAGAACATTTTCAAAGCTCCAGAAAGAGCTTCTCTGTTGCAGCCCTCCCCATTCCTCTCCTTCTCTAGTCCTTGGCAACCACTGATCTACCTTCTGCCTCTATGGATTCACCTATTCTGGATATTTCATATAAATGGAATTACACTGTATGTGGCCTTTTGTATCTGACATATTTACTTAGCATGTTTTCAAGGCTTATTTATGTTGTAGCATGTATCAGTGCTTTGTTCCTTTTGATTTCCAAGTGATATTCCATTGTATGGATATACCATATTTTCGTAGTTCATTCATCAGTTTGGACATTTGGCTTGTTTCCATTATTTGGCTTTTATGAATAATACTGTGATGAACACCTGTGTGCAGGTATTTATGTGTACATGTTTTCTGTTCTCTGGAGTGGAAATGCTAGGTCATATGGTAACTCTGTGTTTAACATTTTAAGGAAGTGCCAAATTCTTTTCCAAAGTAGCTACATCATTTTATAATCTCACCAGCAATGTAGTACACTTCTAATTTCTCCACATCCTTACCAGACTGGTTGTTGTTTCTCTTTTTGATTATAGCCATCCTAGTGGGTAAGTGTTATCTTGCTGTGGTTTGGGGAAGAGATTTTTAAAATTGAAAACTTTCTACTGGAAAATGTTATACATAGTTCATTGTATGTTGATCTTTATTCTTAAATATTTGTGTGAATATAATAACAATAAGTAATAAAGAATGAAAGTTTAACATTGAAATAAATAATTCAAAAGAGTATATTTAAATTACTATGATGTCTAACTAAGCCTGACTCTTAGATATTTCACTAATGTTAGACCATTTAAACAATGGCAACTCTCAATTCATCTTTAAAATAGCCTTTGCTCTTTGCCAAGTTCAGATGTTAGTATATGTTTACTTGTTTTGGAATTTGAAAATGATCGCAAAATTATCAAGCTTCTTTTGTTGCTGAAGTACTTTTTTCTTTGCTAGAAATCCAGACATTTTCTAGAAGACATGAATATTTCATTTTAAGATGACGAAATTGAAGTGATTTCTTCTGGTAATATAAATAATAAAGTGAATTGTAAATTGGGGGAAATGGACTTCGTACCTAATCATACTTTTCTACATTAGCATCAAAGGACAGAATACTATGTACTTTTTATTTTCACTTCTGCTAAGATGCTCCTTTCCGCTTTCTGTTAAGCACTCTTAACTATTTCTGTGTATCCTGTCAGAAAACTTTGAACACATATATATATCCTTTTATAGAATGCCTTTTCAGTCTTTGGTTTTTTTCCTCTTAGAAATTTAAGTTTTAAAGTCCTAAATGTTAAACCATATCATTCTCTTAAATGATCTACTTGGCTCTTTTACAGGCTGATGTAGAATCTTATTAAAGTAAATATCTCATTCTTAAAGTGAATGCACTCAGTGAGAGTTGTCTAAGTAGTATTTCTCCCCAAATATTGAAATCATGTTGCATTTTACATGAAGCATTCTGCTCAGAGTTGCTTTTTCTTAATACAGTTACTGTGCAATACATATTTTTTCTTTTTCTTCCCCCATACCCTCTTGTCAACATTTTGGTGAAATCACTTTTTATTTGGGAAGAAGATGAGAGAATGGAGAGGAAGAGGGAAAGAATTTAATGATTGCATTTTTTTTTCTTTTTCAGTGTTTCCAATTCATTTAGATCCAAGGCTGAGTATTTGTATAGGAGAACCAATGATTAAAACACTGAAAAAAACTACAATTTTAGTGTTATGGGTAGAGATGGGGAGTTGGTAGGAATAATTTATCTTTGTATGTTTTGGTAAAGAATCAAGTCCTTTAGAAGCAGAATAAACGTACCCTATGCTAAATACTTGAGGAGACACAGCTATTTTTTTTAAACAATTTAAACATCTAACAGTAATATAATAGGTAAGTCAATAAACAATAACTATATTTATTGAGCATTGCTATTTCTAAGCACGTAGTCAGGGAATGAAGACTTAACCCTGCCAATGATAGTGGAGCTTAAGTTTGAATCTAAGTGTGTTTTCCATGGAGCCTCTTGAAGTTAGGTGAGTTTCGAGTTGGACTTTGAAAGAAGTAGGAGGTATGGATGTATATGAAGAAAGCAGGGCAAATGGCTTGCACAGAGGCATGGAGATGGGATTAACTAAATTGCATCTGGGGTATGGAAAATAAGTTAAAAGTGTTGAGTTATCAAGAAGTACAGTATCAAGTAGTGGCTGTGGTTTAGTGATCTGAGGAGTGATGTTGTACAGATGGTGTTTGAAGATTATTTTATTAATGGTAACAGATGAATTGAGGCCTAGGCTTTTTTTTTTTTTTTTTTTTTTTTTTTTTGGTAAGCAATCCACGGAATTTACTCTGAGTTTCTCTCTCTCTCTCTCTGTACTGTACTCTTCGTGTACATGTGTGTATAGTTCTATGCAGTTTTATTACATGTATACCTTTGTGTAACTGTCCCTAAATTTGAGATACAGAACTGTATTCCACCACAGAGTCTCTGAGGCCACCCCTTTATAGTCATCCTAACCCCTCTACCCACATCCCTAATCCCTGACAATACCAATCTGTTCCCTGTCTCTGTGATTTTTGTTATTTCAAGAGTGTTATATAAATGGAGTCATAAAATATGTAGCTTTTTGAGATTGGCTTTTTTCCCTCCATATAATACCCGTGAGATTCATCCAAGTAATTGTGCATATCAATAGTTCTTTTTTATTGCTGTGTAGTATTCCTCTGTGGAGGTACTGCAGTTTGTTTAACCATTCACTTGTTAAAGGGTATTTGGGTAGTTTTCCAGTTTTTAGCTATTATGAATAAAGCTGCTGTGAATGTTCATATACAAGGTTCTGTGTGAACATATGTTTTTGTTTTACTCAGATAAATACCCAGGCATACAAATGCTGAGTTGCACAAGTCCATTTTTAGTTTTAAAAGAAATGGCCAAACTGTTTTCCAGAGAGGCTGTACCATAATTTATATTCCCACCTGCAGTGTGTGAGTGATCCAGTTTTACCACATCCTCACCAGCATTTGGTGTTATCACTTTTTTTTTTTCTTTCTAGCCATTCTGGTAAGTTATACCATTTCCACTGAATTGCTTTGTCAGAAATCACTGGGGCACGTTTTTGTGACCATCTATTTCTGGGTTTTCTATTCTGTTATGTGTGTGTATATGTGAGTTTCTGTCTGTCCCTCTGCCAATATCACACTGTCTTGATTACTTAAATTATATAAGTCTTTCAATTGGATAGCATGAATCCTTCAACTTTTTCTTCTTAACTATTTTGTTGATTACCACCTTTCATTTTATATAATCTTTAGAGTAAGCTTGTCTGTGTTTATAAAATACTTTGCCAGGATTTTGATTGGAATTGCATTAAACCTATATGTAGTCAATCTGAGGAGTAATGACGTCTTTACTATGTTGAGTTTTCTAGTCCATGAACATGGTGAGTCTCTTCATTATTTAGGTCTTTTTTGTTTTATTTCTTTGGTATTTTGTAGTTCTCAGCATACAGATCCTGTTCATATTCTATTGGATTTATACCGAAATATCTCATTTGGAGGGAGCAATTGTAAATAATACTGTGTTTAAAAATTTTTTTTTTTCCTAATGGAGGTACTGGGGATTAAATCCAGCAGCTCACACATGCTAAGCAGGCTCTTTACCACTGAGCTATAACCCCACCCCCAGTGATGTTTTAAAATTCTGGTTTCTACTTGTTTGTTGTTAGTATATAGAAATGTAATTGTTTTTTGTGTGTTGATCTTTTATCTTGCAACTTTGCTAAACTCTCTTACTAGTTCTAGGAGCTTTTCTTACAGATTCCTTGAGATTTTCTTTATTGGCACTCATGACATCTACAAACAGGGACAGTTTTATTTCTTCTTTTCCAAGCTGGATGTCTTTTATTTCTTATTCTTGCTTTATTATATTGTCTAGGACTTCCAGTACTATGTTGAATGAAAGTGATGAGAATGAACATCCTTTTCTTTTCCGCAGTCTTAGGGGGAAGGCAGTCTTTCACAATTAAGTATGATGTTAGCCTCAGGTTTTTGGTAGATATTCTTTATGAGGTTGAGAAAGTTCCCCTCATCCTAGGTTTCTGAGAGTTTTTTGTTTTTTGTTTTTAATCATAAATGGTGTTGGATTTTTTTAAAAATGTTTTTCTGTATTCAGTTGATACGATCATGATTTTTCTTCTTTAGCCTATTGATATAGTGTATTACATTGATTTTTTTTCTTTTTAATATTGTACCAGCCTTGCATACCTGAAATACATACTACTTGATTGTGGTATATTACCTTTTGCTGGATTCAATTGGTAACTGTTTTGTTAAGGATTTTGCAGCAAGTTCATGAGAAATATTGGTTTGTAGTTTTTTTTTTTTTTTTTTTTCTTTTTGATGTCTTTGTTTGGTTTTGGTGTTGGTAATACTGGCTTCATGAAATGAGTTGAGATGTGTTCCTGCTTCTTTCATTTCTGGAAAACATTGTGTAAAATGGCTGTTAATTCTTTTTTAATGTTTGGTAAAATTCTTCAGTGAAACCGTCTGGGCCTGGGGATTTTTTCAATAACTTCTAAATTATAAATTTGATTTCTTTAATAGTTGTAGGATTATTCTGGTTATCTACTTTATGTTGGCTGAGTTTTAGTAGTTAGTTGTTTAACTGATCCATTTTTCCTAAATTGTTGAATAGTGAGCAAAAGTTGTTTGTAGTATTCCCTGTTTTAAAAAGATCAAGATATGTCACATAACATAAAATTGACCTTTTTTTACCTCTCCCCAAAATTAACCACTTGTAAAGTGTATAATTCAGTAGTTATTTTTTAGTACATTTACAGTGTTTTGCAGCCATTGTCATTGTCTAACTCCAGAGCATTCTCCTCACCCCGGAAAGAAATCCTTTACCCATTAAGCAGTAACCTCGCGTTCTCCTCTTCTCCCGGCCCCTGGTAGCCACTAATCCGTTTTCTGTGTCTGTGGATATGCCTGTTCTGGACATTTCATATTTATGGAGTCATGCAGTATATGTGATCTTTTTTTCTTTGATTTCTTTCCCGAGGTGTAATGTTTTCAAAGTTCATCCATGTTGTTGCATGTATCAGTAATTGCTCTTTGGCTCATGGCTCCATTGCTATGACCACTGCTTTCATTGTCTCATCTTCTCTGACTCTGACCCTCCTGCCTCTCTTTTATAAAGACCCTCATAATTACATTGGGCCCAGCTAGATAATCCAGGATAATCTTTTCACCATCTATATTTTCATTTAATAGCATGTGCCAAGCCTTTTTGCTGTATATGGTGACACTCACAGGCCTGAAGGATTAGGACAGGGACATCTTGGGGGTGGGGGTGTGTTAGTCTAACTACCATGTGGACATCAGAGCTTTTATTATTATCCCACTTCTCCCTGAGGCTCTGTTCTTTTTTTTTTTTCAGTCTGTTTTCTCTTTGTTGTTTAGATTGAGTAAGCTATTGATCATATCCTCAAGTTCACTGAATTTATTCTCTATCGCTTCTAATTTTCTATTGAGGTTCCCCAGCTAGTGTTTTGGAAAGTGTATGTTTCAGTTGTATAATTTCCACGTGACACTTTTTAAAATAACCTCTAGTTCTTTGTTGAAATTTTTCTATTTTTAAACTTAACTGTTTGTTGAAACATTTTTATGATGCCTACTTTAAAATTCTTGTCGGGTAATTCCAACATGTGGTTCATTTTGGTGTTTGTATCAGTGTGATTGCTTTTTCTCATGCAAGTGTGTTTTTCCTAGTTCTTGGTATGACATGTGATTTTCTTTTTAAAATTACATCCTGGACATTTAGGATATTAATGTTAGGAGACTCCTGATCCTATTTAAAATTTCTATTTTAGTAGACTGCTTAGGCCTACTTTTGTGAGCTAGGAAATTCCTATGATAACTTAATTTTCAGAGCTCTCGCGGTACTCTTCTCTTCTGCTTTATTCTTCTGGCACAGCGGAAGGCTGACTGGTGGGTGTGGGTCCACCCCTTGCCTCACCATGGGCAGATTGGCTGAAAATTGCCCCGGGTGTGGGGCAGGGACCTAGTTGCCCCTTTGGTGAATCTGGCTTCTTGCTGTCTGGGTGCAGGGGTGGATGCTGTGGTGGGTTGGGTGGAGTGTCCTGTAGCAACTGGGGAATCTAGCTTCTAGGTCGCTTCTGAGCTTCCCCTTCACAGTCCTTTGGTTCAAAAGAAGGATTTGTCTCATTTGTCTGTCTGTCTATCCTTGTTGGTGGTTCTGGGAGGCAGGCTCTTCTGGTGCCCACTCATGGATATGTAGGAGGTCAGAGACCCCGTGAGCTCACAGGGGGGTCTCCTCACATCCTGAGGTTCCTAGCCAGACAACCTTCTTTCTATCTTTCAGAGTCATTTTATGATTGTTCAGTTATTTCTGGGGTATTTCATTATATTTGGAGAAAAGCACGGAAATGTGAGCCTCTGCTATCATATTCTAGAATTTCTAGAATGCTGTCAGTTTTAATTTGTGTATGTGTGTGTGCTGGTATTTATTGGCAATTCTATGAGATGGTCGAGGTATTTGCTTCTTAATTTTTTGAGTGTTTCACTGCATCTGTTGTTGCATGTAGGAATAAGTCAAGAATTTTTCTCTTGTTTAAATTTTGTAAGAGTTAGAAATGTCTTGTTTTTATCTACCCATCTACTTATCTACTCATCTACATGTCTGTCTTTAGGGAGTGGAGCAACAGCTGTGGTCCAAGCAGCATATTGTATCCCTAAAAAGGAGAAAGTGGCAATCAAACGGATAAACCTCGAGAAATGTCAAACTAGCATGGATGAACTCCTGGTATGCACTTCTCATATTTCTTGTTATATTCATGTTAGAGTGGGAAATAACTTGAATTTTTGGTGACTTTTTTATAAGAAGGTTTGTGATTTCTTCATTAATAGATAATGCTTACTGTAAAATTTATAAAATCCGGGTAAGTAGAGAGAAAAAAATTAGTTATAATCTTCTCATTCCAAGATTGAGATTTGCTACATGTGTACATCTAAACATCTATTTTTTATGATAATGTAATCATACAATTGTTCTTTTCATTGAAAAATGTGTCATAGAGTTGTTTCTATGCCTATGAATATGAATTAGTATGGTTTTTAATATGTGTGTAGTACTTTGTTGAATACTTTATTTAACCTCTTTTCTGGTATTGGACGATTTTTGTTTCCTCTTTATTGTTATAAACAATGCTTACTTGCTTCTTTCTTTCCTTAAAATAGTATTAAGCAGTTGTGATTTCTGGGTCAAATGGAATAGCCTTTAAAAGGCTTCTGGCCTTCTGGGAACAAGGTATCAATCTGCCCTCTGACCACTGATGCAAGATGATAGACAGAATGACCCCCAGGCAGCATTGGCTTCTCCAAAGCCTCGGGAAAGGGAGAAGAAAGGGGGTTTGGAGGATCCGTGGCTGCATGTGGTGCTGTGTGGCATTGAAAACTCGTCCCCCAGGGCTGTCTGTACTTCTTTTATGTGCCACGATACCTAGAGCAGTTTTAAGTGTGTAGTAAGTGCTCAGCAAGGGAAATGAGATAGTTTTTCAAATCATTTAACTTTTTACATGTTCAGCTTCTTTGGCTTAAAATGGAAATAATATCTGCTTTGTGTACCTCATGAAGTTTTTCTTGAAGATCAAATGATACAGTACTTGAAAACTATAAACTGCCACACAAATAGGAACTAATATTGTAATGCTGTTAAGTGGTTTCTCTAAGATCAAGTACAGCTATTAGTGGAAAGGCAAGAACCAGGCCTCGGGTGATCTCACAGTCTGGTGTTTCTTCCAGGGTCCCAGACTGGATTTAATTTCTGGTGTAGTCTGTACTGAGTATTAGGGAATAATTGGAATAACAGGAAAAGAGAGTAGAATTATATATTGAACTTTCAGCAGAGGAGACAAATGTGTTTCTTCAGGAGTTGGTAATGCATAAGCAGAAGCAGAAGAATTGGGTTGCTGGAGTGATTTTGAGCCATCTTTGGTGAGAGAACACATACTTGGAAGGAGATGCTGACTGACATACTACGTGATGATCTTGAATTTACAGATACCAGCAATACCTTAGAGCACCATTTAGGCATGTGAACTGCAGTGATCATAAAAGAAGTCTAAATTGTAGACTAATTCTGTTAAAGAAAAACAGTGTGTGTGTGTGTGTGTGTGTGTGTGTGTGTGTGTGTGTGTGTGTGTGTGTGTGTTTTAATAAAGGTACTGAGGATTGAACCCAAGACCTTGTGCATCCTAGGCATGCACTCTACCACTGAGCTATGCCCCCCTGCCCCAGAAAAACAATATTTTTAATCTATAAATTAAGACTGAAATTTGAGAAACACAATATGAATTCTTATCATCTGCTAGTTATTTTACGTAATCCATAATAGTGGACAGTGTAAAGATAAGTAAAAGTCTTATTTATTACTTTATGACTAAAGAAACTGAGGCTCAAAGTTTAAATAACTTGACTAAGGTCATGTGATGATAATAGCAAACGTCTCTTTGGTGCTAGGCACCAGAGTGTACTGGAACCCCATAAACGTCTCTGTGAGATAGGCAGTAGCTCCCTTTTGTAGATTAGGGAAGTAAATCATGGTAAGTAACCGAGTCTGGAGTAAAAATTAGGTTTTTCTGGACTTAGGTCTGTTATTTTCTACTTCATATAATACTAACAAAATGATTATATTCTTCAAAAAGTTCAAAACTAAAAGGAACATCTCTTTTCAAATATGTGACATTCTTGAAAGTAATATGTGTGTTATTACACTAGGGTCTTTTAGAGGAATGCAAATTTGATATAGCTTAGTAAAGGGAAAAAAATTGGTTAGATATCCATAAAATTTGCCCACATATTCCAATAAGTTTTACATTGCAAATGTAGTATTTGTTTGTCCAATAGTTAAAAAAAAAAAGTAAAGGTGGAGGAAAGTGGTTTATTTGTAGATCAAATTTAAGATAATTGGTTTGTTTTTTGGTCTGAACACAGGTAAGATTCCACTCAACCCTGAAGAAACTTCAGGAATATAAAGAATGCCTGATCTGTTTGTGGTGTTTGTGGTGGTGTCAGGAACTGAGAGCTGAGTGCCAAGGGCTGTGTTTCTAAGAGATGTGAAGTCCTTACCTTAAAAAAATCTATTAGATCAACATACTAAACTTTTGATGTTGTGATTTAAAAATTTATTTTCAAAACTGCCTGATTAAAATGCGGAAAGAGTACTCTGGGTTCTCCAGAGAGTGCTGATGTAAACTGATTATAGGTGTGTGTTGTGTGTGACAGTCAGTGGTGAGGAGGGAGTTTGCTCCTTTCTCTTGTCAAAATGTTTTCTCGTCTGACAACCTTTGCTAAGTGTGATGGGAAAATCAGCTGTCAAAGCTTACTACATTTATTTTCTCCGGAGATTTTACTCACAGACTTTTCTCTAACAAAAGCACACAAAGCAGTATATCTTCTCTAGTACATGCTAGGACAGGATTCACTGGACAGACATCTGAGGGGACCATTAAGAGGCTTAAAACGTCTTTTCTTCTACCAGGAGGCTCACGATCTGTGCCTGCTGTACAAGGCAGAGTGTGACATATGCCTAGAAAAGGTATCGAGTCCCATGTTGGAGTACAAGGAAGAAGATGGGGGCCTTTGTGGAGATGTTTGTGTCGTGGACCACCAGGGCTGGGGAGACTATGAAGAGGCAGAGATGGAGACACTGCCGGGCAGGGGTTTAGAACCAGCAAAGAGTAACATATTCATTTATATGTATAAAGGAATTTTATATATTCATATTATGACTGTATATGATATATAATATTACATATTTATTATTATATATTAGTGTAACTGAAACAACATTTTCATAAAACAGTTCTTAATTATGTGGAAAGCACTCTGATTTTTCTATCCTATTTCTTCTTATTTGTTTGTCTTTAATGTGATCCACTAAATTTATTTCATGACCTATATGAGTTGCAGCCCATAGGTTGCGGAACACCAGGCTACACAAAGAAATTTTGAGACTCTAAGTTCAGGCAGTGACACTTACAATGGAAAGGAAGACACAGATTCCCTAGGCATTTTATAGATGGAGAAATTGTTACTGGTAGACTGAGCACTCCTTGAGGGCAGGGACTTTGTTTTGTTCACTCTGAGTGAATGAATGAGTGAATAAACTAACATTCCTTGGGGACTGACTGAATTGTGTGAAGTAGAGGAAAACCACCGACGTTAAAGTAATTAGAAAACCAGAGAGTAAATAGAAGAAATCAAGACAAGTGAGTTTCTAGAAGGAATGCACAGTCATGACTAAAATATTGCTTCAGGTGGAGAACTGAAAATTCCAAACTAAACATCTGGCATTAGCAGACAATAGAAGACTTTTCAAGAAGGGGTGGAGTCACTTAACATGTTGAGGAAGCTGCTGGGAAATTTGAGTCAGAATGAATATACTGCTCTTGCAAAGCACTATATATATATATATATTTTTTTTTTTTTCTTTTTGAAAGGAAAGGGAAAAGGGTAATTCTGCTGGGAGTTAAGATAAAGGAAGTTTCCTCCTCTCCACTTAAAGGAGTAGAAAAGAAGAGAAGGAATATTTAAGGCCCTTTTAATCTTTAAGTTTTATGGTTCTCCTGATAGTCTCCTTTTAGAAAACCCTTTGTAGTACCCTTTTCTCAGAGTAAAGCTCAAAATCTGTGGCTGAACATTTAAGACCTTGGGTGATCTGACCTCAGCTCTTTGCATTAATTGTCACTCTCCTGTGTGATTTCTCTCTCATTCACCTCTCACATCCAGTTAGTCACCAGGTCCTCTTGTTTGCACCTCTATAGTATTATCTCTTGACTCCTCCCTTTCTTTTCATTCATATTGCCACTAGTTTTTTTAAACTTCTATTTAATGATACTTTTAAACTTATGAAAGAGTTGCAGGAGCAGTACAAAAAGTTCCCGTATGCTATTCACCCAACATCTCCTAAGAGTAACATAACCATAGTACAATTTTCAAAACTGAGAAATTAGCTATTTATTATTTTTCAGGCCATGATCATCTCACCCAGATCCTGGCAACAATCTTAAACAGAGTCTTTCCACTTAGTGTTGCCTTCTCTTGTGTGTTTTCCACGTCACAGCCGGAGTGACTTCTGTGATAGAACAAATACAGTTCAACCTTTGATGCCTTTCCATTCCTGTTAGGGTGAAGCCTAAATTCTTGAACACAGTTACAATGACATGGTCCCAGGTAATTAAACAATCAAAACCCATAAAAACGTACTTATCTTTCCTATTTCAGTGTCAATGTAGTAAAAGTTCTTAAAGGAAGCCACCCCTGATTGTCACTCCTATTTTTTGGTACTTTACCTCTCCAATGAAATTGTGTAGTATCTAGTATCAAACTTTTTATTAATCTGTGTTGTAAATTAGTATGTGTCTGACATCTTCACCAGACTATAAGTTTCATGAGGGTTTACTGTTGTGGTCAAGCACTTAGCACTGTGCCTGGCACATTGTAGGCACTTGGTAAGTTTCTGTTGAAAGCATGAACTGCTTACCTTAGACAGGTTTACTCCTGTGTCCTAGAATCTGTCTTGTGTATTTCATCCTTTTTTGGTAATTATATGTGCCTCTTACCTTGTACTGCTGTAATATCCCACATCCTGCAGAATTAAACAGTTCCCACCTCCTCTGTGAAGACTTCTTGCCTACCTTAGTTGTTTCTTCCTATGGATTCTTGTAACATTTACTTTCTTTACTGCTCATTTGGCACGTATATGCTGTGCTGTATATTCCCTCTCGTATGTACATATCTTACTTATCTCTTCAAATCCTGTGTAACTATGTCAATAGGCAGGTGCTTACTTTAGTTCCTTCTTCCTTATCCTTCATATTTACTTAGTTTTTAGTACAGACTGTGCTAGTGACTTAGTTGGTAGCAAAAATGCACACAGCAAAGTCCTTGCCATAAAAGAATTTACATTCCAGTAGAGAAGATGAGAGGAGGAAAACTAACATTTATTGAACATTTCTTAGAAATCAGGGATAACGAACAACTTTTATTCAGTTGATCTTAGTGAACAAATACCAAGAGCATAGGGCAAATACATCAAGGGGTAAAAAGCTTTATAAAGTACTGTAGGGTTTCATTCATTCAACAGATATTTACTGAGGGTATACTATGTGCCAGGCACAACGATATGTACCAGTAACACAAGGTCTCAGCTCTCATTGCACTTACAGTTTGTGAGGGATACAGAAAGTCAGTAGGCAGTTACAGTATAGTATGATGATTTCCACCCTGTGTAGGAATCAAGTTTTAAGTACTTGCCTGCTTGGAGCTTTCAATCTGGCAGGGAAGGACAGACAGGTAAGCACCTTACTGTCCAGTACACGTGTGCCATCAGGTAGGGAGATATGCAGGGAGCTTGGAATCCAAGAGAAGGGAGAGCTAACTCCACCTGGGGAGCTGGAATAAATGGTATTTTGGCTGAAATCAGAAGGGGTGAATTGGTATTTTTAGTCAGGTGAAAATGAGGGAAATGTACTTGAGTCCAAGGGAACAATAGGATTAGATGTCCATGGTTAGGAGAGGCTCACTTGAAGTCACTGTGGCAGGATCATGGGACTGGGGTGTGTCGGGGATAGGGTCAGTGACGGACAGTAGGAATGAGGGAGAGGTAAGTGGGACCCTGATCACACAGGGCCTTTCTAAGGCATTTATCACACCAAATCTAGTTTAAATTTGTTAACTGACATAGTGTACATAAACGTGCTTTTGGCTCACATTTCTACTTTGGATTTCGTTTGTGGACTCTTTAAAGTGAGAATTATTAATCATTTCATAAAAATGAGATGAAATAATATTTAGGGAAAAAAAAACCAACCAACAAACAAAAAACCACCCTCTGTTTATTAGTAATTACCCTCTGTGACTGTAAAACCAGATTTTCCAAGATGGTTCTTCAAGGGCACCTTGAAGTAAAAATATGTGTCCTAGTGGAGGGCCCTGTGGTGCTGTGCCGGGGTGTGATAAATAGTGCGTGTTTCTAGTTTCAGAGGTTGCTAGTGTAATGAATGGAAGGCTAGAGTCAGAATAGACTGAGGGGAACCAAGTGGTTTTTTGGTTTAACCATTCTTGAGGAGGTCAGGGCCATGGAAATTCTAGAAAGGTTGCAACATAGTCTTGGCATTCCCAAATCAGGACTTTAGTGTTGTTTTAGGCTTGCACATAACGAATTACCATGTTTTCTCTTCTTTGTAGAAAGAAATTCAAGCCATGAGTCAGTGCCATCATCCCAATATTGTGTCTTACTACACATCTTTTGTGGTAAAAGATGAGCTGTGGCTAGTCATGAAGCTGCTAAGTGGAGGTGAGTACAAGGAAATGTCGGCTTCCGTGGTTTGGAAAGTTCATACAGATATTCTTTTCTGTCCTGGTTTGGTTTTCATGGCCATTTGCTACTGAGGAGACACTGAGAATACAGTATCTGCTAATGATACTGGTGTGCGAGCTGAGACAAGTTTCACACAGTGCATTTGGTTGGCATGACTCTTCAGTTGCTCTTAATCTAGGAGGGTTCCCTCCCACTTCCTCTCTTCCATGCTACACACTTGTTGAAGGTTCTGGTCTGAAAGTGTCTATCTTGTAGAACGTCCCACATTCTGGATTTATCTGGTTATTTCTTCCTAGTGATGCTTAACTTGATTTATATTCCTTTATTTCCTACAAATTGAAAATTAGACCTAAAGGCTTATTTGGACAGAATATTTTGTAAGTGATGCTGTGTACTTCATATTGCATCACAACAGCAAGTAGTATTTGCTATCTGGTTGTATCTTTAATGATGATGTTAATTTTGATTGCTTAAGATTATGACGGCCAAGCCTCCCCATAGAAAAGTTAGCTTTATTTCCCTCTGCAGCTAGCAAGTGATCTGTGGGATGATACTTTGGCACTGTGAATCCAGTTCCCCAAAAGTCTTTTGTCTCATGATTTTTAGCATCCATTGACAATTGTTTGAATCAGTTATTTTGTCAGAGGTTGCAGAATGGTAATTTTTCTTATTGCATCTTTTTTTTTTTAAACTGGCATTCTTTTCTGAAAAGGAACTTTTTTCCCTTATTAACTGGGGCTTTTTGATTAATCTATATTATAGTTCCTACCAAAAAGGCAGGGTAAATAATTATTTTTTTAAGGACCAATTTTCAGAGTGAAGAGTTAGTAAAAAAATTACTGCCAGTAGTAGCTAATGAGAGGGTGTTTATTTTCCCCCTTTTTTCCCGTTGAGTGAGGCTTTCATTTTTTTGAAATATCATTAGATAGACTCAAGGATTTTTATATATTCAGTGTCTTTCAATCAATTATAATCTATCCAAAATTTTGCCGATGGGAGTCCCTTCAGGCTGACTCTCTTGTCATTTTTACATGAATCCTTCAATCTGTGGTGGCTTCCTTAATTTTTGGTTCAAGATTTCCTAGACTCACATTTATATTGCTTTCCTCAGACCCAGAATTAGCCAATGCTCTGAGGATCCCTGATTCTTTTTGTGGGAAATGGTATTTAGAAAGTATAACTTGGATGCTTGGGATGCTCATTGTTACTACTTCGTCATTGCTTTGAGTTGAAAGAGCTTAGAAATACGGCATATTAAAAATAAATCATGATTTAACATTAATATTTCCAATTCAAGTTTAATGTTACAGACTTTGAATCTCTTTTCTCTTACACAGAAAATTTTGGTCCCCCCCTTTTAACATAATTAATTTTGTACTTTATCCTGCAGTATTATATTTACAGTTATGTCTGCTTTAATCCTTAGAATAAAATGCAACTATTGCTGGTTGAAAACAGTGGGCCCTTGATACGTATAGATTGAAGATTTTGTTATGGTTACCTGAACGCCCATGCCATTTAGTAGATTAGACATTTTGCCACAGCATGGATTTGAGTCACGTGGCAAGATGGAGGGGACGAGCGAGTGATGGAGCTGCCTGACTTTCCCATCACTGCGCTGCTTGTTTGCATATATATTTTGTGTGGGATCATGAGTTTCCATTTTGGATTGTAGGGTTACAGAAAAGATCATTTGTGTTTGTTTGCCATTTCAATACCATTGCTCATTGAACATGTTACTTCCCCAGAGAGGCTTTAAAGGAGAGTCTTTAGGCTTTAGAATTAAATTCCAGGTTTCCTACTTAGCAGTTGTGTCATTGGGCAAACTCTTTGAACCTATTTACTTGTCTGTTAAGAGGGGGATACCTTTTTGCATTTCAGGGTATTGGGGAGGAGTAAACGAGATGAATATGTAAAGCATCCACCACTGTGCTGACATGTAGCAGATGCACAAGAAATTTTAGTCATTAATAATAATAATCCCTTGTTATTTGATGCTTTTCAGTGTAGCCAGAATCACCTTTTTGTTTCAATCCCATTAGTGACACACTGGAGAAACTGGATTGCTTTGTTAAAAGCCCTGTTCATATGATGGTTGGAAGCCTTGCTAACACCAACCACCTTTCAAGATGGTGGTCAAGCATGGTTCTTTCAGTATGGACAGATATGGGAATATTAGGTAATACTGTATCTTTCATTACTGATCACCTATAGCATAATTTTCTTTACTTGTAATTTACAAAAATGTGTAATACAACCTTTTTAATGTTTTGCTAAAAAGTCCTCTGATAAATAGGAATAAATTGTCTGCTTAATTCTCTCATCCATAGCTGTATGCCAGCCCATTCCTTCTGCTACTCCTAAGCAGAATGCCTTAAAAAAAATTTTTTTTTTGAAGAATCCCTGTTCCTCTCTTAGTGAGTGTATGTTCTGATCACAGAAAGGGCAGGATATGTAGCTGGGTGGGATGTCTTTTAAACGTAACTGTCTTTTCCCCCTGGTCTTAAGTTTCCTGTGATGGTGTCCGATTTTTCCAGCATAGTATTCAGCAGATTTTCTGGAGGATAATTTCCAAACATGTTCCAGGCATTAATTCTTTTTGTAATTACTTAAAATTTTATGAGTCAACATAATCTTTAATCTAAATGTTTATTTTTAAAATATTAAAAATTATGCATCTTTTTAGGAAAATGTAATTTTTTGTAGTTATTAAAGTGAATACACATTTAAACTGAAGAGATATATTAAGCAATATTTAGAAGACAAAAAGTAGAATGAAGCACAACTTAAACCTTTTTTTTTTTAATAGGAGGAAACTGTCAGGATAGCTCAATTAAAATGCCTTTCATCAAATACTTACCGATTACCAGTACATTGGTGAATCATACTGTTGGTTCCTTGCTCTTACGGGCCTTATAGCTAATAAGGAAATAGTTAAATAATTAAATTATTATAAGTGTGTCTAGTGCCATGAAAAAGTAGCAGGTGCCATGGGAACAGGTATTAGGAGAATCTAACTTTATTGAGGGAGAGTGGATGTTGTGGGATAAACAGAGACTGTCCTCAGGAGATGAGGCTCTTCAGGAGACAGGAATATTAGGTGATAATTAGCCAGGTGGAGTGGGAGGTAGAGGTGATATCGGCGGAAGGTGGCAGAAGGGATCCAGGAGAGGAAGCACTGTACGGAGAGGATCTGGAGGCAGGATGGGAAAGTATGGTGTGTCTTAGAAACTGATGGGGGATCACAGCTGGAGCAGAGAGGGTGAGAGGAGGGGAGCATTGATAAACAGGGTCTCCATTTGAATAATTAAAAAATATAAATAGCAAGAGTTAACATACATTTAGGGTCTGTTCTTTCACATTAACTTTTTCAGCCAAAATATTTGAAACAAAAGCATATTTTTTATTTAGCAGCATTGTACTGAGGTAGAATTTAGTAAGCTAATTAATCATAAAATGAATCGCAATTGGCACTCTTTAACGTATCAGTTAGGCATCAGTGGTTAAGGTTAGGTATGTCACTATTGTAATTATTTTGTAATAGTTCCTTATTTATGACTATAATATTCTTATCTTTTGTTAAACAATTAAAACTCAGATGTTGAGTGTTTGGATTTATTAGTATAGAAGGTTAACCTTTAGAAATTAGAATCAGTTTTGATCTAAATAGCTATTTCTACGATTTATTAGTGCTAAACTGCAATATAAAATTTTTAGAAATCAAAGTAATTAGGAAAGCCTCTGAAAGGAAAAGAGAAAGAGGCACCTGTAGGACTTAAAGGGATGAACTCTAGAAATGCAGAAAGCTGATTGAAATTCACTGTCTTAGAAAATGATTTTGTTGTTTGGGGATGCTCTCAAGTTTGTCATCTTCTAGGAGATAAAAAGTATGGGACTTCATTGGCCCTGAGCAGGACCTAGGTAGAAATACTTGGTATTAAGAGTGACTGGCTTTTTCCTACTGTATGTATAGCACAGCGAACTTTATTTAATGGTTTGTAGTAGCCTGTAATGAAAAAGAATATGTCTGTATATGTATAAGTGAATCACTATGCTGTACACCAGAAACTAATACAACTCTGTAAATCAAAAAATAAAAATAGGGGGAGGGTGTAGCTCAGTGGTTGAGCACATGCTTAGCAGGCATGAGGTCCTGGGTTCAATCCTCAGTATCTCCATTAAAATAAGTAATAATAAATACGTAAATAAACCTAATTGCTTCTCCCCCCCCAAAAAAAACCCAGAAAAAAATAAAGTGTTAAAAGAATTTTAAATAAAAATAATTAAAATTAAACTTAGAAAAAGAGAGTGACCTGCTTTGGATAGTCAAGCAACAGTGGAGGGTCTGTCTCTTGATCTGAAATGAAATATTCGGACCAAATAAACTTTGGCTTCTTTGAAAACTTATGTGGCTCAGGAAGACGCAACACCTGGTGACTAAGGACTGGTTAAACCTTCTCAGTAAAGTACTGGTAACTAAAATGAATGAGTTACTCTTGGACTCGTGTTTTTTCATAAAAATAAACTGGGGAATTGAACATATTAACTGAGTATTTAATTTGATTGAGTTAATTTGATTTATCAAGTTTCTTAAACTAGCAGCTTCACCATTTTTTCAATATTATTATTATTATTTTTAATGGGGGTACTGAGGATTGAACCATGCTCAGCATGTGCTCTGCCACTGAGCTGTTTCCCTCCCCTTTCAGTGTTATTTTAATATTTATCAATGATTTTCTCAGGCAATTAAAAGTTTTACATTGCTTTTTAAAAATTGTTTTTAAATTTTATTTTATTGCATTATAGTCAGTTTACAATGTTGTGTCATGAATTGCTTTTTAAATATTTTGTGCCATAGGCTATGAAGGTAGGCATGAGATAGTTTTGGGTAATAGATGATCTACATTTTAATATCTTTTGCTTTGTTATAGAATTTGTACCAAATCCCTCGTCTTCCATTATTTAGTTCACTTGCTTTTACTCTAAGAAGTCCTTGGATTTCAGCGGGCATTGTTCATCATGTTGCCTGGGTTGTTAAAATGCAACTTCTTGGGCCCTACCTCAGATCTCTTGAATGACCGTCTATAAGTTCTGGGAATCTGCATTTTAAACTAGCTTGCAAGTAATCCCTTCACATATTAAAGTTCAAGAACAGATTATCTCTGTAGAATATTTCTTCCAGATTGTGGCCAAGGACATAATACTGTATATGCTGATATTGCCTGCCTTCATGATGCCTACTTTCCTTTAGATACTAACTTGAATCATTCAGTAATAATCTAGTTTTCCTTTGCTTTGCATATTTTACCTTCATGTTTCTCTTCATTGATATGAAGACTTCTGTGTAATTTTGATATCTGATGAGGGAGAATTGTAAGCACCATCACCATGTTAGATGCTGCAAGAGCTGAGGAAATCATGTGGAAAAGGAGGGGAGACCTTCCAAGACTAAGATTTGTCAGTTAAGGATGAAGGTCGTAGTGGCATGATCATCCCTCCACCTATAAAAATCATACTGTTGGGAGACTGAAACTGAAAAGACATTGTTATCCTAGGGAAGAGGGGGCTTCTTATTGTAGCCTTGTTTGCTGTATCTGTTCTGGACAGAGTCTGGGGATGTACATTGCTTTAATTTCCCTGTTGGTCATTGAATGATGTGAAATCAATAAAAATCTAAGATTTTGGAAAGGAGTTCCTGCTTCAAACTATTTAAAAGTACAGATCTAATTACTTTGATGTGCCTTGGAGTCTTTGTGGCTCCATCAATTCAATCCACTAGATTAGAAGTTCCCTGAAAGTCAGCAATCTTGCCATATATATCTTGTCATATTCTGTGGCACCTAGTTCTAGATCTCATATAATATGACTTAATTGTTGAATGAATAAGTTGTGTGTCTAATTCCTAGTAGGAATTTCTCTCTTTGCATTCTTTATTTTAGATATTCTTTACATTACAGACATTTAACTCAATTGGCATTTATACATATGTCTTTATAGCAAGCAATTCTTATGTGGCCTGGATTTCTCAGAAGAATAAAACACATGGCCTGTTGGTATAGTTATTTTGCTTTGGGGGTTGATGTGTGACCGGTTAAACTAAACAGAACAAAACTTCCTTAGGCTCCCTCTTTGTGGATCAGTGTGGTAATGTTACCTAGAATCTGGAGCCTCCCTGGTTCTTTGTCTACAGAGTTGAAACTGCCTGTCTCCTACTGGAGGTGGGGAGTGGTAATGGCCTGGCTTCCAGGGTGGGAAGAAGGGATCTGGGAATCTTATTCTGCCTTATATGAACTTTCAGCCAGTTTTCCTGTGTTCAGCCCTTTCCTTCAGTCTCGCCTCACCTCCCCTTATGTGGCCCTTGGTATATGTTTTCTGAGCCTTTCGCAAGCTCTAGGTAGGAATCTACTTAATTTCCTAATTGCCATACCTCCTCTGCAGGCACTAAAGTTTCAGACTTCTCCGCTCTGTATAGTCAGTTACTTTTTCTGCTTTCTCTCTTCCAGAAAATTAGTGCTCTCTTCTTATCTTCTTTCTTGTTTTCTTTTTTATTCTGGGTTTATGCCCTTTTTATCAAGTTTACCGAGTTAGTGGATTTCAAGTGAGAGCTAAAGTAAACAAGTGTTCAGTCCTCTCATGTTTTCAAGGATTCCATGTAGACCACTTCTTTCCATCTATTTGGAAGTATATTTTTCTTCTTAAGTGTGTGAAATAAAAAGCACCCACCAGGCCATGTTTTCAACAGAAGTGTTTGTTTTAATTTTAGTCTCAATTATTGAGGTCTTGTGCTAAGAAAATGGGCATCCAGTCATTTCAGTGCAGTTTATGTACCAGACTCCTTGGCACAATTTTTAATATTGGAGATTGTTTTATTTTGGTTCTGTGATCTTTATGGGCCATTGTACTGTCAGAAATCTTACTGATCTCCTGCAAACTTTAAAAAAAAATTAGTCATCATTTATGGTAGATAGCATTCAGTGATTTTAATGACTATATGGGTGTTTTTTCCCTCCCTTTCCCTAATTTTTAGTGGGAGCATTATTTCCCATCCTGGGAGAACAGAATTGATAATACATCTGGGCTGCTGTTTAAAGAGAAGTGCCATTTTTATTCTTCTCATATTTTTCTTTGCCTTCCCTATTTTATTTCTATTATTTATTAACCTGAAACATAATTTTAACTCAAGTTAATTTGCATATACATGTGATATATTTACTTTCCAAGTTTTTTTCTGTAATTTGACCTACATTTAAATTGTGTTTTTACGTCTTTATTCATACAACATTGCATACTGAGAGGTTTTGGAAGCCTAATTGGTTTGTGATATCTTATACTAAAGAATTATTGATGGGCATGGTTTTCTTAGGGATTCTTCAGAGGTGATTAAACATCCTGTTACCTTTTTCATATTCTCATTAGAAGTCTAAAAGAGATGCTGGTGTAACACTATTATTTGGGTATTAGTGGGCTGCTTTCTGTTTTAGAGTGGAATTGAGGATAAGTTATTAATTTTAAACTTCTCTATTTCCTTATATTTGCTGTCTTTTCCTTTCTTTCCTACACAGCTAAGTTTATGAAAAGGTTTACATGTGCTTTGATTTCAAAATGGCTCTGAATTATATTGAATGAGTTAAAAATTACAGAAAACTGTGTCTTCTCTTTTCAGGTTCTGTTCTGGATATTATTAAGCACATTGTGGCAAAGGGGGAACATAAAAGTGGAGTCCTAGATGAAGCTACCATTGCTACAGTACTCAGAGAAGTGCTGGAGGGGTTGGAATACCTGCATAAAAATGGACAGATTCACAGGTATGTATATGACAACACTCTTCTCTTCTGGATAAGTGCAGTGATTATTGTGCTGTATCATTTCCTTGGGGCCATTCCCCATTCTTTTGCACAATTAGTCATAATCTCTAGAGTGTTAACATGGTTCTTTGTATTACTAATTCCAGTACATTGTGGTTATGAAGCTAGTAAGTATTTTAAAAGCAACAAATACCTCAGTCAAATTAGAAAATACAAAACCAGGAAAAAATTCCTAATTTCCTATCAAGAGTCAGTCATTGCAATCACTGATAACATTTTGGAATATACCTTTCCAGTTTCTTTCTTTCCTTCTTTTTTTTTTTTTTTTAATGAAGGTGTTGGAGCTTGAACCCAGGACCTGGTGCATGCTAAGCATGTGCTCTACCACGGACCTCTGCCCCCCACCCCCCAGTTTCTTTAATATGCTTAAAATTATTTAAAACAAAATGGTATATATAATTTTGTCTTTAGCTTTTTGTTTCTTTTATGTTATATCTTGAGTATTTTTTCAAATTATTAAAAGTTCTTTGTAAAATACCTTTTTAAAATTAAAATTTATTTTTTTAAATAAAAGAATACTTGAAAAGCTGTATAACATTTCATTGTTCAAGTGTTTCTGGCTATTTTTATCTGTTCAGTTCCTGAGTATAGATAACAAGAATGCAAATGGTGATAGATTCAGTGTTAATACACATTTGTTTAGTGCCTGCATTTGGTTTTCCTTCATTTGAGGATAACTTTATATCCTGATCGTTTCTGAAGGGTAGTTTCCCTGGATATAAGAATTGGTAGTTGACAGTTCTTTTCTTTCAACACCTGAGAGACTCTGCTGCTTAATTCTGGCCTTCATGTTTTCAGATGAGAAATCTGTCATGTGAGTTGAAATTCTACAGGCAATCTGTTGTTTTTCTCTGGCTACTTTTCAAGATTGTTTCTTTGTCTTTGATTTTCAGAAGTTTAATTATGATATGTCTTTGTGTGGATTTCTTTAGGTCTGTCCTGTTTGGGATTCCCAAACTTCTTGAATATGTAGGTTTTTGTCTTTCAGCAAATTTGGGAAGTTTTCAGTCATTATTTCTTTGATTACCTTTGCAACCCATTTTCCCTCCTCTTTTTCTGGGACTCTAATGATAGAAATGTTAGATGTTTTGTTATTGAACCATAATCCTTGAGACTCAGTTCGGTTTGTTTGAGTAAGTTTTCTTATTCAAGTTATTATTTTCAAGTTTGCTGACTCTCCTGTCCTCTCCATTCTACTCTAGAACTCATTCATTGAGTTTTTTATTTCAATTAGTGTAGTTTTTTAGTTCTATAACTTTCATTTTTTTATAGCTATTTTAATTTTTTGCTAAAATTTTGTTTTTCATTGGTTTTGAGAATTCCAAATTGCATATTAGAAGCATTTTTATGACGGCTGTTTTAAAATTCTTGTCAGATAATTCCAACATCTGATTCATCTTGGTTTTGAGAGTGTCTTTTCTTATTGAAGTTTTTGCTGGTTTTTGGTATGCTGAGTGATTTTTTTAAAAAGCTGTATCATGAATGTTTTGGATTTTATGTTAGGAGACTCTTGATCCTATTGAAATAATAATATGTTGAAATAATCTATTTTAGCAGGCAGTTGACCTGAGTTTTAGAGCCTTTGCAGTGGTGTTCTGGTTTATTTTGTTCACGTGGCACTGCTGGGGCTCTCTATTCAGTCCCTGTTGATGCCACCCATGGGAGCAGAGTGCACTTCCCCAGGCCTGGTGCTGCTATGTGGAAGCTGGGAGATAGTGGCAGAGCCTGTGGGTCTATGAGCACTTCCTCGGGCTCACCCTGTGGGCCAAGCCACCTCGTGCCAGTTGGACTCCCATTCATTCTCTGGTATTACCTGTGGACATGAAAGGCACTTCTCTGGGCCACATTTTGCTACTGGATGGGGAGTTGGGAGACCCTGGGCTGAGTCTTCCTTTGCCACTGTATGGAGAACCAAGAGGTTCCAGGCCTGGGTCACTCTCTGCTGCTGGGTAGAAGAATGGGAGATAGCGGCTGGGCCCACTGTTGATGCTGCTGTAAGCAGCATGGGCCTATCTCCTGCACTAGACATGGTTTGAGCGGTGGAGTTCCCTGCCTGGTCTGTGTTGGCACCTCTGGTTCCAGCACAGTGGGCCAGCCTGCCGCTCCAGCTGTGTGGTCGGGGATAGGATCCCTGCTAGGTGTGAGCTGTACTGCCCTTTTCCTGATCCTTTGGCCACAGAGAACAGGCTTGGAGCTTTTTATGGTCTATGCCTGTTGACAGTTCTGGGTTGCAAAACTATAATACCCAGTCCAGAGTATATGAGATTAAAAGAAAACTCAGGGACATGGTATAGTGCTGTGTCAAAGTGGACTTGGGTTAGTTATAAATGTATATAGTGAATTCTAGGGCAGCTACTGAAAAGGAGAAAAAAGAATTAATATGCTAAGAGAGGAGAGAAAAATAAAATCATATAAAATGCTCAATTGAAATCAAAGAAGGTAGAAAAAGAGTGGAAGAACACAACAAAATATAATCTTAAAAATCACCTACTTGTAAGGAACAACAAAAGAAGAACAGGCTAAGCCCAGAGTTAGCAGATGGAAATTAAATACCTACATCAGAGTGTAAATATATGAAATACAAACTAAAAAGACAATCAAACAGATCAATGAAACTAAGAATTAGTTTCTTTCCCCTTTCCTGGGGGGGTGGGGAGGGGAAATTAGGTAGGTTTGTTTGTTTGTTTATTTGTTTGTTTATCCTAGTGAAGGTACCAGCCATTGAACCCAGGACCTCGTGCATGCTAAGCACACACTCTACAACTTAGCTATACCTTCCCCTCCAGAACTGGTTTCTTAGAAAGATAAATAGACTAGACAGTTACCTAGATTCACCAAGGAAAAAAGAGGATTCAAATAAATAAAATCAGAAATTAATAAGAAGACATTACAATTGATAGTACAAAAATACAAGGGATCATAAGAGACTACAATGAACAATTATACGCTAACAAATTGGACCAACTATCACCTTGTAAAACTGAGGTCTTAAGGAGTAATCAGAATATGGAGGGAAAAAGCAAGGTATCTCCTTCCCTCTACACACAAACTTGGATTACATTATTCTGAGAACAGAAGCATTTTAAAGAAAAATCAATATATAATAGATGACATCAGCCACCTATAAAAATATCTCATTCAAGGAAAAAATGGATAATTCTTTCTAGCAGTTTAAATTTTCAACCTCCTAAGTCTTACAAAGGAAACTTTCTCTTTATAGGGATAAAGGAGAGCAATTGAGTCTAAGGAATAATATGTAAACTAGAAATCTTGGAAACACTGATGAAGGTATATTTTAAAGACAATAGGATATTTCATCTAAAATTGTACCTAATCAATTATTTTGTACTAGTTAAAATAATGTGTTAACACATGACTGAAAAGGAGACATGACCAAAGAGTAGACAATTTGGAAATTGATTTCTCACGCTGTCAAGAAGAAAAGGTGCCCTGAAAAATAGGATTCCTGTCCTCTGAATGCTGATAACCTGTGGATACATACTTCAATACTAGCAATGAATATAATTCAGTTACTACCTCAGTTCTGATTCCATATTCATCAAGCAGTCCTCTAGAAAGGAATGTGCCAGAGACTGACTGCTAATTGGCCTCTAATATGTCTCCCCTTCTTTTAGAATTCTTTTTAAATGGCATTTTTTTACTGGGCACATGACCATCCAGAAGAAAGGCAACATTTCATAACCTCCCAAGCAGGCCAGATATGACCATGTGATTTAATTTCCAGCCACTGTGATGAGAACAAAAGTGTGTACTGTTTCCAAGCTGTGCCCTTAATTGGTTTTATCAGCCGCAGCACTACTGACATCTGGGCGGGGCAGTCCTTTGCTGCAGGGGCTGTCCTGTGCACAGTAGAATGTATCGAGCAGCATATCTGGCTTCTACCTGTTACATGCCAGGGGCACCTCCCCCGGTGCCCATTGTCACAACCAAAATGTCTCTAGACATTGCCACATATCCTGAGAACTACTGCTGATAGAAAGTGGCATAACCTCTATTTGCCCTTTCCTTCCTTCTGTTGAAATGTGGATGTGGTAGTAAAGCGTCTTGGACTAAAGTGACAAGAACAGAGAGATGGTAGAGCAGTAAAATGTGAGACACTGAGTCACTGACTCTGCAGTCACCATCCTGATGTCTGTCACTCATGCCCTGATGTGAGAGGAAAAAAAATTTTTTTATAGCCATATGGATCATCAGTGATTGACAAACTCTGGTGCACAGGCTGAATCCAGCCTGATACCTGTTTTCTGTTTTTGTTTCTTTTTTAAAACACAGCCATACCCATTCATTTACCAATTGTCAATGGCTGGTTTTCACACTGCAGTGATAAAGTAGTGGTGACAGAGAACATCTGGCCCACAAAGCCTAAAATATTTACTATTGGTGTATGTGTAGGTGGAATACTACTCAGCCATAAAAAGGATAAAATAATGCCATTTGCAGCAACATGGATGGAACTGGAGATGGTCATTCTAAGTGGAGTAAGCCAGAAAGAGAAAGAACAATACCATATGATACCACTTATATGTGGAATCTTAAAAAAAAAAAAAAAGACAAATGAACTTATTTACAAAACAGAAACAGACTCACAGACATAGAAAACAAACTTATGGTTACCAGGGGGGAAAGGGGGTAGGAAGGAATAAGTTGGGAGTTCGAGATTTGCAGATACTAACTACTATATATAAAATAGATATTTCTTCTTATAGCACAGGAGACTATATTTAATATCTTGTAGTAAGCTATAATGAAGAATATGAAAATGAATATATGTATGTGTATGTATGACTGAAACGTTATGCTGTACACCAGAAATTGACATAACATTGTAAACTGACTATACTACAATAAAAAATAAAAACATTAAAAAAAAAGAAAATGTCGACCTCTAGTGTAGATAATACTGACAGCTAAGCATGCATGGAAACTTGTGAATACTAAGCTAAATACTATTCTAAATGCATTTTCTACCTGACCTCATTTAATCTTCACAATTTTATAAATTGGTACTATTTATAGTAACAGAGCTGTGGTCTGAATTTAGGCAGCCTGCTTCCGAAGCTGCCTAGGAAAGTTTGTGCTAATCAGTGAAACTGGGCTTACATTGGTTCAATATCAGTTATAGCTTTTAGTTACTAACTCAACAGAATTTAGATCTGCCACTGAATTATTCTTTAAATATGTCATGTGTTGTTTTCTTTTGTTTAATATGTCATCTCTCTTTTTAAAAGCCAGAATCTTCACTTCAGAACATGGATAGAAGTATATTCTTTTTCCTAAACCTTTACATATGCAGACTTTTTATAGTTAATAGTAAAATTAACCTGAAATATACATTAAGTCCACTGTCTATTTTAGAAAGCAGTAACTAATTCATATCAAGTTCAGGCACAAATTCAATCTGTGCTCAATTTTGTATGACTAAAACATCTACTTTGTTAAATATATAAGCTCTCATTTGGCTAAGTGAATAAAAGGGACAGAAAAAATATTGAAAGAAGTAATGGCCCGGTAACTTCCAAATGTGAAGAAGAACATTAATTACAAATTTAAGAAGCTTAATGAACCACAATTAAGAGAAACACAAAGAGATCTCTACATAGACACATCATAATCACACTATTGAAGCCTAAACCCAAAGAGAGTATCTTGAAGGCAGCAAAAGAAAAACAATTTACCATGGAGGGGGAGCGCTATAGACTGAATGTTTATGTCCCCTCCAAATTCACACATTGACACCCAAACCTCAGTGTGGTGGTATTGGAGGCGGGGCCTTTGGGAGGTAATTAGGTCATGAGGGAGAGCCCACATGAATGGGATTAACGTCCTTATTAAAAAGACCCCAGAGAACTCCCTTGCCCCTTTTGCCATGTGAAGACACAGCACAGAGGTGGTCACCTCTGAACGGGGAAGCACATTCTCACCAACACCAAACCTGCCACTGCTTTGATCTGGGACTTTCCAGCCTCCAGAACAGTGAGAAGTGAGCTCTGGTTGTTTAAGTCACCCAGTCTGGTATTTTTGTTATAGCAGCCCAAACAGACTAAGACGGAGATCATCAGTGTGACGAGGAGCTGACTTCACATCAAAACAGTGGAGGCCAGAAGTCAGTGGGAAAGAGCCTTGTAACCCTAGTGACACCTTTGAACTATAGTCCCCTGGGATTGAAGATATGTTATAGGTACATACAGGTTCAGGATTGTTACCTTCCTGGTGAATTATTCCTTTTTCTGTTGTATAATGACCCTTTTTATTCTTGGAAACACTTTTGTACTAAAGACGATTAGGTCTTGTTTTAATATGGCTACACTGGCTTACCTTTGGTAAGTGTATCTTTCATTGTGGTCCAGTCTTCCTAGGGTCCTGGCTTTATGAAGGAGTCTCAGTTCTATCTCTCAACCTCAAAGCAGCCCAGTGCCATGTTTTTTGTTTAGGGGTGGATTTTAAAGCTATTTGGGGCAGTAGGTCTGCTCTGTCTCCCAAGGTTTACTGCTCTGACTCTTGAGTATCCTTTTCATTTCTGAAACTGGAGGATTTCCTTTTCTTTATTTCGTCTTCAATTCTGTGACAGTCCCCTCACCCACCAATTTATCCAGCATTTCTTTGTGTTTGTAGCAGGGGGAGGTGTGTCTTGGGGCAAAGGCCTGGGTAGTAAGTGAAGAAAACTTGTTTCCCACGTTGCTGGAATGGAAATTCTCTTACAAGTTAAATCAGAGACCCTCAACCTTGTCTTCATATTGGAGTCACCTGGAAAACTTAAATAAGTACTAAGTCTTGGATCCACTGCCAGAAATTCATTTAGTTGGTCTGGGATGAGGCCTTGGCATTGGGACTTTTAAATGCTCCTGCAGAGATCCTTATGTGCTGCCAACACTGAGAACCACTCGTTGCACTTGTGCTGAGATGCACTGAGACTTCAGCAGGCTTGAGAGAAAGTTGTTTTTAGTAGGAAACACAGATGGATGCTTTTAGTAGGTTTTGCTACTTCTCATACCCTTAGAGTGCAATTGTTATTTCAGGTAAATTTGTGTCAGCCTGGTGCATCAGGTCAAATAACTTTCCTCCATCTCTGCTGTTTTCTCCTTGACCCTCTAGGCTTTAGAGGTTTTGACTAGAGTGAACAGGTCTCTAAAATTAGACTTCTACTTTTCTCTCTGTATCTACCCACACAAATATGTTTTTCCTGTTTAAAGGGGTTAGCTTTACCAGAAAGGGTAGATATTTAGTCAGTTTAAGATGCCTAAATGTGGTGTGTTTTCCAGCTTTTGTTTTGATTCGTTTCTTTTCTTGGTCTTCTTCAATTTTTCCATAAACTTTGCCTATTGATGAGTCATAAAAATGTAATGGGGAGAATCTTGTGCTGTACTAGTGAGAAAGTCAAGTGTGTCTATGATACTCCTTTTAATTTTAAAAGGAATTTGTAACTTTGGTGTAGCAGTGACATGTAAAAAATGGCACTAAGGTGTGAAAAACACAACTCACTGTTCCTGTGTTTCCAAGTGGTTAGAATGTTTAATTGTTGGGGCTGCTGGGTTGCTTGATTTTCTTTGTGGTGGAGTCAAAAAGGTTCTTTAATTAAGGACTACTGTATTGATTTCCAGATACTTCATTATAGATCTTTTTCTCGAAAGGTCAGTGGTCCTGTTGTGTGTGAGGACAGACTGTGGTGCGTTTGATTGTCCAGTGAGTCATTTCACTTCACGATATTCCTCCGCTTTTACTCTTGGAAGCTGTCCTGTAGATGGCATTTTTGACTTGAAAAGGAAAACATTAATTGATTATCTGGGGAATTGACCAGGAAAAATAGTCACCCAAAGAGTAGGCTCCACTGAAAATGGGTTACTGTCTCTTCACTTAAGATAAAAACTTAGAAAACATTATTTGAATAGGTGATGCAAATACATGGCTGAAAAATTCAGATGGTGCAAAATGGTATATGATAAAAAGCAAATCTTCTCAGTATCAGCTGGGCTAAATCATGTTGATACTATATACCCTGGATATGATGTGATGCAAATGGCACTTTATTTCTGTGGTTTTCCTTCCCCAAACTCACAACACCATTCTAATAATGAGGGAAACATCTTACAAATTCCATTAGAGGAGTATCCTGCAAGATTCTTGACCATTACTCCTCAAAACTGTCCAGGTCATTAAAAATAGGGAAAGTCAAAGACACTGTCACAGACAAGAGGACCCCCTAAGGAGACATGACAGCTAAATGGAATATGGTATCTTGGGAAAGAAAAAGGACATTAGGTTAAAACTAAAATAACTGAATAAACTGTAGACCCTAGTTAATAGTAATGCACCATTACTGGTTCATTAATGTGGCCAAAGAACCATACTAATGTATGCTTTTGGTAATAGGGGAAACTGAGTGCCGGGTGTACAGGAATGCTTAGACACTATCGTCTCCATTGTTATGTAAATCTAACTGTTCTGAAAAATAGAGCATTAAAAAAAGAAGTCTCCTTCCTTCCCTGAACCTCTGTACCCTGGTCTAAAGGGAGCAACCATTTCTTGCCGTTTTCTTTTGATTCCTTTGAGAGGAATTTTATGTAAGTATAAACATACTGTATATATCTCTCCCTCCTGCTTAAAAAAAGACAAATGGTAACATGATGTGTGTAGTATTCTTATTTCACTTAATACATTTGGAGATTACTCCATATTAACATGTATATTTATTAGTATTCATAATATTTCATTATTTAGATATACCATAGTTTAACTGGTCTCCTATTTATACGAATAGTTAGCTGTCCTATTTGACTGCATCATATTAGTTTATAACCCTAATATTTGGAACAGAGTTAAGAGGTGGCATCTGGGGGCTGGGATGGTAGGAGGGAACAATTAAGTTTTATTTTGATATTTAGTTGGATTGATTGACTTAATATTCTGCATCTCTCCAGAAACAAGTTTTTTTTTTCTTTTTTTTTTATTTATTGAAGTGTAGTTGATGTAATTACAATGTTAGAAAACAGTCAAGGTTTTTTTTTTAGTATTTGGATGGATGGATGAGTAGGAGGATGAATTGATGGATTTAATGTTTCACTCATCTCTATAAGAGGATTTGAGGCAGACTGTCTTTTATTTAGTTACTTATTTAAATCTTTTTGATGAGTATCTGGGAGATGCCACCTATATACTAATGGTAATAATAAGTAAGTGCAGGTGATAGAGACATATATTAAGATACAGACCCAGATATGACTCATGAAATGAGAAAGACCAAGAAATACTGTATTTGTATGCTCTGTACTAACACTCTGTACTGCAGCCTGCTGCAGAAACACAGAGGAGGAAGTTGAAGGTTCAAGACTGGCTTAGTTGAATGGTCTTTGTCAACAGGGGAAGGCAGTGTCCTCAGTTCTCTCCTGTCCATGTTCAGAGACTTTAGGTTTGTGGGACAAAGTGAGTCAACCTCCATTCTAAGTCAGCCTCTGGGAGAAGGTCCTATAAATTACATGGTTTTATAAGCAGAACAAAATACTTAGTAACATGATTTTCTTAATGCTTCAGTATATATTCAGGAAAAGTATTGTATACTTTTAGTATGGCGGTGCTGCTACACACAGTTGTGAAACTGCTGTGCATTGTTTACCAAGAAAGGGTCATATCTAAAGATGGAGGGAAGAAGACAGTGACAGGGAAAGGATGAAGTGCCATGCTTTTCACTGGTACCTTTTCCTGACAAATATGTCCTTCTTCCATGAGCTAGCCTCTCTTTTCTTTCTTGTCTAGCTTCAAGGGCTGGCTCTCTGTTGTTTATTTAATTACATTATTTTTAATTACAAAGTAAATAGATGAGTCCACTCCCACACGATAGGCAAACACTGTTCCCCTTGACCCAGTCTCACTCCTCTCCACTGAAGGAACTGAATTCATTGCTCTCCATTTGGTGTACAGGGAAGTACGTGTGTGTGTAACATTAATGGTGTCATACAAAATGCACTGTTCTGTTAGATTTGTTGATATGTATTATGTCTTAGAGGGTATTTCAAGTGATAACTTGTTGATTGACCTTAATCCATTTCATGGATGTAACAGAATTAATTTAACCTTTCTGCTATTGTTGGCTTTTTCTGTGTTAGCATTTTTAGTTTGTTTTGACAAACAATGCTGTAGAGAACCCCCTTGTACATCCCCTGTACATTGTGAGAGTTTTTCTAGATTATCAGGAAATAGATTAGCTATTCATAGGATTAAGGGGTTTTAAATCTTGCTGCATACTACTGACACATTGTTGCATGAGAGAAACAAGTTTTAGGTTTGAATGGGTGATACTATATCATTTGCTTTGGAGGAAAAGCCTAGATACGTCACAGGAACATATTCTGTTAACTAAACTGACAATGGTTGGAAACTTTGGAGAGAATACTGGACTTGAGAGTGGTGGTCAGAGGGATCTTGGCCTTTTCATTGATGTTTAGGTTTTTTTGACAGGAATGCATTTTTGTATTACTTGAGTTGTTATAGGTGCTAATAAAAATATAGAGGTGGTTGAATAATTTATATCATATCTTTATGCTACAGACATAGGATAGTTCATTTTTAACCACATACTGATGATTTTAAAATTTTAATCATATATTATGTATTAGGATGTAGGAAAAAAGCAATGTGTTTTAAAAAGTAGATAAAGTGAGAGTAAGTGAAGGTCACATTCTTCATCGAGTATTTAATAACCTTGGGTTTTCTGGATTTTATAGTAAAAATCTGTATATTATTGTAGCTTTCTATGTATAATGTTTGGATTCTAGTTCAAGTGACTATAATTTTTAAAACTGTATTGGCCTTAATACCCTTTAATGCAAAATAGAGCATTTAAATATTGTCAGTGTTGTGAATATTGTGAACTGCTTAAATTGTGTGACTCCAAAGAGTAGGTGCTTTTTAATATGTAACTTGTTTTGTTTTGTTTTTTCTTAAAGAGATGTGAAAGCTGGAAATATTCTTCTTGGAGAAGATGGCTCAGTACAGATTGCAGGTAATGATTAGGATTTCTTTTTATTTTGATTTAATGGTCAGTAGAACCACATTACTTATCTTTTACGTTTTCTTAGTCAGTTTTCTCTCCTGTTCCTTGGACCATGTCTGGTCAATGTACTGTGATGGCATGTCCCTGCTGACTCTCAAGGTATCTTACACTACTTGTCCTTCATTTTCAATCTTAGGCATTTTTTGGCCATTACTCATTACCTTCCAGTTATCTACTCCTTAGCCCTGTTGGAGTCGTATTCTTGGATTCTCACAGCATTCTGTACTTTCCTTTAAAGGAGAAGTAGTCAAGAAACCTCATTATATTTAAGAATAAATATGCTCTAGGGAGGTGATACAGAGCTGCTTCTGTCTTGGAGGAAATAGGGTATTTGCCAATTAGGAAGTGGCCTCTGAGAGGTGGAAGTATACTTTTGGCAGATTCAGAGCTGAAGAGATAAGAGTTGACAACCAATGAATGAAGGAAGATGTCACAAGAGAGACTAGAAAATACTTAGAGATGAAAGGAAACAGTATCACATCCATACCAAAACCTATGGGGACAGTGACAGCATTGCTAAGGGGCAAATTTGTCACATTGGATGGTTTATTTAAAAACAAGAGAGATAGCAAATCAACAACCCAGCTTTACAGCTTCAGGAACTAGAAGAAGAAACTGAACCCAAAGCTAGCAGAAGGAAGGAAATAATAAATTTCAGAGCAGAGGAAAGGGAATAGAGAGCGGAAAAGTAATAGACGAAATCAATGAAACCAAAAGGAGATTCTTTGAAAAGATCATTAAAATTGACAAACCTTTACCTAAACAGAGTAAGAAAAAAAAGTCACATGACTAAAATCAGAAACAAAAGTGGGGCATTACTATCAACTCTATCCAAATAAAAAAGGATTATAATATGGTATTATGAACAATTAATTATACTCCAACAAATTGGATAACCTAGATGGACAAATTTCCTGAAACACAAAACCTACCAAGATGAAATCACGAATAAGTAGAAAATCTGAACTGACCTATAACTCGTAAGGAGATTGAATCGTAATAAAAAATTTCCTGACAGAGAAAAGCCATGAACTTGATGGTTTCACTGGTGAATTCTATCAGACATTAAAGAAGAACTAATAAGACTCTTTCTCAAAGTTTTCCAGAAATTTGAAATGGAAGGAACACTTTCTAACTCATTCTGTGAGTCCAACATTACCCTTATACCAAAGTCAGGCAGAGATACTAGCAAGAAAAGAAAACTATAGACCAGTATCCAATATGAACATTGATGTAAATATTCTCAGCAAAATACTAGCAAATCAAGTCCAGTAGCATATGAAATGGATTATACACTGTAACCAAGTGGGATTTCTTTGGAATGCAAGGATGATTCAACATACGAAAATCAATGTCACGGGGAGGGTATAGCTCAAGTGGTAGAGTGCATGCTGTCTAGCATGCATGAGGTCCTGCGTTCAATCCCTAGTACCTCCTCTAAATAAACAGAGAAACCTAATTATCTCCCCCCTCCAAAAAAAATTAAAATAAATAAAATTAAAAAATATAGCCCCCAACTGATGGGCATTTAGGTTATTTAAAAAAAAATCAATGCAATAACATTAAAGAACAAAGAGGAAAAAACCACATAATCATTTCAGTGCAGAACAAGCATTTGAGAAAATTTAACACCTTTTCATGATAGAAGCATTCAGCAAAATACAGAAGGAAACTTCCTCAACATACTAAAAGCCATTTATGAAAACCTACAGCGAACATCATACTCAATGATGAAAGACTGAAAGCTTTCTCTCTGAGTTCGGAAACACAGGAAGAAAGTCCGCTTTTGCCACTTCTATTCAACATAGGACTGAAAGGTCTAGTTGAACAATTAGGCAGGGGAAAAAACATTCAGACTGGAAAGAAAGGAGTAAGCTTATCTCTCTTTACAGATTATATGACCTTATATTTAGAAAACCCTAAATATTAACATAAAAAACTATTTAGACTAACAAATGCATAAGGTCCTGGGTTCAATTCCCAATCAAAAAAGTCAACACACAAAAATCAGTTGCATTTTCTGCATTAACATTTGAAAAGGAGATTACAAAGCAATTCCATTTACAAGTAGCATTAAAAAAAAATAAAATACTTAGGAGTTAACCAAGGAGGTGAAACACTTACAGTGAAACTATAAAATGCTGCTGAAAGAAGTTGCAGAGGACATGAATCGATGGAAACATATCCCCTGTTCATGCATTGGAAGGCTTACTATTGTTAAAAAGTCAGTGCCACCCAAAGTAATCTACAGATTCAGTGTAATCCCTATCAAAATCTCAGTGGCCTTTTTTTTTTTTGCAAAATAGAAAAAGAAATCCTAAAATTAATATGGAATCTCAAAGAACCTCAAACAGCCAAAACAATTTTGAAAAATGAACAAAGCAGGAGGATTCACAGTTCCTGTTTTCAAAACTTACTGCAAAACAGCAGTAATAAAACAGTATGTTACTGGCATAAAGATGGGCACAGAGACCAATGGAATAGAGTAGAAAGCCGAGAAGTAAACCCTCACATATATGTTCAAGTGATTTAGACAAGGGTGCCAAAACTATTCAGTGGGGCAAAGAACGGTCTTGGCAACAAATGGTGCTGGGAAAACTGAATATCCCCGTGGAAAAGAATGAGGTTGGACCCTTATCTAACATTGTATACAAAAATTAACTCAGAATGGATAAAAGACCTAAATGTAAGACCTAAAACAATAAAACTCTTAGAAGAAAACATAGGACATAAGTTTCACGACATTGGCTTTCACAGTGATTTCTTGGATGTGACACCAAAGACAAGCAATAGAAGAGACAAATTGGATTTCATGAAGATTAAAAATGTTTTGCATTAAAAGACCTATCAACAGAGTAAGAAGGCAACCCACAGAATGGGGGGAATATTTGCAAAATTATGTGTCTGATAAGAGACTTAGAATTTCTGCAATATATAGTGAATTCCTGAAACTCAACAACAAAAAATCAATTTGAAAATGGATTTGAGTAGACATTTCCCCAGAGAAGATATACGAATGTCCAGAAAGCACATGAAAAGATGCTCAGTGTCACTAATCATCAGGGAAAATGGCAAGTCAAAACTAGAAGGAGATACCACCACATTCATCCCGATGGCTACTATCAAAAAAAAACATAAAATAACAAGGATGTGGAGAAATCGGAATCCTTGTTCACTGTTGGTGGGAATGTGAAAATGATACAGCTGTTGTAGAAAATGGCATAGCAATTCCTTAAATCAGTGAAAGATAAAAATACTGTATGATCCAGCAAATCCACTTCTGAGTCTATAACCCCAAAGAACTGAAAGCGGGGACTAAAACAGGTATTTGTACACCCATTTTCATAGCAGCATTATTTACAGGGACTAACATGTGGAAGCAACTTAAGTGTCTATCAGTGGATGAACACAAAATGTAGTTTATACATGCAGTGAAATATTATTCAGCCTCTAGAGGAAGGAAATTCTGACATACGCTACATCATGGATGAACCTTGAAGATGTTATGCTATGTAAAATAAGTCAGTTATAAAAAGACAAATACTGTATGATTCCACATCTATGAAATACTTAGAGTAGTCAAAATCATAGAGACAGAAAGCAGAATGGTGGTTGCCAGGGGGTGGGGAGAAGGGGCAATGAAGAGTTACTGTTTGATGGCTGGAGAGTTTCATTTAGGGAGGATGAAATGAAAAGAATGGATTGGAGCAAGAAGGAAAATGTGAGGAGATGAAAATGTGTGAGGTAGAGCGAGATGGAATGTGGAACCTGTTGAGCTGTGCCTTAATTTAGTCAAGAAGTTCAGCAGAAAGAAAAGGTCGTGCTGTGTATATCAGACCATAACTACTTTATATTATTTTCCTATTTATGTTGGCTACTGCATTTTTTTTTTTTAAGTGGAGGTACTGGGGATTGAACCCAGGACCTCATGCAGGCTAAACATGTGCTCTGCCGCTGAGCTATTTCCCTTCCCGTGGTTACTGTACTTTTAATACCTTGCTGCTGTTTTCTGTTTTAGACTTTGGGGTTAGTGCTTTTTTAGCAACTGGTGGTGATATTACCCGAAATAAAGTGAGAAAGACCTTTGTTGGAACCCCTTGCTGGATGGCCCCTGAAGTTATGGAACAGGTACTGTGTCTTTTGTCTTTTTTAAATAATTTGGGGTTTTATTACAAAATTGAAAAAACTGAGTAGCATTTGCTTTTGTGTGGTCTGCTCGGTTAGCTTTGAGAAATACGTCTCTGTTCCTTGTTTAAATTGGTCTGTGCTTAGAAAAAATTAAAAAAGCAAAACTCTAGAACTTTACAAAGGACATAGGAATCTCAGGATTTATATGAAAGGCAACCTAAGAAATAATATAATCAAAATTGGCTTAAAGATACTAATCTTTAGGACAAATTAAATGACCTGATCTTGTTACATGAGTGTCATTGCTACGGGGCTTGAAGGACTGGTTTTCTCCACGTCCCTGTTTCTCAGTTGTCTCAGACAACTGCAGCCTGATGTCACTCATGCCATCCCCTTACAGGCACTCTGCTGATTCTCTAATTTCCAGTGCTCGTTGTTTGCTCCTTGTCCTGTTCTCTTTGTGGCATTTGAAACTGTTGACCTTTTCCATCTTTCCTCAGTTCCTTAGCTTCCTCGTTTTTCTACTTGTCCAGCCATTTCTGACTTCTCTTCAGACTTTCCTTCTGCTGCTGAGTGACGCTACTTCCCAGCTTCTTCTCTTCTCTGAGTACATGTACTCACTAGCAATTTTCATTCCACTTCCAGCCTTTTAATTATTGCTAAATTATATCCAGCCCAGTCTTGTTTTTTAAGGCTCCAGAGTGATATTTCCAACTCCCTGTAGGTTTTTCACATAATTGTCTTTCAGGGATATCATACTCACTATGTAGAAGTGAATCTAGTTTTCATTCTGTCATAGTATCTGCACTGACCCTGTTGGATGAGGGAAGGATCCCCACTCTAGGGTTATGGGGATTGCTGAACACATGGCACCGGACCCTGGACCAAATGAGACTGGCAGCAGCGTATTACTTACATACACACGTATCTGGAGGCATAGGACACTGCATGCCTCATGGGGTTGTGCTTAGGAAGTGAGTGAACAAAAAGTTACTGGAGAAAGGCTTTGCAGTATGAGGAGAGTGGGATGCCCTTTGGTTCCTTGTGGAGGTGTGATTGGCCTGTTTGAACAATTCTGAGGGCTGGCAGGGAGCAGAAACCTGCTACTCATGGATAAACAAGAACTGCTGCTGGTCCATTTGCCAAGCAGGGTTGTTGGGCCTAAGGGACCTTATCCTTGGGAGCAGAGTGGGGGAAGGAGCTTGCGCCTAGGTCGTTAGAGGCCCTCCCATTTACCCAATATCGAAGCAGCGTGTAATACGGAGCTTTAATTTTAGGTCTCAAACCACACACTCCCAAAACCTGTTTCTCCTCCTATATTGTTTAGGATAGAAAGTTAAAACATTTAATTATATAATGTGCTGTTGACGTATAAAGGAGAGAGGTCTGGCAACATATTCACACTAACAACTTTAAAAATATTCTGAGCCTTTGTAACTTTTTTCATTCTGAAAATTAAGGTGATAAAACAATACCATAACATAGGAAATTTAGGGGAAAAAAGATTCACCACCACTGCCTGACATTTTTTTTTAATTCTAGTTGTTTCTTAGATAGACTAGATACCTGCTTGTAATAGTATCAAAACTTATGAAAAATTTTGTAATCTTTTTTCTTAATAAGTGTTTTATCATATCATATCATGACATGGTTTTCCATATTTCATATAGAATTCATTAACGTTGTTTTTAGTTGAGTATATGAATATACCATACCTAGTAAACATACCATACTTAGCAGTTTCCCTGTTGGTAAACATTCATTTCAGCTTGCTTTCTTGCTCGCGCTTGCTTGCTTGCTTGCTTTCTCTTACAAAGTGTATTTAGCTTACTTCAGATTATATTTTATTGGCTTGAAGTTCTTGTTCTGGATGCATATTAGAGGCTCTCTTTTATTTGTGCCTTTAAGGTGGTAAAAATAATCATGTACCTCTGTCTATTCTTCACAGGTCCGAGGTTATGATTTCAAAGCTGACATCTGGAGTTTTGGGATCACAGCGATTGAACTGGCCACGGGGGCAGCTCCTTATCATAAGTACCCGCCAATGAAGGTGGGGCTCGTATTAGAACACTGCCCAGCTCATGTCTCAGTTCTCCTTTGACTTTCTTAGCCATAGAATTCGGCCCTGCATTTCTTCTAACTCCTCTAGCGGTGACACTCCCTATTAGATATTTACTGTTTAGCATTGAATGACTTTACATTGTAGTTGACCTTCTTACATGATGACTCACCATCTCCTGACTGCATAACTAGTTTGGTATTAGGATGTGATGTGTCTCATTTCAGTGTGTGACCCCACAGACACCTGTATAGAACAGCCTGAGTGGGGATGTGATCATTTCTACTTCATAAGGTTGTTGGAAGTTTCCCTGTTAACAGTTATGATAGCTAACATTCATTGAGCACTTCCCTGTGCTGGGCACTGTTCTAAGTGCTTTTTATATATTAAATAAGATAATCCATGCAGAGTTCTCACATGCCTTACGTATGTAGGATTCTCCTTGTTGAGTGAAAGTTTGCTTTGTGGTAGAACATTAAGCAGCTTTTATTAAAAGGCATATTACATCCTAAGGTAGTAGTTACCTGAAATGTAATTATTAATCCTGGCGTCCCCAACATTAGTACTAGAATGAATTTTTTGTGTTTCAAGACGGTCCTGCCAATACTGTTGGCAACCATTTTTATCTGTGTGGCCCCTCAGTTACAACGTGCCCATGAGTTCTGTTTGTTTGCAGCTGTAGCTGCTGTTAGTAGTTCCGCTTGCCCACTTTACAGAATGCCCTCTGACTGTCAAAAGTGGTGACCACCGTCGTGAATTTTTGTCATAGTGATACTATTCACATCTGTATGATCTTGGTGCACTTTGGAACCTTTAAAATGATACTCTGTCTCATTTAAGGCTCTGACAATGTAGACAGGGACAAAACCAGTAAAAGGATAGTGTGAAAAACCTCTTATATCTCCATATTCTAAATATATACATATTGACCTGTATGTTTGTTGAGTGAAATTTTGATTATGTGAAAGGTTAGTGATATTTTTCAGGCCATGGTTTTCCTAAAATTTAAGACTCCTAGGTTAATGCACAAGGTTTAGAAAAGGATGGTTTTTTATAATTAGAAGGTGGGATGCTATTTTTAGGCCCAAGAAATGACTTATTTTTAAAAAGGAGTTGGGGAGGAAGGTTGAGGTTTACTTGTTGTCATTGTAGGCAGTGACTCCTGCAGTTGTAGCTGGACAGACACATGTTAACCTGTTTGCTCAGAATGAGAAATACTGCCAACCTTAGTAATTCCTTTTCTGTAAATATAAATTGAATCTGAATAGGAAGTAATAATTCTGATTATGGCTTTTTAATATTGGTGTTGACTTTGTGCTTAGGAAAATGGCTAAGCTTTTATTAAAAAGTCAAACAGTATAAAAAAAACACAAATCACCCCAAACCTCATCACATCAGTGAGCTTTATTACTTACATCTGTATGCATCAAGATGGTATGTTGCCATGTAAGTCCACGAAGGAAGAGATTTAAGATGGACAGAGTAATCAGAATTGTCAGTTGCTGCAGAGAAGGTAGGAAGAATGAGAAATAAAAAAAGGTTGTAGCTTCGTTAACTAGGGCATCATCGGTGATTTCTGTGATTGAAGTTTCTGAGGAGTTCTGGGAAGACAAGGCCAGATTCCAAGAGGTCAAGTGGAAACAGAGCCACATATAGGTAAAGTCAGCAAGGTCATACTCTTAATTTTACTACTATTTTAATTTTTTTTAAAGGTAGTTTGCTGGTACAAGAATGGGGACAGAGGACATGAAGAAAGGGTTCCCACTAAAGGACATACAGTATTGATATAGTTGAGCCCTTGCAGGCACACGGAAGCCGGCTATCTATAGGGTATTATTGATGTAGAAAACACCGAAATAACTCTGGTTTCCAAACAACTGGTCTATATGTGAACTTTTAGAAATTAAAATCTTCTTGTATGTTTGGAGGTTGTCTATACTGAAAAATGTTGGCCACAATATTTAATTTACTTTACTGAGTCTTCAGAAGTTTATATTATATTGAAAATTCTTACAGGTTTTAATGCTGACACTGCAGAATGATCCTCCTTCTTTGGAAACTGGTGTTCAAGATAAAGAAATGCTGAAAAAATACGGAAAATCATTTAGAAAAATGATTTCATTGTGCCTTCAAAAGGATCCAGAAAAAAGGTAAAACATGAGATAAAGCTTACTTTTCTCTTCATCTAATAGGTAAACCATTGGGGAAGGGTAAGAATCACATGCATATATACATGCACGGGGAATTATTTGTGCATATTCAGAGGAACTAAATGTAAGCTTTAGAAAAAATATACACAGACCATTGTACTAGACTGGAAATGAATCACTTACTTTCTCCCTTTTTTTTTAGTATATAGTGCACCCTAAATAGTTAAGCTATTTCCTGGTTAATTTCTTATAATTATAAATGTATATGTTACTAAAATGCTAAATTAGTGTGAGGGTTTGTTTTCAATTTGCATTTAAAAGTTGTAAGTAAACATCTTAGTGCTCTTTACAATTTTAATAACAAGAAATACACATAGCAAATGTTATATTTAATGTCAAATAGTCATACTTATTTCCTTATTGGAGAGAGATTTCAATAAGTGGACCAAAAAAATCAAAGCACTTACTTGTTAACACTAGGAAAATTGGATGACAGGTAAGTCAGGAGGCATGATCATCTAACATGTGTGTCTTTATGAATTAAACAGCTTCATAGAATGTTGGAGATCACTGAGTACAACCTTTTATCTCCGAGGCCAACTACAACTCCTCATTTCTAACCCTGAGCCCTGTTCCCATTCTCTTATTTTTCTGTTTCACATAGTATTTATATTCCCCTCAGTTTCTTAGCACTAAGAGGTCTTTAATTTTGATTTTTCTGAAGATCAACAAAAGCATAAAGATTTGAATTGACATCCTTGATCATGTCTTTAGTATATTTATGTTTAATAGGTCTTCAAAGTTTACTGTTGGAAATATTGGAAAGGATAAGAAAAACAGGCAGCAAAGTTCAAACCTGTGTTTTTAGAACTTTTTTTCCTGTTTCTGAATAAATTGGTATAAAAGATAGAGAACACTTTTGCTTCTGCCAAGCTAGTTGACTAAAATAGCAGGATTCTCTTGTTACAAGCACCCAGAAATGTTGGGTAAATCTATCACACTTAAAAAACCAAATATAGAGATGAGCTTGTGATAAAGGAAGGTCCTCAGATGCAAGAATTAATAAGGAAGCCATAAATCCAAGAACTGTCATAAACTAATCCTTGTAGCTGCCCTCAATGGGACACTGTTCATTCCAGTAACCTACTGGATTGGAGTTTTACTTTCAAGTGGGGACTGGAAATGAGATATTGGGCCCTCCCAATGAGAATTTTGAACTGAGATCTTTTTTTTTTTTTTTTTTAACTCCCAGCTATTATAATGCACAGCAGTGTTTAAGAACCACTGCTTTTAGAAACTGGCCATGTAATACTGAACCTTAGAGAAGTGATTTGCTCAGGATTATGCAGTAGGTGTGTAGTACTGTTTATTCTTTATTCTCAATCATGCTAGTTTGTTAAATTGACAATGATGCCTTTACTCAAATGAAGTAAGACTCTGCACAGTTAAGAACTGAGTTTAGATTAAATTTTGGGACTATGCATTACTCTTAGAATCTTCAGATTTTTAAAGGAACTTGTGAAGTTATTTTTTAAGAATATGTGGTTATGTAAGTTGAAGCCTTTCAAGCAGCCATGTGGCAAGAAGGACAGGGCTTGATTTGGTCCATTTCCTCTTTGTGAGTTTAAATGTATTTTTATGCATTGTTAAAGTAGGTATTGTCTAGCCAACTTCTTGGGAAATAATATTAAATAGCCAATATATTGGAGGCCACTAAGAAATCATGTTTCTAAAAGAAACATTTCACTAGTGAATTTTTGAAAGAACCTACAATAATTATCAGAACATTTCTATATGAGTTTTTTAATTCTACTCAATGTCTTATACTGAGTTTTTCCTTTTTCCTTTTTAGCAGGTTAAGGAAAATGGAGTACACTGAATTTTGATCTTGCTGCTCAACAAATCATTTTTTCATTTTTGAAGATGAACACCCATGTTACTCTTGAATTAACTGTAAAAACTTTGTTTTCTGATTTTAGACCAACAGCAGCAGAACTATTAAGGCACAAATTTTTCCAAAAAGCAAAGGTAGGGAATTCTAACTTTTGATTTCACATGATCATATGATCCTTGCCAATTACCTAAATTAGGTTCACTGCTCAGGTGTTGCATTCTCTTGAGACGACTATTTTTGGAAGAATGATGGTAGATGAAATAATTGTTGAGGGCACTATTTATACAATCTTTGGTTTTTAAGATAAATGTATTTTTCATATAAATTAATTTACTCATCACATTATAACAGGAAAAATGAATATTAAACTCTGCCACCATAAATATTATCTGTGAAAAATACCAAACTCTCATTTTAGGGTTTACTTCTTAATTAGTAAACATCTCATTTCCCAAAGATATCAGATAAGTGGGATGTTACTATAGTTGGAAATGTGGGACCATGATCCCAAAGGACACACAGTAAAGCAAACTTTTCACAGATAATGGTTCACACAGTACATTAAGGCTCTGTCTCAGTATATAAAGTATATAGTAGTATACCAAAGGAGTCTCAGAATAAGAGAATGGAAGCCTTTCTCAAACTTCTTTATAAAACAGATACTATGTCACATTTTAATTGTGGTGAATATTTCTGTGTCCATTTTTTTGTTCAGTAAAAACTTCTTATAAGAAGAAAATACTTATTTTTCCTCTCCAGAATAAAGAATTTCTTCAAGAAAAAATATTGCAGAGAGCACCAACCATTTCTGAAAGAGCTAAAAAGGTAAAGGGGATTTACCTCAGTTTTTCTGGGAAATTATTTACGGTAGATTCGCATTTCCATTTTGAAAGTGTATTTAAGTAATACTTTAACAGTATGAGTATTACTCATTTTCTTTCAATCCTTCCTTTAGCATTCTTTGATATATTCTTTTAGCAAATATTGTTAGTCTACTATATCCTAGGTACTACTCTATCAACTAGAATGAAAAGGTGTGTTATATAATTGATAAATTAATTGTAAGCTCTGTTAAGTCACTGTTTGCAGCTACCAGAGTGAGTTGTGAAGTTGCCTTACACAAAAGCCATGAAGATACTACTTCACACCCAGTAGAATAACTGTAACAAAAAAGACAGACAGTAACAAGTGTTGATAAAGATGTGGAGAAAAGGGAATGGAATGTGGTGCAGCCATTGTAGAAAGTAGTCTGGCAGTTTCTCAAAAGGATGCACCAAGTTGCCACATAACCCAGCAGTTCTACTCTTACCCAAGAGAATTGAAAACATGCACACATAAAAATATGCACATGAATGTTCATAGAAGCATTATTTATAACTGAAAAGTGGAAACAACCTGAATGTCCTTCTACTGATAAATGGATACATAAAATGTCATGTATCTATACAATGGAATATTATTCAGCAATAATAAGGAATGAAGGGCTGATAATGTCATAACATTCACGTACCTTTAAAACGTTATGTTAATTGAAAGACATATTGTGTGAGTCCCTTTATGCGAAATATCCAGAAGAGGCAAATGTATAGAGACAAAAAGTAGATTATTGGTTGTCTAGGACTTGAGCAGATCGTAGAGAAATGGGTAGTGACTGCTAGTGGGTATGTGATTTTTTTAGGGGGCTGGGGGAGTAATGAAAGTGATCTAAATTTGATTGTGGAGATGGTTTCACAACTTTCAATATACTAAAAAATTGTTGAATTGTAATACCTTGGGTGGGTCAGTTGTATATGAATATCTCTGTAAAGCTATTACTTTTAAAAAAGAAACATTTAGAAAATGGCACCACCACCACCAAGAAGCTCTTAGAAATTGAAAACACTATAGAAGAAATGAAAAAAAAATTAATTACGAAGATTTTAGGGTAAAGTTGAAATTTCCTGGAAAACAGAGTCCAAAGGCCAAAAAATGGATAACAAGAGAAAAGATGAGAACATCAGAGGATTATTTGAGAATTATTATTTGCGTAAAAAGAGTTCCAGAAAAGGAAAACTGAGAAAAACAGAAGAAAGGAAATTACTGAAAAAATAATTCAAGACAAAAATTTCATAAATTTCCAAATTGAAGGAGCCCAAGTACGCAGCACAATGAATGCAAATAGAGCAACACTAAGGCACATTACCGTGACAGCTCAGAATACTAGAGGCAAAAAGAAGGTGCTGCAGCCTTCCAGAGAAGGGGGAGAGACCGGAGACAGGATTAGGACTCCTCATGACCTCAGTGGCACCTCTGGAGGCCACATCACAGTGGAGCAGTGTGTTCAGCATAAAGAGTGATTTCTAACCCAGACTTTTTTTTTTACCAGGCAAACTATAAGTGTGGGGATGAAATCACGATATGTTCAGAAATGCATGACTTTAATAAATGTGCCATGCTAACAGTGGAGAAATTGCTTAAACTAAGATCAGGGGAGTCATGTGACCCAGGAAGCATGGCCCTCTGAATGATGATAGAGTGAGATGTGAAGTAGCAGACCTGATGTGAATCTGGTGGAGCAGATCAGGAGGCTCTGGTGAGAGGCTTCCTCAAGAAGGTGATACTGAAGAATATCTAGTGTATATGAATATGGTGAGGAAATTTGCAAAGCAGGGGATGAATGTGACCAGTGAGAAATAAGCAAATATTAACTCCAGGGGGAAAAAAGTTATACAGAAAAGAAAAGTAATTGTAATATATAATAAGATTCAGCTGTATAGTTTATATAGTCACAATATATAGACACTGAATGTTGATTTAACCAAAATTACAGTATATCTTGAAAAAAGAGTAGGGGATTGGTAATAGGGATAAATTCCCGTCTTCTGTGGTGAGCAGTCCAATAGATAATTCCTAAAACCAGGAAATCAAGGGGTAATAATAAGAACAGTTTACTTAGATGAATATAATTCCAAAAGAATAAGCTGAAATGAATTGAAAGTGGCTGCCTGTGGGGAAAAGGATGGAAGTTAGGAAATTGTTGTTTTTCTTAACAAAACTTGCACAGCTGTAGTACTCTTGAGACTGTGTAGATATTGTGATTTTTAAAATTGAAAAAAAGGGATCAGAATCTTCTTAATCTTGGGTTTATTTATTTGGGGACTGAAACTCTCCCTCCCTTTTTTAATGTCTTGAGATATGAAACCATTCATCAGATTTGAGCTGTGATTTCACATAAGAGGCATTTGGATGGTATGGAGGCTCAGAAGATGGAAGTACAGGGAAAGTCAGTGGTTGTGAGTCAAGACAGTAGAGATCGTGAACAGAGAGCAAGTGAGGGATGGAGGGTGTGAATTTACATGGGAAAACTTACTTATGGGGAAAATTATTATCTGCTTACTGTGTTGAAGTAATAGAAGGAGAGAGAAATAAGACTGACTTTTCTATATAGTAAGTGTCAAACATTAACCATAGTCCACATCTCTTCCTTATGAGCAGGTTCGGAGAGTACCAGGTTCCAGTGGCCGTCTTCATAAGACAGAAGATGGTGGCTGGGAGTGGAGTGATGATGAATTTGATGAAGAAAGTGAGGAAGGGAAAGCAGCAATTTCACAACTCAGGGTAAGTTTGGTTAAACTATGTGCCTTAGTGAGAGCTCTGTCTTTTTGTCTGAAGCCTCTGAGATAATACTGTATTCTGTGGTTCAGTTCAGATTAACCAGCTGAAATATAAAAAATACAAATGTTAGTGACAGAATATTTTGAACAACTTACTAACAACAAGAGCCCAAGTAATTCTGCGTGAAAAAGGGAACTGGCAAATCTGTTTGACTATGATAATATTTACGATATATAAAAATGACTTAAATTGAGAGATGAAAACTATAATGTCTGAGATGACTATACACTGGATAGGATTAACGGCTGGTTAGACATTGCAGAAGAAAAAAACTGTTGAACTTGAAAGGCTGACAATTGAAATTTTGTCCCTGAAGTCTGCTAACCTTCTGCCTGAAGAGGAACAGTGCACCTCTTCTTCATTTGGTATATCCTGCATGGTGTATGTGTGTGTTAGTTTTTGCTAGAAGCAGTAAGGACAAGGGTCTTGTGGTTTTAATTCAACACTCTTGCATAAAGTTAATGCCTCAAGCTGATTGTCAAGATTCATTCCCAAGAATAGAAATGTGTATAGGAAATATTTGAGTCATCGTAGCCTTGACTGCTCAGAACCTTCTGATGGAATGAGAAGTGAGTAAGTGGTATCTCTGCCTGCTCTTAGGATCTGCTCTGTGACAGCACTTGTGACTCTTGCTGGTCAACATTGAATATTACTCTTCAGCAGAACTAAGCTTGCAAAGTACTTTGCCAATGAAAATTTGCAAAAATTTTATTAAGCTCCCTCAAAAGATAACAAATGTAAACATTCATTTGAATATGATTGTGAGGATTTTCGTTTACAGGTGTGAGACCGTGGCATCCTTTCTCCCTTACTTTTTCATATGATTCTTCTTTGCATTGATATTCTCTTGTATTGTTACATTGAAGAGACCAGCAGAAGCTAGAGCAACGTGAACCTTGTTCTAGCTTCCTGTGAAAGAGATGAGGATGCTCTTTGTCCTCTTGCCAACAAATACTATTTGGAATGATGAATTATAGCTTTTCAATGTCTGATTATTACTCCCTATCTATCTGCAAGAGAAATTTAGTTGCTTAAAATTTGGTAGTTCTGAAATACTTACAGTAGCTTTTTCATAACCTAATACAGTGGTATCTAAACAGCATAAAAATGATACACTTTGTTCACAGAATAAATAGCTTTCTAATTTTATTGTGTTATCCATTATTTCTCATGTAATCCTTATAGCCATCTTTGATACCATGAATTCTTTATTAGAAAGATAGTCTTTTAATACTAAGTTGAATTACATTAAAAGAATATACCATGATCAAGTGGGTAGGGTGTGAGGATGGTTCAGTATTAGGAAATCTTGTAATAGTAATAAGCTAAAGAAGAAAAAGAAATCGTATTCTTACTTTTATACATTTTGAAAAATCCTTTGACAGAATTCAGTACATATTTATAGGAAAGACTCTTGTGTAGATTCAGATTGCAATCTTTGTATCATTTTCCTTCTGCTGAAGCGCTCTCCTGAATATTTTTTGTGATGTGGGTCTGCTGGTAATTCACAAGGCATTCAGTAGAGTATAATATATTGCCCTAGACTGAACACTGCTCCTGACCCAACTCACAACTCATCAAGGCGGGATCCAAAAGGATTAAACTATTTCCAAGTAATTTTACTGTATTTCAGAACAAAGCTCAAGAAGATTTATAAAAATACAAAATTGCCAGCATGTAACAAGGTAAAATTCACAGTATCTGGCATCCAGTCAAAGATTACCAGGTATGCAGAGCGTCAGGTAAACAGTAACAGTGACCACACCTTATGCCCAGATCTTGGTTTCCAATGTCATAAAAGAATGAGGGCTCATTGGAGAAATGGCTGATTCCAGGGCTTATGCAGAGAAAATACAAGATGAACTTGGAATATCTTCTTTTGACTGAAAGAAAAGATTTTTTCATTTGAAAAAGTCATAGTAGTTGATCTTTGTGTATGGTGTAAGGGAATGTTCTTGCTTCACCGCTTTACATGCTGCTGTCCAGTTTTCCCAACACCATTTGCTGAAGAGACTGTCTTTATTCCATTGTATATTCTTGCCTCCTTTGTCGAAGATGAGTTGACCAAAAGTTTTTGGGTTCATTTTTGGGCTCTCTATTCTGTTCCTTTGGTCTATATATCTGTTTTTGTACCAATACCATGCTGTCTTGATGACTGCAGCTCTATAGTATTGTCTGGAGTCTGGGAGAGTTATTCCTCCAGTCTCTTTCTTTCTCTTCAGTAATGCTTTGGCAATTCTAGGTCTTTGATGGTTCCATTAAATTTTACTATGATTTGTTCTAGTTCTGTGAAATATGTCCTGGGTAATTTGATAGGGATTGCATTAAATCTGTAGATTGCCTTGGGCAGTCTGACCATTTTAGCAATATAGATTCTTCCAATCCAAGAGCAAGAGATAAAAGCAAGGGTAAACAAATGGGACCTAATGAAACTTAGAAGCTTCTGCACAGCAAAGGAAACCATAAGTAAAACAAAAAGACAACCTACGGAATGGGAGAAAATTTTTGCAAATGAAACTGACAAAGGCTTGATCTCCAGAATATATAAGCAGCTCATACAGCTTAATAAGAAACAACCAAACAACCCAATCCAAAAATGGGCAAAAGACCTAAACAAGCAGTTCTTCAAGGAAGACATACAAATGATCAATAGGCACATGAAAAAATGCTCCATATCACTAATTATCAAAGAAATGCAAATCAAAACTACAGTGAGGTTTCACCTGACACCAGTCAGAATGGCCATCATTCAAAAAAATCCACAAATGACAAATGCTGGAGAGGCTGTGGAGAAATGGGAACCCTCCTGCGCTGCTGGTGGGAATGCAGTTTGGTGCAGCCACTGTGGAAAACAGTATGGAGATTCCTCAAAAGACTAGGAATGGACTTACTGTATGACCCAGGAATCCCGCTCCTGGGCTTATATCCAGAAGGAACCCTACTTCAGGATGACACCTGCACCCCAGTGTTCATAGCAGCACTATTTACAATAGCCAAGACATGGAAACAGCCTAAATGTCCATCAGCAGATGACTGGATAAAGAAGATGTGGTATATTTATACAATGGAATACTATTCAGCCATAAAAACCGACAACATAACGCCATTTGCAGCAACATGGATGCTCCTGGGGAATGTCATTCTAAGTGAAGTAAGCCAGAAAGAGAAAAAAAAATACCATATGAGATCGCTAAAAAAATCCATACCATATGTGGAGTCTAAAAAAACAAAAAACAAAAACAAACAAAGCATAAATACAAAACAGAAACAGACTCATAGACATAGAATACAAACTTGTGGTTGCCAAGGGGGCAGTGGGTGGGAAGGGATAGACAGGATTTCAAAATGTAGAATAGATAAACAAGATTATACTGTATAGCACAGGGAAATATACACAAGATCTTATGGTAGCTCACAGAGAAAAAAGTGTGACAATGAATAGATATATGTTCATGTATAACTGAAAAATTGTGCTTTAACTGGAATTTGACACAACATTGTAAAATGATTATACATCAATAAAAAATTTTTAAAAAATAACAGAGGAAAAGTCATAATAACATAAGAGCCAGGTTGAAGGAGTTCCCACTGACTAAATTAGGGACAATTTAACCATCAAAATCAGTAAGTGTAGTAATAAATTATAAATCATTTAAAAATAGGAATTTATGAGTCCTTACCAATAAAAAATAGATAAGTAAATGAGGGGAAAGGGATTGTTTTTTATTACAGTAAACTGCCAGGGCTGAGTGCGAATTCATCGTTTTACAGCCATCATAAAGCAGTCGTAAAGATTAGAGCAGGCAAGGATCATCAGTGGGTGCTAAATATATGGGAAGGTTTTGATGAGCAAGATATTTACATAGTCTTAAAATGTCTCCCCATAGATTGCCTATTATTTGCAAGGGAAAAAATAGCTACTTTATACCCAAGAAATCGGAAAATGCTTTGACTAGATGATTGAGATTAACATCACTAGTGAGGGGCAGAGGAATCTGTAATTCCCTAAGATATGATACCATAGGACAGATTCATCACTTTGTAGGATGCATTTAAGTCTAAAACACGAGGAAACATCAGACAGTCCACAGGTTAGGAACATTCTAGTCAAATTGAGAGTGCGTAGTAGGCCACGGGAGTGATTATGTGTCAGGGAAACCTGGAGAGACATGACTGCCTGCAGTCTGTGATCCTGGATGGCGTTGTGTATCAGAACAACAGGGGCTCCAAAGGGTATGTATAGCAGGTCGTTGGAAAAATTGGATTATAGATGATAAAGTAGATGACAGTACTGAGCTGTGAAATTTACTGAAGCTGGTAACGTTAGTAGTGAGAAGCTATGTAGGAGAATATCCCCATTCCTAAGGATACACAGTGACTGTTCTGTGGTAAACAGCGATGGTACATGCAGCTAATGCTCAAATGGTGCAGGAGTGTTAAAACATATATTTAAAAAGAGAGAAAGTGAGCACTAAATAATAAAGCACATGAGGAAAAATATTAATAATGGATGAATCCAGGTAAAGGGTATATTGTTCTTATTCTAACAACTTTTCTGAAACTATTTCCAAATAAAAATTTTTTAAAAAAGGTTTTGTGTTGGCCATACACTTGCTGTGATACATTGGCACTTGCCTGAAGCTTGATTCTAGCTAATAAAATGGTAATGAAAATTTAAAAAACCTAAACTGATCCTATAAGAAGTCTAAATTCATACTTTGTAGAATTTGCTGTAAGTTGTTATTTGGTTAGAGACATGTTTTTTGTATTCTCCAGTGCCTGTATCCAGAATTACTACAAACTTATGATTTACTAAATCAGTTTAGCTTAAATTTTCATGTGGCAGGTTATAATTGGTATTTCAATTTTGGCTCAAGAGTTTTCTTAATTAATGCCCATAATCAGAATTACTCTGCTGTGAGAATGTGTTGGATAATTAGCTTGAATGTTTACATTTGGTTTGAAGTGTTATGCACATAATGTGTTCATCATTATGCAAAAGAATTGTACTTTGAAGAATGTGATCTTCCTGCTACCTGAGAACTCAGTTCCATTATGTTTGCTTGTAAACCTTAAGTTCTGCACTCTAAATACGTAAGTACATTGATGCATTACAGGGTAGCCGGGCAAAGACTGCAGTAGTATCCTGATAGTTTCCTTTTTCCAAAAAACTCTCACTACAGTTACCGATGAGTTAATTATGGATCAGAATGAAGTAGAGCTGACTTTCATTTCAGCATTCCGGGCAGTTTGGAACTGACTACAAGTAACTTGAGGTTTCATTTAACAAGCCTCTTTTTTTTTTTTCTTCTTTTAGTCTCCCAGAGTGAAAGAATCATTAACAAATTCTGAGGTAAGTAGTTGTGATTATTAAATCATTAAAGTGTATGTGCTTTTGTTTTGTTTTAGTTTTAATGTTATGTATATTTTTTGTTTATACCAGTCAAATTTTATTAGAGATCTCAATTCTGAGTTTCTTTTTCAGTACTTTTAGTTGTTTTTTTTTTTTTCCGGGGGGGGGTAATTATGTTTGTTTGTTTGTTTATCTATTTTTAGAGGAGGCACTGGGGATTGAACCCAGGACCCTGTGCATGCCGAGCATGCGCTCTACCACTTGAGCTATACCCTCCCCCTCAATTCTGAGTTTGAATGGACCTTTGCAGTAAATTGGTGGTGCCACCGCACTCAAAAGTTGGCCTAAGGACCCAGACTGTGTTCTTCCTTGCTTGCTTGACTTCATGAACTACTTTTTTGTCTTGGGCTGCTTAAAGTGGAACATAGTCTTTTTGTATTAATTTCCCAGGGAATTTGTCATATGCCACCTTTCCTCTTTGGACTTTTTTCCTCAGCCTCTTCTCTAGTCACATGGATCCTGTTGTCTGTAGTTCCTGCCTTGGGGTGATAGGGAGGCCTACTAGACAGACTCCTGTTAGTCTGGCCTGCCTCGTGCTCAGTACCTGAAGCAAAGAATCATTTCACGGGTTCTTAGTATTTGGTTTAACTGGCACACATCTTGCTCTCAAACCTGTTTGTTCTTGCCACATGCTTAAAAGTAACTTTTTTCCACTTCATTTGTGTACATGGTATACAGTTTGTATACACAATTATGTTTAAGACTGAAAATAAATACTGCTGTACCTCAACTTATTAACAGGCCAATATCTGACAACTTACATTAGAACTTCTGTTCACAAAGATTTCTGGCTCTTCTTGATACTTGGTAGACTTGCATTTTTTCTGCCCCTTAAATTGCACACGGCCATGGCAGTTACGTTGACTAGTAACATGTGAGCAGAAGAGCCACTTTGTGATTCCCTAGGTTCCCTTGCCCCTGCCATCTTGATCTGCATCCCTGAATGAGGATGGTACCAAACTTAGCCTCTGCTGGCCAGAGATAGACTTGAAGTGTATCCAGGAAGTAACTTTTGTATCACCTCACACCTGTCAGAATGGCTCTTATCAAAAAGACAATTAACAAGTGTTGGCAAGATGAAGAGAAAAGAGAAGCCTTGTACACTGTCAGTAGGAGTGTAAATGGGTGCAGCCACTGTGGAAAACAGTATGGTGGTTTCTCAAAAAATTAAAGCTAGAGCTACCAAATATCCAGCAATTCCACTTCTGGGTATTTTTCTGAAGAAAACAGAAACATGAATTCAAAATAACATATGTACCCCTGTGTTCATTGTAGCATTATTTACAAGAACCAAGGTATGGAAGCAACCTAAGTGTCCATTGGTAGATGATTGGATAAAGAAGATGTGGTGTATATATGCAATGGAATGTTGCTCAGTCATAAAAAAAGAATGAAATATTGCCATTTGTGACATGGGTGGACCCTAGAGGACATTACACTAAGTGAAATAAGTCAGAGAAAGACAAACACTATATGATGTCACTTATACGTGAAATCTAAAAAAACCCAAACAAACAAACGTAATACAACAGGAGCAGACTCACAGATACAGAGAACAAACTGGTGGTTGCCATAGAGGAGGCATGTATGGGGAATGAGTAAAGTAGGCAGGGGAGATGAGGAGGTGCAAACTTCCAGTTATAAAATAAGTCAGTCAGGAGTTAACTGCAGATGGGCAAGAGGGAAATTTGTCAGTCGATGGAAGTGTTCTACAAATGGATTGTAGTGATGTTTACACTGGTGTAAATTTTCTAAAAACTTGGGAGTTGTATACTTACAGTCGGTGGATTTAGTGGGACATAAATTACGCCTCCAAAAGTTCCTCAAAATAAACAAGCATAGAAATTGACTTCCACTTGAAATAGGTGTATTCAGGGATGTGGAGGTAGGCCAGTCCACTGCACAAGAACTATACTTTGAAAATATCACCCTGTGTGGCCCTGATTGCCTGTCAGTAGATCTGCCTCCCTTTGCAGAGCTGTGTGTGTGTTTTTGTTACAGCTGTTTTCGACAACTGATCCTGTGAGTACTTTACTCCAAGTTCCAGAACAGATTTCTGCTCATCTACCTCAGCCAGCTGGGCAGATGCCTGCACAGCCAACTCAAGTCTCTCTCCCGCCCACCGCGGAGCCAGCAAAACCAGCTCAGGTAAAGCAGGGATACTCTTCCGTGCAGACGAAGAAAGCATAGGTCGGTGTGGAACACCACCTCATGTAATACAGTTGATGTCCTGGTAAATTTTGAAACAAGTTAGAAATTCTGTTTTCACAGTTTGAAATGTATGCAGATAAGAGAGTTTGACAAGGATCACACAGGTTTTTAAGCAAGAAAATAAGTTAACGATGGAAATATTCCCAACATCAAAAGTTTTGGGGGGTAATTTCTTGTCACCTTCACTTCATTTAACCTTTTCTTCACCCAAGCTTTCCATTTCTGCCAATCATGTGGGAAAAGATACAGCTGTCTTATGAAAACTGATGGAAGGATCGGGTTCGTTTTATAAATAATGTATATCCTCCAGTAAGCAAGGGACAGCTATACAGTTTTCAGAGATGGTTAGTGTAGCCATTAAAAGACCCGGCACCTCCAGGGGGTGGATTCCTGAGGGGCAGTTTAGACCCGCCTGATGTGTTGCCGTGTGATACACTGGCAGAGTTTTTAAAGGGAAAGATGCAGCTTCATGCACTTCACCCCTATAGAGGGGAGCAGGGGTCTGAAAAATATAGACTGTAAATGTGGCCGTGCGTGGAATTCCATGTGGGTCTGAGAATTCTCTTCCTGACTGTGTTTGACTCAGGCTGACATTCAGCTCTTGTTGCTGCCTTGGAGGGCATGTCCTCCCATGGCAGAGGTGTCCTAGGCACGAGGATGGCCGCACCTGGAGATGAAGAAAATTGCTACCAAGTGGATGAGTCCTCTGCAAGTGAACATTAGTCACCTCCGCGCTTAATAGTCCAGTCAATGACTTTATACCTTTCAATGCTTTTTAGGCTCTGTCTTCAGGAGCAAGTTCACAAGAAACCAAGATCCCCATTAGTCTAGTACTAAGATTACGGTGAGTGGACATGTTGTCGTTGCTGTTTTCTAAATACTCTGAATATGCTGATTTCTCTTTGAAAGTTACTCCTTCTAGTAGCACGTGCCTGAGAGTAACTGGATAGGACCATGTGGCTCCCAGCATCGAGTGCTCTTTGCTGGCAGGTGTATTGTTTTCCTTGGAGACAGTAGCAGTGGTGTGAGGACCTGAGTTACTGCTGACTCATGCCTCCGTCCACGTGTGAATTCCTAGTCGTCCTCTCAGCATGACCATAATTAAAGATGGAGGCACCAAGACCTGTTTTGGGAATGTTTGGGTGTTAGCACTAGGAGTGATAAAATTATGCCATGAATGTGAAGAAAGCAGATTTGCTTACCTTTTCTTGAAAGAAGCCTGCTCTGTGTACCTGAACTCAGATAGTTCTGAATGAATACAGTGTCTTGGTAATCTCATCCTATTGATTATTTGTTTATTGATATTGAGGTACAGTCAGTTACAGTGTGTCAGTTTCTGGTGTACAGCACAATGTTCTAGTCATGCATATACATACATAATATTTGTTTTCATATTTTTTTTCATTGAAGGTTACTACAAGATATTGAATATAGTCCCCTGTGCTATACAGAAATTTTTTTTCTATTTTAATTGTTTGTAAAGAATACCACTTATTTCTCTTAAAATTTTTGTTTCAAAATCCTATAGTAGTTAATAGAGAGTATAAAAATTCTATTTGACATGTGCTTCAGGAAGGGGAGAGGATACTCATAAGTGATGTAGTTAGCTTTTTGAGAGGATGGTATTTTGGTGGACTGGGTTCTAGACTTGTTTGTGAAAGAGGAGGCTAGATTCTTGTTCTCAGTGACGAAAACTTTGAAGTTAAATGACTGGACATGAAGTCCAGTTTCGCATACTGTCTTTGAAGGTGTTTATGCTTGGCATGAAAGTCGCATCACTAAAGTGATACTGAACACTTGGTCTTAATTTTATTCCACTTTCAGAAAGAATAATTTGAACAGTTAAGTATTAAGCAGACTGTACAGCACTCTTAGCTATTATGGAAAGATACAGAGAAAATGAAATGAAACAATCCAGTCTGTGTTGGAAGTTGATTTGTATTATGTGCTTATCACAGTAAAAAACAAGTTTCAGCAGACATGCAGAAGTGTAAGTCCGTGTAGGCAAGTGCACAGAGAAGGCAGTATGAGGGGAAGAAAATCACTGTGGGGCAGGTTGTGTTGGATTTGGGTAGCTGTAGTTTAAGCACAGTTGCAGTAACATCCTCAAGTGTGTGTCAGACCTCAGCCCTCTGAATTGTTTTGATAAAATGGATTGGGGTGCTAAGTGATCAGGCACGGCTGTCTTTAGGCACAATATTCTGATTTCTCCATCTTTAACCAGAGCCTCCAGGGAGCTTGGTTAATCTCAGTACTTGGTGTGGTGAGTGATCGCCATTACTGTCCTCACCAGTCACACGTTTGACTCTCTGGAGTCACATATTAACTCTGCTGCCAGGATGGGCCCAATTCCTTGCCGCATCTTCTCTGCCTGCCCAGATCCTACTGACCCATTAAGTCCTACCTAAAAACACTACTTGTAAAGTTTTTCCCTCATTATCCCAATCTGTGTATTCTTTCTCTTCTGAGCCCCTGTGGAATTGGGGGAGCACTGTGTATTTCATTCTGTGAGTCTGCCCAGACTGATCAGCAGCGGTGGGCAAGGCCCTGTCCGAGGTGTAGGGGCCGGGGGGTTAGGCGTGGGGATAGAGTGGAAAGGGCATCCTGTATCATTTAATCACACCTCCCTGTGCTCATGCAGATTTTCCTCTTAGTTTCATATGATTGTCTCATTGGGAATAAGGATGGGGGTGGGCATGTATTGTATTGATCAAGGAAGGACATGAATTAAAAGGGTGACAAGACAGTTAGGTGGTCACTTTGAGCTGTTAGCTCTGAGCCTTCAGTGTGAACTCATTGGGACAAACTGTATGATCTATAGGAACAGGAAGATCTTTCCTAACATATGTAGGCAGTGTCTGTATGCATAACTCAGAAATTTATTTTATACATTTTGTTTTCTTTTATAGGAATTCAAAAAAAGAATTAAATGATATTCGATTTGAATTTACTCCTGGGAGAGGTGAGGCAAAATACTGAGAACAAAATAACTTCTCATTTATCATTTAAGGAAACATGTGAAGTTTCTGTCCTTTAGCTATATTTTGCTCTTAAAGGGTGATAAAAAATGTTCCTGGTTTAAAGGTTTTGGGGGGCATATGAATAAAACTAAAATGCAATTTATTTACTGTCACCTCATTTAGGAAACCATGTATAATACAAACAGCACTGAATATAGCTCTAATTTACTGCTTACTTACTATACAACAGGCGTTGTGTTAAGCAGTATCTCATTGAATTCTCAGAACAGCTCCCTAAGGAGAGACTATTATCCCCATTGCATAGATAATGAAATCAAGGCTTAGAGTGAAGTAACTGGTTACAATTCACACAGCTGAGAAGAGGTGTAGCTGCAATTCAAACTCAGATCCATTGGCGTGCAGAGTTCCTGCTCTTGTTACTGAACATGATTGTCCTCCATTGACAGGAACGAAACAAGGCTTCCAGTCTCCTCCCCTCCCAGGCCGAAGCCACGCCCTGCCACGCTTAGTTTCTGGCCATGAACTTCTCCCTGGGACAAGGCTTGTTTTCTTCCTTGCCTTTGTTACTCAGGACTCGTATTAGGGAAGTGGCCCACAGCCACTGTGTGCCACGCTTACTCCTCTGCTCTCTCAGCATCATGAGCGACTAACTCTCAGATGCCTCTGTGTACAGAGGTGTACCTGTTTTTTTAAAGCCAGGCCGAGTCACATTTTAAGGTACTAATTCAAATCACTAATCATCTGCACAAATATGCACACATCGCCTCCCGAGAGGTCCTCCTGTTCCATCTGAGGGGCTCGGTGTTCAGCCCTCTGGAAGCATTGGGTTGGAGGGGAGGTTAATCAATGGTACTGTGCCCTCATCTTTCTAGTTACTAGTTATGTACCTATTGCTCAGATTGTACAATCTGGAATAACTAGATAGGAAGGAAAGCCCACCAGAATAAAAAAGAAAATTATTTTAGCAAAAAAACTTGGAAGTGTGATCCCAAAAGAGAGAGATTATAGTTTGTTCTCTCAAGATTTAATTGAGCCAGTTGTTCTGTTTCATTAGCCTCGGGGGTGATACACTCTCATCATCGTGTCTCAGGGCTCGTGGGGCTTGGGTCCAGGGTTGCCCTCAGAAAAGTAGTTTCCTCTGCAGCGTCCCTGTCAGGTGCTCTTCCGACAGCAGCCAGAACCCATCTAAATTACGCCATCAATGTGAAGTTATCTTTATATTGAGCTAATATTTGCCATTTGGTTGATATAAGTTCTTCCCTCAGACCAGACCTGTGAGAGTCTGTCCCTCACTTGAGATAATCCTGGTGGTAAAAACCTTGGTGTGGGAGGAAGACCCTACTTGCCATGTTCGTTCTGTGAAGTTAGCAGCTGGTTTCGGTCTGGCTGTGCTAGCACCTGCTCTGGAAGTTGTTAGCAGGGACGTGCGTGCACAAGAACTGGAGCGCCTTTTTCTTTGTCCTTGCAGATACAGCAGAGGGTGTCTCTCAGGAACTCATCTCCGCTGGCCTCGTTGATGGAAGGGATTTAGTAATAGGTAACTACTTTGTGTTCTGCCTTTGTGCCCCCATGTCGCTGCCTGTAGACTTAGGGTCTAGGAAACCAGGCTTTGATTCCACTGGGTAGGTCTAATGGTTCTCGGCTTTGCTGAAATAACAGGTACTGGGGACAGTTTCTTATGGAAAAGAAAGTCACACTGCTGAGTTTGCTTTGTGACCCCCGAAGATAGTAAGTGAAACCTTACCCAGGTCTCTGGGAGACTCTGGTAGACATGATGACAAAAGTCACAAGTTAGAGTAAGCTTGGTCACATCTAATCCATTTTGGTGGATGAATTCAATCGTTCTGGAGCTAAGAGGTAAGCAAAAATCATTAGAGATTTAGTCCTTAAAAAAAAGCAGGAATGAAGAAAAGGCACAGTCAGACCACAGGTATGTATTACTGAAGGAAGAGGCCATTGTTTAAGGCAAGTTAGGGGAATTTTAAAGGGCCACAAAGTAAATAGCTTAGGCTTTGTGGACCATGTACAGTCTTTGTCCTTTTTAAACCATTTTGAGCTCACAGGCAGAAGCAGGCCAGAGGCCGTAGTTGGTCTATTCCCTGTCTAGGGCTTTCTAGCCCATGAATAGGAAATCATACCTCTTGAACCTGAGTATCGTTCCTAAGTTAATACAGCATCTTAAAGAATGTTAATTTGACAATGATTCAAGATTTATTTATGCCACTTGGAGATGAGTTTAAAAAAAAAACTTGCGTTTGGGGAGTGATTTATCTTTTTGCTTCCATTTTGATTGTACAGAGATCCTAAACTACCATTTAAGTTGTTAAAATAGGGTTGAAAGTGGATCTACTTAGCTTCTCATTACTTTCTCTGTTTGTATGATTACAGTGGCAGCTAATTTGCAGAAAATTGTGGAAGAACCCCAGTCAAATCGATCTGTCACTTTCAAACTGGTATTCGTCCCTTCCTCCTTGTTAAACCATCTCACTTGTTACACACCAGCCGCCTCTGCAGAGCAGCTTCTATATTCCCTGAGTGATGACGCTATTAAAATCTTTGGACTGTGCTCATTTACCCTCCCCAGCACCCTGGGCTGCTGTCTCCCTTCAGTGGCCGCCCTTCCCCTCTCTCTCCCAGAAAGCCTCCCGCCCCAGGCCCTTGACTGTTTATTCTGAGAGAGACTGTTAGCCCATCTAATTCCACCTTTGTACTGAGAGTCCACCTTTTCTGGAAGAGACACCTTTATCTGCCTCCTGTTTGTATCCCAGGAACCTGATCCCACTGGCTTCCTTCCCATAGTCCCTGTATCAGTTTTAATTGCTACCTGCTGTTTTGTTTATAAATAGCCACAGCTTCTCATTTTGTTTGGTTCTCAGGCATCTGGTGTCGAAGGCTCGGATATTCCTGATGATGGTAAACTAATAGGATTTGCCCAGCTCAGCATCAGCTAAAACACAGCCCTGGAGGAGGCGGCCTAAGGAGATTCCACACATGCGTATCTCTGTTGCTTCTGTTGGCCTAAACCCACTACTGCCAAAGAACCCAGCAACAAACCTCCCAGCTAGGAGCTTTAGAGGTCTTCCTTTATGTTTTTTCTGCCATCCTTCCCCCTTTTTCCACAGGAAAAGAAAAGTTGGATCACCAGTGGCCAGCATCCGTTTAAAGAGTTCCATTAGTAAACTTACAGCACCTGTCCCCTGTCTCCATCTGAGAAGTGGCCTGTGTGCCTCAAGGCCCAGGAGGGAGACCTGTCAGCTCCTCTTGCCTTACTCCAGTGGTGGCGCTGGGTGGAGAGTAGCAGCTGTATCGGGCTTCCTCGTCTGGCTTGTCCTCCCACCCCTGACAGGACGCAGGCATCTCGGGATATCTCTTTACCACTGAAGTAGCAATTAAAAGTTGATTGTTCAGCTGGATCCCAGAGAATTTAGTGGTTTTTTTTGTTTTGGGGGTTTTTCTTTTTTTCGGTATCTGATATGAATTCTAGCAGCCTTTGTTAGGAAAAAGCACAGCCTCGATGGAGGCAGCCCAAACTGTGTTCTTGTTTTATTCACAATGTTTCTGAGCGTTTTGCTGAAGCTGCTCTCAGGCACCCCTCTTCATTGCTTCCTCCAGAAAGGGTTGCTCGCCTTAACTTCAGCTGGTGCAAAACATCTGACTGTAATCGAACTTCAACCATCGGATCCTTCAAAGTGGAACTTTGGACTGTTTTTAGAGAAAACATCAAGTAATGGCTTGTAAAAGAGAATCTTCCCAGCAGTGGTTTTTGAACAGGAAAAATCGTAACTCATATCATTGTGGAAGTATTTATTTTCATGTCTTAAAAAGTTGATTAAAAAAAACTGCTCCTTGATCCTCCCATGAAAATCAGTTTGGCTGGCCTCCAAGTCCTGAGCAAATGCAAGGCTGAGATTTCTGCAGCAATAAAGGAGGCTCACACTGGGCCGGAGAGGCCTGCCTTCTGCCCCTCTCCTGCACTGACCCTCTGGAGGGGGTCCACACTTCTGTGTGCTGAACCTGACCCAAGACGGAAAGTGAAACCACATGTGCCATGACTTTTAGGATCTATGAGTAGACAGTGCTCATTTGATTTTTTACAGAAATAACATAAATTATTCTTTAGGTTTAGGAAAGAGCACTCATAATGCAATATGTGAATCATCAGTGGGGTTGATTTTTTTTTTTTTCCTGCTGTTTCACAGTCAGCCTTTGTCTAATTGCAGATAGACCTAACAAATTTTGTAAATGGAAGGGATACTCAATCTGGCCTTATAACGACACACAAAGATGGGCTTTGGTCCCATTGAAAGGGGAGAGTTGCCTCTTACAGAATCACTCGAGTCCTTTCCAGCACTGTTGGTCCATGAATAACAAGATTGCTTTACCATTTTTCTCCCGGAGCATTTCTGAGAGCTTTCCCCACAATGGACTTGTTACAGCTTTTGTTTCATTCTGAGCTTGTAGTTTTAGTCATGGGCTTTCTTCACTTGCCTGGATACAAAGGCATGTTGGAAAAGGGGTGGGTGTTGGAGAGGAAGGGAGGGGGTGGTTTGGGATGGGGCCTGGGAGGAAAGTAGATTAGAGGATCAGACACTAAAGTCCAAGGTCCCAGCAGGATTGGTAAAAGAAAGGAGCCTGCTGAGCCTGGAGCAAGAAAAGGAGATTGATCAGCTTGCTGGAAAAATTCTGTGTTTTTCTTTTCCTTTCTTCTTTCTTCCTCTGTTTTTTTAGAGGAGGGTTGCGGGAATAAGGACAGGAAGGTAGGAATAAGTTACGAAAAACAGGTCGTGCCTTTGGCACAAGACAAGGGGCTTACCTTAGAGTCTGTGTTTTGGTTTCAAATAAGCCCATCATCATCTACTTATTTATGAATCCAAAGGGTGGTGGCATCACTCTGTTCTACCTTTTATTTGGAGGTGGTTGGGAGCCCAGGCTGGGATTAAGCAGCATCCCATCCCCCAATTCAGTTTCTCCAGCTGGCCATTACCTTTGAACTTCAGTGGGACAGGAAGGACAATGGAAGTGGGCTGGGGCTTTCTCTTTCTCTTCCAGTCATTTTTATGCCCTGCTGGGAATTAGGAGTCAGACACCACGCCCCAGGACAGTGTTATTTCTTCTGCATGATGTATGGTGGACTCCCTTTGCTGACTTGTGCAGTGATGCTGAAAAAAATGAGTGAACAGAAACTTCCCAGCTGGTACAGCAGGTGACCTGGTGAGCAACCTCATTCCCTCCCAGGAGTTCAGGATACACCTCTCCCTGAGTCCCAGGATCCCCTGGTCCCTGGGATAGGGACTAACTTAGCACAAGGTAATGTGTGCCAATGCTATTTGTGAAACATATGGTCTTTCTAAATGACTAATGGATTTGTTTGGGGTTTTTTGTTTAAGTTTTGAACCAAATCCTAGAGCCAGCTGATATTCTAATAATCTGGAGGAGAGAATTATGGTGTATCAAAAAATGGAGGTTCCTCCTGATGACGTATGCTAGATTATGGAAGATGTAAAATATTTCACTACCCCCCTCCTTTTTTTTTGTTGTTTTGACTTTATACTTTTCTGCATGTTTCATTAATTTTTAATCAATAAAGAATAAATTGTCTTTGGTTGTGTAAGGATTCTTTGGCTGTTGGTGGGAGCAGTGGGAAGTGGGTCAGGAAGTCACCAGTATAAGTTTTCATGCCAGTAGGGAAACATCAAGGTGCACATTAACATTTAAAAAAAAGTATGTATTAATCTACGAATTACCTGGAGCAGCTTCAAACCGTTGTACAAATGGGGAAGCTCCCCAAAGGGAGGGAGAGCTGCCCAAGGAATGTGACTAGGGTGGAATGAGGAGCACCTTGCACTGAGCTTTTCTGTTGAATTCTGCTCATGCTGTTGGGTGGGGGAAAGGTGCCAGAGCCAAGCCCTGCGGAGTCCCTTTAGGAAAGTTCAGAGCAAGGCTGAGCTTGTTCCCATTTGGCTTTGATAATTGAAATGGTGAGGTTTGATGTAAGATTCTGGGTCCCTCTCTTCTGTATTCCTCCACCTCCTGGATAAGAAATCCCTGATCAGTAACTCCTTCTCAACAGAAAATGGTCTTTGAGCTGTGATAGGACTGCTTGTGGGTGGGTGCTAGTAATTCAGGGCACAGGTCGTAGGACCTTGGAGTTGACAGCATCAGAGCTGATTGAATTTGCTTTTCAGATAAGCAGGTTTTAAAAGTGGATTCTGACTATTGTGGGGACAGAGAGGAGGTGCTTCCTACTGAAAAGTGACTGTGGTGGCAGTGGAGGGCAGTGGGGTGGGGGCAAGAGTAAACAGCCTCTCCACTTGGCGTTATCTCTAGCAAGACCAGATCTTGTCCAGGGGCCAGATTACTCACCTCTTCTTATTCATAGTAGCAGTGTTCAGTGTGACAGTTGGATTCCTCCTGGGGGGTCAGCTCACATTTTTTGTTTTTGTTTACAATAAATTTTATTTTTTAGAGCAATTTTAGTTTCACAGCAAAATTGAACAGAAAGTACACGTATATCTCCTGACATACACAGCCTCTCCCACTGTCAACGTCCTGCACCAGAGGGTACATTTGTTATGATCGATAAACGGACATGGCCCTTCATTATCACCCAAAGTCCATAGTTTACGTTCGGGTTCACTCTTGCTGTTGTAAACATTCTACGGGCTTAGACAGTGCATAATGGTACGTACCCATCATTATGGTTTCACACAGAATGATCTCACTGCCTTAAAATCCTCTGTGCTCTGCCTGTTCATCCCTCCTACCCCTCTAGTCCCTGGCAACCACTGATCTTTTTAGTGTCTCCAAAGTTTTGGCTTTTTCCAGAATGTCATACGGTTAGGATCATACAATATGTATCCTTTTCAGAATAGCTTCTTTCACATAGTAATACGCATTTACTATGTCTCCATGTCTTTTTGTGCCTTGATAGCGCATGTCTTCTTAGCTCTGAATAATACTGCACATCTGAATGTACCACAGTTTATTAATCCATTTGCCTACTGGCTGCTTCTAAGTTTTGACAGTTATGAATAAAGCTGCTATAAGCATCTGTGTGTGGATTTGTGTGTGGCTATGAGTTTCCACTTCTTTGGGTAAATACCAAGGAGCCCAGTGGCAGATTGTACGGTAAATAGGTCAAGCTTTTTAAGAAAACAGGTGTCTTCCAAAACGGCTGTGCCATTTTGCATTCCCACCAGTGAATGAGAGTCCCTGTTGCTCCACATGCTCACTGGTTCTTGGTGGTGTCAGTGCTTTACATTTTGACCATTCTAGTAAGTGTGTGGTGGTATCTCGTTTTAATTTGCTATTCCCTACTGACAGTATGTTGAGAATTTGTTCATATGCTTGTTTATTCATGTGCTTGTCTGTATGTATTTTTCCGAGGTGTCTGTTCATGTGTTTTGCCCATTTTTAATCATGTCTGCTCTCTCATTGTTGACTGTGAAGTGTTCTTTGTGTACAGGCAGCCTCTTACTGCACTTCTCTATTATGCTTTGCTGCTTTTTTTTTTTTTTTTTTTTTAACAGATTGAAGGTTTGTGGCAACCCTGTGTTGTCAGGTGATGGTTAGCATTTTTCAGTAATAAAGTACTTTTAAATTAAGGTATGTACATGGTTTTTTTTTTAGACATAATACTACCACACATTTAAGAGACTACAGTATAGTTAAAAAGTAACTTTTATATGTACTAGGAACAACCACCAAAAAACTCACTTTTTTGTGAATCTCACTCTATTGCAGTGGTCTGGGACTGAATCCACAGACTCTCTGAGGTATACCTGTATTTTGGAAAACAGTCCTTTATCAGACATGTCTTGTGCAAATGCTTTCTCCCAGTCTGTGACGTGTCTTCTGATTCTCTTTTTAACAGTGGTTTGCACACAGCAGAAAATTTTCATTTTATGAGTTATTTCTTTCATGGATCATGCCTTTGGTGCTGTATCTAAAAAGTCATCACTGAGTACCCAAGGTCATCTAGATGTTTGCCTATGTTATCCTGTAGGAGTTAGATAGTTTTGCATTTTCCATTGAGGTCTGTGAACCATTTTGAGTTAGCTTTTGTGAAGAGTTTAAAGTCTGTGTCTAGATTCTTTCTTTCCTTTCCTTTCCTTCCCTTCCCTTCCCTTCCCTTCCCTTCCCTTCCCTTCCCTTCCCTTCCCTTCCCTTCCCTCCCCTCTCCTCTCCCCTCCCCTCCCCTCCCCTCCCCTCCCCTCCCCTCCTCTCCCCTCCTCTCCTCTCCTCCAGTGGTTCCAGCACTGCTTGTTGAAGAGACTGTCATTTCTCCATTGGTATTGTATTGCCTTTGCTCCTTTGTCAAAGATCGGTTGAATCTGACTTTCTTTCTAGGCTCCCTCTTTTGTTCCACTGATCTATTTGTCTAATTGTTTGCCAATACCACACTGCCTTGAGTACTTTCTAGTAACTGTGGAAGTCAGTCCAACTCTGTTCTCCAACATTGTGTTGCCGCCAAATCTCAGCCGTACCCACCCTGAGCCTCCAGCAGCCCATCAATTACAGTTTGGGTTTTCCTCCTGTGATACTGGTTCCTGTGGAAGTTTGTGTTTGTGGATTTCTGCTCCATGAAGTTATAATTCTCTGTATTTCAAGACAGCAGTTTGCCCTGTGACTTCACTCCTCTGAAGGATCTAAGAAGAGTTGTTGATTTTTCGATTTGCTCAGCTTTTTACTCGCTAGAGCGAAGTGACAACTTCCAAGCTGCTTACAGCCTGGACCAGAAACCGTAACTCCTACCCACCATTTTTATTTACTAGAGCTGTTCTCAAAGTTGGAAGAGATTTGAAACACCATCCACTGCATATTTATTAGGCAATGTTTAAGGAATACCTTCCTCTCCCCAACTCTACACGTGAACACCGCCCTCTACTCTGTGGACAGGTGACCGCCAGTGATTGTGTGTTCATTCACCTTACACCGCTCCAGTGGTTAGAAAACTCTTGTTACATGTCTCTTTGGTCTTAGCTGGGCCCTTGGCTGAAGACAAGTACAAGGAGAGGAAGAGGACAGATAGGCTGTGGGTTCTTGCTGAAGGGCCAGTGGCAACCCCGTCCTACCTTGCAGTCTCCCAGAAAATGGTGGAGGTGACCAGACCACTTGGGGACGTCAGAGACCAGCACACATACTACTTTGAGCTCGTCTTCCCAGGTCAGTGAGACCACAGGGTAGAGAGGTCCCTGGGGCCACAGGGGTCCTGGAAGGGCTCCCACAGAGAATGGAGGTGGTGGTGGGCTTTGAAGCATCATGGGGAGCCTTGGCAGGCTCTCTGGGCTAGGGGCAGGGTTAAAAGAACAAGTAAGTTAACCAAAAAGTTAGGATTGAGGGAATGTAGAGATGAAGTGAAGCCAGTGGGATCCAGGGATCATGGTTACAACTATGGAAGGTCTTTGGTTGAGCCTTATCCTCTCACCATCCACAGTCTGTGTTTCCGAATGCCCCACCGGGAAATGAAAGAATCCTTAGGGACCACCTAGTTCAGGTTCTTCCCTTGCACAGATGAAGAAATGAAGCCCAGCAGGATAGAAGGGCGGACTGAGGGTCACAGTGACTCAATGGCAGAGCCCAAGTTTCCTGCATCCCAGCTCCAGCCCCTGTGGAGCCTTGGAGCTGAAAGAAGCAGAATCCTGTCTCTGATGAGAGTGAGGAGATGATGAGGACCAAGCGCAGGCTCCTGTCGCCACCTCCGTTTCCCCCACAGTGTGAGCACTGAAGTGAGCAGTGACAGCTGGTAGTATCTGCTTTCCTGGCCGTTCAGTCAAGGCTGTGCTGAGGACAGGAACATACAAGGGAGCTAGGTGAGGAGGAAGGGGTGAGGCTGGGGACAGTGGGGAGCCTGGGGGGTACCTTGGGATGGGGCAGAGCGGAACGACAAGCGCTCTCCTGCAGGGCTGTGGACCCTCGGCTCTGCCCTGCCTGCAACCCCCTTCATGTGGACTGATTAATAGGCCTCAGGGGCAGGCACCCTGTGTCCAGAACTTCCCTGTACAGCCTGGCTTCCTCGCACTCCCGTCACCCATGCTCCTCTGCCCAGCTCTTAAAATTGATTCAAAACCAAAGCGTGAAAGGCCTTTCCTATGACATACACGAGCAACTATGTGAGTGTGTGTGCCTTCACACACGTGCATTTTCCCTAGTGCTTCAGCCCTGTCATTCCCCACCTCCCATAACTGAGCCAGATGCCTTCCAAGCCCTGGGTCTTCCTCTAGTAAGTCTGGCTCCAGGGTAAAAAGGATGGGGGCTTTTACCTGTGGGAGATCACTGTTGTCCAGAGGTCCTGCCATCTATTAGTCCTCAGTCCTCTAAGAATCCTGACTGTGCCCCCATCCCAGCTTAGACTCCAGCAAGGTCATAGCAACTGTTGGCTCTACTGCAATTGCCCTCCATTCTTGAATTGTCATTGGTGCTGACAGGAGAAGCATTTATACCCTTGGTGGGTTTCCCGGCCTTCAGGCTGCCCTGAGATTGACTGGTGGTGCATGCCAGCACGTGCTGGGGACCTTGCAGGAGAAAGATAAGATCACCAGGGAAGAGGCTAGATCGGGCTGCTGGCAGAATTACTGTGCAGACTGGGTCCTTTCTGCTCCACTGACTTACCCACTCCACCTAGTATGGGCTAAAAGGGACTTTGGTGTTCATGTAAGTGTTGCAACTACTCTCACAGCGTGGATTCTATCAGAGTAGGAGGGTTTTGCGCTGGTGTGATTGTACAGGATGTTGCAGTTGTGGGGGGAATGTTCAGCACTCCATGTAACACTTGGTTAGTGATCACTGCTGTGTGCTAGTCCTGAGGAGTTCCTCTTGTGATGTCTCTCGCACAGTCCATAAAACATCCTCAGCTCCTCCAGGCAGGAGTGGCCTATTTTTTCCATCATATTCTGTCTTTCTCAGGCCAGAGCTAGGGAGCTGCAGTGTGACAGGTGGAGCCAGGCAAGGCTGGATTAAACATTAATGCACCTGCCACCACTGCCTGGAGGAGCAAGTGCCCCAGAGCAAGCTGCAGAGCTGTCTGGTGGCCCCAGCTCTGGAGGTGGTAACCAGTAGACATGGCTCACTTTGCCCAGATCATGGCTGAGATCGGTGAATTTGGTCGCTTCCAGGTACAGCTGCTGATCCTGGTGAGTCTCCCCTGCTTCCTGGGTGCCTTCAACATGTTTGCCCAGGTCTTCATGGTCCTGGATGAGCCCCACCACTGTTCAGTGGCCTGGGTCAAGAACCAGACTCTCAACCTGAGCGCTGCCCAGCAGCTGGCACTGAGCGTGCCTCTGGACGCCACAGGCAGCCCCCAACGCTGCCTCATGTTCCGGCCACCCCCTGACGGTGCCAGCCTGGAGGACATCCTCAGCCACAGCTTCAATGAGACCCAGTCTTGTGAGACAGGTTGGGACTATCCTGAGGGCAGGCCCCCATCCCTAGAGAATGAGGTAAGACTGCCCTGTGGCCTGTCTGTCCACCTATTTTGGGTCCGTCAGCAGCTCTGCCTGTCGCTCTGCCCTCAGTCTCTCGTGTGGCTGCCTTTGCCTCTGTCCCTGCGCTCCATGCCTGAGTGGCCACTTTCCTCTTCATCCTCTGCTTATTGGGCCCTCTATCTCTCCATCCGTTTCCTCTATCTAGGGGGTCTGCCCATTTGTCATTCATCCCTGCCTATCCTTTTGTCTGTCCTTCTGTCTGCACGGTGATCTTTCTTTCTGTCCTCTCCTATTCTTATGCCTTTATGCCTCTCTTTCCCTGATGTTCCCATCTGTCTTTCCATTTGCCTTTCATTCTGCCCCTGCATGTCTGCCAGCTTACCTACCTTCTGGGTTCTCCTAACCTTCTGATGCTACCCCTTCCCTGTCCACTTGTCTGCCTTCCTGCTTGCTTGAGTTGGGCTTTCTGCCTTTGGCCTCTCTCTCTAGATCTCTTCCTGCCTGCCTGCCTCTGAAATGCTGGAGGGCACCTGTGACTCTGGGACTCATCCTGGATGTAACTGAGCATTTGCCCGCGCCAAATCTGTTCTCTTAGGAGGGACACAGACAGGTCAATGAAGAGATTCCCACTCCAGCCACGTCAGAGCAAGAAGGGTTGCTTCCGGACAGTGGGGCCGAGCACAGAATGAGGAGATGAGTTGGCCAGGGCAACCTAAAGACTTGATGGTGGAGCTGGGACCCTCATTCTAGCACCTGCTGCCCAGTTCCCTGTGGGAATGGGAGAGAGCACAGATAGTCCAGAAACCCAAGGGGCAGGTGTTGAGGGTCTTTGCAGCTCTCACCTTTATGGTGTCAAATCCTGTGGCTTAATGGAGGGTAATCCATAAGCCCAGAGAGTAAACACTCATTTTTAATATGTGACCATAAACCTGCCCCCAGAACCCTGGCAGCCTGCCTGCTTTCTTCCTGACCCTCCCCCTCATTCCACCCCACAGGGAGAGTAGGTGACCCGTGAACTTTCCCAGCCTCTGGATCTAGCCCAGCTTAGCCCAGTCAGTGGCCCCTCCATCGTCTCCCAGTATCACCCCCATGGTAGGTTCTGGCCGTCATTGGTCCTTAGATGCTCTGGAGGTTCCTATGTCTACGTGGGCTTATAACCACTCTGCTCGTCTGGCCAAATATCACCATTCTTAAAGCCCAGGCAGACTTCTGGAGTGCTCCGAGCCAACTCTAGCCCTTGTTCATAGCCTCTGCTGCGCTGTTCATGGAATTATATTCAAGCAACAGCCCTGAGTATTAACTCTGCAAGGAACAGTCAGAGAAGGGAGGCACCCTATTCACCTTCTCTGGGAACCCCTGATGGTCAGGGCATGATCTGGGCTCCTGGGGGCTAGCTGGATTCTGAGACTAGAATTTGCTTCCTCTTGGAGAGGGAATGAGCAGACAGCTCCCTGCAGGAGTTGGTATGTGAGCTGGGCACCAGGGGACCGGAAGAAGGTTGATAGAGAAGAAGGGAGGTCCTTTATAGACAGAAAATAGCAAAAGGAAGGCCGGGCAACAGGAAGCAGGCAATGTCTGGGGAGTAGCAGGAACTTGGTGTGCCTGCAGTAGGGCTGCACAGGTGGGTGTGAATTGAATGAAATGATCTAAAGAATTTGGGGCCTCTCTTTTTATCCTTAATCTCCACCTTGTGCTTTCAGACTGTGCTGACCCTTGGGTTGGGCCTTGAACCTCTGGTCTTTCCCTGACATATTCCCAAAGATGTACCCCACCAAGGACAGTGATTCCCAAGGGAATGTACATCTTTGGTACTTTGTGCCCCGAACCATATGACGGCCCCAAACTCAGCTCCAGAGTGCGGCTACCTTGGTGTGAGTTCTCCACCTTGGTTCCCAGTCTGTGAGCAGGGGCTCTGCTCCCTTTACTCCAAGGACTCCCTCCGCCCTAACATCCCAAGTTTCCTTATAACCAGCAGCTTCATATGCAAACTGAGCTACAAAGGATCTGAACTTGAAAAGAAAAGAGCACGTTTCCTTATAGGCTGTGAAGAACAGAGTACGTTTCTTCTTTTCGGCCTACCTGCCAGACACTTCCTTGGGTGCCCATTCTTGGTAAAGGAGAAAATGACTCCCAGCCCACACAAGCCTCTGGATAGGGAGGAAACTAGCTTATCTGTGAAGAGCAGCAACAGCATGGTCTGTCCTGGGACTAAAGAAGGCAGGAATGGGAGGGAAGTGGGGGCATAGAGAAGAACCATTCTAGGGTCTGGAGCATGAAAATGCCTGGCGTGTGTGAGCAATACCAACACACAAAAGGGGCTGGGAAGAGGCAAGAGCCAACTCTTAAGGGTCTCAGATACAGTGCTGCGGAATTTGGGCTTTCTCCAAGGGACCAGAGGGAGCCATTGACGGTTTTGGAACAGGGGAAGGGGATGTGGTGGGGTGTGCTCCAGGAAATGGGGGTGGGGTTGTGTGGGCCACTGTGGCAGGCCGCAGACAGAAGCATCCACTGTGGGCATGAGGGCTGGGAGGTTGATGACTGGGATCCCAAGTTGGAGTCTTCTTTATCTCTGTCCCACCTGCAGGGTGACACCAGCACGTAAACTTGGGTAGATCTTGGCACCTCTCCAAGCCTCTGTCTCTATTGCAGAACAGAAGGAGTGATAGGCCTTCACGAGGTTGGAATGAGGATTTGATCAGATGAGGGATATCTACAGTACAGGGCAGTGGTGAGGGCGTCCACTGAGCAGGAGTGTCCGCCTTGGAGGACTCCCTGGCCCGGCACTCAGAATGCTGCAGCCTCGTGTGTCTGAAGTGCCGGTGTCACCAGCCGTGAGCTTCATGTGTGCAGGGGCCAGTACACCCTCAGCTGAGCTAACATTTGCCAAGAGCTTCCTGTGTGTGACAGCGTTGTGCTAAGCACATGACGTGTTAATTCCTTTAATCCTGTTGGGTGATACTGTGGAGTCTATTTTATCCCCATTTTGTACGTGGGAAACCAAGACACCGATAGATCAGTTCACAAACCCAAAGCCACACAAACTCAGTCAGTCCTGACTCCGGAGGCTGAAGGCAGCAGGCCTTTGTTTATTATTATTTATTTTAAATAATGTCTAACTACAAATGTAATTGGTGTTAACTAGACAAAAAGCAAACAGGGTAGAACTGGGTGGGACAAAGTTCATTCTCAGGGGCAGTCCATCTTTTGACACATATTTAAAGTTCTTGTAAAATTAACAGTTACCCTCAAGACAAGTAGGAGCACAACAGTATCTCCTGGACTGGTTAATTTCTTGCTAACAGTTACTTAACTGATGGTGATTGGCTAGTTGGCTAACTGAAGGTATTGCTTCATTCATTCATTTGTTCATTCATTCACTCAGGAAACTACCTTAGCTTTCCCTCAATTTCAGTCCCTGTCTGGGGCAATGGAGATGTCTGAACTCACTGCCATCCACCTGTGGGACCTGGGATTAACTGCTTGCTTAACCTCTTCTCCCGTAGGGGAATATCATAAGTGTAGTTGTCAGAATTATACGAGATAATGCATGTAAAACATTTGGCATAGTCCCCAGCCCAGAGTAAGCACTCAAAAGGCATTCATATTGTTGTGAAGCTATCTCCATGACCTCTGGAGGAGAGCCCATGTGTCATGATCCCCCATAAGCTTTTGTGGATGGAGGTGAGCTGTGTGCAGAGGGCACAGAGCTCCCTGAGGTGCCCTAGTTTCGAACCACGGGCATCTGCGCTGAGAAGTTTGTCGTGGGTGGGCTGGATGATAGAGGACCTGCCCCAGCTGCCTCTAGACTGACATCAGTGTGTGTCTGCTCAGTTTAACCTGGTCTGCGGTCGGAAGCATCTGAGAGAGACCTCCCAGTCGGTGTACATGGCTGGGCTCCTCGTTGGGGCACTCATCTTCGGGCCCCTCTGTGACTGGTAAGAACCTTGACCAGCTCCCCTGACCTAACATGTCTGGGGCTCCTGGCATAGGCCTAGAGTTCCCCCCATGCCCCTCACACTGGTCTCCAGGTAAGGCCCTGTCCCGTCTCCCAGGGGGCTCCCAGGGGAGGGCGATGCACCCTCCTTCATACACAGCGCCCAAGCCAGGGCTGGAGGCTGGCTCCCACTTCCTCTTTTCTCTCAGAGAGATGACCTCCTCCACTTGCCCCTTTGTTACCTCAGGATTGGCCGCAAGGCCACTATCCTGGTGCAGCTGCTACTCTTGGCCATCCTCGGCCTCGGCACAGCCTTTGTGCCCAACTTTGAGCTCTACATGGCCCTGCGCTTTGCTGTCGCCGTGGCCGTCTCTGGATATACCTTAAGCAGCGTCTCCCTGCGTGAGTATCTGTGCCCTAAATGCTTCCACCACAGAGCTGTGCCGTGGGGCCTGGGCTGGCCACATTCCCACACTGCCTGTGGGGCCCAGTCAGGTCCCCCTGCACCAAACATGGTGGCACTGGTGGGTCAGTACCAGATCCCCTGACTGGGTGGCATCCAAGGATGCCAGGGAGTGAGAGGGCAGGGTCTGGCCCAGCCTCAGCCTCTGCTCTCACAGTTACAGAATGGGTGGGGCCCTCGTGGAGGACTCGGTCTGTGGTCCTGGCCCAGTGTTCCTTCTCCGTGGGGCAGATGGCCCTAGCAGGACTTGCCTACGGCGTCCAGAACTGGAGGCTTTTCCAGATCTCTGGCACTGCACCCGTCCTGCTGCTCTTCTTCTACTTCTGGTGAGATACTTCCCAGGAGCAAGCTACCCCCAGGTGGGCTGTGCTGTGATGGGGTTGGAGGGAGAGGAAGCCTGTGAGGCCTGTGGGGTGGGTGTGAACTGGAACAGCAGGGAGACCCCGGCGGGTGGGGAGGCTCTGGAGTCCAGGCCCCAAGGTCACAGCCTTTTCTGACCTCCTTCCCAGGGCTCTGCCGGAATCTGCACGGTGGCTCCTGACCCAAGGGAAGGTCAGGGAGGCTAAACAACTAATCCAGAAGGTGGCCTCAGTCAACAGTCGAAAACTCTCCCCCGAGCTCCTGAGCCAGGTACTGGCAGCAGCCGGGCCAGCCTTGCCCCAACCTGACCCACGGCAGCCCTCCTGCCTGGCCCCTCACTCTGTACCTTCCTCCTAGCTGGTCCCAGAGGAGACTGGCCCCACAGGGAATGCCCTGGACCTGTTCCGACACCCACAGCTCCGGAAAGTGACCCTGATTCTCTTCTCCATCTGGTGAGTGCCCTGAGGCCCCAGCCAAAGGGCTGCCATGTCTCTGTGGCTGGAGGCTATCTGGGCTGGGCTGGGCTGTGTGGGAACCAGCTGGTCTCTCCCTGGCTGTGCTCCTGTCTCCTGTTACGACTTCTGACCAAGGCAGGCTCCCCGTCTGAGTGTGTGGTGTCTCATCACCCAGCAGTGACAGGTGGTCTCGGACACTCTGTAGGTTCGTGGACAGCCTGGTGTACTACGGCCTGGGCCTCAAGGTGGGGGACTTTGGCCTGAACATCTACCTGACACAGCTAATCTTCGGAGCAGTTGAGGTGCCTGCCCGCTGCTCCAGCATCTTCATGATGGACTGGTTCGGCCGCAAGTGGAGCCAGATGGGGACTCTGATTCTGGGTGGCCTCACGTGTATCACCATCATCTTTGTTCCAGCAGGTACCAGGACTGGCTAGCCCCAGCCCCTGGCTCACCCTCACCTGCTACTGGAGTGAGGACTTTTCAGGAGTGAGGGCTTCTCTGGGGCTTGGGTGCAGAAGGGGTGAGGAGTTTAGGAGGACAGGGCAGGGGGCAGGAGCCAGGTGATCGGGCTGGCTTCCCTCCACATGGCTAACCAGCGTCCCCCACAGATCTGCCCATTGTGGTCACCGTGCTGGCTGTGTTGGGGAAGTTTGCCACGGCTGCCGGATTTACTGTCTCGTACGTGTACTCGGCTGAGCTCTTCCCCACCGTCATCAGGTAAGGGCTGTGGGTACAACTCCTGCTCCTCTGCCTCTGGACCTGATTTTGGTCATCCCTCCTCTGCCCTCATGGTGTTCCACAAAGAGCTTACAGAGCTGGCTCTTGGGCAGCAGTGCTGGCTGGGGTCCAGGACACGGAGAACACGAGTCCAAAGTTACCAGCTGTCCCCAGGTCAGGTCTAGGAGGGGGTCACACCCCAACCTTGTCAGAACTGGCATATGGAGTAAGTCCAAGGATGAATGCCTCAGAGGGAACACTCCAGTTGGGGAGAGAGGTAGTCAGGAGGTGCAACCTTTGACCTGAGACTGGATAGGTGAGCAGGAGTGCAGTGGGCAGACAGAGAGGCCTGGAGGTTAGAGGGGCAGGGCACACAGGTGGGCTAGGAGAAGTCAGTATGCAGGAAGGCCCCGTCTGCTGCGAGAAAATGGAGAGCCTGCAGGCCTGTGGGGGCCAGATGAGGGGTCTGGGCTCTCCTAAGGAAGTGCGCTGGGGCCCAGGTGAGGCCAGGTCTGCTCAGTTTGCACTGGCCTTCCCGCAGGCCGTCGGGCTTGGGGCTGGTGGGCGTCTTCTCGAGGATTGGGGGCATCCTCACCCCACTCGTGATCCTGCTGGACGAGTACCACTCGGCCCTCACTATGCTCATCTACGGCAGCCTCCCCATCGTGGCTGGCCTACTCTGTGCTCTGCTGCCAGAGACACGTGGCCAGACCTTGAAGGACACCATTGACGACCTGGAGCAGGGATTCTGCCCACGGTAAGCTACTTGTACTCTGAAGCCCAGGACTCATGTCAGTGGCCCCATCCCAGAAAGCTAGGCCTCTGCCTTACCATTTGTCCATTGTTCCCTAGAGGCCAATATGGTGCCCCCAGGAGTCCCTTATTTTAGGGACACAGTGGTGAGGACACTAATTGAGCAACTCCTGGTCAGCCAATGACAGCCTTTTGCTCCCTCCAGGTCTCTGAAGTCAGTGCCCTCAGAGAAGGAAATGGAGACCTCAGAAAATACTTCTAGCCCCCGGGGTGGCCTTTGTGAGCAGCACATATCTCTGACTGTGTCTCCAAAGCCAGACCAGCAGCAGCAGAGAGCTGCCTAAATGCTCGCCTGGAAACAGCTGGACACATGAGCAAGACCAGCCTTGCAGATGGAGGCTGCACCCCATCACCTGGCCCCAGAACCAGCCACCCACTGCCAAGCCCAATCCCAGAAGCATTGAGGACAGCCTCCCTCCTTTCAAGACCTTTCCTATCCCTACCTCCCCCCCCCCCCACACCCAATACCTGTTCTGGGTTAGGGTCTTGGGTGTGCCTTGGGGTTGACTTGTTCTCTTATACTCTTGTGGGGATGTGGCTCCTCAAATCCCCTCAATCTGGGGTCCCCCTGCCCTCAAAACACAGTCAAGCTGAGAACTGAACAGCTGGGTAGGGCCTCTCCAAGTATGTGAGAGGAGGAGGAAAAAAACACTTAGAAATGGTGGACTCTGTCCAGACAGGTGGAAGAAAAGCCATGGATGAAAAGAAGGTTGTGGTTCCTTCAGTGGCTGGACCAGGCTTGTCTGGCTGAGGTGGGACCCACAGCACATTTGACCTGCTGACAGGAGACTGGCTGAGTCAAAATCAAAGCGTCAGTCTTACCTTCTCTTCAGAGATTCCCCATCACCTGCCCCACATCCAGGGACCAGTGGTGCAGAGAGAGGGACAGTTGGTTCTGTTCCTCCCCAGCGCTTCCGCTCCTGCTCTGCTGCTCTGGCTCCTGCAGGGTCCATGCAGGGGAGCGAAGGGGCAGAGGTCTTACTTGGCCACCCCCAGTGGTAGTTCTTTCTCAGCTTGCACTGGTTAATTATCAGTGCACCAGACAGGCTCCTAGAAATTAGCTTTTCCACAGGAATATTTGACAGTTCTCAGAGATCCTTCCAGGACCTCTGCATTGCTCCTTAGTACGAGCAATGTGCTTGCCACTGACCTTTTGGGGCCCATCTTCAGCTCCTGTCCCCTCATCTGGCTCCCCACACAGTCTCTCTTATGCTGGCCTCCCTTACTTGAGAAAACAGTCCTCTTAGGTGGGGTCCCACCAAGGTACCTCAAACCAGGCTACCTTCCCCAGTATCTACTTGGCCCGAAAGAACACCGTACGTCCTTGTGCCACCGAATGGTGGGAAAAGAGCTTGCTCAGCCACTGCCCCACCCCCCTTTGCCTGGCATCCACAGACATCTCCAGCCAACCTCACACTGGACAGTGGGGTTCAGTCTCTCCTTTCCACCAGTTCACCGAGTCCCAGAGAAAGTTCTTTCAAATCCTCCCTCCCTCATGCTCACCTCTTATGCAGTACGGAAGGGTGGTAGGTCTTTGTAAATCCAGCATGGAGGTGTCAACCCAGACTGAAACTGCCACGGTTTTAAAAAAAAAAAAAAACCTGCATAGAATGGGGAAAAGCATTTCTTTTCTAAGATGTGGACACTCAGGGGCAGAATGATCTCCCTTCCTGGAAAGAGACTTCAGTGGCACAGCTTTATTGACACAGAATAAATTCAAATACTCACCTATTGCATTTGAGCAGGTCTTTGGAGACTTTTTTTAGGGATTGTAGGCCACTGGGGAGACAGATTTTACTCTGCGTGTGTTAAGAAGTACCCTTTAGCTTGTTGTGGTTAATGGGTAAATGTTTGATTTTTAGCAGTTGCTGGTGGGAGGTCAGCAGCTGAGACCCTGGGACCTCAGAGGGGAAGAAAAGCAGGCCCAATCTTGACTCCACCCTGAGGAGCAGGACAGAAGGGGGCCTAACTGGACCGGGCAGTGGCTGTTCTCCACAGGGTGCTGGTGAACACAGAACAGCCTAGGTTCGGGGACATGCTGGCCGCGGACCCATGACCAGTGTTCCGGTTTGCTTTGCAAAGGCTCGTGCAGGACTCACATCTCAGGCCTTGGGGGCAGGAGCCATCCTCCTCTGGGGCCTCAGGCTTCCCATTTTAGAAGGGATAATTTCATTTACACTAATCCTCAAGGATTCTAGTCTTGGCTTCCCTGGCTGGGTGTGAAAGGCAAAGGGCCCCAGCAACCTGCCCCCAAGGTCCAAGGACATAGAAAAGGAATGCCCCTCACTACCCCCAAGACCTGCAGGTTACTGTCGGGCACAGAGCTGAGCTGAGTCCTCAAGCCTGGCCCTGATGGCATAGCCCAAGGCTTTGCCTCCCTCACTGACCCACTCACCCCCTCACCTGGCGGGGAGGCCATGTATGCCTCGCCCTGCACTTTGACGCATACCGTGTCCACAGATGCACAATTCATCTGCAGCTATTAATCTGCTCCCCAGCACCTCTGAGGAAACCCATGGTGGAAGGGGAGAGAACTCTGGTGTTAAAGGAGGCTGCTGACCCAGTGGGTGGGGCCTGGAAGTTGCCCTGAAGATGGACATGCAGGGTGAGGACTGCAGGCCAGAGGGACAGGAAACAGGCAGAGGGTGCAGAAGTGCTTTGGGGTGAAGACTAGCAAGGGGCAGGCCTACAGCTGGGAGGATCTCTGGGAATTTGAGGAACTGGACCTGCACTTGGTTCTGAGGGCAGGGAAAGCCACTGGCTTTCTTTTTTCTTTAAGCAACGGAGTGGCCCGATTTATATTTTAAAAATCCCCCTCTACCTGAAGAATGTGTTGGCAGAGGGCAAATGTAGAAGCAGAGAGATCAGGCAGGGCATCATTACAATTGAATACCTCATTTTATCCTCATAGCATCCCAGTGACAAAGTGGGGTGGTGGCAGTGGAACGGGGGGGAGGCTGGATCTGAGAGCAAGCTGGGAGGTAAAGACCCTTTGATGCTCACTCCCCTAACCTGTGCAGCGGGTAAGAGCATCACTTCTTGATTTCCTCTGGCTATGCCCAGGAGAAGCCCCCTGGCCACCGGGCCCAGTGCTCCCTCCTCAGAGAGCCTCTGAGATGAAGACTGCTCTACTGCGTATCTTGTGTTCACGCCATCAGTGTCCAGCCAGTCCCCTCCTTCCATGCGATTCCCAGTGACCCCAGCCCCACCAACCTGCTCCCAACCCCACCCATTTCCACCCATGGTCTCAACCCCTGTGTCTGGAAATGCTGCTCCAAATCCAGCAGACAGGCCCATGTCCTCAGACCTTCTTAGAAGGTTCCTCCATCTCCTGCCTCTTCATCTGGTCATGCATTCTCACAGCCAGGGAGCGGGGGTAAGCGCCTCTTAATGCCCTCCATTGCTGCTGCTCAGCCGTTACAGCTCTTCTTATTTGTAAAACCTGCTCTTATAGAAACCTCTCTGTCCCTTCCTTGCTCCCACCCCCTGACCTCCAGCTCGCACAGCCTCATTCTTCTAAAGAAAGCTTCTTGGTCATCCCTCCCACTCCAGCTCCTGCTGTCATCTTGGGAAAATTTGTCCCCACTTCCAAAATCTCAAAAATGCCTGGCCTGTAAGTGAATAAATGAAGGAATCTCAAATCAAGCATGCCATTCTCTGAGCACAGCATCCCATCCTTTGGCTTGTTTGCTACATCCTTCCCACCTGCCTCAGTCTGTCCAGGCTGCAATAACAAAGTCCCATAGACTGGCTGGCTTAAAAACAGAAGTGTATTTCTCACAGTTCTGGAGGCTGGAAGATCAGGGTGTCAGCAGGCTCAGGTTCTGGCGAGAGCTCTCCTCCTGGCCTGCAGGCCACCTTCTTGCCATGTCGTCACATGGCCTGTTCTCAGCACACGTCTGTTGAAGAAAGATCTGTCTCTCTCCTCTCCTCTAACCCCATCAGGAGAGGATCACCCTCATGACCTAATCTAACCTGCATTACCTGTTAAGGGCCCATCTCCAAATAGCATCCACTGTGGGGCAGGACTTCAGCATGTAGATGTAAGGGGACACACACTTCCCTCCACAACCCCATCCTTGGCCTCCTCAGGCCCTGTGGTCTGTTGATGCGTTCCTTTCTCCCCACCTCTGTCCTCTCTGCTCAGATTAGAGGGAATAAACCATCATTTAAGCTATTGAGAGAGATCATTTCTCTGGATTGCCAACACCCTACACTTGAACCCATTTACCCTTTGGTTGTGTCCAGCTACCAAAACCATAGCAGCAGACAAGCCCCTTTGTCTGCCTTCTCTCTTCCTGCGCCCTGACAGCTGGTCACTGCCAGAGAGTCACACTGCTGGCAAGTCTTCCGAGAAGCCACGGTCACCAGCATCAACTGGGGCTTTAACAGCACCTCGTTTTCCTATCAGCTTTTTCTAGTCAGCTTGTTTTCCAACTCTCAGTGGTGGCTATTTCTAACCTCCACTCTGCCCACCTCCCTTTCCCCACCTCCTACCAAATAGCTTCTCCTTTCTCTGAGAGGAGGAGGAGAAGCTATCATCTGGCAGCTCCCCAAGCTTGCCATCACAAAATCTTTAACCTCCACTCCCTCCTCCTCTGGGAAGAGGTCTGGGAGCAGCTGAAGGCAGGGCCTGTTCCTCCTCTCAAGCCTTGTCCCCCACCTTAGACGTGGGGACTGGGGACGACAGTTGTGTCTGGAAGGATGGGAGAGTTCCCCTCAGTGGAGCTGGGGCCTTGTGGGGGGGGGGGCAGTGCTCCAAGTGCTGGGAACAGTGCAGAAGGCCTGGGGCTGGCTCACATGAGGATTTCCCCAGCCTGCCTTGTCCTGTTCTGTCCCTAGTCTGGCCTGCACCCCTGGAGTAGAATGCTGCTCCTACCCCACCCTGAGCCCCTCTGTGCCCCATTGTGACACTGCTCCCCAGATACCGTGGAACCCAGGGGTTCTGCCTCCGTGTCTGGCTGGGCCTGGATTGTGGTCAGGTGGGCCCTGGCTTTGGCTTGTAGTCCTGTCTCCAGGGAGAAGGGACTGGGAGGGTGTGGAGGATGGCAATTATGATGACACCTGGCAATTGTGGGACCGCCTTCTCAGCACAGATGTGGACAGGAGTCCACTTGGGCCTGTTTGGCTGTGGGGAGTCTGTGGAAGGAGCAGGCTGCCCTCCCGGGAAGCGTGAGTTCCCAGGTGTGGCACCTGGCCATTTCCTGCTCTCACTCGGGGGGCCTGCTCCTGACCATACCACCCTGTTCCAAGCCTCTATTTCCTCTTTTGTACACTGAGAACCTATTACCTGGGGCCTGTCCTCCTGTCAGGGGATCTTTGGGAGCAAGTGTTCCAAGGTCTTGCAGACTGTCAGGCCCCTGCAGGTATTTGGATGATGCTAGGGGGACACTGAAGGGGACCCTGCAGGGGAGGCTGGCTCCCAGCCCGAGAGCCAGATCTCTGTGAGCAAAGCAAAGGTTCCCTTCCTCACTTCCATCCCTGAGAAGTCTCCTCTATCCTGTGACACCCCTTCCAGCCTCAGACACACACACTGTATTAGTTTCCTGTTGCTGCTGTAACAACTTACCACAAACCTTGTGGCTTAAAACAACACAAATTTATTACTTTATAGTTCTGGAGGTCAGAAGGCTCAAATGGGTCTCACTGGGTTAAAATCAAGGTGTCACAGGGCTGCATTCCTTTCTGGAGGCTCTAGGGGAAAATTTATTTCCTTGCCTTTTCCAGCTTCTAGAAACTGCCCACATTCCTTGGCTCATGGTCCCCGTGTACCTTCAGCACCAGCAAAGGCTGGTCAAGTCTTAACAGATGCAGCTGAAGTTTATTCAGTTTCACTGCTATATTATATTGTATTCCACTATATAAATGGACAACAGTTTATCTTTTCGTCTGCTAATGGGCATTTGGGCTTTTTTTTTTTTTCATATTTGAAATGTATTGTCAAAAGTGTGTTGGGACTTTTCTTGGATCATATGTTCAATTGTTTCCCCAGAGTATATGCCTGGGAGTAGAGTTGCTGGATCATGAGATGGGGGAATATGCAGCTGTATGGGACAACGCCAAATTGTTTTCCAAAGTGGAACCATGAATAACCCTGCCAGAAATGTCAGACTTGGTATTGTCAGACTTCATAAGTTTTCTTGGTATTGTCAGACTTCATAAGTTTTCTCCAGTTGAATGTAAATATCTCATTATGGTCTTGATTTTAATTTCTCTTATTGTTAAAGAGGTTGAACATTTCTTCACACGTTTGTTTAAATTTCGTTTTCGAAATGCCCATTCATGTCTGTTCCCATTTTTCTACTGTCTTTGTATTATTGATCTATTGGGTTCTTTATATATTCTTGATGGTTTTTTTTTTAACAGTAGTGTTTATAGTATATTCTCCTAGTTATGACATTTTAAATTTTATGATTTTCATTTTTAAATAGTCAAATTTATATTTAAGCATTTTATGGTTAGCATAAAATAGCAAGCTTTTGTGTCCTGATTAAGCAATCTTTTTTCACCTGAGAGTCAAAAATATATTCCCTGTATTTTCTACTAAAAGTTTGTATTCTTTAAATCTAGGTCCATTTTAATAGAGCTAAAATTTCTGTTTATGATGTGAGACATGAATCTAATGTTAATTTTTTTCTACTTACTGATCTGTCATGATAGTCTCTCATATCAAGACCTTGTCTGCATAAATCTATTTCTACTTCCTTTATTTCTGTCTTAACTTTATAATATCCTGTATTTATTTGGGTTTATTCCTACTGTTTATTTTTCACTTCTTCTAATGGGGATTTAGTTTATAAATTTTCAGTCTTTCTGATTTTCTATTATAAAGCAATTAAAACTATAAATTTCCCACAGACTACCGCTTTTTATACCACCCAGGAGTTTTGATATAGTATAGTTTTCACTTATAATCAGTTATATTATCACTAATTTATAAGAATATTAAAATTTTCATTATGATCTCTTTGACTTCTGAGATAGTCACAAGTTTATTAAAATACGAATTTATAAAACTTACAAATAAAATTTAGAAAAAATATATATATTCCATGTTCATGGGTTGGAAGATTCAATATTCTTAAGATGTCACTTCTTCCCAACTTCATCTATAGATTCAATACAATCTCAGTCAAAAGCATAGCAAGCAATTCTGCAAATATTAACAAACTGATTTTAAAATTCAGATGGAAAGGCAAAAGGCCTGGATACACAACATAATAGTGAAGAAAAACAAAGTCGGAGGCTTCCCACTACCTGATTTTAAGACTTCCAGTGAAGTCTTCCAGAATCAAAATAGCATGGTGTTTGTGAAAGGGCAGACACATAGAACCATGGAACAGAACAGAGTCTAGAAATAGACCCATGTAAGTATTGTCAGCTGGTCAAAGAAGCAAAAGCATTCCATGGACAGAGGATAGTCTTTAAAAACATTACTGGGATAAGTGGATGACCATATGCAGAAATTTAATGTAAACACAGATTTACATCCTTAACAAACATTAATTTAAAGTAGATCATAGACCTAAATGTAAAATGCAAAACTATATAAAACTTTTAGAAGACAACAGAGGAGAAAATCTAAATGACCTTGCTTTTGGCAGTGAGTTTTTAGATACAACACTAAAGGCAAAATCTATGAAAGAAAAATACTGATAAGTTGGACTTTCTTAAAATAAGAAACTTTTGCTCTGCAAAAAGTGCTGTTAAGAGAATAAGAAGGAAAGCCACAGACTGGAGAAAGTATTGGCAAAACATATCTGATAAAAGATGTGTATCCAAAATATACACAGATCTCAAAACTCAACAATGAAAAAGTAAACATCCCAATTAAAAAATGGGCAAAACGGGGGGGAGGATAAAGCTCTGTGGTAGAGAGAATGCTTAACATGCACGAGGTCCTGGGTTCAATCCCCAATACTTCCATTTAAACAAACAGACAAAGAAACCTAATTAACCCCCCTCCCCCCAAAAACAGGCAGAAGATCTGAAAAGATAACTCAGATAACTCATCAAAGAAGATACACAGGTGGCAAATCAGCATATGAAGAGATGCTCAACATTATTTGTCATTAGGGAATTGCAATTTAAAAGAATGCAAAAATGAAAGAATGAAATTACATTACACATCTATTATTATGGCTAAAATCCAATAAACTGACAATACCAATTACTGGCAAGGATGCCAAACAAGAATTTTCATTCATTGGTGGTGGGAGTGCAAAATAGTATAACTACTTTGGAAGGCTGTTTGGCGGTTTCTCACAAAGATAAACAGTTTTACCATATGATCCAGCATTCGTGTTCCTAGATCTGAAAATTATGTCCACACAAAAACCTGCATGCAAATGTTTATAGCAGTTTTATTCACAGCTGCCAAATACTGGAAGCAACCGGGATGAATGGATGGAAGCAGTAAATGAATGGATAAATAAACTGTAGTACATGGATATGTTGAAATATTATTCAGCTGTTTAAAAAGTGAGCTCTTAAGCCATGAAAAGATATGGATGACCCTTAGGTGCATACTGCTTAGTGAAAAAAGCCAGTCTGAAAATGCTATATAATGTATGATTCCAGCAACATGGCATGCTGGAAAAGGCAAGATATACTGTAAAAAGATCAGTGGTTGCCAAGGGGTTGAGAGGAGAGAGGAGGGTTTACTAAGTGGAGCATAGGAGATTTTTTAGGGCAGTGAGACTTCTGTCTGATACTCTAAATAGTGAATACATGACTCTCTGCCTTTGTCAAAACCCATAGAACTTTACAGCCCAAAGAGCGAACCTTGCTGTATACAAATTTTAAAAAAATCATTTAGGAGATGGAAGGACTACAGGATGGAATGCAGACAGTGATAAATGAATATAACTATATTACAAATGTATGAAAAATATATGGGAATTTTAAATTAAGTTATTAAGCTGTCTGTTAGTGACTTCTAATTTAACTGCACTGTAGTCAGAAGACAGGTATATACCATGCCTGTTCTTTAAAATTTGTCGAGGCTTGCTTTATTGCCTAGTGCATGATAAAGTTTTGCAAATGCTCCAAGTAAGTTTGAGAAAAATGTGTGTTCTCTAGTTGTTAGATGCAGAATTTGATAAACGTCCATTAGATTAAGTTTGTTAACTATGTTTTTCAAACAATCTATACATTTTTATCTTTTTGGCCCCTCAAAAAAGGTGCATTGAAATTTCTCTATGACATTGGAGCTGTCCATTTCTCCTGTGAGGTATACCCATTATTGTATATACTTGAAGACATTTATTAGGTTCGTATATAATTAAAATTAATTTTTGGTGTACTAAACTTTTTAGATAATGAATCTCTATTCCAAATGATACTTTATCTTATGTTTTTGGTAATAACATACCTTAATCAGATTTCTTTTGATTAATGTTTGCCTAATATAACTTTTTATCCTTTTACTCTCAGCCTTTTCATATCCTTATGCTTTAACTGTGCCTTCTTACAGGGTGACCAAGTTGTCATCAAAATCAAGACCCCTGTGAGAAGGAAAAGAGGCAGTATGAATTATTACAGAAGCACAAAGACATAAACTGGCTATGTTCTGGGAAAACTGGGAAATATTGGCTGCCATATTTAAAAACAGCATATATTTAAAACTCAAACCAACTATCTTTTTTTATATATATTTTTTTATTGAAGTATATAATCAGTTTACAATTTTGTGTCAATTTCTGGTGTACAGCATAATGCTTCAGCCATACAGAAACATATATTTTTTCATTTTCATATTCTTTTTCAGTATAAGTGACTATAAGATACTGAATATAGTTCCCTGTGCTATGCAGTATAAACTTGTTTTCTATTTTTTATATATGTATTAGTTAGTATCTGCAAATCTCGAACTCCCAATTTATCCCTTCCCACCCACCTCCCCCCTTAGTAACCATAAGTTTCTTTTTTATGTGAGTTGGTTTCTGTTTTATAAATAAGTTCGTCTTTTTTTTTTTTAAGATTCCACATATAAGTGATACTATATGGTATTTTTCTTTCTCTTTCTGGCTTACTTTACCTAGAATAACTATCTCCAGATCCATCCATGTTGCTGCAAATGGCATTATTTTATTCTTTTTTATGGCTGAGTAGTATTCCGTTGTATAAATGTACCACAGCTTCTTTATCCAGTCATCTCTTGATGGACATTTAGGTTGTTTCCATGTCTTAGCCATTGTATATACTGCTGCTATGAACATTGGGGTGCATGTATATTTTTGCATTAAGGTTCCTGCTGGATATATAGATGCCCAGGAGTGGGGTTGCTGGATGATATAGTAAGTCTGTTTTTAGTCTTTTGAGGAATCTCCATATTGTTTTCCATAATGGCTGCACCAAACTACATTCCCATCAACAGTGTAGGAGGGTTCCCTCCAGCAGTTATCATTTGTGGGCTTTTGAATGATGGCCCTTCTGACTGGTGTGAGGTGATACCTCATGGTAGTTTTCATTTGCATTTCTCTGATAATTTGCGATATTGAGCATTTTTTCATGTGCCTATTGGCCATTTGTATGTCTTCATTGGATAATTGCTTGTTTAGGTCTTCTGCCCATTTTTGAATTGGGTGGTTTGTTTTTTTCTTATTAAGTTGTATGAGCTGTTTATATATTCTGGAAATCAAGCCCTCATCAGTTTCATCTTTTGCAAATATTTTCTCCCATTCCATAGGTTGTCTTTTTGTTTTGCTTATGGTTTCCTTTGCTGTGCAAAAGCTTGTAAGTTTAATCAGGTCTCATTTGTTAATTTTTGCTTTTATTTCTGTTGCCTGGGTGCACTGCCTTGGGAAAACATTGCTGAGATTTATGTCAGACAGTGTTTTGCCTGTGTTTTCTTCTAAGAGGTTTATAGTGTCTTGCCTTATTTTAAATCTTTAAGCCATTTTGAATTTTGTGTGTGTGTGTATGATGTGAGGGAGTGTTCTAACTTCATTGATTTACATGCAGCTGTCCAGTTTTCCCAACACCATTTGCTAAAGAGACTGACTGTGTCTTTTAACTAGTGATGATATATTTGATTAATTTTTCCAACCACAATGACTGAAATCCACTTTATCTGTTTCTTTTTTTCTCCTCTTTCTCTCACTTTTTCTAGATTGAGGTTTTGTTTTTGTTTTTCCCTTTAGTCTACCTTCTTCCAGTACTGTTTTCTAGCTATATTATTATAGTGGTTATCCTTGAAATTTTATCATATAAATGTAACTTTGAAATGTAATTTTGGCTTCTTTGTCCTACACCTTGAGCAATACAACAGAAAGATTTTAGAGTACTTTGGCTCTGACCATTCCCATCCTGGTATATATTATTGCTGCTTACCATTTTATCTTTTTTTTTTTAACTCTACAATTGAACAGAATTTCTATTAATGCAGTCAATATTTGAATTTGGTTGTATGTTTACCATTTTGATTGCTTATCACTGCATCTCAGGCTGTCCTCCTGACATAATTTTCCTCCTCCTTATCCTATACAAGTTAAATCAGGTCTCTTGCCCTCAATTTTTGACTATAACTGTCTTTATTTCACTCTAGTTCTTGACAGGTAATTCTGCTGAGTAAGCAGTTCTAGGTTTGCTATTATTTCCTATCAACACATTGAAAATACTCTTCACTCTCTGCTGGTTTTCTTGTTGCTTAACAACTTGACTTTTTTTTTTTTTAACGTATTGAATTAAAATTTATTTTAAAAGGTAAAGTTTTATGTATCCTTTCAAAAATGAAAGTTCAAAAGTTTTAAGAGTTAAGCAAAGAGTCTTCAATATTATAAAGCTATTTATAACAATCATTAAAGTAGTGGTAACATTTTACCCTTATAAAAATGTTACAGAATTCAGATCACAACTTGGATCCTCAGTGAGTCGAGTGTCTTCTCTTACACAGGAAGTGTTTTGTCAGTTTGAAGATAAAATTCCTCCAGATATGCTGTCCACAACTTTTGTTTCTTAACAGAAGACTGTGGATTCCACTCATTTGTCTGTGATCTGTCTTCTCTCTAGATGTTTTTGAAGATCTTTTCTTTGTCACCAGTGCTCTGCAGCCTCGTTACAATGGGTTTCTCTTTTATTTATTCTGCTTGGGATACGCTGCTTCCTGAATCTAAGGATTCATGTTTTTCAACTTTTAGAAAATGGATTGCTTTCATCTCTTTAAACATCGCTTCTCCCGTTCTCCCACCAGGCCTCCAACTAGATGTGTGTTAAATCTTCTATCTTTCAAATCTCTTTACTTCTCTTTCACATTTCAGCTGTATATTCCAGTTGGCTAATTCTTAACGTCAAATCTATGTAACCTTCCCTTTAGTCTTTTTTTTTTTTTAATTGAGGTATAGTCAGTTTATAATGTTGTGTTCCCTTTAATCTTTTTACTTCAACAACAGTAAATCAACAGTTTTGATTTATACAAGTTTGGTGTCTTCCCTCCAAAGATGTCTGCTCTTTGCCTCTGATTGTAAGTCCATTTCTGTAATTACAACTTTCATCTCTTTAAAAAGTTTGATAGCTGTTCTGCATTCTAACATTTCCAACATCTGCAGTCTAAGTCTCTTGTTTCTTCTTTCCATTGACTCTTACAGTGACTTAACTTCTCATGGGTTTGACATTTGTTCTGAGCCCTTTGCTTGATCTTGATCTGTGAGAGCCTTGCAAGCTTCATTTGGAGAAATTTTTCTTCAGCGAAGACTTGCATCTGCTTCTGCTGGTCGCCAAGGAGTGCCCCAACCCAGGACGTCTTCAGCCCCACTGAAGGTAGCAGCTCAAAACAGAGTTTCAAGCTTAGTCTCCCCTCCTTGCTGCTGTCCCGAGAGCATAGCCTTCCAGTTGCTGTTGTTACCTCACTCCTCTCCCTAACCTGCCCTTCTAGTTCGGCGCTCTGCTGCTGTTTGTCACCCTACCACTTTGGTGCCCACCTCTGTGGTTAAGGCTTCTAGTCACCCACCTTGGCTTCAGTTCTTGGCAACTTCTGAGCCCAATTTTTGTTTTAAAGGAATGGTGCCTGGAGACCTCTCCTACCTTTTGTAAGACTGTGGTGCCTGGATATGTGTGTGAGTAAACAGAGTTTCAGCTGTGGGGAAATTGTAGGAGACCTTGTCAGAATTTAGTCATTCATGACAATAGAAGCATAGCATTTTCTAAAACATTAAAAAAAAATCTTAAGTGCACTAAAAAGCAGGGATGGGTGGGCCAATGGTAGGGTCTTATTAACTAAGAAACTTCAGAAGCAAAGGAGGGAATTACAGAGAACATCAGGGCTGGAATCTAAACTGTTCCAAGCCAGAGGCCGGTTTCTGGCCAGTGGCTCCCATGATGGTCTCTGATGTCTGAAGTGGTGTCAGTAGAGGCTGAGCTGCATCCTTTCTTTGAGCAGATGGCAAAGGAAAACAACTCCATGGCGGAGCTCAAATCCCAGCATAATTTCAGGAGCTTCAACCAACATGAGGCAGCAGAACGCCCCCGCTCCTTGTCCCTGGAGCTGCTACTGTGCAGATTGAAGGCTATAGAAGCCAAGAAGGATGACAAGTTTGCCAACATCCTGAATGCAGTGGGGGAGTTTGGCACATTCCAGCGGAGGCTAGTGGCCCTCACCTTCATTCCCAGCATCCTGTCCGCCTTCTTCCTGCTTGCTGACATCTTCGTGTTCACACCCCAGAAGCCCTATTGCAACACCAGCTGGATACTGGCAGTTGGCCCCAACTTGTCAGAGGCTGAGCAGATGAATCTGACCCTGCCCCGAGAATCCAACGGCAGTTTCCTGACATGCCTCATGTACGTGCCTGTGGACTGGGATCTGGATTCTATCATCCAGTTTGGCCTCAACCACACAGACACATGTCAAGATGGATGGATCTATCCTGAGGTCAAGAAGAGGTCACTCATCAATGAGGTGTGCCTTGTCCTGAGTTGTCTGTAGCTACCCTACGGCCCCAGAGATGTGCCCTCACCCTCACCCTCACCCTCACTGAGCAGGTGGGGAAACCGAGGCTCAGAAAGGGGAAGCAGTTGGCCCAAGGTCACCTGGCAGAGGGAGGGCCAGGGCAGTAACAGGACTCCGTTGGGCAGCTCTGGTCTTGCCTGTCTTAGCCAGGAAGCTAGAGTGGATTGGGGGTGGGGTGGGGGCAGATGGCAGATGGCAGAAAGCAGGGTTTGCCGTCTGTCCGGGGAATTGCTTCTGTGGTTGTGGCTCTGCCCTCTGAAATCGCAGAAGATAGGGAATTAGGAAAAGAAGTATCTTTGATCTGGTACCCCTCACGGTGTTTCTCAGCCTGTGCTGCCACCTGGGCCTTTCACAGCACAGACCTGCCCAGTTTGGTTTTCTAGGCTGGGACCCAGCATCTGTATTTGGGAAACTGTCTTCAGTGGTTCTGGTCTTTGCTCAGTTACCTGTCCACCTATCCCCCTTCTGGGCCTGTGCCTCTGGTCCCTCTCTCCAGGCCTGACTCCCAGAGTCTGCCAGGTGCACGATGGGACTCAGAGGTAACAGAGCTGAGGCATGCTGCACACACACAGTTACCTGCCCCTGTCCCAGGCACCTTCTGCCTAAAGGCCATCCTGGGGGGAGGCCCAGTCCCTGGACCTTGAAGTCCCTGGATGGAGGCCTGTGGCCAATCCCTGCTTATAACCCCCAGTTTGACCTGGTGTGTGGCAAGGAAGCCAACATGGGTATCGTGCAGATCATGTTCTTGGCGGGCTTCTTGACAGGGTCTCTCATCTTCGGGTTCATAAGTGACAAGTAAGTCTCCCTGAGTTCTCTCTGGTCCCCAGGATGCCCCTGCCTCCTCCTCATGGCCATTCATAGCTGGAGAGTCCCGATTTGGGGGAGGCAAAGGTAGGGGCTCTCCAGGGGCGAGTGAATGGCTGGGGACCTGGTCCTGGGTGGGGCTGGGGCCAGCCACAGAGGTCCCCACGCTTGGCGCAGCCTCCCTTCCATGCCTGCAGGCTGGGCCGCTACCCCACCATCCTACTGTCGCTGCTGGGGTTGATCATCTTCGGTTTTGGGACAGCCTTTGTCAGCAGCTTTCACCAGTACCTGTTCTTTCGCTTCGGCGTGTCCCAGGCTGTGATAGGCTATGTCATCAGCAGCGTGTCTTTAGGTGAGGCGGGCGCTGGGGTGGGGCACTAGGGGCAGGGGCACTGGCGGCAGGCGCGCACCTATCCAGAGCCCGCAGGACAGATGGCGTTGTGGCCCAACCGGGCAGGCAGTGGAGGCCTCGAGATGCCGGAGAATCTGTGCCCACACTGTCCTTGCACCTTCTTCCCCCTGGTACTCTGTACACCCGCCTCGATACCCCTTTCTACCCTCCGCTTGCCTTACACCAACTGAGCCCTCAAGAAGGGCCAGGCAGCTGCTAAACCCTCTATAGTATTGCCTCCTTTCATGCTGGCAACTCTCTATTCAGTAGACACTATTGTATTATTCCTTTAGCTGAGGGGGATACTTGAGCCTCAGAAAGTTAACCAACTTGATTATCGTCACACAGCGGTTAAGTGAAGGACCTGTATGAGGCAGAAGCCCCCAGTGCCCATACATTTATTCAGCCTCACAGCTGCCATTGCCTAGTATGGAACCCTGCCCCCGGTTCTCACTGGGAGCTTTCCAGAGCCCAGCCAGAGGGAACTGGGTTCTCCACAGAGCCCTAGGTCTAGGTGCCCAAAGCGTTGATGTACAAAGAGCAATGACAAGGACAGAGATGCCTTGCCTTGCTGTCTGTCGGGCCACGTGTGAGGTACCGTGCCCAGGACAGGCCTTTTCAGTGAGAGGCTGGATGTGTTCAGAGGGAGCAGCCAGGCTGAGGACAGACTGGAGGCTCTCTGTGTGGTTGGGAGCTCAAGCAAGGGGCCTACAGTGTGCCCTGTGGAGCACAGAGGCATTCTGCCTGAGTCTGAGGGTCTGTCTCTGGACCCAGATCCTGAGCAGGCAGAAGAACTTTTGCCCAGTCTGAACCATCCCAATCAGGGCTGGGGCATCTCAGAAGGCTGGGAGCAGGGGCAGCCCTGGAGATCCTTAGCTGATTATGATTTTGTCCTCTCTGCCTCTGCACAGCCACTGAGTGGCTAGTGGGCGTGCACCGGGCCCACGCCATCATCCTGGAACACAGCTTCTTCGCTGTGGGGGCCATGTTCCTGACGGGCCTTGCCCACAGCCTTCCCCACTGGCGGCTGCTGTATCTGGTGGGCGGGGCACCTGTGTTCTTCTTCATCTCCTATATCTGGTGAGCAGATGAGTATGGGTCATACACAGGGATGGGTCTCATGGGATGGAGACTGAGGGATGTGGAGGGTCCTCGAAGGGGTGGAGTGGGTGGGTTTCTCCCTAGGAGAAAGTGTATGGGATGAGAGGAAAGATTTATGGGCAGAGTCTCTGGAACCCCAGCACTAACCCCCCTCGGAGGAGATCCTCAAAGAAATGTCAGAGAGGTGTTCAGAAAACCAGAAGGAGAAGTGCTGAAAGTCAGGAGTTCAAGGACAAGGGAACGATCAAGGTTGAAAGCATGAAAGGTGAGGCAGGGGAAGCGTCTGTTGGCTTTCGTGACCTTGAGGTGGCTTCAGTGGAGTGGCTGGAAGTTGAGGAGGAGCTGAAAAGACAGAGCCATCCAGGAGATGACACCTTCCCAGTGTTGGGCTCAAGCAGGCAAGGGGACAGTGGGGACATCTGTGGGTAGCTAAGACAGAGTCAGGGAAGGGTAGCTGATGTTTGTAATTGTAGGGGAATCACAGACCTGAAAGATTGAAGCTATGAAGTGACAACCGATGGAGCAAAACTTGGAGAAGTCAGGAGGAGGGACTGGGAACAAGAGCTAGCTGGCAGTGCCTACTGTGGGCAGGTGGCAAAGGGAGAGGAGCAGAAGAGAAGGCAGATAGGGAGGTGAGAGGGAGAAAGCTGAGATCACCTTGTTAAGGGTTAGGCAGTTCTGACCTCATGGGTGAAGAAATGATCATATGGAATCTTGACATGATCACACTTATCGTTACAAGCTTAAAAGGTAGGCGTGAATCTCATGTCTTGAGGGGCTAGAGGGAGGGGTGGGAGGAGAGACTTTAGAGGGTCAGAATAACTTGCCCAAGGTCACACAGCTAAAAAGTGGGGGGCCTGGGATTCAACTCAGCCTGTCTGCCTCCAAAGCCCTTGCATTTTAACCACTGCACCATACATAATATGGACTGTTAAGTGGTGGGGTTAGCAGTTAAAAGTGAAGACACAGGGAGAGTGTAGAGCTCCGTGGTAGAGTGCCTGCGCAAGGTCCTGGATTCAATCCCCAGTACCTCCATTAATAATAAATAAAGAATCCTAATTACCCTCCCCAATTTTTTTTTAAATGAGGGCACATAAGTGGCTTTGGAGACCTTCCAAATTGTGCAGAAGCTGGAGACCAGCTTTGATCGTCATCAAGATACCCCTAGTGAGTGTGGGGGACCCAGCTGATGCCAGGTGGCATGGCTCTGTCTTGTAATGCGGAAAGAGGGTTTTGTGGCTTGACTTTAAAACATTTTTTAAAATGTTATTGATGCAATAGATGCATATGGTTAAAAGTTAAGTAGTACTGAAAGATTTGCGATGAAAAATAAGTCAACAATTTCAGTTCCCCTCAGCCATCAGATCCTTCTGCCGGAGGCCATCCTGCTCAACTCTGTTAGCTCTTTCTTCCGGTGGCTGCTACATAATTCTATACACTACGAGCAGACAGGTTGTTGAACATTTGCTTTCAGCCGCTACCTTCAGACATGTCCTGTCAGCTGTTCCTTCCCTGACACGTGACAGTATCTTGGGCCAGTTCCATCTCTTTCTGGCCATTCTTGGTTGTGAGAAGAAGCCTCATTTTGATAATTAAGATTCACTTGCAGTCATTAAAAAATCCAGTCCTGTCCAGTTTCAAACTTGGTCTTCTGTCCAGTTCACAGCTTCTCCGTGGTGGCTATCTAGCTCAGCCTAGTGGCCAGAGAGCTTGAAGTCTGTTCTGACCTTTGCTCTTCCTCTATCTTCCTGCTCTGATCTTCCAGGTTCTAAGCATCAGAGAAAAGAGACAAAAGATGTGGTATCGATGGTCAGCATCTTCCACCGGGCAGATGTTTGAATGCCTCAGGAGCCTGTCTGTGGGTCTTTGGCACGTTGGCATTTCTGAATGCTCCAGGCACTGTCCCTGTGACCTCCCCTCGCTCTTGTCCCTAGCAGTTCACCCCACAGCCTTTTTCTGCAGAGGTCTTCTCACCCTAGCACATGGGGTGCCTTCAAGACATCAGGGTCCACTTGGCTAAATCTCATTGACCTCCCACCCGCCCAGGCTACCGCTGGATGGCTCCCACCAACCTCCTGCCTGACCATGCCCAGGTGAGAGAGAGGGGCCCCAGTCTCTGGGTTTGTGTAAGTCCTCCAACTTCAGGAGACACATAGGAACTCTCCCAGAAACTCTTCTGTCTGGAGTACCAGGGCAGGCCCACGGCTTTCTGAGTCAGCCAGCTCCAGCAGGGAAAGGAAAGATAAGCTCCCGTTCTTGGAGACAGTCCCCTTCACCAGGCTTGAGTAGATGAGTAACATGGGGAGGGGATGAGATTCAAGACCCCTCCACTTTCATAAACAGGAAATTTCCAGTCTTTTCTAAGTGGCTGGGGAAGTGGCTGCTGGGCTGTTTCGCATTTTTTTTAGTAAGTCCTGTCCTGAATGTGGTAATGTCTCTCTTAAGAATGTGAGGTTCCCAGCCATTCTTACCAGCTTTAGGACTTCAGCTGAAATTCCAGGACAAAAAATTTCATATAACATTGGAGCTTGTTTTATGAAGATAAAACTGCAAAATATTCTCAAATGTTTCTGAGGCTACAAGTTAAAAGTTTTCTTTTTTCTTTTTTAAATTTTTAAAAAACTTTCTTTTTTTTTGTTTTTGTTTTTTGGTGGGGGGAGGTAATTAGGTTTATTTATTATTATCATTTTTTAAAAAAAGAGGTACTGGGGATTGAAACCAGTACTTTGTGCAGGCTGAGCATGTGCTCGACTGCTGAACTATACCCACCCACTAAAATTTTTTTTTTCTTCCTTTTTCCTTTCCTGTTCCCTATACTGTCTGTGTCCTTTGGGGTCCATTTTTTGGAGGGCTTCATTATTTTGGACTCTTTCATTTGGGAGGTTTTCTTTAATATCTGGTGATCTTGGATCATTCCTTTATATTTAAAGAGCAAGTCACTAAGAAGCTAATGGGGGAAATTGTGAGCAGGAGCTGGTTGTCTGACTGGTAATCCTTTAGGACAATGGATCACAAATTGACTGGAGCATCAGAATTACCCAAGGACTTGTTAAAACATCGAGAATGGAGCCATGCTCCCAGAGTTTCTGGCTCAGCAGGATGGGTGTGGGGCCCAAGGATCTGCATTTCCAGCGAGTTCCCAGGAGATGCTGATGTGGCTGGTCCACTGACCCACTTTGAGAACCACTGTTCACTACTGGGTGAATAGGTGGCAGGTGAATTTTCCCTGAGGGGGATTCACAAAGCCAGGGAGATGCCTGGCCCAGGCTGTTGTGCTCCCCTCGGGGCTGAGGGCTGGACTCTTGTAGCATCATGGGACTTGCCCTCAGTTCTCCTCCTGACCCTCAGCCTTGCTCCCACTGTTGACGCATCTCTTTTTCCTCAGCCTCCTCTCTGCTCGGTGCAAGCTACCCGCATCTGAGGACGGGGGTATCCAGGGTCTTCTGGACCCGGGAGGACAGTCCTCCTCTGTGGCAGGGGCTTTGCTTGCCCACCTAGTCAGCCCACTTCTTCCACTCCCAGGCTTCATGCACTTGTTATATCTTTCTTCCACTCCCTCCCCCTGTGTACTCTCTCCCACCCTTTTTGTCCTTGAGAATTGGTATCTTACTTCATTCCTTTTTAGGTGGGCATGTGGTCAATCTCCCAACTTTTTTGAAGAAGTCCCAGTTAGCTGACCTTCTTGAGGACAGTTTCTCTAGCCTTAGAGTGGAGAGGGATCCCAGGATGACTGGTTGCTGGCCCCTAGGGGGAAGGGGCAGGAGCAGGGACAGGTAGAGGGAATGACGTCATCTCTGGAGTCCTGGGCACGTGTTTACCATGACCAGCCAGAGTCCTGGCTGGCGCGAGAGGGAGAGGGTTGCAAGAATTCAGGAGGGGCTGATGGTGTAGTTTTGTGAAGAGTGCTTAGCAGGGGACTGAGGTTCATACCAGCTCTGCCTCTGTGACCTTGGGCAAGCCCTCAATCCCCCAATCCCCGAGACTGAGAATAAAATGGGAATAATCATCCTGGGTCCAGGCTTGGGCCAGACTGAACAACCTGACGTAGCTAAGGGCACTGAAGACGCGTTTTAAGTGCTAATCTGTGTGGGTCTGACAGCCTGGGAGCCTCGGGAAGAACTGAGGGCCTGAGGTTACTCTGAGGTCACAGGCAATGGGAGCTGTAGGGGGAGGGATGGGACTGAGTGGAGACCTCTGTTCAGCCAGGCAGAGGCTGGGCCCTGGGGTCAGGCCTGGGTCCTGCCTCCTAGACTTTCCAGGCTATTAAGAGACAGAAGAAACAGGAGAATCCTCAACTCTGAGAATAAGGCTTTAATAGAGGGTGTAGGCATGGAAGACAGTGCCCCCCAAGACAGAAAACAGCTCCTAGAGGTGGCTGAGAGGGGAGGAAGCTGTGATGCAGAGCAGCGAGTGGCCAGGGTGTCACTGGGCAGCAGCAGGTACTGTGTGTGGCTTGGGCAGGGGAAGGGCTGACTGCCGGGGGCAGGGAGGCAAGGAGCAGAGGTTCAAGGCCTCCAACACTTGAGTCACCTCATACTAGAGCAGGATGGCCACAGCTGAGGCTGGGATGGGCTCAGCCTGGGTCTGTAGGGCATCTTGGAGTGATGGATAAGAGAAGGGCGGGCCCTGCAGGATTCTCCCAGAGTCTCCCCGGTGGCTGATGACGAAAGGGAAGCTGTATGAGGCCAAGCAGGTGCTGTGCTACGCAGCTGATGTGAACAAGAAGACCATCCCTTTGAACCTACTAGATAAGGTAAGAGGACTCAGGCCTGGAATGGGGCCAGGGCAGGGGCTGTGCAAGGGCCTCTTCTCCCTCATCCTTTCAGGTAGGACTGCGGCCTAGAGGGGTGTCCCCAGCCCACTGCTTGAGGAGAATGGTGATAGCAAAATCCAGCCCTGCCAGGGCAAGGCCAGAGGCCGGGCTGGCCCTGTGGTGGGCTGGTGTGCCTTGTGGGTCCTGTGAGGGTAGGGAGCAAGCTGGGGTCTTGGCCCTGCCTCTGGCTGGTCCTGCTTGTCCCGTAGCTCCAGCTGCCTAGAAAGGTGACTAGCTCCTCTATCCTGGACTTCCGTAACGACAGGCACCTCCGCAAGGTGACCTTGGTGATGTGCAGCGTGGGGTGAGTACCCAGGGCTGGCGGCGGGGACTGCCCCTGGGTGTGCATGCCAGGAGTCTAGGAAGCGATGGGTGCCAGCAGGCCGCAAGGGGATCCAGGCCAGAGGACCTTGGCGTGGCCTGCAGATCCAGATCTCTGGGCTTACTCCTCTCCTCCATTGCCGCCCTGCCGCGCTCTCCTCTGCCTCAGTCTCTGTCCCTGGCCCCGGCTGGGCTGTCCGTGTGGGGCAAGGGTGTCTTCCTCTCTGAGCGGCTCTCTCCTGGCTTCATTCCAGGTTTGCTGTCGGTTACAACTGTCATATGTTGAGCTTCAGGATTAGGAAGTTGGGTGTGAACATCTACTTCACCCAAGTGATTCCCAGACTCATGGAGTTGCCTGCCCGGCTGTGCTGCATCTTTCTCCTCGAGCAGTTCAAGAGGAAGCAGAGCCTGTCCTTGACTCTCTTCCAGGGCACCCTCATGTGCTTCCTTAGCCTTATCCTCCCCTCAGGTACAGCCCCCCACCCCGCCCTGCTCCCCCACAGTAACCCCCAGCCTCCAGGCTTCCTCAAAGCCCCTCCCGCATGCCTCCTACCCTGTCCAGCCAACAAAACACGCTGGGAGTCAGCCTCATGCATCCACAGCCCACGGCCCTACAGAGCCCTGCCCTCTCCAGGACGGTGGGCAGGCGAGTGTCCCAGGACAGGGCGCTGGCAGCTCCTGGGGGCCTGGGAGGGGAGGATGTGCTGTCCCAAGGAATCGTCCTTGTGCAGGAGAGTGGGCAGCCTTCTTCTGCCTGGTTCCAACCCACGTCAGAGCTGATAATTAAATGTGAACAGATGCAGCAAAAGTAGTCCTTCAACTGCTACCCCAGGAGTCCTTCATCTGTAGCCTCACCAGGGAAAAAAATCACCTGCCCACTGAAGACTGAGTGTAACATTGGGCTAAACTCTCAGGAACAATTCTTGCATGGAGGCCATTCCTTCCCAGGAGCACAGTGCCCTGCACCCTGTCAGCTCCAAATTAGGGAAGGGAATGGGAGAATGGGGGCCGGTGGTGGTAATATTTTCAAAATTTCAAAGAACCCTAGGACAATTAACATGCCCCAGGTCACAAGGCTAGAAGGCAGGGCTGAGGATGTCAGTGTTCATTCATCCAGTCAGAATTGCAGACCATGAGAGCCTCCTCAGCTGCTGGGGCCGCAGTGGGTGAGGCTACAACCAGGATCTGCCACACAGGCTCCCTCACTGTCCCTGGGGGCTGGAATTTTGTGTGTCTTGACCTGGACACTTCCTCTCCCAGGCATTGGCAGTGCTGACTGGCTAAAACAAAGCCATTATTAAATTTCTATTGTTTGGTGGTTGTTTTTTTTTTTTAATGGGCCTATAATGAGTCAAGCAGAAATGTTTGAAACTCTCAAATGTGTGAGAGAAACGAGGAATAGAATCCCCGATTAGATCAAATTAGATCTCCAATTTCACCCAGAGCCAAGTGAAGCCAGACCTAGAGCAGGGAGGCAGGAACGGGGCCAGGGCTGGTCCAGCAGAGGCTGACAGGAGAGGAACGGAAGCTCCTGACTCCCAGTCAGTGAGCAGGGGGTCCGGCTCCCAGCTTCCCCATCCCCATGCCTGAGGAATCGAGTTTCCCAGGCTCTCTTCTTCCTCCAGTGTACGCATCTGGCTCCCAAAAGTTGAGCATCCTGGAATGTCTAGCTATTCAGGCTCCAGTGACTCATTGCCCCCTTGCCCTTGTCCAGCTTGCAGAGGACAAAGGGGAAGGTGGGAGAGCCCTGAGCAGGCAGCCCAGCACATAAGGCACAGGCCTGGGGCTGAGTGGGTGCCCCAGGAGGAGCAGGCGGTGGGGTGGGGGAAGCTGCGTCTCAGTGAACATGGGGAAGACAGGAGACAGCCTGGAGGCAGAGATATGGGAGCTGAGTCCAACACAGTAGATGGTGGCCTGAAAGGCCATGGGGGTCCTAGTAGACCTCCCACCCCGCTGACCACCTTCCCCACTGCGGATGTACTAACTCCTGGCCTGGCTAGGCCTCTAGCAGACTGACCCTCCTCTGACCGAATGCCTGAGTCTGCTGACCAGCTGACCAGGTGGTGAGGGTGGACTGTTCAGATGCCTTCTGAGAGGGACCCAGGGAGGGCCAATGGGCAGGCCTCCCCCACCTGCCCCAAGGGAGGATGGGCCCCAACTCAGGTGGCCACCTTGTCTGGCCACAGAGTTGAAATTCCTCTCGGTCTTGATAATCGTGCTTGGAGGGTTCATCCTGGTCGCCTCGGTCACCGTGTTCCTCATCTACACTGCTGAGCTCCTTCCCACTGTCCTCAGGTAGGGAGCCTGGGGGGTGATGGCCCTGGGGGCATGGTGCGGGCGGGGCAGTATCAGGATGAAAACAGCAGCTAAGACTGGTCACTCACCTGGTGACAGGCACCCTGCCCAGCTAGTTACATAGATTACCCCATTTAACCGTCACAAAAAAGTCCCCAACACCATCATTAACCCTATTTCAGACATGAAATCAGAGAGCTAAGGGTACTGGCTCAAGGTCAGACAAGCAGCTGGAAGAAGTGGGGCGAGGCAGTCTGACTCCAGTCTCTGACTTGCACCTACTGCCTGAAATGTGTCTGGGCCACTCTGAGGTTCAGGCCCTTCTCCCGGGGAGCCCTTGGTGATGGCCCAGCATCCTCCTCCCCACCCCCACCCCCCACGCCCACACTGTGCGTGTGTTGGTCTTACCTCCCCAACTCTTGATTCCATGAAGAAATTACTACCTACTTTGCATCAGTGGAGAACTATATCCTCCAACGTGGCACAGTGAGCTAGGACAGGGTAAAGAGGAGGGTGTGAGGTTTTGGGGAGCTGCTTTTTTATACCCTACTCAGCCTCTGGGCCCAAGAAACCTCCCAAATAAGATCTTACCTCCTCTTCCAGAACAACAGGTCTGGGGTTAGTGTTTCTGGCCTGGGCGGCTGGATACATCTTGTCCCTGATGATCAGCAGCCAGGGCATCCCCATCCTGCCCATCTTCCTCTGCTGCACCTCAAGCATCGTGGCCTTGACCCTCTGTTCCAAGCTGCCAGAAACCCAAGGTCACCCCCTCCCTGAAAGCCTGGAGCACTTTCCCCCACTGACGAGGTACGTGTGGGAGGCTTCTGGCCTGTGGCCAGAACGGGGCCTGGTTCTCAAGCCCGTGGCTGTGAGAGCGTGTCAGGCACTGTCCATCCCTGCCCCTTTGCCAGAAGGGCCCGTGACACTAGGTCTGAGTCCACAGCAGTCTCGCCAGCTCTCCTAGATGCTGTCACCGTCTCTGCCAGCTCCCATCCTGTGGAGATGGGGAGTGCCATGCAGCAGGGTAACAGCATAGTAGTTAAGAACATGGGCTCTGGAGCCAGAGGGCCTGAATCTCTGCTAACACTTCCTAGCATGTGCCCAGAGAAGTTATCTAATACCTCTGAGACTCAGTTTCTGCATTTACAAAATGGAATGGTAACACAGTAATAAAAATAGCTGGCATGTATTGAATGTTTACGAGGGTCAGGCCCTTTCCATATGCATTCCTTTTCACACTTCATCCTAACAACCACCACATGCAAGGGAGGTCCTGTCACTATCCCCCATTTTACAGGTGAGGAAACTGAGGCAAAGACATGTAGTCTAGCGTTCCTCTCCCATAGGGTTTTTGGGAAGGTTAAACTCACATAAAGTGATTGGCACAGTGGTACAAGGTAAGTGCTCAGTAAATGCTAGTGATCAGGGTGGTGGACAGTGCCCCAAAGATGGAGAAGCGTGAAAGGTCTGGCTGGGATTCGGAGATGGGACAGGCCTGATCCTGGGGGCGAGGGTCCCTCATGGGCCCATGCTGAAGCTTGGCCGGTGACCCGCGGGCGTGGGAAAGCCCCACCTCTCAGGAATGCAGAGCCAGGCAAGGCCTGAGCCACTTTTCTCAGGTTCCCGAACCATGCAGCTCATGGCTTTTTCTCCACTGGCTTCTTGAGGACCGGGAACGAGGATATGTTGAATGAGGATATATCATGTGATGACGTGACTGAGGAAGTGGCGAAGAACACCATTCTCAACGCCATGATGATGAACATGGACCGAGACGTTCTCTCCAACCTGCCTTCCCAGTCCAGAGAAGAGGAAATAGACAGACAGAAGGACTGAGGGCCAGGCCCCTAGATGAGCTTGGGTTGGAGTTGAGTGGCTGGATGTGGGGCCGTGGATCCAGGCCATGAATTCCAGGCCCAGTCCAGCTTGCGGGGCAGGGTCAGTCCTGCTCCGAGGCCAGCCCTCAAGACCCAGAAATGGCCCCTTCTCGGGGTGATAGGGTGTGACTCATTCCAATAAAGAGGTACCATGTTGGACTTGAGATGGCTGGGTCAAAATTGGCTGGTGGCTACTATAATGCAGATAGACATTACATACCGAATCAGACCTACTGAATTAGAAACTCGGCGGGGCTCTGCCCTCCGGGCAACTCTGATGCATGCTGAAGTCTGAGATTCACCGAGTTACATTTCAGTAACAGAAAGGGAAAGGTAACACCTTTCCCTCCTGGGGAAATTTTAAAATATTTCTAAATAACTCTGAGTCTAAGGAGAAATCACAACAGAAATTAGAAACTATGTAGTGCTAAATGATAATTAAAAGATTGTGTGTCAAAACTTGTCGATTACAGCTAAAACGACCCTAAGAGGAAAACCTGGAGTCTTAATGCTTATGGCAAGAAAGAAGGAAATTAAGGGGAGGGGGTAGCTCAGTGGTAGAGCACGTGCCCAGCACGCACAAGGTCCTGGTTTCCATCCTCAGTACCTTGATTTAAGAAAAAGGAAAGCTGAAGATTAATGAGCTAGGTGTCTCAACTTCAGAAGTTAGAAATGTAATACCTAAATGTGCCTATCAAATATACAAAGAATGAAATGATAGAGATGAATGAAATAGAAAACAAACAAATGGAAAATCCTCTGCCAATACTAATTCTTTTAAAAAAGAGAAGGTACAAATGAACAATATTAAGAATTAAAGGAGAAGGAGGTTCCTCAAAAGGTTCAGTTTATGATAAAGCTATGTATTTACTGATGTGAAAAGATGTCTGTAACGTAAGTGACATAATGTTTAGAGAAGTTACCGGCTTATGGAACTTCATTCATAATCAGTTATGTAAAATTCAGACATTTATTTAGACATCGAGGGAAGTTCATCAACATGTTGAGTAACTTCCACTGAACAGAAGATTTTAAGAAAATATTTACAATTCTTTTCTTATTTGTATTTTTCTGTGCTTTGAAATTTAATATATATATGTGCATAATGTTTACAAAGATATTAATTTCCAAAGAGGAGAAACATTTAAAAGTATTTTTTAAGGAAAAAGGAAAAATGGTAAGTTCCACTAGTCAAGGAATGTAAAATCCAAACTTATACACTTTGTTTTAGGAGATAGTGGAAGAGAAAATACTTCTGAACTAATTTAGGAGACTTGCAAAGCCTTGATTAAAACACACACCCGGGCAGGGGCTGGAGCAGGGAGGGTATATCTCGAATGATGGAGTGCTGGCTTAGTATGCAAGAGGTCCTGAGTTCAATCCCCAGCACCACCTCCAAAAATAAATAAAGCTAATCACTTGAGATTGGATTTTGCAGCCCTTCTGGAGGCCAGCAGCTGTCCTTGTCCCCTCTGAAGACCTGGCTTGTGCTGAGTGAGGCCTGAGTGCTGTGAGAACAGGGCCTGGTTCAGTGCTGTGGTTTTATTTCTTTGTGTGTGTGTAGTTTGATGAGGGATTTTGGTGGTGGGGGGGAGGGGGGTGAGTTGTTTGCTTTTGTTTGTTGTTTCTTTAATTTCTTATTTCATTTTTTTTTTTCCTCAAGAGGTTTGTCTTTTTCTCTGGCTTCAAAGATTAGCTCTTGGATTATTTCTCATTTTTGTGTTTCACTGTTCTCTCATTGCTTTTGTCTTTTTTCCCTTCCTTTTTGCTTTCCTGCAACCTCGTATTTTTTCTTTTTTTTCTTTTTTATCCCTAAATTCCTGAATTATGGCGGATGTTAGCTTCCTAGGACTGCTGAAAAAAGTACCATAAATGGAGTTGTTTCAAACAGAAATTTACTCTTTCAGAGTTCTGGAGGCTACAATTCAAAATCAAGATTATGGCAGGGTCAGTGCCCCCTCCGCAGGATCTAGGGAGGAATCCTTCTGTACCTCTTCCAGCTTCTGGTGGTTGCCGGCAGTCCCTTGGCATGCATCTGTGCATGTGTCTAAACTTCCCTCCTTTTATAAGAATACCAGTCATCGGATTAGGGCCCATCCTAATCCAGTATGATGTCATTTAAATTTAACTACATCTGCAAAGACCTTATTTCCAAATAAGGTCACACTCACAGGCACTGGGAGGTAGACCTTGAGCATATATTTTGGGGGCATACAGTTCTACTCACTACATGGGGTTAGTTCATTACTTTCAGTCTGTAATAAAAGCGTTCAAGAATATGCATCTACCTTTGATTATGTGTATCCCCAAAGTTCCGATACGGATGTTTCCATTTTCCTGCTTTCTAAACAGCGTGTTGTATTTTGATTTCCTCTTTGACCCCCTAATTAAGAGAATGATTTAAAAGTCCTAAGTAGCTTGAGAGCCACCCCCTTATTACTATTTTGTTTGCGTGTCTTTTTTTTTCCTTTATTCTTTTAGTCCAAAAGTTTAAAGTTCAGCAGTACAGATGCAAAAGTCACCCCCTGACCACCAGTTTCTAAATCCTACTCTGAGAGGTAGTCTTTAATAGCTTGACATATATCTTTCCAGACCTTCCTTCCATGTATAAAGAACACCAGGGTTTAATCATCTGCTCTAACCACTTGTGGAGTAGGGGAAAGTCAGATCCCAGGGGATGAATGCAGTGAAACCAAAAAAATGCAAGATACCCACACCAACACTTAATTTTCCTAAATCAACTTTGCTTCTAAGTGGGGAGGGACGAATTAGGGGTTTGGGATCAGCAGATACAAACTACTATTTATAAAATAAATAAACAACAAGGTCCTACTTTATAGCAGAGGGGACTATATTCAATATCTTGTAATAACCTATAATGAAAAAATGTGAAAAAGAATATGTATGCATATATATTATACATGTATTATATATATATATATATGACTGAATCACTATGCTGTACACCAGAAACTAACACAACGTTGTAAATCAACTATACTTCAATTTAAAAAAATTCTGTATCAATTACAAATTTTTTTTTTTTTTTTTTTTTTTTTTTTTGCTTCTGAGGTGCCTACAAATGTAGAAACAGCAGGCATGTTCACATTCTGGTAAAAGTAAGTGCTTTTCTCCTCAGAGGTCTTTAGAATCTACTTAAACATCCAAGTCAGTCCATGAAACTTTTTGCAGACATAAACATAAAATCAGCTTGAAAAAAAATCTGAATCTCAGCTGCAAGAGTTATTTAACTGGAGGCAGGACCCACACCTCACCGTCAAACTTGGACAGACAGATTTGTGTGATGTTGGCCCTGCCAGGGGCTATAGTTCAAAACATTGATTTTCACTCAAAACAGCTTCCAACTGATCTTACAAAAAATTTGTACTACCTTTGAGATAGAATGGAGAGAATTATTTAACTTCTAACATATCTCAAGAAGAAATCTATAAAATTTCAGATAGAATAAATTAGTGAATCTGAATTATAATTGATTTGTCTATTTCATTTCCCAATTTCTGATTATTTTTGATTCAGTGATTTTTATCTTTGCCTTAGAAGTGAAAGGGCTAGGAATTAAAGCTACCAGTATACTGCTAACTTTCCACTCTTAAAACTACTCATTTAGAAGAATATATGCAAGCCTGAATGGTTTCAGTAGTTTTCAGGACTAATGAACACAGCTTTAAGTGATTTGGATAAAACAACTAGTCTGCTACTTTCACACAAACAGAATAAACTATGTTGGAATTTTAAAACTTTTAACTTTAAAATTTTAAAAAGAGGAACTCCTCTTTATGAAGAAAGCACTTCTTCAGGATTTTTCTCAAAGAGAAAGGCTCACTTTGAGAAAAATCCATGCTATGGCTGCAAACTTCAAAGAATCAAGAGAGATCCTAGTGTTGTTTCATTGGTGACCAGAGTATAGGGACTGGATGTATGTTTGTCTCTGTTTTCCTATTTTATAATAAGTTTTCATTATTGTACTTACTAAATGAAAAGTTCTTTCTCTGAAAAGCTTACATCTAGTGCTTACCCTTGAATGGATTCATTTTCACTCACTTCTGTGTTAGGATGTAATATATTCAGCTGACAAACACCTAGATTCAAATAAATCTCGATGACTCAAATACCTTGCCAAAAGAAGAAAATGTAAGCTAGTATCTTTGGAGAAAATAGTTTTGTGGCCTGGGAGTGGGGAAACACATCTTTTATTTATTTTATTTTATTGAAGTACTGTCAGTTACAATGTGTCAGTTTCTGGTGTACAGCACAATGTCCCACAATATCATGCATGTATATATACATTTTATTTTCATATTCTTTTTCATTAAAAGTTATTACAAAATATTGAACATAGTTCCCTGTGTGCCATAAAGAAGAAACCTAAAAAAATCTATTTTTATATATAGTGGCTAACGTTTGTAAATCTCAAACTCTCAAATTTATCCCTTTCCACCCCCTTTCCCTGGTAACCAGAAGATTGTTTACTATGTCTGCAAGTCTGCTTCTGTTTTGTAGATGAGTTCATAGTGTCCTTTCTTTTTCTTTTCTTTTTCTCTAGATTCAACATATGAGTGATACCTATGGTATTTTTCTTCCTCTTTCTGGCTTACTTCACTTAGAATGACATTCTCCAGGTCCATCCATGTTGCTGCAGATGGCATTATTTTATTCTTTTTATGGCTGAGTAGTATTCCATTGTTTAAATATATCACAACTTCTTTATCCAGTCATCTGTCGTGGCTTCCATGTCTTGGCTATTGTATGTGGTGCTGCTGTGAACATTGGGATGCATGTATCTTTTCGGATTAGAGTTCCCTCTGGATATATACCCAGAAGTGGGATTGCTGGATGAAATGATAAGTTTATTTTTAGTTTTTTGAGGAATCTCCATACTGTTTTCCATTAATGGCTGCACCAATTTTTTTTTAATTGTAAGTTTAGTTGATTTACAACTTTGTGTTTAGTTTCTGGTGTACGGCAAAGTGATTCAGTTACACACACATATATATTCTTATATATATATTTTTTCAGATTCTTTTCCTTTACAGATTATTACAAGATATTGAATATAGTTCCCTGTGCTCTACAGTAGGTCCTTGTTTACCTATTTTATATGTAGTAGTATGTATCTGTTAATCCCAAATTCCCAATTTATTCTGTCCCCCTTTTCCCCTTTGGTAACCATAAGTTTGTTTTCTCTGTCTATGAGGTGTAAACACTTCTCTAAACTCTTTTTTTTTTTTTTATGGAGGGGAAGAAATTAGGTTTGTTTATTTACTTATTTATTTTAATGGAGGTACTGGGGATTGAACCCAGGACCTCATGCATGCTAAGCATGCGCTCTACCACTGAGCTATACCCTCTCCCCCAGGAAACACTTCTTAAACAAGATCAAATAGCGTAGCCAATAAGGAGGAAAATGGGTGGATTTTATTATATTCAAATTAAAGATTTCCTGTCCATAAAGGGCAAGATGGACAGAGTTAGCAGATAAATGATAATATTGGGAGAAGATATTTGCAACATCTAAAATGGGGAGGGAACTTATATCCTGAAGTATAAGAAACTCTTGCAAATCCATAAAAATTTCCAACTGAAAAATGGGCAGACGATATAAGCAAGGAATTCACTGAATGGGAATGAGTGTATATGAAGAGATGCTCCAATTCATCAGTAATGAGAGAAATGCACATTAAAATAATAACAAGAAGCCACTCCTCACCTATTACACTGGCAAAAACGAAAAGGATGGAAAGGCCAGGTAGTATGTGTAGGTACTATGTGGGGAGAGAGGTACTCTTGTGCATTCCAGGTTGGAGTGAGGACCAGCACCACCGTCCTCAGGCGTAATCCGCACCCGCATCAAACTTGTTATGCACACAGAATAAACCGTACTCTTGGATATAACCCCCTAACCCCCCCACCCCCCCCCCCACGGCCAAATTCCCTCCCACAGGCTCCAAGCAACAAGTTCAGCAAAAGAGAGATAAGTAATCAGACCAGTGCATGAAGGGCTCTGCTGGGCTGGGAGCTCCTGGGAGGAGCATCTCACCTGGCTGGGGTTGGGAGGGCTTCTGGGACAAGGACCCATTAGGTGGAATGAGGGTAGGGGAAGGTGTCTTCAGCTCTAGGAAGAAAGGGAGTGGGTCTGATTTTGATTCTCATCCCCCTTCACCATTGGCCCATCAGTACTAGATGGCAGCAGGAATGAATGAGCCCTGTTGGAGGGGAGTGTAGGGGAAGAGGCGGCTCAAGAGCTCTGACTTTAAATACATTGGTGGGATGTGGCACATGGCGCAGCTGGGAGTTACTCAAATCCGCTGGATCAGGACAGGGCCTGCTGGAGCCCAGTGCCTCCAATCCCAGGGCATATTTCCCTGTAACCACCATAAGTGGACAGCTGCTCCAGTACCTGAGAGACGGCCATGGAGGTCCTCAGGCCCAGGGCCACCAGATAGGCAGAAACAAGCCGGCTTAAAGTTGAATCCTCTGGCCAGGAAGTCCTCCGAGGGAAGGTTGGCCGCTTTAGGGCCGGGTCTGTGCAGGGAGCGTATTTGCATGGGAGGTCGGGTGGTATGGGGTTGGAGGGAGCCCGCTGCGCAGGCGGAGTCCCCGCCCCGTCCGCCAGGCGGCGCCAGAGCGCAAAGAATCTGGAAAACCCGGGTCCGGGAGTCCGGCCGGGCGGGGCAAGGGGCGGGCCGGTTGAAGCTCCGCCACAGTTTGGCCGCGGGAAGGACTGACGGATAGAGGGGCTGCTGGAGCCTCAGGGGCCATGGCCGAGCCCGCCGCTCGCCGCTGCTGCCTGGGCTGGGACTTCAGCACGCAGCAGGTATCCGCTCGGGCCCTGGGCAGGGCGGGCGGGGCGGCCTCCTCGCCGACGGCGGGCGGGCCGACCGGGACCCGGACGCCCGGAACCCTGGGCCGCGCCGCGGGCGCGCCTCCCTCTCGGGCTTCCCGGGAACCCGGCGCCCCTGCCCGCGCGCCGCGCCTGCCTGGACCCCGGCCCTCCCGGAAACGGCGTCCCCTTCGCCATCGCCGCCTCCCCTCAGCGGGACCCCGCGGGCACGTGGCGGGGACGTGCCCGGGGACCCGAAGGGCTCGCGCGCCGTTCTGGGCAGAGTGACGGGGAGCCAAACGAACTCAGCTATGTAAGACAGGACCAGACGGACAGGCAGACACACAGGCATAACCAGTGACCTGGAACCAGATCACCGATTGAACCTTTTTTTTTTTTTTTTTTTTGAGTGAAACGGGCACCAGTGTACATATGAACTTTGTTCCACCCCGTTACAGCCCGTGGTTGGCAGCCTCGTGCCCGGGTCCACGTGCCTGTCATTGCTGGCCAGAGGACTGCCTTTGCTGCTCTGAGGGCCCCAAAGACGGGCAAAAGCTGCCCTCAAACTGGGCCTGGAGTGCTAAGCGGCTCTTTCTCCTCAACTTGGGAAACCAACGTAGTTGCAGTCAAACCCCAATCCTCAAATGGGTTAGAGGACCAGCAAGGCTGTGGCCAATTAATCCCTGACCAGAAAGTCATGTGGGACCTTGGATAAGTCACATTGCCTTGCTAGACCTCAGTTTCCCCATCTGCCTAGGAAAAAAGTTGTACCCTTGAGTTTGGAGATCTGCTCCACTAGGACATGTGTCTGTGGTCCATGATCATGGCCTACAAGTACAACCAAGGGATCTTGCCTGGTCTCTCAGATCCCTGCAGGCATGGACCCCCAGAAACATCTCCAAACCCTGCCTCCCATTCACTCCCCCCACAAGCTTACCTGGCGCAGGAACAAGCTTATCTATGAACATCTGCCTCTAGAGGGTGTTGACTTTGGGTGTTTGGAGGGCAAAAATTCCCTGAGCTACATGTGTGTTTCTACTTGGCCTCAGCTTCTTCATTTTACTATGTCTTTGGATATGTCTCCAGATGAGGCCTCTGTTGCCATGGTTACTGTGATGCACCCCAGCCTTCAAGGATGTCTGTAAACAACCACCTCTAGGGGGCTGGGCTTCATTTGGTGATGCTCATATCCTGTACCAGTGTAGGAAGGGGGAGAAATTTATACATTATTTTTTTAAATGCCTTCCAGGTCAAAGTGGTTGCTGTTGATGCAGAGCTGAATGTCTTCTATGAGGACAGTGTACATTTTGACAGAGACCTTCTAGAATTTGGGTAGGTACTTAATGTGCATCTGTGTGTGGGGGTTGGTTTTGGAGTCCTCTCTCAACCTTTTTTTTTTTTTTTTGGAGGTACTGGGGACTGAACCCAGGACCTCTTGCATGCTAAGCATGGCTCTACCATGGAGCTTTTTACACTATTCTGGCTTCATCAAACGTCAGGAGGAGTGGTCTTGGTAGATCTCTCAGCATCTTCTATGCCTGGAATGTGCTCTCCTGCATTTCTTTCCAGTTCCACTCATTGCTTCCTCTTTGCAGTAGGTATCAGTTGAGACTTACTCTGTGCCAGGCACTGCTGGGTGCTGGGCTTTGATAGTGAACAAAAGGAGGCATGTTCCTTGCTCTCCCAGAGCTTCCCATTGAGTAGGAGAGAGTGATATCAATCAGAATGGTTGTAAACTCAGAGAAGGCCATTGAAGAAAAGAAACTTACTTCTTCAAGTACACATTATAAAGATATTAAACCAAGGCTTGAAAGAGTGGGTTAGGGAATATCCCTAAAGAAGTAGTGCTTAAACCAAGATCTGAATGAATGGGGTTAGCCAAGTGATAGACTGTAGAGTGCATTCCAGGCAAGGGAAACAGCATGTGCAAAGGCCCTGTGGCAAGAAAGAGCACTGCTCATTCATGGAATTGAAGAATGCCAGTGTGGCTGGGGAGCAGAGAGGGAGGTAGATGCTGGGCCAAGCCATGGTATAGTTTGTCTTTATCCTGAAAGCTATGGTCACCCACTGATGGGCCACAGGGATGGAAGGGGTGGTGTGTGATATGACTGTATTTGTGCTTTGAAAAGATCTCTCTGGGTGCAGTGGGAAAGCAGATAGGATATGGCCAGAGTACATGTTGGGAAACCACTGAGGTTTTTCAAGATCATATGGATGAGAAATGATGTTGATTGGAGGAGAGAGAGCTGGATGGTGAAACTGACAGGTCTTGGTGCAGAGCTGAATGTGAGATCTGAAGGTGAGATTACTGGCTGGCCTTTGGGGTGAAAGAGAATTGGTTTCAAGGAGAAAGATGATGAATTTAACTTTTGTATTACTTTGCCAGTACAAAGTACCACAGACTGGGTGGTTTAAATAACAGAAATCTATTTTATCATAGTTCTGGGGCCCCGAGATCCAAGTTCAAGGTGCTGGGAGCGCTGGTTTCCTCTAAGGCCTCTCTCCTTGGTTTCCAGGAGAAAGCTGCTTCTTGCTGTCTGTCACGTGGTCGTCCCTCCGCGCAAGTACACCCCTGGTGTCTCTCAGTCTTGTTATGTGTGTCCTAACCTCCTTTTATAAGGACACCAGTCACCCTGGATTAGGGCCCACTCTAATGACTTCATTGGGACTTAATTACCTCTTTAAAGGCCCTGTCTCCATATACAGTCACATTCTGAAGTGCTGGAGCTTAGGGCTTCAACATGTGAATTTTGGCGGGGGAGCGGGCGCAATGCAGTCCATAGCAGCTGTGGACTTGTTGGTTTTGAGAGGTCCTGGTGCAAGTCTGTTGCATGTCTGTTCTAGGTGTCACTTCCTCTCTGAAGCCTTCCCAGTGACCCTTCATGCGCCTCTCACTCCCCATTACCTTGGGCTGCCACCTCTTTCTCCCCCAGCTGACGTCTCTCCTTCGAGCTGAGGTTGGGAGCCTCTTTGCTTCCATGTTTTGTATTACGTCAGGCCACCTGTGTTCGTGTTTTGGTAGTTTGTGTCTTGCAAGGAATTGGTCCATTTCATCTAACCTATCAACTTTGTGGCCATCAGGGTGTTCATAGTATTCCTGTATTGTCCTTTGATGGCCGTGGGATCAGTAGTGATGATCCTTCTGATGTTGGTAATTTGTGTCCTCTCTCTCTCTTTTCCTTGATTAGCCTTGATTAGAGGCGTATCAATTTTATTGATCTTTACAAAGAATCGGCTTTGGGTTTCATTGATTCTCTCTTTTGCTTTTTTATTTTCATCTTCATTGACGCGGGCTCTCATTTTTATCATTTCTCTTCTTTTTCCTTTCTACTTAAAATAGTCGTTCTCTAGTTCCCTGAGGTGGAAACTTAGATTATTGATTTTAGCTCTTCTTTGCCAAAATATGCATTTAATGCTGTAAATTTCTGTCAAAGCACTGCTTTTGCTGCCTCCCACAAATTTTGATAGGTTGTATTTTCATTTTTAATTAGCTCAAAATATTTTAAAATTTCTGATGCTTCTTTGACTCATATGTTCTTTAGAAGCCCCTTGATTAATCTCCACAATTTCCAGCTGTTTTTCAGTTGTTGATTTCTAGTTTAATTCCTTTGTGTTTTGAAAACATACCTCATATGATTTCTAGTCTTTTATATTTTTAAATTCCCCTTCCCCCACTCTTTTTCATTCAGTGGGTTCGTCGGTTCTCTCTATTAGGTATCTTTGAAAAAAAGAAAAAAAGGATTCGTAACCAAAATACAGGATTGCTTTTTTGACTCAGTTAGTTTTACAGTTTTTTAAACCAGATGCAAACAGAGCTAGTTCACTCCTTCCTCACCCCAGGTCGCTTTCTATGTATTGTTGTTTTTTTTTTTTATAATTTTATTTAAGTTTTACTTGTTTATTTATTAGTGATGTACACTAAACTCCACACGTATATAAATTGTACAGTTTGATAAGTTTTGACGTACGTATTCAACCATCACCCAAATCAAGATAATGAACATTCCCAACCCCCTAGGGTTTCCACATCCCCCTTTGCAATCCATCCCTCTTCCCTTCCCCACCCCTGCCTGCTGGCAACCACTGACATGTTTTCTGTCACTATAAATTACACTTTCTAGAATTTTATGTAAAGGGAATCATAATTATACACTTTTTTTTTAAAATCTGGCTTTTTTAACTCACCATAAACATTTTGAGGTTCATCCTCGTTATGTGTATCACCTGTTGTTTTTATTGCCGAGCAGTGCTCCACTGTGGGAGTGGGCCACAACTGGATTATCCATTCACCTGATAAGGGACCTTTGGGGTTTTTTCCAATTTGTTATTATTGTCACTGAAGAGGTTATGAAATTCACGTACAAGTCTTCGTGTTGATAGAAGCTTTCATTTCCCAGGAGTGGAATGGCTGGGTTGTATGATCGGTACATGTTTAACTTTTTAAGAAATTACCAAATTCTTTTCCAAAGTGGTTATTTTAATAAGAATATTTTATTTTATGACTAGGCATTATACGTACTTGGTAGGTAATTCAAAGAAACAAAAGGCATACAAGGAAAAGTCTGAATCCCTCCGTGACCTGCCTTTCCCTACAGATAATTTCTCTAGTGCATCTTTCCAGTGTTTTGTATCAAAGTGTAAGCAGATATGAAAAGTCTTACTTTCTCCCTTTCTGGTATGTAACCGAAGCACACTGTGTATACCATTCTGTACCGTGGTTTATTGATTTCACAATCACCATGTCAATACATGGGGCTTCTGTGTTGTCTTTTGGATAGATGTACCATCTCCTACTGAAGGACACTGGGTTGTTTGCAGTGAAAAATGATGTGAATTACCTTACATTTTCCATTATAGACATGTGCCAGTTTATCTGTAAGTTAATACTTTAACAATCCTATTGTTGATATATATTTTGAGCTGTATGATTTATAGGTTTATATTTTGGAAGTTGTGGCCACACTGCCCCCCAATAGGGATCGTATTAATTGCGCCGCACCAAAGACACACAAGAGTACCTCTCTCCCACAGCACTGCCTCTTCACTGCGGTCGTAAGAGTTTTTGACTCTTTTCTAGAGAGGTGAAAAAGCAGTATCTCCTTGTAGGTGTCCTTTGCCGCCCTCTTATTTTGAATGAAGCTGAGCATTTTTTTTCATATGTTGAAGGATTACTTTTTTTTTTCTGTGAAGCTGGTTTTCTTGCCTTTTCCCATTTTCTGTTCAATTGGTTATTTTAAAAAAATCAATTTCTAGGAGCTCTTTATATATTAGAGGAATTATCTCTCTTTGTTGTTAAGTGAATTGCAAATATCTTCCTCAGGTTTTTGTGTGGTTTTGACTTGTTTGTGGGTTGTTGCTGTTGTTGGCAGACTTGAGCTTTGGGGTTTTTTTTTTTTTTGACGTATATATATATAATTTTAATTGAAATATAGTCAGTTTACAATGTTGTGTCAATTCCTGGTGTACAGCACAATGCTTTAGTCATATCATACATGAACATACATATATTCATTTTCATATTCTTTTTCACCATAGGTAACTACGAGATATTGAATATAGTTCCCTGTGCTGTACAGTCTAAACTTGTTTAGAGCTTTTGTTTTTTATGTCATTGAATTCCTCAATCTCTTCTTCTGTTGCTTCTTGATTTTCCCTCATAGTTTAAAAGGTATCCTCACTCTAAGGTTATGAAGGAGTTCACCTAGAGGTTTTGCTCTAGTTCTTATAAGATTTTAGTTTTCTTACATAAAAATGTTTGGAGTTTAGGTACAGGGCATGACGTTTGTATCCAACTTCAGTTTTTTTCCAGGTGACTCTCCAGTTGTTTTAATGCTTTTTATTTTAGAACTCCATCTTTGCCTCACTGATTTGAGGCACTAGCTTTATTATATGCTAAATTTCTGTCCCTTTAAATGAGCAAGAAATAGACTTCAGCTGTGTTGAGCCCTGGAAATTTTGTTTTTTCCTTTACTAATACAGATGTTTTTTCCCCAAATCGTATCTTTAAACAAATAATAAAAAACTCTATTGGGATATTATTCACATACCATAAAATTCACTCTTTTAAAATATACAATTTGAGAGAGGGTATAGCTCAGTGGTAGAATGTGTGTTTAGCATGCATGAGGTCCTGGGTTCAATCCCCAGTACCTCCATTAAACAAATAAATAAACAAATAAATCAACCTAATTACCTCCCCACCAACACCCCTCCCAAAAAAAGAAAGGTATATCTGGGGAGTTGACTTAAAAGTAAAATAAAATGTACAATTCAGTGGCTTTTAATATTTTCACAGAACTGTGTAACCATTACTGCTCTGATTTTAGAACCTTTTCATCACCTCAAAAAGAAGCCACGTATCCAATAGCAGTCACTCCATATTCCCCCTCCCCCAGCCCTGGCAACCAAAATCTGCTCTGTAGATTTGCCTATTCTGGGCATTTCATATATGTATAATATGTGGTGTGCTTTGATAAGTTTCTTTCATTTAGTGTCGTGTTTTCAAAATTCTTCCACGTTGTTGTATGTATCGGTACTTCATTCCTTTTTCTAAATAAGTTCCGTAATACTCCATTGTGTGGATAATACTGCATTTCATTTCTCCCTTCATCAGTTGCTGTATACTTGGATTGTTCTGCTTCGTGGCTATTATGAATAATCTTGCCATGAACAGACATGTTTGTTATAGACTGGACTGTGTCCACCCACCCCCTACCCCAAATCGCATGTCGAAGCCCTGACCCCCAGTGTGACTCTACTTGGAGATGGGGCCTTTGGGAGGTCATCAGGGTTAAATGAAGTCATAGAGGTGGGGCCTTCATCCAACAGGACTGGTGTCCTCAGGCACAGAGGAAGAGACACCAGATCTCTCTCCCCGTGCGCACACCAAGGTCACGGTGGGGAGGCAGCCAGGAAGAGAGCTCTCACCAGAATTTTCCAGCACCTTGACTGTGGACTTCCAGCCTCCAGAAACGTGAGGAAATAAATGCCCGTTGTTCAAGCTCCCCAGCAGACTAATGCAGTGTACACATTTTTGTACGGATGTGTTTTCATTTCTATTCGGTATATACCCAGGAGTGGAATTGCTGAGTCACATGGTAACTCCAAGTTCAACATTTGATAGTTCTTTTTCCAAAAGAGTGCTTCCATTTTACGCTCCCACCAGTGGTATGTGAGGGTGCAGGTTTCTCCATGTCCTAGCCAACATTTTTTTTTTTTAACTATCTTTTGATTATAGATTGTAGCTATCTTAGTGGATGTGACATTGCATCTCATTGTGGGTTTTTTTTTGTTGTTTGTTTGTTTTCAGTGTGGTTTTGATTTGTATCTTTCTCAGATTAAGGAAGTTGACTATGTTTGGCCAGTTGTATAACCTCTTTGGAAAAATATCTATTCAGGTCTTTTGCCCATTTTTAAACTGTATTTTCTTTTTATTATTGAGCTGTGTCAAGTTCTTAATATATTCTAGACACAAGCCTCTCATCAGATACATGATTTCAAAATTTTTCCTTTTTTTAAATCACCTTTATTGTGTTATGGTTCCTGTACAGTAAACTGCACATTTCAAATATACAATTTGATGAATTTTGATAGCCGTCTACACCAATGAAATCACAATCAAGATAGCTAATCTTTCTGTCACTTCCCAAGAGGTGCAAATTTCGAACTCTCAATTTATCCCTTCCCAGCCCCTTGACCCACTGGTAACCATAGGTTTTTTCCTCTGTATCTGTGAGTCTGTTTCTGTCTTGTAGGTAAGTTCATTTGTATCCTTTTTTTTTAGATTCCACATATAAGTGATTCAAAATTTTCCTCCTTTTCTGTGAGTTGTCTTTTCACTTTCTTGAATGTCCTTTGAGGTAAAAGTTTTTAATTTTGATAAGGTCTAATTAATCTTTTTTTTTTCCTTCTGTTGCTTGTACTTTTGGTACAGTATTAGGTTTTGGTGTTCATTTTATATTTACTTCATAAAAAGAATCAGAAAATTTTCCTTCCCTGAGGCACTCTGGAATAATTTAAATAGTATTTGAAACATTTGTTCTCTAAAGCTTCGGTAGACTTTTTCTGTGAAACCATTTGGACCTGGCGCTTTCAGGGATATGGGGTAGCTCTAATCTTCTTTCTTAGCAGCAATTGCCAGTTTTCAGTTGTTAAACAGCTGGTGGGATGTTTGGTTACAATTTTCAACTGTTTTGCATTTTTTTCCAGTGAGTTTTACTGTCTATAGGACAGTTTGCTGCTCTTTTTTACCTTTTTCGTGATGGTATTTTTTTTTTAATCAGCATGATTGAGTATAATTTAAGTACACAAAGAGGCATCTGTTAAAACATACAATTGAGTTGACTGCATTTTGCCAGAGGCAGACCTATATCTGTGAAACTACCACCGCGGTCAAGAGACGGACTGTTTACACCACCGCCTACAGAAGATTCTTGTTTCCCTTTACAGTCTGTTCCTTCCTCCCCGCTGGACTGGGGATCTGAAGCAGATCAGAGAGGTGGAGTTACATTTTCTAGCATGTTATACAAATGGATCGTGTAATATGAACTCTTTTGTGCCCGGCTTCCTTCTCTCAGCACCATCATCTGAGAGTCCCGACCCATGTTGGTGTGCACATCAATAGTTAGGTTTTTTTTTTTTTTTTTTACTGCTCTGTGGTACTCTATGACACCTGTGTGCTTCAACTTAACTGTTCACCAGCTTAGGGACACCTAAGTTATCTGCAGCTTTTTGTTATTACAAAAAAGGCTGCCATGATCATTTGTGTACACGTCTTTCCATGGATTTACACTTTCATTTCTCTTGGCTAGATATTTAGGAATAGGACAGCTGGATCATGTGGTTATCTAATAGTGTCTTTTTTTTTTTAACATTTTTTATTGATTTATAATAATTTTACAACGTTGTGTCAAATTCCAGTGTAGAGCCCAATTTTTCAATGATACATGTACATATATATATTCTTTGTCACATTTTTTCCTCTGTGAGCTACCATAAGATCTTGTACATATTTCCCTGTGCTATATACAGTATAATCTTGTTTAATAGTGTCTTTTTTTAAAAAGTAATTTCTACTTATTCATCTATTAAATGGAGGTACTGGGGATGGAACCCAGGACCTTGTGCATGCTACGCATGTGCTTTACCACTGAGCTATACCCACCTCTGGTAATGCCTTGATATAGAGTCTGAGCCTGTTCTTTTTAAACTCATAGTTGAAAGGATTGGATTTTATCAAAGCAGCTCTTTGCACGAGCATCTTGTGGTGGTGAAGAGAGCCAGGGTTCCGGGCAATCCAGGGACTCCCTGGTCTGATAGCCAAGAACTTTTCCCACAGGTGCAGCCCTCCGTGTGCCCCACCCCCTCTGCCTCTCCAAACTCAGTGCACTGGGGAGGGCTTCTCATCCAGCCTGAAACTTTCTGTCCCTTTATGGCCACTGCACTAAGTGACACTGTGCCTGCCTTGCAGGGCGAACCCCTTATACTGAGAAGGCTTTTTTTTTATTTTAATTGATTAGTTTTTATTTTGGTGGGGGGTAATGAGGTTTATTAATTTATTTATTTTAATGGAGGTACTGGGGATTGAACCCAGGACCTCATGCATGCTAAGCACACGCTCTACCACTGAGCCATACCCTCCCATAGAAGGCTTGTTTTTGCTGGTGCTTTCTGGGCCGTTTCCGTGCCTTCTCTTTCCGTCTTGCCCAGCATCTTGCCTGTTCTGTCTCGAGCTCAAGCCTGGAGGAGCGGGTGCTCGTCCTGTGGGCGGTATCTAGGACCCGCCAATGCTGGGCCCCTGCCCGATGCTCTGCCCCACATTCTCGCTTGTTCCGCTTGCAGGACTCAAGGTGGCGTTCACGTTCATGAGGATGGGCTGACAGTGACTTCTCCAGTCCTGATGTGGGTCCAGGTGAGCCCAGGGATCCCTTTCCCCCTCCTCTCCCCGCCCATCTCACCAGCAGACTTGACGACTTGCTAGGAAGCCCAAAGGTGGCGGGCAGCTCATGAGAGCATCCGTTAAGACCAGGTCCTCGTGAGGAAATGAAGTCCACATGGTCCTAGGGCCAGACAGCCTCAGCTGGTGTCAGTACTCCTGAGCTGAGAGGACTCACAAAGGGCTTCCAGGGTCTGAAGCCAGAGCAGCTGGAAGGTCCTGCCAGGAACCACCTTTAAAATGCTGCAGAGCAAACCTTTCCCCAAAACTCTGCATTCAGGCCTTGTGGCCACTCTTGTACCCTGAGATCCGAACATGGCCTTTGGGCTCTTAGTGCTCAGCTCCCAGACCCTTCAATTTCAAGGGCAGGGCCTTCAGGATGGTGGCTTGTGGCCTGCCCGGTCAGGCCCAGATCGATTGCAAGCCAAGCCTTCTGCTCAGAACCAATGAGAAAGGAAGATGCGTGTTGCCACATCTGGGTGATCCAGGGGACCCCAGGACCAGGGTGTGGACAGCACAGACAGATGAGGGCCCCTCATTTGCCGCAGGGGACCTGAGACCCTGAAACTCGAGGCCAGCAAAGGCAGCACTTAATGTGTCTGCCCAAAGCCTTTTCAGTCCTCCAGGACTTATCCAACTAATTCGCCGTGCTAAATTCTTTCTGTTAAGAGAACAAGGTTGGTATCTTTTTTATCAGCCTGACTCTGACTCATACCGGAGGATTAGGGTGAAGGATGAATTTCCACCAGACAGGCTGGCCAGGGGGTGGAGAGGCAGGCTTGGGGCTCAGACCAGGGTGATTTCTAATCCTGAGCAGCCCCTCAGGACTGGACCATTCCGGACTCCAGCTTTCCCACTCCTTGCTGGAGACTTGGCAGCAGGGCCAAGCTGGCAGCCACAGTCAGGGCACCCTCCCAGCCAAGGATGGAGGTGGCAGGGTCAGGCCAAAGCTCCAGTGGCTTCTCTACCCCAAAGAAAACACAGACTGGGGTGAATATCTAATTCCTGGGGAAGTGTCAAGCTCTGCTGGGTGGCATCATCCGTCCCATCCCTGGGGTCTTGCCAGAAAGATAGTTCCAACCGGATGGTGGAGGGTGGAATAGGGAGTTTGAGACAGATGGCCACCATCTCTCCCTGCTCCCTCCAACCTTGCACTCCCGGACGCCGGGGTCTGGGCCTGGAGGCCTGTTCTGCTGGGAGCCACTACTGTGCTCCTTGCTTCTCCGTTGCGGTGAAGTCACATCACTAATATGGGGGGTTGAAAGTGCAAATGAAAGAAATCAAAATTTGAGCCACCTCGTTTTTGCTCTTCTTGAGTGCTTGGAAGTCACCAACTGGAGACGCAGATTTTGAAGACTGGTGATTTCTGATTCCATTCATATGTTTTAAATATTTAAAATATCTTGAGCAGAGCTCACTTTTATCTGATTGATGCCTACTCGTTTAATTGATGTTTCTGATGCTTCCAAATCGCAAGTCATCGGTTCCTTCTTTATCTCCACTGTCAGGGCAAGCACTTATAGTCCAATATCAGCGCTGGTGTGTTAGCCTGCTTCCGCGATTCGGGACAGTTACGGTGGGCTCTGTTTTTCTTCTCAGGCTTTGGATATCATCTTGGAGAAGATGAAGGCTTCGGGCTTCGACTTCTCTCAAGTCCTTGCCTTGTCTGGGGCGGGCCAGGTTTGTTCGCTGTCTTGCGCAGTTGTGTGAGTGCCGGGGTGACAGCTCTCCTCGAGGGAAGGTGCTCGTTCTTGAGAGCCACTGTGCACATTTTGTTGTGAAAATCTCTATAGCTGTTTCTCCTTAGAGGGCGTATAGTTTGCCTCCTTGCAAAAGGATCTGAGACACTTCTTACGACTAAGCGTTATGCAAATTAGGGCCCTGGGTGAGGAAGAAGTGGATGGAGGTCCTCTAAAGGGATGGAGGAAGCATTTGACGTGAATTTAGTATGACCGTTTGGGGACACAAAATTGCTTTTTCTGTTTCTTAGAAGTAAAAGCAACGTCAGAAATCATACTAATAACGATAGCAGTTTTAATAGTAGAGATATGAGTCATAATTACAAAGAACATTGAACACTTTGGGTATGCTGGGGGCGGTACTGAGCACTTTGAATACACTAACTTCATCCTCATAATGATTTTACCTGGTGGAATCGTGCAGTGTTCGCGCAGGGGCTCTGAGTTTGACCCCTGGCTCTGCTGTTTACAGTGACGTGGGGCACATCATCCAGCTTTCTGGTGCCTCCGTCCTCATCTGCCATAGGGTCATTGGGAGTGTTAAATACAGAAGACAGTCCCTAAAAGCTTGATTTAAGCTTTAGCTACTGCTTTTATTACCGTTGCCATTTACATAGAGAAACTGAGGCACCAAGAGGTGATGTCACTTGCCAGAGGTCACACAGCTATTGGGGGTGGTGGTCAGGATTCAAGTCCAGTCTTGTCCTCTGAATCACTTTGCTCCACGCTGGATTAGCGTGTCTTCACATCCTTGTGAGAGAGTGCTTATTGACTTTTCTGAAGATGCCTCTTCTGCCCCCTGACCTAGCAGGACAGAGTCCCTGGTGGTCTTTTCCAGATCTCTCCCCTGAACCCCAGGCCTGGACACCCTCTCCCTCTGACTCATCCCTCTGCCCCCTTGGCCGGGTGTCCTGGGAACATCCCACACTTACCATGTTCCAGACTGAACGCTCCATCTTTCCCGAGACGTCCTCCTCCTCTGGTTCCCTTTCTCAGGGAATTCACCTGTCCACCCAGCGCCACAACCCAGACTCCTCCGTCTTCCCAGCCCCACATCCAAGTGGTCCCCTCGTCCCGTTGATTTGTGCATAACTCTTGAGTCTACCACTTCTTTTCCAGCTCCGCCTCTGTTGCCCCAGGCATGGTACCCATCATTTTCCTCTGGGCCTCTGCTTTGGCCTCCCTGCCTCCCTCCTACCTTCTCCCTGACTCCCACAAGCCCTTTCCTGCCCTTAGCCCTGGCCATGTCCTCTCCTGCCAACCCAGAGTTCTCACCACCCCAAGATAAACCCCAGCTTCCTGAGCACAAATGTCAAGGCTGAGGCTGCCCCGTTCCCCTCCCATCCCCCCACCTCCTGCCCCAGCCTCAGGCCCGGGGTTGAGAGTGCCACCCTTCCCTGCAGCTGCCAGCCTCTCTCCCCGTGGTTACTCTCTGCGTACCCACACTCAACTCAGTGATCCTTTCCTGATGATCATGACCACTTCTATCCACCTGCACCCCTAGCTGGTTAGATGCCCCTCCTCTGTGTTCCCACAGCCCTGTCACTGCACTTAACAGGGCTTTATAATTGTCCATTTGTGTCCTTTTCCCTGACTCAACTTGAGTATCCTGCAAAGTAAGGATAATATTTGTGTGTCCCATGCTAGGCGTGATCAATCAACGTTTGTTGAATGAATGATTGGGTAAGTGAATGAATGAGTGATTTTCAGGTAATAGTGTGAGCAATATATTTTTTACAATTTACAAAAATACAATTTTACAAAAGCACCAAAATCCAGACCAATAATTCTTTCCTGGATCCTTCCTACAAGGTTTGAGGTGGGCAGGGCAGACTTCCCCATATTATAGAAATGAAAACCGAGTCTCATAAAGGCGATGAGCTCTGTGACTTAGGACTGGTAGGGGCAGGCTTGGAGCCCAGTTCTTGGGCGTGTGGTTTGGGGTCTTCCTGGGTCTCCAGGAGGCTGACACAGGTGTGTGGCTGCATGAACATGGGATTGGGTTTTCCTTCGGCAGCAACATGGAAGTGTGTACTGGAAGGCCGGGGCCAGCCGGGTGCTGACAAGCCTGTCACCGGACCTCCTGTTACATGAGCAGCTACAGGTAACTTTGGCCATGTCATGGGAGTCTGAGAAACTTATATGTAGATGGGGGAGAGGTGTGTGGGCCCTGAAGACTGGGGCTTTTGTGCATCCTCAAGGCCGTGGGAAGGTGGCTTGGGCAGTAGTCCTGGAGCCTGGTCGGCCCTGGCTGCCTGCAGTGGGCATCCCTGCTGTCCGGACAGAGGCTCAGGTGCTGACAGCCCTCATCTCATGGGTTCCCTCCAGCCCAGCACGACCCTGGAGAGTTCCCTGCTCAGGACTCTCCCCCTGGGGCATGATGCCTCCTGGTGATGCTGGGAAGGCAGGCTCTGGCCTCTCCTCTTCTCCCAGGCTCCACATGCCTCGCAAACACTCTCACCTGCCTATTTCTAGTGTCACTTGTTCTCAGTGCCTTGCTTTAAATTTAACCTACATTACCAAGCCATGCTTTGGGCTTGCGATACTGTTAAGATAATATACGGAGTTTGGTACCAGAGTTTTGTTAAAAGTGCTTGTTGAATTCTGTTTTAAAATTTTTGGTAAATATATAGATGTCTGTCTATATATAGATGTTTGGGGTGTTCCCGGGACACCCGGCCGAGGGGGCAGCTCAGGTGCCAGAACATTCAACCTTGAGCTTTCTGGGGAGAGACCCTGCTGGGGCGGCCTGAGGTTTGGGCACGAAGGACTTGCCCAGGGGTCTTCCCAGGTCACATTCAGGGGAGAGGCGTCAAGCCGGCTGTGATGGACAGTGTGACTGCCAGTGCCAGGTGGCCCTCAGCGTCAGCAGGTGGAGCTCACGCCTGTGCTTTTGCCCCTTCCTTCCAGGCCTGTTTCTCCATCACTGACTGCCCGGTGTGGATGGACTCCAGCACCACAGCCCAGTGCCGCCAGCTGGAGGCCGCTGTGGGCGGGGCCCAGGCTCTCAGCGGCCTCACCGGGTCTCGTGCCTATGAGGTGGGCAGCGCCCACCAGGGGCTGGGGACTGGGGCTGGTCCAGGAGGAAGGTCTGGTTGCTGACTCTGAGCCCTTCTTCCTGGGTGTCTGGGAGGACACAGCCCCTGGGGGGATCCCGTGAGGCCATGTGAATGTGGCCCCATGGAGCCAGGACTGGGCACTCTGGTCCCTGGTTCTGAGCAAGGCCAACTGTTGCCCATCAAGCAAGGGCAGGCCCTCTCTCACTGCTCCCAGGTCAGAGCTGAGGGATGAACTCAGCTGGGATGTATGTTGGGGGTGATGATGGCACCTCGGTTTCATCCTCTCTAACCTGGAGGTAAAAATAACACTTACATTTTGGGCAGTTTTGAAGCTGAAAGGAGTCAGGGCATCTAAGATACTCAGTGCAGCTCCTAGAAAAGTGAAAAAATAAGAATGCCTCTTTCCTGGCTTCAGCCACGGTCCCATCCCATCCCACGGGGTGGCTGCTGTTGGCCCAGTTGGGGTCATGTGGCCCTCCCTGGAGTGGAGGTCCAAGCCTCTACCTGGGCCACCCAAAGTAGGAAGAATGTGGGTGGGGAAATACACAAGTCCCCTGCCCGGGTACCCTTGGTCAGAGCAGACACCGTGCCGTGTGAGGAGTGAGGCTTTTATTACTAAGGGTGTTCAGCAGATACCGAGCATTTCCAGACTTGAGGCCTTTTTAAGCTTTCATTATACTGACTAATATTCAGAGCATGCTACACCAACCTCACTTTGTAGAGTTGATCATTCCATCTAGGATTTGCGTTTTTGAGAATTTGCGCTCTTTTTCCAGCGATTTACAGGAAACCAAATTGCAAAGATTTACCAGCAGAAGCCCGAGGCCTACTCACACACGGAGGTGGGTTAAATGTTCCTCTTTGATTCAAAGTCACAGTTGGATTCTTTTTGTAATACTTAGCCTTTAGCATAAATACATCTCCTGTGCATTGGCTAAAAATATTGATTAGCAGACATTCAAAATGATACATTGAGTTTGCTTTTTTCTTATTGCCAGGCTTTTTCCAAAGAGGAGGGAAAGAATGGAGCTGTGGGAAGGGGAAGTCAGGGGCTCTCCTGACCAGAAGGGTGGAGGTCAGGTCGTGATGGGAGCAAGGGGGCCAACTGAGTAGGAGGTCTGGGTGCCTGGTAGGCTCTGTCCACTCACTTTCCTGTGGTTGATGCACGATGGCTACCAGGCCCTTGGCTGGTGTGGGGTCAGGGTTTCCTTGGGAAATTTGTAAAGCTGGACCAATGTGTCTCCAGCTGTGACCCTTCAACCACAGTCTGCATTGCAGGAACCCAGGTTCATTCCTTGATCCACAGTTGCTGAAAGCCAGCACACGGTGTCCCCTGAGAAGCAGCTCAACGTCCCGGCTCGTGACTGTCATCTCTGAGTAACCAGACAATGATCAGCTTGTCTTAAACCAGAGTGTTTTTTTAAAGTTAACCTGCAGTTTATTATTTAATGATTCAAGTTTCCGGATTACTCTGCAACATGAGCTGTTAATGTCGGTTTTGGGTGGAAGGAGTGATAAAAATTCTCCAAGTTCTGTGTGTGGAACAAAGGTGGCCCAGCTGGGGACAGGAGGGATGGCATTCCCTCCCCTGGTCCAAGGGCCCATGATTCCCCTGTGGAAGCACAGACCCTCAGGCTGACGTTGGAAACCCCTTGTCAGTTCCTCCTGCTCACATTTGGGGTCTGTGGCTTCCGAGGGACCAGCTTTCACTCTACTTATTCTGAGCCCCCACGACTGTCTCTGTTGGTTCTGAGGCCTGTGACCACGCATCCCACTTCCCTTGTGACTAGATACAAAGACCACGGAAATGGAGGAAGGAAGTCAGGGCACCACACTCCCCGGCATGTGGATTCTGGAAGGAAAACCTGCTTCCTTAAGCATGGCCTTTCCATAAGGTTTTATGGCCCATCAGAAACTGCAGAGCGAAGGAGTCAGTTCTTGGTATTCCAGCCACTCAGGATGCTCTTGTGTGGGCTCCTCTCTTTCTGCCATCACTGGGATATCTTGCTCAAAGTTCCCACTTCCCTCACCGATTTAAAACTCTTGTCATCTTATGTGGGTATCAGAAGTCTTCAGTTGCTTATGGAAGTGAATCATACATCTCCCCGTGTTTCTCTCTTTTACAGAGAATTTCCTTGGTCAGTAGTTTTGCTGCTTCCCTGTTCCTTGGGTCTTACTCCCCTATTGATCACAGCGATGGTGAGTCGTCAGAGTGCAGGGTACTGGCCTATTCAGCAGGCGTGCGGGCAGCGTGAGCTTCAGCCACCCCAGTGGGCGCTGGTCTTCCAGCTCTATCATCTGTTGCCCAGAACAGAGTGTATCAGTTATCTTTTGCTGTGTAACAAGTGACCCCAGCGCATAGCAGCCAAGGACCATAAATGTTTATAATCTCACAGTTTCTGAAGGTCAGGAATCTGGAAGTGGCTTAGCTAGATGGTTCTGGTTCAGGCTCTCATGAGGTGGCAGTCAGGCTGGCAGCCAGCACTGCATGGTCATCTAAAGCCTTGACTGGGGCTGGAGGATCCACGTGGGGCCCCCCATATGAGAGCGGGACTCCCCCCAGCAAGGGACGAGCAGAAGCTGCAAAGTCTTCTACACCCTAACCTTGGGAGGGGCATACCTTACTTCTGCCCCGTTCCTGGTCACAGAGACTGACGGGCACAGGGAGAGGGGACCTCACAAGGTGCGACCACCAGGACTCGGGGATAAGCAGGGGCCATCTTGGAGCCCAGCTCCCACAGGGAGTCATTTATTGATGCTTTTGTTCACTTTTGGGGACTGCATGAGAGTGGTGAGCTTCTGGAGTCAAAACCCTGACAAGAAGAAATGCAGATGATGCCAGTGAGGAAGGAGAGCCAGTAGGAGGTTGCAGAAGGAGCTCTTGGCTGAGGCCAGACTGAAAGGATGACCAAGGAGGGAGGAGAGTGTGGAGCAAAAGCCCTGGCCTGGGAGGGCATCTTCGGGAGAGCCTTGAAATGTTTGAGTGCGGTCGTGTGCCAGACATTGTCCAAGTTTTCAGGGAGAGAAAGTAAGGTGACTAAGGAATGGTCCCCAAGCTTTGCTCCCAGCCCTCCAGCACAGAACCCAGCTCCTGGGAGCTCAGACTGTCAGAACCCTAAGCCTGTGTCCCGCTGTGTTCTCCGCACTCCCCCAGGTTGTGAAGCACTTGCTGCTGGGGAAAGTCACGCCACTGCTCCAGACTTTCCTGAGCTCACCCTCAAGTGGGCCTCCACCCTGTTCCCCTCCCTGTCCCCTCCCAAGTTACCTCCTAATTGTCCAGCCGTCTGGCCATCTCATGTGGACGAATGACCCGAGCAGTGCACGGCCCACAGTCTGCCTCCACCTGGGCTCTGGATTCTCCCCCTTCAAAGCCTGGGGAGAAGTAGATCTTTTTAGGGAAAACTTAGCTGATCTTAGCAATGAGCATTTGGACGTTTAGAGGCATCTGAGAGCTTTCCAGGAAAAGTAAGACGCGATATTGGGAAATCCCTGAGGGCTGACCCACGTAGCACCAGGGCTGCCTCTGAGCAGACACCTTGAACCCCAGGGGACACGCAGAGTCCTCATCGACGTTGCTGGGAGCTCCCTTCCCCCGGCCGGGTCTCAGAGCGGCAGGTTTCGAGGGTAACTGTGGGATTTGAGCCTCTAAGGAACATCTGGAGGAGGTAAGGCCATGTTTTTTCAAGGGCCCTGCTGGCCTCTGGTTCTCTGGTTCCAGAGGGACCCAGGGACACTGTGTACATTCCATCGGGAAAGAACTCCAGGTGTGAGTTTGCTGCGAGAGAATGATCTGCCCTTTGCCAGACTTGCACATTTTTATGAAAGAGCCCTTTTCAAGATTTCTATTTCTTGTGCCTTCCCTCCTTAGGTTCTGGAATGAATTTGTTGCGGATCCAGGACAAAGTCTGGTCGCAGGCCTGCCTTGCAGCCTGCGCACCTCATTTGGAGGAGAAGCTCGGCCCAGCGGTGCCATCCTGCTCGGTCGTGGTGGGTCCTCTGTCCAGTGATGTGGCTCATTTGAGAGCAGCTGGCAGCTACTGGGGAAGCGTGTAGTGCACGTGTGCACACACACACTCCCATTCATTTACACACGGGCATACACACAGGGGACTTTTAGTCTAGTATAAGACAAGTGTTTGACGTAAGTGAAATGTCTGGATAAGGGCCGTGCACTCAGGTACTCAGCTGTGTGTATAGATTCCTGCCTTGTGGCGATGGGGTGGGGAGGTGGACTTCGGAAAATTGCACTAAAGATTTATTAGAATAGGAAAAGACAATTGAAGGCATAAGTTCTGGGTGATTGCACACCTTAGGGAAAAATACACAGAATGTTGAAATGCTGGGGCTAGAGACCACCACTGAAGCTTGAAGCAGGCAGTAGATGGCTTATTCCGATGTGAATCCAAAATTCTGCTGGACGGAGCAAGATTTTCTTCCTAGACAACAGGAAATTCCATCATTTGTTTTAAACTTTGGAACTAAGAGAAAGGGAAAGGGGAAGAAAAGCTTTCTTTTCATAACCATGCTTTCTAAAAACTGTAGGTCTGTCCGGAAGGTGTCCCTGCCCTCTGATCCCACAGCCCCTCTTGGAGGGACCCTGAGAGCTGTAGTTCCTGGCAGTCTCCCCCCCACAGTGCCTTTTCTTGGTTTATTTTCTTTAGAGCATTGACCTCTGCACATGCGTGTCTGATTACTTTTAATCTGGTTGCTGGGCATGTGTGTAAGGCGTTATCTACTTCCATGAGTTTGTTTAATGGTTTCCTCCATTTATTTAGAAAGAAAAAAAAAAAAGAAAGTTAGATCCAGAAATTTGGAGCATACAGTGCTAGTCCACATTGGGGACTGGTTTGTTCTAGTTGCTTTGAGTCTGGAGGCAGTGGGATGACCTCACGTTCATGGTTCCAGCCCTGTGCTGGGCTCCTGGCGGTTTGTGAACAGGAGGGATGTCCCCTGGTTGCAACATGTGTGATGCGACTCTAGGCTCCACCCAGGCCTGTAACCTTGCTGTGGCCTGAGGTGTGGGCTGGACGGCTGTGCTGAGCAGGCGGGGTTTGCCTCAGCAGAGCGTACCCGCTTTCTCTCCTCAGGGGTCCATTTCTTCCTACTACGTCAGGCGCTATGGGTTTTCTTCAGGATGCAAAGTGGTGGCCTTCACTGGGGACAACCCAGGTGAGTACCTCATGGGATTTTGCCCTCCGTGTAGCCTGCCTTGATCCTTGCTTAGACATTGGAGAATGCCAGTCGCCCTCGCTGGCCTCCTGCCCCACTGCTGGCCTGAACTCTGACTTCCTGTGCCTGCCCCACCTTGGCCCCGACTCTGCCCCCAGAGCCTTGGAGGGCTGCCCCCATCAGATGAAACTGATCAGTGATTGAGGCAGACAGGCGTGGACACCCCTCCCTGACCTGCCTTTTCTGTTCCAAGCTAAAAAAATCTCAGTTCCTCCAGCCCTTCCTCTAGGACCCAATTTTCAGGCTTTGCCCCATCATTTGACCTGTAGGTATAACTTATTCCTCATCCAAACCCGTTGTCTCCTCTTCCTCCCCCTCTTCTCCTCTGGGGGTTCCTGAGATCTTTCCTGGAGGGGCTGTCAGGTCTCAAAAGAAAAGGCCAGTGGCCATACCGAGTACAACTGGACCTCACCCACCCCTGCAGCCCTTTTCCCAATCAGGGTTGCAGGATAGAGTGAAAACAAATATTGGTCAGCCAGTTAAACGTGAATTCCGAAGAATGACAAATGATTATGTAGTGTAGATATGTCCCGGGCAGTATTTGAATTTCCGACAACAACAAATGATTTTTCAGTGTAAGTGTGTCCCAGATGTTGCTTCTCTGAAGCTCAAATTTGACTTCTGAGCAGCCTCTATTTCATCTGGCATTTCAACCCTAAATCGCCATCCTCGGCAGCCATTCCTGCTCGAAGGAATTGAGTCTCAGGTCCAGGGGAGATTTGGGCTGCTGCGCGGTGGAGGAGGGGGTCTGACTTCAGCCCTCCCCTCGTTTTCACGGCCACCAGCCTCTCTGTACTTCCCTACTCCGGTTGTACAGGTGAGAAGGACGTGGACAGCAAAAATAAAAAGAGAGGCACATGTGTCTAGGGGTGGAGCTGAAGGTCTTAAAATTCATTCCTGACGATGATGCTGGTGATGACAGTCCATATTTTCTGCAGGATCTGTGTGCACTGTTGTGATCAGGAAAAAAACATTTAAGTCGGCGCCACTCCTGTTTCTGCACCACTATGAATAACACTCGTGGTGCTCCCAGGTCTGCTTTGGGGCTGAGGGCACAGTGAGGACGTCCCCACCACTCCTGTGGTTGTGCCAGTGTCCGGGCTGTGACCCCTCCCTTCTGGGACGGCCTCCACTCTGACATCTGGGGGGAACAGGCGAGGGCCTCCCTGTTCTTGAGCAGTTTCTGTGGAACATCACACAGAGCCCTGTTGTCAAGGCACAAACACGAACACAACAGGACCCCGCCCTCCCCCGTGTTCCTGGCCGAGATGAAGTGGAGACAGGCTGGTGGACAGTGGCCTGATTTGAGGGGCAGCTCCCAGTTCCCGACAGCTGTAAGAGTTGGGGGGTGTCCAGTCTCCCTCAGAAAAGACCAGAACGGTCGGTGCACAAGCACTAATTCAGGACAGTTCTACACTTAGTGGGCCATGTTTGTTTTCCTTTCAAAATGAAAATACCTTCATCAAGTCTCATTAGAAGACTGCATATTCTTACACCTACTCTATTATAACTAGAAGAGTGTCAGGGAGAATCACGGTCCTGCTTTTTAACCCCTGAAGTGTGAGCTTCTGTGCATGTTGAGAGGGAACGGCAGGGAAGCAGCCTCCTAATCTTTCCTTTTGGACTGTGGTTTCAGGCTGTTGAAGATACCAGATAGCCTTCAGCCAGTCCCACCCTAAGTCTGACCTTCAGTTTGTTGCTGTCTTAAATAATGCATTCGTATTACGCTTTTTTTTCTTATTCACAAAGGATATCTTCTCATTGCCGACAAAAATTTTAAATACTGACGACCCAAAGGAAGGATGTAAAAATCATCCGCAATCCTTTAACCCAGAGATAACACCGTTACAATTTTGAGGGCTGCCCTTCCAACCTTCTTTTTCTATGCCCATAAATAAACATATTTTATTTGAACAAACCAGGGCAATTTTTTTATGCAACATCCCTAGTTGTTGTCTAAAGTTTCGTTGTTCTGGCATTTACCTTGTCCGTCTCCCTTGGATGGAGGTGGCAGATGGAGGTAGGCATGGCTTCCAGAGTTTAGACAGTGCAAACGTTATCTTGTCCCTTGTCCCTGAGGGACAAGCTCTTGGAGGTAGGATTCCTGAATCCAAGGCTCCGACACACCCTGCTGATTGTACCTCAGGAGCAATGTGTGAGGACACCTGTTCCAACCCATGTTTCTCATTTATTCATTCATTCATTCACTCATCGTTTACTGAGCACCTGCTCCATGGCAGGCCTTCTTTCAGTTCCGGGGTGTATCAGTGAGCAAGGCAGGTGAGCATTGCTGTCGTGGGCCTCACATAAGGGGGACAGTCAACAAAACCTTGCCCCTTTCCATACCGCTGTGGTAGGGGAGAGCCCCTCCCTCCTGCCTTGCCGTGGTCTTCCTCTGCCATTTGTGTCCTGGTGTCTTGACTTGGCCCCCTTGGTTCTGTGTGCTCCTGGGAGCGCCTGACGGTGGGTGGGGAGTTTGGACCCCTTTAGATGAGGTTTCCCAGCCCAAGTCAGAGGCCCTGATTACAGAGACTCCCCCTGCTGGTCCTTGGGGCCTCTGGAGCCCTCAGGTCACCCTGTTCCTAACTTTACCCTAGCTTGTGGATTGGGGTGGGAGGTGGGTGCTGCGCTGCCATTCGGGGCGTGACTGGTTTGTTTTGTATCTCCCGTGTGACCTCCAGCTAACCACAGCCTCCCCTCCCATTCTCAGCGTCGCTGGCCGGCATGAGGCTGGAGGAAGGTGACATTGCGGTAAGGTGACCTCTTACACCCACAGACGGGCTCAGCTCTTTCTGCCCTGGGGATGAGGGTGCTAGGTCTTGGCAGCATCTTTGGTGCCTGTCAAGAGCTTTCAGGGTCAAAAGGCAGCTGAGGGAGGAGACAGGGAGACCCAGGCCGCAGGACCTGTCCACATCTCCTCTCTTAAAGCGCAGCTGCCTTTGCTGAGCAGACAGTCCCCTGCCTGCCTTGACAGTGGCCAGACCTGGCGAGCACAGTGGCAGAAGGGTCAGACCTCAGGCCAGAGGATTGTGAGCTCCTGAGGTGATAGACATAACGCAGGCTTTTCTGGGTTTGGTGAACCAGTCATCACCCAAACCATTAGTTAGAGGCTGTTGTGGTAAGTTCTAGAAAATCGACCGGAATCCAAGCAGCTGACTCTGGACTCATCTGGTGTGGGAGGGTCAGAAGAGGTTTCTCTGAGGAGGTGACATTTACTCCGAGGTCTGCAGCGTGAGGAGGGAAGCGGCAGGGTCAGGGCGGGTGGAGCTGGGCGGAGATGGAGGCACCTCACCTCTGCCCTTCCCTCCCCAGGTCAGCCTGGGCACCAGCGACACCCTGTTTCTCTGGCTCCAGGAGCCCACGCCCGCCCTGGAAGGCCACATCTTCTGCAGCCCAGTGGACCCCCAGCACTACATGGCGCTTCTGTGGTAGGCTGGGTGGGGAAGGCCACGTGGCGCCCCCACGGGTCATTCCACTGCAGCGGGGACCCCAGGGACTCACTGCTGAGAGCAGCGTTGGGTGGGAAGCCACCTAGGACCTGGAGTCTCTCCCAAACCCAGCTACAAGTCCCACCCCCAACAGCTGTGTCCTGTGTGGCCTGAGGCCCATCTGAGCCACACTTTGCTGGTTAAAAGAGAGTAAGAGGTTTACTTCACGGTGTTGATATGACGTGTCCGGCATGTGGTGGACCTTTGACTAATGGTAGTAAGGATGTCCTGCTTCCTGACCATTCTCAGGGTCTGCTCTGAACGCTTCAAACAGGCATTTGGGGACCCACTGGAAGCTACTGAGGAAGGTTTTTCTGGCCTCTGAGCTCCAGGAACCATTGGAGAATATGTGGGTCTGGTAAATCTAGCCAGCCCCGCTCCTGTCCAGATGGTACAATGTGCTGAAACCACGTGCCCGTCTCTCCCTGGGGCTCTTCTGTGGCGACCTCCTCTGTAAACAGCCCAAGACAAGTGTGCTTCCTGGTGACTCCCAGGGACGTGTGCTGTGCCTGACACCTGAGGAGGAACCTCAGATCCCTGTCTGTGCCCTGGCTGGGGTTGTGGTCCAGCCTGACCTGCAACCCCTCTACCTGAGACTTTTCACCAAAACCCCTGGGTCTGGTCAGCAAGCCCTGGGTCCCTCCCTCAGGGTTGTGTGCACTTCTACAGCTTTAAAAATGGCTCCCTCATGAGAGAGAAGATCCGTGATGAGTCTGCTTCCCGTTCCTGGAGCGAGTTCTCCAAGGCGCTGCAGTCCACGGAGATGGGGAACGGCGGAAACCTGGGTAGGCTGTTTGGGGGTGCCCGGGCCTGTGAAGGGGCAGCAGCTGCTGGTGGGAGGGGCAGGGCCTGCGGCCCCCTGAGTACAGGGAGAGGTGGGCCAGGGAGAAGCCAAAGGGAGCCCTGCCTGTGCCCCTTGAAGCCCCTGGTGGCATCAGACACGGCAGCCCCAGTGCCCGCTCTACCCCGGTGTGTCCCCACACGCAGCATTCTGCCCAAGACACAAGGTCCTGTCAGGAGAGGTGCCCAGCTGGGGGGCAGGCCTTCTGAGCAGGGAGGGGAAAAACCTCCCTTGGTCAAACCTGTGCTGCTGGCATTTTAGGGTTAGTGGGGCAGCTGCCTACTGGCCTGGGCTGCCAGGTGAGAGTAGGAAGAACTGCTTCTAAGAAGAGCTAGCCCAGAGTGGGGAGGGTATAGCTCAGTGGTAGAGCGCATGCTTGGCATGCACGAGGTCCTAGGTTCAATCCCCAGGACCTCCGTTAAATAAATCAATAAAGCTAAAGAAAAGCTAGCCTAGGCCTTTCCAGTTGCCCTCTGTCCTGCTGAGAGTACTCACAGGTCCCACCCAGGGGACGAGGGGCCTGGGGGACAGGGATAGAGGGCCATCTCACCCTGCTGTTTCCTAAGGCTACCTAGAACCTGATCTCCCGTTTCTGATCACTGATAGCTAATTTCTCCCTGGTCTTGTTTCAGGTTTTTATTTTGACGTAATGGAGATCACCCCTGAAATTATTGGCCGTCATAGGTTTACTGCAGAAAACCGAGAGGTACGTGCATCGTTGGTCTTAGAGCTACGTTGGCTTCATTTTTGACTATTTAACAAATGCCTATCAAATTACGCTAGTTTTAGGGACCTTATTCATTCACTCAGCTATTGATAAAACACTTAAAATTTGTTTTCTTTATTGCAGTATAGTTGATTTACAATATTGTGTTAGTTTCAAGTGTACAGAAAAGTTATTCTGTTATTTTTTTCAGATTACATTCTGTTTTAGGTTATTAGATACTGCATATAATTCTGTGTTATGCAGTAAACACTTGTTGCTTATCTATTTTATGTATAGTAGTTTGTATCTGTTAATCTCATATTCCTCATATGTCCCTCCCTCCCTCCCTCTCCCCTTTGGTAACCAGAAGTTTATTTTCTATATCAGTGAGCCTGTTTCTGTTTTGTATATGGATTCATTCGTGTTATTTTTAGATTCCACATGTAGGTGATATCATACAGTATTTGTGTTTCTCTGACTTACTTCACTAGGCATAATGTTCTCTAGGTCCATCCATGTTGCTGCAAATGGCAATATTTTATTCTTTTAAATGGTTGAGTAGTATTCCTGTGTGTGTGTGTGTGTGTGTGTGTCTGTGTGTGTGTCTGTGTGTGTACACGTACGTACGTACCACATCTTCTGTATCCATTCAGTTGTTGATGGGCACTTGGGTTGTTTCCATGTCTGGGCTGTTATAAAATAGTGCTGCTGTGAACATTGGGTTTTATGTATCTTTTTGAATTAGAATTTTCATTTCTTCTGGATATGTACCCAGGAGTGGGATTCCTGGATTGTATGGTAGCTCTATTTTCAATTTTTTAAGGAACCTCCATACTGTTTTCCATAGTGGCTGCACTGAACTACATTCCCACCAACAGTGTAGAAGGGTTCCCTTTTCTCTACACCCTCTTCAGCATTTATTATTTGTAGACTTTTTGATGATAGCCATTCTGACCAGTATGAGGTAATACCTCATTGTGGTTTTGATTTGCGTTTGTCTAATAATTAGCACTTTTGAGCATCTTTTCATGTGTCTGTTGGCCATCTATCTGTATGTCTTCTTTGGAGAAATTTCTGTTTAGGTCTTCTGCCCATTTTTTTGATTGGGTTATTTGTTTCTTTTGTTATTGAACTATATGAGCTGTTTGTATATTTTGAAAATTAAGCCCTTGTTGATTGCATCATTTGCAAATATTTTCTCCCATTCTGTGGGTTTTTCCGTTTCATTGATTTATGTCAGAGAATGTTTTGTCTATATTCTCTTGTAGGAGTTTTCTGGTGTCATGTCTTATATTTAGGTCTTTAAACTATTTTATGTTTATTTTTGTATATGGAGTGAAGAAATATTCTAATTTCATTGATTTACACGTAGGCGTCCAGCTTTTCCAACACCGCTTGCTGAAGAGACTGTCTTCTCTCCATTGTACAGTCTTGCTTCCTTTGTTGTAGATTAATTGGCCATGGGCGTGTGGGTTGATTTCTGGACTCTCTGTTCTGTTCCATTGATCTGTTTTTGTGTCAGTACTCCTCTGTTTTGATTACTGTAGCTTTGTAGTATAATCTGAAGTCTGGAAGGGTTATGCCTTTAGCTTTGTTCTTTTTCCTCAGGATTGCTTTGGCAATTCTGGGCCTTTTGTGGTTCCATATAAATTTTAGGATTATTTGTTCCAGTTCTGTGAAAAATGTCATAGGCATTTTGATAGGGATCACATTAAATCTGTAGATTGTTTTGGGTAGTATTTTAACATTAATTCCTCCAATCCAAGAGCCTGGGATAGCTTTCCATTTCTTTGAATCATTTTCAGTTTCCTTTATCATTGTTTTATATCAGCATATAGGTCATTCACCTCCTTGGTTAAGTTTATTCCTAGAGTTTTTTGTTTTTTGTTTTTTTGATGTGATTTTAAATGGGATTTTTTTTTTTTTACTTTCTTCCTGATATTTTATTATTAGTGTAAAGAAATATGACAGATTTCTGTATATTAATCTTGTATCCTGCTACTTGCTGAGTTAATTTATTGGTTCTAACAGCTTTTGTGTGGGAACTTTAGGGTTCTCTATGGAGTTTCATGTCATCTGCAAATAGTGACGGTTTTACCTCTTCCCTTCCAATTTGGATCCCTTTTACTTCTTTCTCTTGTCTGATTGCTGTGGCTGGGACTATGCTGAGTAGAAGTGATGAGAGTGGGCATCCTTGTCTTATTCCTGAATTTAGCAGGAAGGGTTTCAGATTTCACTGTTGGGTATTATGTTGGCAGTCGGTTTGTCATAATAAAACATACTTCTGATGTGCCAGGGTGCACGCTAGGTCCTGGGTTATCAGCAGGATCTAAGACAGATGTCATACTTCCTCACAAAGAGGGGCACGAGACACCAAAGGATCCTCCCCGAGCTAACGTGCGCTCCCACGGACGTCACTGAGCATCACAGAGCCTGTTTCCTTGGCGAGCCTTATACTACACCTCCCACCTCCAGACCATGAATTTCCTCCTGATTGAAAGAGCTTCTGGGACAGGAGGCACCAACATTTGCGGGCGTTTATTAGGCCCAGTTTAGTTCCAGGTGCTGTGCTGGCGGGTTTCTGTATGTTCCTGATTTCCTCTCAAAGCAACTCTGTGAATTAGTAGTATCCCCTGTACAGCTGGAGAGATTGAGGCTCAGAGAGGTGAATAAGGCGTCCGATGCACGGGGGCGTGGGTGGTGGAGGGGGATTTGGTCGATACTTGCTGCTTGGAATTGATTTTTCTGTGAGACACTTGGTTGCCAGAGTCATCGCCACGTTTTCGATTGGACCTGAGAGACATTTCTGACCCTAAAAAAACGTCTGGGGAGCTTTAGTAAGTCACTCTGCCTAGTGACTGTAGCAGTTAGGGTTGTGTTGGAGTATACGGCCGGTGCTGGCATGGCATACTGAGTGGTAGATGGAAAGCTTTATGTAAAGTGTAGGGAGTTCATCTCAGTCTCCTGATGGGGGTCAGTTTGGTTTCTGACATTCATGGAAAGAAGATATGCCTGTTCTCCTTTGTGTAAAGCTGTCTAGGTTTGTTAAGGAGAAGGTGGTTTTCTTTGTTCATTCATTCTGTCCACAGATATGTGTGAGTGGTGCCAGGCACTGGGGACACAAAGGAGAGCAAGACAGGGGGATCACTGCTCCACAGACGGAGCCCAGCGTCCGGGAGTATGTAATCAAATGAGTGCACACACGATGTGGTGTGGGATGCGGCCGAGATGGGAAGGGACGGGAGCAGGGGAAAGCAGGGGTGGGCCAGGGACTTGCCCTGGGTGGGGTAACCAGGTGGGCCTCCCTGAGGAGGTGGCCTGGAGGTGGAGACTTGAGGGATGAGAGGGACCCCACACGGGAAGTGTGGGCAAACTCCCAGCAGAGGGAGCAGTTTGAGGAACGGAAAGCAGGTGAGTGGGGTTGGAGCGGTTCCCCAGGGAGGGGGTGGCACTGTCCATCACTGGTCTCAGGAGCTGGGGGGACGGCTAGGCTGGAGCTGGTGCTGTTCGGCATTAGCTGGAAGGGTGTGCCGCAGCGTGCGTTCCCAGCACATGCCCCTGGCTCTCCCTGAGTGAGCGTCAGCTGCGGAGTCCAGGCCCTGTTGTCTGCTTTCTAACAACCCTAAGGCAGGGACCACCATCACCTCACTTTTGTTAAGAAAGACAGTGAGGCTCAGCAAGGTTTATGTAACTTATTCGAGGTCACTGAGGCTCAGCAAGATTTATGTAACTTATCCAAGGTCACAGAGCTGATCAGCAGAGACAGAACTTGAACCCTCGTCGACGTGAGACTGAGTTCTCTGATGCTCTGATTCCCCACAGTGATAAGCGCCTGAGGCTGTGAGCGCGTGCGTGCGTGCGTGCGTGCGTGCGTGTGTGTGAGTGTCTGACAGGCAAAGTTAGTTGTTCAAGAGCCCAACTGTGGATGAGCTCCAGTGGAGGCCTGAGTCGTGGGCTCCAAATCTGGGCTGTGGTTTAAAAAGACTCCACACACATACACACAGACACACACACCACACAGCAGACACACACATACAACACACACACACCATACATGCCACACACCTATACACACCCACACACACACACCCCACACCACATACACGCAGTGAGTGGACAACGAGAGTTCCTCACTCTGTGCCCACTTTCTCCTGGGGACAGGTCTCAGCATTCCCTGGGGATGTGGAGATTCGAGCACTGATCGAAGGACAGTTCATGGCCAAGAAGATTCATGCTGAGGGCCTGGGCTATCGAGTCAGTAAGTGAGCTGCTGCTGGTGGGCTGTGTTTTGGGTTGGGGGCCAAGGGTCCTGCCCATACCCTGAAGGCTTGAGACCGTTCTTGGCCATCAGGCCGGGCTTAGTGGCCACTCTGTTAAGACTCCATTACAAGGGCCTCGTGCAAGAGGGAGGTGGAGCCTGGCCCCTGTGTGTGTGTATTTGTCCCTCCGGGCAGCTGCTGCTGTCAAGAGAAAGTAGAAAACTCCTGAAGCTCGTGCTCGAGGGCTTCCTCTTGATATGTTTCTGGATAATCCAAGTTCTGTGTAGTTTATATTTTATGCTTTAGGATGCTTTAAAAATAAGCACTAGGTAAACCTTTTGGAAAACCTGTTAGGCAGCGTTGACTAAGGCTGCATACATGCCTGCCCAGCAGCCTCACCTCCCGGCGGGTGCATGACAGGGACGTGTGCACGTGTTTGCTGTAGACGGATGGGACACTGGCCGTGGCCCTGAGCTTAGCAGCCCCACGCTGGAAACAGCCCAATGTCCGTTGATGGTAGACAGGATAAATGCATCGTGGGGTGTTCAGGCGACATGATACTGCACAGAAATGAAAGTGAACCAGCCTCAGCCACCCGCAGTAAAGTGGACGAATCTCACAAATGAAAATGGTGAACAAAAGAAGACAAACCCAAAAGTACGTGTGGCAGATTCCCCAGGTGTCAAATTCAAAGGCAGACAAAGCTATCTGCTGTTGTTAGAAGTCGGGGTAGTTAGTAATTACCTTCTGGGGGGCCTGGGGTGCCTCTGGGGTGCTGGTGAGGTTCTGTTTCATGGGTTACACAGGAGTGTTTAGTTGTGAAAATGTGTCCAGCTGTCAGCTTATGCATGTATGTGTTTCAGGTTGTGTGTTGTAGTTTAAATAAACTTTTTAATAGAATGAACTCTGTAAACACTCCCACTCCTCTCCATCCCACCACTCAAAGTGTAAAAAGGTCTCCAAAGTTCTCCAAAGACTTCAAAGCTCCCTGAGAAATGAGACCTGGTGAGCAGGGCGGGGGTGTGTGTGTGTGTGTGTGTGTGTGTGCTGAGATGGGTGCGAGTGCCTGGCAGGAGGGTTTTCCGGTGGTCAGGAGGGGACACTCTGGGGAGCTCTCACCCCCAGCCCAGTCTGCAGGGAGAGGCAGTGAGGGTGGAGGGCTCCTCCTGGGCTCGGGGGCGGGGGGTGGTGGTGGTGGTTAGTGCGGTCATATCATCATCCCCAGCCTTGGAAGGGATTCTTGTGCAAAACCACATTAAGTTACCTATCCTCTTATCAAGCATAGGAGCAGAATCAAACCTGTCCTGCCAGCTCTGCTGGGTTCCCTCTCCAACAAGGTCACATGAATGAACACACTTGAACCCAGAAAGGGCTGCACAAAGGGGAGGCATCATCCTGCCCGCTGCCGTGTGGGCTGACTTCTTAGCATTTTTTCTTTTCTTTTTTTCTAATGGAGGTACTGGGGATTGAACCCAGGACCTCGTACGCGCTAGGCATGTGCTCTGCCGCTGAGCTGTGCTGCCCCCATCACATTTTCTCTTGATCAGTCATAATCTCACCTTAATAACGTCTAAGGAGAATAAAAAGGCATTTGAAGTAAGACTGATGATCATGATAATAATAGCTGCCAACATTTATTGAGCACCTACTGTGTGCCCAGCCTGGTACCTAAGTACTTTATTAATAAAAACAGTGTCTCTGGGGTATCACTCCTGCTTCACAAGTAGGAAACCAAGACTCAGAGCGTTCCATCACTTGCTAGAGGCTGGAGAGCTTCTGAACCAAGCCAGTCTGTCTGCAGACTCTGGGTTCTTAACCGCTGGGCTACATCTGCTTCTTTAAGGAATGATCATTCTTTTGATGTTTAGACACCATTACATGTGTGCACCCAGCTGGGCAGGGCTAAAGCCATGGTCCCTTTTCAGCTTGTCTCTATGTACATTTCGTTTAGGTTGACTTAAAAGAGCAATAAAGCCTTATAAGAGCAAGTCTGCAAAATAAAGAGAAGAAAACTACCTTTAGTCCCGTCCCCTCTCCCCAGCCACCTGCATCCTCTAGAAGTATTTTCTTCCAGTCTCCTTTATGACCTTATTTTCATAAAACCATAGTCCTGTTCCCTTTGTACCTACAAAGGGTACATTCAAACCCAGAAGTGTGTCAAAGCCTTCTACGTGGTGCTTTCCATCACTCCCGGCTGACTTTTCCGGCAGTCGGCAATAGAGCACATTTTGCTTTTCCAGTGTGGAATCACACCACAACATCTTCCCTCGTCCTGGATTGTTTCCTTAGCAGGCTGACATTCCTTCCCCTTTCTCCAGCCCAGGCACTCTTCTGATGGCTGGGGATGAGGGTGGGGGAGGCTGACAGGAGGCTGCAGGGGCTTACAACATTTATTTGTTTTTAAATACTTGCATAATAAAGGAACGCCTCTTCTTGTGAAAGAGTCCCGTGACACGGAATTTAGGGATCTAAGCAGATCTAAGAGATTACAGAGCTCTCTCAGTCTCTGTTTTCCCTCCCTGCCCCCAGCTTCCACAACAGCGCTTACCCAGAGTCCTTGGGGGAGGGTGGGGGTGGGGAGCAGTAGCTCTGTGTTTGAGACCTCTGCGTTTCACCAGCACCACCCAATGCTTGGCAGGTTTCTCTGTCCTGGTAGTTTATGTCCCTCTGGAGGGTTACTACGCCACCTACCTTGCATGGCAGGTACAGCAAGTCAGCACTTTAGAGCTCATCTCTCCTGGGAATTTAATTTATTTAAACTTCTTGGCTTTACAACTTTTTGATAGCATTACATAAAAATATGTTTTTGTTTGTTTGTTTAGTCTGCAGTCTTTCATTGTTAACAGCACAAGGGCTGTGCTTTCTTGACCATCTCCATTTTAACCTGAAATGGAACTGTATGTCTTTCTCTAGATGGAGGTTTATTATTTTTTATTGTGAAAAATATCATGCATACAGTAGCATATATGCTCCATACAGCTAATTGTATAGCATATTAATAAATCAAACACTTGTTCCTGAACACTCTGGTTAAGAACTAGAACATTGAAGGGTGGGTGTATAGCTCAGAGGTAGAGTGCATGCTTAGCATGCATGAGGTCCTGAGTTCAAACCCTAGTACCTCTATTAAAAAAATAATAACAAAGTAAATAAATCTAATCCCCCCAAAAAAAGAAATAGAACATTGCCAGAACCTTAGAGCCCTCCTGGGTACCCTCTTTAGTTTCATCCCCATCAACCCCCAGAGATTTGCATTATCATTCCCCTGAGGTTCTTTTCTTTTCTTTTCTTTTTTTTTTAGATTTCAATATTACTTTAATAGGTAAAAGAAAAGAGATAACTGTTTAAATATAACCCCTGAAGTTCTTTATGGTTTTGACAGTTATGAATGTATCCCCCAGATTACACTGTCTTGTTCGCCTGGGTCTGAACTTCACGGTATATGGAATTATACTGGACGTGTTCTTATGTGACTCGCTTCTATAGCTCACATTACGTTTATGAATCTGTCCGTCTCAATAGTGTATCTATTAGTTGTTAACTCTCATTGCAGGATAGCATTCCATCCACGACTATACCACAATTTATTTGTCCATTCTTCTGTCATACACACTTGGTCTTTCCTGTTCAGTTTTGTGAATAATACTGCCATGAACAAGCTTGTAAATGTCCCTGGCTGGTTTTTCTTTTTTCGTCTCTTCCTCTTAACTGGCCTTCGTAGTAAACTGACAGTTTACTGAGTACATATGCTTTTTCTAGACCTTATCATTCTGGCTAGCATAATGTTAAAATTTTTTCATCATATACCTTTAGGTAGTCCCTGCTTACACAGGTGCCCCGGCGTCACACACCATCACCTGGTGTCCTACGCCACCTGCTCCGCTCAGGTACACCGTCCTTCTGGCCCCTGAATATATTTCTACTACTTCTTTTTCTAGTAATTACCCTTAAATTTTTAACATAGGTACTAAAATTTATGGTTTTTTTAAAATCAGTATTTGGAATTTACATCCTATTCAGTCATTATACTCTCCACTCAAAAGATGTAATGTCCCCTCTCTTTTTTCTTTACCTCCCATTTTCTGGTTCCAGAAGGTTACTGATTTGTGTGCATCATACATCAGGAATTATTTAAGTTATGTATCCAGCTGGTTTATTTGATCACTACTCTTTATTATGTGACACATCTAACTCGGCTTCAGGACATCCTTGACTGGTTCTTTCATGTAGAGGTGGGGGTACTTGAGGGGCATGGTCTCTGACTGAAAATATTTTTATTTTACCTTCACACTTAAATGCTGCTTTTATTGTATGTGGAATTCTGAGTTGAAAAATCATAGTATTTCAGAACTTTGAAAATAATGTTCCATTGTTTTCTGACTTTTAGTGTTGTCAGTGAGAAGCTAGATGCCCATGTAAATGGTATTTTTTTTTTTTTGCTAGACAATCTTCTAGAACCTTCTCTGTCTTCTTAGAATTCTAAAACTTCTCCTTTGAGTGTCCTGGCATAGAAAGTGCTGAGCCTCTTATCTGCATACACCTGACTATGCAGCTTGGGGACATTTATTATATGATTTCTTTAATTATTTTTTCCTCTGTTTTCTCTGTCCTTTGTTTTTTCTTTTACTATAATCCACAGTAGACCAGTGGTTTTCAACAGGGGCTGTTTTGCCCACCCTCCCTGCCCCCAGCAGCTATTTGACGATATCTGGAGACATTTTTGTTTGTCATAGTAGCAAAGCTACTAGCATCTCATGGGGAGAGGCCAGGAATGCTAGTAAACGTCCTACAGTGTCCAGAACAACCCTCCACAGCAAAAAATTACCCAGCCCAAAACAGTACTGAGATTGAGAAACCCTATATTAACCAGGTGTTAGCCCCCTGGTCCTAATTTCACTCTGCTTTATTTCATCTTTGAATTTGTCACTATGAGCATCGATTTTGTTAACTTGTCTGTCTGTCTATTGTCTGTCACTCCCCAACTAGAGAAACAAGTTGTCTGAGGGCAAAAATCTCACCTGTCTTGTTAAACCACTTATTCCCAGTGCTTGAACCACTTCCATTGTCTTATAGGACCTGGTCTTGGGGTTCACACTCCATCATTTACACAATATCCTATTTGTCACACGCATCAGCCCTATTGAATGTGAGAGGGGACCACATGAAGGTAGGAGTATCAGGGAGCAGGGACTGTTTGGAGGTCATTTTTGGGGTCTGACAGGTATACCTGTAAAGAGAATGTTTCTGGGTTTTTTTGTTTTTTTGTTTGTTTTGAGGAGGAGGTAATTAGGTATTTACTTATTTATTTAAATGGAGGTACTGGGGATTGAACCCATCGCCTCATGCATGCTAAGCATGCACTCTACTGCTAAGCTATACCCTCCCCGCATAAATGTTCCTGTTAAGAATGATGTTTGTTGTAAATTTTGGATATATGGCCTTTATCAATTTAAGTAAGGCCCCTTCTATTCCTGGTTTGTTGAGAGATTTGGTTTTTTAATAGTTAAAAAAAAATACACACATACAAAGCCTGAGAGCTGTAAGCGGTAGGTGGGGCAGCAGCCTCACAAGCAAGTTATGTGTGCCAGGCCTGCATGGACAGAGCCCACTGTGGATCACCCTCCCCAGTCCTGTGTGACCAGCGAGAGGCATTGGCCCAACACCAGCCCTTTGTGGCTGAAGACCTCTGGAAAACAGCCTTTTTTGTCTGGAGGGAATAGTCACAGCCATTCTTTTTTTTCCCTTTTTCCTTAAAGTGCCCAAGACAAAGATTTTGGCCACGGGAGGGGCATCTCATAACAGAGACATCTTACAGGTAAGTGCTGGTAGCAGGCCCTGTGCTAGGGCCTCTTCCACGTCGAGCCAGACACTCAGTAGTAAGGACTGCCTCTGTTCCCACTCCTTCAGGGGTGGGGAGCTTACAGCTCATAGTCTCCCTGGAAGCCAGATCTGTTACTTTGCAGCTCACACAGCGAGCAGGTTCTGTCTAATACTCAGGGGAAATCCAATGTCCATCTCTACTCTCATACCAGCACTGGCCTCTGGAGTCACACAGAAAGCATTTGTCCTTCCTGGAAAACCTTCTACATCTAATGCCAGTGTTCTTGTCTTCCTCAAGTTTTCTCCCTTCTAGTTTAAACATCTCTGATTTTCCCAACCGTTCTTCTTGTAATACAGCTGCCAGACCTTGTCACTGTTTTCCTGGTGCTTCATTATGCTAGAAAGAGATGCCCCAAAGTGGAATCAACCTACAGATATCTGACAATCAGGCTGTCACATGGTGGGGCTGTCAATATCTTACTGAGACACTGAGCATTTTTGGATGTAGCCTGAGGCTGCCTTAGCTGTTTGAGTAACTGCATCAAGTGTTGACTTGTGATATACCTGTCTAACGTAAGGTTCTCTAGAAGCAGAGCCTGATATGGGAATTCTTCTGTAAGTGATTAGATGAGAGAGTGCTCCCAGGAAAAAGGGACTGAGGGATGCAGGTAGGGCAGGGGAAGAAGGGTAAGCAAGGATATGGTCTTGGCTGGAGTCAGCGTCAGCTCCATCCCCTGGGGAGATATGGAACATGAACTGTGCCCCAGACTTGGCTCCATCTTGAGGTGAGGGAGCCAACTGGCTACCCTAGGAAGAGGTGAGAATAACCTCCTGTGAGAAGCAGCCTCTGTTCAGCCAAGAGCAGTTATTTTGAGGAGGGGCAGCTGTGAGCCATTGGCAGCCAATAATCACAGCATCTGGGTGAGGGGGTCACACCAGTCCAGTAAGGGGATCCAGATGGGGCATCAACAATATCTCTGATCAACTAAGACCCCAAGTCTTTTCTATGCGAGCTCCTCTTAATACAGGCCCTGCATTCTAAATTTAGGCAGTTTATTTTAGGGACCTACGTGGAAAACTTTATTCCTGTAAAACATGCCCTTGTTAGTTTGGGCTTGTTAATATTAGTCTGAGGCCTGGCCATCTCCACCTTGATTGTTTGCTAAGCATACTTTCTAAATCTTCTTCTTTGTCTTTGACAAAATGGTTAAACAGTGCAGCGACAACCCAGAGAGCTGTAGTCCTCCACTAGAGACTTCTCCCAGGTCGTCCTGACCCTATTATCACCAGGGTGACATGGCCAAGTATACTTCCTTTAAGGCAGCAGAGGTGAGATGGAAGGTATCAGAAGACATGAGGAAGGAGATCCTGGAAAATGCATGTCAATGTCAGTGTTCCCTCTGAGGAATGAGTCACCACATTAAGAACCTCTGTCCTTTCCAGGTGCTTGCAGATGTGTTTGGTGCCCCGGTGTATGTCATAGACACCACCAACTCAGCCTGTGTGGGCTCTGCTTACCGAGCTTTCCATGGTAAGTCCATGGATGGGGGCAGATGCCTCTGGAAGCGGTTGGGGCACTGGCTGGGCTGAGGATGGTGGAAAAGGGAGGTCAAGATGTTTCCAGTTTTTAGGGACATGGGAGGCTTGGGGCCTTTAGTTTCATTTTTCTTCCCTCCCAACAGCGGAGAACCAGCCCAAATCCTCTGTTCCTTTGTTCTCTACTTAAAGTAGGAAAGAGAGCAGGGTCCTAACTAAATGAGGCCCAGTCAGAGTCAGGCTCAGCACAGGGACATAGGGAGAGGATGTAGGGCATGCTTGAGGGCATCTAAGTGTGGGTCTGGACAGCTAGTGGGCAGGAGAGGTGGATAAAATCCAGAGCTATGTTTTCAACAAGAGCAGGAAGTTGAGACGAAGACGAAGGCTTCAGAGCCAAGCAGTCCAGCACCCTGGACAGCTCCGTGGGGAAACCTTGGGTTTGATGGAGGCCTCCCTGAAACTCTGGATAATAAAGGAGTCTTCCCAGCCTCGGCACGTTCTGGAGGGAGCAGCACAGGCCCACAGGGCGATCTTCCACCCATGTGGTCCGTTTGCCCTGTCCTCTGCCTGCGCGGGCTGCTCCTCCAGCCGCTCATGTACCAAAGGGCTTTGTCTTTTCCCTCTAGCAGAGCCATTCTTCATACATTTATCCTTAACTTTTTAACCCATCTATTTAAATTTGTATTTTTTCTATCTACATTGAGAATTAATCAGGGGCCATAGCTTTCTGTTAATAATTAACCTCTTACTCTTTAGTTCCCCTCCCTCTCCATCCTATACGTCTCACCCCACCTTCTGCCACTCCTATATCAAGATCATCAGGCAATTTATTCCCAGACTGTTAACATTTTTAATCAAACTTTACATCATGTTGGCTTTTATTTCCCCTTACCTATGAGTTTGTCTGCCTTGCTTTTCTTTTCTTTTCTTTCTTTCTTTTTTAACTCCCAGAGGTTTCTTTTTCCTTCTTTGTTTCTATGCTAGTTTTGTTGGAACATACAGCCTGAATACATTTTAAAGAGGGAATTCAGTAGGTGATCATTTTCTGAGGGCTTGCATGTCCAGCAAGAGCTTTGTTTCACCCTCCCAAAGAATGCCACTTTGGCTGGGCAGAGGACTCTTAAGTTTAAAATATCTTCCTCAGAACTTTGAAAACACCGTTCCAGAAGCTTCCAGCCTTCAGTGTTGTCCATAAGGAGCTGGGTTCACTTTCGACTCCTCCTTCCACTGCAGCAGGAAAGGAAGTACCCTTCGGGGCCTCCACGGATATGCCACCCTGTGTTTCTTCCTTATTTTCCCTTTTCTGTGCCTGTTTTGTTGCCACCGGTTACCTGGGGCACTGCCCTGCTCTGCCCTCCAAAACCAAAGTCTGAGCTAGGTTCCTGCACACCAGTTCCCACCCCAAGGCACATCAGCCACTTTCCATGGACATCCATTCTCTCCACCTGGGTCCGGGGACAAAAGCCAGTCATGCAAAGCCAGTCTGGGAGTGAGTGGAGGGGGACCAGGGTCTTTGGAGTAGTCTGTCTGCCGGCCACCCCACCACCCACTGCCCCATCATGCGCCCAGCTCCAGGCTGGGATTTTCCAGCATTCGGTGAGAAAACCGGGTCTCACATCTTCCGTGGGCCCTCTTTCCCTCTGTGTGGTCCTGAGTTTCCTTTCCATCTGATACTACTCCTTAAATTGCCTGGAAATCCCTCACTGTTTCTTGCTCACCGATGACAACCTTCCCTCTTCCCAGCCCTGCCACTCATTTGCTTGGTGAGCATTTATTGAGTGCCTCCTGTATGCAGGCAGTGTACTAGGCACCAGGGCTCCAGTGCTGGCCTCTCAGAGCTTCCAGCTCAGCCAGGGAGGGACTGTAAACAAATCTGTAGCAGAAATGGTGAGATGTGCTGAGGAGGTGGATGGGATGTTTTCAGCAGCAGCATTTCAGAGGAGAAGAGAGCAGAGAATATTCCATACAGTGAAAAGGCTCTGAGGCAGAAGGAGTTGAAAGAAGCCAGCGTGGCTGGGACGCAGTAAGCGGTGGGGAGAGTGGAGCCATGTGAGGGAGGAGAGGCCGGCGGACCCTCCCTTGTGTCAGAGGTCAGGGGTTAGTTGCCTTCTGACATGCACTTCAGACAAACGAGGGCTGGCTGAGAAGAGGCCTGCGCTTGAAATTTTTCTTCTCTTTCTCTTGTTTTTTGAAAACGGTTTCATGGAGGCACAGTTTATAGAACATAAAAGTCACCCATACTGAATGTACAATTCAGTGATTTTTGCTAAATGTACTGAGTTGTACAACCTATCACCATAATCCAGTTTTAGAACATTTTATCACTCCAGAGATAAAATGCTATCTCGGGGTAATGCCTCATTTGCAACGTGCACTGATGAGAAATGAGCTTTCCCTTCTAGGCCTTGCAGCTGGAACAGGCATGCCCTTTTCAGAGGTGGTGAAATTAGCCCCAAATCCCAGGTTAGCTGCTACCCCAACCCTGGGAGCTTCTCAGGTAAGAGACCATCAGAATTTATTCATGGTATTTGTGTTGTGAAAACCAACAAGGTTCTTTTTTCCAAAAGGTAAGTTTTTCTTTGTCACTTGCGTTACAGTTGATGTGCTCAACTAAAAGAAAAGTTTGGTTTTTTTTTTTTTCTGTCAAGGAAACAGCAAAAGAAGCCAGGTTGTCAATTGAGATTCAGAGATAGTGCTGATTTTCCAGCCCCAGGGGTCAGATGGCTCACTGAGCATATTTTCTTATGCATCAGGGTGGCCCCTCCTGTTTCATTGGGTTACAGAAGCCACTGAAAGGCTCTGTCACTGAAGCACAAGACGTGCTGGATTTCTACCACTCATTTGAAGTTTGGATCTAAGACAGCTGTGCAAGTCACTCAGGCCAGGAAATCTCTATGAAGGCACATGCCACTTCTTACAGGTTGGGTTTCCCGGAAGGCAGGCCCTGAGATGTTAATTAGGATGTGGGAGACTTGTTAGGGGGTGCTCTTGGGATCTGCATCTATGGAAGGGAAACGGAGGAGGCGGACTGGGCAGTAGGGGAGGTGAGCTGCATTGCAGTCTCAGTGGAGCTCTCAGCCAGTCCTACAGGAAGTTCTGAAGCTGGGATGACTCTGGAGTTTTACCCAGTTGTGGTCAGGGGGATGGGCCTTTAGACCCCAAGTCAATCAGTCAGTGCATGCAGGTCCCCCAAGGATGGGGTAAGGCAGCTCCCTATAGCCAAAGCAATCCCCAGAGGGAGGCTATCAGCTGAGGGCTGGGAGAATAAGTTCTCAGTTTCTGCAGGACCATCTGGGTGGTACACCAGTGCATTCACTTTACCGCGCTTCCTGTTTGCAGAAGGTTCTTGCAGCCCAGGAGCAGGGGCAACACAGACAGAGGGCTTTACTACTCACAGTACGGTGGCAGCATGAGCTTCACATTTGCAGCAGTTTTCCTGAAGTACTGTGAGGCGGTGCAGGGTGGGCTAGGTGGATAATGTGCACACACTGTGTGTCTGTGTCTTAACTGAGGGGCCCTGGGCTCAGGAAACCCCAGCATTATAAAGGAGCTGCAGGCAGACCTGTTCAACCTTTGCCCCCAAGGGAGACATATCTTTATTATTCTGCTACACACTCTATCTTCCAAAGCTGTTTGCTATACAAACACCCTTGAAAAGATAGTCTGGAACAAAAGCTGTCACAAGACCTCTAGAAATACCCTGGAGAATTGTCTCCCAGCCTATCTTGGAAGCAGAAGCTCATGCTTTACAGGTGACCAGATAACCCACCCACTTGGTGTCTATTATTTTCTGTTGTGTGTCCTTCTGTTTAAGAGGCAGCTCAATACAGTAGAAAGATCCTCCGTTGAGATAAAAAGCCTTTGGGTCTTGATTCTTATCCTGCCTCTCTTGTGTGACCTTCATGTGACCTTGAGCAGCATGCATCTCCAAACCTCTGTTTCTTCCCCTGTGAAGTGGGGCCAACAACAGCTGTCCTGCCTATTTGTTTTAATGGAGGTACTGAGGATTGAACCTAGGACCTTGTGCATGCTAAGCATGTGCTCTACCACTGAGCTACACCCTCCCCTTCAGAACGTATATTCTTAAAAGGGCACATACACATTATTTTTAATGGCCGCATAATATTCTTTCTGGCTAATGAACCATCATTTTCTTGAGCATTTTCCATGTCTTAGAGCAGTTCCTTCTAGTTTTTCAAGTTTCTAGTTTTATTATAATTAACCCCATGTGGGTAAAGGGTTAACAAAACCTTTCCCTATTCTGCATGAGAATTTGACCTTTGGTTAATTTTCTAGCTCTGCTTCCTTTTGAGACATAATGAAAATGGAATGTCAACAGTGTTACTAGGCGACATTGCTTAAGTGAAAATGGCCTTGAATTAGGGGACTGCATCTGGAGTGGTAAACTGCATTGGAGGAGTAAAAACATAAATACTTAGGGTTCCCTGAGTGCAGTGACTTCTCATGGACATGCCTCTTGCCTACTGAGTTGTTACTTTTGTGGGACATGAGGTTTCAAAGCCAAGGTGGTTCTTGCACCTGTAAGATGTGGATTTCATCTCCTGGCACCTGAGTTGTAACCTGGGGCACAAGGAGGGGAGAAGCCAGGGAGGCAAAGAAACCCTTTCCAGGACACCTGTGCAAACTCTTCATGGTCTCCTGCAGCCACTGTGCCAACAGGCGTGTTTCTCCAGTGTAACCTTTTGAGGACCAAGGTGTGGCCCACGGTAGCCTTAGTCGTGTCTCAGAAGACCCTTGGTGGGTCTGGCACCCCACATTTAGGATTATTTCCCTGGAGAGCTTTGCTGAAGTAGAATAACCAGGTCAAAGGCTATGGGCATTTTCAAGCCCCTTAATAAAATAAAAATAAAGTCGAGTTGATTTCCAAAAGGGTTGTACCCCCAACTTCCGCCAACTGTGGAATGTTCCTTCATCAGAATTTTTTAAAATTTTGTAGAGCTGATAACAAAAACTGGCTTCTTGTCATCATTTGCATTTTTTTAATTCTTAAACTATAGGTTGGAGAACTAGGAGTATTTCCTTTTTTGTGAATTTACACTTCTTTTCTTCTACCCAGCAAAAAAAAAAAAAAAAAATTTAATTGCAAGTAAATGGGACGTGAAATTTTTAAACTGCAAATTGCAAAGCGATGTAAGAGGCACCTTCCCTTCCACATTCTAAACTGCTCTTTCCACCCCTCCAGATCTATGAGGCCCTCCTCCAACGGTATGCCAAGCTTGAGCAGAGAATCCTGACTCAGACCCGGGAGCCCCCAGAGCGAATTCCGCAGGCCCAGGCTCACTGATCCCACTTGGAGATGTGGCCCTGGACAGCAACCATCCGCTTCCCTATTCTGAGCAGCTCTGCCTGCCCACCTGACTCCTTGCGGTGCTCCAGCCCTGCCGAGGACCACCTTAAAGCCTGCCTTAGTGCATCTTCTTGAACATAGATGGGCTGCTTTTTTTCTGGGGCAGGAAGGCAACTCTCTTTTTCTGCCTTTTATCCCAGGAGGCAAGATAACACAGCCTGGGATATGTCCAATAAAAATTGTGACTTTTCCCATTTCAGGACCTAAATCAGCAGGATGGGGGAGACATAGTAAAATAGATTCTTTCCTCTTGATTTACCAGTTTTCAGAATAATGAGTTGATTCCCAAGCATCCTCTAATAGCAATTAGATTTTAGTATCAATATGATACATGTAACATATTTTATATGTCTTAATCCATTGCAGTAATTATTCTTATCCTTGTCTTCCTTTTGTTAGCCATTCTCTCCAACTTTTCTCCTGCTTTCCTGATCTATCATTCATTCTTTATTCTTTTTTGGGGGGTGGTGGTAATTAGGTTTATTTTTCCCTTTTTTTCGGGAGGTACTGGGGATTGAACCCAAGACCTTGTGCATGCTGAGCATGTGCTCTACCACTTGAGCTATACCCTCTCCTCCCATTTTTTCTTCTTTACTGATGCTTCTGCCCTGTCTACTTCTTAATTATTGCTGGGCCCCAAGTCTCTGTTCTCATTCCTCTTTCCCTCCCATTCTGTCCTCTCTTGTTGGATGGCTTCATCTAGTCTTGGGCTTCAGCTGCTACTTATACCAGTGACACCCAGATCTGTTTTCAGCCAGAACTCTCCTTGGAGTCTGTCAGCATTCTCACAGGGGTACTTCAGACCCCACTTATCTTCCTTCGCCCTTTCCCAAACCTCCTCCTCCAGAAGTCTTGTTTCAGTGAATTGGCACCACTGTCCATCCATTTGTTCATTCAGGAAAGCAAACCTCAAACTCAGATATCCTCTTCCCCGTGTCAAGTCAGTTACCAACCATTTTGGTTATTCCTTTGGTAACTCTTAAAGCAGTTCCATTCTCTTTATCCCTTCTGTTTTACTTTAGACCCCTTGCGTCTTTGCTCAAATTATTGCAGAAGCCTCTGTAGAAAGTCCTCTGGGATCTGCCTTCTGCAAAATCCTCCAGATTTTTCTTGTGCCACAAGCCCTCACCTACGTTGGGACTTCAGTTAAACCAAACTACTTGTGGTCTTACTCAGAGTAGGAAAATGCTACAAACAGGTTTGACAGACCCGGTGGATCAGAGCAGTGGCTAGTGGGAGCTCAAAGAGAAAGGATTTAGAAAATGCATAGGACTAGAGATACCGCTTCTGAGAAAGATGACATCTCGAAAGGGAGTGGTGTCCCTTGCAGGCTTGGTGGGTGAAGGCAAACAAAGAAGCAAGAAGCCAAAAGTTGACCGCCAACAAGGGAAGTCAAAGATTTGGAAGAAAACAGGCAATTCTTACCACCACCACCTAGACATTACTGACTAGAGAAATTTTACATTATTCACCAACGGAAGAGTGCATTCATCTATCAAGGAACAGAGAAAGCGACTGAATGCATTCCTCATTTTTCCTCTGCTCCCACAGAGTTGCCTGTTATTACAAGGATGTCAGTATAAATAGAACATACTTTAAAGTATATAGTATAAAGTATATAGAAGATAGGGATGTACAAAGCTAAGACAGCAAAAGCAATATAAAGGAAGAGCTGAAAACGCCCAGGAAGAAAATGAGACAAAGAAGACAGGCAAAAAAAATCTAACACAGGGAAAATTGGAGATCTCAAAGCCAAAAGGTAAGACAATGGAACAGAGTTATTATTTAAAACTGTACCCCAAGAGAAATTCCCGAAAACAATTAAAAGACCCGAATCTATATCTTGAAGGGGACTACTATCTTGTTACTTGGAAAACTGACCCAGAATGATCAAGCCTTGCAAAGTATTATACTTTGAAGCTGAGGGAAAAAAACTCTCTAGGCCAAAAAGGAAAGATCAGGTTGGCACCAAACTTCTCAAAAAGCAAACAGCAGTGGAGCAGTATTTTTAAGAAACCTGAAGAAAAAATATGAACTGAGTGTTTCATGTCCAGCTAAGCTGCCCTTTAAGTATCAAGGATGTTTGAAAAATTTTGTTTTAATTATGCAAGAGCTCAGGAAATGTTGTACTCATCACCCTTAGGATTCTACTCAAACAAGCTTCTTCCAAGGAAGAGATGATTGGGGAAACTTCAGCAAAAGGACTGGTAGTGAGTATTGAGTATCTTTAGTTACAGATCTAAGACCAAAGTGGAAGTGGGGATAAGGGTGGAAGAATAGTATCAGATGGCACGTACTTTGACAAAGTGGAAGTAACACAACTAAGTAAATAAAAAAGAAGGGAGAGAAGAAGGGGACAGTACAAAGGGCTTGTTGCAAAGGCAGTATGTACGAGCCAAAGGATATCTTTTAAAGTTGACAAGCTAAGGGGGGAGGGTATAGCTCAAGCGGTAGAGCCCATGCTTAGCATGTGTGAGGTCCTAGGTTCAATCCCCAGTACCTCCTCTAACAGTAAATAAATAAGTAAACCTAATTACCTGCCCCCACCAAAAAATAAAAAATTAAGACAAAGCTTACAATTTCTGTATCCGATAAGGTAGAATTCAGGAAAAAAACAAAACAAAACAAAACAAAAACACCAAGAAGGACACTATATTGTTAAAAGCCACAGTTCACAATGAAGATAGACAAGTTATGAATGTTATAGCCTCAACGATTTGGTTTGTCAAATTTAAATGAAAGTCTTTGATTCTCTCCTATAGATTCCAATGGAATCCATATGGTTTCTGAATATTAAACTTTGCACCTTATAATAATAATGAATAATAAATAATGGAGAATACATCTATTATTCTCACTTCAAGAAAAAGTCCATTTACTATATACCACAAAGAAAACTATAATTTCCATAAAATAGAAATAATGCAATCTTCTTTAATTACAACACAATAAAATGAGAAAATAATAAAATACTGTTTTAAGTTCCAGCCATACTTTCTATAAAAGTACTTCTAGGGCAAAGAGGAAGTAAAACCCAAAATCTCAGAGCTTCTAAAGATATAATTGATAATGAAATCTATTGGATATAATTAAAGCAGTGATCAGTGAAGTATAGCTTTAAAATACTGTAATATTGATAAAAATAAAAGAATAAAGGGTGAATGAATTAAGAGTACAACTCTGTCCTCAACTCTACAAGGTTGCCAGGCTCTGTTTGGGATGCACTTCCTGCACTGTGGACTGGAATTTGTCTCCAGCAGAAAGCAGGGGCAGCCATAAGGCTGTCTCTCTGTTCTCAGGGATTACAGAATTGTATAATGTCCAAAAATAGTTGCCTTCTATGTTTTATCCAGTTTTCTTGTTATGGCTCTGAAGGGCAAATACTGTCCCAGCTACTGCAGGAGAGCTGGAAGTAAAACATCTTATTCAGCTCGATTTTGGTTTCACTTCCAGCAGTTTCTTCTCACTGTAGGAACCTGGCCTAAAAGGGAGGCTTGGCTGGTCAGTTTTAAGAGCCCACAGGAACAGACTGCTCCAGCTCTTTCTATTCTTACCAGAGACACCTTGCATTCACTTTCTGCTGGTTTGGGAAAAACCCCTCCTAGTTTCACCAACTGTTCTTAAGTCATTGAGCCATGCTTTCCAGTGACTATCTCTTAGAGCTTTTGGGATTCTGTTGTTCTCAGTTCCCTCATCCAGCCTGTTGCATTCCTCAGCTTTTCCCTGCACGGATGCTAGCCCATGAAGCTTTTACTGCTGTTGGGTGTTTGGGGTTTGTCTCCACTCGCTTGTATTTTGGTGTTTTGGGGGAAACCTTGTCACTTAGTTTTGTTATAGATGCACACGGATTTTCTGTTTTGTTTTTCCTTCCATGCAGTTGCTATGTGAGAATTTTGGAAGATTCAAAAGCTATGCAGCCACTAACCTAGCCACCATCTTCTCAGAATCTGGCAGATGTTTTAAGAGTCGGAAAATAATTTCCCATGCTCTCTTCCCCCGTGTCTGCACCAGAAGCAGCATGTATCAAAATGTAGCCTCCATTAGCCTGTGTCTCTGAGTTTTCACAATGAGCACAGCTTGCTTGGTGACCCACAATGGACTTGCAGGATGAGTGAGGAATAAATTTTGTTGTTTTAAGCTACTGAGGTGTGGGGATTTTCCATTAGTACAGCATTATCTAATCTATTTGGAGAATTATAGAGTTACCTTTCCATTCAAGCCACTCAATTTAGTTGACCTCAAGGTAGTCACCATTAAGTTAAGAGAGGGTGGGAAGAAGAACTACGGGGGCAAGGAAGAAAAGAAACAAAAAAACTATTTGAGAAGTGTGTCTAGGAAGTAACTTGATGTTGAAGACACACAGAACAGATTGGAAGTACATGGTTAAGCTTTGGGTGAACTGTATTGCTAAAAAACCCATGCACCCACCCAATTATACAGTGTTAATGGTAACCCCCCCTTAAATTGTTTAAGGTGGTACTGCTGTACCTAAATTACCCACTAATAAATACTACTGTATATTACCCCATATTTCTCATAATTACCCACTACAGCATATCTCTAACCAGGGCCTTTCAGAAGCTGAGAGAGTCTGGGGCTGCTTCTATGTATTTAAATGAAAAAGTCTCCAAATAAAATTACAAAAATTACTTAAAGAGTTTATCTTGCCAATTAAATGCATTTAACCCTCACAATAGAATGTGTTATAATTATACAGGTATCAGTTATATTATAATGCTGTAGTCTTCTGCTTTCTCTTATTAACTTGATACTGAAGGATGCCATGCTGAATTGTTTCTTCTTAATTCCTTGGTTTCTGACCTTGATCCCTGCGGAGGGGGGAGATCATGGAAGAGCAGTTCTAACATACAGAATGCCTGAATGGAAGAATTCCCTGCCCAAAGTTTTATTGTGGACATTTGTTGGGTTTTTGCCTTCCAGCTTCCAGTCATCTCATATCTGATATCAAATGCAGTATTTACTACTCTTTTAGTTCAAAAGGGCAGAAAACCCAAATCAAACTTGCTTTTCAGATCTCCATCATCACCTTTCTCAAACAGCCTATAGGCTCATGAACAAATGGTGGCAGAGACAGAGGCTAATCCTATGAGCTCAACAACATGGATTTCAGCTCTGCAAGAGGATTTCAGCAGTGGCAATGGGGACTGCGAGGGTTCTAAGGCAGAAAAAACTTTAATGTGTCTCAGGAACAGAAAGCAGGCCAGTGTGTCTAGCTGATAATGGTGAGATGGAGGAAGAAGGGCTGATTATGTACAGCTATTGTAACAGGAAGCCATGGGAGGATTTAAACCAACTTGCTGATGGATTGAATATGGGAGGAATCAAGAATGACTCATAAAATTTTGATTTGAGCAATTGGTTGGTTATACTGCTTATTCAGATGGGCAACTGGAGGAGTAGATTTACAAGGGAAATGAGAAATTCTTCAGCTAGGTCAAATAACAAGGTGCCTGATAAGGCTGCCCAATAGAGATGTCAAGTAGGCAGTGGGTTATAAGAATTTGGAGTTCCCAGAGATGTCAGGGTGGAAGACAGAGATGTGAGCCCTTACTGTGATACCCAATCTGGTGTGAAGTAGACAAGATGAACCAGCCAACCCAATAAGGAGCTGTAATCTTTGACATGGGATTTTCCAGAACTGGAAGGGGCCTTTAGAGACCCCCAAATCTTTCTGGGTCATGGTTCCAAAGTGTAATGCCTGAGATGTTTCAGGTGCTTTGGAAACTGGAGGTGGTGGATCCTCATTTCAGCTTCGGTCAAGACAATTTACGTCTTACAGGGTGGACTTTATGTAAGATTTTGTATAAATAAGGTTTCTCCTATTAAAAAAAAGCAAAGCACAGGAGTCTAACCTCCTCACTTTTTGTATAAGGAATCAGGCTCAAAGAAGTGAAACAGCTCAGTTTCAGCCCGCCCAGCTGCTCTCGCCTTGCTCCAAGAAAGGCTGTGGCAAATCTGGAAAGGCCAGAGGACAATTTCTGTATCCAAGGATTCCACGCCTCGTCCCTGAGCTATGAGGGGTCTTTCCCTCTTTAGCTGGGGGTGGGGGGCATCATGACCCTCCCAAACTATGGTTGTGACAAGCACCGTAGAATCTGAGATAGAGAACAATGGTCCCCAAAGAGGAATCTGGGGGGTGAAGAGGACAGCCCAGACATTTGCTAGACAAGATCTTCAATTGCGGGGACTGAAGGCAATTAACGGTTTTGAAGGTGCAGATTGAAGCTGGGGGTGGGGGGTGGGAGTGCTGAGAACACTTAGGTGGGTAAGGGTGAGGAAAGCAAGTTCCCAGAGGCCTTTTCCCACCTGCTGCTGCTCTACGGGGCGGGGCTTACGCCCTCCCTCACTTGGATGGGTTCAATTCCAAGATACTCAGCTGTGCCTTTTGTGCGTGTGTGTGGGTGGGGGGTTGGGCTGCAGACGTGGTGGTCCACTTGTTATTTTAGAGAAATCAGCCTTTTCCTGCTGATTAGTTCACTCACCAATAAACACGACTCTCCTGTGGCTCACTGTGACTCGCATCTCATGTGGGGAAACGGAGGCGCAGAGAGGAATCCAGGCCAGAGTCGGGGGCGGCCCACCCACTCTGGAGTAGCAGGGCATCATGCCCTCGGGAGCATGGTCGCCTGCGCACGAAGCAAGAATCCCGGAGCGGCGGCCACGGGGTCCTGGAGTTCTGGGGCAAAGTGGTCCGGGGGTCCAATCCCGCCACCTTTGCCATCGCGCCCTGCCTCACGCTCCAGACCCGCGGTTTGCACGCGCCCTCCCGGAGGGCGTGGGCTGGGGGCGGGGCCTCCGTGTTGTTGTTTCTCCGGGGCTCCGCCCCTGAGGGGGGCGCGGACCACGCGGCCGAAGGGCCCGCCTCCCCTCCCCCTCCCCGCCCAGCTCGCCCGCCTCTTTGTATCCAACATCCGGGTTTCCCCGCTGGCTCGGCTCCGCGGCCGCGGCTCAGGAGCCATTTTGGACTCGGTTCAGCTCCCCTCCCCCCACCCCTCCCCCCGTTCATGGCCCCTCCGGACTCGGCCCCTGCGCCCGGGGCCCGGGCCCAGCCCCGCCGCGCTATGCCTGAGTCGGGTGCGCCCCGGCCCGCGCCGCGCCGCCGCCCCCCGGCCCCCGCATCGCCCCGCAGCCCGGGCCGCAGCCTGTGCCGTCCGCAGCGGCCCTAAGCCCGGCCCAGCCGCCCGGCCCTAGGAGCCTGCACGCTGCCCCGGGACGAAGGCGCAGGAAGCGCGCAGGGAACGAGATCTAAGGAAGAAGCGGGAAGGAGAGCGCAGCCGCCGCCGGGCCCTGCGCGCCCCGGGAGCGCCGCGCGGCCCTGCCCGCGGGCTCCTGGTGTCCGCGGGGCGGCGCCGCGGAACATGACGGCGCCCTGGGCGGCCCTCGCCCTCCTCTGGGGATCGCTGTGCGCGGGTAAGAACGGGGCGCGGCGTGGGGGGCGCAGGGAGGGCGCGCGGGGCGGCTTCGGGCGCTGCTTGGTGTTTACCAACAAAGGGCGGGCCCGCGGCCTTCTCTCCGGGCCACCTGCATCCAGCCTGCACCTCCCGGGGCGGGGACTGGGGACGCGCTGGGCGCCCCGCTCACTGATCTTGGGGGGGACAGTCTTGCCTGTGCGATGGCCTGCGGGGCTCCGGTCGGCGGAGGCGACCCCAGCGTCTGAGTTCAGGATACACGGGCGCGTGGAGCCCAGGGAGAATGAGAGGAAAACCGGAGCCTGGGGAAGGTGGCCAAGCAGGGCGGGCAGAGCTAATCCGGGGGTGGCGGGATTGTAGGTGCAGCAGCGGCGGGGGGCAGGATTGCGCGACCCTCAGAGTCACTAGGTGTAAGGAAGCGAAGCGGCCCGCTTCACGTAGCCCGGAGGAGTCCCCTACACCCCATCCCACCAGCGTCGGCGTCGTGTTCCCCGGGAGGCGCGCAGTTGGCGCCAGCTCCCACCTGCGCCCGCTTTCCCTTTGACGCCCCGGGACGCGAGGTGCGGCCACCCTGCGGGACCCCTGTGTTTTGGGAGCCAGGGAGGGGAGGTGCGGCGAGAAGAAAAACCAACAGGTTCCAGTCCGTTCTGGCTTCTGGGAAGCACGTGGCGCGCGGGTGGATGACCCGCGGGGCTAGCGTTCTGCTCGCGTGTGAGTGGTTGAGGTTGTTTGGGTGCGGATGTATACACGGGGAGTTCTCATGAGAGAGCGCTTTTCCCCAAGGCCGAAACACTGATTTTTCTCTTCTAGCGGCGCTGGGACGCGCCTACTCAAGTGTGCGCGCAGGGATGAGCTCCGCGTTCGGAGTGGAATGGCTCCGGGCAGCCCTGGGAAGCGTGGGACCCGTGCGTTAAAACTCCAGGGAGAAGCCCGAGGCGGTCGCGGAGGCTGGTGCGCGGCAGCCCGGGCGCCTGGTCCTGCGCGTCTTTGTTCCCAGCCCCCATTACACATGCAGCGCGGGTCCCCCGCCGCCCGGGGTGGCAGCAGCGCAGAGCCTGGGAAACCCGCGAAAGGCGGGGCCGGGCGTGCAGGGGCGGGGCTGGGATCCCCCGGCTGCTGCGGGGGTGGGGATGCGGGATCTCCATCTCATCCCCACTCCCACTCCGCCCGCCTCCTTTGCAGTGTAGCATGGCTTAGCTGTCTACGCCGAAAGCAAGTGAGTTCTCTGTGTCGGGCTTGGAGCTCCGTGTCTTGAGTGCAGGGACTAGAGGACAGAGACCCCTTATTGGTACTTGGGCACTCTCTGGAAGGGATGTCATGGCTCTTCTGGAGCCGTTTTCGGTGTCGTAGAAGCAAGGTGTTGGGGGGGGGTGTTTAACCTGTTTCTTTCTCTGCCTTTTAAGTGCTGCTTTCCCCCCAGAATGAGAGCTCTGAAGTGAAAGAAAGGCATTTTCTTCTAGAGGGAAGGGCGGCAGCTCACCTGGCTGTCTGTGGGTCCCTCCTGGAGGTGCTGGCTCTCCCAAGCCCAGGCCTGCAGAGGGGACTTCCTCCCAGGACAAGACAGCCTGAGACCTGGAACCCTCTCCCAAATTTATCTCTATCTGGCCTGACCAGTCTCAGGTCCCTCTCTGATTAGGTGGGGCAGAATGGGATTGGGCCCTTGGAAGGACTGTGTTTTCCCTCCTTTTCCCTGGCTTGGGCAGTGCTGAGCACTGGACCCTGCAAGGTGGGGCAGCTGGAGTTAGACTGGAGTCCAGCTACCTGTGTTCCTGCCGTGGAGGAAGGTGGGGAGTCTCTGGGTGTTTCTCATGGTCACACCAGCCAGTTAGTTCTCTGGTGGCCACTGCCCTGACCTGTGAGGAACTATGGAAAGAGCTTCCTTAGACGGAAGTTGGGGGCAGAGCTGGCCCTCCTGTTCCTTGTACTTTGTAGATTCTCTTCCTTCTTGCTCCTGGCTTGCTGTTTAGAATTACCTCCACCCCTGCAGCACATGGCATCCTTGTAGAAGAAAGATCTAGAACAGTGTTGTCCAACAGAAATACAGTGTGAGCCACACATATAATTTTAAGATTTTTCTGGGTGTTATGTTAATAGAAGGAAAAAGAAACAGACGTGTCTTAGTCTCCTCAGACTGCTATAACACAATACATAGACTCTGTGGCTTAAATAACTTTTTTCAGTCTGGAGGCTAGAGGTCTGAGATCTGTGTGCCAGCATGGTAGTGTATGGTGAGGGCTCTCTTCCTAGCTTGCAGATGGCTGCCTTCTCACTGAATCCTCACACATGGCCCTACCTGGTGCTTGGGGTGGGGCGGGGGGTATTGTTCTTTTTTCCTCTTCCACTAACCTTGTCATGGGGGCTCCACCCTCATAAACGAGTCTTAATCTTTTGCAAAGGCCCTATCTCCAAATACCATCATATTGGGCATTAGGGTTTTTTGATGTATGAATTTTGAGGGGACACAAACATTCAGTCCATAGAAAGTCAAATTAACTTTAATGGTATATTTTACTTAACCTAATGTATACAAAATAATCATTTCAACGTGTAATCAATATTAAAAACAGACATTTTATATTGTTTATTTGTACTGTCATCAAAATCCACTGTGTATTTTATACTTACAGAACATCTTAATTCAGACTTCACATTTCAAATGCTCAGTAGTCTCACCTGGCTTTAGTGGCTACCATGTTGAATGGTGCAGGCCTAGAAGGAAAGGCAAAATTTATGCTGCAACAATGGTGCATTGTGCTTATACAAGATGAGTTTTGCAAGTCTTCTGTGCCTGGCTCAGTGTCCTTGGGAAACAAGTCATTTGGTCTTTGCCTTCCCAAACACACATCTGTGTACCTTGCAAGAACTTCTGACATCTGTCTCTTCTTGGGGTTTAGATCAGGGCCCAAGGGGTGGGTTGGAAAGTATTTTGAGTGAAATGTCAGGAGCCACTGGCTGGGGAGGAGGACCTGATTCCTATCTGTCCCATCAGGAGGTGCAGGCCTTGACTGCTCCAAGCTGTCTTTATAGGTGGGCTCCTCAGACCCAGAGATATTGTCCATTCCCTCAGGGGAGAAGTGTGTGTGGAATGGGTGAAGTGACCCTTGGGCCCAGTGTACTGGCAACTGTCGAGGACACGGACCACAGACTCACAGGCTGCTGGTACCCTTCCCCAGGGAAAGGTGTCCTCTGCTACCTGTCCTTGTACCTGCTAAACAATCCAGGCTCTGCCCTGGCTGGCTGGCCAGGCTGCCCTTTGGGAGGGGTGGGCACCCTCCTCAGCTCTTAGAGACTCTCCCAAGGTTGATGATGTGAGAAACTCATCCAGCCTCCCAGGCTCCCCACCTGGGTGAAGATGTAACACCTGGAACCCCACGGCCTCCCACAGCGTGGGTGGGCTGCTGTGCACTACCCAGCAGGGTCTTTCCAGGCATTGCGATTCCCCAGATAGCACTTGGACTTCCCCTGGCACTTCACCTAAGGAACTTCCTTTTCAGGGAGCCCAGTGGAGAGCGCCCATCCTATACTGTGGGCCTCTCTGACAATCTGATGAAAGCTTTCCATCCTTCCCCCAGGAAAATACAAATAAGATTGCATGCAAGAGTGTGCACATGCATTGTGCATGCACTCTCACTGTTCTGCACTGATACCAGGAAATTGTGGTCCTCTGGGTTGGACTCCTTGAAGTCCTTGGCTGCTCTGCACATGCCCATTGTATGTCTTAAGGGGCAACTTGCTGTCCTTGGGGGCTGCACTTGGCTAGTTCCCACATTGCTACCTACACCTACCTGTTGTAGCCAAAGGACATGACTTCTTTACTTCTGTTTTTTGTGACCCTGGCCACTGTTCACATTCCAGCCCTGGGTCTCCTGCTCCCCTTCCCTCCCCCAGGAAACCCTCCCCTGAGTGCCTATGCATTCAGCCCCCTACCTGGGAGCTCAGGGTAGTGCAGGTGAGAACCGAGGGACATCAGGTCAGAGTTAAGATCCACTTGCAGATACTAGCCTGTTACCTCGGACCGGGATCTGGGGCTGAGGCAGGGCTGGTCTGGGGAGTACTTTTTAGAATAACACTGGGTGGACAGCCCTCAGGCAGGGTCCTGGCCCGGTAGACTTCATTCTAGAACAGGATTTTTTAACCTTGACACTGTTGACAACTTGGACCTAATAATTCTTTGTTATGTGTGTATTGCAGGGAGGGGGAGTGTTGTCTTGTGCATTTTAGGATGTTTAGCGGCATCCTTGGCCTCTACCCACTAAATGCTAGTAGCATTTGTAATCATGAAGCCCGAAAATGCCCTGGGTAGGGGGGATGCAAATGAACTGATTGAGAACCTGATCTAGAATGTTCTCATGCTTTTAAACGGACAGACAGTTGTGGGAAGTGGGGCTAATGGCTAATGCCTGCTCTACACCCCCTCCATCGGATTCAGGGTGGGAGGCTGGATTCTCCCCAAAGCCTAGGAGAATCCTGCTTCGCTAAGCCTGCACAGCGTCAGAGTTTGGTTCGAATTCATGGTTCGAGTGAGCCGCTGGCCACCGAGTAGAATCCTGGCGTCCTTGAGTTTTCCCAGAAGTGGTTCAGGTTTCAGGGAGGCGGAGGTTGTGGGTGGCCCGGCAGCCTGCCTGCCGCCCCCGCCCACCGCCCTGACTGCGCGGCCAGGTTCGCACCGTGCCTCGCCCGCCCGCCCTCGCAGAATGTCAGGAAGGGCCGGGGCCGGGGCCTCTGCGCGGCGCTGCGCTCCTGTGCGCGCACCTGGCAGCCGCCGAAGCCGCCGCCGGCCGCGGGCCTAGCGGAGCGCCGGGCATGCCCTCCCCCGCGAGCGTGCCGGCCGTTGGGCGCCCCGGCGAGCCGCCGCCTCCCTGGGCCTGGAGCTCTGAGCCCTCAGACACCGGAGCCGGGGCGCCGCCTCTCCCCAAAGGTACGGGCGGCGTCTCCACCCTGGCCCCGGGGAGGTGGTGGGCAGCACAGGAGTCAGGACCGGCACCGGCCCTGCAGGCCCAGCCCAGGGGTTGATCCCTGCCGGCGCCTACTGGTTGGGCTTGGCAGGCTGGCAGCTCCGTGTTCCCTCTCCGCTCCTCCCCTGACCGGCCCGCGGCTCGGCCGGGAGCTGCCTGGGGTCTCCCCTGTAGTCTTGAAGTCTTCAACACACAGCTTGCTGCGCTGGGAACGGATGACAAACACTTCTTAGGGTGGGAGGAAGCCGTCTGAAAAGCTTCAGTTTCCAAGTTCGCGTCGCTGGTGTGTGAAGTGCTCCTTTAAAAGGATTTGTTTTTTGCTGGGGTTGAGACTTTCTCTTCCATCTTTTTTTGGGGCTTTCCAAAGGGGACTTTGTTGCCATCTCCGAATTATTTATCTTTTTTTTTTTAAACTTTCCCTCTCATTCCATCACCTGTTCTTTGTTCCAGAAGAGACACCCACCCCCTTGTTTGGGGCTTCCTTTTCCATCTTTGTCCACCAGGCTCACAGGCCTGCCATCTCAGCCCAAGACATGCCTGGTCCTTGAGGTCCTGGTGGTGCTGCTCCTGGATGCCTAAGTTTTTTGGTGGGGACTAGATGGGGGAGAGGAAACGCTACTGCCCTCTTCTGAGTCATTTTTTCAATTGGTGTCTCTGTCTGGCTGAGATTGTTGTGGGGGGTCAGCCCTGCCTCGGCCAGCCCAGCACCAGTCATGGCTTCCTGCATTTGGACAGCCCCGTGCTTTGCCCTGGTGATTCCAGTTCTGCTGTACACATGCGTGTGCCTTTTTCAGACTCAGGGACTGGCTGCCTTAGCTGGGTGTTTTCATTCATTGACACGTGATCTCTGGGAGTGGGTGTTGGAACAGGAGGCCTGCCCCACTGGTCTGATGTGTGGCCCTCCTCCCAGGGGGCCCTTCTCTAGGGGCCTGGCCGCTCAGTGGGACTTGTCTCTGGCTGGTTTCTGGGCTGGAGCTGAGGTGTTTTGTGAGGTGAGCACATGTTCTTGTTTGCAAACGTTCCTCTGCTGACTGTTTCAGTTCCACTCTGACAACCAAGGAGGCTAAAATTAGTTCTGGGGAAGGAAAAGGAAGGCTGCTTGGAAACCCAAGCCCTTGGCTCGAGGATGGAGGAACCTGCTTCCTGGGGTTTATGGCTGAACATTTCGGAAGATGTGACCAGACCAGCTGTTGCCTGTCCATCTGAGGAGAGGGAGGGGCCCCTGCTTGCCTTCTAGACTTGAACCAATGAGAACAGGAGGCTGACTTGGAAGCTGATGCTCTTGAGTGTTGATGCCAGGATGACTTTTCCTTCTGGCTTTTGTAGTGGTGCACAGTGTTTTCAGGTATGAGGACAATACCTTTTGATGTCCAGTGTCATTGATAGCCTCCTTTCCCCTTCGCCCTCACTGATCAGAAGGGGGTGCATGAGTTCTCAGAGCCCTGGACTGGCAGCCATGGGTTAAGAAAACTTTATGTACTGTTTGGGAATTTCCTTCTTATCCAAGTTCTGATATTCCCTTCAGGTACTCACAAGCCAGGCAGCCCAGGGGCTCCCTTGGAACTGCTGGTGGGGATGGGGGTGGGGTCAGAGGCGAGCCCTGTGGCCCAGGCTTCATAGGAGGTCCAGCTGCTTTGTTCCCTGAGGGCAGAGGGGATTAGGGTTCATCTGCTCTTAGGGGCTTAGAAAATAGAGGGGTAGAAAAGTTAGAGGTGAATTCTGGTTTCCCTTTCCACCTGGCTGGCCCCTCCTGTGAACTCCCCTCCCCCCCCAAGAGTGGTCCTGCGGGGCTACTTGGAGGAGGACAGCCAGGTCAGTGCAGTCCTGTCCCCCCTACCCTGGAAAGCCCCTCCTTAGCCTCCCCTCATCCAGGGGTCTCCTGGTTAGCTTCCCTGGAGTGTAACTGGGGGAGTAGTTGTCACTTTGACCATAACTTCTTTTCCTACTTAAAATTCAATTAATTTTTATTAATTAGTTTTACAAATACTACACATAGATTCAGTTGCAGAAATTCAGATGTTACAGATAAAACCAGGGTCTCTTTTACCAGCCCTGTCTGAGTCCTCCGGACGTGAGCCTTCTCAGATTGGTGGATATCCTTCTAGACATTTGACCTGTGTATCTATAGAAGTACTTAGAGAAATAGGGTTGGTAATTTTTTTTAAACCTAAAATGGTACTGCTCTCTTTCAAACATTTAACTGAAGTGTAAAATGCATGTTGAATAGTGTAATTAGTTTGAAAGCTTGGTGAACTTTCACAAAGTGAATATACCAATATAATGAGCCCGGATGGAGAATCAGGAATTTACCTGCCCTTCCCCCAGCCAAGCCCTCTCTTGCCATTCTAGTCTCTACCCCTAAACCCCAAAGGGTGACCACTCCTCTGACTTCTAACAGCATACGTTAGTTTTGACTGTCATTGTGCTTTATAGGTATGGACTCTTACAGTATGAACTGCTTTGCATCCATCTTTTGCTCACCATGTTTTGTAACTTGCATCCATTGTCGCGTGTCATGGCTTTTTAACCTCAGATCTGTTTTGGCAATCTTTTTAATAAATATGGATCTCAGTCTTTTTTTTTTTTTTAAATGGAGGTTAATGGGATTGAACCCAGGACCTGGTGCATGCTAAGCATGCACTCTACCACTGAGCCATATACCACTGAGCCATATACCCTCTTAACTCAGTCTTTTTGATAGCTGTGAAATTTCAGAGTTTGGATATAGGCTACATTTTGTCTGATCTCCTATTGATGGACTTTGTGATTGTTTACATATTACACCGGTTGCATCTCAAGGATAGATGACAAGAAGAGGGGACGTTCTGGGTCTCAAGACACTTAGGATATTTTAAATTTTAATAAATACTAAGAAACAGTTATACACGGTTATACCACATTGTCGTCTGTCCCCCCAACCCCATGGCAGTGGGGGTAGAAGCTGGGTGAGATGGCATGGCAGGTAGCCCTGCAGCAGTCTGTGAGCACCTCCGCACCTCCAGAAATGCTAGATTACAGAGGCTGGAAATAGCCAACTTCGTGAAGGATGCTGGACGGGGGAGCTCACTCACTTCACTGGCCTGGTGTCTGAGGGGAGCCAGAGAGGCTGCTTCCCCTTTTAAGTCTCCTGGTTACCGTGCCCACAGAGGGAAGTGGCAGCCGACCAGCCAGGCTGTGGTCTGGGTTTGGGACGGACGTGCACATGTGTGCTCACGAGCTGCGCTCCGTGCTGCCTCCACCCCTGGGGAGACTGTGCTCTTGCTGAAGGTTGTGAGTTGCTGTGGGGAGCAGGGCTCTCCTGGTGAGCTAAGTGCATTTGACACGTTCTTGGCATGACCGGATCCTGATGTGGTGGTGACGATGGTAGGGGCTATGGGGAAACCTGTAAAAGAATTACTCTAGAGTCTGATGGGCAGGTTTTCACAACAGAAGGGGCTCTGATGAGCTTCAGTTCCGGGCTGAATGTGTGCCTTGTTCCCTTGCACAATTTTCTGCCTTGACTGGCTGAAGATAGTTCGAGATGACTTGTTCTCAAAGCGCCTGCTCTCCTAGTCCCTTCTTCAGCACGCTCTCTACTCTGTCACTGCTGTTTCACTGGGACTGCTTGTGTAAGGCCACCTGTCAGGCCCGGCTCCTGGATGTAAGTGGCAGGGGGTTAATGGTACTGTTTTCATGTGTGAGTGACGTCCCAGTCAGCTCTCCCACATTGTACAGGTGATGTGCACTGTCTGTGCATTAATCTGCTCAGACTGCCCTGGCAGGATACCACAGACTGCGTGGCTTAAGTCACAGAAATTTATTTTCTCACAGTTCTGGAGACTTCAAGTCCAAGGCCAAGGTGTGGTCAGGACTGGTTCCTGGTGAGCCCTTTCTCCTTGGCTTGCAGATAGCAGCCCTCTTCCTGTGTCCTCACACGGCCTTCCCTCTGGGTGTGTATGCTCCTGTTGTGTCTTCCTCTTCTTATAAGGACATCAGTCCTCTTGGTTTAGGGCCCCACCCACATGACCTTAATTGACCTAATTTTACCTCTTTAAAGACCTTTCCCAGTACAGTCCCATTGGGGGTTTTGAATTTGGGACACACAATTCAGTCCATAATAGTCTGAAATAATAAGGTTGGTTGAAAGTGAATTCTGTTTTCCTCTTGAGTTACACTTTGGAATGGAAGTTACTTTTTTCAGGACTCTGCTTTGGGGTCAGTGTTCTTCTTAATTAACACTTTCCACAGGCAGTCTTATCTGCACCGGTCACCTCAGTTTCTGTGTATTTGTTGAGGTGTCTTTATGGTCCTGAAAATATATCTAAAAAGTGGGTAAAAAATAGCTATGGAAATACCCTCTTTTGATAATCAGGACCAACCCTCTTTCTGAAGGCACCTGAAAAGATGGACAGATTGAGAAAACATCTCTGGTTGAAAGCATTGTACAGCTAAGAGGACAGTGAAGACCTACTTACTAGGCCAGGGTCTGTGTGAGAACAGAGGTCCCTGGTGCTGACTTCTACATTTGAGTCTGTTTTCAGTTCCATATGGGCAACTTGAGAGGCTGGGCCTTGCATTTGATAGCCTTGAGGAGCTAAGGACACAGAAATTGGTCTTCCAAACAGAGAGTGGGTGTAGTGAGCTTCTCCTTTTGGGTTGGGACCCCAGTGGCCTAGGGGTGAGGGAGAGCCGAAAGAAGACAGACTCTAAAGTTGGATTAAGATGTCCTGGAATTAATGATGCCCTTAGCTGCCTGCCAGAAGCACCTGTAACATCTTTCTAGGAATATAACATCATTCTAGACCTCAGATTATTTCTGCAAACATTTTTGCACTATAATGACTGACCAGTCATTTTCAGTAAATAGCCGGGAGAAATATCACAGTTGAAGCCAGACCTGGGTGAGCTCTAAGAGTTATAGACATGTTGAACAATAGCAGTGCTCACTGTGATCAAGGGAATGAATGTCAGCAGAGAGCTAGGGAAAGATTTAACAACCAAATGAAAAATCTGTGGTAGAACTGACTTGTAGACTAACAGAAATTAAGAACTCAGTGACTTTATCAGGCAATGAGGTGCAACTGAAGAGAAATAGCGAACTGGTAATATACAGACAGAAAAGATGCATAATACAGAAGAGAGGGAAAGACCCAGAGGTTGAAGTGAGAAGGTCTTAGGTCCAAATAATCAGAGTCACAGAAATAAAGGACCGAGGAGATCATAGCTAGGAAACTGGTAAAAACAAAGTAGGACATTAAGCCACAGATTGAAGAAGCCCTGTGAACCTCGGTACAATAACAAATTAAAAATTCCACTCCTATTCCTATCACAGCCAAACTTCTGAAAACCAAAGACAGAGAATCTTCAAAAAACAAAATAGCCAGAGAAGAAAGGAATTCCTATCAAAAGAGCAATGGTTATATCGATGGCTGACTTCTCAAAAACAGTGAAAGCCAGCAGACAACAGAATGATAGTTTTAAGTGCTGAAAGAAAGAATTGTCAACCTAAACTTCAACAGCAGGTGATATTGTCCTTCAGGATAGAAGGTGTCAGGTAAAGAGAGTGTTCTTGAGACAGAGGGAGTAACTAGATGGAATGTCAGAGACGCAGATGAAGGGCCATGAAAAGGTTACATACCCAGACCTTTATTCTGTGAGGGAAGTGTGTCATTGAGTTTGAAATACATATAAAAACAAAATCTACATAGCACGGGGAACTATGTTCAATATCTTGTAAAAACCTTTAATGGAAAAAATATGGAAATGAATATATGTATGTATATGCACGACTGGGATACTGTGCTGTACACAAGAGATAGATGCATTGGAATTGACTGTACTTCAATTAAAAACAAAAAACAAAAACAAAACCTGACACCAGTGCTGTATGTGAGGGTGGAGTGAAAATGGAATTTATTCTAAAAGTTCTTACATTATCTAGAAAGAGGGTGAAATTACCAATTAACGTTAGAGTTTGAGAAGTCAAGGCATGCTGTGATCTCCAAGGTAACCACTGAAGGGTAGGAGGGTGATAACTTTCAAGCTGAGAAGGGGGACAAATAGAGTCATAGAGACGTCTCACGCTGAAAAGAAGGCAGTAAAAGAGAGATCAGGGAACACAGAGTGCGAGAGAGAAATAGAATTAATATCCCCCGAATAAACATAAGGTGCAAAATTCCTTAAAACATTCACGAAATAGAACCCCGCAATATGTAGAAATAATGATTCATCACATCCAAATGTTTTTATCCCAGAAATGCGTAGTGGACGTAACAGTTGAAAATCTAATCTGCCACGTTCACAGAGTAAAGAAGGGCAGTATAGGATTATCTTAGTAGATGCAGAAAAGGCTTTTAGGGTTCATCTTTAGTTAATCCTCAGAGTAAAACAATTTGGAACTGCAAAGGACCAAGAAGAGCCAAGGCTGTCTTGAAGAAAAAGAACAAGGTGCACCTACTGGATTTCAGGATTTGTTGTAAAGCTGTAGTAATTAAAACGGTGGGCTTTTGATGCAATAGCTAAATAGACAGTGGAATAGAAGAGAAAGGCCAGAAATATAGTCATGCCTGTGTGGATGCTTAAGACAAAAGGAAAACAACACACAAGTTGGTAAATGGACAGTTCTTCCAATAAAAAAGCACTTCAGTTCGTACTGAGGTGATGTTTTGTAGGTATGAGAGATTGTTTCAATATTGGGAGGTAGTATTAATTGACAGGGCTTTGAGATTTTGATGTCTGAGTGTTGTAAAACTTTTTATCTTACAGCCACTGCAGCTTCTGTTGGTCTGATACACTTATTTCCACCCATTTACTTTCAGCTTGTCTTGGGGAATTTTTTTGAGCAGGGTTGGGGGTGGGCAGCCAGCCGTGGTGAATGGTAGCGAAATCTGAGGATCTGGCTGCCCATTACCAACCAGCCCTTCTGTCTTTGGGCGTATCTCTGCCTCTCTTTCCAGAGACATCTGGTGCCACAAATTCCTGAGTTTGGGGTTCTTTGGTAGACACCATGTTGTTTCTCAGTATTCTCCACAGCCAGTGTTGGAGTCTTGTGCTTGACCACTTGGGTATTTGCTTTCCAACCTCAGAGCTTCATTTCTGTGGTTATTTCCTGTTCTTTTTGTCCTTATAGGTTTATGCCTTAAAAACCGTTCCTTTGCTGTGGTTTCAGTGGGATTATGGGAGGGAGCAAAAGTAATATTTGCATGTAATTCTTGACCTTTCCCTGGAAACGCTGTATCCAGCGTTCTTCAGGAATGATGGGCCCTGGAGAAAGGCAGGTGTTCCAGAGATGGCCCTGGGTCCACACCTTGTTCTGTGGGAGGAGGTGCCAGGGACTTGCTTACAGAGTCCAAGTTGGAAGTGACTTGAGGTGACCTAGCTTGATTCCTTGTTCCTGGGCCGGGCTTCTGAAGGCAGGTAGACTTCCTCTTGGCACTCTTGGAAGCTGCTCCTGCACTTCCATAGCTGGCAATAATAGTGAGCAGAGCAACTGAAAAACCTCCTCATACAAGGCAGACAGAAATGCTGGATAAAGTGTGCCAGATACCCTTTGTAAATGCAGATGCCCAGTTGCATGTGTAAGAAAGGAAGGGAGATGCGAGAGGGGGCTGGAAACTAGAGCTGTACACCGTCACTAGCTGAGTCTGCTTATTCTCGGGGGATTTGCTTCTCTCCAGAAGTTAGAGGTATGGCCTTAGTAGCAGACTGTGAGGAACTGGAGGTAAGATGTGGAATTGAGATTGAGGCTCTCACATGGAAAGACTTCCATGGGTTATACCTTCAGTGAAAGTATAGACTAGAAGAAACATCCTTTTGCTGATCAAGGGAATAGATAATAAAATTGTCTTGGCCTAGGTTAGTGGAGGGGGTGGGTGGTTTGTCTTGAGAATTTGTAACCGTAGATCTGTGCTTCCATGAGCTTGGAGTTGAAGTTTATACCATCTGTGTTTCCTGGGAAACTGGAAGTTGAGAAGTTAAAATGATTCCACATTGGTAATGTCCTAGAGAATTTGGCAGAATTTGGCAGAAGCGAAAATATAAATTATCTCTGGCAGCTTGCCCCCTCAAACTTGTCCTCACTTTTTATTCCCACACAAAAGGCCCCCACTGAACATAAGCTCTGTATCCAAAAACAGAAATCCAAAACTCCATAACACACAGGGAAACAAGATACCATGAGTGAAAACCATCAGAAATGACAAGTGGCAGAAATAGGTGTTTAAGAAGTGAAATCACGGAGTTGTTAAGATAGGGATTTGGAAATATTGACAAAGAACAGAGGTATCAAGGTTTTGTTTTTTTTAAAATAGACCTTCTAGAAATGAAAAAAAATAGATTGAATTTATAAATTAAGTGGAAGAACGAAACAGCAAATTAGACTCAGCTAAAGAGCGAATTAATGAATTGGAAGTTAGAACTATGGCATTATCTGTGATAATGCTTAGACACAGAATTGGAGAGTATGAAAGCAGAGTTAAGAGACGGGATGGTCAGATATACTTGTAATAGGAATTTCTGAGTCATAGAATGGGGAGGTGCAATATTCAAACTGGTAAAAGCCAAGAATTTTTCAGAATCAATGAAAGCCATCAATCATCAGAGTGAAAGAATATTCTTCTGAGCAGTGTAATTACGTTTAAAAGTAGACTTAGACATAGAGCTTGTGAAACTGCAAGGAGCAGATCTGAGGAAGCAGCCGGAGGGACAAGACAGAGCATCTACAAAGCTAGGCTTGACTTTTCAGCAATGACAGTGGAATAATATTTTCAAAATGCCTAGAGAAAATAATTCAACCTAAAAGCTTATCTTCTTCTGAACTGTCAGTTAGGAGGAAGAACAAAATGACATTTCAGAAAGGCAGACAGAGGCTTCTCCACCAAAAGATCTTTTCTAAAGAGAGAGGTTCTTCAGGGCGGACAGTGGTCCTGGAAGGAAGAGCAGAGATGCTGTGAGCGCACAAGCTGGTGAACGTGCGTACAAGTAAGCAAATGCTGCCCGTGTAAAACAAACAGTATCTGCTCTGGGAGGCAGGTAAGAGGAACAACTACAATTAGATACTGAACACAAATGTTAGGTCCAACTAATTACATATAAGTTGAAAAGAGATAATTGGAGTGTGAGCAGTTAAGTTCCTATGAGGGATGGGAGACATGCTGATTATTAACTTTGGGCTTCTAGCATAAACGTACATGTTAAAATTTAAAGAGTAGTCTATAATAGAATAGAAATAGAGTGCATTACTTCCAGACCAGAAGTGGCTGAAATACAGAATTAAAAAAAGATAATCCAAAGGTGGTAGCAGTAGAGGAAAAACAAATTTAAACATAGTGGTAGTCATACATGTAACAGGACTCGATTCCAGATCAAAGACAGTGTTAGGCTGAATTGGGGGAAAAAGATAAAGATTTAAAATAAAAGTTGGAAAAAGATAAACTGGGAAAATACTACAAGAAATGTCATGTGACATTTGTTAGTGTCACACAACATACACTTGCTGGCAGAGAGCAAATCAACAGATGAGGAGGGTTACTGTGCAGTCAGAAAAGTTTTACTGGAATATGAAAAGAATTTCTGCAACGCAAAGGAAAAGAAGCCCAGGAGAAAAGTGGGAAAGGATGTGAACAGGCAGTTCTCTGAAGGGGCTGATAGACAGATGATCGTTGTAAAGTAATCAGGAAATGAGGATCAAAACTGTGATAGAGGGTTTCACGTTGACCAGGTGAACAGATATCAGGGGGTGAGGGTGTGGCTCAGTGGGGCTGTCTTCTGCTGTGCACACGAATTGGTCCATCCACTTGGGAGAACTGTTTGAGCGTATCCAGTGGGCTGAAGATGCTCATCCTGTGTGCGCTGTGGGTGTATTCCTAGAGGACCGCATGCTGACGAGCACCAGAAAGCGCACAAAAGAGGATTCAGGAGGATTCATAGGGGTGGTGCTTAAAGCAGCAGACGTTGTAAGTAACCCAAAAGTCCAGCAGGAGGATGGATACTTAGGTTGTGGTAAGGTCATACAGCGGACTGTTGGCTGCACAGAGGATGAAGGCTTTGCAGAGCTGCAGGAGATGCAGCAGGGCATGGAAAGGGCATGCACTCCAGAGCCAGACTGCCTGGCTTCCAAACCTGGTTTTGACATTTAATAAATAAGTTGGGTAAGTTGTTTCACCTTTTTGTGCTTTACTTTCCTCATCTGCAAAAGGAGGACCCTCACAGGGTTGTCATGGGGATTAAATGAATTAACATCTGTAAAGAGCTTATTAGTTGCTTAGTAGTGCCTGCTGTGCGTTTGTTGAATGAGAGTGTGTCAGTTTGGATGGTCCACAAATATATGGGTGATGGGGGGGCAGGCAGCAGACATGCCAGTTAGAGATTGTGTTTGGCTGCTAGAAGCACATACTCAAGTTCAGAGATAAAACGTGGGCATGTTTGGATTCTTTTCTGACCCTTGTTTGTATGTGCCACTCCACAGTGTGTGCACACTCAATCATGCACGTGTGTGTATGTCTGCGTGTGTGTCTGTCTGTCTGTCTCGTGTCCTAGCTCTCCCCCTCGCCCACCCCCTTACCTCCATTTCCCTTCCCTGTAGTCCCCATACCCCAGCTGTCCTCACTCTGGTTGTGGGGAAGGTGGTGGGGATGCTGCGGTGTGGACTAGGGGAGGTGGAGTCATGGACTCAGAAACGGGTACTGTCGCTGGGCACCCTCACCATCAAGACCCTCCTTGACTCCTCAGGAGGAACCTGCTGGGGCCTGAGATGGATGTGGTGCTGGATGGCATCTCGTTCTCAGCACTCTGCAGTGCCTACATAGGTGGGTGGGGCCCCTAGGAGCCAAGGCCACAGCGGCCCTCTGGCTGCTGGAGTCCACAGTACGCCTGGGACACACCAAGTCCAGAGCTCAGGGGTCCCAAGGGAGGTGCAGCTACTCTCGCTCCAAATCCTCCCACTGAGACTCTGCCTCACTTCTCTGTCCCTCTTCCCTCTCCCCATTGGATTTCCCCCTTTTCTCCCCAGTGAATGTCAGGTGCATCCAGGCCAACTGGCCTGAGAAATAGACCACAAGTGTCAAAGCTGGTCCATTTAGGTCCAGTTCCCGGAATGTGGGTTCTGGTGGAATCTGCATGTGCTGTTTTTTTTTTTTGGTGGTGGTGTGTGTCCAGGAGTGGGCTTTCTCTGCCCCGTCTGGGCTGAGGGTTTGGGGGGCCCTGGAGGTGCCTTTCCACCAGGTGTAGGCCCTTTGGAACACTGGGACTGCCTACTGGGGACAGGGCCGCTTATATACCTGATCCCTTGGAAGCCAGCGGTTGGGTTGGCTGGTGCTCAGGGGTCGAGCCCGCCACTTGGCCGGGTGTCTAGGGAGAGGCTCCCCCTAGGGCTCTGAGGCAGCAGAGATGAGGGGGCACAGCACCCTCTCTGCCAGGTTGGGTGAGTGGGCTGGGTCGGAGGAGCCCCTGTGCACGGGTGTCCCGGCCTGTGAGTGTGGGCAGGAGCCCTGTGTCTATTAAAAGGCGGAGGCAGCTTTGTCGTTGGAGTGTTGCCAGAAGCTATAAATAGCTGTGAGTGTGCAGAAGTAGCTTGCCAGGGAGGAGGGAGGGGGATCCCTCTCCAGCTGGCAGCACAGCCAAGTAGGGGGGTGCCTGGAGTCTCCCAGTCTCCCTGGTCCCCCTGGGGCTCTGAATGCAAAGCTCTTGGCAGGTGTGGGTGTGCACACCCCCAACTTGATGGGGCGGGTGGGGGGTATGTTGTGAAGGAATGGCGTAAGTGGCAGGGAGGGGTCTGACTCTAATATAACAGCCAACGTGCCAGGCATTGTTCTTACCACTCTTTAAGTGCATTAACTCATTTCCCTGTTGGAACAGCCAAGGAAGTAGGAGCTGTTACTATCTCCTTTTCACAAGTGGGGAAATGGAGGCACAGGGTGGCTGGGTGACTTGCCAGAAAGCATCAGGGCTGGAACTTGAACGGGGTCAAGGCTGCCTTTTTCTCTGTTGTCTGTAGGAGGATTTGGTCAGGTAAAAAGTCCAGTGACATCCCGAATCCTTGGGTCCTACCAGGAGCCTTGAGATTTGGAGTTCCTATCCCTGTCCATGTGGGTCCTGCCCACAGTAGTGGCCAGAGGGGTCCGTGCCTGGTCAGCAGACTGGAGAGGGGAGCTGGGCCAGCCTTGGCCACTCCCGATGTCTGGTGTCCTCTCTCGTTCGAGCTCCTAGTCTCACACGAGGGCAGGGGCTTGTGGTCTGAGCAGAGAGGGGTTTCCCTTAGGACCCTTGGCTTGGGCTGCAGGCTGAAGCCATCCGTCCTGTTGTCCCCTCCCTGCAAAATCCTGGTGCAGGTTTGCAGCCATGCTTGAATGACAGAAGTGTTCCAAGGGGCAGTTGGGGTTTGCAGTGTTTGGCTATCTGGATGTCACATGAACAGGGGCTGGAAGCGGGCACAGAGTGAGTGGGGAGTGCCCACAGGGGTCTTGAGGGCCAAGCCCCGCTGGGAGGGTCATCTGTTATCACCGCTTGGGGCACATGCTCCTCTTGACCACCTTCTCCAGCCCTGCCAGGCCCAGTGCTGGTTGCTGCATGCAGAAGGGACCCTGGAGAGTCCTTGCCTCCCATTCAGTCTGGACAGGAGAGGGATGTGTGTGTACGGTGGGGGACACACCCGCAGTGTCTCCCTGGGGGACCGTGGTGAGCGTGGGATGAGGCAGAGGCAGCAGCAGGAGGCTGCCCTCTGGTTTCTCAGACCTGGTCCCTGAGATCTGCATCAGAACATTGGAGACAGAGGGGCTGTTTAAAGACGTAGATTCTGCCCCCACTCCAATTGGACCGGTCTGGGTTGGGCTAGGAACATGCGTTTTTAGCTCCAGCCTCCTGCCCCACCCAACACAGTGATTCTGACATGCCCTGGGGTTTGGAGGGCCACCCCGCCGATTGCTGCTGCTTCCACTCAGGAGCATCTGTGTGTCTGGCCATCAGTCTGGCCACCCTGTCTCCCTGGGACCCGGATCGGGGAGTGGGGCTCTGGGGCGGCTCAGCAAATCCCTCACTGGGGCGCAGGTTCCGGGCGCGGGGAGGCCGAGACGCGGGAGTGCATCTACTACAACGCCAACTGGGAGCTGGAGCGCACCAACCAGAGCGGCCTGGAGCGCTGCGAGGGCGAGCAGGACAAGCGGCTGCACTGCTACGCCTCCTGGCGCAACAGCTCGGGCACCATCGAGCTGGTCAAGAAGGGCTGCTGGCTGGACGACTTCAACTGCTACGACAGGTACTGCTGCCCCTCCGCCCTCGCGGTTCCACCGGGGCCGCGGGTCTGCAGCGACCCTGGCGTTGGGGTGGGAGGGGACAGCGGGGTGCTGCTGGGTCCCTGCCCCAGTCCCAAGGTACCCAGGAGGGCTCCAGGTGCACCTCCCCACTCTGGGTTCTGCTTTAGGGGAGGTGGGCTCACACTGCCCTCCCTCCAGCCCCTCATGGTTCTCCATGGGCCTCTCTGTCTGCGGGGAGGGTTTTGGCTGGGCCACCCTGGGGAGTCTGTGTCCCTCAGCTGAGGGGCATATGGGAAACTGTGCCTCCAGGCAGGAGTGTGTGGCCACCGAGGAGAACCCCCAGGTGTACTTCTGCTGCTGCGAAGGGAACTTCTGCAACGAGCGCTTCACCCACCTGCCCGAGGCGGGGGGCCCGGAAGGTGAGGGCCTTTGATGGGGAGTAGACATGGGCTGGCCTTGGCCCCGGACCGTGGAGTGCTCAGCTCCTGCGTGGGGTGGGGAGTGGCTGCAGGGCTCTCTGGTCTGGACCTGGAGGTGTGTGGGTAGGCGGGCTGTGTGACACCGGGCTCCATGTGTCCCCCAGTCATGTACGAGCCACCCCCGACAGCCCCCACCCTGCTCACTGTGCTGGCCTACTCACTGCTGCCCATCGGGGGCCTCTCCCTCATTGTCCTGCTGGCCTTCTGGATATACCGGCATCGCAAGCCCCCCTACGGCCACGTGGACATCCATGAGGTGAGATGGGGCTGGCTTGGGGCGGGGCAGGGTAGAGATGGGGAGGCCAGGCTAGTCCCTGTTAAGCCCTCGATCTCCCCAGGATCCTGGACCTCCACCCCCGTCCCCTCTGGTGGGCCTGAAGCCACTGCAGCTGCTGGAGATCAAGGCTCGGGGGCGCTTTGGCTGTGTCTGGAAGGCACAGCTCATGAATGACTTCGTGGCTGTCAAGATCTTCCCGCTCCAGGTGAGCATCTGCTAGGCTCCAGGTCATCCACCCCTGCTGTGGCCCAAGCTCTTCCACCCCAGGGCAGTCCAGGCCCCTCCAGGAGGGATGAAAGAAAAGTGAGCCCCGTTGCAGGTGGTGACATTCCATCATGGGGCTATGGTAGGGCTTTGCAAAACCTCAGTCCACTCTGGTTTTCAGGGTTTTGTTTTGACATCAGGTTCTGCTTAGAGGCCCTGGACACCAGGCTACCCAGAGCAGTTGCCCGGGGCACTTAGCAAAGCCAGGCCCCCTCTGCTTCTAATGGGTTGGGTGGTCCTGGACCCCCCCACTCCTGTCTCTGGACCTCAGGAGCCCCCTTTGTATGTCGGGGTATTGATTTATAATCACTACTGGCTGCCACCCTCAGAGGCTGAGGTTGGGGGCAGGCGGGGCCAGTGGTGTGGCTGCGGTGGGGTTCAGCCGCATCCCTGCCTCAGGACAAGCAGTCGTGGCAGAGCGAGCGGGAGATCTTCAGCACCCCTGGCATGAAGCACGAGAACCTGCTGCAGTTCATTGCTGCTGAGAAGCGAGGTTCCAACCTGGAGGTGGAGCTGTGGCTCATCACGGCCTTCCATGACAAGGTGAGCACATCCGTGGACTCGCCCCCCACGGGCCATGGCATGGGCCCCACCCTTCCACGGGTGTGGACATGAGGGTCTGCAGTGAGAACCCCTGTCCCTGAGATCAGTTCTCATGAATGGGAGTAGTGACTTCATGATTATCACCCTCTGCCACCCCATCCCCAGCCCCTTCTGGCCACATGAGTTCTAGCCTCCCAGGAGATGAGCCCTGCCGTTGGCCCACGGAGATAGCCCTCCTGGGGCTGGGCTGCGTCCCGGCTCCTGTGCCCAGAGCCTGTGCTGTCTCCTCCAGGGCTCCCTCACGGATTACCTCAAGGGGAACATCATCACGTGGAATGAATTGTGTCACGTGGCAGAGACAATGTCAAGAGGCCTCTCATACCTACACGAGGACGTGCCCTGGTGCCGTGGCGAGGGCCACAAGCCATCTATTGCCCACAGGTACCTGGGTTAGCAGTAGCCCCCTCTGCGTTTGACCTGGAGCTGTAGAGAGGGTTGGAGGGTGAGAGCAGGGCCCAGGGGGTCTCAATTACATGACGGCACAAAACCCTGGGCCCACCTGGCCCTTCTTCCTTCCTGGTATCCCCGGCAGGCCTCTCGAGGCAGTTTTCTGGTGCCCTCCACTGGCCATAGTAGGAAGTGCAGACTGCATTACTTCGGTGGGTATTTGGTTTAGTAGTTCTCAAACTTTTTGATTAGGATCCTGTTACACTCTTGAAGAGAACCTCTGTGTGTGTGGGTTATGTCTGTTGGTATTTGCTGTATTAGAGCACACATATTCCATTAACTGTCAGAGTGATGAGATCACTGGAAAATGCTGTACCCCTGGGAGAATGAGCTTAAAAAAGGGCAAATAAACAGATTATGATGAAAAGAGTCTCAGAGACTTGCTGGGGTGCTTAGATCACATGTTGAGACCCCCTGTGTTAACTTATCATAGTGCTTTTAAATGGCAGGCACTGCTCTCAACGCTTAGAAACGCCAAGTCATTTTAGCCTCCTTACTGCCCTGTGAGGTAGATACTGTTTTCCCAGCCCATCTTACAGATGAAGGAACAGTAGGGCATAAGAGCTGACTGTGAGGGAGGGAACCCTCAAATTCCAGGGTTCAGAGCTGAAGGGCCCCACCGATAACAACATTCACGACACAGAAGGTTGACTGTATGAAATTGCCATTTTTGTAGATCAAAAACGGTTGAATGTCGACTCTTACATACAGTTCAACCTAATAGTAGTGCATAGTAAGTGTGCCAGGGGCGGCCCGAAGCATTTGTACATCAGTTTAGCTCTCACACCAAGGCTGAGACAGACATGGGGAGATTGAGAACCAAAGCAGCTCTGCTTGTGAGAGGCGGGTCTGAGTGCTCACCCCAGCACCTGCTCAGCCCTGCCCTGGTAGCAGGCTCCAGCTTCTTGGGGGCCTGCATGGAAACCGAGGCAAGTTCATTGAAACTTCTCTTTTGACTCACATCCCACATGGTGTAAATTCTTCCCAGAAAACGTGCGTCCCAGGCTGCTCTGCCTGCCTTCATCCGCTCTGAGAACATGAGGGCTGGCCTTTGATACTGTGGAAACTGGGATGGGGTCGGCCCAGCCACAGAGGTGGGTGTGGCTGTGGCAGCTCTGGCGGAAGTGCACCTGGGGAGGGGGTGTCCTAAAGCTGCCTGCCTGTGGGGCGTCATGGGACTTCACCCTGCTTCAGACCCTGCTGCCCAGATAGGGTGGGATGGCCTGGCTTCGGGTCTCTGGGGGTCAAGGTGGGAAGCCAGGAGCTGGGTCGATTGGACCACGTGCTCAGCTCCGTCTCAGTTGAGTGTCTCCACAGGGACTTTAAAAGCAAGAATGTATTGCTGAAGAGTGACCTCACGGCTGTGCTGGCTGACTTTGGCCTGGCTGTGCGGTTTGAGCCAGGGAAACCTCCAGGGGACACTCATGGGCAGGTGAGGAGCCTTGGGGTGCAAGACAGGGGCTGGCACGGGGGTGGAGGACCGCCCTTCTGGTGTTCAGCTGGCAGGGAGCAGGGGCAGGACCACTGCGTGAGCTCAGAGTGCTCAGAGCTCTGGGAGCAGTGCTCTGGTTTCACCAGTGGGGCAAGCGAGGCCCGCAGGGTAGCAGGGCTTCCCTGGCTGGTCAGCGAGAAACAGGTTCCCCACTGGAAATCTCTCTCTTCTTCTAGTTGTAATGATCAAGCAAGATAAAAATAAGATAAATACGAGTATACTAAAAATCCAAACCAAAAACCTAGAAAAAGTAACGCAAAGTTAAGCCTAAGCCAATCATCCTAAAACAACTGCCGTTAATATTTTTAAGTATTCCTCCCCTTCAGTAAAATGCACATCATCTGTGTAGCCCCTTATGGTGTCGATGGACTTAAGAGGGAGCAGTTCCATGCTGGATTACTGCTGTCTCAAATGATACCTTAAAATTATCACTGAGGTGTAATTTACATCGTGACCCCGTGGTCTCCACGTGAATGTGGTGAATCATAGATGGCCATCATGATTCACGGCCCTGTCCATGCACATGTGATCTGGCTCCTGTGTCAAGCTGTGAGTACATCTGTGCTTGGTCGGTGACTGCAGACCCTCCCTGTCCTCATGCAGGTGGGCACGCGGCGGTACATGGCTCCTGAGGTGCTTGAGGGAGCCATCAACTTCCAGAGAGACGCCTTTCTGCGCATTGACATGTATGCCATGGGGCTGGTGCTGTGGGAGCTCGTGTCCCGTTGCAAGGCTGCGGATGGTGAGTCTGGACGGGAGCCCCGAGCATCCTGGGTGTGAGATGGGGAGTGGTGGGGCCTCAGGGTGACCCAGCCAGGCTCTCTCATCCCCAGGACCTGTGGACGAGTACATGCTGCCTTTTGAGGAAGAGATCGGCCAGCACCCATCACTGGAGGAGCTGCAGGAGGTGGTTGTGCACAAGAAGATGCGGCCAGCCATCAAGGATCACTGGCTGAAACACCCGGTGAGGGGCTGGGGGGCAGAGAGGGCAGCCCCTCAATGTATGGCAGGGACAGAGAGAGAGGGTGCCTCAGGCAGCAGGACAGTCCCCTCCTCCCCTGCCTGGTCAGAGGTCACTTAGAGCACTGTCTCTCTTCACTGGGGTATCTGGGGGGTTGATGCTCTGCAGGGAGGCAGCTCTGGGTTTGGCCCCAGAGAGTGATGGACGTGACAGCCTGTCAGGGCCCAGAGTGCCCCCGTAGGTCACTGGTGCTGTGGAGCCCACTGGCCCTGGACCTGACACGTGTGGGTGGGATCCTGGATCTGCCAATCACTAGCTGGGTGGCCTCTGGCAAATTACTTTATTTCTCTGGGCCTTAGTCTCCTCAGGGTAGTAATAGATTTAAGGAGTTGCTGTAAGTCGTTAGACAAGACACCTAGCACGTAAATGCTTATTATGCATTACTCTTATGAAGTAATCTCTGTTCTCTGTCTTCGTCATTTTCTGGGCCTAGGCTGAGCCATGTGGCATCTGGGCCCCTCCAGTCTGAGAATACTGCATGGAAGACCCCAGCTATGTAAACTGTTACCTATCTTGGAAGGATATTTGCCTTCCGCTCCATTGAGTCCTTCCCCTGCCACTCTGGGGTTAATTCAGAAAAAAAGACATCCTTGGGACCCCTCGGGGCTGGCACTCTTAGCACATGGTCAGGAGTCGAGCTGTTGAGGCCAAGTTCAGCTGCCATGCTGCTCCCTGGGACCCAGGACTGCAAATGGAGAAAAATTAGGCATGGGGGGAGGGAAGCTGGGCCAGGATCTTACCTTCTGCCTCAGACTTTCTGAGGCTACCAGGGCAGAGATACTGGGGTTGCCAGTCCCGTTCCCTGATGAAGAGCCTGAGGTCTAGAGAAGCCTCAGTGTGGGCTGGTGAGCAGGCCAGAGAGGACGTGGGCATTTTATCTATCTTTCTGCCTTTCCAGCTATGCACACGTGGTTCTAGCCCAGGGTGTCATGCCTCGTTCCCTGGACTTCAGAGAGGTGTCTGCGGTGGTGGGGAATAGGGTGGGATGAGCCCTCCTCTGTCACCACTGTGGCTGCACTTTGGGCCCTTATGTGATTTGGGCTTCTCATAAGATTTTGTTTGAATATCCCTGCTCCCAGGCAGTCAGCCGTGTCTGCCCTGGGAGGGCCCCGAGTTCCCCTCACTTCCCATGTTGATGTCCAGTGGCTCTTCTTTTGGGCTGTGGAGGAGGCCGGTGGTCTCAGGATAGTGATGGCCAGGAGGGGAGTTTGCTGCAGGCCCCCGTGATGGACCCGTGGGCTCTGCCTCGTCCTCAGGAAGTCGTCAGGCTTGCTGTCCTTTGTGCTTGTCCTCACTGAGAGCCACTAGCAAGGGTGTCTGTTTCCCCTCTCCCGCCATTGTGCAGGGCCTGGCCCAGCTCTGCGTAACCATCGAGGAGTGCTGGGACCACGACGCAGAGGCTCGCCTGTCCGCGGGCTGCGTGGAGGAGCGGGTGTCCCTGATCCGGAGGTCGGTCAACGGCACTACCTCGGACTGTCTTGTCTCCCTGGTGACCTCCGTCACCAACGTGGACCTGCCCCCTAAAGAGTCGAGCATCTAAGCCCAGGACATGATTGGATCTCCGGACTCAGTGGATCTGAAGAGGAAAAGAAAAAAAAAAAAAAGTCGTGTTTTGTTTTGGAAATCCCATAATACCAACAAACACATAAAATGCAGCTGCTATTTTACCTTGACTTATTATTATTATTATAATTATTATAATTATTATTATTAATATTATTTTTTGGATTGGATCAGTTTTTACCAGCACATTGCTCTACTGTATCGCAAACAGCGGACTCGTCAGCAGGCGTTGAGGTGCTGAGCTGTGAATGCAGAACCAGCGCCGCGCTGAGAAGCCTCGGCCACCTCCCGCCCCTCCCGTTTTCTCTCTGTTTGTGTTCTCAGAATCTGTGACACAAACCCATCTCCTGTCTTAGGAAACTTAATGCTGCAAACTCTACCTAGAGGAACCTTTGAAGACTGTTACATAAGAACACATCTTCCTCAAAAGAGGACTTGCCCTCTGCCCTCGCCCCCCCCTTCCTGCTCCCTCCCTCTTACTGTGTTTTTCTCCCTTTTTAGACAGTGAGTTTAAGAAACAGCAGATGAGTCTTTCACGGAGTAACGGGTGTTGTCCTGACGGAGGAGAAACTAGGATGAGGATGATTTGGACTGGAGTTGGAAGGGGAGGACAGAGCTGGGGGTGGGGTTTGGAGCAGAGCTACACTGGACTCGGGCACGTTCGGAGCAACATCCTTTGCTGTGAGACTACTTCTCAGGTAACCAGGAATCGAGGGGAAGGCTGGCGTGGAGGCCAAGCAAGAGCGGGGTCTGGAGAAAGTCTGTAATCAGGTGTGGCTCTGATCCATCTGTTGGCCCTGAACAGTTTTTCCCACTAACTTGGGCTTGGGTACAGGACAGAACGTTTCTTCTGCCCTGATTTTAAGGCTAGGTAAGGGTGGGAGTCATCACGGTTTACTGAGTATGTTTATTTTAAGACATGATACTGTAAGTATCTTTAATGGAGGAGAAGTTGAAATACATGCATTGCTTCCTCCTGGAGCAGTTCAGGGAAATCCCCACGGCGGGGCGCCCTCCACGGCGGGGACTGCGAGGGTTTCCTGGGTGGCGCCTGCCAAGGCCTGCCTGTCTAAGAGACCCCCAGCGTCCCGCAGCGCTGGCTCTGCCCTGTGCGGTGGCAGTACTGTCCCTTCATGTGGCTTGTAGGTGACACAGCTTTCTCCAGACCCCTTAAATAGGTGCATATTCTAAAACCCGTTTCTCTGTTATGCCGTGACCTTGCTCTAGTCAGTGAATGTTCCTAATGCTGCTGTTTCAACATTTGAAATTTTTTAATTTATGAAACATGCGAATTTTTTTAAAAAACAACACACACATTCACACACACACACACACACACACACACACACACACACACACACACACACACACACACACACACACACACACACACACACACACACACACACACACACACACGCTTTGCTATGTGGCTTCCGAGGTTTAAATTTTGAAAAGTAAAAGAATTAAAACTTCACGACCACAGACCACCTCAAACCAGAAATACCTCAGAATTTTCTACTTGTGTAAGTTTTATTATATATTTTATTAGTTGTGTTGTCTTGTAGTACGTATATTTTAATGTAAGTTGGCTTTTATGACAAGAAAGCTTAAAAGAAATAGAGAAAAAGAAAAAAACCTTTTGAGTCTTCTAGGGAGTGCTACCGTGTTGCTTTGATAACGCCCGCTTGTAAATAATTGTCATCAGCTCTAGGTTGGCTGTCTGGGCATTCATCACTCTTCTTTGTGAAGGCTTTTCCTTCCGGTTTCTTTTGACCATTTCATTTGAGAACTGGATCTCTTAACCTTGAGGGTAGGTGAGTTGGTAGTTGACGGGCAGCGGCTGACTTGGGTGAGAGTGGGAGAGGGGGCGCCTCCTCTCGAGTTCCTGGAGGTTCTGCTGTTTCCCTCGACGTGATCGGTCATTGTTGGGAATGACGGGTGACCCCACTTTAACTTGCTGTAACTGAGGCCCCTAGACCCACAGGAGGTAGTTGTACTTGAGATGGACTTCCTTAAGCGGATGAGCAGCAGTGATGTTGGACTTGGTCCACGGGGCTCTGCGGCCCCCACTGCCCGGCGAGGGCGGCGTGTCTGGGCGGCGGGGCCGTGTCCTCGTCTCCGTGGGTTTGTGCTCCGGGTGCTGTGGGAGGCGAGTCTGCTTCTCCCCCACAGCTCAGTCTTTGCTTCATGGGTCAAGATGTGAGCCGGCCAGGGTGGCTACAGGGACAGGTTTTTGTTTTTGTTTTTATGGTAAGTTATTTGACTTTTTCTTCGTCTTTTTCTTTTTTTTTTTTAAGCTATTTTGTGCTGTGGTATTTTTCTTCCCTTGGGATAATTTTTAACAGCAAAACAGGCCTTACAGCAGTTGCTTTTCTTTTCCACTTATTTCTTTCCAAAGCTTTAAAATATTTATTGAAAAGTGCCATATCTGATTTCTCCAGCTTTCTCCTCAGGCAGGGTGGGGCATCTCTACTTTTCAACCCTCAGAAGAAACAAATAAACCACTAACAAATGTAGCTAGTTCACTACAGGAATGTTCAGATCCCTGAACCTCCCCCCGGGTGTGCAATGCGGAGCCCGAGCCTCCCTGTCTGGTTTTAGATCTCCTCTGGGCAGGGTTTCTTCTGTGTACTGGCTTGGCTCTTGTGAGAACAGGTGCTGGCCTGGCTAGGGTGGGCTGTGCCGAGGCCCTGCGGTGGGACCTGCGGGCCTTTTGTCCCGGGGGCTCCCCCTGTGCTGACCCTGTGCTCAGCCACTGTCGCGTCCTTTGGTGCCTTGGCGCCAGGATGGCCCCTGAGTGGTGTGGCCGGGCAGAGCGGAGGGTGCAGGAGTGCCAGTTCTTTGGGCTTCTGGCTGCCCTTCCCCCGCGTGCTGTGCTGAGCATCCCTGACTCTGCTCATGGCCAGGAGAAGGTGGCATCTCTTTCCAGGGCATGTCATGGGGGTCTGGGTGGGTCTTTTGCCTCTGAGAAAGTGTTGTATGATTTGCTGTCGTGTATTCTCTGGGGAGTGGACCATCTAGCGCTCTGGTTTATGTTTATTGGGTTGTAGGGCCTCTCCCTGTGCTCTTCACAAAGATTTCATGCGGTCTCCACTTCGGGGAGCTCAGGTCACTGTTACTTTTTTTCTTTTTCCCTCCAAGCTCTGTGGGAGACTGGTGGGAATGGAGTCTGGCATGGTTTTCCCTGCCTCTTCCAGGGTGGGAGGGTGGCCAAATCAAGGGACAGAAGTGGCCCAGGATCCCTGCCCCTTCCTTCCTAGTGTGCTGTCATGCAGGCAGGCTCCTGGCTGTGGGGCGGACTTTAGGGGGAGAATGTGTTCTGGTTGAAGACACCCATGATCACTGCGGGAAGATGTCCCTAGCCAGGGAGATCCAAGAGTGAGCAAGGGAAGGAGGAACCATATGGGGACAGAGTCCACTGTGTCACATGGACCTGCAGAGGACTCTTAATGATAGATGGCCAGGGAAGGCCATGGACATAGTCATTAGAGCATCCTGGGCCTAGCATAAGCCTGGTTTCCTCCTGGGGCCATTGGTCCCCACCAGGAGTCCTCCTTTGATTGAGTTACTTGGGGCTGAGCATGGATGGTTCTTAGGAGAAAGGGAGAGCGAGCTGTGCAGAGACGTGGTGAGACATACCTGGTGTCCAGCATGGCCTTCCTGTCCTGTTGGCTCTCAGTAGGTACATGGAGGGATCGATCCTGCTGGGGAGGCTTCCCCATCCGTGCCAGCTGCTTCTGACTGAGAATTCACCGTGTCCGGACTTGGGGGCATGTCTACAGAACAAAAAAGACCTTGTCCAGCCTTGAACATCCTCAGATGCTTGAGCCCCACACTCACAGGTTCTCAGCCAAAGGGAAAGGTCTGTCATTTCCAGGCCACTGAGATGGCTCTTCCCCTGCCCTGCCCTGGGGGCCAGGCCAGCCCTCTGTCCTGGCTTGTTGTGCTTCAGAAAGCTAAGCAGGTGGTCCCACAGTTCTGCTCTGCCACCTTTCTCTCCAGCTGGCCACCTCCTTGCTCCCTGCTACCCTGCCACTCGACATCTGGTGCTGGGGGTGTGGTGTTTTTTAGTGGCGAGCCTAGCTGTGTGTTGAGTGTCTACCACATGCTGTGTGTGGCTCGGAAAGCCTGTCACTTGGCCCCTGTGCCGTGAGCCTTGAGGGCAGGTAGGCGGCTTTTCCATCTTGGGTGGGAGGACTGGGTGACCCTCTTGCAAATGGAATTTTGCTTTTTTAAGAACGCAGTGTAAAGTTCGCAGCACCTATTGGTGATACAAATATTCGATGTTTTTTTTTAAATATGTAGTAAGCATACATATGTAAGTGTTTAGGATTGGTACTAGGAGTTGAACAGCCAGGCATTATTCTGGAGAACTTGGCTCACTAGAAAAATATCTAAACTGGAAAGCATTTTCCAGGAGTAAACTCAGTTTGATTGTCAGTCCCAGCTATTTCAATAGCTGGTTGGGTCCTGAATCTTTAGAGAGACAGCCAGGCCTGGTTCACAGTTCTGGGGCCCCAGACCAAAAGCAGCACAGTGAATTGACTCTACCCCCTGTCCAGGGCAAGCAGCTGGAAAGGGAAGAGGGCAAGGTGGCTTTCTCTCCTCATGCGGGTGACTTGAATTCTCCTAGGTCTGTAGCTGTCTACAAAAGCTGAACTAATAAAATACTCTGCAGCTGATGTGTTCAGCCTAGTAATGATGGGTTTATGTTTCAGTCAAGAGTAATGTTTTAGGTAAAGAAATAGGCCCAGTAATTCAGTTGATGAACTGTTTTATCTTCTCAGTCTAGATTTGTAAACATTTAATGAATTCAGGGTTATAGGCATAGTTTTTAAGTAAGATTCCCAGTAGTTAATTTGTAACCAGCAGTCTACTTATGAATGTGTCCCAAACCTTTAAGAGGCTTGGGGATGTTTTTTAAGATGATGATTTAGTTTTGTAGCAAAAAGAAATAGAAGTTTAAAACACACTCTTCCCCTTGGAAATTAATTCATTTGACTCGGCCAATTTTTAAAAACAATTGGAGTTGGCCCCTCCATATCTACGTATTCCTCATTTGCAGGTTCAACTGACCTCGGGTCAAAAATATTAGGGGAAAAAAAATTGTAGAAAGTTCTAAAAATAAAAACTTGAATTTGCCACCCACTGGCAACTATTGATGTAGTATTTACAACTACTTACATAGCATTTATATTTTAGTAGGTATTATAAGTAATGTGAGATGACTTAAAGCATATGGGAGGGTTTGCAGAGGCTATATGCAAATACTACATACACCATTTTACATAAGAGGCTTGAACATCTTGGATTTCGGGTCCCATCCTCCACCCCCCTACTCAGGTCCCAATACAGAGGGATGACAGTAGTGGGTCCAGGAGACCTGTAAACTATCAAGTAAAACTCCAAATTATCTAGTGGGATATTTTGAATATTCTTATTTTATACTCATTTTGGGTCCATTGTAAACTTTGGTTTGGACAAGATTTTAAACTTAAAGGATTTACCCCACTGTTTAGATTTTTACCAAGCTTTTACATTTTCGTGACGGTCTCTTCCAGGTATGACTAAAGCAGGACTCCCTGATAGTGGTACTCCGTGCATCCCTGTAGTGCCAAACCCAGCGATGTTTTATTTGCTCCTATGGCAGCTCGTAACGATAACACAACTTTTCCCCTCATGAATTAAAACGTGTATTCCCTAAACGCCAGCATGTGGAGATGGGCACTGTGCTGCCCTTTTTTCTCCAGGAATGTCTTTGGATTGTCTAGGGCCCAGGCAGTTCTGAGAACTACTGCAAGCCACCTACAAGACACTAAAGAAACACACACGTGGACACAGGTGTGTGCGCGATGGATTCTACAGACGTGGGCTCTTCTGTCCATCTATGGAAAAGTGTTACATTCATTTGCAGAGTTTACATTTTTAGGCTCACAGTTATGAAAAATATGACCCATTAGCTAATGCTTTTCAGGCAGGTGAGGATGGGTGTCTCCCCCCCCCCCCCAAATGTGGAGTTCTGTCCTGAGTCTTGGGAATTTCTGTTGGTTGGCGTGGACTCCTCCCCTGATTCTCCCAATCACGTTTGCGTTGAAATGTTGTTAGGTAGCTTTGTAAATAAAAGAATAGGTTATATAATAGAGTTATGACACTTGAAATTTTACTTTGAAAAATCTATAGCACTACATATATATTTAGTTATATCACCTGACAGATTTTCCTGCACAGTGTGGAGATTGTTTTATACCACAGATTATTTTTATAAAGTCTAGTGAGTTTGAATAAGGATGCTTTTGTAATCAGAGTAACGAGCTTTAGCTTTCAAGATAAACGTACACTGGAGTGTGAGTGGTGTGGAGCTTTTACTTGGTGCTCTTGGGTTCCCGTTGACACACTGGTGATGACAGTCCATCCAGGGGTCTTGTTTGGCCAAAACTACTTGTGGCTGTCTGCACAGGACAGTCTGCACAGGAGGTGGGTGCTTGGTCCTGTTCCTTTCAGACCAGAAGCAGAGGGCTGGGGAGAGGCAAGAGGAGCCTGCAGTGTGTTTTACGTTCGTGCTTCCTCCTGATATTCCTTGTGAACAAAGGGTTCTGAGGTTAATCATTAAAGTTACCGTCACGGATGTAGTAGTGTGAGGTGTTTTGGGGAACAGAAGTTGTATGGGGTGCAGATGGTTGGGACTAGAATAAGATTCAGGCTTCAGACATTTGAAATGGGAATTTGGTGATTTGAGAAGTCTACCGAACGGGGTTATCTAGGACCAAATTGTCCAGGTTTCAGGACAGAATTTCTGGTTGAGTAATTCTTGGAAATGGGGGAGGGTGGTGTGTGGACGTAGCGGTCACATTTAGCGGAGAGTGGCCAGGTCCATCTTGTCTTCTGTGTCAGGGCTGTTTGGAGGTGAGGGGCTGGCTTGACCCGCTGTTTTAGTCTAGCGAGTAACCCAGGAGCCCGCTGAGGAAGCTCAAACCCTGTCCCAGCAGGATACCTTTCCAGGGTATGCAGGGTTCCTGCTCTTCCCGCAAAGGTCGTTGTCACTGCCCTTGTGTGGAAGGAGGTCTTCACGTTAGCCTTTTTAATTTTGTGTGAAGAGTAGTTGGTTTTTCAGGTGAACTTCCTTGCTGGGGGTGTACAGGAAGTGAATCGTGAAGCAGATTCTCTGTACCTGTAATTGCTGAAGCCCTGTCCCCAGACCCTGCCTGCTGGCTTCAGCTGCTGCGTTCAGAGGTGCACTGGTTGGGACAGTGATGTCAGGAGAGTCCCTCACGTGTCCTGTGAAACCAGCTGTGCTTTTTACCCGGTGTGACTGAGAGTAAAGTTTTACACTACCCCTTTTATACTTGAATGAATTCGGTTTCGGCAGATCCAGGAGCACTCCGGGAACCAAACATCGGTCCTTTCCTGTCCCCATAAAAGAACGTTTCTCTGCTCTCCAGCCACATGTCTTGGAATGTAATTCTGTTGTGCCTTTGTTTTTTGTCACCTGCCTCCCCCCAAAAGCAACTGCTGTAAGCTTTTTTCTACTTGTCTTTTCTAGCCTGAACCCCCACCTTTTTCCTTTTTCCCAGCTGTATTTTCTGGATGCAGTTCTGTGCTCCAGGTGTTTTAAGAACCAGTTACCTCAGACCTCGTGTTGAACAGTGTCACCATCTGGGTCCTCTCGAAACTGCAGGCTTGTGATACACATGCACAGGAACCCTGCCGAGTATGGGTACTTATTTGTTTTCAAGTAAAACTCTTCCCAAGGATTGCAAAGGGGGCTTCTGGCAAGCTCTTCACAGCCTTGTGGTGGGATGGGTCTAGAGTGTCATCTGAACGGTGCTTCCCGTGGTCCTCTGAATTTTCAGTATTCTCGTGTCTGAATAGGCAAAGTGATTCAACTGGCTGGTCTTGTCCACAATTGAGTTCCGAAAATGAGCTCTTTGTAACATATTTCCAGTCGCTAAAGCTCAAATGTAGAACATTCCCTTAAATGGCAGGCTTGAAACTCCCCCCCCCATCCACCACAGTGCATTTTGGGAAGATGTCTGTAGCATATGTTGCTGTGAAATCAGGCCTTGCGGGATATGGTTATTTGTCATTTTGATGTATTTTAAATAAATATATATATATATTTTTTAAAGAGCCTTTTTTACCAGTTCAGAAAGTTTAACCAGCAGTTGCCACATCAGAAGTTTCGTCTCTGGGGCACAGATGGCAGACCAAGGTTGAAGTGGTAACTCGGTCCCATGAGCGTGGGCTGCCCGCCTGGGCTGTCCTGCGGACCGTGGGGTCCAGGGTCAGTGTGTCTCCTTGGGTCCCCACTCAGCCCCCGACGTGTTCGGTCTCTGTGTTGTTCAGCGGGCTGTTGACCTCAGTCCGTTCAAGTGCTTTAGTCCAACTGAGATTTCCTCAGAGCACTGCCACAAGTTAAGTGTACGTTTAGCCAAATAATTTCTCCGTGAGGGAAAAACGCGCTCGTCCAAATTTGACCAGTGATGACAGAGATGAGAGTAGGAAAGAGTAGGCGTCAGCTGGATTTTGATTTGGAAGGTATCCAAGTCATTGTCAAAGGCTGTCTGAGAGCCAGCGGCCATACAGATTATCTGGAGATCTCATCTGGAGTATGAGGACCTCCCGTGAGGGGAGGAATTGTTAAAATGGCGGCGTCTTTTCCCTCCACCCCCCACCTTTTTGAAACTAGAATTCTGTAAAAATGCAAAGAAAGTTGAGTAGTACTTGAGAATTGGGGGTGAGGGTTACCGCAGATGAGAAACATACTTCTAGATCTCAGTTCCACGCCACAAATCCACACGCCATTTTTCAACTGTACAAAAGAATCTGCTTATGAATTTGACATGATCTTAATGGTAGCATCAAAGGCCGAATTTTTCACGTGTTACTATTTTGCCACATTTGTCCTTGAATCTGAATAACTTCATACAGTACTGTAAATTTAACTTATGTTGAGTTTGATGTCAATTCTTGTGAAAAGAGCTTCTGCATGTAACAGACACACAGTTAACACAGCAGAGTACAGCATTTTCAGGACCAATTTTGGAACCAACAGAAGATGTCACCTGTCATTTGCCATCTTATATATATCAGCTTTACCAGCTACTTCTAAATTTGTATATTATTTGTAAGGAAAAGAAAGAAAACCCTAAGACTTGTCTAACTTAGTGGAGAATGTGTGTGTTGGGTTTAGGATGGATAGCGAAGTCTTATTGAGCTGTGTTATCTAACTTGTATATAAAACTGTAATTAAAAGTTTGGATTCATCTGTTTTCTCGTGGTTTACAATGATGAGTAATTTGCAAACTCTGGAAATGTGACTAGTATATGATTTAAGACTGTAGAAGTGAGGAAGCTCTTCAAGTGCTAAAACTAAAGACTAATAGTTTTTGGCTCAAATTCAATTAAGTACTGTCTGTATACCAAGATATGTGAGCTGTAAATGTAATAGGTCACTTTTCACCCTTGTAGCTATAAAATAAAAATTTTGTAGAACAGAAATAGCTTGTACTACTGAATTAACAAGTTATACTAAAGTATCGTGTTTAAAAATACACATATATATACACAGAGTTCAGCTTGTTGCTGTTACCCTGTCTGGATTTGGAAAGTGTGCTGGTTTTTATATATATATATAGTACATGTATATGTACTATATATATATATATATATATAAAAACACACACATATATATATTATATACCCGCACACATCTAAAATGGCCTAAAGCAGACATCCATGTAATTACAGTTGCAAAATGAAGACATTTTGGAAAGAACATTGTATCATAGTTCATTCATTTGCAGTGGATCTTTGTTCCTTTTTACTGTGGTAATTTTAGAAATGAGTGTCAAGTTTGAAATTAGATCTGCTACGTTGGGGTTTTGCTGCTTAAACTCTGCACTGGGTCCTCAAATAAACCGATGTGAATGTAGTTTTTTCCCCCTGTGTGAAGGAGCAGCCACACCCCAATAGAATAGGAGGAAAAATCTAGAACTATTTCAAGTTTTATCTTTTTGTATATGAAAATAAAATGATAATAATAATAAAACCCTGTTGTCTCTCTTAATCACATGGCAGGGGATTGAGATTTCTTTTCATGGGATTTAGAAAGAAATAAAATGGTGTTCTCCCACTTACAGGGCCAACTTGAACACCTCTGTGTGTTCCTGCTTGGAAGACATGAAGTTGTTAATGGTCGAGCACCTTGTCTGCTAAAGTCCCGGGGGGCTGAAGCTAAACGCAGGTCCCCGTTTCTGCCTGTGGAAGCTCAGGACCTAGTTGGAGACACTGTGGGCTTCTCCTTAATGGACAGTCCTGGGACTCTGGGTAAGTTCCTTCCAGGGCAAGGGTGTAGTTTCCAAATCCCGAAGAACCCCACACACAATCCTACCACCCCACCCCCCCACCGTCCTATAGTTTGCCAGCAATCCTGAGCAATATTTTTTGTAAAGTGGAGGAGAGAAGCCTAGAAAGTAAGTTATATTGAGGACCACTGCAGAACAGGAGCTCTGCATTTCCAGACATGGCTGGTACCAGGGTCACTTGCTGAGCTATGAAGAAATAGTTGTAGGGTACCACCCCAGATCTGAATCAGCAAGCTGGGTTTCCTGTTTTGGAGTTCCTGACTTACCTCCCTAGGTGAAAACATGGTTCCCTGCTAATAAAGTAATTGTAGTCTACCACTAATAAAACAGGAAAGCCCTAGGAGTCACCTCACTGCTTCTGCAGTGATGTGAAAGATTTTTCTGGCCCGTGGCTGATACTTGCTAAGTGGAGAAGCACCAGCCTTGAAGCCTCCTTCTGGCGCAGGTCAGTGCCTTTTATTTACTGTTTATTATGAAGATGAAACAACCTGCGTGAAACTCTTTGGGACAAGTTTTGATGAAGGGGGCTCTTTATTTAGGAACCAGTTGTCCAGTTTGGGGTCCATTTTATCCTTTCAGAGTTAGAAAGTTCACCTTTTATTAGTGAGTGCCCCTAATGATGAGAAGGAGAGGAAGGCAAAAGGCTAACATTTGGGAATGAAGATGTTGGATGAACAACGCTATAAAGTTGGACTGTAGGGGCCATCTGGTCATTTTTCTTTCAGCAAATGAATTCTTCCAGTTAAAAAGGACACAGAAGCAGGTTCATAAAAGCAGGCCTGCCCAATTGAGCAAGTGGAAGAGGGCTCAGGGGCCATTCAGCCTGCCTTCCCCTTCTTCCCCTTAATTCTCAAGCCCCCCTACTAGGGTTCCCCTGATTACAGTTTTAAAACGACTGGTCCTTCATTTTAAAGATGGGCAAACAGGCTCAGAGGGAGGTACCCTATCCAGAATCAAGTGGCCTTCTGATTCTCGGCTCTTGGGGCCCAGCGTGGGGGTTCAGTGTTGTCTCCAGGTACAGGATGTGGATGAGGAAGAGTCACCTATTGTTATCTCTTCCTAGTGCTTAGCACGATGCACAGCACTTCAGAGGGCCTTGAGAAATACCTCTTCAGTGAATGTGTGTATTTAGTAAATTCTGTTGGAAGAAGCCAAAGTAGGTTTGAAACCTGCAGATAGCAGTGTTGCCTGGTTATTTGTCAGGACTCTTGATTGCAAATGACAGACACTATTCAACAAAAAGGGGGCTTTGCTGGAAGGCTCCTGGGGCAAGTGGCCAGCCAAGCCTTGGGTAAAGGCAGGATGTGTCTTCTTTAAGAGCCTTAGAAGCTGGGGTCAGCATTGCAGGCCTTCACCTGTCTCAGCATGTATTCCACTGGTGTTGAGTGCAAGATGAGGTACATCTGATCTTTGTCTCCTTAGCAGGAAAAAAGGCTTTAGAGAATGCCAGTTTTATATGTCACAGCTTTGCTACCCAGAGAAAGGTCCAGATCCAAAATCCTTACACTCTGGTTGACCTAGCTCAGCCAATTAGGTCAGAGGCCCTGGGGATGATAAAAAATGACTTCGTGACAGGTATTCCTGGGGAGGGGGCATGGGGCCAGGAAACTGTCAAAACAATGTCTACAGTTGAGTTGGTTGTTAGAAATGGCTTTCTGCTTAGTGAACCAAGTCCACACGGAATGCTGGAAATTGTGCTGCAAAATAAAGAGGACCCATTATGAGTGGGAGTGCATAAAATAAACATCCTTCCTTTGTCAGCAGGCAGTCAGCAATCTGGATTTTATATTCTATCAAGATAAAAGTAGAGCTGACTAAAAATTGCTAATATTAATGGCACTTAACGACATGCCTCAGGTTCTTTCCTAAATGCTTTACATGGTTAATCTCCTTTAATCCACACAAGAACCCTAGAACCTAAGAATTATTACTACTATCATTATCCCCATTTTAAAAAGATGAAATAGAAGCGTGGAAAGTAGGTGAGTGCGGAGTCTAAACCCGTCCGTTCTGATTCAGGGTCCTAAGCCACTGTGGAGTACTGTCTTGTCAAGAAAACTCCTTAGGCGGAGCAAAGCTCTCTTTAGAAGTTAGGATTCGTATACCTTGTGACTTTAAAGCCACATATTATGAAGACATCCAATGTGTCACAGGTTCTGGAATCAAACCTGAGTTTGAATTTCGGCGCTGAGGACCTGAGTGTAAGCATGCGCTAGTGGTTAACTCACCTATTAAGTGGGACTAAAATTGTTTTCTTCTCAGGACTGTGTGTGCACATACTGAGCCTTCAGGCGCCTCATGCTCGCCCATCACCGGGTCAAGTAGACCAGGTGTGGAGCGGGGATGCTGGGCCTCCAGGTTTGTCACCAGGGGGCGCTCGAGGCCCTCGGTAGGAAGGGCGTGCGCTTGCGCTCCAGGCCTCTGGCGTCTCCCGGAAGGCTCAGCGCTTGACGACCCCAGGTAGCGCATGCGTGTCCTGGTCCCGCGGTTGTGATTGGCTTTCAGGCGCCAGGCGCATGCGCTATGCTAAGAAGGCTGGTCCCTCGGGCAAGATGGCTGCCAAAAGTTTTGCTTCCCGCGTCCGAGGTTCTCGGCGCTTTTTGAATGGCTTCGTGGCCGGAGCTGTCGTGGGGGCTGTAGGAGCCGGGCTGACGGTCACGCAGTTCCTCTGGAGTCCGGGCGCTGAGGCAGCGTTGGCGGTGAGGGAGCCGGACGGTGAGTGTGTGGGTCCCCAGGTCTCGGGCCGGGTTCCTGCCTAGGGCAGGAGCAGTGACCCTCGACGCGCCGCTGTCTCCACTCACCGGGCCCTTGGCGGTCCTCCGTCCAGTCTTCGGACTCGGCCTCCTCTCCCTGCGTCGCGTCCCCCCTGCCTCCTTCCAGGGCTTCCTTCCCCTGTGGTCTTACTACCCCCAAATCACGCCATGTGTGTTTTAACGTCTGTGTCCTCCCCTAGATTGTTAGCTCGACCGTGCCAGTTCCCTTCTCCACTGTGTACACAACCCTGTACCTGGTAAACGTAATTGGCATGCAGTAAGCATGGATGAATGAATGAACACGTGGTTTTAGCAGGTTAGCTGACTGTCCTCATTTTACCATCGTTCAAATGCAGAACACCTGCTACCCACTCTTCAGCATATATGTCCTTAAGTTACCCTAGGTACCTGATATTTGACAAAGTAAATGAGCTCGTGCCCATTTCTTACTGGCCCCGAAATGCTAATTTCACTTGCTCCTTCAGATACTTAGGATTTAGCAAGGGAACTACTGTGGTGAGTTAAAGCCTGGAGAGTGCATTAAGAGAGGATTATTTTGAGACTGACTCTGTTTAGCGCTGCTTGGTTTCTCCCACTAGGAAAAACAATACCAGTTTACCACAGGCTCGCTGCAGCACACATGCCTGCTTCAGTACCAGAACACGGAGGAGAGCGTGGATGAAAGATGGTCTTAAAAAAAGTGTAAAAGCTGTGCTTTTTGTTCCCAAACTAACTCCAAAAACATCATGAGTGGGTGTCTCCCATTCAGTCATATCAGTGACTGGTAAAGGCATGAGTTTTTCCTTTGCTGGTTTTGTATACACTGTACCTTGTGGGCCAGAGATTTGAAAATTTGATATGAAAGACTAGCAAGATCAGGTCCTTATTTAACAGTTAATGAAATAGCCAGAGTTTACCTTGATAGAGCTATACAACTGGTTAAAGGCAAAAACCAGTATTTTACCTGCTGCTGCTGTCTCTTATCTTTGCCTTGTAAGTAATTGCAAAAATGAGATCTAGTGAGTTAAACTGTTGAGTCAGTCCTTTGTAAGTCTTACCCTCCTCCTTATAACTTTTTGTTCCTAATAAGTCATTAACTGTTATTTTTTTCTCCTTTTTTTTTTTTTTTTTTTTTTCATTTTTAGGTTCTCCAGAAAAGGCTGTCTTGGAACAATTTGGATTCCCTTTAACTGGAACAGAGACTAGGCATTACACTAATCATGCCTTATCTTATGATCAGGCAAAGCGGGTGCCTAGATGGGTTCTTGAACATATATCCAAGAGCAAGATAATGGGTAGGTGGTTAGAAGTAAAGGCATTGATGAAAGATGTTTCCAAATTTAGAATAAGTTGGATTATTAACAATCTCAACCTTTTTCACATTACAGCACATTTAGAAAATGATGATGCTTGTATGGCTCACTAGATAAATGGACCCTGCCTGGTAGCTGGGGAGCCACAGACCCCTTCCAGCTGTCTCAGGGGCTGCATCTTGACACATGAATCAGAGGCTTTGTCATAAATATTGCTGCAACGAGCACCACTCATTCATTACCTCCACAAGTATTTTTCAAGTGCCTACCATGTGCTTGGGACTGTATTGAGCCTTGGGGTCATATCAGTGACCATAGTAGATGGTTTCTACCCACAAGGCACTTTGAGTTGGGGAGGGGATGGGTTGACCCATCACATAATCATGAATGTATAATTGGTGACAATTGGTAACCAATTGGTAACAACTGTCCTGAAGGAAAAATGATTGCCAGCTGGGTTAGTATAATTAAGGAGCAGTAAAGAATACGATGAGAGTGTCTCACAGGAGAACCTGATACTGATTAGTGAGGGCTTCTCTGAGAAAGTGGCCTGAAGGGTAGGTAGCAGTTACCTCAGCAGAGGAGTTGGGTAGGCAGCGGGATACCGAGAAAAGCATGCCAGGCAGAGAAAGAGCAGCCCAGTTGCATCTTTAAAGACTCCAGAGGGATGAGTTTTGTTCATTAGGGAACTGACAGAAGGCCAGCATTTCTGGGGCAAGGGAGAATGCGATGCAAAATGAGGCTGGAGGGGGTAGGCAGGTGTGTGAGTCTGTTCATGTGTCCTCGTGTCTTGATACGTTCCTATAATTAAGATGACCACATTTGGATATTCAGTGTCAGATTGATTCCTGGGTAGATTATTTCAGTTTACACTCCCATCATCATTCTTTGTCCTGTCTCTTCCAGCTCTCACCCATAATGAGCATTGAGCTTCACCAATTTATTCATTTTATTTGCAGTTATTGGTTACCAGTGAGTGTTAATATTTTGTGAGTTGTTTTTTCGTGAATTATTCTTTACTTCTTTCAGTGGGGATATTCTTTTTTGAATTTAGTAGGAGTTCTTTTTTAAAAAAATTTTTTTTTCAACCAGTTTTTTGGGGGATTGGTAATTAGGTTTTTATTTAATTAATTAATTTTAATGGAGGTGCTGGGGATTGAACCCAGGACCTTGTGCATGCTGACCACATGCTCTACGACTGAATTATAGGCTCTCCCTGTAGTTATTTTACATTAAGGATATGACTTCTTGTCATAGTTGTCTTATTCCCATTTTGTTATTTGCTTTTTAATTTGCTATATGGCCCACAAATTATTTCTCCATTGCTTTCCAGTGCATGCTATGTTTAAATATATCAAAATGCTCACATTAAGATGAGTGTGTGCCTTCATAGAGTACACATCATCCAGCAGAATAGCAGGAGGCTTAGAATGTGTTTGCTGCTAGAAGGAAACTAAGTATAAACTTTATCATAGCAGTGAGACTTGATTATAACTTTACATCAAGGAAAACTGAATTGATTTAGTCTCAAGCCTGACCAATTTCCTTTTAATACAAAAATTTTCCCAAGTAGTAATTTCAGCTTTACTAATTTCATATTACTACTAAGTTATTTTCAGAGACATATAAGAAAAGCACTGCATTTCATATTGTAGATCCTGTGAGCTGTGTAGTGTTGAGGTGAAACAGAGCTGATTTATTTGAAAATGAGAGGCAATATACCTGTGATTTACTTGATTGTAGTGCAAAGAGTCTTCTGTTTTTAGTAATGACAGATTGTGTTATTCAGATTAACTCTCCTAAAAACAACAAGAAATGTTATTAACAGTATGTAAAAAAAGTATATAGAAAAAAAATCACTAAAAAAACCCCCACCACAACCATGAAGAGCCAACATGATAGTAGATTTGCAAGGCCAGTATCTGGGGGAACGCCAGAAGCCAGAGAGGTCAGGGCAGTCCTGGTAAACCAAAACCATGTTGCCTTTGGTTCCGCAGCCTTATGGGGTAAGGGGGACTGAAGGTAAGACCTCAACAGAAGTGAGTTTACATCCCCTCTCTAGGAAGTCATCTTCATCCTAGGCTTTTGAAAATTCCCAAAAATGATTTTTCAAAGGCATTGAGCACCAGGCAAAGAAAACTAGACATAAGAGGAAATGATTCCAATGGTAATGACACTTAGAGAAGTTTACTAGTAATTCTCTGTGTTACCAGTTTTGTTGTTGCTGTTGTTGTTTTAATTTATGGAGTGATTCTAAAAAGTTAGGTATTAGATACTTTACTTTGAACTTTCAGGTCTGATAATTTAAAAATTTTCTTGATTGAATGAAATGACATTGGAATCAGTCATTTCATTGATCTCCATTTTATACTTTTTTGAGTAGCAGCCTGAGTATATTCCTTTTGTCCCCATAATTTTTATAGTTTAACAAGATCTGTCCTAATGACAGCGGAAAATGTCGTGCTTGGATTTGCTGATGTCCACTTTGGCAGACTATTCTGGGGGTGTCAGAATATAAAATGAGATTTCGTCTCTCCCGCGTGTGCTCAGATATTTTGTTTCAGAGATTTCTGGATTGAACTCATAACCTAAATGTTTGTTTTGTCATGCCTTAAGAGGCAGTTAAGCAAGATACCAGAGACACTCTCCCCCTCCCCTAGGCTGTGGCTGCCCAGAACAAATTGTTTTGTGTCTATATATATCCATTATTTCAGTACATATAAACTTGTCAAATACAGTTGTACAAAATACAGTACATGGGGGTCTTTTTAAAAAGCAAGAGTGTTTAGTAATTAAGCTTTCTGTACAGCTCAGTTATTTGATTGGTCATTGTTTTTACATAAATACTGTCCAGGGGAACTTTTTCCTTTAACTTGAAAGGCCATAAACAAAAGTACATGAGATAGCTACACTGTATGAAAACATTCTTTCCTAGACTAGTCCTTGCTAAACTCAGATGAAGTATCTGAACTATCCCAGGAACTTGAGACACGCATGCCGTCAGTCAGCACTGGCTGCTCAGAGAGATACCAGCCAGCAGCAACCAGCTTGCCTTGCTTAGAGAAGATCGAGGGATAGTTGTTCACTGGTAACTTACCCATTTTGTGTGTTTTTCTTCAGGTGATGCAGACAGAAAACATTGTAAATTCAAGCCTGATCCCAACATCCCTCCAACCTTCAGTGCCTTCAACGAGGACTATGTTGGAAGTGGGTGGTCACGAGGACACATGGCCCCAGCAGGAAATAACAAATTCTCATCTGTAGGCATATTTTTGGGGAGGGATGGGAATACAGGCCTGGTGTTATGCATTCCGTGGAACTTGGAAATCAAAAACCCAGGAGCGAAGCCCTAAAACTTGAGAATTTTCATACTCTTACTTTGTAATTTTCTTCCTGACTTTAATCCCTTTTTTGCTCAGACATTTTTAAACAGGTTGAATGAGGAAAACTAAATGCTATGTAGAAGGGAATTGGAAAGCCAGTAGGAGCTAAAGCTACTCAGTCGTTTTTATCTCAAAAAATTTCAGACCTGTGGAGAAGTTGAAGAAGAGAGTCCAGCAAAAACAATTTGACTTGTAAAAACATTGAGGATAGTACAGGAAATATGTTTTGATACACTTACTTTACACATGCAATTTTTTTTAACCACGGACAGTAAATTGCAGACATCGTAACACTTCATTCCTAAGTAGGTTGCTCAGGAGATTGTATCAATCTAAGAATGAGGATGTTTGCATTTATGTCAGGTGTATCATTATACCAGGAAATGTGTGCAGACGTATTTTGTATATTTGTACAATAATGTATACAATTCATATTCAGATTTGCCAAATTGTCCCAATTATATCCTTTACAACTTTTTTTGGCTTCAATATCTAATCATGAATTACCCAGTACATTTAGTTGTCATGTCTCTTCAGTCTTCTTTAATTTAGGATAATTTTTCTGCCAAAAAAGGGGAGAAATGTTTTTTTCTGACATTGACATTTATTGCATAAATTGTTAATGCTTATTGTCATTAAGATAGTGGTTCTCAGCCTTGGATACTCATTATAATCAGTGGGGAAAGTTTTTTAAAAAATCCTGATGCCTGCACCTGAAAGCCAGAGCAGTTGAATCAGAATTCTAGGGGGTAGGACCCAGGCATCAATATTTTTTAAAGCTTCCTAGGTTATTTCAATGTGCATCCAAGGTTGAGAGCTGCTATTTGAAAAGAAGGTATCTCGTGGCCTTGGTGGTTAGTGTAGATCAATGAAAGGAAATCCAGTGACAGAACCTTGTGTTTGAATCAGAAGTGTGAGATGAGTGGACACATGGTGCCAGAAATTGAGAAGAACAGGAATTTTTTGGTGCCAATTTTGAAGTAATGTGTTTGTACTGTACTTCTTAAATACTGCTGTCCCTGAAAGCTAACCATTGAGAAACTCTGCCAGAAGTTAGTTCATATAGTCTACGTTACAGGTTGAATTTTATATGTTATGAAGAAAGCCAGCACACCAAACTGCTTCTTTTGTTGAAGTCCTTATTCTGAATAATCATCATTGAGCTTTCTGTCATGAAATAGCTGTGGCTTTCATTTATCTAAACAATCACTTTAACTGCCTGAAGCTAAGCTAGGAATACAGAACTGCTTTCCTGTCTCTGCTGTGTAAAAATCTCACTCAAAGAGGAAGGCATTTCAGTGCGAGTTACTATTTTTATTTCTTTTCACAGAAAGCCATGGCTGAAACCTTTTACCTTTCTAATATTGTGCCTCAGAATTTTGATAATAATGCTGGATATTGGAACAGGTAAGATGTGAGAGTTTCAAAAATGTGATTCTGTGGGAGATGAATGATGTGCCGGGAGAATGTGCTAGTGAGCCTGGCAACTGTTTCTGCCTCTGTTTGTCAGATACTAGCACGACTGAAGTACTTCGGACCGGTTTTCTTTGCTGGATTTTGGGAGTATAATTTTCTGTGGGAGTAAGATTTCAAAACATAACCAGCCGTTTTGGTCATATTTGCCACTGGTCAGAAATCAAGTTTTAGAAGAAACTGCCCAAAATATTTATTACTGAGGCAGTAGGGCACTCTATAGGCAGAGGAGAGCTCTGTGTTTCTCTCTGCTTGTATTTAAAGATCTGCTGAGCTTTTTGGGAGCAGTTTTGGTGTAGTCAAACGTAGCCATTACCAGTTTTCGATAGGACCTGACTGCAGTAGTCCCCCCTTATCCATGCTTTTGACTTCTGCTGTTTCAGTCAGCTGTGAACCACAGTCCAAAAATATTAAATGGAAAATTCTGGAAATAAGTAAATCATACATTTTAAATTGGCATGTAGCTAAGTAGCATGATGAAATCTAGCACCTCCTGCTCTGTCCTACCGGGAATGTGGATCCTCTGTTGTCCAGTGTATCCCACCCGTTGGTCAGTAACCATATCGCTTTCATAGTGCGTGTGTTCGGGAAACCCTTATTTTACTTAATAATGGCCCCCAAATGCAAGAGTAGTGATGCCGGCCATTTGGATATGCCAAAGAGAAGCTGTAAAGTGCTTTCTTTAAGTGGAAAGGTGAAAGTTGTTGGCTTAAGAAAGAAAAAAATTTGTATACTGAGGTGGCTAAGATCTATCGTAAGAAGGAACCTCCTATCCATGAAATTGTGAAGAAGAAAAAAGAAACTCATGCTAGTTTTGCTGCTGCACCTCCAGCTGTAAAAGTTACAGCCACTAAGCATGATTGCTTAGTGATGGAAAAGGCATTAAATTCATTCAGTAAGGTATTTTAAGAGAGACCACATCCACATAACTTTTATTACAGTATATTGTTATAATTGTTCTATTTTGTTATTAGTTATTATTGTTAAATCTCTTACTATGCCTAAATTATAGATTAAGTTTTATCATATGTATGTATAGGAAAAAACATAGTGTGTATAGGATTTGGTACTGTCCGCGGTTTCAGGAATCCACTGGGGTCTTGGAACGTATCCTCTGCAAATAAGGGGTGACTACTGTGTAAAATCATTTGAGTCTTCTATATTTTTCTGACTCTAATTCAGTTCTATCAAGAGATCTTTTTAAGCATTTAAAACTAGTACTAATATTTCAGGGTACTGCGTTTTCCCCAGTCAGTACTTTGTGTTTTAAAATAATTAATAAGAGAGCACCTCACACTAAAATAATACTTCAACAGTTGTTTCATCTGCATACTCTCCCTTCCCCCTACTCAGATTACTTTAAGCAGGTCACAGATATATTGTTTCAGCCATAAATATTTCAATACATATTTTTAGAAGGAAAGAATTTCTTAAAAACATAACCACAGTACTGTTACTGCCCCTAAAAAATTTAATAGTAAGTAGTTCCTTATTACCAATTTTATAATCAGTGTTGAAATTTCCCTTATTGTCTTTACTTTTTTTATTTTTGGTTGATTCTAACCTGGTCCACACATAGATTTGGGTGATATCTCTTTAGTCCCTTTTAATCTGTAAGTTTCTTTCCCACTTTTTTTCCCTCCCCTTGCAAATTATTTGTTGAAGACCTGGGATGTTAGTCCTATAGAATTTTCTTTCCATATTCTGACTGATTACATACCTGTAGAAGCTTTTAACAGTTTCCTTTCTCAAGGGATATAGTTTTGGGAGGGAAATGTTATCTTTAGTTGGGCATATATGCGTAGTATGTACTAATGTGGATTTTACTTTTTAGATAAGGAAACTGAGGAAGGATGTCATGCATTGTTACTGCTCATAAATCTCTTGCAACTGCAGCATAAAAAAGTGCATATTAAAACTGCTTGTCATTTTTAGCTAATAAATTGGCAAAAACAGTTTTTAAGTGATAAATCCCAGTGTTGTAAAGATTGTTGAGAAATTGCATGTCATATTTTGGAATTTATAGATTTGTACAGTCTCATTAAAAATACTAGTTTTACATATAATCAAGCATCATTAAAATATTTATTCAATAAATTCTAGCCCTTGAAATTTATTCTAAGGGTAATTCACAATGTTGCTAATAATGGATAATAATGTACAATGTTGCATTATTTAAGAAATGTTAGAATAAACCCGGTTGTCCTACAATAGGAATGATTACATAAGAAAGATGTATCTTGTTGAAATGATACATAGTTCTTCAAAAAAGTGAGAACTATGGCACAGAAAAATAAGGGAGAAAACAACAAAATTTCAGTTCTTAATTGCAATGAATGCAAACACAGGAAAATGCAGATAGTTTTATAAATGTGTGTAATTTTTAAGTGTTTTGGTTTAGTAAGTAAACTGGGAAAAAATGTTCCTTATATGCTTGTAGTGTTTGTGCCACATTCTCTTGTTTACATTTTTCTAATTCCATATTCTTGGTATCTTACCTTAGGACTTGATATGGTTTGCCCTTTTCTACATTTATGTCCGAGAATATCATACTTGTTTTTGCTTTGCTTTTCAGAATAGAAATGTACTGTCGAGAACTGACAGAGAGGTTTGAGGACGTCTGGATAGTATCTGGACCATTGACCTTACCTCAGACTGGAAGGGACGGAAAGAAAACAGTTAGTTACCAGGTAGGAACAGGTTTTAACAGTCAGGCTTATGTTATTTGCATGAGATTGTAATCTCGTTCTGTATGCTACTTTTTAATTTCATTTATTCAATGGGATTTATCAAACAGCTGTTGGAATGATAGGCTTACAGGATATAATGATGGATTAAAAAGCAGCCATTGACTTCAAGTTTAGTAAGGGAGACAGACATGTTATCAATTAGTTATTTTAATATGTGATATCTGTACAGCTACATAGATGAAATGGTGTCAGAAAGAATGGACCAGCCCTATTTGCGTGGGTCAGGAAGACTTACTGGAGGAGACTTGATAGATGATTAGGAATAAACTGAGTCAGGAGGGGAGCAGGGGAACTCCAGAAGATGGAGCAGTGTGAGCCCAGGGCGTTTATGGTCAACAGCACAGTTCTGGGATTTAGGTTTCACTGATCAAGACTGGAGCTTGTGGTACAAAAAAGTATGGGTGGCTCAGAGGGAGGTTGGAGATTTCTGTAATAGTCAGGAGAGGGGCTAGATAACGGAGGGCTTTGTATTTCTTGAAGACTTCAATTTTAGTTTTTAGACAGATGAGTCACAGATTTTTTTAAGCATGAGTGATGTGATTTGTTTGGGGTTTTACTGAGTATTCTGGTGGCACTGTGTAGAGAGGTAGGTGAGGAAGGTGGTGTTTATAGGAGAGACTGTAGGCCAGGAGGTGAGCTGGGACATTCTTGCAGAGTCCACGCGAGAACAGATGCAGGGCTGAACACAGGCAGGTGGAGTGAAGCGGAGGAGCAGAATACAGGAAAGGGTAACCATGAATCTGTTTTTTGGGTGAGGAAGAGGGAACAGTTGAAGACATGCAGATTGCAGTCAGTTGAATAAATGGGAGGATAAGCTTTTCTTTTAGATGCTTGGATTTTTAAAAAAAGGTAAAGTTTTTTTATATGCAAGATATTTGAGAACTGTATCGACTGAAGGAAAGGGAGATGAAAGATGTAAGAGAGTATTATTAGTGGTATGAGAGCTTTAGACAGCTCGTGTTGATGTCTAAGACTGAGGATTCTGCCAGGAGGGTGGCTGAATGGGTGTACTGTGAGATCCAGAGGGCCGGGGACAAAGTGGAGTGAGGAGGAAGCAAGGTGATAGTAAAGAAAGAAGGACTGAAGGACTTCCTGGGGAAGTCAAAGAGGAGGTGTGTTTGGAGGGAACTTCTAGTGGTGTTCAGAAAATGCTGCTTAGGTCACGTGATTACTTAAGTGGGTCTGTGATAAAAACTGAATGACCTGAGAAACAGGGTTAGGAAAACAAAAAAACTTAAGGGTATATTCTGTCGCATTTGACTTGCTTATTACCAGCTTGTCTGCCTGTGATGTGCAGTGGTGTGTAAGCATCCAAGGTGTTCATATAGGCACTCCCGCCCTCAGGGAATTCCAGGAGTTCTTGTGGGAGTGAAGGAGTGGCAACGAGTTAGTATTTTAAGCAGATTAATCTCTCTCCTCTGATCATCTTACCAACTTTAGTATTTTTTGTAATATTAGGAGAAAAAAATGGCTTGAAGCTCCCTGTAGTCTCTTTTCAAATACTAATTATTCTTGAGCTTTGGTAAATCCTCTTTACTCTTACCATTGGAAAATAGATTCTCCCAGCTTTCACTTCTAAACCTTAAAGTCATCAAATTACAGTTTTATGTGTGCTTTGTTTTCATAAAATTGAAAGATTTACATGACTCACTCACTGTGTGGTAGAAGAAGAAATGTGTACAAAGTTTAAAAGGGAAAATTAACCAGTAATTAAGAGCATTTTGCTTAGCAGCTTTTTTGGTGTGTGTGAATATTTCTGTTAAATATGTTTTGGCCAAATGCTGTCATGCAAAGTATATTGCTTTTCTTAAGCTGGATATAATTTTTTGAAATGTAACTTATAAAAAATATTATATATCTGCTGAGAGGGCCTAGAAGCAGTGATGTGCTGTTAGCAGTGAGTGTGCCTTGAGACCAGGTCTTGATATCTAAAAAACCATCTCCTGCTGAAAGAACCCAGCACTTGCAGAAACGGCTGATTCCAGGGCTGGTTCAGGGAAGGTACAGAACGGAACATCTTGTGTCAGGAAGTAAGAAAGTGCTCACACTATTGGTGAGGACGTGTCCAAAGGACACAGGAATCAGTTTGATGGAGTTCTAACTTACCGTGTTTGGAACTAGTTGATATAAAAATAAAATGGATTATAGATATGTTGAATTAAATAACAATCTATGCTTTTAATAAGTAAATACATGGGTGTAGGAAAAAGCTGCTTCTGGTGGATGGTCAACTAATAAGTTTGTAAGAATGAAACAGAAAGATCATTTTGTAACCATCACGGTAATAAGTGTTTCGGACAATCATCAGTGGACATTAAAACTAGAAAGTTTTGTGAGGAACAGGACATTTATATAGCCTAAAAGAATGCCCCCACAAATTACTTATTAATAGCAAAGCAAGAAATGATAACTCTGCAGTAGAGAAACTCCCCTTCAACTGAGTGATCAAAGTTAATATTGCCAGTATGGGGCCTACTGATAAACTGTACTTCCTAGTGGGATGTATTAAGCAGAATACGGTATCACTTCTGTGATATTTCTCCCCAAAACGCAGAGCGTTGAGTCTCATCATGCAGAAGTATCAGGCAAACCCCAACTGAGGAACATTCTGTGAAGCAGCTGATTTGTGCTCTTCAAAAATGTTAGTGTTGTGAAAGACAAAGACAGAAATTAGGTGTTCCGGGTTAATGGAGACTGAGAGCTGCAGACTAAAAATGCATGAAAACAAAATATAATGTGTTGTCTTAGATCAGATCCTTGATCAGGAAAACAGGAGTTGCTAAAGAAGACTTTATTTGGACAACTGGCAACATTTGAGGTGTGTAGATTAGATAATTATATTTTATCAGTGTTAAATTTCCTGATTTTTATAATTATACTGTAATTGTGGAAGTAAATGTCTTTGCTCCTAGAAATACATCCTGAAAGATGTGTCTTCGACTTATTTTCAAAAAGTTTAGTGAAAAGAAATAGAAAAAAAAGCAATGGTTAAAAACAAATTGGGTAAAATGTTATCAGTTGATGAACCTGGGTGAAGGGTACACAATGTTCTGTGTGTCATCCTTGCAAATTTTAAATTTGCAGTTAGTTCAGAATGAAGCAAATATACATATATGTATATTTTAATATATCTTTTCTATATGAGAATTCTGATTACACTGGATAATATGTATTTTCTATGCCAGACTTCTCATTAAACTAGAATATATAAATCTAACCACTAAAGACTTAACCTTTTTTAAAATATACTTTTTTATTGAAGTATGATCAGTTTACAGTGTTGTGTCAATTTCTGGTGTACAGCACAATGCGTCAGTCATATATGAACATACATGTATTCATTTTCATATTCTTTTTCACCATAAGTGACTGCAAGATATTGAATATAGTTCTCTGTGCTATACACTATAAACTTGTGTATCTATTTTATATATAGTAGTTAGGATCTGCAAATCTCAAATCTCAATTTGTCCCTTTCCACCCCCTTCCTCCCCGGAAACCATAAGTTTGTTTTCTATGACTGTGAGTCTGTTTCTGTTTTGTAAATAAGTTCTTTTGTCTTTTTTTCTAGATTCCACACGTGAGTGATATCATGTGGTATTTTTCGTTCTCTTTCTGGCTTACTTCGTTTAGAATGACAGTCTCCAGGTCCATCCATGTTGCTGCAAATGGGTTTATTACATTCTTCTTTATGGCTCTGTAGTATTCTGTTGTATTAATATACCACAATTTCTTAATCCAGTCATCTGTCGATGGACAAATAGCTTGCTTCCATGTCTTGGCTATTGTATATAGTGCTGCTGTGAACATTGGGGTGCGTGTATCTTTTTGAGTTCCCTCCAGATATATACCCAGAAGTGGGATTGCTAGATCATATGGTAAGTCTATCTTTAGTTTTTTGAGGAATCTCCATATTGTTTTCCATAACGGCTGCACTAAACTACGTTCCCACCAACAGTGTAGGAGGGTTCCCTTTTCTCTACACCCTCTTGAGTGTTTATCATTTATGGCCTGGATCATATGGTAAGTCTATTTTTAGTCTTTGGAATCTCCAGACTGTTTTCCATAAAGGGTGCACCAAGCTACATTCCCACCAGCAGTGTAGGAGGGTTCCCTTTTCTCCACAGCCTCTGCACCATTTATCGTTTGTGAACTTTTGAATGATGGCCATTCTGACTGGTGTGAGGTGATACCTCATAATAGTTTTGATTTGCGTTTCTCTGATAAGTAGCGAGATTGAGGCTTCTTTCATGTGCCTCTTAGCCATTGATACGTCTTAATTGGAGAATTGCTTGTTTAGGTCTTGGGCTCATTTTTGGATGGTTTATTTGTTTTTTTGTTAAGTTGTGTGAACTGTTTACATTTCTGGAAATTAACCTTTTGTCAGTGTCGCATCACTTGTGGGTATTTTCTCCCATTTCGTTGGTTGCTGTTTTGTTTTGGTTATGGTTTCCTTTGCTGTGCAAAAGCTTATAAGTTCAGTTACGTCCCACTTGTTAATTTTTGCTTATACTTCTATTGCCTGGATAGACTGCCCTAGGAGAACATGGCTAAGATTTGTGTCAGAGGAGGTTTTACCTATGTTTTCTTGTAGGTTTATCATGTCTAGTGTTACATTTAAGTCTTTTAGCCATTTTGAGTTTATTTCTGTGTATGGTGTGAGGGAGTGTTCTAACTTCATTGATTTACACGCTGCTATCCATTTTTCCCAACATCACTTGCTGAAGAGAGTGTCTTTTCTCCTTTGCGTATTCTTGCCTTCTGTGTCGAAGGTTAATTGACCGTAGAGGTCTGTGGGTTTATTTCTGGGCTCTCTGTTTTCTTCCGCTGATCCATGTGTCTGTTTTTATGCCAATACCAGTCTATTTTTATTACTGTCGCTAGGTAGTGTTGTCGGAAGTCTGGGTTGATTATTCCTCCAGATCCATTCTTTTTCTTCAACATTGCTTTGGCAATTCTGGGTCTTTCATGATTCCAGATAAATTTTAGATTTTGTTCTAGTTCTGTGAAAAATGTCCTTTGGTAATTTGATAGAGATCACACTGAATCTGTAGATTGCCTTGGGCAGCGTGGACATTTTTACAATACTGGTTCTTCCAATCCAAGAACATGGGATATCTTTCCATTTCTTTAAGTCCTCTTTAAGTTCCTTAATCGGTGTTTTGTAGTTCTTCCTGTATAAATCTTTCACCTTCTCAGTCATATTTATTCCTAAGTATTGTATTGTTTTGGATGTGTTTTTAAAAGGAATTGTTTCTTTACTCTATTTTCCTTCTATTTCATTGTTAGTGTTAAGAAATGCAAATGATTTCTGTATGTTCACCTTATATCCTTCTACCTTGTCAAATTCTTTTATCAGCTCTAATGGTTTGTGTGTGGAGCCTTTAGGGATTTCTATATATTGGATCATGTCATCTGTATATAGTGACAGTTTTATGTCTTCTCTTCCAATTAGGGTCCTTTTTGTTTGTATTTCTTGCCTGCTTGCTGTGGTAGGACTTCTGAGACTATGTTGAATAGAAGTGGTGAGTGTGGGCATCATTGTCTTGTTCCAGATTTTAGCGGGAAGGCTGTCAGCTTGTCACTGCTGAGTATTATCCTGGCTGTGGGCTTGTCATAAATAGCTTTTATTGTGTTGAGATATGTTCCCTCTATACCCACTTTGGTTAGAGGTTTTATCATAAATGGGTGTTGAATTTTATCAAATGCTTTTTCTGTATCGATTGAGACGATCATGTGGTTTTTGTCCTTTCTCTTGTTGATGTGGTGTGTCACATTGATTTACATATGTTGAACCATGTTTGTGTCCCTGGGTTGAACCCAACTTGATCATAATGTATAATTGTTTTCATGTGTGGTTGGATTCCCCTGTTTGGTAATATTTTGTTGAGGACTTTTATGTCTATGTTCATCAACGCTATTGACCTATATAGCTTTCTTTTTTGGTAGTGTCTTTGGCTTTGGTATCAGGGTGATGGTGGCTTCATAGAATGAGTTTAGGAGTATTCCCTCTTCAGTCTTTTAGAAGAGTTTGAGAAGGAGCGATATGAGCTCTTCTTTGTATGTTTGATGGAACTCCCCTGTGAAACCATCTGGTCTTGGACTTTTGTTTGCAGTGAGGTTTTTTATTGCTGATTCTATTTCACTTCTAGTAATCGGTTATTCAAAGGATCTAATTCTCCTTTTTCTTTTCCTTTTTTTTTTTTTGTAATGGAAGTAGAGTCGTCTACATTGTGTCAATTTCTGGTGTACAACACATTGTCTAAGTCTGTGTGTGTGTGTATGTATACACACACACACACACACACATATACATACTCTTTATTAAATGTTATTATAAGATATTGAATATAGTTCTGTGTGCTATACAGTATAAACTTGTTTATCTGTTTTATCCATATTAGTTAGTGTCCGCAAATCTTGGACTCTCAATTTAGCCCTTCCTCTGCCCTTGGTAACCGTAAGTTTGTTTTCTGTGTCCATGAGTTTGTTTCTTTTTTGCAGATAAATTTATTTGTGTCTTTTTTTTAGACCCCACATGTAAGTGATTGTCTGCAACTTTTTATCAATTATTTTTCTTAACTTGTACTCAGATTTTGCTGAAGCTCTAAACACCTGCAGTATCACAGAGGCCTCTATTAAGTTTCTCTGTTCCCAGTTCTGTTGGTGTCAGTCTATTTGGAGTCCAGAAATCATGATGAGGAAGTATACATTTTTACTTTTCTCATCCTCTAAGCTGTCAGGAATGAAGAATACCATAAGATCTGAAAAGAGAACTCCATTTACAGTGAAATCAGGAAATGTCAAGTCTTATGTCAAGGACTTTCAAATAATATCTGAAACCTACAGTTCATTTGGAGTAAATTACAAAAGGATATTAAGTTGGCATGTCTTCTCTTACTAAATCATGGGGCAGGGTACTGGAATGAGTTAGGTAGTTCCAGAAGGGCCCCACCAGTAGCAGGCCACAGGAGAAACTTCTGGAACCTTCCTTGGAGTTTATCCCTTTCTGTTGGAATACTAGGACTGGTCAGGTGGTTGTAATCTGTAAAAGCACAGATTTTATGTCCGATCTGTCCTTGTATTTTTATTTTGATACTTGCATTTGGTCCTGGGAATATGATCAGACTTCGTTAAAGTTCAGTTTTATCTGCAAATTTTGGATAATAATAATATTTGCCTCATTGGGATGTTGGGACCATTGTTTAGTACCTAGCAAATAGTAGGTGTTCAGTAAATGTCAGCTACTATTATTATTCCTTTGGAGGCAGACTTAAGAAATCTCAGTGACATTAAATTCCTGAAGAGAATGAAGTGGTACCTACAAAGAATTCATTACTCAGATTGGTTAACATTAACACTATCAAGTTAATGAAAAAAAGATGATCTCTCAGTATTCTAAAACTTCAGAAATGTAACTCCTACCTATTCCTAGAGAAATTGCTTTAGACATACTTCAGTTAACTGAAATATGAATCAAATAAAGAATTCACAAAATGGAAAAGCTGTGAACAGAACATTTAACAATTAAGTCTTGTAATTAATCTTACACAACAGATTGTAATAGATGGTATTCTTGAAATAAAGCTGCCCGAGGTCTAATATGTAATCGTTTTATAAAAGATAAAGACAAAAACCAAAGGATGTACCAACAACAACCAGGGGATTCCAGGGGGAGTGGGAGAGAGGCATCGCAGTATAAGTGCACCGAGTTCTTCATTCTTCATAGGAGCTGTCAGTGCACTCTGCTTCATATCAGAAGCTGGTAAAAATAGAGGTTTATGCATATGTACACCTATAAAATGAACACTAATAAAACCAACTCTCCCCTAACAGAACAAAACAATAAAATAAAACAACCCAAAAAGACACTATAGCAAAAGACAGAAAACTAAGAAAACATACTAATAAGATGACAGACCAGTTACATGTTATAACAGTAAATATAATATATTCAGTTAATGAAAGTAAAATATCTCAGATTGGATCAGCGTGTAAAAGCCAACTAATTATTTATTTATTTATTTATTTATTGAGGGAGGTAATTATTTATCTATTTATTTATTTACTTTTGGAGGAGGTACTGGGGATTCAACCCAGGACCTTGTGCATGCTGAGCATGTACTCTACCACTTGAGCTATACCCTCTCCCCAAAAGCAAACTAATAATTTTTTTGAAAACAACCTTATTGTGGTATGATTTCTGTACAGTAAACTATGCATATTTTAGATGTACAATTTGATGAATTTTGATAAATGAATTCACCTGTGAAGCCACCACCACAATCAAGATAGCTAACATTTCCATCACTCCCCAAGAGGTACAGATTTCAAACTCCCAGTTTATCCCTCCCAGCCCTTTACCCCTTGGTAACCATGAATCTATTCTCTATGTCTGTGAGTCTGTTTCTGTTTTGTAAATAAGTTTGCATGTGTCTGGTATTTTTTTGTTTGTTTTTTTAGATTCCACGTATAAGTGATATCATGTGGTATTTTTCTTTCTCTTTCTGGCTTTCTTCACTTAGAATGACAGTCTCCAGGTCCATCCATGTTGCTGCAAACAACATTATTTTGTTCTTTTTTATGGCTGAGTAGTATTCCATGTGCGCGTGCGTGTGTGTGTGTGCGCGCACACACACACATACACACCCCACCACAACTTGTGTATCCAGTCTTTAGTTGATGGACATTTAGGTTGTTTCCATGTCTTGGTTATTGTAAATAGTGAACATTGGGTTGCATGTGTCTTTCTAAATTATATTTTTCTTTGGATACATGCCCAGGAGTGGGATTGTTAGATCATATGGTAAGTTTATTTTTGGTTTTTTTAAGGAACCTCCATACTGTCCTCCATAGTGGCTGCACCAATTTACATTCCCACCAGCAGTGTAGGAGGGTTCCTTTTGTTCCACGCCCTCTCCAGCATTTATTGTTTGTGGGCTTTTTAATGATGGCCATTCTGAGTGGTGTGAGGTGATACCTCATTGTTAGTTTTGGTTTGCATTTCTCTAACAATTAGTGATGATGAGCATCTTTTCATGTGCTTGTTGACCATCTGTATGTCTTCTTTGGAGAGATGTTTATTTAGGTCTTCTGTCCATCTTTTTTGATTGGGTTGCTTTTTTTTGTTTTTTGTTTTTATAATAAGTTGTATGAGCTGTTTGTATATTTTGGAAGTTAGTCCCTCGTTGGTTGCATCACTTGCAAATATTTGCTCCCATTCTGTAGGTTGTCTTTTTGTTTTGTGGATGGTATCCTTAGCTGTGCAAAAGCTTTCAAGTTTAATTAGGTCCCATTAGGTAATATACTCAACTGTTGAAAGTAAAAATCTCAGATTGGATGAGAAAGTAAAAGCCAACTAATTATTAACTCAGAAAGATTAAAAGTTTAAAACAAATGGGTAAAATAAATTAAACAAACCCAAACAGAAAATGAACAGAGATTATGATGTTAGTATCAGACAGCAGTGTGTTCTACCCAGTTGTGTAGCATCAGCATTTATCACAGAAAATACTGCGTAAATACAAAAAGGCATGAGATGATTAGAGTAATATTGGGAGGTTTCGACAATCCTCTTTCAGTTCTTAACAAATACTAGGTTAAAAGTACTCAGTTATACAAATTGGTCATATTTTAGGCCACAGAGAATCCTCATATTTTAAAGTAAAGTATCATAGGGAGTATTTGTCTCAAGAAGGCTTCCACCATGAAATTACCTAGGTGTATTCCTACCTTATGAGTATTCCGTTTTATCAAATACCTTTTAAAACATCTAGATAAGATGTCAAATCTTGATAGATAGATTTTTCTACTTTAATCTTTGTTGTAGTAAATTATACAAATAGTCCTTTTTTTATTGTGGTGTAAAATGTACATTACAAAATTTACCATTTTAACCATTTTTAGGTATACATCTCTGTGACATCAAGTACATTCTGCCATCCATCCCCAGAACATTTTATCTTTCCAAACTAAAACTCTGTACTCATTAACCAATAAATTCCACTCTCTCTCTCCTCCCACTTGTTGGCATCCTTAATCCTACTTACTGTTTCTATGAACTTAACTATTGTAGTTACCCGATACAAGTGGAATTATACAGTATTTGTCCTTTTGCATCTGGCCTATTTCATTTAGCATAATGCCTTCAGGGTTCACGTAGCTTGTGTCAGAACTGCATTCCTTTTTAAGGTCGAACAGTATTCCAGTGTATATATACCTTACCTTTAGTCTATCTGTCAATAAACATTTCCACCTTTTGGCTATTGTGAATAGTGCTGCTGTGAACATTGATGTACAAATAAACACACGTTTGAGTCCCTGCTTTCACTTCTTTTGAATGTGTACCTAGAGGTGGAATTGCTGGATCATATGCTAGTTCTGTGCTTTAGTTTTTTGAGGACTGGACATACTGTTTTCCTTAGCGGCTGCACTGGTGTGAAAACAGTACATTCAACATTCCCACCAGCAACAAATAGTGTCTTCATGTTAAGCCACCCTTGCGGTTTTAAAATATCCTACTTGGTTTTTGGCTCTTTTGCCAGTAGCGTAGGAAGTGCCGTTGTCTTGCTGTCTGTGGCGAGAGCCAGGGCCTCCAGCTCGCACTCTTCTTGGCGGCCCTGTTCATCTGGAGGTTGCCAGGATCTATAGCCCTGGCTGGAGCACAGATTCCTGTAGCCGGAACAAGGGCATTAATGAATAGTAGATAAACTGAAAAGGATAGGCAGAAACCTGTTTTTGAATAAACTGTTTCTCAACTTTGTCAATTTTTCAGTTTCTCTTGATACTTTTCCTGTGAAATATATGAAGTTTGTTTATTTTACTTCACACACTGCTTCAGTCTCTGCCAGTCTTGTTAATTTAAGTTCTTCTTTTGGTAAACTTTGCATCCTAGCTTGGCATAATATCCCTAAACCTTTATTTCTCGATGTACCCCTTCTGTACTGTCTGGGTGTACAGCATTTACATTCATGCTCGCTAGCTGTAATTCAGTCTGAGCTTTGCCTGTAGCCGAGCTTGGGAACTGAGGTCTCCTATGGCACGTCCAGTCCAGGGAAGGATTTTATTTGGTTCACACAGGCTGTCATATTTGAATTAGTTGGCAATGTTTAATAATTGGGGATTTCACATAAATCCAGATTTTAGCTTCTCTTTAAAAAAAAGAAAAATCAGATGACTCAGTCACACCCAGCATATGCTCCCACAGGCGCCGTTCGCCAGATGAGAGTAGCAGCTTTCTCCTTCGATGGAGCGCATGCTCTTCAGTTCCCCACAGGCTTCCCCAGGCCTTTCTACCCATTTATGTATGTTGTCTCACCCTTGTTGGTTTTTGGCTTGATAATCCTGGGTCTGGTGAAAATGTAAAACCAGCATTTATAGTATTATGCATGTATAAGTAGTATGTTTGGACCTGTAAAGAATTAGATATAATCCTGTATCATAAAGTCTGTGCTACTTGAGAGGTGTTACCACAAACAACAAAAAACTAAGAATTGGAAAGTGAGGGTGGCCGTCTGTTATAATGACTATTTAAAAAATGTGATAAGATGGTTTTACTTTCTAATTCACATCATTTAACCTAATCGTACTACTTTTTTTTTTAAAGGTAGATCAGTTTTTCTTGAAGACGTTCTTAGAGCCCTCTGACTTCTTCTCTTGTTTGGACTACTAATTTCCTCCCTTCTCCCTCCCTCCCTTCCCCCCCCACCTCCTTTCTTCTAGTCAACAAATATTTATTCAGCTTCCACTCCATAGCTGGCCCTGTTCTAGGTGCTTCTGACACAGCAATAAACCAGGTTGTGTGTTACATGGAGCCTGTGTTATCGTGGAGGAGATACAGAAAGAAAGTGCCGTGTCCAAAAAGAAAACTTGGTAGAGAGTTAACAGTGAGTGTGGGCAAGGAGGAAAGGTTGGGCCACTCGGGGGAAGAGCGCTTGAGCGGAGACCTAAGCGAAGTGAAGGAGCAACCTCTTTGAAGAATTTTCTAGCAAGCGCAGACACAGGTGAGATTTAGCTTGGCGTGTTCAAGAACAGCGGGAGTGCCAGGGTGACTGGGGCAGAGTGAGCACCGAGGAGGAGGCTGTGGGAGGGAGTCTGGATTGTAGTGAGTGAGCTGGATGCTTGTGCGGCGTGTGGATCAGGATGGGGCTTACTCTGGTTTACATTTTAAAGCCCGATGTTGCTGCTGTCTGTGCAGAATGAAAGAATAGGTGGTAATAGGGGACCAGTTAGGAGGCTGGTGGACTAGTCTAAGTGAGAAATAATGATTTGACAGGGTGGCGGCGGTGGTGATGGTCAGATTTAGGATGTGCCCTGCAGGTAGAACTGATGAGACTCTGTAATGGACTAGCTGTAGACTAGAGGGAAAGAGTCAAGACTCACACTCAGGTTTTCAGTCTGAGATCGTGAAGACCAGAGAGGAGCAGGGTCAAGAGGCTAGAAGGCAGGCGTTGTGTTTTGACTGTGTAAACTCAGGATTATTTGATGCCCAAGTGGAGATGTTGAAGAGGCAGCTGGGATCTCAGAGGAGAGGTTGGAAGCTGAGATTTGTTGGGGAGTGGTCAGCACTCAGTGTTTAAAGCTGGGATGCGGTCTTGTGAGTGAGTGTAGGTAGGACAGAACAGATTAGAAGTCTGGACCCCCGGGCACTCAGACATCAGGGTGAGATGAGGAGGGTCCAGCGAAGGAGACAGAGGAGCAAGCTTTGAGGCAGGAGAAAATCAAAGGGCAGTGGTGTCCCAGAAGCCAAACGAAGGAAGCATTTCAGGGGAGGAGCAGTCAGTTGAGAACTGACTCAGGATGCAGTCTAGGATCATGCATTGCATTTAATTGTCAAGTCTCTTTAGTCTCCTTTAATCTGAAAGTCAGTTCCTCAGCCTTTTTGTCTTAGTGACATTGAGAATTTTGAAGGATACAGGCCAGGTTTTTTTGTAGTATGTCTTTTAGGTTGAGCTTGTCTGTTGTTTCCTCCTGATTAGATTCAGTTATGTTTCAGGCAGAACACCACGGAGGGAGGTGGTCTTGTGTGCGCCACGGTGCATCCCAGCAGGAGGTACATGTTGTCAGCTTGTCCTGTTACTGATGGCATTAACTTAGATCCCGTGTTAAAGTGGTGTCCTCCAGATTTTTTCACAGCTAAGTTACCATTTTCCCCTTTGAAATTAGTCAGATAATCTGTGGAAATCCTTTGAGACCATGTAACTATTCTTTTCCTCTTCAGACTTTCTCCCCTTAGTTTTGGCATCCACTAATGATCCTGCCTAAATCAGTTATTACTACAGTAGTTGCCAAACGATTTTTTAAATTCTTACTCCTGCATTTATTGGTTGACATTCTACTGTAAGGAAGAGCTTTTCCTTCTTTCTTATTATCAGTGTGAACTCATGGATCCTGATTTTACTCAGTGAGTCTTTAATCAGTTTACTGTGTGTTCATTTTGATGCTCAAATCATCCCAGGTTTGGCCAGTGGGAGCCCCATCAAGCTGTCTCTCCTGTGTCCTTTTGACACATCTTCATCATTTTTTGTTTTGTTTTGTTTTGTTTTAGCCCTTCCTGCTTTCTGGCATAACAGGATGTTCCAGGCTCATCTTGTGCAAACTCTGGAATCAGCCATTTCTCCAGGTTCCTTTTAATGGGGGTTGGTATTTAGAAACCAAGATCTGGACAGGTTGATTCTTAAGTACTCGGTCTGCTGTTTAGCTTGTCATGTGTGTTCACCACATTTATTTTTAGCCTTTTATAATGGGTGGGGAGAGCCCCAAAGAACATAGTATATGAATTCTATTGCCTTTAGTGGCTCACTGTTGGAAAGGCCTTTTTTCTCCATCTTCAGTGTTCCTAGAGAAGGAGATTTACAGGCCCTGCTCATAAAGAAAGCAGGTAACTGTGTTTTGTATGTGTCTGTAAAGTTGAGTGTCGATAGGAATCTATATCCCTGGTGTATAGTTTCTCACCTTTCTTGGAATCATATCAAGGTGACATGTACTTTTGTATATTATACGTATTTATATTTTTCACTAACAATTTCTCTTATACCTTTTGTTAGATTTGGCATTATTTTTCAGATCAGACTTGATTTTAGGTTGATTTTGAAATTTAAAAATCTTCAGTGTCTCTATTAGTGTGAAAGCAAAGTATGATCCTTTAGTAAGTTAAATTGGAAAAACTGTCTCAGAGCTTGCCAGTTTAAGAATTTAGTTGGACCAAAAATATTAGATGTATGCCTCCACATAAACACACATATAAACTTAGGCAGATTTGGTAAAGGAAAACAGACGCGGGAGGCAAAGCTAGTGAGGGGGAAGAGATAGGAAGCGGCAGGATAGGTGCTGAGAAGCAGTAAGTCCCTCAGACAGTTGGAGTCCCTAACAGACAGAGCACGTGCATTAGAGGGGGAGACAAAAATAAAAGGAAAGTTGGCACCGGGTGTTAGAAATCTTGAGTCCCTTGCTAAAATTTCTGGTTATTTTGTATCAATTCATAATGAAACCGTTGTGGATAGCACAATGTCCTTTGGTGGTGCTGAGGAAAGGGCGCAGCATTGCCCAGCCCTAGAGTGGGGTCTGTTCCTCTCAAGGAACAAGTATGTATTTGAATCATGAATTCTTGTTTCCAAGGGAATGTCTTGCAATTATGTGTGGCAGTTCAGAGAGGCATTAGTGTTTCATTTTCTTAAATCCAGCCATTTTAGTATTTACTTCTTGTATCCAACTATACTCTGAACCTTATTTTAGGAGAATGTAGCTAATAAAAATGAGGGTGTTTATGTACTTTTCTATCTAGGTAATGAAGCATTTGCGTGTATACTTTGGAGGAAGTGAAGCAAATGAACTGGTATTTATCGAGGGCCATATAAACCACGCAGTATTTAGACAGCTTTATTCACGTATCCCAGTCAGTCCTCACAAACAGCTCTTACCAAAAAGTAGTAGTTGTCTTTTTATAAGCGAGGAAATGGGGGTTTTGAGGGGTCTAATCCAAGTCACATCGCTACTAATTATCAAAGGGGAGGTGCATACACCGGTCTCTACTTGTGTGAGAATTGCCAATCACTTGTAGCATTTTTTCGAAGCTCTCAAAAGCCTACAGAGAAGGGATTGCTGTGCTCTTTGTATGCTGAAGCTTAAGGCCAGGAGACGGTGTGGATGGAGAGCAGTTACAAGTGATATTTGCTAGCATGCAAAAATAAGAACAGAAAATGGGCCAAGAGGAGGATTCCTTATAGCCAGGCAGAAATGTCCGTTGGAATATGTAGGGAAGAACCACAGCGTCATAGGACTTGAGTGCATGTGAGCCTTAGGGAAACTTAGTAGCAATGATTTTATCAGAAGTGAGTCATCTGACAGCTCTAATCAGAATCACCCCCTTTATTATAGCTTAGGTCATCCATGTGCTTTCTCTGATGTGCCAGTTTCCAGAAGAGATTGAATCCAGACAAGTGAAACATAACTGAAGATTCTGGCCTGAACATTATAATTGACCTGACAAAAAAGCGAGCTTCAGATTTTACAGCTTGGTAGTGGTGGTGATGTTAGAAGTGCTTAACAGTCTGTGTTTTCCTTCTACAGCATTATTTTCCAAACTCGCACCGACTCCTAGAGGGGGAGGAAGTAGAAAGTAGGCCTCCAGGGAGCTGAAGTGATCAGGGAGTAATTTTTTTTTTTAAATCTCCTGTTTTATCTTTAGGCATTCTTTTGTTCATTTCCATGTCTATTTATTTTAATGGAAATAAATTATTTTATTGGTTAAATATTTCCTTACCCCCCTCCTGAGTAGCCCAGTAGTAGAGTTGACAGTCTGGGCAGATGTGCTTGTCCCACTGCCCGGAGCAGGGACCCAGTGTGACGAGCACCGTCTCCCAGGGCGTGGCTGCCCCACGAGCTGCTGCAGAGGCTTTACAGGTGACAGGAGGGGCTGGCTGCCTCGCTCCTTGTCCTCTGCCCTCAGCTGGGGATTCCCTGTTTTTCCCACTCTCATGGTTTCTTTCTTTCACTTGATTGGCATGACCTTATTTTGAGGGCTTTGTCTTTTGATGTATCCAACAGGTTTTTGGTTTTTTTTTTTTTAAATTTTCTTTCTTTTTTTTTTCTTTTTTTTAAATGGAGGTACTGGGGATTGAACCCAAGACCCATGTATACTAGACATGCACTCTACCACTGAGCTATACCCTCCCTCCCCAGTTTTATTTTTGGAGTTTCTTTTTCTGTCTTAACCAGGGAAATGTAACCGAATATCTTACGTCTGTCTGAGTCTTGCAGGTGCCTATTTTTCCCTCCTGGTGCTGCTTACTGTTTCATTTAAGGCACGGTTGCTGCGCACATGATGTGACAAGTGGCCGGCTCAGCCTGGGTGTTTTGTCACCAGTCTCTTCTGGTGCTGAGTCAGCGTGAAGGCCCAGCTCTGTGTGTGCGGGGTTGAGGGGTGGGGTGGGGGAACAAATTGTTGTTTCTGTTTCTTGGTTGGAAGGAAGCAAGCTCAGGCCGGCACGTACAAAAACTAATTTCAGGTCGCAAGTGAGTGCCAGTTTTATGATTGTTATGTGTGTGTCGTATTTTCTAGTCCCTCCCAGTTGATTTCTAGTTTTTGTTACAATCTTGACAAGAGTTTTGTGCTTTTTGGTAATTTAACAGCAGCGAGGGTTTCCTTTGTATTTTTATACCTAAAATCTTATGTGAAAAGGATTATTGCTGATTTACTGACACTAAAGACTTGGTTCATGTTAAGCCCTCGAGTCCTTTGTTTGGGGCATCAGATGTATCCAACCTGCTTTCTCCTGAAGCCCTGTTGTACGCCTTCAACTGGTCTAATCTTGCTTGATCCCGTGTTTCCCCCCTGATCCTCTGAAGAACTGTCTTTTTGTACCAAAGCAGTTACATTCCTATCTTCTGAATGACATCCACTACAAAGTAGCTTTTTACATAGGTCTTGCAGATTCCAAAATCTTTTTGTTTTTTTTTAACATATCTTTGTATCTTCATAACTATTCTATGAAGAAGGCAGCTTGGGAGTTGTTATTACCTATTTTATGAATGAAAAAAGAAAATACCAGCAGACATGACTTGCAGCCTAGTGGCAAAGCCCCAGGACTTGACTGGGTCTCTGGGGTTTCAATCTGCTGAACCGTGCTGCTTCAGTACCCTCGTTTCTACAAACATTTTCTGAAAGTCTTCCAGTTTCCCCAAAAGAGGGAGAAATTTATTCTGTAGGTCGAGTTGTCTACAGAGAAGAAGATAGCTCTAAAATATTTCAGAATTTTTTTTTAAGTTTTAAATTCAAGGAAGAAACAATGAGTTTTCTGAATTTCCAAATAGGATTGGTTCCTATATTAGGCAGATTATAAAGATGTTTATTTTCTAAGAACAAAGCAGACTGAATCACAGAAGATAGTGAGTGGCTAAGTTTTCATTTTTCTCTTTATTTCTAGATTTCTAGGAATAGTATTTTACCCCTCTTTGTTGAAATACTACGAGAAGGTCCTGGGTGGAAGTGTCATACTTTGTGGTTCCTAGTAGGAATTTCTGTGTCTGTGAGGTTTCTCAAAAGTGGTATTAGAGCTACTCTCGCTATGTAATAGAGTTTTTGAAAATCTAATAGAAATGATACATTTCCATGAGGTAAAGCCATGAATCTTAAAATGTCAATCAAGCTTCCTTATTTTTGGCAGGAATTTAAGGAAGCTGATTAGAAGCCCTGGTTGGCAGCACACGGACATGGCCAATTCATTATTTTTGAGAATTGTTACTTGTTTGTAGACTCCTTGTTGATGAGGAGAGGATAATCAAGTGACTGGTCTTGAAGGCTCCTTAGAGTTGGAGTCTGAGACCTGTGCTGCAGTGATGGTGGATGTCCACCAGGTGGCACCAAGGATCTGCTTAACTGTTGACTCCCCAGTTAGTGCCTGGATCACTTGAAGCCCATGTAAACTTCCCTCCTGGTAAAGTATGGCTCAGCCACAGATGTGCCCTCAGTTCTGGTCCCTGACTGCCCTTGCACCTACCCCCTTAGGGCTGCTGATGGCTCTGTCTTGGCATCTCACACATTCTGCCTGCGGCGAAAGCTGTGGGTGTTGACTCCTCCCCTAGATAGGAAGCTCCTTGAGAGGAGGCACCCACTGCTTTTACTTCAGAGCCTGTTCCTTTCTGTATTTCCAGCAGTGCTGGGCACAGGACCTCTGAGCTGCGTTGTTAGCATCTGTTTTGTGAGGAAGACCTCCAAAGAGCTCACCTTCAGTTTGGTTTTGGGTTTTTTTTTTTTGTCTTGAAGAGCATGTTTATTCTCCCAGCTGCATAAATGACTTGGAGGTGGTGGGGATGTTATGTCTGTAGGTTGTGCAGTTTCATAAACCCTGCTCTAAGCCACACCCTGACCAACCACTTTCACTAACTTCTGAAGACAGTTAGTTATAGAAATCGTTCCTGTGGGTGGGTCTTCCGCGCAGCCCTGCGGTTGGTCTTGGAGGGGCACCTCCATGCATGTTAGACAGCAGAAGGCCTCGCTGTTGCTAGGCTGTGTGCCGTGTAGGTCGGAGCTTGGGAAGAGCAGGAAAGAATCCTTCATAGCTCTCATCTGTCTGCCTTATCTGGGCTCCTGGCGGGGCCTCCCGCCCCCAGTGGGTTTGGTCTGGAGGGGAGGAGGCCTGACCAAGGAAGGGCCTGGGAGAAGCAGCAGCACCATGAGCGTATTGTAGTCGGATTGTGTCATTTTACTGGAGACTATTAAGGAAATGGATGTTCGTTTTTTCTTTTACAGAAAACAGATAATGGCTTTTAAGCCAATTGGAAGGAAATTTGAAAAGGTTTCATAACAGTGTTATTTCATTATTACAGCCAACCTACACAGGCAACCAAGTTGTTTTCAGGCCTGACCCTGGCTCTGGATTCTTTGTTGTGTGGATACCTTTCCAAAGTGTTTGATTTGCCGACACATTCAGGAGCTCTGTGTTTGATAGCAGACCCAAGGGTGTGCAAAACTCTGAGCAAAGAGGATTTACATTTACCTAATTTAATTTAAAAAATGAGCCACAGTCCAGGCGATACTGGAGATAGTAATACCAACGTGGTGTATCTGGCTGCTGATCGAAAGGCTGTTTGTTTAGCTCCCTAGTGAATTTGATAAACTAAGGCCATATTTTTATTTCTAGAGCTTGGAGCTCTTAAGCTGGCAGTTTTGACCTTTGAATGTTTAGAGCACTGAAAGTTCTGATTATGAGACAAAGAGAAGATGACAGCTTTCTGGTCCATTAAAAACTGGGGTCCCTCTTGTGGCATTACTTTGTCCTACAAACAGTAGAGAGTGGGACCTGGCTCTTTGGGGTGGCATTACCTTAAAGGATGTGGTCAGAATCTACCTGTTAAATGCTTATTTTCTCTGTGAACCTGGGTTTTGGTTTATTATTACCTTTGGCAGTTGAATTTAAATTCTTTGGGACAGAGTAACATAGCTAAGAAGTACACTTTCAGAAGTGCATCTACAAGTCTTTTCAGGAGAAATTTGGGAACTACTAGTGCAAATTAGCATCACTGATGTGGCTGCTTTGTTTTCAGGTGATCGGTGAGGACAACGTGGCAGTCCCCTCCCACCTTTATAAGGTGATCCTGGCGCGCAGAAGCCGGGAGTCTACTGAACCCCTGGCACTAGGGGCCTTTGTGGTGCCCAATGAAGCCATTGGCTTCCAGCCCCAACTAAGTGAATTCCAGGTGAGCCTTCAGGACCTGGAGAAGTGGTCAGGGCTGGTGTTCTTCCCACATTTGGATAGAACTAGTGACATCAGGAACATCTGCTCCGTGGACACCTGTAAGCTCCTGGATTTCCGGGAGTTCACTCTGTACCTGAGCACAAGAAAGATTGAGGGAGCCCGATCGGTGCTCAGGCTGGAAAAGGTCATGGAGAATTTGAGGAATTCGGGGATTGACCCCGATGATTACTTCATGAGTCGCTACGAGAAGAAACTGGAAGAACTCAAAGCTCAGGAGCAGTCAGGAGTCCTGGAGAGAAAGCCGTCTTAGTCACATCTCAGAAGCGTGACATCTGTCAGGCCGTGGTCGTGGCCGCTTCAGACTGCTGTACCTTAGTGGCTTTGCTTTACAATGATGGAATTCTAAATTTAAGACTAAATTTTTGCCCCCAAAGGTAAACGAGGTGAAAGTTTTTGCTTAGTATTTTACTTGACATGAGAACTGATTATATAAGGAAACTGACACCTGCAGGTGGCAGCCTGGTCTTGTGTCTGGTTAAGAAGATGACACCGTGCATGTGTTGCTCTGGATGTGTAGTGTGTGAAGGTTAGTTATATTTTCTGCCTCCAAATCATGCAGTGTCTTTGATGTATCTGCTCAGCTCAGTATTGTAAGCTTTCTTTCCCTAGGACTTGGGTTGGTCTTAGAGATGGCTTCTAGATATCGTCTGTGCCTTGTCCTGACCATGTGTATTAAATCTCTGGGTCTTGTCCTCCTCCCGTGGACCTGCTGTCCCTCCTTTTCTGTCATACAGCAGCGCTCACCAGCTGCGTTTCCGGCTCACTTAGCGTGTTCTGTAGATGAAGCTAGTGCTGCGCATGTATTATGTCACAGCCGCCCTCTGAGGGAAATTCCACCATCCTCATTTTACCCAGGAGGAACTTGGGGCTTAGAGAGCTTAAGTATTTCTCCCAAGATTCATCTTCCCAAAGAAGTAACTCATAAGAAATGAGGCACACAGCAGAGAGTGCATTAAAATCTTCCCCGACCCAGAGGCTTTTTGACTCAGAAAGACATCCTTCTGTGGGTGTCTGTGATCCTGGGCCTGCTTGGTAAGAGGTGTCTGATTTCTTGTCTGCCGTCGAGCCAAAGGGACTTTAATGTCCTCTGACTTGAACCCTCCTTCGTTCTTTGGGAAGAAACAATCAAGGTATTTGAAAGGTGGAGGCAGTGGTCTGTGGGGTTTATCAGAGTCCCTTCTTGCCTGAGAAACGCAGTTCTTCTAGTGACCAGATGGCGGTGAATTGATGTGTTCTTTGCTTACCAGAGGAGCTTTTTGTACCAGAGATGAAGGCACCTAAGCCGGATCCATGCCTGCAGGTCCACTGGCTTGTGGCTCTGCTGCCTTTGTGCCTGCATGTCCCCTTGGACAGCGCGGGGCAGGCGGTTGGGCCCAGACAGGTATCTCTGCGGCAGGCGGCGGCTGCTTTCTGAGCCAGGTCTCTAGATTTGGGTTTACACGGAATCCTTTTGTGGGCTGCCATAAGTATAGGCAGTAAAATACCTTCAGTGAGGACGTAGCAACCTGTCTGAATGTGTCGGGTCACAGTTGTCTTGCCAGGTGGTATCACTGGAACCATTTTTGTTGATGTTTTTGTGTTTCTCTCTAACAGAAATGCCAAGACTTTAAGATAAAGGTAAGATGATGATGACTGACTTCGCTCTGCTTTATTTGGGTAAACAAGAAAGAAGTTGGGGGTCAGAACACTGTAGCCTGATTAATACGATTCTGTTTTATCAAACTGTTCTGCATTCGCTTTTTCTTCTCAGGGAGAAAGAGCCCAAATGTCACTGTGACCAAAAAATCTCTTACTTTCTCTCCTTGTTGGAGAGGTGATGGTGGGGTCTGGGTGTTTTTCCGGGAGCCTGAGGGGTGGCTCTTGGGGAGAAGTCCTGGGTGACCACCCCCCTCTAGAGGGGTGCCCCCATCCGCTGTCCCCCAGCCTGTCACTCCGCGCTCTCTCTCCTGACCTCAATTCCCAGCTGCCTTGGGGCTGTTCCTTGCTGTTCTCAGTCCTGCCTCTCCACCTGGGTGGTAGAGAATCTTGATTTTTAGATCAATAAATTAAAGTGTCTTACATGTTTTTAGTTCCCATGAAAAATGCTACTTGGTCATTGTGAAAAATAGAGATAACTACTTACAATTAAAAAATGCAGCTCGCAGTCCTCGTTTTCGTTGGTGTGCAGCTGCGATGCTTGAACCGTCACCTCAGTGCTTCCAGCGAGTCCTTCCAGAACAAACTTTAAGATGTAAATACTGGGTGCAGCTCAGAATTTTCCTCTGGATCGGATCACTGCAGCCTCTCCTCCAGGGATGTTGAATGTTTCGACTCAGACGCACAGGTCCCTGGGCCTCTCCCCTGCATCAGGTGTGTCCGTCTGATCAAAGAAGCACCTTGTGACCGAACCTGAGCAAATCACCATCCATTCGGTCCCTCTCTGGGTCCTGCCACATCATCGCGCTGCACCAGGGCCTCTGCCTTCACTGTCTTTACACTCACGGGATCCCTGGTCTGACTGGGCTGAGGGAAGGCTGCTGAGGAAGGGGGGCCAGCCCGCTTCTGCTGGGAGCCCCCTCTGGGGTGAGGGGCTCACTCCCTGATCTCTCTCCACCCGCAGTGACATCTTTATTTCATCTTTATTTTGCGACTTTAGGCTTTTGGTTTCTGGATTGAGACTGTTTCACCGATATTGTATTCGGCAAGGTGGACGTACACAGGCAACAAACGTAGGATGGGTGAGCGAGCCCCTTAAATACCTGCTAGTGTTTCTGCCCTCGTGCCTCGATCTTCAAACAACCGAAAACCCCCATCCCTCCTCCCTCCTTCAGGACTTGGAATAGAGCCCAGCAGGAGAGACAGAGTCTGATCTCGAGGGAGTGGCCCCCAGCAGAGCTGGGCTCGGCCTGCAGCCCTCCTCTTGGAATGACCCCCAGTATTGGCATGTCACCTGTATTCCCTGGCTTCACCCTCGTGAGTCCATAAAAGTCATTAGCGTCAACATGACGAATCTCAGGATTTTGATTGAGTAGTTCTGATGTGAAGCTGGAATCTATATTTTCTAAACAAGCAACACTGGCAATTCTGGTGATCAGCCAGGATTTGGAACCAGACTGTGCCCTACTCTGCCTCCACCCTCCCCCAACGATCATGTCTCCTTCCCCGAGACAGGAGCCCTCTGACAGTTAGGTGGTCTTGGAGCTTGAGCTTGTGAGTATCAAGGGAGAACTTTCTTCCATCCCTTTGGGCCCCCAGGTGGCCAGTTTTTTTTGTAGCAGAGCTTTGTAACAGTAACTGAAACCTTCCCTGTACCTCCTGCCTCTCAGTGACCCGTGCTGATGGCCATTCTGGGCTGCACAGAATGGGCTGGCACCTGCTTCCACCTGAGAATCTCTTAGAGAAAAGCCCCTGAGGACGTTGGGGCTTCTCATTGCCTGCTCAGACTTTCATGGGTTTCAGACCCTTCACCATGACTTTACAGGCCCTCTTAGTGTAGTGGCCACGTCTGGGCAAAGCCTTCAGGATGAGGTGTTAGCAGTGCCGAACGGAGTCGGGGGATTGACACCCCACTTTACTCACTGTACCTTTGGTTCACGTGCAGCTCGCTCCAACTAGTGGCTTCAGGTCTTTTCCACATGATCTTCTGTCAAATCACTTTCCCATCATGTGCTTACACAGTCAATTTCTGGAACACAAATGTGACACTACATGTATGCCCAACTGTTAAGATTCCATTTTATTAACAGTTTCTACCCATCTTCAAGAGAGTTCACATTCTTTTTGATCCTGACTTGGCCATCTGACATGTTCACTATGCCTCCCAGCTTTGAGATTGCAGATTGGATAAACAAGCCTTCAACGTGTCCGTTAAAAACATTGAAGGAGACAGAGCCAAGGAAGGTCCCTTTGGTAAGAAAATTCGTTTTACGTGGCAACCTGTTTCACATACTCACCCAACAAGTTTCATGTGATAAAAATGTGCTCTGATATTTTCAGAACTTAAGTTCACTTCTGTGTCTTTAAAAAGCAAACACTCAATTGGTTGCATAATGCAGAAATAGGTCTCCATGACAGTTTGCCCATGAGTCACTCTGGGACAGGGAGATTGCCCGCTGCACCTCTGGGTGCACCCAGTGTGGCTGGGCCAGCACTTTGGGCACCTGCAGTGTGTGGGGAGCACACTTGGCTCCCCAGCCCATCTTCCCACTTACCAGTTGGGCAGCCTTGGGCAACTGACTTCATCCTTCTGAATCAGGTTTTTCATCTGGGAACAGGTTGAGGATTTTTTTTTTTTAATTGAAGTGTAGTCAGTTACAGTGTGTCAATTTCTGGTGTACAGCACAGTGTCCCAGTCATGTATATACATACATATATTTGTTTTCATATTTTTTTCATTAAAGGTTATTATTATAAGATATTGAATATAGTTCCCTATGCTATATGGTAGAAACTTTTTTTAAAATCTTTTTTTATATATACTGGCTAACATTTGTAAATCTCAAACTCCCAAATTTATCCCTTCCTACCCCCTTTCCCAGATAACCATTAGATTGTTTACTATGTCTGCAAGTCTGTTTCTGTTTTATAGATGAGTTCACTAGTGTCCTTTTTTTCCTTTTTTTTTTTTTTTTTGGATTCCATATATGAGTGATATCATACGGTATTTTTCTTTCTTTCTCTTTCTGACCTCTCTTAGAATGACGATCTCTAGGTCCATCCATGTTGCTGCAAATGGCATTATTGTATTCTTCTTTATGGCTGAGTAGTATTCCATTGTATAAATATACCACTACTTCTTTATCCAGTCATCTGTCAGTGGACGTGTAGGTTGCTTCCATGTCTTGGCTATTGTATATAGTGCTGCTGTGAACATTGGGGTGCATGTATCTTTTTGAATTAGAGTTCCCTCTGGATATATGCCCAAGAGTGGGATTGCTGGATCATATGGTAAGTCTATTTTTAGTTTTTTGAGGAATCTCCATACTGTTTGCCATAATGGCTGCAGCAAACTGCATTCCCGGGACTGTGAGAAATACATTTCTGTTTACAAGGCACCCAGTCTGTTAGCAGGCCGAGCAGACTAAGACAGTGACTGATGAAAGTCATCCCATTCTGAGAAGGTGATGGACGGGCCTGACCTTGGAGTGGGCTACACTGGACCACATGGAAGCAGCTCTGTCTCCCCGTCCTGAGGTTGATGATGTGTTGCCAACAACTTCTGGCTACATCAGCACTTTGCTCATCGCAAAATGCATTCACATCAGCTCTTACTCAGTATGCCATTTCAGTAGCTGCTGTTCATCCTATTTCACAAATAAGGATGCTGAAACTCCAGTTGTAAAACTTAGGAAGGTTTTTGGGCTCCCAGTCTTATATTCGCCCTCCACCCCCAAGGCTTTTACAGTTATTTTACTTTGCTCTGTGGTTCGGTCATTCGTCATTTACTCACCTTAGCTGGACCAGGCCTGCTATCTTTAGAGGCAGGCAGATAACGGAGTTGACTCTTTTCTGGGGCCTCCAGAGAGTTGTGCAAATTACACGTGCCCAGAAAGTGTTTTGGAGTCACCAGCAGTCAGAAATGTTGAGCATACCCTGCTTGAGTCCCAGTGTTCTCATCGTCCCTGTGAGAGACCCAGGTAGGCTGGGGACTAGGGCCTGGCTGGTGGGTCAGTCCCCCTGCAGGGACCAGATTGACCAGCTGGTGGTGAGAATGGCTGGGGAAGACTTCTCAGAGGAGGCAGGAAGGCACTTGCATTGGTCTGTAGTAGTTGTGTGCTTGCAGGCAGGCTGCTGGGCGTGGCCCGGATCAGGGCCCTGTGTCTGGGCTGAGTCCTGGGTGCTGAGCACTGCTTCCCCGTCCAGTGGGCTGCAGTTCCCAGGGCGCGTTTCCCCCGTCACCCTGCATCAGGCTACACAGGGTCTGGCTTCTGGTCTGAGGCTGCCTATCCCGGCGGGTAGATGGGAGCAAGGAGGTGCCAGTCAGGGTGTGCTGAGCAAGGGCTTTTATGTGTGTGGCCCTGGGGGAAGCAGAGTTCAATGCGATCTCCAGCTGTGTGCAGGTGTGGAACCCTCCCCTCTCCCCTGCTCCCAGCCAGGACCTTGGAACTATTTCTGTCCTCTCTCTCCCATCCCCAGTTCCTCCAAGGCACAGGATGAGCAATCCTGCCTCTAGTGATGCTGGGGGTCCTTTCTGTCCAGGTGTCTTCTAGGCTGTGGGGGTGGGACAGTGGCAGGCAGTGGCCTTGAGTTTGCCAGGCCTCCCTAGCACCCCTGAGGCCTTGGCACCGCTGGGGCCCGACTGCCTCCTTAGGCCATGGGCAGGACAGTGTTTTAGTTCCCACCACCCATGATGGGCCCCTGACTTCTCCCCGCCTCCTGATTGAGTGTTTTGAGTCTGCTCTCCCTTTCTACCCTGCACTTCCTGGGGAGCCTTTAACCTCTCGCCTTCATTGTCATTCAGATTCAGGCTGAGACCTTAGCTCTTATCCGAGGTCAGTGGAGTCCAGGACAGTATGATGTTGGTGTCCTCTCGCCACATGAGGCTGAAGCTTGAACAGACTGGCGCTCCTGGGGGATGAGTGTGCCCCTCACTCTTCACTGTGGCCCTGGGACCCTGCCTCTGGCCTCCCAGGCTGAGGCTCAGACCCGCCTGTGCTCTGGTCGAGGTGAGAGCCTAGCTCTGCTCCTAAGCATTCTTGCACCGTCCCCTTCCGCCTAGTCCCTTATCTGTAACATGAGATTGGGCTGGTTTCCAGGGTCCCTCCCTGTTCCGTGTTCTCCTTGTCCAGGGCAGAGCACCCCTTCACCAGGGCAGCCTGCAGGGTGGTTTGCCGGGGAGGCATGCTGGGGCGGCCTGGAGGCTGCAGGGCGTAAGTGGGCTGAGGGGCCTCTGAGGAGGTGTGAATGAGGGAGGCAGAGCAGGCCGGTGTGGACAGCCCTGTCCCGGCCCTATCTCCCGTCCGCGACACCCTCTCCACACCCCAGCCCCGATAAGCGGGTGTGAGCCACGGCTGCCTTGTGACAGGCCCTTCGGCGGGGAGGGGGTGGCGGGGTCCACTCCACTTCTGAATCCAGACGTCAGCATCTTCCTCCCCCACCCCCATTTCCCTGCCAGACTGGACAGGCCCGACCTGCCCAGCATCCTCCCTGACGCTCAGCCCCTGGCTTGGACTCTCTCTGCCCGTGAGGCTCAGCCTCAGGGGTGTAGGGAGCAGACTGCCCTCAGTCCTTTCTGGAGAAGAGCTGAGGAGGACGGCCGCCCCACCGGGCTGCTCTTGCGGTGACTGTGGGGCTGGGGCCTGGCCCTCCCACTGCTTACCACTTGACCCACCTGAGCGCTGGTCCTCTGGTCTCCCCTCACCCCATCTCCTCCAGTCCCTGCAGCCGTCGGCTTTCAGTCATTCCCCCCTCAGCTCTGGCTTTGGGGCCACTGCTCCTTTGGGGCCCACGTCCTTTCCTCTGAGGCCCCAGCCCCTGCTCACCAGCAGCAGGCAAGGCCAGGAACCCCGCCCTAATTTCTGGGTTTGTGGGCTTGGAGGTAACAGGTAAAGAGTAGACCGGGAAGAAGAGAAACAGAGCTTGGAGCTCTCAGGAGAGGGCAGGGGAGACAAATACGCCAGCCCGAGGCTGAGGGGAACCTCCAGGGAGGAGAGTCTTTGCCCCCCAGGCCTCAGGTGCACTCAACTTGAAACTTCTTTCTGCTTCCTCAGAGGCTCTAACGTGTTCAGAGTTGAAGATTGTCCTGATTCTCAGGCTGCAACTGTTGTGCATCAGGCCGCCCACCTAGGCGTTTGGGTGTAAGGGTGTGAGTGTGCATCCTTGTGTGCGTTCCCGTCCGTGGCTTCCGTTCTCAGCCTCTGCACGGCTTGTGAGGCATCAGGGTGCACTGGCTAAGGGCACAGACTCTGGAGCCAGGCAGGTTGACCTGGGATCCCATCCCCTCTCTACCATCTTACGAGCTAAAAGGCGGGGGCCAGTTGCCTAACTGCTCTGTGCCTCAGTTTTCCCATCTGTAAAAGGACCACATGCCTTGTAGGACTCTTGGAAGTATCAAGTGAGTTACTACATGTAAGGCGTTGGAATGAAGCCTGCACAGAGTAAGGACCATGTAGTTGTTGGCCATTATTATTTATGTAAATTTTATTTTAATACAATTTCAGACTTAAAATTTGCAAGCAATTCCCATATATCCTTTATGCAGATTCACCAGTTATTTATATTTTGTAATCCTCTCTCAGCCTACATGTGTGTGTATAATATACTCAGTGTTCTATACTGTACCTACACTGTACGTCGCATACAGACGCATACACACGTATATTTCTCTGAGTCGCTTGAGAGTAACTTGAAGAGATCATGCCTTTTTACTCCTAAATACTTGAGAGTATATTGATAAGACAAGGGTGTTCTTTTACAAAACCAGTCCAGTTAACAAAATGAGAAAACTTAACATTTGGTATAATACTGTTATCCCCACCACAGTTCATATTCAAACTTCATCACTTATCCCCATCTTGTCTTTGTATTTATTTATTTCTCCTGTTCCAGAGTCGCCTATTGCATTTAGTCGTCATGTCCCTTCAGCCTCCTTTAATATGGAAGAATTCCTCAGCCTTGCTTTGCATTTCTTGAGCTTGACATTTTTGACGCGTTCAGGCCAGTTCTTTTGTAGAATTGATGTTGCTCAAATTCTGTTTGCAGTTTCCTCATGATTAGTTTCAGGTTATGCATTTTTGTTACGATTACCACAGAGGCGACGTTGCATCTCTCTCAGTACCACGTGCGGAGGCACAGTGTCCATTTTCCCATTTGTTGGAGGTGTGTCTTTGACCACTTGGTTCCGGGGGTGTGCACCTGATTCCCCCACTGTACACTTGCTGTTTTCTCTTTGCAGTTAAAAAGCAATTGTGAGGGATACTTTGAGACTATGTTCCTCATCAGACTTTTATCCGATTTTATCCGTTGATGATTTTCTACTCCATCACTGGCCCGTTCAGACTGGCCCCCGTGTCTTTTGACATCAGTCTAAGTGCTCTCTTACTTTCTGGGACAACAAGATGTTCCAGGGCTCATCTTGTCTTTTCTCTGCTTTAGCAATGAGTCAGCCATTTCACTGAGGAGTCCTGTTTCCTTTTAATGGAGAACGGTATTCAGAAACCAAGATGTGGGTGCCATGTGTGCTGATTTATATTGCTGTGTTACTGCGTCCAGTTGAACACTTTATTATCTGTTCACTTGGATGTGATGGTGGGGGCAGCACCAGAGAAACTGCAGCTTGGAGATGTGAGGGGGAAAGGAGCACGACCACCTGGATGGAGCCCCCATCCCCTGTTCTGGCTCGCTCAGTCCTCCCCACCTTCTCTGTCCTTCTTTCCCTCTTCATTGTGACCTCATGTCCCCTTTCTTGGTCAGAATTCCTTTGGAGATTCCAGCTGTGGGAACCTCTGAAATCGTTTCCCCAGCTACGTGTGTGATATCAGAGGCCGACAACTATGTGACCTTTGTGTGTGAACAGTCAAAGGCAAAGATAATTTACAAGAAAGTTTTGCTTAGAGCAATCTGCTGACAAGGTGATTGGGGAAGACACATTTGGAAGATTTCCACCTGGAAGTGTTCCTTTTTCCTGCATGGTAAGTGTGCAGACTGAGGTTTGAATGTGCTGAGGTTAAGGATGGGGCGCTGCGGGAGGTCTGCTTTCCAGGTAAGCCTCTGCAAGGCTCAAGGGACCAGCAGGAAGGGTTATGGGCCCAGTATAGCCGACTTGACGCATCCACAGGTAGCAGGGACAGGTGTGGCTTAAAAAGAAAATGCCTATAGTCCAGTGAAGGCCACTTGCTTGCTTGGCTTTGTTAGTTCTGCAAATGTAGGGTGAGTGGGTCACTCTGGTCCCCTACTTGGAGTTAACTGTTTTGAGACTAGATCCAAGGCTTCCTCCCTCTGAGATCTGCAGGGTGTGCACAGCTGGCCCCTGGAGGAAGTGCATCAATCTACAGAAGGAGCCCAGAGCCTCTGGGAGGAAAGAAACAGTATCCAGTTACTACTTGCTGAGACGTGAAGGGAAGGATGTTGTTGGGGTGGAGTGGGGTGGCCACAAGAAAGGCCTCGGGCCAGAGGCTTCTGAAATGAACTTGGGGATAACAGGAGTGAGGGATGGTGGCAGGTTCACAGCAAGGACTCCTCTGTTTCATGGGGGAAGGCTGGCTTCAGCGTGGGGTGCGGCTCCTGTTGAGGGGTGCTGAGCTGGGCTTTTGCTCTTGGCTGGGGACTGTGATGATTGATGCACAGGACTGTCACTTAGAGATGAGTCAGTGTGCCCCCCCCCCAGGTTTCCCTTGACCTTGAGGAACAGTACTGCCTTCTAGTAGTCTGGGCTGGACCCTGGGAGGTGTCCAAGTGTCCTCAACAGTGGCATGGCAGTGCGGTCAGGCTCCAACCCTATTGTGCTCTGTAAACAGTTCAAGCAGGTAGTGAGGTTCCCTCGAGAGAGACTGTCTATGTCACGTAAATTCTTGATTGGTTGATAGAACACATTACAAGCTGATGGAGGTCACCTGTGTGCTCCATGCTCGGGGGCAGTTAATAGAGCTACATTCACAGTCACCAGAAAAGCCAGTAGTGTCCCCAGCACCGGCAGCGTGGGTGCAATGCCTCAAGCAGACACGGGAAACTTATTATTTTCTGGAGCTCATGCTGCCTGTGGTAGACATGGGAGACAGGCTGCGGGGAGATGGGCCTAGAATTAATTTTTTCTTTTAATGGAAGTATAGTTGATTTACAATGTTGTGTGAGTTTCAGGTGTACAGCAAAGTGATTCAGTTATATATGTGTATATATATAGTTTTTTTTCAGATCACATTCCATTATAGGTTATTACAAGATATTCAATAGTTTCCTGTGCTATATAGTAGGTCCTTGTTGCTTAATTATTTTATGTATAGTAGTTTGTATCTGTTAATCTCAACTCTTAATTTATCCCTACCCATCCGTTTTCTCCTTTTGTAACCATAGGTTTGTTTTCTGTATTTGTGAGTCTGTAGATAAGTTTATTTGTATTATTTTTTGAGATTCCACATTTATGTGACGTCATGTGATACTTGTCTTTCTCTGTGTGACTGACTTCACTTAGGTAATCTCTAGGTCCATCCATGTTGCTGCAAATGGCATTTTTTATGGCTGAGTAGTATTCCATTGTGTGTATATACCACATTTTCTTTATCCGTTCATCTGTTGATGGGCACTTAGGTTGTTTCTACATCTTGGCTATTGTGATTAGTGCTGTTGTGAACATTGGGGTGCATGTGTCTTTTTGAATTAGAGTTTTCGTCTTTTCCGAACATATGCCCAGGAGTGGGATTGCTGGATCATATGGTAACTCTAATTTTAGTTTTTTAGGGAACCTCCATACTATTTTCCATAGTGGAGAATTAATTCTTAAAGAGAACAGGCCCTCAGTGAATCATCCTTCCTGCTTGCCAAGTGCTCTTTGGGGCAGGAGGTGACCTAAGGAGGCCTCTTGCCTCTTGTGGCATCTTCCTCACTGTTCTAGTCAGAGACCAGAGGAGCCTCCTCACCCATCCTTGGGTGTTCTGTCTCCCAACTTTGCATCTAAAAACAGCTCCCAAATTTCTCACTCTCCACCGTCCCCAGCCTAGTCCAAGTCCCTATCATCTCTCCCTACAGAGGCCACCTGACCTGCTTCCCCTCACCCCTTCTTGTCCCCCACAGCCCTTTCCCTCAGAGCAAGAGATGGGATCTTTCTAAAGTAAAGTATTACTGTGTGCCCCTCCCACAATAATAAAAAGCACATAGAACAGTGCACCTCTTTGGAGCCCCCTGGTGCCCCAGGGTCATGTCCACACCCCTTTCCTGGCCCCCCCCTCAATCCACCTCCAGTCACGCCGGCTATCTGTCCCTTCAGGAACCGGCCACGGCCCTTCTACCTCAGGACCTTCCCATCTGCTCTTCCGTCTGCCTGGAAACGCCCACCTCAGTCAACAAAAACGCCACATCTTCAGCAGGTCTTCTCTGGTCCCGTCCCCTGGATACTCTTACTGCACTTTGTGCTCCACCCCAACAACCCACAGTTTTGTGATTCTAAAGAGCCCTGGTTTGTGGATTTTGAGGTTAATATCTGTCTCCCCAACATAGCTGAGTTACATGAGGGCAGGGACCTTGTTTGTTTTTTCTCATCATTATAACTCCAGAATCTGGGAGATGTTCAATGCATGTTTGCTAAAGGAAAAATGGACAGGTGCCTCAGTTTCCCCAGCTAGTCCTGTGTGTAGGCTAACATCATTTGGAGGGAGAGAGTGAGGAACGGGACCCCTTTGGCCCTGGGGCATCCTGCCACTCACTCCTGGGGAGTTACCACTGCTGTCAGCTCTGATGGCCGGGCCGGGGCCCCGCTGCTCCGCGTTTACTCATCCTGCAGAGGTCAGTGTCTGCAGGAGGCTGAGAGGGTGCTCTCACAGCGGGCGGGGCTGGCATGAGGCAGACACGTGGGGCTGGTGGTCTTCAGCTTGGGCACAGGAGCTAGAGAAATTGGCATGGGGGTGCTCTGTGGCCAGAGCCTGGCCACAAGGGGGTTGCTGAGGGCGGCACTGAGGTGGGGCTGAGGTGGCTGGTGGGGCTGCGCACAAACAAGGAGGTGACAGTGAGTGTGAAGAGCGTGCTTGCTTTCGGTGGTGGCTGAACTGCTCATACATTTGTCACAACTCTCCACACTGCACTTAAAAAGAGTGAGTGTTGTTATATATAAATTACACCCCACTGAACCTGAATTAAGTATAGTAACAGTGGGCTGGAGAGGGTAGAAAACATGATGGTCATGGTTGCCTCATTGCAAAAGTGTATCAGGACAGAGGGGAGCCTTGCGGCCCTCTAGGGGAAGTGTGTGGCAGGCAGAGGGAACAACCAGTGCTGAAGTCCTAAGGCGAAGCGTGTGCAGCCTGAGCAGGAACCAGCAAGGAGCCAGTGTGGCTCTAGGGCTGGTGACGGGTGCAGACTGGCTCTGGGAGCGGGTGCATCAGAGGGGCTGCAGAGGGCTCAGGCTCTCAGGCTGCTCTGTGAGTGCGCCGGGGGCCACTGGGGGCTCTGTATGGAGCCAAGGAATGAGCCAGCTTGCTGCCTGAGAGACCCCACTGGCCGCTGTGTCAAGAATGGTCTGGGGCATGGGCCAGCTGGGGGACCTCTGTGAGAATCCAGGCAAGAGGCAATGGTGGCTCAGACCAGCATGGCAGCTGTGGAGCTGCTGAGAAGTAGTTGGACTTGGGATATGTTTTGAAGGCAGAGCCAACAGGATTTCCTGCTGGATTGGATGCGGGGTGTGTGGGAGAGAGAGGAGGCAGGGATGATGTTAAGGTTTTTGGCCAGAGCAGCTGGAACTCCAGCCGGGCAACCCCATGGGGGCTGTTGACCCATTTTACCTGTCCCCTGGGTCCTGTGGCTGAAGTCAAGACAGAGACAGGAGGGAGGGGCTCAGCTCTGCTCTGCCTCTGGGGCTCAGGGGATGGGCTGACATACTGGTTATTCCATTACCCTTTATTTATTGGCTTTATTGGCTTTTGTCATTTCCTCCTCGTCTCCTGTCTGGAGAGACTATAAATGTGATGGATTGATACAGGATACTGGAGGCCCAATTATCTCTGTTGAGCCGGCCTCGCTGCTTGGTCAAGCCCTCTCTGTCCTCCACCACCCTTGCGATGCCTCCCACAGCCTTGCACGCAGAAGCAGGCTGGTCCCCGGCCGTCCAGGAAGAGGGGGTGCAGCCTGAGAGGGTGAGTGACAGACAGATGGTCCCCAGGAGACACGGCTCCAAGAGCAGTACTGGCGGCCAGCTCAGCTCCTTGGTCAGTTGCACCTAATGCCGGCCCCCGCTCCCGAGGCTCTGCACCCCAAGGCCAGCACGGAGTGGGGCGGGAGGACAGGACATACCGCCGGCCGGTCAGCCCACATCCGGGAGGGCAGCTCTGCTTTGACTTGCACGCCTTTCTGGAATTCGAGCCGGCCTGTCTCTCCACAAAGGCTAGGGTGATGGGGCTTTTCTGTCCGGCAGCAGGTGCCTGGCAGCTGCCCCTGAATGCCAGCCCCGTGAGCTGGCGTGGGAGGAAGTGCCTGTCAGGGTGGTCATTATATGTGCTGGGCTTGGGCTGGCCCGGCCCTGGCCCCTGCCATTCAGGCTGATTTGGGACACCCGCAGGAGAGTGGGGCTGCTGGGGTCTCTCTGGATTCCCCCCGGATAGAGCTTGGCAGCTGCCAACCTTTGGGTATCATTTCTGAATGAAGTCTCTTGGCCCCCACTCCTGGCCTGTCTGCCTCTGTCCCTGGGGACTTGGGGGGTTGGGACAGGAAGCCTGAGATTCATTCATTCCTGGGATTTCAGGTGTCTCCCTGTGGTCACGCTGTGCACCCTCCCTGACACGGACCCTGGTTGCTGTGCCTTGACTATGAACGTGTGTGAATCTGCATGTGCCTCTCCATGCAGGGGAGGATATCACATAGCCCTGTGTCTGACTTCCTTCCAGGACAACAAAGCGTGGAAGATGGGATTGCTGGTGAGAAAGGGACTGGGCCTCAGAGGACAGGAAGGATGCAAATGCAAGAAGGGGACCAGGTGAGCCCAGCAGACAGCGGGGTTGATGGGGTGTCTCTTGTGCTAACATTTCCGGGCTCGTACCTGTGCCAGGCACCAGGGTGGAGGCTGGAGAGCGTGGTGTGAGCAGGCCGGCCCGGCCTGGCCTTCCCCAGTTGTCAGACCTGTGGGCAGCACACGGGTCAGTGGGCTCCGACCCTGGAAGGGGTGCAGGCAGAAGACACCAGTCCTGCGGCTTCCCCAGCCCATCGGCAGAGGCCTTTGGCGTCTCCTAGCTCCTGGTCGTGCCTGCTCTGTCTCCGCCTGTAGGAGCGAGGCCTGAGCTGTCTGCCCCTCCCAGCTCCTGGGCAGAGTCTCGTGGTCATTAGGGCTGAGGCGGAAGGGTGCTGGCACAGGGCCGCGAGCTGCCAGGGCTGTGGCCCAGGGTGAGAGCTGACGTCTGTTTGGGAGCATCTCTCCCTGCCAAGGGTTGAGATCCCTCCGGGGCCACATGCCTTCCCTCTGACACAGGAGCTGGCATCTGACCCTCCTGGAGCCTGGACCCCAGCCTCACCCCGGAGTGGTGCGGTGACAGCTGCGGCATCGTAGTGACCTCAAGGCCCACACGTGCCCCCTCCAGATGAGCCTGCCACCTCCCAGGCCCCCTCACGCAGCCAGGGAAGGCCCCACACAAGGGGCCCAGACCCCAGGCCTCGGCTTCCAGAAAGGTAGGGAAGCCGCCGTGCTGACCCAGACAGAGTGGCAGTGACCGGGGGCTTGTCGGGGGGAGGCCTGTCCCCTTCACTGCTTACGGGGGGCGCTGCAGCCTCCCCTCCCCTCACACCTCCCATTGCCATGTGCCGGCCGCTGAGCGAGGCCCCGGCTGCAGCGCTGAGTAAGGCAGACTTGGACCCTGTCCTCATGTTGTTTTCACTCTTCGCTGGGATTTCTAGTACAAAGTGTATTTTCCTTCACCGCGCAGTGTACACACAGGCACTCACCCAAGGTTTCTATGTATATCTGAAACAATAGTTCCACAAAACAACACATCCTTAGCACAGAGCATACGCTGCTATTCTAAATTCTGATATCTTTTAAAAAGCTAGTATGGCCCACTAGACTGGGACATGGCCTGCCCTTTGAAAAGCCCTGTTTGGGAGAGACGATTGAACAAGTGTCACAGGATGTTAGTATGGACTGTCTGCCCCAATTTTGACCAAGTCCAGTGCCAAGGGTTTCAGGATGCCAAACCATGTGTTTTCCATATGCAGTGGTTTATTGGGACCCCATAGTCACGCCAAGGATAAGAAAAGGGGTCCAAGAGAGCAGAGGGCTGAGGGAGGCAGTGAGCAGGCTTCTTGGAGAGAACTGTCTTGAGTTGTTTCTAGGACCTTGTGCCGTTCTCCTGAGGGAGGGCCTGTGTCTAAAGGGTGCCACTTTCTAACCTAGGCCTGCTGAGGGCATTCCAGTGCCTTCTTGGAGAGCTTGGACACAGAGGACTGGGCCTTGCTGGGCCTGAGAAAGCTCAAGTGGACCAGTGACTGGGCCTGACTTCAGCCCTGGGACCCGGAAGGAGGATCCTGGGCCAGCTGCCGTGGTGGTGGCCGTCGAACACCCTGCCACCGGGGCCAGGCCGCACGCCAGCAAGAATGGGGTGAGTGCGTCCATGGACCAGAGGCAGTGGGCAGAGGGCCTGTGTGAGCCACCACAGCGGGGCCCCCAGGAGGGCCCAGGGGCTTGGCAGGAAGAGGCTGGGGTGGACCCCTAGGTCCCCTCGGGCAAAGGAAGGGGTCATGAAGCACCCAAGAGAATGCACCTCCTGGGTGGAGGAAACTGCGGGGGGTGGGCAGCAGGGCGTCTCCAGGGAGCTGGAAGATGCCCATCTGAGTCCCCTGTAGCCATCCACCCCCCCCTGGTCTCCAACTGTCATGGGACTGGACACCCTCAGGGTGAGGCTAGGATTGTATTTCCAACAAGAGCAGTTGAAGGCTGCTGTTTTACCCAAGATGGAGTGGAAAAGCCCCAGGATCAGGCTGGGTTTCAAGATGGTCCCCACTGAACCAAGCTGAAAGGGCCAGGGGGAGACAAACATTAAGGCTGGATTTGTTGACACTGAGGTCATGTTCCTTTACCTGCTGGCTTTGCAGGTGCCGGCAATGAGAACGTGTCAGGTGCGGGGAGAGGTAAGTACGAAGAGGCGGACAGGTGGTGGTGGTCAGGGAGGGCTCCCAGAGGAGGTGACATGAAGATGAGGCCCGGAGAAGAGTGTTCTGGGTGGTGGGAGCAGAGGCTGATAAGGCTGACAGGAGGAAGGGTCTTTGAGGGATTGAAGAGATGTGGCTACAGAGGCTGGCAGGCTGGACACTAACACAGCATCGTAAATTAACTATACGTCAATTAAAAAAAGAACAGCCCAGGCCAGGTCATGTAAGCCATTTATTGGTTTGTTTTAAAAATATGGATCTTCTTTATGCACGAAGTTTGGTGAGAAGTGCTCAAGTAGTTCAGACGACAGCTGACACTGGATGCTTGCCCGCCCTCCTGTGTCCTCCCTCTCCTCCCCTCCTGCTGGTCATCGTGCAGTTCTGGAAAAAAGCAACGAGAGCCACGCGAAAAGCTACGGAGTCAGCTCTAGCTCAGCCCTGCCCTCGGCCACGCCGTGTGCAGCCAGCGGCCAGCCCCAGGTACCAGTCTCAGGCTACCGGGCTGTCCCCACACACAAACCCCAGTCTCCTCCTGACGGCTGGGCCTGCAGCCGGGCCGGCCTCCCCGCCGCATTCCTGCCCTGCAGCGGGCGCAGGGTGCCGGGGAGGGCACGCACCTCTCCAAGCCTTGAGAGCACAGCACAGCAGAGAGAGCTACAAAAATAAGATTTCCACTCAAAGTGTCGCTGGGACAGTTAAAACCCTGTCCCATGCTGGACTCAAAGGGAACACGGAGGAGAGATCACTGGGGTGCAGGTGGGTGGGGGCTGGGACTGCCCCCAGGGGAGCCCGGGTGACAAGAAGAAATGTAATACTTGACTCACCGGCGGTGCCCCCTGAGCTCCCTGCAGCCAGCCCCCCACGGCTTGGCGAGGTAGGTTAGGACAGCCAGCTTCTGGCTTCCTGGGCTGCCCCGAGAGGCGGCCTGTGAGGTGGCCACCAAGTGGGGGGTGGCTTTGCTGGAGACTGGAATTGGGCAGCCGAGCGCCTGCGTGCTCAGGCTCCACCAGCCACCACTGTCACTCTCAGGGTGACAGTCCTCTACATTAAAAGATTTGCATATGCTAAGTAGGATTGTCAGCAGCAGAAGAGGCCCGCTGGGTAACTGGACTAGAAAAAGTATTTTTCCCTGAAAAGGCCTGCTCACCAGACCTGTGGGCAGCCTAGACCCCCAGGACCCTGGGCTGAGCCGGGGGGGGCTCATCAAGGGTCCATTCCCCACACAGGGACCGGCCTGGCCGTCCCGAGGCCCCTTCCCCGCACAGGGCCCAAGCTGCCCTCCCCATCCCCATGCCGCTGCATCTGGCGAGGAGCGAGGAATCCCCCCACCCAGAGTCAAAGAGAAAGATGGAGAGAGCAAGCCTGGGTGATGACAGTGGACTCCCTTACCCACGTGGGCTGGGGCTGCCGCGCCGACGGCTGCGGAGCTTCTCAGCCCCGGCGGCCCCAGGGTGAGTGGGGCTGCCTCCCTCATGCTCTTGAGCTTAATGTTAATACTCTTAACAGAAAGCCGAGCTCTCTGGGGAAGAAAGGCAACATCAGCGCCGAGGACCAGCCCTGGGACCCAGGCCGCTCCTTCTGGAAGCTTGTTTTTGTAGAGCCGATCTCAGGGTGGCCTGCATAAAAACACAAGGTGAAAACGGGGCCTGGGGGACAACGGGAGGCTGACAAGAACCTCCCTGCTGGGGGCCAGGAAGAGAGGCCTAATGCCTTCAGGCTGCCTGGCGCTTGCCCCCAGGGAGCCTGGGACACACGTGGCCTGTCTGGCCTCAGTGTGCATGTGTGTGCGCACACGTCATGTGAGGGAAGGGGTTCAGCCCTCGTGGCACCTCCGTCCAAGCGGCGGGGGAACCCTTTCTGCCCCTGGGCAGTGAAGGCCAGTGGGGCCACACTGGATCTCACTCTTGCTTTGAGAACTGAGTTCCAGCAGCTTCAGACACACTTGTTCAGAGTTAAGAGGTGGCAGTGTGAACTGCTGTCCATCCGTGGGAAAAAAAGTTCTTTGCTTAAGTAAAAAAATACCAAATACAATAAATTTATGAAAGCCCATTCACAACATACAGTCTGTTTTGTACTCTGTCTCAGCAGCAGGGTTGGAGGTGCTGATCAGAGACCCCGGACGCCGCCTGACCAGACCAGGCCCCCCGGGACCGGTACTTACACATGGAGCCTCTCCGATGGGCCTCCCCGAGCGGCCTGCTCGGCCAGCTGCTGCCCGCCCTCCACGCGATGCCTCAGGACTCTGCAGGGCCGAGGCTCACCTCTCACTCCCAAAGCCCAAAGCCAGGACAGCCCAGCGGCTGCTGGTCTGGGGCTGCATTCAGGTTTGCCACGATGCTGTGCGCTGGCCCGCCGGGCGCGGCTCACACGACAGACTCACGGTCCCTGTTCGGAGACGGGGGGAAGTCTGGGAGGTCTTCGCTGCGGCTGTAGTCGGACCCCCTTACCTGGAGGTTATCGCTGGTGGCCCTGGTGACGCTGTCGTAGGACGGTGGGAAGGACGTGGAGGAGATGGAGGAGCTGGAGGGTGGGCCATGGCGCTGGGAGTAGTTCTCATTCATCATGTAGGCGATGAGGCCCTCCTGCTCTGGGGCATCCTCTTCCGAGACGCCGCTGCTGCCCATCTGCTGGCGGTAGAGGAAGGAGGCGTGCTTCAAGGAGCGCTGCAGCAGGTGCCTCCGGAAGGCCCGCTGGATGATGGTGGCCGACACCTCCTCGTGCTTGCGCCGGAGCGTGGTTGTGATGGGCTCATAGGAGATCTTGGACGGGTTGGCGGCCATGAACTTCTCCTCCATCTGGATCTTCAGGGCGTCCATCTCCCCAGACTCGCCCAGGACCCTCTTGGTGAAGGCAAAGAGGATGTCCATGCAGTGGATACGGTCCCCGCTCACCATGGGCAGGTCCATATTGATGAGGCTTATCTTGTTGGGCTTGGCGATCCGGAGCGGCTCAGACAGGGCGTCGGCGAAATCGGACAGGGCTGAGTACTCGATGAACTGGGTGGCCTCCGGGTCGAACTTCTCCCAGATCTCGTAGAACATGTCGAAATCATCCTCGCTCAGGGGCTCCGTGCTCTCCTCCGTGGCCACGCTGAAGTTCTCCAGGATGATGGCGATGTACATGTTGACCACGATGAGGAAGGAGATGATGATGTAGGTGGTGAAGAAGAGGATGCCCACGGCGGGGCTCCCGCAGTTCCCCCGGGAGCCATTGCTGTTGGGCAGGTTGGGGTCGCAGTAGGGGGGCCCCGTGTTGAGGATGGGGCTGAGGAGACCGTCCCAGCCAGCCGACGTGGTGATCTGGAAGAGGCACAGCATGCTGTTGGCGAAGGTCTGGAAGTTGAACATGTCGTCGATGCCAGCCTCCCACTTGACGTAAGCGAAGTTGGCCATGCCGAAGATGGAGTAGATGAACATGACGAGGAAGAGCAGCAGCCCGATGTTGAAGAGGGCGGGCAGGGACATCATGAGGGCGAAGAGCAGCGTGCGGATGCCCTTGGCCCCGCGGATCAGCCGGAGGATGCGGCCGATTCGGGCCAGGCGGATGACGCGGAAGAGCGTTGGGGAGAAGAAGTACTTCTGGATGATGTCTGAGAGCACAGTGCCTGTGGGCAACAGCAGAGCCTGTGACTGCTGGCCTGGCATCGCCATGGGGTGGGGGGTGGGGGGGTCTCTGCACAGCAGGGAGCCAGGGAGTGGAGGCCTTTCCCAAAGGCCTGCGGCACCACCCGGGGCCTGCAAGGGCCCTGCCTCCACCCATCTCTCCGAATCTCCATCCAGAAAAGGGGGGCCCACGGTACCCAGTTCTTTGCAAAGTGCTTTATCAGCCCTCCATTCCTCAGTCTCCTGAGAACACCTGCACAATAGAGCCATGCTGGGCCCGTTTTCCAGATCATGGGTTCTGAGGCCTTAGGGGACTTCTCAGTATCTTGATGGCCTTACCCACCTGACATCCTAGAGGCTTAAGGGCTGGGAAGCTTCAGGCCAAACAACGTACTTGTGGGAAGGCAGTCCCACCCATCAGCCGGCTTCCATAGCTGCCTCTACACACACTGCTAGGCACCCACTCAGCAGAGGACCAAGCTTCACCCAGCAGTGGGAGGCGAGAATTCTACTACTGAACCACCAGTGCCCCCTTGGCTTCACCCAGCAGTGGGCAGGCACCAAGGACTCCTGCCAGGAAGCCTGCACCAGCCTCACCCACCAGGGGGCAGATACCAGAAGTAAGAAAACAATCCCAAATCCTGTGGAAGGAACCTGCTAACCGCAGGCCAGACTCTCCCCTGGGACTGGCTGGACCCTGGCCCTTGGGTGACGAGAGAGGAGTGCACTGCTGGGATGCACAGGACGTCTCCCACTGAGGGCCACTACTCCAAGGTCGAGAAACGTAAGTAACCTACCTAAAAATATAAATAGAAATTTAGACAATATGAGGCAGCAGAGGAATATCTCCCAGGCCAAGGCACAAGATAAAATCCCAGAAGAAGAAATAAGTGATGAGGAGACAGGCAATCTGTCTGAGATAGAATTGAGTTATGAGGGCAAAGATGTTCAGAGAACTCAAGAGGAGAACAGATGCACAGAGCGAAGTTTTTAGCAAAGAGTTAGAAAATACAAATATCCAAACAGGGCTGCATCCAAGTGCAAGAGGCAGCGGCCAGGAAGTTGGCGCGCTCCGCACGCCACACCCGTCGCAGCTCAGCCTCTTTGAGGTGGTTCCCACCTCGGTCTCTACTGACTGCTCAGGGTTTGGAGTTTTAAGGAGCAGGCATGTAAGTTATAGGAGCAAGAGTGGAATAATAAGTTTGCTTTGTATTGGCCCAAGTGACCTTTCCAGACTCATCTAGTAACAGTGTCACTGGTTGACACGTGATAGTGTTGACTGTCAGTATGGCACTGGGCTGAGCCCTTCATACCCACCCCTTCAGCCCTGCCAGTCACCCTAGGCGGTGAGCTGATACCATCCTCCTCTTCCAGAAGAGGAAACGGAGTGTGAGGTGAGAAGCTGGGATTTGACGTAGACACTGTGGCTCCAGGTCGACTAGTTACCCTTTCCTCTCTGGTCCCGCCAAGCTCTGGGACCAATAGGTGTTCGTGGGGCACAGGCTGCACCCCCTGAAGTTCCTGAGACTGTCCCCAAGGGCTCCATTCCTGCTCTGACATCTGCATTCTCTAAAGCTTCTCTCTCGTCCCCCAGGCACACTGTCACCCTCACCCCCACCTGGGACCTCCTGGAGAACTTCCTGACCCTTCTTCCAGATTCTAACCTGCTGCCCCTCGCTGCGGCCGCAGCAGCCCCAGTGGGTGCACTGAAGGTAGGGGCTGTACGTGCTGGAAAGATGAAAGTCAGAGGTGTGTGGGGGCAGGGTCAAGACTGCACTCTGAACCCAAGAAAAAAATATTGATAAATTGAACTTAAAATTAAAAGCTTTGTGCTTTAAGAGACAACCACCAAGAAAGTGAAAAGATAACCTACAGAGTGGGAGAGAACATTTGCAAATCATGTATGTGATAAAGGATTGGTATCCAGGGTATATGAAGAGCATTTACCACTCGATAAAAACATAAGTCAGCTAAACAGCTGAGCAAAGGACTTGAATAGACATTTCTCTTGTTATATACCAAGATATACCAAGGAAAATGACCACTAAGCACATGAAAGGATGTTCAGGGAAATGCAGACCAACACCTCAGGGAGATACCGCTTCATACCCACCAGCGTGGCCATGATTGAAAAATACAGACAGCAACACGTGTTGGTGAGGATGTGGAGTAACTAACCCTCATATGTTGATGACAGGAATGTCTAATGGTGCAGCCACTTTGGAAAACAGCTCATCAGTCCCTCAACATTTTAGATTAGTGGTGGCCAGGCTGGGGAGAGGGAAAACGGGGAGTGACCACTAATTGGGTAGAGTTTCATTTTGGGGTGAGGAAACTACTCTCAACTTAGAGAGTGGTGATGGTGGCACATTGTATACCTGAAAGCGTGGATTCTAGGATATGTGAATTATAGCTCAATGAAACCGTTATTTCAAGAACTCTGGGCTCTGAGGTCAGACGTGGGTGTGTGCTATGGTCTGAATGTGTCTCCCCCCAGAGTTGCATCCCAGCTGTCAAAGATGGTGGTGGTGGCAGGTGGGACCTTTGGGAGGCACGTGAGTCATGCGGGTGGAGCCCTGCACTGATGAATGGGATGGAGCCCCCGAGCACCTTCCACTTCGTGTGGACACAGCAAAAAGGGAGTTACAGACCAGGAGAAGGACCCTCACCAGAAAACGTGGCCATGACGGTGCCTTGGTCTTGGACTTCCAGCATCCAGCACTGCGAGAGGTAGATTTCTGCTGTCGGTAAGTTAGCTGGTCTGGTGTTTCCGTTGCAGCAGCCTCAGCGGGCTGTGCGGGAACCCTGTCTCTCTGCTCCTGGCTGTACAATTTCCCTGTCTTGGTGCTGACTTTATAAGGCAAATTACATGAGGCAGGTGATGTCCGAAGGAGCCTGGCACACACCTGGGTGGCTAGACTCCAGAATTTTCCATCTCCAGGGATAACTTCAACCTTAGAGAGCCACCTGCCTCCCTCCTTCAACCTAGGGTGCAGGCTTTCCCTTGGGGAGGGCAGGGGGGCCTCCACGGCCCCTGCTCCCTTTCCCAGACTCATCCTTGAAGCTCTCCAAACAGAGAGCTGTGTTCTAGGGTCCCATGGAGGGTGGAGCCAGCAGTGGGTGCTGGGAACTCTGCCAGGTTGGCCCCTTGGCCTGAGTGGGTCCTCCCAGACATACAAGAGTGAGTGTGTGTGTGTGTGTGTGTGTGTGTGAGAGAGAGAGAGAGGGAGATGGGGGAGAGGCAAGGAGTGTGGAGAGAAAAGGATGCAGGAGCCGGGTGCACTTGGCATGAGGTCCAGGCTGGAGGACAGGGAGAGGCTCGGCCTCTTGCGTACTCACCCACGATGGAGAGGATGACAACCACGAAGTCGAAGATGTTCCAGCTGTTGGTGAAGTAATAGTGGCGAAGGGCAGCCATCTTGAAGATACACTCGCCTGTGAAGATGGCTACAAACAGCAGGTTGATCTTGGCCAAGATGTTGACCTTCTCAGGGCTCTGGTCATCCGTCTCCACCATCATGGTCACCATGTTCAAGCAGATGAGAAACATGATGGTGACGTCAAAGGCCTGCTTGGTCACAATGTCGAATATGAAACCTTGGTACTTGTTCTGAAAGGAGCGGCGAAGGAGGGGGTCAGCAGGGACCTCAGACAGGCCAGCAGGCCCCCTGTTGCTGCCTCTTGGCCCAGGCCCACCCCCCCACCCCCTCACTCCACCCTTTGTGGGGTCCAACACCCTCAGACTGTCACAGTGAGAGGAAGAAGTCAGGAGGCTGAACAGCCTGGCCGTTTCGCTGAAAGCTCCCTGGTCTTCAAGGCCCAGCTCTAGGGCTCCCTCTCCCCGGAGACCGTCTCTGATGGACCCCGAGTCTCCTGAGCACAGCGTTCATCAAGCTGCTTTGCTCCCGCTGTCTCAAGTGTCAAGGTCAGATTTAATGTTCAGTCCTAGCCACTGTCTCAGCCCTTGGGTTAAATTTTCTCCACTCTTTAAATGGAATTTATTTTACTTATTCTACTGACTGTATTTATATGTCCTTAATTGTAAGCTAGTCCAGATCATTCTAGGGAAGACAGACTATTATAAGTGAAAACACACACACAACTAACCTAGAACAGAGTATGGAGAACAGGAAAGAATTAGATGAAATCAAAGAGTGGATGAAAACCTGGGGATGCTCCTCACTAGCCAGGGATTTAGGGGCCATCCCCCAATTAACCTAAGTGCTGCCCCCTTCCTGCTCCAGCACACACGGACCACACACTTTTTTGGGTGTACTTGCACGTACGTGTGTGTATTGGCTTGATCAGGCCAAGGGAGGCAGCCTAGAGAAGCCAGCACCCCTCTGGGCCCCGCCCACCAGGGGACTTGACTGCTCAGGGGGTTGTAAGGATGCGGTTACGCGAGGGGCTGGGGGCTGCAGAGCTGCCTTGCCCTCCCTGGGGAGAGCCTGCCCCTGGCAGGGGAGGAGGGGACGTCCCTGGCTGCCAGGGCCGTCTCATGCCTTCCCCGCTATCTCCATGAGACTAAGACCCCTGTGCATGGTCAGAGGTCCCTCCTTCCCTGACAGGAGACAGTGGAGAGGCCCTGAGAGCTGGTTCTGTGGAGTGGGGGCCCCCCAGGCTCCCCACCACCAGCAGGTCCTCCCCACTCCCCCCAGATAAAGCCTGACTCACCAGGGGCCGCGGGATGGGCTTCTGAGGCTTCTTGGAGCCCAGCTTCTTCATGGCATTGTAGTACTTCTTCTGCTCTTCTGTCATAAAGATGTCCTGGCCCCCTAAGTGCAGAGAGAGGCACCACACTCATTGTGGGGTTCTCAGAGCCCCGGCATGGGGAACACAGGGATCTTGCCTCCTGGATGAGGGTGTCAGGGTTGCCCTCCTCCTGGGGAGAACTCTGCCCCCATCCTGCACCAGAGATTCCCCTCCAGACCTGCTTCTACAGGGTCCCTGTCCCCATTCACCTTGACCTCTGACACTGTGACCTGCAAGTCCAGTCCCCACCCCGATCCTCTCCCCTGTCCCACTCAGCCACCCTGGAGGTTCTCTGCGCCCATGCTTGGTTTGCCTGCCACCCAATCACGGCCCCGCCGAGGGAACTCCAGGAAGACCTGGCCTCTGTGCACCTCGCTGTCCCTGATCGAGGACCAGGGGGACAGTCCCAACCCTGCCCCCAGCGTCCCTCAGGGCCTCATCTCGCAGGTAGGCTAGGGTCAGCGCGGGGCCCCTGGTTACACGCTTCCAGGCCTAAGTGTGTCACATCATGGACACACCCCTCTCCCATCCTATCTCAGTGGCAGCAAGCGCCCCGGGGAGCCTGGGCTCTACGTATCTTTTTCTTCTGTTGGTTGAAGTTGTCGATGATGACACCGATGAAAAGGTTCAGGGTGAAGAAAGACCCGAAGATGATGAAGATGACGAAGTAGATGTACATGTAGAGGTTGTATTCCCACTGGGGCTGCTCTTCATACTGTGGGGGGTGGGGGAGCAGGCAGGGGGTCAGCCGGGCAGGGCCGGGGCGCGCCGGTGGGTGTGCCGGCTCTGGGAGACAGGGTGTGCCAGGGGCTTGTGTCTGCCTGTATGTAACAGTGAGGGGAGCAGGCATGCTGAGCTCAGGGCTGGCACAGTGTCACTGAATGGCTTCTGCCCGGGCCACTGGGAGGCTCGAGCATATGGGGGCATCTTTCAGCCGTCAATGAACCATCAGTGTGACTGGCAGGGGCACAAAGGAGAAACTTGACTTGTGTCTCTGTTACTTCCACCTCATCCTCCTGGGGTAAGACTTTGATACAACTAGATTACAGTGAATTTAATTTGAAAGATGTTTGAGAATTTGGGGACTCCTTGGGCCAGCCCTGGACATTCCAGAGAGGCTCAACTCTGGGTTCACACAAAAGACCTCACCCTTACGGGATGTGGACCCTGATCCCCGGTGGTCAAGCAGCTGGGAGCCTCAGGTGCCTGACTCAGGGAGAGAGGCCAGTGTGGCAACCTACCCCCCTGGAGTCCACTGCCGCATACATAATGTCCATCCAGCCTTTAAATGTTGCCTGGGAGGAAGAGACAATAAGAAAATCATTTAATTCTGCATCTATTCAGCTACCTGGGGCTCCTGTCTGGACAGACGAGGCCAGGAAACAGCCTCCTACAGGAAGCAAGCAGCCCGCCCCACCCATCAGCAGCGTCCAAAAGTCCGGGTGGTCAGGGAAAGACCTTCTTGTTCCGGGCTGGGGAGGGGGGGAAGCCAGCCAAGCAGCACCCCAAGAAGGCCACACAGTCGGGGCAACAAGCTTCCGGATGTTGGCCAAGAGACTGCCCTTCAGATCCACCTTGATTTCAGATTCTAAAACCACACAGGGTCCTACTGCGGGTGTCAGGGACAGAGAGGTGGGGCCTGGGTGCCCTGTTCTGGTTTAAGGTGGACCCTGGTGCTGACCTGGTCCCCTCTGTCATGAGCCTTGTGGCTTCTGTTCTATGGCCTTTCAAAGGAAGTCCCTCAAGAATCCCAAGGGGGCCCCTTTGCCAGCTGTGTCTTGGTAAGTGACCAACTAACAAATGGCTTCCCAGAAGATGGAAAAGCACCAGATGCTGTGTTTGCCACTTTCTCCGTGAAAAGCCTCCCACCACGGTCAGTCTCAAGTGGTCATCGCGCTGGCACTGCACACACAGTCGGGGAGAGGTGCACAGGAGCACGACGTAGTATTTCCGCTGTACGGACTCACCAGATGTGAGTAACCTCAAGAGTGTAGATGATAATAAACAGTGATGGTGAGTTTTGATTTTGTTTCAATATCATCCAGTTAATTATAAGCTTATAAAATCTAATTTTTAAGAATGGCTTGCAAAACATCGGAAAATGTAGCAACCAGCTTTTGCAAGCCCAAACACAGCCCACAAGGCCGTAAAAAGGGGGCTGAACGGAGCAAGCCTTGGCGCTGGCTGCGTGGACTGCCTCACTCAGAGCCTGAGACAGGCTGCCTAGTGGGTCTCACTTGCGTCCTCGGCCAAATCCGATCCTGTCCTGAGCCTCCTTTCAGGGGACAAGCTGGTCTGCACAGACCTTCCATGTCTGAATTTTTATGAGACAGGCGGGGCAGATGGGGACACCAAGGTGGCCCCAGAGAAGGCAAGCTGCTTCCGCTCCCTGTGCTGGGCGGCCCTCACCTGGACAGAGGCCTGGGAATGCTCTGCAACCTGTTTGGGGCCACCCAAGGTTATGAGATGCCCGGGGCCAAGTTCTTTCCAGCTACGGTGCTGTTCTGTCTGGAACGACCATCAGTTCTCAGTCTACAAAAGGGGCCTTTCCTTCCAAATTCTGACATTCAGAGGGGGAGGCACAGGGAGGGGAGGACTAGCCCTAATCTTGTTATCCACGAGGAGGAAGCTACTCCTGGGATTTAAGAGGTGAGTGGAGGTGCATTAAGTTTTCGGGTGAGAGTCCAAGTTAAGTTTCCTCTGCTCTGGGGCCTAGAGACAGGTGTCGAGGCTTCAGGCTGCAGCTTTATGCACTACGGTTCTGTCAGCGTTTCTCTTGTCAAGGCAATTTATAGGTTAATTTCATGGCGTGCGTTATAATCACTGAAGCCACTGTCCTCACAGATCAATCGCCCTTTGGGACGACTGGGCAGGGCCGTGTCTGTTTAAACAGCACACATTTTGCACCTTGGAGATGGAAGTAAATATATTCTCTTAAACAACACAGGAGGCATCACTACCTTTTATAACGGGGGCAGCCAGAGTCACAATTTTGCTACTATGAACAATTAGTCCCTTGGTGTCTACGGTCGTTCATTTGGAACCTCTGCATTGCTTTGCCAAACTAACAGTGCGAGGAAGGCCACCTGACTGCTGGCTGGGGAGCTGGCTCTGCCGCAGCACTGAAGCCCCCCCATCACACATCCTGGAGAATGTAGCATCTGCCCTAGAGTGGAAAATCTGGGGCCCTCCCAAGCATCCAGGAAGTCTCTGGAAAATCCTAGGCCTCCTTTGGGCAACGTGACCCTATTGGGAGGATCCAGAGTGATCCCGCTGTCCCCTCCTGCCCACACCACAGTGAAGGAGCCTGCTGCTGGGCAGCCAGTGGGAGGAAGGACGCCCCCCTCTCCAGGACTTACCACCTGCAGAAGGGCCAGGTACCCGGCCCCCACGTTGTCAAAGTTGACCTTCACCTTGGTCCAGTACAACTCGCCAGTCATGTTGAAAGACTCACAGTCGCTCTTGTTGTTCACGATGGTGTAGTTCAAGGGCAGGTCTCCCTCAGTCTGGTTGATGCACCTCCCAAACTTCCCCGCGAAGAGGTTCACGCCCATGATGCTGAAGATGAGCCAGAAGATGAGGCAGACGAGGAGGACGTTCATGATGGATGGGATGGCGCCCACCAGGGCATTGACCACAACCTCAAGTGGGCAGAGAAGAGGCTCAGTTCCTGGGGGTGCCCAGAGCACACGCACTTTTCAAGAACCACCCCCCACTCCACCTACTGAACCCCTTGGCTGTGGGTCCCTGTGAAGGGGGGAAATGACACTTCCTGTCCCCAAGGAAGGGCAACCCATGGCCAGAAGGTCTGGTGGGCAGGGAGGGGAGTGAGGAAACACACACGCCTTTAGTTTTGCCCCCTGAAGTCTGACATAGCTCAGAACATCTGCCTTTCCCTTCTTGGCTCTGCCCAGAGTCCATGACCTTCAAACTTAATTTTCAATCAGGTCTCTGCCAGTTGAAGACACCAGAAGTCTGCTGGGAAAGGGCCTCTGGAGACACATTCTCTGAGCTAAGTTTCTGGTTTATTTTGGGGTTGCAGCTACTGGGATGGATGGATGTTCTCTGGTAAAATGCGCCCAGGGGCCCTCCGAGCGGCCCATATGGAGGGTCCTCCGACAGCTCTCCCACAGCGGGAGCAGGGCTGGCAGGGCGGGTGATGTGGGGGCTCCCGTGCTCTGCCCTCCCTGGGGAGCGGCTCTCTGACCCTGTGAGCCACGGCCCCACGCTCTTCATCTAAACTCACAGCACCCAGGAGAGGCATCCTTGGCAAAAAGAAATGGGATTCCACTCAGTGAGGGACCTAGTCCCCAGGTGTCCGTGAGCCAGGAGCATGTTTGCCACACAGACTGAAGTGCACCGGTGTGGGGCTGTGTGGTGGGTTTGGTGCCAGAATGGGTAATGCTGACACATGCAAATGAGAGGGGGTCCCTGGCGCCCCAGCAAGCATGATGAACCCAGGAACAGGGTGGGAAGCCAACTCTCAAGTCAGCCCTTGGCTGGCTCTGTGGCCAGTGGCCACCACAGAGGCATTCCTGGCAGCTAGAGTCTCCCCTATGTCCCAGAACCAAATGTACATGCTCCCAAAGAGACATTTAACTTAGGTCAAATTATTCACTTATGAATGGCTTTCCACCTGAAATAAGCAGTTTGTTCCTCCACGGATCGGGAGTGTGGGCAAAGTTCTAAACCATCAGCCCAATGGGGGCTGCATGATGGTGCCTGCCAAGTCGGTGAGAGACACTCAGATGTGTCTGCTGAAGTCACAACACAACTGTGCATGTTTTGTAAAAACAACAACAAAAACAAAAAACATATGCAAACATACAAATAGGTCTGTTTTGCTATATATGACGGGTAATACTTTTTTCTTGGTGGGCTTTTAAATTTGCCTCGTATGTGCACATTCTTTGGTAAAATTTGATGACTTGAAAAAACGCATAGGGCTCTGCACTTAGAAAACAGTACTGGGGGAGGGTGTAGCTCAGTGGGAGAGCACATGCTTAGCATGCATGAGGTCTTGGGTTCAATCCCCAGTACCCCTATTAAAAAAAAAAAAAAAGAAAATAGTGCCAAAGCATTCACTAAGCAAATGCAAACTGCTATCCGATGGTGAGACTACAGCTGGCTCCTTCCTTCATCCTTATTCACAGTCCTATTGTCCATCAGAGAGAGGGAAGCAGCCTGGGTCGGCCAGGAGTCAGGGGACGCCGACAGGCACAGGAAACCCGGGCCCATGGGACTGGGCCCACCCAGATGGGAGGCCCTGCAGGAGAGCAGAAGCCCAGGGGCCCCGGGCGGTGGGGCTGGGCTGCAGCTGGGACGCCTGTGCCCCAGGCCTCACTTCCTCTCCTTTGTCCCGTGTTCTCTGGCCCTCATGGAGCCCACGGGGTCGGGGGTGGCAGGCCTGGGGGGAGGTTCTCACAGCTCTCCTCCTCCAAGTCCAGCCTGCGCCCTGGAGATCCCGCACGGGCTCCTGCCAAGTCAGGGCCAACTGGTCAGCAAATGAGCCTGGGGTCCCCTCTGTGGAGCCGCCTCCCAGTGCCCCTGTGGAAAGGCAGCCCCCTCTTACCCGCATGCCCTCAAATCGTGACAGGGCTCTCAGGGGCCGGAGTGCGCGCAACGTCCGCAGCGACTTGATGGGGCCCATCTCAGCAAAGCCCAGGGCGTTGGCCACCAGGCTGATCAGCGAGACCTGTGGGAGGCAGGGTTGGGGTGGTGCCGCGGGGACCTCTGGAGACAGGCAGCAGGGCTCCTGGCCCACCGAAAACTGGGCACGGGAAGGCCTGCTGGCTGTCACACCCAGCCTGTCTATGATTCCCGGCTGGGTCGTCTTCACAGGCTGCCCTGCGCTAGGCCAGCCTTCCCGGGGCCCAAGAGGCTGAGGGTGAGTCCAAGGGTGTCCTAGCTTTCAGATCTTCACTGAGGGCCTGCTGTGAGCACGTCACACACAGGTCTGTAATAGCCCCACTCACCCCAGGACTTGGAGTGCGTTCTCCCCATTCTACAGATGAAAAAACTGAGTCCCAAAGCCACCTGCCAGTGTAGAGAAGCAGGGACCCAAAGCCTGGGCTTGCAGTCGCCACGTGCTTTCCTTCAAGTCAGATTCTTGGGCCTGCCCCTTCCCTCCCCCATAGTAGCCTCTCTGGGGAAGAAGGACCATCTTGAGCCGCATATAAGCAGATCGACAGTCCTAGGGCATTTCCCCAGAGCCGGACCTCGCAACATTCTGACAGCTTCAAAGGGAGGCTCAGAAGGAGCCTCTGAGGACTGCTCTGCTCTCTGCTCCCTCTGCCCCACTTCCACTGGGTGTCTCCACCCCACAGATTTTATCCTTCTGAAGCTCCACGGGCACCCAATCCTTCCTGCGTCACTGCTGGCTGGTGATCACAGGTTGGAAATGGCCCCCTGCCTGACCTCGCCAGCCATCACCACTCCCACCCCCCGGCTCTGAGGGCAGCCTAGGGGGGACAAGGGGCTGCGGGCATGGCCTGACCCCCACAGCCTCCTCCCAGGAGGGACTCCTGTGCTGCCCCAACTCGCCCCTCAAGGATGCTGGTCCCCATTCTGGGGAGGATGAGGGGCATCTCTCAGGGACCTCTTGCTGGGGACAGGGCCCCAGGGACCAGGTCCAACCAGTCTGCCTGCCTAGCTCCCAGCAGGCCATCCTTGTCGTCTGTCCTTCCAAAGCTTTTCCCCCCTGCTCCACCCACATCCCCCATCTCAATGATGGCAACTCCACCCTTCAGCTGCTCAAGCCACAAGGCCTGGCGTCATCCCTGCCTCCTGTCTGTCTCTCACACCCTCCATCCAACCCGTCAGGATTTCCTGTTGGCTCTGCCTTCACAATACGTCAGAAGTCCAAATATTTCTCACCACTTCCACTGCCACCATCCTGGCCAGGCCACTGTCATCTCTCCCCTGGATTACTGCCATGGCCTCCCAACCTTCTCCCTGCTTCCCCTCCCATGCCCCACCGCCTCTGCGAAGGGGTGATCCTTTTAGAACATGAGTCAGATCATGTCACTCGTCTGCTCAAAGCCCTTTAACACCTCCCCATTTCATTCTAAATAAAAGTCATATTTTTCAAAGGCTGCACCTCTTCTGCTCCAAGCAGTCTGGCCTCATCTGCTACACTTTCCTCCCCTCTGCCTCTGCTCCAGCCACTCTGGCCTCCCTGTAGTTGCTCAAGTATGTCAGGCATGCTCCCGCCACAGGACCTTTGCACTGCCACTCCAACCTCTGCTTAGAATGTTCTGCAGACATTTGCCAGGATAACACCAATCTCCTTCAAATGTCACCACAGTGGGCCCACCCTGGCCAGCCTGTTTACATTTGTCATCTGCACTGTCCCTTCTCCCTGAGTCCTGGCCCTCTATCCCCTTCCTCCTCTACTCCCTTTTCTCCACGTCCTTCCAACTGGGGGTTCTGATGGCAGGGCCCAGGTTGCCCCTCTGTGACCCCAGACTCGGGTCTCCGGTCCCTCAGCCTCAGCTCCTTCTCGCATTGGCCACGGGTCCCCCTTCTCCACTCCCCTCAGGGACCACACTCACATCCACGATGAGGAAGTCGAGCCAGCACCAGGCGTTGGTGAAGTACTTCTTAAAGCCGTAGGCCACCCACTTGAGCAGCATCTCCAGCACGAAGACGTAGGTGAACATCTTGTCAGCGTACTCCAGCAGGACCTTGATGGTCTTCCGCTCCTCCAGGTAGATGTCCTCGAAGGCCTGCAGACCAATCCGGACAAGGTGGCCATGACGTCCGACCACCCCCAGCCCCACCCTGCCGAGCCCCCAGCCCTGACACTGACTGCTGCCCAGGGGCCGGGGCCGGATCTGGGAGACGCGGAGCAGAGGGGATTCCTCAGCGTGCTCTCCAAGCAGGGCGTGCACCACTGCTCGGTCAGGAAGCGACCCAAAGTGGTGTGTGGGCAACAGGGCAGAATGTGTAGCCTGATGCTTCCTCCTTCACTTTAAAGATCGAGTCTCAGTTCTGGGCGAGGGCATCTTTAAGACCTTTCTAAAACGTGCTCATCTCCCATTTTAACGAGGGGGTGTGCAGGCTCAGCGCACAGTCTGCTGCTGGAAACAGCATAAACTTTTTTTTCCACTCCACTGTGTTTTTACTCTACTTTAGGCAATTACTTACTTTTCATAGGAAACAATATTGGTTTCCAATGACAACAATCATTCAAAGTTGCCCTTTACAATAAATTTATTTAAACAAAAAACCAGTGGGTGTTGATCTAAGGGAAAATTTTTAAGAAATGATAGTAAAGGCAGTTTGTAGATAGGAAGTTTAGGAAACACAAGAGTAGATGAAGTCAAACCTCCTGCAATCCTCAGAACCTGGGAGTCAAAATTTCTAAAATGCTAGAAGTTCTAAGTCTTTCCCTACCTCCTGACTCCTGCCTCAACCCAAATCCCTGAGCCAACAGAGACCTGATGGCCCCCAGTGCCCCCCTCCAACTCCAGTCTTCTCATCTGTACCTGCTCCCCCCGTTCAGTGCACTCTGGGGCTCCCAGTCTAGGCAACTGAGTGCGTCACTGAGGGCCCCGGGGAGCTGCCTCCACCAGCTGCTCTGGGCCTCCCTGTCCAACCGCAGGGCCTCTGTGAGCTACAGTGATCCAGGGGGCTGGTGCTGTCAGCAGTGTCCTAGTATACACCACTGGGGCATCACACAGCTCATCTGGCCAGTGTAGATGGGACAATGGATAATTCAGGTCCCAAAATTGACTGGAAACTGTTCAAGATATAAAGTGGGCGAGTCTTTTTCTGATTATAAAAATATATCCTTCTTATAAAAAATGAAATGCAGAAATTATAAGAATAAAAGGCATCTCCAGTTTCATGATATTAAAGTAACCACTGCTAACATTCAGATGAACATTCTTTTCGACTCTGTGTGTATTTGAGCACACAATTTTATAAGGTAAACTATTTTGTTTTGAAATTTCCTTTTCCATGAAACAATCTTTTGTGAACATTTATCTACCCGATATGAGAATATGTACAATATGTATCTATCATTCTTTTTGAAGGCTGCATAATATTTCATTATTTGCATTTGCTATTATTTAGCCATTGTTTCCAGTTTATCCCTAGTAGAAACAACAGTGCAATGAGCAACTCATCTGATTATCTGAGGAGGATAATGTCCTAGAGTTGAGGTGCCAGGCAAAGCTGTACTTTCAGTACAGATTAGGAACAGGACCTCCAGAAGGGGACACCGATTGACACTTCCTTCCCAGTGCATGAAGGCAGCTCTCCCCCCACCACCCACACTGGTGCCGCATCTCCTTTGTCACGTTTCCCAGCCTAATGAATACAAGTTGTCATTGTTACATTTTAATTTGTTTTATTTCTAGTGATCCTGACACCATTTCCTTGGATATTTGCAGTGCTCTTTATAAATTTCCTGTTCATCTCCTTTGCCTATTTTTTCTCCTGAGTGTTGGGTTTACCTGGGGACACTAACTCTTTGTTTTAGACGCTTTATCCTAGTTTTGTGCCTTTAAATCTTGTTTACGTTTGTTAACCATATTGAAGTTCTGTACTTCATTTTCATTTATTGTTACATCGTTTAATAGAATTATAGCATTTATTATGATTTTCATTTAGTAAAACCTTTGGTGTCATGTTAAGAAAGCCTTTGCCTATTCTAGGGCCAAAGGAAAAAAAATGACCTTTCTTTTCTTCTTCCTTTTTTTTTTTTTTTTGGCTTTCTAGTTTCATAATTTTATATTATAATTTTTAAAATCTAATATATTTTGGTAAAGAGCAAATACCCATTTTAATATTTTTTTGCAGAGTGGCTTGTCAACTGTCCTAACACTTTATTAAAGAATCCACTTTAAATCCACAGATTAGAGGCTGACTTTATCATCCACTACATTTCTCTATTTGCTGAAATCTATTTCTGATCTGTGTGGTTCTGCTGCTCTTTCTGTCTGTTCCTGAATTAGTGTCATGTGAATCTTCCTGACCATTTTTCATAATTTTTAAGATAAACTTAAGCAATGTTTTGTCAAATTCACTTAAAAACGTTAGAAATGTATTGTTATGAACTGTTTTAGGAATTAGTACAGTCTTTCTACCCAAGACCAGAGTATATTTATAGTATGTTTATCTGTCTGTTTGTCTTCTTTTACAATCCTTAGGAAAGTTTAATAGTTTTCTTCATGTACCTCTCATACACCTCAGGTTATATTTATTTTCAATTCTTTTATGCTTAAAAGGCCTGGCATATAGGACTATTTGAGAAATGTTACTTGTGACTAAACAGTTTCTGTCAGTATAAAACAACAACAGCAATAAATATTTGTGTATTTATTTTATATCTGGTCATATTTTTAAAAATAGGTTTTAAACCATTTTTAATCTGTTAAAATTTTTTCTAGGCAATCATCTATACGTAATGATATATTTCTATTATTTTAAACTCATTTTATACTGGATAATATTAACTACATTTCTTCTATTTTCCAATTTTTATACTGTTTAGCTCTGACTAGTATTTCAAGATTATTATTAAATAATGAAAAACAGCTAAAATGTAGTTAGATCATCATTTTCTTATTCTTGACTTTAGTAGAAGTGTTTCAAGTGCTTTACTACAAATAATGACAGAACTTAATTTGAGGGGGAGGGGGTAGAGCTCAGTGGTAGAGCACGTGCTTAGCATGCGTGAGGTCCTGGGTTCAATCCCCAGGCCCTCCATAAAAAAAGAAGTTAATTTGACAGTAAGCTTTTCACTAAGTTAAGGAAATAACTGTATTTCTATTCTTACCAAAGTTTTAAAAATTAGGCATTCATTGAGATGATTATATGGTTTTACATCTTTGTCTGACTCATATAAATACATATCCTAATACGGCACCATTCTAACCATTCAGTTAGAATATACCTAACTATGACTCATTTAATCTTTTAAATATATTACCGGATCCTACTTGCATGTATTTTAAGATTTTTGCATCACTATTCGTAAGTATGGAGTATGAAAACTGGTCTCTGGTTTTCCATTTGGTATACTTCAAATTTTAAAAATCAGCACTATTTAACTTTAACAAAAATAATTTGCAGATTTTCCATTTTTTTATACATTAGAAGATTTTACAATAGCATTGGAATTATTTTCTTCCTTGAGAATATGAAAGAATCCACTCTTGGAGAGGTTAAGAGATTAGATTAGCTAGTGGTTTATTTGATCATTTAAATTTTCAAGGAATCAGCTTTGGAATTTTTTCCGTTTTACTGTTTATTTTCTAATTCATTCATTTATATTTTTATATTAGTAATTACTTCCTTAGCTTTAAGGATTTGTTATATTTCTAATTACTTGAGTTAAATGATTAATTTACATTCTTAACACTTAATAATAAAAATATTTAAGCCTATATATTTTACCCTTATTACAGTCTTGGCCGTACCCCACATGTAGTGTTAACAATATTGTTACTTTCTAGTTTCTACCCCTGCAAAGTATTTTTCTCTATTTTTTCCTTTCTTATTTTTTAGATTTCAGGTGGGCAAAACTGGTTGAGTCGTCATCTTTGATTTATGACGCACTGTCATCTTTGGTCCACAAATAGTGTCTTTATCTTATTTATTTGTTTACTTATTAATATAATGAACACCCATGAACCTACCACTAAACTATTTTCTGTTTGATCCAAGGTTTGTTTAAGAATGACTTTAGCCCAGAAATGAACCCACAAACTTTTTGGTCAATTACTCTTCGACAAAGGAGGCAAGAATATACAATGGAATAAAGACAGTCTCTTCAGCAAATGCTGTTGGGAAAACTGGACAGCAGCATGTAAATCAGTGAATCTAGAACAGTCCCTCACACCATACACAAAAATAAACTCAGAATGGATCAAAGACTTAAACATAAGACAGGATACAAGAAACCTCTTAGAAGAAAACATAGGGAAAACATTATCTCACATACATCTCAAAAATGTTCTCCTAGGGCAATGTACCCAAGAAATGGAAATAAAAGCAAGAATAAACAAATGGAACCTAATGAAACTTACAAGCTTTTGCACAGCAAAGGAAACCATAAGCAAAATAAAACGACAACCTACAGAATGGGAGAAAATATTTGCAAAAGATGAAATTGACAAAAGCTTGATCTCCAGAATATATAAGCAGCTCATATGACTTAATAAGAAAAAAACAAACAACCCAATCCAAAAATGCGCAGAAGACCTAAACAAGCAATTCTCTAAGGAAGAAATACGAATGATCAATAGGCACATGAAAAAATGCTCAACATCACTAATTATCAGAGAAATGCAAATGAAAACTACAATGAGGTATCACCTCACACCAATCAGAATGGCCACCATTCAAAAGTCCACAAATGACAAACGCTGGAGAGGCTGTGGAGAAAAGGGAACCCTCCTACACTGCCAGTGGGAATGCAGTTTGGTGCAGCCACTGTGGAAAACAGTATGGAGACTCCTCAAAAGACTAGGGATAGACTTACCATATGACCCAGTAATCCCACTCCTGGGCACATATCCAGAAGGAACCCTAATTCAAAAAGACACCTGCACCCCAATTTTCATAGCAGCACTATTTACAATATAGCTAAGTCATGGAAACAGCCTAAATGTCTATCAACAAAGAAATGGATAAAGAAGTTGTGGTATATTTATACAATGGAATACTATTCAGCCATAAAAATGACAACATAATGCCATTTGTAGCAACATGGATGTCCCTGGAGAATGTCATTCTAAGTGAAGTAAGCCAGAAAGAGAAAGAAAAATACCATATGATATCACTCATATGTGGACTCTAAAAAAAAAAGAAGACAAATTAACTTAAATATAAAACAGAAACAGACTCATAGACATAGAATACAAATTTATGGTTGCCAGGGGGGAGGGGGGTGGGAAGCGACAGAGTAGTAGGAGATCGAAATTTGTAGATACTGACAGGTATATATAGAACAGTTAAACAAGTTTATACTGTATAGCACAGGGAAATATATACAAGACTGTGTGGTAGCTCACGGTGAAAAAGAATGTGAAAATGAATATATGTATATTCATGTATGACTGAAAAATTGTGCTCTACCCTGGAAATTGATAATGTAAACTGACCATAACTCAATTAAAAAAAAAATGACTTACATTTCTAAGGGTTTGCTTTTAATCTTTCTATTTTTGCTCCACCTAGCAGATTCCTTATCTGTAAAATAGACTTAATAATAGTACCTATTTCATAGGGTTATTACAAAAATTGAATGAATTAATATTTGTAAAATGTTTACAACAGGGCCTGGCACATAGTGAGTACTATTTAAGTGTTAGCTATTATTTTTATTATTATTAGGTTAGATCAGCTTTATTAACTATAAATATATTTTTAGATTTCTTTGTCTTCTTTCTACTTGCTCTGTCAAGAACTAACAGAAATGTGGTAAAATCTCACTGTACTATTACACTTACCACTTTTTTCTATTTTTGTTTTACGTAAGTGCTATGAAATCCCAAGCAAATATATTCATAATAGTTGTATTTTTATTATAGGTTGGACCCTCTTTGTTTTCCCTCCAGGCTTTTACCTTGTTTAACATTAACAAACAAAAACACTCCGATTTTTGTCATTGTTTGCATCTGCCTGCTGTATCTTATTATTTCACTTTTAATATTTCTGAGTCACAGAGTTTCAGGTTTGTCATTTGAGAGCATATAGCTAGAGTTTTTTTCCCAGCCCATTTAGAGTCCTTTTCTTTTAAAAGACGAATTTTATCCAGTTACATTTATTATTAAAACACATTTGATCTTGCCTTTGCCATATTACTTTGTTTCCTGATTCAGTGCTTCCTTGTTCCTACCTTTGTTCCTATATTTTGCTGTAAAAATCTCTGTGTTCTTAAAAAATTTCCCCTTTAGCAATTTGGAAGTGATATAGTCTGCTTTCAGTTAAACAAGTTTATAACTTTAAATAGCATACTAAGATTTCTTTTTCTCAATATATCATTAATGTGGGTTTTTTGTTTTTTTTTTTAAACAGTGCTTGGCTGTCTACCCTGATTACAGTCACCATTCACTTGCCAAAACTCCTCCTCACTTATGCTAGGCTGAGCTTTTCCTCCACAGCCTAGACTAAATGGCTCTGGCTGCCCTTGTTTGTGGCTGTTTAAAAACAAAACTCGTTAACATATTGTCAAATCCTCCTTCTCTGAAACCTACAGAGATTTGGCTCTAGCTGCCAACGGTAAAACAGCATGTAGCCTGCAAGCCATGGCTCTAGGCCCATTCTGGGACGGGGCAGGGCAGCACAGGGTGGGGTGGGAGGCCCAGAGATTTAGCAGTGACAGCACAGGGCCTCCCTATGGCCTCCCCCACAGGAGGCAGCACGGGCTGGAGGCACACAGCCTGGGATCCGAGTGGCCCTCTCCCGAGCCCAAAGCATTCCTCATTAGGTGCTCACGCACGAACGCCTCAGCTCCCCAACAAAATCAGATGCTTGCTTCCTCTGGGCCAGTTAAATGTCTGTTTCTTCTACCTTCTTGATCACCCCTCTCCCTGTTCCCCAGAACTTTCCACAACCCTCTCCAGGGCTGTTCCACCTCCTCCCAGAAGGGGCTCTGAGAGGTCAGAGCAGAGTGCTTGGGAGCGAGATGGGGTAGGTTCTCCTCCACCCGGGCTTAGATTCCACAGGTGTACCCCAAACCTCCCTGCTCTCCAGCGTCCAACTCCATCTCCATCTGCTTCTACCAGGGAGGCTTCCTGACTGTCCCAGTCCCCCTTGGCCTCCCATCACCCTGCGTCATCCACTCCATTCTTGCTCAACTCTCTCGAGCTGAATCTGGTTTCCTCGACTAGACAGGGAGAGGGCCTCTGAAGCCAGAGCCGGCGTCTCCTCCTCCTATTGCTTCTCCGTGGCTCACAGGACTAGTAGATACAAGGAGGGCTTAGAAAAGAGCTATTGAACAAATGGAAAGTCAAGACAAAAAACTCTGGAATCTGACTGTCGGGGTTCAAAGGGCACATCTGCTGCTTGTGAGTGGTGGAGCTTTGGGCAAGTTACTTAATGTTTTTACAAAGGGCTGTTGTGGGGATTAAATGTGATAATGTGTGAACTACATCGCTTGGCACCTCGCCCCAGAAGACACAGAATGAGTGGAGCTCCCAGTGTAATATTAACCAGCATTGTTAACTGCACTGAACCAGTCTGACGGAGCACCTGATGCTGTGTGCAGATGGGTGCGTCACCAGAGCTTGGGTGTGGGTGGCTGGCGACCTGTGACCTATGGCAGCTGTGATCTGGGCAAATCAGTTCCCTTTGTGGAACAAGGGGGCCTGGACAAATGCCCTCTGTGAGCCCTTCCTGCTCTGACCTCCCTGTGTGCTGTAGGTGTTGAGAGTTTGTGAGTTGATCCCTGATCTGGGGCCCTGGGGGAATGCATTTTCAGCAGAGGTCCTGCCCCAGTTTCTGACTCGGCTTTCCAGCTGGAGACCTCCTTTCTCCACCCTCCCCTGCTCCTCCATCCCTCCCTGCCCAACCCTGTATCCCCAGGAGGGTACCAGCGCTCCACTGCTGAGCAGGATCATGAAGATGATGAAGGTCTCGAACCAGCTGTGCTCCACGATGCGGTAGCAGGTCTTGCGCAGCCTCCACCAGACCTTCCCTGGGGACTGTGTGGTGTCCACAGTACAGCAGGGACAGCGCCGGACACAGCCTGGGAGAGAGGGAGAGGGAAAGGGGTCAGGCCCGGCCCACAGCCTGCGAATGCTCACATCTGATGGCAAAAAGCTAGCTGGTTGAAGGAATGACTGAAAGAGGTTATAAGGATGGGTACTGAACTTGGTGACGTGGTGGGCGGGGCTGTGGTGGCGGGCAGAGAGAGGGTGACTGCAGGTGTCGTCCTCAGGGGCCACACTCAGCAGGCATGCCGTGGGGAGGCCTGATGAGCCAGATAACCAGTAAGTAGATGAAGGGCCTGGCAGGTCTGGGCAGGGGCTGGGTTTGGGGTGGGCTCCACCTTGCCCTCTGCTCATCTGAGAAACTCTCCCCCTGGGAGGATGTTCCAGATCCCCCTAGGGTGCTCTGTCCCTGGGCCTTGTCCATGTTTGCAGTTTCTGAGCCTTGGGAAGGGCAGATCCCTCACTGACAGACCCAAGTGACGTGTTACATGGAGGGCAAACTCGTTTTACCGCCAGCAACCCTCCAAATATACCACTGATCCATAAAAGCTCCAGACGCCAATCACCAATGTGCGACATGCCACACCCACCTTGAGGATCTACAGAGGGCCTACTATGTGCCAGGCACTGTGCCAGGGACTGAGGGGACAGAGAGAATCGGACCCAGTCCCTGCTGCTGTGGGGGCAGGCAGTCATACTACCACCCCCAAAACTCTGCCACCAGCCCTAGGTGCAGCCAACCCACAGCTGCCCAGCCCAGCACGTTGCGGACAGGCTCGCCATGACTCATGTCACTGGCAGACGGAAGGGCCCCAGGGTCACGAGGAATGGGGAAGGGACGGCAGGCACTGGGCTCAGAGTGGGGTTTGACAAGGCCTGTGCTCCCAGGAGCTGTGGGTCCTCCTGCCCCTCTCAGAGGGGCTAAGGCTGGGACAGAAGGCCACCCAGGGCAGTACCTTCGGTGAAGCAGTCCTCTGGATCCTTGACGTCCTCGCCGAGGTCGGGGATCTGCTCCAGGAGGTCAGCAGTGTTGGTCATGTCAGCTGTGCTCCCCTCGGAGTAACTGTCCTCGGGCATCTGTGGGCAGGACGGCGGGGCAGGTGGGCGAGGGCACGAGTGAGGGCCGTGCAACAGCCTCTAGCCTTGGACCCAGAGTCTAGAGGAGCCTGGGGCTCCCTGAGGGGAGGTGTCCATTGTACACCTTGGGAATCTAAGCCCAGGTGGAGAAGAACCTGCCATGAAGGTCACCTAGGGCCAGTCAGGGATGAGCTGAGGCCAGAACTCAAGGCTCCTGGGTCTGTGATTCTGATCTGTTGGAGTCTAGGGCAGGGCTGCAGGGTTGGGAAGGGGTTCTGGGAAAACTCTGGGGATAAGGAAGGCATCTATGTGGAAATAAAGCAGACATGGGGCACAACACGGACGCACACTGGGACATGGACACACAGTGGTAGCTGGGCACATGCAGAGGGAACAGGCGTGCCGCACCCGAACAGTCAGAGGCAGGGTCACAGGCACACAGGCACAAGGTCAGACACACAGAGGACAGGCCAGCAACCCAGCCCACATTTCTCGCCTGATTCATTTGGGGGCTGATGTGATGCACAGAGCCTAGAACAAGAGCGAGAAGGTGCTGGGACCTTCCCAGCCTGGCCATGCAGGGTTCTGCCGCTCTGATCTCGCATAACCTGATTATAGAGTATGTGTGGGTGTCCTTATGAGTGTCCGCATGTTTCACGGGTGGGCGCCAGCATACAGGGTGAGGTAGTTCTGCCCGGTCCCCCTCTTTGGGCCAGCACACCCATCTCTAGTTGCCATGAACACTGTTTAACACTGAACCCCTTCTCCAGAAAATTGTCTTTAGTCAGGGACCTGCTATCCCTGGAAATGGCTTGGGAGTTACAACCCAAACCTGGGGTAGCTGACACCCAGTGACCGACTGATCCGGAGGAGACCAAGCTGAGGCTAGAAACCAGCCAGACGCCGCCTGGAGTTGCTGCTTTTGCCTCATCCTGCGTCTCTGGCTTCCTTACGGGTCTCTCCTGACAGCTCTCCCTCAGTGAATCACGTGCACAGGAAGCCAGGCTGAGGCTCTGCTTTTAGGGACCCACCTAATGACACATGTGGCAGGGGAGGGTGCTGTGAAGGAAGGGCAGCCTCCCTCTGCTTCGGATCCCGTCTACATCCCCCAGCTGTTGGCCACCTCATGCTGCTCAGGCTCCAGCTCCACTCTGGGGCAAGCTGGCTTCCTTCCCCTTCCTTTGATGACTCAAGGTGGTCTCAAAGTCCTCTTTAACCTTGAGGTTTGTGATGAGGAAGGACTGGATTCCCGGGAGATGGTAGAGTGCTCCTGGGTACAAGGTGGCTCTGGGGGTCTCCGTGGTCCCCATGGCTTTGAGGGTCACGCCCTTCTCCCAGATTTGCTGTGAGGCACAGCCAGAGGGCTTCAAATGAGCTTTCTTTCCTGACACAGGTGCTGCCTTAGGTGCGTGGGGCTGTCATGCGGGACAAGTTCTCAGGATCCCGCTGCAGGTGAGATGAGGGGGTCTTTCTCCCAGACTGTCTCACTCTCCCTTTTACGGGTCCCACGGTGAACTGACCACAAGAGGTGAAGAAGTTACAAAACTCATTCAAAGATCAACATTCTAGTCCAGGAGCCCCTTCTGTTCATGATGCTCTGCCCCTCTTGGGTTTTCCTCTTCCCACGTGCCTTCGTGTGTCAGACCCTCCAGGGGAGACGCATGGCCTGCATAGTCCGGACAATGTCTCCACCATGACCTTGTGCGCCCAAACTGGCCATGCTCACAAAGCCTCCCGGGGGTCCACCCCATGAGAGGAACAAGGCGAAGGAGAAATGTTCTGCTGGAGCTGTCACAGCTCTGAGGTCCGGCTGCAGAATGAGGGCCCCAGGCGCTGTCTCTGAACACGTGGCCTCCATCTTCCCAGTGAGGTGGGATGTGGGGCTGGGGGTAGTCAGCAGTGCCACTGCCCAGTTAGCTCAGGGGATGCAAACTCAAAGGGGGCCAGGCTGGAGATGGAATGAAGTCAGGCAGGTGGGGTCTGGCAAACTGGAGCGCTCTGGCCGGTGTCGAGAAGGCAGTTACCATTTGTCTCCAGCGGGGCGGCTCTTATAATTTTTTTTCAAGAGAAGCCAGAAATGCAGATTTAAAAAAAAAAAAAACAAAAACAAAACACAAAAGCTCTAGGTTTTAAATGTTGGTGGTGAATTCAAATTAAAACACTTTTATGTCCAGAACAAACCCCTACAGCAGGCCTCACACTTGTGGCCTGTTTTTGTCCAGGTGAGAAGCAGCTGGTGGCTCATGTGCCAAGAACTTGTTCTCAGAGCTCCCCAGTGTCCCCTGGGATGAGGTCGTTCACAGGACAAACACTTGCCGACAGGACCAAAGCACAGGAACCATGTGAGGAGGGGGTGAGCACAGGGAGGCCTGGGGTTAGTCCTGCATCTCGGTCCTGGGCGGGCCCCATGGCCCTGGGCCCCACGCCATCCCTCCACTGTCAGGACAGGGCTGCCCGTGCTCCCCTCTGCACACGGGTCTCCCACGCTGCCTGCGACAGCGGCTGTGGTTCCCTCCAGCAAACTCAGGCCTGGCTCCAGCCCCAGCGGCAGTGCCCCACCGGCTTCAGGGACAAAGGTGCACGTTACCTCACTGCACCCTGGGGCCCGGGCCCCTGCTCTCCGCTGCTGCCGCAGGTCTGCCGGAGCCGCACTGGCCTCGGCCCTGGAGGAGGTGGTCTCTGACACCTGGCTCCAGGCCCTGGGCTGTGGGAGGGCCTCGGGGCCGCAGGACACAGGCTGGGATTCCTGCTGAAGAGACCCCCCCCCCAGCCCATGAGCTGCCAGGCCAGAGTGTTTCCAGGACCCTGGCTCTGCTTCAAACCCTGCCCGTGCAGTGGGGTTACTGCCTTCTGCCCTCTTCATGGGGCCTCATCTCACTGAAGACCCCTCCCTCAGGGATCCTGAATGAGTGACTGGCAGGCTCCTGATAGGTCCAGGCAAAAGGTAAAGTCCTGGCCTGCCCAGCACACATCACCCGCTCCTCGCGCTCCCTGAAGGGTGCAGCTCCCAGATGCTGGCATCTCCACTTCAGAAGGACATGCTGACGTCCCCCGTGAGTTCCCATGGCACCCCAGCTTGCTTGCTTGTGCCTGCGTGCACACACACACACACACTCAGGCCCCAGGGAGCTAGAGCCAACAGGCTCGAGAGAAGGAGAAGAGGAGGAAAAGGAGGGGCAGCCGGAATTCCACTCCTGTGCCACGAGCATCCTGGAGCTAATTGGAAGCCGTGGTCCTGGCAACGCTGACGCTCCCCCTCCCCCAACTGACACCATGGCTGTCCCACAGCCTGACTGAAAGGGCAGAAGCTGGCCTCTGGGACCACAGCGGGGCAGGAGGATGTGGAACCGAGCCTGGAGCCTCAGATCAAATTCCACGCAGGGGAGCAGCTGCTCTTTTCAGCCTGGCCCACCCAGTGCAGGCCCCAAGGAAGCAGCCAGGTTGGGCCCAACGAAACAGAGAACCAGTCCTCACTGTTTGACCTAAGACCTAAGGGGAAGCCATCTGAGCCTGGCTCAGGCCATGAGAAAAATGAGGGGGTGGGGTGGGGTACTGTCTCTTTGTTCAGACGTTAGTCCTAAGTGTTAAAAATAACAGGTTGGGAGATAAGATAGTGCTGTCTCTGACACCTGCCATCTTAGGGGTGCTTATTTTTAAATCTCAGAATTAGCCCTGGGCCTGGGAGGAGGGGAAGGGGCAGTGAGGAGGTCAGAAGACCACAGTCCTCCCTCCCCAAGACATTCCACCGTTAGTCCTGCGGGGGGGGGGGGGGGCACAGAGAACAGGGTTGGGGGCTGGGGGCCACAGGTTCTGGCTCTCCCTAGATGCATGAGGAACTCCTAGCAAGTCTCTCTTGCTGTGCCTCAGTTTCCCTTTCTGTACAATTAGCTACCTGTGACTAGCCAGGGAATGAATGATGGACAGTAGCCCCTTCCGAGATGACTTCCTGGGCTGGGCAGAGAGGGTTGGGAATTGGTCTCCATGAGGCTGGTTCTTGGGACATGGCCTGTCCTCTACCTCCAGGCCATTCCTGCTGGCGCAACTGCTCTGAGTGAGGCTGGGGCCCCTGGACAGCAGAGCCCTGGGCCCTGGACAGTGCTACATACACGAGGAGGGTCGGGTTGGAGGCTCACCTGCTTGCTGGACTCCTCCCCTGTGCTCAGACTGTTCTCCTCGTCCTCCTCTTGGTCATCCATGTCTGACTCGGCCACAGCGATGGGCACGCACACAGGCTCTGGATCCTCAGGCGTGCCCTGGCCGGGCCGCTGGCCTTCCTCAAACCGTGTCTCCTTGTGGGCCGGTGGTGCCTTCTCTGTCCCTGGGAGTGGTTGGGGGCTGGAGGTGGCCACGCAGCTGGGCAGCTGGCCCTGGGTGGCGAGGGCTGCGGGCTTCTGAGGCCGCCGCTGCAGGAGCCCACAGCAGAAGTCCCAGGTGGTCCTCTTGATGAAGCGCAGGCCCCGCTGGATGCGGGCCAGGGCCAGCTGGAGGTTGTTCAACTCCCCGTCCTCGTCGGGGGCTGTTAGGTTGTCTGCGCTGAAGGAGCTGAGCAGCAAAGCCAGGAAGAGGTTCAGGACCTGGGGAGACAACGCCGTGCCCTGGGTGCTCAGCCTTGGCCAGAATGGGGGCGCCGAGGCCCGGGGACCTTAAGGACTGCCAGAGGCAAACGGCTCGAACCCTGGGCGCTCATCCTAACCCCCCACACTCTTGAATAGAGAGTTTGGCTGTAAAAGGAAAGACAGATTCTCATTCCTCCTCCCAAGGGCCCAGACACAGCCTGTGGGGTCAAAAAGGGAGCTTCAGAGGCTCGGAGGGGAAAGCAGCAGCCGCGTGGCAGACAGAACTGAGAGAAACGAGCACCGGGGTCCCTGCGATCTCCAGCCCGAGACGTGAGCTGGCGGGGGTGGGCCGGGCTGGTGGGTGGTGAACGAGCCCAGGGAGAGGACTGGGGCTGACTGCGTGGAGGCAGCCTCAGGAGTGGTGTGTGGTGCAGGCTGAGGCTGCAAGTGTGTGCAGAACAACCTGGGACCCCCATAAAAAGCACCACTACTGGTGAGTGTTGTGGGGGTAGCGGGGCGTGAGGCAGCCCGGCCACGGCAGCCATCTCCGCCAGCCCAGAGCTGCGTTGCTCGGCACCTGTCAGTGCAAGAGCAAGAAGACAGGTGGGGTTCAGACACAGCCATCGCCCCTGCTTGCTCGGTCCCTGGTGCGCGGCTCCCGGGCAAAGGCAGGGCTGAAACCTGAATCCATACCCAGGGGGCCTGCGATTTCCAAGGCATGACTGACATTTGATTATAGCCCAAGGCAGAGGTGGCAGATCTGCTCCACTGGCACCTTTGTGGACCTGTGTCTCTGAGACAAACGAGCGGAGTTCTGGTGCATGGTAGGGGCAGCAGGCCTGCCTGACCTTGTGGCGCACTACGGCAGAGCCTAGCACCTGATGTTGGTGGATCTGCAAGGTGGCTCTGGGCGCAGCACCTGGGGGACACCAGGCCGGGTGGCTGACATTTCCACGGCTGAGGTGGGGACAAGGGCAGCATCAATAAACTACTTCGTAAACCCACATAACGAGTAACAGACAACACCACAGAGGGCACTCCCCGGTGGACATGTCCTGCAGAGGAACACTCAGTGGCTCTTCCAGTGGAAGCTCTTGAATCCTGCCTACCACACACCGCAGATCAGAAGCTGGTCTGGAAGCCTCTATTCCAATGACAGGGGAGCAGACCCAGCCTGTCAGCGCTGTGACAACCACAGGGCCAAAAGGAGGCCTTGCTCAACAACCAAGGCATGCTCTGGTCACCACAACACTAACCACACCCCCAATCAAGGGGATAACAGCCAGCACTGCAGAGGAAAGATGTGGCAATCACCCGTAATAAAAACAACCCCCATGACAAAATAATGCCATGTGCAGCAACATGGATCGACCTAGAGATCCTTACTGGGGGAAAGAGGGGGGAAGGGATAAATTTGAGGGTTTGAGATTTGCAAATGTTAGCCACTATATATAAAACACAGATTAAAAAGCAAATTCCTCCTGTATAGCACAGGGAACTATATTCAATGTCTTGTAACAACCTTTAACAAGAGTATGAAAACCAATATATGTATGAATATACATGACTGGGACACTGCTGTACACCAGAAATTGATACATTATAACTGAGTGTAATTCAATTAAAAAAAAATCAAAGCTAGAGAATTCTCCCAGACTTCAGACAATACTAGAGCTATAGTAATCAAAACAGTGTGGTATTGGCACAAAAACAGACACATAAATCAATGGAACAGAATAGAAAGCCCAGAAATAAACCCACAGACTTATGGGCAATTAATCTTTGACAAAGGAGGCAAGAATATACAATGGAGTAAAGACAGTCTCTTCAGCAAATGGTGCTGGGAAAACTGGACAGCAGCATGTAAGTCAATGAAGTCAGAACATTCCCCCACACCATGCACAAAAATAAACTCAAAATGGCTTAAAGACTTGAATATAAGACTAGACACAGTAAACCTCTTAGAAGAAAACATAGACAAAACATTCTCTGACATAAATCTCAGCAATGTTCTCCTAGGGCAGTCTACCCAGGCAATAGAAGTAAAGGCAAAAATTAACAAATGAGACCTAATTAAACATAAGCTTTTGTGCAGCAAAGGAAACTATAAGCAAAACAAAAAGACAACCTATGGAATGGCAGAAAATATTTGCAAGCGATGAGACTGACAAGGGCTTAATTTCCAGAATATATAAACAGCTCATACAACTTAATAACAAAAAAACAAATAACCCCATCCACTGGACACCCGATCTGAGCCCCTGCTCTGGACTCAGACACGCCAGTCAGCGAGCTGGGGGTGAAAATTCTGGTGAAAGCAGTGGGTAAGGTAAGGTTGGGGTGCCAGGCCTCAGAAACTTGCCTTTGGTTTAAGGAAACACGCATTCACGTGGACAGTATGGGAAGGTTGAGAAGTGGGTACTCCCGTTTTGTCTCTACATGGAGGTGATCACTTTTGACACCTGGTGGCCTTTTTTTATGTCATCACTGGCGGGTGGGGTATGTGATGTGATTCAGAGTTGCTGTCCACACGGACCTCTGGTCTGGCCTGCCTCTGTCCCCGGTAGCCTACCCTGAATCCTCCCCAACATCCCTCACTCACGCCCGGCCTCATATCCCCTGGCCTCAAGCATCTGCAGCCAGGCCGGGGGCAGGGCGGGGGGGGGGGGGCCTGGGCAGCCTTGTCCACCCACCGAGGACATGAGAGCCTCCCCTGTCCCCAGCTTCAGAAGTTCGGCTGCTGCCAGTGCTTTCCCCGTCAATCACGCTGCTGCTCCCCAACCCCTGCCTGATCATCACTTCCCATTTCAATGGCAATCTTGCTTCCACCCACGCCCGGCAGAGGCCCAGTTCCTGAGGCGGCCAGGGAGGGGGCTGCGTGGGCTGCATTAACTTCCCTCCTCCAACAGCCTCTAATCTTCCCATCCCCAGGCAGATCCGCTCGGAAATCGCAGGCTGCGTGTGTGAGGGCAGCTCTGCCTGGCCCTGGGCTGAGAGCTCCAGGTACTTGCATCCTCATTAGAACAGAGTCTGGTGCCCCCGGGCTGGGCCAGGGGTGAGTGAGGGGCACCCCAACGGGCACCAGGTTTGAGGGGAGGGAAGGGGGGTTGCGAGGCCAGCCAAAGCTGGGTTCCATCAGCACTGTGCACCGATGCCTGCTTCCTCTCTGGGCTCCCTTCACCTGTGGGGCCTGAGGGAGACTGGCCCCACCCTGGCCTGGTTAAGGCACGTGGGAGGAGAAAGCAGGCAGGTTTGCAGAAAGGCTCTGGAATCTGCAGCCCACAGTACTCATACCACCTAAACCTCTCTACGAGCTGACGTGAGCCTCTGCTGCCCACACCAGTGGGAGCCAGACCATGCAGGGGCGATGGAGCATGTGTGGTCCTCCTGTGTTCCCCGGAAAGGTGGCTGCATGTCCACAGAGGACACTGACTTCTCCCTGAACTACTGACTCATCCCCACCCTTCTCTGGCATTCAGGGTTTGATCTCCCTCAACTCCAGAATTCCCCACACTGTAGACACAAGGCAAGATGCACCTGCTCTGGGACAGACAGGTGGTCATGGGCACCAAGGCCTGGGCTCTTCTTGACAGGACGGCAGGGACTCCCACCACAGCTACCCAGAGTGACATAAAAGGCTCCTATGGGCCCGCCTCACCTGGACCACCACCTGCCGGCATCTGTGCTTTGCTCTTCCTGTTCCTTCCCTCTCTAGTATCACCTATCAGGTCTGCTCCAAATCCACGCCTCCAGGAAGCCTTCCTTGATTTCCCCAGCTGAAGAGGATAAGCACCCATGGGCTCCTCCTTAATGGCTCTGACTATTTTGACCAGCTTGAAAGTCATCTCAGGCCTGTTTGCACTCTCCACCTCCTCACTCTCTCAAGTTGGTGAGAAATGTCAGGGCCACGGTGTGCCTAACACAGCATCTGGCACAGTATTTTGCATGCAACACGGGCTCAGCAAAGTTTGTCAGGCTGAATTTAAAAACCAGGTGATAAATCACTGACAGTAAGTGGTTAATGAGCAAATAAATAAATGTAAAGTGAATAAATAATAGATAAGTAGGTAAATAGGTGGGTGAATGAATGAATGAGCAAATGAAGAGTGATGTGAATGAATGGACAGCTCAGTGAGTGAGCAGCTAAATGGATGAGCAGATGGATGAGAAAGATGAATGAATGGGTGAGCCGGTTGATAGATGGATGAATGCAGAGGTGGATGAATGAGTGGAGGGATAGATAAGTGAATGGAAAAATGGGTAATGAATGGATGGGTGGATAATTGGGTGAGTTAATAGACGGGCAAATGGATGAGTAGGTGTGTATGAATGAATGCAGATTGATGGATGGTTGATGAATGGATGGGTAAGGGAATGAATAGATAGGGGGCTATCTGAGTGAACGGACAGATAGATGGGTGGGTGGGTGGGTGGGTAGCTAGCTGGGTGAGTGAATGGACAGATGGATGATTGAGTAGGTGGGTAGCTGGGTGGTTGAATGGATGTGTAGGTGAGTGAGTGTGAGGCCAGTGGCCAACTTACCACCAGGTTGCCGATGACCATAACAAGCAAGAAGACCAGCAGGCACAGTGACTGCCCAGACACCTCCATGCAGTCCCACATGGTCTCAATCCACTCGCCACAGAGGATGCGGAAGATGATGAGAAAAGCATGGAAAAAGTCCATCATGTGCCAGCGGGGCAGCAGGCCCGAGTCGCTGATGCGGTGCCTCAGCTCTGAGTAGTTCTTGCCAAAGAGCTGCATGCCCACCACGGCGAAGATGAACACGATGATGGCCAGCACCAGCGTCAGGTTCCCCAGCGCCCCCACCGAGTTCCCGATGATCTTGATGAGTGTGTTCAGGGTGGGCCATGATTTGGCCAGCTTGAAGACCCGAAGCTGGGGAGGAAGAGGTCCTTGTGAGGGGCTCTGGATCCCACTCCCCATGGACACCCTTATGCCCCTAGTTCCTGCCTGAAAACCTAGGGAGCCCTTAGAGGTCACGGACACCTGTTTCCCCCTTTTCCCTTCAGAGTTTCATCAGGCTCTGCCCTAGGAGTCAGGTCAAAAGCTCCAGACTCTCCTCCGCAGTTCAGCCCTTCTCTTTTCCCCACATCAGCCTTCTACCCACCTTGATCTCACTTCCAGGAACCTCCCAGTAGATTCCCCCCGTCATAAAGTGTCCCTCTTCCAGGCCCTTCCTCATCAAGTATCCTTCCAGGCCAGCTCTAACCATCCCTGACTCGCCCAGTTGCCTCCATCTTTCTCTCCTCAGTCATCGTCATCATAGAGAAAGGGAGCTGGTGCTTAGCATTTATCGAACACCTATACTGTGCCAGGCCTGGAGCTTAGGATGAGTCAATTCATGGCACTATTATGACCTCATTTGACAAATGAAGAAGCCAAGCCTTAAAGGTGGAGTAATGTCTAAGTCCCTTGGCTCATGGCGGTGGAGTCGGAATTGGAACCCACAGCCTGGGCTTTCTCTTCTCCCCTACCATCCTGCCTTCCTAGCCTCAAGTGAAGCCACCTCCTCCAGGAAGCCCTCCCCGACCTGCCTCCAGTCCCACATCTAGACCTCTCAGACATTTTGAACTCCAAGTGTGGCCCACAGACCCGTAGCTTTGACATCATCTGAGACCTGCTGAATTGGCATCTGCAGTTTAACAAGATCCTCAGGCAATTTGTGTGTGGATTTAAGTTGCAAAAATGCAGATTCCAAAATCAGCAGGTAGAGTTACAGAGGAGCTGTTGGCAGACTTGGTTCCACCTGATACTTGCCATGTGGCTGTGGGGCTTAGTCTGCTTGTGAGTGGAATGGGGATGGAGGAACACTAACTCCTCTCCTGGGATCCTCACAAAGGGGGCATGTTGAACCATTATGGGCTTCGCAAATCGTCAGGATGGCCACCCCAATTGCTCTCTGGAGGGAGGGGTATCTCCTGTCTTGCCCTCCTCTGTGCCCCCCGATCACCAGCACTGGGGTATCTAGGAAAAACTGCTGGGTGAAGGCATGAAAGATCAGAGTAGGGGTGACTGACTGGTGACCTTGGAGAGAACATGCCTGGTGCCCCAGGCCCCCTCCCGCCCCCTGCTGGGCCCAGCCGGGTACCAGGCGGAAGGAGCGAAGCACCGACAGGTTGCCCATGCGGGACAGGCCCAGCTCCATGAGGCTGAGGATGACGATTATGCTGTCGAAGATGTTCCATCCCTCCTGGAAGTAGTAGTAGGGGTCCAGGGCGATGATCTTGAAGGTCATCTCTGCTGTGAAGATCCCTGTGAAGACCTGGGGAGGGAGTGGGAAGCAGGGGTTTCCAATGTTCGGGCTGGAAAGAGCCTCTGGCAGCGGGGGCACCCTTCCTCCTGACTCTCGCTCCAGCAGGGTCCCCCGCCTGGGCTGCCAGCTCCTTCTGCACCCAGGCTCCCAGTGGGTGCTTGCTTGGCCATGGCTCAGCCCCCTGGGGGCTCGGTGCCTTCAGCCAACTCCACTGTTCCCCGGGTGTGACCTGCCAGTCTGGGCCTCAAAGACGACTGGTGCCACTGGTGGCTCTGCAGGGACTCAGCGCTGGGAGGCACCTGGGATCCGGGGAGGCTGAAGGCGGGCTGTGACCTGCCCTAGCTCCAAGCCCCTTAGAGTCCGCGTTACCCAGGGATGTTTCCCCTGCTCCGTGCATGCCAAATACCACACTCCCACAAACATGCCTGCTTTCATGGGGCGGGGCCTTTTCCCGCGCTGTTCCCACTTCCTTCCTGGCCACCTGCTGACTCTTCTCACTGTGATAATAATCAGCCACAATCTCCTGAGGGCTTGATTACATGTTAAGAGCTGGGCTAGAGTGTTTTGTGTATGTTGCTTCTTTTGGGCTGTCCGACAATCTGACAAGAAAGGCATCATTGACTCCACTTTACAGGTAGGAAAACTGAGGCACTGAGAGGTTAAATAACGTACCTAGGGTCAAGTAGCAAGCATGTAAATTTGTGAACCAGATGAACTCATCCCTATCCTTCAAGATTCAGAGCAATCACTCTCTGTTGGGACAACTGACGTCCTTCAAAGTCCAAAGACCCCCATTCCTGGGCTCTCAGATGTCTGACATTCTTTACTGGGCATGTTTTCCCTAACAAACTAATAGCCCAGGTAATGCCCACCTTCTCAGAGTCATAAACCCCACCGCCCTGCACAGACCCTCAATCTCTTATCTCACCTGCAACCAATCAGGCACCTTGTGACCTTCCCTTATAAGACACCCCCATAACTGGCCCCTGGGACTCACAGGCACCGCTTGTCTGTGTGGCCCCCTGTTGTCTATGACAGCAGACACTAAGATACTCCTTTCTAGTCCTACACTTAATCTCTGGTAAATTCTTTCACCACCCCAAGCACATCACCACGTCCCCATACGGGCCGCCTGGTTGTGTCCCACAACATTTGATGGCCTGAACATGGCTAGGATGCCAGGGAGCCCTTTGGGCTTCTCTCTCTCCCCGTATGGGGGTCTCCCCCTGGCTGGATTGGACGCTCTGCTCTGGAGGCCAGAATCGTCAGGGCAGGCTTTCCTCTTATGCTTTCCTTTCCTCCCTCATACTTTTCTGTTCTTCCCTAGCGTTCGGACGTTCCCTGGAGTCTTGCTGAGGACTGAGGAACCCTGGCTGGGCTGCTCTCAAAGGGCTCTGAAACTCGGTCTGACAGATGGAAATGACCAGTAGTAATGAATGAACGTGGGAAAGGTGTCTTGTCTTTTCTAACCCTTCTCTCCCCTCCCTCTTCCTCTGTCTCGCCCTTCCTCTGACCCTGGCCCTCGACACACTCCTTGGTCCCAAACCACGTTGTGCACCTCTGCGCCTTCTCTCTGCTTTTGGGATCAGGTCTCCACACGGCCGTGCCTCCTGCCTTCCATCACCGCGCCGGTGGGTGAGTCCCCCCACTTTTTCTTTGCTTTTCTGCCCTTGAGCTGGTTTTGGCTCTTGCGCTGGTTGGCTTCTCTTTCTTGGGGGACACCCAAAGTAAGAGGAGCCAGAAGTTTAGCCTTTCTCTTTCTAGGGGATGCTCCAGAATAGAGTCTGCACTGGTTTCCTTCTCTTTGCTTCTTCTAGTCCCAGGAGCTCACCTTTGGGCTGCATTTTAAAACACTGGGATAAGTTTGAGCTTCAGATCTTAAAGAGATAGTGACTTGTCCTCTTCTGTAATACATCCTGGCCATAATACCGACTTCCAGATCAAGAGGCTTGGCCCCTTAATGGAACCCTAAACTCTAACATCATCTTTCAGCCTAATCTCTTGTCGCAACTAGGGCAAATGGTACGAGGTCTCATGTGTCCAAACCTTTATGGCTCGCTCTCAAAACTCAGATCTGGTTCTGTAAGGGACTGTCTGATTAGAACTTGTATTGGTCAGTCTGTGACAGCCATGCATGTATGTGTTTTGTACCTTGTGCTCTGTCTTGTGAAATGGGAAATTCTGGTTCTGTTCCACCATGGAGCCGTCTTGGGCAAATTCTGTCTGACTGGGAAGATTTAATTGTGAGATAATACTGTGTGGCCACAATATTCTTTAGACTCCAGAAAAATTGGTTTAGGGAAGCTTTTTAAAAATTACAAAACTGGTTCTTTTTGAATTTTCAGTTAGGAAAAAAAACTAGATACTTCTTCAAAATTCTAACCCTGAGAGAACAAAAAATATTCCTAGGAGAAGAGAGATAAGAAAAGAGACAAAAGGCAAGCCAGACAGACAGCGGCCACCGCCACTGCCATCGCTCATTCCATGCCAGGACCAGAGAGAGGTGTGGCTCCAGAAATAATCCCAAACCCACCAATCCTTTCACCACCCCCCAAACCTCCCTCACTTACCTTAAGAGACTAGGAAGTATTTTAAAAACCCCTTTTTGCTGGCTTTTAAGGGAACAAAGTCATTCTAGGAGGAACTTGCCTATGAGATGCAAAAATTCTACCTGGTCTTCTCCAGGAACCCTTAGCTCACTATCTTTTTAAATTGCAAATTTTGGAAAGGGGGCAAGGCACAGCCTAGGAGAAGCTGTCCTGCCTCGGGGGATTGTTACAACGTTTAACTGAATTATTTCTAAAGCTCAGTAATCTAAATATATATCAGGATCTTACGCAGAGTTAAAGTTAATCCAGTTGTTAGGTTTATGGTCAACTACCTATATCCAGTAAACTTCTGGGTTACCTTGGTGGATTGCTCCACTCTAAGGGTCTAACTGGCAGGCCCTTAGGAAGTGCATTCTAGAAGAAAGAAATTATAGTTCTGTGCTGGCCCCTAGTAATATTACTAGGTGGGATTCTCTCACTCGGCCAATTAATACCCGCTCTAACCCTGGCGATAGACAGGAAGCTTCTTCTAAACTTGCTCAAGCTCAAGCAAAGCAAGAAGTGGCACCTGGGAGCAGTTAGCCAGAGGTACAGTGCATAGGCTATCTGTGATTACAACGGTGTAACTCTAGATGTGGGAAGAAGCAACTAGAGGGAATGCTTTCCTGGACTGTAACAGGCCAGAAAGACGGACGGTCCGGAGGCTTTTTGCTCCTGTTAGTAAGGCCTAGTCCTGCAACAGCACGTTGAGTGGCCCGTCAGTGAACTCCGCGCCTGACCTAGGGATGAGCACTCCGAGCACTGCGGGAGGAAAGGGTCATGAAATGCCTCCCAAGCCACAGTCAAGTTCATGATCATGAGGGCACGTTCCATTCGCCTCGACAAGGATTAAGTCGCAAGCTACTGAAGTCGCTGACCTTCGGTGCGCTCTGAAAGGAGGTCAGGGCGGAGGTCGGGAATGAGGCACTCTCTGCTCTGGGAAAACTGGTGAGACAGGCCTTCAGATAGTTAGACATTTTCAGATTTTATGAACCCAAATTGTTGCATCTCCTCGTATTTAGAAAAGCACTAAAATCATTAATGGTAACATCTACCTAGGCCACTAAGGAAAGCTGTCTTACAAAAACCACATGGCTCTTAACGTCCCACCCAAGCAGGCCCGTTCGCAGCTATAGGTTCTGAGCACTGGACTTACACGCCTGCTATGTTGGGTATGGCAGTGCTTACGGAAACCCAGTCACGAAACAGGTCTCTGGCTTGTTCTCCAATGCTTTTTCCTAGATCTCTGAAGGGAGAAGGTCTTTCTTTTCAGACATTCTCAAATTTCTTCTGTTTTTACTGGGTTTAGCTTTTTATTTTGGTATCCGCCTATTTTTATGCTGTATTCCTCTCTTACAAAAATTATTGTCTCTGAGGTCCAAGAACTTAGGAACAAATATACCTTCCTAACAAGACTGTCGCCACGAACCAAGCCAATATCCTGGTGACGCAGCCCTTGGATGACACTGGGGCCTCCTTTCACTCCCACCTTTAAGGCTGCCGGGGTGTAGGAGCCCCAAAACCCCAGACAGACTGGCACCATAGGCAGGGACAGTGCGACGCCCACAGTTCAGCAGGAAGTAAATACGGAAAAAGGGACTCTCACCCCTGTTCCAAAGATTTGTCACTGCCAATCTGTCGGGGGAAATGAGGGGCCAAATGACGTCCTTCAAAGTCCAACACTGACCCCCATTCCTGGGCTCTCAAAGGTCAGACATTCTTTACTGGGTATGTTTCTCCTAACAAATTAATAACCCCAGGCAATGCCTACCTTATCAGAGTCATAAACCCCACTGTCCTTCGTGGACCCTAAACCTCTTACCTCACCAGCAACCAGAGACTTGTGCATAAGGCGATCAGGTATCTTGTGACCCGACCCCATAAAACACCCCAACAACCGGCCCTCAGGGCTCACGCAGGCACCCCTCATCTGTGTGGCCCACTGTGGTCTACGACAGCACACCCTAATGAACTCCTTCTTACTCCCATACTTTATCTCTGGTAAATTCTTTTACCAACCTGCGTGTCAGCATGTCACCGCCCAGCCGTGCCACTGTGCCTACAACACTCTCTCTTCTGGAAAGTACCTGAGGTAGGCAGAGGCTGGACTTCACCTGCTTTGTTAACTCGAGTCCTGAGTGGCCCAGCTTCGGCCAGCAGACAGCCACAGTCAAGGAGCCCACCGTGTGGTGGCCCAGGCAGCTGAGACCATGGCTAATGGCTCTGAGTTGTGCCAACTGTTATGGCGGGAACATGGTCTGGGAAGAGGGCCTATCCCAAGGGCGTGTGACTGGTGGGAAGTTGGGGCCTGGAGTCATCTCGAGGGCACTGAGGAGGCTCTGAGGTCTTCTGCAGGGGAGGCCTGAGGTCAGAGGGCCAGGCTGCCTGGGGACAGTGCCGGGGCTGTGGCAGCTGTGGCGGTCAGAAGCAGAGGCATGGCTGAGGCACCTCTCTGGGGTCAGCACTCAGGAGTGGGGATTACCCCGTCCTGGGTACCTCCCCTGAGGGGACTCTGTGCTGAATGGAGAGGAGAGGCCCTAGTCCTTCCTCCTTTGCTCAGACGAGGCCCTGAGGTAGTGGGCTGGGGGGAGGGGACTGGACAGCAGGATGGCAGGTGGGCGGGCACCTCTGCACTGCCATACAGGGCACCACCCATCAGCCTAGCCCTCGTGACTTCAGTGGTCCCTTTAGTGTTTGTGTTCAAAGGGAACACTTCTACCAGCTGGGGTCTTAGGGAAGGAGGAGCCCCTGGAATCTTCCAGCCTCAGCTCAAATTCCTGGGCTGCCCGCACATGTGAAGAGGCATCCTTGGCTTCTGTCCATTTCCCCAGCACCCATAACTTTTCCATCCCTCTGACCACATCTGCTGTTACTCTTCCAGCCATGCTTGCCTCCTCAGGGCCTTTGCACTTGCTGCTCCCTGTCCCTGGATCACTCCTCCCCCATCCACAGGACTCATTCCCTTCAAGTCTCCACTTAAAAGGCACCCAATCAACTCAAAAAGCTTCTTGATACTTAAAATCGTGGCCCTGCCCATCAAACTCCTTCTCCCTCTTCCTTACTTCATTTTTTGTTCCCTTGTATACCACCATCTGACATACTATACACACAGCTGTGTGTTTGTCTGCCGAGTCTCCTCCAGTTAGACTTAGAAGTTCCACAACAGGACAGACCTTTCCTGTCTTTCTGAACCTGGAACAGCATTCAGCCTCTAGGCGGTCCTCCAATATTGGTTAAATAAACACGCAAGTGGTTGGGCCTTAGACCTCCTGCAGTGCCCAGCTCCACGCCCCTTCTTCTAGAAGCCCTTCCCGACTCAGCCAGAGTCCCTGCACAGGGCGTCCCTGGGTGCCCCTGAGGGCTAGATTGCCCCTCCCTTGCCCCCAGCCCTCAGGTCTCCCCGGCCCCCGCCTCAGGATGCCAGGGTGGGTGTGCTCTTACGGCCAACAAGGACTCATACTCATTTCTGGGGAAAGAAGCTCAGGAAAGATCCCCCACCTCACTTTGCCTAGATTTGCAGCTTTTTTGACAATAAAATAGTAGGTATTAGGTGGGGTTGGAAGTCAGGAAAAAAAAAAAAGGCAGCCACTTTTGGGCACTGTGTTTGGGGACGTGATGAGCAAAAGATCCTGTCTACCTGGAAGCTCTTCGGAAATGCAGAATCTCAAAGACCCTAGACCTGCCGAATCAGACTGCATTTTTGACTAGATTCACAGGCGATCTGTAGTTTGAGAAGTGTTATTTTTGAGTACTGGATTTAATTTAAACTTGGTGTACTTTGGAACCCTCTACAGATCCTTAAAAATGTTGATGCCTGGGTCCCACTCCTAGAGATTCGAGCTGAATTGGAGTAGAGTGCCCCAGTATGAAGTTTTTAAAATAAACTTCCCAGGTGATTCTAATATATAGCTAAGCTTGAGAACCACTGCTCTGAAAGTCCATCAATTTTGTTGTGACTCCTCCTTCCAAAGGCTCACCACTGACTTTCTAAAGCCATGAGATCAGAGCTGGATGGTTTAAGATGTGCAGAGAAGGGCAGCCAGTCCCAAAGCAGGGTCTGCCGTGGTGTGATCTGGGGCCAGCTTCTCCATCTCTCTGAGCCTTGAGTGTCCTCATATGTAAAATGGGGATGATAATAACTCCATAGGCAGTTTCTAAGAATTAAGAGCTAATGGATGTCAAGTGGATGCTGCCTATGAGAGGGCGGTTATTGTACACATTGGTCTCATTTATGATGGTTACTGAGAGTGGCTGAGAGCTCCAGGCCCAGGCAGGGGCTGCTTTCAGATGCAAACAGCTCTGCACACTTTAAGGTCTCCCTGGGACCTGGCAGACAGGCTGTGAGTGTGGGGACCTGCTTCCCCTGACTCCTGGCAGGTGGTCCACTGAGCCATCAGGGCTGCTCGTGGCTTCCCAGGAAGTAGGAGGGCGTTTGAGGAACCCAAACTCTCCTGATATTGGCTTATGTCTTTTATGATCATCCTGTACACACTGTAAACTTGCTCTTGAAACATAATCCCTTGTGAACATCCTCCCAGGCCAATTAAACATGACCCACAGCATCATTTTCTTTTTCCTTTTTAGAGGGATAAAACAGTTGTGGGATATTCCATTGTACAGATGTGCCATACATAGTTTTACCATTGCCTTGCGATGGGCCTTCTTTTGTCCCTATTAAAGAAATTGCCCTAATAAATCCCTTCCACATACATATTTTAAAACAACCTGCTCAATTCTTTTCTAAAGATAAATTTCTGGAAATGGAATTGCATTGTCAACAAGTGTTTTTCGAGATTCTAACACATAACTGTCAAATGAGTGTCAGAGACAGGTTTTAACCAATTCCATGAGCCACAAGGGGCAACTGTTTCCCTCTTAGAGATGCTAACCCTGGGGATTCCAGTCCCACTAACCTTTCCACTCTAACAGGGCAAAGGCCATCTTTTATTGTTGTTTTGTTGGACATTTGTTTGATTTCTGTTATTCCCTTTGGTGAAACTGCCTACTCATATCCTTTGCTTATTTTTTGATTAGGCTGTTTGCCCCTCTTTGGTGTTCATTAGAAATGTGCTTTATCTGTTAAGGGTATTATCCTTTGTGTGTATTGCAATTATCTTGCTTTGTCATTGTATTTTTTAAAAATTACAAAATATCCCACTTTAGAGTGAAGGACACACACAGACTGAAAGCGGGAGCACAGAAAAAGATACTTCATGCAAATGGAAATGACAAGAAAGCACGAGCAGCAATACTCCTATCAGACAAGACAGACTTTAAAGCAAAGACCACAAAGTAAGATAAAAAAGGACACTACATAATGATCAAAGAAGCAATACAAGACGAGGGTATTACCCTTGTTAACATATATGCACCCAATATAGGAGCACCTGAATACATAAAACAAATACTAAGAGACATAAAGGGAGAAATTGATGGGAATACAATACTAGTAGGAGATTTTAACACCCCACTCATGTCATTAAACAGGTCTTCCAGAAAGAAAATCAATAAGGTAACAGAGATACTAAATGACACAATAAAACAATTAGACTTGGTTGATATTTTTAGGACATTACATCTCAAAAAAGCAGAATATGCATTCTTTTCAAACGTTCATGGAACACTCTCTATAACAGACCGCATACTTGGGCACAGAAGAAGCCTCAACAAATTAAAGAGTACAGAAATTATTTCAAACATCTTTTCTGATCACAATGGAATTGAACTCTAAATCAACTATGGAAACACAAACAAGAAAAAACAACAGCATGGACTCTAAACAACATGCTACGAAAGCACCAGTGGGTCAACAATGAAATCAAAGAAGAAATTAAAAAACACTTTCACACAAATGACAATGGAAATACAACCACACAAACTCTAGGGGATGCAGAAAAAGCAGTACTAAGAGGGAAGTTCGTAGCGATATAGACATTCCTCAAAAAAAAAAACAAGGACAATCTCAAATAAACCACCTAACTTACCACTGAAAAGAATTAGAAAAATATGAACAAACAAGGAACAAGAAAAAAAAAAAGAAATAATAAAGATCAGGGAGAAAATAAATAAAACAGAGATTTAAAAACAATAGAAAAAAATCAATCAAACCAAGAGCTGGCTTTTTGAAAGAGTAATAAAACTGACAAACCTCTGGCAAGGTTCACCAAGAAAAGAGAGAGGACACAATTATACAAAATAAGAAATGAAAATGGAGAAATTACGACCAAATACAAATAATCACAAAGGGAAACTAAAAACAACTATATAACAATAAATTAGAGAACTTAGAATGAATGGACAAGTTTCTAGAAACACACACTTACCCAAAACTGAATCAATAAGAAATAGATCATTTGAACAGACTGATCAGTAAAGCGAAACAGAATCAGAAATGAAACATCTAGTTACAAAGGAAAGAGGGTGAAAAAGGATAAATTTGGGACTTTGAGATTTGTAAATGTTGGCCACTATATATGAAAATAGATTAAAAAACAAGTTTCTTCTGTATAGCACAGGGAACTATATTCAATATCTGTAATAACCTTTAATGAGAAAGAATATGAAAACAAATATATATATATATATATATATATATATGCATGACAGACACATTGTGCTGTATAGCAGAAATTGACACATTGTAACTGACTGTACTTCAATTAAAAGAAAGGAAAAATAAAAGAAATAGATTGTTTTAACAGACCTATCACTAGCAGTGAAATAGAAACAGCAATCAAAAACCTCCCTGCAAACAAAAGTCCAGGACCAGATGGCTTCACAAGGGAGTTTTATCAAACATATGAAGAAGAGCTCATACCGATCCTTCTCAAACTCTTCCAAAAGACTGAACAGGAGGGAATACTCCCAAACTCATTCTACGAAGCTAACATCACTCTGATACCAAAGCCAGACAAAGACACCACCAAAAAAGAAAACTATTGGCCAATATCGTTGATGAACATAGATGCAAAAATCCTCAACAAAATAATTACCAAACAGAATCCAATCACACAAGAAAATGATTATACATTATTATGATCAAGTTGGGTTCAACCCAGGGACACAAACATGGTTCAACATATGTAAATCAATCAATGTGACACACCACATCAACAAGAGAAAGGACAAAAATCACATGATTATCTCAGTCGATGCAGAAAAACCATTTGATAAAATTTAACACTCATTTATGATAAAACCTCTAACTAAAGTGAGTATAGAGGGAACATATCTCAACACAATAAAAGCTGTTTATGACAAACCCACAGCCAGGATAATACTCAGCAGTGAAAAGTTGAAAGCCTTTCCACTAAAATCTGGAATAAGACAAGGATGCCCACACTCACCACTTCTATTCAACCTAGTCTTGGAAGTCCTACCACAGCAAGCAGACAAGAAAAAGAAACAAAAGGCATCCAAATTGGAAGAGAAGAGGCAAAATTGTCACTATATGCAGATGACATGATTCAACATATAGAAAACCCTAAAGGTCCACACACAAGCTACTAGAGCTGATAAAAGAATGAGACAAGGTAGCAGGGTATTAGATGAACATATAGAAATCAGTTGCATTTCTTTACACTAACAATGAAATAGCAGGAAATGAAAGTGAACAATCCCTTTTAAAACTGCATCCAAAACAATACAATACTTAGGAGTAAAACTGACCGAGGAGGTGAAAGACTTATACGGGGAGAACTACAAAACACTGATTAACAAAATTAAAGAGGACTTAAAGAAATGGAAAGCTATCTCATGTTCTTGGATTGGAATAATCGATATTCTTGAAATGGCCATACTGCCCAAGGCAATCTACAGATTCAATGCGATCCCTATCAAATTACCCAGGACATTCTTCACAGAACTAGAACGAAGAATCATAAGACTTATATGGAATCACAAAAGACTCATAACTGTCAAAGCAATGTGGAAGAAAACTTATGAAGCAGGAGGAATAATCATCCCAGACGTCGACAGTACTACACAGCTACAGTAAACAAAACAGCCTCGTATTAGCATAAAATCAGACGTACGGATCACTGGAACAGAACAGAGAGACCAAAAAACCCCCATAAACCGACGGGCAATTATCTTTGACAAAAGAGGCAAGAATATACACTGGAAAAGACAGTCTCTTCAGCGACTGGTGTTGGGATAGCAGCGTCTAAGTAAATGGCATTAGAACACTCCCTTACACCAAGAAAACCTCCTACAAGAAAACATAGGCAAAATATTCTCTGAAATAAATCTTAGCCATGTTCTCCTAGGGCAGTCTACACAGGCAATAGAAATAAAAGCAAAAATTAACAAATGGGACCTGTTAAACTTACAAGCTTTTGCTCAGCAATGCAAACCACAGGCAAAACAAAACGACAACCAACGAAATGGGAGAAAATATCTGCAAGTGATGTGACTAACAAAGGTTTAATTTCCACAATATACAAACAGCTCATATATCTTAACTGCAAAAAAAGTACAAATTAATTATTAAAAAACAAACAACCCCATTGAAAAATAGGCAGAAGACCTAAACAAGCAATTCTTCAACGAAGACATACAAATGGCCAATAGGCAGATGAAAAAAGCCTCAATATCGCTAATTATCAGAGAAATGCAAATCAAAACTACAATGAGGTATCACCTCACACCAGTCAGAATGGCCACCATTCAAAAGTCCACAAATGGTAAATGCTGGGGAGGGTGTAGAGGAAAGGGAGCCCTCCTTCACTGCTGGTGGGAATGTAGTTCGGTGCTCTCGTTATGGAAAACAGTCTGAGGATTCCTCCAAAGACTTAAAACAGACTTACCATGTGGTCCAGCAACCTCACTCCTGGGCAGGTATATATCCAGAGGGAACCTTAATTCAAAAACATACATGCACCCCCAAAGTTCCAGCAGCACTATACATAATAGCCAAGACATAGAAGCAACCTAAATGTCCATCAACAGATGACTGGATAAAGAGGTTGTGGTTTATTTCTACAAGGGAATAGTACTCAGCCATAAAAAACAATATAATAAAGCCGTTTGCAGCAACATGGATGGACCTGGAGATTTGTCATTCTAAGTGAACTAAGCCAGAAAGAGAATGAAAAATACCACATGATATCACTCACATGTGGAATCTAAAAACAGAGAAAATAAACAGGACACTAGTAAACTCATCTACAAAGGAGAAACAGACCCACAGACAAACTAAACAATCTTCTGGTTACAGGGGAAAGGGGGTAGGAAGGGATTACATTTGGGACTTTAATATTTGCAAATGCTAGCCACGATGTATAAAAATACCTTTAAAATGAACAAGTTTCTTCTGTATAGCACAGAGAACTATATTCAATATCTTGAAACAATGTTAAATGACAAATATTATGAAAACGAATATATATATATGTATGTATGACTGGGACATTGTGCTGTACACCAGAAATTGACACATTTTAACTGACTGTACTTCAATTAAAAAAAAAAAAACCATGGTATTGGTACAAAAACAGACCTATAGATCAGTGAAATAGAACAGTGAGCCATGAAATAAATCCACAAACTACGGTCAGTTAATCTTTCACAAAGTAAGCAAGACCACACAGTGGAGTAAAGACGGTCCCTTCAGCAAATGGTGTTAGGATAATGACAGCTACGTGTAAATCAATGAAGTCTGAACACTCTCACGCCACACACAAAAATAAACTTAAAATGGCTTAAAGACTGAAGTAAGACTACACCATGAACCTCATAACAAGAAAACATAGGCAAAACTATCTCCAACAAGAATCTTAGCAATGTTCTCCTAGGGCAGTCTACCTAGGCAATAGAAATAAAAGCAAAAATTATCAAATGGGACCTAATTAAACTTACAAGCTTTTGCACAGCAAAGGAAACCATAAGACAAACAAAACGACAGCCTATGGAATAGGAGAAAACATCTGCAAGTGCTGCAAAAGACAAAGGTTTAACTTCCACAATATATAAACAGCTTGTACAACTTAATAACAAGCAAATAAACAACCCCATCCAAAAATGGGCAGAAGACCTTAACAAGCAAGTCTCCAGTGAAGGCATACAAATGGCCAATAGGCACATGAAAAAAGCCTCAATATCACTAATGATCAGAGAAACGCAAATCAAAACTACAATGAGGTATCACCTCACACCAGTCAGGATGGCCATCATTCAAAAGTCCACAAACAATAAATGGTGCAGAGGGTGTGGAGAAAAGGGAACCCTCCTACACTGCTGGTGGGAATGCAGCTCGGTGCACCTGTTACGGAAAATAGTATGGAGATTCCTCCAAAGACTAAAAACAGACTTAACATATGATCCAGCAACCTCACTCCTGGGCATTTTATATATCCAGAGGGAACCTCAATTCAAAAACACACAGGTGCCCCAAAGTTCACAGCAGCACAATATATAATAGCCAAGACATACAAGCAACCTAAATGTCTACTGACAGACCACTGGGATAAAGTTGTGGTATATTTATACAATGGAGTACTACTCAGCCATAAAAAAGAATAAAATAATGCCATTTGCAGCAATATGGATAGACCTGGAGATTGTCTTTCTAAATGAAGTAATCCAGAATTAGAGTGAAAAATACCATATGACATCCCTCATATGTGGAATCTAAAAAAAAGACAAAGGAACTTATTTACAAAACAGAAACAGACTCAGATATAGAAAAGAAACATGGTTACCAGTCGGGAAGGGGATGGGTAGGGATAAATTCAGAGTTTAAGATTTGCAGATACTAACTACTATATATAAAATAAATACAAGTTAATACTGTATAGCACAGGGAAGTATATTCAATATCTTATAGTAAGTTATGGTGAAAAAGAATATGAAAATAAATATATATATGATGCTTTATGCTGTCCTCCAGAAATTGACACATTGTAAACTGACTATACTTCAGTAAAAATATACAGACACAAAAAAAATTACAAAATATTTTAAGCACATAAAAGGTATAGAATAATATGAGTTCCTTTGTACTTACTACCAAAGTACCAAATACTAACTTTTTGCCATATTTCCTTCAAATTTTGTTTTACTTTTCCTTGCAAAGTAATAGCAAAGACTTAAATAGCATGTACTGTATGCCAGGTACAGTACTAGTGCTTTAAGTATATTGAATCACTAAATCCTCACAATAACCCTATGAGATATTATTGTTCATATCCCCATTTTACAGATAGGGAAAGTGCGATACAGAGAAGTCAAGCCACTGGCCCACATGATGGAGCCTGACGTGATCCTTAACAGTTGGCTTTTGCTGCCAAGTCTTCACTACCACGTGCCATCACAGGTAAAACCCTGGGACAGAATGACACAGACTTGTATTCACTCCAGGGTAATCATCAGCCTGAATTTGACGTTTATGACTCCCATGCATGTTTTCATAGTTATGATGTATAGTATTTTCGCATTTTTTTAAAGTTGATGTAATTGGACCATGTCATATGCGTTCTTTTTTGCAAGTTCCTTTTATTCTTAACATCATGCTTATGAGACTTATTCACATTGAAAAATGTGTATGTATTCTTTCCAGTTGTGCACAGTATTTCATTGTATTTACTTACCCACTTTTAAGTGGATGGATTGATACTTTCTTGATTCCAGATCTCCCTGTGACTGGCAGTGCAGCAAAGGGCTCTGCTGCACAGTGCATGTCTCCTTGTACAGACGTGTGAGACTTTAGGAATATATATATGTCTGAAACTGTTAAGTTATAGGGTATGCAGATCCATGATTTATTCACCAGATACTGTACAACTGTTCCCTGAAACGTGCCAAATCCTCACTCTTACAAAGTGTGAGTTCCCACTGTTTCATATAGTTGCCAACACAGAGAAGTTTATTTTTGATTCTCTTATGGGTGAGAAATAGTATCTCAATGTTGATTTAATTTGCATTCCTCTGTGTTTTTCATTTGTTTACAACCATCTAAATTTCCTCTTCTGAGATTTGCCTGTCATTTCCTCCCTCCATTGTTGTGGCTGTGTTTTTGCCATTGGGTTGTCCCTCATTTCCTTATTGATGCGTAAAGCATTCAATGTATAATCAGTACTTTTAAGGACATCAATTTCTAGTTTGCGGCAGTCATTTTGCTTTGTTTACCATATCCTTTACTGTACAGATATTATAAATTTTAACATAGGTATATTTAGCAATCTTTTCTTTCACAGGATAAACATTTTGTATTGTTGAAGAAAGCCTTCAACCCCCAAATTTTAAATGTTTTCCCCCATTTTTATTCTAAAAGCTTTAAAATTTTATTTTATTGTCTTTAGGTGTTGAGTTCAATCCCCTGCAGCTAATTAATGAGTATGGCGTGGGTAGGGATCTACATTTATTTTCTGCCACAGAGGTAACCATTCTTCCCAGCATTATTTATTGAATAATCTATCCTTTCCCTTCTGATTTATCATGCCATCTCTGTAATTCACCAAGTCTCCAAACACGCATTTTCTATTTCTGAGTTCTTAATTCTGTAGCACTGGTCCATTTTTCTGTATTTGCACCAATACAAAATACTATCATGTTTTAACTACTATGGCTTTATAATCTGTCTCATACGTGGTAGGGTAAGTTCCTCACCTTATTCCTTAATTTGTCTTGATAGACTTTACTTTTCCATGTGAATTTTAGGATTGCCTAGTCAAGTCCCATGAAAAAAAAATGTGTTAGGATTTTGATCGAAATTACATTAAACATCTAGGTTAATTTGGTAAGAACTGATATCGCTATGATATTCAGACTTTCACCCATAAAAATGGCGTACCACTCCACTAATTTAGCTCTTTTTATATTTTTCAATGATTTTATAATTTTTATATAAAATTTATAATCGTCTACACTTATTCCTAGATTCCTCATCGTTTTTATTCCTATTTTAAGTATTAACTTGTAGAAATTATTTTCTCCAAATGATCACTGATGCTGGCTAGAAGCAGAATAAATTTTAGTATCTCGAGCCTGTACCTACCAACATGGCTGAACTCTAGTTCCAATAGCCTTCCTGTAGATTTTCTTGGATTATTTCTATGGATAACAACATAATCTGGAAAATAACGTTAGATCTGTTTTCCTTCCTTCTCTCTCCTTTTCCTTCTCCTCCCCTGCTGACAAAGACCTCCAGTTTATTTTGGACTGGACGCAGTGGGGAACAGAGCCAGAGCTGCAGCATAGCAGCAGAGGGCGATGGATGAGCACACGAGCTCTGGCTGCAACTTGCTTGGACTTGAATCTTGGGTCTGTCACTTCCCAGCTGTGTGAACTTGGTCAAGTTATTTCACCACTCTGTGCCTCTGTTACCTTATTAGTAAAACAGTGGTAATAATGATAGCACCTCCTAACTGGTTGTTATCAGAAATGAGGTGTTCAACAAGCATTAGCTATGATTACCAGGATCACTTTGTGTGTGAGTTTTTTAGGCATAGGTTCCAGGAAATTTCTGGAATAAATCTGAACTCCAGATCTATATAGGGCCAAGTTCACAGTCACAGGCTTTTAGAGGTTACTTTTTCCCCCCTCCTCTCCAGCGCTGGCTGAGACAGACAACTTTCCTTCTTCATCATTTCCCGGGGTCAGTGTGTGGATTTTTTCTAGTTCACCCTTTTACTGAACGTGGGGTCCTATTCTTATGGGGCTACTCAGTTCCAAACCCTACCCGCACTGTCCCAAAGACAAGTCTCGTCTATGCACATTCACTGAAATCTAAACCCCCAGGATTACTCAAATCAGCACCTGTCCCACCCTCAGGGCAACTACAGAACCATTTCACATGTTTACTGCTATAATTTTTAAGTTCCTCTTTGTTTTTGGCACTTGAGAATTTCTGTTACCTTCTCATGAACTTTGGTATGCATGTCAAAGAATGTTTGCTCTAGTCTTTTTTTTTTTTTTTTTTGCTATATTCTTAATTATTTCAGTTGGAGACGTTGCAGGCTTTCTTGGGCACAATACTGCTAGGAACAGAAGGTTCATTTGCCTTTTATCTTTGTTTATATGATGAGCTAAATGTTAGTTAAATCTATCAATCTTCTCCTTTATGTAATTTGTCTTCAGTGATGTGCTTAGAAAGGCTTTTTCCATATCAAGATTATTTACCCATGCTTATTTTTGTGGTTTTGTTTCTTTACATTTCGCATTTAAACTGTCTAAAATATATTAACTTCAAGACAATCAAAACCTTACATATTAGCAATAAAGCTACCCAGACAAAACAAAATATAGCTATGATCCAACTACGTGGTCTATCAATACTAACTGAACTATGAGTTTAACACGACTGCAATTCAGTCACAACTTAACGCCCAGAGAAGCCACCAGGGCTCTACATCACTTTGACTTGCTGCTCAGTCCAACCCAACAGTCACATTCCACTGAAACTGCATTCAACTGAAACCCTGCATGACCACCACCTGGAGACTACCCAACACAAGGCAGGCACAATTGTACCACGAGACTCCTACAGACTAAGATCCAGCTTTCCCTTCTGTTTCTGTACAGAAGAAAGAAAGAAAAGCAGAATTACAACAAAATGGACTCACATTTGTGGGAAAAAAAAAATTGAATAAACCTTGTAGAGAACTATCCAGAATTCTGGACATGGAAAGCAATAAAGGCAGAAATTCCTCACATTTCACAGTGTAGGAGACCTGCTTGCCTTTGGGGGTCACCTGTGCAGCTGGGACCGACAGGGCTGGGTCTGAGGGAGGAGAGAACTTGGATGGAATGTCCCCCTCCCCCGACTCAACCTCAGTGCCGATCTCAGGAGCTCCTTTCAGAAGCCAGCAGGCTCTTTGCAGCCCTGTCCTAGGATCTCCTGGAGAGGGGCCGACTCTGTGTTGGCCTGGACAGACCAGGAGGACCCTGTCCCTCAGAGTCAAAAGACACAGCTACATGCCCAGTTCTGCCACCACGATATCACCTCTCCAGCCTCAGTTTTCCAACTTTAAAGTGAAGAGGTAGGACTTGATTTGGTCTCCAGAAAAAAAAAAATCAGAATTAGAACCCAGGCTTTCTGACTTCCAGGGACAGCTCTTTAATACCAGCCACAATGATAATAACCACAGCTATCATTTATTTTGAGTGCTTATTTTTTATCAAACTCTGAGCCAAGCACATTACACGCATTATCTTATTCAATCCTCATTAGCTTCCTATGAGGTTGATACTGTCATCCTAATTTTACACTTATTAAATTCAACAAATACTCATTGTGCCAATTACTAAGACTAAGTAATTTGCTCGAGGTCAGTTAGTAGTTTAGTCAGAACTCAAACCTGGCTTTGCCTGATTTACTGCCCCCTCCTTCCCTCCATCCACCCATCCCTCTACCCTCCCTTCTTCCTTCTCTCATCCAGCCATCCGTCCACCCCTTCCCTAAAAGAACTGCCTTTTTTTGCACACACTCTCCTCCTCCGTTACTAACTGCCATATCTCACGTCCCCACACATTTCAGGCGCGTCCTCAAATCACTTTTCATTTTCTAGCCTTTGTGCATCTTTATCCATAACCTCTCACTCCCAACGACATCTCCCAGCTCCTTAGAAGCTGATCCTGACACTCCTTCCTCCTGTATGTCTTCCACAATGACTTCCACCTTCAGAAGACCCTTTCTTGCTCTGAGTCCCTCCTCCCTTACCCATGAAGGCTGGTCCTTCACACCAGGACACCCGTTTGAGAGTCAGCTGCCAACGGCCCCTTACCAGGTTTCCGACCTGCAGCATCTCCTCGAATTCAGTTGTCATGTTGTAATGCTCCAGTGCCATGAAGAGTGTGTTAAGCACGATGCACATGGTGATGGTGAGGTCAGCGAATGGGTCCATGACCATGAACTTCACTTTCTGCTTGATGGACATCCACAGCGGGCAGCACTCCCAGATCAGGTAGCGCTGGGCAAAGCGGGTCCAGCACGGCGGGCACTTGCGGTGAGACTCCTCCAACTCTGCGGGGCGGGGTGGGAGAGCCAGCGAGCTGGTTTGTTTGTGCTGACTGACTCTTATATAACTCGTGGTAGTCCAGAAAAGATGTATGACTTGCCCAGGGAGATGACAGGCTGCCACATGACAGGGGGCAATGAGAGGGGCAAGGAAGGCTAACGGAAAGAGTGGCCTGTGTTCTGGCTCCTTACTCTGGAAATACGGGAGTAGAGGGCCCCCAGGACAGAAAGCCAGGATGCATGCAGGGAAAACTGGGACAAGACACATTAAGACAGATGTGGGCTCATCCCACATAGCTGTAGGGACGCTCAGAGGACGACAGGCTGAGACAATATCTGAGACAGGTGAATTCAGATATAAGGACACTCAGGACCCAAGAGGCAGGAATAGATGTGGCTATCTGGGACATGTTAGGACAGGTGCAGGGCTGGGGGGTGCCTGGGACAGGAGGGGACAAATTGAGGGGGGCTGCCAAGTTCAGAATGGATGGGATGTGGGGTTGCCTAACTGAGACTGGCTCAGACAGATGTGGGATGCCTGGGCTAGCCTGTGGTAGACCTGGGAATGGCTAGGACTAGGCTAGAACAGGCATACATGGGACAGGACCATCCCAGCAGACATGGGGATGCGTGGGAGAGGACAGGATGAGACCAATAAGCACTTGGGACAGGCCAGGATGGCTATGGCCACGTTTGGAAGAAACAGACATGGATCCAGAGGATGCTCAGGACAAAACAAGCTGGAACAGATGAAAAGACACCTAGGACAGGCAACAGACAGAAAAGCCTGGGACGACCGTGGGGATGTCCAAGGCAGGCCTAACAGCCGGTGCGTGCCTGGCTCAGGCTGGGGTAACTGTGAGGGTGCTTAGACTGGAAGTGGGGAGTGTCTGTATGACACTGGGGTGCTGACCTTCAAGCACGCTGGTGAGGGCACTGACCGCGCTGAGGGCTCGCTGACGCTCTGCTGGCTCCTCAAAGCCATCCGCACACGGAGCCTGGGGGGTCAGCATCTGGGGCCTGCCTGGCTCCTCCGACGGTGTGGTCTGGGGGTAACCAGGAAACAATGCATCAGCCTGGGACACGGCTCCAGCTGGACCACGGGCAGCCGGCCCAGACTCAGGTTGGGGAGGTCAAAGGGGGACAGGATGGGGGTCTTGATGGGACACTGGGCACTGGGCTTCTTTGCTCCCAACTCCCTCCCAGTGAACAATTCCCCTCACCCCTCCCGCCAATCATTATCTCCTTTATTCTCTTTTTTTTCACCATCTCTCATCAGTGGTGATTCTTGAGTGTGGACAGGAAATGACATGTACAAAGTTCTACTAACCAGATGCTGTCACATACATTAGTACATGCAAAAATGATCTGGGAGTCTTAGTTGACCCCAAGCTCCCTAGAGTCAGGAGCATAAAGAAGCTGAAAAATACCCACCATGCTTTAAGGTAGCATTAACAGAGGCACAGAACACAATGCTTAGACATAGCCGGTGGGAGCTTTTGCCGAGGCAGTTTGGCTATATCTACCAAGAAACTTTTAAATCAGCTCTGCAATTCCTCATCTAATAATGTAACTTCATAAATAATTATACACATGCACCAAAAATACGTATGCAACGAGGTTCATTGCAGCATTGTTCCTACTACCACAAAAACAAAACAACTGATCAATAGGAAGAATATGAAAATCAATTATGGGCACAATCTGGCTCTGGACTCTGACACAAACAGTAAAGAGAACAAGGCCGTTCAACTTGTGTTCCCATGGGAGCACTTCCAAGCAAATAGTTTGATGAGAAAACAAGAAAAACATCTGGAAGATATACACTGAACTGTTCAAGTGGTTATAACTGGGGAACGGGATCGAGCGGGAAAGGGAAGCACTTTTACTCCTGCACCATTGGCTTTGTTGCAGCGTGCCTGCATCACATTTGTAAGGAAAAGCAGTAGGCCTGCGGACGGAGATGGGGTGCGTCCTGATGAAGCAGACATTCTCTCGGCTTACTCAGAGTCCCCCACAGAATCAGGGGGCCCACAGAGGCTTCACATCAGCACGGCCGTGCATGACCACAGCCCATGAGCCCAGGCTGGGGCTGATGAAGGCACTGGCTATTCAGCGTGCGAGAATGAGGCTCTATAATCTCTGTAGGTCAGTGGAAAGATGGGCCCAGGCAACCCAGGGTGGCAGAGCCAGGGCCTGGGGTGGGTACCCGATTGATCTGGGCTCAAGTTAAGGTCAGCCTTTGCAGTTGGTGGGACTGCCCTGAAGTGCTGTGTAGTGAGCTCCCAGTCATGGAAGTATTCAAGCAGAGGCCCCCGAGAGGGCTGAGGTAGCTGGCGGAACAGCAGTACCCTAGGTCCCACGCAGCCACAGATCTGGCCAGCGTAATTCACAAGCATGTCTGAATTCTCCCAACTTCTCTCCTTTACCATCTGTAACAGTTTGGGTTATCACTCAGCAAATATTTACTCTTTCCTCTCCTACTGTGACTGAAGCAAAATTCCCTGTCCTTTTGATGACATACTTGCTTTGGCCGAGGGAATGTTAGGGGACATGATGTGAGCAGAAGCACTTTAAATGTGCTCGTGCCGTTGGCTTTGCTCTCGTGCTCCAGAAATCCTCCAGGAAAGGAGCTTCCCCAGGTAGCTGGCACCCTTTCAGCCTGGTTCAAAGAGGAGCAGCCCTGAGTGTGGAGAAACCCACAGTGTGAAGCCAAGCGAACGTGCAGCCTGGAGCAGAGCTGCCCGGCCAAGCCCAACCTACACCAACCGAGCCACGGTCAAGCTGCAGAGAAGTGAGCACGAGGATGAAGGCTTGTCAGCCGTTGACTTGGGGGAGGGGTGGTTTTTTACACAGCAGTATTCTGCCAACAGATCACTGATACACCATCCTAGTGCAAGCCAGCATCATCTCTTTCCCAAAACTTCTGCAACAGCCTCCTAACTGGCCTCTCTTCTCTTCCCGATATTCTCTACACAGTTGAAAGATTCCCTTAAAGAGTAAATCAGCTCATGACAATCCTCTGATCAGCAACTTCCCCCATCTTACTCAGAGCCAATCCAAACTTTTCTATCGCCTGCATGGTCCAAATCCTAAGTCCTCAAACTCATCTTCTATCCCTTCTTCCTGTTTCCACCATAGCCGGCCCTGCCCGGCCCTCTCATCCCGTAAACGTGTCAAGCTTTTTCCTCTTCAGAGACCTTACACTTGCTGTTCCCTCTTCCTAAGACACCATTCCTTCCATACCTTCACTGCTGGCTTGCTGAAATCATCTGCGGGTCAATTTTCATGTCACCTCCACAGGAATGACTTCCCCGTGCATTTTAATTAGTAGCTGCCATCCCCAGCCCTCCCCCTAGCAACTTTCTATCACATGACCCTTACTGCTACCTGGAGATATTGATCAGCTGCCTCTCTGCCCTCCTGACTACAATATAAACTCCACGAGCTCAGAGCTGCTGTCTGCTCTGTTCACTGCTACATCCCTGGAGCCTTAAACACTGCCTGGCACTAACACAGAGGGCTGGCACCGGATAGATGTTGGTTGGATGGATAAATACTTGGCAATCAGGGGCTTATGTTAAGTTTCAGCTCTGTCCCTAACTTGTTAGGTGACGAGGAAAGGAGAAAGAAGAGTCTGTTCACCGGTGCCTCCCTGACCCCTCTGCCTCCGGGGCCAGGCACTCCTACAGACAGCAGGCAAAGTAGACCCTCACCCTCCACCCCACAATTTGGATAAATTAAAGGGAGCTGTTTGTTGGGCCAGTCCCCTCCTTTTCCCATATGGGGGAAGCATCCACCCCATGTCTAACACTGAGTTTTGTCTTCAGACTAGAACTGGGCAGAAGTGTCACCAGGGACCCAGTAGAAGCCGAGAAGGCATCTCCAGGGGCCCACAGCCTGCTGCCTCTCTAACTTTTCAATATCTCCATCTTGGTCCGCTAATTCCTTTAACTTTGCAAATAACCCCCTTGGCCTGCTAATCCCTTTAAGGTTACAAATGGGCCCCACAGAAGTGAGAATGGGTGAAGTCAGAGTTCCCAGTAATGAAGTGTTTGAACTTGGATTCCTCCCGACATGTGCAGTACAATGAGATGATTTTCTCCCTAATGAGATTAGGAAATTCTATTAGTGCTCCAGCTGCTGACCTGATTCCACAGGGCTGAGGCTCCAGGGTGGGACCTGCAGGAGAGCCTGCAGCCACTGGCACTCGGTGTTCCTGGGAAGCCAGACACCCACCCTCCAGGTGATGCCCAGGGGCCCCCTCAGAACCACCCAGAAACTACCATCTGCCCCAGTGGGTTCCAGGACCCTCTCATTGACTCCCTACTCCGGAGGAGCATGAGGGCCCCAGATGCTCTGCAATGTGCCCCAGGAGTCTTTACTCCTTCCTGCTCAATAACAATAATAGGTAATAATAATAATTACTTGAGCACGAGACAAGTACTGGTCTAAGCACCAGACAGGTTGTAACTCTTTTAGTCCTCACCACAGCCTTCTGATGCGGAAATTAATTTTATTTCCACGTAACAGATGAGGAAGTTGAGGCACAGAGAGATATTAATTAACCTGTACAAAGTCCCACAGTTAGAGCAAGTGGCTGAGCTGTAGCAAAACAAGCCATTTGGCTGTGAGCGCCCCCTCTCACTGTGCTGTCCTGCTTCCTCAGAAAGTCTGGCGTCCTCCACCTCCTGCAGGCCTCAGGGTCTGAGCCACACGTCTGCCCTATTTCTGGGTGGGCTGCTCTGAGCATTGTGCTAGGGGGCAGGGGTCAGCAAGGTCACTGGAAGGCTGGTTGGGCAGTCATCAGCCTGTCAGGGGATCGGCTGACTGAGTGATCAAAGCTCTGACTGGCCTCTCATGGTCTGGCCCCTCCCTGTCACCTTTCTGACAATCACTCCAACTCCTCCCCCCTTTACTCCCTGGTTTCCAGCCAAGCTGCCCTCATGGCATTTCCTCCAATAGGCTAGGCATGCTTCTACCTCAGGGCCTTTGCACCTGCTATTCTCTAGGCCTGGAACACGTTTCCCCCAGATGATGTAATCCCAGTATGTGACTATGACATTATCACAACGTGCTCATGCTCATCCTGACTGCTTTGCCCCTATAAGCGCATTCATCCTGGCATCAATCCTGAGGTGGGTATTTTAAATCCACTTTACAGACAAGAGACCTGAGGCACAGAGAAATCAAGTGACTTGCTCACAGCCATCCAGCTGGTAAATGATAAGCCAGCGTTCAAACCCAATTTGTCTCCAGAATCTGTGTGCTAACCCCTCTGCTAACCACTGCTCACCTGGTTCCCCTCCCTGTCTCCTTTAGGTCATTGTTTAAATGCCTCTTAATGAGAGGTGGTTCCCTCTCCCCATTCCCCACTTTTGTCTTCCCAAAGCACTTAGTATTTGGGCTAATATTAAGTTACTGGTTTGTCAAGTATCAAAATATTTTGAACTCACTGAATAATTGTTGCCCAGAACCGTATAAGTGTCCCCATGCAACTCCAGCCCTTTTCTCAGGACCCTGTGGACTGTCCACAATCCGGCAACTCTCTAGAACTGCCACACACAGGGCCTCTAGGACACTGGTTCTGGGCCACCAGGGCATCTCTGGTGCCCCTGCCTTACCAGTTGCTAAATATTGAGCTATCAGCCCTGTTTATCACCATTACGTACCAGATCCGCATATATACAAATTTTTCTTCTTTGATTTTTGTCTGCCTGGCTGCTCTATGAAGGAGAGGCTTTTGGTAGGCTCATTCACCCCCAGAGCCTAGTATACAACAGGTGCTCAGTAAATACTTGACAAGTATTTTTAGACCTGGCGCTGGTGACCAGTTTGGGAGACCAGGCCTGTCCTGGGACTGCATGGGGGGTGGGCTCACCGTGTCCAGGGGGCGCTCCAGCATCATAGGGCGGAGGAGGCGGCTCCCTGGGGAGGTGGCCTCAGGGTCACCTACCCCCAGCAAGGAGACTACCCCGTTGCAGTCCACGGTGCTGTTCCTTTTGCCATTGAGGACGTGGCCTAGAGTTGAGGTTCCTGGACTGGGCTGTCCCTGGGCACTAGGCCAGCGCAGGGGCCAAGGCACCAGCAGTGACGTGCGGTGGCTCTCGCTGTCCCCCGCCGTGCTGTTCTCATCATCTGCAAAATCTGTCTCGGAGCCCAGGTCTCGCCGGCGGAAGGTGAAAATGCTCCCACGGCTGGAGCGTGGCTTCAGGGAGGTTCTGCTGAGGCCGTGGGTGATGCTGAGGCGATTCTGAGGGCACGCAGAGAGAGGACAGGACTGAGACAGCTCTTCACGTGCTCCCAGCCTATCTCGTGGCATCAGCCCCAGCTCACCTCGGAGCACTGATGGCTTTTGTCGGCCATGTAGGAACTGGGTGGGCTGAGTCAGGGGTGCTAAGAGGAGAGGCGCAATCCTGCATCATCTGGGATCTCTGCTCACCTGAAGCCTATGCTTCTGGGGCTTTGACACTGAACCTTATCTGGGCCTGAAGTGGGACCAAGGCTGGGCAGGGGAGAAGGGGACAGAAGGCTCCAGGTGGTGCAGACAGGCCTGGCCAGTCAAGCTGTGTCCCTCGCTCATTTGGGCACATCATTGAGCTCCTACCAATCCACACCATGGGGTGCCCCTCAGTACCAGCCCCAGTGCTGTGGACTTAGCTGAGGTTGGGGATTTCATAACATCCAAACCTACCCGGTTCCCCTGCCCAGGGCCCCTTCCCCTCCAAGAATGGCCATGGGAAACAGGAGGAGCTGGGAGGGGCTCAAGGAATGCTCTCCTTGGGGAGAAACCATGGGGGCTGTGACAGCACCAGGGGCCTAACACGATGACCCTTTGATGCCAGAGCCACCCTAAAAGGGCCAAAGCCCCGGCCGGGGATTACCACTGCTCGGGGACCATCCTCCGAGTCAGACTTGGGGAACCTGTCTTCCCCACACTCCTCCGTCCCTGAAGACATTCGTTTTCTCCTCTTGCTCCTTCTCTCGTGAGTGGTTACTGGAGCCAAAGGGGACATCTCCAAGGAGCTGCGGGACACGGTGTCCACACCCCTGATGGCAAGGGCCTGGGAGACGGTGGAAGAAAAGTTGTCTTGGTGATTGAGACTTGGTGCAGCCTCAGGCCAAGGTAGGCCAGGCAACTCTCAGCAGTAAGTGGACTTGCACACTCACCCCCAAACGAGGGCATCATGGACAGATGAGCTCAGACAGACCCAGGATGTTTTGAGAAAGCTCAAGATCCCAGGAGGAAGAGAGTAGGGGCTGAAGTGGGCAACTCTTGGAGGAGGGGAGTGTGGGGGCATGTGGGAGAGGGGATGTTGATGAGCAGAGGTAGTGACAGAGGATCTTCTAGAAGGTTCAGCTGCCAAAATGGGAGCTGGAGGAGGTGGCATGGAGCAGTGAGAAAGAAGTGGATGTCCTTGGCCTGGCTCCTACACGGCCTGCTCTGCAGTTAGCCTCCGGCACCTTCCTGTGTGAAACTAGGTGTAGCCAGGGCAGAATCTCCGTTGCTTATTTTCTGAGCCTGCTCAGGCTTCCAACTTTGGATCTTCCTTACTATCCCGTCAAAAGACACCCCTTGACTAGGGTAAACCACGTCCATGGACAGACGGTTCTCTTTTTCCCAGCTGGTAGCAGACTCACAGCGATCACCTTTGCCCACCTGCAACCTTGTCACCCAGAAGACACCACGGTCAAAGGGAAGAGCCTTCCCCAGCAGGCACCACACTCACAGGGCCTACATTTACCCAGCAGGCACACTTCCTCCCATCAGACACTTCATGAACAGGCTCCGTCTTTACTCAGCAGGTAGCAAATTGTTACCCAGCAGACACCACATTCACAGGAAATGCCTACACCCACCACACACTAGCTTTGCCCAGCACGCATCACACTTCTGGACACCAGTGTTACCTAACAGGCACCAGCTTTACCCAGCATGCATCACACCTCCGGACACCAGCTTCACCCAGCAGGCACTATGCGTATAGGAATCTACCATCAGGTGAAGGCTTGGTCTGGAGCCTCCTTGGCTGCGCTACTCACTCACCTCATGCTCTTTCTTGAGCATCTCCATGGCTTCCTGGAATCGCTTTTCCTTCTCCTCCGTCTCAGCGATAGTGGCTTGGTTTTGCTCCTCGTAGGCCATGGCGACCACAGCCAGGATCAAGTTCACCAGGTAAAAGGAGCCCAGGAAGATGACAAGCATGAAGAAGATCATGTAGATCTTCCCTGCGGACCTCAGGGTCTGGAGGAGCAAGGGGGCAGAGGTCATCTTCACTGGGGCCCCCTTCTGGTTCAAGGTCATGAATTCCAAGTTACCCAGCCTGGCTGTGCCAGGGGTTCAAAGGGCCACAGCCTGGGGAGAGGGTAGGGCATATCCCATCTACAGAAGAGAGTGACCTACAGACAGGGGCAGTGCTCCACCCATGGGAGGAGGCAGAACATTCCGGTTGGTAGAGGAAATGTTGCATCATGTAGGGTGGACAAGTGCCCCACTCACAGAGCACAGAGTATCCTACATAGAGGGCTGGGTACCTGGCCACCAGCGAAAGGAAAGTTTCTTTGCTTGCTGAGCCCTCATCCCTCGGATGTCCCCTGTCCCCTGCCCCTCCTCTGTTCTGGCCATTGGAAAGGTTGCTGTCCTTGTGCAGCCTGGGCCCTGATGCGGGACCCTGAGCCTGTTCCTGGCAGCCCTCTGCTGGCCCTGTGCACCCACACACCTGCTGGTAGAGGCGCTCCCAGCAGTCCTGCGTCATCAGTCGGAAGAGTGCGAGGAAGGCCCAGGCGAAGGAGTCGAAGCTGGTGTAGCCGTGGTCAGGGTTCTCACCTGCCTTTAGGCACCGGTAGCCCTCGGGACACGTCCTGCGGCCAGACACACTGACTGTCTCATGCTGTAAGAGGTCCTCCGCCCCTGAGACTCTAGCCTCATGAACCGGGTGCCACTCTGCCATGTCCTGCCTCTAGAACTTTTCATGCTGTGCCTCCCATGTGGGTCACCATCTTCCCCTTTTCTCTATGCATCTGTATGCTGCCAGGCCTAAATCCAGCTCCCTTCTGCCCATGTGAGATGCCATCCCAGCTGCTGTCCAAGTTGCCTCTCCCCTCACAAAAGAAGTGCCAAGGGCCTGGCTCAGGTCTCTTTCCCTGCCTGCCTACCTCAGGGGAGTGGGGCACAGTGCAGGCACACAGGTGGAACGGTGAGGCTGAGCTGAACAGGATGGAGCCCAGGGCAAAGGCAAGCCATGGGGCTGCGGGATGATTCCAGGGTGGATGGGCTGGGGCCTGGCCACGTCTGGAGGGCACAGTCCCTCTCCCATAGAGGGAGCGCTAGGCTGGATTCATGAGTGCAGTGAATAGATGAGAGAGAGGATGGGGCAAAGGGAAGCTGGCAGGTGGGAGGATGCAGCCAAGGGGCCTCTGTGCCTTGCTAATGTCCTAAGTTAAGACCTTCTCTTTAGGGACAGGAAGGGCTCTGGAACTTCATATTCAGAGATGTGGGACTACAGCGCCATGCAGCACCTCCCACACCAGGTGAGCCTGTGAGACCTCCTGGCCCCCAACAATCTTTGGCACAGTCACACTGACCCAGGCGCCGGTGTGCACAGGGCCCTGAAAGTTGTACATGGCTTACTGGGCATCTCTAGGTACCACACTCGGGCTGCAAGTCAAGGCTGCTAGGGGAGGCCATACTCTTGGCCTGATGGAGGATCAGGAGGGAGGAAGTGAAGACTGGAGAGGGAGGGAGCTGCCCTGGGGGGACTTCAGGAAGGGAAATGGAGCCAGAGTTGGGCTGCTGGGGGGCCCTGCAGGGCTTCTTGAGCTGTTCCCCCAAGTCTAGTCCCTTCTTCAGGACTCTGTTCACCCTCCCTGCAGATCTGAGCCCCCATTCCCCCCCCCCTTTTTTTTTTTTACCCTCTCCCAGCTGTCTCCCTGTGGTAGGGCAGGGAAGGGAGGTGGGGAAAGGACTTGCTGTCCCTAGGGTCAAGGGCATATACTGAAAGTACGGTTAGTTGAGGAAAAGCACGGGGAGCCCCCACTGGCTGGGTGCCACATACCCCGCGTCGGAGCTGTTCCCACACAGTAACACATCAGAGGTGCCGTTCTTCAACAGGTAATTTTCTGGAAGAGAAGCATTCAACGGTGAGGGGCATGTGTGGCCCAGACTACCAGGGTTTCCAACCTGCACCCAGGGCTTTGGGAAGGCAGACACCGCTGGCGGTCTTCCCTCTCCTTCTCTGCCCCTGCCCTACCTCTACCCTCTGCCTGGCCAAGTCTGAGGCAACGTAGGCTGCTTCCCTGGCCTTGCCTTCCTCTTGCTCCTCAGACGTTCCGCTGCCAGTGTCCCCACAGGGAGCTTCTGCACCCTGCCCCAGTCACTCAGGGAGCCAACCTGGACCAACAGAAGCCCTGAACTAGGAGGGAGGGGTCTGTTCAGACAGGGCTGGCGCTGCACCAGGTGAGACAGGGGACACCAGTCCTGTTGCCTCCACCTGTGACCATCCATCAGCCCCCATCACTCACCACGACCTGCCTTAGTCTTAGGCAGCAGTTCTCCAAGGGTGGTCCCCAGCCCAGCAGCACGAAGCATCAATTGAGAACTGGTTAGAATGGTAACTTCCCAGATCTACTGACTCAGAACTCCAGGCGTGGGGCCCAGCAGTCTGTGTTTTCCGGAGCCCTCCAGGTGACTCTGGTACACACTGAAGTTTTACAACCGCTCATGGCCACGGCTGAATCATAAGCAAATTTATGCACTGAGTTTCCACCTATTTCTTTTTCCCAAAGTGGACTGCCGGGGTATATAAGAGGCCCTTATTTCAGAGTGGTTCACTGTGGCCTGGAATCTGGCCTTGTGCCAGCACCTGCCTTTGGTCCAGACTGCTGGCTCCAGTCAAGGGAGGTGCTTGCCATCAGCCTGAGAACGGAAGTACAGCCCACGGGGCGGTGAACCAACTCAAGGGGCTCACGTGGCTTTGCACAGCCACCGAGCTTGCCCTGGGGCGTCCGTGTATGGACTTAACATCCTGACAAGGAACACTGGTACCTGTCTGTCTCTCCACCCAACTCCATCCATCCCACTCTTCAAGCGTCATCTCCCCACCCGGCCTGAAACCTCAGGAGGCAGGCACTAAGGCTGCTCTTCCCTGTCCTCTTAGAGCCCTAAAGGGCAGGGGCTGGATCCCTGAGCACAGAGCCAGGTCTCTGGGGGAGCAGGGAGGGCTTGGACGTCCCCAGAAGGAGGCCTGTGTGGGAGATGTCCAGCCCTGGGGGCCCCGCAAATTTCTGCCTGGGCCACTGAGCCAGCGGGCACCTGGGTTGTTGAGGTAGAGATCCAGCGATTCCCAGACCAGGCCATCAGCCTCCACGGAGCCATTGGTACCGTTGAGCATCGTGAAGTTGCGCACGCACTTGTGCCTCAGGTTGCCCATGAAGAGCTGCAGGCCGATGAGGGCGAAGACGCTGAGGCAGAAGACCGTGAGGACCATCACATCAGCCAGCTTCTTCACAGACTGGATCAGGGCCCCCACAATGGTCTTCAGGCCTGTGGGAGGTGAGAAGGAGCAGGGGTCACCCACAGCACTGCGGTCCCCGCTCCACTGGGCGGGGGCCAGGCCTGAGGGGTGCTGGGCCGGGTGGGCAGCCATGAGGTGGGGCAGGGGAAAGAGGCCTCTCTCAGGCTTTTCAGACCCAAAACCTCCTTTCCTCTGCTGCTAAGATTCTGTCCTGAATCCTTTGGGCCAAGAGTCTAGTCTGGTTGTGTATTTTCAGAGGGACCTACTTCTCTTTCCTCTCCGCTAGCCAAATAAATGAAATGAGTGTGGGCAATGCAGTTTCCTTGAAGAAAACACTCAAAGCCTGTCCCCCTCTGGCTGGTCCCAAGGTATGCTGGCCTGCCCCTTTAAAGGTAACTCCTGGAAGGGAGACAGAGGGCCAGGCCTGTTCCAGGGCAATGGAGAGCCTTGGCCCTGATCCTGAGATGGGGAGAGACACAGCCATTCTTGGTAGAGGGAAGGAGTGAGCGAGCTGGGGAGGTGTCTGGCAAGGCCAGGGTGGGTATTGAGCTAAGGGGCCTTTTCTGGCTCCAGCCTGCTTTTGGGAAAGGCTCAGGGGCAGGGGAGGGGCTGACGTGTTTTGCACTTTCCTCTTCTGCCCTGTCCCCTGGGCCCCATCCCCTGTCCATCCCATTCCCCAAAGCTGAGAGGCCGTGATCTGTTAGTTGCACGGCCCAGCTCCCTGCAGAAGCCAGCACCACACAGAAAAGCACGTGTAGACGCCTTCGGCCTGACACTTGGCTACCGTCCTACAAGTTCACAAGTTCGAGCAGAGCACTGGGAGCAAGGGGGCTTCTCTGCCAGCAGCAAGGACCCACGTCCCATCCCTCCTATCCACCCCCGCCCCCATCAAAGCGTCCAGATCTCAGATTAAGCTCCATCCATCCGTCCAGCCGGTTAATGTATTAGGAGCATCCGTGCGGCTGTGCCCACGACTCAGAGACAAGTAGACAGCGATGGGCAGACACGGGAGAGGGGAGAGGAATTCCTCCCCACAGTGCCGCTAACGCTGCTGCCTGCCCGGGGCTCAGAGGCACCCAGCGTTTTTGTGAAATCGTCCTGGCAGATGTCGGCAATTGCCTGGGCCATGGGTGGACCTTGCAGGGGTGGGGGCCCAGATGGCGGTGGGGGTGAAGATGGTGGGATCACGAGCCCTCTGTGGTCCAGATCTATGCCTCCTCCTTAGCAGAGCTCCTCTGACCCCTGGTGGGCACTCTGGTTCTGCTCGCCACACCTGGAGACCCTGCCCACAGTGTGTGTGTGTGGGGGGGATTGGTCAAAGTGATGGGAGGTGGGCAGTAGCTCACATCCCCAAACTGGATTCTGCCTCCAAAGTATCTTCGGCCTAAAGCATCCAGTTCAAGGCCCTGCAAAGCACCTCCTGGTTTGTGGAGATAGTGTCTTTGGGGATAATCGGTTGGTGACCCACTCTAACCACATCTCATGTTGATGAGAATCTACTTCTGGCAAGAATGGCTCCAACCAAGTAAAGGGATTCTTTCTGGAAAGACCCAGGAAGGGACGGGTCCTGGGGGAATCAAGTGGGAAATTCTCCTGCCACTGAAGTTCTAACAGGTTTGGAGAAGAGACCTCGGAAACCCTACTCCAGTTAATTCCCATTTTAAAGCAAAGGAGACGGAGATCTGGAGAGGGCCATGGCTATTAAGCCTCAGCTCAGGACACCTCCTCCAGGGGGTCCTCCTTAATGCTGACCATACCATTTTCCTAATGCCCACTTTCAGAAGGTGCTGCCTGCTTCCTCACTGGGTTGCTGGCAGCTTTGAAGAGATGCAATGCGGCTGGGTTGGGGTCGGTGGGCTCCCTCTAACCCTGGACTGAGAAATATTTTCCTTTGTAAGCCTTTCTTATAACACAAACTGGAACATGCCTTTTCTTAACCACTACAGTCAGCGTGCTTATCTACCCTTGCGGGGTATGCGTTGCGAAGTCCCCAGGACCCTCGAGGACAGACCCCGAGGTGTGTGAGTGTGTGTGTGCACAAAGTCAATGACATCTTTCTCAGTGGGGGTGGCTCCATGGGAGTTGGAGCAGATTGCCCCACCTGCTATGGGCTTTTAGCAGGGACCTGGGCCAAATATAGGCCCAGGGCCCATGACCCCCCAGCTTCCAAATCAGGAGTGGGTACAACAGTCTGGTTCACCTAATTCTTGCTTCAGCTCTGGCACCTCTCCAGATCGGTAGCATGTAAGCTGTTCCCAGCTGCCTTCTCAGTTCTGAATGCGGATACATTCAAAAAAGTTTCTGGAAGGAGCCTCTGGGAACTGGCCTCTGACATCGTCAGAAGTCTGTGAGCGCTTTCCTGGAGGGATGGGGTAGACTGGCTTTCTAGAGAGGCTGTCTGGGCTTAGAAGGGTTCCCGCTGACAATTGCCAACACCTGTCAAGGAGAATTTCACCCCGAGGCTACCATGCACGGTTTGCTAAACTTCTACCGCACATGCAGCGAGGGCTGTTAGACGCCAAGGCTGGTGACACCTGTCCACAGAGTATGCTCCGTTTCACACAATGGGGCTGGGGTGCCGGCTGTGCGTGTAGCACCAGACGAGGCACAAGGCAGGGACTGGGCACTCAGCCATGAAAGGCCGTGACCGAGCTGTCCTTCTTTGTTCTGGGTGTGTGTGTGTTTTCCCTCAAAAACAGTTCTTTTGGTTTCCTCATTAGAGGATGCTGCTTCAAGGCTCAAGCCATTCACATTTGAGCTTTTAGCTATCCAAATAGTTCAGTCTGGGAAAGAAATCTATCTTGGGAAGAATTTGGGTTCAATTCAGGACCTTCCATGGGGTACTCTGTGCCCCACCAGTGTCTATGATGGGGGCTTTGCTGGGGAGGCCCATTCTGTGGCACTGAGGGGACAGCCATGCCCACTGCCAACAGCCCCCACACCCGAGCTCTGGAAAAGGTACTCTGGTGACAGACATATTGGAAGGGGCCTTCCCAAGGGTTGCCTTGGCTCCCAGGTGGCTGGAAAGGCCCAAGCGTGTCCCTCCAGCCTTGGCGTTTAACCTGATTTTCACCTGAAATGACTGATATAGTTTTCAGGGCCCGGAGGACTCGGAAGGTACGTAAAGCTGAGACATTGCCCAGGTCCACAAATTCAGTGGTGTATCTGTAACAAGGGAAATTTACACACAAGACAGTGACAACACGCCAGCAGGACACACGGCCAGAGGAGGGGGGTGGGGGAGACAGAGAGAGAGTCACTTGTAGCTGAGATCTGACAGGCAAACCTGGGCATCTTACCTGGGATAACTGAAATAGTTTTTAGAGCTCTCAGGACTCTGAAAGTTCGAAGAGCCGACAAATTGCCTAGTTTTATATTTTCTGATACATACCTGCAGAATCAAACCACAGTTATCGGGAATTACAAAGCAGCACCTCAGCCCGCCCTCCCCGACCAGCCCCTCTCTCTCCTCCCCCTCCCGCGGGGAGGGCTGTGCAGGACCTGGGCCCTCCCCCAGGTTTTCTTCCTGAGCTCATCCCTCCTGACATGGGGGCCTCAGCAAGGCTGCCTGCAGGATGGCCACAGAGCAAGCTCCCAGGTGGCTCTCTCAGTGAGTCTTATGAATGACCAGTGCCAGGAGGCAACTACTCTGCCACAATCTCCATGCCACTGGGGACCATGACACGCAACCATGTAGTGGGCTCTGAGGCTGGGGACACAGCCGAGGAGGAAACTGTTTTCCAGGAGACCAGGCAAGGCCAGGTGACACAGGAAGCAAGTGGATTTCTGCTCCTAGTTTCGCTCTGCTTCTTCTGCAGGGTCATCAGTTCATGCCTGGCTGCTCTGATCCACGTGATCCTGAAGCCCTGGCTGAGACCATGGAGGTGTGGCTGGGTCTTCGAGGACAGTCTACTCGCTTCTTCCAACCACAGATCTCTGTGCCAGGAGTGGTTCAGGAGTCCCTGAAGTCGGGAGGGGGAGGCAACCTGCATACTCTCAGGGAGAAGAGTTTCCGAGATGATGCTTTGGAAGATGAGACAGATGGTTGCCCGAACATTCAGCTCTTCGACTACTCACAGGCCACGGCCGACACAGGAAGAGAAAAAAGCAGGTGGAGGGTCCTAGGGATGCACCAGCCCCTCTCCCATGAGTCCATCCCAGTCCCACCCAAGACCCTCAGTGTCCCCAAGGCTCCAGGTCTCCACAGGAGGAGTGGCCTCAGGATCTGTCCTGCTCAGGCCCAAGTGGTTCTTAGGGTTGAGGGGCCGTGGGGCTGTCCCCCTGCAACTTGGACAGTGCCCATCCGTACCCTCCACAGGCACAGGAGGAAGAGCCAGCCTCTGGGGGTCAGGGACCTGCCCCAGGAGAGCACGAGGACACGTATGGACAGGCCATATGACCAGGCTGTCTGAGAGATAGATGGACAGTGTGTGACCAGGGCCACTGGGACAGTGGCAAGTGACTTGTGATATTTAACCAAAGGTTTCACATCCAGGGTGTCTGACATTTAACCGAAGGTGTCTGATGTTTAACAAAGAACAGCGGGCTCAGGATGTGTGCTGTTTAACCAAGTGTGTCCGACCCGTTGTCAGAGTGACGTCAGCCCAGTGACACCGGGTAAGTGTCAAGGATGGGCTGACAGTGCTGACGGACTCACTCTGCCAGTCAGCATGGACCTCCAGGCCCTGCCACTCTGCTCAGAGCTTCCGAATCTGCCTTCAAGCGCTGAGTGACTGCAGGGAGGGACTTGGCGGGCTGTGCCCTGGGGTCAGCCAAGTCCAGCCTGGTCCAGCTCTGACTGACCCCGGACTGACACCGGCTTCCTCTCCATCCACGCCCGGGGCTCTTCTATCTGCACGGGGCCCCGTGGACCACGCCTGCTCCTTCCTTATTATCACATCCCTTCAGAGACGGGCAGTCAGCAGACATTCTCAGCAGCACTTCCCTTCTGGCTACACCAGATCCTCTCCGTGGTGTGGTTTTCGTTCCCTCTGCGGGACTCACTGCACCTTGCAGATCTTTCTTGGATGCAGCCCTATCCTCCAGTGATGAGCAGAAATCACCTCCCTTGTTCTGGCCCATATACACCTATTAATTTGGTGGAAGCTCTCTCTCAAGTTTTGACAGCTATGAAACTTTCTGTAAGGGCTCTGGTCCTCAGGCCTCGGTCGCATATTATTCTCTCAGGCTTGGACTCTCTGTCCAGACATGGTGCAGCTATAGGACTGTCAGGTTGAGCCTGGAACATTACTGATGTTGCTGTAACATGGAAGCCATGATTCCAGTCTGCTGGTGGCCCTGGGTCCGTTTCCTGCTGCTGGTCCAGTGCGTGTGGCCTGGGACAAAGCTTTTCTTGCTCAGAACACTGGTTTCCAGGCTGTCTCTTCTGGTTACAGGGCATGAGTGGAGGACTGTGCGGATCAGAAAGGGAGCCAGCTCTCCCTGCTGCACCCTCTTGTCCCTTCCAGACCCTGCCTGTCCCTTCAAGTCTCTAGAGAAGCCCCGCCCACCTCCAGCTGGGATTCAGCCTGTCTTTGCCTGTCCTAGTGTAGAATCTACCTCCCCCACCCTCTCACGGTCCCCAGCACAGACAGTGCTTGTCCTCCACTCAACTCCCGCTGAGCACAGAGAAGCCAAGATCGCAAGGTATGAGCTCCTGGCAGTCTTCAAGGCCAGCCGCGTGGCTGAGAACAGGGTGGGGCTGGTGGCCGCGTGTCAGTGACATCAGGACACGTGCAGCAGAGCAATGCTGAGAAGTCTTGAAGGTGGGGTGCAGGGCTGGGTGAGGACAAGGCGTCTCTGTGACCATGTCTGTAACACGGAGCTACTGCCTCTCTTACTCCACCCAGAACCTGGTGCCTGGTTACTTCCAATTTGGAGACCCTAGACCGCCACCGAGGCCTCTCTTGGGGCCCCAGAGTATGGCAAGACCCTGTATCTAGCAAAGGGCCAGCTTCGGCAGTGGCCTGGATGAGGGCAGAGCTCTGCTCCTGCCAGGCTGGCGAAACACTCCTCCAAGCACCCTCCTGTCTGCTGTGACCAAGCCGCAGGGCAGGGGCAGATGGCTGGGGTGGGATTGGGGGCCCTGACACAGAGAGAGCAGATGGGTGGTGGGTGAGAATTCTGCCGTGTCATGCCAGCCCCAGCGCAGGATGGAGCCCTTCTGGGAAGGGCTAACCCTGGTCTCCCCCTGCTCTGCCCCATGTCACTCATAGCCCTCCGCTCCTCTCACACGGCCCCTCCGAGGGGCGACGCAGAGGTACAGCCAGCACTAGCTGCCACGGTGCTTGCCACCCTCTCCTCTCTGCCCTCCCTCCCCTCCCCTCCAGGTTTGGTTTCCATAACAACCCCAGAAGGTGGGAAGCTGTGCTAACTAGCAGGTAATGCCCAGCTGGGAGGGGGCCGCAGGAAGAGCTCTGGCTGGGGGGTTGCCAGCTGAGCCTGGCAGGCTTCCTGGCACCCTCTCCGACCCTCCACAGTCTCGAAACTGGGTGGGGCTGGGGATCAGGTCGAGACCTGGCCAGGAACATCAGAACAGGGATGCTTCTCACGGTTACGAGTTAGGAGACTTGGTCTGAGCCCCAGTGTTGCTGCTGACTCATTCTATACATTTGGGCAAGAGGTGGGCTCTCTCTGAGCCTCAGTTTCTCTGTCTATAAAACGGAGGGCAGGATGCGGTCTTTCATTGAAGAGAATTTTCTGCCACTTAGGACCCCTTTGATTACTCCAGGAGACCCCCATCATTGAGCCATTTTGACTATAGCAGGACGCTTTTCACTGCATTACCACAGCAGTAATTAACTGTTTTCACAAGGCAGGGTCACTGTCAATCAAAGCTGTCGGGCCAATCCAGCCCAGAACACACTCTTGACATTTCAGTGGGCCCAGGCAGCCCCAGGGGAGGTGAGTGCACCACTTCTGTGAGATGCTCAGAAACAGGAAAACAGTCTGGCGGCCTCTGAGGCCCTCCCTCATCAGGTGTGTGTCCCCCACGCCCCTGGAGGCCCACTTCCGGTACAGAGGTAAGGCAAGAGGCCTTGGTGAGGAAGGCACACCTGTTCTGATTCCGAGTGGAAGGAGTGGGTTCCTGATGGAGCCCACGGGGGCTGACTGGGATTCTGTCACGAGACAAGACAGGCGGGCTTGCTGGGGGCTAGATGGAGAGTACTCAGAGCATCTCCCAGTGTTGTGGGCTGAAGACAGGCCAAAGCCTGGCTCTGGCTGTCAGACAACGGGCCCAGGTTCTGGGAGCGTGGTTGCCATGACACAGTTCTGCTCAGGCTCCAGGATGGGAAGGTAGGAGAGGCTCAGGCAGATGCTGTAACCTGTCCTGCTGGAGCCCTCTTCCTGTGACTTCAGGCCCTCGGGGCCCCTGGATCACCGCCACCCTCCTGCAGGGCACCCTGGAGCCTGATCCTGGCCTGGCAATCCCACTGCATTTCCATCGGTGTGGCCTCTTGGCACGGGGAGCCCTCCCTCCTCAAACCTCAGACTTGTCTCCCAGCTGCTGACCCTGCTTCTTACCACTGAGAAAACAGAAGCAATCAGAAGAGAAATCCCTTCCCTCATCATCGACTCTATCAGTCCACCTCTACTGCCACCTGAAATCTGCCTTCCCTGCTCTTAAGGCCGATGCTCCAGCCAGACTCTGGATTCCTATCCCTCGGGCCAGCTCAAGGGCTTTGTCCCTGCAGTCACCCACTTCCCTCCATCACCCACGTCCTCTCTTTCCTGGATCAATCCCACCAACCTGCAAAGACGCCTCCCTTCTTTAAACATCCTCCCTTCACCCTCGTCCCTTTGGGCCACCACCCTACTTTCAGTCCTGTTTTAGAGCAAACCCCACGAAGCAAATGAGTACACTGGCTCCACCTGCCCTCCTCCCACCTCCCTAATCAGGTATGTGTCTTCCACGCCCCTGGAAGCCATCTTGTCAGTCAGGCTCATCAACCCGCTTGATGCTCTCAACTCCAATGGTCCGTTTTGGGTCTCGCCTTCCTCAGCCTCTTTGTGGTTTCTTTCAAATCGAGCCACATTCCTCAGCTGGCTTTCAGGACTCTGCTCTCTCCAGGTTTTCCTTCGCCCTCACTGGCCATCCCCACCAGTTTCTTCCCTCCATCCTCCTTTTTCCTGACCTGGAGATGTTGGCGTGTCCCAGGGTACAGTCCCCGGGCGGCTTCCCTTCCCTGGGGACACTCACTCCTAGATGATTTCATCCGGTCTCCCGGCTTTAAATGCCATCTGTATCCCGACGGCTTCTAAATTTATACCTCCAAGTGGACCTCTTTCCTGAACTCCAGGCTGGAAGATCCAGTTGCCGACTCGATATCTCAGCCTGGATGCTTTCATACCTAATACATTCCAGACCGGATGTTCGATTCTCCCCTCCCTGTGCCAACGCCTGCCTCCGTTCTCCACACCAACAAAGGGTAACACCAGCCGCCCAGCTGCTCAAGCCAAAAGCCGCCTTGAGGTCTCCTGTCAGCCCTACCTTCAAATATATCCAGAATCTGACCATGTCTCTCACCTTCTCCACTTGGACCCTGGTCCCAGCCACCATCCTCTCTCTCCTGGCTACAAAAATAGCCTAACTGTTCTGTCACTTCCGCCCTTACCCCTCTCCAGTGTCCTGGCCGCAGAGCAGCCAGGGCGATCCTCACAGAATGTAAATCTGATCACGTCCCTCCCTGCTCTTAACCCACACCAGCTCGCATCACACTTGGCTCTCATCACGGACTATAAAGCTGCACAATCTGTCCCCGACCGTCCACTATTTCCTTGTTCGTTCGGCTCTGCCCAGGCCTAAATCTACCCTGGATTCGGGGCAAGTGGTAGCCTCTCTCTGAGCCTCAGCTTCTGCACCTGTAAAATGGTGGACCACCATTTTACCACAAGCAGCGTAGCTAAAAACAGAGGTTCTGATGCACTTTCTGACCACCAGGTTCTCCATCCAGCTGAGGGTACCCCATCACCGGGGTCCAGCTTCCCTCTTTTCCTCTCTCCCCCACCATGTGGCTGAGCTCAGAGCCACTCACATCCAAGGGTAAATAAAGACTTTGTCATGAACAAGTGGATTCAGTCAATCTGAGAATCCTAGAAAGTGGCAATTGAATTGAACCTCTGATACCACTCAGCTCAACACTAACCTTTCACCAGTGGGGAAACTGAGGCTCTGTAAGGGCAGGGACTATAACCCTCGCCAGCTGTGCCCCTGGCCATGGTGGGTGCCCAGCCCTGCACACACTGGGTTCCCCACACACATCAGGCTTTCAGAGAGGATTTGATGGCTAAGTCCCTGACCAAGGCTCTTGCACAGAGAGGGGCTTGCCCTGATCAGTCGTCCCCACCAGAACCCAGCATCTGTTGCCGGACACATCAGAGTGGAACATCTCAACCCAACCCCTCAGCAAGTGTCTCCTCTCAGGCAAGGAAGTGGGGCCTCAGTTGGTGTGGCAACAAGCAGGGGGGTCATGTTTGCCCACTGTGTCCCTAACGTTATTTAGTTTTCTCATTTGTAAAATGGGGATAAGGAACCCTCATTGAGCCTCTCTGGCTGGTGTGGGGATCATTTCAGTGACAGCGTGTCTCACAATGTGCCAGACGTGGAATCTGTGAGTGGAGGCTGGAGACATGTGGGTGTGGCTGGGGGATGCTCAGCGCCTTGACTCTGGGCTCCTTTGCTCTCTTTCCTGCAGTTTAAATCACCCTGGAATCCAGGTCACTGTTCACAGTGGTCTAGAGATTCAGGCTGTATCACTGGTTTTCCTTTGATGGAAAGGGCAGAGGATGCTGAACCAGAATCTTAATGAAGCCCCTTGAGCACAGAGCTGCCATGGAGCCACAGATGAGCCAGCGGACCTGACCACCACGGCCACCTGAGCTACTCTGAACCCATCTCTCCCCACCAGGATGAGCCGAGGGTCTCCAGAGTGTCCTCCTCCAGCCACAGCAGGAAAAGTGGGTGTCTCTACAACCACCTACCACGCTGATGTGGCCTCAGCAGGGAGGCAAGAGGGCTGGGCAGCCCGGAAACAGGAGTGGTGCCCATGCCCCTCAGCGTGGCCTGGCATCAGACAGCACATCGGCAGGGTACTTACGCCATGATGATCACGCTGAAGTCCAGCCAGTTCCACGGGTCCCGAAGGAAGGTGAACGCGTGCAGGCAGAAGCCTCGAGCCAGAATCTTGACCAGAGACTCAAAGGTGTAGATGGCAGTGAAGGTGTACCTGGAAAGGAGAGACCCGTGGGGTTTCTCAGGGAGGCCATAGCCCACAGGCCAGGTCAGCCAGGTTCCCCTCGTGGCATGCGCCCAGCTCAGCTTCCCTTTCGAGTGCCCTCAGACCAGGCCCTCTGCAGAGACCCCTTGGCAGAGCTGGAGCTTCATTCCAAACACCTGGCCAACGAATGCATCTCCCTGTTTACTCAGCATCCTGCACAGACCTTCCACGTACCCATGTGAACCCTCTATCTTCTCTCAGTTGTCTTGATGTCAGAAAACTCTCCACCTATCTCCTCACCCCAGCTCTAGGGGTCCCTGTACACAGGCATATGGTGACCACTTGGGACAGATAGGACCCTCAGGGTCATGGCCCCTCACCCTTGCTTGTGGGTCCTCAGTGGCGGGAACATAGTTCATCCTCAACCACCTACAGGTGACTACAGCTGCCTACCTTGGGCTTGAAAGTGGGGTAATGTTCTAACACTTGAGGCTGGGAAGGGGCTGTTCTCTGTGCCCAGGGTGGGCTGAGCAATCCCAAGTGCCTGGACGCTGGGACTGTGGCCCCCAGGGCTGGACGAGGACCCAGGTCTCAGCAGCTGGACGCAGACCCTGGCACCGACGGTGCCACAGGGTCCTGTGCGAACGTGGAGTGCCAACAGGCAAGCCACTTTGGTAAGAGGCTGTCCCCGACATTTCCCGGAACCCCTGAAAACAGGAGCCAAATCCACCAGGGCCTGTTGAGTCTGCTTAGGGCCTATGGGTCAGGAAATTTCATTTGGGAAGAAAGGACCAGACAGTTTTCTAAAACTGTGCAAATGGTTACAGGAGGCAGAACTTAGGGAAAAGGGGCAGCAGAGTGTGGCACTGAGGCAGGGGTAGTCCTGAGTCTCTGCCTGGAAGCCACACCCCCTGGCTGCGTGGTCTGGGGCAGGTCACTCCTCCAATTCTGTCTTGTCTGTCAAACGGGCATAGTGGTTGGACCTGCCTGCCTGTGTTGCTATCAGGGTTAAAGGACACAATGCTTATTCTAGGACAGCGCCTGGCATGCACTAGTGCTCAATCGATTCTTAGTATTATCTCCAAACCTGCTCCAGTATCATCAGACCTTTTTACGGTGGGTCAGGGAGAAACCCCTCCTTTGCCAACCTGGAGAGCGTCCTCTCCTGAGAGCACAGCTCAAAGCATGAATATAGGAGGACTGGAAGCAGCAGCAGAAGGAAGGGCTGTGCCAAGGAACCCTTCTTCCCCTGCTCCAGATGGGCAAGTCCCTGGGCTCCTTCTGGGGTGACTTTGGGGCCAAGAGTCCAGAATGGAAAAGGCAGGGAGGGAGGGGCCGGCTGAAGAGGCCCTGAAGATACTCACTCGACATATTTGGTCCAGGGCGGAGGGTCGTGCTGGGCCATGAAGACGCAGTTGGTCAGGATGGTGCACATGATGAGCATGTTGAAGAACGTGGGACCAGGTCAAGGAAAGCCGCGTGCAGGGGACAGCAGGGCCGCCGCCACCAGAGGGTCCTGCCCCTGGGGTTGGCACCACAGGACAGGCCAGGGCTGCCAGGTCAATGAGACAGGGGCTCCCAGGAGACACGTCAGGGCTGCACCCAGTCCTTACCAACCCCTCCCCACTAAGGGTAGACACCTGCTGGCTTCACTGCCCCCAAGCAGGACCAGACACCTGAGTCCACACCTTTAGCAGAGCCCATCCTGGAGAGAAGGGAGGAAGGGCCGGGCCCCCAGCTGCGTGGGAGCCCTGTCCTGGGCCACACTGGAGGGAGATGGCCATTTAGGAACTGCTCCTTGGGGACCACGGGTTCGAGGAGAGGAAAGCCATGGTGGCAGGGCTCCCAGTCCCTCCTCCAGTCCTGTGGGGGCAGCCTAGGCTGACTTTTGAACTAGGACTTATGCCAAAACGTAGATACCTTGTCGGGACACACTGACCCGGGGAGAGGCAGAGGCCTGCTTCTTTGGCTGCTTCCGCCTTTCCACACGCTTTTCAACCCGGCCTCCGCTCCACCTGGTAACCGCATCTCTCGTTCAAGGACCACGGCTGCCCTGACTCCTTGGTTGCTGCAGCCACGGCACCCCCCATACCACCAGCCTCCTTCTTTTAGCACGTCTGGCTCCCTGAATGGTAGTGCCCACCTGTACCACCCACAAAAGGGGGGCTCTTCAAATGCTGGGACCCACTCCCCTACCCTGCCCCAGGCATCCTCCAGGCCTTGTCTGAGTCCAGACTCTTTGGCTCCAAGTCCCAGCTGCTACTCCAGGCTGGAAGCTCTCACTGACTGACCTCAACGGCCTCCCTCACCTTCAAGCCCCGCAGAAGAGAGGGACAGACCCCGGGCCTCCTGTAGGCTGGGGCACCCTCAAGGTACATGGCCCAGAACAGGGACGCTCTGCTGCCCTCACAAAACTTCTCCCCAGCCCAAGAAGGGAAGCTGGGCCTCCCACTCCCTGCGGCTACCCCCACGCTCACCAAACTGCCCCAGCCTCAGCCCCGCAGGTGCAGACGCCAGCGAGTTTATTGCCACGGGCTGCCCCGGGGCTGCAGTAATTGAGCTCCAGGGGCCCGCCTCTTTCCTCCCTCCCAGCTCCACCCTTTCCCGTGGCGTGGCCCAGCCTCAGGCCCAAAGGGGAGCCCAATGCAGTCAGACTGGAGATGAGGCTGAGCTGGGGTGCCGACTTCTAGCAGGGGGGCTGCCCCCACTGGGGAGAGAGGTGGGGCCTCTCAAGGAATCTAGGATTTCTCCCTCCTCCTAGGGAATCCAGGGAATCAAGCAATAGCCGGCCAGCCCCAGCCCCCAGCTTATAATGAATTCTCTGATTTCTCACCTAAGGGGGGAGGGGGCCCAATCAAACCAGAGTTGCTCAGCTCAAGAGGTCATGGCTCCCAGAAAACTTGATTCCTCCCTGGCCAGGGGGTGCCTCTCCAGGCACTGGGGTACTTCCATCAGTTTGGTATCTCCATGGCCAGGCCTACCAGGGCAAGATTAGGTACCCATCTCAGTAGCTCTCCTCCCCAACACACTTTCCTCACACCCCAGCTCCCTGGCAAGGCATTCCTCGCCCAAGCAGTTAACAAGCCCCTCAACCAGGCTTTACTCATCTCCACAGATGCGTGGCTAAATCATCTACTGAAGATCAGGTGATTCCTGAAATGTGAAGGTAATGATGCTAAAAGCACGTACTTAATGAGCCCTTCCTGGGTTCCAGGCTCTGCTCTCTGCATCCATTAGCTAATTCAATTCTCCCAAGAACACAGGAGGTGGAGTCTTTGTCTCCACTTTAGAGATGATGAGACTGAGGCACAAAGAGGTTACCTTGAAAGATGCTATAGGAGGTAGAATAATGCCCACCCCCAACAGCCCACCACCTCAAAGACAGCCACATTCTAATCCCGGCAAACTATAAACGTTAATTTATACGCCAAAGGGACTTTGCAGATGTGATTAAATTAAGGACCTGGAGATTATCCTGGATTATCTGGGTGGGCCCAATGTCATCACTGGATCCTTATAAGAGGAGGAGGGAGGAGTCAGCACGATGCTGGTGAGAAAGACTCTGCCAGCTGTTGCTGACTTTGGAAATGGAGGAGAGCCAGAGCTGAGGATTTCACGAGGATTTCACGCAGCCTCTAGAAAATGGAAAAACCTGGAAAACAGATTCTCTCCTCAAACCTCCAAAAATAACCACAGCCCTGCTGATATCTTGATTTTGGCCCCGTAAGCATTTTTTGGACTTCCGACCTCCGAAACTGTCAGATGATAAATCCGTGTTGTTTTAAGCCACTGAGTTTGTGGTGATTTGTTACAGCAGCCACAGAAAATGGCTGTAGGCTGATGCAGGCCTCCACTCTGAGCCTGTCTCAGAACGGAGACACCACAGGTCACTCCCAGTCCTTTCCCTCACCTCCAGACTGAAAGGCCTGTGTCATTTGTGCTGTTTCAGGCCCTCACCTGCCACACTGGACTGCTATCCCTTGTTTGGACTCTGCTCCCCAGAAGGCAGGATGTAAAACCAAAGGGTGAACCGCTCTGTAAAATGTGAGCAGGTGGCCACCCAGGAGGAATGGAATTGTTTACTGTTTTAAAGAACAAACCTCATGTGAGCACGTGTGCCTGGCCGTGAGTGGGAGACAGGGAAGCATCTGAGCCCCTGAACTGCTCCAAGATGGGATATTATGAGAAACCAGACCCACCTCTGGCTGGGTAGGACAGGAGGGCTTCCTGGAGGAGGCATTTAGACAAGCACTGAAGGCTGGCTAGGGGCCAGGCAGGAAGGCTTCCTGGAGGAGGTATTTAGAGAGGCACTAAAGGCTGGCTAGGGTTCCTCTAGCCACCAGTCAGCCCAGCTGGTCATGGTGAAGCTAAGAACGAGGGAGACCCCAGTCTGTGGAACCAAGCCTCTCCCAGCTGTGAGCGGACCCACAGCTCTCGTTAGAGTGGAGAAAAGGGCCCTTGGCAGAGAGCAGTGGTGTGGACAGGCCACCTTGGATTGGGGACTTGGATTGGACTTAGGGAAGAGCCAGAGCAGACAGCCCTTCCAAGTCCTGCCAGCCAGGGCCTGGGTCGCACGGTGGGAAAGTACAGAAGCTGCCTGTCTGAATTTTGGCTTTTCCAGACACAGCTATGGCCTCGGGGGAAATGCGGTGGACTCCGGTCTCTGCTGCTTGACTGCTCCACACACTGCCTGGCTCTCCTAACCTTGAGGACGGCCCTTCCATTATTCTCAGTCACTCCTGAGTATATGCCTGTGTGACCTCTTCCTCCCTAGACCGAGCCTCTAGTCCAGGGGACTCTGACCAAAGCATCCGCGGGTCCTCCCTGGAGACACGCATGCAGCCAATACCAGGGAGGTAAGTCAAGAGCACTCCTGGCCAGGACACACCTGTTTGCACTGCCTAGTGGTTTCAGGCTGATGATTGAGCAGGTTTCATGTGTGGGCAGAGGCAAAGGCCAGATCTCCAGGGCTGAGCTCAGCTGAACATCTTCAATCCTGTCATGTCATTGTCCCCAGCCACCCACTCCCAGCCTCATGATTAAAATGCCAGCAAGGGCTGCCAGCATGGGTTGTGGGGAATGCCTGAAACTGGGGCTGCCTGTCTTTAGATCCTAAGGAGTCAAAAAAAAAAAAAAAAAAAAAAAAGAAACAAAACAAAAAACTCCCAAAGAGAAGGGAATTAAGGGGGGGGCATTTTCATACATTTGTGCTATTAAATGAACATGCATGCACACACACACACACACACACACACACACACGGTTTGATTGTCCATTTGAATCTGCTAGAGGAACGTGGGAGGATTTTGTGAACAGACCCTGTGCACCCGAGGAAGGCAAAACGCTTCTTGCCGTGAACGTGCGGCCTCTCTGAATGTGACTGCAGTGGAATTTGGATTTCTGTTGGTTTCTTTTATTTAATCCTGGCAGGAACACATCCTGCAGGATTATAACAAAAATACATCAGGAAAAAAATATTCTACATGCCCATATTTACTTTTTAGGCAACTTCCCAGGGACGCACTGTAAGCATGGAGCCCAGAGCAAAGCCGCGGGCTCGCCAGTGCGTCACTGCGAACGCCTGGACGACTGCACATGAACAGGCTTTCTTTCTTGAGAGCAGGGGCTGCGGTTCTGCCCCCTTTTAAGTTGGTCTTTGCCCCTGCTGCCCTTTCCAAAGGGGCTGGCACAGAACTTTGAACACTGAAGACTTAAGGTATTTGAATGGCTATTAAAATGGCAAGCCAACAGTGGATAGAGTTTCAGTTCTGCAACATGAAGAAGTTGTAGAGAGCGAACGACAGTTAATGCCACTGTTCTGGGCACTGAAAAGTGGTTAAGATGGTCAATTCTATGTTATACGTTTTCTACCACAATTTTTAAAAAATATGAGGAGAGAGTTCATAATTCAAAACATGAAATCCGTGTGCATTAGAAATGCATAGTGACTGGTAATGGGCACGAGGTTTCTTTCTAGGGGGATAAAAATGTTTTGGAATTAGTGGCGGTGGTTGCACAATCTTATGAATATACTAAAGTACACTGAATTGTACACTTTAAATGGTAAATTTTACAGTATGTGAACTATATCTCGATTTTAAAAAAAACTACAGAAATGAATGGAAAGCTGGTAAATTTCTAGACCTTACACTGGCGATTCTGGTCTGGAAAGGGCTAGGACTCTGCATTTTTAACAAACTTCCCAGGTGCCACTCACAGACGGACATTTGGAAACATTTGCCTTAGAGCAGCACGCACACAAATTGTGGAGACCTTCCTAAAATACGGTTTCTGAGGTGGGGCCAGAGATTTGGCAATTCCTAGAAGATCCCAGTGATGCTGACTGCTGCTGCTCAGTGTCCCACATTGTGATGACAGGGCTCAAAGACACAGGACACAAAGTCCAGGCCCCTTCCTCTCCCTCAGTGTCCTCTGAGCCCACTAAGGGGTGCTGTTGAAGACCAGCAGCGTGCTCCCATCTCCAGGCAGCGGAGCCTCAAGGCTGCCGCTCGGAGCCTAGCCCAGGGCCTCCCTGATGCAGAGCCACTTCCCTGGGGCAGCTGTCCTTGGGGACAAGGTCCACCTCACAGGCCTCAGGGCCAGGCGGGCCCTGCCAGGTGGAACCAGCTCCTCACAGCCTCAGAACCATGGCTCGGTGGACGCTCTGGACAGGCCAGGGGTTCCACTGCCCCCACCACCTCCCGTGCCCACCTGCCTCCCTGGCCTCAGCCGGCCTGTAGCCCAGCCTGGTAGGAACCCTGGGGCTGCCACTGCATCTCCAGGGGCTGCCGTTGCATCTCCAGGGGCTGCCAAACAGAGCAGGGTTGGCTAGGTACCTGGAGAAGAAGCCCCAGGTGGAAGCCGGAGTGTGCTTTCAGGGAGGCCACGCCCTTGGAGTGAGGCGGGAGACAGGCTCAGAGCAAGAAGAAGGCTGGCCGTTCCTCCTGCTGCACCGCTCTCGCCAGGCTGAGCCCACACAATGCCAGCAGGAAGGACAACTACTCGCGTGCCTGTCTAACCACTCTTGGGGGCTGTAAAATTCCCAAAGGGCAAGGACAGGGTCTTATTCAGCTTGATAAACAACGTGCCTGGCACCTACAGGAAGCTGGGAAATAGTCACAGAATGACTCAAAATTAAACCTAGAACCACCCTTGCAACCCAAAGTTAAGATGCAGCTGTGAATGGCAGGTTGCCCCCTGTATACAGCCCTTCCCCACAGTGTCTGCCCACCCTAGAGACCACCCTGCTGATGCCACAGCCATGGCCTGTGTGGGAGGGTTTCCCTGAACCTACCTGTCTCAGGATCCCCACGAGAAAGACAGGAGCAAGCGGGAGGGGGCTGGAGAGGGTCTGCAGGCAGAGAACAAATGGAGTCCAGAGCCCCCGGGACTGGCCCTGGGGGTTGGGATCAGGCACTGGGACACAGGTGGGCAGACAGCGGAGCCGGGAAGGAGCACCCCTCACCCCTGCCTGGACAGGAAAGGCCCCCAAGCTGTCAGCATCTATCTCAGTTACTCAGAGCCTCCTGCCCTGCCCAGAGGTTAATGGGTGAGGCCTTTGCCTTGGCCTCAGAAAAGGTCACCCAGAGTGGAAACTGAGGGGGGACCTTGGGGAGCTCTCTTGGGCCAGCCTGCCAACCTCACCACTAATCACACTGCTGAGCCCAGCAGCATTGATTCAATTAACAACCAGGCCAGCTGCAGCTGAAGCAAGGCTGCCCAGGCCATTACAGTGAAACACAGACACCTCTGACTCCACGGCCAGACACCTGCCCTTCCTGAGAGGCTCCATTGGCGGGGCCCCTTTCCTGAAGTCCAGAGAACAGCTATCTCCCTGTCCTGTGCTCGGCCTGGATGGGGCCTCCTAGGGCCCGAAGACCGGTACCCACTCCTTATTCCACTGCTCCTCCCTGCAGCCTCCAGCGTTTTCAGGCTGTGGTTTATATAATTTGATGCTAACCAGAGTTCTCTGAGATACTCTGAAACTGCAAACATTTTGTCAACACCTAATCAAAAAGCAAGTGTTGCCTCCCTCGAAAGAGGCCCACGTGTGAATAAATTGGAGGCTGAGCCCCGGCGACCTGCCTGAGGTCCCGGCGAGTGGGTGGGGCGGTGCCCGGCCGAGGGCTTGCGGTGAGAGGAGACCCGTGGAGCCAGGATCAGAGCCAGGGGGCACAGACCAGCCTCATTTCTTCTGGGATCCTCAACAGCTTAGCTTTTAGGACATTTCTCTCCTGAAGAATCAGGGCAGAATTTCCCAAATTTTCATATGTCTGCAATCCCCTGGGATCTTGTTAAACTGCAGGTATGGATTCAGCAGGTCTGGGATGGGGTCCGAGAGACTGATTTCCAACCAGCTGATTTCCAACTGATTTCCAACTGATTTCCAACCAGGTGGTGACCACTGCCTGCCATCAGTGAGGACCGACCAGGAATCAGCACCACCCTCAGCCCAAAACACCCTGCCCACCTGCTGTGTGGGACCCAGTGGGTACACAAGGCAGGGACTGACTGCAAAGGATATGAATGAACCAGAATCTTCACGGCCACTCTCCGAATGGGGTGGAAGGGGCTGAGGACATACAAGGCGTTGGTGGCACTGAACCGGAAGATGGTCTTGCCTTTATTCAGTACGATGAAGGTCTGTGGACAGAGAGCTGCTTTAGGTTGGGTGGCAGTCCCTAGGCCCTTACTGAGAGAGGCTTTGGGTAGGGGCAGCTGTTGGCTCAGAGCTCCAGAACTCTAGCTGACGGGCAGAGGGAGAAGAAGGGAGGGTCTGAGGGAGGGTGCAGCGGGTAGAAGGAAGCCAGCACATTCGGCAGGTTGATGGACCCTCTCTAGGTTGCCCACGGCTGGGGTGGAACGAGATCGGGGATTATGAAAGATTGGGGAATATCAGGTTGGGTGGGATTTAGTTTCATTTCAAAATTACAGTCCCAAAAAGAAGGGGCCTTTCTTGATCTGAGCCAAGCTGCTGTCACGGCCAAGGCCGGGACCCAGCCAAGGCCCCCTGCTTTCCCTCTCCATTCTGACCCCTGTGCACTTCCCCACCGGGCCCTCTGAGGAGTGAGGGCCTGTTGAGGGAGCTGGGTCAGCAGGGAGGACTAATGAGTGAGGCGTGGGGATGAGGAAAATACAGACCGCAGCCCAGGAGAGAGACGCTTTCCCTGGGACTCTGTCTCCTGGAGTCCAGGACAGATGGAGCCCCATCCAACCCAGAGGACATGACCTAGTGCCTCCCCCAGAGGATCATGGGCAGCCTGGGGTAAACCCACTCCCCAGACTTCCAGAAGATACATGGGAGTGGACAGTGAATGCTGGAGGCTGAGCCACATGCACATCAAGCGGACGTTTGAGCTGGACGTCGCCCTTGAGGACAGCGGTCTATCCCCCATGCCCAGGCTCTGGCGGGCGCAGCAGAGGTAGCACGGCTCCGGGGCTGTGCTTCTCCCAGAGCTGAGCTGGTGAGATAAGGTTCTATTTAATCTGGGCCTAGGAGACAAGGTGACCAGATGGATGAGGACCGAAAGTTCTGCTGTGGTGCCTGCGTCACCCCCTAGGACTGCAGGAAGTGTGGCCAGGGGTCAGCAAGGAGAGACAGGTTAGAGACCAGAATCCTACCTGGGGCCACTGCTCAAGTGTCCCCAGTCACAGGGACAGGAGGGAGAGTGTCCCTGACTCCTTCCAAGCTCAACTGCCACCAGCCCTGAAGAGCCTGGCCCAGCCCTGGCTCCACGCTCAGTTAGGTCCCCCTGCCATGACTCCTGCCTGTCCCAGCTAACTCCAAACTCACCGCCACTTTGATTTGCCACTCAAACCTTGGCTCGTTCCCAGCTGTGGCCTTAACCCTGACCCTAATTCTTACTTCCAGCTCTGACCAACCATAACCTAGACCCACCCATCCTGACTAATCCCAGTGTCCAGTCTAACTCTAACACCAACTGTGGCCACAGCCCCTGACCTCAACCCTGCTTGAGTCACTTGAACCGGGGGAAAGCAGGACCAAGTTCAAGGTCCCATCTCCCATCTGTGCATATAGCCTGGCTTCCCCTACCCACCCACTCACACGTGCATGCACACAGAGACAGTCGTGCCCACGCCCACCCTCAATGCAGTCTCAAAGCCCAGTGACACACACTGAGGTGCCTGGCGACCCTGACACACACACTCATACCCACCGGGTGCTCACATTCACCCTGGGAACACCAACCCTATCTGCCCTCAGTGCTTCCCCAGCCCTGGTACTGACCGGAGAGATGTGGGCAGGAACCAACCTCTTTGGACCCAGCCTTCTGGGGAAAGGCCTCCCCCAGATTCAAAGCTGCCTTCCTCCTCCAGCAGTGAGGCCCGAAGTATGGGCAGCTGTGGTGGGGACCAGGCCTCTGCAGGAGCCCTGTGTGCTCCTGGTCTGACCACATGTGCAGGGCTGGGCACATAGTCCCAAGAGGGCAGGGCAGGGGACCCAGACAGGGGATTTACCTCCTGGGTAGAAATCTGTGCTGGAGGAAGTTTGAGTTACCCTGTCTCGTGGACAAAAGCCACTTCCTCTCCCTACACTCAGTGGGGACAATAGCAGAGCAACCCCCTCCCCACCCCTCTCAGATTTCCCACGGCCGTCACAGTCCCACTGCCGGCCCACAAGGCCTAGGACGCTGCTGCCGTGGGCCCCAGCCTGAGCCACCCGGACACAGCCAACAGCCAGCAGATTCTCTGGGGCAGGGGGTGGGGGCTACATGCCACCCCTGATGAACAGAAGGGATCACATGCTGTGCTCTGGGGCCCAAACTCAACTCAGGACAGGACTCAGTGCCCAACTCCAATTCACACACACCATGGGACAGGGGAGTCCTCCGGGGTGAAAATCTAACCACAGATGATTCGCAAAGTAGATATTCCGCAAGGAGGCAAGATTTCAACTGTGGCTGCCTGCTATTTCTTTCATAATACGAAACCATCTCAGGCTGCATAATTGTGGCCCTTTACTCCACAACACCAAAGTTAAGGTGATTGGAATATAGATCACCAATGACTCACTCCCCCAAAGCCCAGGGAAGCCGGCCCCAAACAGAGCCCTGCGTGGAGGCGAGGCCCTCTCCTGTCTGCCGAGTTGACAGGGGAGCTTCAGGCAAGCGTAGAAGGGGTGGCGTCAGTCACCTTCTGGGTGCTGTAGAAGGGGTCCAGGTCCTCCAGGGGCTCCCCGATAAGCTCTCGGGGCGGGTTGCCATAGAGATCCGGCAGCTTTTTGGAGGCCTGCAGGTCCAGCTGGGGCCCGGGAGCCTCCTCCTCAGGCAGCCCGTCTCGGCTCTCCTGCGAGGTGGCCGAGCCTCGGGCCTGCTTCTCCGCCATGCGCTTCTCGATGGCCGCCAGGGACTCCCGGGTGAACCTGCGGAAGCTGCTGGTGCCCCGAGGTAACAGGAAGTCTGCCATCTTCTCATCCTGCTTCTGGGGCACAGGCTGTCCTCACGCTGCCTGTGGGGAAGCTGGAAGACACAGACACCGGGGCTGATGCTGTGCCCAGCGGGGAGTGGCTGTGCGGGTGGAGGGAAGGACCAGCAAAGATGCTCCCAGACCACAGGTTCCCCACCTTGCCACAGGCACACCTGGCAGATGCCAGCCTAGGTAAACCCAGAGCCCTCCAGGCTGCGGGGTGTGCGTGGGGACCGGCAGGAGGGTCACTCCTCCCTTTCCCATCCCAACGAGCACATCTGAACGCAAGTAGGCACGAGAGACTGGGTCACTGGGGAACCTTCCTTCTGCCCCACTCAGTACAAAAGGAAGCACTCACACTAGCTGGTTCCTTAACCAAGCCCTCTCTGAGACACTTCTCACAACTAGTGCCAACCCACCCTGGGCTGATGCGGAGGGGCCCTGTCATCATTTTATTCCAGACCTCTGGCAGGGCTAGTCCTGAACAAACAAATGAGGGGCAAGGGCATTAGAAGCTACCCAGTGCTTCCTCTCAGCTTATCTCCTCTAAGGAAACCCTGAGGCCCTCTGGGGGGATCAGAGGCCTCCTGGGCCAATGCCCAAACTCTGGGCCAGAGGGTGGGGGGCACTCTGTCTGGTCTTCCCACAGCACCATGTGCCTGTGTGGGAGGGGGTGGTGCCCAGACTTCACCTGGGGCACGGAGGCGCCAACATCTGGCAACTGATGGGGCATCTGGATCTGCTGACTGAGACCCAGGCAAATCCTGCAGGTTTGGGGAAACAGCTGGGTAACAGCTTTGCAGGTGTCATCCAGATGTTGGCGCTCTGGTATACACAGCTGCAGCAGAACCCCCAGAGAGGCTCTCAAAGAAATCCCCAGAGTGAGGCATCCTTCCAGAGATGGGAAACGCTGTCGGAGCATCCCAGACTCCTGATGCCTCCACTCACTCCCCTCCCCTGGTTTGAACAAACGACGACCCACCCCGAGTAACAGCAGAACCAGAAAACAGTGACCGCGCCTCCACTAGGACGTCTAGCCGGCACACACATGTGACGCCACCCCGGGAGCATGTGGCCCCCGGTCGCCTCAGATGATCCAGGACTTGGTGTGAACAGACTCTGATTATGACACAGAGTCTGGAGAATGTGCCAACTGCCCCACCAAAACAGGATGTGGTCGGCATAGCTCCTGACCGGGACGCACTCGGAGAGGGAGGCAGTGTCACTAATTACCACATCAAACCCGGGGCTGGCCAGGCACCTGTTGGCCATCTCTGCCAGCACAGAATCCCTTTCCGTCAAAGACCAGCCTTGCCTTGATCTTACTCCTAGGGAACACGTCACAAATGACCCCAAGGAGTGGCTGCCACCCCGACCCCTGCTCATACCCTGCAGAGGGCCCAGGCCCTAAGCACCTTGAAGTAGGTACCTGGCCAGGTAACAGGTAAACAATAAGCAAACACAACACAACCAGGTCTCAGAAGGGCACCTCCGGTCCCTGGGGAAGTGCACACGGAATGTGTGAAGAAGCCAGAGGAGAGAGGGCCCAGGACGCACACTTTCAGAACCACTGCCCCTGGTTCTTCTGTTTCATTCAAGTAAAGTTAAACATCTTTGTTTAAAAAAGAGCAGGTGAGGGAGGAGGTTCCCGTTTTATAAAAGCCTGTCCCCTTCCATTTTTAAGTGAACACAGAACTCGTCCCCAAACGTGAATGGTGATTTTTTTTTTCCCTTGGCTGGGGGACATTTGGGTAATTTGAAACTTTCTCCTTTGTGCTTTTCTTCAGTTCTTGAATTATTTATGATGGTCTTGTATTATTTTTACAAAAACAATAAAGTCACTATTCTTTTTATTAAAAAAAACCCAAAAACCCAGCAACAACAATAAGCCAGCCAGGATGGCAGCAGCCCTTGCAGGGCAATCCTCTCCACTGTGAGCAATCACTAGTCCTGTGAATCAGGAAGCCTCCTCTCTTGCTTGGAATTATTTCCTAAAAATAGTGTTCTCTGTCTCACTGTATCCATCTGTGTCCACATGCCTGCAAGGGTTCTGGAGACACGTGTATGGCCATGGACCTACGGAGGCTTCACCGGTACATACCGGTGTCTGTGTGGTGTGCGTGGGGTCTGTGTGTGTGCAGGCAAGCCTGCACTTGCATATACATCTGTTCTAGTAAAAGCACCTTGAAAATCTGTATTGAAATCAACTGTTCATACAGATTGGTGCCCATATCCTAAGTGTACACACAGGTGAATGAATTTCCACAAACTGAACTCAACTGGTAGCTAGCACCCAGGTAGAGAAATAGATCATTTCCAGTTCCTCTAACTGAGGGTCCCCTCCAGTCTCCAACTGGATAACCACTCTCCCCATGGCCAACAGTCAGGACATTAGCTTTGCTTGTCCTTGTGGTTTAGGGACAACTTACAGACCTCTTTGGGGGAGGGGGAAAAATTCAGGAGGAAATTGCATCTCATTCTTATTAACCTCTACCTGAAATTATCGAACATTTCCTTCCACTATGAATGTACGCAGCCAAACGGAAGTGTTAGCAGTACCTGTGACCAACAGAAATGCAGATATTTCCCTCTCTCATTACAGGGGCTGTAGATATCTCGAATATCATGAATGCCAACTCTACTTCACAATTACAACACTTATTAGGCCCACCCTGGCCTCCAGCAGGGCACCCAAACCTTTGGGCTCAGTGGTTTGTGAAACCAGACTCCAGAGCAGCCAGGCAGCTTCAGGTTCCAAAGTAAACCTGACAGGAGCATCCTTTGTCTCCAGTCCCCCACAGGCGGCTCACTGTAGGCGGGTAGGATCCGTTTTCTCCCTTGTTCCCCCGCTGCCTGCACCTGGCTCTGGCCCTGCCCTTTCTTCAGCAGCTCATGGCCCCCGCCCTGCTGAGGCTGAGACAGGCTGAGCTCTGGCTGCAAGGTTTCTGACAATGCCAGGATGAGCAGAGGTCGGGTAGATCCAAGAACACTCCAGACTCAGGTTCAACCATACTCCTCAGTCCTAGGAGGGTGGGCCCCCAGCTTTTTGGGGAGGACCCACTCGGGCTGGGGAAGTGCAGGGGGCCTCTGTCTCGCACAGTTGCAACATATAGAAGGGCCTGAACCTGATTTGATTCAAAGATCACAGCTATTCTTCTAGATGCTGGCACACTATGACTCACCCTCACCCAGGACAGCTTCTCCACCTGCACCAGCTTCTCCATCTCTACCAGCTTCTCCACCTGTAGCAGCTTCTCCACCTGCACCAGCTTCTCTATCTGTACTAGCTTCTCTACCTACAACAGCCTTTCCATCTGCACCAGCTTCTCCACCTGCACCAGCTTCTCCACCTGCACCAGCTTCTCTACTTACAACAGTCTTTCCATCTGCACCAGCTTCTCTACCTGCACCAGCCTTACCCCTGCTCCTCAGGCTGGGACAGCTCCTTCCAGCTGATCCCTCTTCCCAGGCCAGTTTCCTCTGTCCTATCAGCATCACTCAAGCTCTAGGGATCCCCTACTCCATCCTGTGCCAAGTTCATTAACGTTGTTATTGGGTGCATCTCTCCCTAAGTTTGGCTGGCTCCTGAAAGTTATTGGGAGCAAACTGTGAACCTCCCTTTTCAAACTGGTTCCTCCTGACATCCTTCTTCCCACCTCTCCTCTCTGACTGTCCAACCACACCGACCCCCCCTCCTCTGGGCCAGGAGACTGAGCTCTTGGGTCTCCTGTCCTCTGAGTCACTGGCCTGTAAGTATGAGAATTCACATCAGGGCGCGGATGCAGTAGGGAGAGAATATTGACTGTTGACACCAGAAACTGGACCCCCCCTGGACTGTCTCCTCTTTTTGTCTCTTCGCAAAGGAAGATTTCCTGAAAGCACAGGGCACACAGCTGGTGCTCAATCAATGGTGGCTACAATGTCCTGACACAGGACATGACAGCCTGGCAGCCCGCAGTGCAGCCATGTACTGTCAGGGTGGAGGAGGGACGCACAGGACTTCCCTAGTTTTAGCACTAAAATTCCTGAGTCCCGAAATACCCTTCAGTTCTGGACAAACCAGGATGGTTGGTCATCCCTGGGGTGAGGAGGGAGCCGACTCCAGCCTAACCCCTCCCTGCAGCCCCTTCCTGCCCACTCCCCTCCTGGATCCTGAAGGCAGGCACACTCCAGCTCCTGAGTCACGTCAGTCGTCTGGCATTTTGGTCGCCTTGGAATCGGAGCCTCTGGAACACAAAAGGCAAAGAATATTCTTTGCCATGTAAATGTATGCAAAGCGCTCTGTGGAAGTGGTTCCCGGGCTTCCTAGAAAATCTCTGCCACCTTCCTCTGCTCTGGATGCTTCCTTCCCGCCCTGCAGTCCAGCTAACCTTGGACTGGGGCACCCACCCCCCTGGGCACTAGTCCCACCTGTGCCCTGGCCCTTTCTGCTGCCCCTTGGTCCCGAAGGTTCAGGGAGAGGGTGTGCGTCGCCCTGAAGCAGGAGCGCACCCCTTGCAGGTGGAGCTAAGGGGACCAGGAGCAACTTCATTGCTTCCTTGAGTTAACACCACAACCTACAGTCTCATTTTATTCGTTGAATGATTCAATGAACCTTTAATCAGTGCCCACCGTGGACACGGCCCTAAAAATGTCTTCCTAGAATATTTTTTTTCCCCAGGTGATGAATCCCAAATCAACAGGTGATGACGGGGAAAGGAGGAAGAGTCACCACAAAGAGACTCTGTGGTGGCTTGTAAGAAAACCTCCTCGGTTTTGTTGAGACTGGCCATGAAGAAATGCCCTGGGCCAGGGAACCCAGCCATGTGTCCAGGTCTGCTCGCCCCTCTGTCTCTGGAAGACTTCCTGGTCCTGTGTGGGACAGGGGCTGTGTCTTGGAAGCTGGACTGTCCGTGTGAATCTGGCTCCTGGCCACTTATGCATTCTCGGGCAAGTGAATTGATGGTTCTTCACCTCAGTTTTCCTATATGTAAAATGGGGTCAATAACAGTACTTTTTCCACAGGGCTGTTCTGGGGCATGAGCGTGTTAACAGTTGCACGTGCTTGGCAAACAGGACATGTTCAGTGAATGCCAGTTGCTATAATCACCGTGGCTGCTGCTGTCACTGTTTTCTCCTAAGAAATCCAGTTCAGGAGACCCTTCTCTGAAAACCCGTCCTCGCTGCCTACACCAGTCCTCCCTGCCGGGCAGGCCCTTCCCTTCTCTGTGTTCCTGGCCCACTGCCTTCCCATAGTGGCTTCAACACAGGGTGGAGTAATTTGCTTCCACATCTGCTTCTCCCTTTGGCTGTGGCCTGAGCTCCCAAAGCACAGCCTGGCCCCAAAGAAGTGCCTAGTGAATGAATAAATGAATGAATGAATGAATGAATGAATGAATAAGTGCCTACTGCCCAGCCACTAAACCACGCTGTGACCGTGGACAACGTTATTACCACCCCATCCCCCTTCGTGGACCTCAGTGTCCTCTACCATGAGCTGCTGTCAGCCCGGCAGCATCACTTGCTCACCATGTGCCTGGGACCAAACTAAGTGCTGTGTGTGGGTTAACTTATTTAATCCTTACAAGACTCCTAAGAAGAGGGGAGGTTATTATCCCCATTTTGCAAATGGGAAATCGGATGCTTCAGTCTATCTGATGCCAGGCCTGTGAGCCTAACCACGCACCACGTTACCTCCCATCTCCGAGGGCACAGAGAGCGGGGAGGAGGGGTCAGGGCCTATCTGTGGTCGGCCCACCTGGACAGAGCACGTCTGTGATCCCTGCTCCAAAGAGCCAGCCCTTCGGCCTCCTCTGAGGCTAGTCCTCCCATTACATAGCCTGGCTGGACAGGCTCCGCCCCCCAGCCCCTTCCCCCATGTCCCCAAGCATGGCCAGATGAAAGAATGGCCCCCCTGTAGCTTTCTCTCCACTTCAGGTGAGGTAGAGCTGCCCTGTCCAACAGGAAAGCCACTCTGCACACATGGCTAGTGAACACCTGGAACGTGGCTAGTGTCAGTCCAGACGTGCTGTTGTAATACCTACACCAGTCTGGAAAGCTTAACACGATAAAGAATGCCAACTATTTCGTTATTGACTTCTAAATATCAATTACAATTTAAACTGATCACATTTTGGATATGCGTACTGGGTTAAATAAAATATGTTAAAATTAATTTTACCTCTTTCTTTTTACTTTTTAAAATGGGGCTACTAGAAAATTTTAAATTGCAGATGTGACTTGCATTCATAGATTGAATTATATCTCTATTGAATGGTGCTGTCCTAGAGTTCCAGCAACTGGGCCCTAAACCCTTACAGAACTCCACCTGCTTTGGGGCTGGGCCTCAGGCTAGCCTGGGGGTGGGAGCAGGAAACGGAGGGGAGGGAGCAGGAAACGGAGGGGAGGAGGGGTGGGGGTGGGGTGGGGGTGGGGTGGGGTGGGTGGACTGCAAGCCTTCCTCAGCTGACCAAAACTGGCCACCCTGGTTTCTGGTAGTGGCTGTGGGTGGCCATGCCGGCTCCAGTCACAGGTTGGGATGGTAGTGGAGGGGGGTAAGAGGAGGGGTCGACAGCGTGTTTCAGGCCATCTCTCCCACCCAGGCAATTATCTGCACAGTCCTGGCTCTCCTGGGGTAACCGTTTGGACAAAGGCTCAGCAGGGGTGCCAGCTGGTGCTCGTGGCCTGTGCATTCAGGTCCCTGCTCCCAGATCAAAGGCACATTGGCATGTCCTTGTGCATGCAGGGCCTCAGCTAACCGGCTCCTTGCAGGCTCCACTCCTTTGAGGCTGCACAGACATTAACCCTGTCGGTCTGGAGCCCAGTGCTCAGGAACGGGAGCATCACGAAGGGGCTTTCCTTCTCTAGTTGCCATCCCAGCCCCCAGCAATCTGGGGAAGTCCTGCAGAATCATTCCCATCTCTCCCAGAGGTGAACACGCCTACCCCAGAAGCCGGGGATGCCCTCATTTGCATGCATTTGCATCTCATTTATTCCAACACTTAGGCTGAAGCCGAGGCTAATTCAGCTGACAGTAAAACTCCACCTGCTTGCTCTGCTGAAGTGATTCCCCAGGCAGGGATGAAATGGGAGTCCCTGGGACCAGGCCCCCTTCCAGAATGGGAGCTGAGGAGAAGGGGGGGGGGTGCTTTTGACCCAGGCCCTGATTTAGGCCAAGACTCCTGCATTTTCATCCCCTCTTCCCCACAATAAGGACTGGGGGCTGGGAAATGGATGGCCACCTTATCATCAATCTGAGAATTTGCTGAGTGTTCAGTCGTGTTTTGGTGCCAGGCCAGAGGAAATGCAAACTCCCCAGGTCATGCAGGGTCCCCTCCACTGTGCACCTGGCACCCCCTTCCCCCAAGCCCCAGTCTTCCTCATCACCCCTTGCCCCCACTCCATGCATAAGGGATCTATAACGTGCTGAGTTGTACTGAGCTGTCAGTCAAGGCCAGCACTGCCCTCAGGTCCTGGGTCTCCTGGGTGGGGACCTGGATATCTACTATTCAGAGACCACAGAGCCCAGAAGAGAGAGCTGGCTCAGTCTCCCTGCGGTACTTCCGCCCCAGACCCTATAGCAGCTACACCCACACAATACACACAATTGGACCAGAAAGGTGCCCACGTGTGGCCGGGGAAACACCCTCTTGGCACACAGGTGCCCACGAGACAGAAATCAGCATCCCAAGTCTCTCTCTAACCCAGTTCCTTCCAATTCACTTTCCTTAATACCCGGGAGGAAAAAAAGCTCTAAAGGGGAACTGTGCATGGATGCCATGGCGACCTAGGCATTTATGGGGCACCCACTGTGTGCACTGAAGGAGACAGAAATGCCCCCAGAGAAACCTTGGAGCCCTATGCTATAAGGTCATTTAGCCTCCAGAGGGATAAGCCAATCCGCTAATCCACAAAATCCACACCGCCAAAGTGTCCACGACACAGTACAGCCAAATGTGTGACCCTTTTTTCCCTTGATACTCTTAAATTGAGGTATACCACATATACAAGAAAATGCACCAGTTTTAGGTGCACAGTTGGATGAGTTTTACCAGAGGTACATCCCTGTGTAACTACTACCCCAATTATGATGGCTCCCTGCTGTCCCTTTCAGGTCAACGTCTCCTACTTCTATCACCAAGGATTCATCTTGCCTGTTCTAGAACTTCTTATCCATGGAATCATACTGTATGGGCTCTTGTGTGTCAGGTGTTCTCACTCAACTCAATGCTTTTGACATTTTAACTTGTTATTTGTTGCTGAGTGCCACCTAAGTTACTCGTGCAATACACTGTGAAGACAAGTGACCCATCTGGGGACAAGTCCTTAATTCAATCATACAACGTGAGGGCTGGAAGGGACCTGAAGTCCAGTGATCTCTGGTCACGGTCAGCCCTGGCCCCGGAATCCTTAGGGAGTTGTTTTCCTCTCCTTCCCTCAGACATTTCCTGAAATTACATGTCTAATAGGCACCCAGGCCCAGCAAGGGAGTGGGGGCTTTCCCTAGGTTTCCAGTTTTGTTATCCACTCGCTGTGGCTTTATTTAACTGGCAGTCTGTGCTGCCTGTGACCCAGCACGGTGGCAGAGTTGAGCTCCTGTGCCTTCTTCTGCCCAAGTCCGGCTGTGGTGGGCAGGCCTTTGTCACTCAGCCTCCCTGTACCCAAACCCAAGCCGGGCGTTGCCTGGGTGAAGCCCTGGTGCCTGCAAGGAGCGAACCTGGGGACGGGATTCCTGCCAGGCATAGGCCCGGAGGCAGGCAGCAGCGCCGGGCAGCAGAGGGCGGGTATCTTGGCTCTGAGGGGCTCTTTAGACCGCTTCCCTGCCATCCGCCTGGGTCGGTGAGGCCGGGGCTTTGATGGCCATGCAGGAAGTATTGACTGGGCTGGGCTGGCCCCTCCCTTAGTCTGATTTTTCCTCCAGGGCACCTTCTAGGCCATGTAGGAAGTATTGATTGGGCTGGGCTGGCCCCTCCCTTAGTCTGATTTTCGCTCCCGTCTTAGGTCCTCCAGGGCACCTTCTAGCCCAGCCCAGATGGAGGGATGCTAATGTAGCCTGAGAACTGATTTGGCGCTTCAAGCCAGATTACCCTCCCTGCTTTGCTGTCCCTCTAAAACCTGCCTCTTGAGCCAGGTCCTTCCTTCACACAGGTCTTCGAGGAATCAATACCCGACAGAAAGGCGTTTACCATCCTCCTGATGCCAGGAAGAGCCTTTCTACTGTTTAAAATCCATTCCCAGAAATCACTGGGACTGCCTGAGCAAGGCCCGGGTGGGGCCAGGGAGACACGGGCTCTGGCTTAGTGCTGCCTGCACGCCTGGGTGACCTTGAGCCTACGGGGTGATCAGCACTTGCCCTTGGCCTCTCAGGGCTGTAAGGAGGGGAGTGAAAGCTCTTGGAGAGGATGACAGCGGGATCTCCAAGTGGGTGAGGGATCTTCTCGGGCCCACACAAACTCCATGAGAACAGCTTCGTCCTTCCACTCGACTAATACCCCTGTGGGGACGTGACTTTCCACTGCCTCCCTGGGAGATTTAATCAGGAGGAGAAACTGAAGAGGAGAGAAGGAGAAAGAACTCTAGCCTCAGAGCATAAACATTCTTCCACCCACAGGCCCCAAAACATGATCGGATCCCTTTCACCTCTCCAAATGCTGTACATCTTCCATGACTGGGCTCCAATCCCACCTCCTCCAGGCAGCCTCCCCTGACGGCGGCTCCGGGCCACACCTGACCTCCCACTGGGGAGGCTAAGCTCCCAACTCCAACCTCGCATTTACTCTGTCCTGGAAAGACCTCCCTCTGGCCTGTGGGGTGAACCCAGGGGGCCCTGAGGGTCCTTTTCTGCCTATCCCAAGTAGTAAACAGAGCAAGGAATGCACAAGAGATTGACAAACTGTCCCATCAGGCTCTGGCTTCAACAATCACAACGAAATTTTCTGTTGGGCTTGGGGCACACCAGATACTCTTCCAGGAAATACAGTTGGAGGTGGGGAGGTGTGGGGCATCCAAGTTCCCAAGCCTATGGCTGTGGTGAAGCAGGCCTGGCAGGGAAGGTGATACAAGTTTCAGAATCCATGAGTCAGATGGCTCCAGTGCTGTGCCAGCAGTGGAGGCTGCCCCCGAAATGCCTGGTCCTGAACTCCCTCTCCCATTTGAGGGTCCCAGGCCCCAGGAATTGACATGGGGTCTCTATAAATAGCACCCATTCCATATTGATCATCTTAAAAAGATACGGTATGTTCTAGGCCCACAGAGAGAGGAGAGAAGTGTCTAAATATAGTGTCATCCCCAGGAACCGCTGCCAGCCCGAGGGGAGTGGTGTGGGCCGTGCAGAAGTAAAGGAGCAGCCTGAAGGGGCTGACGGCTGAGAGGGTGGGGGGCGGAACGGAGGCGAGGAACCTGTCCTTCCCCACCCCAGTCTCTCTGCTCCAGCCACAGCAGCCAGCCCTGCTCAGGAGCTTGGCCCTGCCTCTGGGCCTTTGCACTGGCAGTCCCCTCTATACAAGACATTCTTGCCCCAGGCCTCCTCAGGACTGATTCTTTCTCCTTATTCAGGTCTCAGTTCAGCCTTCTTCTTCAAGATGCCTTCCCTGACTGGCCAGTTGAGAATCACTCCCATCTCTCCATCACATCATCCTGTTTTATTTCCTTCATAGCACTGGTCACCATCTAAAATTCTCTTTGCATCTACTTGTTTCATGGCATCCAGTCTGTCTTTCCCAACAGCACATAAGCTTCATGAGTGCAGTTACTGTATTTGAATTATATAGCTTCTAGAATCTTCCATGGCATAGATTAGGTGCTGAATGTCCTATCTAGGTCTCCCCGGCCACCTGAGGCTGAACTCAGCCTCAGACCTTGGCCACAGGCCAGTCTGGGCTGGCAGAGGGCAGTGGGCATCCAGTCCCAGGCTCACTCTGCAGCCTGGCCGTCCCTGGGACCGCTCCCTGTGGCTTCCAGTCTCCCTCCACGGGCTGACCCCTGGCTTCACCTTCTCTTCTCTCTGTCTCCTTGGTGAATTTAGCCACAGGGCTTTCAGCTCAGCCCCTCTACTTCTGGATACCTGCTCCAGACGACCTCATTTTGTCCCCGAACACTGCTTTCTGGAATACTTCTCTCTCCTCAGAGCAAACCTCCCTCCCCTTCCTGACCCCTGCCTCCAGCAGGAATCACAGTTCCTGCCATCAAAATCACCTCCTCGGAGCTTCATAGGAAGAGTCATTTCCCTCCAGGCCTTCCTGATGGACCCGCTGGACAAACCAGAGCAACTGAGACCCCACGGGCACACCTTTAACTCACAGACCTCTGGCCCTCCCTGTGAGGGAAGGCATCTCCCCAGAAGCATGTGCACATGGACGCACATGTGGACACACGGACACACAGGCTGACAGTGTCCGCTCCAGGCTCTCCCTACAGCCCTCCCTCGACCTCCCCCCACCCACCGCCAGCTCCCCTCTATCTCTCTCCTCCCTCTTAAACCATCACTCTTTGAAAGAGCTGTCTACACATGCTGTCTCCACGTCCTCACCTCCTGCTTACTCCTCAACCCACTCCAAACTGGATTCCATTCTCACCAATTCATTCATTCATTCACTCATTCATCAACAACCTGGCTGTACCCAGCACCACATTCTGTGGGTGCCCAGGGGGAAATTGCTGTTGTCAGGGTCACCGGCACCCTCACTGTCGCTCAATCTCATGGACATTAGTTTTTAAATTATGCATTCTTTTTTAATCTATCCATGAACCCCTCAGAATGTATCTTTTTAACTCTCTCTGCAGACACAGGAGACTCCTGGGACGCGCACCCGCCTCATTGTCTGTGACACTTCCCACTCCTGGCTGTCCTCCCACCTCTCTGACTGCTCCTTCCCAGCCTCCTTTTTCACAGACGTCTCTGGCCTCGATTGTTGGAGAGCCTCAGGGCTCCAGACTCAACCCTCTTCTCCCCATTAGATCTCCTGGGTGCTTTCGAAACTACTGATGCCCAAGCCTCACCCCAGAGTCAAATGAATTAGAATTTCTGGGGGTGGAGCCTCGGCATAGGTTTGTTTTGTTTAAAAAGCTTTCCAAGTTATGCTAATATTGCCGGAGTTGAGAACCACCCTCAACTGGACAATCGAATTCACTGCCATGACTCCAATGACCAGCCTCTGTGAAAGATTCCAGGTTTCGCCCTCCAACCCAGATCTCTTTCCTGGACCCTGGACCCTTCCTTCCCACTGACTGCAGATGTCAGCATCTTCCTGGTAGCATTTAGGTTCAGATCAGGACCCTGAAACATCCATCACTTCTCCTCTGTTCTGCATCAAGCTTGCCAACCCACCTGCCCATCCCCCCCTTACAGTGTGATAAGGCGGCAGTGAACCTCACTTAGTGAGTGACTGAAGTTGGGGATGGGAGAATGGCATATCCCTTAGTAGGAAGGAAGTTGGAATGACACAGGTTCTATCACCTGTGGTCACCTGTCTGTCTTGTCTCTCTCCTTTAACTGAAAAACTTTTGACGGCACCCATGTTCTGCACTGGAGAGGTAGTAGAGAGGAAAGCACATAAATAAACTCCTGGGCTCAAACTCAAGTCCTGCTACTTAGGAGATGCTGACAATGAGAAAGTTACTTAACCTTTCTGGGCTTTCAGTTTCACCGTCTGCAAACTGGTCGTCATTATGGTCTCTACTTCCAGGGTTGATGAAAGGAGTCAGTGAGATGAGTCTTATAAAGAAAGTGCTTAGTGCCGTGCCTGGCTGGCAGAAAGCACTCAGTGAATGTTAGCTATTTTTAGTACCATTACTGAGGATAAATTCCCAATTCCTGAGTGGAGCTCACAAGAGCCCCCGTGACTGTGACCTTGACTTTAGCTTCTGCTCTTCCTCACACCAGGGGACTCAACAGGTCACTGAACAATTGTTTCACATCTCTGAGCTTTTGTACATGCTGGTCCTGATGGCTGGATTGTACCTGTTCCACCTAGAAAACTCCTATTCATCCTTCAAAACCCAGATGGAAAGTTATTTTTGTTACATGGATACCCTCGACTCTCCTAGCCAGAGGCAATCACTCCTTTTTTGAGTGGATTGTGGGGACACACTTCTATTATTGCACACTTTTCCAGTAACCTTCCAAGGCTCAGCAGGAACTAGCCTCCTATGAACAGAACAGAAATTGCCATTTAACACTGTCCCGGGCTGCCCCTGGTATCCCTTCTCCTTGGATTCCCTGAGCACCAGCCTCCTGTGCTCCCCAACTCCCAGCTGTCTCTGGTACTTCCCACCACTCCTCCAAGCTCCATCTTCATGCTGAGTGAGTCAATCCTGGAAATTTTCCAGAAGAGTTTCGATCACCACACTGAGTCGGGGCCAAGCACCTCCAAGGCCCGGCAGATGCTCATGCCACATTGGGCTCATGCTGGTTCTTGGCCCCTCAGGGTCAGTTCCCTTTCTGCTCAGATTCTCTTTGGTCAGTCCTAGGTCAATTTGGCTTTCAGAATGCACATCTCAAGGCATCTTCACCCTGAGTGGGGCCCTCAATGCACTGACTCTCTAGGTGACCTTGGCTAAGTCCTTGACCTGCTGTCAGCCTCAGCCTCCCCCTGTACGATGTGGTGATGATGACAGGGTTAGGTTAAAAGTTCACTGAGGCTCATTTCAGCAAGGGGCTGGACATTCTAGTATAAAAATCTGAATTGTGTACTCTGCCTGTCCCCTGACCCTCCCCTCCCTTAGTTCCAGTGACTGAGGCCTGGCTTGAACTATCAGCCTGTGCCACTCTCATTCCACCTTCCAGCTCCACTGCCACCCACTCACATGCACCTGCCCAATTCTGACCAGGAGGAGTTGAGGGCAGCAGCAAGGGCCTGGGCTCCGGATGGCCTGGGCGTCTGCTGCTCAGCGTCCCTCTGGATCCTGAGGGGATGGTAGGAATCAAGGAGAGGGAGGACATGCTATGGCAGGTGGGGTCATATGGAGTGCCTGTCTCCACCGTGGGGTCTAAGCTGCCTGTGCAGGTGCCTGGGGTCTCAGCAGGATGTGAGGAGACAGCTAGGTGAACAGAATGCCAACCCAGAACCCCCCTCCTCCTCGCTGGTCTCAAAGCACTAAGGAGCAAAGAGAGACTCCTGCCACAACCTCAGCCATGGCTTCCTGATCTGCCTGTGCGCTGGCCTCCAACAGGTGTTCGCAAGGCAGGCCTATGGCCAGGGCCTTGTCCCCAGCATCCCCCTTTCCCCTCAGCACTCTCCACACCTCCAGCCCCCACAAGGCCAGGCACCTCCATTTCCTGCCAGGGCAACACCAAAGCTGATCAAGTAACAAGGAGAACGAAAACCCGCTTCATGTCAGGGTGTATGGATATGCCGGGGTCAGGGAGAGGAGGGCAAAGAACTCTCCTCTATACCAGCCGACAGACATCGCCCCAGTTGAGAGCACAAGATCTGTCCTCCTTCAGGACTCACAGAGATCAGATTCCTCTCAGTTAGGGGGTCAGAGGGCAAAGAGATCTCTTCATGATCGGGGAGCGCAGAGAGGACACACAATATAGATCTCTCCCCCTTCAGGGCACATAGAGATCTGTCCCCCTTCAGGACAGGCAGAGACCTCATCCCAGAGATGACACCCCCAGCGGACGGCTCCGCTGGGCCCAGAGAAAGGGGTGCATGGCCCCTTCCTCCACTTCTAGCCCGGCTCGGTCAGCTCCCCGCTCTCTGGAATCACACTCACTGCGCGCCTAGTCGTTGCTCTGACCTTGGGGTCTCCGGCTTCGGGAATCCGAGTCCCAATTCCAGACCCTCCCAGATCCTGCGCTAGGGTCTGCAGGGAAGCCGGGGCCGCAGCTCCCCCTCCCCCGGCCCTCGACAGCGCACTGGGAAACGCGGAAGGAAAGGGAAGGGGAGGGGGCGCGCGCGGATAAGAGACGCCTCCCTCCCGGGGATCCCCTCCAGCCAGGCTGCTCTGCGCCCCTTCTTCTCCCCCTCCCACCCTCAGGGGCAGAGATGGGGGAGGGAGCTGGTGGTGGACCCGGGGCAAGGGAGGGGGCGCGCAGGGGTTGGAGGCTCCGACCCTCGGGGAGGAAAGTTGGGCGGCGGCAGGCGGAGGGGGTTTTGGCAGGGCCGGGGCCGCCGGGCTTGGGGGAGCTCGCTCACCTGCTGGTCCCCCGGCTCGGGCCCCGGGATGGGCGGCTGCGGCTCGGCGCGGACTCGGCTCGGCGCGGGGCTCGGGGCGCCCGGCGCAGGCTCAGCGGCCCCGGGGGCGCGATCCCCGCATCCCACGGGCGCCGCCGCCGTCTCGGCTCCGCCGCTCGGCTCGGGCTCCCGGGCTCGGCGGGCGGCGCGGGCTCGGGCTGGGGGCGGGGTCGGGGGCGGGCCCCGCCTGGGCTCGGCCTGGGGCTTGGGGCCCCGGGCTGGCTCCGCCCCAGAGCGACGCGCCCCGGGCTCCGCACGTGGCGCCCCGCCCGCTGAGAGTGAGCCCTCGGGCACCCGCCGGGGCACAAGCCCCCGCGCTGACCCCGGGGCGCCTCGCCACAGAGAGCTGCCCACGCGGACGCGGACAGAAGCGCGTAGACACGGCACACACGGGGGTACACCCGGCAACCCGGCGACGCTCTCCACAGTTAGCCACCTACGCGGACTGGGACAGGCACACACCCCGGCACACGCAGAGTACACACACGCACAGGCACACATCCTCACCGACTTGGGGACCTTAGTCCAGCCACCCACCCCCATGGACACGGACATTCACTGACACACGCAGACACCCACACGGACACAGACAGTCACATCACTGACACAGACACTGAGGCAGACATACTCTGACAAACTCAGGGACACCTGCATGACTCAGAGACACACATCCACTGACACACTGACACAGAGACACACACACACACAGAACCACAGTCTCCTAGAGACACACAGGGACAGCACACAAGTCTGCACAATGCTAGAAACCTATACTGACACATAGGCACACACTGACACACAACCACTGACAGAAACACACACCCAGACCCGAAATAGGGACACAACGAACAAGCACCAAACACTCAAACCAAAACACACACACTCACTTCACTCTGTTGAGCTACAGACAACCTACCCCTTGCCACATACGGAGACACTCACATGCTGATACTGAGATAGACTGTCATCACACACGGACGCAGAGACCGGTACACTGACAAACATAGTTGCTCACACACACAGTCTGACCCACAGGGAAACGTACCCAGGACCACACATCCTTTTTAAAAGAAACAGGCTACCAGCTTTTGCCCACCAGTAACATGATTGAAAGGGATGGGCTACTGCCCAGAGCCGTCACAGGAGCACACACATGTGTGTACACACATACACACACACAACACAGCCTTTGTCTTCCTTAACAGCAGCATTCTAATCTCTCCTGACACATTTTCAAGACTCCTAGAGATAAGAATCGCTCTCAGAGGGCAAAATGGGTGCTGTGTTTGGGAGCTCTGGGGCAGAGACCTGTCCCCCTCTCCCCCACCCATTATTGGGATCTTGGAGCGGTCAAGGGGTGGGGAAAGGGGGGCATCCTCTATTTTGGACCTAGGTTTGGAGCTTCAGGCGTCCCTGGATCTCATATATACTGAGGAGCTGCCCGTGCCTGCAGGAAGGGCCAGGACAACCAGCCCAGAGTAGGGGAATCAGTAAGAAAGCCAGTCTCCAGGAAAGTTCAGGACACTGGACGCTTTCTGACCCGGAGTCTGGGAGGGTGGCTTGGCGCCAGACAGACTAACCACATTCCCGCCGCCTGCCTCTAGCCCTCTGACGGGCCTCAGGTTGGGCAGCATCGCCCACTAGCGGCCAGAGAGGGAAGTGCAAACAATGTCAAATTTCCAGCCTCGCGTTGGACCACCCGAACCCACGCATCCTAGGTGGGAGGAGAGGGAATCAGAATCCGGGTCTTCCCTGAGGTCTTCCACCAGGCTTTGCAGACGGACATTGGGCCAAGCAGGAGACTGAACTAGAATGGAGGCTGCTGTGGGTGGGCTTAGAGAGCCTCCCTCCCTCACTTCATCTACATCTGGCAGAGGTGGGGTGTTCAAATTACTCCTTAGTGCTGGGCACCTGGATGTCGCCAGCAGGAGAAGCACACACCCTAGATTTAAATGAGGGGAGAGAAGCTCTGAGAAAGAGAATCCAGAGCTCTGATTCGGTTCTGATTCAGAGATTCAGGCAACATAGCTGGTGGTGGCCCTGCAGGGCAGAAAAGGTCAAAGGGCCAGAGACGGGGCACCTCCTACAAGGAGCCCTTGTCAAGATCTGGGCAACTCCCTTCTGTTTGCCAGATCTCGTTTGCTTAAAGCGGGAACATGCAGTTGGCAGTCAGGGAACAATCCAAAGTTTTAAAAGCTAGTGTTTCCTTTTTTCCACCCTCCCCATCCATCTCAGGTTCAAAGTTGGGTTAAGCACTTCATCATGCATCCACACAGGAAGCCTCTCTTTCTTTTATTTCTTCCCCCTGCTACAACACCTCACTGTCATCTCCCTCCCCACATAGGTGCCCCCACTTACAGCTAAAGCAGATCTTTAAATATGTACACATCTTTGTAAAATATACCATATTATTTGTGCCTTTAGTTTTTTCTCATGTGTTTTTACTGCCCCAGGCTTTTCTTTTTGTTTTACTTCTATTAAACTATAACCTACATATGGGAAAGTGTACAAACCCCAAGGGTTCAGCTCAAGGGTTGTCACTGGTTGATCACATCCCTATAACCAGTACACAGGTCAAGAAACAAAACAGCATTAGCACCCCAGACGTCCCCTCCCTGCCCTCTTCCTGTCACCAGCACTTCTCCCCTAGGGTTAACTGCTATACTCACCTCGAATTCCCTCGGTTAATTTTGCCTAGTCGTACTACTTATTTAAGTAGTGTCGTATAGTACGAACTCTTGTGTCTGGTTCTTCTGATCAGCTTTGGGTTTGTGAGAGTCATCCCTGTTGCTGCCTGTAGTCATTTATATAGTTCGTTTGTTCTCGTGGCATAGAACTCTGCCGTGTGAATATCCCACACCTTACTTATCCATGCCACGGTTGACGGGTGTTCTAGCTGGGAGTTACTACGAATAGCGCAGCTATGAAGGTTCCAGGACGTGAATTTTGGTGACTGTATGTGTGCATTCGTGCCAGGTGCACACCTGGGAGTGGCATTGCTGGGCCATGGGAGGGGGTGTGCTCATGCTTGGCAGACACTGCCAAACAGTTTTCCAAAGTGGTTTTACCAACACACACTCCGTCAGCCGCGAATGTATGAGAATTCTGCTTCATCTGCATCCTCTAGCACTTGGTATTTTTATCTTTTTCATTTTAGCCACTTGAGTGGGTGTGAAGCAGTTTCATACTGTGGTTTTAATTGGCATTTCCCTGACGACTAATGAAATGGAGTGCTTGTTCATGGTTTATTGGCCACTTGTGTGTATGTGCTTCCCATTTATATAAAGGGGCGTTGTTCTAACTTTCATTCTTTTTCTTGTGTTTCTCCCTCAACACTTTGCTTTTGAGCTCTGTCCATGTTTTAGTGTGGGCAGCTAGTTCTTTGCTTCTGATAGCTGCAGAGCGTTCTGTGTTGTGCATCCACTGAACTTTATTTATCTGTTCTCCTCAAGATGGATGCTTGGAGCTGACGGAGCCACCACACAATGCTGGAGGTAAGGGCAGGAGATTTGCAGCTGTTGGCCCTGATGATAGTGAACCACAGAGCCCACCCTTTCATGCCTTCTTTTGTCTCTGTGTAAACAGATGAGATGGATTCTCTGTAATTTGCAGCCAGATTGTGTTGGGTGGGGAGGGATCTGGAAGCCCAGGTGTTCTTAATACAAGCCATTTACCAGCCCTCTTGTTTTTAGCCACCTCCATTTCCAAAGGTACCCAGTGTCTGAGTCCCAGAAACACCCCAGGGGTTCGAGGAGGAGGGCATCCTCTGCAGGCTCCTTGAATTCAGCCTTCCCTGCTCTGCTAAGTCAGTTACCACTCAAACTTCCAAGAAGTTGCCACATCTGCTGTTGCTTCCTCTTCCAGACTTTTTGCCCTTGTAGGTTTTCTGCCTTTTGAAGTAATTTCACTGTCATTTTAGTGAAATTTTAAGAGATGTCTTCAATCTACTATATTTTCAAAAAAGTCCTCCGTTTCAATTTCGACCCCAGTAAATTTAAGTAGTTCAGATGTTACCTTCAAGGACTGTTGGCGTTCTCCTCAGAAGAGACTTTGCTTTATTTTGAATGCTTGAGTAGTAGAGTGCCTCTATCTTAGCAGGAGCAGAGAAAAAGAGAAATGTATTCATGGTCAAGGGCAAGGACATGACCTGCAACTAAAGGGTTGGCGACCTGATTCCCCTTGATACCAAGATGATGGACAAGAGAACACTCTTGTCGAGGGACCATCGCCAGATGGGACCTGCTGTCTCTTACCTGTACCTTCAGCCCCAGTCAGACACCCAGCCCCTTACCTCTGCCAGCTCCCCATTAGCCCAAACGATGTTGGTCTGCGAATGAAGAGCCACCTTTCCTCCAGACACTCCACTGCCATCTGCTGGAGAGTTGAGAGAAAATAGACGTAAGTCTCTGATGTCTAGGAATATGCATGGTGCCCCAAGACTGTGTGATGCACTGCTGTATGTGGCAGTCTGCCCCTGCCTCCACCTAGCCTATCCCCTCCTTGTAAAATGCTGTCCCTCGCCCACCAGCTCTGGCCAGTGCAGTGAATTAGAGAGCAAGGTTTGAAGAGTTGGAAGCTCAGAGCGGATTAACCACTGTTGTCCGGTGACCTTGGATTACACATATAACCTTTCCGGACCTTACTTTACTCATTTACAAAATGAAATAATTATATACCCGCCTGACTGAATTGTTGAGAGGATCAAATAAAATCACATGTGAGGAATAGAGTAAATGTTTTACTGACGGAACTTGACATTGGTCCTCACTGAAGCCTATTCACCCTTTGCCTTTGGTGGGGTTCCCCAGAAACACTCGGAGATGGGGATGCACATGTGGGACGTTTAGAGGGAACAACGTCCGTGATGGAGGCAGGGCTGGGCAGAGGGAAAGATTTATTTCCAGTGTGGCTGCAGCAAAGGCCTCAGCCAATGGCCCTAGGGAGGTCTGGAGCTGGATAACCCCGTGGAGTTGTCCCCAGTGGAGGCCAGAGGAGAGAAGCAGGCTTTTCTACCTGCACCTCAATTGGTCAATGGCGGTGGGCTGGTGAGGCAGCTCCCTGGAGGCAAGGGCAGTGCTGGGAAGGGCAGTTGGACGAACAACAGTACCTCAACCCTAAGAGACGCTTGGGGCAGCTCGCCACAGCACTCCCTCCCCTTGGTCATATATACAGTGGGGGAATTGTGTTGGTCTCGGTGGATGTGATACGCCTGGTATCAGAAAAGAGCCAAAGATTGGTTCTGTACACAGAAGACCCTTCCTGGGTTTGGATTTTGTGAAGTAAGGAGCACCAGACTATTGTGGCCAGGGTGGGGGGTCTCCTGGGCTTCATCCCTTCCATTCAGCCCCCCTTTCTCCCAGCTGTACCTGCGTGAAGCGTATTCCATAGAAGCCTGCCACATCTACGTAGGGCAGCCTGCTTCCCAGTCTTGCAGTCCACAGAGGACGCCTGGTCACCTGGAGGCCTGCCACCTTCATCACGGCAACATGGTTACCCTGTGTATCAGCGCAGTGGTGGATTTGAGGAAGAAGTTCAATTTGAGAGACTCAGAGGCTCTGAACCAGAGTCTGGGCCCCTGAGTACAGCCCACAGATGTAGTTTTTTGGGGGCAGGGGGAGGTTGGAGGGCTGCTTACCGGCTGTCTAGTAGTTTGTCGTGCTATGGATGTCTTAGGTAGGACACCTGCAGGTGTTTTGAATTCTCTCCTGTACGTGGGCCCAGCAGCCCCATGCGGACTCCCTAGCACCCCCCTGTGGCCACAAGGACTAGGATCTGTAGGTAGGTGCTGATGGCAGGGCTGGGGATTCTGGGTTCTGGGTAGGCTGTGTGTTGTGGGAGGCAAGGAGGTCAGGGGCAGGAATGGCATTGAGGCTGGTTTGGAGGATGACATTGGTTACCAAGGTGCTGGGGAGCCATGCTCAGAGCTGGATACCCCCAACAGATGGGCCCTGGGCTTAGGCATGGAGTTCCCACCCCAGTTTTATTTTCATACCTTTACGAAGCATTTTTATTGATATACGTGACATGGACGAATCTCCAGTGTGTTATGCTGAGTGAAGGAAGCCAGCCTCAAGAGGTTACATATACATATAATTCCATTTCTGTGACATTCTGGAGAAGGCAACTTTAAAGGAATGGGAAACAGATCAGTGGTTGCTGGGGGGGTTGGGGTGGAGGGAGGTATGGGGTTCACTGCAGGGGGGCAGCATGAGGGAGGGAACGTTTTAGGGTGATGGAACTTCTCTGGGTCTTAGCAGTGGTGGTGGTTACATGACTCTGCACTTGACAAAACTCACAGAACTGTACACCAAAAAAGATGAATTCGCCTGAATGTAAATTGAAATATAAATAAAAAATTTAAAAATAAAATGAAGGAGGCATCTTTACCTTTTTGAACAGAAGTGGTATCTCCTTCAGGAATGTGTGAGAGTGTGGGTGTGTGAGTGGAAGAGAAATAAGAGGTATGTGTGGTTCTCGAAGAGACAACGGTCAGAGCCGCTATTCTGAGCCCCAGAGAGCTGGAACGGGGTGCTTGGACTTAAGGTAGTCTGTCTCCACGGTTCTGTACACGGGCTTGAACTGAAGGCTCTGGTTGCCCAGAAACAGAGGTTGTGGACTTTGAAACAAAAGACCTGAGTTGTTTTTTGGTTTGGTTTGGGTTTTGGTTCTGTTCTGTTCTATTTTGCTTTTTTTTTTTTTTTTTTTTGGTCAGACATTTCCTCCCCAGTGCTGCTGTGGTAGAGAAGAGGGGAGGGAGCTGGTGAGTGTCCACACCTAGGGAACCTCTGAACCTCCCCAGCTCCTATCCCTCTCCGGTGTTCACAGTTTCCTAAAATTAGAAACATCACAGAAACACAAAGAGGATGTGGGGTCAGCAGCCCCAGTTGATTCAAGCCTCCCCCTAGTGCTGTGCAGACCAAATGCCCAACTCCTTGGGGCCTCAGTTTCCCCATCTCTGAGAGAAGAGCCTGGAGATTATGAAATTCTCTAACATTCAACAAGAATGTCTCCGGAAGGGAGGAAGGAAACCCACAGCTCCACAGGCATTCGAGGAAGGACTCTGCCTGGGGCTACCTCCCTCATCTCTCTGTCCAAACGCTGACAGGAGTTCTGGGGGACCCCAGCTGGCAAAGCTCCTATCAGCCCCCCCACCCCCACCACCTGCACACTCCTGAGAGAAGGTGAGCAAAGGTGTCAGGCCTGACAAGAGAATTCAGAAGACTTTGTAGGGAAATTGGTTTTTTTCACTGGAAGTCAATGCTTCGGGCCAGGAAATGCTCAGAACTGGCAGCGACTGACAAAAGCTGCCTCTTGTCTGCGAGTATATCAGCTTTTGAAGAGATAAGAGGCAGGGGCTGGAGTGCAGGCTTCGTGAACACTGACAGGGGAACAGAAGAGCTGCCTCCCACTCTCACCACTCAGAGCATCCGAGCTGCCAGGGCGGGGACGTCAACCCCGTCAGCCTCTCGCTGCTCCCACGGGGTGGGGTGGTGAGGAGACAGGCCCAGGACAAGGAGTGAGCTGCCTCGCGCCTGGAAGTGGCAGTGGCTGTTGCTGGGATCCCTAGGGGGTGGGTCTGTGGCCCTGGCATCTCAAATGTGCACTATGGGAGTGTGGAGCTGCTCTAGACTCATCTGTCTGGCGGAGGCAGCCTTATAATTTTCTGAGAGGTGCAGAGAACAGGATCCCTGGTTCCACTATACTGGAAAGGAGTTTTGGGGACCAGATCAGCCACACTTCCCAGGGAAGTGTTTTTGTTTGTTTGTTTGTTTTTTCATCAGTTCAGTAGAGTCTGACTCTGTGAAGAAGTTTAGGAATATCTTAAATTATTAGTTTTGCTTACATACTCTTTCTTAGTATTCATATAAGTGATAAATAATTCATGTCTAAAGAAATCTAAAAGAGCTATTTCAGTAAGTACAGAATTAAAATTCTAATTGATAAAAAAAACCCAAGAACATACAATGAAAATATCATTGATTTACCATTTCATCATATTAAAAAATATTAAAATCTCTGACGTCTAAGCATGGGTGATGATGTGGATAAGCAGGAACCTTCTGCACTGCTGGTGTGACTGGGTTTGACCACTTAGGATTATATACAACCTTTTTTAATAGTAAAAATTTGAAACACGATAAATGTTCACTAATTGGAAGCAGTTTATAAAATTGTGGAATGGTCATAAGGTGAAAATAACTAATAGTTAAAATAAATGATGAGTTCCCAAATTAATGTTGGATGAAAAAGACACAGAAAGATACATGAAATACTATGCCACTCATGCAAATTTTACAAAATATCCAAGAAATCATATACGATGCATTAAACAAATTTATAGAAACTCAGCAAGAATATATATATGCTCTAAATGTATGAATGTGGTTGCCTCCGGGAAGGGGAGGGGGAAGAGAACTGCGTTGGGAAGGGATACAAGGGGCACTTCAACTCATCCTTAATGTTTGAATTCTTTCAAGAATAAAGGAAGAGATCTGAAGCACATGTGATGGCGAAGCTTTGTTAAACAATTACAGTACTCCAGGCTCAGGTCTGAGTCTTTGATTCGCTCCCTTATTATTCCCAACAATACTATAGGGTGGTACAATTACCATCCCCTTCTTCAGAAGAGAAAGATGAGACATGCAGAGGTTAGATAGCTCAGCCAAGGTCCCACTGTGGGCAGAGTCTGGATTTGAAGCCAGGCTGCTTGGCTCCAGGGCCCTGCCCTTAACCACGAAAGACCTGGCATTTGTTATTCAGAGATCTGGGTAGATGGGGTTTGTCTGTGGAACTGTTCTTTGTGCTTTTCTCTATTTTCACTTTGGAATGAAAATTAGAAATAAAGAAATTCTATCCAAACCAAACTAAACCAACCAACCAAGAGTTAAGTGAGAGGAGAGAGTGAGGCTAGATCACTGCTCAGCCAAATTTTCCTGGGAAGTGGGGGCGGTGGGGGGTGGAATGGGAGGGAGATCTGGGGAGGAGGGAGAAGGCTTGTGCGCTTTAAGATGGGGGACACAGAACATTTGCAGGCTGATGGGAACAATGATAACCCATGATGAAGAGGAAGGGATAACTATATGGGAGATGAGGACGCATGTGCTCCGGGGAACTGACTGAGGAGCAGACACAGAGAGTATGCTCATAGAGGTAGGGGGAGACGTCTGTTTGCCAGCAGGAAGATGTCTGATAACTTTCCTCTCTCAATGAAGTGTAACAGGATGTTAAATTGTAAGTGTTGATTGAGGCACTAAAATAATCGATCTGATATGCTAAAGGGAGGTGCTAGACCAGGATGCAGATTTTTGAAGAAATAGTTACATGACTCTTAAACTCCACCCACACTGAGGGATGAAGGAGTAAGGTTGTCAGGATGACGGTGGAAGGATTTCTGAGGCTGGTTCTTTGATTGGGGGGCAGTGGCTGGAGTGGACTGAGACAGTGTACAGGGACCCGTCCCCACCTCCACTGGAGAGGTGTTGTGGGTGGGGAGCCTGCCTTTTATCTGAACCTTGTGAGGAGGATTTTAAGGGGTCAACTTTGGGACCCCTGCACATGGGAGATGCCACAGCTGGTGTTTGACTCCCACCTGGGACATTAAACAGCTAAGGATGAGCTGCCCTAGTTGTTGGCAGAGAGGCTGAAGGAGAGGTGGCTTTGTGATAGAGATGCCTTTCCAGAACTTGTCAGGATAAAAGACCTGTGACTGTTCCCATGCATAAGATGTGAGTTATGAGAGAGAGACTGAATGTATCAGGGCCCCTCAGCAGACAGGCCTGGAGGTGGACTCCCTGAGGGTTTCTCAGGGCTGTGGGAGGAAGTGAGGGGGCAGATGAGCTGGAGAAGAGCAGGGGACTCCGAACAAAGGAACTGCAGGTGAGACATTCCAGGAACCAGAGCTTTTAGATGAATTCACAAACGCTCCCAGAGAGTCATCTTTAAATGTTGGCAAGGCTCAGAAAGCAGGAGAATTTTCTAGTTCCCTTCTCTCTCCAGCCCCCAAACCCTGTTGGAGTCAGACACAGCATCTAGAAGAGCGGCAGCAGGCAAATGAGTGAGAAAGCAATTAACACGCCCTTCCCAGGGAACTGGCGGCCGCTGCAGCCCGCTTTGGCCTGATGGAGGGGGAGGAACCAGAACTTCCAACAAAGTTGGAAGCTTTGGCTATTACCTAGTAGCACTACCATGCTAAATATCAAATCAACTGTGTTTGGGGACTTAAAGTGACCAAAGGACTTCCTTTTTTTTTTAATGGAGGTACTGGGGATTGAACCCAGGACCTCATGCATGCAAAGTGCACACTCTACCACTGAGCTACTCCTACCCCCTGTCCAATGGACTTATTATGTAAGAGTCATCAGAAAAGTTATGGGGCAATCCAAAATTTCATTCAGAAGAATTATAACTTGTATCCCAGAGAAGAAATGCAGTTGGCCAACAGACACAAAAAGATGCTCAACATCACTAATATCAAGGAAATGCAAATCAAAACCACAATGAAATGTCACTTCATACCTATCAGAATGGCTATCATCAAAAAGAACACAGATAACAAATACTGGCAAGCAAGTAGAGAAAAGGGAACCCTCCTACACTGTTGGTGGGAATGTAAACTGGTGCAGCCACTGTGGAAAACAGTATGGAGATTTCTCAAAAAACTCAAAATAGAACTACCATATGACTCAGCAATTCCACTCCTGGATATATACCTGAAAAAACAAAAACACGAATTTGAAAAGATACATTCACCCCAATGTTCATAATGGCATTATTTACAATTGCCAAGACATAGAAGCAACATAAGTATCCAACAACAGATGAATGGATAAAGAAGATGTTGTATGTAGATACAATGGAATACTACTCAGCCATAAAAAGGAATGAAATTTTGCCATTTGCAGCAACATGGATAGACTTGGAGGGTGTTCTGCTAAGTGCAATAAGTCAGACAGAGAAAGACAAATACTGTAAGGTATCACTTGTATGTGGAATCTAAAAAATACAACAAACTAGTGAATATAACAAAAGAGAAACACAGATATACAGAACAAACTAGGGGTTACCAGTGGGGAGAGGGAAGGGGGAGAGGCAACCTAGGGGTAGGGGATTAAGAGGTACAAACTATTATGTATAAAATAAGCTACAAGGATATATTGTAGAACATGGGGAATATAGTCAATATTTCACAATAACGATAAATGGAGTACAGCCTTTAAAAATTGTGAATCACTATATTGCACACCCATAACATGTTATATTATACATCAACTATACTTCAATAAAAATAAATAAATAAAAATTTAAGGAACAGTGAATGACAAAGATGAAGTTGCATCACTGAATAGAGAAGTAAGAGTTGGGAACATAGACTGAGAATGAAAGGGAGAGAGGTCACGGGTTGGGAGTGTTGGAGGTTTGAGAAGCAAGAAGGAGTCACAAAAACATCATTTTTGGTGGGTAGGAAAATGAACTTTCTAGGGAAATGGACAGTATTTAGAGCCCATCTAAGGTTTGTGGTTATGGAATTGAAGTGAGACCAGCAACTATCTGGAGCAGGAGTGGAGAGAGTAGAAATTTGGGGTTAACTGGAGTAGTTTAAGGTTTTACTGAACACGTGGGATGCTGGGAGAAGGTGGCAAAAGATTTGAAAGTGTTGGGAAGCATGCGACTATCAAGATAGACCATGACGTCAAAGTGGGTAATGGGAAATCAAAGGCTGGAAGACCTACAGCATTTGAAGAATTATTTAGGTGGAATTAATAAAGTAAGCATACTGGAGGCGGGTAGTTGGAAAATTATAAGACTGATGTTGTTAATAGTGATGACAAGTTTCAGGACATGACGGCCAAGGGAGTCGTGAATCAAGGGTGGAGGATATGCTCATTTGATCTGAGAAACCTGTATGCTGGACAAATCACTCTGGAAGTGAAGTCAGGAATAGGGTTGCCGACAGTGAGCGAGGGGCCGTGGCATTCACAAATGGCAGAGAGTAACCTCAGACCGTCCCTGCTGATGCTACTCCAGAGCCCAGTGGAGTGGTCACTGGGGCCAGGGTGAGGCAAAAAAAGATGTCAGGGTGAAAAATTTAAGGAGGCACTCAGTCTCAGGTTCATGCAAGTGCAAGATCAGCACTTGAGATGGAGTGTTCCCTGAAATTTTGTGCCCCAGGCACCTTGCTTGGGCACCCTAGTCTCCCCCCTAGTGGACAGAACCAGAGGGGAAGGCACAAACCCTGCAAGAGGGGAGGAGGTAAGCTTACTCCTCTGCACTGATCTGGAAAATGTCTAACTTACCGTGTGTGGGCTCCTTGAGCAGGGCCTCTGCTTCAGGGCACTCCATGATGACTGTGGGCACTCAGGGAGGACGTGTTGCTGGACCTGACTAGGAAACATCTCGTCTGGTCCAGGATAGCTCAGGATTCTCAGACCATATACTCTGAGTATCTGCTCTGGTGAGCTCCGGCAGCGGCACCTTCAGTGTTCCTGCGGAAGCTGTGTTCTTCCTGTTTGTGCTTCTCCCATCCATGACTAATGACGGTGGGGGGACATGAGCTGGGCCATTCTTGCCCAACAAAGAGTCCTCCACTGGGCAGTCTTTATTCTGGGACTCCCCACCGACTTGGCTGTGACTTTCTCCAAGAGGCACTCTAGCCTGAGGTTCTCCCTCTCTAATCTTCCTTCCTTCCCTTCTCTCTTTTCAAGGTGGCAGACCTGCATCACAGTCTGAGTCTCTCCCTGCCAACTCCTCCTTTCATTCTTCATAAATGTTTGCCCCAGTCAATCTCTTGCACATCTAGTTCTGACCTGACATCAGCTCTTGGAGGACCAGAATGGACACAGTGTTCCTTTCCCCATCATGGCAGGGTGCTGAGGGCGTAGTTTGTCTTAGTCTGTAGATCCCCTAGAGAGAGATCCAGGGAGGGATTTTGAGGACTGGTTGCTGTAGGATATGTTTCAGCTGGCAGGGAAATGACATCTAGAAGCGCTCTCTATTATTCTTGAAGAGATCCCAGACCAGAGAGGTTTAGAACTTTGTAAAACATGGTGCAGGCTCTGTCCAAAGACAGGGTAGTGGTTGAGTTAGGTGGATGGCAGTCCATGCACAGGCTGCCACTGGAATGAAGCCACCAGTTTGACTCCTTATCTTTCTGAGATCAGTAGAGAGCTCTGGCTGCTCATTGATCTCCTTTATTGGGTGGGCAACAAAGGGGAAGCCAGGGAGTTTCTCCCATAGTCCTCTGCTGCTCTGCGTGGCACAAGCCAAGCTCCCTGTTAACTGATGGCCAAATAGTGTAAGGCTATGTGCCAGGAAAAGGCACCATGACAGCTTCTGGGTCAAGTCCCTATCTGGAGAGTCTTGTTGCAAATTGTGGAACGCCACAGTAACCCAATACAGTAAACTGATGGAAAAGGGGGCTGTAAGAGGTTATGGACTTGTCAAGAATATTGTCAGTTTACGAGACGCAGTGAGAAACTGAAACACAAGCTTGTAATTAAACTTTTATTCATTATAGAACAGTTTTGAAGGGGAGGCAAGGATCCACTTGGTCCCAAGGCTGTTGTCACCAAAATAAAACCTTCAACAGTGACTTGAGAGGGTGGGAAGAGGAGCCTTAACTGTCTCATCAGTCAGAAGCAAGTTGGTGATAGGTAAGGAGCTAGAAGGGGAGATGACAGTATCACTTCTGGGTGGGACCCTTTGCACACCCCACATAACCTAAGGGAAATGATCCCCTTCCTGCAGACCTTTGCCCAGGAGCCATGGATAGCAAGTCTGCAGATAGGCTGATGGGCATGTGGACAGCATGAGGAAGCAGCTTCCTAATTCTGAAGAGGGGGATACCTGAGAGTTTGTCTTAGTTTGTATTCCCCCAAATCAGGAGCTGAGACAAGGATTTGGGAGCAGGTAGTTTATTTCAGAGGTGATGCCAGGAGGCAAAAGTAAAGAAGCAGAGAGAGAATTAGCTAAGGAGGGGAGAAACTCCTCAAAAGGCTGGCTAGTGCTGTAGGCAACTGGGCAGGAAAGGGTTAAGGTGAGCCCAGAAAGGCACCTAGGGTACAAAAGGTAAGGGGTATTTACTCCCAGGATTGTGAAAAACTGGCCCAACAATGAGGGCTCAACTTCCTATGGATTCTCAGAGAAACTTGACTCAGAACTGTTCCTCCATGGCATGGGAGGCTAGGGTATTTATGGATCTTTCAACTCGTGTCTTGTGTTGGTTGAGGACTGTTAAGGATGTCAACATCTCCCCTTCCCTCTGTACTTCTGGGCTGCTGTGCCTGTGTAAGGAAAAGCTCAGTGGCTTTAGAGAAAGCCCTGAAACAAAAAACTACCTAGTTCTATCCAAAGTCAGATGAGGCCAGGAATGTGGCATGGGGCACCAGTAGTATCTGCTGTAGGACCCAACAGTAGGATGCAAGCATGGCCTCCCATAGTGGATTTTGGAAGAACTAGCTTCCATCCTGACCACCAAAGTGCTGGTCGTGTCCAGGGAGGGCCCCGCATGTGTTAGATGCTCCTTTGCTTGTGAAGCACAGTGTTACCCACCCAACACCTCTATACACACTTAATGGGGGAGGGGCACAGCATTGCCCTGTGTGAGGACTACCCTGGGACAATGTGTGGCAGGATGGGTTCTCTAATTTTCCCCCCTTTTATTTTTCTGCTTCTTCCAGTGGGCAGAGAGGAAATTTTTTTTATCTCCATTAAACCTCTTTGGTGGGTTTGGCAGGGCAGAAATCTTTATTCCCATTGTATAGACAAGGAAGGTTGTTCAGAGAGGTCGTGACATGTGAGCAAGAGAAGGTCTGGAATCAAAGTGGGACTTTCTGCCCTCATCCAGAGCTCGGTCCAGAGCACCGTATTGTTAACCGATGAGTTGAGTGTTTCTGTGCGGCTCATTTGCAGACAGCTTCAGCTACCACGTGGTTCTGAGGCTCCCTGTTCTAACTACAAGAAGCATCATTATTCGGCAGGCGCACACACATGCCTTTATATTGCTTTATAATTTGATTAAATCTGTAAGCAAGAGCAGCCACATTTCTAATAATCAATTAACTCAGGTCTGGTCAGGAAGAAAAATGAGTCCTCTTCATGCATACCCCTTTAGAATTTGTTATCTTTGTACAATGAATCATATTGACCAAATTTTATTGTGGTTGTTGGCCTTCTTGTCAGAACTGGTCTTTTAAAGGGGTCAACAGTAGAGCCGAACTTTCTTGGTACAGATTCGATGCCCACAGGCAAATCCTGCCTTCCTCTGCCTGAACTCACTTGGATGATGATTCATCTGCGGCTTCTCAGGAGAACACACTTCAGACATATTTCCACTTCAGGGAAAGCATGATCGATTTCCTGAAGACAGAGTGCAGTGCTGATATTTGGGTCCTAGGGAGCATTTATTTGGAGGAAAAGAACTTGGACCTGTCATCAGAGATGAAGATGGAAGCTGGCACCCTAGTCCATGCTGTAGGGGTTCTATCTGAGCAGACTTAGTGACTTTTAGTCAATGTGCATGAGAGACTCAAAAATCCATAGTTTAGGTTCCCCTTTTGCACCAACTTCAACTTCTCTTTTAATTTATTACTGTTGCCAGAGGGATCTTTACAAAGCATGAATTTTTGCCAGCCCAGCCTCCTTCTTTCATTTGTTAACAGTGCATTAACTTTTTTTGTGTGTGTGGTGGGGTGGACAGATACAGAGGGGTGGGAAGAGGCAATTGACTGCAGTCCTGTTGGAGCTGTCGATCAAAATGCCCCTCCCTTTTCTTTCTAGAGATGGGCCAATCAGATGCTCTTTCCTTGGACTCTGAATCCTAACTGGACACCCTCAAGGAAAAAAGAGGGAACTAACTGGTTCTGGCTCTATGAAGAGATTGTCTATTGGCTGCTGTACTTGCTGATTGTTTAGCATTTAGTTCCATTCTGAGCTTCCCCATAGCCTTCCAGTAAATTCTTTTTATGCTGGAATGGGTTTCTGTTGCTTATAACCAAATAACACCTGCTGACATAGAAACTGATACATGGAGACTGGTATTACTATTAATAGAGCTTAAAGTGTGGCATTGGCCAAGATGAGATGGGGTCAGACACTGAGAATCTCCTATCCCCAGGTCTGAATTTTGAAATTCCTATTATGCTTTTATCTGTAGTCTATTATATCTGGAGACTCGGACCCCCTACTTCTTGCAGCAGGAGTTTAAGGACCTTGATAGAAAAACCTCTAGAATTTTGTAAGGTGTGGGCTACTTCTTGCAGACTTAGTAAAGACACACACAAAAAGACAAACTTGGCCTAAACAGGCCCATATGAAAGCAGAAAGGGAGGCCTTTTCTGCCTATGACCAGCAACCCGAGATCTTATAGTCATGCCTTGGAGAGTAGGAAAAAAAGCAAATTTCTTTCCCAAGCTAATATTGGTGGAGAAAAGACAGGGAGGTTGGAGACAGCAGTGTGCTGGAGACAGCTTGTACTGATTCGAGTCGACGTCTCTTCCCAGTTCTGCCTTCAGAGGTGTCACATCAGTAGCTTGACGTGGGCCACGGTGGGAGTATTTACATCAGATAAGTCAGAAAGTGCTACAAATCAGGGATTTCCTTTTTTCTCCTGAACAGCTAATTGTTAAACATTTACCAGCATGCTGATTATTCTAATAGAATACAGACTAGAGTAGGCGCAGGTGAGCTGTGCCTCTATACTCAAGCCAGCTGTTTTTCAATAATATCTATAGATGGTGGCTGCCTGAGGCCAGGAGGCAGGCAATTCACCTGAGGGGTGAAGGAGGGCAAAACGCCTATTGCTAAAAGACAGTAATATCCAGTCCTAATTCTGGATCGAAGGACCATAACCCAACAAGATCTACTGAGTTGGTACAATGCTAGAGCTAGAAATCATGCTAGTGTTTTAAGGGAGTTGTATGGCCAGAGAAATTTCAGTCCAGGGAGATAATGGCCCATGACTGCTCAAACCTGAAGACAGTTTCCAGGGCTCACTGATAACCAATGGCAAGTGCAGTAAGCTGTCCATTCCTCTGAAGAAATTTCTTCCCAGAGCTCCTGTCTCATGAGAGAGTAGAACAGTGGATGAGGAATTCTCCCAGAAGCAGGACCAAGGTATCTTTCCACTGTCAAGACAAGCAGTCCATGCTCCAGGGTATCCTGTGGACTGGCACTTCTGAATGTGTTTTCCTTTTCTAAATAGAGATGTTTTTTGAAGTTAGTATGTTTTATCTTCTACTGTCATCTATGGGATGGCTAGCTGTTGGGTACTGGGCCATGAGGGAGCTACCTTTGGACTGATTAAGAGGAAAGAACTTAACTCACTGAATGAATATTGCGGATTTACTTTGACACTGTTCTAGGTGCTGGGGATACATTTGTGAGCAAGCAGAGTCCTTGCCCTCACGGAGCTTACCTTCCAGTGGGGAAGACAGGCAATGAGCAAGTACCTATGTGACATCCCAGAGGGTGATCAGTGCTGGATGTGGCTGGTCATTAGATAGGTTGGTCCGGGAAGAACCGAAGAAAGTATAGGAGTGAGTTGCGTGGATGTAACAGCTGAGGGAAAAGCAAGTTCCATGGGCCTTTGCCCTGAGGCAAGACATGCCTGGTGTATTTAAGGAGCAGCAAGGAGGGCAGTGTGGCTGAAGTACAGAGAGTTGGGGGGAGATGAGGAGAGGAGGAAGGGCCAGATTACACAAAACCATTGTAATGATGTTGACTTGGAGTGTATAGAAGCCAAGGGTGGGTTTTGAGCTCTGGCTAGTATTTCAGAGTAGACTGCTGGGGACAAGAGTAGCAATGAGGAACACGTTGGAACTTTATGGAAATAACACTGGTGAGAGATGGTGGTTACTTTGATAAAGCTGATAGTTGAAAGTTCCCTTTCTTTCGAATTTTCTCTTCTATTACCCACTACCGAACTCCTATTCCTTTTACAACTCAGCTCAGATAATCCAAGTCCAAGGTAGAAATGCTAAAATTCAAAGCAGCAGATGGTAACTGCTTCTGTGAAGATGCAGAATCTAACCTAAGCTATTCAAAATGTTTAACTTGTGAGATATGACACACACATAGAAACATGCATTAGACATATATGTTTAGCTTAATACGTGGTTATAAAGACAGCACTCAGAAAGAGAACCACCTAGCTGGGAAATTAGAACATTGCCAAAGACACAGTCACAAAGACATAGTCCTTCCCCCTATCGGTAACCTCCAACCTGACTTTTATGGACTCACTGTTGCTTTTCTTTATGCATTCCTAAACAATATATTTAACTTTGCCTGTTTTGGGACCTCATAAAATTAAGTAGTATATATAGTTTGGTGTCTGGCTTCTTTCACTCAATGTTATGTTTCTAAGAAGCATCTAGATGTGTATGAGGCTATAACTCATCCATTCTCATTACTTCATAAAATTACATTTAAAAAATGTACCACAATTTATTAATTTATTCTACTGCTGGTGGACATTAGGTTTTTTTCTAATTTGGGTCTATTATGAACAATGATGGTAAGAAATCTTGTTCATGTCTCCCAGAGCATGTGTGCATGGATATCTCTAGGTTTCAAACCTACCAGTAGAAAACCTGGGTCACAGGTATATATACCTTCAACTCTTTTAGTAAAGTTAAACTGTTCTCCAAATGATTGTGCCAATTTACACTCTCCAGCAGTGCGTGACAGTTCCTGTTGCTCTCCGTCTTTGCCAATGCTTGGTATTCGTTAGATTATAAGAGTTTTAAAGATGGGATAGATGTGTAGTGGTATTTCACGATGGTTTTAATTTGCATTTCCCTGATTACTAATTAGGTTGTGCACCTTTTTATATGCTTATTGCTTATTCAGGTTTCCTCTTTTGTGAAGTGCCTCTTCAGATCTCTTGCCATTTTTTCTACTGTGTTGTCTATTATGTATTGATTTGCAGACGTTAATAAAAATCTCCTCTGAATATTAGACTTTTGCTGGATATAAGTGTTTTATATATTTTATCCATTCTATAAATTTGCATTTTCACTCTTTTTGATGATGTATTTTAATGAAAGGTTTATGTTCTAAATTTTAATGTAGTCGAGTTTATCAGCCTTTTCTTTACTCCACGGTCATGTAGATAGATAGTTTTCTGTATTAAAAGCTTTATAGATTTGCCTTTCACATTTAGGTTCACCTGCAATCGATTTTAAGTACAGTTTTAGGCCATCATTTTCTGCTTCTGCCTCTGTCTTCACATACTTGTCCTCTCTCTCTTTCTCTGTGTCTTCACACGGCATCCTCTTCTCTGTATGTCTATGTTCACATTTTCCTCATGTTTTAGGACATCAGTCATTGGATTAGGACCTACTTTAACCCAGGATGACTGCATCCTACTTTGATTACATCTGGAAAGACTTTATTCCCAATAAGGTCACATTCCCAGGTACCAAGGGTCAGGAATTATCTTTTGGAGGGACACAATTCAGCTCACAATCTGGGGCAAAACATGTAACAAGAATATTTTTGAAATATCTTCTAATACCATCTACTTAATAAAATTAGTTTGATGGTTGGGTATGTTTAATTCTTCTACATAACACTGTAAAAGTAGGCCAGTCCCCAAGCTTTCTGTCTACTCAGCCATCTTATAAACACTTGGGCAAGCATCCTCTCAGATGGCATTTTCATTGACTGCATGAGATTTAACTATTGAAGAAGCTGTACAGTCAATATGTGTCCGCTCTGGTCCAGTGGAACTAGGGAGGAAGAGCCATTTGGTTAAAGTCATTGTTAAGATACCAACCAGGCATCCGGAGAATAGCTGATTTGTACTGGGTCAGCCAGTACCTTCAGATATTCCATCATTATCTTATTAACCTGTATCTGTGGGTGCTTGCAAACCCCAACAAGCATTCTGAAAGCCTCTTTGGCCTCTGATGGGCCAACTGTGACAGAGAGGAGAGCAAGAAAATCTGTGTCCACGACGCATGTAAGGTAAACCAGTCTCTAGGCTTTGTAATTATATAAATAGGAAATCTTATGAAGCCATCAAACACGTATCAATGAATTGACCTGATCCTTGTCATTGTGGCAGAGAATGTCCCAAGAGGTACTAGAAAATCATGGCTGTCATTAGATCCTTTATGTCCTACATTGTCGCTCGAACTTCACTCTCCTTCATCTTAAGACCTGCTCCATGCCTCTGGCCTGAATACCATCCCCTGACAACTCTTGCTCCATTCACTGCATCAATCCAGTTAATCTTTGGGGGCTTAACTCCCATTACGGAGTTAGAGCAATGTCTGTCGTGTAATAGGTACTTAATAACTTTTGTAGGATGAATTAAAGAAACTATTGGCCGTACCTTTTATCTTCCAATCATTTTCTCAAAATGTCCCTTTTCTTTTGATTTTATAATTATGGCGTCATGCTCCAAGAGAACTGTGAAAATCTTCCTCTTTAAAGTCTGTGGGATGTGAAACAGGTTCTGGAATATATTCAAAAGTTGCCTCTTGGCTACACGGCAGAAAGGTTTAGCCACTGCAGTTTCAGAAGAGAGTGTTTTTGTCATCTAAGTTGGTACAGGGCCCCACTGAGTTCTACAACATGAAATGCAAGGGCTGCAGAGAGAATCTGCTCTATATGCCACCACCATGGGGAAAGAGGTTCACAGGGGAAAGAGTTTGGCTCAGGTCAGCCAGGCAAGCAGTGGAAGAGTTAGGATTAGAACAAGCTCCCAGGACCATACTCCTTCCTGCCCACCCAGCCATAAGCACAAACTGCAAAATATCAGGAACCCTGAAAGTGAAGATGTGATTTATGACACATCAGTATCACATAATTTTTAAAAATGATGCTTTAACATATAACATTGGTTTTGACATACCTTTAAAAATATTAATTTTAATGGATATCTCAAAGGACTTTCATGACATAGACCACAGATGTTACCTTGGGCTGGAGCAATGGTGTGGCAGCTCTCAACATGCAGTCATGCAAAATCCTAAATAACACTGCCAATCTCAGTGTGGTGTTTCACAGAGGACTAGTTGGGACCTTCAGCAACATCCTTGCCATATATCTTTGGAAGGTCTGGTCCTGAGATGTTGGTCTTGGTAAATAGGAGCTCTGGTCACAATCAGAATCAAAAGGACTAGGGTTATTTTCTGGAAAGCAAGGGAACCCATCATCTGATACTGAAATTTAAAAGGGAAATTACAGTGGAGATGTCCTTGCCTTCTGACTCCTGTTGGTGTGTGAGGGCTTCTCCAAAGGTGGGTACCAACTGCATTCCCTGTCCAGTTCTGACAGTGTGACCAGTGGCATGCATTGGTGAGGTGGTAGTGGTAAGCTGTCACAGAGCAGAAGGACACATCAGAACTGGATATGCCCATGCTAAAGTGTCCTCAGTAGGGACTACTGGCTTCCTTACTGACAGCGTCACCTTCGTTTTGCACTGAGCTAGGTGTGTGCATGTTGATTTGATCACCGAGGCCTCTAGTGACACTGTCGTAGGATGGTGGGAAAGATGTGACAGATGTACTTGCAGATTTGTCTGGGAGCACACCATTTTCATTTGCCATGAATGCAGCAAAGCCTTCATCTGGGAGTGACACAGCCTCCTCCTCAGCCCTGGGCACACCTAGGGGGTTGGAGATGGTCAGGGAGCGGTGCAGCACATAGCTCCGATAGGCCTTTTGGATAACAGTGGCTGAAATGTCTTCTTGCTTCCACCGGAGCGTGGTTGCTATTGGTTCATAGGATGCTTTTGAAAGATTAGTTGCCATAAATTTCTCCTCCATATTTGACTTCAAAGAATCCAACTCCCCAGATTCTCCCAGAACATTCTTGGTAAAGGCAAACAGGATATCCAAACAGTGGATCTTATCTCCAGGGACCAAAGGCAAGTCCATCTGGATTAACGTGTTGCAATTGGGTTTGGGGATTCGCAGGGGGCCAGAGAGGGCGTCTGCAAAGTCTGAGAGGGCAGAGAAGGTAATGAACTGAGTGGCCTCTGGGTCGAACTTTTCCCAAGTCTCATAGAACATGTCAAAGTCATCCTCACTCAGGGGCTCTGTGCTCTCTTCCGTGGCCACATTGAAGTTCTCCAGAATCACAGCGATGTACATATTGACCACAATGAGGAAGGAGATGATGATGTAGGTGGTGAAGAAGAGGATGCCCAAGGCTGGGTTCCCACAGTCCCCTCTGACGCCGTTGTTGACCACATTGGGGTCGCAGTAGGGGGGCCCCGTGTTGAGGATGGGGCTGAGGAGACCGTCCCAGCCAGCCGACGTGGTGATCTGGAAGAGGCACAGCATGCTGTTGGCGAAGGTCTGGAAGTTGAACATGTCGTCGATGCCAGCCTCCCACTTGACGTAAGCGAAGTTGGCCATGCCGAAGATGGAGTAGATGAACATGACGAGGAAGAGCAGCAGCCCGATGTTGAAGAGGGCGGGCAGGGACATCATGAGGGCGAAGAGCAGCGTGCGGATGCCCTTGGCCCCGCGGATCAGCCGGAGGATGCGGCCGATTCGGGCCAGGCGGATGACGCGGAAGAGCGTTGGGGAGAATAAATTTCCAAGTGATGTAAGAATTGCAGAAAACACCAGGCCTTTAAAAAGTAAGGGGAAATGATCTAATTAGTACTTCCAACCATCTGACAAAGTTGGCTGTCATCACCCGCCCCCCGCTCCGTATGGACCTCCATCTGAGAATCTGTATTCAAGGACTCTGGGTCCTCTGAACCTGGCACGGGGGTTGGCATAAAGTAGGGGTTCAGTAGGTGTCCACGGCATAAGCCCTCTCCCCCTCAAGGCTCACCCTTCCTACCGTTTTCTTATCTTTCCCTCCATCCAGAAATCTTCTTAGTCCACCTCCATGATCAGAACCCTACCTTCTGCAGCCTAGTTCGGCTGGAAGCGACTACACCCTAGTCCACACGCACATAGTGCTTTGTTTCTGTCTGTGACACAGACCCTGCTCTTCCCCAAGAATTCAGCCTTTAGGTCGTGCCTTCTCTTCCACCCCAGTCCTGTGCTTGTGAAGGCTGGGACCCCTTATGATTTATCTCCCTATCTCCTACTGTGAAGATTGACTTAGTTCCTGGCATATGGTCCTGTAGATAATTGTACAGAGCCTAGTATTAATTATAAGGGGCCTGAGGAGTTGGGCAACTTGCTGACAACTGAAGCAGAATGGCTTTAATGGCCAGCTGTCTACATAATGGCTTTTATTTGTTTCTTTCATTTCCAGCTGTGTTTGAACTCTGTGTTAGGGCCTGGAGATCAGCTTGTTTAGGGTCAGTTACAGAACCCCCACTACCCGAACTACGAATAAGGTTGGAGAGATGGAGAATGTATACGCCTTCCTATGTGATATCTAACTTGAAGGTTTGTGAAGCTTGGTCTTGGGGACCTGTGGAGCCCTGTTAAGACCACCAAAGATTAGGCAGGACCTTTAGATCACACAGGATTCAGAACCTCTCTGGACAAATGGTGAACGGTATGGTAGCAAGAAGGGCAGGGTGGCTCTCTCTCCTTGCAGGGCTCCCTTGACCCTCTTTCCCTACTTGTCTTTGTTGTGTGAACGTGGGTGGTCACAGTATTATGTTGGAAGGAGGGAGGAAAAGAGAGGAGAATTGGGAAATAATTATAATTTTGTATTATGAAATCTTTACGAAAGCCCCTCTCTTAAAGTCCAGAGTCTTCATACTTGGAACGTTTACTCAGTACATATCTTACTGGTGGCAAGAAAGAAAAGGGGAGAGGGAGGGAGGGCAGGAGCATGGTTGGTGGGTTCTTGCAATTGTTTTCAAGCTGTCTCTGTGAGTGATTTCTGCCCATGAAGGGTTTTGCTGTGTAGGTCATAGGAACTGGTAGTTAAGGTGTCCCCATGATAGAATGGAGTACTTTAAGAAATATTTCATGTCTATAGTATTGACATGGGAAGTCACATAAGCAAGCTCCCTCTTCTAATATAAAACCAAAAATGGCCTTTAGAGTCTCTCACTTTGGAATGCAAACAAACAATCAAAACAAACTTCCTACAAAAAAAAAAAAAAACCCACAAAAAACCCACAGCAGCAGTGGGAAAATAAAACAAAACGAAAAAACAAAACCAAATTTAAGCACCTCCCCCCAAACAAACACGCCCCCCAGGGCTGTGTGTTTCAGCCCCAGGACAGGGAGATTAAGTGCTGCCACGCTGCATTAGATGCTATTAGCTCTTGATGGTAAATCAACGGAAAATGAAATCCACAGCTATGCCCTGACAGGAAAAGTAAGCAGGTCGTGATATAACAGGACAGGATATATTTATTATGCAAAGTAAAGCTGGTGTGCTGGGATTTGGCCTTTATAGGGCCAAACTTTGGCTAAGCCACATGAAGGCCAGGAACAGTCTCCTGGTTGTTGGTGGGAGGCTGTTAATTTATTAAAAAGAACATTATTAGCCAGGTCTAAATTCAGCTCCAAACGATATGACTTGGGATAACTTAATCTCTGAGGCTCAGTACTAAATGTTTAAAATGAGTACAGTAATATTCCTTCACAGGGTTTCTGTGAAGGTCCATGGATCCCAGGCCAGTCCTCAGAACTCAGCTAGCATTCAATTATGGTGGCTCCAGCCCCAGCTTTAGCCTCTGACTCCATTCATTTTCTCTGAACACCACTGGCCCCCAAATACTGGACCTGTCATTCAACCACACCCAGACTAGGTCATAATAGCATTGATCTCTTGGCACTGGTCCCTTGACTTTTCTGTCACTCATATTCCCTAAGTGGACAGTTATACAGAGATTTAATTCCAGACCCTTGACTCAAGAATCTCCTTTGAACAATGTCCTCCCAGTCTTTCCTCACTCTTCTGGCAACCACCTCCTTTTCCAGAAAGCATTTTATGACTCACCTCACACCACACCACCCACTCTTTGCTTTGAAGGACATAAAGATAAGACCCACTGGAAACTCCATCATCTTAGGTTCTTTGGCGAGTGATTGTTTCTTTTCAGGCCCCAATGTTCTGGCGATGGCTGTGCACACAATAGGTGCCTGAATATACTTCATGGCAGCGTGGAGAAGGTCAGTGGAACTTCTCCATTTCACTGAGAGGCCCGGGGGCATTTTAAATCTGCTGCTCTTGTGAAGGAGCAAATACTGGGCTCCTCTAACATACAACATGCGTTTTTGTAAAACTTTGTTAGTTGTCCCCTTGGATTTGAAAGAGCAGCCGAAACAACCCCAAGCAGAGGCTGGGCATCCCCACACGTGATGCCCACTTACTCGTAATGGAGAGGATGACCACGATGAAGTCAAACACATTCCAGCCATTGGTGAAGTAATAATGCCTCAAGGCGAATATCTTCATGACACACTCGCCCGTGAAGACGGCCACAAAGAACTGGTTGATTTTGTTCAGGACTTTTGTCTTTTCTTCACTCTGCTCATCAGTCTCCACCATCATGGTGATCATGTTGAGGCAGATAAGGACCATGACGATGATGTCAAAAGTCTGCCTGGTCACGATGTCAAAGACAAAACCCTGGTACTTGTTCTGAGGAAACAAGACATGGTACATCAGGCCTTTCTACCAACATAATAAACAGGCATCTGGAGAGGCTGTGTTCTTCATAGATGGGTTTTTACAGTCTGTCTCTTTTGTCTCCCTCACACTCCACATCCAAGTAGAAGCTGAGTTCTGTCCTTACCTCTCCCCAAATCTCATTCTTAGTTGATTCTACCTCATTGCCTCAATTCAAGTCCTCATTGCCTCTCCTGGCCCCATGAAGTCACCAGGCACTTTGTCCTTGTCCATGCTCTTTTCTCTACTTGCAATGCCTTTCTGCTCCTTCTCTTGGCCATCTAAATTCCAATAGCCCTTATCACCAAAAAGAACACAAGTAACAAATGTGGGCAAGGATATGGAGAAAAGGGAACCCTCCTACACTGTTGGTGGGAATGTAAATTGGTGAAGCCACTATGGAAAATAGTATGGAGGTTTATCAAAAAACTAAAAACAGAACTACCATATAACCCAGAAATTCCACTCCTGGATATATATCCAAAAAAAACACAAAAAACAAAAACACTAATTTGAAAAGATACATGCACCCCAATGTTCATACCAGCATTATTTATAATCACCAAGATATGGAAATAACCTAAGTGTCCATCAGTTGAATGGATAAAGATGGTGTAGTATATATGTAAATGGAATAGTACTCAGCCATAAAAATGAATGCCATTTGCAGCAACATGGATGGACTTGGAGGCTGTTCTGCTAAGTGAAATAAATCAGACACAAAAGACAAATACTGTATGATATCACTTATATGTTGAATCTAAAAAATACAACAAACTAGCGAATATAATAAAAAAGAAGCAGACTCACAGATATAGAGAACAAACTAATGGTTGCTTACCAGTTTGGGAGGGAGGGAAAGTATAGGGATGGGAGAGTGGGAGGTACTAACTACTGGGTGTAAGATAGGTTCAAGGATGTATTATACAACACGGGTAACAGAGCTAATATTTTGTATTAACTGTAAATGGAAAGCAATCTTTAAAAATTGTATAATAAATCAGTCAATCCCAATAGCCTTGAGTAATCCATCTCTCTTAAGCTCCACTTCCTCCAGGGAAGTCTTCCTTAATCACATCACACCACATCTCTCTGTCCCTTTTTTGGGCTCCCACGGCCTTTACAGTCAGTCTTGAGTTCTAGCATTTCACGCATGCTTCTTTTCTTTTTCTAATAGACAATGAGCTCTTTGAGGATGGAGCCATGTCTTATTTAACCCTGTGTTTCTGTAGTGCAGGAACTGCATAGGGCAAGAGTTCAAGAACTGCTTGAAAAATTATTGATTCGAGGGTAAAATCAACTGTAATGATTCACCTTATTGTTCTGCAAATGTTCTCTTTATTTCTGGGACTGTGCAGATGTCTAAACAAACACAGGTACAGGGCATGGAGTCAGGTCTTGGTTGTTTGCATTCTTGTAATGAGGTAGAGTGGTCCGGACAACACAGAGATCATTTCTATTTGGCTATTTTTTTATGGTGTTTAAAAAAGAATTCCTTAGTATGGCCCTCTAGTCATTCCTGTGCTGTTAGCATCTTACTGCTCTGTGAGTTCTTAATTCCAAATTTACCCTCCACCCTCACCTTCTCTTGGACACTTCTGAACTCTGCTTTGATTTTGCAAAACTCTCCTCCTACTCAGTGGCTGCTTATTCTCCCCACCCCACAGACTCTAGGGCTGAGGGACAGGCCTGAGGTCTCTCTATTCCCCACGGTCACTCCCAGATCTTTGCTCCTCCTGTGTCTCGTAAAACCCTTCCTCCTTTGATGCCTGTGTCATCGAATTAGCCCACCTTTGCCTCCTTTTCCTTGCTGCCTCTTAACAACCTCCTGGTCCCTTTGCTTCACTACTCATGAGTGAGGCTCTTGGCCACTCTCGGTTATAACTTCTCACTTCATTAGCTACGTCTCTAATGACTGAGTTTTCCTAACTTCAAGAAAAGTCTTCCTGAACCTCACATCTCCCTCCAGCTACCACCCTACTCCTCTCCCCACTTCCACAGTTAAATTTCTTGAAAGAGTTGTGTGCAGTCACTATTTCCCATTCACTCCTCAACCAACTCCAACACAGCTCTTGTCCCCATCCTGCCACTGAAATGGTCCTTGTTAAGATCACTCATAACCTCCGTGATACGAAATCCTCAAACCCTTGTTTGGCGTGGCTTACCACCCCTCCCACTGAAACTCTCCTTTCTTGGTTCCCATCAGGCCTTACTTCGCTGGTTCTTTGCTTGCCTTCTTGGATGCTCTTTTTTGAGTCTCCTTTATTCAACCTTTAGATGTTAGAGCTCCTCAAGGCTCATTACTCGGTATCCTTTGCTCCTCACCCATTCTTTCTCCCTCAGTGATCTCTCCAGCCTGTGAATTCATATCTGTGTGATTTTTGCTAATTTTTTTCCTGTGTCTCTGGACTGTCATCTCTGTGAGGGCAGGAACTTTGTCCATCTTACTCCCTGCTCTATCCCTAGTGTCTGCACGGTACCTGGCATGCAATAGATACTCAACAGATAGATGAACAAATGGATGACGGAATGGACAGCTCTGAATTACCCACACCTCAAATGAAACTATAAAGCCACTCCAGTCAGTTGGTTAAATATACTTCTGGACAACAGGCACTTGCTGAATGTGTACTATATGCTGGGCTCTGCATGAGTGCTTGTGAGGGAGAGAGGACCCTGTTACGAGTCTCACCAGGGAGCTCCCAGGAGCTGCAAAAGCAGGCGGAGGGGAGAAGGGCTGTGACAGAGGCTGGTTCCTGCTTTCTGCTTCATGGTAGAGATGGGTTGCCACCCTGCAGGGTTAGAGCAAAGACTCAGACCCCAGTGGGCTTGGCTCCAGTTATAACTGCTGGCTCACGTCTTTTCTGGGATGGAGAGGCAGATTGCAGAGCCACTAATAGCTTTCATTTCATCACTGAAAATGGTGAAAAAAAATTAAAGGCCCATTCATGGCCATGTGACTTCTAATTACATAGAGTAGGCGACGGTTACTAAGATCTGGGCATCAAGTTTGCCCTGGATCTTCAGCTGCTGGGGATGGAGCAGCTTGCTGGCTTAGCCTGTGGGCAGGGATCACTTCTTTGCAACCCTCAGTGCTCTCGGAGATGATGAAGTGGGTGAATGATGATGTGATATTCTACAGCCTATTATTTTCCTATAAAGTGGAGTATGTTAAACCTGCTTTTAGTGATTTCTATAGCAGGGAATTGTATAGAATAAAATTTACCAGTCTCATGGAAGGCAGGCTAAGACTTCATTCATAGCAAAGATTAAGCCTTAGTCTTTGCTACAAATGAAGCATAAGATTTAGAATTTGGACTTCACCTGTGGCAAGGAGTACTATGTACATGCCTGTATTGGGGGTCCCTGTGTCACCTGAGGTTGGCCCTGCCATGAGCTGGAACCAGTGCGCCTGTGGAATACAGTCCTACAGCCTGTGCTCAGCTTACCTGAGCAGCTCGACCCACTGGGACCCCTCAGGGAAGAAGGTGGGTATTCCTGTGCCAATAACCTGGTGAAAAGGAAGCTGGACCTGGGAAGGTGTGTTTTAGGTGGGAATTCATCTTTTTGCTTGGGTTTCTTTCTTGGCTCTGGACTTTGTGGAAGACACATGATCAGGCTTGTCTCATGGGGTGGTGGGTGCCAAGATGCTGCCTGCCATATGGATGCAATCCAGGAGTTAGGATGGACAAAGGCTGTGTGCCCTGGAGAGCAGCCATGTGCAATTGTTGCTTGGGCCCTGCTCTGCTAGCTTCCCTTCTGGCATCCTGAAGCCTCAAAGTCTCATTTAAATGTTTCAGGCTTGCCTCAGTTATGCTAAGGGGAGCAAAGGAAAGAATGTTTGCCCTGCTTGGACCAGAATATTAAGGAGAGAGCCATGTTCCTACAGTAAAGCCAGTATAGATTTGATAGCTAATTAGTAATATACCACCCCAACTCCCATCCGAAAGAATGGCTAATCTCAGGAACACAGCTGGGCTATGAGGTCTCACTTCCCTTGTCCATGTGGAAGACCTCCTCAAGCACCAGCCTTGGAGGAGCCTAGTTATGGCTTAATTAGGAGACATGATGACCTTGTTGTAGGTCTTCCTGCCCAACCACTGACTTCTACTCCTACTGCAGTGCCTAGAATTGCAACATTAGGTTCCTACCTTTGTAATTAACATAGTGTTCTCTCCAGGGTCCCTTTTTGAAATGCAGCTCACCCTGTCCAAAGGAAATCGTCCTCCTGTGAAGAGGAAGCTATGGTGGTCTGTAGGATTGGCTGATGAGAGGGGAGAAGCTGAGATGTTATAGAGAAATCGAGCAAGTATGTAGGGAAAGGGTTGCCCCAGCATAGGGCTCCCCGGTGTCTGGTTCAAATGTGGGTTCAACATCAGTCCAGCTCCTAGTAAAGACCAGCAGGGACTCAGCTGTTTGCTTCTCAGTGGGTCTTAGGACCCTCCTCCTGTGACCCCTACTTGACTGATTGGCTGGGCTCAGCCTTTCACTTACATCTCTTAATTTTGAGCTTGTTCTTTCCCATTGAACCTTGGAGGGATACTCCCTGAGCCTTAAGGACTTTCCCTCAAGCTCACTCAACCCCAGTTATCTAGATCTTATGGGGGATTTGGAAGGAGACCTCTGCCCCTACAGAGGTCTGAACACCCTATCACTCCCCATTGTAACACTTATTATCAGAATTGAGAATAGTAGTAAATCTGTGACCACTGTTTCCAAGTAAAATGTGTAAAAGGTCATAGAAAGCATTTTTTTCCCCTCCTGTCAATGTTTTCAGAACCTCATGTTCATGAAGTTATTTGTAACTGATGCAAACCCCATGCCATGATTTAGAAATCCTAATGCCTTAGCCAACAGAATGTATGTCTCCTTAATTCATGTAGGGAAAGGCCTGTACCTTTGTTGAAGGTCCTTAGGCTTTGCCCTTGTGTGGGGAAGGGCTCATGGGATTATGCCATGGATCGCTGTGAATGAAGGAACCAAAGGGAAGTATGTATCTAAGTTCTGGTCAGTCTTTAACACTAGAGTGGGATAATTTTTGGTTCCTTTTGTGTCACCTGATCATGACCAGGACTGGGCCCAGGATCCCAGGGGGGTTGCGTCTGGCCATTTCCTTTCTGTCTACCTGTAGGCAAGGGGTGGCGTGTGGCGTGAGGCTGGTGATCCCTTGCAACCTAGATGATGATGCGTAACCACACACATTTCATCTCAGGGCTCCTTACTGTCATTTAGCCTAATCTGCTCCAAAACCTGTGTGGAATCCTCAGCCTGTTAGGCAGCTCAGCACCTCTCCAAGCAGTCTATCTGGAGCCCCTGTAGGAGATACGTTCACTCCAGAAGGCCAGAGTGTCTTCTTCCAGGCTTTTCATCCCTTGGGCCTGGGAACGTTCATTATCTCCTCCCCAAACTCACCCCAGGTCTCCTCCTCCACAGAGAGCACTGGCCGGACCTCCCAGCCTTAGATTTCCAGACTCACTCTGCTAGAAGGGAGCTCTAGGACTCACCAGGGGCCGTGGGATGGGCTTCTGGGGCTTCTTGGAGCCCAGCTTCTTCATGGCATTGTAGTACTTCTTCTGCTCCTCTGTCATGAAGATGTCCTGGCCCCCTAAGTGCAGAGACAGAATAACGCACACTGCTGTTATTGCCCTCAATTGCAGCCAACCCCCCTGGGGTCCCCATACAGGGGTGAAGGCTGCAATCAGGGGGCAAAGGTCAGTGTTGGTGCTCAAGGCCAAGACTGGGATCCCAGTAAGGCATGAGGGCTGTGAATAATGTTGGCTTCAGTCATGAGGCCAGGGGTCTGGAAGTAGAAGACTTGCCACTACTGCAGAAAGACCTGAGCCCCACTTATCTTTTTTTTCTGTTGGTTGAAGTTGTCAATTATGACCCCAACGAAGAGATTGAGTGTGAAGAAGCCACCGAAAATGATGAAGATGACAAAGTAGAAGTACATGTACACGTTGTCCTCCCACTTGGGCTGCATGTTGACCTGTGAGCACAGTAGGAGGGGGCATCTTAGTTTGTGTTCACTCCAGGGAACCCTGAGACAAGGACCTGGGTGTAGGTGGCTTATCTGGGAGGCGATGCCAGGAAACAAGGATGAAGGAGGGGGAGGGGAGGCAGGAAGAGGATGAAGGCAGTAAAGGGGGTGGTCAAGCAGACCATCAACCTGGGCAACCGGCACCATGGCCTCTCAGGACTGTAGAACACACATGAGAATTGTACCTCCAATCTAAAGATTGCCAAAGCTCATCTGGGAGGGTTGCCTCTGTAGGCTTGCAGTCCTCCACCTGCACCTCCATCTGAGGCACTGAAGAAAGTCAAATCGCAGACAGAATCAGAAACACAGCCTGCGAGTGAACTCAGAGGTGGGCTGAGCGGGGGTGCGGCAGGGCATCAGCAGTGTCTGTGTAGTGGGAAAGGGTCCTTCCCCAGCAGCGCCCATCTCCCCCGCCTGGCTGCCAGGCTAGTCCCTGAAATTCCATTATTCTAGCCACTGCCCTCGCTCCTGCCTCTGCCCGGGGAGCACCCTCACACACAGTCCTTCAGGCGTTATCTGATCATTTCCTCAACGGTGAGCAGAGGAAGAACTTGATAAGCCTGGAAGACCAGCTTGAACGTCCAACAGAGGTCCAGCTGGAAAACTCTTCCAGGGAGGGATAGTGCCAGGTGGCTGGGTGACTGCCTCTTCCAGCACCAAGGCCACTTTCACTCCATTTCAAAAAAGACGAACGTGGGCGGGACACACAGAGGGGGAGGCAGCAGGCGCCGTGGGCTGAGACTCACCTCCCGGGAATCCACAGCTGCATACATGATGTCCATCCAGCCTTTAAAGGTTGCCTAGAAACAAGGAGCAGAGGCCGCTCAGTGTCTGCCCATCCATCCACGCTGGCCTCTATCTTGATTCACTTATTTCTCTGTTTTTCTTATAGAGCATTGACCTGCCTAGAGCCAGATTTGACATGCTTCTGTATCTCCCAGGGCTGATTTCACCGCCCGGCACACCGTAGCAACTTGGGGACTAGCTTTTCAACGAACTCATGAACAAATGGTGGCGTGCAGGAGGTTGTGAGTAACTGCATGACAAATGTATAAGCAACTGCATTAACACCTGAATGAATGGAGGACTGAATGAACAAGTGGGTGAAGGCAAGGGAAGAATGAATGAATGAATGAACGAATGAATGAAAGGAAATGTGAATGTTACTGTCATCATCACAAGCATTACCTATCATGACAGTAGACCTGGCATATAGTTTTACTACCCTCTAGGAGATGATTTGTGGTGGAAGACTGACCCTGTGGCTATAGCAGGTCTATTAGCACAAGTAGTGAACTCGAAGTCTTCACTTGATAAACAGTCCCACTGCAGGCCATCCCTTTGTTCTATTCTATGAGCCCACATTGGTCTAACTGCACCACTGTGAGATCACACTCATTGGTAAGGCCCTCTAGCCTCACGGTGTGGTCTGCAGGACTAGGGAATGATCTCGGGTCACACTGAGTGCTACCCCTTGCAGTCTCCACATAGCATCTTCTGGAAGACTCCAGACCCTCCATGTTATTGAGCAGCCAAAGGAAGAGACGTGGTTGTTCTCAGGACTCACCACCTGCAGAAGTGCGAGGTAGCCCATTGCAACGTTATCAAAGTTGACCTTCACATTGACCCAAAAGAACTTTCCAGTGTAGTTTTGACGTTCACATTCAGACATGTTAGTCACAGTAGTCCAAGGCACAAGGGAAAAGTCTTCATTGGTGGTGTTGATGCATCTCTGAAACTTCCCCGCGAAGAGGTTCACGCCCATGATACTGAAGATGAGCCAGAAGATGAGGCAGACGAGGAGGACGTTCATGATGGATGGGATGGCGCCCACCAGGGCATCCACCACCACCTGGGAGAAAGGAAAAAAGACCTGGAACTCCACAAACACCCCACCCTCCTTGCCAGATTCCACTTCCTTCTACCCTCATGCAGGCTGCTTCACGAGCCAGTGGCATTTGGAAGCAAGAGAAGTGAGTTAATTAGAGCCATAATTCAAACTCAGAAGACTGAGAGACCCTAGGCAGCTGAAGATGGCTTTATAGCTTTATACCTTCTCTGTCAGTTTCATTTAGGGCAGGTTTCAGTTTCTCTCCTCAGACTTGGGGAAATGGACAAGTTTACAAGTACATACATGCTCATTTAGCGGGGTGAGGACGTGTGTTGTGCTTGCACATACTAACTTCTAGAACCTTGCTTTCTTTTCCTGAAATACAATACACAACATATAGTTTATGGTGTGCTTTGGTCAAGAATCAGTGAAAACCCAAAGCCATGTTCACCATCGTGCTTATCTGTAAATCAGCAACCCAGAAATAAAATAAAAATCAAAGTATTTCAATCATAAGCTCCTAGCGTTTGTAAAGATGTAAGTCAATTTTAGAACTCCACTTTTGTTTCAAAGATATGATGTCTTCTTTGAAGCAAGGGTGGAGGAAGAAAGCAAACTTTACTTTCTGTACCAGGAGGCTTTCATAATCATGAAGAAGGGGAGGGGGAAAACTAGCAGTTCCTCATCCTCCCATAAGACAAGGGCCAGGCTTGTTAGCATTCCATCCTGAGGAAAACGGTGAGAGCAAGGTGGAGGCTGATAGTGAAGGATGAGGAAAGGGATGGATGAAAAGGGAGAACCCTCAGGACCAGATAACTGCCCTAAGTTGGACAGAAGATGCATTCCAGTTGGTGGTGGCTGAGCTGATGATGTCACTATATTTAAATGGCTTATCAGAGGAAAGACCCAGTTTTCATGGAAAGATGAAGAGCTTGGGTTCCGGAGATTTCGGCAATAAGGACAAAAGGCAGGGCTGGTGGGGAGATTGAGGTAAGAGATGTTTGTGAAGCCATGAAGCAGGATCACCTCACTAAGAGCAGGAGAGAGTGAGGCCTGAGTCCTGGTAGATGTGGTCTTTGAGGTGAGAAGGGAGAAGGGCTTACAGACAGACTTGAAGGAGAACCGGGACTGAGGACACTGTGGCACCACCAACATGACAGCAGGAAGTGGGGACCCCGAGCCGACCTGTGGGGGTGGGGCCGGAGCTCAGGGTCAGTGGTATTGAAGGCATAAAGAGGGGAAGAGGTACCAAATTCTGCAGACCAGAATGGTTTGGAGATAGGTCTTACCCGCATGCCTTCAAATCGAGACAGGGCCCGCAGTGGCCGCAGGGCACGGAGGGTCCGAAGGGTTTTGATGGATTCCATATCAGAATACTTCATCATCTTCGCTATAAGGCTTGTCAGTGAGATCTGGGCATAGACAGAGAGGAAAAGCATCACCCTAGGGTTCCAGAAAGACGGCCCTGGTGGAAGGAGGCAGGAAATCCCTCCCACCTCCTACTCTATCGGAGCCATCATCCTGGCTCCCACCTTATTCCAAACTCCAACCAGAGGTAGATCAAGAGTCCAGTCCCTTCCCTTTCATAAAAGATTTCCTTCATCATTATCTGAATCTTTGAGCAAGAAAAACTCAGTCTCCCACATTGCCACCCTTGGTATGTAAGTGGTCAAGCTCCCAGTGTAGTAGATCAGCCTTCCCTTTCCCCTCTGTGGGCACCAGCCTGGTCCCAACAGCCTTGAAAATTTGACTGACTTTCAGAGACTTGGAAAGATGATGGTCGTTCACGGGGGTTATACTGAAAGTCTATTTTGATGAATATAAAGTGAGTCTCAATTGTTTTTGCTTAAAAAGTGGAGTGGAAAGAGTCCTGGGCTGGGTAGGGTCTAGTTCCCCCCAAACCCTGATTTCATTGTGATGCTGGATCAGTGCCTTGCTAGTCCAGGTTGCACTTTCACCCCCTATAAAATGAGGAGTCAGACTAAGAAAACTCCGAGGCCCTTATGGCTCTGCAGTTCTTCAGTAAGAATGACTGGCATGGGGCCATGAGATCCAGCTTTGACAGACAGCTGAAATATAATGACTGAGTCATGAGTCCCTGTTGGTTGGTCAATTCTGCATTCTTTTAAGTGTCGGACCAAGGACTGCAAAGGACACAAACTGACATCGAAAAATGGTCCACCTCCCAGAACTTTGAAGGTGCCAGGGGATACCATATGCATTGGCTTAAGCTTGCCAATGTGACACTGTGACCCAGTCCTGGGAGACCCCAACTGCACCATGACTGGTGGGCTGAATTCAGGCTCAGCTTAGCTTGACAGCTAGGTAGGGATGGACACCAGAACCTCCGAAAGGGAAGGGTTTACACTTGGGTGCTAGAGCCTCAAACAAGGTCTGTTCTCTGAATAGTGGCTTATTCCACCAAGACAGAAAAAAAAAAAAAAAAAGCAGAATAGAAAGGACCCCCTTCCTTCATTCAGGCAAGGCTCCAGACACCAGCAGATGGTACCCAGCTGCCTAGCTGACTGAGAATAGGAGGTTTGGGGCCAATTCCATGCTGGCCCCTGTTCAGTCCTTTGCTCAGCCCCTGGGAAGGCTGCCTCAAGTGCAGAATCTGCAGTTGGGGCGATCAGGAGCTGGGCCTCTCCACCAAAGCTCTCCCCTCAAAGCCCCATTCCTTTCCCATTGCTTAGGCCACTAGCCTCCCAATCGGTCTCTAGGTCCCAGTATTGCATCCATCCCATCCATTCCCCACTGCAGATTTGATTATGGTCATGTTTCCCTCTTTCTCCCAACCTTCACTCATGCTTTATCATCTTCAGGATAAGCTCCAGACTCCTGAGCCAGTATTATATGGCCACAGCCTGCTTTTCTAGTCATATTTCACCCATATCCTCCCTGCAAATCAAATTATTCCCTAAATGTACCTGTGTCTGTGCCTTTGCCCAGGGTCATTCTTTAATTAAAATTGGCCATCCCCAGTCCTTTTTGCACCTTGTGGCTCCTATTCATTTTAAGCCTTACACAACCCCTAGAGTGGAAGGAGGCTCATGTCTCTGTGTCTCATAGACACTAATTATTTCCAGCAGTGCTCACTACATCCCCCCTCATCATATGTTTATTTCTCTATGTGTGTCTTATCTGCTGGAAGATTAAAGTGTAAACCCCTGGGGGTAGGGAGTTTTAATTTCTTGGCTTCTATCTCTCCCGGAATAGTTCATAAAACAATCCTATATTCAGTAGTTATAAATAAACATTTGATAAATTGAAGAAAAGCTGGAATCATGTTGGGATGGATGGATGGAAGGAAGAAAAGAAGGAAATAAGAAATCTTGATAGAAAGTTGAAGGATGGTTGGATAGAAGAATGAATTAAATGATACAAAGATAGATACGATAGTTGAAAGGAAGTGTGGAAGAAAGAAAGCAAAGAAGAAAGGACAAAATACAGAAGCATGGATAGTGGATGGATGGGATGGATGGCTGGGTAATATGATTGATGGATGAGTGAAAAGATAGATGGATAGAATAGACAAATGGAAGGGACTGGAGAATGGGTGGAGGGTTGACTGGATGGATGGAGGGTTAACTGGATGGATGAATGGATGCGTGGATGGATGAATGGAAGAAAAAGCGATGAATGGACAGATGGGTGGAAAAAAGGAAGGATAGATGGATGAGTTAAAGGAAGAAGAGAAAGATGAAAAATGAATGAATAGAAGGATGCTTGGATGGAAGATGCTTGAATGAGTGAATAGAAGGTTAGATGAGAGGATAGTTAGAAACACAAATCAAAAAGTAGGAAGGAAAAAGGAAAGGTGAATGGTTGGACAGATGGAAGGAGGGGTGTATGGAAGGAAGGGTGGATGATCAGAAGGAAGAATTAGTAGGAGGACGGATGGATGGATGAGTGGGTGGCCATTTCAGGTGATCAGGAATGAAACTAGTGAGACTTACTTAGGTAGGAGTGACTGTGCCCTTAACAGGGGTGGGTAGCCAGAATAAAACATTTCCTTTTTTTATGAATATTTGATATACACAAAACTATCACCTGTGACTCAGACTTCAGGCCTCACAGCGAATCCCTGTGGTACAGTGGCCTGATGCTGCTAGTGCACTGGTATCAGGAGAGAAAAGAATTGGGTGCACAGACCTGCTGTGGAGGGCCTGCCAACACAGGAGGCTGGACAGAATGTTCTGAACTGGACCCAGTCCAGCTTCAGGAGGCAAGCACCAAATACAGACACATTTCCTAACACCTCTGATGTGCAGACCTTGGCACTGGTGACTGCGGGAGTGTGGGAGGCAGAGACAAACATAGCACGTGCCTCCTCCTGCCTGCAGGGACCCTCAGATGGGCAGCAGTGAACAAATAACTCAGACAGCCACCCTGCAAAGCCAAGACTGCAAGGGACTGGACGGATAGAGGGCTGTATGGCTAAGAGGAGGGAGAGACCACTCCTGGCTTTGGCGGCTAGGAAGGCTCCTAGAGACTTTACTGAGGATGGTCCCCTCACAGCTTTGAGGAAGCTCAAGTGTAACATGTGGGAGGCACCTGGTAAATCCCCTAATGCAGGGTTAGTGGACACATGTTAGTCTGGACACACGAGCTCCAGCTCATAACCTCTGCAAAGGGACCCTCTGCCCCTTTTAGTGCCACTGAGGAGATTCCAGTAGTGTAAACTCAGTGGTTCTCAATCCTATCTGCATATTAGACGTGCCCAGAAGCTTTTACAAAATCCTGATGCCTGGACTCCACCCAGGATCAGTAGTAAGACCCAAATCTCTGGGAAGAGTAGTGTTTGTTCACTGTGTTCTTAAGAGCTCCCCAGGTGATTCCAAAGCACAGCCAGGACCGGGGACCACTGAGTCAGTGGGAGGGCAGGTTCTCTGCGCTGGGCAGTCCTCAATATCCCTAGGTCCAGAAGCTCTGTCAATGGACACAAGGGCATGTGCCATCTTGCTCTGGATGTAAAATATAGAGGGCGGTAAGTGGGCTTTCTGGATGGAGACCTAGGAACTGAGGACTCATCTGAGGGTCACCACTGTGTTGGAATCATGTACTGCCTAGACCTTATCATTCACAGGTATGCAGGGCTACCCTCGGACCCCTTGCTAAGACTTCTCTTTGGAGTAGCCCTTGAAGGCCAGGCCTCTGAGCTTCCTTTGCACCAGCTGCAGCCATCAGCCAGAGAAGACCCCAAACCCCACAAGTGCCCACTGGGCCACTCACATTCACGATGAGGAAGTCCAGCCAGCACCAGGCATTGGTGAAGTAACTTTTAAAGCCATAGGCCACCCACTTGAGCAGCATCTCAAACACAAAGATAAAGGTGAACACCCTGTCGGTGTACTCCAGCAAGGCCTTCACCTTGGGCTTCTGGTCGAGGTAAAAATCTTCAAAGGCCTGGAAAGAAGGGAGCAAAATGGTAGGCGGCCTGAATCCACAGCACTAGGGTTTGGGGACAGGGAAGGACCAGCCAGCCCTGCCTGCAGCCCCGGGAGAGCTTTGGTAACCACCTTGCCTGCATCATTTTGTTTTCTCTGCTCTGGGGAGATAGTGGAGGAGGCACTGGGAGATACAAACCAGGACTTCCTCGGAGCGGACGGGGACACACAGCCCTGCTTATATTTTGCAGGGGAGCTGAACACAAGTGAGAAAGGAAACCTGCTCGAATTGGATTCTGGAAGTGAACCAAAGGGATCGCTAACAGTGACTGGGTTTAAAAATAAAAGCATCCAAGGATGTTCTTCACGAAAATGAAAGTAAGACTCGCCAATGAACTCTGAAAAAGAATGTTCCATCTCACTGGTAATCAAGGAAATTCAAATGAAAAGAAGCTGCCGTGTCTCTTTTGTCAGACTGATGAAGATGAGAAGGCATGGGTGAGGGAGACGAGGGAACCCTCGCATTGGGGTGGCTGAGGGGAAGCAGCTACTCCCCTACAGGGCTGAGGGGAGGGAAAACCAGTTCAGCCTTCTGGGAAGCCGATTTGGTAACATGACTCAAAGGCTTTAGAGACTCAGCAATTCTGCCTTCACACTGTAACTGCAAGTACTTAAAAAAAAAAAAAGCATGTATCCTAAGGACACTAGACATTGTGAGTGCCCCACCCACATCCTGTTTAAGGGGCCAGTGTGACCATACCCAGCTGCTGTGACCGTTGGCTGCCAGTAGCTGGTGAGTGCCTCCATTGCCCGAGCACACTTCCCTGGGCTGAGGGGATCTGCCCCCACCTTAGGAGGTTATGTCACTCCTCTGGGGGGCAACCACAGGCCCTCTGATGGTCCCCTTGCTTCAAAGTGGGACAGTCCCATGGGCCCTCTGGGCTTCAGAGCTTCCATGAGATCAGGCTGAGGCTGGACCTTTCCCTGCTCTGCCCTCCTTCCTTCACATGCTCCAGCTCAGAGCGCACCTTCCACATACTGCACCCGAATTTCTGTGTCCTAAGACTAGACCTATGTTGGGAAATAAGCCAACGTCTCCAAAGAGTATATATAAGGATGTTCAATCCTTTTTAGAAGAGAGCTTGGGATGGCAGTTAAATAAATGATGACACACTCCTGTCATGGAATACTCTGCAGCCATTTAATGAGGTAGGACTGGATTACTGAGAAAATTGACTGAGAAATTACAGAATGCACAAATGCGGCTTCCGTTTTGTAATATTTATGTATTACATGCCTGAGAAAGATGGGAAGGAAGTACACCAAAATGTTTTCAAAGTGAGATTCACTGAGTGATAGGGAAATGGGTGATACTTCTTTCTTTGCATTTTTCCATAATTTCCAAGTGGTTTTTTTTTTTTCGCACTTTGTCAGATAAAAACTCATGCTATTTATTTTTTTAAAACGTACTCAAAGTAAAAGCATAAGGAAGACTAAATTTGGTGCCAGCCTGTTCAGTCCCTGGGGGAAGGAGATGGGGAGGTGAGGGAGAGCAGCTGGGGGCGGGGCCGGCAGCTGGTGATGGGAGCTCCCTGTGGGGAGGGAGGGGGAGGGAAGGAGAGAGAAGGGAGGGAGTAAGGGACAGCGTAGAGGAGAAATGAGGAGAGAAGGCCCAGGGGAGCTAACGAGGTGATGAAGAAGGCACCTAGTCCCCAGCACACATGGTTATATTCCCATTAAATGATCAAGGTTGTTTTCAGGACAGAGGGAAGGGCAGGTGTGGCGAATGCTCTGCCCAGCCTCCTCTTGCTCTGCAAAGTGGCAGCTATTCTGGGTGGACAATGGGCACTGTCAGATGCCACCATCCCTTCTCCACTCAGCCAAGATGGCAGATCAACCTGCTCCGTGCAACTCTCTTCTCCCTTGGCTTCGTGCTATCGCTAGCCTAGTCCTCCTCCCACCTATTAGCTCTCCAACCTCTTCTCACCTGCCTTTGCTCCTCCCTCAGGCTGAGACAACACCCTGAGCAGTTCTGCTCCCTTCCTGGGAAACCTGGCATTAAAGGCGGTGCCCAGGTGGTCAGTAGATTGTTTTCAGGGAATAAATGACATGTAGGGAGCAAGGCAAGTGGAAACACTTGGAGCCGTGAATCAAGAGACGGCTCTAGTTCTCCCTTTAACTAATAGCTGGGACCCTGAGCAGCTCCCTCTGTGTCTTTGGACTTTGACTTCCTCATCTATGGAATGTGGACAACTGGGGATGAGGAGTCCCTTCCTGTGTCTACATCTATCTTGGTTCATTGGGAAGATTGTTGAGACTGGGTAGTGAGCCTAAGCCATGGTGCAGAGAGAAACATCCTTCCTTGTCCTACAAAGCTGGGTGTTCAGCAAGGGGCTTAGGAATTGTCTCTTAACTCTGAATCTCTTGGCTGGTAAGGCCTTGTTATTCAAAGTGCGGTCTGTGGACGGCAGCAGCATCCTCACCTAGGAGCTTGTTGGGAATGCAAATTCTCAGGCTCCAACCCAGCTCTACTGAATCAGAATCTGCATTTTAACGAGCTCCCCAGGTGATTAAATTTTAAGAAGTCCTGTTACAATGATTTGCTGTGAGCTATGAATGAGTAATAGCCATATTTGCAAGTGGCTTGCTAGGGCAGGGAGGGATGGTCGTCTTTGTACTGGGCCCTCAGGAAAGGTCTGTGAGTTTGAGAGGACAGAAGGTGGAAAGGTGGAAAGTCAGGAGCTTTGGGATCAAATGAGGGCAAAGTTAGGTTTTGGTACTGACAAGCTGGATAACCTTGCACAAGTCAAGTCCCCTAAGCCCTCTGAGTGTCAGTTTCCCCATCTATAAAGTGGGCTGAATACATGCATTGCTTGAAATCCTTGCAGCCAGTATATCAGGCACCTCAAACACCTGCTCAGAGGAGCTGGCAGGCTGGGCTGCAGCTCGACTTCCAGCCACACGTTGGGGACTTTCAGCCCAGGAAGCAGGGGAGCCCACTGCTGCAGCTCTGGGGCCTTTGGATTGTGGGGGAACCCGCCTGGAGGGCTCTGGGGCAGGGACCCCACCTCCCCTTACTAGAGATCCACTGCTGAGCAGGATCATGAAGACGATGAAGCTCTCGAACCAGCTGTGCTCCACGATGTGGTAGCAGGTCTTGCGCACCTGCCAGCCCACGGTCCAGGGAAACTTGGTGACGTTCACTTTGCAGCAGGGATAGTAGCGAACGCAGCCTGTGGGGAGAGGAGACTGAGAGTGAGTGATGTCCCACTGGTAAAGGAGGAGTGTTCTTGCTTCAGCCTGGTGGGGAAACCCCTCTGCTGGGAAATCCACTGGCCACTCCTTTGGAAAAGAATTCTTTCCTGGAATAGGAGAGAAGTGGGGTCTCTTTCAGGCAGCCTCTCCATCCTGCCCTTCAGGTGTCCCTTTCCCCCCCTGGTCTTGCCCAGTCTCACCTCCTCCCAACCATCTTCCTCCCTACAGATGATACCAGTGGTCCCTGTCCTGGTGCCCGTCCTCTCTGGAGGCTTGAGAAGCCACAGGGCCTGGGCCTGGGGTTGTATGAGGGGCTATGTTCTGAGCCAGTGCTGAACTGAGAGGTCAACAACGTGGCTGGGATGGGGTCTGGGTGCAGCCCAGCCCAGGGTCATGTGAAACTGGAAACTCATTGAAGTGTGTGTTTTTTTTTAAATTACTTTTATGGTATGAACTATATGATTATTCATTTATTGCACAAATATCTATGGACAATACAATGGGCCCCGCTGTTCTAAATATCCAGGAAAAAGAAGAGTAAGAGGCAGGTTTGCCTTTCAGAGTCACACAAAAGATGGAGGGACACAGACGCATCATGGCCTGCCTTTGAGTCCTTTATGTCCCAGATCAAGAGTTTATGGCAGTGGCTGTTTTTCCCTTTAAACCTCAAGAGGGCCAGTTTATAACTCAGGTGTTTTCGAGGGTGATGAGGAAAGCACAGCCTTTGTTTGCCTCTGTGTCTGAATGAGGCAGCCAGAGGCCCAAGTTGTCTGTCTCCTGTGGACCCCAGGCCACGGCCCTGGACAGTGGTGGTGGGATGTTTGTGGAGCTGGATTCTGGCCCTCAGGAATGTCAAGGGGAGGAGGCCTGTGGCTACCACTCTACCTTCTGTGAAGCAGTCATCTGGTTCATCGAGGTCATCTGCCAGCTCGGGGATCTTCCTCAGGATCTCCTGGGGATCTGGGCAGTCCACGGTGCTGCATTCCGAGGAGCTCATGTCGTCCACTCCCTGCAGGGCAGAAGCCCCAGCAGTGAACCCAGCTCTCTGCAGGGCCCAGGAATCTGCACATGGTCACTGCAGGTCTGACCAGCCCAGAGCTCCAAGACACAGCGAGAGGCCCTCAGGGCTGGACCACCACGGCGTCCCTTATGTTTTGGTGCCTCGCCAGCTGAGCCCCAGAATAGCACTGCTCTCTGCAGAGCCCCAGAGGTTCAGCTGTGAGAGGCTTTAAACCTCCAGGCCCCTGATGGAGTGCTGGCGATGGCCCCGAGACACCGTAATTACACCCATAAAGACTCTCAGCCTTCACTGGGTTTGAATATTTAATCACGGAGCTATGCTGCAGGGGCCCTGCTGCCCTCCTGGCAGCTTCAGCCCTATCGTGTCTCCAGATGAATTCAATTAGGAGCTGAAGCTGCTCTCATATTAGTAAACCTGATCGCTTGGCTAATGGACCCAAGTGGAGGGGTGGGTCTCCATCTGTCACTGTCAGGCCCCTCCCTGCCTGGCCAGGGTCATGGACAAAAACAAAAACAAAAACAAAAACAATCCCCAGCAGCTGTGTACTGAAAACACCCAGTAGAGAAAACTAGCCAGGGGAGTCCTTAGAATGCCCAGGAGAAACACGCTGTCCATGTGTAGAAGGTGGTAGCCCTCATCCTGCTGGACCCAAGTGGCTGGTGTTCACCCAGGACCCTCAGATCCCATCTCAGACCCCTTATCTCACCCCGCTGGGTAAGCCTTGCCCAGCGGCACACAGCCAGTGGCTGGCACTCCTCAAGCTGATGGGCTTGATAACTTTGGGATGAATTATGTCTTTCTTATCTTTGCTTTCCCAGTGCCTGTCACCGCCAGCACTCAGTGGCTAGGTGTCAAGTTAAATTCTTGAATTTAATACAGTGCTATTACAGATGCTAAATCTTTATGGATACCTCTTTCAATGTAGCTTTTTTTTTTTTTTTAAGATTTGTAATGAGACTACCAAGTTTATTTTTACCTTTTATATGATGTTCCTAAACCCCGAATCTTCTTCCTGCTCAGTCTCTGTAAGGCTGTCAGCACACCGTTCAGTACAGACAGCCTCTGCCCAGTACCAGTCTGGTTTTGACCAGAGAAGACAGTGTGGACAAAAGAAAGCGGGGGTTGGGGGTGGCTACAGGGAAGACTTCCTCACAGCAACTCTGACTTTCATCTGTTGGCTCTTGAAAGATACTTAACTTTTCTCTGTGCATTGTCTTTTGTTTCCTTTTTTTCTTGGTTGTCATTTTCTGGGCATTTATTCCATTTCTGGCAGGAGCTAAACACTTGACAAGCAGCATCTCATTTAAGCTTCAAAAGAATCCTACCAAGAGGCATTACTGCTCATTTTTACAGATGGAGACATGGAGGCTCAGAGAGGTTGAGGAACTGGTCTTCCATCCCCAGTTCATAGAACCTCACTCTTCCTGCTGAAATCATGCTGATTAGCCCAGAGGTTAAGGAGGACTTTAAAAATTTCCAGGAAGAGACATGAGGTTATGTGGTTGAGTGCAGTTTGGAATACTCCACCCCCATCCTCCAGCCGCCACCATCCCACTGGTCAGTGTCCAGCAGACTGTTCAACCTCTCCAGGAAGCTCACACACCTACCTCTGCAGGGCCCTGCGCAGCAGCCTCGTCTTCCCGCTTCTCACCTAGGTTCGGAGCTAGGTCCTCAGAGGACATCCCAGAATCTGGGCTCCTGGGCGTCAGGTGATCCTCGTGTCTCCCAACTTGCAGCAGCTGCTCCTGCTAGTGAGAGAGGGTCCCAGCTTGGGTGCCTGGGCCCATCCTCAGCTGACTACTAAAGTTGAAGAGATCTTGCCCATACAATCTGCCAGAACCAAGGACCTAATATATGCAACTAACGTACAGACATACATACACTTGGGTAGAGTGAGCATGGAGAACTCTATAGCCAGACAGATCTGTGTGTAACTCTTGGTGTGTCATTACTTACAAGCTGTGTGACCTTAGGCAAGTTATTTAACCTCTCTTATCTTCATTTTTTTTTTCCCATTTGCAAACTTGAGAAGGCCAGTTCTACTTCATTTGGTTATTTTGATGACTTAATATGTTAATACTTGCAAAACACTTCCCATGCAGTGCTTGGTTTCACAGATGTTAGCTGTGACCATTATTACTTGTCCAGAGGTCAGAATTAGGCCCTCTGGAGACCCCAAGAACCCCTAAAGTTACTAAAAATGACTCTGAGTGGAGACAGCCATCACAGAGTTCATGTCCTTTATTCTGGGGATGGTGACGCCCTGCCCTCGGCTGTCACCCAGACAAAGGCATGTAAAATATGGCAGCTGATAACAGCAGCTGCTGGAATGCAAGAGAACTGACAGCTGCAGGGGAAGGAGGCTATGGAAGAGCTCCAGACTCAAGGCACAGCTGTCTGAGGCCACTTAGTGGCCTGGCCAGCAGCACTCTGTGTCCCTGGGCCCTACAGGGATCCCCGTCTCCCTACCTTGTGCAGATGTGCGTGCCCCGAGTTGTTGAGATGAGGTTAACTAGGGTTGACTTATCAGCTTAAGGTGGTAAGGAACTGTGCAAAGCATTTAAAAATATATATTACCAAAAAATGTGTTTTACATTCTTTGGTGTCAAAGGAACAAGTGTCATTTCCCTGTGACATCCCTTGTTGCAAAAAGCTGGATGAATGAGTCACATAATGATCGGGACTCTTTCGTCTGCTGGTGAAGATTAGACGAGCCTTGCTCTTGGACAACATCCCGTTCTCAGAGGAATCTTATTAGCATCTCCTGCACAGAGCCTGGCTTGGGCAGAGTGAATGGGGCAGCTGTGTGAAAGACAATTCCAAGCACCTCGAAGTGGCCAGGGCCTCAGGCGCTACCCCTCCTCCCTGCTTGCCTGGGGAATTCTGACCCTTTCTTCCAGGCCCTGTTTAAATGCCACCTCCTCCAGAGAGCTTGGCACAGTTTGTGCTTCCTTACGTCAAGGGCTCTTCTGCCTTGCTGGCCTGGGGCTCTTCAAGGCTGTGCCAGCCCTGAGGTTGGAAAACCTCTTTATCACAATCTCCCTACTGCCCCTGGTCACTCCAGCCCCGAGGCCCCTCCCTGCTTCCTGTGGCGGTGCCGTAGAACTCTCACCTGCCCTTGGGGGATCACTTGCTGCTGGGTGCTCCAAGCATCCTCCTCACCATCATCTTCCAGTTCATCAAGATCAGATTCACCCTCGGCAATGGGCACAGAGACCCATATGTTAGGATTGGTGATGAAATCACTGTGGTCATCCCTGGGGCCTTGGGGAGCCAGGAGTCCTCCAGGACTCCCCACGGCCATGTCTGCTGCAATGTGGTTCTTGGCTTTGGTGGTGGACAGTGGAAGTTTCACCACCAGCTGGGGCTCTGATTTGGGCCGGGGGAGCAAGCAGGGTCGGCTGAGGAAGCTGCGAAGGGCCTTCTTGGTGCGACGGCTAAACACCTGGATCCGTGCAAGGGCCACCTGCAGCTTGTTCACCTCCCCGTCCTCCTCTGGGGCTGTGAGGTTGTCGGCGCTAAAAGAATTCAGGAGCAGGGCGATGAAGAGGTTAAGTACCTGAAGAGAAAGAGTGGAAGGGAACATCACTCAGTCAATGAGCTGAGCCCCGCCACGGCCCACCAGGTCGGCAGCTGGGTGGCAGGACAGCCGCACCTAGGCTTCTCCCTGCCCACCCAGGATGCTTTCCCTCTTGGGGGAGTGGACACTCTGACAGCAATTGAGGGGGTCCTTGGGGATGCCCCAAGTGACCTGCCTCATGTGGACAAGGCTTGGAAACACATTCTCCACCACAGAGGAGGATCACCTCTGCTGAGCAAAGGGACATTCAGGGATGACAAAGAGGAGCAGGCGTGGGTTTGCCCCAGGACTACCCTCATCATCCACACCCTGGGTTCTGTTGCTTATTCTGGAATCCTGGGCACATCTCCTGTCACCCATAAGCAGAGAGGGCATTATACCCAATATCTTTTAATAACCTATAATGGAATATAATCTGCAAAAAAAAAACCCCAGTTGCTATGCTATACATCTGAAACTAACACAATATTATAAATCAACTACATTTCAATAAAAAAAAAAAAGAAAGGGGCTCCTGGAAATCACATCTCCCACCTGAACCCTGGCCAGAGCTGGGAGAGCAAGGGTGCCAAGAATTTGAGTGAGTTAGAGACAAGCTGAGGATGTGGAGCCAGGCTTGGCCAGAGGAGGGGTGCTGGGACCAGTTGGAAGAAAGGTCACCAAAGGGGCTCCCCCCAGCCTAGTTTTGGTATTATCATCGCGTTGGCTGTTGTCCATGATCCAGCTCCTCTCCTTCCTCTTGTCTCATTGTGTTTGCCCACCTACTCCTACCGAGACCCCGTGTAGCTTGGAGACGTCAGCTAGTTCCTACTCCCCTGGAAAAAGATGTCTTCTGAGACCCCCTAGAGTGGGCACAGGAAATCTCCCTTCAATAACTAACAGCTACTGTTAATTGAGTGCCTGTTGTGGCCCAGACACTGCACTAGGCAATTTGCATATATCATTCCTGTAATTTAATTCTCCCAATAAGCCCATGAGTAAGCACTGTTTTCTTGATTTTAAGGAAATTAAAGCTCGGGAGATTGTCTCTTGTGCTGGGTCACCCAGCTTTATTAGCAGTGGAGCTGGGATTCTAAACCAGGTCTTTTCTTCTCTGTCGTATCTGCTATTTCCAGCTGCGTCCCAACCAAGAGTTCTTATGATGCGTCATCCCTGGGGCCTCGGGGAGCCGGGAGTCCTTCAGCCGGGGTGGGGGGCCGATGTGGGCAGAACATGTGCAAAACTTCCTAGGGTCCCTGGGATGTCTCCTGCACGGCCCACAAGACAGTGGGGGGCTCAGCACTCACCACCCAGGGGGCTCAGCACTCACCACCAGGTTCCCCAGAACCATCACGGTCAAGAAGAGGATGAGGCAGATGGATTTATCACCGACTTCCATGCAGGCCCACATGTTCTCGATCCACTCTCCGCAGAGGATCCGGAAGACGATGAGGAAGGAGTGGAAGAAGTCATGCATGTGCCAGCGCGGCCAGTCTTCGTTGGGCGCAGAGATTTTGTGCCGGTTTTTCTTGTAGTTGTCCCCAAGGAGCTGTTTGCCAACCAGGGCGAAGACAAAGACGATGATGGCCAGGATGATGGTGAGGTTTCCCAGAGCACCCACCGAGTTTCCGATGATCTTGATGAGCGTGTTTAAGGTTGGCCAGGACTTGGCCAGCTTGAAGACCCGCAGCTGCAGAGAAATGGAGACTGTGTCAGGTCCTGGAGGCTGCTTTCATCACCTTTCATCTCAAGTCTTGGCCAGAAACCAAAGGTGTGGGAAAAGCAGGTGGCAGCTCATTCCATTAACATGGGTTGATCCCGGGAAGCTGCTTTCAGAGAACTTTCTTCCTATGTCACCAGTTACTCAAAAATATGACCAGCCCTCTATGGTCCCTATGTGCTCCACTGTCTGTAGCAAAGTCAGGAGTCTCATACTGGCATGGGGGTCTTGTGACATGTACTCTGTTCTGTAGCCACAAGCCTCCTGAATGTGGATCTATTCTGTGGAGTGGAGTAGGGTATGATGGAGCTCACAAATGTGTGAAAACAGCCCTCTTTTGACCTGCAGAGAGGCTAGCCTCCTGCATGTGGGGCATGACCCACTGCATTTGAGAGATATTGGCTAACCATCATCTTAGGGCATTTTTCATCTGGAGGGCGGACAACATCCATTGTCCTAATCAGCTCTGAAATGGCAAGTATGCGTGATTTCATGGAACTGGGATTCGTAAGTTTGTTTAATTGACCAATCTACCTATTTTGTTGAATGCCAGCCAGGCATGTGCATGGCACTGTACTAACCTGTGAGGTATATGGGGAGAGGTACATGGGCTTCTACCCTCATGGAACTAATGGTTAGTTACAGAGACAAGGCAAAGACTCAAAGTCTTCATTGTCAACCCAAATGTGCTAAGTCCCACAAGAGAGCAAAAGCACCATGCATGAGATGTCTAAATATTAAAAAAAAATACATTTGTGTAGTTCTCTAATTTGTTAGAAAGAAATATGTGAGCTTAGCGATCATGGATGGGCTATTTACAGAGTACTTATAAGAGCCAGGCTCTGGCCAAGGTGCTAGGATGCCATGCTGGACAGAAGAGCAGTTTTATCTTCCAACACAGCAATGAGTAAGTCCCAAGGGAGGAGATTTAATCCTCTTATACGGAAAGTTCCATATCCATTTTTTGATGTGATTGGGGAGGCGGTCTATGTTCCCTTTAGATCTAACCTGGAACTTACTTTAATGAGGATGCTTTACTTTTAGAATAGAATGCAAGGTAAGTCTAATAGCTGTCCTCTATTGGGGAGGTCACCACTTGATGGTGAAATGAGTCTTACACTTGTGAAGAGTATCAGAAGACAGAGTAATACGGTAGACTACACTGGGTCCCCCGTGGGTTCCACTTTCCATCAGAAAGTTACTAAAAATGCTAGGTAATAAAATCTTAAGCACATTGATGATATGTCAATAAAGTAAGTAATTCTTTAGCCAAAAATTAAGTGACTATGGGAATTTAGAAATATAAACAGATTGCTGAGGCCAGCTTTTTCTCTGAAGACATTTGCAAAACTGAGTGAATCTGAGCATACGTTTTAATGGCCTCATGAGGCATAGCAAGCAGGAAACACATCCTAGGGCCTGCCTAAGGTAGAGAGTAAACAGGAATTTCTACCCCTGCCCCATTAAGGCTAGATTCCATAAGAAGTATCTCTCAAGACAAGGGCAAACTGAGTGGCAAATTTTAGATAAAACTGAGAGAGGTTACTGCCAGAAGGCATTCACTAAAAGAAATTCTAAATGATGTCCTTCAGGCAGAAAGAAAGTGATCCCAGAAGGATGGTATTCTATGCAAGAAGTATAAAGAGCAAGGAAGGGCCAAGTATGAGACTGAATCTAAACAAACCCTGAATGGACACAACAATAAAATCTCATGGGGCAGGGCAGAGCCTGCCTATATGGTCCCCATGCACATTTACTCATCTCAGACACAAAAGAAGACTTTTCCAGCTTTACTTGCAAATAGTTGTGGTCATATTATTGGATTCCGGCTGATGGAATAGAGATGGGGATGGAAGTAACATACACTACTTTCAGGCAGAGCCATAAAACGCCATGCACTTTCTCCTCCCCTCCCATGGCCGCCATAGAGGCCACCCAGTGAAGATGGTGACATCACATCATCCTGGATCCCTGAGTCACTACTTGGAGTGGACACATCAGGAAAGCTTCCCAACCAGCACTGAGTATGTTGCAAAACATAAACCTTTATTACATTAACTCACAGATTTAGAGATTGTCACTGCAACTACTTGTACTTATCTTGAGTAATGTAGCAATTGGTACACTGAAGAGAGCCATTGCCATATCAACATCATCAAATGCATGACACTGGCTTTGTGATTACATGGTGGACAACAGGGAAACTGACATGAGGCTTGGAAAGTGGTGATCTGTGTTGTGGTGGCAAAATGATTGCCTGCAATAATTCTGGGGCAGATCGTGAGCCAGCAGCCCTAGGGAAAGGGTCTATAAAACAGAACCTTAGCATTGTGTGTCAGTTGTAATTGGTTATGTTTGTCGAGATTGCTACAAGAACGAGATGAGCTCAGGGACTATTTGGCTGATTGATAAGAAATAAGAGGAAATAGAATCCAGGAGTTTAGAGTCTTGAAGGTTTAGGGAAGTACACTGCTTTAGATCTCCAAGAGCAACCAAAGGGATGAAATCTTTATGTGTTGAAGACCAGTTAAACTTGTCAATGAAATGAAGCAAATCTTAGCGAAGATCATATTAATGGTATAGCTGCCATTTGAGAGAAAAAGGCATGGAGACAAGGGGGAAATAAAGGCAGAATTGAGAACCTTGTTAAAGAAAGCACACAGAGAGGTCTGAAGACATCTCAGTTTTGGAGGACTTGTACTGCAAAAGAAACGATGGCCCCTGACTGAAAAAGCCTTTGACTGTGTAAACTTGGCCATCTTTCTACAAGCAGAAGGCAAACTTTGAAGGTCATACAGGTCTTCTTCATACATGGCACAGTCCCTTCTAAAAGGAGTCCCACCTAGAGCTGACTGGCTTGCATCAGACTATGATGTGAGTACGGAATAAACCTTTACTGGGTTAAGCTGCTGAATTTTGGGTATAGTTTGTACAAATCGGGGATTATTTATCATTGATTAAGTCACATAGCTTTTTAAAAACAAGATAAAATGAAAGTACTTAAGACAACAGTTGGAAAAGGGTAACTGGAATAAAAAGTCATCCTGGGAAATAACAATATTACCTAGATTTTAAGTTAACTATACATGTTGTCATTTCTAAGGTAACCTCTCAAAGAATAAAAACAGAGTATTTAGTTTCAAATCAATAAAAGAGGAAAATGGAACAGGGGAAAACAAATAGTCCAAAATAAGTCTATAAGATAGAGAGAACAAAAATACTAGAACAGAGGAAGGAAATAGAGAACCCAGAATACAATGATAGAACACATACCCAAATATATCAGTATTCGCAATAAAATAAGTGGATGAAATGCTTTGGTTAGAAGACAAAGAGCAGATTGTCAGAACTGAATAAGAATCTAAAATCCGACCGTATACTATTTATAACAGACATATAAAAACTCTAATGATACACAAAGGCTGGAAGTAAAAGGATGGATAAAGATATATCAGGCAAATTCAAAACTAAAAGAAAACAGAGTTGTTTAATTAATATTAGGCAAAAGAAATTTTTTAGAGCAAAAAAACTTCTCTAGTGATAAAGACGCTCAATTCTTACTGATAAAAGTTTCACTTTACTTACCGGGAAGATGTAATAACTTAAAATATGTATGCATTTAATAACACAGCCTCAAGATAGAACCACAAGGAAAAACAGACCATGCCGTAAACAGAGTGGGAGATATTTTTGTACACTACCATCTCAGTAATTGCTAAAACAAGTAGACAAAAATAAGCAGGGTTGTAGAATATTTGGACCACACACTGAACTTTCTCTATCCAATGGATATACATGCAGGGTGCTACATCCAACAGCTGCAGAAGACACATTCTTTTCAAGTGCATAGGAACATTTTCACTATACTGAGCCAAAAGAAAATTATCAATAAATTTCAAAGCTTTAAAATCATACAGTGCATGTTCTCTGAGTATAATACAATTAAGCTAGGCCTTGGTGGCATAAAGATAACTGGACATACCACGTAACGTTTCAAAATTAAGAACCAGGCTTCTAATTAACCTTTGAGTCAAAGAATAAGTCAAATTTGAAATTAGGAAAAATTTAGAACCAAACAATAAGGAAAATTCTACATATTACAGCAGTTCTTAGAAGGCAATTGAAGTCTTAAATGAAAATACTGGAAAAGAAAATAGGTTGAAAATTCCATCTAAGAAGTTAGAAAAGAATAAAATATGTTGAACGGAGGATGTAATTAAGATAAGATGCAGGATTAATTGAAGTAGAAAACATCAATGAAGTAGAGAGGATCAACAAACTGAAAGTTGGTTCTTTGAAGAGACTAATTAAATTGACGATCTTTGGCAAGACTAATAAAAAGAGACAGGAGAAAGCAAAAATCACTATTTTTAAAGAAAGAAAAAATACCGTAAGTATAGGTGATAGAGAGCATTAAAAGATAACGGCACAGCATACACAACTTTATGCCAATCAACTCGAAAATTTAGATAAGAAGGAAAAATTTTTAGAAAAATATAATTTACCAAAACCAATCTGAGAAATAGAAAATCTGACTAGTTTCACAACCATCAGGAAAATTAAATCAGTAATGAAAAATCTTGACCTCCAGATGGCTTAATTAGTGAATTCTACCAAACTTACAACGAACAAATCAGTCCAATCTTACCCAAAGATTGGGTGGAGAAGAAGAGGAACACTCCTCACCTCTTTTTATGGAGATTAGCATAACTTTGATAACTAAATACCAAAACCTAGCAAGGACAATGCAAATAAGGAAAACCACAGGCCAAATATTACTCATCAATATGGATGCAAACATTAAAAAAACTATTAGCAAACTTAATCTTACAATGTATTAAAAGTGTATCATGATCAACTTGGGCTTATCCCAGGAATGCAAAGTTGATTTAACATTAGGAAATCAATTAGTAAAATTCACTACTTTAACAGATTAGAGAAAACCATGTGATTATCTTAATCATGCAGAACAATTATCTGATAAAATTAAACATCCATCCATGATTAATATTCTTAACAAAAGAGAATTTCCCTAAAGTGATAGAGGCTTTTTTTTAAATCTTGAAAAAAAAAAAAAAACCTGCCACAAATATCAGACTTGCTGAAATGCTGAAAGCATTTTCTTTGAGATCAGGAAAACAGCAAGGATGTCTGCTATTAACACTTCTTTTCAACAGTGTACTGAATGTCCTAACTAGCACAGTAAAGTAATAAAAAAACCAAATGGTATACGGATTAGAAAGGAAAAAACAAAACACATCATTTGCATATGATGCAATTGTGTTAACGAATGTAAAAGATTAAATAGATAAATCATGAGAATTAATAACAGAGGTATCTGGATAGAAAAACATTAAATGACAAAATCTAGCAAAAAAAAAAAAACAACACTCAGAAAAGGCCATTGAAAAAGAGATTTCATTTAAAATAGCATAATGAACTATGGAATATCTAGGAATAAACTTAACAAAATATGGAGAAAGCCCCGTATGGAGAAATTATGAAATGACTGAAAGAGTGAAGTAAGTGGAGGGTAAACCGTGTTCAGGGATCCGAAGACTGCGTAACATAGCGGGTACATTTCTTCCCAAACCGATCTATAGATTAGTGCAGTCCCAATAGGAAAACAAAACAACAACAATTCTGTGTGTATGTCGGTGTGCGACTTGGCAAGTTGATTCTGAAACGAATACAAAGTGCAGGGGCCACGATATTCCTGAAAAAATACAGCAAGGTGGGTGACTTGACTTACAGACACTGGACGTATTCAAGGCAATTGCAGTCATGGAGACAGTGCAGTACTGGTACCAGGGCAGATCAATGGGATTAACGGAGCCAGGCTTTAAATGATGGGGAGGGAAGCGATGCTACTTTGAGAGGAAGGAAAAAGTAAGAATGAAGACAGAATTTTCATTCCTTCCTTCTTTCCTTTTTTCTTCCTTTTTCCTTTCCTTCCTTTCTTCAATCAACAGGTGTTGATTGAGTTCCTAGGATGTGCTAGGCTTTGTGCTAGGCCCTTGGGATAGAATGGTAAACCATCCTGAAACATGAGGCTAGTAGGAGGCAGTTTTTGAGGTGCGTGAGACATCGGGGCTGTGATCTGGGGATCTGGGGAATGACCTCCTTGGGACAGGAGCTGGGACTCTGGAGTCAGGCAGCCTGGCTTAGAGATGCAGGTCTGAGGCTCACTCAGCAGCGGGGAGACTTTGAGCCATCGTTTAGCCACCATGTCTCAGTTTTCCTCGTCTATCTGTGGGGACAGTAAAAGCAATACTGTCAAGGGTGATGGAAGCATATAGTAAGGTATGTTGTGTCGAGGGGTTAACTCTGTGTCTGACGCATTGTCAGAGCTCAAGAAACCGTAGCTGCTATGACGGTTGGTCGTTGTTACTGATAAGAGAACAAGAGGGTGCTGGGAAGTCCCCTCTTGGTGCAGATGAGGGGCCCCAGGTCTGGAGAGGAGAAGGCCGACCCTCACTTTGAGTAAGTGGAAAAGCACCAGTTTCCAGGTCCCAGGAGCCATGCCCTGCCTCCTCCTACAGGGACTGGAGAGGAAGAGAGAGCTGGCTGGTAGGGTCCCCAAAGGACAGTCTGTTCCGGGGGAGCCTGCCTAGATGTGGTTTCCCCAACTCGCCAAGAGAGCGCATTACCAGGCGGAAGGTCCGCAGCACCGTCAGGCTCCCCTTCCTAGCTGTACCCAGTTCTATCAGGCTCACGGTGACGATGATGCAGTCGAAGATGTTCCACCTCTTCTGGAAGTAATAGTAAGGGTCGAAGGCTATGATTTTGAAGACCATTTCAGCAGTAAATATCACGGTAAAGACCTATGGACAGAAACAGGGATCCGTCTCAGCTTGGTCTGTGGAGTCAGGGGACAATGACAAATAGGGTGGGGGTGGGAGAAATGTCCTGTTTATAAAACAGCAACTCCTTTTACTTTGTTTTTATTCGGTTTCCATGGTATCTGCGGGCTCCTGAAGGACCAGAGATGGGAACGCTCAATGTGGCAGCATAGGGAAATCTCTGGACCAGGGCACAGGGAATACACATTACTGTTTCCGTGCCTCAGTGTTTCCCTATGAATGGTGTTAGACACGGAGTAAGCGGATAACCATTAGGATAATAATTATATAATTTTGTGAATGAGAAGTCAGTCTGGTTCAGTAGTTTAAAAGCAGAGATTGTGGGGCAATACAGACCCAGATAAAAATCCCAACTCAGCCATTTCCTAGCTTGTATAAGCTTGGACAAAGAGTGCATCCTCTCTACCTCAATTTCTTCATCTGTATAATGGGCTTAACATGAGATAATGCATATGCAATTCTTAGCAAAGGTCCTGGCAGATAGTACTTCATTAATAAGTAATAGCTATTAGCAAGAACAATAATAATACATTGTCTCAAGTTTCTTTCAGCTCTGAGTAGCCTAAATGGTCTACAACAGGGCAGAATTCTGACACTGAGAGAGGTCAGGACCAGGCTCAGGTCACACAACAACCAGCAGGGAAGGGAGACAGGCAAGGAAGAAACCAAAGACCAGGGTCAGGCAATTTTTTCTCATTTGCTATCATCCAAGCCTCTCACCAGCCTGGGAAACAGAGGCAGTTGCAACCCTTTTGCAGAGAAGGATATGGCTGAGAGTTTAAGTGACTTGCCTGATGCCGCAAGGCTGCAACTGTCTGAGTGCCCTTTGTGGGCAAATCAGTGTGATGTGGTGGGTGGTGGGGGTGAGGTCCTATGCCCTAGACAAACTGGGGTCACCACTGGCTCCACCTTCACCAGCTGTGCCACCTTGGGCAGGACACTTAACCTCTGAGTCTTAATGCTCCCTTCTGGGCTGTGAGGGTGGTGATAATTTCATAGGATTGCTGTGATACTGAGATGACACTTCCAAAGCACCTGACTTGTAAGCACCACACAGCGCTTGCCTTTCTTCCTTTTTTAAAAATGGCACTGTGCTCTGTCACAGCGGTCAAGCCTTTGGTCTTTCTTGACTCAACGTCTCCAACTGTAAGGTGTGGGGTGGGCTCCAAGCTCCCTTCCATAAGACTCTCTGGGATCGATGATGACTTCTTGGCAATAAGCTCTCTCTTCGCTTTCCATTTCCCCTTTTCCCACACAGAATGTGATCTCTTAGCCTAGATGCTGCTGAAACATATGACATGCTGGCTCCACAGTGTCCAGAACACAGTGGCATCCTTGGATTCTGGGGGAGGCAGGGAGGTTCCTAGAGAAGATTAGTCACATTTCCTGTGGGACCCTTCCTTCTACCTTAACCGCCTACAAGGAGTCAGAAGAGCTGGATGTCCTGGTAGACCTAGTAAACCACCTGCAGAAGATGGCCAATGGTGTGGACATGGAGGCAGGACCCTGACCTTCCTAGCTTCTGCTTTTCTTGTGTGCGTGTGCGCACACACATATACACAACACACACAACACAAACACTCTCTCTGTCACACACACACACACAGCAGTAGGTCTTGTGAGGGAATTTAGCCCAGGAGTTGAAAAGGGTGAACTTCAGAGCCATTTGGCCTGGTTTCAAATCATAACCCTGCCACTTACCTCTATGAACTTGGGCAAATTAACCTCCCATGCCTCTGTTTTTCCACCTGTGAAAGGGCATAGTAATAGTGCCTGCCATACTAGGTCTTTGTGACAATAAAATGAGATAACCTGAGAGAAGCATCTGAGACCATGTCTGGTCTTGAGTAGGTGTCACTGTTACTGTTTCTAAGGGGGCTGAGGACAGATGTTCTGCCTCTGAGTCAGATACTTTACCCAGCATGCGGTGAAATCCAGGATGGATTTTACCTTGTTAAAAGCAAATAATACTAAAAAATAATGGAGGAAAATTTAAAGGAGCATCATGTCTAAACCAGAAAAGAAAAAAGTTCTGACTCCCTGATGCCTTTACTACACCAACCACGTTCTCACGTTCCCTTCTTATTATCTTCCCTTCCTTCCCCTCCCCTTTCTGCCCTTAAATGACAGCTTTGAAAAGCCAGAGCCACTGTGTTTAGCAGTCACAGAAGCAATCAAACCAGAAGGAAATTTGCAAGTTCATAGATTACCTTAAGATGGGAAAGTGGCATTCATTTTAAGGTAGAGGCAGCTGAGATCCAGAGAATTCTGTAGGTTCTGTAAAGGGGGAGCTGGCTGCCCCTAGGTCAGGGCTCTCTCCATCCTCTTCTCTGTGCTCCTTCATCCCAAAGCAGTTCCCACCAGCTCAGCCTTGTCCTCGACTTGACTTCCCCCACTCAGTGTCCACACATCTCCCATCCTGCTGCTCTGCTCTCAGCAAGCTTGACCAACACTCCAGGGAGGGAGGGCATGCTGCCAGCACCCCTACCTCACCCCAAAGCCCCCCAGCCATGACAGCGTGGGCAGTGGCTGCCAGTGCACTCACAATGTTGCCTGTCTGGAGCATGGTGTCAAAGGCGAAGCTCATGCCATAGTGCTCCATGGCCATGAAGATGGTGTTCACCACGATGCACAAGGTGATGGTGAGCTCTGCAAAGGGGTCCGTCACAATCCCAAAGAGAAGTTCCTTGAGTTTCACCCAGGTGGGGCAGCACTCCCAGATCAGATACTTCTGCGCCAAGCTGGTCAAGCGGGGTGGGCACCTCTGTTTAGACTCCTCCAACTCTGCATCACAGGTGTGGTCATTGACAGCTGTTAGCCAGGCATGGACTCAGACGCCCAACCCATGGCCAACCCCTAGACCTTGTCATTCCCAATAATGGCCAACTCCAGTCTCCACTGCAGCTCTCTCTCTTTCTCTCTCTGATGATCAGTTCCTCCTTTTTGAGCTCCCGTAGTCTAGCAAGTGCAACCCAATCTCTGTCCCCATTCAGTCCTTCAAACCAGGGACCTTATACTTTATAACTGCCTATCGTGTAGGTCATGTCTTCTCAACTCCCCAACTTAGATTTCAGGTCCACCCCTCTTTACACTCTTGCTGACTCCCCCATTCCCTCACTCTCTCCCCTCTCCGTTGTGCTTGCCTGGTAAAACCCTAGCTTTGAATAAACCCAAGAGACAGAGGACTCTATACCTGCAGCCAACCAGCTGAACCACGTTGGAAAAAATACACAACCATGCCGACTGGTCCCAGCTTGTCACTGCCCAGAACTTCTGCCGCATTTCTCTATTTCAGTCAGTTCCTTCAATCTTACAGACCAGCACTTCTCACTTCCTCCCTTCTCCTCCAACCTCCACCTCCTCCTCTCAAATCCTTGCTCTCTGCTGATGAGCTCCCTTTGATTTCCATCAGAATACAGAATCACAGGCATATGGACTTCCTTTTCTTCCTATTGCTGAGCCTCCAGTCAATCTGCAAGGCCATCCCCAGATCTGCCTCATGCCCCGCCCAGCGCGTGAGCTGGCTCCACTCCTCCCACGTGTGTAGGGGCCCCCTATTCTCACACCTACTCATGCCTGTGTCATCCCCCTTCTCTCCCCTCTGGACCATTCCCATCATCATTCAAGCATGTTTTAGTTTTATCTCCACTTTTTAAAAGGTCTCCCTGGACCCCATGATATCCTTCATCAAATGTCCTCTGAACAGCAAAATTCCTTATAAGAGTTTGCTACACTTAACCTCCACTTTCTCACTTCCTGTTTCCTTCCCAGCCCCTGGAATCAGGCTATTATCCCTTCCAAATTCAAACCATCAATTTCCAGTCCTCACCTTACTCTGCCTCTCACAGCAGATGACAGCGTTTATAATGCTCTCTTTGAAACCTTCTGTCTATCTGGTCCAGGATGTCATGATCTCGGTTTTTCTTCCATGTCAGTGACTACTTCTCAATTTCTGTTCCTGTCTCCCTCTTCCCTTCCTGCCTTTAAAATGTTGGAGAACTCAAGCATTCTCTCCTTAGTCTCTCTCTCTCTCTCTCTCTTTTTCTCTCTCTAGGTGATCTCATTGAGCCGCCTTAACAAATAAATCATCTCTAGGCAGATTCTTCCCAAATTATATGTCAAGTTTCTGATCTCTTCCTTAGGATCCAGATTCACATCTCTAGCTGCTTCTATAAATTTCCACTTGGATGTGTAACTGGGGCCACCTCTATGGAGGTTAATTACATAGCTTTGGGTCTATCTATGAATTTCACTGCAAGATATACACACTGCAGATATACCACCTCTTTCTTTGTGGACCACTGTTTATAAGAACAAAAAAAAGGAAACTAGTAAAATACATTATGAAAAAGGATGAGGCAGATATATTTCTGGAGATATAAAAAACTTTATATATATATATAGTACACTGTTGATTGGAATGTAAATTGGTGCAGCTGCTATGGAAAACAGTATGGAGCTCTCTTAAAAAGTTAAGAATAGAACTACCACATGATCCAACAAGACCCAATTCTGGGTCTATACACAAAGGAAATGAAACCGCTGTCTCAAAGAGATAGCTGCACTCCCATGTTTACTGCAGCATTATTCACAGTAGCCAAGATATGGAAACAATCTAAGTGTCCAACAATGGATGAATGATTTAAAAAGATGTGGTATATAAACACAATGGAATATTACTCAGCAATGAGAAAGAAGGAAATTCTGTTTGCCCTTAACCATGAGGGCAAAGTTATGCTAAGTGAAATAAGCCAGACAGAGAAAGACCAATACTGATACTGCATGGTATCACTTGTATGTGGAATCTTGAAAAAAAAAAGGTCACACTCAGAAAAGTGGTTGCCAAGGGCTGGGAGTAGGGGAAATAGGAAGAGTTTGGTAAGGGTACAAACTAGATTCAGCTGTAAGATGAATGATGTCCAAGGATCTAATGTATAACATGGTGACTGTAGTTGATAACACTGTATTGTATCACTGAAATTTGCTAAGAGTAGAACATAAATATTTTCACCAAAAAAAAAAAAAAAGATAAATATGTGAGGTGATGGAGGTGTTAACTTGATGGGGGAATCCTTTCACAACGTGTACTTAAATCATCTCAATGTACACTTTAAGTATTTTACAATTTTATTTGTCTATATCTGTATATACACATATTGTCTACTGGGTTCTGAATCTTATGCCCCCTAGATAGCTCTCAAATCCTTCCATTTCCCATCGTCCCCTCTGCCACTTCCCCAGAGCCCAGCCTCTGCCATCGCTTACCTGGTTTCCTCCTAACTGGTTTCCCTGCCAACAGTTTTCCCCTCTTAATTCCATTCTCTGCATGTATTCAGAGTAACCTTTATAAAGCACAAATATAGCCCCTGCCTCCAGTCCTTTAATGGCACCTCACTGCTTTTAGGATGAAGTCCCAAGTCCTTAGTATAGTGTAGGAAGTTCCATGGGTCTGGCCCCAGGCGGTCCCTCCAGCCTTATTTTGAGACCCTCTCCTCCTTGCTCTCTGTACTCCAGCCACATTGGGCTTTTTCATTTCTTCAAGTGTTACATTCTTTTCTGCTTCAGGCTTTGGCTGTCCTTTCTGCCTAAATACTTCCCCAACCCCAGGCTAAACTTTCCATATTTCCCTTAGCATTCTGCACTTCTCCCCTCAAGACACTCAGCATCCTGGTAATAACTTGTTCCCTGTCCTTCTCTCCCACTGGTACAGACTGGGCTGTGCTCACAGCTGTGCTCCTGCTTCTGGTTGTCTGGTTTGGACAACTGTCCAGTCTTAGTTTGTATGCTGGCATACACGGTTCACATGCCCGGAGCTCAATGAAATGCCAAGTTCTTACTGGCTTGGGCCAGAACTTCTCAGGCGCAAACACTCCCAAAGAGGTGACCTTTGTCAATCCTATAACAATTCTGACAGTATCAAGCAACCCTTATGTATTCCATGGGCGTGGTGGATATAATGTCCAACCCAAAAGATTGCAGGTCACCTGCCCTCTACTCAAAAAACTTTGATCTCTTTGACTTAACCTAAGGTTGTCTTTATCCAGATTCTTTAAAAAATGTCAGTGTTTCCCCTGCCTTTCCTAGTCTACTCTCACAGAATCTTCTTGAGGGAAAGTCTAACCTACTTCACATTATCTGACCATTTCTTCTTCTCCTGTTCATCAGCTCAAGTCATTATAAATTAGCATCACACCCCAAACATCACCTTTATGCCTCCTACTCATTCAACAACTGTTTGTTGAGTGCCTATGCACTGCTCTTCTGGGACCAGAAATCCAGCTATGAGCAAATCTTTGCCCTTGTGGAATCTATAACCTAGTGAAGAACAGCCAGTATCTGCTAAGTATCTCCTCTCTGCCGGTCACGGACCTAAGCACCTTCCTTACACTAACTCACCAACACAACACTGCAAGGTAAGTACATTTCCCCTATTTTACAGGTGAGAAAACTGAGGCACAGAGCAGCTGATGGCGCTTCAAGGTGGCACATCTTAGCAGAAGTGGCAAAGCCGGGATGCAAACCCTGACAGTCAGGCTCCAGGGCCTGTGTTCCTAACTCCCACCTCTGCTGCTTCTCGTCCATCTCACGACCTCTTTAGTTCTTACCTCAGTTGGAGTGTGTAAAGGACACTCGTTTTGTTCATTCCTGTCTCATTCCTGCAAAATGCATTGCATTTGCTGTTCATCTGTCTGGAACCCTGTCCCCCAGGTTCTCATAAGGCAGATTCCCTTACTTCATTCAGATTTCTGGTCTCCTTGGAGAGCAAGGCCTTCGGCAACCACCTTCTCTAAAACAACCCCTTCTGCAGCCCCTGTATTCTATCTCCTTCCCTACTTTATTTTTTTCTCCTATGTCTTATCACTACCTGAATATCTACTTGTGTTCATTATCTGTAGACCCCAGCCCCCAGGATGGAGATTCCATGAACACAGGCTTCTATCTTGTTTACCAATGAATCCTCAACACCTGGAGCAATGCCAGACCCATAGCAGGCACTCAACAAATGTTTGTTGGGTGAATAAATGAAAAAAAGAGAGAAGGAGGGAGCTGATAGCTCTCGGGAGTAAGTGAAAAAGCAAGCTGTTTGTATTTAACATTTACTGTTTGAGGGCTAACATCAAAAAATAAAAAAAATCCAAGCAACCTACCTGGCTAACAAAAAGTTGTGGGCATAGTAGCAGGGTGAAATTCTACGCAGCCATGAAAAATGTTAGATGTGCAGACACCATCACAATGAGAAGTCATTATTGGTAGTTATCCATGAGGAAAAATAACATAAGTGAGTATGTACAAATTGTTTTTACTGGAATATGTACACATTTCTCAAAACTCAAACTCAGGTATGCAAGAAATATAACTTAAGGGTTTTTCCCCCCACAACTGAATTCAATTCATACTGTGTCTGAGTTCTAGGGAGCTCAAGGTTCATAGAGGGTTGAACTGGTCCTTAGTCATTGCCAAATGTATTTCACTTGAGTCATCAACATTCTCATCTGGCTGCTGGTGGGAGAGCCAGGGAGATGGCTGTTCCCTCTTTGCCTTTCCAGGTTCCCTCTTTGGCTCTCACTCATCTCCTTCTGTAGCCTTCAGTGGGAGCAAGGTCATCATCCAGATACTCTCCTGTCATGCAGGGACCGCAAGGCACCCTCTAAACAGCCTCAGAGCATCTCTACTTGGGAACATTACTAGCACGTCCTACCCCACAGTTTCTGTCATGCTGGGCGTGTGGGTCTCTCTCTAAGACTTGCCACTCCCAGATTTACCTAGACATTAAGGCACAGATTGGCTCTGTTTTCAAATCCCTCAAACATCTTTTTCGGTTTCTTTTGTCCACCATGCCCTGCCCTGCAGTTAGGATTCAGCCCAGGGCTCGGAGGGGAGACCACAGAACCCCTTCTCAGGGACACACCAACCTCCAAGCTCCCTTCTCCCTCCTCCAGCACAGGACATTTTACACTTGTCTAGGGCAGGTAAGTAACTGGATATGACTAAGGCCATATTTTTCATACACTGGGGCAAAACAAAGGTTGGATAAGAAGACAGGTCTTTTACTCAGGTGAGAAGGATGCAGCCATGCTCTCAGGGAACTTGATTGTCATGTAGTCGTTTTCTTTCTCCACCCACTTGACTTAGTGTAAACAGCTGGAACTTAGATGCATCCCTGTGAAGACTGAGTGGATTCCCACTTGATGACAGAACCCTGAATTGACAAGGATTTAGTTAAATTGACTAATTAATTTGCTTAAATTGTCTTCCAATGCTCAGCATGATAGGGGCTTGAGATGGAAATTAAATTACAACCGTAAAAGTTACAGCCATGAAATACATCAGAATAATTTTTCTATATTTGAAAATTAAAGATTGTTAAATTTCTTGCATACCCGAGTGGTAGCCTGAAAATCTCTGGTGCCTGTGGATCACTTTTTCAAATCTACTTTTGTGAATACATATGAAACAGATGTTCATTTGAACAAGAGATGAACTACGGCATTTCATTCATTGGAGTCCATTGTTTTAAAATTTTTATCCACATTAAAAAAACACCCACATTGATCAAGGGTAACAGAGCCAAGGATATAAAAAAGAGGAGTATTTAGAATCTCAGGACACAGAGGTGGGTGCCCTTTGACACAGGTTTAGGAGGTTCCATCTTCTGCTCATAGGGGGACTCATCATTGTGGCACAAAGAATGGATGTTCCAATGAGCAATACTTACCCTCGAGGACGGAGGTCACGACACTGACAACACTCAACGCCCTTTGAACTCGAAGAGATTCGTCTAAGTATTCCGCTGTTAAGAAAGTCTTCTGTCCTGCATCCAGTGCCTGCTGGGACACAAACAGAGTCAGGACACTCCCCCAACAGGAAGTCTTCTGTGGCAAGGACAGATCACAGCCTCTTACTGGCCTGGCTCAGGTGGTTGCAAGTTGCCCCATGAAGCTAAGATCCTCTGCAGTCATGCTTAGAGTAAAGGGGCTGATGCATGAACTTGGGGTAAGAACATGAGGAGCAGGACACAGAGCTGAGGTGCAGCCAGAGCCTGGGTTCGTAGCTGACAGATGACCCGTGCAAAGTCTGCCCTTGGACAAGCACCTGGGTCCAGGGTGAGGATGGGGCTGCCTCAAGTGCCTCTGAGGTTTCCACCAAAGGGAGGTGAGAGCTGCAGGGGGATCAGGCCAGGCGGTCATTATTAGACTTCTTCTGGGCTGTGCATATGACAATTACACAAATTCCTACTCCATGACAGGCCTCCTTGACCTCCCTCCTAAGAGCCCTGTTTCTCTCGCCAACATCTGACCTAGTTTCAATTCCACCCCATCTCTTTCTTTCTGAGGGAATATTTGTGTCTTGATTGCCCATTTCTCAGTTTCTGACACAATCCTTTTGACTCTTCCCTCTCTGTGCCTTCACTGGAAGTTCTGTCTGGGTCCTGGGCTAGGCCTTTAACTCTGGTCACATGCACACCCTGGAGGTGGGGCGTCCCAGGCCCACAGCAGCTGACTCAGCACTGCACAAACCATCCAGAATCCAAATTCAACAAACATTTATTGAGCACCTGCCACAGGTGAAGCTCATAGGTATACAGTCAGTGCTTGATAGATATACAGAAAGTCTGGAAAGTTTTCAACCATGAGGACTCAACTCAACACTAACATCTGCTATTGTTATTGGTCTGACGCATATATAAATGGAGGCAATCTGTGATTCCATTAGCCTTTTAGCTATTTAGAAACTTTTCTTAATCAGGGGAGACATGGAGGCTTGAAAAATTTAAGGGACTTGCTAAAGGTAACTCAGTAGGTAAATGGCACAGCTGTGATTGAAATCCCAGTCCATCTGACACGGAAGGGCTTAAGAAGTTATCTTGCCCTAGCCAAATAATTTCACTAAAAAAAATCAAGGTCGGAATATCTAGGAAAGTAGTAATCTAGGCAGCAATAACAAGCTTTCTTGAATGTGGCATTTTTGAGTGTTAAAGCACCTCCAAGAGAGCCCTGCAGCCTGGCTTTGACTTGAGGACTCTGGGTTGGTGATTCTCTGTTGGTCTATCCTCTACCATCCCTGTCCTGCTCTGTACCTGGGGATGGTGACCTGGACAAACTGCATCACCCTCACCCCCTGGTTCTGGTCAGGTTTGGCCAATGAGAGGCACAGACAGGAGATGACACTGGAAAGAGAGAGGAGCTGGCTATCTGTCAGCTGGCTTCTTCCCTGCTGGGCTGTGTCTGAGTAGTGGCTGTGATCCACCACCTCTGTCAGGCTGCCTCTCACATACAAGGGCAGTTCTCACTGGGTTCTGGTCCTTCCCCTCCCTCCTTCAGCCTAGGCTTGTAACACCTTCTCACTGTGGCTAGTCTCTCAGTGCCTCACTGCTCCTTCTCAGTTCTGGAGCCCAGTGCACACCTCTGTAAATACTTTAATAAGTTCTCTCCACTTGTCCACGGGAGTGTTCCATCTGTTTCTTGCTGGGACCCTGAATCCCAGGCATCTAATCAGAGATGGAGCAAAGGTAATTCTGTAAGACTTATCCAAGTCACTGGAGCCACAGAATGGCCAGCCTACAAGTCTGTTTGCAGTCGATTCTGTGTCCTGGGCTGGTCATAGGGCAAAAGAAAAACACTCGAAGCATCATTACTGAAGCTGGAGGGAGAGTTTAAATTAAATCACAGCTCCAATCCAATGAGGAGTCCCTGAATTGCCATTACACTCCGTGATTATTCTATTAAGAGCGCTGGTCAGCTAGTCACTGTTGTCTAATTTGTGCATTTCAGCAACTTACTGCTTCTCCGAATAAAGCCAGGGATACTCTGCTTCAGCTAAGATCTGTCCAAGGCACCTTCCAAGATTTCTCTGAGTCTTAACTGTCAAGCCCAGGGTAGTTTGTACAGTTACAGGCAAAACGAGAAGAACCTTTAATTTTTTCATACTCATCCAGGGAGAAGGCAGGCCTATCTCTAAAGCGGTGACAGTGAGAAAGGACAGAGAAACACTGGAGAAAAAATGAGATCAGCTGAAAAATCATCTGTATCACTATAGTGCAGAGTAAACCAGAAAACCTGCTTGACCTCAGGGAAACCCAATCTCTCCCTCTGGGTCTCACGTGACCGGTCTGTAAAATGAGGGTAGATGGGAGATGTTGGGCAGAGTGATGTCTAAAGGATGGGTCCACAGGTGACACTCAGGGCTCCTTGGCCTGAGTCCTCTAGCTGGAGAGCAGCCCAAAAGAGTCTGAAGCATTCACAAACTTACCGAGACTTCGACGGCTCCAGGGGAAAGCTCACCAGTGGGCAATGTGGGGTGGCCATCTTCTCCATGCCCTGAGCCAGGGTTGAGGGTTTGAGGCAGTGGACTCCCAGGGAGGGGGCCTTGCTGGCTTGCACCCCTATCCAGCAGCAGAGAGCCCCGATGGCTTTCACGGTCTCCAGGAAAGATTCTGACATCTGTGACCTCATCAGGGAATGAGATGTCTCGGCCGATGGCCTGGAAATGGAACACACTGCCATGGCTAGCTCGGCGTCTTCCAGAGGTGAGGCCTAGGAAAGACTGGGTGTGGCCCCAAAAGAGCCCAAAAGAAGGCAAGCTGGAGGGTCATCCTGCAGGCAAACCTGGAATTCAATACTTCCCTCCACCCACTCCCATTTCCCTGCCTTTAGCTTCCCGACTTTCCAGTGGAAAATCAGACACAGACCTAAGGGGTATTCTAGGTAAACATGGAGAGAGGACTGGAGAACAGAATATTCCTGATACAGCGCAGGAAAATGCCAAGAGAGATGAGAGACTGCAAGGTGCAGAAGATCAACAAATAGGTCATCACAGCCAAGGACATATCAGAGGACAACCTTGTCACCCAGATGACAGTTGTTGGCCAGCCTTCTGCCATGGGGCTGGACCAAACTGTCTTAAGTTCCCTGCTTTAATGCAAAGTTGCGATCTCAGAAGACTTATTACACCAGGACAGGAACAAGCTTGGTAAATGGTTGTTGAATGGCTGAGTGCTCTTTATTGTTTGAAAATTAGGTTCTACAATTCATCAGATCTAGCCTACAAAGGTGTGAGAGTTTGTGCCGCAAAGGAGGAGACAACAGCTTTGTAATATAATGAGCTTCCAGGATCCCTTGAGGCAAACTTTGAACAGTCAACAATGGGGAGATTGAAGGGACAGTTGCAGCCTAATTTCTTGGAAGAATAGCGCCATTCCTCCCAATCAATAAACATTTCCCATCAAAATCTTCCTCTAAGGGAACTGTGTGGCTTACAGTTGCCAGAGGAAAGGAGCTAATTCATAGGGCCCAGAGCCCCTGGGGAGTCAGTATGCTGGGTTGGCTAGTTCCCGTGACCACTGTGCGAACCTGACCACAACAAGTTACCAATTCTGTCTTCAGGTCATAGAGAGTGTTTCTAAAATCTAAACACTGACTTCCTATCAAACTTTGATCATACTGCTGAATTTCCCTCCCTTCCTTAATTCATTGTATTTACTAAATTACTAAAGTTGAGACATTTTGTCAATTAAAGTCCTCCATACTTATTCCCCTCTCCCACATAACTGAGGTTTGCTTTCTTGATAATTGGGACCTCAATCCTCTATGAGAACCAACACTGTAATTTGGTATTAAAACCACAGCACTCTTTGCATAGAATATATATCTATGGCCCATGAGTTCATAAAAATCCATGAATCCTTCCTACTTTTAAAGCAAAGGAACAGAATTGGCAAATCCTTAGTAAAGATGGGACAACTGAGCTATTTGCACTTGGGCACTAAGCACACTAATAAAGACACTAAGCAGAAAAATTTGTTGTTGAATTAACAAGACACAGTTCCTCTTTTTCCCTTTGAAGGTAAACTAAGCAGTAAAGACAAGCACATACACACACAGAGAACAAACAATTATTGGACATCCAAGTGCTAATCTATGTGGGGCTGACTGAATGGGAGAAATTAAAGCCCAATTCAGAATGTCACTGACATTTCCGTGGAAGCTGTGATTCATCCTGTTCTATGATTGTCAGAGCCCTACTCAAAACCACTCTGTAACAGCTTCTGAACTGTGCCCTGTCTATGCCAGGTGCTGCTCAAAAGAGGCAGAGCAAGGCCAGGAAGGGCACAAATACAGACTCTAATAAATGCTGAAGCGTGGGTGTCACCAAGGCCAGTGCACATGTGAGCGTGTCTGTGTACGTACATGCACACATCAGTCTGGGGGTTTTAGAGGTTGTATTCCAAAAAGTAGGGAAGAGGGAAGTGAGCAACAGCAGGCCTGAAAAATATCCATGTTGATCCCCTTCTCCATATGATTAGTGTGGGACCTACTCTACCACAAAGGGGTTATTACCTCTCAGGCGTGTAGAAAGGGTCTATTTGGAGTACACGGGACTTTCAAGGGAGAAGGAGCTGGCAGGAGGAAGCTTGATAGGCACAGGGATCTGGGAGTAGGAGGCAGAGGGTTATGACGCTGGGTAGAATCACTACAGGGTCTGAAGTGAGGTACTGGAGTTATTCCTAGGCTGGACTGTATCACAGAGGTGGGTGTGTGCTGGGATCTCTTGTGCCAACAGTAGGTGAGAATCTGAGCTGCGGAGGCTGAGGCATGAGGTCAGAAAGCAGCTTGTAACTGATTTCAGCACAATGAACAAGGACCCCCTTTCCTGCTCCAGAACTGCTGGTCAGAGTGTCAGAAGGAAGCCAACCCTTGATGTCCACACGTCCACAGACACCTCAAGGTCAGCATGTTCAAGGTCACCAACTTTCCTTACACCTTCCCACCTTCCCTACCTTCCTCCTGTGCTTCTGTCTTAGACTCATCACCTACTTAACTGCCCAACTTGAAACCTGGAGTCATTTTGGACTTCTCCCTTCCTGTTCAACATTCCACAGTCTCAGGCTTGTTGACTCCCCTCAGCCCCCATAAAAGTCTTTATAATCCACCCTTCCTCCATCTTGTTTAGGCTACCATTTTGGGGTGGGAATCTGGATTACCAAAATATCCTCCTAGTCTTTGTGCCTGCAGCTATCTCTGCTACAAACCTCTTCCCATGTCAAAGTATTATCCATGGCAGCTGCAAATGTGGGTGATCCTTAAGGCACAACCCTGAGCCCCTTACCATTCGGTGCTGGTTGTAAGGCTCAGATTGGAGTGATCTGTTGTCATCTGTGGAGCCCTCTGACACCCTTGGCTTCAATATATGCCTTCTCTCACTGGCATTTATGGAGGTTAAAGGTGATCCATTATAGGATTGGAGAGAGGCTGTGTCAACCCCCAGTGCTACCAGCACCTGAAGAGAGAGAACAGCAAGTGTAGCCAACAGTATCTGGTTGAACTTAGCATAAATGTATGTCCCCCCCAGACCTGGGGTGACACAGAGATGAGAGCATCTAAAACAGAGGAGGTCAGGATTAAGACCAGGGTGGTGGTGGGACTGAGACATGGCAGCAAGAGCCACCTCTGGGTCACCTCTGTCATTCATATCCTGTAGATTCTGTTGATACCTGCCCAGATCTCTTTTACCAGGAAAGTACACTCATCTCCAGTGATTTGAACATTACCTACTAATGGGTTACAGCTACAGCCTTCCCCAGACAATTTCCTTTGACTGTATATTTGGCTGGGGCCAGTATAAGGGGTAAAAGGGCTAGCCCTCTTGCCTCAGGGTGGAGCTAACTCTGGTAGAAGTCATGCCCTGGAGCTCCCCATGGAATCAGGCTGAAGGTAGTCTCTAGCCAAGATCACTTTCTTGTTTAATTCTTCCCCTGTCTCATCTTGTTTCCTTCACTCCTCTCCTGAGAGCACCCCTCAATGAATCACTTCCACAAGCTCTTCATTCATATTCTTTTTTGAGACAACCTAACCTAAGATGAATCTTCCTATAGTTCCCTAAAATGACAGGCTTAATGTAAGAGGCTGGTCCAGATCTCTGCCCAAGAACGTACAGTCTGCAACTGACTCCACAAAGATCCACCCCAACAGACCTCTTGTTCCTTCCGGAGCAACTTGAGGGCCTCTTGGAAGTTCTTCTCCCTGGTTTCAGTTTCATCAATGGTTGCCTGGTTCTGCTCCTCATATGCCATGGTGACCACAGCCAAGATCAAGTTAACCAGGTAGAAAGACCCCAGGAAGATAACAAGCACGAAAAAAACCATATACATTTTCCCAGAAGCCCTCAGGGTCTGAAGATTCAAAAGAAAGAAGAGAGACATGTACCCAGAGAACATGGGCCTCTGACATGGTCAGGGTTCTCCAGGAAAACTGTAGTCAAGCAGACTTAGAGATGATCACACTAAGTGAAGTAATATAGAGAAAGACAAGTATCATATGATAACACTTACATGTGGAATCTAAAATAAGATGCAAATGAACTTATTTATAAAGCAGAAACAGACTCATAGACATAGAAAAGAAACTTATGTTTACAAAATAAAAGGGAAGGGAGGGGAGGAATAAATTAGGAGTTTGGGATTAGCAGATACAAACTATTATATATAAAATGACAAACAACAAGGTTCCACTACTGTGTAGCACAGGGAACTATTTCAATATCTTATAATAACCTTTAATGGAAAATAATATAAAGAAGAGTTTATGTACACACACACACACACACACACACACACACACACACACAGACATATGTATAACTGAATCACTCTGCTGTACCCCAGAAACTAATGCAACATTGCAAATCAACTATTTAATTTAAAAAAATTTAAAAAATCTTAAAAAAAAAAAAGTAGCCATGCATACAGCCTTCAACTCAGTCTGTATGGGGACATGCAGATCAGTACCTGCTGGTAGAGGCGTTCCCAGGAATCCTGTGTCATGAGGCGGAACAATGAGAGGAAAGCCCAAGCGAAGGAATCAAAGCTGGTGTAGTTAAAATCTGGGTTGCTGGATGTTTTAAGGCAGAAATAACCCTCAGGGCAGTGGCTGTAGCAAAAACAGAGACAGTCATCAGTTTCACAGCCTCCTAGGCTTACTAGGGGCAAAGCAGCCCAGGGCTGCGGGAAGAGCACAGGGTTTGAAGTCAAAGACTGGAGTTCAGGGACTAGTCTTCCTTCTATTAGCTGGTGACCTTGGTCACTCAATCTCTTTAGGTCTCAGTTTCTCTTGCTCATCAAATGGGGATGAGGAAATGTTTACTTCAGGGTTTCATGTAGAGGGAAATGCCCTGGAGAAGGCTAGTTGGCTGCCCAGACATGATCCCATAAGGTGGAAAGCTCTTCGCAAATTCATACCAGATGAGGGAGAATCAGTATCAATAATGCAGACTTAAAACCTGAGCCAGCTGGCATCACCGGCAGAGTTGTCTTTGAAAGAGGACTCACATTAGCCAAGTTCAGTGACCGATTATATATAACAAAGAAAACAACTGTCACTTACTGAGCATTTACTGTGTGCCTCTCTCTCCCCTAAGTGCTTTACAAATGCTGTAATTGAATCATCGCAACAACTTTTTTTTTTCTTGTGAATGTGGAAGCTGGGGTTCAGAGAGAAGTCAGTTGTCTAGGACCACACAGATGTCAATGGATTTATTTAAAAGGAAAACTATAACTGTCAAGTAGCCTATGAAGACTGATCTATGAAGGAAGGCCAGATTGAAGATGATTGGTAAGTGCTGGGGTGGGGAGTGCCATACTGCTCTCTCTCTCATAATAAGGGGTGAGTTGATGTCGTGAAGTATCTCTAAGCTCAAGGCATGTGAGGTGCTCTCCTCCACCCCAGTGGGATGGTCTGTTTAAGGGAACAGTAATGCCTTTTTTGTGGTGCGGGGTTCTACTTTAGGACTCCTCCACCAACACCAATCTTATTCCAGACATGCACGTAAACATACAATCTTGGGACCCATACAATTGATTAGGGCCAGACAACTTGATTATAACCAAATCCCTATTCTATCCCCAGCCTTGGTTGGAGATTTGTGAGTCCCAGACTCTGTGGACCCATATTTAAAGACAGTCTCTCTCCCAAGGAGCTAGTTAACCTGTAGGTTTGGTAATTAACTCCAAGGGCAGCCTATTTCTACATCTTCTGTAGAGCCCCCCTGTAGCTGCTACACATCATCAGCTAACTGCTTTGAGAACTAAATGAGACTGAGGTACAAAGGTTCTTGCAAAGTGCCTTCAACACAGTAAATATTATATGCAAAATGCAAAATTAAAATTCTTGGTGTTTTTAACCTGAAGCTACCAAAAGGATGGACTGGAATAACATATGTGAAAGAATGCTGAAAATCATCAAGTATTTCCTGGTACTTGTTCTCCACCTTGAGACCCCAGATTTTCTTTCTACAGTGCCACTGGTCAGGGTGGGCTTTTGCTCAGGGCTCTGGCTTTTCAGAGGCTCAGCACAGTACCCGGGTTTGGTGTTGACAGCATGCCCATTAGGGCTCACTCCGCCCATCGTTTGACCTGGCCTCTACTTGACATCCCAGCCCAATCCATTCCTTTCCCATGTGGCCAGGGCCTACCCAGCAGGGTATCTGGTCTCTCTCAGAGCTTGGATCCCAGGGACCGATCCATGGAGCTTGGAGACCACAGACAGGGCTTGTGCTACTGTGGAACCATCCTCATGAGAAATGCCATTATTCAGACAGGAAAAGGACACTGAGGGGCCCTCGGTTTTGATTTTAAGTCAAAGGCAAATGAAAACTGACCTCAGAACAGCCCTCTCTCTGAGCTCAGCAACCAAATGCCAACTGCATTTGTGAAGAAAGAGGCCAAGGGGCCCATGATGCTCAAATTCTCCTGTTCGTCCCAGCGCTCAGCTCTAGCTGAGATTGTTTTCCTAGTGAGCTGAATAGGGCAGAACTCCATGCAGGTCCCACCCAGCTCCACTTGCACAGTATAGTTCTGTTGGCCACTCGGGGAGCAAGGTCATGTGGGCTTGGGGTTCCAGACGCCCCCACCATGGAGATTCGGGAGATGAGCCTTTCTGATCTGCTGCCTGATCTCTCTGCTTATGCCTCCACCTGCGGTCAAAGCAGCAGGCAGACCTGAGGAGTCCCCTACCCCTTTGCTTTGTCTCACATTCTGTTCTGCCACTTGGAATGGCTCTGTGCAAACCCTCTCGTGCTCACCCAGCCTGGAGACATCCCTTCAATCTCACTTCAACCACCACCTCTAGGAAACCTTCCCTGACATCCTTCCTGCTTCACACCATCATCTCGCTGTGTTTCCCCAGCCTGTGGAGCTTCTAGGACAACCCTGGATCTCCACAGTATAGCATCTTTATGTATGTGCATCAGAGCTCACAAACTGGCAGATTGCTGGCTGTTTTTGCACTGCTGAAACATTTTGTTTGGCCCACAATATGTAGACATTTTTGGAATTGGTAGCCAATGTTTATAGTTAGGAGAGTTCACATAAAATTCTAAATCTCCCATCTCTCTTTTAAGATTTGGAAGGTTTGGAAGCAGTGGACCCACATTTCCACATGACATCCAAAAGCTGGACTGGTCAGTGGCTACCCCTTTAGATGTGGCATGAACTGTCATTGCCGTGGTTCCCACCCAGCCTGCTCCTCACATTTGTTGTTATGTGTCTGGCTTCTGTAAGGATTTGAGATTGCCAAGTCTGATGCATGTGTTCTTTCCTCTGTTATGTGAGGATAATAAAACCCATGTGATGAAGTTGTGATAATTAAACGTACAGCATCTGACACAAACCATATTTAATAAATATTGGTTCCCTCCTGGGGTAGACTGTTTGCAAAAATGATTACAATTATTCCCCTCCCTGTATCCATATCCCTTAGCAATGAGATGTTGCAGGTTCTCCCATCAAGAGATAGAGTCTGTTTCCCCCACTGCTTGGGTCTGGACTGGCCTGTGCCTTGCTTTAGTCAATAGGATACAGTAGAAGTGACATTGTGCCTTGGCCTCAAGAGACCTTGCCCACTTCCACTCTTTCTCTTGGAATCCTGCCTCCACCATGAGAATAAGCCTGGGCTAGTCTGCTGAGGGATGAGAGAACAGATGGAGAAGAGACAAGACACCCCAGCTGAGGCTCTCCTAGATCCGTTGGACCCCTGCTAATCTGTCCACTCTGTAGATGTGTAAATGAGCCCAGTCAACGCTAGAAGAGCACCAGGCTGATCGCAGCCCAATGTGCAGATGCACAGAATCCTGAGCTAAATAAATGGCTTATGTTTTAAGCCACAGAATCTTGGAGGTTGCTGGTTATACAGCAAGCACTAACTCATACACTCCCTCTCCATGAGCCTGGGATGGCAGAGGCCGTAACTCATTAATTTCTACATCTTCCTCAGGACTTGCAACCCAGGCTTCACCCAGAAAGAGCTGATGACAAGAAGAAGAAAGGGCTGCTAGGCATTGTGCTTTGTCATGGGTTGGACACTCACCCTGAATCAGATCCATTGCCACACAGTAAGGGATCAGAGGTGCCTGATTTGTTTTTGTAGAAATCTGCAAAATAAAGGAAGACATGAAAGCCTCATATAGGGTTTTGAAGCCTCAAGTCAAGCCTTGAGTGGTGAAAGCAACACTGGCTGAGTCTTCTGCCCAAGCAAGGCGAGCTCCTTTGGCTGTCTGCCCTCAGTGGACAAGCTTGAATGCAGGGAAGGGAATATGTCTCATCTGGGAAGAGAAAAGCTGGGGACTGGCTTCAGCTCTGAGCCTCCTCCAGCAGAAGCAAAATGACCTGTCCCTGGATTTACAGCTCATTTCCTTATAAAAGGGACACTGGGCAACGGAAAATGGGTGGCCCCTAAAGTAAAACCCAACTCAGGAGAAGCATTTCAGCAGGAAAGAGGAATCAAAATATATGTCTGTACATGGATGCAGGTGCTTAACAACCCTGGCCAACCAGACCTTGGTCCCTACGACAGAAATTTCACTTGCGTTTTTCGTGAGAAGAATAATTGGCTGTCTCGTTGACAGCTGTGCAATTCTTGACACATTTGTTCTTGAGGTTGCCCTTGAAGAGCTGCAGGCCGACCAGGGCAAAGACACTCAGGCAGAAGACGGTGAGGATGGTCACATCAGCCAGCTTCCTCACTGAGTGGATCAGGGCCCCCACGATGACCTTCAGCCCTGTGGGAAGATGACAGTGATACTCCCACGTGGATGAGATGCCACACACAGAGCACACGTGTGTGCCTGGCACGCTTGCATCTTAGCTGTCCTACCCTCTCATCACGTACGGGTGTGAGGTGTTCTGCAAACTGGCAGCTCCAAGCCCAGTTCCTCATCCGAACTTTACAATAAACCCAAGAAGCATGCAGGTAGAGATTACTGTCCCATTGTAAAAATGAGGTAACTGAGATTCAGGCAATGCATTTTTAAAATCAGTCTGAAGCTAATAAATTTTTGACAGTAGCAATTTCAATTTGACAGTAGCAATTCAACTCAACTAATTGTTGAGTACCTGCTGTGTTCCTGGCACTGTGCTGGGGGTAAGACTACTAACTTCACTCCAGTCATTTGGTATTTGTTTTTCTGTCCTCATCTCAGTCCTGGGAGGCAGCTTGAGGCTGGGGACACGTGAACCTCAGTGCATGTATGCGTGTGTGTGTGTGTGTGAGAACGAGAGAGAGGTGGGAAGGAGGGGGAGGAAGAAGAGGAGGAGAGGGAGGAAGGGGGGGTGAGGGAGAGACACACAAGGGAGATAGAATGAGACAGAGACACAAAGACACAGAGAGATGAACACAGCAATAAAGCAAGGCCATGAGAGACACCGAGAGTCACTGAGGCAGAAAAAGACTCTGAGAAGGAGCACAGCTGGTAGCAAAGATGGGGCCCCTGCTTGTTTAAAGAAGGATGATTTTTTGCTCTGGCAAAGGAAATCACCTTCTTTGGGGAAGCAGCTCCACAAGTAGCAGAAAGAGCTGTTTGACCAGGGAAGCAGGTGGCGAGCTAGTCTTGCCTTGTCATTTTGGTCAGCAAATAACCCACTGAGTACCCCTTGGCCCATGTGGTCCCTGCCTGGGAGCCAAGCAATTGTTAAGGCACTGGCGTGGGGTGGTGTATGCAGTGAGGGGAAACTACATTACTGAGCAGGTGGGCACACTTAGGAACAGCGCTCACAGAAGCCTGGGGCTGGGGTGGGGTGGGGTGGGGTGGGGTGGGGTGGGATTTGGGGAAGTTAGGGGAGGACCAGGCAGTCTCCTTGAGGAGGTCAGACCATGGCAGAGCCCTGAGGATGAGTATGGGTTGAATGAAGAGAGAAGCAGGGATCCTCCTGACAGAAGAGCAGCGTGGCCAAAAGCTGGAAGATGAGCAAAGGCACGGAGTGTTTGTGGAACCACAAGCTGATTCTGGAAGGTGATGCAAGGTGGGTGGGTAGAGGAGAGAGATGAGGCAGGAGGAGGGTCTGGAGAGGCCAGGTCTTGTATACAATACTCAAGGTCTTCCTCGCTAAGAGCTGGTGAGAGAGACACCAAGCAGCAGAACTGACTACTCATTGCTATGATTTTCTTCATGAAGAATCTTCCCCAGTAGAACTTGAGCTTCATTATATGCTCACTGTAACACGTTAGCATGATAAATAACATGCCCACAGGTGCCATGACAGTCCCAAGGCTAACCACAAAAGGTCAAAGAGTGGGCTGCGGCCCAATTCCTGGGAATCCCAGCCCCTTCCACAGGGTAGCTGGAATACTCCTCCCACTTGTAGGCGTGGAGCTACTGAGCCCGTAAAAACTGCCAACACCACGCCTCATTGCTGCCTGTTTTTGCTCCCTCATATTTGGAGGCATCCCGCACTCTGTCTATGGAGTGTGTACCTACTTTTACTTTAACCTGAGCTCCTAACTCCCACACCTCGTGGCTTTTCTCTTGCTTTACACTCTATGCAGTACGTATCTCTCCAAATAAATCTACTTTTACTCAACTGTGGCTTGCTCTTAAATTATTTCTTGCACAAAGCCAAGGACCCACACTTGGCAGGGCACGTCCCAGGGACTCAACCGAGACCTGGGACATGGCCCTACTCACGCCCAACATCCGTTTTTCCTGCATCAGCAACAGAGATCTTGGCGCCCACTAAGATGAACCCGGCTGGACTACTTTGGTTGCTGAATTGTCTGTAATCAAGAATTGCCTAATTATTTTCTCTTCTGTAGGACCAAAGACAGGGCTGAGGCTCAAACTTTCAGATTCTTGGAAATGGTGAAGACACTCACCAGACACTGCCTTTTCACCCCTTCCCTGTTTTCAAGTTTACACTTTTGGTATAAAGTATAAATGAGAATCTGACTAGAGGCTTGCCTGAACCCCCCAAATGCAAACATATAACAAGGACATGGCCTTCTCATCATTTATTGATGGTGGGGTCATGTGTTCTATGGACAGAGCATTGGTTAGGAACTAGGATGTGAGGTTTCCAGGTCATACTTCGCCTTTAGGGATGAGGATTTGGGTTTTTGTTTTCTACTCTCTGGGCCTCAGTTTCCTTGTCTCTCAAATGGGGACAATAGTCCATGCCCTGGAACTTTATGGGGCTTTTGTGAAAATCAAAGCAGGCTGTGGAAACAACACACACTCTATGAATAAACATGCTGGTTTAAAGCAGCTCACCCGGGATCACAGACACCGTCTTTAAAGCTCTAAGAACTCTGAACGTCCGCAGGCCTGAGATCCCTCGGCGATCTATTGCTTCACATATGTATCTGTAGGACCAGAAGTCAGTCAGCAACTCTGTAAGAAGAGAGTCTTGGGGGAATTCATGCGGCATAAATAAATAAGAACAACGTTGGGTAACATGAGCCTAGGAAGGACCCAGAACAGACACTGAGAATCTACTAGCACTTCTACCTATAGACTGAAGCCGACGCTAATTTAATTATGGCACTATTTTCCAGAATGGCCCCTTTGAAAAGATGCATTATGATCTAGGAGGCTCCGTGGGCTACGGATGGATGGATGGATATTCAAGCATGTAGGTGTGGCCAACCAGTCTCCTCAGGCCCTGGTTCCTCAGGGAAAGGCCTTCACGTCTGGTAGGTACAAGGCTGAGCTTTGTCTGATTCACTCTGGCGGGCCAGTTATCAGCTCAGATCTGAGGTCTCCAACTTCTCCCCGAGAGTGTGGGACTAACCTTAGAAAATGGCTCCCGGATCAACAGTCTGTGTCAAAGAAACCCCTGGCCATGCAGTCCCGAATAAGGAAGCTGAACAGAGAGAGATAAGGGAACACTCCCAGAGTGGAAGCCTGGACACAACGACAAGCCCCACACAGACATACAAACAGATCAGCATGGAGAAACACTCACGCCAGGGTGATGACACTAAAATCCAGCCAGTTCCAAGGATCCCGCAGGTAAGTGAACTCATTTAGACAAAATCCTCTTGCCAGTATCTTTATCAAGGCTTCAAAGGTATAAATGACAGTGAAGACATATCTGGAAGGGAAGGTGGAAAAGGAGTATTAACTGTTCCTTGGAGAGAAGTCAGAGGGAGCGTTGCTGTGATGGTTCCAAAGGAAAACACGTGAAGATTATCACCGAGGAGGGGAAGGGGAAGAAGGGAAGGCAGGGAGGTGAGACACAGACTGAGGAACTCAGAGGAGGCACACAGATGCTGGAGAGTCCGGAGGAGGGATGGGTGTGGCTGAGATGACTGGCAGCATCTGCTGCTCAGAAGGTAGGCAGAGGTCAATGACCGGCAACCACCGCAAGGTTCAGAACAAAGTTTCTTTAATTCTGTGAGGTTCCCCGAGGTTCCCTGCCCTGAGTGAGGGAAGCTGGCAGCTCCTCTCTCAATTTGTTGACTGCTGAAGATTTGAAGGAGGAAGGAGGCTCTCCTATATCCCTCCTCTCCAAACTTCGTTACTGTCTCACTTCTTCTCACCCCATGCTTGGTCTGCCGGCATTTCTGGCTTCAGGGATCCCAGTCTAAGAGCCACAGAAGGCAGTAAACAGGTAGGGGCCATGGAAGAAAAAAAGCACTTAGATTCACAAACATTTTCTCAGGAAGATGGATCCTGTTAGAGGAAGTCATCTCAAAACAGCCTTTTTATTGTGCTGGGCACTTTGTGGTTTTGGATTTGAAGTGATGGATTAGAAGCTGAGCTTGAGAGGAGGGCCGTATTTCTCAAATGTTCAGAATCCCTCAGTCACTAACAGCAGTGGTTCTCAAACTCTAGCCTGCATCTGACCGACTACCTGATGGGCTTGTTCAAATGTAGATTTCTGGGCTGTACCCCAGAGTTTCTGATTTGGTAAGTCCGGGGTAGGGCCTAAGAACTTGCATTTCTCACAAGTTCCCAGCAGCGGCTAATGCAACTGACCTGGAGAACTACCCTTTTAGAACCACTGACCAAAGGAATTCGGACGCATGCATAAATCACACTTAATTTTGGCTACATTTAAAAAATTGTAAACACTGTATTATGTTTCATACCAAGAAACACTGGTATAAAAAATGAAGACTTTTGATTAAGTATGGCAGATTGAACCTTATGTATTTACACCTCTATCCTTTCTGAAACCCTTCTTAAAGGTAGTAACAGGAATTTTTTAAAAAGCATACATTCACTAAGACAATGATAATGGAGAGCACAACAGCATTTTGGAAATTAGAGTTAGGACGGATGAGTGGTAACTGACAGAGCAGACCCTAGAAAGCTGAAACCTTAGCTGGAAGGAGGGAGTCAGAAGCAAGGCAACCCACACCGCAGAGCTTCTTAGGACTTAGGGATGCTAAACACCTCTGAAAGTGGGGTTTGGGGAGATGGTGGCAAGTGGGGCTGAAAGGGCAGTTTAAAAGTCTTCACAAGAAGTGTAATAGGGAAGAACAAATCTGACTCTGTATTAGATCTGTTCCTTCAGCTCTAACCCTGGGCTGTTTCTTATGCTTAGTTATACTGGCTCTGCACCTTTTGTAAAAGAACGTTGCCTACAGCCTGGAATATGCAAGATAGCCCATTCCCAAGGCTCTGATCTTGAAGGGTCTAACACTTTCCCATTCATATAGAGATACAAAGTTGCAGGACAGAGAACGGTATTTGTCTTGGTGGTGGTTTACAGGGACACCATAACCTGACCAGCTGCAAGAACAAAGGATTCCAACACCAAGAAAACCAACCACACCCCTTCCCCTTTTTAGTGTAAAAGTAACTTGAATTCTGACTTGGGTAAGATGGTTGTCTAGGACATTAGCACCCTAACTTCTCTGCCCCCTGGCTTTCCAAAAAAAAAAAAAAAAATTATTTCTTGCCTTAACACCTGTCGGGCAGCAAGCAGAAAGAGTTTGGACTTGGTAACAAATTTGGGGGAAGCCAGCCGGGGGCCCTGCTGTTCATGGCCAGCCAGCCCTGGTTGGGCAATTTTGGAGTAAGACTCTAGCAGCTTCTGGGACCACCTGTTCTGAGGATCTTCCCTTCAGAATTCCTGGAAGCAGCACTGGCTGCCCCAGTGCTTGGCAGTTAAAGCAAGAAATTGGCATCTGGGAGCCGATGGGCTCCACACAGTGGGGTGAGTCGCTTCAGTGTGGATAGCCGGAAGCTTCATTACTTTCCATTTGGGTTTTTTTTCCCCCTCCAGAATAAGGCAATTTTGTTTTGTATTTGAGTGGGGTACCCTGTTGGAGAGAGGAAATAGTTGTTAGACTTTTACCCGATTTATGAACTGGTTCATTTGTTTCTTTAGATGCTAGCATTTGTGTGCACTGTTTGTGTTTTGTTTGCCCTGTATTTCTGTCTTTAAAAAGTGGGGAATATTTCAAACATCCCTAAGGAAAGTCTTCTGAGGTGCATTTTGGATAAGTGGTCTGATTCCAGCTACGAACTCACACCTAAGAGGAAGATGAACAATGTGTGGCTGTAGTACCTGTTCGGATCCTCACAAGCGGTTTATGCAGGTTAATTCCCATATGCTGCCAACCTTGCTGTGTTGATTACACCATTTGTGGTCTCCTGTGTCCTTGGTATACGGAAGACCCGATGGTGGTAAAAAAAATGGCTTAAGATTGTGCCAAACCCAGGAATACCAGTCCCACATATCCACCTGGTAAATTAAACTTCTCCAAAAGAAAGAGGGACAATGTAGGATAGGGTAAGCCAGAACATGAGCTGAGTGAGGTGATGATGAAGGATATAGGGCAACCTTGGGTAAAGTGATGAGCTTCCAGAATGAGTGTTTCCCTGTTGTTTCACACTTTAAAAGCAACATCTATCAATTTCTCCAAACTGAGGGATCTAAGTATTCAGTTAAAAACACCCACAAGTATTCAGGAAAATGAATGAAAAAGGCTCATATCAAGGCATAACATCACAAAATTTGGGAACATTGTACACAAAGAGAACCTAACTTTTTTTGAGGGAGTGAAAGTCACAGCTCATATATAAAAAAGATTGGGAATCAAAATATCAACAGATTTCTTAACAGCAACCTTGGAAGTTATAAGACAATGAAACAATGCCTTGAAATCTTTGAGGAAAATAATTTCTAATATAGAGTTTCTTTTCCAGTTAAACTGCTTAGATGAGAGTAGAATAAAGACAGGCCAAGTCTTAGAAAATTTACATCCCACCTACTCGTCCAAGACAGAGTTACTAGAGGATGTGCTCCACCAAAAACAAGGACAGAACCAATAAAGAGGAAGACACAGGATGCGGGGGAGTGACAAATGGAATCCAAAAGATTCCATAAAAGAGCTGTGAATGAGGATCAGGAAACATCTAGACCAGACTGAGGCAGGAGGGGGGAACTATAAGAGGGATTTTCCCAAGAAAAATGGAAACTGATGGATAACCTGATGTGTTCAAGTAAACTGAAGCAATAGTTAAACCACTGGAGAAGAGTTTGGGTACAAAAGAGTGATACATATATAGAAAACTGAGCAAACGAAGAAATGAAATCCTTCCTAACTCCACAGAAAGTAAAAACACTGTGCAAAGAGGAAATGTAACCAAAGTACACTGCACGATACAGTTGTGAATAATATTTGCCTAGCAATACAATTATATGGTCATATATGTAGTCAGACTGTGCATGTTATCAGGTTATCTAACAAAAAATTATAACTATAATGCATAGGTGAGTGTGAGAGGAAATGAGTGGTGTGTATGTGGACTGAAGTTTTTCCCTCATAACAAAAAGCTAACAGATAATATCTAACATGGAAAAATAAAAAAAAAATAGTAGTCTGAGTATATTATTAGAGATAGGGAGGTATCAGAAGAAAGCAGTGAAAAAGCTGAGAGTGGTTGCCTCTAGAAATACAGGATTAGGGGTGAGGAGATGAGAAGCATGAAATTGATGTTTTTGTTAGAATCTTTATGGAACTATGTGACCTTTTGAACCATGGATCTCTATACCTTAAATAAAAGTAAAAATCAAATTTAAAAAAGTGAATAGCAGTAATTTTTTCCCCTCTCTGTGAGAGGAGAAATAATGTTTGAAATCTTTCGCGAAGCAATCTGTATCTGGCCGGATAGCTGCTTGAGCTGTCAGCTATCATAGCTTGCTGGGCTTCCCCCCACTCTGTGTTTTCTAAATTAGAAAATCTTAACTCAGAATTATAGGTTGTTGGGAAACTTTGACAGATATTTCTGGCTTTTCAGATCAAATGCAGATTCTGAAAATATGGAGAGAGTTCTCTCTAAAGACTATTTGCAGTGTTTCACCAGAGGACAAGTGCCCCAGTTTAGTGCCACTGAAAGCTAGAAGGTTAAAGGTCTCAACATGGGAGACAGCGGCTGATGGAGTCACACCCTCCCTTCGGTGGCATCTGGCTCCGAAGGTATTTGTGCATGTTCAATTGCAGCATTTGGATGTGATTTTTAATATGCAACGACATATCTTAGGCGTTTTTTTCCTGATAAATGGAGAAAATCGTTGGTGTGGGGGAAAAGTGAAACTTTCAGCCACTGAGCCCCTTGCACCACTGTTCAGTTTTAAGAAATCCTGATGTCTAGTCATTAAAAATCCTGATATTTGGCCCTGAAGTCAAAGACCCATACTATTCAAAATCTTAAGTGTAATACTGAGACATGCCATGTGTATTCACAGAAATGGCCATTTAAAAAGATTTCATTCCTTATTTAAAACATTGCAAACCATTTTTTGTTTGCCAGCCAGAGCAATTTAGCACTGGAGAGCATCTTATACTCGCTATTCATTTCATCCCTGTGGTCTGGAGATACATATACTAAGTGACCGCAATCACATTGTAGTCACAACTTCCATGATGTCCCTCAACAGCAAATCAGGGCCTGGAGGTGTGCTATGGACCCCTGCTGTTTTCATCAGTAAGGTACATCCGGCATTTGGACACATTTTCCATATTTGTATAGCGATGCCTTTCCTTGCTAACTATGTAGTGGAGCTTCCTCGGTATCAATTCAACCATCTTTTTCTCTTCAATTGTGTTAAAATATAACATGAAATTTACTACTTTAACCATTATTAATTATGCAATTCAGTGGTATTAAGTACATTCACAGAACTGTGCAGCCATCACCACTATCCAGCGCCAGAACTTTTTCATCATCCTAAACAGAAACTCTGTGCTCATTAAACAGCAGCTCTCCATTCCTCCTTCCCCTGATTCCTGACAACCTCTATTCTCCCTTCCGCCTCCATAAATTTGCCTATTCTAGGGACCTGATAAAAGTAAAATCATACAATATCTGTCCTTTTGTGTCTGGCTGATTTTACTTAGCATAATGTTTTAAAGGCTCATCCATGTTGTGACATGTACCAGAATCTCATTCGTTTTTAAGGCTGAAGAGTATTATTCCGTTGTATGTATATACCGTAGATATAAGGTAAAATGTCTGCTTGTTTACATACATAACAGTCACTAATTTTAAATGCCAGTCACATTATAAGAAATACAGTAGTTCTGATAAAGGAATTCTACCGATCATTTCCTGCTTTCTTTCCAATTATAATTATTTGTCATTGGTTTTTAAGCTGGTTTCATATCTTACCAGCAAGGGTATAACTTTGCTTGTTTTACTATGAGGGCAAATGATGACGCTACAGTTTTCATGTCTTTCAACCTTTAACATCAAATTTTGACAATTTTGTACTGGAAATCCTTACTTTGTATAGAGAAAGTCAATTGGTTTAAAAGTGATAAACTTTTTTGGAAAATGATATGAAAGCTTTGGTAGCTTTCTGTTATTATTTCATAAAAATGTTAACAGATAATGAACTAAGTACTAGAAAAAACGGATCATTGATCCAATAAAATTTAATGATCATCTTTCATTGTCAGGCTCCCTGTTTTCTTACTTATCTTTATCTGCCTTTGTGAGATTATCCACATCCATTGCCCACTTGTCTCATGACATACAGATTCAAGGTTTATATTTGTGACAGAGTCCATTCATATTTGTGACCTTATTTCATATTGTAGGATTTATTTTTCTATTTTCATCACCATTGTTATGTTTCTGCAAACTGCCTGTGAAATGATGGTTCATTTTTTTGAATTGTGATATTTTGCAACAAGTAGGAATGACAAATGCAAGTTTAACAAACGTAAACCACAAATGTGAATGTGATGTCAGACGACAATAAAATCGTTAAGGTCAACTACCCATGATTAACTCCAGGTTAACCAGTGTGAACTAAGTCAGTCCCTGAAGCACAAACACAGCTTTTAAAAACATAAAAATTCAGAAGTTCTGTGAAAATTGTGATTAATCTTCTATTTCAGATTTTTAAATTATCTGTGCATAAAATGACTGTATTGTTTTTTCTTCTGAATCTGTCAAGTGATTTAGAGGCTACTGAGATACTTCGATCACTTATTGAGAAACACTGTAGGGGATGAGAGAGCTGAATTGCTCTGCAGAACAGAGGGAGAACTTGGAATTCCTAGGGACAATACAGAAGGAAGACCACAAGGCAGAAAGACGGAAAAGCAACCCAAAGAGACAGCTTTCTTCTTCACTTTGTCCTGGTGATTCTCTGGTTTCTTTCTGAGCACTAGAAGCGATTTAAAAAATGGAATACACACATACATGGAATGGAATATATACATAACCCTCTCACAAGCAGACAGATAGGCAGGCAGGCAGGAGGCAGGGAACTACCTTTATCAGCAGGTAACAGTGCAAAGTTAATGTTTCAAGGAGGTAAAAGGGCAAGGAGGGGAGATAAGGGATGGAAACCACTTGTGTCCAAAAGACTGTTTCAAGAACATGGCAGTAGGGTTGGCTCCTGGTGCTGCACTGACTACAGTTTAATTTTTACTAAAAAATACACAGCATGATCGTTGCAGCCCCAGTCTACCCCAGGGAGATCTACTCTTTTCCTCCCAGAGACAGTACTTAACCCATGGCTATTACCAGTTTTGTTATCAGTTTTTCAAAAATAAAATCCAGAGTCTGATAATTTTCTTGAGGCCAAGGATGCTATCTCTTTAAACAATATCTCTTATTTCCATTAATTCTCTTTCCTTTCCCTTCTGTGTCACTTAATACCTGTCACATAAATTTCTAGCACTAGGACCAGATAGGTTGATTTTTATCTTTGCTGTTTTTAAAATTGTGTTTATAAAGGAAACTTTGTCACAATTTAATTAATACAAAGTCTGAAGAATAGATTTAATAATTACTGGGAATGGAAATTGGTACAACTTTGGAAAACAGTTTGGTAGTATCTCAAAAACTAAAATTGTACATCCCTTTGAGCCAGCAATCCCATTCCCCTCACATTTACGCACATTGCATATGCAAAGATACATGTGTAAGGATGTTCACCAAAGAATCATGATGGCAAAATATGAGGATTATGTTGATTAGGATCAACAGAAATACCTAATCCATAGAATAACAGTTACATAAATTTTGCACCATCCATGTAAGTAAAATCTTTTCAGTCAGTTTCTGCAAAACATGCTGCTGAGATTTTTATTGGGATTTCATTGAATCTATAGATTAATGTGGGCAGCACTGACATTTTTAACAATAGTGAGTCTTCTCATTCATTAAATTTATTTAGATACTTTAAAATTTCTCTCAGTAAAGTTCTGTCATTGTCAAAATACTTAATACTGTCATTTTTTTCAGCATAAAAGACTTGTGCATATTTTTTACATTAACTTTTGGGTTTATAAGTTCTGTTCTTTTCTTTTCTAGCTAATTAATTTTTTCTTTTAAATTATTCATTTCTTCTTGCTGTTTTCATTTATTGTATTCTTCTTTTTATAGTTTTAGGTTAAGTAATTCATTTTTTACTGATATAAATATTCTATGCTTCAGTGCTATGGATTATCCTCTGTGCTCATCTTTAACTGCACCCTATAGGTGCTGATTAAAGTGTTCTTGAATTTTTTCTACCCTAGAAATTCTATAATTTTGGTCTGTAGCTTTTCTTTCAACTAAGATTTCTTTAAGAGAGGTTTTAAAAATTTTACCAAATGGAAAGACCTCTCTTTTTTTTTTTTTTCTGATTTTGTTTTTATTTTCTCATTTTATTGCAGTGAGATAAAAGGATATTTTATTATTTCTACTTTGGGATATTATTAAGGTTTTTTTGTTTAATATTTGGCTGATTTATATGATTATTCTTCAGGGAATATAGTTTTAAATGTATTAATTAGATCTCATTAATTATGTTACTTCGGTCATCTATTTCTTTATATACCTTTTAATGCATTTGATCTGTCAGGGCTGAAAGAAATTAATTACACTTTTCTATCTCTATAATGTTCTTGTCTATTTACCCTAATATTCCCATAAGTTTTGATTTGTGAACATTGTTGTCGCATTATTTGTTTGTGAAGATATACATTACTGTTTATGAATTGTTAAATTACTGTGTGTCATTTTTCTTCTGTTTAATAATTTTTGGCCTAAAGCCCACCTTCCCTGATATTAAGATCATGCCTCCTGCTCTTTCTGTTTGCTTTTGCCTATATCTTTGTCCATTCTTTAATTTTTGGCCTTTCTGTATTACTATGAGCAGTACATTTTTGAGTTAACATACAGTTTAATATTGCTTTGTTATAAAACACGAATTTTTTTAAGCAGATGAGTCAAATTCATTTATATTTATTGACATGATAGATTTATTTGATCTAAGTTTGCTTATATTCTGTTATGTTTTTAATCATTTAAAAAATATTTCATTGTCTGGTATATTTTACTTGCTTTATTTTTCCTCTGTATGATTCTGAATGTTGAAAAGCTTTTATTTTAGTTCTAGTAGTTGCCTTAAAAGTATACATGCACAGTTATAATTAGAACTCTGTACGTTGCCCTTAGGATGCTATCTCTTTAAACAGTATCTCTTAATTTTCATTAATTCTTTCCTTTTCCCTCTGTTTTATCCATCATATGATTGTATTTAATAATATCTTTTTCCTGCTTACCTTTGTACTGTTAAATATAATTTTAAACTTCTTTATACATCAACTTTAAAGAATGCACTTTAACTTCTCACTATAATAGAAGCAACAATAAATGTACATCCTCAGCTCCCACGTATTCCCCTCTTCCTAGTCCCAGTTTTTGCTATTTGTACTCTGTCAGCATTTTCAGGGCCTCCAGGATTTTCGGGGGTAAAATGCCCTGATCCTCATTTTTATCCCTCTCTGCAGGCACTGTTGTTTGACAAGCCCTGGTCTGCTGAGTCATTTACCAGTCCTCCACCCACTTTCGGTCTTCTGAGATTGTTTTGACATCTTTTGTCCTCTGTGCTTCCTTTTCTACTTCTCTTTGTTCTTGTATATTCTTATTCCCATGCTGTCATTTCATTGGCATTTTGAGAGGGCTGGGGTAAAATATTCATGCTATCTTCCACATTTAACCAGGATCCCCAAAATAACTCTTACTTTTGAGAGAAAATGCTTTGCATTAAAAGTTTAAAAGGATAAAAATTTTACATGCCATATCATCTCAGCATACATATAGAGAAAATAAACTAAAACACTAACAGCGATTTATCTACCTAGTTGCTATCTTCTGACTTTTGTTTTTCAGTGTTCTGCATTTTATGCAATAGTCACTTACTTTAAAATTATTTTGTTTTAAAGCTTTTCATTATGATATGTAATATGCATAATGAAAATGAACATGAAATTGAAATTAGTTGTAAAGTGAATGTCTGTGTATTAGTCGGCTCAGGCTGCCATAACAAATACCATAGATTGAGTGGTTACACATCTAATATTTATTTTCTCACAGTTCTAGGGGCAGGTGCTGGCATCATCAGATTCTGGTGAGAGCCCTCTTCCTGGCTTGCTAATGGCAGTTTCTTGCTGTGCCCTTACATGGTGGAGAGAGAGCTCTGGGGTCCATTCTTCCTATAAAGGTACCAGCTCTGTTGGATCCTAGCTCTGTCCTTACGACCTCATTTAAGCTAAATTGGCCTGCTTAAAGTCTCCTTCTCCAGTACAGTCACATGAGGTAGGGGTTAGGGCTTCAATACATGAGTTTGGGAGGCCACTATTCAGTCCACAGCAGCTCTGTGACAACTAATCATGTCACTAAATGGTACATTTTGAGCACCCACAAGCCCCTTCTCTCCTCTGCCTTTACAGGTTACTACTATCCTAATTTTTGGTGGTTTTTTTTCTTGCCTTTTAAATTTATATTTTTACCTCCTAAGTATGTATCCCTAAACAAAACAGTTGTTTTGTTTGTTTTTGAATTTTGTATAAATGGAATCATATTTTTGTAATATTTTGTGTCTGGCTTTTTTTGTTCAATATTATATTCTGAAGATTCATTCTTATGTGGAGATAGTTTATTCATATCCACTGCTGTAAATGATCCCTTCTTAAGGATTTAACAGAGATATTTAATGTATTCAAAAATATATGAACATTTTGGTTGTTTCTACTTTGGGGCTTTTATAGGGAAGGTGCATGGACTTTCTTGCAGCTGTACCCTGGTGCCTATAAGTACATATTTCTGTTGAGTGTATGTATCTAACAGTATAATTAGAGGATCACAGTGTATGTGTGTTTTCACCTTTACTTGATAATATCCACTGCTTTCCAAAAAGGTTGTACAAATTTACATTCCCACCAGAAATATGAGTTTCTGTGGCTCCATATCTTTCTCAATACTTGATATTGTCACACTTAGAATTGTCCTCATTTGATGAGTATGTAATAATCTCTCAGTGTGATTTTATTCGCATTTCCTTGATTAAGAAAAAGGTTAGGAATATTTTCATATGTTTATCAACCATGTGGATTTCTACTTTTATGAAATGCCTATTTAATTTTTTTGCTCATTTTCCAATTGATTGCTCTGACATATTTCTAATTCATTTGCAGGGGGCCATTATTCTGGATATAAACACTTTTTAGGCATATATGTTGCAAATATCTTCTACTCTGTAGCTTTACTTTTTCACTCTCATAAAGTTGTCCTCTGATTAACAGAAATTCTTAATTTTAGCATACTAAAACATATCAGTATTTTCCTCCATGGTTAGTGCTTCTTGTGTCATATGTAATAAATCTTTCCCTAACCTGAGGTCATGAAGACATTCTCCTTTGTTTGTTTGTTTTTTAACCTTCTGAAAACTTTATGTCTTTGTCTTTCACAAAGAAATTTTGATTCTTTTTTTAATTAAAAATTTTTCTTTAAATTTTGGTGGGAGAGGTAATTAGGTTTATTTTCTTTTAATGGAGGTACTGGGGATTGAACCTAGGACCTCATGCATGCTAAGCACGCACTCTACCACTAAGCTATACCCTCCCCCAGAAATTTAGATCTTAATCCACCTAGCATTGATTCTTGTGCATGGTGTAAAGCTGGATGTTCAATGTAATTTTTCTGTTCGAATTTTTAATTCTTTAGCATCATTTACTGAATACCGCCCTTTCTCGGTTGTTCTGCAATGCCACTTTTGTTGCCAATTCAAGGTCTGTATGTGCATTGGCCTATTTACGGGCCAACTGCTCTGTTCCACTGGTCTGACGAATCGTATGCCAATGGCACACTGCTTCAATTATTAGAGCTTTATAGTAAATCTTGATATCCAGTAGAGCACATTATTTTCTCCCACCTTGTTTTTCTTCCTCAAAAGTGTCTTGGTTATAATTTGCTCTTTGCATTTTCATATAAATCTTAGAGTCAGTTTGTCAATTTATACAAAAAAAAGCCTGTTGGGATTTTGATTGGAATCATATTAAATTTATTAGTCATTTTGGGGAGTCTTACAATATTGTGCCTTTGAATGTAAGAATATAATATATCATTCCATTTTGGGGGTTTTCTTAATATTTTTATAATTTTCTTTATAGAGATCTTACTCATACTTTGATAATCTTATTTCTAGAAACTTGGTATTTTTAACTGCCAGTGTAAATCGTATTTTTAAAAACTATTTCATTTTCTGTTTGTTGCTAGTATATAGAGATACAATTGATTTATGTGTATCAATTTGTACCTAGCTACTTTCCTATACTCTCTTATTAATTCTAATGGTTAATCTCTGGATTATATTGGCCATTTTATGCACACAGTTATAGTATGTGTATATCGTGGCATCTTTGGTATTTCTTTCCTTATTCTTATACTTGTTATTTCTTCTCCTTGTCTTACTACACTGGCTAAAATCTCCTTTGCAAAGTTGAATAGAACTGATGAAACAGACATCTTTTCCTTTTCCCCCCGTCTAATCTCAAAGAGAAAGTTTGCCATGTTTCACAATTAAATATGATGTTTGCTCCTTTCTTCCAGTGGTTACCCTTTATAATAGTATAGCAATTCCCTTTTATTCCTACTTTTCTAAGAGTTTTTAATCACAAACAGGTATCAAACTTTATGAAATGATTTTTCAGCATCAAGATGGCCACTTGATATTTCTTCATTAACTGATTAATAGAAATAGAACATATTTCCTATTGTAGCAGGTATTAATATAGTCAGAAAAAGATAAAAATAAAGAAGTTGGAAAAAGAGAAAGGTCTACAGAACACCAAAAATATGTCTGGCTTGAGCTGGGCCAGGGGCACCCCTCCCAGATGTGTTGGTACAGGATGTTTTTGAAAAGGCCCCATAGTCTGAAACTACAGAGATTCCATCACTAACCCAGGGAGACAGAATAATCTCAGGAATATTAAGGTCACTTTGAAGTATACAAGTCATGATAACTTAAACAGCTTCATTGATGGGTCATTTTCTGATACGTTCCAGGACCATTTGTTCTTAGCTCTGCCTCACTTTTGCTCCTGTCTCTCTTTCCAAGTGGCTCTTCCCTCAGCTTCACTCAGGTGTGCACATAGCAGGTGAATGTGTGTGTGGGTGGGGTGGGGTGGAAGGCAGGGGGTTCATCTGCCCAGGTCACCCCAGACAATGACATCAGACCCTCTGGGGTTGGGACCCAGGCATCCATATTTTAAAAAATCTCCCCAGGGGATTCCAACAGGCAGTCAAGGTTGAGAATTTTTAATCTATAGTTCTTTGAAGCTGAAAATCAGATGTACATTTATGAAACAAAGTCCACAGAGAAGACATTTAACCATTACAAAATCAAATAGGCAATAGGATTCCACGTTGCCTGGATGAGACCCAGCAGGATGAATAAAAGAAACAAGCCGCCCAGTGAAGGAAGAGAAGGAGAGGACACAAAGGAAAAGCACAAGAATGACAGCAAATCTACTCACTCGATTTTCTCTGGAAGTTCGGTTTGGGTCATGCCCACACAGTTGACCAAAATAGTGATTGTTATAAATAAACTGAACCACCTGAGAGGCCTGTGTTAAGGAAAAGCTGAGAGTCACCATGTTTTCCACATGTCACTCACGATCACCTAGACGCCTGAATTGATTAAATTCATAACTCTTTCCCGGGATCAGCTTTATGGTCTTGTCACATGACAACTGCTAACACTTACTGAGTGCCCACCCTGGGGTGAAAACTTCATCCACGTTACTTCCAATACAACAAGTCTACAGGTGGATATTATTACCTACCCATTAGAGCTAAGAAAATAGGCTGACAAAGCTTGAATATTTTTCCAAGGTCATACAGATAGTCAACCATGGCGCTGAGATGTGGACTCAGACTGCAAGATGAAAGGAAACAGAATCTGTTCCAAAATGTTCTTCTGCCTTGACATCTGCATTTCACTATACAGTATGGCCTGAAATTTCATCCTGCAAATGTCTTTTTTCCTCAAAGACAAAGAGAATGCTATGGTCCCCCTTATCCATGGTTTCATTTTCTGCCATTTCAGTTAACCATAGTCAGTGGTGGTCTGAAAATATTAAATGGTAAATCCCAGAAATAATTCATAAGTTTTAAATTACCCATCATTCTGAGTTAGCTTGATGACATCTCAGCCATGCTACTCTCTCCCACCAGGGACCCCCAACCATCAACATTGTTTCTTTTTTTTTTTTTCAGTGGTGTGAACTCAAGACCTCATGCATGCTAAGAACACAGTCTACTACTGAGCTATTTCCCTCCCCACCGACACTGCTTCTGACACCCAACCATCAACATCATCATGTCCCCACAATACAGGATCACCCGAAGCAGATGATCCTCCCTCTGATTTATGGTCAGAAGGTCACTGGCAGCCTGACGCTGTGTCACAGTGCCTATGTCATTCACCTCACTTCACCTCATCACATGGGTTTTATCTCACCTCACATCATCACAAGAAGAAGGATGCGTAGAGTACAGTAAGAAATTTTTAGAGAGAGATCACATTCACCTAACTTTTATTACAGTATTTTGTTAGAATTGCTCTATTTTATTATTAGTTATTGTTGTCAAATCTTTTACTGTGCCTAGTTTATAACTCAAACTTTACCATAGGCAGATATGTATAGGAAAAAACGTAGTATATATGGGCCTGGTACTATCTGTGGTTTCAGACATCCACTGGGGGTCTGGGAACGCGTCTCCAATGGATAGTAGGGGATGACTGTACTCCTAGGAAGTCAGAGATAAGGGGAGGGCTACAAGTTTTCATGGGAATTAGGTTAGTCAGATTGTCTGAGATCAGTCACACTAAGGAAATGGACATCTGGTTAGGAATGGTAGAGGCAGCACAGGGGAGTGAAATGCTGGCTCAAGGAGAACATTCCAAACAGGATTAGGCTGTCATGGAGAACTCTGAATAGCAAGAGAGGAGAATTTTACAGGAGAGGTTGGGGGCAAAGGGATTACCAGAAAGGGAAGGAGACACTGAAAAGGAAGGTGAGTGGAAGAGGGTAAATAGATGGAGAAGAAATGTTGATAGGAAAATCCACAGATAAATTTCTCCCACTGGACATTTTTTTGAGGACTAGGCGGGTGCTAACAGTTACTTCCTAAAGAAAGACAATGCCTGAAGAGAAACTTGACCTACAGAGAGAGTGAACTACTCATCTTTCATAATTTCAATTTGAGCAGAAGTATCTAAATCTATTTTAGGTTTCTGTAAATGCCTTTAATGTGCCCTGTTTTGCAGTTACTTAGGAACACATCTATTTTGAAAGGGGAAATTCTACTAATTAAGCCACATTTTCCTGTTGACTTGCAATTAAATTAAGAAATGTGTTCACATAGGGGGAAACGTTAACCCAAGGATTAAATTAAAATCATATCTCCAACTCCACAAGCCTTTGGAAGAATTATAATTTATTCTGATAATATTACTTATGAAAACATTCATAGCAAATTTTATTAGAATTATAATTTTGGTGAAATATTAATAATAGGACATTGAGAATTCCATACCTTGAAGAATATTTTGGGGGACTGGAGCTACCAAATTCATGAGATCTAAATATATAAATGCAGATTTTTATGAGGAGACCCTTAATAGCTTTTCTGTCTGGCTGTGACTCCACCCAGAAATTATTTACTCATCAAGTCTCAAGACAAAAAGCATATTTACTGGTTACTTGGTTCTTTAAGGGGATTTTATTTCTAATTAGTTGTTTCTTAGTGAACTAGATGTAATTCAACCAGGATAGATGAAGAGGTATTTGTATATTTGCTATTTTTATTTCTAATTTTTATGTAATTGTATATATTTTTAAAAATACCCAAGTAGAGGTAACATACTGAGAGAATAGATTACTCTAATTTATTTCCATTAACTGCCTACTTCCTTATTGCTGATACTGCTCTAAGCAAGAGGCAGGCTGGACCTTATAACAAGCTGTGTGACCCTGGACAATTAATTTAACGCCTCTGAGTACCAGTTTCATCATCTGTAAGATGAGGATGCTAATCCCTTCTTCAGGGGTTTCTATACCTATGACAATGTTGATGCTTGGAAGATATTTAGCAAATGGTAGCCTAATATTATCATTAAATACTCTTCTACAGCATTAGGAAAGCCAAGACTGAATGAAGAAAATATAATTCCCACTAGTTGGCAATAAAGATAAAGCACGTAAAGGGAAAATGTAATGCAACTGTATCTAGCAGTGCAGTTCCATGTGAGATGACTGTGCCAGGTCTGCTAGTTCACTGAGTGCTGTCCAGCGATCCAGCAAGCTGCCCCAGAGGGTAAGGAGAGAGCTCCTTTAACTGCACCCTCCCTGAGAAAAGGCTGGCTACCATCTGCCAGGCAGCTGAGGCAAGACTGTTCTTGCAAATCAACCTCGTAGAAGCCAGGGCTGAACTTGTTATTAGGAACCTCCAATTTGGACAGTCACCAGGGAAGATCCTTGGAAACCAAGCCAAAGTCTCTTGTTTGTCCTAGTTTGGCTTGCCTTGGGGGCGGGAGGGAAGAGAAACAAGAGCTGGAGGCAGCTTCTGAAGCTACCTAAAGCAATTAATTTAATACAGACATTTGACCAATGTGTCTCTAATTATGACTACATTCCCCAATGGCATGAACCTCAGATTACTGACATGTTTAACCTGCTAGTAGTTTGGGGGTAACTTGTGCCGTAGGCAGTGTCCCATGACCAATATGGTCCCATTGAGATGGTCTTCGTTCTGCCCATTGCAGTCTGTTCTCTTTGCCCTCTAGGAAGAGCTGCTCTTTTGCCAACTAAGCAGCCACTCCGCATCATGGCAATGGCACAGAGTAACAACCCACACCCATCTCATTTGCCCAAAGAAGCCTTGGGGCCTCCTACTGGTTATTACCTTGTGGGAAGAGCAGGCCACGTGTGGTGAGAATGTGCCTGGGTGCATCAGCAATCTCCCCTCATAAAGAGGATATTTTTCAAGTTGTGCATCCACAGATGTGTCCAGACTAGTCTAGGTGAACCCAAACCCACCTGTGGGTTGCTTGAACACCTCCTGTGTCTTGGGACTGCATTCCGATGTCGAATATATTAAAGCCACAAACTCTTTTTTCAATTTAACGATCTCATTGTTTTAGGATTCAACTGGAGGAAGGCTCTATTGTTAACCCCTGAAGAAGGTACTGGACACAGCAGGCAAGGCCTGATTCTAACACATGCAAGAGGCAACTGTGCAAAGGATACGAGTGGACAGACACTTTGATGGCTGTTCTTCTGATCAGGTTGAAAGGGCTGAATAACCACAGGGCCCGAGTGGCACTAAACCGTGAAATGGTCCTCTCTTTGTTGAGCACCATAAATGTCTACAACAAAACAAAAGAGAAGGTGGATCTCCAGTGAGAAACACACATCCTCCCCCAACCATGGTTTTCAGCATAAGTGAGATCACCTCAGGCTCAAGAGAGAACCCATGGGTCAATGAGAGGCAAACGGAGGGGCAGGGAGTTAGGGAGGATTAGGAACTAAAAGCCATATCTTCACCCTCCTAGCAAGACCCCAAGCCCCATGGCTGACTGCATCAAGGTGGGCTCCTGAGAGTGCCCAGTGAACAGGAAGCTGACCCGGGGGCTGGTGAGATGCATCGTGCCCAGGGTGAGGACTGGCAGCAGGAGAGTGGGGTTCTGGTTGCATGTAATTCCTCTTCTGATTAGTGGATCATCCCTGGTCTATGATGGTCCTTCTGTTCTCCACCTCCTAGGTCTCCCCTTTTACACCCTGTACTGTACCCTCCTCTGAGCATCTAGGGGGATGCAGGCTTTTAGCAGGTGAGAGGAGAGAAAAGACATTCCAGTGCCTTTTAATTTGCTCTACAAACCATATTTGAGGTGATTCATTCCTGCCCCTCCCAACTCCCAAACACACACACACCACTGTTTTCATCCAAGATACAACACAAACTGGATAATTGGCATGAAATAGCTCTTGTTTAAACTAGTGGTTCACAAACTTTGATTTCAGGACCCTTTATACTCTTAAAAATTATTTAGGACTTTAAAGGTTAATGTTTATACCTTTTTGCTTATACCGTGTGTGTATGTATATGTGTGTGTGTGTGTGTGTGTGTGTGTCTATAAGCGCGCGCATGTGTGTGTATACTATTAGAAATTTAACACATAGAAAATTTAAAAACACAGGCATATACAAACATACATTCTAGTAGACAGATGTGATCCTCCATCAATAGCCTCTGTGTTCACTATTACATGTTCATAAAAGTGTGAGTGAAAAAGACAAATGACATCTAAGTATTGTTAAGAAATACTTTTGAACTCCTGAAAGGTTTTGGGAACCCCAGGGGGTTTTAGATCATACTTCGAGGACCATTGGTTTAAATCACCCTGATTTTGGTTCCCTTTCCTTACTCTACCCACTACCTACCAGCCTCAAGACCTCTGCTCCCTGCTTGCAAAGAGAGCTAACACCTCTGAAAATTTGAGGCCAGAACTCATCCAAGGAAACAGCCAAATTCCTCTGAAAACTCCACAGCAGCTGTCACTGCTTTTGAGGATTGGGGTTTAATTAACCTCTACCATAAACACCATTGAGATTCAAAGACAGCATCAAGGAGGTGAGTTAGATCTATTTTTCATTAATGGAGTCCAGTTTACAGCCACATCAGCCAGGGTGCAGGAGGGCTCCCAGGCTTCCTCTCCCAGAGCAGAGAACAGCTGTTCCGGCCAGCAGCCCTTACCCGGTGTGTATTGTAGAAGGGGTCCAAGTCCTCCAAGGGCTCCCCGACCAGCTCTGCCGGGAGCTTGCCATAGAACTTGGGCAGCTTGTTGCAGGCTTTCAAGCATAGCTGTGGCCGAGACTTCTCTTCTTGGTCCTTCTGCTTCTTGGGCTTCTCTTGGACTTTCTTTGCCGCCTGCTTGGCAGCAATTCGTTTTTCAATAGCCACCAGGGACTCTGGAGTGAATCGACGGAAGTGGGGAGCTTGCGGGGACCCAAAGGGGAATTCCATCTTCTCATTCTTCTTCAGGAAGAATTTATACTCTTAGGAGGGTGGACATAACCACAGAGAGGTAACAGCGTGCCCACTGGCCCTTTCCCTCCCATCTCTCCCACCCTGATTGCTAGAATAGAACAGTTTCTTCCCCAACCTGTCTCCAGTTACTTCCTTAACTTACACTGAGCTCCCCCGGGACCTCACTGCCCCTGCAGCATGCTCAGGGGGAGGCTGTTTATTCCACCCTACTCCAGGTAACTCAGAGTCATGTCTACACTCTCTGTGAGCTTCCAAGTCATTGCCTCTTCATCACTTTGTAACACATCCCCACCAGATTCAACCATACTGCCCTCTCTCCTTGTTTCTAGGACCACTGAACAGCAGTCACTCTCCTGCATTCATCAAAAACTTCAGGTCATGGTCTACTTTATCTTGAATCTCATCCTACTTTTAATATATTTTTATATTATTGATTTATATATTTTTAAATTAAAAAAAATTTTATTGAAGTATGGTCAATTTAAAATGTGTCCATTTCTCAACATAACACCATTTGCAGCAACATGGATGCTCCTGGAGAATGTCATTCTAAATGAAGTAAGCCAGAAAGAGAAAGAAAAATACCATATGAGATCGTTCATATGTGAAATCTAAAAACAAACAAACAAAACATAAATACAAAACAGAAACAGACTCATAGATATAGAATAGAGACTTGTGGTTGCCAAGGGGGTGGGGGGTGGGAAGGGATAGACTAGGATTTCAAAATGTAGAATAGATAAACAAGATTATACTGTATAGCACAGGGAAATATACACAAGATCTTATGGTAGCTCACAGAGAAAAAAATGTGACAATGAATATATATATGTTCATGTATAACTGAAAAATTGTGCTCTACACTGGAATTTGACACAACATTGTAAAATGATTATAAATCAATAAAAAATGTTCCAAAAAAAGAAAAATTGTCCATTTCTAGTGCACAGAAATTAACACGTTTCAGTCATCCATAATGCATACATATACATACATGCCTTTTCCAATCTATTATTTATTGACATTTTCAATGTTTCTCCCCCAATCTGAACTTCATTTGGACCCCTGGGCTAATTTCTCTTTGTCCATAGCTGAATACTTCTCTCCACATCCAGATCAGATCCCATGGTCTACCATTTTGACCACTCCCCTGTCCTTACCCTAAATACCAAGTCTAGGTCAATCTAGATGAGTCTAATTCAGGTTTCTCTGAATCTGAACTATTGAAGGGTGATGGGGAACATCGATGCCCCTTGGGAATCATAGGGTTTCTCTAGGAAACAGTTTATTCTAGTCTGATATTTCAAATACTGTTCATCTTTTCTGACTACTACTTCCCATTTCCTCCTGCAGTAAGATAATAATCATGCTCCCTACCTCACAAAGGAAACACAGCTCCCTCAACCTCATGCCCCCCAAGCCTCCAGCTTACCTGTGTTTACATGCTCCTTTCCTCCCTTCCTCCTGACACAGCCGGGAGAATATCACCTCTCATTCTGACTGAGGCCAATCTTTTCCTTCTGCTTTGGATCTTACCCCCTCACTACCTCATTTCTCTCTCTCTGCTGGCTCCTTCCTGTCAACATTTAGAGATGCTTAAGTCTCCTTCAGCTTTAAAAACTTTTACCTGATACACAGCCCGTCCAGTTCTTCCCTCTTCTCCTTCCATCCTCTACTGAGTTTCATAAAGAGCTCATTTCCACTCACTGTCTCAGGTCATTCTGCAGTTTTAGCAGCTTGACTTCTGTGTCCAGTGACACACTAAAATGCCTCCTTGCAAGGACAGCAGAGACCTTCCTGAATTCAGGGGGAACTTCTCAGTTCTGATTTTGATGGGGCTATTGGCTATTTTGACTACTTCCTCCTTCTTTAACCACAGTCTGTCCTCAACTGCTGTGACACACTCAATCTCCTTTTCCTCACTTTCTCCCATATGTGACTATGACTCTTGGGGCTCTACATTATGCTTTTTAAATTTTTGAATAATGGTAATAATAATAACATCAACAGCACTGATAATACCTAGCATTTGCAGAGACCTACTACGTTCCAGATTCTGGATTAAGAAATTTGCATGCATTAACATATTAATTATCACTGTACCCAATGAGGTATTACCTCTAATATATAAATGAGAAACCAGAGTGGCAAAGTTGACTTTCCCAAGATCACAATGTTAGTAAGTGGCAGGACAGGTACTCCATCCTGGGTCTGTCTGACACCATCTCCTGAGAGCATTTCATCCATACCCATGGCTTCAGTTCTCATATATCTGCAGATGACTCCTGAGTCTTTATCTCCAGCTCTCATTATGTCCATGGGGCTCAGACCCTAATTTGGCATCTCCACTTGAATGTCTACTGGGCACCTCAAGCTCAACATGCCCCAAACGGAACTTATTATCCTCTCTTCATCCTTTTCTAATCAGTACCTGCCTCTCCTCTAAGGCTCTCTCCCTCTGTGAATGGCCCCAAATAGCCTATTTCAGTACTTGCTCACAACCTAGGTATCATCATGGTGTCCTTTCTATTTCATTCCCACATCCAATCAGACATCCAGTGCCACTGATTCCATCTCCTTAGTATCTTCTCCCCATGTCCCTTTAGTCTCTCCATCATATACTTGTGGTTCAATCACTGTCATCCAATGACCCACTATGCATCATTTTGCTTCCCCTTTAGTGCTTTTTCATCTTTTCTCCAACTGTAACCAAATGATCTTTCCAAAATGCATATATGGTTATAATATATTCTTATTTAAAATCCTTCTAAAGCTTTTTACAGCACTCAAGATAACCCAAACTGTGTGCTTAACTCTCTAGCACTGTGATTGCCAGACATACTATTTTTATTAGTTTCTCCTTGAGCCAGACCCATTCTTTTTCATTTTAAGACCTTTCTATGTTCTATTTCCTTTGTCTGAAATTATTCCCACACCCTGCTTTGCCTGATTAATACCCTGTCATTCTTTAACTCTTGGTTTCTAGATAACTCCTCTATTTCTACCCCTATATGAAGTCTGTGTTAGGGTCCCCATTTCATGCTCCCATAACTCACTGCATTTTCTCTATAAACCTGTGATTTGTAATTGCTGTTTGCTTTTCTATTTCTCTAACTAAATTGTAAGCTCAGTGAGGGAACAATTTATCTTTTTCAGCATTGATACTCCAGGTCCTAACATAGTGTCTGGCATTTAGGAAATACTCAGCAGGTATTTGCTAAATGAATAATGTTAAACGAATATAAAGTTCAGAAACTGAAAAAACTAAAGACTGTTTTGTTTAGAAAAATACAGCAAAACCCACAAATCCAATCATAGGAAGACACGGAATCAAAGAGATTACTGAGTCTACTGACATTTTTGGCTAGCACACCCCAAAGTCAAGGAGATGCTGGCAGAGACAGCTCTTGAAACTATATCCCTGTGATGAAGACCCTGGTCACTGCTGCCAGTTCTATGTACTGTGCTTCTAGGAGAAGCCCTCAATTCTCTGACATCACTCCTCTTCATTAATGCCTTCCATGACTTTCTCCAGGAAACTTTCTCTTCCTCCTTTTCACTTCTCTGCCTTCTACCCATTTGTACTTGATCTATTAAGGAACTTCCCAAAGTTTATCTACATTACAGGACTGAACATCTGTATTCTATCCTAGAAGTTCTGTGTGCTTCATGCTCATGTCCTGATTCATGTGATGTTTTTATGTGATGGTCACTCAAAGGGTGTTGACTTGATTGAATCCCATCAGTGTCTTTAATTCTTCCCTTCTGAGCAACAAGAGCTAAGCTAACTTTCTCTTCTTTGTCTAGGGGAGAAGAGCTACTTATATGTCAGAAACAAACTTACATCTCAGGACTCAGTTACACAGGAACAAGGCAAGAACTCTCTCAGTGACACTGGAATGAAATGTTGAAGATTAAGTGCAGGACTAAGCCAGAATTCCAGGTGCTAGAACTGGAGCGTGGGGTCAAAGCAGACTCAATCATAAGGCTGACTTGATGCCAAATGTCTGTAATAATTCTGTTGAATGGCCAAGGACACAGTTGTTTTCAGTGTTAGAAGGTGGAATTATATTCACAGGTGGGAATTTGTAGTGATGTGATATAGGTACAATGGTCTAATTCTTCTCCCAAGATTTTCCAATCAGGAGAGAGCTCTGGAATTGCAATCCTTTGATCACAGTGCTCTGTCTCTTTCCACCTATTGCCCAGTGATTTTACATGGCATCCTGAGAGAGACATTTGGGTGCAAGCAGTTTGAGAGTTAATTCCAGGAAACTCAAAGATGAGTGGAAAGGTAAGAAAGAAGAAAGCCAACAGTATTTTTACAATCAGATTACTCTTGTGGGCAACCAGGGCTCAGAACTGTTTCACTGAAGGATAAGGATATTGAGGTTTTATCTACCAGTCCCACCCCTCATGGGTTGAGAGTTATAATAAACTAATAATCCAGTAAGTAAAATGTTTATCTAAGTTCTTTGAGCTTCTCTAGTGAATTAATCAAACTCAAGGAGGGGGTCATGGGAACCACTGATTTTTAGCCAGCTGGTCAGAAGCCAAGGTAACAAACCCGGGCTTGTAATTGTTGTCTGAAGATTGGGAGGCAGAAGAAGTCTTGTGAGTTTTTAACCCTTGATGCTACCTCCAGGTAGATAATGTCTGAATTGAGTTGAATTGTAGGACATACAGCTGGTGTCTGGAGAATTGCTCCTGGTGGTGGTGGGGCGGAAACACCATCCCACCTCCCTGGAAACACAGACACACACATATTGGAATTGGGTATTAGAACATCTTAGCAGGACAGAGTGTGCTTTCTCCTAGCTTCTGTTGTTCTTACTAGGAAAAATATTTCTCTGATCATACAGCAAATCTGAGTTGATCACAAAGATGGCTGAGACTCATGAGAAGAACTATTTAATTCATCAATCCATAGGAACAATAGCAGTGGGCATAATTATCTCTTTTAATCCCCACAGAAATCCTTAAGAGTAGATAGAAGGTATTTTCTTCTGTATGAGAATGAAGAACCACTAGGGTCTGTGCTAATTATAAGTTATAAAGATACTAACTGGACTAAACAAGTTTGTCTCTGAGTCTTTTGAGTCCATATCCAGTGTTCTCCCATTTCTGGGACAGTCTGGCTGGCTGAAGCAGCTCTGGAATCCTACTGACTGGGGCATCATTGGAGGTCTCTGGGACTAAACTGAATGCATTCAGATTTGGTGAGGTTTTTAAGGAGCCTCTTTTTGTCTTATATAGCTCACTGAGGCTCTTAAAAATCCAATAGAGGATGTTCTCCACTAATGTAGCATTTGTCTCTGTATGGCAGATACGATGTGGGCAAACAGATAATTACAGTTTTTCCAGAGCCTGATTACTAGGTGAAAGTGTCAGCCTCCTATCCCTTATAGGATTACATCTCCTCATGCTTCTTGTGGTCATTCTCATCTACTTATATACAACCAAAGTTATCATTTCATGCAGGTGACTCCTAAATCTCACATTTCTCCTGAGCTCCAGACCCACTAATCCAATGCCTTTGTATATATACTCTTAAGTGCTCTATAGACAGCTCAAATCATTGTCTCCCAGGATAGTATCTCTACTCCATCTTCTTCTGTGTTGCCTATCTCAAACTACATAACAGTTTTTCTAATATGGAAACCTAAGGGTCCTCCTTTATGCTTCTTTCTGCCTCAAGTCTTCCTCCATTATGCCAGACACTGTTTTAGATTCTGGGGATACAAAGTGAACAAGTTATAGAGCTATAACCTTTGGGAGCTTAAATGTAGCTCTGGGTCTCAGCCAACTTTTCTGGCCAGTGTCCCAGGCAGACACTTTTCAGAGAAGAATAAGACTGAAGTTATTATGACAACATGGGTAGTCTGGGGTCACATTTGAAACACAGATCTAAATGTATTATCTCCAGCTTGGGCCTTTCACCTACATTCCAAATTCTTAAATTCAACTGTCCACTCATCACTCCTCACCTGCACGTCTGATTGATTTATAAAGCCTACCTATTGATTTCATTATTCTAAATGTATTCTTTTCTTAGTCATTTTCTTTTCTTTTCTTTTTTAACATTTTTTATTGATTTATGATAATTTTACAATGTTGTGTCAAATTCCAGTGTAGAGCAAAATTTTTCAATTATACATTAACATATATATATATATATATATATATATATATATATATATATATACATTGTCACATTTTTTCTCTGTGAGCTACCATAAAATCTTGTGTATATTTCCCTGTGCTATACAGTATAATCTTGTTTTAGTCATTTTCAATTCAATAAATCAAAACTTTATCCTTCCAGTGGTTCATGCCCAAGTCTTGAAACTTCAGAATTAGCTGTTACCTTTCCTTCTCAAATCTCAAATTTGTCCCTCAGAAAATTCTAATAACCCTGTTTCTGAAGTGTAGCTGTCTGCTTCACATCACAGCTGTGGCTACTACCATACTCGAAACCACTAATCACCCACCTCCACTGCCACCTCCATTCATCATCATCCCTTTCCTGGGCTGCTTTTCTGTCTTCTCAATGTGTCTCACTGCTAGCATTCTCTCAAATCCACGTAGCCTATACTTTTGAATCAGTAAGAGTGATCCTTTAAAAACATGCTCTGAAGTGTGTTCCCATAATTTTATCCCTGCGCTCACCTCATACTATTCTCTCCATTGCTCCCTAGCCCAGTCCCATAGACTACCTTGCTGGTTTGTTGGGTGCATTGAACACAGTCTTGCCTCAAGGTTTTGCTGCTATCTCTGCCTGGTATTCTCTTCCCATTTATAACCACATGGCTCATTCAAATATCACCCTTTTAGGGAAGCTTCCCCTGACCAGGTCCCCCCCAACAACAGTCCCTGGCCACTCTCTATCCCTTTACTTCTCTTCATGTTTCCACATAATCTACTTTTAATCAACTAATATTAACATTTTATTTGTTTACAATCTAACTCCTTCAACCAGATTTTTTTGCTCCCCAATATTGTGGATTTTGTCTGTTTGGTTAACTATTGAACCATTAACACTCAGAACAGTGTTTGGCACATACTAGGTGGTCAACAAATATTTGTGGAATAAATGAATGAATAAATCCTGACTGGCTATGTACCCGAGGTTTATAGAACACTGCTAGAGATTTTTATCTACCACCAGAATTGAGTTTTAGGAAAACAAGGAAGAGACAGCACTAGGACCTGGGCTGTGAGACCAGGGTGGGTAGAAACTGACCATATACCATGTTACTGGGGAAAAAAGCATTTTCTGTTCACTAACAACTTAAGGTGGGCATTCCTAAAATCCACCCTAATTTGATTAAATTTGTTTTTCAAGGTGGAAGGAGAACAGTGAGGGCTGTACCCTGGAGGGATGTAGGGGTGAAGAGGTGCTGAACATTACAGAGGTGCTGTAGCCAGAAAGGAAGAACAAGGACCTGTCAATGTTGTAGAAAAGCAGGAAGAAAAGTTTTAAGAATTGCCGAGTCTTATTCTAGTAACGGGAATGGTTTTAGTCATGGGGATTCTGGGGGAGTGTGAATAGTACTGTGGAGCAGAAATAATGTGACTAGATTGCTTCAGTTGCTGAAAGAGAGTGGTTGGTATATGGGTGTAATTACAAACATGATTAAACTAATTATGAGGGTACCCAAAGAGCAGGACCATGATAGTGAGCTGCGTCAGGTTCTGCATCTGTGACTTGGCTGCCTGGTGGAGCAGCAAGCTTGTCATCAGGATGTCACTAGGACTAAGAATGTGGTTTGGACCTTTCATGGGTGGATTGTAAATGTGACTAAGCTGGTGCTGAGAAATAGAAACCAAGCTACTGACAGATCTGAGTGAAACTGTGTTGTGCATGGTGCTGACAGTGTGGTTAGGCTCTTTAGTTAGTGGAATGAGCAGCCTAGCTAGCTTTAGCACTGGGGATATTGTTGGGCTCTCCATGCTAATGGGAGCGTGGAATTAAATGTCCCTGTTTTGAGGGCTGTGGCCAGACTAGTCAAGACTTAGTGTAGTCCCCAAATGTCAGCATTTTAGATAGTTGGTGATACTGACATATGTCCAGCTGAGCTGTCCATTGCCCTGAAAATTTTAATTGTAGGCATCTGATTGGAGCAACAGGGAAACTGGACATGTGGGTAAGCTGTCCAGAGAAGAGATAGAGTTTGAAGTATGATGCCACTGGGAAAGTGCAATAAACTGTGGTGACGAAAGTGAGACCACATTGTCCATGGTCCTGCCTAGTCACTGGAGATTGAGCCTCAGCTATCTGGGACATCAGAAAAATATGTCTAAGCTGTCTTTGAAGTTGAATAGCCCTGAGTTGCCCCTGGTGCTAAAGGAATGGGGCTATGGGATCCTTGCAGAGCATAATTTACCTCAAAATGATTGAGAGATAATAGCTAGCTAAGTATTTACAGTGTGGAGAAAAATGGCATGCACTGTTCGTGGTGCTGAAAGAGCAAGGGAGTGCCGAGTGTGCCCTTGAGCTGTCCGTGGTGCTGACCAAGACCTGTGGGGATGGGTGAGAGCTGAGTGGGAATGGAATTCTATGAGGCTTGGTAAGTAACTGACCTGTTTGTAGTGCTCGATGAGTGTGCCAGGATAAAGTTCTGAGAATAATCAAACTTCTGTGGGGGATACAGTGAAATAAAGGAGTAATTCAAGGAAGAAAGAAATGTGGGAGTTTGGGGGGAAAGTGCCTAGCAATAATTTAATCAAAACATCTCTGCCCACTAGAACAGAGATCCAAACAAAGCTGAAGAGGAGGAAAATATTCTTTTCTCAAGGGTCTTTGTATCCCAACCCCAACCTAATGAAAACAGAATCAGAATGAGGGGAAATATTTTTGTCAGTAAGGAAAGAAACAAGTTCTTCATCACATGATGTGGGAGTGTTATGGACCCAGAAACTCAGGATGCTGGATTGAGTCAGTATTAGAGACTTCAAGTTATAACTACTAAAAAAAAGAAAAACCAGAGAGATAGTGTGATTTTGTTAAAATAGCACTGGAATTGGTTGTCTTACCCTTATTTCTATAATTTGTGAACTGCAGACAATAACATCTGCCCTCCTAATCTGACACTGTTGTTGGGAGAATCAAACAATATATGTGAAAGCATTTTGAAAGCTAAGTGCTGTGCAAATGCACAACGTAACTTTAATATTCCCCATTACACGTGCGATTTAATAGCCAATAGCCACTTAGCCTATTTCAATTCCCTACCACTAGTTCTCAGAATACAAACTAAACATGTGAGGTCATTTACAATTAAACACAATATAAAAACTCATGGAGGGGAGGGTATAGCTCAGTGGTAGAGTGCATGCCTAGCATGCATGAGTTCCTGGGTTCAACACCCAGTACCTCCATTAAGTAAATAGATGAATAAACCTAATTACCTTCCCTCCTAAAAAACTCATAATGTTTCTACTTTATTTCTCCATGCCAAACCTTTAGTATATAAATACTTTTGAATATGATTCAGCTGCCCCAAATTAAAATGTCTATTTAATGAGATAATGCAAATTACAATATACTTAATAATTTGAAGGGAATGCATGCTAGGGATAAGTGTTTTTATTAAAAACATATAAAATCTTTTATCTTTCTCCTATTTCTGATACCCTCTCCCAACAGAATTCTTATCCTATCCAACAGGTCTCTATCAGAGTGTATCATTAACAAACCTTCAGAATTCTTGGGTGAGGGAACCTGGCAAGCACTGGGAGTCCTCATAATTTTTAAAACTGTGGCTTACACATGCCCAGGTATATTTAAGAAAGCTAAACACTTTCTAAGGATAAAGTGCAAGCTTGATTCAACAAGAATACTAAAATCACCACATAGACGATTTTTTGCCATTTGTAAATTCCTGGATGTCAACTGCATAACTGATTAAGGGTTTTTAGGGATGTTGGGGTCTTCTAGCATCAGACTTAACTAGATGACATAATTTCATAAAGGACATCACGGCAAATGCATCCTTTAATACATGGCATTACTCTTCAACACACTCTAATATGTCTCTCTCTTTCACCAAAGCTTTATCTAAGTTATAAATGACCTCCAGGGTACCAAATCCAGATGAACTTTTAGATCTTGACTTATTTTGTTCTCAGCAGGACTTGACACAGTTAACCACTCTCTTTTTCTTGAAATTCTTTCTCTTTGTTCCATCTGAGACTTCATTGAAGACTTATTTTCTACCTGGCTGTTAAATATTGGAGCTTCTTGGGGTTCTGTCCTAGCCCTCTTCTGTAACTCCTCTAATGGAAATATGATCTTTTCACATGGATTTAACTTCCACTCAAACTTCTCTTTTGTGCCAGTCCTGACTACCTGCCTCTTCTTTTTGGATATCTCCTTCATCTAAACTGGCTTCTTCCTCTTCCTTATTTTGTTAAATAGCACCATCAAGCACCTAGATGCACATACATCATAAACCCATAGGCTCTCTAGCTCTCCCTCACTCTTTAAGCCCATCCATCTTTTATCTGACCTCTGTGCTTAGTTATTATCTGGTCTCTCTGAATATTCTATTTTGCCTACATACACAGCAACCATCATAATCATTTTTAAAATGTAAATCTGATTATAAGCTCCTCTGACTACACCTTTCAAAGGCTTCCTATGCCCTCACGACAGTGTCTAAATTCATTCACATCACATGTAAGGCCGAGCATGGTCTGGTCCCTTCCCATATCTCCTTCCACATCACTCTTTCCCTTGCCTTCCTCCCAGTAGCTACCCTGGTATTCCTTCAATGACAAACTCACCAAGTTCCTTCTGCTTTGATAGCTTTACACATGCATTTTTTTCTCTCAATAATTTTTTTTCTTTTCTTTCCTGACTCGCTTCTATTTTTCCTTCAGTTTGGCTTAAATATCACTTTTTTACAGCAGCCTTTCCTGACCCTCTGGACTAGACTAGTTTTCTTTTTCACTCATTTGCATGGCAGCCTGTACTGTCATGGTTGCCAATGATTTCAGTAATTATCTGTTCAGCATCTGCTCCAATGTTAGGAAGTAAGCTCCCTCAGGCCAGAGACCATGCCTATCTCTCCCCCTGCTTTACTATTAGTACCTAGAATAAGGTGACACATGTAAGTGTTTGATAAATATTTGAGTGAATGGTGCTGACTTTCTTGCAGACAGGCTGTTTTAAAGGAGGGTGATGAATGTGACCCATGATTGTTCAGTCTAGAATTTTTGTTGTCAGCGTGCCTGATTTGACCTTGGTGTGGAAAAGATTGTTCCCACTCCCCAGACAAGCTGAGCCTGACTGGGCTTCTCTGGTGTAGAGAGAGGAGCCTGGAGCTATATGTGGAGGCAAGAAGGCTGAAGTGGGGAGAAGACGACTGAAAGAGAATTCAATTACATTTACCAAGAGAGAGTCGTTGCAATACAACAGAAAGAACTATGATTTAGGAGTGGGGAGACCTGGGTTCAGTCCCGGACCTTCTGCTGACTTGGTTTCTGATATGAGGTTTTTGTTGTTGCTGTTGTTGTTTGTCTCTGAGAAGCAGTTACCACACAGGAAGATGAGAAAGTACTCTGAGGTGAGTTTTGTGACTGCTGGTGTCTTATGAATCTGGAAATAATGCTATGACTTTGACTCACTCTGAGTGTGCTCTTATGAGGAAACCAAGGTTTTGTCTAGTTAAGGCTTAAGTAGGTTCCATGAAGACAGGTTGACTGCAACAGCAAACATCAGGACTGGGTTTGGTCATGCACCTGCCGGAAGTACTTCTCCTTGACATGACTGATCTGTTCAGTTGCCTTCTGGATACTACTCCTGGAGGAAGAAGATGATTGTCCTTCTTATTTATTTTGGTTCTTGACTCTCTAGGGAATGGGAGACAACAGATCTGTGATCTCTTGGCTCCAGTCAAATGTGAGCATGGCCTTAGGCCTTTGAGCTTTAGGGATTCTCTTTGGAAACTGCCATAGCCTGGAAGTGCTCAGCTGAGCTGCTGGAGGTTGCAAGGTGAGTCAGGAATACTTAGAATTCTTCCATTCTCAGTCATTGCTAAAGGCTTACTGTGCATTTAGCACTCACGGGTGTTGTGGAAGATGGTGTGGTGCAGAGGAAAGAGCACTGGGCTAGAAGTTAGAAGACTGGAATCCCAGCCACAGATCTGTAATAAACCTTGCTCAGTCTTCAGGTATCTTCTCTCTCTGGATTTGTTTTCTCATTTGTACAATGAGGGAATTGGTCTCGATGTACACTGAGGCCCTTCCATCTTGACAAAAAGCCATGTTTCTTGCTTTAGAGACTTTTGAGTCTTCTCAGGGAGAAAAGAAACCCTAACAATTAGGAAACAACTAGAAAAAAACACATAGGCTATATTATGTGGTTCTGACAATGGGCTTTTAAGCCATAAAGACAAGTGCCGGAGGGTACTGAAGACACATCACATAAATGGGAGAAACTGGTGAAGGCTTCCTGCAGGAGACTGTTTGTAGAGTGTTTTTTATGACTGCATGTGTCATAGTATGTATGTCACATACTGTAGCTGGGAAAGGCACAAGTGCACTGTGTGCTCAGGGACCTAAAAGAATATGCAAATTCACACCTAGGCTGACAGCTCCCACTGGAGCACTTTCTCTCTGGGTCTGGCCTTGGCTGAACACCTCCTAAAAGCATCAGTAATTATATAAGGCCCCCTTCCAATGAAGCAATTCTATGGTTGTTCATCTTCTTCTTAAACATTAATTATTTCAGAGTCAAATATGTTTCTTGTGAACAATAATCCCCCTTTTTTGTTGCTAAGTTTCAAAAGAAAATATATGCAAATTCTGACAGGTAGAAATGGGTTTTGGACAAGTTTCTAAGGCAAGAGCGCTGTGAATATTATGCCAATGCCAACTAATATAATGCAGTCCATTCATTTATTCCAGGGAAGCAAAAGGTACTCAGAAAATCCTGTGCTGCTGTGTGGCTCTGGACATTGAAGGAATCCGCCTTTTGTCCACAAATCACATTCTGATTTGGCCCTAAAATTCTGCTCTCAAATGGCAAATGACAAAAATAGCCTATCTCCTTTCAGGTCACTGCTTAAATGTCACTTCCTCAGAGAGGCCTTCCTTGATCTTGCCTTTCTAAATTAGATGCCTTCAAGATGCTCTCCCAAAGAATCCTATTCTGTCTTAATACTTATCACAGTTTATAATTCTCCTTATTTGTATGTTTGTTTAATATCTGTCTGCCCCAGTAGACTGTAAGGCCTTTGAGGGCAGAAACAAATTCATTCTGTCCACAGCTGTGTCCCCCACCCAGTGCCTTGCACAGTGTACAGCATGAAACGTTGTCATTAGGTTAAAATGGGGCCTCAATGAAATAGTCACACTTAAAAACCTATATGGCACATGGTTAGTGTTTCAGATCTCTCAAAATGCACTATGTGATTTCATCTATTATTTGAGCCTTCTAAAACTTTTAATGCATTTTTACCTCTCCTTCAATATAATAAAATATTTCCCATTGTGGGGGGTAAGAAGCCAATATGTAGAGAGGCAACAGAGTGTAATGGTTAAATTCTTGGATTCTAGAGCCAGACTATCTGAGTTAAAATCCCCACTCTACACATTTCTAGCTGTGCGACACTGGGAAGTTTACTGAACTTTTGTGTCCCCAGTTTTCTCATCCATAAACAGGCATACTAACAGCACTGTGAGGTAATCATGAGAATTAAATAAGTGCTTAGAACAACACTGCTATATAGTCTTAAGAACAATGACTGGAACATAGGAAGCATATATTAATTTTGCTGTTAATATTATTATTTCCCAAGAGAACATAATTATTAGGTAGTTGACCCAGAAGTGCTACACAATCCGTCTGATTTCACATCAAACCTCACAGTCTCCTTGAAGTACAACTATCTCTAGTCAACAGATGAAGAATCTGAGACTCGGGTGGATGATGGAATTTGCCTGAGTCCTCCAGCTAGAAAGAGGCACAGCTGGGACAACCCAGATAAATGCAGTGCTTTTTACATTCCGGCACCCACGCTGTCAGTTTCCCCAGGGTTCCCTTTCTCCTGCCCTCAGGCTGATGTTCCAGAGCTAGGACTGGAATAGATGGGAGCAGGAGATACAGTGCAGTGTCTGGACAAATGCTGAACCAGCTGGCCAGCCTGGACGTTCAGAGATAACCCTATTATTAACCCATTTCTATAGATTAGGCACTAAAGCCTTGAGGTTGACGTAGCCAAGGTCAGAGCCTACTGGGGACCTAAGTCATTATTCTTATCTGTTCTGCCCAGAAGGTAAAGAAAAAAAAACATTTGCACTGATTCTTTTGGGGATTATTACTGGTGATTTCTTTCAATAGAGGGATAATATACATACATGAAATAAGGGGATCTAACCTTAAGTTTACAGTTTGATGCTTTTTTTTTTAACTTCTGCAAACACCTGTGTAACTACTCCCAAGACCAAGATACAGAACATTACCTGCACCCCAGAAGACTCCCCTGTTCACCACTATTCTGATTTCTGTCATCAGGGTCGGCACTTTCTTAGGTATCTCAGATCCTTTGCCTATGTCTCCTTGCCCTGCACTTCTCTCTTCTTCATCTATCAAAAGCCCACCCACTCTTCAGGGCCTCCCTCAAATCCTGTCTCCTTTAAGCATCTCTGATTTGTCCTGCCAGTCAGTTCTGTGAGCACCACAGAGTAATAATAACAATAATAATGATAATAATGATAATAATAATAATAATAATAATAATAATAATAATAATAGCAGTAACAACAATACTACTACTAGCACGACTCAGTCCACCTCCTTTCCGTAGGACTGTGTCTAACACAAGGTCAAGCTCACACCTGCCGATGCATTCGTACTCGGCTTTGAGTGCCTCGGCCCCTCCCTGCAGAGTGTGAACAAAGCATTTCAGTAGAGCTCCCCTCCTGTCACCTCAGAGCCAGTCAGTGCCATGTGGCAAGGAGAATGCCTCCCAAGTGGCAGGGAACCTGGTTCCTGCTCCCTGTGCCAGTAACCAGCTATGGGACCTTGAATGATGGGTGGGCTTTGAGAATAAGTCACTGAAACTGAAATTCCAAGTCTCAGTTTCTTTAACTATAAAATGAGGGCAATGGACTAAATAATAAGAGAAATAGTAACTAACAGCCCTTACTAAGTCCTTTATACATCCCCCTGTTTGAACCTCATGATCGTCTCATGAAGTAGGTATTACGGCCATTTCACAGCTGAAGACACAAAAGGGAGTGGGGAGAGTTGCCTAATGTGCTAATAAATAGCAAAGCTGGGACACTATCCAAGGTCTGGCTCCTCCAGGAGGCCTGTGCTCTTAGTCCCTGTACTCTCCACCTGCCTGTGGTCACTATTACCTCTTCCCGCTCTTCTGATCCAGTTCATGAAACATGACTCCAGTCCATGAAACATGACTCCAGTCCTCTTTGGAGAACCAGGGGAAGGCATGACAATGACTAGCAAGGAGAGAGGAGTGACCATGGGGTCTAATAAGTAAGACAGACCACAGTGACATCTTCCCAAAGGACAAAGAGTTCTAAGCCTCCCAGAATTGATGCCAGAAGGCAAGGGAGAGAACACATTTGCTTGAAGCGGGAGAGTGGGAGAAGGTGCTACTATGTTTGAATCTTCTTCCCATATGACCCAGAACCCCAAGCTATGATTTTTATTCAGGAAGCACTTACTGAGCTGCTGGTGTGTACAGAGTTGTGATGGGGGTATAAAAATCAAGAAGGCTGAGACTCTGCCATTCAGAAACTCACTCTGGTGGGCACACACCATACAAAGAAATGTAAATGAAGCTGTGAAGCAGAAGCAGAGAAGGGGAGAGAGGGCACTGCGTCTTTTAGGAGAATGAGGTCTTTCCAGGGCTTTGAAGGACAGGTGAGATCTGGGCAGGAAGTGATTAGGCAGAAAGGGTGAGCCCAACGATGAGGAACGCATGAGGACAGGCACAGCAGTCATGGGAGGAAGGGGCGGCGTTTCCTTCATGGGATCCGGAGGTACGGACCCCACGCACATGGTGATGGTTTGTACATGGGATGTAGGATGGGTCTGTTCTGGGAGATGGGGAGCTAATGGAAAGCAGGAGGCTGCTGCTCATAAAAAGCTGAGGTCTCAGGAGTCTTTTTGACTTGGCTGGGCTCTGACACAAGGGAATGCACGCCCAGAGTGGGCGATCACTGGTTCTTCTCCTCCCAGAACAGCATTTCCTTGGCAATATTTATTTGAGAAAGACACCTTATCCCCCATTTACCATTACAGACCCTTCTCTTTTTCCATTTCCTTCTGATAATGATTTCCTTAAAACCATCCTTGCAGATATCTACCCTTACATATATCTGGGGCAAAAAATGCTAATTTTTCACTTTAAATGCTTGTTCATTATTATTATTATTATCATCACCATTATTTAATTGCTAAGTGAGTGGACAGGGAACCAGCAAATTACTTCCTAAGACCAGTCTAAGATCCTCCTAACATTTGAAACCAACTTTACGCCATTTCAAAACAAATTCTTCCATCAAACTAAAAGCAATTCATTTTGCTCTGTCATTTCCGCCTTCCTCCCACACCAGGCGGCTAGAAGCTCACCTTTTAGGCTGCTGTTACTCAAAATACATATGTGTGGTTGCTTCTACCTCCTTCATTCTGCAAGTTCAATAAAGCTTGCGTTTTAAAATCATAGCAGACTGTTCTCTCTTTTTCTGGCACTCATCCAAGCAGGTAATCTCAAAGAGTAAATCATGATCAAGAATCAAATGTACACTAAGTGCACTTAAACTATGAGGGGAAAATAAGCCAAACAGAGCCAGAACCATAGAAATTTCTGAATGAGTCATTCTTTCGAATTGCAGATTTGGGGCTAAAACCAAAGCAGAGGTGGCTTTAGATCTACCTGTTGTCATCCTCTCTAAACATGTATAAATGCTCCCCAGAGGCTTGGAAAACACCCTTGGTCACCTGGTTTGTCTTTTTCACCACAATCTTAAAGCAGGAATTCCTCAACCTGCTTGCCCATCAGAATGTTCTGGAGAGCACTGAAAAAAATATAGATTCCTAGTGTTCACTCCTAGAACTTAAGATTCAGTAGGATTTGAGTGGGGCCCAGGAGTCTGTTTTTAAAAAGTTCTCCAGGTTATTCTGATTTGTGACCAAGAGTGGAAACCACTGCTTTCAACCTTACTCATATTTCTCTAACAAAAGGACTTGTTGCCTTGAACTTGCAGCAAAACTTATCTCTAAAGCAATGTCTCACCTCCTACCCAAAGACCATGGATTCTCTACTTTCTATGTCCTTTCTTATTTAGTTTTAAGTGTTTTCATCAACACTCAGGATATTTGGCCTCTGTTACCACAGCTTTGGTAAAATTTCTGAAATCACACATGCTAATAAAACATCTCTTTATATCCGTGTGACTCTTTGAAGAGCGTACACTTGACATTGATGTGGCATACACTTTTGATCGTATTTGGATTTAGCCATAATTTCCCCCACCCCTTATCCTTCAGAGGAAGGGAATCTGTGAGAGTTGTCAATATAAACAAATTAACAGTAACTACTCTCTAAGAACAATGTGTGTTTGGGGAAGGGAATGGATTCAAACAGCCTCCAGAACATGCCTCATTTTTGGATCATGGACAAAACCTGTAATTCTTCCCATATTGCCCCAAACATAAATCTTTACACCATTAGCCAGAGACAGGCCCCCAAGTCCCACAGTCAAACCTTTGCTGCTCAATCTTGTCTTCTAGGTGAGAGATCGTCTCTTCTAGCCCAGACTGCCTCCACTGGAAACCATGAGCTCCTGGAACAGATGCTCAGCTTAACACTCAAGCACAGCAAGAAGATACTCCAACTGACGTCTGCTTGGAGGCTGTGAGCAACTCTGGGAGGGGAAGCACGTCCGGGAGCCCCAGTTTGGCAAAGACTTACACTTGGTTGTCCTCCTCAGTGAGGTGGTTCGGCCTGTCTGATGGGAACCTTGCTGTTGTTCACGGAACTGCAAGGCATCCTGCTTTCTTGGGTGTCCTTCCCATTTCCCGTCACGAGATCCACCCTGGCTGCGGATGCTCTAGAAAGTGCACTCTTCGGATGGATGCGGGCTGTGGGGAGGGGGTGGAGATGCTTATGTGTGATTAGATGGTAAAGTAACAAATGTGATTTTAAATGATCTCATGGGAAATGCTGAAACTTGAGGAAGCAAAGAAGCTGCACTTTAGATTACAATGCCTCCAGCGTCCAAGATAGAGTCCCAGTCCCTAGCAAGGCTGCCTTGGAGAGCCGGACAGGCAGTTTCCCACCATTGACCCAGGAGGGCAGAGCTGCACTCATTCATATGGTGCCTTCCTTGTTTCTATGTTCTGGTCCCAGAACAAACACTCACATTTATTATTGTTCCCCCTCCCCAACCAAAACTTTAAAATTGTTTTGCTTGTATTTTGAAAAAATTTAATTGAAAAATGTATTTGAGTAATTCTCCCATCTTTTGTGTATACTCAGTAATCGGTCAGGTCTTATGAAACATAGGTTTGAAATGAAATTACAAAAAAGGTCTAAAACCTCAGATTTGGTAAAAGAAAAGAGCAGGAGAAAAATAACCTGTCCACATGGTCATGGGACCAAGGCAGAGGGGAGTGAAGCTGACAGGTCAGCCCATCCTGACTACTCTGAGGCTGCCTGGCTCACCCTGGGCTGGCATGGGAGTCATCCATCAAGGCCAGTCTACCTTGTAGGAAACTGGCTGAATGTTTTATTGCATTACAACTTCATTTATTCAAAATTTCCCAAGTCAAACAAAAAGCAGCTTCTTCAGGTTAGGAATAAGTTCTTATGAATCAGCTCTTATGAAGTCTTGGTCTCTCCCTACAGGAGCTAAAACCTTGGAAGAAACAGGCCAAGGAGGGCCGACACCCCTGCTCTAAGGCATACCTCGGTAGAAGGGTGGAGGCTGGAAGGTTTGGGCATCACAATGTCTCCGTAGAGGGAAGGAGGGGAGGATGGTTCTTCTTCTGCCCCAGCAACCTCTTCAAGATGCTTGTGGTCCATCCAGGCCATGGCATCTGAATAACTGCCTCAAAAGATGAAGCTTCCAGAGTATTTACGGATGGAATGACATGATGTCTGGGATTTGCTGCAGAATAGTCTAAGAAGGAGAGGATGAAGATGAAACAAGACTGGCCACAAATAGATAATTGTGAAATTGGAGAAGGTAAGGATTTATTATCCTATTCTTTCCAATTTGGTGTATGCTTGAATTTCTATAACAAAATGTTTTAAAAACATTTTCCTACAAAGGTATTAGTAATAGGTTGTTCTATTATGTGGATTATGACACTATATTGATCCTAACTTTATAAAAAAAATATAGCTATCTCCATGCCCCACAGATACTGGGCCACTGTCAGATGCTTGAACACATCATGCTGTCTTCCAATTCGGAGACTCTGGAGATGTTGTCCTTTCTTGTTTTCTTATATTTCATTTCTTCTTCTTCCCTTCACTCACTCACTTCTAGTGATCCTTTTTTCTCAGACTGAACATGACTCCCTTGAGATTCCCTGACCCTCCAAACCAAACTCATGTTATTCCCTCCCATGGATTTTTTTCATTCACTCCACACATATTTATTGAATACCACCTACATGCCAAGAGCCCACTGTCTAATCGGGAGACAGACATTGGACAAATAATTCTGAAAATGGCTGTGATAATGTGCCTTGTGATGACATATCCCCTGATAATGCAAATCCAGACAGACAGCAATCAGCGATTGGCTCTCAGCCGTGGTCACTTCGTGAGCCTCACGTTAACGCAACACACATGCTACATGACTGAACTTTTGGGGCCTCACTTAAGGCGTGATGAGAGGATTTTACTGTGCAACCAATTTATATCATTGAAAATGTAAAGCATTTCTTCAAGCCATTTGTTCTATGCCTATCTGCCCTCGTACTGTATTTATTTAACTAGTGTTTCATAAGAACCTATGATGCATCTGTGCTGAGTGCTGAGCTTATAGAAATGAAAAGGTGAAGTTCTGCTCTCACAGACCTTACATTCAGGGGGTGGGGGGTTGGGGGTGGAAATAAGCAGTTAAGAAACTAATGAATGCATATGTGATGTGATTTATAACAGAAATACATACTTGACCTTCACCCCCGTTTCTGGCACAGAGTTCCTGAAACTTGAAATTTCCTAGGTGATGAGAGCCCCTAAAGGTGACTTCTGGAGTGCACTTAAGGATGGTTGTATGTTAAAGGATTAGAACTTTTGGTCTCACCCTTAACCTCTGGGGAGGAGAGGGGGCTGGAGGTTGAATCAGTTCCCAACGGCCAATGATTTGATCAATGGTGCCTCTGTAATGAAGCCTCCATAAAAATCCAAAAGGATGGGATTTGGGGGAACCTCTGGGTGAGTGAATAGCTGGAGATTCAGGGAGACTAAGGCTGGGAGAGGTCATCGACAGTTCTCGGCCCTTGCCTGTACCTTGCCCTGTGCATCTTAAAAAAAATTTTTTTTACTATTATTTTTAAATGAAGGTACTGGGGATTGAACCCAGGGTCTCGTGCATGCTAACTAAGCATGTGCTCTATCACTGAGCTATATACATGCCCCCACCCCCATGCATCTCTTCCACCTGGCTATTCCTGAGTTATATCTTTTTATAACAAACCAGTAATCTGTGAGCAAATGAGTTCCCTGAGAGCCATCCTAGCAAATTAATCAAACCCAAGGAAGGGGTGATGGGAACCTCTGCTTTATAGCCAGTTGGTCAGAAGCACAGGTGACAACTTGTGCTTGTAACTGGCATCTGAAGAGGACGGTGGTCTTGCAGGTCTGAGCCCTTAGCTTGTGGAATCTGATGCTTTCCCTGGGTAGACGGTGTCAGAATTGAGTTGAATTGTAAGACACCCAGCTTGCTGGGTGTCAAACATGGATTTGCTTGGTGGATGTGAGGGAAACCTCCCTACCACACACACGTTGGAACTGGGTGCTCAGGACACTTCTAGCATATTTAAGAAGAAATATTTTTGAGAAAGTAACATATTTTGCAGAGTCTTCCTCTGCTCCAGACAACCAGAGAATTATTTTTCACCCCTTTTAATTCAACCTCACAAAAGTCTTCTTCCCCGTAAGTTACTGCCTTCCTTCTGTGTTTCACAGGTATGTCTCTTGTGTTCATCTCTCTAAGCTTTATTTGTGCTCCTTGAGAAAAGTGTGACTGTCTCGTCTGACATGCCTCACAGTACTGAGCACACAGTAGGTCAACAAAGACACTTTCTGTGGGGCTAGGAGTCCCTCCAGGGCAGGACCCAGGACTTATCATGGGTCCCCAGCCCCTGGCACCATGCCTGTCAGGACAGAGAGGTCTTGAGCTCGGATTAATAGAAGAAAGAAAGGAATTGCTCCTTTTCATCCATCAGCGAATTGTTGGGCTTGCATTTATCTAATTGTTTTGGATAAGATGTTTTTAGCCTGCTAGTGTACCAATTGCTTACACGTACGAGGGCTTTTTAGCTTACACTTTACTTTGAATAATGATTCTTGATGGACATCTGGAGGAGCAAATGGTCCGTGTTTTATAGGTGGGGAGACTGGGTGTAGAGAGGCTGAGAGGCTTCACCTGTGACCCCTGGCTCTCCAGTATGAGGACAAGGGATAAGAACACAAGGTCCCCTAATCCAAGGCTCTTGATACCACAGGTTCCCCAGATGTGACCCCGCCTCCTTCTGTTCCCTCTCCTTGGAAAAGCCATCTCCTTTCAGGCAGTAACCTTCCCCGGGAATCATGACAGTGGTAAGATGCAGTGGAAGGAAGAGAATCATTGCCAGTTTCTTGTCTCTCTACTCTCCTTTCTTCTCTGAGCCCCTGCCATCCATCTCTGTGCCCGAGATGTGCCCTGGACACAGGCTGAGAGGGCGAGGAGGAGTCCAGTGGCGAGGGCGCTCTGTGGAGTCTGGGATCCCTGTCAGAACTCCAAGCACCAAGGAAAGGCGAGCAGCTTGGTTTCCATGGCGACCTGCCCACCCAGTCCCTGCAGCTGCAGCCCCTCTCTGGCCCCCTGAGGCGGGGGCTGCGGGTGACCCGAGCCAGTCCTGTGCCCACGTCGGCCCCCGCCAGGTTCAGGCCTGAGGCAGGCTGTTCATTCTGAGCTGGAGCTCTGCCTGACACGGTTCCCATGGGGACGGCTGTGGGCACACGCTGCCTGCGGTCAGATCCCCAGATCAGAACTGCCCTGCGATTCAGGCAGCTCCTCTCGGGCTCAGGGCCTTTGGAAGAACAAATGAATTTCAGCTGCCCTAGTCCCTCAACTCGCCCCCACCCCCACCAAAGGTAGATTCAAGAACTTGGCACTGTGGGGCCTTTTGTGCCGCATACAGGGCATTCCCTCTGTGCCAGGGCCTGGGGACTCTAAGATCCCTGAGGCACAGTCCTCATTATTAAGAGGGGTGAGCGGGGAAGACAGTTCATCAAGCTGGTAATTACAGCACAGTGGGGCCCAGCAGCAGTGGGACTAAGGACGAGAAACAGGAGTGACCGCTCAGCTCTGGGAAAGTTTCAGTAGGGGAACAGGAGGCATCCCAGAGGGAGGGAGGGATTCCTACAAAAATGTAAGAGAATATGTAAGGATTTGCTGTGTAGAAAAGCGAAGTTCCAGGTGTTGTGGAGGGAGGGGGATGTGCAGGAGCCCCGTCCTGAGCCGGAGCTGGGCTGTGTCCTCTAGAGAAAGAAGAGTCATTTTACACAGGAGAGCGGTGTAGCTGGATTTAGAAAGTTCACCGAAAATGCTGTGAAGGGACCGATTTAAGGAGGAGGAGATTAGAGGTGGGGAGGACAGCGAGGTAGCTACAGAAATCCTGGTGAGGTCCCAGAGGCTAGTGACTCATCCCTCAGATTCAGGGCCTCCTTTCCCCCAGGTGTGGCTAAGGGCATCCAGTCTGGTACCTTCATGTTGAAATGGCAGGAGACAGGAGATCTGGCTGACAGCTGCCCCACTCACCTGCTCTCCTGGGTCCAGAAGACTTTCAGGGAGGGTGGCCTGCCAAGGTCATGTTTGTTAGGGAGCATCCTGGGTCAGCACCTGTGAGGGAAAGGCAGTGGCAGGACTGGGCAGGTAGAAAGGTCAACTGTGACCGACCCAGCAGGCAGCTCTGGAGCTCAGATGCCTGTCAGAGCTGTCTTGTGGCAGGTGGGTGGCTGGGCTGTAACATCCCCGCCTTGGTGGGTCATGGATATGGGCATGCCCAGAAGGACAGGGCCTGGAAGCCGCTACCTGCTACTGAGTGTGTCCCCGAGTGCTGGCAGCTGTGTCCGCCTCCAGCATTCCCAGAGCCAGGCGCTGAGTCTTCACTGCAGGGGATTTGTGCACAGTTAGTCCACACCTACAACTTTGCCCTGCTTGCTGTGGGGCCCTGTACAGCTCTCCCCACTGGCAGATGGATGGTCCAGGAGATCTAGAAAGTTCTCTCAAGCTTGATTCTAATCCTGGGTGTCTCTTAAGTCAGGGAGATGGTACTAATAGCAAAAATAACTATCATATGCTGAGTGCCTACAACATGTGTACTGACTTTACTTAATATCCTCTCGTTTCATCCTATGAGATAGGCACACCTGTTATCTCATTCTGTAGAGGAGGATGCAGGGGTCCGAGAGATAAAGTAATGCCCAGGTCCACAGCACTTAAGTGGCAGAGTCCAGCCCCTGTGCCAAGTGTCTCACCTCCAGGCAGAACGGCTTCCTTCCTCATTGCAGTTCACATGGCCGTGCAGGAAGGAGGTGACTACATGACCATCATACAATTATGGGCCAGTCCACGAGGTATCGCTACCTGCCAGGAGCCCTGGGTACCAGGGTGAGGCTTGCAGCACCTTTTCCCACTCACCCACTGTCTACTTAAGCATCCACAGCTAGGGCCTAGGATTGTCTTCCAGGCCTTGGGAATGAAGCAGTGACACCTAAAAGAAAAGATATTGCCCTCACTGAGAAATACACTTGTCTGGTTTATAAACAGAAATCCATTCACTGAAAGAGGGGGAGGGGTGGGAAGCTGAGCTCTGAGGACCTTAGATGTAATTCACTTGTAATCTTCCCCCAGCACCTGCATCCCCTTCTCCTCTCTTATAAGTTCTGTCCACGAGGTGGACTCTGCTCCTCTCTCCACCTCCAGACAGCTATCCTTAGCAAGACGGTCACCTCCATTCACTGAATGGCCAGGACATGCCAGGCTTGTGCCTGGACCTCATCTCACTCTCATGACAGCCCTGGGAGACAGGGGCTGACATCCCCATCTCACAGAGGAGTAAATTGAGTCCCAAATGCATTAAATCACTCACCTGGGTCACAGCCATTATGGGGCAGGACTTGAATCTAACCAGTCTATCTGCCCAACCGTAGTGTTGAGGGGATTGAGAGAGTCTGGATAAAGGGGCCAGGATTACAGAAGGATGTAGTCTCGTGGGCCATAGTAGGAAGGAGTGGAAAGTCATGCAGACCCACAGGGATGCTGGGGCTGGTTGTTCTAGAAGCCATGGCAAGGGGAGCTTCTGGGGCAGAATCTTGGGGGGATTTGGAGTTGTGGGAAAAGGGCAGTTTAGATGAGCTGGCTTGGTGACCATTATGGGTGATCTTGGAGTGGGTTTAAAGGCAAAGCTGAATGATAGCCCACTGGGGACTCAGGAGACCTGGTCTCCTGTGTCTGAGTTTCAGGGTTCCTTGGTATAAAATGACCAGGGAGGTGGGGGTAGGGAGAAGATGAGATGGAATGGTTTAGAACATGGTTCTCAAATCTCAGTGTGCATTCAAATCACCAGGAGAGCATGTTAGAACACATCCCTGGCTCCATCCCATTGGCTCTGACTCCAGAGGGGAGGTCGGGGGTGGGGGATGTTTTTCATTCCTAGTGCAGGGGATGCTGATGCTGTGAGGAGCACTGGTGTGATGGCTTCCGTGGGCACCACCTCCCCTGGCATCCCAGAGATTATGAGTTCAGCTTCCCAAGCAGGGCCCCTCTCCCTAGGGATGGCCACTGCTGACTCAGGCAGGAGAGAAAGGACCATCTTGCTCCAGAAGCCATGACTGAGAGTGGCCGCCACTCTTAACATGCTTTTTGTGCCAACTTTATAGATACTAAGCCTGGAGCTCAGAGAGGTGGCCCCAGAGGTTACACAGCCAGTAAGTGCTAAAGCCAAGATTAAATCCTGGAGCTCAGCTGAGAACCAAGGGGATGAGGTTGCAGGCACTAAGGGGACTCATGTGAGACTCTTCAGGACTTGGAATGCCCACTGCTCTGTGGGAGGTATAACAGGATACTGGTCTGGGAGACCTGGGGCTCTGCAGGCACGAGATTCTTTGATTCACCTCCCACCCCAAAATCCTGACACAGTGAGGTCACTAGGATGAAAGAAGGACACCTTGCATAGGGTCACGGAGTCCTCTGGGAGGAAATAGATTGATACCATGGCTTCCCCCTTGGACCCCAACTTACCAGGACATGGATGGACCGAATACAGTGAACACAACATTTCAGTTCCTGAGCTTTGCATAAGAGGACGTTACTAGGGAAGAAAGACACCTTCACGGGGAACAGAACAGAGCATGGAGTTATATGAGTCTGAATACTAAAGGAGGTGTAATTTTATTTTGTACCCCCAGCTCCTCGCTACAAAAGGATTAGATGGGGGTGTTACCAGCAGGAGAGTTCGTTACCGCTCACATTATCTTTAAAACAGATTCACGTTCATTAAAATGACAATTGTTTTAGAGTCATAATTGATACCTGTTTTCACAATTTCAAAGTAAGACAAAAAAAAAAAAAAATAGGTAGAAGAAAAGAGGCCTAAATCAGCGATGGCAGTGAAATCAGGAGATGCCAGCCTAAAACAATGACACTTCATTTTACATTCCTGTAAAATTTCCTGTAATGTAAAAAATGTAAAATGTAAAAATGTAAATTCCATTTTACAGAACACTGTTCAGAGGAAAACACATTACCTGATGTGGATTCAGTAGAAGTTGGCTGAAGAGATTTATTTTTCTAAGAAGAGAAAACATTTGGGATCTCAGACCTCTTAGCCCTTAGCTGGAGGAAAAACTCAGAGCTGGGCTGGAAGAAACAGGGTGTGTTCTAAGAGCTGTGCCGTGCCCTGGAGACTCGGGAGCTCGGAATACAACTTCATCTAAATGGACAAAGGAAATACAGGATGGATGTTAATGGATATTTCAATCCAAGATGAAATATGAGTCCAAGGAGCATTTCAACATAATATATATTTAATTGAAATGAACTACGTATCTTAAATCAAAAATGATGTTAGCAATTCCATACCGATAGAGAATTGCTCTGTGACCTTCATTTTTCTCCCTCTCTCTTGCTTACTTGGGGAAAGAACTGTTAGCTCAAGGATTTGCTGAATGAATGATTGAATGAATGAATTTAAATTGGCAAAGGAGGTTTTTGAAAATGTCCTTTTAATAATGTTAATTTCCTGTGCTTTCCAGGTTTTCTCCAGTGAAAAGAAATTACTTTCACAGATTAGAACTTGGTGGGAGGGCCTGGGTAGGAATCTGTTCTCTTAGGGGAGAGCTTCTTGGGATGGGTAGTAAGATACCCACTCTCCCAGGCCAGAGATGATACCCTCCTGACCCATGACCCAACCCAGAGAGAAGGATGATGGAAGATGCTGGTCAGCAAGGCTGGGATGGTGAACTGGCTGGGACCGAGTCTTTCTGTGTCAGGAGCTGTGCGTGGAGCTGGCAGTCCAGGGAAGGTACTCAGACGGCCTCTCCCTCCACAAACTCATGCTTTTGGCTGTGATAGTTCATGCACTTGGCACATGTAATTCTGGAGCAACCTGTCTATGTCTGTGGCCAATAAAACAGCAGAGCCAGAGCGGAGCTGAAGAAAAACAGCTGGCAGATGGGTGGGAACCGTGTCGGTTAAGAAACAGCTGCTAATGCAAAGGAGAATGGTGGGTCCTGGCCCAAGACCTCTCTCACTGGTCAGAAACGACTGGAACATGACAAATCCTCTCAGATCTCCCTAGGGCACGCTTCCTAGCACTCAGAGCAGAAAATCCATTCAAGGTTTTCACTGGAGGGGGGTGGGGTCAGGGTGGACTGGAGCCTTCCTGGAAGGGGCAAGGCTGTATCTGGGCTGCTCTGGATGGGAAGGGGATGGGGGCATGGGTGGAGACCCAGCAGAGGGGCATCTAAACGCTGTTGGCAGGAGTGCTCTGTCCAGCAGCATCTGTCCAACTTCAGGAATTGCCTGGGTGGTTCTGAAATGCGCAGTCCAGAGCCCCATTCCTAGAGATTTCTTTTCTTTTCTTTTCTTTTTTTCTTTTCTTTTCTTTTCCTTTCTTTTCTTTTTTCTCTTCTCTTTTCTCTTCTTTTCCCTTCTTTTCTCTTCTCCTTCCTTCCTTTTTTTGTAGGTTTGGAGTTGATTCCAAGAATCTACATTTTTCACAAGTACTCTGGATGATTCTGATGCAGCATGTCAGGCACAACACTTTGGATACTGTTTTAGCGTTGGGCTGTCATGACAAAATACCACAGGCTGGGTGGCTTAAACAACAGAAGTTTATTCTCTTGTAGTTCTGCAGGCTAGGAAGTCCCAGGTCAAGCCTGGCTGGATCGGGTTTCTGGTGGGAGCTCTCCTCCAGGCTGTCAACAGCCACCTCCCCTCAGTGTTCTCATCCGGCCTGTCTTCTGTGCCCATGTGATCTCCAGTGTCTCTTCCTCTTCCTATAAGAAGACTAGTCCTGTCAGGTTAGGGCCTCGTCCTTATGATTGCATTTAACTTTGGTTATCTTCTTAACTATCTTCTGTCTCCAAAAACAGTCACATTGGGAGGTAGGGTTTCAAACCACGAATTTGGGGGGACATAAACCAATCCTCAGCCAGTACCACTCCTGTGGAAAGGGAGTGGGGTTTGAATACATGGCAGAGGATGGTGGAGGCTGTTTACTGAGACAGGCCAAAACTCTGGCAAAGGATCTTGTGCAGGGAAATGACTGATGCCAATACTGCCACCTGTTTCAGAGCACTTGAGAATCTGCGTGTAGTAAGCAGGGGTTTTGCTGCTCTACAATGCTTGGGTGCAAGTTATGCTACGAGACTTTATTTTTCTAAAATTAAATGACATATGTCTGTGAGCCCCCACACCTTTAAGGAATGATAATTCATCTCGGTCATCCCTGGGGCTCTTCCTCTCCCTACCTCCTCCCAGGGGCTAGTGAGGCTCTCCAGGCCTTCCTGACAAGGACTGGGATACTTGGGGAAGATGCACTGACCTTGCGCCCACACCGCTTGCAGCAGGCTTGCTCGTTGTCTAAACCTGTGTGGTCTCTTGAAGATGGCAAGTGACTGCATGGTACCCTGCATGGCAAGACATCTTTTGCCAGGGCTGGGACACCCAGAACTTAGAACGCAGCTTCCCTTTAACATCACAAGGCTATTGTGCTCTGGTTCTCCCTCACCCCTGAACACCCTCATTAGTCCTAGCTCAAAACTTCTCCCCAGCTAAACTGAATAGAGTGTGCAAAGCATTGAGGTCTCTAGTGCTCAAGAAAATCCCCTTCCTGGTTCCAGAAAATGTACACTTCATTCTTAGACCCAGGCCATTACTCCTACACCACCCTATGCCTCGCTGCCCTGGGAGGGACCCCATGATCTGTGCCAGGAGGCCTGTGATGGAACAATGCTGTCCCTATTCCTTGGTCAGGGCTTGGATAAGAAGAGGTGAAACCTGGTGATCTGGTGAACGCTGAAATCGGAGAAACACTGCTCTGCAGAGTTTAATGATCTACCCCTCTTGGCTCCCTTGGAGTGTTCAGGCTTCTGGAAGCCAGGGAACCATATGCAGTATCACCCAGCCCTGGAAGGCAGCAAAGAACCATTGGGGCATATTTCCTAATTATCTGAAAAGTAATGGGGCCAAAAGGATTCCAGAGTGTCTCCACAAGAATAAACAGACCATAGAATGTCAGCGCTGGAGAGAACCGAGAGCTTATCTGACCTGTTTTCTTGTTTCTCAGGTGGGGAAGCAGCACTATTGCTAACAGTGATACTCGCTGACTCTTATTGGTGCTTGTAATGGGCCAAGAGCCTTACGTGGTTATCCCACTTAATTCCCAGAACCAAGTGAGGACAAAGGTGGTGGAGCTGCCGGTGAGGAGAAGGGGTTTGCCGAGTGACGTTTGGGAGGCTGGGATGGATAAAGCTAACTGAGGAACCAATGTGAGGCACGAGGGAGAGGAAGAACCAAGAGTGGCCCCAAGAGTGGTCCCTCTGATGAAAATGTTCTAAGCGAGTTTGGAGTCTACCTCTGAACTCACCCCCAAACTCTTCAGCCATCAGCCACCCTGGTTGGTAAAAGCAAGTGTCTGTGTGTGTGTGTGTGTGTGTGTGTGTGTGTGTGTGTGTGTGTGTGTGTCCTGCTGGCCATGGCTCCACAACAAGGGTGGATAGAGAGCAAGGGAAGGAGACTGATTATGGCCCCCAAACCATATTTCCCCTCCTTCCTGGACCTGGTACCTGAGGAGCTCTTCCTGACCTGGCTGATGCTGGGAGGGGCCCCACCAGCCATTAGGAGCAGAACTAGGCAGCTCTTGGAAAAGAGGGGAGGAAAGATTCCCTTCTGCAGGTATTTCTCCAGGAGGCAATGCTGGGGTGGGCACAGACAGGTCTCAGGCAGGCAGACGTTAGAGGCAGCACTGCCCTCACTGCCTTGCCAGGGAGTGACTTGTTTATTTGTGTAAGCGTCAGTTTATCATAATTATTCTTGTGATTCCCCCTTCTTCCTGTCCCTCCAGGTCCAGCACCAAGGGGGGCTACTGAATTTGTCCATAACCAGCCCTCTGGGCGGCAGCAGTGGGTACTGGTATGTGGACCCCTCAGTCTGAGAGGTGCCGAGAAGGAGGGCAGGCTGGGGCCTGGACTCACAGGCTGACTTACTAGAAGGAGGATGGACACCAACTCTTACCAGGTGACGGGCAGCACACCCACCCTCCCCCTACAAGCCTCCCTGAGCTCTCAAAGCATCCCTGAGTCACTAGTGATTTTATCTTTCTCATATTAACACCAAGGAAACTGAATTAGGGACAAATTTTTCTAAATCAAAAGGGAAAGGCCAGTGCTAAAACATTACTGAAGAAAATGAAAGAGGCTGGAGGAATAACTCTCCCAGACTTCAGACAATACTATAGAGCTACAGTCATCAAGACAGCATGGTATTGGTACAAAAACAGACATATAGACCAATAGAACAGAATAGACAGCCCAGAAATGAACCCACAAACTTTTGGTCAACTAATCTTCGATAAAGGAGGTAAGAACATACAATGGAATAAAGACAGTCTCTTCAGCAAATGGTGTTGGGAAAACTGGACAGCTGCATGTAAAGCAATGAAGCTAGAACACTCCCTTACACCATACACAAAAATCAACTCAAAACAGATCAAAGACTTAAACATAAGGCAAGATACAATAAACCTTCTAGAAGAAAATATAGGCAAAACATTATCTGACATACATCTCAAAAATGTTCTCCTAGAACAGTCTACCCAAGCAATAGAAATAAAAGCAAGAATAAACAAATGGGACCTAAGGAAACTTACAAGCTTTTGCACAGCAGAGGAAACCATAAGTAAAACAAAAAGACAACATACAGAATGGGAGAAAATTTTTGCAAATGAAACTAACAAAGGCTTGATCTCCAGAATATATAAGCAGCTCATACAACTTAATAAGAAGAAAACAAACAACCCAATCCCAAAATGGGCAGAAGACCTAAACAAGCAATTATCCAAGGAAGACACACAAATGATCAATAGGCACATGAAAAAATGTTCAATATCACTAATTATCAGAGAAATGCAAATCAAAACAACAATGAGGTATCACCTCACAACAGTCAGAATGGCCATCATTCAAAAATCCACAAATGACAAATGCTGGAGAGGCTGTAGAGAAAAGGGAACCCTCCTACACTGCTGGTGGGAATGCAGTTTGGTGCAGCCACTGTGGAAAACAGTATGGAGATTCCTCAAAAGAATAGGAATAGACTTACCATATGACCCTGGGCATATATCCAGAAGGAACCCACTTGAAAAAGACACCTGCACCCCAGTGTTCATAGCAGCACTATTTACAATAGCCAAGACATGGAAGCAGCCTAAATGTCCATCAACAGATGACTGGATAAAGAAGATGTGGTATATTTATACAATGGAATACTACTCAGCCATAAAAACCGACAACATAATGCCATTTGCAGCAACATGGATGTTCCTGGAGAATGTCATTTTAAGTGAAGTAAGCCAGAAAGAGAAAGAAAAATACCATATGAGATCGCTTATATGTGGAATCTAAAAAAAAAAAAAAAAAAAAAAACCAAACAAACAAAACATAAATACAAAACAGAAACAGACTCACAGACATACAATACAAACTTGTGGTTGCCAAGGGGGCGGGGGTGGGGTGGGGGTGGGAAGGGATAGACTGGGATTTCAAAATGTAGAATAGATAAACAAGATTATACTGTATAGCACAGGGAAATATATACAAGATCTTATGGTAGCTCACAGAGAAAAAAATGTGACAATGAATTATATATATGTTCATGTATAACTGAAAAATCGTGCTCTACTCTGGAATTTGACACAACATTGTAAAATGATTACAAATCAATAAAAAATGTTTAAAAAAAAATGGAAAGGCCAGGCAAGACCGTGAGGCGGCCGTTCCTTGAAGACCTCTGCACTGTTCAGAGCACCCAATGAAAAACCCATTCAGAACTCACCCTGCAGAGTCCCAAGGGACTTTGGAAAACAGACTCCAGGGAAAGTGTCCACCCAGAGGCTGGCGGGGCTGGGTCCCAGGATACAGGCTCACACACAGAGCTCTTTCTTTGGCAGCATCTGAATGATTTCATAACAATCAAGGCAGGCAACAACCATCTTTAAGGAATGAGATTGGGGATTCTTTGGAGGAATAGGACTACTTTTCTGTCATCTTTGTACTCCCATCCCAACCCTTCAAAATCTAACCAATAAATATTTCATTTAATATTATTTCATTTCATTCAATAAATATTTAATACAAAGTAATAATAATAATATTAATTGAGTCATATCTCTTTTAAAGATCATAACCTCCTCATGAAGTAAGTAGGGCCATTATCGTCTCCATTTTTTAAGTGATTAGAGCCTCAGAGAGACTGAGGACTGGGTCCAAGGTCAACCTGCTGCTGTTGGGTAGCATGGATGTGAGACCCATCCAAATAGCCTCCACTGCCTGCCATGTTTTCAGCCCAGAGAGAGTAAAAGAGTCCTGGCAGTGAGGGTGGTACAGGGCTGGGAGCCGACTGCATTCACAGACCCAGTGGCACCCTTTCTAGCTCACCCCACTCAAATTTATCTATTTCTGGTCATTTTAAATCCAATTTAAATTCCATTATTTCATTCTGGGAATGGAATACATAGGAAATGTTGTGTCACCCTTTAAGGCTGATGACAGAACCATTGTTATCAGTTAGAAATTCCCCGTAATCACTTGAAACAGACTCACTAAAGATTGGCTTAAAGAATTGGAATCTCTTTTTCTGTTACATAATGTAATGTGCAAAGGTAGGTGGTTCAGAGCTAGTGCAGCAGAGCCATGATTCCCTCAGGTCTCACACTCTTTCCATCTTTCGGCTCTGCCATCCTGAGGCTGTGGCTTCCATTCTTTAGTGTGCCTCATGGTCACATTATGGCTATTGGAGCCCAACCATCACATCTGTATTCCAGGTATGAAGAAGGAGGAGGTGGTAAAGAATAAAAAGGCATATATCAACTGATTTAGCCCCCTCTTTTAAGGAGCTTTTCTAGAAGCCTCATCCAGCAATGTCCACTATAACTCATTGGCTAGAATTTAGAGAAAGTCTACCCCTAGGTTCAAGGGAGAATTAAAACCGTATTTTTTTAAGGTGGGCTGACAAAAATCGCATTTTTTACTAAGGACAGGAGACTGGATATTGGGTGGGACCCTCATCACCTCTGCCACAGCTTTACTTTGTCTTGGCTACTTTGGTCCCAGTAGTTAAGGACAGTCCTGGGGAGCACTTTCATAGAGACTAAGCTGTGAGTGGCCTGGTCATCAGAAACCTGGGGTGAGTCTGGCCTTGCTCTAAACCCTTCCCATTAGCAGCCTCAGTAGCACAGCCTGTCAGTCAGTGGGCTGGCCTCAGTGCGGATATCTTGTATATCCCAGGAGAATAAATACCTTTGACTTAACTATGTCCCATGGCTGCCATGAGCCTCAGGGATGCTAATACACATAACAGCAATTTATAAACTATGATATCCAGGACGTCACTACTAAAATGGGGCCCACAAGCCAACAGCATTGGCATCACAGCTGGGAACTTGCTAGAAATGAAAATTCTCAGTCCCACGACAGCCCTACTGAACCAGAATCTGCACTGCAACCTGGCTGCAGGTGTACGTTAAAGTTTAAGAAGCACTTTCTTCTAGAGCTGTGGGCCTGAATCATAAAGGAGGTCAGGTGACAGGAGACAGGTAAACTGGCCTGAGACACTTCCTCTAGCCTGATGAAGTATCTTGGGAAAGTCATGCCCCACCTCCGTGCTGTCTTCCCCCCAGTTAGAGGAGGATATGTACTAGACCCTTGCTCCACAAAGTGTGGTCTTGGATCAACAGCATCAGCATCAGCATTACCCTGGTAGAAGTGCAGAATATCAGCTACCCCCTCCTCCACCGAGTGACTGAATAAGAACCTGCACTTTGGCAACCTCCCCAGGTGATGCATCTATGTATTCCAGTTTAAGAGATTTGCAGATACTAACTACTATATATAAAACAGATAAACAACAAGGTCCTACTGTATAGCACATGGAACTATATTCAATGTTTTGTAATGACCTATAATGAAAAAGAGTATGAAAATGAATATATGTATGTATATGTATGACTAAAACATACTGTACACCAGAAATTGATACAATGTTGTAAACTGACTATACTTCTATAAGAATAAATTTTTAAAAATAACATTTGAGAAACCCTGTACTAGATGTTCTGTGTGCTCTGAAGTGAGAAATCAAAGTAATTAAGGCAACTGGTCCTAGGGTCTCAGACCAGGATGTGGATGATGGAAGACCACTGATTCCTGGAGCCTCTTGGGTTGAGCTGAGTGGAGATAAACTCCATTTGAAAGCTCAGTGACTGGCAGACCACAGGGTAGCGAGCCACATGGTTGGTACTGTGGGTACCTAGACTAGGTCTGGAGCAAGGGTCAATCAGGCTTGGGGGGTTCCTCATCAGGCATTCCTCCTCTGGAGCCCGAAGCAGCAGCTACAGGCAGCGCTTTGGGGATGGCTCTGGACCACGCCTCCCTCCTCCCCTTCTCTCTCTCCAGGGCAGAGGTGGGCACACCTGAGTTGCACAGGTGAGCAATGAGGACACCATGGAGTCATTGCTGCCGGTTTTCATCAGGAGAAGGAGGTGAAGCCTACCTCACCAGCCTTCTTGCCACTGAGCACTGTGTTATTTTAAAAAATCCTTTAAGACTGTTTGATGTTTTGGACAAAATAAAGCTGTACTCCCACTCCAATTGAGCTTATAATGGAGTCTAATTTTATAAAGAAGCCAATTAATGGCTTTGTAAATATAAAAGAAAGGATCCCTGCTTTTTTCTTGACCAAAAGGCCCCAGAAGTTAGTCCTGTAAAAATGTCAAATCTTGCTTTAAAGAATGGCAGGACTTCTCCGGGGAGAATAACAGGAAATGACTCACAGAGGGTGCCCCGAGGCCACTCAGCTGTACAAAGGGGCCCCCTGCGCAGTAATGCGAGGCTGCGGGCCCACTGCAGGGAGGAAAGTGCCCCGCCCACGGCAGGGGAAGCTGTCTTCTCCAGGCTGGGGCTCTCTGAGGGCCCAGAGATGCTGGCACGCTGGCTCGCAGAGACAGAACATCACAGTGAGGCTGAGGGCCTGACAGAGTCAGGATTTGGCGCCTTGAGAAAAACTTACCTTGAAATAATGCCAATTTAACCACACAAAACTGCCAGTCCAGGGACTGTTATCCATACTGGACTCTCTGGCTCTCACCCTGGTCCCATTTGATGAGCAGATGGAGACCGGGAAGATGCCTTCCTGGTTTCTTGTCAACTAACGCAGGCCTGAATCTTCTATTCTGCCATCTAGCTCCCTATTTGCCTCCCTTCCACTTTCTTTCTCCCTCCACCCACCTTGTCCCCCAGGCCCTATCCCCTCCACAATCCCCAGTCTTGTCCTGTCCAAACCCGCACTAAGGACAGCGGCTCAACTGCAGATGCCCAGATCTTCAGGTGACGGATGGGCTAGAAGATATTCAGATGGAACCCATCAGTACAACCACACCATGGTTCAGATATTGAATTTTTTTCTGTGCTGGTTGTGAACTGACTGCTGCCTTGAGCCCCTGTACTAGTCAGAGAGCAGAATTCACCTCAGATGATTCAGGAAACAGGAATGCAGGACAGAGGTGTGGATGAGTTGCTTTTAGTTATCTATTGCTGTGTAACAAATTACCCAACATTTTGCAGCTTAAACCAATACACATTTATGATTTCACATAGTTTCTTAGGGATGAGAATCTGGAAGTACCCTAGCTGGATTCTTCTGACTCAAGTCTCTCAAGAGGTTTCAACCAAGCTGTTCATAGGGGAGCAGTCATCTCAAGACTTGGCTGGGGATGCAGGGACCATTTCCAAGCCCATGCAGGGGATTGTTGGCAAGCTGCAGTTCTTTCTTGCTGGCTATTAGTGAGAGACGTCAGTTTTTCACTAGGGTGGGCTTTTCGGTAGGGCTGCTCATGACCTGGCAGCCTGCCTCCCCAAGAATGAATGACCCAAAAGAGACCTAGAGGGGACCCAAGACAAGATCTGTCATCTTTTGTAACCTCACCCCCAAAGTGACATACCACCACTTCTGCCGCATGCTATAGTGGGAACAAATCCACAAAACAAACCTGGTACAAGGTGGAAGAGGACTACTCAAGGGATGAATATCTGAAGGCAAAGATCACTGGAGCCATCCTGGTGTCTGGCTCCCACAGGCGTTAAGAATCTCGAAGCACTCAGGGATCAGCCATGGCAGGAAGCATTTCCATTCCTATACCTGAAGAGGGAAGGGAATCTACTGTTACCAGAGCCTAGGGAGGGCTAGACCCACAGAGAAGAGGAGTGCACAGCAGGAGCTATCACATTCGAGGAACTGCTAGATGTATAGCTCTGAGCAAGCAGGAAGCAGGGAAGAATACCCTGGCTGCTTCCTCTTTCTTCTCTTCAATCTCATCTTGGTGCCTCCCATTGGGTGAACCCAAGTGGAAGTCAGGGGACAAGTGAGTCTGACTGATGCAGCCTGAAGGGCTCTGTCTGCTTGGACACTGATCAAGGAGAAGAAAGGCAGAGAATGGATCTTAGGTGGGCATGTGGATAAATGGATTCTAACCAGCACCCTCAAATGACCTCTGGCTGCCCAAGCTGCCCTGGCTACTCCCCTGGGACCCCCACACCCACCATATGTCTTGTGAATCAATAACTAAAGAGTCACACTGGCCATCCCTCTTATCCTCCCCCATATTACCTCCACTTTGGCCACTCCCAAGGACCCTCTCAGTGACATCCATTCTGTTTGATCAATGCCCAAGTCTTACCAGGGTAAATACTTCGAAGCCAAAATAGACAGCAAAAGAATTAATTTTAACCAATGTGGAGAATGACGGCCCATGGGAAGTTAAATAAGGGAGTTCTGTCTGGAAAGGGGAGAACCTCTGGTTCACATACTGTTCCACATTTTTAAAGCAGCCTCAACCAGCAGCAGAATCAAGCTCTTCTGTCCATGGGGAAAGACTCCCCTGTCTCAAAAGAGCTCCATTATTGGATTTGGAATAAATCTCTCAGGGCCACCAGAATTTTACCTGTGATTTGCTGTGCTGTGTAGGGCTCCAGTGGCAAGACAGGGGCAGGGTCCAGTTCTGGGGGCAGCAGACAGAGCTCGTGTTCCCAGACAGAGCCTCTTCCACCCCGTGTTTAAGCTGTTCCCTGCATAGTGACAAGATACACAGGTTTGGAGAGAAGGCAGGGATCTTCTAAGTCATCTTGGCATGAAGTTAAGCAGAGAGGCTTCCTGAGGTCGAGTCCAGAGCTGCTTTGGGAAGGGGACAAGAAGCAGGGGGCATTCTAGCAGAGGGGATTGGATGGAAGAAGATGTTGGGGCAGAAACCACCAGGATTCTGCAATGATCAGCCTGAGGGCTGGCAGGGCCTGAATGAGAAGTAGTGAGTGGGTGGGTCCATTAGAGGTAAATTGTCCATCGTGACTACACGAGAAGACCCAGGAACCTTCACTCTTCCTCTCCCTGGGGCCTGCCGGAGTCACTTGGCCCATGCCTGAAGACAGCTGTGCTACATCTAGGGCCAGCTGATGAAGGTCTGCAGCAATGGATGGAGTTGGACGCCATACAGGAAGGGTGGCCAGGTCGCTGTAACCTGGACTGCGCTTTGCAAAATTCTTGGCACGTCAGTTCTAATGTGTTCACCCTCTAAACAAACAGAAACCCATGCAGAATTTCTCTCTCTTTTCCAACACCTGTTTTTTTTTTTTTTTTGGCATTTCTGCCTCTGACCATCCCCTTATAGGTCTCCTCCAATTGCTGTTCTTGCTCTGTTCACCTAGAGATGAAGGGCTGTGAAGAAGTTAAGCACTTGCCTCAGAACCTTTGAGGCAGCCTTTCCTTTTCATTCATGTCAAAGTTAGGCCTGTAGAAAGGGCTGGGCCTTGCTCAAGGTCAGACAGCAAGTTGGTGGCAAAGCAGAGCTCAGGCTCCCTCTGCACGGTGAGGACAGGCAGGGAGGTTTTCTCAGCATCTTGTAGAGGGAGCGGGAAAGCAGCTGCAAGCCCCAGTGGCTCTGAGAAAAGGCTGCTGTGGGCTCAGCAGAGCATTCTTAAGTGTAATTGACTTTAAGGCATTAAACTTTTACCAGAATGAGCTCACAAAGTCTTCAGGGAGAAGGAAAGTGCCTGGCATTTCCTGCCTCTCGGGGCAGCATCTGGGGTACAGAGAGCCCATCCTCCAGGCGGCAGGATGGAGCCTTCCCCTGGGAGGGAGAAGAGGGGTGAGGCCCCAGGAGAGCCTGCAGACTGAGTGTTCGGTGGCCAACTGGTCCTCACTAATTCTGGTGTGTGGGAGACAGGGATTAAGACCACCCACTCAACAGCCCTCCAGCAGCGATGTCTGTGCAGGGAGTGACTACTGCAGGGGTGGGGAGAAGAGACAGAGAACTCAGTCCCTGCTCGCAGGGACAGCTCCTGTACCCTGACCATGTTCACTCACCTTTTGTCCCTAAATCTGTCCAACCATCAATCATGAACCTGATTTAAATCCCTACCAATCTCTGGACATCAGTTTTCTTATCTGTATAATGAGGAGCTGGACAAGATGATGTCTTGAAATTTTTTGAGCTTTTCTTTCCCTAATGAGGGAGTTATACCAATTCTTATCCCAGGGTATCTTTCCAAATATTGCAGCAGCCATTCCTCACCCCCAGGCAGGGGATCACCTTGGTTTGATGTATCTGCCAGGTAGACGGGTGGGTGCCAAAGCTTAGAAGCCATCCCTAGAACAACAGCAGCCTCTCCCTTCAGACTTCAGTGCTAAAATAAGAGATCCAGAGGCTTACTGAGACTTCCATTTAGATTAAAAAACTCAAGGGCTTTTCTTCCCCCACAGGCTTATTGAAGTATATTTCACATACCGTGAACTGCACATACTTGAATACAATTTGATAAATTTTGACATAATTATTCCCTTGTAAAACCATCACTGTGATCAAGATAGTAAACATATTCACCATCCCCTCAAGTTTCTTCATGCCCTTTTTTCCTCACTTTTTACCAACACTTCCCCCATCCCCAGGTTATTGATATACTTTGTCACTATAGTTTAGTCTACATTTTCTAGAATTTTATATAAATGGAATTATATAGCACATACTTGCTTTTACCTAGTTTCTTTCACTTAGCATACCCATTCTTTGCAGACCCATTCATGTTATTGCATGCATCAATAGTTCTTTGAAATGAGTCACATAGCATTGGATGGATAACCACAATGTATTTATCCATTCACCTGCTAATAGACATTTGGGTGGTTCACAGTTTGGGGCTATTAAAAATAAAGCTGCTATTCATACTTGTGGATAAGTCTTTACGTGGGCATATGCTTTCATTCCTATTGGATAAATACACAGGAGTGGAATGGCTGAGTTGTGTTACAGGTGTATGTTTAACTTTGTAAGAAATAACTGAACTATTTTCCAAAGTGTTCACACCATTTTATACTTATCAGCAATGTATGGCAGTTCATTTGCTCCACAGCTTCACCAAAACCTGATGCTGTCAGTTTTTTTTTTCCTCTTCTCTCTCTTTTTCCCCCTTTGGGCCACTTTAGTAGGTATGCAGTGGTATCTCACTGAGGTTTTAATTTGCATTTGCCTTGTGACTAGTGGTGTTGGGCATCTTTTCATGTACTTTTCCTGTCATCTATTCAAACATTTTACCCATTCATTTATTAGATTGTTTTTCTTCTTCTTATTGAGTCAGAAGAGCCTTCATATATTCCAGATACAAGTCTTTGTCTTACATATTCTTTGAAAATATTTTCTCCCAGGCTGTGGCTTATCTTCCCATTTTCTTAAGACTGTCTTTTAAGAGAAAATGTTTTCATTCTGAAATCCAAGAGTACTACCCTCAGCAAAATTTCTGTTCAGAAATGAAGGGGAGATCTCCTTTAGCTTTTGTTTATTTGGGAATGTCTTTATTTCACCTTCATTTCCAAAGATCTTGATACCACCACTGTCTGACTATCACACTTGAAATCTACACTAATACAAGTATAGTGTCCAAAAGGAGGGGAGAGCCTCCTCCTTCCCCCTGGGCACCAGGTGCTAGAGGAGACAGATTAACCAGAGTTTGCCTGGAGAAAGGGGGAGAAAATAGTCAAAGGATAGAAACTACATCAAAATATGAGGGAACTGAGTACACTGACAGAATTGACGGTGTTAAATTTGGAGAGGGAGCACAGTGTCTCCCACATGGAGGATGTTTCCACAGTGTAAAAACTTTGAAGACAGGCGTAGTCTCCAAAGGAGAAGAAATGGATGGTAAAAGATTCACAGATGTAACCAGGAAAACTCTGTACCCTCCCTTTAACTTCAGTCACACTATCCCTTTTTGTCTGTAGGCAGGGTGGTGTAGCAGTGATAGCCTGAGCTCTGGAGCCAGACTGCTGGGGTCTGAATGCTGTCAGGGCCACTTATTGGTTCCATGGCCTTGAATAAGCCTCTTATGTCCTCTACATCCCTCTGTTTTTTTCTCATCAGAATAATGAAAACAGTTGATCTCTAATAGAACTGTTGTGAAGATTAAACGAGGTAATACTGGGAAAGTGGCTACTGAGTCCAGACTAAATGCTCAATAAATGCTCGCACTTGTTTTCTCACTGCCTCTTTGATTACTCCTGTACAGGGAGGGACGGGATTGCCCACTGAATGACCCTGGAGTTTCTATCTGGGTTGCCAGGCAACAACCATCTGGGATCATCGGCTCCCTCTCCCTGAGCAGGAGATGCTGTACAGGATTTCAGCCTCCCCAAGGGCACTGGGCGCTAGTAGCTGACATTCCAAGACAGCTCCCCGGAACACCTGGCCCATGAGCCTGGATTGTTTTAGAAGGCAAGCTCTCACGCTTGTTCATGAAAAGGTAGAGGGGTAGGGAGTGAGATACCTTCCTGGAACACAACCATGCTGCACCCTGGCTTCTTGTATGCTTCTTTTTTTTTTAATTTTTTTACTGAGTTATAGTCATTTTACAATGTTGTGTCATTGTATGCTTCTTAGTGGAAGGGATGAAAAGGTGGGACCCTGTCTCATCTCGTTACCTGTGAATTTCTCACATTCTGTTCTGTGTCCATGCTGCCTGTCGTGGTGTGACCTTCACTTACCTTCTCTGAACCGCCTCACTCCTCATCTTTATCCTCTGAAAGCATGCCCCCAGGCTGAGTCCTCTGCCTCCATCTAGAGCTGGGGATGCTCACTCCTCCATGATTTCACCTGCTCCTGGGGCTTCAAACGTCACCCTTGTGCTGAGGACTCTTGTCTAGGCCATGTCCTCAAGTTCTAGGCCCAGCTGAACAATGTCACTTGGACCTGGCATCTTAAACCTTCAAAAATGTTCAAAAGGGAATTGATTTTTAGATTTTCTTCTGTCTTAGCCATGAAAACAAACAAAAATAAATGCAAAAAACACTCGTCCCTCCTATGCTCACTAATTTGGTAACTGGTACTGCCATCTATATTGTCACCCTGGCCCCAAACCCTAAGGTTCCCCCTAGTCTCCTCCCCCACAGTCAGGCGTTTGGCACAAGCATCCTAGTCACTCCACGTTGCCCCCTGCCTCCCTCCTCACTCAGTGCCTCTTCCACACCAGGATCAGGATTCTGGTCTCTTTCTCCCCCACTTCACCTGAACACTCCGTCCGGTTAGTTTTCCTCCCCTGCTCAAGCACCACCAATTGCTCTTTATTATCTAAGTATGTTATTACTCTTCACTCTCCACAAAACACTCCACTTCTAGATTCAGTTTCTGCTGCTCTGAGTCCAGTCAATTGGGTGGTTCGTACTCCCTTACACAGTCTACGCTCCTTACCCTTTGATGTGCTGCCTATACCGTCTCCCCCCTTTCAAACACCCTCCTGAACCATCTCCACCTGTCACAATCCCCACCTTTCTCTTGTGAAACTGTCCGAAGAGCCTGTCTTCACTCACACTTTGAGAGCAGAGCTGTGTCCTGATTTATGCACTTGTTACTTCGTATTGTACTATCATCCCATGAACACTCATCTAATTCTCCTCTCAATTAGCATATATACTCTTGAGGTGAAGAGCCATTTGTTAGAAGCAGTTTGCATAAGGTGGTACTGCATCGGCTCTCAGGAAATTGTCTGTTGATTGAATTGAGCAGAGGCTGATTTGCCTGGAGAAAAGAAGGCTCAGAAGACAGGACTGGATTCATGTGCCTGTGGGACTGTTCGCCATGGACATTCAGCACGGCCCCAGGAGGATGAAGCTCAGACCAACATCTCTGCCTCTTGGGGGGTATCCTGGGTCCTTGCACAGTGAGAGCTATCTCTGGGGAGTGTGAGTTTTCTACCATCCATCAGGGGTAATTCATTACTTCCTGCCTTGGCTGTCTTCTCCCTTAGCCCTGTGGCTCTTTGAGTGCTGCAGATAGACACTGTGTAGCTCTAAAAAAGAATGTGTCAGGTACTTGCTGCCATCTAGTGAAGGAAGCATGGTTCAGTCTCTTGCAAATACCAAACAGATCCTGTGCTCACCTCAGGAGCTGGCTCCAAGAATTCAGCACTGGGGAAAGGGGACCACATGGGGGTGGACAGGTATGTGTGAGAATGGCCGAAGACACTGCATAGAACAGAAGATATTCAAGCCCCTAAACTGTAATCTGAAATAGGCAAGACCATACCCTTCCAAATCCTCCTTTATCTCCAGCCAGGAGTTATCCCTACTGGAATGATGGCCAGCCATCTTTGCCAGAAAACTTGGTAGGGATCCATAAAATATCCAGAGTTCAGAATCAGAGGCATCTTTTAGGAAAGCCATAGGTAATCCCCAGTGCCTCAAGCACAACTGGCTCTGGCTTTAGAACGGGTGATTTCCACAAGGCTCCTGCAGCCAGCCCTGCATGGGAGCCCCTGTGACCCTGTCTCAAAAGTACCCTCGTTCTGGGAACATCCATTCCCTCTGCCCCAGCACAGCACAGAGGCTCAGGTCTACCTGGTGAGTGACTGCATACTGACCGAGTTATTGTGAGGTACAAATGAGATTTTGCAGGGCAAATGCTCAGCCAGTGCCTGATGCAAAGCAAATGCTAAGTAAAAATTAGATACTGATAGTGATTAGATAATGATATTAATACTTTTTGCCAGTGCTCCAGAGCACGAGGCTGCCCACAGAACTCAAGACTTAATTCAGAGCCTGGACACTGAGTCATAGTTACACATGACAATCCTATACACATTGGAAATTACCACTCCCTCAGTGCACCACAGCATCCGGCACTGGTCTTCCCTCCACTGGACAGCGAGAAGCAGGTCAGAGGCTCAGGCCTCAGACTCCAGGCTGCTGACAGACACATCAGCTCCTCTAGCCTGTCTGAGATACAGGGCTATTTCTGCAGGATTTTCCTCTGTGTCTAAATTATCACAATGTAGTTCTTTGCCCTCAATCCAGTCTCTTTGGGGGCTGACAGCCTAATGTCTTGTTTGGTTTCTGGGCATCTCCAATTTTTAGAGAGGTGCTGGGCTGCTCCTGGTGCCAGGCCCTTCTGTTATACCTGGGTTGTTCTCTGGGCTGAGTTTCATGCAGACATTCAGCCAGAACTGAGTGTACGGCTCATCAAATGGCTGAGATTACTGGCTACGCAGTACATCTTACGGCTTTCCCACCTGTGGGGTCCAGGTGTTCTAAGAGGGTGCTCTTTCCATCCAAGGTGCCCATTGCAGATATTTTAACCAGAGGCAAGTGAGACCATCTTTCTGGTTCCAGCCAGCGGTGTGCTGAGCCAGCTCGAGCCAGCTCATGAGAACTGATGGTGGACGCCTCTTCCCAACTCTACGTTCAGAAACATCACGTTGGTAGCTTGAAATTTGCTGTGATGGGAGCATTCACCATAGAAATCAGTAGATGCTACAAATCATGGCTTTTTTTTTTTTTTTCCTGAAGAGCAACTGTTATACTCTTACCCACATGTCACTGGCTCCCACGTTTAATTCCAAGCAAAGCACCACATTTAAACTACTACTCGCAGAGCCACTAAGCAATCTGAATGAATTGCAAACCCAAAGTCTCATTTATTTATTTATTTTCCAAATATATATAACAGATTGCAGCTGGTGAAAGATAGAGTGGTACTGATAAGTCACGATCATGCTTTTAGGAGGCTTAAAAAAAAACCAAACCTGAAGTATTTAATGTTGGTAAAAAAAATCTGTAATAAGCTATTTATTTATTGGCAGGTTTTGAATTTTCACTTAGCATGCAGAAGAGTTACATGTGATAAGCCGCATACTTTTACTGGGAAAAACATCAGGCAAAGGTATTGGATATTAAGGAGCATCTGGAAAAACACAATTTAAAAATTTAATGTGTGTGTTGTTTGTTTGTTTTGGTTTCTTATCCTTTTCTTTTGCCATAATTTGAGCTGTGTTTCAATCCTCTCATTAGTGTGTCCTCTCCAGCCCTTTCTAGGGCCTTTTTCCTTACTAAAACAGTACCAGTGGTTATAGTCAGGAAGTCTCTATAAGAACCATTTGAAGTGAATCCTGAAATATCATTTCTTTTAGCCTGGAAAAAAATGGAATGTCTAGTTCAGTAAGTCCACTGTTTGTTCCACACTGAGCTGTGGATCCCTTGGAGCTCAGAAGCTGGAGGCAAGGCTGTGAGGTAGGGGTGGAGGTGAGGGGCTCAGTCATAGTGGACCTTGCCCTCGGTGGCCCCAGAGCTGGACAAGTCCCCATTGCAGAGCACCTGGAGTGGTGAATGAGGCCTGTCTTCCAAGGCACACTTGGTCATCTTGTACTTTCGAAAGGCCTTTTGAATAACAGCAGCACATCGTTCTTCTTCCTTCCTTTTGGTGGTAGTGACTATGGGTTCATATAACTTCTTGAAAGGGTTGGCTTCCATGAACTTCTCCTCCATCACTGCTTTCATGCTATCCAGGCCACTGGATTCTCCAAGTACCCTAGCGGTGAAAGCAAAGAGAATATCCAGGCAATGGAGGCGATCTCCGCTCACCATGGGCAAGTCCATTACTAAAAATTGGTACCTATTTGGCTTTGCCACTCGCAAAGGCTCAGGAAGAGCATCAGCAAAGTCAGAAAGGGAAGAATATCTGATAAACTGTGTTGCTTCTGGGTCAAACTTTTCCCAGACTTCGTAGAACATTTCAAAGTCATCTTCCCCCAATGGGTCCTCACTTTCTTCAGTGGCTGTATTGAAATTCTCTAGAATCACAGCAATATACATATTGACAACGATGAGAAAGGAGATGATGATGTAACTAACGAAGTAGGCTATGGCTATGGTAGATAAGTGACAGTTTTCTGACTTAGGGTTACATAAGTCTTCTGATTGCAACATGGGGTTGAGGAGGGCATCCCAGCCTGCTGATGTGGTTATCTGGAAGAGGCAGAGCATGCTGCCTACAAAAGTCTGAAAGTTGAATATGTCATCAATTCCAGACGCTGGCTTTACTTTGTAAAAACAGTTCATACCAAAAATGGCATAAATAAACATAACCAGAAAGAGTAGAAGACCGATGTTGAATAGAGAGGGAAGGGACATCATCAGAGCAAAAAGGAGAGTTCTGATTCCTCGTGCTGCCCGAACGAGTCTCAGGATTCGGCCAATCCGGGCCAAGCGGATAATTCTGAAGAGTGTTGGAGGGAAAGGAATGTGCTCCTGGTTCTCCAAGGCAGAAATCATTGTACCTTAAGAGAAGGAGAAGGTTCGATCAATTTCCAGCATGTCGACTGGCTTTAGACCTTGCCTGTCTCTCCTATCATGGATAATGAGTGGAACTAACTTTTTATCATTACGTTTTAATTTCTGTACAAAATTTTAAAAATTTTACCCATATCAGGGAATATATATATCTGTGCCTTAAAAGTGGAAAATAATTTCCAAGGGTCATACTGTTTTAGATGAGACAGGTCTAAAGTACCGACGACATCCAAGGAAAAGAAATGAAACAGTTTATGAAAGGCTATTTTGTGAGTTATCTTAGGCACTTGAAGTACATTTGTCTATGTTGGGCATTTAAAGTCACTCATGGGGTAACAAATATAATAGTTTTCCATATTTATTATATAAACAGAATGGAAAACAGATAAACTACGGATGCAGTCATTTAGGTTAGAATGCAAGAAGAAATTTCTGCTACTGAAGGTTGGCTTGAGCCTGAGCTATCAGTGGAAACTGTACAGCCCTTAACCCCAAAGTTTCTTAAACAAACAAGTTCTTATTATTATAGAGGGACTTGGATGCAGCCTGCTGCAGGAGAGGACAGGACTGGAGGAAGAGGGTCGTGTTGGGAATGTTTATCTTTTGGCTGAAGCTGCCATGAATCTCTCATATTTGCCAATATGCTCATTCCAAGGACTCCTGGAAGTCCAAAGTCAAAAAGCTTAAGGGATTAAACTGGAGATAGTTTCTCCATTGTTGCAGACACCCCAGAAATGACACCTCAAGCAGAGGTTTTGGCAGACTGCTGAATATTTGGCCTAAAATGTCATCTTGTTTTCTCATTGCTTGCTCTGCAAGCAAGTAATACAAGGATTTAAAAAGAACTCACATTTTGGCCCAAATATTACAGAATGGCTGGAGCACGCCTGCCTTGTGTAGATCTGGCCTTGTTCTTGCTCTGAGGATCCTCTAATGACTTTAGCCAAAACTATCTGCCATCACTTGTTGACTGAAGAGAACTAGTTGATGATATACTTCATTGGCTGCCCAAATGTGCCAAGGAAGTTTAATTCATATGCTCATTGGGCAGCCAACTCTGATGAGATGTGGAACCTACTAAGTATCGACTAAGTAACAACTGGAGGAGGTCTATCCTTCAAGGTCCACTGCCTCCATGAATTTTTTTTGAGTAATCAAGTCCACAGTAATCTGTCCTTCCTCTGAGCTCAATTCTTCTGTGTAACATATGATTTTGTGTTCAATTAACTTCTCTTTTTCTGACCCATTAAGGTGGTAGATCTTAATACTTCCACTGGATTTTTAATTCCTAGAGAGATTCACTTTCACTTCCACTCATTTTGTATTTCTTTAAAAGTTTAGGAGAGAGTGTGAAAAAATGCAGAGAGGCTAAGTGTTGGATAGCAGACCATCTGGCAAAAGCATATAAAATGCTGTCCACGTTGGTGAGTAGGATTTGGCATAATGTGTGGATTTTCTCATCTGTTGGAGCAAGCTGCTGTACAGTGCTATGCAGTGCAGCTGCAATTGCCTAGAAGTTGTTCAAAGGACAGAAGTCAGAGGTAGTTCCATGAACTCTACAATGCCTGGCACTGCCTGGAAGGAGTTCAATAAATAGTGGAATGAATGAATTGTTCTCTGCATATTGGAGGGAGAGCTTTTTAAGCTCTCTGAGGGCTGCCTCAAACTCATCCTATCATCATTTTCTAACTTTATTCCTGCTGTCAATTTCACCAGGACTTGCTTGGAATTGACTAAAGATTAACAACAGCCTTATTTAATCATAAGCATGTGGAAGCATCTATCACTAAACTTTATCTACATAAACTTCATGGCTTAGAAACCACAATAGACCATGAACTGTACCATTTTCTTGATCTCTGAAACATCTGCATTGCTGTGGTAGCAATAGGAACCAAAATATTTTGATCCAGTTTATCTGTTTAATGCAACCCTTCTGAGATTAGCCCAAGACCTTCCACTTATGAAATCAGTTTTCATTGTCTCCATTGCTTTTAGAACTATGAGAAGGGCCCCTGGGCAGTTTTACATAGTTAAAAAAAAAGTCAAATTATTGGTTTAGTTAAAAGTAGACGTCAAAAACCCAGAGTAAAACTGTATAGTTTAGTCATAAAGAATTCAATTTCAAAGTTGGTGTGTGTCTGTTTTATAGAAAGGTACATGGCAATAATCCTCTTTTTTCCTTTATTTTTCTTCTATAAACCTTACAGTTAATTCCTGTCTGCAGTTGAGAAAAATATACTGATTATAGAGTGAGGCTGGTTGGTGAATAGGGTCTAAGCTGTTGAGACAAGTGTAGTTCACCCTGTGGTTTAAGTTGGCTTGGGATACAGAATAAAGAGAAAGCATTACTTGTCCTTATGACACATTCTTGGGAGCCTAACTGAGGTTGGGTCCTGAAGGCCCTGCACAAGGAGGAGGTAAAGGAAGTCCTGGCAATGTCATAGGGCACAATAATTGTGATCTGATACCCACACGGATTTTGAACTATGCAAAAACATGGAAATTAAATGCCAAATTCTTAAAACAAACAAACAAAATGCTCATTAGGGCTTATAGTTGCACAAGGAAGGTAGAATCTTGACTCAATTCCATGGATAAAGCAAGTACCCCCATAAAACTTTTTAAGTCATCTTAATTTTGTCTGTCTCCATTGAATAAATTATGCACATAATTAATTAACTCTATTTCAACTGGGTAGACAGTCAAGGGAATGGAAATCACCGTACCTCCTAGCTACTTCCCAGAAGAGAATGGCATTAGTTCACCTATTTTTACAAAAATCACATTAAGCCTAATTTTCTGCCTTGTGGATACTTTGGACACACTTCCAAATGAAAAGATTTACAAGTTTACCTCTGATTCTCAAATTAAAGCCCTTTGGCTGCCAGTTTTACTTACTAACAATAGAAAGGATCACGATCACACAATCAAATAAATTCCAGCCATTGGCGAAGTAGTATTGTCTCAAAGCAAAGATTTTGATGAGACACTCAATTGTAAAGATGACCACAAAGGCCAGGTTGAGATGCTCAAGGATGAGTTTCTTGTGATCGGGCTGGCCATATGATTCAGCCATCATGCTAATCATGTTGAGGAGAATGAGGATGATGATGATGATGTCAAAGACCTGGCTTGTGACCAGGTCAAACACAAGACCCTGGCATTTGTTCTGAGGGAAAAAAATAAAAAGGAATCATAGATCATTTTGAGTTGTAGAAATGAAATCACATACATAAAAGGCACATATAACAGAACCTGTCCTCTCTTACAATTAAAGCAGTTTATTGGAAAATGTACAAACCCCTTTTAAAGGGCAGGAAATTCTTCTATATATATATTTTTCATTTAAATTTAATCAGATTACTGGTTTTAAGCTGTAGGCTTATTGTGTTCATTCCATTTTAAAACAAAAAGCAAAAAAAATTTTTTTAGTAATAACACAACTTTGATGTGGTGGATGACATCATTTTGCTGAAATAAAACAGCTCATGTTGAATTATTAGTAAAAAAGGAACTCTAGTCTCTATACTTCATCTGCTTCTATATTTTGACTTCAATAATATTAATACAAAGACTATCTGCTGACATAATTATGTTGGGCAAAATGGAATTAACATCTCCAAAGCTCCATGTGTCAGTTCAGAATAATCAGACTTTATACTTAACCAAAACCCTGTATTCAAGCAATTCTTGAATGCCAGCTTTCTAATTCTTGTTCACTTGAAGATAAAGCTAGATAAATGGGATTATGATTCAATGATTACTAAAAATGGAAACAGAAAAACTGATTATTTCACGTTATCACTGTTGGTAAACTTGCATGTTGGTTTGTGCATGGATGGCCTGCTCCAAGCTAAGGATGTGCTGATTGCTCTGGTACAGGTTCTACCTCAAATCTGTCTGTCTAATCTACCATGTGCAGTGAAATGACTCAATTATTCCACTATTTTCTTTAATCTAACCTCTATAAGGTACTACTTTGTTCTTTATTTAGGTGGAGAACTGTTCTTAAACACAAACTCAGACACTGATATTGTATGGCATTCTTGGATATACATTTTTACAATATATGTATATATTACACTATTTTATATTATATATTATCCAATCTAAGTAAACATACAGTATTCTATTTAGAAACCTCATAAACCCCTAAGAATTCACCTTTATAATCCCAGGTATCTGTTAAGGTAATCCAGGCAAAAAATGATGTTGGTTTTTGGTGGTTAACAATGGGGAAAGACATGAGCATTTAGGTTTAAGAACTAATATGGAAGTAGAAGCAGGAGTCAGAGACTGTTTGAATGGAGTAGGTTATGGGAAAGTTAAGGCTGAGGCTGTCATTTCTGGTTCGTGGAGCATTCAACCAACCAGAGAACAGAGGATGAGGAGTTTTGGGGGGAGAGGATAGATCTGTCCCAAGCACTTGGAGTCTGAGGTGCCAGTGGGACATCTAAGGGACATGGGCAGTTCGAGGTGTAGGTCTGGAGCTCAAGCAGAGAGCTGGAATGCAGATGTGGAGTTCAACAGCATCAGTACTGAAACGAATTAAAATCAGAGAGTGAATCACAGCAGTCAGAGAAAGCAAGGGCAAAGAGGAGAAAGAGGGTAGGTATGCTGTACACCAGAAATTGACACATTGTAAACTGACTATACTTCAATTAAAAAAAAAAAAAAGAAGAAGAAGAAAGAAGGTAGGGACTGCAGTAGAAGTTGATGTCTTTCAAACTTTGCTCCAGGAGCCCTAAAGCTTATCACCTGTTTTTGTAACCCATGAGCTCAGAATGGGTTTTACATTTTTAAATGTTTGAGGAAAAACTCAAAAGAATAAAATTTTGACATATGAAAATTATATGAAATCCAAATTTTAGTGTGTATAAATAAACTTGCACTGGAGCACTGTCAAGCACATTTATTCTGTATCATCAATGTCTGATTTTGTGCTGTAACAGTGGAGTTTAGTAGCAGCAGCAGAGAACACATGGCCTGCAAAGCCTAAAATATTTACTGTCTGACCTTTAACAGAAAAAGTTTGTCTGCTCCTCATCTAGAAAGTTTATCATAAGTACTTGTGAAGTAGAAGTGAGTATGCATGACCTCAACTTCACACCAGAAGAAGCTGGTAAAAGATCTTATAAATGCATTTTAAATTGGCCAAGATTAAATTAAAACCAACTGCTAAATTCACATCATTGCAATAAGTATATACTAAACACCTATTGTGTGCTTGCTAAAAACCAAACTAAAGTTGTTGCCCGGGATCATACTGTTGAATTGGAATGTATAATTTTCCTAACTACTTGAGCCGTACACCAGTGTATCTGGGTTCCTATTGAGTTCTTAGATAAAGTCTATAAATTTAAAAATTAAAGAAGACTGGTACTGCAGATATCTGGGTTCCTCATAACCATTTAATGCATCTATGTATTTAGAATTAAGTGCTCTCACCAGAGGCCTTGGAATGGGCCTTTGAGGTTTTTTGGATCCTAGTTTTTTCATTGCATTATAGTATTTCTTCTGCTCTTCTGTCATAAAAATGTCTTGGCCACCTAAGTATATGGAGAAGATGAGCGCTAATTATCATTAATGGATTTTTGGAAATAAGTTTTGAATTTTCAGAAACAGTTTTCAAGTCATATTACATTTCTATCAACAATTCCTAAAATTCCAATGGGAAGCAAAAAAAGACTCTAAGGGAGGGCTGAAAGGAAACAGGTTTTAAATGATGGAATAAGGGAGAAATGTTACTTTTATCAGTTATATTTCACTTTTATAATATAAACAAAGATTACAAATTTTTCACAAACATCACAGAATCTTTACAAAAAATGAATACATTTCAAGTTGCATAAATCAAACCACCATGCAACAAAAACAGAAATTAGTAACAAAAATTTAAACAAACAAAAAAAATCCTCCAAACTACCAATTAAAAATTCTCCTAAATATGTGAATGCATGTATCAATACTAATAAAATCTGTCCAGAGCCACTCTCAGAAAAAAAAAAAAAAAACAGAGCTTTAAATGTTTTCACTACTGAGGAAGAAAAAATAGAAAAATGAGCTAGGATTTTCATTTCTGGAAATTTGGGTGTAGGGTGGGAAATAACCAGAAATGCTGGATAAAATAGAACAGAATTCCTTTAAAATATATAGCTGAACTTGCACAAAAGTAAGGAAAATCTCCATTGTCTGAAAATCAAGAGAGATCAAAAAGGCAGAGTAGTAAATTAGTCCTGAAGCCATGGTTGGCATAAGAGCATATGCTAATCTCTATAAAAATTAGAATCTTGGGGCTTAATAACTACATGGGGTCATGGGGAAAAGGCAGTGGGGTTAGGCCAAGAAGCCTGAGTGAGTTTGGGACTCTCCAAGTGCTGCCATTAAAGGCTGAAGAAGAAAACCAAATCTGTCGGCAATGGAAGACAACCAGGAAACTGTTTCAGTCTGTACTATGGGTAAAAACCTAGTGTTTCTTAATAATTTGTGAATCCAAGCCTGCCTTGATGAGGGTGTGGGGTTTGAATTTATGCTACCAGTTCGAACCGAAAATAATCAGTCCTAGGACAGTCTTTTAAACAAATGATGCTAGGGAAACTGGATATCAACATGCAAAAGAATGAAGCTGAATGATTATCTAACACTATATACACAAATTAACTAAAAAATGGATCAAACACATAAATATAAGACCTAGAATAATAAAACTCTTAGAAGAAAACACAGAACAAAAGCTTCACAACATTGGATTTAGCAATGATTTCTTAGATATGACTCAAAAGAAAAGGAAAAATAGACAAATTGGACTTCATAATAATTTTAAAATTTTGTGCATCTATGGTACTATCAACGGAATAAGAAGGCAACCCACAGAATGGGGAAAATACTTGCAAATCATATATCTGATAAGAGATTAATACCCAGAATATAGAGAGAACTCCTAAAATATGACAACAAAAAGACAAACAACCAGATTCAAAAATGGGCAAAGGGCTTGAATAGACATTTCTCCAAAGGAGATACATGAATGGCCAATAAGCACACACAAAAAAATATTCAGCACCACTAATCATTAGGGAAACGCAAATCAAAGCCAAAATGAGACACCTTACCTCCATAAGAATGACAATTATTAAAAAAAAAAAAAAGAGAGAAAACAGGTGTTGGTGAGGATGTAGAGAAATTAGAACCTTTGTACACTGTACATATTACCATATGATCCAGCAATTTTACTTTTGGGTACAGACCCAAAAGAACTGAAAGTAGGGTCTCAAAGAGGTATTTGCACATCCATGTTCATAGGGTCTTTATTCACAATAGCTAAAATGTGGAAGCAACCCAATTGTCCATTGAGAGATGAATGAATGAGCAAAATGTGGTACATACACACAGTGGAATATTCAGTCTTAAACAGGAAGGAAATTCTGCAATATACAACATAGATGAACCTTAAAGACATTACGTGGAATGAAATAAACCAGTCACAAAAAGACAAGCACTGTATGATTTCACTTACATGAGATACTTAGCATAGTCAAAATCATGGGAGACAGAAAACAGAACGGAAGTTGCCAGGGGCTGGGGGGAAGAATGGGGAGTTATTGTTTAATGGGTATAGAGTTTCAGTTTTACAAGATGAAGAATTATGGAAGTGGATGGTGATAATGGTTGTACAACATTTGGGATGTATTTAATATCACTTAACTGTGCACTAAAAAATGGTTAAGATGATAAATTTTATGAGTATTTTGCCACAGTAAGAAAAAATCTTTTTGAAAAAAATATAGCCCTGGAAATTAACCAGGTATTTTCAAGATGCCTGGCAGACACAAGTGTCTTTGGTAACCATATGCATCTTGATAATATTAAGACTATTATTCTGAGACTGTCCCATGTGTGCGTTGTGGGATAAAGAAAATGAGTAATTATGGAAATTCACCTTCTGTACCCATGAGAACCAGTTTTTTCAGTGAGGAAAAGAAGATATACAGATGTATTAGGTAAGTGAAAACCTTGAGTCCTGAATTTGAATGATCAGTATTCATACTTCCACAGATATATTTCCTTGCAGACCTAAATTTGAAGTAGCTCTGTCCACTGAAAAAGCCTCAGAACAATGACAATGAGCATTCCAGACTGTAGTCTTGGAACACCACCCCCTGCAGCAAAACCAGCACTACTTAAAGAGATGGCTGATTCCAGATCTGGGGCAGGAAGGATACAAACTAAGCCTAGAACATACTGTCATTCCAGACAGCAAGGAAGTCATCAAATGGGAAGAACTCATTTGAATCTTGATTTGAACAGAAACGAACTTTAATGTCAATCAATGAAAGAATTAATATTTGAAGGACATAAAAGACTAGAGGTAGTTGATGAATTTAGAGAATTCATATTAAACTTTTTAGGTGTGATGATGGCATTGTAATTATGTTTAAGAAGAGATATGTTCTGAAATATTTGTGAATGAAATGATATGATGTCCTGGATCTGCTCTATAAAATATACAGTGGCAGGATTGGGCAATGACACAGATGCTATAAGGATGTTCTTAAGTTAATAAATGTTGTGTTGAGTGAAGGATATTTTAGGTTCATTTTACCATACTCTTAACGCATGTTTGACATTTTCTGTAATAAAAAGTAAACCAAAACAGAACAAAGATGCTATGGACTGATCAAAACAGTGATTTCAAATGTAAGGTTAAATCCAAAATCACAAGGCCTGACGTTCAAATTGCAGGTATTGATTGCAATCAAGCTGCATATTACAGAGGTGGCTCTTCATAGCACACTCCCGAGTCACAGTAGCGATATCATTGCTGAAGGACTGTGACTCTCCCAGCAGACACTAAGAGAGCTGAGCAGTAGCAAGGTACATTTTAGATGTATTAAAAAAGCTCACCAGAAGAAAGTAAAAAGAGCCACAAAACAATTAGGAAAATCAAAGGTGAATATTTACCTGATTTTAAGATTAAGAAATGCCATTAGTATATAAATGCAAGGAAAAAAAGCCAAGAAGGACCAGATTGAGAGTTTGATTCCATAAAAATGCTAAACATGTAAGTCAAAAATGTCATTACAAAAACATAAGAGGCAAGTCACAAACTGGACTTACTATATAAAAAACATAAGAAAAAGATGATAATGTCAATTTTAAAGAGATAAAGACCAAAACCAGATAACGCTTAAGGAAGAAATACTTATGACCATCAACCTATGAAAATGTGTAGAACCTCACAAATAAGCTAATAAATAAATGAATGTAAAACTATGAGGTAACACTTTGACCCATTAAGGTAGAAAAGACAATTAGAAATTACAGAAATCAGAATGATGAGAAGAGAGTAAACAAGCATTTTCATAGCTTATAAAAGGAGCTTTTCATAGCTTTCACAGCTTACAAAAGCACAGCATTTGACAATATATCTTTAATGCCTTAAATTCTAGGAATTTATCCAAGGAAATAATCAGAGATACACAGAGAGGATTTCAAGAATGTTCATGATTATTTTAGAGGAGCAAAAAATTCGGAAATGACCTAAGGGTCCCTAAGATGGGGGGAATGATTAGGACAAATTATGACCTATCCATAACATGGGATGGAATTCAGCCCCTAAAATTCTCATAACAAAGATGATCTCATGACATGGACTCATAACTAATGGGGAGGAGGAGAAACCACAAAATTAAAAATATCATGTAATCTCAACATGGGACACAAGTTTACTGAAAGAGTTTACAGATCTTCCTGGACTTACAATGGGATTACATCCCAATAAACCCATTGTAAGTTGGAAATGCATTTAATACACAACCTACTGAACAACACAGTTTAGTCTAGCATCCCTTAAAGGTGCTCAGAACACTCACATTAGCCTACAGATGGGCAAAATCATGTGACACAAAGCCTGTTTTACAATGAAGTGTTGAATAGCTCATGCACTTCATTGAATACTGAACTGAAAGTGAAAAACAGAATGGTCGTATGGGTATAGGAATGTTGTTTTTAAGTGTATTGGCTGTTTACCCTTGTGATCGCATGGGTGACTGGGAGCTGTGGCTGCTCCTTCCAGCATCATGAGAGAGGACAGTACCACATACCTCTAGCCCAGGAAAAGTTCACAGTTCAAACTCTGAAGTAAGGTTTCCACTCAACGCATATCACTTTCGCATCATCATAAAGTTGAAAACTCCTAAGTCGAACTATCCTAAGTTGGGGGTCATCTATACTGCTTTTTATCCTAGATAACAAAGGTACACTTGAAAGGTTGCTATGTCATAAATACTAATCCTGGTAGTTGTTTTTGAATTAGGATTCAAGAGTGTCCTTGGTTTAAGAGGGTAGAGTGGAGAGTAAAAACAATGATTTAATAAAACCCAGCTGTTTTCAGTCCCTTTTCAGCTACATCTTCAAGAATCTGCTCCAGAAGGCTCCCTCTCTGTTGTCATGCAGATGATAAACTCTGCTTTGCACAACAGCCTAGAACAGATTTATGCTCCATTCAAGTTTTTCAGAGAAGAGAGGCGAAAATACCAAATCCCGACAATCCCCATACTTATCTTTTTCTGCTGCTGGTTGAAGTTGTCAATAATAACACCAATAAAGAGATTCAGAGTGAAGAATGAGCCAAAGATGATAAAAACTACGAAGTAAAGGTACATATATAGGTTCACCTCAAACGCTGGCTGCTGTCCTTCCTGTTTGGGGTGTTTTAAATGAGAGAAGAAAACAATTACTAGAGAAAAAGATAAGCTATCCGAACTGCCTGGTCCAGAGGATCAAAGTGTTTCTCAGCAGCATTAACCACTGAGCTTCCTCCAGTTAGCTGTGGTCCTGCAGGGAGCCCCCTTCCCTTTTTTAGTTTCCCCCTGCACAGCTTGAGTGGTATCTTGCAGTGGGGAGAGGATGTGGTAGAGGATTAGGCTTTTTCTTCCAAGCAATGGAGAATCATTGCAGGGTTGTGCGAGAGGGGAGTGGCACAGTCATCTTCAGAAAGGTCTCTAGGATGTCCATGGGGACACATAATTGGAGGGAGTCAGACTGGAGATGGCCACCAGAGAAAGGGCATGTTCACCTCAGGCAGAGGAGATTGACTACCAACTCTTATTGAATGGCTACGTCCTTCATGCAGAGCCCACTGTTGTATTTAGTCTGCACTTGTGTCCTGTCACTCTTGAACTCCTAGTGCCTGGCTTAGCTGATGGCATGTAGATTCTCCATACAAATTGAATGAATGTATTAATGAATGAATGAATCATCAAGCTCCAGAATGGACACAAATGGACTACAACCAAGCTCCCTTGGTCAAGGTGTGACCAACAGCATCTGAGATCTTTTTTGTCCAAGTTTTTCACATTGTTGTTGGTTTTAATCAGTTTGGGGATAGGTGGTGGGAGCATTTCTCTTTTCTTTCCCCTGATCACATTCAAAGATAGAGATGAGTGTTGATGGCTCTCTCGTCTGTTGAATGTACTTACAGTATGTTATGCAAAATTCACCACATAGACTAGTGTGATAGAGTTAAATATTTGAAACAATGATTTTTCTCTTTTGTCTTGAAGAGTACCTGACTTTAGTCCCAGTTGGCTTGAGGTATCTACTTGTTTGAATTAAGGGTAAGCATTAGTCTAGAAATAATGTAATGGGAAGAAAGAATTAATATTCAGCATCTGACATTTAAAATAAGATTATGCAGCAGGCTAGTAATCTTGCAAAGGGAGATTCAGATAGAAAGAGGAACAGACAAAAGCTGACCTCACTTGTACCCAGGGAATTGTCAGAAAGAGAAACAGAGAGGCAGAGAACATCAGAGCTACGAGATGTGCGTCCTGAGACTTTTCCTTCTTTGGGTTTGGAGAGGGAACTTGGGGTCTAGTAAATTGAGGGGAACATGGAGGGCAAAGAGTGTGTTTTCTGGTTCAACTTTGGTATTTTTCTAAGAGAAAAGTACTGCTGGGAAGGCCTGGGATACACTGGGCAGGCAGGATGACTTAAGAGGATGGAGTAGCATAATTGGGTAGACAGAGGTCTCTTGAAGCTTTTTCAGTTCTCATATGGCTTGGACATGGAGTTGATAGCCATGGGCTTGCCATGGCTTAAAAGCAAGGGATAGGAGTGGACTGCTGGGCCAAGGGACCATGTGAAGAATATGGCAGAAAGACAGTGCTTGAAACCAGGAGGAGTTGAAGGAGGAGAAAGGCTTGTATTTGTTACCACCAGGATGCTCTGTGACTACACAGACAAGGGCCATCATGCTGAAAGCCAGTACACACCAGTTAGAATGTCCCAGGACCAGCATCAGGATAGGCACACCTCCACCCACCTATCATTCATTCAGAGAGCATATGTAAGACACATACTACTTCTATCAAACAGAAGACTTCCTCCCCATCCCCCATCTCTGCCTCAAGGCAGATGGATGTCTAAGGTAAATTAAGGATGAAAATCACGTATTTAGACAAAAAATGAGCAAATTAATATTTTAAAATATTTCCTTTGTTATAAATTGCCCCTACTACTACTATAACACACCTATACCACTTCTACTGCCACTATCAGCTCACATGTATTGAACACCTACTATGTGCCAGCCATCAACTGGGCACACTCTCAAACAATAGCATATACCTGTGTGATGATAGTAAAACAAACTACAATGCTGGTTCCATTCTTGATTTTACCATTTGTTAGCACTACGACTTCAGATAGCACTCTCTCTTTCTATTCCTCAGTTTTCCCAACTGGGAAATAGAAATGTACTAGATTGTTGAGTACTCTTCTAACTTTGGGAATCCATGATCACTTTTTATTTAACTAGGATGTAACAGCTGACAATTACTAGAAACCCCCTTAGTCTCTGGGCAGCCTGAAGCCATTGGAAGGGTCCCTCTTGTTCAGACTGAGTCCAATCTTAAGGTTCTGCCACCTTAAGAGAGCAAGTACCCTTTGAAATGTGGCTTCTGCCTGTCCACTCAATTGAAGAAGAGGTGAGAGAGGGAAATAAAGGCATCCTGTAATTCTGTTGCTTCTGGCTCCATCTCCTACACGAGTGGTTTCTCCTTGGTCACTATAGAGAAAGAAGACTGGACTTTGGAGCATGCGAGCATGTAATACTCACGGCAGGACGAACACCCTTTTTTATCACTGTTTCATAGTGTTTGGCCTAATGAAAACAAGATAAAGAACGCTGCCCACTGGAACTATGATACAGGAAGCTCTCTGGACTGTCCTTGTCATCATGATATTCTTGATTTGATCCTAGCACTCTAAAACATGGTAGAACACAGGCTCACCTCTCTGGAATCAACAGCTGCATACATAATTTCCATCCAGCCCTTAAATGTTGCCTACAACAAAAGCAGAGAAATATCAACACAATTATATAGACTTGCCATCACCAGACAAGTGTCATGCAAAAGCCAGTGGGCAGATGCATGTAAGATGATGTTCTACCTTTCCAGGACAGAATATCCACATAAAAGAAAAGCAGAAGGAAATTCAAGGATAGGTGCCTTGGATTCGTTTTCTTCTTCACTTGTGCAAGATAAAAAGTTTAAAAACAAGAGAAATTTTTGCCTTAAAAACTGCTAGAGAAGCTATGGACCAACTGCTGCAAAGAGCCTGATTAAGACTCTTTCCTGATGCCATAATCTGTTTGCACTATCTGTCCAAAATTTTGAGACCAGGGTTTGATCTGGGACCGACTTCCAACAGGGAACTGTTACTAATGGCATGGCTTAGTATCTGAGGTTCCACAGTTCTCTGGCTGGAGCTCTGGAGAGCAAGGAACTGCTATATGGTACAGGTGGCATATACAGGGTGCTTAGAGGGCATCACTTGAAGGTTGAGGCTCAGTAGACAATAAAGTTGGAGATGCTCAGTGGGGAACAATTCCAGAGGGTATTAGCTTCCAAATAAAAAAATTGGGATTTGCTTCTAGGGAATCTCAATAGAGCCACTGTATTTTTATTAGCTGAGGAATGATTATGATTCTTTAAAGGTTTCTTTCCCCAAAGTGAAACACATATCAACAGAACTTACCACTTGCAGCAGGGCGAGGTAAGCCATTCCCACATTGTCAAAGTTGACTTGCAGGGTGCTCCAGTAGTGGTACTTTTCTTCACATTGACTTCGGTTTGCAACAATTTTGTAATCTATAACTGAGTTTGCGCCTGTTACATTAACACATCTTCCAAATTTTCCAGAAAACAAATTTACTCCCAGGATACAAAATATGAGCCAGAAAATGAGACAGACAAGCAAAACGTTCAGAATGGCAGGTATGGCACCTACTAGAGCATTAACTACCACCTTAAGGAAACAAAACAGAAGAAAAGCATAATAGGTGTGTGAGACTCACCAAGCTCTTGACCTCCCAGGATAGCCCTGATGTGTGGGACTGGACCTTTTGGAGTTTCATCTTTACTTTCCAACCCTGACCACCCATCCCAAGGAAAGCCCTGCTCTCAGCTCCATATGTCACGGGTCCTTTCTGTTGCCACTGAGGATCACTTGAGAATTGTACTCTGATGACAGTGTTGGAGATTTATGGGACACTTGCTCTGGGGTTAAAGGGAGGCCACAGACTGTCTCAGCTGTCACAGAAGTGCTTTTAGGATGAAGGCTGTGTCTTAGACTCTTCTCCATCCCTGAAATTCTAAGCAGTGGGCTGGTTGGGAAGGGTCCAGGAAAAGTCTGGCAATTTAAGGAGTCCAGACCAAGAAGAGCGATCAGACTCTTCTCCCTTCTCTGCTAGCTGATCTCCCTCCCATCCATGTGAAGAATGTACCTTCATTCCTTCAAACTGGGACAGTGCTCGCAGGGGCCTCAGGGCTCGTAGAGTCCGGAAGGACTTCAAGCCCTTTAAATCAATGAGACTGGTCACAGAGACCTGGTGGAAAAGAAGTCACAGGTAGTGCACCCAACTTGATGCCCAGAAAAGCCTGTAGGGGGCTGAGAACCCTCTGTCTGAGAGGCAAAAGCATTATGGCCACAGTGGATTACCCAGACACAGAAACCAGCCAGACCCTGCTGGAAGGGGAGAGCAGGTAGAGAGGCTAATTTTCTCCTTGTCTGGCAAAGCTACTGCCCATCTAGGTGAGAATGCATTTACATTATTTGTTTAACACAGAAAAGCTGAGAAATTGATGTGAATTAAAGGAAACCATAGAGACACGACAATGATACATCATGAGGGGTCCTGAGTTGAATCCTGGATTGGGGTTGGGTGAAAGGTGATGGTGGGTGGGCAGGGAGAAGTGGCCATAAAGGACCTTGTGACAACTCACCAAATTTGAAAATGGATGTGGGTTTTAGTATTGGATCATGTTAAATTTCCTAATTTTGATAACTGTATTGAGACTGTGTGAGATAGTATCTTTGTTCTTAGGAAATATACACTGAAATATTGACGGGTAAAGGAGCATGGTGCATACAGCTTAATCTCCAGCAGTTTAGGAAAACAATAGAGCAAAAATGATAAAGCAAATGGGGTGAAAGTTAATTACTGGTGAATCTGGGGAAAGAGTATAAGGGGTTCTTTACATTACTTCTTGCTACTATTCTGTAAGTTTGAAATGATATCAAAATAAGAAATTACAAAGAAATAATAATTCTTTGCTAATATTTCCCCTCACTCAAAATAGCTCCTTTTTGGGAAGTTGAATCCAATTTTCTCTCCCAACATACTTCTTCCCAATGGAACAGAACTGAGGATGGGTAAACTCTGTGAGCACATTAGATTAAAATTTAACAAATAAGCTGAGCTTAAACTGAAGACCACTATTTGCAGCTCTCTGGCTGTTCTTACCGATTATGCAGAGCCTTCAGAGGCTCAGCTTGGAAGGGGAGTTGCTCAGCAGGACAGAAAGTGAGTTACTGATATTCCTGACTAAGCTGATGTCAAAGTTCACTATTATCTAAAAATACTCCCTACTAATCCTGCCAATCTCACTGTGGTAGTAAAATATTTGCAAACTGAGAGAAATTGAGTGAATATGACAGAATAGCCAGATTTAAAAATTTGTAATCAACTTTTAAAAATCACCACCAATTCAAAGTGTTTTTATTTATTATTATTTTTTTCCAAACAGGCTTTTTTTGTTCTTTGGTTTGTGACAGTATTGTCTGTAGGGAGAGTTACTTAAGCAGCTTTTCCAAATACTCCTTCTTTGTTCCTAGCCAGAGGGTAAAGAACGGCAAAGCTTAGCAGTTCTGACTTTACCAAGTGACTGTTACCATGGGTGGGAAAGAAGTGTTTCTAGAAGGACACTGTACACTTTCATCAGGAACCTCACCCCTGGTTTCTGTTCCAGTTCTGAGGCATTGATGAGACAGGCAGATACAAAAACATCCACACTCTTTCCCACTCTACAACATTATTCAGGGTGGGAAGTCTTCTGCTAGTTTTATTTCTACCTGACTTGATTTATCACTCTGCATTATGTTTTTGAGATTTATCATGTTGATATATATTCTTTTTAACTGTTATGAAATATTACTGTATATAAACATTCATATTTTATGGATCCATTCCCCTTTGGTGAATATCTAAGTTATTTCCATTTCTTCGCTACTATGGACAACAGCAAACTGAATGGACGTGTGCATTTTTCCTGGGTACACACATGAGAGTTTTCCTTAGATGTATAACTAGAAGTGGTATTTCTGGATTGCAAACTGGGCTCATTTGTAATTTTACTTAATAGTGCAAAACTTTCCCCAAACTGACTATAACAATAATTAGCAGTAATAAGAGATTCCATTTTTCTAAATCCTTCTTGTATTAGATATTATCCAATTAAAAATTTTTTGTCTATCTGATGAGTAAAAAGAAGTCTCTCATTTTAATATGCAGTTCTGTGCTAGCTTGTGATATAACTAGTATGCATATGTTCTTCACACATTTATTAGAAAATCGAATTTCTGTGAATTGCCTGTTTGCATCCTCGTCATTCTTACACTGGGTTGTCTTTTTCTGGTTGATCTGTAGGGAGTATTTATATACTGTAGATTATAATTATCTGTTATGTATATGACAAATACTCTCTTCAGGGCCTAGCCTGTCTTTACCTCTAATTATAGTACTGCTGAATAGAAAAACAAAGGTTTACACTTTAATATAGTTGAACTTATATATACAGTTTTTGTGGTTATGTTTTACATTTTTCTACTCCAAAATTATAAAGATCATTTTATGCAATCTCAACTAATAAGCAACATAAAAGGATTATTCACATACATTCTCTCTCATTTAATCAGCACAGTAATGTTCTGAATCAAGCAGTGTTACACATCACCACCACGTTGTAGATAAGGAAGCCTGAGCACAGGGGATCAACTTCTTTCAGGTGGAATTGGGTCTGTTGGATGCTAAGTCTAACAACAGTAATGGTGCACCACACTCTGAGTGCTTTCTTTGGGATTTACAAAGCTATCTCATTATAAGATTATTTCTTTTCTTGTTCTACTCATTTTTGTTCCATTCACCATTATCAAGGTTTTGCTAGTCCCATTACGTAAGTTTGCAAGCCTCCTCTATTTTTCTGTTCTTTGTAACAATTTAAATAAGGTTGGAGTTAACTGCTTGTCTTAGTTCAGGCTGCTATAACAGAATACCATAGCCTGGATGTATAAACTTATGCAGAGTATCATTTCTCACAGTCTGGAGGCTGGGAATCCCAAGAGCAAGGTGCTGGCAGTGTCTGGTTGAGGGCCTGCTTCCTGGTTCACTAAAGCCATCTTCTTGCTAAGTCTTCACATGGTAGAAGGGGTGAGGAAGCTCTGTGGGGTCTCTTACAAGATCACTAACCCCATTTGTGAGGGTCTGTGAATGCCTTCTTGTCTTAATCAAATGGCCCACCTCCAAACACCAACATACTGGAGGTTAGGTTTTAACATATGAATTTCTAGAGGACACAAACATTCAGTCTGTAACACTGTTCCTTGGAAGTTCGGTAAAACTTGTCTGTGAAACCACCTGGGCCTGTGCCCTTTTTGACAGTGTAGTATCGGGCTACTGTTTTGATATTTTAAATAGTTATTGTTAGATTTATGTTATCTATTTTGTATCTAGTCAAACTTGGGTAATTTATAGCCCACATTCTCATTTTTATTCATATGGAAACTTACGTCAAAACCTTAAGCACTTTGCTTGAGGTTACACAGAAAGAGAGCAAACAAAGGAACTTGAGGACCAGTCTCCTAAATTTAGGCCAGTAAACCACGTCCCTAGAATAGACACACCAATCTGTCCATCACCTTATGGAGTTTTCACTATAATCTAATAAGACAATTGGTGCGCAGTAATTAGCACTTTGGAAACTGACAGGGTGCCACACAATGAACATGGGGATGCTTGTGTTGGAGCTCCCATGGCACTGACACCTTTCTAAAATGCCTAAACCACATGGCCTATTTGTGCCCTCCAACAGCATTATGGCTCTCCATGTGGTGTGCTGACCACATGGCTTATGCTATGCACTTGTTATATCTACTTCCTTAAATAGCACAGACAAAGTCTAATTAGCTCCTGGAGAAAAAGGATATAGATATTTAAATCAAGGGCTTTGGAGTGAGGCTTACTAGGTTTGAGTCTCATCTCCATCACTTCTAGCTGGACAATCTTGAACATGTTTCTTAGCCTCTCTTTTACTTAGTTTACCTACCATATGAAATGGCTGTGATAATTAAAATAGAGAATGCATAGGCACATGGCAGAGTACATGCTATAGAGAAAGCAGTTGAAAAATGCGATCTACTATGATGACTACTGGCCTTAGCGTCATACAGAGTGAGGTGTGAATTCCAATTTCACCTGAAACAAGTTGCTAACTCTCTGAGTTTCAGGTTTCCTTGTCTGTAATATGGTAGGTGTGTATGTAATATGGTAGGTATAACTCTGCTTAACTTGAAACACTGTTGTACAGATTAAATGCAAAAAAAAATGTATTTGAATAATCTTTTTGTTGCTTTATAATCAAGATGGAGACCAGTCTAGTCTGTTGGCTGCTAACCTGCTTTGAGAAGTCTTGAAAGGAAATGAAAAGTTGGGAGGAGAAGGAAAACTCAAGGATATGTAAAGTTACTCTGGGTGTACATCAGACATAAGCAGTGCTTATGGAAAGAAGTGGATGAGGACTATCATGGAAAGGGTTGGGGTGGTGAGTGTATGAAGCATGAGGAATGGGACACAGGGAAGGCTGGATTGCTGATGGATAAATATGAAGAAAACTATTCTGGAGAGGCACTCATATGAGGCACACAGGAAAAGCAGCTCCCACATGATCCTCTCCCCGATCCCTTCCCACCCCGCACCCACTGCCTACCTGAGACACAGAGATGGTAAACTTACAATCACAATGATGAAATCGAGCCAGCACCAGGCACTGGTGAAATATTTCCCAAATCCAAAGGCCACCCATTTCAGACCCATCTCCAAGATAAAAATGTATGTGAAAATATTGTCAGTACAATGAAGCAATGCTTCGATTTGAGGTTTTCCATTAAGGTGAATATCTTCAAATACCTGAAATGATAAGGCACAGCCACAGGCCAGGTTGAATTCCCTGCTGGCTTTACTTATTATTTTTCTTCCTTATTTGAATAAACTAGTATCTCTCTTGGTGATGAGGTTTTACTTAAAAAGTATTAATGCTGAATTTTTCCAATGGAAACAATTCATTAAGTAAAACCAGAAGAATGAAAATCCTATTTCTAGATTTCTGCTGCCACTATAGTTTCCCAGGCTCTCATCACTAACCTCTAGAATTAAAAATAATAATAATCTTCCTAATGGACAACCACACTACTTACTGGTCTTTCTAATCCTTTCAACTCTTGCCAACAATATCTTGTAAATTTTTCCAGAACCTCCCAGTGGCATATACCCTCTCTTTCATCCTCCCAGTTACCTAAGTGGCTCTATTCTGTGGCCCTCCATTGCTTATAACATCAAGTTCAAATGCCTTAGCCCACACTCTAGATCCTGCCAACCCTAAGGCTCATCATCGTCCACCACAGACAGCATTATCCACTTACCCCAGTGTTTCCTACAGATCTGATCATTTTGTATGTGGACCACGATATGTAACAGTTTGAGAAGCATTGGGCTAGAGCTCCCAGTATAAATTATTTTCACTATTAAACCTTCATTAAGGGTGATTACAAAAATAAGACAACCTAGCTTTTGGAGAGATCCTTTTCCACATACATACAAACATTTCTCTCACCCAAAGTGTGTGTATGTGTTCATGTGTGTGGTTCCTCAGGGTCTATATGACTTAGGGTATAAGCTGTCCCTTTGGCATTTACAGTGTTACTGAGGATGAAATAAAGGAGAGAAGGGGCCTGGGCACTAAACTTGCCAAGACATTAGGGCAAACTCTGAAGGCAAGAAAGAAATCAGCCCTGCTGTCAGGGACTAAGGATGTCCCACAACCCCATGACCCTAGGGAAAAATACTGCAAAAGAATAAAACAGTCTCACTTCCAACCCCCAAGTGGGCTTTTGACTGAAGAAGACCCTTAATCTCCCCCACTGGCTCCTCGCCTGCCTTTAGATTGCAGTTTAGCTCACATCTTCTATAGGAAACTGTCCTTCCACAGGAACGGGTTAGACGCCATCCTGCATGGCCCCATGTCCCCCACTGCTTCTCTGAGTGTATCACTATGGCCCCGGGCTATTACTGCCTAGACGCCACCTGTCTTCCTTACTAGCCTCCCAACTCACTCAGGTCAGGGGTTGTCTTTTCGCCTCTTTTTTTTTTTTTTTTTTAACATTTTTTATTGATTTATAATCATTTTACAATGTTGTGTCAAATTCCAGTGTTCAGCACAATTTTTCAGTCATTCATGGACATATACACACTCATTGTCACATTTTTTTCTCTGTGAGTTATCATAACATTTTGTGTATATTTCCCTGTGCTATACAGTGTAATCTTGTTTATCTATTCTACAATTTTGAAATCCCACTCTATCCCTTCCCACCCTCCACCCCCCTGGCAACCACAAGTCTGTATTCTCTGTCTGTGAGTCTATTTCTGTCCTGTATTTATGCTTTGTTTTTGTTTGTTTGTTTGTTTTTTGTTTTTGTTTTTTAGATTCTCTTTAGGAGAGACAAATCTGAATGGTGTTGGAAGCTCATTTCCTCTCTAATTTTGGAAACATAGCAACAGGCTGTCACAGCACATCTGAGTTTGCTCAGTGGAAGAGCTGATGTTAGCAACTGAGCTTTGGAGGCTCCCACACTATAACTAGTTATAATACATTTATAACTAGGCTATTTCCTAATCCAGGAAGTTCTTATTATTACCTAGTTGCCCAAATCAGAGTTTTGCAACCTCTAATGAGCCCCAAATCACCCAGGTTCTGATTCAGCAGGTCTGGGGTGGGCCCATGACTGTACATTTTTAACAAGCTACCAGGTGGCACTGGGGCTGCCGGTCCATTTACCACATTTGGTGGCAGGGGACTGGATGTTTTTTGTCTCCTTTTCTCTACAAATATGTACAATGAAACAGGGCCTGGTTCCCACTCTTGAAACCCTCTACATTGTGTGTTCAGTCTCACTCTGCCCAGCCTGTGCTTGCCTCATCTGAAGGCAGATAAGAGCCAGGAGGATTGTGTGACCTCTGCTACTTCTCTGATTATATGCTTTCTCATGGGGTGCCATGCGGCATGTGTCTGTGACCTTTTGACAACACCACTGCTTTCACACTGACTGGTACAGGGCATGGTAAACAATTACCATTTGTGGAATAAATGCAAGAACCCTATCACTTGAAAGAGTAGACAGCTAGAGAAATGTAATGACCAGAAGATTACAGGGAATCCTAGACTGAGGGTTACCAATAAAAATTAATCAAGGGAGTTCTCTGGGATAGTTTTAGAGAAACTTGCTTTTTTGTTTCAGGAATAATTTACATTGCAGAAGTAGGTAAACGAGGATGTCTGTTGATCACAGGCTCTGGTGGGCCCCAGTATGTGCCCATCTCCTTTCACCTAGAGTTACAAAGGTATAAAGCACTTACCAGGAAGGCAGGGGTGCAGAAGCAAGACATTTCATTGTCCCTGCTAGCAACTTTTTTTTTTTTTTGAGTAAAGGTAGATTTATTTAGAGAGATACATACTGCATAGAGTGTAAGGCAAGAGAAAGGCAAGGAAAGAGGTGTGGGAATCGGGTGCTCAGGTTAAAGTAAAAGTAGGTACACACTCCATAGACACAGTGAGGGCCGTCTCCAAAGAGGAGGGAGAGAAAAAGGGCCCCTGCTAGCAACTTCTTGTGAAATGTTCTGTGACTCTAAATCAATAAGGGGGAATCAGTATTCTATTCACTTGACATGACAAAATAGTAAGGGAATTTAGTTTTATCTTATGGCCATTTTAAGAGGAGACACAAGACATAATGGGAGGGAGAGAGAGAGAAACATGTAGGTGATAAGAGAGATGATACTGTTGTTCAAAGTGGGGGTGTGTGTGTGCAGAAGGGGAAAGAAGGACCAAAAGGTAAGGAGAACGAGCAGAAAGGAGTTTACGACTATATGGCCAGGAAGGCTGATGGATTCAGTTATTTCTAAGCCTCACTGGAAATCACACCACACCTCAGTTTTGGAAGGATCTGTCACGCACAGAAAGCAATATCTCTTTGTCCTGCCCCTCAAGGGATCATGAGTGGAAAAAATAACAAGGTAACTTATATCCTAATCTGGTCCCTGCAGCCTTCAAATCTAATGTTTTACCTTTTAGAAAGCAGCACTATGGTCTTCAGGAAAAGAGAGAGTAAGAACATTGCTGTCTAGAGGAGGAAACATGTAGGATATGGTGAAAATTTCTAGAAATCCTCCAGGAATAATGGACAGATCTGGAGTCCAGGGCTAGGCTCCAACAGCCACTTTAAAGTGCTGATGTGGGTCATGCTTCCCACAGATATAGCATCTTTGGCTGGGGGACTTCCCAGTTGTAGCATGCCTCCAGAACTTGTGTAAAATCCTGTTGCCTAAGTGGATCCACTAACAGAGATCCCACTTCTGCCTGGTCTCCCCACATTCACAGCCCCATGAGGGGCCAAGTCAGAATGAAGCCTCCCAGCTGACTTGATCCCCAGTGTCCCCAAAAAACCATGATAATTTACCAGTGCCCCACTGCTCAGCAGAATCACAAAGATAATAAAGCTCTCAAACCAGCTGTGTTTCACTATTTGGTAGCAGGTTTTCCGTAGGTTCCACCAAATGATCCAAGGGGACTTTCTCTTGTCCATAGCACAGCATGGAAAGCAGCAATTCAGGCCTGCAAGGAATTAGACCAGCACATCATCATTAGTGTCTGTAGTAAATCTGCACTCATAGCCCAACTCCACACCCCTACCTGTACACACCACGTGACTTCACAAATCCTCCAGCTAAAGAAGTGGTGTCGTTTTCCCAACCCTGGGAATCTGGGCTCAGCCATGTGACAAAATTTGGCCAATAGAGCAGAGTAGGAGTCATAATGTGCCAGGTCTGACTCAGTGAAAACTTCAACAAAGACACAGAAACTACAGAAAATATTAAAAAGAACCAATCATAACTGACAAATAATTGACATTAAAAATGCCCTAGAGGGAATTAACAACAGATTAGAGGATGCATAGGAACAGAACAGCAGTCTGGAAGACAGAGCAGTGGAAATCACCCAATCAGAACAGCAAAAAAGAAGAAAGAATTTTTTAAATGTGGAGTGTTTAAGAGACCCCTGGGACAACATCAAGCATACTAACATTAGCATTATAGGGAGAACCTCCATAAGACTATTGGTGAGTTTTCAGCAGAAACTTTATAGAGCAGAGGGACTGGTATAATATATTCAGAATGCTGAAAGAAAAAACTTACAACCAAGAATACTCTGTCTGGCAGGCGAACATTCAGAATTGAAGGAGAGAGGGTTTCTCAGACAAGCAAAAGCTAAAGGAGTTCATCACCACTACACCAACCTTACAAGAAATGTTAAAGAACTTATTTAAACAAAAAAGAAAAGGCTATATAACTAGAAACAAGAAAATTATGGAAGAAAAACCTCACTGGTAAAGGCAAACATATAGTAAAGGTAGTGGATAACCATCTGTAAAGCTAGTCTGAATTTATTGTACCAGGTTCTCTTGTATATGACTGATTGTTTTTCTCCAGCTGCTTTTAAGATTCTCTATCTTTAATTTTTGACATTTTAATTATAATGTGTGTTGAGGTGGATCTCTTTGGGTTCATCTTGTTTAGGAATCACTATGCTCCCTGGACGTGGATGTCTGTTTTCTTCCCTAGATTAGGGAAGTTTTTGGCCATTATTTCTTCACATGACATTTCTGTCCCTTTTCTCTTTCTTCTCCTTCTGAGGCCCCTATAATGCCAATGTTAGTACGTTTGATGTTGTCCCAGGGGTCCCTTAAACGCTTCACATTTTTAAAAATTCTTTCTTCTTTCTGCTGTTCTGATTAGTGATTTCCACTGCCCTGTCTTCAAGACCACTAATTTGTTCTTCTGTGTCCTCTAATCCATTGTTAATTCCCTCTAGTGTATTTTTCCTACATTTTCTAAGTCTTTGTTAAAGTTCTTCCTGGAATTAAGTTCTCCATCTTTCTCCCTAGTTTGGTGAGAATTCTTATGATCATATCTATGAACTCTTTATCAGGGAAATTACTTACCTCTGTTTCTTTAGGGTTTTTTTTCTGGGGTTTCATTTTGTTCTTTCATTTGGAATATATTCTTCTGCCTCCTCATTTTGTTTGACTTTTAGTTTTTGCTTCTATGAATTAGGTGAAACAGCTACCTATCCTGGCCCTGAAGGAGTGGACTTGTGTGGGTGTGTCCCCTGTGTAGACTGCTTATGCCTAACAGCTTTAGCAGGGCAACTGGGGCTGGAGCATGCCTGGGGCACTACAACCCAAGGCCACATAGGCAGAGCAGCTAGGGTTAGAGTGGGCTTGAGCTGGGGTCAGTCTCTGTGGAGCACTGAGGTCACCTTGGTGGGACTGCTGAGGCTGGGCAGGCCTAGGCTAAGGGCAGTCCCTGGGGAGTGCTGAGCCCAAGGCTGCCTTGGTGGCATACACAGAGCTGGAGTGAGTGAGGGCCGGGCGAAGTTCTGGGGGGAAGCAAACAAAGGCTCTTGCTGGTACCTCGGACCCCACAGAGGGCTCCAGCAGTTCCCTGCCCATTTGGCAGAAGCTCTAGGGTTAGTACATGGATTTCCTTCCAGTATAGGCTAGATGTCATTTAGGACATCTTTTGCTGTGTCCTAAGGTGGGAGCCAGTACTCAGGCCCCTTAGTAATATCCCTTCCTGTTGCACATCACTACACTGGGGGTGGTGTTCCCATGGATACCATGTCTCCATATTTCCGCCCTGCTTCTATGTGGTCCTTCTATATGTAATAGCTGTTCAATCAGCCTACACTTCTTTTTCAGGAGGAACTTATCTATATGTAGGTGTAGATTTGGTGTGTCCATGGGAGGAGGTGAGCTCAGAGTCTTCCTACATCACCATCTTGGACCCCTTCTCCCAGAGAAAAATCTTGAGGGATGAGTTGAGGGCCTGGTAGGAACTCCAGCCAACCCCAGACTTATGGTCAAATTCTCCTGGTCTGTGACCTCAAGTACATCCTGACAATTGATGTCCTGGGGACTACAAAAAGTGGCAGCAATATTGGCCAGTAGGTTTTCCAGGGAAAATTTCTAGAGTTTCTACCCTGGTTTTGGGGCTGTATAAGTTGAGCCCACTTGAATCAAGAATTTCCTAAAATCCTTTTTGCCTGGACCTGATAATCCAGGGGAGGCCTTTATTTTTTTATTTTTTTTTTTTTTGTCTCCAGGAGAAGTAGAAAGAAGGTATCTATCAAAACTATACAGCTTCAAAGAATAACAGAATACCATCCAAATATTCCATTAACTGAATGTAGAAATACTGCCACTTACCTTTGGGCAAACATCTCTCTGGTTCCTTCTTGGAAACCATGTCAGATATCTGCCTGAAAGGATCCTGTGGATCAATGGTGCTACATTCTGAGAGGACACTGGTATCATCAGACTTCTGTACAGCAGAACAAAGGAAAGGAGGAATCATTTACCAACACCCTCCCTCACCATGGTAGTACCTAATACTTCATTTTGTGACTTTTTAGGCATGAAACTAGCTTATGAGGGTTGTCTAGAAAGCATCCCTCTTGTTAGATCCTTTCCTAATGCTCTGACCAGCCCTGAGTTCAGGAGAGAATTCTCTAACTGCTCTTGCTTGGCTGATGAAAGGCAAGGCACATGAAGATCTCAACTTCCTTCTATCCAAATCCTACCTCTGATCCACTAATCTTAAATACAGAAGCCAGGTGAAGAAGAGGAGGCCACTTTACTGAGACTGAAATTATCAGCTACCTCAACTCCCAGAATAATAGGCCTAGACCAGTGGTTTTCCTGCAGGAGGAATCTTGACCTCCAGGAGACATTCTGACAATGTTTAAAGACACTTTTAAAATTTTTAAAATTGGGGGGGGGGATACTATGGGCATCTAGTGGGTAGAGGCCAAGGTGCTACTAGTCACTCTCAACACACAGAATAGTCCACCACAATAAGGAATTATCCAAATGTCACAGTAGAGAGGCTGAGAAACTCTGGCCTAGAGCTGTACTTAACATCTAATTCTGGCAGTTTGCTCTGCACAAATCTTGATATTTTCCCATAGTGACTATCTTAGAGAAGGTTATGGATGAGCCATGTTTCGTCTGGGAATACCTTGGGGAAATTACCTTTTGGGGATTCTGTATTGACAGATAAGGATCATCTTCAGAGAATACATCAATTTCTACACTTTGAGCTCCTGGACTGGTGGACTCCTTGTTCTTCTGATGTAGTTCATAAGCCTGACAGAGAAACCCAGAATAGAATTAATATTCCTCCTGGACATCTCACTTGAGATGAAACAAGTTTAAATTCCTTTTGGTTTTCTGTTTGTTATGAAAATTGTGACATTATTAATCTTTTTCTTTTTACTTTTTAAAAATGCTCCCGGAAAAACTGAACATATAATAATTCTGGGAAAACGGCTATACAAAACAGATAAAAAAAACTTACTCATAAGTAATATAACCAAAACAATATGGTTTGGGTACCAAATTCACTAGATAATTAAGAGGTGAAACTTACTGTATCCTCACTCACACTCAACCCCAAACAGCAGAATACACATTCTTCTCAAGTGCACATAAAATACTTCCAATATAGACAACATGCTAGGCCATAAGGGAGCCTCAATAAATCTGAAAGGATTGAAATTGTACAGAGTATGTTCTCTGATCACAATGAATTAAAATTAGAAATGAACAACAACAACAAAAATTTGAAGAATTCACAAATATGTGGAAATTAAAATATTCTTAAATAGACAACAGGTCATATAAATCACAAAAGAAATTAGAAAAGATTTTAAGATAAATGGAAATGAAAATACAATATGCCAAAATTTGTTGAATGCAGCTAACAGTGCCTAGAGGGAAATTTATAGCTATAAATAGCTGTAATTTAATAAAAGAAACATCTCAAATCAATAGCCTAAACTTCTATCTTAAGTCACTGGAAAAGGAAGAGAAAACTAAACTCAAAGCAAGTAGAAAAAAGCATGAGCAGAAATTAATAAAATAAAATAGATAGACAAAATCAACAAAACCAAGAGTTGATTATTCTAAAAGATCAACAAAAGTTGACAAAACTAACAAAACTGACCATGAGAGAAGATCAAATTACTAAAATCAGGAATGAAAGAAGGGATATTACTATCAACCTTACAGGAATCAAGAAGACTTTAAGGAAATACTATGAATAACTGTATGTCAACAAATTAGATAATTTCAATGAAATGGACATATTCCTAGAAATACAAAAACTACCAAAACAGACTCAAGAAGAAATAGGAAATCTAAATAGCCATATAACAAATAAAGAGATTGGATTTGTAATTTAAAATCTTCCCATAGAGACTTCCAGTTTCTGGTCTGACATGTAAGAAGACATGTAGGTCTCCACTCTACCTTAAGATGTAAATGCTGGAACAACTGGAAAATCAACAAATCTTAGATTCATAAGAGAAGTGAGATCCAGGGCAAACTGCTGTCTCCCAAGCTGGAAAGACAGACAAGCAAGTACAGAGAATCACAACTTACTGGAGCAGAAACCCAAGAGCAAAACCAGCTGTGGGAACCAGTGTCAGGATAGGGAAACCTGAACTATTATTGACAAATTGCCAGTGGCTCAGTATGCACAAGTCTAAGAGATAAAAAAGCTCCAGGGGACCCAGCCCTCAGGAGGCCACCACAGTTTTGTGGGTTTTACTTCTTGGAGCTCTACCAGGTTCTCACAGCGAATATCAGAGAAAAATCCCCTCGTGCTTCTGTAAAGGGGAGTAGAAAAGGAATCGCTTCAAAAAATGGGAGAGCGTTCTGTTCTTAACAAGGTCTGCCCTCCAAAGAAACTAGTTAACTAGTGCCTAACCTGCTGGGGTTTTATCAGGGTCTGACCTGGGTGATGGAAATACCCAGTTGCAGCCAGCTTTAGGTTTCCACATGGAGGGAGGGAAATATCCAACTCCAGGTCACTCTAGCCATTCTGTCCCACCTAAGGTGGTGGGTGGGAGGGGGGTACTGAGCAACACTGTGGAGTTCACAGTCCAGAAGCACAAGTGACTAAAAGACTGAAACCTAAACATAGGACTACAGAACTCTTCCATTCTCCCCACACCTTACCAATACATTACCAAAGGCCTATCTGCAGCCATTCCATCTATCCAGTACATCAAGTCTGACAATGAAGAAAAAATTTAAAAACATACCAAAAGGCAAAAAATGCAGTTTGAAGAGGCAGAGAAAGCTTCAGAACTAGACTCAATATGGCAGAGATGTTGGAATTACCACTTTAGGAATTTAAAATAACTATGATTAAAATGTTAAAGGCTCTACTGGATAATGTAAGCATGCAAGAATATACAAGCAATTTAAACAGACAGACAGAAATTCTCAGAAAGAATAAAAAAGAAATGCTAGAGATCAAAAACACTCTAACAGAGCTAATGAATGCCATTAGCAGGCTTATTAGTAGAGTGGACACCGGTGAGGAAAGAATCTTTGCACTCAAGGCCAGCTCAATAGAAACCTTTAAAACTGAAAAGCAAAGAGAAAAAACACAGAACAAAACAGAACTGAATACCAAAGACCTGTAGGGAAACTACAAAGATATAATATACTTATAATGGGAATAGCAGAAGGAGAAGAAAGAAAAGAACAGAACAAATATTTGAAACAATAATAACTGAGAATTTTCCAAACAATATTAAATCTCAATTATAGTTTGTAACATTATTTGGATGGACCTTGAGGACATTATGTTCAAGTGAAATAAGTCAGACTGAGAAAGATAAATACTTTATGATATTTATATGTGGAATCTTAAAATATCAGAATTTGGAAAAACAGAGAGTAGAATCATGGTTACCAGGGGCTGGAAAGTGGGGGAATTGGGGAGATGTTAGTTAAAAGTACAAACTTCCAATTAAAAGATGAATAAGTCAGGGAATCTAATGTACAGCATTGTGATTATTGTAAACAATACTGTATTATATACTTGAAGTTGCTAATATAGTGAACCTTAAATGTTCTCACCACAAAGAAAGAAATGATAATTATGTGACATGATGGAGATGTTACTAATGCTGCTGCTACAGTGGTAATCATATTGTAATAGATATATGTACTAAATTGTGTTGTACACTTTAAATGTACACAAGGTCCTATGGTGGTTATATCTCAATAAAGCTGGGGGAAAAAGAAAAAGAAGAGGAGGAAGACTTCTCAACTCATTTAATGAGGTCCATATTAACGTGATACCAAATCCAGGCAGACACATTACAAGGGAAAAACCTAGAGATGCAAAATTATTAACAAAATATTAATAAACTGAATCCAAATATATATAAAAGGATAATATACTTTAACTGAGTAGGGATAATCCAAGGAAAGCGCAGTTGATTTAACATTCAAAATAAACAAGAAACTATTAGTGAGACTGAATATCCTATTGGTAATTTACATTTTCTGTATTTATGTGTAGCCTTCGATTTATTTTCTATTGATTTATATTTATATGTATAATTTATATGGGTTTACTATCTATATACATAGACAGACCATATATATATATACCATATATAAATACATAAAAAAATTAAGATTGCCCCAACTCTCAATTCTACTAAAAATAAATAAATGAGAAAAAAAAACCCTATGATTATACCAATAAATATAGGAAATGCATTTCAGAAAGTTCAATATGTATTAATGGTTTAAAAAAAAAAAACCTCCTAACAAACCAGGAATAAAGGGAACTTCCTCAACTAAGATCTTAATGGGGAAAGGCTTTATGTTTCCACCTAAGATCAGGAGCCAGGCAATATATACACTCTCATGACTCCTAGTCAACACTAAACTGATGGCCCTAACCAATGTAATAAGGCAAGGAAAAAGAAAATTGTTTTAAAAAGTAAAATTATCTTTGAAGATGAAATAATTATATGCATAGAAAATTCTAAGGCATCTATAAAAAAAGCTTTTGGAATTATCAAGTCAGTTCACCAAGGTTGCAGGACACAAGGTCAAAATACAAAAGCCAATTACATTTCTGTGAACTAATTATGAACATTTGGTAATTGAAATTCTAAAAATTACCATTTAAGATATCATAAAGACATTAACTACTTAGGGGTAAATTTAACCAAATACGTCAAGACTTCTACACTGTAAACTACAAAACATTGTTAAGAGAAATCAAAGAAAATCTGCATAGGTGGAGAACTATACACGTTCATGAATCGGAACATACAATATTGTTAAGATGCCAATTATCTACAAAAAGATCTATATATTCAATGCAATTCTAAACAAAATCCCAGCAGTCTTTCCTATGAAAAGTTGGCAAGCTGAATGTAAAATGCATAAGGAAATGCAAAGGACTACAACAGCCCAATAGCCAAAATAAATCTGATAAAGAGTGAAGTTATGTAACTTGCTTTAAAAAATTATTATAAATCTACAGTAATAAAGACAGTGCAGTATGGCTATAAAATAGATACACAGATCAATTAAACAGAATTAAGAGTTCATAAAAAGGTATATATCTATATATATACACACACACAATTGATTTGTTAATTTTATTTTATTGAGTTATAGTCAGTTTACAATGTTGTGTCAATTTCCAGTGTAGAACACAATTTTTCAGTTATACGTGAACATACATATATTCATTGTCGCATACTTTTTTACCATGAGCTACCACAAGATCTTGTATCTATTTCTCTGTGCTATATAGTATAATCTTGTTCATCTATTCTATATATACCTGTCAGTATCTACAAATTTCAAACTCCAATTTGTCCCTTCCCACCCCGCAATCCCCTGGCAACCACAAGTTTATATTCTATGCCTATGACTCTGTTTCTCTGTTGTATTTATGTTCATTTGTCTTTTTCTTTTCTTTTCTTCTCTTTTCTTTTGTCTTCCTGTCTTCCTTCCTTCCTGTCTTCCTTCCTTGCTTCCTTCCTTTCTTTCTCTCTTTCTTTCAGATTCCACATATGAGCGATCTCATATGGTATTTTTCTTCCTCCTTCTGGCTTACTTCACTTAGAATGACATCCTCCAGGGACATCCATGTTGCTGCAAATGGCATTATGTTGTCATTTTTATGGCTGAATAGTATTCCATTGTATAAATATACCACTTCTTTATCCATTCCTCTGTCGATGGACATTTAGGCTGTTTCCATGTCTTGGCTATTGTAAATAGTGCTGCTATGAACACTGGGGTGCAGGTGTCTTTTTGAAGTAGAGTTCCTTCTGGATATGTGCCCAGGAGTAGGATTACTGGGTCATATGGTAAGTCTATTCCTAGTCTTTTGAGGAATCTCCATACTGTTTTCCACGGTGGATGCACCAAACTGCATTTCCACCAGCAACGTAGGAAGGTTCCCTTTTCTCCACAGCCTCTCCAGCATTTGTCATTTGTGGACTTTTGAATGATGGCCATTCTGACTGGTGTGAGGTGATACCTCATTGTAGTTTTGATTTGCATTTCTCTGATAATTAGTGATACTGAGCATTTTTTCACGTGCCTGTTGGTCATTTGTAGGTCTTCACTGCAGAATTGCTTGTTTAGGTCTTCTGCCCATTTTGGGATTGGCTTGTCTGTTTTTTTCTTATTAAGTCATGTGAGCTGCTTATATATTCTGGAGATCAAGCCTTTGTCAGTTTCATCTTTTGCAAATATTTTCTCCCATTCCATAGGCTGTCGTTTTGTTTTGCTTATGGTTTCCTTTGCTGTGCAAAAGCTTGTAAGTTTAATTAGGTCCCATTTGTTTATTCTTGCTTTTATTTCTATTGCTTGGGTACACTGCCCTAGAAGAACATTTTTGAGATGTATGTGAGATAATGTTTTGCCTATGTTTTCTTCTAGAAGGTTTATTGTATCTTGTCTTATGTTTAAGTCTGATCCATTTTGAGTTTATTTTTGTGTATGGTGTAAGGGAATGTTCTAGCTTCATTGATTTACATGCTGCTGTCCAGTTTTCTCAACACCATTTGCTGAAGAGACTGTCTTTATTTCATTGTATATTCTCGCCTCCTTTGTCAAAGATTAGTTGACCAAAAGCTTGTGGGTTCATTTCTGGGCTCTCTATTCTGTTCCACTGGTCCATATGTCTGTTTTTGTACCAATATCATGCTGTTTTGATTACTGTAGCTATGTAGTATTTGAAGTCTCAGAGGGTTATTCCTCCAGCCTCTTTCTTTTTCTGCAGTAATGTTTTGGCAATTCTAGGTCTTTTGTGATTCCATATAAATTTTATTATGATTTGTTCTAGTTCTGTGAAATATGTCCTGGGTAATTTGATAGGTATTGCATTAAGTTTGTAGATTACCTTGGGCATTAAATATGACCATTTTAACAATATTGATTCTTCCAATCCAGGAGCATGGGATATCTTTCCATTTTTTAAAGTCTTCTTTAATTTCCTTCATCAATGTTTTATAGTTCTCCGTATTTAAGTCTTTCACCTCCTTGGGTAGATTTATTCCTAGGTATTTTATTATGTTGGGTGCTATTTTAAAGGGGATTGTTTCTTTACTTTCTTTTCAATTCTTTGTTGATTCATCATTAGTGTAAAGAAATGCAGCTGATTTTTGAAAGTTAATCTTGTAACCTGCAACCTTGCTGAATTCTTTGATTAATTCTAGTAGTTTTTGTACATACAATTGATTTTTAACAAAGATAATAAGTTGATTCATTGGGATAAGAATAGTCTTTTCAATATAATGTACTAGAATTACTAAATATATATACAGGGAAAAAATGACTCAACTCATACCATTTATAAAAATTAAACTGGAATGCATTATGGACTTGAACCTCAGAATTAAGCCTATAAAATCCTCAAAGAAAACATTTGAAACTTTAGGTTTTTTAAATACTTTTTGGAATGGAAACAAAACACATGAACCATAGTGGTAATACTGATAAATTATATTTCATCAAAATTGAAAATTTCTGCTCATTGAAAGATACCATTAAGAAAATTAAAGGTGAACTACAGACAGAAAATATATGCAATATACATATCAGAATAAGGACTTACACATATTCAGAATATGTAATAAACTCTTACAACTCAATAATAAGAAAACAAATCCCTCAATAAAAGTGAGCAATAGATACATCACCAATGAAGATATTATGCAATATCACTATTTGTCATTGAAATAAAAATTAAAACCACAGTGGGGTACCACTACAAACCTATTACAGTGGTTAAAATTTTAAAAGGGATTTAAAACATAATGTTTGATGACATCAAACATTGGCAAGGATATGGAGTAATGGAACTCCTGTACATTGCTGGTGGGTGGGAATGCAGTATGTTACAACCATTATGGAAACCTCAGGAATATACAAACAGCCCTGCTGCATCCAGAATGAAGTCTGTAGGTGTCCATTTAGGACATCCATCACCTGCCACTCCCTGACAGCCCTCATCTCTCACCACTTCTCACCCATGAGCCCCTCACTGGTCCCTGCAGAGACTCTAAGTTTTTTTCCCACCACTGTCTCTTTCGCTATGCTACTCTTTTAACCTTCCACATTCCCTTTCCTCACCTTTCAGCCAATTCAAACTCTATATTTCTTCTTTCAGGGCTCAACCAAAGGCACTTGTTTCCCCTGTTGCCCCAGCCCACTCTGATCTTGCTCCCCTCTGAATCTCCCTGACACCTCCCATCTGTACCACATGTGCACGACCATGATTAGAACCAGCCCTGGGATGTGTATATTGGTCTTGAGGGGCAGCCACTCAACAAACTAAGGGTACATTTTATACCCTTATCATCTCTGCACAGTGCTCAGAACAGGGCAGTCAACCCGGTGCCCCATGGCAACTCTAGCTTTAGACAACATCTAAGTCTACGTGTGAACCTTCATACCTGTTTTCCAGCCTCAGGTTGTGTGACACACTGTGTCTTATCTTCATCAGGAGATTCAGCATTATCTTCTTCCTCTGCAAGTGGGGCCAACCAAGTCCGATCATGTCCGATACTCAAGGTCTTTGGTGCATAAGTCAGTACCCCAAACTCCTCCTGGGTCTCTGGGCCCCTTTTAATCTCTGTAACCAGGGGAATGACGTCTTTGTTCTCTGCAGCAAGGCCTCCTGTCACCTCTTTTTGCCTTGGTAAATGCTGCCTCCTGTACTGCTTGCGACAAAAATGCTCAAGAGTATGTATCACAAAACAAAAAGCCCGGCGGAACCTATCCAGGGCTAACTGTACTTTGGTTTTCCTGGCCTCTCCTTCCAAGTGGCCATCTCTCTCCTCATTGCTGAAGGAATTTAGCAGCAAGGCAATGAAGAGGTTGAGTACCTGGGAAGGGGCAAAGGAGAGGGGTGGGTTATAGCTCAGTGGTAGAGTGTATGCTTAGCATGCACAAGGTCCTGGGTTCAATTGTACCTCCACTATTAAAAAAAAAAATTAGCAAAGGAAAGAATAAGTAGGTTTCCAGAACTTTTCCCCAAGACCCAAAACAAAGTCAAATAAGAGTTCTCTGTCCTTCTGTCTTCCAAGAAAGTTCATCTATAAAATAAATAAAGAGGACAGAAGACTGAGGAAGTTTAGAGACATCAAGATAAGACTGAAGAAAAACTGAAGTTAAGGAGTACAGAGAGCCTCTATTTGCTAAGTCCTCTTTGCTACTTAAGTGCCCTTCTCAAGTACCATGTCTTCCTAGTGCTCCCTTTCCACTCCCTTGGGTGATATCTGATCTTCTGATCTCTTGTATCTCTTACTGTCTATCAACAACACTTATAAGGTACTTAGGATAAAGCTATTATGTATGGATAGATTTGCATTATAGCCCCAACTTGATTCTGAAGATCTTGTGCTCAGGTATCCCTGTCTGTCTCCTGTCTCCTCACACCCTCACTGGTGTACGCCTAGTTAGCCTCTCCATAAATATCCACATTTCCAGCTGCAAGTAACAGACTTAGCACAGCTTACACAATAAGAAAATGTAACATGACAAGATGATTGACACTAAAACAGGGGACCAATTATGACCTGACGATAGGTTTGTTCCACCTTCCCTCTATGTTCTTCAGTGTTGACTTCGTCTTAGTTTGGTTCTTCTAATGGTCCCATAATGGCTGCAGTTCTACCAGGAACCACAGTCATAAAAGGCCCAGAGGAGGTAAAAAGGACCATTTTCCCCCCTTATCCCTTCTCCTCCTTCTCCTCCATCATCATCTTCTTTTAAAGAACAAGAAACCTTCCTCAGGGGACATCTCTTTACATTTTACTGACCAAATTCAGTCAAAAACCCCTACCTCAGCAAATCAGCAAATCAATGGTTTTTGAATAATTACCTAGCGTAGAATAGACATTGGGGCATTAGTCTTCATGAGTACTACGTGATAAGGTTTTGTTTCATGTTTACTGTAGTTCCCTCAAACCAAATTCAAATGCAGATTTTTACATACAATAAATTTATAGTTCCATATTTAGAATAACAATTTTCACTAGTGAAGTGCTGCAAAAGAAGATAATGCATTTTTTAGTTCATGTATTAACTACAGCAACAACAACAAAACTAAGACACTCACCACGAGTTTTCCCATCACCATGATCAGCAGAAAGACAATAACGCACAGGTATCGATCAGCTTCTTGCATACATTCCCACATGTTTTCGATCCATTCCCCACACAGGATGCGGAATACCACCAGAAAGGAGTGGTAGAAATCCCCCATGTGCCAGCGTCGGGGTTCTTCCGAATTACTCTTTTTATAACTGAATTGAGAGCCAAAAAGCTGCATGCCAACTACTGAGAAAATGAAGACCACAATGCCCAAGACCACAGTCAGGTTTCCAAGGGCCCCAACAGAATGGCCAATTATCTTAATCAGTGTGTTTAAAGTTGGCCAGGATTTGGCTAACTTGAAGACCCTCAGCTGTAAAAACAGACAATAAACAAAAAGTGGAAGAAAAGCCAGTTAAGGACAAATTCCATCTGCTCAGCTATAATTCAAATGACATGTTCCCAAAACACAGCATTTATGACTATCAAAAATCTTTTCAAAGCCAAATTCATCTTAAACATTGTCACCAACACCATGTCCTAATATAATATTCACCTGTATCTACTTTTTGTTTTAAAAATGGAATAGTTTGGTCTAATTTTTTAATGATAAACACTTTAGGATCATAACGGTGGAATTCAGCATACATATTTATTAAATAAAATGAATGTTTTGGAACCCTATATAATATACCAAGGGTCAAAAACTCTGGCCCCAGTGTCAAATCCAACCTACTGGCTGTTTTTATATGGTCTGACAGGTAGGAGTGTTTTTTACATTTTTAAATGATTGGAAATAATCAAAAGAAAAATATTTCATTACACATGAAAATTATATGAAGTTCAAATTTCCATGTCCATAAATAAAGTTTTATTGGAACACATTTATTCTCTGATGTCTACAGCTACTTTCGTGCAACAATGGCAAAACTGAATGGTTTCAACAGAGAACATGTGGCCTGTAAGGCTGAAAATATTTACGATCTGGCCTTTTACAGACAAAGTTTGCTAACTCTTGGATTATATAATTAAGGTTACAAGTTTGAATATAGACTTTGTAACAATAATGAGAGTAACATGATGTTTTGTACCTAAGAGAGAAAAGGCACTCAGCTACTCAAGACATGCTCTTCTTCCAAGGAGAAATTTTCTCCATGGAAACTGACAGACCTCATAGGAGACAATAACCTTAGGAAAAAACACAACAACTAGTTTCATAGATTCTTTCTGATATTAACTTCCAATGTAAACCGTGGTTTCACCCCAAAGTATACTCCTGTTAAATATCAACTATTTAGGGCTAGAAATATTCCAGGTCAGTAAGACTTATATCATAAGAGAAGGACCACCACTGTCTACTCAGAGGAGAGCGGTGGGCATCTCAGGGAGAAATCATAGTTCTGTTCTCATACACAGATAACACCAGAGTTCCTTGCCTCAGAGCATGGCTGTAATGAGCCTAAACAATAGTAATACAAATGTAATTTTGCTCACCTAAGCACCAATAAAAGTTTAGGGAACAGCCTAATTATGCCTGACTTTAAGCAGTGTGATTTTCTAACATATGCCAAGTATAAAATATATGCTTAGGTAACTGAATCAAATAAGTGATTATTCTACAGGCTTAGAAATCCTATCCACATTAGAAAAAAAAAAAGTAAATCTTTGAAAGAGGACAAAAGGCCACCTTTCACAGTTTCCCCAGTCCCCTCTCAGATGTGATTTCTCTGTAGCTTTCTATCCATACCTCTTGCGGGGTCTGCCATACTCTACTGTGCCTCATGGTCATTTCTGGGCCTGTCTTGTATCTTCCCTAGACTGCAAACTCCTTGAAGGCAGTGCTTTCCTCATCTTTGAGCCTCCCCTTGTGTCAGCTCACAGCAGGTACTCGCAAAGGTTGCCCTGATGCTTCCAAAGGTTAACAGATGGAGTGCAAAGATTGCAGAACAGGAACATGACAGTGGCAGCAGTGAGGAGGGACCTTAAGAGACAGTATCTGCTGGCAGCACTGGTTCCCCTCGTAGGCTTCTGTAGGCTACACCCCTTGATGAACCCCGCCGAGAGGGTGCCTAGCTCAGGGCTCCATTGGGGAAGAGATAACTGGAGGGGTTGTACACAAAGCAAGGAGCATAGTCCTGACACTGAAAGACACAACTTTGCATCGGGTTGCCTGAAGGGTTATCTTGTGTGTTACAGAAGGCAGGTGGAAAAAGTAGGGGTTCAGCTGGTAGAAGACACCCTGGGACTCAAAAGGGTTATTAAAGACCTGGGTGGGAGGAGTGCAGTTTTGGTTCTCAGGTTAAGATAAGATGGTAAAGTTTTATCCAAAATAACCACTGAACTTACTCAAGACTCTCCAAATCCTGGCAGCTAAGTTATTCAGTAAGATAAGAAAGTAGTGCCTTACCACTCTTAAGGAACGAAGGAATAACATCCAACTTCGTTTCCTTGCAGCTGTACTAGCTAACATCGCGTCTATAAAACTCAGAAGAGCAACAATGCTATCAAAAATGTTCCAGCCTCGGCGAAAGTAATGGTAGGGATCTAGTGCGATGATTTTTAGGCACATTTCAGCCATGAAAATGCCAGTAAAAACCTACAGTGAGACAAAGAAAAATGAGAACAGGAAGTTACCTCTTCTTGCAGATACACTTTTAAGAACAGTCCAAGGGAATTACAGAGGTTACAAAGAAATAAAATGTATTCTTATGCTTGATACAATACACCCTGAAATTCATGAAAAAGAACCATTTACCACTATAGCATGAACCTCACTCTACCTTTGCTCCTCTCTCCATCCCCTTTCTACGGTGCCACTCCAGTGTCACCAAGCTCACAAACATCAGGATGGAGAATAAATATTATTTCCCATTTTGTTGAAAATGAAGCAAAATTGGCTTCTTGGTAGATGGAAGAATAATAGAAAGTGTCAAGCAATTCCTCTTCTGAATTCTCTTCAAAATACTAACAAAAACTTCAAAACAGGGGGTGTACATAACAGCCCTGAAACTAAATTTAAATACTGTCCATAAACCAGAATCCAGGAAGAGTTCACCTAATCACTCAATCTCAACACCGCTTGATCAGAAAAAAATTTAAAAAGGGCCCAGAGCAGAGAACTGAAAAATAGTACCAAGGACAGAAAAATGTCTTTGAGCAACCTAATACATAGGATAAATCCTAGATTGGCTATGGTTGAAAAGAGGATTAGTGAGTCAGAATATAATCCTAAAAACTCATTAGAATGCATGGCACATCATGCCAGAACAAAATATCAAAGAATTAAAAGGAAGGGCAAGCGTTTAAAAAGTACTAAACTATGTGTTTTCCTTGGGAAAAATTAGTTTTTTGTCTTTAACAATTAGATAAATTCAGGCTTAAGAAATTTGCAAAATGTTGAATCTGTTATCTTTGCAGAAGATAAAGCAAAGCATTTCTTCATAGCAAATAACACATTCTCTATCACACACACACAAATTAAACAGAAATGAGAAAAATGATAGTATGACAATAATATGATAATATTAAAAGGTTAAAGCCTTTAAAAATGTTGTCAGTTATAAGACTCTCCTCTTCAGTTCTAGAAAAAGCAACAACAACCCATAAATGATTACATCTCCTTATTAAAAGTAACAGATGATGTAGTTTTATAAATAATTCAATGACTTACTATTTATAAAACATATCTGTAAAATAAAATGGCACAAGCTAAATAAAAGGTTGGGCAAAGATAAATCCAGGATAGGCAAATAAAAAGAAATCAAGGGTGGCAAAGAAAATTCAAAGCTTTAAACTTTCCCTTTAAACACTGCTGCCTACCCCTGCCCAATGCCACAATCTGTGCCTAAAAGCACATGGAGTTCCCTGTTCCGGTTAATTGGGCTGGACTGATCCCTATCCCCTTTTGACTCGCTCTTCCTCCTCCTGTCTCCTTTAGGCTTTAGGTATCTTAGCCCTACAGCATCCCCAGATGCTTTGGGACCATTGGTTTTGCAATCCAACTCAACTGCTATTTATAGCTTCTAGAGAGCTCAACATACTCCCCTGATTCAAACAATCCCAAAGTCTGCAGAGTCCATTCTTAAATCTAGTCCATAGATCTCCACAGACCAGCTTAATCCTGATGCACTCATCAGAAGAGGGAGGTCTGAATGTGTTCTCTGGAGCTCAGGGCTCCAAGGCCTCCATCCACCACCACTACGGGGGCACAACAGATGAGGTGGCTGCTACTTTTTAGTGCATGTCTAGAGAATGGGGCACATGGTGTGGAAGCATAGGCTATGTAAGCAGCTCTGTGTGTTACTCTTCAGTTTTCAGGACCCCAGCTGCTGCCTGTGTCCTCAGATACCAAATGTCCCTATGCCTCCTTCTGTATCTGGAGAGGGTGAAGAAGAATGTCACTTAATTAGTCAGTTTCAACTGCAAAATACAACTTCGCCTCAGCACCCAGGACGCCTGGTCAGTGGGAAATCTGAGAGGGCGCTTTGGTCATTTCCCACAGTTGGACCAGCAGACGAAGTGACTGGATAGACCACCTCTGCAATTTGGAAGCCCTGCCCAGGGGGATGTCTCTGGGTTCTTTGGTTATTCTCTGGAACTTATCCAGTAACTCCATCTACCAGAAGGTGATAAAAGATGGGTCTGCCGAACTTGTTGAGGTTGGGACAGTGGCCCTGAGGGCACAGCATTGTGCCTCCAAGTGAAACAACACGGAGAGGCCATTCTGGGATACCTCAACAGGAGAGAGCTGAACACACTTGCCTGGAGCCCAGAAGACCCCCGCCTGTTTGAAGGTACTGCATGTGTTAGGTTTATGGTGCAACATGGAATTGAATCTGACCAATGTACACCCACAGGGTACTTCTTCCCAAAGGCAGCATGGAGAAAGGAAATTAAATGCAGACTGTCTGTAAGGAGACCCAACCTGGTCTTTATACTGCAATCCCAATATGTCCTGCTCCTCCTGGGAGGGATGTGGAACCAAGGGTGACATGCACCTATCTACAGTTCTACACCATCCTAAAACTGATGCATGAAAGTAGCTCTGTGGATCAGCTTCTGATTCAATAGATACAATGGGTTCTTGTCAATGTAAAAAAAAAAAAAACTTTAAAAAAAATGCATACATATATACATACTGCCTGAAAATACTCTGCAATGCTAAAAAATGATCATCTTTGCTAGTAAGACCACAGGAAACGAGTTTCTTCTTTGTATTTCCCTTATCTGTATTTTTCCTTATTTTTAAAATAATTTAAAAAAACAAGCACTGCCTTTTAAATCAGAAAAATGAAACTTTAAAGAAAGGGCTAGATATTCTGGTAAGATTTTTAGCTAATTAACTCATTAGAAAATTAGGGTAGAACATTCACTGGGTAATTACTTGTTATTTCTGATATTTGGGAGACTAATTTTCCCTTGGGGGAAATGTCTTCTGCGGGAACTATAGATTAAAGCGAACAGTTCTTGAAAAGTCTGTTACCCTATTTTAGTTTCCCCAATTTAACTGAGACTAGATCCATCCAATGAGAAATATATCGAAGCAGGCTCAAGTCTGAAACCTCACCCCACCCCACAGGCCTCAAACCCCCACTTCTAGAAAAGTAAACCTCTTACTGCTTCTAGGGGACTCTTTCCAGGGGAGTAACACGTAGTAATGGCATTCACATTATTTTGTGACAAATGATGTCATCAGTGTCACTGGGGCTCATGGTACTCATCGTCATGGGTCTCTGAATATGGTCAATATTTTCTTGATTATCTGAAATAGTTGACCTTTAACAAGTCTCCTTGCTTCTGGCTCGCCACAGGATGACTCTTTAATATTAGAGGGCCAACACAGGCCCATGGAAAATTACTGAACTGGGTAAAAATAAAATTCTAACAGTCATCTCTTCCCTCTACTCCACTTAAGGGGACCAAAGACCTATGTTAGGTTAGGCCACTCACAAAATGTTTAGGCTTAACAAGAATTATAATTCAAAGTTTGAAATCTCTACACAAACACTACAGGCCAGAAGGCAGTGGCAAGATATATTCAAAGTTCTGAATGTTTTATATTTTAAAAAGCCTGAAGTTACCAAATTCCCCGTGGACAACATTTTCTCAAAACCCGGGTCCATTTTGTAATGTTCCATGGCCAAGAAGACAGTGTTGATTATGATGCAGATGGTGATGGCCAGCTCAGTAAAGGGGTCGGTCATCACAGTCCTCAGGGCCTTCTTAATGCACAGCCACCGGGGGCTACAGTCCCACACGAGGTATTTGGATGCCAGGTTTTCTCCACACGAGAGGCAAGGCTCCTGTGATTTTTCTTGTTCTGGAGAAGGAGAATGAAAGAGCACTTGAGGAGCTAGCTCTGAACCAGTCTGGCTCCTCTGTGCCTGAGTGCACTGCTTCCTCCCTCTTCCCTAGCATCACTACAACGTGATCAGTCAAGAAGGGCACTGAGTGGTATAGCTGACAGGCTTCCTACATACAACTTCCATGTGGCAAGTTCATCAAGTCTTTATACTTATAATGAGCATCTGGGAGCTGGGCTGCACTGTGAGAGATATAGATGGGGAAGTCAACACTGACTGGCTGTGAACCCATAAGAGAGATAAACACAGCCCAAGTTATGTTCACTCAAGGCAGACCATGGTGATGGCTGTACCACACCACAGGAAGCTACCAGGGCTCCGGGCACAAGGAGACATTCAGGCAGGGGTATCTGTAAGCAATGAAACAAAAGGCACTCTATCAGCTGGTTGAGTTCAGGCCAGAAAGCAGCTGCACCCCTAACTTCCCCACAATTTCAGGGACTTACACAGGACAAATGAGGTGATATAATGGGCTCAAAAGTGCTAAGAATCTATTTAACCCTATCCTTGCTGGGACTTGAGTCTTGCCGTTAAACACCAACCCCTTAGTTGAGTCCTTGTTAGCTGCTGTTGTTAATCAGGTCCATCAGATGGTTCCAGCCTGTCTACACAAGTCTTCTATTGTCCATGCCAGATTCCTACTCTAACTTCAATGACAACTGTCACCTCCTGGAAACTTCTATGTCTTCTCTTTTTTGGCTGACCATCACTGTCACTGAGAACTCCTGTGATGGCCTGGCCTGATCAGGAAATCCCAGTGGTACTCTTGGTCCCACCACTACCCAAGTGTCAGCTAAGGGTGGACCCACAGGATAGGTCCACTTCTTCCAAGCCATTTTGCTCACATGCTCCAAAGAAGCATGGGAAGTCACACTTAGCAGGAAGTACAGTGGGCTGCAGGAGGTTTCTCGGGGGCTGGAGAGAGGAAGAAGGGAAGGACATCATTGCAGTTAGGCTCCCCCTTGGCCTGGGAGGCAAAACTTACCATGCATGGTGATAGTGAGGATGCTGACGGCACTCAGAGCTCTCTGCCTTTGGAAGGGGTCTCCGTGCTCATCACTGTAGTCCATTGACAGATTCTGGGACAGTCGTTTGGTTTGCTCTAGGAGGTGTGACTATAAGAGAAGGCGTGGCCCTTCTAAGGGAAGGGGCATCCTCTCCTCAAAACTTGACAAACTACTCTGTTCCAATGCCACATGCAGTGAAGATGTTCTCCTCACTTCAACTTCGTGGCATGCCAAATGTTCAGTTTTCTTAATTCACATTTAATAGATAAGAGAAATACGGTTTGAACATTCATATTTCTTATGTACGCATGCTTCTGTGTTTTATTCATTGTCAACAAAGAGCAAACAAAATTTTACAAAAACTAATAAGCAATGGTTCAGGGTGTGAAAGCAATGAAAAGAGTAGTTTAGAAACAATGTCTGCAAGGGGTGAAGTGGGAGATAAATTTAGAAAGGTGGATTGGGGCCAGACAGTGAATGCTTTGAGTGGCTGCCTAAAAAGATTGTGAAAAAATCAGTAACTAAAAAAGAATAGTCAAAATAAATATCCTCAAATCTATATACTAAACTTCAAGTACTCTCTCAGTGTCTGAGAGTTAACTGATTCTTACCTACAATTCTAAAGCCTCTAGGGACTAAAGGACATAAACCTTCAGCTACGCAGAAAACTCAGGCATTTTTAATGACTTATTCCCCTTAAGTTCTGACCAACCAGGGAGAACTGTCCCTTTGTGGAAAGCTGTTTCAAAGGTAGCCTGTAGCCTTGGTACAGATATTTTATGGCCTAGTTAAGGGAAAAGACACTTTATATTAGATGTCTGGGTCTTTGTCTATTTTGTGAAATGAGGAAAAACTTTCAAAATGTTAAAAACATATATGCAGTCTCTTCAATATGCTGCAGTCTGACAGCAAAGAAGCCCCTAAACCATAAGATCTTTCCCTGTCACTCCACCGGAGAGCTGCTCACAGTAGAGGGTGAGGTTTGTCCATCCACGTCTACAAAGGCCCCTGAACTCCCTCTCCCCACTCCATTCTCAGGCATGCACACCCGCTTTCTGCCTACATCATCTCCCTCCTGCCTCAGGAAAGTGACACAGGCCATCATTCCCTGATCCATATCTCCAGCGTCTTCCTCTCTTCTGATTTCTCTCTCCCCAGTTAAAACAGGTTCCAACATCCCCCACTTCAATGACAAGAATAAGCATTTTTCCCCTACTGCACATCCTTTCATAGCTTCATTTCTGCATATCCCGCTGCCTCCTCAGTGTCTTGGCCTGGATGCCCCACAGCCACCACAAAACTGGCATGTGCGAAGCTGGACTTGCCATCCTCCCCATCCCCAGAACATACTCCTCTTCCATCTCGGTAAATTACCTACCGTCAAGTTGGCTGCCCAAGCCATACACCAGTGTCATTCCCACCCTCTGCATCTAGTCAATTGCTAAATCTTGTCTTCTGTAGATCACTGCAACCAGTTCATCTCTCTTCAGCCTCACTGCCCTATCCATTGTTTTAAACCAGTTTCACCTCTGACTTGTATCACCGCAACCACTTCTTAATTGGTTGCCTCCAGACTCGCCCTCCTTCAATCCCCTCTCTTCAACATACCCAGGATTTCCAAAATATAAATCTGGTCGTAACACCCTTTTGCTTAAAACCTTTCCATATTTCTTACCCCTCTCTCTCTCAGTATAAAGAATGAACTCCTGAGCTTGGCTTCAGGGCCTTTTGCAATGGCCCCTATCTTACCATTAGAGCCTCTTGCCAACCCCCCAACCTCATCTCACACACACACACACACACACACACACTCACTCTCACTCACTCTCTCTCTCTCTCTCTCTCTCGCACGTTTTCTCCTGGGTCATGTTCTTCTGCTCTCCTTTGCATCCAGGCCTATGCACGTGCTGTTCTCTCTCCCTGTGGTGCTTCATGCTTCCTTTTACCTGGTTAATTCATCCTTTCAGTTATACGCTGCTTCCTCGGGGAGCTCTTTCCTGATCCACTGCTCTTTCCCCAGCCTCCACCAAGTCTGAAGCTAGTGCTATTGCTGGCCCCATCCATATGTCCTCAGGCTTTCTCTGGCAACCCAAACACTTTTCCCCTAACACACAATAGAAAAATTATTGTTTCCTGACCCTAGGAGTCCTGAATCAATGATGGACCAAAGTTGGTGCATAAATACTCTAGTGCCCTCACTTCAGGGAGAGTAAGCTCCAATTACCTTCAGTGGTAACTGGCTTAATAATACATCTTAATTGGGCACCTTCTCTTCCATTATCACTTGTCTCCTCCCCTCTCAGTGTTTCCTGAGATCACTTCCCAAATAATCTACTTGCACTCTAATGTCTCAGGGTTTGCTTTGGAGGAACAAACATTGCTCTTAAAACGTTGCTCCTCCTCTGCTCTCCCTCAGTGACCATCATGTCAGTCAATATGTTGGACAGTAACTGCCTCTTGATCAGTGTGTCTTCATTAGATGTCTGTATATCTCATGTATCCCCAGTACCTATCTTGGTGCCAAGTAGATGTAAACACTGTCAATACTTTAAACAGATATTTGTAAATAAATGGATAACTGAATAGACACATGGATGCAGGGAAGTATGTGCAAATGAATGAATGGATAAATGAGTGAATGAATGAATGAATCCTTTCAATCAGATTGACAACTTGACCTGTCCCCCATGAACAGTGCTAAAGTATCACTAATCCTTTGGCCAAAACTTGCCTTTTTTGAAGAATCTTCATCAGAATCTGATCCTGAAACCTGGTCTTTCCCAGACTCTCTCAAAAAGAAGGATTTTCTTCTCTTATTACCAAATAGCTTTCTCTTCTTTGGGGAAAAAGATGACGCTTCAAGGGAATTAAGTGAACTTCTGTCAATTCCCATGGCAACCAGAGCCTGAGAAAGTGAACAAAAACAATTAATGGACAGATTCCACCTCCCTATGGAACACTGCAAATGACCTCGACCTTGGTGAGCATTCTCTCCTCTCTTCTGGTAGCATCAGACCATTTCTATTGCTCATCACCCAATAGGAATATGCTAGCTTTGTCCTAGTTTATCTTGGGGAACATGTCCTGTTTGCCCACGAGGTGGCAGCTCTCAAAGGCAGGGCTGACTCTTCCATATCTCTGTATCACTAACTTTTAGCACAGGGTCCAGCATGTGCTAGGCACTCAATGATGCAGATATTAAGCATTCAGGATGGGTTTCCTCCTGAAAAAACTCTGTGGAGGATGAGAAAAAGTATAAAACATGGTTCCCCGCCCTGAAATCTTAGAACTGAATTTTAGAATCTTAGAATTGAAAAAAATGTAAAGATGCCAGGGAAATAGTAAAAATGGATTGTAAATGTAACAGGAATTATAAGAAGGGAGAGATGATCACAACTGTTATCTCTACAGCCACTATGATTGCTCTCCCAAATTCTCAAGTCCCTGAACATGAACATCTCCAGATTCCCACAAGAAAGATTGGAGCAGAGTCTTAATTTCCATCAACCCATATTTTATCCTCTAGCCAGCAATTTGGGAATCTGTCTTTGAAGGCTCAGGTTTTAGAAGCTCAAAGATCATCAAGATCAAGGGTCCCTGTTCTCAAGAGCCCTGTGCCTGGACATCTTAATGAGAAACAGCAGCAGAATCAGTCTGCAAGGGGCTTAAACTCTCAGAAAAGTGCCGTTAGGGAAAGCACTGAGGCCAGGCCTCGTACAGAAACTTTGGATATCAGACTCTATGGCCTCTGGGGTCCCTACAGCAGACCCACTGTCTGACACCACGTGCCCCTACCTCCTTCTCCTCCTTTAACAGCTGCTGAGCTTCCTGGAACATCCTCTCCTTGGCTTCCGTCTCAGCAGCTACGTTCTTGTTCTGTTCCTCGTAAGCCATGGTGACAACAGCCAGGGTTAAGTTAACCAGGTAGAAAGAGCCCAGGAAGATGACCACCACAAAGAAGAAGACTGAGTAGAGCCCCGAGGTACGCAAGGTCTGCAAAGGACAGAGCACACGCTTGCATCTGAAGCCCTCCTCTGCAGAGGGGCGACTTCATCCTGAGCAGAGATTATACAGTAGCGATTGGTCTCTCCCCAGCACCTGCTGGCTCAGCTGTCCACAGCATCATCTACTGCCTCCCCAGTCACCCAGGAACACATGATGCCCTATCCCTCAGCAAGCCATCTGTACATTCATGTGGAAGTCCTAGTGACTTTACTGTGAACTTCTCAAGGGTATTTGCATTTTTTTTAAATAAAAAAGGCAAGAGAAATAGCAATGTGCATGAAAACTGAAGCACTAGTGGTGGAACTTTCATCAGTGGGGAATCTGGAGAAGAGTGATATTTCTAGGAAGAGGAGATTTTTTTTTTTGGACTCTTCTTCCAAATATCACATTCATGGTTTTTTTTGGTGTTTCTAATGGAATTTCTAAAACAGAATTTAACAGTACTGTTAAAGACAAGAAATAGATGACAAAGGTGAAGGAGAGATGGTAGGTTATAAAAATGATAAAGAGGGACAGATAAGCGATGCAGAGGGGAGAGGGAAGCAGGGAGGGAGACGAGCAGGGAGGGGAGGGACAGAGAGAGAATGAATAAATAGATAACCTGTTGATAAAGCTTCTCCCAGGAATCTTGGGTCATAAGCCGGAACATGGCAAGAAAAGACCAGCCAAAGTTGTCAAAATTCGTGTAATTATAGTCAGGATTTGTCGTGGTGTGCCTGCATTCAAATTGTTCAGAACAAGTTCTAGATATTGGGAACAAAGGAACAGAGAAAGAATTACATACCCTGCTGCCCAGGTTCCCCCTTCCCTCCACCGTCTAAGGCACTGATTCTTCCAAGAACCATGGGCTCACACCCGAAAGTCCTTGGTGAAGAGAATATTTGTAGAGTGGCCATCCACCGTCTTCCAAGCCTTCCAGCCTATAGCCACACTTGATTTCCCTCATTTCCTGGTCACCATTCAAAATACAAGCTTGTTTTGTTCTGTCTCCTTCTCTGGATACAGGTGGTTATGTCTCTCCTCCAGCGTTCCTATCTCAGCAAAGGTATCACCAGTCACTCACACCAGAAACATGGATAATACTTTTCTCTCCACTGCACTTCTGACGACTAACCTACACGTACATTTGCACACACATATACATGCCAACACCCCCTCTTTAACCCACAAGTCTTGTTCTTTCTGCCTCCAAATGTCTTTGGGATCCATCCATCCATTTCTCTTCATCTCTGCTAAACAGCTTTGTGACTCTTATCTGTATTAAAAGAACCTCCTAAGTGGCTGTCTAATCTACTCTATTCATCTGTTCTCCAAGCAGCAGCCATAAGTGACTTTGAAAAATACCTAATCTGCTCAGGTCTTGATTCCTTTATGATCGAGGTCAACATCTCTGACAGTGATGGGCTACCATGTCCTGCGTGGTTGGCTCCTGTCTGCTGCTGGGCTTCTTACTATCCCTGACATGTCCCCATATCCCAAGGCCTTCACCCTTGCTATCTGTACTGTCTGGAATTGTCTGCTCTATCTCCTCATCTACAAGAACCTCCCACACATGCTTCAGATCCACCCTGTAGTCACCTGTCAGCCAGTCCTCAGGGAAGGAGGCAGTGGGCAAAGGTTGAAAACCAGGACTTGGCCCTGAATAGACAAAAGCCTGCCTGGGAAGGTGACCTCAGATCTGCCATCTCCTTAGAGACTACTGTGTTATGATCAATGTGGAAGGTCATGTATTAGGAGCAGGTTTATTATAAAACTCCTGAGCTTTGAGACTATACCTATACTGAGAGAGCTGTGATTGGCACACAATCTTAGACAGATGAGAACATTATCAAGATCGGTTGGAAACCAAGGCTTCTGCATCTGTCTGCTTAGGAGGCCTACCCACCTTAGATTTTGCTTACAGTAACCATACTGGCTCTGCATGGATGATGGATGACAGAAGCACTGTTGTGACAGCTGCTGGGCCCTCACTGAATGAAAACACTGTAGGTGCAGTGTGTCCTGTCAAGGGTCATTCTAGAGAGCTCAGTAAACCTTGTGTTAGATTAACGCCTAATAAGTGCTGGGAGTTTGACCTAACCCAAACCTGTGACCACCACAAGTGGCATTAGAGAAGACTTCCCTCATTTTATAGATAGGGTTACATCCCTGTTATCTCCCTCACTATCTACATGTCTCTCTTGTAACACTCATCACACTTTCAAGGGTTTACTGTACATCTCTCTTCCCTGAAAGATGTCAGTTTCAAGAGGGCAGCACTCCATTGTTTGTACTCGGATTCCTCGGGCCTAACACAGAGCTTGGCACACTATTGGCTCTTGATACTTGTTTTAAGGAATGACTGTAGTCGATTTCATCAGAGTGACTAGCATATTATCTTAATTTGAAATACACTCAACAAATCTACACTGAATCTCACCACAGAGAGCACTGATATCCTGGAAGAGGGAAGGGTATGGAAGGGTATCCCAAAGGGCCAGGGGGCTACTAGCTATTGAGGTGAATGTGTATGAACACACATACAACAGTGTGCATAATTAGAGGCGGTAGCGGTCACAGACCAACAAACGGAAGTGCACATGTGGTCTTGCATCAGAGCCATGCCACTGAACAGGAACTAGGTCTAAATGGGGCTTTCAGTTACAGCCTCATTTCTTACCTTTGATAGTCTTGAATATTTACTCCATAAAGTTGAAATATCACTATAATTTTCAGTAGGCTTCTTATCAAACAGAAATTCAACATAATTTAGGGGAGAAATCCTCTCTAAACTCTTGAAAATAATTTTTAATTTAGTAATGCCCATCTAAACTTGCTTAGACACATGAAATAATCAGCAGTGTTTGAGAACTACCGCCACCGCTTCCATAAGACTGTTTTCCATATCATGTCAAAAGGTCTAGCTGTATTCTGCTTAGGAGAAAAATATACATATTTTTATTTAATATATATTATAAACATCTTACCCGTTACCCATCCAGAGACCACACATTCTGAATTCAGTGGAATCTTTCTTTTCAAAGCAATATTCTGAGAAGGAAAGAATCATATTCAGATTTAAAAAAAAACACTGAAAGAAAAGAGAATAGCAAATATGCCAGATTATACTTGAAACAGATGGTTCAGAATCCTCCAAAATGATCAAAGTGGGTGTCCAGAGAGGAACTGGAGCCTAAGCCCTCAGAAAGGAGCAAGAGGAAAGAAGGGAAAAGAAGAAGGAGGAGGAAGCAGTGAGACCAGCACCACTCTGCCTCTCAGGACATAAAACTGAACCAGAGACCACCCACTGGGGGAAGCTGGACACAAGGTCAGCCCATGAGACACTCACAAGCCAAGACAGATATGGAGAAAGTGTAGCCACATGAGACTCAGGACACATGAAACTGAGATAGGGTCGACCTCAGTGCAGAGAGGGGGCAACATAAAAGAAGTGATATCATTGGAGAAAATATTTTGAGAACAGGGCTGGGAAGTTGCTGGTTCCCTTTGGCCAAATCCAGACATTCTGAAGACTTCTGCAAAACATGACAATGAAGGGGCAGAGATGGAAGGTGACACCCTCTTCTGAATGTGGCTTCAGGCTTTTCCTTCTCCATGGAAACCCAGGGAATGAGGCTAAAAAATGAGGCTAAGAATTTCTTACAGAAATGCATTTGCCTGCATGAGAACCCTGGAGGGATCAAGTCACCCTTTGCTCTTAAGAGACTCTTTAATGCAGATCTGTAGCTAGTATGAGTGGGGATAAATAAAAGCTAACCATGCACAGAGCAAGAACTGAAAGGTGAGGTGTTTACCTTTACTGTTAGAGTCACAGTCCTTCATGCCTTTCCTGACACATTTCCGGTTCAGATTTCCCATGAAGAGCTGCTGACCTACCAGGGCGAAGATGCTGAGGCAAAAGAGAGTCAGGATCATCACATCGACAAGTTTCTTCACAGAGCGCAGCAAGGCCCCAACAATGACCTTCAGACCTGAGGAGGAGGACAGGTGTGGAGGACACACACTCACACCAGATGCAGACAAGGAGCAGAGATGAAACAGTGTGGCCTCGAAAGTTGTCTCACTGGGGCAGGAACTGGAGACTGGCCTGACCTGGGACTCTGATGCCATAAGTCCTAGTTCTAACCCTGTGCCTGAGAAGCTGTGTGTCATCAGAGTGGGCCACCAGTCTAGGACTCAGTCTCTTTGTCCTGCCCCAAGTCTGCCAAAAGGCTGCTCTGAAGAGCAGGTGAGAAGACTATGAGCCACACATGCCACACAGACACAAGACAGAACTTGGTTACAGTTGTGCCGGCCCCCCCACAGCTGGGGGGTCACAGGCAGAGTTAAGGCCAAAGTGAGGCCTCCCTAGAGAAGGCACTAGAGCTGTACATTTCATGGCTACTACCTACTACAAGGTACAACAGGCACCATGAGCTATAGCTAAATTGGGGGGGTGGGGGTAGGGAGTTGGAAGGAGGAACTTTGTCTGAACCCAAATAATAAGAATGTCCGAGGAAAAAAAACTCAGATTATTACTTACAATAAGGATTTTTTTTTCATTCGTTCAAGAGATACTTACTAAGCACCTATTGTGACCATGGTACACTGTTAGGCTGCCAAAGTTACAAGATAAAAAGGACACAGTCTTGTAGTATGCTGGTAAATGTTTAAAATCAGCTGTCTGCGGGGAGGAGGGGGGTGCAAGGAAAGTCCTCATTTGTAGCATTTACAGATGTCCTTGTTTGCTGAATCCACAGTGTAGATCCTTCTCCCTCCATACACCCTTCTCCCCCAGCTGGTTTCAAGCTACCAACATGACATCCCTAGATGTGGCATTAGAAAAAGACGTGCACAGTGCCGGGGAGCCAGGACAAGTCAGCCCCACCAAGTCACCGGCTCTGCTCTCAATGCGGCTGGAGAGATCCACCACCAGATGAGGTCTGTAATGTGGGGCATGACACTAAGTGACAAAGTTTCAGTTGATCAGCGTAAACCATGAATGGTAGACTTGAGAACACAGAGCAGCATCCATCCCCAAGCCCACAGTTGATGACCTTCCTGCCAAGGGTGATGCCCCATGAGAATGACATTTGGGCCAAGCTGGGACATTCCCTGGTTTCACCACTGCATTCGTGTCCATATCAAGATCACGCTTTCCCTGCACGGTCAGGGGCACCAAACACAAAAACACTCTTAACCTCATCTAAGCCTGATTTTTACCTATCACGAGAGGCTTAAGTCTTCTACAAAGCGAGATGATTTATATGAAAGATGGTTGCGATTCCTGAATAATTTTTACATAGTCCCATAAAAGATTGTTCCTCATACCCTTACTTCCAAAAAGCATCAAGTGATCTCATGTGTTTCATGAGTCAAAATGGAGACTATGTTCGCTCATTTAGAGATAAAGAAGGGAACATGGAAGCTGTAAAGTTACTGCCTGGATGTATATTTTACCCGCATGAAATACGAGGGACTCAGCTCAGGCAGAAAGCCTCTAAGTCCACCTGGGAAACCAAGGTCCACCTTGCCAAAAAGGAAGAGAAAGAAGAAGAGGGACAAATTCTATATAAAGGGTCCTCTGACTGCCAGTTTCTTTATCATTATGCAGTTGTTCTTCTGGAGTTTCCAAAAATAACCTACTCCCTCTGATTGAAAGGATCCAAATTGCCTGGGGTTTTGATGGAAGAGACTAGAAGGGAAGACAAAAAGAAGGGGGGAGAATGTAGTCCAGGGAGGGAACATTTTTTAATTAAAAAATTTTTGTAAGGGAAAGAGAGGAAAGGGGAAGGAGAAGAGTGTGCCATAATAACCTCATTTTTGATAAACTGGAATTCATATTCACAACCCATCCTTGGCTTCATCCTGATCCACACAGCCCCTTCCTTGCCTGGCTTCTGGAAGACCACCTTTGCTCTCCTTCCAACTTTACAAGTGGCTCCTAGTCGTCTCCGTTGCTGTTTCCCTTTCTCCCCTGCCCTTTAAGGTTGCAATACCCAGGGACTCAGCCCTTGGTCCTCTTCTACTTCCATCAGTGCTCATTTTTTGGGTGATTTTATCAGATTTCGTGGCTCTAAATAGCATCTATAGTCATGTAATCTCCAAAAATTATATCTGCAGCCCTGGGACTCCAGACTCGTATATCTAATTGCCTCTTGGATACTCTGACTTGTATGTCTCAGAGCCATCTCAAATGGAACTTGTCCGAAGCTAACTCCTAATCTGACTTCCAAGGCCTGCTTCTCTCACTGACTACTTTTCCATCTTTCTAGTCACTCAGACAAAAACCTTGACTCATCCTTGACTCTTCTTTTGCTCACATAATGTATACAATCATTTCCTGTCAGGAAATCCTATTGTTTCCTCCTTCAAATTTATACAAAATCTGACCACTGTCCACCAACTCCTCTTCCACCGCCGGATCTGAGAGCACCACCACCTCTTGCTTGGACTATGGCAGTAGTCGTGGGTGTCAGTCTGGTTCCCCTGAGAAGCAGATTCTCTGGGACCGATGTACAAGACATTTCTTGGGGAAATGCCTGTGAAGAATAAAGGGGAGGGAGTAGAGGAGGCCAGAAGAGCCTCAGATCGTGACACAGGGCTGACACCTGGGAAAGGAGAGGAGGAAGGAAGCAGGGTAGACAGGAAGAGCCTCAGACTGTAGTGCTACTGTGAGAAAGCCTCAACCAGGTTGCTGGGGAGCTCCCGAGCCAAAGTACCCCCACAGAGGAGTCCCATACCCTTCAGGGTGGGGCCAGTACTTGTCCTCCCCACATGCAGGGAAAGCATGATCTTGGTATGACCATGATTGCAGTGATGAATCCAGAGTGGAGGCAGCTGCGACCATTAGTCAGTTGTGCTCCCTGAGGCAGGAGACGTGAGCAGCACGTTTCCATAGTGACCACCATGCCTCCTATCAGGTCTTCCTGCTCCTACCTTTGCTCCCCCACATTCTGTTCCCCACACAACAGCCAGAGTAATCCTTTTAAAACCTGAGTCAGACCATGTGATTCTTCTGCTAAAGCCCTCATTTGGCTCCCATTTCTCTCAGAGCAAAGCCCGAGTCCTCCTGGTGCTTCTATGCCTCCCCTTCACCTCTGTGGTCCTGCCTCCACCACCGGGCTCCTTGCTCTGTCTGCTCCAGCCCCATCCACAGCTTTTTTAATTCTTCTGTCTTTGAACTGGCTGCCTCCTATGCTCAGAACACTCTTTCTCACATATCTGCTTCTGAAACTCCCTTACCACCTTCAAATCTGCTCACATCTCACCTTCTCAATAACACCTATCCTGACCACTCCACTGAAAACTGCAACCTGCCTCCCTGAACCACTGTAACTTTCAAGAGTCCCTATGTTGTTTACTTTTCCATTTTATTTCTCCATGGCACATATCACTTTCTAGCATGCTATACAATTTACTTAGTTACAGCTTAAGTCTGTCTCCCAGCTCCCCACCTAGAATGTAAACTCCGTGAGGGCAAGGATCTTTGTTTGCTCCCTGCTATATCCCAAGCAGCCAGCACAGCGCCTGGACATTCTAGGTGCTCAATACATAGCTGTTGAAAGAGCAAATAAATGAATAAAGCAGGGTTTGTTTGTTAGTTTGTTGTTTGTATGACATATTGAAAAACTTTAACTATAATAAAATAAACATTCTCTTCTGCTAAGAACCAGTGTTGAAAGTTCGGGTGTCTTACCTGAAACTACTGAAATTGCTTTCAAAGCTCTGAATACTCGGAAGGTACGCAGGGATGACACACTGACCTTGATATTCGGCAAATATGATATAAACCTACAAGACAAAGCACAGGGCTTGCTTAGTTCTGTGAACATCTCCATGAAGGCGTCAAGGAAGCACAGCCTGGGGCCTGTGTCCCCCAGAGGGAAATTCGCAACCTCACCTCCCAGCCCCACCTTTATCTTAGGACTTGGCAATACCACTCTCTGTTGCTATGGACTCTAGATTGCACAGGAATCTCTTCTCAGCTCATCTTTATACTTGGACATAGATGAAGATTCCTTGAAATAGTCACCACAATTGTGGCTACATCCATGGATAACAGAAATCAACTTAAATGTTTATGACTTGCTACCTAGTTCTAGGCCCAGTGTACTTTCCTAAGGTCTCACCATGCGGCAAAGCCCAGGAGGAACCTAGGCCATCTGGTTCCAGGGCTCACCATCTTCACCACTGCACTGCACCACCTTTCAACAACCGTTGAACTTCAAATGGTAAACTCTGAAATTAACAGCACTTACATCAAAGAGCTTTCGTGAATATTAAATAGGTAAATATATGCAAAGTGCTTAAAATAATGGCTGCCACAAATTAAACAATGTTAGGTTTACTATTATTGTGCTGTCAATGGGCCACTGCTCCTCTTGCTCTTTATTTTGCTGACTCATAAATTTGGCATCTCATCATTCAGATGCCAAATTGAGTTCCTTCAGGAAGAACTTCAACTCTCACCTCATGCCATATGCAATAATTGAAACAAAATGGATCTGGACTTAATTAAACATAAGAGCCAAAATGATAGCATCTCTAGAAGAAAACATGAGAGAAACTCTTTGTGACCTTGTAGCAGACAAAGACATCTTAGACTCCCTGGTTCCTCCTACACACTGACTGTCAGGTACATGCACAGCTCCTATCCTAGCACTCACTGTAGCAGGTTACAATGGTCACTTATTGCCTCACTTCTTCTCTGGACTATGAGCTTCAAGGGGGTGGAACCATGCATGATTTTTTGTCATTATCATAACCCCTGTATCTTGCAGAGAATCTGGCCCATGACAGGACAGTGTTTGATGAGTGAATGGCTGAAGAAATAAGACCATGAATGTTGGCCTAGAAATGGATTTGTCTGTGTGAAGGCCTCTGGCCAGTTGGCTACATGGTACAGTTTAGTAACAACCAATGCTGCACTCAAGAGTTCTAGGCTTTACCTGGCTGCACTCAGCCACTCATGTGGATCCACATAGAGCCCCATCAAAAGCCAAAGGGCTTCTTTCCTACCCCAAGTCTCTTCAGTAAAAGTCTTTTAACATTCTTACGCTGTTGCAATGACAATGGAGTCCAGCCAGTTCCATGGATCTCGAAGGAAAGAAAACTCATCCAGAATAAAACCTCTTGCCAATATTTTAATTAATGCTTCAAATATATAAATCCCCATGAAGACATACCTACAAAGCAAATCATTCAGAACAAGAAGAAATATGATAAGAGATGTGAAAAACAGAGAGCCCATCTATCTGATCTGATCTTCATGAAGTTTTACTGTGTGACATTTAACATTCTGGTCTTAACATACCAGAATTCAGAAAGGTAAGGTCCTCAAGTAAGTTCTGGTATTTGGGATTTCTGAGAAACAGTCCCATGGATAAAGTTGTAAAGCTGATTTTCAATGCTTTGCTTCATAGCTATATTCTTGAGAGTAGTTTTAGCCAACAGGGGTCCCTAGGACTGGGGGCTGCAGTTTGTCACCGTTATTCTAGAGTTGTCTCTCTGATGTACACAATGGGACAATGGCAAAGGAACAAAAAGAGTAAATGACAAGGCTAAAAACCAGATCTTTCTACATCTCATGCTCATGGAGTGGAAGATAATATTGTTAAAATGTTTATGTTACTCAAGGTGACCTAAAGATTCAATGCAATCCCTATCAAAATCCCAGTGGAATTTTTTTGTAGAAATTGAAAAATCTGTCCTAAAATTCATATGGAATTTCAAAGGACCCTGAATAGCCAAGACAATGTTGAAAAAAATTAAATCAAAATTCTTATATCAAAATTTATCACAAAGCTACAGTAATCAAAACAGTGTGGTACTGGCATAAAGGCAGACATACAGACCACTGGAATAGAACAGAGAGCCCAGAAATAAGCCTTCACATGTACAGTCAAATGACTTTCAACAAGAATAACAAGACTATTCAGTGGGAAAAGGACAGTCTTTTCAACAAATGGTGTTGGGAAAGCTCAATAGTCACATGCAAAAGAATGAAGTTGGACCCTTCCCTTATACCACGTACAAAAATTAACTCAAAATGGATTAGAACTAAATGTAAGACCTGAAGCTGTAAGACTCATAGAAGAAAATATCTGCAAATCATATGTCTGATGAGAGGTTAATATTCAGGATATATAAAGAACCCCTACAACTCAACAACAAAAAATTAAATAATTCAACTTAAAAATGGCCAAATGACTTGAATAGACATTTCTCCAAAGATGATATACAAATGGCCAACAAGCATATGAAAAGATGCTCATTATCACTAATTATCAGAGAAATGCAAATCAAAGCTACAATGAGCTATCACTATACTTTTAAAAAACTGGAAAATAACAAGTATTGGTGAGAATGTGGAGAGATTGAAATCCTATGTACTACTGGTGGAATCGTAAAATGGTGCAACTGCCATGAAAAGAAATTGGGAATTCTTGAAAAGATTAAAGATAGAATTACCATATGATCCAGCAATCCCACTTCTGGCTATATATACAAAGAACAGAAAGCACAGTCTTGAAGAGATATTTGCACACCCATTTTCATAGCAGCACTATTCACAATAGCCAAGAGAGAGAAGCAACCCAAATGTCCATGGATATATGAATAGATGAATAAAATGTGGTATATACATGCAATGGAATATTATTCAACCTTGAAAAGGAAGAAAATTCTGTCACATGCTACAGTGTGGATAAACCTTGAGGCCATATGCTAAGGAAAATAAATTAGTTATGCAAAAACAAATATTTTATGATTCCACTTACATGAAGCACTTAGAGTAACTGAATACATAGAAAGTAGAATGGTGGTTGCCGGGGGACTGGAGGTGGGGGAAGAATGGGCAGTTATTGTTTAATGGGTACAGAGTTTCAGTTTTGCAAGATGAAAGAGTTGTGGAGGTGGAAACTGGTAATGGTGCACAACTATGTAAATATACTTAATACCGCTGATGTGTGCACATAAAAATTATTAAGATGGTAAATTTTATGTAATGTGTGTTTTATCACAATTTTAAAAAATGATTCCCATTTTCTTCCTTTAGTCCTTCATTGTCTGTCCTCTAATTTATTTCCCTTCTTCTCCTTCCTCCTTCTCCAAAAAAGCAAAAAACAATACTCTATCTCTCTTGTTATGATCCCAATAAAAAATGCTGGGTCATCACACACACACAGGTTCCACATTTAGGACAAAAACAATTCAAACAATCTGTTAGTCCAGAGTAAAGGAAGTAGACCTTTTCTGGTAGAGTATCCAGCCATTGTTAGCTCTCAAAACTAAAGAATTAAGGTCTTGGGAACTTGAAAAATCCCACAGCAGCCACGTTCAAGAGCAGAAATGGTCATGAGGCTGCTGCAGGTAAGAGCTACTTCTGCTTCAGCCTTTTTCTAAGCTGCTCACTTTTTAGGTGACAAATAAACACAGCAGATTAACTAATGTCTGCCCTGAAATGCCGTCTTTTAAATTCAGATATAACTGATAAAATTATAGGTATCTTGAAAAAAGTCTGTAATTGCAGATGTGTGGGATTCTGCAAGTCTTCATCTAGATCTCAAACAAATGAGTCAGCCAACTCTGACTGCAATTTCTGGCTGGCCATCTTAACCTTCCATCTCCCACTCCTACCATTCTCTCTATTCCAGCAGAAGCCTGACCACTGGTGGGACATGCAGACCAAGATGACATCTGATGTGGAGTACAACCATGCCCACCAGCGGGAAGCAGGGCTTGGAAGCTCCGTGATAGGGAGATCTCAACCCGCCAGGCAAATCAGGCCCTCTGGAGTGTGTAACTGTCAGTTCAACCACAGTTAGGGTATCTAGTCAGGGCCATGGGTATCCAGCTAGTAAACCCTTTTCTAAGATTCCATTCTAAGAAAATAATGATTTTTTAAAAGCTTTATGCCAAATGATGCTTGTTGCAATGCTATTTATAGTAGTAAAATATAAGAGTGGTAACTGCCTGCCTTTTGACTTATCTCCTTCTGAGGCCACAGGATCCCATAAGTAAATTATGGTTCAGTCATCAGATAAAATATTGTTTAGGCATCAACACTGACTCCTATAAAGCCTATATAAGCACAAAGAAAACCACTTAAAACTAGACATAAAATTTGAATGTGTGCTGTTTATTTCTTAAAAGGCCTTTCTAAAGACAGTTGTAAATATATACACACAAAAATGAAACTGACTCTGCCAGCATTTGTGTTGGGGAATTGGGATCACGGGTCACGTTTTCTTCTCTACAGCTAAACTCTGATGTAATCACAATTCTTTCGGGTCTGTTCATTTAAAAACGTAGGACAGGTGAGTGCAGGACAAACACTTACTCAGCGCTTTCAATATTTACATTGCTGCTGTCCCCGCGAGCTGAGGCCATAAACACGCAGTTGATGATGACGGTGCAGATGATGAACATGCTGAATAATGTGACCGGGGTCTGTTAAGGCAGGTAAACTGCAGGATGGCACGTGTCATTAGTCATTGTAGTGGAGGCTGTGGGTGTCCCTGCAGGGCCCCTTTTCTGCAGAAGCATCTGTCTTCTGTGAGTGTTGGCTAAGAACAACTCACAGCTGTTTCCGCCCTTGAAGAACTGTCCTTGGCTACATGACAGTCTCCTAACCCCGGAGGGCTACACACTCTGGCCTCTGGCTTTCAAGCCGGGCGGCTCCAGGGCTCCCCATGGGCTTAGGTTGATGCCTGATGCATGCTCAGCTGAGACCCTGCCCTTGCTTGGCTCCTCCTTTTGCTCCATGCTGCTTCCCTTTTTCCTTCTCCAGAGAGCACCACCCCCCAAACCCACTACTAAATCACTTAAATAAATCTCATCTCAGGCTCTGCTTCTAGGGAACCCAACTTAAAATAGTTGTTCCTTCCTGTTCTCCTGAGTACTCCATTATGTCTACCAACCCATGTCTTTTTCACTTCCCCCAGTCTAAAACTGCCTACTGTCTCCCACCTTCTGCACACAAAAGAAATGCCTAAGACTTCCTACCTGTCTCTATCCTCTAAGATTGCGGTTGCAAACTTAAAGTCTCAGGAATCTGATAAATCACAGAAATGGGAGAAATGGACTGATGCTGGGTCACAGGGAGGGTGGAGATGTGGTGAAATGGAGCTTGCACATCCTCTAAAAGAGGCGGCCATTTCTCACCGCACCCATTCTTGCCAGGCAGGAATACAGGCCTAGCCTTGCCAGAGGTTCCATATTTCAAGAGAAGCTGGAAATCTAGATTTTTAACACTAGAAACTGTTTCAAAATATTTTTAAAGACTGTAGTTCTAACACATTTATTGGCTAAACATGGTATACAGGTTGACAGTTTTCAATCTTCATTTGGGTCTCAACCTAGATCTTTCTTTCTCCAGGAAGCCATCCTTGATGTCTCCAAAGCACAGCAGTACCTCTCCTCACTCCCACTTCCAGATTGTTCATCTCACTAAAGAAACTGCCTGCCTTTTGACCTGTCTCTCTCTGAGGCCACAGGGTCCCAGCTGGGGGCCACGCCTTGTTCACAACCAGCATCAGCACAGCCCTGCCGAGCAGCAGGGGCACTCAACCGTACTTGTTGTAAGAATGAGCTGTTTCCACTCAACAAACATGTGAACACCCTGGGGCTTGTGCACGCTTCACCTGACCTGGACTTAGTAAAAGAAGCAACAAAAGGATATGAATGGACTGAGATTCTAATGGCTAAACTTCTGATTGAATTGAAAGGTCCCAAAATGAACAAGGCTCGTTTGGCACTGAAGCGGTAGATTGTTCTCTTTTTGTTCAACACCATAAATGTCTGCAAAAAAACAAACACAATAGGAATTACATGCAATGACAAAACAATATTTACCACGAGTTCATTTAGAGAAAATACGGTGGGACCACAGGTTGAAGCGTAGTGTGTCATTATGATGACTATGACTTCTGATTGGAGAGCTGTCTTCTGAAGCCAGAGGTAGTTTCTGACCACTGTTACTATGGAAGCCAACAGAACCCCCAAGTGGCTTAGGTCTCACCCAGAGTCCCAAGGTAAGTGTTGGGACTCAAGAGTCCCATGACTCTGATCTATTGAAAGGCAGCCCTCACTCCCAAAATAACTGTTGAGCTGTGGACTGTTCACCCAGTGAATACTCAAGAGGCCCCAGAAATGAAGCACATGGGCCCTGCAAATAAAAAAGTAGGGGTGAAGAGTAATAACTGTGGCAAACAAAACCCTTTGTACTGTACTCCATGGCAGATATTTATGAAGACAAGGACTAGAAGAGAAGTTAAAGAGACAGAAGTAGAATTGAACATTCACATTTGGCAGATTTTTAAAAATTATTTTGATTACTAATAAAGACTTTGTAATGAATCTTAGAATAGTGAGGGAACTAGAGAGTCCATATTGTTATGCCTGGGCAGTTCTACGTGAAACAGTCTGCCTATCAATTCTAACCTTGAGGATCTTCAATAAAAAAAGTCATCAAGGTTCCCAGACTTGCTCTCCCATTCCCCACTGGACATAGGCAAATTTGCCTGTAGTTTTCAACCAGAAGGGGAGGCCCCACAAAAGGCATCTAGAAATGTGTGTGGGTGTTTTTGGTTGTCTGTCACAAACACTGGAGGATCTACTGGCCTTTGGTGGGTACATCCAGGGATGCCAAACCCAGGACAGACCTGCCAAATGGTGCACTGACCACCCAAAGTGTCTAATTGGGCCCCAATGAAGAACACCAAACTTGTGCCATTTCCTCCTTGCATGTCTTCCTGGGCTCTGGGCATGAGCTGCCCCTGGACAACAACCTAGCCCTCACAGACTTCTAACATCAACCCTCAGATCTCCCCCTTTCCATTGAACTGTCATCTGGCTGTCTCCTTATGCATCCCTAAGGCTGCTAGTTACAAAAATCTTCACAGAACTAGGGTCGTTCCTATCTCCTGTGTCTGTGGTCCTTTCAGATTTGCAAAAAGTAATGTTTGACACAGAATCCAGCATGTTCTCAGACAGGAGAGACAGGTCCTGTCACCCAGGCACAGAAGCAGTGGGGCAGCTGCAGCCTTGGCTGAGGTACCAGAACTTCAGTCACTGCCAGGCCTCAAACCTTCCTTCACTGAGTTGCTGGACTTTGCTTGTCTGCTGGCCACCTGGCTGCAGGGAAAATGTGAACTAGGATATTTTCCTTTGCCTCCATAACAAAATGAAGTGGGCCACAGGGTTCTTTAAAAGCTATGAGCCCAGGGGCCCAAGACTCACTTTGGGAATCCTATGCCCTTCCTTTGGCTAGAAAGACGATTTTAGGGCAGACAGCAAACTTCTCCTTGACAGAGGTCACCCCAGATTAATAGGGAGCATGATATGGCTCTGCTTCTGTGCCCTTTGATTTTGATATTTTATTAATGCCTCCTCTGACTGCTTTCAATATTTCAACTAATGGTGTATTTAACTACACTTGCCAGGGTTTTAATGATCTAAATGATAGGTATCAGCTCCTCCTGTCTGCTTGCTGACACTTCTCCACCCCTTTCCTTGTAGCGCTTCAAAAATGGAAATTTGGAAAGAAAGGAAGTGAACTGCGACTGCAGAAAGAATCCTTGGGTTTGAGTCCAGCTCCACCACTGATTGGCTGTTTGACTGGGTGTAAGCCACTCCCAACTAGGCTTTGGTTTCCTCATCTGTAAGGTGCTAACGACACTACACACAGCTCACATAACTGCTAGAGCACTGGCCATGCGAGGTCATGGGTATGCAGAGCTCTGAACAAGTATCATGTCTCCTAATTTAAAGGGAGAACCCAGGCTGAGAAGAGGTGGTCCTAGAACATCCACCCTGGTTGGAAAAGAGACTGTCCTCCCAGGACTATCCACAATGCACTAGGCTGCCTGCCTTGTGGGTCTCCTGCCCAACCATGAGGCAGAAGGAAGCCTCTAAGAGTTAACTCACCTCTAAAAGCTCTGCCTCCAAGAAGCCCCTGGAATCTGGGGCATTAGGAAAAGGAGAAGCATTGGAGTGTTTTTGCTCCTTCATCTCTTTTCCCCTTTCTTGTCCTTCCCAGTCATCCCCCACTTCCCTCTATACACACAGTCCCTATTTGGCTTGGTCTAATTCAATGACATACAAACCAGGCAATCTTTCTTTGGAGAGGTCAGTTTCCCACTGGTGCCAGCGAAGGATGTTCTGGGTATCCCATATCTTCCAAAACTTGCCCCAGACTCCCCAGCCTCCTTCCTCTCTGTCCTCAGTCTGGCTAAGTAGGTTTTCCATTCCCTGCTGGATCACATAGTAAGATGATGATGGTTCGGTCTTCTGAGTCTTTCTTGAAAGGGGATGGTCTGTAAAGGGCTGTTCTCACTATCTCAGCCTTTCAAACAGCTATCAGGAGAGCCTGAGCTCACATTTCTTCACCCAGGAGCCCCTCTGAAGAACTTTTATGAGAATTTCCCTACATCCAAGTAGATAAAACAGCAAGCCTGTCACACATTGGCATGTGGTTTACATATAATCTGCACATGCCCACTTGATTACAATATTTTTAAACTTCATTCATTGAGCTCCTCTTGTGTGTCAAGTGTTGGTCTAGGACTTTAAACTTCATAAATCTCATTTAATAGCCTAAAAAGCCTATTGTCTACGAGTTTTTCAAGGTAAATGCTTGTTCCTGAAACAGACATTCATGGACAGTGATATTAGTCTTTCATATCAGTATAATGCTTTATACTTTATAAAGTACCTCCACAATATGTCTATACTGTAATGTAGGGAAAGCAGGCATTATTCCCATGTTACTGATTAGAAAAGTGAGAATTAGTGAAGTGGTTCACCCAAAGTTATAAATCCAATCACTTGAAATGGACTACACCCAACTTTTCTGACTGCTAGTCCAATCCTCCTTCCTGACACCATTTTATGTTTTATCTGTTCTCCTTTTAATCTCTCTGCTGCTCCTAGTCCTCATCTTCTTCTCCAAGACACACATTATTACAGAGAGAAAATTAGTACTGAAAGCTGTTCTAAGAATTATGAAAGCAATGACAGGGGATGATAGCAAAGGAGAAGCTGGGTCTGACCTCTCTATACCCCAAGATCAGTATTTGGAGATTCTTGTAACACCAGTTATAATCGGTGGTTAGAACATGGTTAGAACACCCCAAACTCCCCACAGAGGTACCTTATGATTTCTGTAGAATGGGTCCAGGTCTTCCAGGGGTTTTGCTATCAGCTCAGGGGGAATATCTCCATAGAGCTTGGGCAACTTTCTGGAGACCTTTAGGTCAAGCTGAGGTCGAAGCTGGGGTTCTGCTGATTTCTGGTCTTTGGACTTCTTTTCCTCGTTTTGGATGGCGATCTGCTTCTCAATTGCAGCCAGAGAGTCAGGAGTGAAGGGGCGGAAATTCCGTGCATCTGGGAAGATCACTGGGTAGCACCTCTCGTCCATCTTCTCCCTTGGGGCAGAGACAACCAGCAGACCCTCAGAGAGCTCTGGGTGGTAGAAATCACACTGTCTGCCCTGGGATTCCACTCTCCAAGGACAATATCATGGAGTCTAAAAGAGTTGAGACTGAGGTGAGGGAGCTTGGGAGCTCATTAGCTATGGGGAAAGTCAGAAGAGGTGGCCACCACTGTGGATATAGCACGAACTTTGGGCATTGGCAAGACCAAAGCAGGGCATCATTCCTGGAAGACCTGGGTATAGGTGGGAAGTTGAGTTCAAGGTCAATATGCAGAAGAAGTTCAGTCTCTAAAACTGAGACCCAAGCATTGAGCAAGACAATAAGGCTGAACAAGCTGAAATATAAAATGGGACCTGCAGATGGCAGACAAATGGCCACAATGTGACCAGAAGGGGAAGAAATAGGGAATCAAGTGAGCCATAGCTGTGGGTTGTAAAATCAAAACTATGAGTGCATGAGTCTTTCCTCAACTTTGGTCAGCAAAGTTCTTAAAATGTGATGGAACGGAAACAAAAGATCCATAAACATAAAATGAACATTTACATTAGCATCTATGATCCTATGCTAGCTCCCTTACTTATGAGACCCAGACCTGGCAGAAGTGAGACCCCAAGAAAGCAGAAAGGATTTGCCAAGGCTAATATGGTCACTCTATCATGGGATAGTAGTTCTCCCAGTCTCTACCCCTTTCCTTTCTACAAGGACTTTCTCTACAGTCTCAGGTTTAAAACTAGACTCTGAGAAAAAGCAGTAATGTTGAAGTTGAATGCATTTATTCCCCATGCCAGGAGTCCTCTTCCTTTCTAATTTACTGAATGCCAATCTAGGATTGACTCCCAAACCACTCTGGAGAATTACAATGGGGAATCCAACATGCGACTGGTTTTATTCATTCAACAACCATGTGCTCAGTGTCTGTTCTAGGCACAGCGCTACCAGGCACTAATGGGTGAAAAAACCATAGTTACTTCTCTGGGCCCTACAGCTATGCTGCCCTGATATAGTGGAGAAGACAGATAAAAGACAGGAAGTTACAATAGAGTAAGACAAACGTTACTATAGGAAGAAATAGAGGGTGCTATGTCTGTGCATAGGATAAGCATCTAACCAGTTTTGTGGAATCAGGGATGGCTTGCCAAAGCTTTAATGTCTCAGCTGAGACCTAAAGGAGATGTAAGACTTAGAGAAGAAAAAAAGGGGACATTAGAGTGTTGCAGAGGGAGCAAAGAACATGTACAAGGATCCATGGGTGAAAAAGAACGTGGTGTCCATCAACAGGTTTTGTTTGCCCAAAATGGAGATTTTGTGGAGCAGAATGTCCAGATAAGGCTCCAGTCAGCATGAGAGCATATGGGGGCTTGTAATCCCTAGCAAAGACAATGCACTACACCCTGAGGGTAGTAAGAAATTGCTAAAGGGTGGGTTATTACTATTATTATTATTATTAGAGAGGGGTAACATTATCATTTTTTAAATATCCCACTTACTGGTGCGAATGGGTAGGGCTTGGGATAGGGGAATGAAGGAGTTGAGGAGGCTACAACAGGAGAAATGAGCTTGGAAATAGTTGCAAAAAATCATAATCACGGAGGACAACCTAATGGAGTGGACAGATTTGAGACCCACTAAAAAACAGCCTTCATGAGTGGGATTCACGAGAAGGGAGGGATCTGAGGGATAGGAAGGAGCCAAGACTCCCAGCTTGGGCAAGTGGGTCAGCAGTTGTGCCACTCACTCAGATAGAAAGCACTAGGGAAGGAGGAAGCTCTGGGGGAAGGGATTCAGTTTAAAACACATGGAGTTGAAGCTGCTGATGGAATCTGCAAGTGGAGAGAACCAGGAGGCACGTAAATATGAGAAATCACAGCTTATACATGTTAGACTCTGAAAGCAGCATGTAAGAAAAAAACAGAAACAAAAACATAATCAAAACTTCTCTTGCAAATCCCTCAGGAAGGCACCATACTGAAGAGGCATCCCAACAAACTGGTCAACAAATTCAATACAGCCAACTTTTCTTCCAGTGCCAGAACCAGTCACTCTTTCTTTAGTGAAGCCTCAAAGTAGCTGGACTGTGTTTAAGGGCTATAATAAAGGCAATATATGTGTCTTTAAACGCACTAAGGGTAATGAGATAGTCGCAATGTGTGAGCCGCAAGTCAACAGAAATCAAATATGGGACAGCAGATTCAGTGCATTCTATCCTGCATTCATTCAGGGTCAAGCTCTTAATGGATGAGCCTGGATGATGGAATTGGCCATACTATGTAAATTACTCGCTTTCCATTCCCCTCTCCTCCATTCTGCTCCCACTCCACTTCACTCCTCTCTTTCTCTCTCTCTTAAACATATATAATTAAATTTGTATAAATGAAGTGAGGGTATAATGAGACTCTGTTGTATTTGGCTCTAGATCTCATAAAAGACATTTAAGACAAGGATGAAGTCTTTTTCAGTAAGCAGCATAGAAATGTTAGCTGATCCTTTAAAACGGATGAGCCTAGAAAGAACCTGAATAGTAAAAACTGGACTTTATGCTAAGTTGCAGCAAGGAATCCAGTGGAGGGCTGCTGCCACAATAATGAGACCACTAGAAAAGAAACTGGACACTCTGACCCTGCTGTTCTGACCCTGGGGTATTCTGCCTGGGTTCTTGAAGAGACTCGATAAAAATAAATAACGCAAAATAAAACTGACAACCCCCGAAACTGCACACATCAAAAATTTGTTATAGATGATGTCATAACTAAAGAACCACACCTTAAAGGTAACACTGAAAACAGCAAAAATTGACCCAGGGAAACGAGGACTTTATAAAATTATCAACTCGAATCTGACAAAATAAAATCACATGGAGTAAAATTTTCCAATTAAGTGAAAAAAATTGATAGAAGAATCAAAATTTTTTTTAATAAAAGTAGACTCGGGAAAACTGGACTGTGGAAATAGAGGCTGCACATGCAAAATTAAATTAATGAAGTAATAAGCATCAATATGGCACATATTGTAAATGATAACATTTGGAAATATTCAAATCTTCACTGTGAAATTTATACATAAATACTTAATTCTGAAAATTTCTGTACAGAAAATAATTGCATTGCTTGGAAAATTAGTTACACAATTAAATTGGCTAAGTGCAATTATTTCCTAAGCCTCACTATTACTCACATATGAAGGCAAATTTTTCAGACACTAAATGTCTCTTTACAAAAAAATTATTTGCGCATATGCTCCTAAACAATGATAAGGGAATCCAAAAAATGGAGAATGCATGGAATCCAAGACATAGTGTACCCAATCCAAGAGTGCACTAAAAATATTCCAGGGTGACAGCACCTCAACTGTCCTGAAAAGCAATTGATCCAAGTAGAATTAGAAGTCAGAAAGCCCCAAGAAAAATTCTTCAAGAATAAAGTAAATTTTCTGTAACAAAGAAACTGATTTCTTAACAGGTGAAAAAAGAAAGGTAATTGGAAATTCCATGAAAACAAAATGTTCTTCAGAAAGTCATGTTTTACATATGAAGCCAACTAAACAATCTGAGCAGTTGATGGAATATAAGAAGAGGAAAAGAAGAGAGTCCACTTGACCCTCACACTTAGAACATTCTCCCTTATGCAGCAGAAGGTCACTGACATCAGAATCCATCCCCTTGTTTATGGGTCCAAATATAGTACTTGGTTTTAGAGACTAGTAGCTACAAAGCCATTGTATCATAAAGGTTATATATTAGTTTTTGATTTTTAACAATCATCTGATAGATAAAGAATTAATTATAATTACAGAGTATACTTCAACTGTTATAAATGTTATAAAATTTTGTTTTGCAAGCCAGAGTTGGAGAGAAAAGATTAAGGGAAGTTCAGAGGCATCAATTTCCTCATCTTAAACACTTGGAGAATCAAGACATTTTATGGAAGTTCAATGGATCAAGCAATACAGGTGTAAGTCTATCTGTTAAAATTATAAGGTAATCAAGTGCAAAACCAAATTTGAAGTATAAGCAACAAAAACTGGAAGAAATCATGAGGAGGGCAGAAAGATTGCTGTCAATAAGCTAAACTCATCTCACATACAGACAATTCAGTAACTTCTACTTAAACTTGACAAATCAATAAATAGAAGTATAAAAGAATCATGTAGAGTTAGCAAGACAATGACCAGAAGAAAGAAAACTCAAATGGTTAAAATGGGACTGGGCATATAGGTGAAGATGGAGATATTTTATTTTTTATGTTATATCCTTCCCAACATTTTCCCCATCTGAGCTATTTGAGTTACCTGCATGTACATGTCACATTTATAGGACTGCAAAAGGATTGTAAAAATCCTTCAAAGGCTCAGAACATCCTCTGATTCAAAGTAGAGTTGAGGGGTGGGGATATAGCTCAATGGTAGAGTGTGTGCTTAGCATGCACGAGATCCAGGGTTCAATCCCCAGTACCTCCGGTTAAATAAAAAAAAGTAGAGAGTCAAAATATCAGATATAATGACAGGTTCTAAATCTCTTTGAGTCATAAAGGAAACAAGCTATTTGCAGTCCTAAGCCAGGAGGCCAGTGGCATGTGAATTATGATTTGACACTGGAAATCATGGAGACATGGAGTGATGGGCTAGACTTGCAAGGGAGGTGGGGAAACTACCTGTTACCATGCTTCTCTGAGGACTGGCTTGGGCTCAGCAGTCTCCCGGGTCCACTTCCCACTGAACAGACAGAAAACAAACACTTATGGGGAATCAGGTAAATCAGGGAGGATGGATGAAACCACACAATGGGTGTGGCTGCACTAGGGAAGCACTGAGTGCTGTGGTGCAAAGAAGGGCATGGTTATGAAGACTGGAAGTCACTGAGCTGGGAGGAGAGAGGGAGGTGTATGCATGTATGAAAGCACTGAGCGTAGCAAAGGGCTTTTGTTTCGTATTTATGACTTTATCTATAATTACAAAAGTTACATAACCTTACTGTGCTGGCCACCTTCAGTTTGCCCTCCAGATCTCTTCACCATCCTTCTCCATGAGTGCCTGTGAAGCTGATTCACATGGACGCCTCACTGGGGCCCCTTGAACTCTGGCTTCTGGTTGAATTTGGCTGATGGGAGGCACCAGAAAGAGACCCAGAGAATGGTGGGGAGTGAGGTCAGGGATCTCTTTCCCATCTCTCTTCCTGATGGTGGCCTTGTGCCACAGCTCCTGTCAGATGGCCCGTCCACACAGCTTTCTCTCCAGTTCTTTAGTAGCTCCCTCCCCTGCCCCTTCACATGTGGGATGTAATGGCACCCCACTCCCACAACCCCTGAGAATAGCACTCTCATTTATTTCTGTTACTGTAACTGTGCTTCAACTTTTGTAAAATATCCTTCAATACAACATCCTCAAAATGCCCAGTTTGAATGCATCACATGTTTCCTGCCAGGGCCCTGGCTGATAGAATCATTTATTAAATAAAGTTTAGAAAACAAGAAAAGGAAATGATCACCCACAAAACAAAGCTACCTAACACATTCATGTTACAACATTCTGGTGTACTTTTCCATAGTCTTTTCGTGAATATGTTTATATAACTGTCATTTGTGATGCATATGCAATTTTACCTTGTGATTAATTAATCACAAACTTTTTCACAATAATAGATGTCATTTAACGGTGTCTACCCTGTTCCAGGCAAAATCTTGAGTGTGTTGATATATATTATCTCATTTAATCCTCAGAGTAATCTCATGAGATAAATATTATCCTTGGGGGATTTCTGAAAGGAAATACTCAACTGGAATTAAGGTTAATTCTTCTCCTAAGAGGCAGAGGTAAATTAACCCTACATCTTCCTTTTACTAGTGTTTTGCTCTAGTTTTTCCTCCAAGCAAGGAGCCAAACTAGACAACCTGACCCTTACACTTTACCCTAACCGGTGAGGAAAGTCACAAAAGGATTATACCTGCACAGCCAAAACGTTTTAGCATGGATCCGGCCGTCACAAGCCAAAATGCCCAAGGTCCATGCTGAGGTTAGTGAGAGTTCTGAGCTATGGGCTAAGCAGAGTCAAACGCTTTAAATGGATTATCTTTCACAATTTCCCAAGAAAGCTACAGGGTAGATATTATTACATCACCCATATTTTACAGAAGAGAAACACTAGGGCTTAGAGAAATGGAGACACTTGCCTATGATCCTGTGAGTGCTGGAGCATCTCAACCCCAAACAATCACCACCATGCAATTCCACCTACATGCCTAGTTCTTCATACTCAAGCTAAGACATCCCACGGAGGTGAGAGGAGGGAGTCCGGAGGAGAAAGCCACACAGCTTCCAGCAGGGCTGGGCTGGGTTGATGGCACCCTCGGTGGGGGTGATGTTCTTCCCTCGACATCAGCGTCGCTGCCACCTCCCCATCCACATGTCACTCCCACAGGCATTCCACTGGCCCCACCATGTCACCCTCCCACTCACCCAAGCCAGACAGCCCAATGGTGGATGCATCCTACAGGAAGGGGCATCCATCCATCCAAATCCTTCATCCATTTTTGGGTGCTGGTTTGTATAACACGTTCCTAATTTTGGTGACACATAGCCATGCTTGTTAATGTGGGTTACAAAAATATATATATATATACTCTTCCTCCTTCATAGATCCCAAAAGAAAATCAGAAAGCAAAGGAACATGAACAGACTTTAACACAATTTGATCTCAGTCCAAAGCCAATCCCAAGATTAGGTTGCTAGCTCTTCAGAAAAACAAAACAAGAAACAAACAAACAAAAACCCTTGCATACATAAATTTCTGATTAAGTTAACTGGCCACAGGGAATTCAGAAAATATTTGGAGGATTTGCACTACAGCCTCCGATGGAGACAAGAGTTGAGCACATCATTTCTAGAAAAGTGCAATTCCTGACACAAAGTCCAGGGTTGCGAGCACCTATCAGGCCAGCCATCTGGTCTCCATGCCTTCATGCATTTGAAAGGAGGAAAACCACCTCATCACCTGAGCCACATATCTTGTACCTGCTCTCTGCCTCTTATTTGAACAGGAAAAGGTTACAAAAGGCCTGTACTCCATCCAAATGAAAAAACAGAGCAAGTTCCATAGTGGCAGGTCCAGCCTTGGAAGGACAGAAGAACAGGGGTGCCCCCAGCCCAGAGGACTTACCTGCCTTCTGGTAAGATGGCTCCAGGCAGCAGCCCTGGGTGTACCTCGTGAAACTCTCCGCAGAGCAAGTCCCTCACGGAGTCCGAGCTCCTGCTCCTGGCAGTTGAAGCCCTTCTAGGAGGGGCGGCTCCAAAGCTGGGTGGAGAGCACGGAGGAGGGCAGATGGGAAGAGAGCCAAAGTGATTTTAAAGAATCGTGTAGGAAACCCTGTAACTGGAGAAGTGACTGAGATGGTACTTACATTTATACTTTGGAAGCATCTGCCTTTAATCAGTGCTTAATCTAACTCTGCAGAAAGCATCATTAATAAAGAAACAGGTTGTTTTTTTTTTCCTTTGGTCTCATCCAAGTGGGTGCGAAAATACAGAAAAGTCTATCTGAAAAGCCATGCTGTTTCTGTATTCAGCTTAGTCTGCAGGCTGCCTAACTCGGGGCCCCCTAGGGTCCTGCCCCCCAGGACCTCCCAAGGTCCACAATGTGAAACTGTTCACAAAGCACCCATTCATTTCCTCCTCCTTGCTTTTTTCTTATGCCATCAACACTTGGGTTCAGACCTATGAAAATACATGTTTGCTTATGTGTTTGTCGTAAGGGACACTAAGAAGACCCCTTGGCCACCAAAGCAACATTGCAATGGACCTGTCACCATACCCAAAACTCTCCCATGTAGGCTTCTGTTTTGTTAATTCTTGGGGAAAATTGAAATTTCTCTGGGCAGTGTAAGCATAAGAAATTCTCAACCACGTCACCTTCCAGAGGCTAGCTGAAAGCCAACTGAGGTAAAAGACAGAGGACGTGTGTTTATAAGAAGTCAGGAGGTAGGAAGTAGGTATTTAAAGGAGTGTCGGATTGGAATCACAGGCAGATTTTGGTCCTGCCAGAAAGGGCACTGAATACTAGTCAAAAGAACTGGGCTCTACCACTGTAAGCTGTGTGATATTGGAAGGATCATTCAATTTCTCTGAACCTTAATTTTCTTCCTATAAAATGGGATAATCTTTCAAATCACCTTAGTCTTAAGAAGCAAATGTGATAACAGCTGTAAAAACACTTTGCAAGCACTAGATATAAGTACCTTAATTTAACAGAGAAAAGGCCTGGTTGCTTTTCTCCCCCTACTGACTCAACATCTGGACCCCATGGAAAGGATGAAATCACAGACATCGGATGGGATTAGAACCAGGCCTGGCACAGCGTATATGACCTGACTTTTTAAGGCAGTGATCAGAAATTCTAAACCTTTGTCTGATTTCAGGGTGACTCTCGGAATAAGGGAAGATCAAAGAATAAGCGAAATACTTAGAGTTAATAAGCATTTTTTACATGGATAAAAATGTGTGCATTTGAAGAGGTAAAGGAGGCCTCTAAATCCATTATCTTAAGAGGCCTGACCTTTTTTTAATATAAACTCTTTGCAAATATTATTTTCCTAAGCTATTAAGTCAGATTCAGACTTCCCACTCTGAAGTTTAAAAGAATCTTTCCAGCTCCATCTTCAAGCAAGTGAAAATGATTCGAAATGTAAGGACTGAAGTGACAAAGAGTAATACAAAAACACAGGCTGCCTAAGCCATTTGGGGTTTGCGTTCAGGACTTTCCCCAGACTCCCCTCTCCTATGGAGAACTTAGGGAAGGCAAACATGCATTTGAAAGATGGAGCAGAGCACCTGTGCTGGATCCTCCTTGGAAGATATGCCAACACCAGAGCACCCACATTTGCATACCTCAAGCCATACAGCATCGCCGCTTCCCTCAAGTGCTGCAGGCAGCAAGACCTTGCCAGTCTCACCACCATCTGATACGCTGATCAACTTCAGCATCAGTGGCCAAGTATGGGGCAGCGGCTTCAGCAGCAGCCACGCCTCCCATCTGTTGATTTAGCAAAGATGACATTGAACCTCCACTACTGCAGAGCAATACCAAAACAAGACCTGAACCTTTGAGTAGCCTGCAGTCTCTTTATGACAAAGAAAGGTGTACACAGAACTATAAAGCAAGAAAGAGAGCATCAGGGAGTTGAAAGCAAGATGCAAACAGAGGCCTTCAGAGCATGGAGCAGAGAGAAACTCAAGTTATACAAAAGTACAGCTCTATTATTATTTGAGAACCAGTATAGTGTAGAGAGGAAACACATACACACACACATCTTAGAATCAAAGACTTGGTCTGAATCCCATCTTGTTCTGCCACCTAATAGATCTGTGATCAATCTTTTTGTAAAACTTCTCTGAGCCTCAGTTTCTTCATCCAGAAACTGATAAAACCTACTGCACAAAGGATTCGTGAGATTAAAATATTCAGGAGATAACACTTTGTAAGGTACAAGCTGAAATAAATGCATGTGTCTGCAGTAAGAGTTAGCATTTATATATGGCATCTTCCACTAACTACCATGTCCCTATCCTTCACATGCGTACAAATACACACACACTCCAAATTCTTTATACCCACCACAGCCACAACCACATTTAAGCTCTAGGAGGTCGTAGCTACAGAGGATTGCTGACTTACTTGTGCAGGAGGGAGGAGGGAAGAGGTGGTGGGGAGGAGGGAGGGAAGGAACAAGGCAGGCAGATAGGCACGCCGCCAGCCTGAGGCTGGGATAGGTGGCCAAGTCTATAAGGAAGGCCAATGAAGGGACTGGCTGGAAGTCAAAAAGGATATAATTAACTTAAGAATTACAATAAACTTGTAGCCACGCTTAATAGGTTTCAAACATTTTTCAATTTACCCTGGCTTCATTCTTCTCCGTTTGCTCTTGTTGGGGAGGAAGGGAAGAGGAAAAGACAACATAAAGTCTTAAAGAAGCAGCACCACCAAGCTTGTAAAAGGGAGGAATGGGTCTAGGTTTTGAACAAAAACTCAGTGGCTTGCAGTGACATCAGATATCTGCACAGTCACTCCTTAGGGAACACAGAGGAAGGGAGTTGAGCTATAGTGACAGGAAGAAACACATCTGAACTGACTGTGAAGCTGCTGTCCTGACCTCCTCCTTCCCATCCTCCCTCTCTGCCCCCTCCCCAACATCCCTTGGAGGCTGAAGGTGGTCCAGGGGATGCAGTTCAGTGTCCCCTGAGATGACATGTCAGCTTTCTTTCTCTGCTTTTTCCTGATGAGGCAGAAAGTGGATGTTGCTATTTCTACAGCAAATTCAAAGTCTTCTGGAAATGAATTCACAATGTACCTGGAAGAGATACAATATCTGCTGAGGCTCAAGTTCAGAAATAGAATGACTGGGCGTCACAGAAATCGGAAGACCTTCCTCCTCAGTTCACCACGTGGCCCCAGGTTAACTGCTTCAAGTCAAAACCCTAAACTGGCTGAGACTCAGTTCTCTCTCCACGAGCACAAAACCTCCCTGGCTACCTCCATGTAAGGTGGCTCAACCAAAACCCCCAGGCGTGCTTGAACCTGTGGCCATCTATTACATTAAAAGAATGTGTCCTTTTATCTGTAGTGCCTGTGTTAGCTGCCTGTCCCTCTGCTGTCACCTGTGTCCACTCCTGCCGCCCCTTGCTTCTGGCCCTGGAGGAGCTCTCTTGGCCTTCCCTGACACCACTGGACCCTCAATTCTTTCTATTCATCTAAATTTCCTACTGCCTTTCCTCTCAGAAATGAGAAAAACTTCTTTAGATGTCTGAGTGTAACAGCTTCAAAGATGCCCCTCTCTATTTTTTTACATGCCTGCCCTTGGGGTCTTAACTGCCATCTCAAGCAATTTATCTGAGTATTTTTTTCAAATAAATAATATGCTTTCCCCAAAAGAAATTTTAGTAAAGAAATATGTCTCCACTTCATTGGATTCCCATAATTTTGAATTAAAGGGAATGTTGTCTTCTTTTATTTGGTCTCAATTTTACATTTAATTTTAGAAATTAAAATAAATACCAGAAATCTTAATTTTTTCTTCCCTCTGAGGCCTCATTTTTAAGACATTTTAGCCAAGAGACACCTTGAAGTGAGAACATGAGTACAGGCTCCTAGATGCCTGGAGAGTCAGACCTCTGAGGTCTGTCCACAGTTTCTCCCTCCTCAGCTCACTCTCTGGGATGATCTGTGTCTTGGGCAGTGCTGCCTCTTAGTGCCTTGGCTCCTTGGAAGTCCAGTGGGACCCCTCCCCCAGCACATTGTTTCCTTCTGAAAAGGGGTCATCGTGCTGGGCTATGGGCACACTGACCATGGGATCTTAAATGTGCCCTCCGAGCCCTGGGACCTTGCTCAAGAGGAGGGATCTGCACTGGGTGCTCCCCCAGCCCCTCTGAAGGTCCAGGCTTCCCTATCTCCCCATCCTGAGCCCCAAACTCCACCATCGGGGAGCTGACCAGGCTGCAGGTAGAGACAGATCTGCCTGCTATCAGGGCCTCTTGGGGACCCAGGGTCTTATAGCCTCAGTGACTCAATGCTATGGTCCCTGCTGCCCCAGTTCTGTTATTACCACTCCAGCCTCAAATCCAGAAACACAAGTGTGTGATGAGAGTCCCTGAGAGTCAAGGTGTGCATTCATATGCACTCGATCACTCATACACACACACAGACACACACAGACACACACACACAAACACACACACACACACACACACACACACACACACACATGCAACTACATACAGCCCAGCAGAATACAGCACTGAAAGTAAATAGACCCAGAAGACCTAAAACTTCACTGGGGCCACTGCCTGACTTCCTCTGCAAGGTTGGGCTGTCCACACCCTAGAAACCTTGGGGTTAAGGAAAGAAGGCTCACAGGTCAGGTGATCCCAAAGATAAGATAAACTAGCAAGCAGGCAGACAAAAGGCCCCTAACAAGCACTAGCCTGGATAAGGTTCACATCCCTGACCTCACCTTACCTGCCCTCATGCCAGATTGCCCAAATCCACACCTGTGTGCCCACAGGGCCCCTGCGTAGGCTGCCCTCTCCTCTACTGCCTCCCCAAATCCACAATGACATTCAGAACTCAGTTTCAGTCCTTTCATCCAGGGAGCTTTTCTCACAGCCTTACTGTGCTGACACTGACAAATACTGTCCCCTCCGTCCTCCTCTGACTGCTTCGTGTTGGATAAGTCTCATCTCCCCAGTTAGGCTGAAAGCTGGTCCAGGGTAAAGACAGTACCCTCTTCCCTTGCACCTCTCAGCACCCAGCTTGGAGTTCATGCTCATAAATTAACACTTAAGCTCCCTATTAAATGGGATAAGGATGCTAGAGGAGAGGTGGCTCAGCTGCTTCCAGAAAGACACCAGTGCTTCAAAGCTCAAGAAGGCAGGAGGAGGGAGGAAAAGTGGAGGGAGGGAGGGAAAACACTCGCTAAAAGCTTATGGAATACACAAAAGAGCTGAGCATCAGAACAAAGACTCATTTAAAAGGGCAAAGGAAACACTAGATGGCTGTTAATGGTGAACTGAATATGATAAATTATTACTTAAATCACTTGGTTTCACTCCTTGTTATTATGTACAGTTAATTGGAGGGAACAAAATGCTGGGCCTGCCTGAATGAGGAGGGGAGGTGGGAGCAGTCTCAGACTTGTAGCTTCTCCAGGACCACAAAGCCATCATGCAGAGATGACAGGTATTGGGCCAACCTCCCTCCCCAGCCCCCTGCAGTGGCCAAGGCCCATTTACCAACACTCCGATGCCCCTTTGGCTGGGGCTGTTGGCAGACAGGTGGCCTAAGAGAGAGAGAATCAGAGGGGTGGGCTGAGTGGCAGGAGATCACCTCAAGATTCCCCAGGCTTTGAACACCAGCTTTGCCGCTGCTGGGCCCCACTCAGATGTCTCGCACCCTAAAGAAAGCCAAGTGGCCTCAATAGCAGATTTAATTACTATTCAAAAACTTGGATTTTGACTCTGTTTTTCTTCTTATGTTTCTATTCTATTCATCATATTCATGAGTTCCTACTAAATTATAAAGCACTTAGACACAGAAATGAGTAAAACACAGCTTCTATCTTCACTCAGTTGAGAGGGTATATACAAGCATATTGAACTCACTGTGGGCTGCATAGAAAAAAAAAACCTTTCAAACATTCACTTTATGACAAAGAATGTGTTATAGTCTGGGAATAAATTAATATTTCCATGGTCAAAGACAGAAGAGGCAAAGTGAATCTGACACCATCAACAAAGAAAGAAATTAAGAAACATATAGAACTGTTACAGACCTGGATTTCACAAGTAATGCTTATACGACAGTTATTAGCAAGACCTGGAGAGTTACAGTTACATGATATGGCAGATGACATTCAAATGTGGAAGTCCACGTGTCTATGAGACAGTTTAACAAACATTAGCAAAAGACACTTTTATGATTACAGAACTAGAAAAAGAGAGTTTTAAGACATAGCACAGGTAGAAGTTTGAAGGCCATGTTCCTTTTCCTAAACACTCATATAAATTTATATTTAATTTTATGTTTAAAGACTATTCTCAACCTTCAGTTTTATCACACACACAAAAAATTAATTGCTATATTCCTTTCCATGAAGCTTTTGTGTAAATAAATGTACTCTCAAGAGAAAAAAACTTTTTCACAAGCCTGTTAATTAGAGGCTCACAGGTTCTTCTTAAAGTCAGGAGTCAGTACTGAAACTATATGTATACATATATACATATCTCAAATCAAAATGCTAACAAAGAAAGGAGTATGAGATAATGGCTTTTATATAAAGAAAATGTGAAGCTTCAAGATGACCCTGGAGTGACATTTCCATCAGTATAGAGAGTTAGATACCTTAAATAATTCTTGCAATTGAAACAACTAAAATATTGGATAAAATATTAAAAGATGAAGAATTAAAACATTTAAAAAGCTCTGAGAACTTTAGAGGTAAAGAGATAATAGAAGGCCTTGGATGGAAGAGAGTGTTGGCACTACCTTTTACTGGAAGGGTCTCTGCCACACCCTCAAGACCTTATGCGTCCATTTAGATGACCACACAGAGTGTGGAGCAGGACAGAAGGTCTGGGGCCCTCTAAAGTGGGATGTTTAAGAGGAGTCCACTGTGTAAAACTGGAGCATCAAAGGGCCATACCTACAAAATAAGGTGAGCAAGAGATAAAATTTGCCTCTAGAAAGAGGCTAGCAGACACAAAAACAAATCCTTTCTGGAGAAATTCAACTTTTATCCCGACCTCAAGCAATTCCCACAAATAAAGTTTTAATAAAAATTAGCAGTTCACAATCAAAATCATAAAACATAGAAGGAAATAAGTCACCATTTGTGAGAGCCAGTCAAAACAATGGACAACACAAAGATTTCAGGTACTGGAATTATCAGACAGAAAATTTAAGAACTAACAGAAAGCATATGAGGGAACAAGAGACTGTAAAGAATGATCTTGGCAAATTTTAAAGTGAAACAAATAGAATGACTAGGATTTAAAATATTTAGCAACTGCAAGTAGAAATGAATATGTAGGTTAAATAGCAGATTAGACACACAAGCAGAGACAAATTTTTAAATGGAAGGTAAATATAAAGAAATTAAACCAAAGTGCAGCACAGGAACACAAAATGATGCAAAACAAAAAGAGGAGTTAAGAGACATGGAAGATAGATCAAGAAAGTCTAATATTAGTCCAATTAAATGGGCACTTAGGTTATTTCTGTATTTTGGCTATTGTGAATGAAAATTTACCATCTTTTAAATACAAATTTCAATAGTGTTAAGCATTCACATTGTTGTGAGACCAACCTTCAGAATTCTTTTCATCTCGCAAAACTGAAACTCTGTACCCATTAAACATCTCCCTATTCTCCCCTCCCTCCAGTCCTGCCAACCACCATTCTACTTTCTGTCTCTAAATTCACTACTCATAGGTACCTCATATAAGTAGAATCATACAGCATTTGTCTTTTTGTGACTGGCTTATTTCACTTTGCATAATGTCCAACAATCTCCATTCTTTACTCCTTTTCTTTTTCTTACCATCATTTTCTCCTCAACTTATTTGGAAGTTACACATCCTAATTCCAATCAAAGTTCCAAAAAGAAATAATAGAGACAAAGATAAAAAGACAACAAAGTGCATTATAATAACGGAGAAATTCCCAAAATTGTTAGAAAAACACAATATTTGAGTCCAAGAAGCTCAATAAATCCAAAGAAAGATTTTTAAATCTTTTAAAAAAAACCTTTACAACATCCAAGGCAACTAGGTTTTGAAAGCTGCCACAGAGAAAAAACAGATCATGTACCAATGAATGGACAACTGAATTGATGGCTGACACCTCAGCAGCAATAAAGGAATACAGAAGGGAACAGAATAAAATGCCTAATGCACTGAGAGTGAGAAAAAAAACAAAAACCTGTCAACCTAAAATTCTATGCTGGTAAAACTATCTTTCAAGAACAACAGTGAAATACAGACAATTTCAGACAAAAACTAAGAAAAGTTTATCATAAAAAGATCCTCCCTAAAGAAAATCCTAAAAAATACACTTCAAGCTGAAGAAAATTTTTCCCAGATAGAAAGGCTAAGACACATGTAAAAATGATAAGTAAAAATATATTAATATGTGGCTTAACTAAGCAAACACTGACTCTGAAATTAATAATAACGCTAATGATAATAATGATGATGATAATAATAATAATAATGCCTAATTTGAGGGGTGAAAAGGAAGGCTAGAAGTAAAACATTGGATAACTGGGAGACGATCATTGTCTAATTCAGCACGGGGATTAAAATGTTAACTTCAGACTAGTGTAGGAATGTTAAAATAACTTGCTAAAGAAATAGACACAGAAAGTGCAACTTATAACTTTTATTTATAATAGCCAAGATATGTAAACAACCTAAGAGCCCATCAATAGATGACTGGATAAGGATGTGGTACATATACAATGGAACACTACTCAGCCATAAAAAAATAAGAAGACCCCGCCATTTGCAACAACATGAATGGACTTTGAAGGCATGATGCTAAGTGAAATAAGTCAGATGGATAAAGACAAATACTATATGATTTCATTCATATGTGGAATCTAAAAACAGAAAGAAACAAACAAAAAATTGAGCAAACAAAATAAAACAAAACCAAACTCACAGATACAGAGAACAGATTAATAGTTACCAGAGGGGAAGGGGATTGGGGGTGGGTGAAATGAGTGAGAGGGGTCAACTGTGTCATGATGGGTGGTAACTAAACTTGTGATCACTTTGTACTGTATACAAATGTTGAATTATAATGCTGTACACCTGAAACTTACATAATAAAAAAGATGATAAATTTTGTTATGTGTATTTTACCACAATTTTTTCTTTTTTAAAAAAAGACAATAGAGTTGGTTTAAAAAATAAGAAAACAGAAAGTGCAATATAAAAAGAAACATAATAAATTAGTAGAAATATATCAGTCTATCAGTAACCACTATAAAGGCAAATAGGCTGAACTCTCCAGTTTCAAATAACATTGTATTAGATTTAAAGTAAAAAGTCCAGTTATATGCTTGTTATGAGATATAACTAAAAGAAAACAGAAATACTGAAAGTTAAACAACAGAAATACATATACTATCATAAACCAAGTTCCCATATTTATGAGGATTGTTTCCATTTTCACACACTCAAAACCATCCACTCACACTTCATGTAAGACATTTTTGAATGCAGGGGACTTGACTGAAGGCCTGGAGAGACGAGGGCAGGGGTTTTATGTAACAGGAAAACAAGCCATTTCACATCAAAGATTGCACACTCCTGATCTGAACAGCTCTTTGGTCACCTTCCCCAAATCCCCCATCTCACACGATCTCCCTGGTTCTCCTATCTCCCTGTCTCATTTGCACCAGGATCAGCTCTTCCTGCTCTTCATGCTGAGCAATTCAGCTTTCTCCAGGCTCTCTACCCAAATCCAGGCTTTTTACTTACCAAGAGCCTTGCTCCTCAGAAGGTAGTGATTTATCATTACATGTATGACTAGGAGTAGCCAGGGAGATATTTAATATCTGTTCAGAGTGTGGATCATTTCAGAGCAGTGGTTCCTAAACCAGGAATGAGATATAAGCTCCCTTAAAAGTTTCTCTTCAGAGATAAGATGTCCTATGGTGAATTTAGATCCATAAAGCATTTCTGTTCAATAACAGAGACAACAAAAGGAATTATTGAATTGTTGCTGAGTACATAGTAGTTACTAAAAAATAAAAACAGAAAAAAAAGAAGAGTGGGTTTCTGCTCCACTCTGAATTTCCACCAGCCTAGACTGGTTCTTATAAGTTATCTGAAATGTTACCACAGTTGCCTCTCTGGCCAGCCTGCCTCCCAATCCTCCTGCCCTCCATCCACCCTGCACATGCCACTTCGGAGACCAGAGCTGCTCAGAAGGCCTGGAGGACTCCCCATTAGCTACTGATTGAGTTACATAATCTTGAACAAGCATCTTAACCTCTCTGTGCCTCAGTTTCCTCATCTGTAAATTAGAGAAAACAGTCATTGACATGAGGTCATGAGATTGATATGAGAATGAAGAGTTAATATTTGAAAAATATTTAGAACATTGCCTGACACATCATAAGTGCTCCACAGATGTGAGCCATTACTATTGTTAGTGTTATTTTTCTTTTCGCTCAGTCTTGTTTTGGTCATAGTTACCTACCCTTCAGATAAAGCTGCACAGTATGACTCTACCCTCACCTGCCTTTCTGGACTCATTTCCCACTCTAACCCAAATTGGATCATCTCCACTCCCTTGAACGTGCCGATGATTGCACTTCTGCACCTGTACTCACTGTATCTTCCACTTGGGATGCAGGGTGTTTTTTCTCTCTACATATTGATTAACAAGCAGATTGGCCATTTTTTAAAGACATAACTCCAGTGTTACCTTCTCTCCAGTCTTTCCTCTTCTTGCTACCACCCTGTGTCACAATGTGTCACTTCTTTCCAGGAATATGTGAATAGTCAAACTGCCCTCAGCCTCTCCCCACCATCACCATCCTGGATGCTTCCAGAAAACTTTTTCTCCTTCGAAGAACATTCTCTGATTGTCTGTGATGTGCCAGGCACTGTGAGAACCTTCTACAATGTTTCATTACTCATCGCAGCCACTCACACAAAGCAGGTATTATCATCCCTATTTTACAGAAAAGAAAACTGGTGCTCAGTGCCCAGGTCACAGAGCTGGTGGTGCAGGGGCCAGGATTTCAAACCAGGCCTGCTCCCTCCAGCATCCACTGTCCTTCCACAAGAGTTCTCTGTGCCACGTTTGTGATTCTTGCCAGTTCTGCCTGCCACCCATATAACAATTAGCTTACTATTTTTACTTAACTCAAGTCAGCTTTCCATCTTAAATATATTTTTCTAAAGAATCTGTATGTCACCATTATCCATTAGAAACCAGTAATACTTGCCATAAATAGAAAGTAATCCTAAAAAAAGTAATACAGTGAAGACAACATGATGTGATCAGACTTTAAACACAATGAGCAAGGATAAAGACAAGCCCCTTATCATCGTGGCTCACAGGCCTGGTGGGGTCTGGCCCTGCCCTCTCCAGCCTCCTGTCCCTTCATTCTTCCCCTTGCCCTTTCCACTCTGGCCACAACAGCTTTCTTTCTGTCCTTACTGCTCTCCAAGTCTCTACAGGATTTTTGCACACGCTGTTCCCCCACCCCAACCTCAGAACCCTCTTTCCCACCCTCTTAGCTCACCTGAACTCCTTCCAGTCTAAGATATTTTCTTGAGAAAACCTTCACAGACCTCCCTGATTGGGCCAAATCCTCCCACTCTCAGACCTTAGAGCACTGGGAGTCTCCCCCTAGAACTTATCCCAATGGCAGTTTTCCATTTGTTTATGAGATTGGTTAACATCTGTCTTTCCCTCCAGATTATGTAAATTGCACGAGGGCTCTGACCATTCCTGGTTTTGCTCACCATTAAATTTCCATAATCAGGCACGGTGCCTGATACTTCGTAGGCACTTGATGGTATTTGTTGAATGAATGAGTGGATGAATGAATGAGTGGATGAATTAATGAGTGAATGAATCTTAGATTTTTGAGATATAAAGTTGTAGAGTCCTGCAATTCCTTGTGGATATAACTTTTATCTTCCTTATTCAGCCTCTCTGTTTCCATTTTGATAATGAGGCATGGGAGATACTGCAAGCTTTCTTCAGTGAGGCCAGAACTGCTTCCTGGGACCACAAAGGCACAGCAGGGTGTGCTGCTCCCAGGTTTTGAGAATCAGAGCTTTCTGAACCTTTTGAGTACTCGAGACACTATCATTTCCATATCCATTTTCAGCAGACCTCCACCATGTCATTCATGTGAGACCATGACAGGCAGGGACTTCAACACATAAAAATAAACACATAACTAATAAAATTTTCAACGGACTTCCATCAACCTTTTAAACTTCACCGTTCATAAAATACTTCTCTGCTAAGTCTGCATATAGCTCCTCTGAAATCTCTTCTAACTTTTTTTCTCCATCACCAGTGCCAATCCTGCTCCCGTCCTCTGGCATATGGACCATTATAATAGACCCCTCCAGCCCTTGTCTTCTCTGATCGATTCTCTACACAGTCAAAAATTCATATATGGGCAGGTTATCGCTTAGCTAAAAAAACGGAAGTCTCCCAATTCACTACAAAATCTCTTCAAGAATTCCCCAGCAAACATTTAAGATCCTCCTCAGCATGGCACTAACCTCACCACTTGGCCTCTTTCCTCAATAAGAAAGCTGTTCTGTGGTCACCCTGAGATTTAACCCAGGCCTGCAGCATGCCAATAGCCCACTTCCAGAGGCAAAGTGGTTTTTTAAACATCTTTCCAAGGAGAGAAGTTAATGGGTGAGCAGTGCAACAAAATACCCAGAACCAGTGCAGTCAACTGTGTACAGTGATCTCAGTCATTAAGGGGAATCAGGAGATGCAGCTACTACATGTGCTGACAGCAGGAGCCCAGGCAGGCCACTTCCCTCTCCAAGTCTGCAGTATGGAGACTACAAACTGAACACCATGGGAAAGGCAAGAGGACAAGGAGAGACGTGTGAGAGTCTTCAGGTGTCTCTGAACCCAGGAGAGTTATGGGGGTTTTCTGCGTTTCTGGTAGGTGATTGTGTCTAGCAGGGAGGAACAAAACTTGACACTGATCGATCTCTGGTCTTCCTTTGTCTACTTCCACCCTTCTCCCTACATCTGTCTGCGTGCGTCACAATTTCCAACGTTACAGTTCACTTTATGTGGCTCCTTATCTTCTCATTCAGAAAAACCTTAATCTCATCAACCACAAGCCTTCTCTGGAGTTGGACCTTCCATCTATTATGGAAATTCTTATTATCCAAGAATGTCACTTCCTGACCTGATGGGCAAATGCAAAGAGTGCAGCTGTCTCCCCTTCCACCAAAATTACATTTCCCAGAAGTAGTTCAGAAAAACAGACCTGGAAAATGGCTTACAGTTGGCTCCAATAGGAAATACAGCTCTGCCAGCTGAGGAAAAAGTGGCAAACTTGAAAACCAGGGGAAACCAGTGGCTACCGGGCCCAGCACCATGTGGTATCTTTAGAGATAGGTCTTCAGGTTCTCTTCTTATACTCTTCATCTCTGGAAAGGGCAGCAGGCCATCTGACTATGGCAGATTTGGGGGGGGTCAAGTGCCATGGTGGCCTTCCGCAAGGCAAAGAAGGAGGCAACAGGGCAATCCACAGGGAGAATTCCAGTTCAAAAACCAAGAGGGGCAGAGAGTGCTCCCATTCAACCTGAGACGTTCTAGTGAGGGAGATGAATCTGACAGGGAGAGAAAGTGAGGTGGCATTAGCTCAGAACCACAAGAATAAGTATAGGTCAAAAGTAGAGACTGAGGCCAATACTAGGTCCTGTTTGGAGCTGTTAGGGCCAAAAAGCCGAGTGCTCAGGGGGAAATGGTAGTCCTGTTGCCTGCTCTGTTGGGACCACACCTGGATGAGCTCAGGATGCAGAAGTCCCGGAACCTTTAATGAGTGTAAACAGCATTTTCCACAGAGCAAGAGGAAATTAGCTTCACTCTCAACAAAGTGCATAAATCGTCCTAGCCCACGAAGCAGCATTTTTCTTAATGGTTTAATGGCCCTGGGTAAACAGTAGGTGAGCCCCTGGCTTAAATAGAGAAGTCTGAGTTTGTACAATATAGGCCCTTGGAGTTAGTAAAATAGGGAGGGAGGTGCTTCAAAGCTGATAGTCCTATATGAACTTAAAGGCAGAAGAAAGAACTTTGCGGGTTGTCTGCTGAAACAAATTTAAAGAAAGGTTTCGTTTATTCAGGGAAGGAGATTTCTCTAAAAATAGGAAATCAGCAGAAATACAGTGGCAAGTAGCATGTGGTTACCTAAATGTGTCATGCTACACAATGAAGGTGGTTGATGGCCCAGGACAGAGTTGGGGCAGGAGAGGGAAACCAGGAAGGAAGAGCCCCAGCCCAGGGTCAGAAGCCTGGGTGGGCCAACCTGTAGTATCTACCACTGTGAACCTGTGGAGTCCCTTCTGGGCCTTGGCTTCCATATCCATGAAGTGCAATAATAATGACAGAACCAACACTTACTGAGACCTTCCTCAACATACCACATGCATGTTCCAAGTACTTTAGCTGGATTACTTCATTTAATTGTCAGAATAATCTCATGAAGTAGGAGAAAAAAAGGTCTGGCTTCTCTTGAAAAATCAGAAAATCTGACAACGTTGGGTACCAGTCCAACATGGCAGAATAAGCCAGCGCTGAGCAGAAGCCAGGTTGTTTTAGATGAGGCCATCAGCCGCAGCCCTTACATGCCTCTTGTCCCGCTTATTTTGCTCAAGGCACTTAGTACCTGAGTGGCTCTTGCAGCCTGTGGGCCTAAGGCCCCCGGATTACATGGTCTCAGTGATTTCTCCTCCATGAAAGCTGATGCTCTTTTCTCTGTGTCACTTTGTCCAGAGTGGTCAGGCCTCAGACAAAGAGCACAGGACACTGGACTCCCCCACTTGAGGACTCCCAAGAAGCAGAAACACTGCGGACTGAGAAGGGCACTGCTGTGCCCTATAAGATAGTTTCAGTGGACACTGGGTCCTCTACAGCCTGCCCTCCCCTGTGCTGGGAGCTTGAGTCTCACTCGAATGGAGAAAGGAAGTAATGGAAGAATGAGCAAGGAAATCCTGAAACCCCCAAGGGCTAGGCTCAGACAAATGATAACCCATCTATTCTAGGAGCAAGAAAAGGCAATTACTTAACCTCTCTATGCCTCAGTTTCCTCACCTATGAGTTAATAATAGCTCCTAGCTCACAGGGGGGTTGTGAGAAATAGAGTAGAACCCCTCTGAGTTACTAAGGACTCTGAATTTTCTGGTTCTAGCCTTTGGCCATTATGAATGACCAGTGGTTTCATGGAAGAATGATTTCTCTCTATTTAAAAAACAAAGCCACTTTCTGCTTAAGCTAAGCTTGTGTTGGGTTTCACCCACCAGGAAGTTAAAGACAGAAATTACTTAGAGATATATTTACACATTACATGTCCTTTGGTTCTATGTGCTTTTTCTATGTTCTGTTTCTAAATGGGCCTCTGGTGAAGATAATGATCAGTTCATTGATTTGTTCCCAGGAGAATGGGGTAAAATGAAGTCCTGCTCATCACATTTCTAATTCTTTTTAGTCTAATTACTTCGGGAAGGTTTCTACACGAGTCATCCTTCTCCAAGCTCTTCTTTCCTCCTGCCTGTGTCGGCTCCTTGACCACCAGGCCATAGGAGGAATCCCAGAGTAGTCCTGCTCTGTGACCAGCAGGTCTTTTTTAATAAGAGCTCTCAGACTGCACTCCCCAAGTTGGGCTTACTCATTCTTCAACTGAAGTCCCCCCATTGGAATGGTACCATGTCCAGCTAGAGATGTTCAGAGCCGCCTGTTATCTGGCTTTTCCTGGCTCTTCAACATTGCCTTCAATCAAATGAACTCTTCTCCCATCTTTCCACCATTGCTATTTTAAATAGGAAAGAGTCAGTTTCCGTTGTTTGCAACGCAAGAACTGATATGGTACCTCAGTGGTGAGAGCAAGGGAGTAGATGGGAAAGGGAAGTGTTTATATTGAATTGTTGAGAAAGGCCTTTCTAAGGAGGTGAAATTTATGCTGAGCCTTCAATAAAATGTGGGAACAAGGCAGATGAAGACCTGGGGAGGAGCATTCTAGGAAGGTAACAGCAAATGCAAATTTATTGAGGTGGGATAGTCAAGGAGCAGTAAGGAAGGCCAATGCGGCTACAGCCAAGTGAGGGAGCAAGAAAGTGGTTAGGAGATGAGGGCAGAGAGCTAGGCAAGAACTGAATCATGGAGTGTCTCTGGGCCGCAGTGAGGAGTTTGCTTTATGATGTGGCATTAGCCACCAGAGGGCCTGAACAGAGGAGTGATGTAAGCTGATTTTTAAAAAATATATCTTTCCGGCTAGTTGTCTTGAGAACTGACTGCAGGAGACAAGTGTAGAAATAGAAAAATGAATGAAAACACTGCTCCAGGAGTCCAGGCAAGAGGTGACAGTGGCCATGGCAGTGAAGGTAGAGAAGAGCAGACAGACTTATAATGCAGTTTTCAGGAAAAGCTGTCTTAAAGGACTTGCTGATGTGGGATGTGAGGGGAAGAGAAGGATCTAGGTAGACTGCTGAAGTAGATGGAGCTGCCATTTGCTAAGATGGGAAAAACTGTGGGCGAGATAGACATCATTTAATAGTCTGTATTAGTCATCTACTGCTACATGAGAAATGACCATAAAACTTAGAGGCTTAAAATAACAGTCAACTGTTATTATCTCACAGTTTCTGTTGGTCAGGAATTCAAATGTGGCTTACTAGGTGCTTCTAGCTCATGGTCTCTCATGAGGCTGCAGCCAAGACATGGGCTGTTGTCATCCAAAGTCTTGACTGGGGCTGGAGGATCTGCTTCACAGGTGGCTCACTCACTGGCTGGCAGGTTGTGCTGGCTGTTGGTGGGAAACTTCGATTCCCCACTACCTGGATCTTTCCACAGTCTGCTTGAGTGTCCACACACATGACAGCTGCCTTACCCAGAATAAATGATGTAAGAAAGTAAGGAAAAGCCACAATCTCTCTTATGGCCTAGCCTCAGAAGTCACACTTTGTTATTCCCACAGTTTCCTCTTGATTACACAGCTCAGCCCTATTCAGTGTGAGAGGAGACTACACAGGGGCGTGATCCCAGGGGGCAAGAATGACTAGAGGCTATCTGGTGGCTGGCTCCCACACTGTCCACACAGATGCCAGAAGGAAGTGCAGATACAGCCAGTAGGTGTGTCAGATGGACCCGACCAGCAGAGAGAAAGTGGAGAATAGGTAGGGCTGAAGTGGAGTGGTGAGGTTCTGAGAGGTACAAATGGGTCCAAGGGAGTGGTTCCAGATGTGTAGAATAGACTTCAGTGGGGCTAGATGTTCCCCATTCAAGGAAGAGTTTGGCTGGACAGACCCTGCTTCTGCCCTGTTTTTCAAACTCTTCATAGATTCCTGCTTGGAGTTCAGAATGTACAAAGGGACCCACCAGAGTTAATGAATGGGCGACATGACCAATTGAAGGAAAAGGAATTAATGGAAGTTCCAGCTAAAGATGTAAAGGAAATTGACCAAGGCTACTAATCATTGTCAAGGTGCAAGCATTTCTCTCTCTCTCTCTTTCTCTTTCTCTTTCTTTCTGATACACACACACACACACACACACACACACACACACACACACACCCCTCCTGTTTTACAGGGATCACTGTCACTCTGCTGGGCTGGCTAGTGGTACAGGCGTGCCTGGGGTCCATATCCCTAGCTTATGGCTTTTTCCTTACATGACAGGGTCTCTCCAACGCCTGAACTCTCCCAGAGACTCATGAAGGAATGTGGGTTGACTACTGAAGAAGGAAGTGATCTCCCCAACTCTGAGACTCAAAAGTTGCCTCCCAAGACCAGGCCTCACATGAAGGAGGCAGCTATCTGCCCATGTCATCTGAAAGACTCTAACTTCACCCCCAAGTTGGTCAACCTATGAAAACCATCAAACTCATTCTGTGCACTGACATTTTAGTGAATGCTAATTGATCAGCTTTACTGAGTCTTACCTTAAAAATGCAAAGACCAGAAGATTCCAGCCTCCAGCTGTCAAGTGAACCCTGTCAAGCAGGGAATACATGTCCTTTCAGCTGAGGCCCCAGACATCATGAAGCAGACAAGCCATCCTCATTGTTGCCCTGCCTGAATTCCCGACTCACAGGATCTGTGAATATAAGATGGTTGTTGGAGGACAATCAGTTTTGGGGTGATTTGTTATGCAGCAGTAAATGGAACAGACACATACAACCCATGCATCTGTCCACTAATATTGAAGTCACAAATTTGACATGACTTCCTCTAACAGCTTTTCAGAATTCTCTTACCAGGAACCAAGGAGGTGCCACTTTTGGAGAATGTGCTTAGAGCAGGGTTTCCTCCCTACTCATCCACACTCCTCACTTTAGCCAGGTCTGCTTTCTGAAAGAAGTGGACAGGCTAGGGTGTTAATTCCAGTGTGATATTAAACTCTCTGAAGTTCTGGGCCTCCTCTCTAAAATGAGAGATGGAGAGCAATTCTTACTGCATGGATCTGTTGGATGATCTAGGAAAGCAAAGGCGTAAACCTGCTCTGAGAACCCTTCAGCACACTTTAAGGATAATAATGAAGGCCACCTATAGCCTGTTTCCCCTCTCTGCCCACGCCACAGCCCCTCCTTTTGCCTTGAAGCCTGGTAGATATGGTCTGACTCTGCTGAAATAATTTTCCCAGCCCAAGCCATTAGCTCTGCAGAGCCTCACACAGCTGCCATCCTTCCCCTCTTGTTTTCACCTTTCCAATAAAAGCCTTGCCTCTTTTGATTACAGGAGAATTCTCCACTCTAATTGACTTCCAGGCATTAAAGTTTTACTGAGATGATCTCAGAGGCTCCCTGGGGAGAGGAAAAGTGCCGAGCATTGTCACCCTTAGGGCCCTGTTACTAGCAGAGAGTTTCTAAAACTGCTCTAACTTTTGGCAAGGCATCTTGTGGGGAATATAAAGAGGAGCTCAAAGCAAGGGAAGCACTCGATTCCCCTCTCCCCTTCAGCACCAAGGGGAGGGGCAGCTGGGTCTTGAGCTCCCTGACCTCTCAGTGAAAGCCAGCAAGCAGGACACAGACCTGGAGGTCCTCGCACCTACATTCCTGCCCCACCTCTGTTCATGCAATGCCTCTGCAAAGACACAAAGAAGTGAGAGGCATGACACCTGCCCTCGACAGGTCAACAATGCGCAGGCACATATGACCCATGTTGAGAAAATTTGGTGGCATAATTAGTCCTAAAGGAGGTAAGGTGGAGAAGGAGAGAGGAGCAAGAACTAGGGATGATTGAGAAAGGTTTCGTAGTAGAAAGGAAACAAATGCTAGACCTTTGAGAACAATAATAATAGTAAACACCCATACACCACTTGATCTGTGCCAAATCTTGCCCCAAGCCCTTCATATATCTTAACACATTTAATTTCAATATAATAACAACCCTTTGAGACAGATTCTACTTTCAGTGCCCTTTTCATAGACGAGAAAATCATGGCATGAGTAATTTCAGCTAGAAACTGAGCTAGTAAATGGGAGAGCCAGGATGTGGAGCCAGAAAGTCTGACTTGGGGTATGTGTTCTGCACTGCGCTGCCTTTAAAGGCATTCACGCAAGGAGAAGAGGAGAGAGGCCTTCCAAGCAGGAGACACTATAGACATAAAGACACAGAGATGGGACTGTGCTCTCTGTTCAGTGGCCTATCACATTTCTCCTCTGCCTCCTAGAAAAAAAAAAAAAAGAAATCATGTGTAGGGTTTTATATGCTTAGAAAGTTTCTGGAATAATAGACAAAAAATGTTATCAGTGATTACTTCTTAGAAATGGAAATGGAGAGGAGGAGAGAGATGGGAGGAGAGCTCTCACTTTTTATTTTCTACTCTCCAAATGTTAGAAAATGTTGCCTTGAATCACTTTGACAATTCCACATTGTTTTGTAAAAAATAAACAAAGGAAAGACTCTTCTCTCCATGTGCCCACTGTTTCCCTCAAGGAAATCGCTGCTATGTGCAGGGAGCAGACCAAGTCAGAGCCAGTCCCTGGGCTACAGGAGTGTGCTAGGAAGACGCACCTCTACATCCTGTCCTCCATCCACAGAGAGCCGATGACCAGCCCTCCTGACAGGAAGTGTCCATCACTCAGGCCCAGGAGTCCAGGCTCACTGCCACCCTCTCTTATCTCTTCTCTGAACTTCCCCAGCTTTCCACCCATCACCCCGTGTTTGCAGAGGTCACAAAGAAAGCTGCAGATCCATGTTTTGCCATTTTATTAAAGAGCTGTAAAAAATTGAGAAATTCCATGTAAACATCTAGATTTCTTTCTTCTTTAAACCAAACCAGATCATCTGGCAATTCTAAGTCTGCATTCTTTCCGAGCAACTTGGAAGCTGAGCTGGGGCTACTGCCCCTTTGACATGACTCAAGCTCTGTTTGCTCTGTCTTCACCATTCCTGATATTTTCACATTAAGGTCCAATGTCATTTAGATTCCATCCATGCAATTGTTTTCTTACAACTGGCATGCTTCCTTAGATACATCACCTGCTGGGTCCCGGTAAGCAGTTGAACTTGCGGTCTGTGGTTTAGACTGCAAAATAATCTCCAGTTGTTTCACAGTTCTGTTCTCCCCAAGATCCTTAAGTGATGAAACCAAGTCCAACACAGCCTTTGCAATTCACACATGCTCTAACAGTGAAGCTTTTCACCGAAGGCCTGATGAACTGACTCATCATAGTTAAGTAACAGAATAAAGACCTAGATTTCAACCCATCCAGGACTGGCTGTGGCCAAATCATTCATGGAGCTCAGTACTCAATCTTCGTCAAGAACGTGCTGTGATTTTTGCCTCAAAACATTGATAGACAGCAGACAGCTCTCCCCTCAGCCTATAGTTTTACTAAATATGACTACTGACTTCTGTATCTGTCTTACAGACCATCTGCATCCCTCTGGCTGGTTGATCTTCCCCTTCTTGACATTCAACTTCCCATTACATCCCTCTCCTGCTCACACAGTCTACATGATTCAATGAAAGGAGGAATTCCTTTACCTTCTACCTGATACCTTTTAAATAGTTAAAAAAAAAAAAAAAACCTTTACAGTCATTGTGTCCTGCTAAAACTCTCACACCTTTAATCTCACTTACTCCTTACAGAAACCCCATCAGAGTGGCATAGTCACTACTTTTGAGATTAGGTGACCAATCCACAGATAGGTTAAGTGACTTGTCAAGCATCACACAGCCCAGCTGGCACCTGACTCTCATCCGGTGCTTTTTCTTGATTTCCAAGGACAGGGAGAGTTTGGTTGATTCTCAGGAGCAGTGGATAATGCTGCACTTGGCCCACCAGCCCCAGAGAATGGGCTGCAATGAGAAGAGGAAAGGAAAATTCAGTTCTCCTGGGGCACCTCTTTATCTCTCAGGCTGGTTTGACTGACCTTTCCTGGGCTTGCTATCATCAACTGTTGGGTTGGCTGGATGCTGGATGATCTCAGATCATCTGTTTGACACTATTATGTCACTCATATATCTGGCAACTGTTTGGCTATCAGCTGAGGTGAGGATGGCCTTTTATTTGCTGGGAGGCTAGCTTGAAGCTTGTTCACATGGTGGTCTCAGATTTCCAGCTCAGCAAGGGAAAGAAAGCCCCAGTGTGCAAACATTTCTTAAACCTCTATTTGTATCACATTTACCAATGTCCTACTGGTCAAAGCAAGACATAGCCAAGCCCAGATATAAGAGTTAGAGAAACAGATTCTATTTCTGGTGATGGAGGAAGCTGCATAATCACATTGCAATGGAACATGTGCACCTTATAAGCTCATATGGGGTAGAATTAAGGAGTTCTTAGAAGAAAAGTTTCTGAGGATAATTAACCCTGGGGAAAGGTCACTTTAAGTGAATCCACTTAAATGAGAAGCAACATTTTAGAACAAATAGTGTGGGAGGGAGTAGAAGGAGTGTGAATTGGGATTTCATCTTAAAAAGAACTAAAAATTATGATAGTAAATTTATTTTTATATTGGATTACATTTTGATTGTAACTGCAAAAAATGGACTAATTCTTAGAACAGAAAAATGATTTAAGACTCGTTTGGGGAATGCTTTTTTCCTGAAAAAAAAATTGTAACACAGCAAAATATGACATCAATCACTTTTCATTTGACCGTCACAGAAAGGTTTTTAAGAAGCAAATTTTGCAAAATAGTCAAGGGGTTCATCACTTTTCCCCAGGACTTCTCTGAACCTTTTGAATTTCCAATCATCTCCTTCTGAAACCTCTATTATATCATCATCTTTGGTGATTTTCTCTTTTTCAGTTGTAACCAGACAAACTCTGCCACATTATCATTTCTTGGAGGTTTTCTGACAATTATTGAATCAGTCCTCTACCATCACTTTCATTATTTTTATGAAATCCTGCATCTTTTGCAAGACTGGCAATTTCACTTTGCAATTGGTTGGCATGGTAATCACAGTGACAACATCTGACAGTTATGTTGGGTGGGGGGTAGATACCAGTGTTAAACCAGAGGAGGTGTGAATGGGGACTATCTTTATATGGATTGATTTAATAGTGAACATTTCATATTATGATGGACTTTACTTCCCAACTTGTAATTATGGGTACTCCAGCAGTAAGTACTCTGGGAATGAGGTTCCCTTGCACTCAAAAACAGGAATTAGTATTGTAGTTTCTGGGTGAAAAGACTCCACTGGGGAAAGTGTGATGAGACTACCACTGATGAAGGTGGTCAACTGTAAACTTTGTGATGCTGGCTGAGGATTGACTAAGGTCCCTACAGGCCCTGGCTTCCAGACCCAGTGCACTTAAGCCCTAAAGCTGTGGTCAACACCTAAAGCTAAAATAACTGAAAAGAAATACAAATATCTGCTTTGTCACTACTGCCATCTACTGAAATTAAGCTTCACTTCCAATTTTACTATTACTGACACTGTAACTGACTCTTGGGACCAATGCATTGCAGTCCAATCACTTGGATACATTAGCTTAGCTCTAAACAGGTCAGAAGAGCTTTGCAAGGTCTGGCAAGGCTTAAAAGCCCTTCTTCCTGTTGAGAGATTCTGGATTTGTGTCTGGTTTGGCCTGGACTGGGTGAGGTCTGGCTCTACAAGTCTTCAAGGCTTGCACAGTAATTGGGAAATTCATTCTTGGAATATGGTTCATCCTTTTAAGTCTGACTTTGCACATATTCCTTATACTGCTCACCCACTTCTCCACTTGGCAAACTGTTCTCCTTCAAGATTAAGTTCAAATGTCTCCTCTAGAAAGGCTTTCTCAATCTCCCCAAAGTTGTTCGCCCTTTCTTCTGTGCTTGGATAAGTTTTACTCGGTTCTATTACAACACTTACCATATGCAACTTAATTATTTAATAGTCACTTCCTCCTCTAGACTAAACCTTTTTTGGGTACAACAGTCATGATTTAACCTTGTTAGTATGTGCGTTTCACTACCTAGCACACTGAAGATACTCACTAAACATTTATTAAATGAATGAATAAACACCATGCTCATGTCAAATGACCCAAGGTTACATCAGCCTCCCGAACTTAGTTTTTTAATGACGTAAAGTTCACCATTTAAATCATTTTAAAGTGTACAGTCAATGGCTTTAAGTATATTTACAATGTTGTGCACTAGGATTATAGCCATTCAAGTGGATATAAAGCGGTATCTCATTGCAGTCTCGATTTGCATTTCTTTAATGACTAACGATGTTGAGCATTATCATGTGTTTATTGGCCATTTGTATGTAGGGGCTCAGAATATGTCGGCTCAGAATATGTCACCCCAAAATATGTCACTTTGGCATACTGATTATGTTGAATTAAAGGTATCTGAAAAACAGCCAGTGCAAGAAGGACACTCTGACCCTCCTCTGTCCCCCTGAAAGCAGGAGATAAATCTCTCAGGTGAAAGGTACTCTCCATGTACCAGGAGGGTAGAAGACATCCTTAACACCCAAGACAGGGAACTTAGGGCCAAGGGGGCTCTATAACAAACCTTGTTACTTCTTCACCATTTCACTACCCTTAGGCCAAACCCCTTTGTCTTGTCAATTCTTCAAAGATATATTGTTTCTTTGTCTAAAAGATATAAGAGCTTCTTCCTTTGGTGACTTCTTTGAGTCTCATATATTTGTGGAGTTCTCATACATATATACTTAATTAAATTTGTTTTTCTCCTGTTAATCTGTCTTATTGCCAGGGGGATGGGAGGGATGGGAGAGGGTGTCAGAAAAAACCTAGAAGCATAGAGGGAAAATTACTTTTCTTCCCCTACATGTATATCTTCCTAGAAGAAATGCTACTGAGCTGTTTGTCTCTTTGTTGTTTAGCTGGATATGAGACCCTTATCAGATCCTATGATTTACAATATTTTCCCCATTCTATGAGTTGCCTTTTCACTTTCTTGGTAGTGTCCTTTAATGCACAAAGTTTTAATTTTGAGGAAATCCGATTTACCTATTTTTCTTTTTATTATTTGTGATTTTGGTGTCATACTTAAGAAATCATTGCCCAGTCCAAGGTCATGAAGATTTATAGATATGCTACTCTCTAAGAGTTTTATAGTTTCACTACTTCCATTTAGGCCTTTGATCCATTTTGAATTAATTTTTATAAAAGGCATGAGGTAGGGAGTCCAATTTCCTTATTTTGCATGGGGCTATTGAGCTGTTCCAGCAGCATTTGTTGAAAAGGTCATTTTTTTCCCTCAATGAATACTCTTGGTATCCTTGTCAAAAATCAGCTGATCACAGATATATGGATTTACTTATGGACTTTCAATTCTATTCCATTCATCTCTATGCCCATCCTTCTACCATTAGCACAATATTTTGATTACTGTAGTATGCAGTAAGTTTTGAAATCTGACCAATGATTATTAACCAGTAAGGTACAAAGAAGTCTAAATGAGATACAAATATTGTGAAATGTGTACTTGTAAGTTTATTTTGTCTGTAATATGCCCCATGACCAGTGCTACGATAAATTTTCCTTACTCACAGATACTTTGTGTAAATGGAATATTTTTGTGAAGTAAAAAGAGAGCTGAGTTTCACCAGCTGGGATGATTCATTCAAGCAAAAGCCCATGGGCAAAAAGGACCATAAAAACTTCGAAGTAACCAAGATGTCCTTTAGTGGGTGAATGGATAAATAAACTGTGGTACATCTAGGCAATGGAATATTATGCAGTATTTAAAAAGAAATAAACTATAAAGCCATGAAAAGACATGGAGGAAATATAAAGGCATATTACTAAGTGAAAGAAGCCAATCTAAAAGGCTACAAACTATACAATTCCAACTATATGACAACCTGGAAAAGGTGAAACTATGAAGACAGTAAAAATACCAGTGTTTGCAAGGGGTTAGGAGTCAGGGAGGGATGACTAGATCCAGCACAGAGTATCTGTATGGCAGTGAAACTATTCTGTATGATACTATAACGTTGAATACATGACATTATACATTTGTCAAAATCCATAGAATGTACATTACCAAGAGTGAACCCTAGTGTTAACTATGGACTTTGGGTGATAATGATATGTCAGTGTAGGTTCATTGATTTAACAGATGTACCATGCTGGTTTGGGATGTTGATAGTGGAAGAAGCTATGCTTGTGTGGGGGCAAAAGGTATTTGGGTACCTTCTGCTTAATTTTGCTGTGAACCTTAGAAAATAAAGTTTACTTAAAATTTTAAAATTAAAAAAAATATTTGAGGGGTACTGGGTGGACTGATAGTACCTGTAATAGGCACCATCCTCAAATTAGAAGGACTGAATATTTACTTGCTGAATGCTAAGATTTCTAGTGGGCTTCTTCTGTGGTGCTCCAGAACACTGGTAGCCAGATCTATACTCTTGTGAGACTGTGATTTATAATAAGAAACATGTATTTGACCTTTGTCCTGTTCCTGACACAGATCTCCTCAAACACTTGTAATTTCCTAAGTGACAAAGAGTGATGGTAGCATCTTTAACTATAATATTTGGTCTTTTGTCCTTGGTTCCCAAAATAGTTCCAAAGGGAGCTATTAACCCTATAGGTGAAAGGGATATCTTTTATCATTCCTAACAAGTTCCTTTCAATCACACTTGAGTTTATGTTAATGAGGTGATTTTTGGAAAGCCCCTAGATAGCCTCAGGATAGGGGCTGGTTGCCAGGGAGCACCTAGAGAGTTGGAACTTTCATCCTCACCCCCTGACGTCCATATAGCAAAGAGGGACTTGAGGTCGAGTTAATCACTGATGACCAATAATTCAATCAGTCATGCTTACATAATGAAGTCTCCATACAAACTCAAAAAGACAAGGTTCAGAGGATTGCCAGGTTGTTAACAACCTAGAATTGCTGGGAAGGAGTGCACCTCAAGAGAACATGGAGCTCCACACCCCTTCTGCCATACTTTGTCCAATGCATCTCTTCCATTGGTAATGGTAAGTAAACTGTTTTCTTAAATTCTCTGAGCTGCTTTAGCAAATTAATCAAACCTGAGGAGGGGGTTGTGGAAACCTTCAATTTATAGCATGTCAGAACCTGGACAACCTGGACTTATCACTGGAGTCTTAATACAGGAAGTCTTATGGGACTGAACCCTTAACCTGTGTGATCTGACACGATCTCCAGGTAGATAGCGTTAGAATTCAGTTAAGTCATAGGACATTCAGTCAGTTCCAGCAAAGAGCTGGAAAATTGCTTGATGTGGAAAAAAAAAAAAAAAACCCACACACTTGGTGACCAGAATCAAGAATAGCAAAGGAAAAAGAAGAGTGATTAGTCTTGTTTTGCTATAACTAAATACCAGATTGGGTGGCTTACACAACAGAAATTTATTTCTCACAATTCTGGAGGCTGGAGACCAGAGAACCAGCATGATTGGGTTCTGCTAAGAGTCCTCTTCCAGGCCAGACTTATTGTACCCTTACATGGCAGAAGAGACAAAGGTGCTCCCCTGGGCCTCGTTTATAAGGGCATTAATCTTATTTATGAGGGCCCTGCCCTAATCACCTCCTAAAGGCCCTAGTCTCCTTATACCATCACACTGGGAGCTAAAATTTCAAAGTATGAATTTGAGAAACACAAGCATTTAGACCATAGCAAGGAATGTTTTTCCTTTACAACCCTCTAGGCAGGAGATTGAAAGAGGCTTCTCTGGGGAATCTGATCAGCCCAATAAGAAAGATTTAATGATACCAACATTGAGGTTTCCTTGACAAATGACCCAGCCATATAATCCTCCAGTGAAGCCCACATTTGAAATGTCTGATCAAGGGTTTTCATGGCCCACCATTATATAACCAACCAAGAATCACCAGACATCTAGAGAGAGTTTTCAACATGAGAGATAGAGACAAAAATAAAAAATAAAAAAACTAGAGGAAAGAGAGATTCTGAAGGGAGAAGAAAACAGGAAAAAAAAGTCATCAATATCATCAGAACACTAGGAGAAGATATTGTAGCCAAGGAACAATATAAATACACTATTTTAAAAAGAAACATTCAGAGGACTTTAATGCAATTAGAAGATAAAAAATTTAATTCAATAGAAGAATTGAAAAATAAAATTGAGAAAATCTTTAAAAAGTAGAACAAAAATACACTAGATATTTCTAAAAAATGGAAGGGGAGGATGATTAGTAAACCAGCCCAGAAGGCCCAAGATCTGAACAGTAGTTTCAGAAAGAGAAAAGATTTATGTGAGACTATCAACAAAGGAAAAATTCAAGAATATTTCACAGAAAGGAAAATAAAGGGAAAAGTGTTTTTCCACGCTCCCAACACTTCTGACATCAAATGTGTGTGTTTTTTCATCACATCAAGCAATTCTGACACTAAGTACTTAGGGTCAGTAGAGACCCCACAGGTTAAGGGCTCAATCCCACAGGACTTCGCCCCACTTCAGACGCCAGTCACAAAGAAGAGGTCCCCAGGTTACCCATCCTTCTATCTGATATGGTTACAAACTGGAGGTTTGCACAACCCTCTTCTCAGAGTAGACAGTTTGCTATAATGACTCAAAGAACTCAGGAAAACACTTTCCTTAATATTACTGGTGTATTACAAAGGATATTACAAAGGATACAAATGAGCAGCCAGATGAAGAGGTACATAGAGTGGGGTCCACAAGGATCCCAAGGAATTTCTGTTTCCATGGAGTTTGGGGTGCACCACCCACTCAGCTTTACCAATGAGTAAGCTTTCCAAACCCCTTCATTTAGGTTTTCATGGCGGTTCCATTATATAGGCACTAATTAAACAATTGGTCATTGGTCATTAGTAATTAACTCAATTCCCAGTCCCTCTCCCCTCTGAGGAAGTTGAGGGGTTGAGACTGAAAGTTCCAACCCTATAATCACATGGTTGGTTTCCTCTGGCAATCAGCCCTCATCTTTCAAGAGTCTCTACATCAGCACAAACTAAGATATGGTTGAAAAGGATTTGTTACAAATAACAAAAGATGTTCCTCTCAACCCTACTGTTCAAGAATTTCCAAAGGTTTTAAAAGCTCTGAGCCAGGAAACAGAGATGAAGATCAAATATATATTTATTATATCACAATATCACAGAAAGACAGAATTTCTGAAATTAAGGACTCAGAAAATGCCAGCACAGTGAGCTCACACCAGGATTTATCATTGTGAAGCTTCAGAACACTGAGAACAAGGTTCTCTAAAGTAAAATAAATAGGACCAGGAATCAACATAGCTTTTGACTTCTCAACAGCAACATAGGAAGCTAAAATAATGGATTAATGCATTCAAAATAATGATGGAAAAATCATTTTCAAGTTATTATAAATTCAGCCAAGTTCTCAATGAAGTATGAGAATAAGAATAAAGTCATTTTCAGACATGCAAGATTTGGAAAAGCGTTATCTTCCATGAAATCATTTCACAGAAGGCTACTGCAAAATGTACTCTACCAAAGCAAGATAGAGAAATTCTTGGAATCTAGGAAGCAGAGGATACAGAACAGGAGAGAAGTGAAGAGAATCCCTTGGATTTTGGTAAAGGGAAATCCCAGGATAATAGCTGGGCACCAGATATAGAGGGAAACCAGTCCACACTGGACCAGTCAGAAGGATTCAAAGCAATTTTCTAAAAGATTAAATTGTTAGAACACCTGTTGTATCTAAATATATTTAGATCAGTAATTCTCAAAGTGAGGTCCAGTGACCCTAGGGGGTCCTCAAGACCCTGTCAGGCAATCTGCAAGGTCAATAGTATGCATTTTCACATATCTCATTGTCTCATAAGCATACAGTGAAGTTTTCCAGAGGCCACATAATACAGAACATATATATAACAGATGGAATGCAAAAGCAGAAATAAGAACCCAGCTATCTACTAATAAGCCCAACATTAAAGGGACTTGGAAATATGTAAAACAGTATCACTCTTCTTATTAAAGTTGTTTTGTTTTATAAAATATAGTTACATTTCATAAACATGTTATTATTAATATGAAATGGGTTTATTACTGTTCTAATGTATAAATAAATAAATATTTAAATATTTTTTCAGTTTTGATTTCTACTATGGTACATGTCAATAGATATGATCCACATAAACAAAAACTCTTTGGGATCATCTATAATATTAACAGTGGAAAGATCCTGAGACCAGAAAGTTTGAGAACTGCTGACTCAGACAATGAATGGAGTGTTTGGATTGACTTTGTGTTAAGCAGACCTAAGCAAATAAAACAAACAAGACAATTAAAACTCCAGAGGAAAGGAAAAAAACTGAATTGAACAGAAAAGGAAAAAATAATCATAAAACAAAATCAAAGATCTTTAAGTGCTCTCATGGACTGTAGATAATATTCTGAGCCATATCCTTGAGCTGTTTTGCAGATATTAAAACCCCCACCAGGGGGAAGGAGTTAACTGCATGCTGAGAGCCAGCATGTAGACCCCAGACTGGTTGGAACTAGGCTGTGATGTTGACTCCCAATTGCCTCAGCACCACTTAATCAGAAAAACATCCATGAGCTGATCAGGCACACTGTGACCTTCTCCTTCATCTTATCTTTTAAAAGCCTTCCCCTGAAAGTCATTGGGGAACTTGAATCTTTTGAGCATTAGCCATCCATACTCCTTGCTGAGCTTTGTAGTAAATGCTGCACTTTCTTTTCTGCAACTCTATGTCAACAGGTTGGCTTTCCTGCACATGGATGAATGAACCCAAGTTTGGTTCAGTAACAATTTTTCCAAGAAGCCCAGCGGAGCTATTTGACTCTTTGATTCTAATCATGCATAGTTTTGTTAAAGATAAAAACTGAAAATTGAAAGAAGATAATACAAGTAGAAGTTTTAGTGTTTTTTTCTTGACCCCCATTTGAAAACCTCTGCATATATAAGCTCCTGAATGAACAGCAGGATCTGTGCCTCTGGAGCCCATCACAGAGCCTGGGGCATGAATGTAAACTTAGGAAATGAATGAAAAGAAACAGATAAATACAAGTTTTCTTAAGAAAAGGTATTTCAAGTTATCTATAGCCCCTATCATGCAGCTATGATCCAATTTGTTTCAGATTAACATGGAGATGATCAAGTTATTTCTATATCTTGCATATGTATTTTTCTGTGGAAAAAAAGAATAGAATCTGGAAAATGGGATTGATTTGTTCATAAGAGATAGCAGCTTAATCTTACGATGCAGAGACTACCATCATAGTTAACTTGGGATTTTTACATTTTGATTTGAGAAATGGAAGATTATAAAATGTTGGTTTTCAACTGGAGGAGGGAACATAAGAGAATTACAAGAATGTTGAACAAGGGTACCTGTAGTTTGAGAAAACCACTGTTTAAGAACCACTAATATTTATAGGAAGCAAAAAAGGTAGAGTCAAGAGGATGGTTTATGGTTCTGGTTTTGCCAATTACTCACCAAACCAAGTCATTTGGTTTCAATTTCCTATTAAATGGAGAGGGTTGCACTTGATGGTCACTAAGATTACAATTAAGTCTAAAAATTGTTTTATGTTCTACCAATATTCTGAACGGCAAAGGCAAGTCAGAATGATCTAGACAAGGAAATTTTTATCCTTAAAATAGAAATAAAAACATTTTGGAAAAGAAAATAATATTTGATTTGGGCTTTGAGATTTATCAGTTAAATAATATATAATTCTATTTGTTGAATAAAATAAGTTGTACTTGATAGTTTCTTTACATGAAAATGCTATGGTGTTTTTATTTTACTCCTTGCCAACAGCTTCCCTGCTTCATAAATTCTATTTAGATGTTATTTTCTCTTCTTGATCTCCATGTGGCTAGAAAAAAAGGAATCATGCTTAAGCAGTAAGTGATGACACTCATTTCTTTTTCTCTTTTCATTTCTGTGATCCACTACACTTATATTTCTTTACTACAGATGCCTTAAAATGCCCCTGCAGCAAGAGCTTGTAAATGCAAGGTAAATGCTTGATTAGCTGCAATTAGGGGTTCATGAAAATAAATACCAGGTGATAGTTTGCACTATTCATCAAAGAGCATTAATGAAGGTGAGAGAACATATTTCTTTTTCTGTTTTAAAAATAACCAAATGAGGAAAAGTCATCAATAATGCTAACCACTTGGAGAAAACCACCCTTAATAGACTACATCATTAATAGTGTCTCCATTCCTTCTCCTGGAGCTATAGCAAGCACAGTGGCCTAGAGACACATTTCAAAGTCTTAGCACACACACAAACTTTCACATGCATAAAACTCTGTATGTGCCATAGTTGACCTATGGTGGAGACACAGCCCTTACCAGAGATGATGCTCAGGACAGAAAGGAAAAAATTCCTTGGCTTCTTCCTTTCTTTTTTCTCCAGTTTCCTGGTAGTGCTGACCCCAGCCAGAAGCCAGCTGACAAGAGATTCTGGAAAACGCAGCCTGCAGCGGGGAATCCCAGTCAATCAGGGCGGGGCATAAACAAGCACAGGATCCGCACAGGCCACCCCTTTGGCTACTCAGCATTCACCCTCATCCTTCTACCCACACTTAACTCTCTGAAACGACTTTGTGCTTCTGCCTAACACAAGACGATAGTCTAAGTGTCCGACATTAGGCTTTTTAATTGTAGTCTAAGTGCCTGGCATTAGGATTTTGATCGCTGAGGCATCCATTTCAAAAGATATACATCTTGAATAAGCATATTGCCAGTTGTATGACACAGCTACTGGCAAAACAACCAGATAACCAGATAACAACCAGATAGGCTACCACCACCCATGAAGTTCCCTCTTTCAGAGAGCCCCAGAGAACCTAGGTAACTGACCACTTGAGTGACCTGCTTCTCCCTTCCCGTGCCCTATTTCCTACTCTTGTGCTTTAAATTAGCCAACAAAGAGTGAACCCATGAAACCCTGGGCACCCTACCATGAGACCCTAACAAAGACAGAGCCTAGGTTCTCTTCTCTCTGATTGAAATGCAAATACTAAGAAGTGAATGAATCCTCTGATTCCAGACACAGCCTTATCTGTCTCCATAGTATATAAATTCCCCCACATCAATAGAATCATTGTTGTTTATCCTGATGGAAGCATTTCACTTTTGGGAATAAAGACTTCTAGATAAGAGAAGCCAAGGTCACAGAGATGAGAAGCCAAACTCTTCCACATAGGTTACTAGCTGTGAGAAGTCCCTGTCACTTTTATCCCTTTGTTCCCAATCTATGTGCTCTTGCCATGAGAGATGCAATGTATTTGTTGGTTCAAATCATATTCTATAAGACAACACCCCAACTTGGTAAGGTGCCACAGTGGAGTCTTCAGCAGATTATTCCAACATTTCATTAGGCCAACTGCTTCTAGATTTGGGGACACATGGAAAGACTAGTTGAATCTCTTGCTGCAGTTGCTTATGATAACAGTTCTTTGGATGGAAGCAATGTTGTGTGATGATGAATGGGAATGACATAAGTCCCTGGATAATGGTGCTGGCAGAAGCTAACGGACAAAGAAAAATAAACTATGTTCAGAAAAAATCAATGAGGGCAAACTGCTGCCCACTTAATGATGGAAGGGCTCCAATGTACCTGACCTACCACCAGGTGGTAGGCTGGTCCCCAAGGAAATGAAGCCATATGAAGGACTCGGAATTGACCTTTGCTGTTGGCATACTGTGCACTCAACAGTAGTGGTAGACAGATCAACCTTAGTGTAAGAAAGTCCATGCTGTTGAGCCCAAGCATGGCCTGCATTCCTAATGTCATGGCCACTTTATTCATAAATCTGAGTAAGCAACAGAGTGGCTGAAAAAGAGAACTAAATTACATCCACAGGATGATCATCCTGTCCACCACATTACTGTGAGGCTCCATTGATATAAATGTTTTTTGGCCAGTATTTACATTGGGTACAGACAACTTGATACTCTGTGCCTCTCCTAGGCCAGGTTTCCCAGAAGTAGAGCTTGAGACAGAGGTTCATATATCGTGATATATTTTTAGAGCACTCTCAGGAGAGTCTTATAAGGGAGTGAGGGAGGCAGAATAGGGAAGGGATTGGAGCTGTGCAAGAATGTGGTTTCAGGTGAAGCCTAGCTTTGTCCTGATCCCACGGGGAGCTCTGAGGGGTAAATTGTACCAGAGAATTTTCCCGCGTTGAGCCAAAGGAAAGGGCTTTTACATTGGCTATGGGCTACCAGGGTAGGGAAGGCAGACTAATTCCCAGGCACCGCTGGATAAAATAGCTTCAATTGCTCAAGGGTAATCATCCTGATGAAGCTGTAAGTATGAAGCATTGCCTGAGCACCCACGTCAGCTCAGAGATGTGCACCCAAACCAAGCATTAAAAGAATCCCATTCTAGTGGTTTTCATTCTCTTGTATAGATTCAGATTTCTATCATATTACTTTCCTTCTACCTGAAGGACATCTTTTAACATTTGTGTTACGCAGTAGTGATTAATTCTTTTGGCCTGTATAAGTCTGAAAACATCTTTATTTCACTTTCAGTTTTGAAAGATTCTTACTGGGTATAGATTTCTCGGTTGATAGGGTTTTTTTTCTTTTAGTTCTTTAAAGGTATTGCCCCATTATCTTCTCACTTGCATTGTTTACAACAAGAAGCCTGAAGTTATTCTAATCCTTGTTTCTCTAAATGTAGCATGCCTTTTTTTCTCTGGCTGTTCTTAAGATTTTCTCTTTATCACTGGTTTTAAGCAATATGATTATGATGTGCCTTAGTGTTGTTTTCTTCATGTTTCTTGTGCTTGAGTACTTGTGGACTTTCTTCAATATATAGGTTTACAGTTTCCATCAAATTTGGGAAATTTCCAGCCATCATTTCTTTAAATAGTCTTTCTGTCTTTGCCTCTTTCCTCTCCTTTGGGGACTCCAACTATACTTATATTAGGCTGCTTGAAGTTGTTCTACAATCCTCCTACATTACTCTCAAAGCTCTGTTTACATCTTTTAAAAAAATTTCTTCCATGCCTTCACTTAACTTTTTGAATATATGTACACTGTCAATAACTTTTAATACCCTTTCTGCTCATTCAAATGTCTGTGCCCATTCTGGGTGATTTCAACTGAGTAATTTGTCTTCTCATTATGGGTCATATCTTCCTACTTCTTTGCATTGCCTGATGACATTTTATAGGATGGCAGATATGGTAGAATTTACCTAACAAAGTACGGAAATTTATCTCTCTATAAATATCCCTGTGTTTTGTTTTGAGACACTGTTAAGTAACCTGGAAAGAGTTTGATCCTTTTGGGTCTCGCTTTTAAGATTTGTTAGGTGGGACTTTAACAGTGTTCATTTTAGGGCTAATTATTTCCTGTCATTACTGAGGAAAGATTCTTCTATGTAGTCTACCCAGTGCCCGCTGAACTTTGAAGTTTCTTAGTCTGGCTGGTGGGAACACACACTGTTCCTGGCTCTGTTTGAGCACTGGGCATTGTTACCTCTCCTCCTCTTTGGTACTTCTTTCCCTGGCCTCGGGTTGTTTTTTCACATACATTCGCTGATCAGTATTCTGCTGAATACTTGAAGAGAATCCTCTACAAGCCTCTGGTTTCTCTCTGTGTGCAGTTCTCCCCTCTTTGGGAGCCTGTCCTGAGAACTCTTGCTGTCTTATTCTCCTTCAAACTATAAGTTTCTTCTCCTCAACTCAAGGAGTCTGCGGCTCTACCTGGGTTCCCCTCCTGTACCAATACCTGGAAATTCAAAGAAAGGCTCAATTCCTGTTTCCCATCAGGGATTCCTGTCCTTTGTTGCCTGACACTGAGTATCTTAAAAACCACTGTTTAATGTTTTGTCTGTTTTTTGATTGTTCACGCAAGAGATTACATTCATTTCCTGTTATTTCATCTTGACCCGAATTAGAAGTCCTCTCTTTTGTCATTTGTATTAATTTCTTACTTCCTTACGTCTAAGGTTAATTTGTTCTTTTCCTAAACTTTTGAGTAGAATGTTTAATTCATATAACATCACTGTTATTTATAACGATATTCTTTTTTATCACAGCTTTAACAATAACTCATAAATTTTGCCATGTAGGGTTTTTCTTATCATTGCTTCTATTTTTCTCTGTAGAGAAATTCTTTAATTCCCAAATGGTTGGCATATTTATTGGTGGATCATTTATATCATTGTTATTATTAACATGTGGGAAAGCCACATTATGATTAAAGGCTGTGGGGAAGCACATCCCATAGTGGTTAGCAGCTTGCATTCTTGAGTTAGAACGCTAGGGTTTAAATTCCTGCTCCGTCTTTTTCTAGCTATGACCTTAGGCAGAGTATTTAATTTAAGGTTCAATTTCTTCATTTGTAAAATTGAGATAATAATAATACCTACCTCAGATGGTTGCCTTGAGAGTTAAATTATGATAATTCATGTAAAACACACAGTAAGTGTTCAACAAAACTTAGTTAATTCTATTTGGGGGAATTTATAGAGGGATTCTTTGTAATTAACTTTTGTTGTTCAAGTGGCACTTGCAAGAATTACGAAAAAGGATGTTCTCTGTAGGTGTAAAATTCAATTTGGCAGCACATGTCTTGATCCCAGCTCCATAGCCCCTTGGCCCTCTCTGAATTTGCCTGCAGCTGTAGGGGACAGTGTGCTGACAGTCCCTTCATGGACCTATATATCCTTGCTTCTCTACTGAAGCTATCCAGCAGGGTTTGGGACTTCAGACCCTTAGAAATAATTCTCACTCAAGGAGGGACAGGAGAAATTGGACAAATACCCCATCTTTGCTGTCCCTTCATAGATCAAAGTTAAGGTGCATACCATATGTTCCTCAGAGAATCCCCAGAGGAACTAAGCTTCAGTTACCCACAGAGGAAACATGCTCATTTAATTCTGGCTGGGGTTTTCCTCCTTTCTGTCTTACTATCCATGCTCTTTTCCTTGTGCTTCCTGAGATTACTTCCTAAATAAACCAGTTGCACTAAGACCTCACACAGAATCTGCCTTCTGGAGGAACACAGACTAACACAGTTACATATGTATTAGATTATCCTAGTAATTGTATTGTTCACATCCTCTAAGGAGAGGTTCTCAAATCTCATTTCATATTATAATCAACTGGTGAAAAATATATCAAAATTTCTGGGGCTTGTCAAATAAAAAGATAAATCCAGATTTAGTAAAGAGAGACTTTATGTAAAGGATTACTGTAGTCTCTTCAGCAAGTGGTACTGGGATAACTGGACAACTGCATGTAAATCAATGAAGTTAGAATACTCCCTCATACCATACACAAAAATAAACTCAAAATGGCTTAAAGACTTAAACATAAGACACTATAAACCTCTTAGAAGAAAACATAGGCAAAACATTATCTCACATAAATCTTAGCAATGTTCTCCTAGGGCAGTCTACCCAGGCAATAGAAATAAAAACAAAAATAAACCAATGAGACCTAATTAAACTTATAAGCTTTTTCACAGCAAAGGAAACCATAAGCAAACAAAAAGACTACCTACAGAATGGGAAAAAATATTTGCAAAAGACGAGACTGACAAGGGCATAATTTCCAGTATATAAACAGCTCATACAACTTAAGAAGAAAACAAACATACAACCCAATCCAAAAATGGGCATTAGACTTAAATAAACAGTTCTCCAATGAAGACATACAAATGGCCAAAAGGCACATTGAAAAAAAAAAAGCTCAATATCACTAATTACCAGAGAAACGCAAATCAAAACTACAATAAGGTATCACCTCACACCAGTCAGAATGGCCATCATTCAAAAGTCCACAAATGATAAATGCTGGAAAGGCTGTGGATAAAAGGGACCCCTCCTACTCTGCTGGTAGGAATGTAGTTTGGTGTAGCCATTATGGAAAACAATATAGAGATTCCTAAAAAGAATAAAAATAGACTTATCATATGATCCAGCATTCCCACTCCTGGGCATATACCTGGAGAGAACTGTGTTTCAAAAAGATACATGCACCCCAATGTTCATAACAGCACTATATACAATAGCCAATACATGGAAACAACCTAAATGTCCATCAACAGAGGAATGGATAAAGAAGTTGTGATATATTTATACAATGGAATACTCAGCCTTGAAAAAGAATACAATAATGCCATTTGCAGCAACATAGATGGACCTGGAAAATGTCATTCAAAGTGAAGAAAGCCAGAAAAAGAAAGAAAAATACCATATGATATCACTTATATGAGGAATCTTAAAAAAAAAAGACAATCGAACTTATTTACAAAACAGAAACAGACTCAAAGACATAGAAAACAAACTTATAGTTACCAGGGAGGGAAGGAGGTGGGAAGGGATAAATTGGGAGTTAAGAGATTTGCAGATACTAATATAAATAAAATAGATAAACAAGTTCATACTGTATACCACAGTTACTACAGTATCTTGTAGTAACTTATGGTGAAAAAGAACATGAAAATGAATATAAGAATGAAGCATTATGCTGTACACCAGAAATTGACACAACATTGTAAAGTGATTATACTTCAGTACAAATACACACACAAAATTTTTTTTAAAAAAAGGATTATTGCAAAGGTGGGTGGGAGAGACCTTTGCACTAAGGGGAGGAGAACTATTAGAATAGGGAGATGCTCTGACCATAAGATCTCAAGGGTTAGGCAAAAAGAGTTTTTCTTTTATAGAGGAGAGTAAACAAGTCTAGAAAGAACCAGGTGTGGGAAAATGGGGTGAAAGAGTGATGCTGGGAAGAGGGAAATTTCCCCCACTACCCCTTTTGAGTCCCTGTACCTGGACTAATACTAAAATTGACACAAGACAGATTAACAGGAGAAAAAGAAACCAGTTATAATTTGTGCACGTGGAGGTCTCATAGAAATGGGATCTAAGAAGTGGCCAAAGCAGGCAGCTTTGATATTTTTTAAAGAGAAATAATACATTTGTGAGGATTTGACAGGACAAAGAAACTTGGGCTTTGGGGCCTTAATGAGTAAGGAATTTAAGCATAGTTTGGGTTTGGGTAGTAAATTAGTGAAGTAACAAAGTTTGTTTGCATAGGCTTCTCAGTCCTAAATTCTCTCTTTCTAATGATAAGGATTCCCTTTCTACCTACTGGTACAGAGAGGGAAACTTTCATAAGGATAATTATTTCCTGTTTTTAGGGAGACAGAGAGGAGGGTCAGTGTCCCTTTTGCCCTGGCCATTCCTTAGGTAAGTTTAATTCAAAATAATCAATATGCCATTTGGGGTGTATTTTGGGATAGCCTGCCCTGGGCCTCAACAATGACCTGATGGGAGTAGATCAGAGAATGTTGTACCCTGAAGCCAGCCTTTTCTCAGGAGAGGTTGTTAAGGATACTGACTTTAAGAAAAATGCACAATATGAGATTTGTGAGTTTAAGTTTTCTTCACGGTCTCACTGAGAACTATAGGCTGGGAGCCTGCCACTCAGTAGCTCTGCTCCAAAGAGGTAGGGGAGGAGCCAGTATTTTTCTAAATTTTTTGGCTAGAAAATATATGTAGTCAACCATACATCTCTCTAAAAGATTAGTGCTAATCACAAACAAAATCAAGTTAATGATTTCAGTGCTTTTGCATATATAAGAAGATGCAAGAATCTGAGATCGCTGAATTTCTTCCTGAGATATGCATCTTAACTATCTAGGGGCCCAGTTATGTTTATTCAAAGAACAGAATGCCTCATTTTGGTTTTTCATCCTAATTCCCTGCAGGGCGCATTATAGGTAGGTGACTGCAGTGGGCTGTGACTTAACCCTTGTAGAAGCAGATGGTGAGGGACATTCTTCATTCTTTTTTAGTTCACAAGGAGCTGTGTGCTGGCTCAGCCTGGGGGTGGGCTCAGGGACCTGGAAGGACAGAATCTTAACCAATATTTGGTCAACAAGAATTTTGTTCTGATTGGTCAATGGGGATAAGCAGTTCAGTTAATCATTTATGAGGCCAAAAATGGGAACTTAGAGAGTCTGTGTCTAGTCTTGTCATAGGTAAACAAGGGGGCACACATGAGTCTTACCTAAGTCACATGGAAGATGATTATTCTTTGCAGTTTTTTCCAAAACACAGAAGAGGCTCTATGTGCATGTGCATGTGCATGTGTGTGTGCGTGTGTGTACTTCTTTAACTGTCACCGTTTTCCAGGAGCACAGGGCTCAGGCAAAATTCAATATTGTCAGGATGAAGCCTGGACTACATTATTTCTACAAATTCCCAGGTAATGTATAGATTATAATAAGAGACTTGAAAGACACATCACCTAAGCAAAATGCATGGACCTTATTCAAATCCTAATTCAAACACAACTATTTGTAAAAATGATCTTTATAAAATAATTGGAAATTTTAATACTGAATCTTTGATGAAGTTAAAGTATTACTGCTTTTTTTAGGTGGAATAATGATATTGTGCCTATGAATTTTTAATTTTAAAAAAGTGATAATGGTATTGTGGTTATGTTTTTTAAAAAGATTCCTTATATTTTAGAGATACTCACTGGAGGAAATGTTTATAGGTTAAATGATACAATTCCTGGGATTTGCTTTCATATAATACAGAAGAGAGGAAAGTTGGTCATAAACTGGTAACTGTTGAAGTTGGGTGGTGGGTCATGTGGGTTCATTAGCTTGGTCTGTCTACTCTTGCATATGTTTGAAATAAAAAAGCTCTTCTAAGCTCCCTCATTGTTCTTAATAGGCAGCACATGTTAAAAACGGCATATTACAGCCTTAATGATTTTTTTTGCCTGCTCAATTGCCAAGACCTGAAAGAGGTCTCCTAAGGGCTCTCCTCCCATGGCAACTGCATTTCTATCCATTTCTTCTTGTATTTTCTGCAATGCTTGATTTATATAATTCATTGCTTTATTATTTGTCACACTAAGTTTATGAAAGATTTCCTTTTCCTTAAAAAAAAAAGTTCATGGCAAAACAAAAGAAATCAAGCAGTATAAAAGTGTATAGAATGAAAAACAGATTTCCCTTTCATTCCCAACTTTCAGTCCCCTCCAGAGTGCCAGACACAATTACTAATTTCTTCTGTCTCCACCAAGGAATAGTCAATGTGTATGTGAACATATGTATGTACACACATACATATACTTGGAAGGCGGCTATGCTCACCACTATACCACCAATGCCATACTGATGTACATATACTTGAACATCCTTTTTTTTTAATGTATGTAATTGGGACCACAGGATTTTACACTGTTAGACTCCTTGCATTTATCACTTATATCTTATATAGAAAATAGCTTCAATGGAACACTACACACTTTGGTCAACCCTGCAGCATTACTGATTCTGTTTCTATGAAAGCTATCTTACAACTCTGCAAATTACAGATAACTGAAAACAAGGCAAAATAACTCCTGTCTATAGACATGCAAATCAATTCTGTCAGGTGCAGAGACAACCTCCCCAACCTGTGAAAAACCAGTTTGGCCCCTGTTTGCACACTGATTTCAACATTCCTTACAGCACATAAATCTGTACTTCTTTGACTTGTCCTTTGAGCCAGTTATGATATCTGCCTAGTTCTGAAACTTAGCAGGACCCTGCGGGGCCCTCCTAAGTACAAAAGTCTTTCTGTGTCCCCGTTTCTTATTTGTAGAAAAAAGGCCTCAGTCTCCTAGGCCTTCCCGATGTTCCAAGGGGCAGGCTCAAGCAGTTAAAGATTAGGACAATAGAATCACAGGACCCCCTGACTGGATACAGACAACAATCTGATGCATATCTTTTGAGTTATTCTGCAGACACTAAGACCCTCACCCAGGTAGAGGATGGTGACTACATGCAGATCATAAGCACACAGACCCCAGTCTGGTTGGAACCAGAGGTTGAGACTCAGGAAACATCACCATGTAACCTTACTACCAACCAATCAGAAGAAGGTCCATAAGCTGATCGGGCATCCTATGACCCTCTCCCCTAACACTGTCTTGAAAAACCCTTGCCTGAAAGCCATCAGCGAATTCAGGTCTTTTGAGCACTAAACACCTGATATCCTTGCTTGGCCCTTGCAATAAACCTTTCTCTGCTCCAAATGCCAATGTTTTGATTTGTCTGGCCTCACTGTGTGTTGAGCACACAAAATTAGGTTCAACAACAGTTCCTTCACTACGAGCAAAATGAAATCTTTAACACTTGTTCATTTTACATCTGTATGAGAGTCATGATTTTCCTTTTCCTTTCTTTCTTTTTTTTTTTTTTTTTTTGAGTTACCCTTTAACAATGTTTAGCAAATAGGTTGAACATACAACTCTGGGATTTGAGGAAAACCCAACTTTATTTTTGTCTCTCATTGTCTAGTGTGAACAACTGTCTGGATGTATCAATAACTTGCTTAATCTGTCCCACTCGATTTGCACCAACAATGCTTCAATAGTCTTTTACTTGTATTTTTAAGTCAAATGTAATTATACTTATAGGATGAATTTCTAGAAAAGAAACTGCTAAATCACTCTCCAAAGAGATTATACCAATTTACCCTCCCACTAAAAGCCCACTATAAAATGATGGGTCTTCCACATTCTTTGAACAGAGTACGTTATCAAACTTTTAGATCTCTTCCAATCTGGTAGGTGAAAAATGGAATCTAATTTAAATATGCATTTCCTTCATCATGAATAAGATTAAAAACCATTTTCATACAATATAAGCCATTAATTTTCTTTTTCTGTAAGCTGCCTATTTGTGTCCTTTGCTCACTTTTTTCTATTGTTTTGGTATTGCTCATATTAACTTGTAAGTTCTCTTTGTATATGAAGGAAATTGGTCCCTTGTCATGTGTGCTGCAAATATATTTTCCCATGATGGGGCTACCATGAAGAGATGGGGCAAGACAAGTGTAGTACAACTCAGTGGATTCAGAATGCACTGTTTCTAGAAAGGCTGTAGTTCACATCTCCTCTGGCCTTAACTGAGCTGTTACCTACTCATTCACAGCAGCTCAGCAATGAAGATCTAATTGAAGTGCAAGAAAAGGGGTGCATTGAAAAGTTACCATGGAAACAGCTCCTCCCACAGCATTCACCATTCAAAGGCTTCTGCAGGCATTCATGTACAACAAATTATCAAAGGAAGATTACCAGACTCACAACCCTAATTCTGAATGCAGTTTAAAGGTGTTTGGAGGCACAAAGAATACCTGTGGTTTCTATAGGAAGATCACTAGGAAAAGAATTGTCTTGGGTTCCAGCTTCTGCACAGGGTAATTTGTTGAGACATTAGTGGGTATTTTGTTTTTGCTGCAATTTTCCCTCCTCCACCTTCTGCTGATGGTTGCCAGTCTATAGTGCTTGCTGATCTCAAGAACAGTTCATAATGGTGGGCCTAAATCTACCTCTGGCTTTGCCTTTAGTGAAAGTCCAAGCTCACTGAAGAGATTAAGCTAGGAGTCTAGGTGGGAAAGGGTGTCCAGGGGAAAAATGCATTCTCTTTGTAGAGCCAAGAAGTAGTCACTGAATGCAGGAGGAAATGTTCTGCAAGCAGTGAAGACTTGTGACCACTGTTAAAAGCATCCTGGTTGGTGACAGAAACTGGTCAATGGTGGCTGGAAATCTTACGGAGGTGGGGCCCTAGGGACTGGGATTTTCAACTGTAACAAAAAACCCCAGTCACAATGGAGGTACAGAACAGAGGCCTGGCCACTTTCAAAGCTCACTGGATACCTCAGCCCTAACCACTGTGGCCTGAGGACCGTTGTGCCTCCCAGTGTACGACCCATGGGATCTACGAGTGACCTTACGGTGGATCAAGGTAGTCAGGGGAGTCTTACCAATGACTGAGGTTGACTTTCCAATCATTTTGGCCATCGAGAAGCTCAAAATTATAATTAATTTAATTTTAATAATCTAACATGATATATTATCAGAGTCTTGGAGTAAGAATCACACCCACTGTACTTTTTTGGACTAGTATATTAGGAAGCCTCAGTCAGTTCAGCTCCTATACAAAAAAAATCCCACCACAAAAAACAACATTTGCGATGTAGTTTTAATTTTCTTTTTTTGCCTATTTAGTAAATATTTATAAATGCACACAGTTTGTTTTATTTTTATTCTCACAATCAATTATGTGTTTTTTATAGGAGTGAACAGGCTTCCTGAAAAGGCATTTTGATTATGACATTTTATCAGGAGGAAATATGTATTAAGAATTTTAAGGTCTGACTTGTCACACTAGAGTCAGTGAGGTTCAAAATCAGGGATGGCCTGGATGGTTCTCTACTGCCCTCCAGTGGGAAAGCGAGATAGAGGTCAAAACATTTTTGGAATGGAAAAGACTGGTTTGCATTTCTAATGTTGGCATGTAAAAATACAGACAGAAAGAGACAAAAAGAACTAAAGGATATTTATTTCCTAGTGTGTTGAGAAATAAGTTAATGTTGAGTAATGAGTCATTTAGTACCATGCCTTCTACAAGACTGTAATTAAACCTCAGGATTTGCTGACAAGACACAAAATAGCATATAACTTTTGACATAAGCATCTTAAGCATTCTGAGCCTCTATGTTTATATAATACTGCTTCACTTATACATACTTATTTAATTATGCTCTTGTAATCTACCATATAACACCCAATTTCTCTAGGGAAGCACTGTTTTAGGGAATCATCGAAGAATTATATGGAAATTATCCAGCTTTTCAATTTCTCCATGAAATCTGGTTGGTATCATGACAGGCTTGCATGAAAAAGTTTATTTATCACTTCTGCATTACCTACATGAGGCTTAAAATTCTATTCTTTTTAAAATTCACCTTTAAAATACCCAAATCAATGCATTTAAGCCTTAGCAGACAGTAGTAGTTGCAAACCAAGACTCTACATGATTGCATGTTTTTAAATAAATTTTCAAACCATATTAATTCCTCTTAAACAATCAAAACAAAAAACATGAAAACATTCACGTCTCCCACCCAGTGGCGGTCTAGGGTAAGTTTGAGGTATGGTACATACCAGATCACCATCACTTCCACCAGAAAATGGATTGATCACGGAGCCAGAAAACATGTATTTCAGCATGTGGACAATCTGTTAAAAGGCCTTATCACTTCATGAATCTTTTTCTAGGCTGCTGAAAACAAGAAGCAAGAACAAAAGATGAAATTTCAAACTTTAAAAAGTGATACAGGCTACATTACATAAAACTTAGAAGGACATCTACCCTAGGAAATTACAGCACTTTGGCAGTGTTATAATACCTTGGCAATGTTTCCTGAGCAAGGTGATCATTAAAAATGATACCTAAAATATACTGAATATTTCCTACCTACTAAGTACTGTGCTAAGATTATTTTATAAGCACCACATGATTACATACACAGAAAACAAACTTGTGGTTACTAGGAGGGAAAGAGGGGTGGAGAGATAAATTGGGAGTTTGGAATTTGCAGATACTAAATACTATATATAAAATAGATAAACAGCAAGGTCCCACTGAATAGTACAGGGAACTATATTTAATACCTTGTAATAGTCTATAATGAAAAAATATGGAAAAGAATATATATATGGATAACCGAATCACTATACTGTATAGCAGAAATTAAGACATCGTAAACTGACTATACTTCAATAAAAAAATTTTTTAAAACTATATGAAATAGGTTACTGTTGCTATTCCATTTTACACATTAAAAAATTGAAGATGCCAGAAATTAATTAACTTGTTCAAGTAACTCGCAGAGCAAAGGGTCAACCTCCAGAGCAAGATTTAAGAAGTCTGGTTTATTTGGAAGTAGAAGTCTTCCAGAACTCTTACTTACTTTTTAAATTGATTGTATTTTAATTTAATATGTGTGTTGATTTTTTTTCAGGATACTAAAGTTTTCATGTTGTGTAGGACTTTAAACAGACTCAAAATCTGAGAACAATATAGTAGGTGTCAAGGCTTCTTAAATTTGAATAAAGATGCCAATCTTCCTGTGTAGGAAATTGAGAGATTGATGGAGGAATTCTGCCAGAATAAGCCTCCTGACAATTACAGGAGAGAAGACAAAGAATTAAATGGAGACTGAAGAAGCTGATAGAATATCTTTGTAAAGTTGTGAAAGTGCTGTGATGTTTCCTCTTCTGGTGGAGAAGGGAGAGTGATTAGTTATCTGCTGCTGCATAACAAATGAACCCACAATTATCCGGTAACAGTAAACATTTATTATCTTACACAGTTTCTGTAGTGGCAGGAATCTGGGAGCAGTTTAACTGAACAGTGCTGGCTCAGAGCTTCTCATCAAGTGACAGTCAGGATGTCATCTGATTAATCAAGTCAAGGTCACATGCACACACTCTCGCTATAAGAAGGCTAGAAAAACTGAGTAACTGTCTTTTTTCATTTTCTGTAAGCAGTGCTCACCACCACTGAGACACACAGTGGGGAATTCCCCAAACACAGAAAGAGAATGATGGACAGCAGAAAACAAAACCACAAAAACGTCAAACATAAATTCAAACCTCTGGCTGTCCAGCACCAATATAACCACTGCTCTCAATGCTTACACTTCAAAAAAAAAAGTTGCCACTTAAAATACTGCAACTATCATTTACATGGTCAAAGATGCCCTCAATTCTGTCACCCTCCAAGAGAGTCAACTCAGTATTTCAGCAGTTACCACATCTATCACCCATTTCTAAGTCTAGAACCTCTAGCTGACATTTATTCCTCTGCAACTTATGGACTAAATAATGAAGTTCACCAACAATAGTATACCCCACATATAATAGTGAAATAAAGAGTAAAGAAAGAAAATAAAAGTTAAAACATTTAAAAGTATACATGACACACCAAGAAAGGAAAGATGACTGCTTTTGTTTCTTCCCCTGATCATGAGGACTTCACTTCTCTCCATGACTTCTTTTCCACCAGCTGCTCTGTTTTCCCTTTACCTTCAACCAACACCTTCATTTCTAAGGGATCTATTTGATAGGCCTGTTTAAAGCTATATCAACAAACTTATTTCTACTTAATGATCAGGGTTAATTACTCCCACCAAAATCATAACCTTGTTCTTCTCTTCCTCTTGCCTAGTCAGTGACACAAGACATACAAAATGGTGAGATGGCAGTCCCAGCTCCAAATTAATGGAACCATTGTTCAACTTTGTTGGTAGATTTCCTTTTATGGCTAACCTTTAAACCAGCAAAGCCCAGAATCTCAGAGAATAACAGTTGAAAAAAATAAAGTGGGGGGGGTCATTGGGTATAATTTCCCTTTGTTTATAAATCCACTAATTTTACCTATGGAAGTGTAGTACTTTCAAAACATATCCACAGAGTCTTTCACATTTCTCCCATTAAAGAAAAAAAGGAGTCTCCTTAGATATAAGCAGCCTTAGTGACTAAGTCCTAATGAACTGAATGTGGCCTGAAGTGACACCAACAGGACTTCCATTATTAGTTTAGAAAAAGCATTACTACTTAAAAAAAAAAAAAAAAAAAGACATTACAGGTTCCACGTGGATTTCTCTCTTTTGGGATGCCTGCCCTTGGAACCTAGCTACCATGCGGAGGAAGCAAACAGCACAGTGGAAAGGCCATGAGTAGGTGTTCTGGCCTCAGATTCAGCATCAGTCACCAGGCATGTTAAGGAGTGGGCCTTCAGATGATTGCAGGTCCCAACTTTTAGTTACTCCAACTGGCGTCAAGTGGAAAGTGGAGCTGAGATAAACTGTCCCCACTAAGCCCTACATAAATTACAGATTTGTGAGCAAAGTAAATGTTGAAGTTGTCTTAAACAACTAAGTTTTGGGTGGTTATACAGCAACAGATAAAAGGAACAGGAAGAGCACCAAATATTGGACACTAGTTCAAAGCACATACTGTATCCTGTAAGACAGCATCAAAAATGGTTATCTCCCAGAAAGCACCATAACTACATCTTCAATAAGACCAGGTGCTTCTTGGTGATAGACTATTCAATTAGACCAATCAATTCTGTGGGCAATAGCCCATTGCATTGCTTCTTTCAGTAGAGTGAGCTTCTTGGTCAGGAGCAATATAGAGCCAGACACAATGTCAGTGTAAGGAGCATTCAGTAAGTCCCCAGAAGGTGGTGCTGACAGAGCACAGCAAGAAGGGAAAGCAAACCTAAACTTACTCTAAGTGTATCTCAGAGAGGACAAATACGGATTCCACAGTGATCAAGGTGGGCCAATGAAAGCCACTCGCCTCCAAGTGGTTGCCTGAGCCTCCTGGAGCATGAGGTACATCACCAACTCAGGTCTGGTCACTGCTGCGAGCAACCTGAACACTCAGCAGTGGCTTGGTGATCTATGTATAGCTCCAATCTTGTTTTCACCGCCACTTCATTCATGATTCCACTAGCAAGCACTGAGCCTGGAAAAGGAGGCTGAGTTTAATCCACAAAACGGTTCATTTCATCCATGATTCTTAAGATTCATTCTGCAAAGTCCACCACCCTATCCCTTCCCAAGTTCCCCTTGTCACCAGTTCTCCAGTCTTGCTCTTTCCAAGTCCTTGATCAACTGGCCAAAAAATTAACCTTGGACCTTGTAACCCAAGACCTATAATTAGAGTCAGGAAAACTTCCTCAAGCCAAACCTTCATCCAGAAAGGTCTAACTGCCCCAGTATAAGAGATGATTTAGCCGGGGAGGTATAGCTCAGTGGTAGAGCCCATGCCTAGCATGCACAAGGTTCTGGGTTCAGCCCCTAGCACCTCCGGTTAAAAATAAATAATAACCTGGCTGCCTCGCCAACTTCACTCAGTCTATGGAATGCATCACCTCGTGGCCTTTATCTTGCCTTTGGAACAGCCTACACTCTAAGCAGTATGTATCTCTCTAAATAAATCTAACTTTACTAAATAAATAAGTAAATAAACAAACAAACGAACCTAATTACCTCTTTCCCTACTCCCAAAAAATGAAAATGTGAACTTATAAAAAAAAATGCTCAAAAAGAATAATTAAATTTCTTTAAAAAGAGAGAGATGAACTAAACCAGGTATCAGATAAACGACATGGGAGTGAGTCCCAACTCCTTAAGGACCTGGAACTTAGAAAACTGCCTCTGTAAACAATTTTAACTAGTGTGGGGTTTTTTTCTCCTTCCTATAACATCCATTTATTTATGTGGATACTTCGCTCCTCCTGAACATCGGGGCTACCTCCTTTGCAAACCCTTCCATTTCTCCTCCTTCCAGGCCAATTTAAAATTCGCCGCAATTTTAAGTACTTCTGGCAAATTCATGGGGATTCCCTTGGCTGCCTAATAAAGTTTGTCGGGCTGGCGTCCAAGACGCCAGTATCTAACATTATTAATTCTGTCAGCGCTTTTCCTTTGTCCGCTTGGGCCTCAGGAGGAGACGCTAGGAGAACAGCGCAAGCCAGGGTTCAGGCCCAAACAGAAGTGGATTCTGGTTACTCCCTCGGCTCAAAAATCGGCTCTCTCTCCGCCAGCATTATATGCAAGCAACAGTTTTCACGTGTTTTTACCTCACCACAAGGCCTCCGGCCACAGCGACAGACAGCCCTTGGGCCTCACACCACCTGCCCTTGGCCAACGAGGAAGAGGCGGGACATCCGCCCGGTCTGAGCCACTTTCGGAAGTGACGTAGGAGTGTCAACATGCAAGATGGCGGCTCATCACCGGCAGAACACGGCAGGGCGGAGGAAAGTGCAGGTAGCGAAGCCCGGCTCCTCGACCTCCCGGGCGTGGCTGGCAGCCCCAGGCCCACCTCGAGCGAGTAGATGCCTCGGGCAGTGGTCGACCAGGGTAGCGGCTTGGCGCGAGCGGGACGGGGCGCGGCCGGCGGCGAGGGGTGGGGCCGCGGCGTTAACGGCTTGAGGAAGGGGCGGGAGGGCGGCCGACTGGACCTGTTGGGCCCAGTCTTGCGACCCTCGGGCTCGCGGTTGGGAGCCCGGCGTTGCAGTTTGCCCGCTTTCTCGTAGACTTGGGTTTGCGGGGTCGGGCTGGGCTCGTTCCCCTCCCACCTACCTCCCCCTTCCCTTGCTGTCTCCAAAGCGCTCGGCACTAGCCTCGTCGGAGCGGAGGCCTCCAGGCGCTTTCTCGCTTGGCGCGGCGTGGGTGGGCCAGTGCGGGGGCGTGGTGGGGCGACTGAGCCCTGTGGGGTTCCTGCGGTGTGTTCTGCACGTGGAAGCCCCGGCCTTCTTTTATGCTGGAGCTTGCTCGCGGGTGAGGTGGAAACGACGTGGGAGTGTGCTGGTGCTAGTGGGGGAATTGTTATTTTCATTCTCTTGGAATTTAATTTCGTCTTCACCGTTTTTCCATCTTCAGTGTGCATCCTTGAATCTTTTTGTTTCTCTAATGTATTATCCATAGGTAAAGAGTTATCATAACCCTTATGGGTGTGCTTTATGCCTTCGTGAATCCATTTTTGTTTTGGATACATTTAGGAGTTATTGCTGCCTATTATTTTCAGCGATACAGGGAGAAAAACCCTATTACAGGTGTTTATTTGCATGTATATTGTATGTCGTGGTGATAGTATGGTGCACTTATTCATTAAACATTTACTGAGTACTTAGTTTAGGCTCTAAAATGTGCAAAGAATTGAGAGTGTAGGAATCAGTAACACCCAGGCTTTCTTTATAAAACACAGCATTGTATGTAGTTTTACACGTTGAAATCAGTGAGTGTTTACTAGGTAGTCAAGACAAGGAATTCCTCCATTGAGGTAAAACCCAGGACTTGGCTGTGGGTTATAAAGTCTTCTGGCCAGTTCATTTTTTTTTTAATTGATCTCATTGATCAGTACAGTGTACTAAGCACTCACTAGATGTTTGTTGAATTGAGTGACATGAATAAAAATCTAAAATAGCTTACTCTGTTAGGTGACTTTAAGTGCATCAGTGAGGAGATTAAGTAATCCCAGCATCCAAGTCAGGTGGTGAAAATGTCTGTTCCTGACTAAAATGTAACTCAAAATCATAACTTAATTGTATTCTAGACGCTAGAGTGGTAGGTAGTAAGAAGAGTTAGTCTTAGTTTTTTTGCCTTTAGACTTAAAAGGCAGTTTAAAAGTACAGGATGGGGAAAATGTAAATTAGCTGCAGCATGTGTGGAAAAACTGAGTATTTTAATAAGCTGAATGTGAGCCATTGTATGCAGAATGAGGGTGATGACAATTTCACTCTTCACTGATCAGAGTGAAAAACTAGAGTTTGGGGATCAGTACTGAGCACCTTGTTCTTAATAGGTGTAGCAATTAGATTGGTGAAGTGACTTGAAGCTATTTCTTAGGAAGAGCATTCAGAAGAACTGTCTTAAGACCAGCCTGCTGAAGGGAAGATTTATTGAGTCTTGTTAGCTGGTTTCAGAATTGATCTCTAAGGAATAGAACTAATATGGGAAGCCATAGAGATTGATTTTACCTCAACATGAGGGAGAACTTTCGTTATGGCAGTGTTTTTTAAACTTGCAGTGCAACCCCCCCCCAAACAATACAAAAGTATAAATGATAATTGTCCTTAACTCTTCAGAGAAAACTATCGTGGACAGTGATATATAATCCTGGACCAGAGTTTTTTGTTCTGAGCACTTTTGGCATTTTGGGCCAGACTATTCTTGATGGTGGGAGGGCTGTTGTTTTGCATCATCTTACCTTCCCACTAGACGTTGGCACCTTCCCAGTTGTGACAACCAGAATTGACTAGACATTTTCAAATGTCCCCTGGAGGGCAGAGTTGTCACTGGTTGAAAACTAATGTTCTGTACCTCTTTGTGTACCAGGCTTATTTGATTTTTTTATTCTGAATAGAGTCATGGTATTCAGTTTCACGTCTTGCTGTTTGTCAAAATTTTAAATACACGTTCTTGACCCAGCAATTCCTTATCTAAAAAAATTGTTTTACAAAAGTACATATGCATTTATCTTTCTCTCGTTATACATGGGTGTTTATTATAGGAATGTTCTTCATCAGAAGTCAAGTGGTAGATAAGTTAGGTACGTTTATATAATAGATTAATTTGCAGTTAGAAAGATAAGCTAGATCTATATTATTAAAAAGGAAAGATACCCAGAAGTCAAAATAGGAAATTAACATAGCATAGTCCCATTTCCACAAAGGAAGTAATGCCTTTTCAAAGTCTGGAAGGATATCAATAGTGATTATTTCTGGGTTATTAGATTGTGTGATTATAGGTAAGGCAGGAAAGAGGGTATCTTTTACTTTAAACTACATAAACCTTTTTTTTTTAACTTTTTACAATATTCTTCACGCTTATAAATAAATCCATTTTGGAAAAAATATATGTGGCTACACAGATATATATTTTGCTGTTTGGCTCTCTGTGTCTTGTACCAAGAGGCAGTAGCCCTGAGCTCTATTATCAAATAGTAGGCTAGAAAGAACCCTTGAGACTTATAATATTGATAAATAACCAGTGGAGAAGGGTCCAAACATACTACTTATCAATTATAGACATAATGAAGAATGAGCACATGTCCTTCCGTCTTCAACTTCTAAGGAGGCTGGAGGTGAGTATAAGGAGGTGGGGTGGATTTGTGTTTGTCAGAAACATGATCAGACAATTGTGTGAATTTAGGTATATAATGCAGCTTTTCTCCTGGTAATCAAGATATCAGAGAAAGTCTTTTCATTCCCTGGCAATCCCTTTAGCGTTATGGTTTTCCAACAATCTGGGTCTGTTAGTCAACTCCTGTGTCTCCATCTTTGACTCAACTGTGGCCTCTTTCCTTTCTTGCTTCAGAACTGTTGGGATGGAGTTGGACCAAAGTCACTAGTATTCCTGGTTTGGGAGTAGTAACCATGCCCTACTACTCGGTGTTAGTTCAAGAATAGAAATACTTAGTCTTTCATAACTGGAGGATTCTTTTGGTTGGAAATGACCACAAATCCACCATAACCAGGTTCACATAATAAAGATATGTATTGGCTCTTGTGAATGATAACTCAAGAGGTGGTGCTAGTTTCATGCAAATCTTGAACCAGCAGACTCACTATGACTCTCTACCCTAAGAAGTGATATAAAGTCATCTTTACCATTGGGCTGCCTACAAGTTGTCTACTTCTATTTCCAGACTCTTAGATCTATGGCAGAACTAATCTATGGTAGAACTAATCTATGGTGAAAAAAGTCGGTTCTAGATTGTCAAGGGGTAGGGTATAGAGATTGGGAAGAGGATGAGAGAACTTTCTAAGGTTCTTGATGTTTTGTATCTCTAGGTAGGGTTTTGTATTACACGGGTGTATTTGTCAGAATTATCTATGTATATTAAATTTTTTACATTTCACTGTATGTAAATTTTACCTTTAAGAAAGGCATAAATAAATAATGAACTCTGGTCAATGATATACATGCTGAAGTACTTAAGGGGAAATGTTATTTATGATGTGCAACTTACTTTGAAAGCCATCAAAAAATAACATGGATCAAATGGATGGATGGGTATGCAATAAGCAAGTATAGAAAATGTTCGTTGTAGAATATACGTGGTGAGTACATGGATGTTTGCTGTGTAATTCTTTCAACTTTTGTATATGCTCTAAATTTTTCATAATAAAACATTGGGGGAAAATAACCTTTAGAGGTCAAAAAATGATTAGATACTGATAGGCAGCAGAGGCTGGGGAAGAGAATTTTTAGCTGTTGCCAGAGAAGGCCTTATTGAGAGGCTGACTTTTGAGTCAGGACCTGAAGAAAATGAGGAAACAAGATCGCCATCTGGGAGAAGAGCATTCCAGTGAGAATATCAAATGCAAAAGTGCTGAGGTGGGAATGTATCTGCCTGTTTGTGGAACAATGAAGATGCCTTTGTGGCTTCCATGAGTGAGTGATGGGAAGAGGAGTAGGAGATGAAATCAGAGAGGTCACTGCAGGCCAGATCATGTAGAGTCCCGTAGGCCCTAGTACGGGCTTTGGCTTTTACTCTTGAGTGAGATGAGAAGCCGCTGGTGAATTTTGAGCAGAAAAAATGTTTTTTTTTTAGGATCACCTGACTGCAGGTGAGCAAGGGCAGAGCAAAGAGACCAGTAGCTATGTAAGAAATCCAGATGCTATATGATAGTGGCCCCACCCAGGGTGGTGACAAGTGGTTGAGTTCTGGATGACAAGACTTGCTGACAGGTTGTGGGATGAGAGAAGTTGAAGTAAGAATGGCATTAAGGTTTTGGGCCTGAGCTACTGGAAGAATGGAGTTGCTATTAACTCCATCAGCAAGGAAGACTGCAGGAAAAGCTTATTGGGAGAGGACTATCAGGAGCTCAGTTTGGGATGTGCCGTGATTAAGATGTCTGTTAGACACCCATGTGGGGACGAGTTAATGAGTTAATGCACACCTCCGGAAAGCCTGTGGAAATAACCCAGAGTGTCCCCTTTGTGAGGCTGAAATGTTTTTAAGTCTCCCTTCTTTTCTTAAAAATATTGTGATTTTGGACTCATTCCATAATAGATCCACATTTGTTTTCATACAAAAAATTGTTTAGTTACTATGGTGGGCAGAATGCCCCCCCATACCAAAATGCCCATGCCCTAATCCCTGGAATTTGTGAATATGTTATGGTTATATGATTAAAAAAAAGATTTTGCAGGTGTAATTAAGGTTACAGACCTTAAAATAGGGGGATTATCCTGGATTATCCCAGTGGGCCCAGTTTAATCACATGAGCCCTTAAGAGCAGTGAACTTTCTCACTGGAGACAGAAATCAGAGAGATATGAGGCATGAGAGGGACCGTCTGTTGCAAGAGAGAGCACATAGAAAGCATGAGAGGGATTGCAGGCAGCCTCTGGGAGCAAGGATCGAGCCCTAGCTGACAGCCAGCAAGGAAACAGGGCCCTCAAACCTACAACTACAACTACAGGGAGCTGAATTCAACCACTAAGCTGGATGAGCTTGAAAGCAGGCTGTCCCAGTGTAACCTAACTGGATATTTGCTGCTGGGGGACTGCCCTGTTATTTTTCTCCCTGTCAGAATCCCTTTAATTGTCTCTTCCAAGTACATGCTTCATGCTGAAGGTCTGGCTTCCCATGCTTTGCAGATTCCCTATAGTACCTTCTCCTTCTTCCTTTTAAAAAAAATTTTTTTAAAGCAAATCAAAACAGGTATATCTTCATCTCCTCTGGCTTTGCCTGTACTCTTAACTTTGCCTAAATGAAGTTTTTCCAGAACTTTGTTCACTCATCTATTGGTTCTGTCTCCAGCACCTTCGACTTTTCTTTTTCTTTTACTTCCATATCTTCTGCCTGCAAAACTCGCCTGTATCTTGAGAAGAAGGAAAAAAACTTGCTGTCACTCCTAGTTATGTTCTTTCCCCCACTATAATAAAAGCTCCAGGAGGGCCTCTGTGCTCACTATTGTATCCTCAGCATTTAGAATAGAGCCTGGCAACTGGGGATGCTTAATCAGTATTTGTTGAAAGGCTTGAATCCTATTTTTCTTCTGTCTACAACCAAATTTTTGTTTCTTTAACAAGTTGTTAATGTAGTTATGTCTTGGAATATACCATTGTATGTAGTTCATTCTCTAATAATCATGTAGAATGGATGTACTGTAATTGATCTAGCCATTTCCTTATTGAAGATACTGTTATTTTGTCCATCATACTAAAATTTACTTTAAAAATTAATAGAATTATGAAATAGTAAAGGAAAAGGAAAATAAGTTTTACAAAAGTAAGCAAAAGGACAGAGATAGATAATACAGAATGAGTAAAAGATGAAGAATCAGTTTGAAAGTTCCAACACATGACTGATAAGAGTTAAGAAGGAGCAAAGAAAACAGTTATTAATGAATTGATACAAGAAGATTTCCCTCAGCTGCAAGTTTCTAGATTGAAAGACCTTTCAAAATGCATAGCAAAATTAATGATAAAATGACCAAAAATGATAATGATAAAGAACTCCCGCCCCCCCAAAAAAACTCACCAAGTAAAAAGAAGATCCTAAAATCTTGGGGAAGGGTGTGTAGGTGATGGTGCAGGAGAAAATAAAAATGGGATCACCTTATAGATGAATGAAACAGAATGGCACTGAATTCAGTGGCGGCACTGATGCTAGAGGAAGTTTGAGTAAAGCCTTCAAAAGCTGAGCTTTTTCTATTTTGTTTTTTGTTTTTGGAGGGGAGATGATTAGGTTTATTTATTTTTAATAGAGATACTGGGGATTGAACCAGGACCTCGCTCATGCTAGGCATGCACTTTACCAGTGAGCTATACCCTCCCCCCAAAAGCTAAGTTTTTTCTGCATGGACTTCTTTATTCTGCCAAGTCAAGTGTAAAGGTAAAGACCTTTTCAGACATGCAAGGGCTAACTCCCCTCCATGTACCTTCTTCAGGTTAGTTTCTTAAGGTCCTGGGAATGTACTGCTGCCAAACTGAGAAGTGAACAAAGAATGGAGACACTGGAATTCAGGAAACAATGGCTCTACCCTAGTAAAGCAGTAAAGGGACACACGAGAGGTGACAACTGTGCTAACAGACTGAGAGGGCAGCAAGCCCAGATTGGAGTGAGAACATGAAGGATTCTGAAGGGGAAGCCTTCTGGGAAAAGGAGGGTAGAAATGAGTTCTTGCTGGACTGTCTAATATGGTCCAGCAATTAAAGAAAATTGAAGTTAAAGTAAAGGAAATCATTGAAGAAAAGAAGGAACTCTAGGGAAAACAAAGGGCTCTCTGAGGAGGAAAATGTGTTCGTAATATAGTACTTGGCTAGACAGTAGACAGCAGTTACAGTCAGTGTAGCATTGATTATTTATTTAACCAAAATAGTGATAGATCTATCTATATTAGAAGAGAGAGGGGAAGTTATTGAGGGAAGTGTCAGAGAGACATCCTAATCTAGTATAGCTTGAGCAGATAGGCAGTGTCTAAATGGATAAACCAGAAAGTTGTAGAATAACACAATATTCAAAGAAATGCTGTAGCTGTCTAGTAGAAACAACAGATAAGGGGGCCTTGAAGCCCCAGAGAAAGAGACATTGAGAGAGACTAAAATTGGCATTGAAACCAGCTTGTTTCCTGATGGCTTTTCAATATCAGATTCACGCAAGAAATATTTATGAAATGTTTATTATATGCCAGATACTATAATTAGGGTACAGTGGTGGGAGGGACAAGGCAGACAACTTCCTTGCCCTCTTGTAGCTTTTATTCTAATGGAGAAGATACTACAAAAAAGATAACCATGGAGTGTGGTGAGAGAACTGTAAAAGATATGAGTAGGGGAAGGAAATGGGGAAGGGCTTTTAGAGGAAGTGACTTTTCTATTAAGACCTGGAGGGTGAGGGTGAGCCAGACAAAATAAATGCTGGGGGAAGAGTATTGCTGTGGAGATTGGAGAGGTGAGGAATCCTCTTGGCGCAGGGAAGAGTAAATTGGAGACCCTAGGATGGAAAAGAGCTTGATGTGTTTAGGGAACAGAAAGGAGTTTGGTGTGATTGTCATGAAAGAGGGTAGGGGAGGTTAGTGTGAGGATGCAGGGCAGAACCAAAGCCTATGAGGAATTTGGACTTGACTCTAAGAGCAGTGAAAAGCTTCAGCAAAGAAATGTCATGATTTTATTTTTAAAATGTCCCTTATGAGTCATGACAGTATTTCCTGCCCTTGGGCTTTGTGAGATATCCTTGTTAAATTCTCCTTTAAAAAAAAAATTAAGCTAGTTTGAGTAGATTTCAGTTACAGTTACTTGCATACAAAAGGCTTGGTTAAGATAACATCCTTGCCTTTGTGTTTACAACTCTGACCCTTTCTATGTCTGATTATTTATGTGTTTGTTGGCCATTTTCTTTTCTTTTAAAAAAATTTCCTCTTCATAATCTTTGTTCCTCTTTCTGTTGGAGAGTTTGACTAAGTTTTTCTTAGTGTTTTCTAAGAAATCTTTGTGTGTTGTCAGAGCAAACTTTTGTCTTTTGTATTTACTTCATTTTTTTTTCCCAGTTAGATGTTTCCCTTGTAACCTTGCATTATTTTTTGACGTTCAGAAGTTGGTTTTGTTTTAAATAACAGCTTTAATGAGATAAAATTCACACAAATTCACCCTGTTAACGTGTACAATTCACTGATGCTTTTTACAAAGTGTGTTAATCACCTAATTCCAGAACATCTTCATCACCCCAAAAAAGAAATCCCATACCAGTAGTAGTCATTCCCTATTCTCCTCTCCTCCAAGCCTGGTAACCATTAATCTACTTTCTATCTCTGTGGATTTACTTATTCTGGACATTTCATATAGATAGAATCATAAAATATGTGGCCTTTTGTAACATGCTTCTTTTACATAGCATATTGTTTTAAGATTCATCCATGTTGTGGCATTTATCAGCGTATCACTCCTTTTATGGCTGAGTAATATTCCATTGTGTGAGTATACCACAGTTTGTTTATCCTTTGTCAGTTGATGGCCATTTGAGTTGTTTCCACTTTTTGGCTATTGTGAATAATGCTGCAGTGAACATTTGTGTATGTACAGAGAGTTTTGGCTTGTGTTTGGTCAGATCAACTTTGCTCTTTTCCTTCATAAAGATCACTTTCTTGTCAAGTTACCAAAGCCTTCTCTATGTAGAGACTATGTAAATACTTGTCTGTCTTTTTTAAAGTATTTGTATGATTAGAGTATTAAATTTTGATCTTTGGTTCATATGAAAATTCATTTTGGTTTACGATTTGGAGAAAGGATATAATTTTTCCCAGTAGAATAACTAGATGCTCCTAAATAATTTATTAAATAATTTATTATGCCCTCATTGATTTGACATGCTGTTTATATCAAAATAAAAAATGTATCATGGGAAAATGTTTCCAAATTCTGTTTTATTCTGTTGATCCTTTTATGTATTCCTGTTGTGGTCCTCCATTGTAATTCTGGTAACCTTATAATACCTTTTAAGATCTTTAAAATTATCCTTTCATTTAAAAAAATGACTGGGTATTCCCTCAAAGATTGTACTATATATTTGGTCAACTTCTAGAAAGAAATCCAGTGAGACTCTAACTAAAGTTGGGTTGAATTCACAAATTTAGGGGAAAAAAATGTTTATTTTGAATTTTCTGTGCCCCAATATGGCATGTCTCCTTTATTCAGGTTTTTCTTTTATGTACCTTGTCCCCTTGATTGTGTATCTTCTTTACAAAGTGTATTTCTAGATATTTATTTTTGTTGCTGTTTTTAATTCTCCCCCCCCCCCATTATATCCTGATTATTTTATTAGAATAGAAAAGTTTTGGTTTTGGCTGCCAGTCAGCTTGTTGAGTTTTTCTTAATTATAATTGCTTTTGGTTGGTCCTCTTGAGTTTTCAAGTGGAGCAGACAGAGATTACCGACAATAACAAAGTAGGGGAAAGCACCCTGAAGGAAAAGTTTAGTGTGTTATTGGAGCACAAAATCTCATTTTGCTTTGGCAGATCAGAGAAGGCCTTTTTGAGGAAGCATCTTTTCAACAAATCTAAAGACTGCAGTAGGAGTTAGCCAGACAGAGTGGGAGGAAGAGCTTCCAGACGAGGGGACCAGCGCATGTGCCGTTTCAGAGGCACAGTGTGTGCAAGGATGGGAAGCAGTGAGCAAAGATGAGTGTCAGGAGAGGGCTGGAGGCCCTGTTGAGGATTTAAATCAGATTGTGAGTCTAGCAGAGTCAGCAGCCAGACAGGCTTTTTGATGGAGGAGGATGGGGACGATGACAACATCACTATTTACAATTTTTAAAGACATTCCTGTTTCTGTTTTTTAAAGATTCATCCAGCTGCTTTGTGGAAGATGGATTAAAGACAAGCAAGGATGGGAGAGGAGTCCAGTTCGGAGGCATTTGTAGTAGTTTAGCCTCAAACTTGCTTGTCTTGGGCAAGGCTGTTATGACTGTCACCCTTGTTTTCTCCTCAGCCCTTCAGTCTCTATGGAGTAAACAAAAATTTTTATTGGATTGGGGAATAAGTTTTGTATTGGAAAACATGGGATTTTGAATTTCAAATGGGCCACTAGTAGGCTACATTTTATTATTGCATGTTTTATAACTTCATGAACAGCCAATCTTGACATATTTGTCAGGTCTCCTATGTTATTCGCGATGAGGTGGAGAAGTACAACCGAAATGGAGTCAATGCCCTGCAGCTGGACCCAGCGCTAAACAGACTTTTCACGGCTGGTCGAGACTCCATCATAAGAATATGGAGTGTCAGTCAGCACAAGGTAAGACAGGGATTGAGTCTATATTTTAAATCTCTACTCAGTAAGTTTTGGTCTGTCTAATACAATGCCTTTCACAGTTTCAGATTTAATTTCTTTGAGCACTGAGGTATGTGGTACACTCAGAATTCAGTAAGCCTCTGCGAAAACACTCCTAGGAGAGTTTCAGAAGTGTTTTAGCTAAGGCAGGGACTCCGTAAACTAGGTTTGCAGTAAGAGTTCTTTGCTACAAAGGAACAAAGAGATTCATCTGGTAGGGGGATTTTTTTCAACAGTTTTTCTGTTTTAAATGTGTGCCCAAAAAGCTTCATGGCAACCCTTTCCAGTGGTACTAAAAAAAGACTGTATATGCTTTTACATTTATAATTAATCTTGAACTTTTATTTAAAGGTGATTAGAGTGCCCACAAAACCCATAGGGCCTTATTATGTAGTATAAAGTTGGTGTAAAAAATATGGAAACAGGGAGCAGGACTTAAGTATATGTAAAGATAAATCCCCAGTCAAGTGGAAAGGAACTCTCTTTGTATTTTGTTTGACTGCCTGTATCATGAATGACAAGAGAAAGGAAGATTCAGGGAAGAAGGAGCATTTCTTGAACTCCTAGCTATGTACCAGACACTCTTAGCACTTTTATGTCCAGTATGGTTTTAATTCTCAAAATAATCCTTATGATCCAGTTTCATAGATGGGAAAACAGGTTCAGAGAAACCCATGGTTAAATAGCTACTTAGTGACAGAGAGTTAGAACCCAATCTAACCTTGAAACCCTGATGCTAGACCTTGTTTTAAAAGTCTGTGTCTTTAGCAAGCTCTACAAGTCTGATGTTCAGTCTAAAAAAGAACCACTACTTTGCACAGTTGCTGGATGGTTTCTTTAAATGGACTTTAGTCCAGTGGGCTTTGAATTCTTTAAGCAGTGGAAACAGTAGTGGCATAATGTTTAAAACATGGAAAGTAAGAAAACTATGGCTCTGAAATGCTTTTTGGAACTTATATTTGAATTGGAAAGTCACCTTTCTGGGCATTTACAGTATTTCAAACAAATTAAGGAAAGCACTCACAAGAGCTAACCTGAAAGAATCTAGAAAGCTGCCTATCCTGCTTTCAGACATCTCTTTTTCTGGTCTTCATTTTATGACAAGATTGAATAGCATCATTTCTCAAATAGACTTGTAGAGAGCTGTTCTCTTTGCCATGAAGCATTTTGAATGTGCCTGTCTTAGATGTAGGAGGTAACTAAATACTCTTCTTTAAAAGGCCTCTCCTGGTAGTTAAGCCAAGTGACAGGAATAGAAAAATCTTGAGTTACAGAACTGAAATGGTGATCCTTTAGCCCTTGGCTTCCATTCTTCTCAGAAGGACTGTAGATACTGTGAAGAAAACATTAAGTTCACAGGTAGAAACAGCAATAAGAAGCTAAGAGCAGAAGTGTGCATCTCCCTCTGCAACCATTAGAGGCTTCTCACCGCTCTCATCAGCTTCCTTTCTGCCCCTGCTGTCTGCTCTGAGCCTTTATCACTGCTGATTCATATCCCCCCAGCCTGAAGATTTGTTCCTGTCCTGTCCTTTCTAGTAAACCCTTTCCTGTTTCATACACAATGTGTAGTCCAGGTCTTGTTACCTTTACTAACTCAAGGCATTAAAAATTAAGCATTTGTCCTGGAAACCTAGACTTTCGTCCATAATAAAACTGTCCTGAAACAAAACTTCCATTTGCATCTGTCATATTGGAAGCATCAATTGTTCGATGAAATTCTACTCTGAATTCAGTTGTCGGTTTTAAGACCTTAGAGCAATGTATCACATTAATTGAAGAACCTAAACTTCTATCTATATCTGGTAATATATTTTATCCTCTAATGACATTCTTATGATTTTTAATTTCAGCAAGATCCATATATAGCATCTATGGAACACCATACTGATTGGGTAAATGACATTGTTCTCTGTTGTAATGGGAAAACATGTAAGTATTTCTTTGGATTATTGGGCTTCTGGAAGTTTTTAATTCAATTTGATTTTTTTTTTATTTTTCATGTGAGTGTTTTATTGGAGTATAGCATATATACAGAAAAGCACACAAACTTTGAGAGTACAGCTTAATAAAATTTTACAACGTGAACACCCGTATTAAGAAACAGATTATCAGAACCTCTTTATGCTGCCCTTTCAGTCACTACTCCTTGCCCCAAGATAACCGCTCTCATGTCTTCTAAACACTCTTGGTTAGTTTGCCTGCATTTGCACTGTATATAAATAGACTCGTACAGTATGTATTCTTCTTTTAGCCTTATTAGTATCTTTTTGTTATTATGGTAAGATCAACTTACTGGTTTTGCAGTCTGTGTTAGAGCAATTTTTCTCAAATTAGTTGTGCCTTCAACTGGAACATTAAAAACGTTTTCCCTTCCTATTTCAAAAAATATTTGAGACAAAATACAATAGGTTTCTAGAAAGAGCTTTTAGCTATATGTGTACGTATGTGTATGAATATTAAAATGTTTGAATTAATGTTAGGAATATTATAAATAAATTATAAATACTCAAATATATATTTATGTATGACCATTTTGTATGTATGTATGAGAGTTTGAGACAATGTTACATTGTTTTAAGTCTTTAAAATGGTGATAAGTCACACTACTAAGGGGTTTATTAATTCTTTGCCTCTTCTAGTAATATCTGCTTCTTCTGACACGACAGTAAAAGTATGGAATGCACATAAGGGATTTTGCATGTCAACATTAAGGACACATAAGGTAAAACAGTTAACATAGTTTGCAATATCTTTAATGTAATACTGGGATCTCAGTATTTTATGTGGCTCACTTGATTATATCTACAGAGTAGATTATAGTATTTGTGTTCTGTTACAGGATTACGTAAAGGCCTTAGCTTATGCCAAGGATAAAGAACTGGTAGCATCGGCTGGGTTGGACAGACAAATATTCCTGTGGGATGTGAATACTCTGACAGCATTGACTGCCTCAAATAACACTGTCACAAGTAAGGTGTTTGAAGAATATTTCATTGAAAGTGATCCAAATTGACATAAATAAAGAATGGATTATAAAACATCTTTGATAAGTTTGCATCAAGACAGTGGTTCATATTTTGAGAGTGCTTCTACCTACAGCGTTCTAGCCCCCAAGAGTATGATTGAACAACAAGGAGCTAGTTCCTCACTATAGTCTAAAAAGGGTAACTTCTCCAGGTATAACCTGGTTATTTTTGAAAATGTGCATGTATTAGCTCCCTAGCTAAAGTGTAAGCTCCTACAGGGCAGAAGTGTCTGTCTTATTACTATTTTGTATCCCCCACAGTTTTGCCTAACCCAAAGCCACATTCTAGACAGATATTATTGATAGAAGTGGTGATTACCTGGCAAAGTAGGCAACTTTTGACTTTTAAAAGTGCTACTATATACTAGGAGCCTTTGAGTTAATAGCCAAGTTGGAAAACACCCAAAGAAAGATTTTTAGTGCCAATATTATGGGAGCATCTCAGAGCAGCCCTAAGGAATTGAGCCAATCACAGAAGAATTCAGGGAGGCCAGGGTGCTTCTAGAGGCAATTCAGAGACATTCACAGCACCTTAATAGCATGGCTACCTCATCAGCTAGGAGATCTCAGATTACCCAGTTAGACCGAGACAGGTCTAGACTTGAAACTCGGCCTCACACTTGGCCCAGCCTACTGGAGTTCTCTGGGCCAGGTGTTGGTAGAGACTTTAAGAGCACATGTTCAGCTAAGCCTGGCCTAAAAGGTCTGTGTTCAGGATATGGGCCTGAACTATCTAGATCCCTACATAATAGGTCCAGTTTGTCATGACTCTGTGGAATACTCACATTGACATTAACTAACGGTTCTAATATAACCTAGTATATGCCACGAAGGGCAGGTTGGGAGACTGGGGTTTATAATATCTTGAATGTTATTTTGCCCTTTTTCTCAAGAAATACATGAAAGTCTGAACACCTTGTTCTCCATGATTTTTCACCTGTACACAATCTCAGAGATTCAGCAGCTGGTGCCTACTGGGGGCTGTCACAATACATCATTTAGTTCTCTCTAGATGTAAGGCCTGCCTGAAAGAGACACTAGTAAGAGAGAACAAAACAAAACAAAACAAAAAAGCAGGATTGTGCCAGGGTCAGAGATCAGGCTTAGTGGTTATAGATTCTGCAACAGATATGTTTTGCTTAGACTTGTTTAGAGAAGATATCAAATCAATTTTTTATAATTATGGGAATAATAATAATAGCTAACATTTATTGAGGACTTAATACAAGCAGTTACTTTTCTAAATACATGTACTTTCCTTTACTCTTTAACATGTTTGTTTGTTTGTACTTATTCTTTGTTGTAAAATTAGAATCATGCTATGTAGAGTTTTATATACATACTTCAGTGGTATTGAGTTCTGAATCAAAGGGCGTGAATATGATTCTTGCTATACATTGTCTAATTTCCTTCCAGAGGTGTTGTACCAAATTATCCTTCCACAAGTAATAGATGAGAGTGCCATTTTAACTATTTTTTAAGAATTAAGTATTGCTTTGTTTTTTTAATCTGATTTGGTAGGTGAAACTTGTATTTTTATTTTGATTTGTGTTTTCTTGTAAATAGTGCATTTAGCCATAGTTTTCATATTTATTGGCACATGTGTATCTTTAAAAATACATGACTTACGTGGATTGTTTTTAAATGGCAGTGCAATTGAATTTAACAAATATTTATTGAGCACATGTGTATTCTCAAATCCAGAAGAGATGTAAGTTTGGTTAACAATAATATTATCTAGAATTATCCCCATTATAGATAGATTTCTTTTCCTTAGAAATACTCATAAAGATAAGATTTTCTAAATCAAATAATAAACTTGCAGTTTGTGCTGACTAGCTGCTCAGCAGCTGATGACTTTAACATTTAGCTCCATTTATTTTTAATAGCTTCTTCTTTAAGTGGAAACAAAGATTCCATTTATAGCCTGGCAATGAATCAACTGGGAACAATCATTGTATCAGGGTCCACTGAGAAGGTAAGAGGAGCTTAAAGGGTGTATTTTAACACTAGAAAACAAAGAAACCAAAATAGTTTGATCTACGTAATTATAAAATACATAGACAGTGTTTTTGCTTGGTAGATGCTAAAAGAAAGGTTTCATTTGAACAAATGAGAGTACAACTGTATAATTACTGTCATGTGTGGTGATGGGTGTGGAGGATGGCGTGGAGGGGTGGCCTGTGCATTTTTGGACATTAAAAACGCTTCTTCCTACCTGAAAAAGTTAGGACCCTTGGACACTGTCTATTGGCAGAAGTATTACTTCCCTTTCAGAGTCTAATAGTTGTCATTTGATTTATAAAAGCCATCTGTTATTTAAATTTGATCATGTATATGCTCAGTTTGTGTGATACTTTGTTAAAACTCACAGGTGTTAAGAGTATGGGATCCAAGAACATGTGCAAAACTGATGAAGCTGAAAGGGCACACAGATAATGTGAAAGCATTGCTGTTGAACAGAGATGGCACACAGGTAGGCAGTGTTAAATGAGCACTTACCTACTGACCTTGTCAAAAATTTAATATGGCAGAAATTCCCCCACTTTCTATATTGCTGCACAGTTGATTGAACCAAAAGCCACACATAAACTGTGGTCTAATTTTTAAATCCTTAAAATACTCAGTTGCACATATAATAATCCACATTTTGAAATTACTCTGTTTACATCACTTTTAAACAAAGGAATTTCCTAAAATAAGGAATTTCCTAAGAATAATTCTTTATGCAGGTGAGTATGTGCAATTATGATATGTATGGACTAAAATAATTTAAAATGTTCCTTTGTGTAAAGCAGAAGGAAACTGGTATTGAGTGCTTTCTGGCAGTGTAGTAAATGGAAGATTTCCTCAGTGGGTCTGGTTTCGGGGCAGATCTTGTCTGTTGACTATGTAGATATGGTCTATAAGTTTAGTTGTCTAAAACAGTACTTAGAGCCAACATTTCAAAGAAAAACATTCAAGTCATGTTTGAACATGTATTAGCACTCTGTTGGCCACATAATTTGTGAATTATAAATCACAGTTCTATCTGTTGTGTAGCAGTAGACAAAATTATCTTTCATCAGTGTAGATAATAAAAAACAAAAACTGAGCACCATTTAATGTTATGACACACCTCTAACATGTGCCCCTGCCATTCTTTTCATAGGACAGGGATACTTGGAATTGATTGTGATGGGGTTAGAAGAAGGAGGGTAGGGATGTGATGAGATGAAAAACGCTGTCAGCCCGTTACTCCTGTGGAAAGTACAGCATGGAAATTGCCTCACACATGAGTTAGAGAAGCCTTTGTCTCCAGAGGTGAAAGGAAAGTTTGAAAAACTAGCTAAAGGAAGGAAATCATTTCTCAGAACCAGGCAGAGAGGCTTAAAGATGCCCATAGGGGTCTTTGGAGATGTGGGCGGGTCTTGATGTTAATGTATTGTGTGGCCTTGAGGAGAGGACTCTTCTTTACTTGTCCATAGATTGCTCATCTGCAAAGTGGGAATCATAGTATTTAGTTAGTATGGTTGGTGAGAGGAGTGGAAGTAAGAGGTATATTCTTATCTGTAAGCCACAGCATTTTCTAAAGCTCCTGAGTTTCCTTGCAGCAGCATTTTCATTTGAGTCTAAAAAGCCCAGTGCAGTCAGTTCCTCACTGTTTTGTAGTAGCTGCTACACTGCACATGAGATGGTCATCCATGCCATATTCTGTTAGCTGTGTCCAGGGTTGATCTGTGTCATACCATCTCCATGGGACTGCCCTTAAGAAGGGGCTGTAGACAAGATGGTTTCCAGAAGTGGGCTGTGGGCCTGGTGGGCTTTCTTAAATCTCCTCCTGTCTGCTACACTCCATGCCTTGTTTCCTGTACATACAATTATGAATATGCTTTTACCTTTTTCCTCCTCTGTTTCCTCCTCCATTCATTTTCCCTACTGGCAACTAGAGACTAAATGTAAATTTAACCACCAATAATAACAGGGCATTTTTACATTAGGGAATTGATCAAGAAAATAGTAACTACTCAATTGGGAAAAAGAGAGGAGGGAGAAAGAAATTTTTACTTACTTATTCTGAAAGTCTTGTAATACAGAAGAGATAGTTATCAGTTACTGGGCCAGAGTATATATTGCATCCTGCAGAGTTGCCTGCAAGCTTCTCATGTAGGGTCTCTGATGGCATCGTATCTGACTTGTGATCAGATACGTATAATAGGCCAGTGAATCCCATGGGTGTCAGCCTATTGCCTCACTTCCTTTGTCGTAGTAAGATACTTAGCAAATCCTACTCTTTGAGGTCTGTCACCGTTGTAGTTGTTTTGCTTGGTGCCAGCTTTACCGGGCTGAGCCAGTACCTGCTTGGGCTGTTGCTAGAGGAGCTGGAGCAACCTACCATCTTGCCCTGAGTCAGTCACGTCCTTGTGTGTCACTCACAATATTTTCCTTGGTGGGACAAGTCCTGCTGATCCTAGCTTTGGGTCTGGGGGTCTCTAAGCATTAGGCCACTCCTTGCCCCTGATTTGCCCACTGGGCTGCTCACTATTGGCATTTACAGTCGTGTATGAGTGACCATCCCAAACACTTTGTGTACATTGACAGCATCCTGGCCCCAATACCCTGGTACCACTCATCTCTGTTGGCAGAAACACAGAGCACCTGATCAGGCTGTAGAGTCTGTTCCCCTACATATGACTTAGCAGAACCTTTTAGGGCATTCTGTCTTAGTCCCAAAAGCCACCCCATAATGAAGGGGTCTTCACGTTTATCCAGTGGAAGGGTGGAGGGGGTGGGAAATGTTTTGATGATTCCTCTAGCTCCTACAGAATATCAGGCACTAGAAAGCCTATAAAATAGACACATACTTCAACTATACTACCAAATGCTGCGAAGATGTTCGCCAACATTATGTTTTAAAAGTGATTACCATCTATTTGTGGGCCTGATTTTTAGCAGTCTTAGAATACTGACTACCATCAAAGGTTATTTTGTGTTCTGTATCAATATTGATACAGAACTCTGATATACTCTGTGTTTCTTCATCCACTTTCAGCTATGTATTCTGGGTTTGGGACTTAGCTCTGTATTGTTGCAAGTCACCCAGGCTGTGAGGACTTCCAGCCCATCATCTTTGCCTTCCTTGTTCTAAAGTTCTCAGACCCTACTCCCTGTAGCTACATGGTCTAGGGTCTGAGTGAGCATAGCTTTACTCATAGCTTTGCCACCACAGAGTAGCATCTCTTCCTGGAATGGAGAGCTCCTGCCTTCTCCCCATCAGCCTGCCACAGTGCTCCTGCACACATGATGAAGATCTGATTGTGACCTTACTCCTGACAGATTCTTCATTGGTTAGTCTCTTGGTTCTCTTGTGAACTAGTTGTAATAGGTGATTAAAACACTGATGATCCTGACAGCTTGTGGTGGAGTCTGTTAGTAAGTGTTTGTTTAATTAAACATGGCCAGAGTTTTGAAGGCACCTTCAAGTCACAGAGCAGGCCAGTAAATCCTTAATATTCCTGAAGGCCTCATCTGTTCAAACACTGTCCAGATCTCCAAACCCCTCAACTGTCTTCTCTCCTTTGAAAATCTTTGCCCACTTAATTTCATATGCCAACACCAGCAGTTGCTTTCTCCTCGGGGCCATGTTTTCCCCAAAGAAATAAGTTTTTGTCCTCTTCTTCAAGTCACCAGAGTAACTGGTAGGGAACACCAGGTATGCTGAATGTGAATGTGGGGTGGCGGATTCCGTCTGTCTCTGTCAGACTCACAGTGTGCTCAGTCCTGACTGTGAGCCGGAGACTTCCATGTAGTTAACGCTGCTGAGCCTGTAGAAGCTGTCAAAATTGTCAGGGTTAACTCTGAATGCTGAGGGTCCACGCTTTGTACTAATGGATGTTGAACTTGAGGCTTATAAGGGAAGTACTCAAGGTCACAGAGAGTGAGTGGTAAGCCTGGATTTTGCTTTTGGCTTTTGTCAGTAACCTAAGAGACCTGGCAGGCCATCAGGAATCCAGAGCCGTGAGGGAGGGAATGAGACAGAGTTGTGACTCAGAGCTCCAGAAGGTTTGTGGTCTAGTGCACTGCCTGTCAGACTTGGCATACCTGGAGAGAGTGTCAGAATCTCCACAGATTGCTGGACCCCTGCCAGAGTTTCTGCCTCAATAGGTCTGGAATGGAACCCAGGAATTTACATTTTTAAAATGTTCCCAAGGGATGCTGATGCTGCTGGTGGCCAGATACAGAGCATAAAGGAGGTTGGCTCAGAGGTTTCCCCTCCTTGAGCCTACGCTGTTGCCTTTGGTCATTTCAGTCTGTGGTACATGCTTGTCAGAAATCTTTATCGGAGGCAGGAGTACAGGTTGTTAGAGCTGTGTTGACGACATGGAGTCAAGAGAGAAGCCAAGTGCAAAACACAAGAAAGCAGGAACTTCTGGGCAGGTTTCTAACCTTAGCTTTCTTTGTTCCCAGTGCCTTTCTGGCAGTTCTGATGGGACAATTCGCCTTTGGTCCCTTGGCCAGCAGAGATGTATAGCAACGTACCGAGTCCATGACGAAGGTGTTTGGGCTCTGCAGGTCAATGACGCCTTCACACACGTTTACTCTGGAGGAAGGGACAGGAAGATTTATTGTACAGACCTAAGAAACCCTGACATTCGGGTGCTGATTTGTGAAGAAAAAGCACCAGTTCTCAAGGTATGTCATATATTTTAGTTTTACAATTAAGATTGTTACATGTGCTAGCCAAATACAGCTAAATCAATATTAAAAACACAAGTCAACTGTGGGGTTGTAAGAGAGATACTTTAACATAATTATTAGTCACCTGTAGAAGAAATGTTGACTTCTTGGGTACATCAGGGATGGATGGCTCCCCCACTGGCAAATCCTAGTGAGGTGGCCCCACAGTGTTCCTGAGCTCCCTGGCTCTTCTAACCTGGCCTTAGAGCAGGAGTGTGAGGAGTTCAGGTGTCTGTGAGCAGACAGCAAAGCAGAAATGTGTCCACTGCCTCAAGAGGATGTGAAGGACTGCTCCTGAAGAAGGGAGAACGAGCTGGTTCATATTCCAAACCACTGCTGCCTCACAGTAGTCCTGGGAGGTGGGTAAAAGGGTACTTGAGAAGCCATCCATGTTGACACTTCCTAAAAATGAAGCCTAGACTAAAACTTGGCCAGTCATCATCTGACGAGATGTTCAGTCTCACTGATATCCACAGAACTGTACATTAAAACAACAGTGAGGAGATTTCCAGATTTAAAATGGAGGCATGAAGACAGCGGTATTCACTCTTCTCAGAAATCATCTGAAAACAAGGAAAGCAAGAAACAACTGCAGATACCCATCATCTACGAAACTAAGTGACATCTGAAACCCAGACCACAGTGTAGAAGGAAGGGCTAAAGGGGAGTGGAGGTCAAATGAGGCATTGAGAGGATGCCTGTGGTCTAAGAGCTCACATAAACTTGGCCAAGTAAGTTATTTAAAAGAGATGACACAACCTAATAGACGCAAGCAATAATCCTTTAGAGAAACAGGAGAGTTGAAGCTGCAGTCACACAGACACAGCATGTGTGCAGGAAGCACGCTGGTGGGGAGAGATAAGTGTGGCGGAGAAACACTGTGTCTTGACTCCTGCAGCTGCCAGGATCTCTTGGTTGTGGAGAAAAAGACTAGAAGAATTTAGCGTAGACATAACCATGTTACAAGGAACATCCCTTTGAACTGAAGAGGATTCCTTCTTGCCAGTGGTTCAGCCCTGTCCCCATGTCTCCAAACCTGCAGTTTCCTGTTGCAGGAGGAATGGTGGGCAAGTGCAGAGTGATTCCATCTGTGTGATATATACATGGGTATATGTATATTTTATATTGATAGTATATTAAAAATACAGGAGGACATAATAAACTGTCTACAGGGTGCAGTTGTGTTCCTGAGACAAGGTGGGGGGGGTGAATTTTATTGGTACTTTTTACTTTTGCTTTATTGTTAGAATGGTTTTGGGTTTTGAGGGGGTTTTTTTCTTTCTTTCTTTTTTGCTACAAACATTTTCAAAGAAAAAAGAAACATATTTCCTTGTTACTAAAAGCATAAAAACAAAACAAAAGGATGGCAAAGCCAAAAAGTTATGGTAAGTCATCCTTTTCACTGTACCCATTTAGAACCCTTAAATTAACCACTCTTAAAACTCTAAGCTACTGTCTTTGGTAAAAGTCACCTCTATTACACGTTTATATGGCTATGAGTTCCTTTAGCAAAGAGACTCTCATTTTTCTGTGCATCCCTGGCTGTTAACACATGCCATGGTATAGTCAACACACAAATGTCAAAGAGCGAATATTCCACAAAGCAGTATTTTTGTGGTTTGTTTCAGATGGAGCTTGATAGATCAGCTGATCCCCCTCCTGCAATCTGGGTTGCAACAACGAAGTCTACAGTAAATAAATGGGTAAGTGAACCACTAGCAGAGGATTTTAAACATGGTTTGTTATGACAGGCCTGCTAGGTACCAGTGGCAAATGCTCAGTATAAGCCTGACTTTCAGCATGGTTTTGGGCTGTGGCAAAGATCTAAAAGCCCCAGCGAATGCAGGTATAATCCTAAGAATTGTACAAAAATTAAGGTCTTAGTCAAAATGCAGCTTCTGACTTCTTTGTCAGGAGCCAAGATATACGTTTGATGTGCTCACAATAGGCACTGTTCCTTGATAAAGCCAGCGAAGACTAGTACAGCTTCTGACCTCACGAAGCTGCATTTGAAAAGAGGCAGGCCGAGTACCAGCACGGCAGGGAGACTCATTAGGATTCTGTTTTTCTAAACATAAGAGAAAGCAGAAAATTGTTTTTTCAAATTCATTTCCTTTTTCTTCGTAGCATAAAGAACAGGGATAGAAATAGAGAGAAGTCATCAAAAGTACTATTAATTTTTAAATCTTAAAGATTTTACATTTTCTTGCTTAACAGACTTCTTATGAAAAGCAGAAGAGAAAGTGTTTGCATTCATTTCTGTTTATATACCAATCAGGTTGTCTTTCTCTGTACCTGTAATTAAAAGAAAAGCTATATATCCTCTCTAAATTTCATTGTGCCAGTTTGAGATAAATATAGCTTTACCTGAAAGAATGCCTAGTGTTCTCTCCAAAAAGACAATATTCCCTTTTTAATATTTTTTTATATTTTTTCAATCACGGTAGATAGTTGTACTTTGTGACTATTTTTTTGATTAATGTTGTTATTGTTGGGTTTTTCTCATTTGTTCTTTGTTTTTCTTGCCACTTTGAACAAATTGGCAAAGCTTATAAAGTATATAATGATTAAATAATTAATTTTATTCCTTTAGATATTGAAGGGAATTCATAATTTTAGAGCCTCTGGAGATTATGACAACGACTGTACAAATCCTATAACACCCCTTTGTACACAGTCTGACCAGGTTATTAAAGGTAAGTAAGGGTATTGGGAGGGATTGTACCTTTTATCGAGGTTAATTATAGTTACTAAGAGACTGACAAAAATAAAGGAGATGACCTTCTTTTAAGTGTAATTCTGATGTCAACAAAAGACTAATAGTATATTGGTATATTTTTAATAGAAGAAAAAAAATTTTAATGCTTTTTAGTGACTTTAAAAGTTGAGCTTTCTTGAGTTAACCTTTTTGCCCAGCATTAGGATAATCATGGTCTTGGTAAAAGTCTTTGTAAAAGGTGTAAAGTTTGATGTTGTCTTTTGGCACAACGAGAAAGGGTCAGATCTGGTCCTAGAATTCTGCACGTTACAACTGGGAGTGGCAGCTCTGACTTCAATGTCACAGTCTGGAATTAGAGTATTGAATGACACATTTATCTGTAGTTAGATGTCAGTGCATTTAGGACAGGATGTCCATTTAGTAGACATAAATGAGAAGGAAAAAAGAGAAGGAAGATAGAAAGCAAAAACTGGTAAGAGATGGGACTAATTCAGAGATTTCCTGTCATCATTTGGACTTTTTTCAGTGGATAAAACTGTTTGCCCTTAACAATTTTCTACTTGTAGTCCCTTGAAGTAAAGAGTCAATTGCCTTAGACATAATTTTTATATATATTAAATTTTTATATATATATAAAAATATATATTATTATTTTATATATATATAACTTAGATATAATTATATAGTCTTCTGATTTACCTTCTTTCTGGAGGCTAGTATGGTTTACATTCTGTTACATGCCAGTTAAATTCACAGTACTGCACTAATGTTAAGTGTAGGATTGGTTTGCTAATTGTGTGGATTTTTTTTTTTAGGGGGTGCTAGTATTATTCAGTGTCACATTCTTAATGATAAGAGGCATATATTAACCAAAGACACCAATAATAATGTGGCATATTGGGATGTATTGAAGGTGAGTATCTTTTTGTAATTAAATATAGGTTACTGGATTATATATCCCTTTATTTTTTATTGTAATTTGTGTGTGTTGTATATGTGTGTGTGTATAATAACCAGGATAGTAAATATATAAAGATTTAATTGCAGCCTAATTTTGGGGTGGATACTTTTTTATGTGAATATTAGATGAGAACTTGGTTTATCTTTTTAGTTACCTATAATTTGAATGGAACCATGTTCTCTATTTAGTGTATTATAAAACTGTGTTATGCTGCCTTCCCTTAAAATGAATATGTCGGAGTTTGTCATCCTTGACACTATTGACATTTTAGGCCTGATAAGTCCTTGTTGTGGGTAGGAGAGGGGAGCGGGGTTTGTTCTGTGCATTGTAGAATGTTTAGGAACATCGCTTAGCCTGTACCCCGTAGATACAAGTAACCACCTTCATCCCCGCCTCCCACTTAATTTGTGACAACCAAAAACGTCTCTAGACGTTGCCAGATATTTGGGGGATGAAGGAAGAATAAGTATACAAAGTCACCCTTTGAGAAGATGACTAACGAGGTAGGACCATCAGGAAAGAGCCAGGTTGCTGTTAGGATGAAGAGGTGGAGGGAGCATTCTGTGATACAGTTCAAGATTGAGATGTACTGGGATTGGAAATGTTCTGTGGCACCAAGAAAAGTTCATGGCATACTTTTGGGAAGCATACATATTTAGGGAATGAATAAGAAAGATTACAATGGTCAAGAAAGAGAAACTTAAAATTGCTGCCTATGTTATAGCTGTTGTCTGAAGGTAGCGTCACAATTCTCTTAAAGTGCTTAGAAATTGTTATTTATTCCTTGAAGATTTTTTTGCTTCCAGATACATGTGGTATATCAATTTCAGCAAAATTACAGTTTCCAAAAAAAGAACATTTTGTGTTTAATTTAAAACTTTAATAGGAGGTAGTTATTTGAGGGTAAATGCTTTAAGATAAAAATATTTGACCACATTCTTCTTAAAATGTATTTTAGAGTCCATATTATTTAGACAGATCTATAAAATTTTGAGTAGCTAAGTCAGAATCAAATCAGTAGACCACTTAATATTGATAATTATCTTACTTTCTTTTTGATGTACAGGCATGTAAAGTTGAAGATCTGGGTAAAGTGGATTTTGAAGATGAAATTAAGAAAAGATTTAAGATGGTATACGTACCAAATTGGTTCTCAGTAGACTTAAAAACTGGGGTAAGTTAGCAATTGATACTTGTGCAGTTTGGGATAGTTGAAAATTTCTAATATAGCTCATAATCAAGTATTAATAGTTACACAGACCTACATTTAGGTGTGAAAGGAAAAAAATCTTATGCAGTTTTAATGCCTCTTTGTATCCCAATATATTAAATTGTAGTTGCATTGAATCACATGAAACACATTTTGGTTCTGAATCTGTGGCTTCGCACTTCAGTCAAATAGTACAAATAAATAAGGGGGGGTTTAGAGACTTATTTCAAGAATGTATTCAAATGGAATGCCACTAACAATTTTTTCTCTTGATAGATGTTGACAATTACTTTGGATGAGAGTGACTGTTTTGCTGCTTGGGTTTCTGCAAAAGATGCTGGCTTCAGCAGCCCCGATGGCTCAGATCCAAAGTGTGAGTTTGTGTCCTTCCTTCACTTCCTCCTTCCAAAACAGAAGGTGTATCTTTGCTGTTTTTTTGCTATGTGTTCATCTTTTTTTTTTTTAAATAATATTTGGGGTTTAAAAAAATCATTTTTCAAGAAATCTATATATTCTCTGAAGACAGAAAAAGGGAAGTAGTCCTAATTCTGCTTCCTCCAGCCTACAGAGAGCCAACCCCTCAACTGTTTCCTTCTTCCCCAGTGCTCCTCTCTATACGTATATGGTTTATGGAAAAATGCAAAGAAATAGAGTCTGGGTCTCTTTTCTCTTCACTTAACTGTGTCCTTGTACATAATTAAAATTTGCCACGGTTATTTAGTAAATCTTGTGCGGGCCATCACTTTGTGTTTCTCTCTCTCTTTTAGTGTTTCTCTCTCTCTTTTAGTGTTTCTCTACCTGGATGTTGGAGCCTAAGGGTTCCACATAGAGCTCAAGTGGCCATACTTGGAGTCATAGTTGGGGGTGGGGTGGGGAAAGAAATCCATATATTCTCTCATATGGAAATGGAAAATACTATTCCATTTTAAATGTTTTGGGGATCTTTATTTTTCTCACAATCGTGATTTACCTTTAACAATTAAATATGCAGCAAACTTTCTACCCTTAAACCACTCTGGAAATCTGTTCAGTTAAGAAAAGTGAAGCTGGAAAATAGTTTCCCCAATTTAAAAAAAAATGTATTGAAGTGTAATTGATATGTGCTAGTTTCAGATGTACAACATAATGATTCAGTATTTGTATATATTGCAAAATAATCACTACAGTAAGTCTAGTTAGCATTCATTACCATATATAGTTAGGAAAATTTTTTTTTCTTGATGAGAATTTTTATGATTTACTCTCTTAGCAACTTTCAAATATGCAATATAGTGTTATTAACTATGGTCACCCATGCTGTATATTACATCCCCCTGACTTATCTATTTTATAACTGAAAGTTTGTACCTTTTGACCCCCTTCACGCATTTTGCCTATCACCCTAGGCCCCATCTCTGGCAGACATCAATCTGGTCTCTATATCTATGAGCTTGAGTTTTTCTGGGGTTTTTTTTTTTGCTTTTTTTGCTTTTAGATTCCACATATAAGTGAGATCATATGATACTTGTCTTTCTAACGTCGACTTATTTCACTTAACATAGTACCTTTAAGGTTCATCCCTACTGTCACACATGGCAAGACTTCATTCTTTTTTATAAGTGAATAATATTTCTCTCTGTGTGTGACATTTTCTTTATCCATTCATCCATCAGTAGACAATAAGGTTGTTTCTAATATCTTGGTTATTATAAATTATGCTGCAGTGAACATGGAGGTGTATATAGTATTTTGAATTAGTGTTCTCATTTTCTTTAGATAAATACTCAGAAGTGGAATTACTAGATTATATGATAGTTTTATTTTTGAGGAACCACCATACTGTTTTCCACAGTGGCTGCACCAGTTTACATTCCCATCAACAGTGCAACAGATTCCCTTTTCTCCACATACTCTCCAACATTCGTTATTTCTTACCTCTTTGATAAAAGCCATTCTAACAGGTGTGAGGGAATATCTCATTGTGGTTTTGATTTGCGTTTCCCTGGTGATTAGTGATGTTGAGCATCTTTTCATGTACCTGTTGGCTATCTATCTGTTTGTCTTCTTTGGAAAAATGTCTATTCAGATCTTCTGCCTGTTTTTTAATTGGATTTGTAAGTTTTTTGCTATTGAGTTGTAGGAGTTCTTTATATATTTTGGATATTATAACCCTTCTTAGATAAATGATTTGCAAATATTTTCTCCCATTCAGTAAGCTGCCTTTTCATTTTCTTGATGATTTCCTTTGCTGTGCAGAAGCTTTTTAGTTTGATGTAGTCCTCCTTGTTTATTTTTGCCTTCATTGCTTTTGCCTTTGGTTTAAGATCCAAAAAAACCATTGTCAAGACTAATGTCAGCAAGCTTACCATCCACATTTTCTTCTAGGAGTTTTGTGGTTTCGGGTCTTACATCCAAGTCTTTAATTCATGTTGAGTTAATTTTTGTGTGCAGTGAGAAGAGACTTGTCTTCTTAAGAGTCTACTTTATTTTGTCAATTATGTCTTTGATCTGTATTCTAAGAATGTAGCATGTAGAAATACCTGATGTATATAAATGTAGTTTAGTGGCTTTATATGGAAATAGCTCTTTAAAGAATATAATTGCTATTTTTGTTTGTTCATTTTTAAATAATGACTACATCTGAACAACCAAATGGAATATATGTTTGCTCCATGTTATCACTGCTTTAAACATTCTAAGATAAAATTTAATAAACATAAAATCTCTGAAGTCTTTTAAACATCATTGGCATTGGGTTAAGAACGTAACATCAGAATACGTGAAACTTTTAGAGGGATGGTATAGCTTAAGTGGTAGAGAGCATGCTTAGCATGCACGAGGTCCTGGGTTCAATCCCTAGTACCTCCAGTAAAATAAATAAATAAATAAACCTAATTACACCCCCGCAAAAAAGAGTATGTGGAAACTTTTAATTTTTATTTCTTTCCCTCTATTTTTAGGTTAAAGCTAATAATTCTTTTTTCCATTCCTTTCCTTTTTTTAATAACTCTTTTGCAGTGAACTTAGGTGGACTTCTACTCCAGGCACTTCTAGAATATTGGCCTAGAACACATGTGAATCCAATGGACGAAGAAGAAAATGAAGTAAACCATGGTTCGTGTTTTTATATCACAATAATTGATTTAAAAATTACTTAGAAGTAATGTTTATTATTATCCTGAGAATGTTTAAAAAATTTTTAAGCATTTGCTAAAGTGTGACACAGTATTTGTGGTGTTTCCAGTTTATTAAGCCCTCCCTTCCTAAAGTAAGAACATACATCCAGTCTTGACTGAGATTCCAAGAGAGCTTTTAATTAGTGAGACTACACAGGACGTATAGAATAAACCTTATGTATTCAGATGACCTTTGTCCTTAGAAGAAGGCAGCTTAGCCAGCTTATTCCAAAGGTGGACCTGCTGGATTTACCTCCAGGCTAGCTAACGAGCTGCATCAGAAAGCCAGATTTGTCCTTGTGTGGTCATACTTCACATTGGCCTGAAATGTAGATATCACCTACTCTATAATCTACCTGATGTTGGCTCTGAATGTTTCAAAAAATCAGATCCCCAACTCAGAATTGTCAGGGTAGGTAAATGAGTATGTATAAAGAATTCATGTCATTGAGGACATTCAAAAGCTGTGTGTACCACAGGCAGTGGCAGTACCTTTCTCTGGGCAGCAGAGGAGAATTTTGAACGTATGAGTTTGGCTCAGTTTGATTAAAGAACGGGGGGGAAAAAAACTTAAAAGTTCAGAAGTCATATGTTACCTACAGCTGGTTGAAGAGTCCTTGAGTCCCACCCACCGAGGACTTATTCTGCTGAAGATTGATTGCCCACCTGTGACAGTGACAAGGACCTCCTGCCAGAGACTTTGTTCTGGCTGACTGATTCATCCATAATGATTTTTGTAGTTGAAATCTCTTTTGCAAGGATGACATGGCTCTTTGAAAGCCAGTCTCCTGATCTCAGAGAGAGAACACTGACCCCTCCCGTGATGGCTTTTCTTTTATGTCACCTGGCCCACCTCATTTCCCTTCAGAATTGTACTGCAGACTGTGAGCCAGAGAAACTCAATGGTAAGGTCTCTTCACAGAGGATTGAGAGGGCTAGATTCTGGTATGGGCTCTGCCATTTATCAGCTGTATAGCTATGGGCATGTCATTTCCTGTTCTTGGTTTGTTTTTCTCCATCTGTAACATGACAGGGTGCCCTCAGAGGCCCAAGTAGCCAATAGATTAAATAATCAAAAAACAGCACCTCTTGGATCCAGGCTTTGGTTCAGGGAATAAGGAAGAAGTCACGGGAAACCCCAAATCATCCTTAAAATCAAACTGCCGTAGTAAAGGCAGGGCAGGGCCCACCCAAGATCCCAGGCAGAGTTCAGGACACCACATGCCGTACCTGTCCAGTAATCTGCTACTCCTGCCCCGTACTCAGTGGATACTCAAGAGTTGCTTAGATTGTACTTGATGAGCTGCTCAAGTATTCAGAGTCCTGTAGTGAGTTGCAGGTGGGGGTAAAAAAGATAAATGGGCAAGGACCCCATCCTTCAGAGACTGGCTTTCCAGTTGGGCAAAGGGCCGCTTACATCAAGCATTGAGATGAGAGGGTTGGTGCTATGAGAGAGGTTCTGAGAGTGCTGTAGGAGGGATTTCAGACAGTGAGGTTGTTTCCAGATTCATTAGGGAAATGTGAACAAATTGGTGCTTGAGTTGGGGGGTCCCCTGCACTTGGTTCACGAGATTACAAAGGCAGCAGAGTGGAATGAAATCTACAGAACAGTAAAAATGAGATAATGACTGCTTTGAGATTTTTATTTTTTACTGACACCTCTGCCATTAGTTATGGCTGCCAGTAAACACAATTTTTTTTTTCTGGCACAAGAAACTTTTCTGAGCTTGGTATTTGATGCAACTCCCCCCACCGACCGCCCCAAAAGAAGCAGATCATCGTTTATAAAGAGGCTGCCCTAGACATCCCTGTGGCTGAAATGGTTATGTTTTTGTTTCAAATCTCAAACATTGATCTCTTCTATTAAAATCCTCTAAAATGTAGTCATTTCTTAAGAGGTGCATCGCAAGTTGCAGTATTTCTTATTTTCAGGAATTCAGCTTTTTTTTTTTTTTTTTTTGGCCTTTGTTTCTGACTCTGGCTGACTTACAGGGCTTTTGATTTTAAAAATCTTGCAGTGGTTGAACTCTGTGGAAACAAAATATTTAGAATCTGTGTTTTTAGCACTAACTCTGGGTACTGACACCATCTGTACCTTTTCCTAGTAAATGGGGAGCAGGAGAACCGAGTTCAGAAGGGAAATGGCTATTTTCAAGTGCCCCCACACACCCCTGTGATCTTCGGTGAAGCTGGAGGTCGCACCCTGTTCAGGTATGGGTCATGAAGGCTAAGAATGCATCCTGTTTGCCAAGAAGTATTGATTCAAGCAGATGTTACACATTGTTTATCATCAACTTCTAGGGGTGTCAGGGGTTTGGAAGCATTTTTAGCTTCATGAAACAGTTAAGTGTCTGATGCTGTTGGGTCACATTCTAATTGAACCTTGCCTCAAAGCAGCTTCTTAGCAGTTACTGCAAGAAACTCATTTTTTCACAGCCAGCATAACTGCCAGGGTCAGGGAAAAGATAGAATCACCAGAAGTCCCCACCCACAGGACAGCATCAGAGTAGATAATTTCCCTCAGGCTGGGCCAGGTAAGATGGGTTGGGCTGCTCCTGGGAACTGTTGTGCCCAACGGTAGACCAGCCTGAGGTGCGAGGCAGTCCTTGTGAGGCCCTACAGGCAAGAGCTGGACTGGCTTCCCGTCCAGGTTGCCAGCAGGGCCCAGGGAGAGTCATAGGGGAGAGCCTTCTAGAGTCGTCTATAGGGCCAGAAGTACGAAAAATGTTTGTCTTGCCCTTGAGGCCAGGATTCTCTTCCTTTATGGTGGTTTCCTGAGAGTGTGGTTACCAAAAATATCCTGACCCATTACGTGTGGAGGCCTGTGCCCTGCACTGTAGCACTGGCGGGCGACCTTTCTTGAGTGCTTTGCCTCCACCCAGGTTTCCTGTCATCACCCAGGGCCTCAGAGAGGCAGCTGCACTGTATGCCTGGCCTCAGAATCGGGGGCCTGGGTGTTAGGGCCTTGCTCGCTCTCTTAACACAGTGAGTCATTCTGCCTGGTTGTGCTTTGTTTCCTCAGCTGTCAGGTGGGGGTTATCCTAAATGAACTCTGTAAGGGTCCCTCCCTCCAATGTTGGCTGACAGTGACTTTGTTATCTGTGTTTGTGTCACTTACTACCTGATGAATTATGTTTAGGCTGCTCTGCCGAGACTCCGGGGGTGAGACTGAGTCCATGCTTCTTAATGAGACGGTGCCACAATGGGTAATTGACATCACTGTGGATGTAAGTGTCCTCCACTCCCATTTTGCCCTTTTATTTTTTTCCAAACCATGAAGAAAATTAAGAACTGCTTTAGACTGTTCTAGTTGGAGTTCTAGTTCTAATGAAAACTAGGCTGCCAAGTGGAATCCTCTTCTGCTTCCCTGCAGTTCCAAAGTTGCAGAAGAAGTATTCATGATTATATTTATCTTTACTTTTAATCATATAAATAATATATGCTTATCAAAGAAAAAAAATGAATAAGGTGAAATTCCCATCCCTTTCCCAATCACTCCTTCTATTCTACTCACTCCCTGTTCTCCCTAGAAGTAATAACTATTAATAGTTTAATATGTAGCTTCTAGTACCTTTTTCTATGCCTACACAAGCATATATTATTAATGTGTGTATATATGTGTGTGTGTATAGCTCATTTTATTTTGTACAAAATCTATTATATATAGATTTTTAATACATGTATTTAATAAATATATAATATATATTATATTATGTATATTATACTGTTCTGCAACTTGGTTTTTTGGGGTTTTTTTTTTTTTCCACTTAAAAAACATCTTGAACTTTTTTTTCATGTTTGTATATGGATCATTCCTTTTTAATGACTGCATAGTATTCCATTGTATAAATGTACCATGATTTATTTAACCAGTTCCTATTAATGGACGTTTAGGTTGTATCCAATGTTTTCTATTACAAACAATGCTTCAGTGAACACCCTTGTACATATATCTTTGTGTACTTTTTAGGATAAATTCCTAGAAGTGGAATTGCTGGATCAAAGGGTATGCACATTTTAAATTTCGATAGATATTGCCAAATTGCCCTCCAGAAAGGCTGTATCAGTTTCCACTCTCACCAACAGTATATGAGTACCCAGTACCCCACACCCTCACCAACGCTGGATACTTAAAATCTTTGCTGAAAGATAGGCAGATATTATCTCATTGTTTTAATGTGTGTTTTGGGGTTGTTATTTTTGTGTGTGTGTAATGAGGTTAAGCACCTTTTCATATTGGCCATTTATATTTCTTTTGTGAATTGTCTGTATTCTTTACTCAGTTTTCTGTTGGGTTATTTATCCTTCTTATTGATTTGTAGGAGTTCTTTGTATTGAATATTAACCCTTTGACTACTGTCCTGCCTCTCAATTGAATTTTTACTTTGTTTATAGTGTCTTTTGTCAGGCAAAATGTTTTCAATTTTTATATGACCAGATTGATCTTTTATGGCTCTGAGTTTCATGTCTTGCTTAGGTATTTCCTACTCCAAAGTAACAAAAATGTTCTCTTGTATTCTCTTCTAGTATATTTATGATAATGGTTTACATCTAGGTCTTTAATCTATTAGAATTCATTATGATTGGTGTAAAGTTGGATGCTAACTTTCTCCAAATGGATAGCCAGTGTGCCAACAGTTTACTGAATAATTTGCCCTTTTCCTTCTAATTAGAAATGCTGTCTTTATCATATACTAAATTTCTGTGTACACACGGGTCTGTTTCTAGACTCTCTTTTGTGCTGTTGACCTATCTTTTAAATTTCTAAAGCCATATGAAAAGAGATTTAATCTCTAGAACCTTCAGAAAATTTGTTTTCTGTCCCAGATACACCTCCAAGAACTTAAAACCAGTCTGACACCTGATGGATATTCTATAGTCTTCTCTAAGTCCGAGTCGCCCATAAACCACTACTTCCTTTGAGTGTAAAACTCACCTAGGATGCATTGTTGACTTTAGGCCTGTGGCTTATTCCTCAGAGGAGACATTCAAAGACAGGATATGACGTGGAGGCTCAGAGGAGATTAACACCCAGAGAAAAGATGACCAGTTAATTTTATCCTTCATCTAACTATGTTGTTTACTTCATGGTAGACATCTAGATGGTTGGTTGAAGTTTCTACTCTTGTTTAAACTTCAGACCTCACTCTGATGTCAGAGGGAAGAAAGTGGGAGAGGACTTGATTGGCCTTTTCAGTTTTGGATAATGGGCCTCACCAGTGTAGAGTATGGTTTTGCTCAAAAGTGAATGTTCTGGGTTTCTCTAAGACAATTACTTTTTTATTTGGGCATTTATTGTACAATGGAGATTTTTGGTTTGTATGGCTTAAATAATTCATTTAATTCATAAAGTTTGTTTCCCTTTAATACTTTGAATTGTTACTTGAGAATAGCGATGCTGCAATTTCATATTGACTGACAATGCATATAATTGTCTTTATGTTATCTTTTACTACAAAATGAAACATTATACTTTTCTGTTCTCTAAGGCTGATGTAGATAATTTGATAGCTTACTATAAATTTAATAGAAAGTCACTTTTAATTGTAAAATAACTTAACTTGTAAATCATATTTTCCTATTGACATCATTTTATTTTATCAGCTAATAGAAACTATTACACTTTTTTCACTTTAATATTTCAGAAAAATATGCCCAAATTCAACAAAATTCCTTTCTACCTCCAACCTCATGCATCTTCAGGAGCAAAAACCTTAAAAAAGTAAGTAAATGGAGTGTCATGTGATAACCTTGATCTAATTAATTACCAGAGAGATTTGTTTAAATTCCCTATAGTTGCTTTTATAGCAGAGGAGACAAGTACAAGATCTAAGGCTAAGTTCATAATATTGAAAGTTTATATAATTTAACCATTTACCAAGTACCTACTGTGGCTGGTTACAGATGTTCAAAATAAATAAGACATAGATTTTGTCTCTTGTCATAATGCGTAAGTTAGGACACAGTCTGTGTATAATAACTCTGTTTTTATGAATACTTAGAGAATGATGAAAGTAGGGAGAAAGAAATAAATTTTTGGCTGGTGCTTTCCAGAAAAGTTTTTTGAAGGACATGGAATTTGAACTAGACGTGTAAGGATGGATAGAACTTCAAAAGAGAAATATTCCAGGTCTAGAAAATGGTTTGATCGGGGATATGGAAGGAGGAGCATGCATAAGATAAGTTAGCGAGGACCTATGTAGCTGCAGCATAGGGTGGAGGGGTGGCCGAAAGGAAGGCAGTCAGAAAGGAAAGGAAAAGTTTCATTGATGTGTATCCCAGCAAGTAAAGTCAACCAGACTTGAAAACCTTCTGTTAGGGAAATGTACAAATGTATGCAAAAAAAGAGAATGGGAGAATGAACCCCCATTATCCCATCAAACAGCTTAAGTAATTATCAACATATGGCTAAACATTTTGTTTCATCTATACCTCTACCTACCTTCCCTCCCACTGAGCCCACCTACCTACACACACAAACACTCACATGCACACACGGGATTATTTTAAAGCAAATTCCAAGTATCACTTCAAATAGATTTAATGACTGAAGTTCAAGGTGGCTTTCCTGAGCTTGAGCTACTTTGTTAACTGATGTCAAAAAATAGGGAAGTAGGTTGAGGGGTAAGGAAGTTGCTGAATCTAGTTTTGGACATGTAGAGTTTGAGATGCCCTTGGGACATCCAGCTGGAGATGCCCAGCCAGCTTTTGGGTTTGTTGGTCTGGAGATCAAGCAGGCATTTGAAACTGAAGGTCTTAGGTGTAGGAGAAAGCCCTGTGAGAAATGAGCACATGCATGATCGGAGCCTGGTAAGCACTGGGGGCTGCCTTCCCTTCCAGGAGCGTTTAGTTTGCCCGTGCTCTGGGAAAGTCTTTAAGGGAATAAAACCCAGAAGCCTATTCTGTATGTATATGTAGGGTTTAAGAATGTGTATTTAATCTCACTTAGTTGCACGTAACTTGTGTCTTAGGACACTATAGAAAACCTGTTGGCAGTTCTAATAATGGATTGAAGCAGTGACTGAGAACATTTAATGGTTTATGTTTCTGTGGTATGTTTTATCTTTATCAAATGTTAACACCAAAGAATATGGAAAAGATAGTATCCAGTGATTTCCTGATATCACAATCTGCCCTTGCTTTTTACAGAGACAGACTTTCTGCTAGTGACATGCTTCAAGTCCGGAAAGTAATGGAACATGTCTATGAGAAAATCATCAATTTGGATAATGAGTCTCAAACCACTAGCTCTTCTAATAATGAAAAACCAGGAGAACAGGAAAAAGAAGAGGATATTGCTGTGTTGGCAGAGGAGAAAATTGAACTTCTGTGCCAGGATCAGGTAAGTGGACTTGAGGACACTGCCCCATTTTTTCCAGCGCTGGTTCTCAGAATTTCATCATGTAGTGGGATTGTGGTTTCCAAGTCTGTTGCCTCTGGGGGGTTTCTGCTTTTAGAGAGACTATAAGGAGCACTGGGTCTTTCCCACCCATTTGTGAGGCCCCTTCTTGAGGGGCTCTTCAGCCCACCATAAAGCTTCTATTTACCCCAGGGCAGTTTTCAGGAAAGGGACATGGAGATTTCAGTGTACACACAGACCATTGTGGATGTGCTGGTGACATTTTTTGCCTGACAAGAAAAACGCATGCTCGTCTTGATTTGCAGAACAGTGTCTGCCGTGTTAGTTTTGAAGTTCTGAAGTGGTGGTGGGTGGAGTAGTGGTGGAGATGTTGTAAATGAGGATGCATTCAGTGCATTTCTTCAGAGGAATGGCTGAACACGGTGTGTCTGGCTTAGCCACACAAGCTGCACGTCTCACTGCACCCAGGTTCATGCCTGAGTGCAAGGCAGCTGTGTCAACAGGAGCAGGCCACCAGGCATAGGTGAGGAGAGTGCCAGAGTTAACAATAACTGTTGGCTCTTAGATACCTTTTTTATTATTTATTTTTTGCTAATCAGGTTTTGGATCCAAATATGGACCTTCGAACAGTGAAACACTTCATATGGAAGAGTGGTGGTGACCTCACCCTCCATTACCGTCAGAAGTCCACGTGAAGGGTGGGCAAACACTTCTGGCTATTCATTTACTGACCTTCCTCTATGGCCCCAAGAGTAGTCCTAGGAAGCCCACTGAGCCCCAGCGGGAACAAGACTTCTAACGGCCGTTGTGATATGGACCGAGATTCTTTTTAATTGAAGTGACTAATCGAGATGTAATATAGAAACCAGTCTCCATGTGTAGATTAAGCTGTCCCCAGGAAGGCAGAGTGCCCGAGCAGACTGTGTCTTGTGATGTACAGAGAACTGACGACAGGCCAGGACAGACTTTGCTTCCTCCTTTTGTTTCAAAGGACCTTATCTTGATCTGTTAGCACTTGTTAGAGACACACTGGTAGGGCCACATCTATCACTGTGTTTCAACTCTGAACCCATACACTCTAGCTTTTCTAAGAGTACATTCCATTCATGCAGTATCTATGAAGGCTTTTTCCAAGTTTGTCATTAAAAAAAAAAGTTGTTTTTGCCGTTTAAGACAGTTATTTTTAATAGGAATTTACTGCTGCACAATTCGAGAGCCAGCCCATTTAATAATAAATGATTATTGTTGGGCTTCTTTTTAATATTGTATCTCAGATATGTTCTTGTAGGAAGACCCGTTGGAATTCCAGGTGCGGGATCGTAGCACTTGGACTGCCAGACTAGAGCACGCCCAGCGATGCCGCCCCCAACAGTGCCCAGGCTGTGGCAGCCACAGGGAGGTGCGGCTGTGTGACTCCTTCCTCCACTGTGTCGTTTTATTTATGGGCAGAGCCAGGTGACATCACAGGCTCTTGCTCTGGTGAGCAGCTTGATACCATCCAAACTTAAGACCATGGTGAAATTTTAATTTCATTGAAATGCTACCTAATATTTATGGTGTCAGACTGAAAGGATTTCATAGTGGGTTGATTTGATATTCATATTCTGAAAGTGTACATGTTTATTTTTTCCAGTTTTATATGCAGGTTTTTGTTGTTGTTGTACCTGTATCCAGATTTCTTTTCACTGTTCTTTCTAACAATCTAAAGCTTTCATAGAATCATTTGGATCTTGTACAGAATATAACTTATTGGGTATAAACACTTCAACTTTTGGCAGAAAAAAATACTTTGGATTCTCCCCAAGGTCATTTGTATTTGGGAGAGAACAATGGCCCACCCCCGTAAAACTACATAAGACAAGCCTCCTGTATGAAGCCAGAAGCACAAGTGCCTTCAGAGGGCAGTTTATTCCAGACCAGTTGCCTCCCCAGCTTGTGTGCAGCCTGTCCCTACAACAGCAGGGACTGGGGAAGGAGGGGGTGGGGCAGGCTTTCCCTTTTCTACATCTTTACAGGTTCAGCTGGAGGCAGCTGACCTGGGTCCAGACCTTACTATTTGAGATACTCTGATCCGCACAACCGTAGAGACAGGGTTCCCTCACTGCTGGTCAGCCTCCTTTGGAAAGTGGACAAGTCATTGCCTCCAGCACTTCGATGAAGTGAGCAAAGACACACCACATTTCCAGTGAGTCTTTCTCCCTTACGCAGAGAGCAACCGGCTTCTTTTTTTAAAAATACTTTCTATCTGTTGAATACAACAGTGTACTTTTGGTGCACATTTTTTAGCAATAGTTGTGAACTAATGGCAAAAAAAGAAAAAAAAAAAAAAACACCTCATTTACCAGCCCTGAGTTGTGTTTGCATGAGGGGCCCTTGGGCTGAAGGAATGGGTCTGGCCGGGCCATGCTGCCTGTGTGCTGATCCTGAGGGTGGCCACGCTCCCTTTCTGTCATAGTTCTGTCCCCCAAGCATGGTTGTGATTTTTTTTTGTTGTTGTTCCAGTCAAACCAGTAATAGTTTCCAGAAAATCTGACAGTCTGCAATGCCAAAAGGGTAAAAATCTGTATTTCACAGTTGTATAGAATAAAGGCTTTAGTTAAAATATTTCAGAGTGTAGTACACATTTATTTATTTTTTCATTTGTCATTTTCCTTCATAGCAGGTTACAGAGAAAGTAAGAAACTTCTGGTTTACCCTGGAAATAATTAGCATTGGTATCCATTTTATCCCCCAATTTAGGGAAGGGCGGGTGTAAAAGTGAGGGAGGAAAGAACCAGGTCTCTTGGGGGAGAGTGACTCTGGGTCAGTGAAGGGAAGCTGGCCTCAGAACAGTCCCGTGGTGATTCCATTCTGCTTCCTGGATTCCTGCAGACAGACACCGGGCTCCCAGACAATCCAGGAACCAGGCTCCGGCACTGGCTTGGACACAATGCCTCTCTGTTCTGCAGGCTTATCAGCTGCTCTGGTAGACTTGACAAAGGCTTGCTTTTTAAATGCAGTCACAGTGCTAGAAACTTGAAGTGTTGGCTAATTTGGTGCCCTCCTTCCATATACTTGGTCTTTGCCCCCCACAGCAGTCCTTGTCCTATGAGCCTAACAGAGCTCTGAATTCCCTGTAAGTGTAGACATTCCAAAACAACTGGTAAAGTTGGGACATTTGACTGGGCCAAGGCTAGAAGGCAAGGCCAAGGGCAGCTTTCATGGTAATCAGCAAGGGGTGTGGGAAGGTGAGGGACTCTAGCCAAAGAGGAGAGGACTTTGGTGAGGGGCCATCCTTGGTTGGAGCCTCCTCTTCCTGCAGGAACCAGGCAGAGCAGAAGACCCAACCTAATCTTAGCTTTCCGCAGCACTGGAGGTGAAGGGAAAGGCTTCCCCATTGCTGTGGGAAAGTGCTTTCACCCGCTCTTGTCCAGGCCCTGCGTCCCCTTTGGGGTAGGAGTTCTTTGTAAAGAGGCCCTGTCAGGAGGACTGGCTTTGAGCGTCTGCTTAGGATGGGGAACTTAAGTTTGTAACTTTTATTCACCACTGGGGCTGGCTGGCTGACTTGTATATTTAGAAGAGATGGTTACAACCAAGTTTGGGAGCAGACAGGAATCACAGCTGGGGATACTAGGTCTGAGGGATGCAAACCCTGGGGAAGAAGCAGCATTGCAGTCCAGGCGCAGGTGAGTCTCTGCTAAAGGGCCTAGAATTTCCAGCCCTCCTCCCTCAGGAGACGTTGGCAAGTTTTCTCCTCCAACCGCAACTGGAATCTGCAGTCAGCCTGAGCCAACTGTGCAGTGTAGCGGAGGGATGGGGCCACAGAGGTTCCCAGGGCTTGGGGGTGCCTTCCATTACAGCTCAGGCTGGCTGAGCTACGCAGGAAGAATCAAGGCAAGCCCTACAAAGCAACCAGGCAAACACCCCACACCAACCCCTTCCTCCCTTACCCCATCTTCACACCTGGTCCAGCCTGGACTCTGCCACCTCCCATGCAGCCGTAGTGACCAGAGCAGGAGCAAGCACTGGACCTGAGGGTCCATGGCCAAAAGATGCCCTTCCTCAAGGCCCTCTTTTACTCTCCCACTGAGGCTCCATGCCCCACCCAAGCACAAAGAATCCTTTCCTACCCTAGCTCCTGGAAAACTAACTTACTCTGGGAGTTGCTCCCAGCCCCCTAGCACCCCAAAAGCACTTGTTTGAGATTCTCAAACAAGTGCCCAATACCCCAAAGCCAGGACCATCAGGCAAAATAATGCTGGAAGGTCATCTGCTGGAGACCAGTAGAGTCTGAGTGGACACAAACCCCCTGCCAGCAGCAGCCCCTGCACGGCCTCGCAGCCGCAGCCTGGGGAGCTTAACGCAGGGGGCTGGGCCGCACAGTGTGGCGCGAGCTGCTTCCCTGCTGCCAGGCCTCATGAAATGCCATCAAAGCCCACCGTGTCACAGTGCAGGGTTTCATTGAGGGGTGGAGAGCTGGGCCTGGCTGGCTGCCCCCTCAGCCTCTGCCACAGAATCTGGGCTCTCTGTGCGTGCGGGCTCCTCCTCAGCCTGAGCTTCGAGCAGCTCGGCAGACAGCCCGTCTTCTGGTGAGGCTGCAGAGGTGAGGCTGTCGGGAAGTGTCAGCTGAGGCAGGTGGTCCAGCGGCACCTGGGCGCCTGGGCTGTCTGGGAAGGAGACCTCAAACTCTGACCCAGACCATGTGGCCTCACCTGAAACACACAGGGTGGGGCTGAGGAGGCCTGCAGAACAGGGCCAGTGTGGCCTGGGCCAGTAACCCCACTGCAGCTCCCACCCCTGGCATTGATGGGGGGTGGGAGAGCTAGTGTACAGATGCCTTGATGTAGCTGTATTCCACCGCAGGCCCGTCTCTAACCCCACTGAGAGTCAGGGCAGCCTTCCCCACAACCCGGGGTCCTTCCCAGAAGGTTTCAGAAGGTGCCGGCCACTCACCGCCATGCTCGTGAGAACCGCTGCTGGAGCAGACGTCCTCCGGGCCTGAGGCTGAGACCGCTGTGGAGGTCAGCTCTGTGGAGGAGGGCAGGCTGGGCCAGACGCTGGTGTTGCTGCTGTCCAAGAGGGAGATGCCCGACACGTCCAGGAAGCCTAGGGGAGGGGGCGCAGTTCTCTGCCAGCACAAATCCCTCACCGTGGGAAGGCCAGCACCCTGCACTCTGCCCTGCTCCCGGGGCATCAGGGGACTGTAATCTCCTCAGCCCATGGCAATGCCCCCACACAACCCCAGAGGTTTCCCACTGCTCGTTTCTGAGGAAACAAAGAGGCTGGGTATCATGGGGATAGCCCAATGGCAGAGGGCCCAGACCCCACTCTGTGCCCAGTGTGCTGTGTGACCTTAAGCAGGCCGCCTCTCTTGTCTGGATGGCAGTCTCCCCATCCATACACTGGTCAGATCATCTGCAACCATCTTGGCAGGTAAGAGATAGGAGGGCTCAGCGGATCCGGCCAAGTCCAGCCCTGAGCCCAGGGCCCCTCAGCCTCCTCTCGGCCTGCTCAGTACCTGGGTCCATGACTCTCTGCACTGGAGGCGGAGGCTGGAGAGGAATCTCCATGGAACGTGCAAGATCGCCAAGGTCTAGAGCACCATGGCTGGGACTCTCAGGCCCAGGAAGCTGTTCCTCCGTGGAGGAACCAGGTGCCTGCAGTAGGGCCTGCGGGGAGCCAGGGGAAAAGAGGAACAGGAGGGGCCAATCGAGACAGTGTAGTCTCACGTCACCCCCAGCCCACACCCACCCCAGAGCACCACTCAGCTGGAGGGAGCACACAGCCGTGGTGTTGCTTCCTCTACAATGGGTGTGAAATCAGGCAAGAGGGGCCTGGCTGACCTCCCATGTGGTGCTGATACAGTTGGGGGCACTCTGTCCACTCTATTGAACAGCCCCAGGGGCCCACAGGGAGAGTCCATGCCTGGGGAGCAGTCCTCCGGTACCCTCCGTGCAGACCCCAGGCACCAGCCCAGTGCTCAGGGGGGACTTAAGGGACCTGTTCAACAGCCATGACCAGGCTGAGACCTGGCCAGACAGACCACCCCTGGACACCCAGACCCTGGCCCAACTTTACCAAAGACACGGAGGCAGAGAACAAGGCTCTGCCCACCTCTGAAACTCAGTTTCCCACTCGTGAAATGAAAATAACAACCAGCACCTCACCAGTGCCCTCATCTCCAGACCCAAGTGGCAGGAGAACCAAAGTAGGTTTCAGCTGTCCCAGGAGGGGTATATCTGCTCCCACTGGTTCCCATAAGCAGCTGGGCCTCCCAAGGGCTCCAAAGACAGGCCCCTGGTGAGGCAGCCTCCAGAGTCTTCTCTCTTCCCAGCTGTAGGCTCCTCTGCCCAGATGAAGCTCCCTCTTCCCCCAGCTGGCAGGTGCTCCCCATGTACCTCTACGTAGTCACCCTGCTTGGAGCCTGCCTCCAGGCCAGGAGGGGCAGGAGAGTCCTGCGGGGTGGGTCCAGGTGGTGGGGTCCCAGGTGGTTGGGTCCCAGGTGGTTGGGTCCCAGGTGGCGGGGCACCAGGTGGTGGGGCACCAGTTAGCTTCTTGTGGTAGCTTGGGGGCTGGGTTGGGATCCGGTGCAGATACCCGTAGCCAATACCGCACCCCAGACTGCCAAAGGCCAGAAAACATTCGCTCCAGGGGCTTGTCCTACAGCCCTTTCTATCACTGCCACCCCAACCCACTGGCAGTGAGGGGCCTCCCAGACCACCAGTCAACCTCAGGACCCCTGGGCCCAGGACCCAGCCCTCCACCCCTACTGTGGGATTCAAGGTCCATGCCCAATGGCCAGGCCCACCACAGCCCCACCAGGGCCCCACCCTGCAGCCCTCCAACCCCAGGAAGTACCTGCCCTCTCCACCCCAAGCTGCATTGGGAGTGACAGTCACCTCCCGGCAGGAGTCGGACTCGGAGTTATAAATCATCAGCTTCAAGGGCTTCCCCTCGTGGGACTCAATGAGCGAGAAGAAGTCCTCAGACTACAACAGACACATGGCGCCTGAGCCCTGCTCCCGACACTGGGGTTGGAAGCCTCAGCAAAACAAGACAGTTCTCATAGACAGTACCCATCTCTCCATGCCCCATCCAAGGGGCCAGGGACTGAGGGGGCCAGCCACAGGTTCCTCACCTCCTGGAGGATCTGGTCTGAGCCAATCACATAGTCTGTGTAGGGGCGCAGGCCAGCAAGGGAGGCAGGTGAAGAGGGTTCCACATCCTGAGGAAAGAATCAAGAACAATTAAATCATCAGCCTTGCTGGGGGACAGGGGCTGGGGGAGCTGCCTCCCCAGGTGGTAAATAAGACACCTGTCCTCTGTCCCTAGGCCAGGATCTCAAACTCTGACTCTCCCACTAGCGCGTAATTCCTCAGCCTCCCCCAGGTCCACAGCCTGTCCAGCAGAGGGCAGCACTGTGTCATGGTGCTGAGCTCCGGACTCGACCTGGCTCAAACTCCAGCTTTCACCAGCTGCTCGCTGGGGTGCTGTGGACAAACACTTAACCCCTCAGCCTCCGTTTCCCCACAACTATAAGTGGGATACATAGTACTTACTCACAGGGTTGCTGAGAAGATTAAAAAAATATATGTATATATGTCCAGAATGAAAGCCACACCTTGGCCCACAGTAAGTACCCAACTGCATTGCTGTTACTGCCGCAGGCATATGGCTGAAGACCCCCGGGTGAGGCTGGAGGCGAGGACAGTGAGAAGTGGGTACGAGGATTGCCTTCTCCCTTGGGAAGCTCCACCACTCCCAGTCTCCCAGGGAAATGTAAAGGGATTTACATCATCACTCCCACTGCACTCATGGACAAATTGAGGCAGGCTGAAAAGGCTGAGAAGTCTCTGGCAAGAAGTCAGCAAGCAATAGTGAGGGCTAGAAACCAAATCAATTTCCAGCTCAGGGCATCCTCTGTTCACCAAGCCTTGGGACTGACCATTCGAGAACTTAGGGGACCATCAGTGAATGTGCGATGAACAGACACTAACAGACACATCTGGGACAACCCAGTCATGGAGCTTCATTAAGGTTCAGGCCCCAGGCACCAGCCCAGTGCCCAAAGGTGCTCTCGGGGGACCTGCCCAAAGAACCATGATACTGGTCTACCATAGAATATACCAGAAAGCACACTACAGATAAAGACTCCTAGCAGCAGTAGCAGCATTCTGGCAGCACAAGCATGCTTCCAGGAGGTGGCACCCCCACCATCCAAAAGAAGAAACCAAGCTCTAGAGGGCAAGAAACGGCCCAGAGTCACAGGGCAAACAAGAAGCAGCGTGCACTGTTCAGGGGACAGTGAGTTGTCCTCTCTGGGACACTGGAGCAGGTGAGACCACACCTGCCCCTCCCAACCCTCTTAACAGACCTGTTGGCTGTTGGCCTCTCCCAGGTGCCACCCCGCCCCACCCCCACGTGCCCCGCCCCCACTCACCAGCACGTGCCACACGTGCTCGCTGGCCCTGCGGAAGCTGCAGAAGCGCACGCTGGCGCCCAGCAGGCCCTGGCCGCCCCACATGTTGCTGGGCACCACCTCCACCTCGCGCACCTTCATAGTCTTCATGTTGAACACCTCCAGCTTCACGGGCTTCTCCACGTTGGCCTTCAGCAGGGCCTTGAGCGTGTCATTCTCCTTGTTCTGCAGGGGCAGCGGGGCTGACTCCAGGGCACCCCCGCACCCAGCCAGGCCCCCCAGACGAGTGTGGGTCTGAGATGGGGTGAGGACGTTGGTGGCCAGCTGCCCCTGCAGGGCCTGATGCAGGGCTGGGCCGGGGCAGTGGCTGGGCCCCCGGTCCACAGGTCGGGCCTGGGCCTGTGGCCACTGTGACCCCCAGCACCCCTAAGCCCTGCTAAACCTTCCTCCCTCAGTCCCCTGCCAGAAAACACAACATAACCCAAGAGCCCCTGGGTCTAGAGCACTGAGGCACTGCCCGTCTCAGAGTCCCCACACCTCTCAGGCCCCTCTTGGCAGGCCCCATAGGCCTTGCAGCCAGTTCCAAGAGTCCATCTGCCTCCAGTCCACTCCCAAGGGCCCAGGAGCTGAGCTCCAGGCCGGACCCCAGTCAGGCTCAGTGATGCCCTGGGAGAAGGGGACATGGGGCTCGGCCTCCCTCCAGCAGAAAAGGGTGCTGGGGCCCCCTGAGGGACAGAAGGAAACACATGCACACACACAAGCAAAGCAGAGGCAGGACAGGGGCTCCTCACCAGCCGCAAGTGCCCGATGGTGATGATGAAGTCAAAGTAGGGCTCCAGGCCTGCCTGCTGGGCAGGGGAGTTCTCCTGCACCTGCAACGGGCAGAGGCCACAGTCACTGCACCCAGCCCAAGACTCTCCCAGGAGCCCCCAGCCCTCAAATTCTAGACATACATTGGCATACATCTAGACACATACACTGGCATGAACTGTTCTGAGGAGGCCACATGTGGGTGTGGTCAAAGTTCACTCCATCCTCTCACTACCTTCCCTGGCACAAGTTTTCCTCTTTTGGAAAATGACTCTTTCCTGAACCTGTTCCACAGACCATGCTTCCAGAGATGCCTCCAAGGACAGCCCAGGGCAGTAGGCCACACAGAGACAGGGCAACGCAGATACTCCCCCGGGGGGCTGGTCAGGGGCCGCTAGAAAGCCAGAGGGGTTGACCAGAAAGCTTTAGATGAGGACAGGAAGGGAGTACCCCAATGGACAGAACCAGGGCTGTGCCCAGAAAGACCGAATGGGGAAGGCAGCCTGGGGCCAGATCCCAGAGGGCCCCAGACCCTGTGGTAACAGATTCAAGCTCAGGCCTGCAGGTGATGGGAGCTATTGAGGCGGGGAGGCTAAGGAAAGCAGACCCCAGGGTCTGGAATGAGTCTGAGCCACGGAGCTTGCAGCCCGGAAGTAGCGCCAAGTCCCCCTCACAATCTAACCTCATCCTACACAGGACGGCTCCTCCAGGAGCCATTCCTGGCCCAAGGGTGCTCTCTGCCCTGCCCTCAACTCCCAAACTCACTGCTGTCTCCAAAAGCACAACAACCAGGCTTGTAGCCATGGTGGAACTCCATCTCAAAGGCCCCATTCACAGAGCCCTGCTCAGACAATGTGGTCTTTATCCTCAGGTCTGGACTGAAGGTGGGCCCCACACCCTCAGGCCTTTGGCTGTGAGCATTTGATGCCCTGCCGGTCAGGTCTCAGCCAGGCCCCGGCCCACAGGGCACAGGGCTCATGTGGCCTCAGGTTCTGGATGCCTCCTTGAGGGGAAGGGCCCATGGCTTCTGCCAACCACCAGCCCCTCCAGTCTTGGAGTCCCCAGACAGAAGGAGAGGCCAATTTGCCCCTGGAATCGGGACTCCTTCTAGCAGTGTCAGCAACAGAGCCCCTCCCTGCCATCTCCAGAAGCTGTCACGGCTTCCACTGAGAATGAGTTCAAAAACCAACTCCAGCCCTAGGTGGCCTGGCCCGGAGGGCAGCTGCTCAGAGCCTGCCCTGTCTCTTCCAGGGAAGCCGGGATGAGGTGTCTTTTGAAAATCAGAGGACAGTTAATCAGAGAGAGCTAGCAGGGAGACGCTCCCTGCTAGCTCTCTACCCTCCTCAGTGCCGTGTGTCAGTCACCCTGTCATTAATGAGGTCCAGAAGCTCGGAGTCCAGAGCACATGCCCGGCCCTCTCCCAGCCCATCCAGCGCCTCTGCCTACCCTCTCCTGTGGCCTAGTCCTCGGTCTGGCCCTACTCCACTACTCTTGTCGTGGGCCTTGTCATCGCCCACTCTTGTCTCCACAGCAGAAATCACCTATGCCACTGCCTCCTTGCACACACAGGCCTCCAACCAGCACCGCCCTCTGTCTGGCTATCCCATGGGGGCTCCCATTACACCCAACCCCGCAGCCCCACAACACATGCTGCTTTCATAGCACTCCCCTAGAGTTCCCCATCAGGGCACCTGATTAACAAGGACAGCAGCTTACACTTCCTGAGGGTTGGCTGGGCGCCAGAGCCTGCACCACCTGCTTCTTCTGTCATTTTACCCTCTCACTAACCCCAACAGACACAGGAGGAAAAGTACTCAGTTATTCAACAACAATCTGACCCCAGGAAATATGATCCAGAGCCTGCTCCTGCCCACAGCCCCCAGGAACAGCCGTTTCCTGGTGAATCCTCCACTGTTCTAAGTTTGCTGAGGGAAGGGACGTCGCCAGCATGCCTGGGACACAGTGGGAACGCCAATATTTACAGAAGGCAGCACACGTGTTCTTTGGTTTTTAAAAACGTTAAGTAGGTAATGTCATACTTCCACTTAAAACCTTCCAATGACTCCACATCTTGGAATAAAATCTTAAATCCTCAGAACAGCACGCAAGGCCCAACACAACCTGGCCTCGTCCTTTACCACTCTCCTCAGAGGGGCCACGCCATCTAAGCACACCAGCCCCACGTCCCTGCTTCTCCTCAAGCACAGAAAACACAGTTGCACCTCAGGGCCTCCCTCTGCCCAGTATGCTCTTCCCCCAAATATCTGTACTGTCCACTCCTTTCTTCCTTGCAATGTGTCTGTTCAAATGTTACTTGATCAGAGGCCTTTCCTGACCCCTCTATCCAAAACAGCACCCACTCATCACTCTGGATTCCCCCTACCTGCTTTATTTTTCTCCCTAGCAATGATCACCACCTACCATATATTTCTATTTCTTGTCTGCCTCCCTTTCCTCCCTGCCAGCATCCAAATGAGAATAGGGACAGTGTCTGTTCTGTTCACTGCTTTATCTCCGGGGCCTAGAACGCTGCCCACCACCGAGTATGTGCTCAAAAATCACTGTTCTGTGAACGAAGACCTCCAATCCCTCAATCTCTCCTCTCTGTCCCCCTCCAACAGGCCCTTCCTGTCTTCACTCCCACCATGGTCCCCAAGCCTTGTCAATATCCTCAATTTGCCTTCCTGGAAAACATTCTCCGCCGCATGCATTCCCCTGTCCACCTTTGCTGTCTGGTGCCTCTCCATGATGTCCACTAGGGAAAGTCCATCACGGAGCACAAATCCTGTCACCTCTGGGTTCTGAAGCCATCCTGGCTTTCCTTTTAGAAAACCCCTTCTTTAGCTCCTCAGCCTCCATCTCCTGGTTGGTAACAGAGCCTCCCATCACAATACAGAGACCACTCAACAGCCAGGCACCAAATTGACAGCCTATCTATGCCCATCTCTGCAGCCATCCACCATGCAAAAGAGAAAAAGGAGTCCTGGCTCTAGGGGCAGAGACCTTCCAGCCCCTCTCATCTACGTTATAGGCCCTCCTTCTCAGCAGTACAAAGCACCCCAAATCTCCATCTGGACGCAGGCCCCTCTCCTCACCTTCGTACTCTAGGAACCCACTGCATCTCCACTTTCCCCGGGATTGCTCACCTAGACCTCTCTGTGGCGACACCGAGGGCACATTCTCAGCCGCAGACCTTTACCGCGCTTCTCCGCAATGTTCCACCTAGGGACCCTCCCCTTGATGCAAACTCTCTTTCCGAACCCTCTATCGCACTCTCTTGGCTCTCCTGCTCCCATTTTCTCTGGATGGTTCTCCCTGATCCTCTACCTCACCCCAGCGGATGGCACCACCATTTGATCCCCCAGCCATTACTCTTCCCCATACCCATCTCCAGATGCTATCGACCTCACGATGGGCGGGATACGCGCCAGCGGGCTCCCCTAAAAGGTGGCGTCCACTTGGCTACCCCGACCCCCTGGATCCAAGGCCGGGACTTGAGCGTTGTCGGCTCTCTCCCCAGGCCCAGTGCGGAGCGCGGTGCACAGCAGGCGATCATAAATGTGACTCAAGTGCATAAAGGCGTATCGACTGGACCTGGTGCACTCACTCTTCACCCGGGATAAGTGCCATTCCGGGGCGGCCCAACCTGACCAGGAAACGCTCCGCTTCCTGCAGAGCTGGCACTCGGGGCTGGCACCGGGCCGACAGCGGCCACAGACGGGCCGGGGCCCAGAAGTGCCGCGGGACCGCCTCTCGCCCGTGGCTTCCACCGGAAAGTGGCACCACCGTCTCCCCCGGCGGCCGCACTAGGGCCGGGACCCCGCCACTGTCGCCCCCCGGCCGGCAATCGGGAGTCCCAGCTCGTCGGTGCCGGCGCCAGGCCAAGGTCACTGGCGCCGCGGGGACGACTCACCCCGTGCAGGTGGAAGCCCTCGGCACCGCCCGCAGGGTGCTCGGCACTGGCGCCCAGGCCCATGGTCACCGCCGGCTCCGGCACCTGTGCCCGGGACCGCGGCGCCTAGCGGGGAGGCCGACCCAGCGCCACCAGCGCGGACTCGCCCTCTCGGCGCTCGATTACCCTCGCCTTGTCACGTGAGCGCATGGCCACGCCCACCCTTTACAGAGACGCTCTGGACAGCTGGTGGCAGTTCCGTTTCCAAGGACGCGCGCGCCTCCAACTTCCGGCCGCGAGAGGCGTGCCCAGGACCCTAACTTGGGAATCCCGCTCCGCGCGGCACCACCAGACCTAGACTCGGACGAGCCGGGACGCCCGGAGATGGGCAGCAATGACTCCTCCCTTATGGTGCGTGGCCCAGGCACTGCCCAGCTGCTCCCTCCGGGACTCTTCGACCCTGTCCGGTGACCCCCGCGCCCTGCAGCTCTCCTGCCACCACTCTGACCGCTCCTGCTGTCCCCTCTGCCCGCCTTTTGCTGTCCCCGGCCGCTGCAAGCGGTCTTGGTCCCTTCTCGCCTCACTCTCCCTGGCAATTGCATCCTCTCTAGTGTTCTGTGTGAACCCTGAGCCCCCAGTCGTCATCCCCACCCAGTCCGTTCCAAGCTTCCCCAGACCAAAGCATCCAAAACCCACCTCCACCATCTTGCCATTATCTCCCCTCTCTGCCTGTGCCTCTTTCGTATCCTTCACCCCAGTGGATGGCACCACCGTTTGATCCCCCAGCCATTACTCTTCCCCATACCCATCTCCAGATGCTGTCTATCGGCAGGAAATGTCAGCTCCTAAATGTCCTCCTGAGATCACCCACTTTATCTCATAGCCCAGGATCACCACCATATCCTCCCTGGGCACCTGCGACAGTTCCCCTCCTAACTGGTTTCTCTGCTTCAGCTGTCTTCACCTGCAGACCCCGCCCCACCACTACCAAACACCCCAACACACACACAGCAGCCAGAGAGGTTTTTGCAAGAACACCCCTCTGAACACACCCATACCCCTACTGCCTCCACACTCAAAACCATTCCAACTGCTTCCTGTTAGCCTCAGGATGATGTCTGAGCCCTTTCATATGGCCCACAAGGCAGTTTACAATCCAACCACATCTATCCCCAACCCCAGCACCCACAAACCTTAGGGGAAGTGAGACTTTGCTTGGAAATCTCAGCCCCTATTGTTGCATGACCTTTGGCAAGCCACTGTCTGCATGGGCTTTGGCTTCCTTAACTCTGAAGGATATGGAGAGGATAATGCATAAGATAATGTGTGTAAAGCCCTTGATACAGTTTCCAATGGGTGATTAGCCCACAATAACTTGTAACTCTTAAACTACTGGTGCAATGATTCTCATTATTGGTCCTCTCTCTTTCCCCTTATTTCCTTCCTAAGGCAAAACCTGTGTTGAATTCTCCATCACCTTTGAACCAGAATCTGGATAATTCCAAAACAAACATCTCCAGACTCCTTCCCAGGGAAACTTCTGGAGTTGTTCCTGGGGCTGAGGAAAAGCAGGATGAGGCCTGAATAGTCTTTCTCTTCTCTTTACAGAGCTGAGGAGGATCAGAGAATAGGGGAGAGGGCAGGTCAGAACAGAGACAGAGAAGGAACTGGGGCTATCGCAACTATGTCTTTCTCCTCGCAGGCTGGGATCATTTACTACAGCCGAGAAAAGTACTTTCGCCATGTGCAGCAAGGCGCAGCCATGGGCCTGGAAAAATTCAGCAATGACCCCGTGCTGCAGTTCTTTAAAGCCTATGGAGTCCTCGGGGAAGGTAAGGGCTTATCAGTGTTGGCCTCCTAACCCAAGGCGCTAGCCCAGCACTGACTTGCTGACTCCACCTGGATGTCTCCTTCTACCCTAGCTGTGTTCCCATGGAAACAGTCTTACACTCAGTGGCTAGATTCCCAGGTTAATCCACAGAAGGCTGTGTGATCCATATCTAGTTGACTTTTGAGACCTTAGAGAGCTCACTACCCCTGCTCTGCCCCTGAGTTTCCCTGTGTGTAAAATGAGTTGGTGGAGAGATGACTGCAGTTACTGAATCAATCCCAGGCTTGGAAACAGAGAGCCAGTAGTGCAGAAAAAGGGGAAGTGATGGGTGTGAATCCAGGCAGATATGGGACAGGAGCAGAGAGAGGAGTGGGGCCCATGCAGGTGCTGACTCACTGACATTCAGAAGGTAGTCCTGGGGGTGGCAGGCAGCTGAGCTGTCCATGGCCAGTGTTAGTGGACATGGAAGGAGAAAGGTAAATGGTGGCTCTGAGCAGCTGGCTTGGAATGCCCAGAGGTCGTTCTTCAGAACCGACCCACAGGTATCCCTGCAAGTACTCACAGGTACATCTCTCAGCTCCAAGCCCTCCATCCCCTGGCAGCCCGGACCATGGTGCTAGCAGCCCTTTCAGGAAGCTTCAGTCTTCAGGGAATTTGAGCCATTTGGGACCTTTTGGACCCATTAGTCCAAGTCTTGGGTCAGCCTGTGTCTGCCATGGAGCCTCCTGCCCTCTGAGCATGGAGACCAAGAGCATAACCATGTGGGCTCTCTCCACAGAGCGCATCCAGGATGCCATCAGCAGCCTGGAGAGCATCCGGAATCACCCAGATGTGTCCCTGTGCTCCATCATGGCCCTTATTTATGCTCACAAGTGCTGCAAAACCATTGGTGAGTGCAGCCACGCTCCGCTGGGCCTGGCTTAGCAGAGAAAACAGAGCCCACCCCACCCCAGAGACATAGCCCCGCTGAAGGCTACTTCAGGATGTGTGTGCAGTTATGACTGCAGATGCTGTTGGCCAGTAGTGAGGAGTGGCTGCGCTCCCCTCCCCACCCCAGAGACCTCAGAAAAGACCCCATGCCTGGGCCCAATTGAATGGGAGCCACAGGCAGAGAGCATAACAGAGAGCGGGGGGCCTCCTTCCAGATCCCAAAGACTGGGGAGACACCCTGCTTTCCTTTGCCAGGATATTGTCAAGAAAAATTAAGCTGATAGAAATAATTCTACCCCTAATCTCCACCCCTCTGGAGTCAGGGAGAGATTCCAAGAGACTGTGGACAGACTGTTTCACTACCCAAAATAGACTCTGGGCCTGAGGTGGGGATTCAGGTTTGATCTGTCTGCTTAGCAAACTGCTGAGCCGAGAGGAGAAAAGGTAAATCCCAGCCAGCAAACCCAAGTCCAGGCATGGGCAGCCCCTGACATCGCAGGAGCTAGTGTTGCTGGTTCCCAGGCCCTGGGCTGTGGGGTAGTTGGCTACATGTGTACAGGGAGGCCCAGACTGTCCAGGGGCAGTTCCCTGGGCCCTCAGTGTCCCCTGCAGGACCAGACAGACTTCCTCACCCTAACTTGCCTACTTCCTCCTCTCTGGGATTCCCAGACCAAAAAGAGATTCAGGAGCTGGAGAGCAGCCTGAAGGAAACCCGCAAGACAGCCAGCAGAACTGCCCTGTACTATGCCGGCCTCTTCCTCTGGCTCATAGGCTACCATGACAAGGCCAAGGAGTACACTGACCGCATGCTGAAGATCTCCAGCAGCTCCAGAGAGGTACCTGCCACAGGCATTGTAGGGGTAACAGCCAAAGAAAGCAGCCTCCAAACACATCATAAAGGGTGGCCCTTAGCCCCACGGAGGGCCCTGGGGCTGGGGGAGGGCCACACCTAGGCACCGACAAGACCCACGTTGGCTGGGTTTGGCCGAGTACACACTGGCCTTTTTCCATACAGTATGATCTGTGGATAGGTGTTTTATGGCCTGCACTCTCTATATATATATACGTGTGTGTCTGTTTTACACAGATGCTCAAAGCAGTTTTATTCGATCTCAAACTGGAGTAAAGATATTTTAAGTTAGAGAAACAGTGAAAAATTAGCCATATTCATCAGTGTTTGCAAAAATAAACTCCCACACTAAGAAAATAAAGTCTGCACTATATATTTTTAGAATCTTGAATTAGTTGCTGACCTTTAGAAATCAGATTTTTGCCTAAAATTCCAGATGTCCTGGTTCTTTTTAAAAACTAGATGAACTGGCTCCACTGGGCCTGCATTCCCTTCATGCAGTGATGTTCTCGGTACCAGTGGAGTGCACTGCAGTAGATCTCATATGTGGTGGAGTCATATACAGTAGATCTCTTATGTGGTAGAATTGTACTAATGGTAGAATTTGAAGCCTCTCTAGGGCATACATCTCAGCAGAAGACATATCACATCCCATCCCCACACCCCTGCCAAGGGGGTGAAAATTGGTTCTTGGAGGAGGGGGTGAAAAAATCTTATATGTAAAACACAGATATACATACAGCACAGAAAGCATGTATCTGTGTTATTAACATTTCTAGGAGAAGAGGGGGAACGATTAGGGGAGGAATGTCTAAAAAGGCTCCTTAGGAGGGCAGTAATGGAAAAGAGTTGAGAAACATGCTCCAGGCCATGAGGGATGGTTGAGGGCAGGGTCTTCCGAGGCCCCTCTGATCCTACCTCCCAGGCCTGGCCTGCTGCACCTGTTGCACCTGCACCTGCCTCTGCCGGGAGAGGCGGTGAAGGATGAAGACAGAGGAGTCTGGTAGGCCATTTGCCCACCCACAGGGCATTCCCGGCTTCCTGGACAGGCCGGGACTTGCACTGGTCTAAACTGTGGAGAGAGCCGGGGCAGCCCTGCCCTGGTGCCCTGCGTTGACCTCTTGACCCCAATGTAAAGTAAACTGGCAATGACAAGACAGGTGGTACCATCTCTGTAAGGGTCCAGAGAACTATGGCGGGTCATGGGGAGGGCCCAGCCCCAGCCTGGAAGGTCAAGGAAGGTCAAAGACGGCCTCCTATAGGAGGGGCCCTAGGCTGAGTTTGAAAGACTGTGGTAGTTAATCAAATGACAGGATTTGGTTTGCGGCGGCATGTGCTGGGCAGGGCATCCCAGGTGAAGGAACATGAGGTACAAATGCCTGGCAGTGAGAGAGCAGGGCTGCCCTAGGATCTGGGAGCATTGGTTACTGGCAGGGCCTCGGGGAGTGGAGTGACAAAGGGCAGGACAGGAGGCAGGAGAGGCAGGCGTAAGGAGGACGTCATATTTCCTCTTGTTCTTATGCCAGGGCTGTGTGCTCAGAGGCTGGGTGGACCTCAGTTCGGACAAGCCTCACACAGTGAAGAAGTCTATCAAGTACCTGGAGCAAGGAATTCAGGACACCAACGATGTGCTGGGGCTGATGGGAAAGGTGGGCATTGGTGCAGGGGATGGAGTGGTAGTGTCCCCACCCTGGGACTTCAGTCTCCACGCCTCCCACCTGGTGGATCCCGAGACAGTCAGGGTCACAGAGCAGCCCCGGGCCCACTCCAGTCCTCCCTGCATCCTGCCCTGTTGGAGTTTCCATCCTCTTCTGTGTGGGGTCTTCTCGGGGGCTGGGCTTTCTGGGCTCTTGGGGGCTTTCCCTCTTTGCCTACTGGTTTCACCCACTGCCCCTTTTCTCTGCATCCTTCTTTCATACTCTCTCATCTCACTTGTTAAATCCACATACTTGGCCGTAAGAGAAGGGAGGTCTTGTATTTTCTGATCTTAATTTAAAGTAAGTTCCTTTTTTCTGATATGACCCTCATTGAATCAATCTATGAGAGAAAAACCATCCACTTATTCACTTCTGTTTGTATGTAACTTTCATACAATATGAATATGTACTCATAAAAAAAAAAACCCAGAAGTCTAAAAAAGTCAAAAGATGAATTAAAATGGCACCCTTAGCCCTACTGCCCCCTAATAACCCCTGTTAATATTGGAGGGCACTGTTTCGGAGTCTTTCTTCTCCGCATTGGTTCAGGGTGTGCTTAGGTGGTTTTCTGGGAAGCAGAGGCTGTGAGGTTATCATGCAGGAGGCTTAGCAGGTTGTGCTCTTGGGACCAACACCTGTGGGGAAAGGGAAAGGAGTAGGACTGGGTGGAGGGAGAGTCTGGGCAGTGAAGCAGTCCCAGCAGAGGCCGCAGCCAACTCTTCTTGGAATTGTGGTGCTGGGATGGCCCTTCACTGACGCCCTCACAGGCAAGATGCTGGCTGTGGGTGCCCTGGGGGAGGGGTGTGACTTGGTACCAGGCAGCTCCCTTTAGCCACGGGTGATCCCAGAAACTGCCAACTCCCCTGGTCCAGAAGGAGCTCACACACAGCCGCACCGTGGATGGGAGATAGTGTGGTTATTTCATCTAGTTGTAATCACGGGGGTGTCCTACAGTTTAGTTTCTTTCTCTTCGTGTCAGGTGCTGTCATAAGCACATGCCATTTTGAACTTTCTATATGAAGCCGGTCTCCTGCTGTGAGGGCCTAATGTGACTTGCCAGCCTAACCGCCTGCCCTTTAGATATTGAAATTGTTTTCAGTCCCACACGTAGAAAGTGCTACAGTAAACACCTCTGTGCATAAATCTTTATTGAGAAGAATCTTACTCTGGTTTTTAATGTCTCTTAATGGAAGCTGACTGTAAGGCTTAAACCATCCTTTCAGAGTCCAGTTTCAAGCCTTTTGTGAACACTGTCCTCTGCCCCTCAGGCATCTGTGTCATGAGTCACCCAGGAGAGCCTGCTGGCTGGCTGCCTGCAAGGGCCATGACCCCAGCCGGGTGGGCCTTGACGGGGTTGGGGGGAAGTATTGCAGCTTTGCTATGGCGGGGAGGGGGTTACCTGCAAACCCTAACTGACTCCGAGTTGCTGCACTGGCCTCGATGAGAGTTTTCAGTGAACTTCAGAAAAGCAAATGGGATGAGGGTCTTGTTGTGGACTTGGAAATTTCCCAGCAACCCCATCTTCCCCGCCAGAGGTGGCTCTCCCTGCTCCCCATCCCCCCAATAGCCTTGCTTTATCCTAGGTGGGCTTGGGGCTCAGCTGTCTGCTGGAGCCCCTGCCTTGCCTGTGCAGGAACCCAAGACCTCCGTGGACCCTGATTTGTCACTCAGAGTGATGACTTCCTGCCCGTGTATCAGGCCCTGCTCCTGTCCTGGTGGGAACACTGACACTGCCCACCCAACCCCCAATCCTTTTTGGGCACTGACAGGGCTCTTCTTGTTGGCTTTTGACAGGCAACTTACTTCATGATGCTGCAGAATTACTCAGGGGCTCTGGAGGTGGTGAACCAGATCACTGTCATCTCGGGGAGCTTCCTGCCCGCCTTGGTCCTAAAGATGCGGCTGTTCTTGGCTCGGCAGGACTGGGACCAGACGGTAGAAATGGGACACAGGTGAGGGACGGGGCCCACCTGCTGCTTCCTTCCTTTGCCAGCCTAGGGGGCTAATAGGTTCCCATCTTACCAGGTGGGGGATGGGAGATACTGTGCAGTTGATGAAACGAGACATAAAAGTCAGTGTTGTCACCAGAGGAGTTAGGAATAGTGATATGATCATACTGGGAGGGACAGGAGAGGGAGAATGGATGTGAACGAGAACCCGTTGTAGCAGGAAGCCAGCAGCAGAGGCCTGCGATGGCAGAGTCAGGAAATAGGGGTATCAAATAAATAAATAAATATTTAGCATAAAATAAAATTAGGATCAATAAATATGAAAAAAAAAAGAAATAGGCATATTGAGAGGTATAAGCATAGTGTTTAAGAGAGAGATGGAGGGAACTACCAAAGGAACCCAAAGCAACAAGAGTTACAGGCTGGAAAGCAGTTGTCTTTGAGGAGTGCAGGGGAGGGGAGAGTAAAGGGAGAAAGGGATTATTGTATTATTTAATTTTTAAAAGTATGGGTGTCAATCAAAAAATGGGCAGAAGACCTGAATAAACATTTCTCTGAAGACATACAGATGGCCAACAGACACGTGAAAAGATGTTCAGCATCACTAATTACTACAGAAATGCAAATCAAAATTACAATGATGTATCATCTCACACCAGTCAGAATGGCCATCATTCCAAAGTCCACAAATGATAAATGCTGGAGAGGCTGTGGAGAAAAGGGAACCCTCCCACACTGTTGGTAGGAATGTAAATTGGTGCAGCTACTATGCAAAACAGTATGGCGGTTCCTTAAAAAACTAAAAATAGAGTTACCATATGGTCTAGCAATCCCACTCCTGGGCATATATCCAGAGAAAACCCTAATTTGAAAAGATACATGCACCCCAGTGTTCATAGCAACACTATTTACAATAGCTAAGATATGAAAGCAACCTAAATGTCCATCAACAGATGACTGGATGAAGATGTGATGTATATATACACAATGGAATATTACTCAGCCACAAAAAAGAATGAAATGGGCAGGGGGCAGTTATAACTCAGTGACAGAGTGCATGTTTAGCATGCACAAGGTGCTGGGTTCAATCCCCAGTACCTCCATTAAAAAAAAAAAAATGAAATACTGCCATTGGCAGCAACATGGAAGGACCTAGAGATTATCATACTAAGTGAAATAAGTCAGACAGAGAAAGAAAAATATTATATGATATCACTTATATGTGGAATCTAAAAAATGATGCAAATGAACTTATTTATAAAACAAACAAATTCACAGAAAACAAATTTATAGTTACCAAAGGGAAAATGGGGTTGGGGATAAAGTAGGAGTTTGGGATTAGCAGATACAAACTACTACATATAAAACATATAAACAACAGGGTCCTACTGTATATAGCACAGGGAACTATATTCAGTATCTCGTAATAAACTATAATGGAAAAGATTCTGAAATACATAGGTATAACTGAATCACTTTGCTGTACACCTGAAACTAACACAACATTGTAAATCAACTATACTTCAATTTAAGAAATAAATATATACACACATAAATATATAAATAAAACACAGTTAAAAAAACTATGGGTGTGATGGACTACAAACTTCAGGGGACAAAAGTCATCACTGGCCGAGAGAAGACTTTAGTTGCAGGCTGGGTGCATCAGGAAGATAGCAGAGGGTTCAGGAGAAACTGGGACTTTTGGAAGCCAGACGCCAAGTAGAGGGTGATCTTGAAGCATTTTGGTTGTGAATAGAGATGAAGATGGCTTTGGAGGAGGGATGGAGGGTTTTTTGAAAATGGAATTTTCTGGATAACTAAAGTTTATCTCTTTAAACTCTAAAGCTTTAACTATTTTTTATCCCAGTAACCCTCAAATGTATAGTACTGATTTTCTTCCTAAAAAGAGTCAATGGACTATGTTTTTTCTTCTGAGTGACGACAAGTCACCACTGCAAATTGTTACTAAGTGGTATGGAAAAAAACCGAAACACAAACAAACGTCTTCCTTCGGTGCGGAGGGATGATAACTCCTCTGACGAGACCTGGAATCTGAGGGGTGCTGTAGGAGACTGGAAGCGATTCCAGCCTGTGTCAGCCCTGGGCCATCAGACTCCCTCCCTCACAGTTTACGCCTTGGCAGGAGTTGGGTCAAGAGCTTGCCTTGGAGGCCCCGCCTGGGGCCCACAGGGTACCTGGAGGCACCTGGCTGAAGGCCATGCCCATCGGTGGGTGTGCTTGTCCTCCCTCTCCCAGGCCTTGCCGCCCCCACCTGCAGGGAGACGATGTTGTGCCAGCAAATTGAGTTCAAGGCCCAACGGAGGCTTTCACAGCTCAGAGTTCCCCCTTTAACTTAAAATTTAACGTCCTTGAAATCTCTGCTCTCTCTATGTGTCTTTCTCTTTTCATCCCTAATATTGCTTATTTTTCCCTTCTCCCTTGTTTTTCTTCACCAGTACAGAAATCATTCGTCTCTTTTGTCAGTCTTGTTAAAGAACCAGCTTTGAGTTTTGTTGATGCTGTTATATCTTTGTTTTCTAATTTGTTCGTTTCTGTTCTTTATTATTTTCTGCCAACTACTTCCTGTGGAGTGACTCTGCTGTTATTTTCTGACTCTCAAGCTGGATGCCCGCCCATCCATTCTCAGTCTTCTTTAGGATATAAGCATTGAAGTCTCTGGATGGCCCTTGAGGTCCCATCTAATGGTACCTACACATTTGCATGTGTAGTGTCTTCAGTATCATTTGGCTCTAAGAATTTTCTAATATCCATTCTGATTCTATTTTGCTCTATATGTCATTTAAAAGTGTTTTTTTTTTAATTTCCAAAGTATGAGCTTCACAGTGCCTTCAAAATTATCATAAATGCTTAGAACTCTGAATGTTGACTGTGTCTAATCATGTTGGAATTTTACACGTCAATTAGAGTAACCCTCTGTTAAGAAGAAGGGCCTTTCCCTGACCAGGCTGAAAAGTATGAGATTTCCTATAAAGATACAGAATATTGAAAACTCCATTGTGTGATCAGAAGCTGCAGATTCACAATGACACATGATGGAAACTAAGGTTCCTTTTCCATCTTACAGCTTCAGACTGCCCACCCTCCTCCCCTAAGCAGTGCTCTGGCCACCCCCCAGACCATGGTGTCATGGTCATGCCTGTGTTCGTTGGGTTATAAATGGGCTACTGTCACAAAGACACCCCAAAATACATGACTTAAATGGCAAGAGGTTACCCCTCTCTCAGGGAAAAGTTTGGGTGCTGGGCCAGGGCTGGGATAACAGCTTACCTCTGGAGGGTCCCAGACCCTTTCTGTCTCACACTCTCTTATTCCTAGGATATTGCATTCCAGCCTTCAGGAAGGAGAGAAGAGAATAAATGGAAGCATAAAAGAGCATAAAAGGGGGCACCACTGGACACACACTGGGCACTTTCACTTACATCCTATTGGCCAGAACTTAATCACATGATCACACCTACAAAGGGAAGCTGGGCAATGGAGTCTTTATTCTGGTAGCCATGTGTCCCACCAGTTTGGGGGTTCTATTATTAAAAGGAGAAGGGGCGAACAGCTATTAGAAGACAGTTAGAGGGGGAGGGGCAATACAGGTGTGGGAGGAGAAAAAGGAGGTAGTATGGGATTATATGAAATCATGTGGGTGAAACTTGAAAATTGTAAAGCACTACAGAGTTTAACAAATCTTTCATCCAGTTAAAACAAAAAGAAGACAATTAGAAGTTGCCACCACACCATCCTAGCCTTGCCTAGGAAAACCTTCAATTCATGTGGCTCCTCTCCCTGTTTCAGAATCCTAGAAAAGGATGAAAGCAATATTGATGCCTGCCAAATTCTAGCTCTGCATGAGCTTGCAAGAGAAGGAAACATCACCACGGTAAGTGCTTTCGAGACTCAGAAGCTGAGCCTGGGAACAAACACAGCCAAGGAGGAACCCCTCGTAGCACCTCCATCCCCTTGGCCTTGGAGGGCCCTTCCTGGGTCTCAGCTCCCTCTCACTCCCCCACACTGCCGGCCAAGGAGGTCTCCTCCTGTTTGGCCTTTGAGCCACACGGTTCCAAAGGCAGGTAGTGAGGCTATGTGACCCCGGTTGGGCAGGTATCTTCACCTGGATGAGCCCAGATCTGCAATTGTAAAATGCAGATCATTCCACCCACTCTGTGAGGTTGTTATAAGGACTGAATGAGATGACAGGTGGGACAACTTGGAACAGTGCCCGCTACACTAAAATAATTGGCTCCATGTTAACTGATAGACGTCACAATTCTGCTTCAGATTTCTGGAAATGCCCTTTTTTTTCTTTTAAGGGAATGATTGGAGTTGCTCAGTTATTGACCAGGCAGTACCTGGCCCCAAACTTACTCCTAAGCCTTGTCGTTTTCCAAAGAAACCCCTAACAGCCCTCAGATGCAGTTGGCAAGACCTAGAATTCTCAGTGAAAACCTCAATGCCCAGACAGGTTCTGATTTGCAAAAAGAGTCTTTGTTTTCAGCCAAAGCATTGCCTTCTGAATAAATATATCACCTCTGTGGAAAGTGTGAAAAATCAAGAGGCTCTTCGGGGGTCATGGTGGGAAGAGGATGTTTCTGGTTCCTTCTGCCCAGCTCTGAGATTGTGGATTTTGCAGGGTGGGGTGAGGTGCAGGGCACTGTCCGTCTTTGGGAGGAACCCTCAAAAAGCCCTGACACTGTCTCTGGGGAGGAATAAGAGAACAGGCCTGTCCTCAGCTCCCTGAGATCCCAGAGCCCTGGGCAGGCCTTCCTAAGGCTTGGCCTGAGGGTTAGTCCCAAGGGCGGAGTTAGTAGTTAATGCCCCTCCTTCGTCCCCCGACCTCAATCCCTGGACTCTGCTCCCCTTGCCCGGCCTTGCTGCTCAGTACTCAGCTTGCTGAGCGGAGAGGCTCCACCCGATCCAGGTCTTTCCTGTGACACTTCTTTGCATCTGGGAACTAAGAGCTCCCTACCCCTGCAGAGAGAGCAGGCAGGTGAGGCCACTGGAAAGAACACAGGCTTTGGACTCAAGTCAGCCACCTAGTTGGCTGGGTAACCTCAGGCGATTTACCTAACCCTTCTGACCCTTCCTCTGCCGGACTGGAAAATGCGGGTTGTTACACTGACTTACAGGGCCCTTGGGAGGATTCGCCAGAATGACAGAGAGGCACCGATGTGGTGACTCACGTCAAAACGGAGCAGAGGTTTGGGGCCAGGGACCTGCCCTGACCACTGGCTCCGGGGGCCAGCCCAGGTGTTTTGCAGCCAGCTTAGTAGGCTGTGCTGTGGGCACAGTGACAGTTGGCTCCTGCCCCAGCTTGGTGCGTCCAAAAGGGTAACTGCTCTTCACGCATTCATGAACAGAGGGGCAGTGCCAGCTCTTGGGGGAATAACGTTCCTGAAAGCTCCACCTATGGGGCTCCAACGTCATCCTGAAGCCGCCCCCCCCCCCGAGGCCAGTTGAATCTGTATTTCTGGGGCTGGCATATGGGCCCAGGTGTTTTTAAAATCTCCCAGCTGCTGCTTGTGGGAAGCTAGGGTTAATAACCAATTCTATGGTACATACTGCCTTTGATATTGTCTGTTTTGTCCCTGCAGGCTGCCGAGCACATTAGAAATCTGATTAAGGCGCTGGAGACAAGAGAGCCCCAAAATCCAAGCCTCCATCTTAAAAAAATTCTTGTAGTGGGCAGACTGGTAAGAAGGTTCCTTCCTGGTTTCTGAACTAGAGCCTCTCGTTGAGTTCCTTGGGGAGACCTGGGGGCCCCCACCCCTCATCAGAAGCTCCCTGAGGACCCTGCCCCTCCACTCTCTAGCTCAAACTTGGCCTCTGAGGCTGATGGCCCAGACCCCAGGGCCCCTGCTGGCCCCTGGTCAATAACTGTATCTTGTGGACTCTGTATCCTGTGTCCACATGCCCCTCAGAGATGCTATGAAGAGCCAGGAGATGAGGTCTAGAAGCCCTTTCAGAGTCGGAGGCGCCATGTTTGAGGAAGGAGGGCAGTGTCACAGCTGTGGTCCAGCAGAGCCACGCCCGGCTCCAGCCTAGGGGTGCTGGGGCACCGGACTCCCATATTCTCTCTGTGGAAGTGAGCTGGGAAGGCTGGCCTGCCTAGGCCTCTCAAACACCAGGCAAAGTGCAGACAGACCAGTCTGCCAAACCGTCTGTCTCTATCTGACACTTCAGCCCCAGAGCAAGATTTACTGGAAGGAATTGCCATAAGAACAAGGGCAGGTCTGGGAGTCGAAGCCACTGGGACATCACCTCTCCCTCCACATCTGTGTCTGATTCTCTCTGCCTCACTTTCCACACATGGCAGGGAATGTGGCTGCTTGAAGCCTTCAGGGCCACTCCCCACCAGTGGGACATGAAGAGCTTCTCGCACCCAGCTTCAATTTGTGAAGATCCTCCTGGTGACTCAGACCAATGACTATGGCCAGACAAGGGATGGGCCCCTTGGAGGACCCCGTGGCTGGAGGCAGCTTCCACAGATGTGCCCAGTGGGGGATCTTGGAGAGCTAAACAGCTACTCGGACCCAGCTGACCAAACTAGGGTACCTCTTGGGAACCCCCTCAGGCCTGCCAAAGTGCCCCCCATTGGTGACGTGGCCTTGCTCAGACAGGCTGGACTGACTGGTTTCCCATTCCTGTCTCTGTCCTTTGCAGTGTGGGAGGCACCAGACGATTCTGCAGCTAGTGTGTAGCTTCATTGAGCGAAACTTCAAGGCCACATCCTCCTACGCCCACGTGGCCACCGAGCTGGGCTATCTCCTCATCCTGCAGGACCAAGTGAGGGAGGCGGCTCTGTGGTACTCGGAGGCCATGAAACTGGATGTGAGCAGTGTGGCCGCCTTGACAGGTCTGTGCAGGCTGGGCAGGGTAGGGGACAGGATCCAAGCAGGGTGGCCTCCATGGGTCCAGATGAGAGGCTAGAAAGCATTCTCCTAAGAGAGTGTGTGAGTTTGGGGGCGCATTGTATGATGGGGTGTCTTTCCACAAATCTACAAGTATAGACGTAAGAAGCACAGGAATTCTTGAAAGTGCTCAAGGCCATTATGATCTACACCAGACCTCCAGTATCCACACTCTGAGCCCCCAGAAGACCGATGGCCTGCCCGTCACGCTTGGTCAGCTCTGCCTCTTCTCAGGCCTCACAGGCCAATGTTGGAGATAGTCCTGCTCCCAGGGCACCCTCTCCCCAAAGCCTCTAGCCTCACCTCTGTAGAGTTTCCCTCTGCAGGCCTCTGAGCTGAAAGGCCATCAGAGTTAGTAGTTTTGAGAGTTTTACTTCCCTGTCTGTCCCAATGCTTCCCCCACCCACCCCTCACTTTATATAAATGTCAAATGAATTTTCCAGAGTCCAATTTTCATTTTTACACACAGCCCTCAAATCTGTGGTCTCTGGTAAATCCTGAACCAGCAGTGTTTGATTTTCATGGAGGTAGCCTTATGATCAGTGCTCCAGGCAGGCCAGCTTCTTGTCCTGGCTCTGAGGAGTTGGGTCTTTTTGCAAAAGTGACTTCTCTCGATGCTCCAGGCTCCCCATCTGTGCAGCAGAGTGTTTGGTCTTGATTCCTGGTTCAGCACGTCAGGCTGACTCCTCAGTCATTGCCTTTTCCTCCCTCCCCAAATCCCACCAAAGTGATGGATGACGTTTTAAAAAGTTAATAAGTCCCCACTGCAGCCCCAGGAAGAGGACAAGGTACCTTCAGTGCACCAAAAACTTTGAAGAACTTTGCATTTCCTGAAGAGATAAAGCAGATTGCACCCAACACATGGAAACCTCAAGCAGGGCTAGAAACTTATAAGCCAGCATGGGCAGAGCTGGGTCAGCTAAAGAAATGAGTAGATCAGCTTTCCCCCAAAGGGCTCCAGGAAAAACAAAAACTGGAAAACATAAGCTCAGGGTCCCCAGAGACTGGGAGCAGAACACGCTGTGGGGCAGTTCACGAGACAACAGGAGAGTTATTGCAGGTCAGAGGATGGGGCCAAGGGGACTCTTATGGGTGATGGGGCAGGAGGCAGCAGAACAGAGCCCCTGATGACGTTCCACCGCCATCAGGGACTTGAAGAACAAAAAGACACAGAGGCAAAATCCCCCGAAACACTCCTCCACCAGGCTGAGACCTTCGCCACTTCCTCATTCAAGGGAGAGCCCCAGCTGGCCAGCCAGGAGGGAAGTCCACTGGTCAGAACGTCTGCCTCACACACTCCAGCCCAGGCATGGAGGGGATCCGCGGCTCACCCATCTTATCTGGCCTGGCTGAGGAAACCAGTGACCTTAATAGTTTGGGAAATCTGGCCCGGTTGCTAATACTCATCACTCTAGTCCATTTATAAATCTGCTGGCAGTTTGAGAGAGGGGCCGAGTGGAACATGCAAAGCAGTGGCCATCTGAGGAGCAAAGTTAAGGCCAGATACAGAAAAGGCCCCCCTCCCCTGAAAAACCTCCCACGCTGGCTGGCTCGAGAGGCTGTGATGTCAGTGTGGAAGGAACACGCGTCTATGAAAATATACAGAGCACAAAAAAGAGTGGCTGGAGATTAAAAATGAGACTGCAAAGTAAAAAATTCCATAGATGAGCCAAATAGTGGGACGGATACAATCGAAAACCAAGGTGGTGATTAGGAAGACAGGAATAAATGCATCAAAATGGCCAAGGAATGTATCTTATAAAAGAAGAACAGTGGGGGCAGAAGGGATTTGTCCTCCCCAACAGCAAAACATATCACAAGAGTAGTGAAGTCAGTTTGAGGTCAACGCTGGAATAAACAAATAGATAAATGGGACAGAAACAGGTCTTATGATAAAAATGACATTTCAAACCAATGGAGTTCCAACAACTCGTAGTCGGACACCTGGCTATCCTTCTGAAAAGCATGAAGGTAAATGCCCTTCTTACACCATACTCAAAAATCAGTTCCAGATGAATTAGGCATTTAAACATAAACATTAAATTGGACTTGGTGTCCCTGGGGGATTCTAAGCCTGACCACAAACTCAGAGGCTGTAAAGGAAAATATTTTACTAATTTGACTATGTCAAATGTAAAACCAATGGATGGCAAAATATACTGTAAAAATAGTTAAAAGGTAAATGGCAAACTAATGGAAAATGTTTGCAATAAAAGGTATATATAAAGAGAATATAAACATTTATAAATATATATAATACATTTATATATTTACATATAAAATATTAAATGTTTATTATATAATATACATATATATAAAGAAAATACATGTGTGTGTGTATATATATGTATAGAGAAAGAGAGAAAGAAATCAGTCCAGAGAAAATCAGCCAAAGGCTAGGAACAGAACAGAAAAAAAAAGAACAGAATAAAAAAAAAGGCTATGAACAGGAAATTCACAGTAGAAAAGAAAAGGCTATTAAGTATATGAAAAGATGCTCATTCTCCCTAATAAATAAAAAGTAAAATGAATTAAAATGAGTTACTACTCACTTTTTAGAGTGGTAAAGAGTAAAACGTGTTTGTGAGGTTGTGGGAAAAGAAAGGACACTTTCAAATTCTCGGCAGTAAGATTAATTCAAATATCCTTGGAGGGCAAGCTGACCTCACGTAGCAACGTTTTAGATACGCGGGCCCTTTGACCCGCCTACTCTATTTCAGGATGCAGAACACACAAAAATGCTGACCATGGCATTGCAAGACAAACCAAATATGAAATGAGGAGGCCTTCAAAAGGGCAATAGTTAAATAAATGGTTACATCCACAGTGGAATATTAAATCATTAAAGAGCATGGGGTAGATTTGTATGAACAGATGGGAAAATGTGGTAAACACTGATAATGTGAAATGCCTTGAAAGATGTTTGAAGGAATATATCTTCAAACTGTTAATAGTGTTCCTCTAGAGAGAGACACGGTTAAAGCCAGAGCGTGAGTTAGGGGTGTTTTTCTTGCCTTATAATTTGAATTCTTTTTTTTTAATTGACGTATAGTCAATTTACAATGTATTTCTGGTGTACAGTACAGTGATTCATATATATATATATAAATATATATACACACACATATATATATACACATACATATATGTGTGTGTTCCTTTTGATATTCTTTTTCACTACAAACCATTACAAGGTATTGAATATAGTTCCCTGTACTATTTGAATTCTTTACTATAAGCATTTATTACTCTTTAACTTTATGAAGATGTTGGAAGTTCCCCTGCCGTCCGCTGTCTCATCCCTGCACCTTGGCCTGCTGGACTGCTGGCTCTGCTTCAGAGCTGGATGCTCATCCTTCTTCTGTCCCCTTCCCAGGGATCATCTGGGGCCAGATCTTAGAGGGCCACCTGGAGGAGGCCGAGCACCAGCTGGAATTCCTGAAGGAGGTGCAGCAGTCCCTTGGGAAGTCTGAGGTCAGAGCTCTCTGGGGGCCTGGGTTGCTCCAGGATCGTGTCGCCCTCCCTCCTCCCAACCCCAGCTTCCAGTAGAGCAGCCAAGACGGCCTAGGCGTCTCCCTCGCCCTGCGGGCCTGCTGACTCTGCCCAGTGGGCGTGGCTTGCAAGACCAGGGCCTGCCTCCCACAGGTGCTGGTTTTCCTCCAAGCCCTCCTGGCGTCCAGGAAGCACAAGGGGGAGCAGGAGACCACAGCGCTGCTGAAGGAGGCAGCCGAGCTGCACTTCTCCAACATGCAGGCCCTCCCCCTGGGCCCTGAGTACTTCGAAAGGCTCGACCCCTTCTTCCTGGTCTGCATCGCCAAGGAGTACTTGTTCTTCTGCCCCAAGCAGGTTAGAGGAAGGTACTTCTTCATGGGGAGGGGTCTGGAGGAGAGGTCTGGACAGAGGCAGGACCTCACCTTGCCAGACACCTGGCTGCTCTGAGCCTCAGGTGGCTGGGGAGCCCAGTGCTCTCCACACTCACAGGTGCAGCGCGCCAAGCTTCTGGGAAGCAGCGTGCGAGCCCTCCATCTCCCAGGTGATGCTGATGCTTGTGGTTCAGGGCCCGCCGTGAAGGAGCAGGGCACTGGCCCAGGCCCCTGCATTTATCCTAAAGAAGACCTGGGCTCCCTTTTTCCCAGACGTCTTCTAAGAAATATATTGGTCTTTACTTGTTTGTCCTGCTTTCCCAGCCAGTTGAGATTCCTTGTGGGCAAGGGTCGTATCTTACAGGCCTTAATATCCCCCTAGTGCCTTATAATGAGTCTTTCCACAAATATTTATTGAGTGCAGTACCATGTGCCAGACGCCATGCAGGTAGTGGGGACACACAGTGAACAAAAGGAAGTCCTCATTCTCTGGAGCTTATGTTCTAGCAAATGTACGAGAGATGGTACAGAGTGGATGATGAATATGTGTGGAATAAAGTAAAATTCCTTTGCTGTTTTCTGAGTGCTCCAAGAGTCTCTCTTGGCATAGTGGAAACCATGCAGCCAGACCCCCGTGTTCCTACAGCCCCGGTTGCCAGGCCAGATCGTGTCTCCGCTTCTTAAACAAGTTGCTGCGATCCTGAATCCTGTAGTCAAGGCAGCACCAGCTCTGATCGACCCGCTGTATGTCATGGCCCAGGTCAAGTATCTCTCAGGTGAGCCTGTGGGCCCTCGTGGCCAGTGGGGCCCCTGGGTTAGCGTCCACAGGCTTCATGCCTGGGCTACTCCACGCACACACCCTCACCCTCACCAGACCTGCCCACTCCTTCCAGCCTCCAATCCCCAAGACTCCGTCCTGACTCCCCACCAGCAGGGGTCTGTCCCACTCAGCCCTTTTGCTGATTGCTGACTTGATCTGTGCCAGGTAATAATCACTGAACTTGCGTTAGGTGCAGGCACTGCTCTAATCCTGGGCTACAACAGTACTCACAACAGGCAAGAAGTTCATCATGGAGTTTGCATCCTCCATGTAAGGATGTAGGGGACATAGACAATAAACGTAGTCTTGCACTAGAGAAAAGTAAAGTGAGGAAGGGGTGCGGGGGTGACAGGGTTGCAGTTTTTAAAAGGTGGTCAGGAAGGTCTCATGGGGAAGTGAGACCCTGTACCATTCGACTTTCAGAGCCTCCAGCAGCCAGAATGGTACCCGTCCACCCTCTCATATCAAGGCCCAGATCCCAGAGAGAGAAGGAGAGGGGAGCCTTCCATGGGTTCCTGTTACCCTCTGAAATACTCTCTCCCTTCGGCCTTTTACCCCTGTCTGCCTGAAAGCCAAGCTGATCTCTGTTGTCCAGAGGCTTCCAAAGAATCCAGAATGCTGTGGCGTGCCTATGTGCTCTGGCTCTGTGTGGGTTGCCCTCTGCTAAGAGCTCCCCTGTCTTCACCCTCAGTCCTCCCAGTATCCATCTGGGTGCCAGGTTTACCCACAGCTTCAAGGTCTCCTGGGTACAAGGCAAGGACAGAACCCCTGCCACCACCCTCCATCCCCCCAACCCCACAGGGGTGCCGCCAGCTGCCAGCAGCTTTAGGGACAAAGCAAGGTCTCCAGCTGCTTAGGTTGCCATGGTGACATCTTCACATTTCTGCAGTACACAAGGAAGGAGCAGGGAGTCTGGGACCCAGAAGCCAGTGCCCGGTTTATAGACCCCGAGCAGGAGCTGTTGAGGGACCGGACTGCAGAGAGAGGAGGGCTTTCCCACCACCTCACTGGACCTGACCCCTGGGCTGCCACTGCTGCCTGCGAAGGGCCAGCCAGGCTGCAGGGGGGGCTTCTCAGCCCATGGTGCCCAGGCATTCAGAGCTCAGCTTCAGAAGCCAGTGGCCCTGGATTTAACTGCTGAGTTTGTCCCTTCTAAGAGAGTAACTTACATCACTGAAGTTTCAGTCCTACGTGTAAAAGACAAGCATGGTAATACCAAGCCTGCAGTGAGTGACAGGCAGGTATTAAACTAGCCTTTCTGAAGTGCTTTGCCTGTGTTGGCACAGAGCAGGTGTTTCTTCGGTTGTGGCTATTATAGTTGCTATTATTATTAGGTTTTGTTCTGCTCTTAGGGGTGGGAATCGAGACTTAAGTGTTTCCCCGAGCTTCCAGATGGAGCAGTGCAGTGACTTAGCCATCTCCCTGAGGGTACAGGGAGAAGGGAGGGGTCACACCAAGGCTTGAGTTTCCTGGCTTTTGTCTGGGTCAAGGCAAAAACTGTGCAGTTCTAATTTTAGGAAGAGACCTCTTAAGTGGAGCAGAACAGAGCTGGATAAAATGCCCAACTTGGGTATTTCTGGGGAAAAGGACATGTAAAATTTATTCTGCCTTTACATATCCAGTCCTGAGAGTCCCCAAGCATCCCTGGATGTAGAGCTTTGTTTATTGTTTCTAGGAGAGTTGGAGAATGCCCAGAGCATCCTGCAGCGTTGCCTAGAGCTGGACCCCACCTTCGTGGACGCCCACCTCCTCATGGCCCAGATCTACCTGGCTCAGGGCAACTTTGCCATGTGCTCCCACTGCTTGGAGCTGGGCATCAGCCACAACTTCCAGGTGCAAACCCCTCTGCCCTGTCACCCACTCAGCGTCACACAGCTCAGTTAGCTGCAGCCTTCACTTGCCTTGGGAAAGCAGCCCTAGAAGCTGCCTGTATCCCCCAGTCCCTTCTGCTGCACAGGCTCTGTGGGCCCCTGTGGCTTTCTGTCCTCTGGGTGCTGGAGCCCCACCTCTGCTCTGTTCCTCTAGGTCCGAGACCACCCCCTCTACCATTTCATCAAGGCCAGGGCCCTCAACAAGTCTGGGGACTACCCAGAAGCCATAAAGGCACTGAAGATGATCGTAAAATTACCAACTCAGAAGATGGAAGAAAGCAAGAAGTTCCGTGGGCCCTCGGTGCGGCCCAGTGAGCGGGTATCCATCCTACTGGAACTGGCAGATGCCCTCCGGATGAATGGGGAACTGGTAGGAAATGCCACACTCTCTTCCTTGGTGCTCGGGCAGGCTGGAGGTCCAGAGTGGGCCTGGGAACCAGGCTCTTTGATTCTGGCTGATGTCTCCTTGTGCTTTATTTGAGTCTTTATTCATTTGGGAGCCTATTTCTCCCCTGCCTAAAAGGCTTCAGTGACTCCCATTGACCTCAAGATCAAGTCCACGCCCTGCTGAGCCCTGCATGATCTGTCCCCTGCCTACCCCACTGTCCGCATGAGGATCTCAGGGAGGCAGAGCACACAGGCCCATCAGGGCCACCACAGATGGTTGTGCAGGTTGGGCAATACACTGTTCCAGTGGATGCCGGTTGTGTCCCCTTGGAATTTTGCAGTGTACAGCCTGCTCAACTGTATGAGGCAGCCCTGGGGCCTTGGATGGAATGGCTGAGCAAAGGCGGGGAGCACCTGGGCATCCTATGCTGGTACACAGGAGCAATGGGGAACACAGAGTCAGGGGCAAAGCCTAGGGGAGCTGGATTCCACGTACTCCCTTGGCCTCACTGGCCTCACCTGCTCACCTGCTCACCGGGAGGGTGTTTGCCAGCAGAGCTCCTGGGACATTGGACTTTCTCCTGTGATGATCCTGGCATAGAGAAGAAACCAGCCCATGTGGCCTTTTCTCCTTAAAGTTAAAAATGGCAAAGATGGGAGTGTGAAAGCCTGTTTATTGTACTTTCCTCCTTTAAATCTGTCAAAAAAAGAACACAAGAATTAAGAGTAGAGAAGGAATCTCCATCTGTAACAAAATGTATTCAGCTGTTGATTGAGGGCCTGCTATCTATGCCAGGCGCTGCGGTGGGGCCTGGGGGTAAAGGAGAACAGGCCAGCAAGAGTCCTATCCTTTCACAAGTTCCCATCAGGGGAAGAGAGAGAAGTCAGGGTGCAGTGAGGGGGAGTGAGGTTCCTGCATTTGCTTGAAACTCTGAACTGGAGATGTGGTCACACCAGGAAAAACAGGGGCATCCCTAAAGGAACCCAGCTCCAGGGAGGGTTACTGACCAGGAACTCCCTGTTGAAATGTGTCCGTGGTTTTCTCTGCCCTGGGCCCCTGTCTAGAAGAGATGGGCCAGAGGAAAGAAAGGAGGGAAGTAACCTGAAAACCAGTTTTGCAGCTTGCTTTGCTAAAATAACAGATCTGTGAGCTGTGGCCTTCCCTGGGAGCCATGGGGTCCATCCTGAGCCCAGCTTCTCACCGCCAAAGGGAGGACCCACAGAAAGCTAAGGGAAGATGTGCTCCCAGGGCCGCTGTGCCAGGGCGCTCTCTCCCCAGCCTGGTTCTTGAGAAAAGGGCAGGGTTAGATGGAGCTGTTCCCCTTAGAGGATGAGTGGTGATGGGAAGGGGTCCAACATGGAACTATAGATGGTTATGAGAAAGGGAGGGAGGGAGGGAGGGATGGGAGAAATGAAAGAGAGGAAAAAGAAGGGAGGGTGGAGGGGAGGAAGGCAAGAGAAGAGAGAGAAAGGAAAGAGAAATAACAAGAAAAAGACAAGTAGAAATTACACTTTGGGAGAAAGAATACTATAAAAAATAGAAGAAATATTTTTTCAGGAAACTTTTCTGCACTCAAGGAAAATAAAAAGAACATGGAATCTTGTAAAACCAGCTCAAAGTAGAGCATAAGAGATCAACAGAGGGGTCCTAGTAAAACAGGGAAAGATGATAGGTCAGCTGGCAGAGTTAAAGAAAGCAGCCCCAGGAAACAATGATAGCATTATAAAATTATAAAATGCAGTCCCTTGAGAAACCTAGGAAGTAGGCTTGCCCTTGCTGAATTGACAACAGACTTTGGGATGCCCAGGGCAGGTGCTCACAGTCAGGGCTTTGGTGCACCCCAGCTGACCCCACCCTCCAGGAACAGTGGCCATGGACACGCAAGGGCTCTCTCTCCTTCCTGCCGCTCTGAGGTGGAGGTGGGCCATTGTGTCTTGGCTTCTGTGTTGCAGGATAGCTCCCAGCTGTCTCCGTGTCCCGTGTCTCTCTGGGGGCAAGAGTGGAAACGGGAGGGCGGCTTTAAGCTTCCCAGAAGAGGTTTTAAGTGTTGTCAGGCCACATGTGGTGGGTGACGGCAGATGGAGGTCTGTTGGCTCCCCATGTCTTAGCACGAGGCCACCAAGATCATGCAGGACGCCATCAACGAGTTCAGCGGTACGCCAGAGGAGATCCGCATCACCATCGCCAACGTGGACTTGGCCCTGAGCAAGGGGGACGTGGACCTGGCGCTGAGCGTGCTGAGGAACGTCACACCCAAGCAGCCCTGCTACACGGAGGCCAAGGAGAAGATGGCCAGCATCTACCTGCAGACGCGCAAGGACGTCCGCCTCTACATCGGGTGCTACCGGTGAGCTCTGACAGCCTCCGCCCCAGGAGCGTCTTAGGGAGTGTTTTCTCCAGATTGTCCCCTGCAATCTGGGTCTTCAGAGTGTGTTTGAGGAAAGTATGGACTTTCCCATGGGTTAGAATTTGAGCGTGATGGGTCGGTCCTGTCGCCTTGCTGCTGAGTTGTGAGGATACAGGGCTGCATCTGCCCTGAGTCATGCTTGCCCATGCCACCATGTCTCACATCCTGGGGGAACCATGGTTCTGCCCTGGCCCCTGGCCCCACTACTCCTTGAGGAAATGTTCAGCAACTCAGATGTGACCGATGTGAGCAAAGGAGGATGGAGAGCACGGGTGGATAGCCCCAAGCTGCTGCCTCTCCGACTTGACATTGGGACCTCAAGGGTCCCTTCCCTGTCCCCTTTCTCAGGCAAAACTCCATCTCTGCAGGTCAGGTGGAAGGGGAGTGCTGTCTGGGGCATTGGGGAGGTGATGCCAAGAGCAGTGGGAAACCAATAAACAGTGGGGTGACAGTCACACTGGAGGTTTAGAAAGAGCAGGCTGCCTCGTGAAGAGGGTTGAGGGGCTGGGAGCGGAGGTCAGAGGAATGGGTGGAAGTGCTGGCAGTGGTCCAGATGACAGATGAGGGGAGCCCGGACGAAGGGCTCCAGCACCTGCCTCATATGAGCTAATAAGTATTGGATAATGAGTGACTGAATGAATGAATGAATGTCAGCCAGAATGAACGGGAAAGAGGAGGCAGTGGATTCAGGAATAGGAAGGACACACAGGTCTAAGTGCAGGTGCTTACTTTTGCAGGGAGCTCTGTGAACATCTGCCCAGCCCCCACACCAGTCTGCTACTGGGTGATGCTTTCATGAACATTCAGGAGGTGAGTGAAGGCCTCATGGCCTTGCCAAGTGGACCCCCAGTCTCACTTCTCCCATGAGAGAGACGAGAGAGACCCCTGACCCTTTCCCCCATAGCCTGAGAAGGCCCTGGAGGTCTACAACGAAGCCTACAGAAAGAACCCACACGATGCATCGCTGGTCAGCAGGATTGGGCAAGCTTACGTGAAGACCCACCAGTACACCAAGGTCAGGCTGGACTCGGGTGGGGAGGGCCAGCCCAGCAGGGAAGATGGAGGAGGGTGCATGGGTGAGGGGCTGCATGGGAGGGGAGACCCTGCTGAACTGGGTGCCAAGGGGAAAACTCAGCAACTCCCCACCCCCCACCCCCACGTACTGAGGCTGAGGTTTGAGTCATGTGCCAGCCAGGAGGCCTTCACCTCAGAGGCTTCTGTGTTCTGGAGGGGCACGCAGTGTGCGGTGCTCAAGCGTATAACCAGCCCTGATGCCGACATTTCCTGTTGGCACCAAGGCAATTAATTATTATGAGGCTGCTCAGAAGATTAGTGGACAGGACTTTCTGTGCTGTGATCTGGCTGAACTGCTTCTGAAGCTGAAGAAGTTCAACAAAGCAGAAAAAATTCTGAAGCAGGCACTGGATCATGACTTTGGTGAGGCAGCACTGTAACTCAGTCCCCTAGCATTCGGAGCAGACAGACTGCCCTCGGCCCACACCCTCTTCTCCTGCAGAATGGTGCAGGGGACGGGCTCTGAACCTAGCCCCCCTCCTTGGTCCATCCCCCGCTTCCCAGGGGCCAGAAAGCACTAATTTGAGTTTCCATTTTGCAGTCAAAGACATCCCATCCATGATGAATGATGTCAAGTGCTTACTTTTGCTGGCAAAGGTTTACAAGAGCCATAAAAAAGAAGATGTGGTAGAAACTTTGAACAAGGTAATTGACAAGTAGATGCAAGCTCTTTATCTGCTATTTCCTGATGGGAGCTGAAGATAGGATAGAATAGATAGGACTGGAAGGCTCCAGGCCTGGTCCTCAAAAGAGGATCTAGGTTACCACTCTGCCCTCCACCTTCCATTCATTCCCCCGCCCTTGCTCTTTTACTGATGGTGCACTCAAGTCCTCTGAGCCCAGCTGAGCTGGGCTGGAGAAGGCAGGGGGTCAGACAGTGCCTTTGTCCTCAAGGATGCTGATGCTGATGGTAACAGACAATGCCAGCAGCTCCCTTGCACTGAATGCTCTGTGCTGAGTTCTGTACTCGGCTTTTTGTTTTCTTATTTAATTCTCACAGTAGCTCTTTGAGATGAGCTCTGTGACATTCTATTTGACAGGTAAGGCTCAAAGAAGTTAAGAAATATACCCAAAGTCACTGCTAGTAAGTGGTGGGACTGAGATTTGAACTGGGTCTGGCTTGTCCCAACCCACACTCTCCCCACTGGGCTGCCCCTGATGGGAGACTCCTGGCCATTCTTGCCACGCCCTCCTCACTCCTCTATCTGAGCATGTGGCCTGGCACTTACCCCTGGGGTGTGTTCTGTGGTTGGAGAACATCTCTGCTTGAGATGACGTATTCTTTTGTTTCCCACTGGCTTTCCATTCCTCTGTTTGGCCCTCGGTGAACCAAGGGCAGACTTGTGCCCGCTTCCCAAAACTTAACGCTGGCATCATCATTTCCTCTTGCCCTGATGCTCTCTGTTTACTCACTGGATCATTGTATGTCGTGCACATTGGTGGGGGCTGCCTCAGATCCCAAGCAGGGCATTATTCAGAATGAATACACCCATCAAAATGCAGCCTGTGTTGAGTACCTACTGTGTGCTTGGTCTAGCCTGTAGGACAGCTGAAGCAAATTAGACGCAATGAGTGCCAAGGTGTGATGGAAACAGGTAAACAAGTTGAGTACAATAGAGTGTTTTGTTCAAGTGCCTTTGCTTCTGCTCCTGCCCCAGAGGCAGTGCCAGCTCGCCTCCTGAGTACTCAGCCAGTGGTCTCGCCTGTCCGGAGTGACCTACATTTGCTCAAGCGCCCTTGAGATGCCCCTTCTAAGACGGCTGGCCCTGAGATGAGAGCTTGGGGACTTACTGTGAATTGGCCTGAGATCTGGCACATCAGGCTCCAGGTTTCTGATGCTGAGTTTGCTGGTTTCCCAAGGCCATGGACCTCCAGTCTCGGATCTTGAAGCGTGTCCCCCTGGAGCAACCGGAAATGATCCCCTCCCAGAAGCAACTAGCAGCCTCCATCTGCATCCAGTTTGGGGAGTACTACCTGGCCGAGAAGGAGTTCACCAAGGCAGTGCGGTCTTACAAGGACGCCCTCTCCTACTCGCCCACTGACAATAAGGTGGGATCATTAGAGTGAGACCCTGTTCCGTCTCTTGGGGCACAGAGCCTTGCAGAGCTCCCTGTCCAGGAGTGGAGGCCAGCTCCCTCTCTGTGTCTCCCTGAGGAGCTGCAGGTGCAAGGGGCAGGGACCCCTGGGCCCCCACCCACTGCAGCCCTCAGAGCAAGGCTGGAAGCCCATCTTTGGACAGCCATACGTGGTGGGTGGAGCAGGGAAGGCATTACTGAAAGACACTGCAGGTTAGTCTGGCGTTTTCAGGTCCCCCTTATAGGTGGAGAGACGATGAGAGGGTAGTTGGCAGGGGCTCTTTGGGTGTGAAGCCCAGGCTAAGCTTCCAAGGAGGTTTGGCGTTGCTCAGCAGGTGTGGCTTCAGGTAGCTGGAGTTCACGCTAAGGAGTAGATGAAGAGCTTAGTGACAGACCCACTCGTGTATTTAATATGCTCTCACTGAACAGGTTCCCGGTGTGTGCCAGGTACTGTGCTAGGCCCTGTACCTACTCCTTGCCCACAGGCTGCCCTCAGGCACAGGGTACAAACAAGTACATACACAGTTCTAATACCATGTGATACCCGCAGGGGGCTCAGGGCACTATAGGAACTCAGAAGAGGGGCACCTGTCCCAGAGTCTGGTCTCAGAGGGCCTCCTGGAGGAGGTGAGGTCAGAGCTAAAGCTGAAGGATGAGTATGAGTTAACCAGATCCTGACTGTCAGAGGTTAGTAAAAGGCCTGGTGTGACTGGAGTATTGGGTGGGAGACTAGGAGGACCAGAGACATTTTCCTAGCAGATCAAAGACATATTTGGAAGGCAGAGCTGATGCAGGAACAAGGCATCAGTCCCCAAGTTTTCCCATGATGCTCATTGCTTAGTTATCATATCCAATCTTGTCCAGGTGGAGCTGGAGCTGGCACGGCTCTACCTCCTGCAGGGGCACCTGGACTTGTGCGAGCAGCAGTGCGCCATCCTCCTGCAGACCGAGAACAACCATGAGATGGCCTCTGTGGTGAGAGGCTCCGGGACCTCTTCCCTGCCCTCCCCAGCCCTGTGACCACATGCCGGCTACTTCCTAGCCCCATAACCCCAGATGCCTGGCTGACCTGCCCCCAAAAGTGGACTCAGCACTGGACCTGCTGTCCTTCAGACAGGAGGGGTGGGCTGGCAGCAGGGGGCAGCATCGACCTCCCAGGCCACTCTGAGGGAAGGTGGGGAGGCTGATTCACTCCAGGGGAAACCACACCCACGGGTGAAGGCACGGGTGGGCCAGGTTCCTGGGGCTTCGGGAAGTGTGTGGGAACAGCCCTCCCCAGTGCCACCTCTCTCTCCCTGGTCACCCAGACCACCTCCAGGGCTGCCCCAGCGGAGGTGGAGAATCCCCATTCCACCTCATCACCTGGAGCTGGCAGTTCTCAGATGGGGGCGGAGGGACCGGTTCCGTGGGTGTCTACCCCTGGCTTTTCCTTCCCACTTCCATCCTCACCCACCTTCCCCTTCCCCAGGGCCGCCCCGCCTCTTGGGCTTCTCCTGTGGCAGCTTCTCCCAGTGCCCAGAGAGGTGACAGGAAGGAAGTCCTCTCCCACTTTCCCTCCTTACTGCTCCCCACAGCCTCCCCAACACGCCCATGCAAGTGGCTGTCCCAGCATTGTGGGTTTTTCTGATAGATGATGGCTGACCTGATGTTTAGAAAACAGAAATATGAAGCTGCCATCAATCTCTACCACCAAGTCCTGGAGAAAGCGCCAGGTAACTGCCTGCCTGGAGCTGCCCACTGAGACTGCCTGTGTCAGTTCCCACCAAGCCAGGGCTGCTCTCTCCTAGAAGGGTGGGCCCTCTCCCCTCCTTCCTGACCGGGCAGGGAAGCCCCTTCCTCTCTGATTGTTCCCAGAGAGGCAGGAAGCTGATAAAGTCCCAGTGGAACATGCTGGCCCTTCCCAAGTCCAAGGGGCCAGTTCCTGGTCTCAGGCAGGGCAGCAGTTGGCACTGGACCCGAGACAGCCTGTCTGTCCCCAAATCACAGACACTGGGGCTCAACAGAAGTCCCTTTTTGAGGTCACAGCCACCTGAAGGTGGCTAGAAATTTACCTCGATATACAGCTCCATTCCCACTCACTGCAGCATAAAACCACCTTTTCTTGCTGGAGAAGGCTTGGGCCGAACAGGAGACTCAGGCTGGAGCCCCAGTCAGGCCCACAGCAGAGTCGCCCAGAGGCCCAGCAGATTGTAGCCGTTAGCAGTGTGGGTCCTGGAGCCAGACCAGCTAGGTAAGAATCCTGGTCTTTCACTTACCAGCTATGTAACCTTTGGCAGATTGCTGCACTTCTTTGTTCCTCAGTCGCCTCATCTGTAAAATGGGGACAATAAGAGTACTTACTTCATTGTGTCTCACTGGAGACCAGTGGAGACACTGGAGCTGCTGGGATATCCCTGCTCAGTTCAGATGAGTAGTGTCTCCTGGTCCTCCCTCCCCTCTCCCTGCCAGGTCACAGAGCACCCTGCCTGAATTAGCAATTGGTTATCACAGCCTGGAGATTTCTGCTCTCTTCTTTTAGACAATTTTCCTGTATTGAACAAACTAATCGATCTGCTGCGAAGAAGTGGCAAACTTGAAGATGCCCCTGCCTTCTTTGAATTGGCCAAGAAGATGTCCAGCCGGGTGCCTTGGGAGCCAGGGTTCAACTACTGCAGGGGCATCTACTGCTGGTGGGTTGTAGGGGGGCGGTGTCTGCAGTTATGCGCAGGAGGCTCTCCCTAACAGACGTACAGGGCTTTGCTAGGGAAGCAGAAACTCAGTTTCCAGATCTGGAAGTAGGGAGACCAGCGATCCTGCCCCTGCTTTATGCAGATTCCCAGAGTGAGCCTTGTATGTCCCTGCAGTCTCCAGGCCAGATTCCCTATCTGATTCTTGGTGCTTCTCTCGTCCACCACAGGTACCTAGGGCAGCCCAATGAAGCCCTGAAGTTCCTGAACAAAGCGCGCAGGGACAGCACTTGGGGCCAGAGCGCCACCTATTACATGGTGCAGATCTGTTTGAACCCAGACAACGAGATCGTGGGTGGAGAAGCTTTCGAGAACCTGGTGGCTGAGAGCAAGTGAGGGCCTGGCTGGGCGGCGAGGCAGGGGCGGGACCCTGGGGGAGGCACGGAGAGCCTATGGCCTCTGGGTCGAGGCCCGGTGAGGGTCACAACGGCAGGCTGACGCCCTCCAGCTCAGCGTCTGATGCCTGCGGCTCCACCAGCAGGAAGGAATGGGAGCAGCACGGCGTGCGCACCGCAGAGAAGCTGCTGCGGGAGTTCTACCCGCACTCCGCCTGGGGCCAGACCCAGCTGCGGCTGCTGCAGAGCCTGTGCCTGCTGGCCACCAGGGAGAAGGCTAATGTGGAGGCGGCCCTGGGCACCTTCATTGAGATGGCCCAGGCCGAGGTGCGCGGGCTACTGGGAAGGGAGGGCAGGCAGGAGGGCAGGCAGGCGGGGAGGGTCCCAGGGCCCGGCGCGACAACGCCTGCTTCCCACCCCCACAGAAGGACAGCGTCCCCGCTCTGCTGGCCATGGCGCAGGCCTACATGCTGCTGAAGCAGGTCCCCAAGGCGCGCACGCAGTTGAAGCGTCTGGCCAAGGCTCCGTGGGCACTGGCCGAGGCTGAGGACCTGGAGAAGAGCTGGCTCCTGCTGGCCGACATCTACTGCCAGGGCAGCAAGTTCGACCTGGCCTCGGAGCTGCTGCGGCGCTGCGTGCAGTACAACAAGGCGAGGAGTGCGCCGCCATCGGGACGAGTGGGCTTTGGGGATGAAAGAGGTGGGACAAGCCGGGGCACATGCACCTCAGAGCATGGGGAGCAAGGTAGCCCCCGACCAGGGACAGGGAAAGGGGAAGAGAAATGGGAAAGGGCCTCAAGGTCGAGGGGCCTGCCGGGAGGGGTGGGTGGAGCCTGGAGAGGCTTTGGCAGGTCAGAACGGGACACACTAGTTTCAGAATAACTGAGAAGGGGGCTCATGGTCACCCCTCGCCAAGAATGCGAGGTGCTGCTGGGGTCTCCTAGTGGTTTGGGCTAATGCAGCCCACTGCCCATCCCTGGCTCCCACTGTGTCCCACCCCAGCGCTGGGACGGGATGTGGCTTCCCCTCCGCGGAGGCTCTGACCGGCTTTCCCTGCAGTCCTGCTGCAAGGCCTACGAGTACATGGGCTTCATCATGGAAAGGGAGCAGTCCTACAAGGATGCAGCCACCAACTACGAGCTGGCCTGGAAGTACAGCCATCACGCCAACCCCACCATTGGTAAGGCAGCCAGGCCAGGTGTACCTGGTACAGGAGGGAGGTGGGCACAAAGCCTGTGTTCTGACTGTTGTGGGAACCCGAGGAGTTTTCGGGTCATCCAGGTGCCAGCCCTTATCTGTATTCTCCCTGCCCCGGGACAGGCTTCAGACTCGCTTTCAACTACTTGAAGGACAAGAGGTTCGTGGAGGCCATCGAAGTCTGCCACAATGTGAGCTGCTGGCAGTGGCGGGGGGCTTGGTGCAGCGGCGGGGCCCCCTGCCTGATGTTTCACACCCCTTCTCTCTCTGTCCCAGGTCCTCAGGGAGCACCCCCACTACCCCAAAATCAGAGAAGAAATTCTGGAAAAGGCCCAAGGGTCTCTGCGGCCATAGATGTGGTCAGTGGGAACCAGGGTGGGTAGAAGCCATCAACCTACAGAAGTTTCATGGAGGAGTGGGAAGTGGGTCAGGGGAGAGAGGTTCAGAGAATAACATAGTCTTCCCCATTTCTTTATTGTGTGTGGTTAATTTGAATCATGCCTCATCTGGTCTAAGGGGCACCCCAAGGCTTTGTGTTTTTAAGGCACAAGAAGCAGTTTTGCTCTGGGGAAGAAAGAGATCAGCCACCTTAGCTTCTGCTGGGCTTATTGGACAACTTCTAATGGGCCCCCCTTCTATCCCAGACTCTCAGGGAGCAGAGAGGAACAAAGAGGTGATTAAAAAAAATACCCTACAGCTATTTTAATATTTTTATGTCAGCCCATAAATGCCTCCCCTCTCCTGTCTGGTCCCCAGAATCCTGGATTAAAGAAGCAACCGCTTCTCCCTGCCAAGCTGCCCACTGCATCCTTCCTGGCAGTGGCCCAGAAGTCCTACTCTGTCCATACATTCTGTCTCCTCCTCCCCATGTCTTAAGCGGGCCTCTGCTGGTCCTTATCAGTTTGGGACAAACCTGATTATTCTTGCTTTGGGCAGGAACATACATCCCAAGGAAAACTAGTTCTCATTTCAGCTTTTGTAAAAGACAGTGACCAACTAATTCATCCTCCAGAAACCCTTTTAAAACCTAAGGGGACAAAACCAGTGGTCCCTAGTTAGATGAATAATGTTGATTGTCACTGACAAGAGGGTGACAGCAGTCACCTTTGCTGTGTTCCCAATACCTCTCTTCCTGTTTTTCAGGATGGCAGTAATGGGCCAGTCTGATCTCATGGGAAGGAACTCTGAATTGGGAGGCCTAGAGTCTCCCCAGGTGACCTTCCCCTCTGGGTCTGTGTCCCCCTCTATGGCAGGAAATTAGACTAGGTCTGTGTGTTCCCAATCATGACAAATCCCTGCCAGTGATATCCAGCAAACATTTTTAAGTTTAATAACTGTGTGTTTAAGTATCTTCTTTATATAACAGAGAAAAATAGCACAACAAACTTGAGAATTCGTGGGTGTTGTGGCATAGAATGGTTCTAACTTTTAAGCATATTGATAAAACTGATACAAAGTAAAATACTTAGTATGAGTAGAACGCAGATGTGGCAAAGTTGTCCAGTGACGAAGGTTTGGTGACAGTGAACGGGTAAGGATCCCTTCTAGCCCGAGTTGTCCTTGATGGCTGCGAGCTGTGTTTTTGTAACATATTGCTGATCAGGTACATGGCCTCTTGGTATGAGTCAATGATCTGGAACTCTTTCCCCAGGTAACTCCCATCATTCCTATGGGAAGCCAGCTGCCTTAATTATGACCTGCTTTACAGCCTAGTTTCTTAGAGTGGGTTCTGTTGAGAGAAAAAAAAAACAAAAAACAAGAAGTGATCCTGTGGCCCTAGATGGGGAGCGGACAGGCTTAGTCCAGCCACGGGCTGTGTCCTTGGGTTGGGAGCCTGCAGGGGCTTCCTGCTAGGGTATTGGAGCTGTGGGGGGCTGCCGCCCAGATCCCCAGGCTGGTTTTGGAATATGCATGCTGGAGCAATCTCTGCAAAAGAGTTCCCAGGGATCAGTGTGATGGGACACAAGGCAGCTTGATGCACCGAGGTACTCCACCCTGAGAAGCCTAAGACCCGGCTGTCCCCACCCAAGCTGGTTACAGGGACAGGCTGCCCCACCACAGGCCAGACTCCAAGCCCTGAGCTCTCTAATGGCCACTGACGATATGGCCATGTGACCATGGCAAGAGATAGATACCTAAAGGGTGACAGAACTGCCAAAGAGGAGGATAAAACATATAGAAACAGAGGCAGACACAGGAAAACAACTTAAGCCTCAAACATGCACATGAGGCTTGCACATTCCAGGGCCTCCTCTGAGTGCTGGGTGCGTATGAACTGAGCAAGCACATGAGGTGAGCAGTGTGATTATTTGGACAATATTGGGGACACTCAGGAACAGAGAGGGGATGTAATTTGCACAAGTCACCTCACTAGTTAGTAGAAGAGCTGGGATTTGAACCCCAGCACTCTGGATCTCTGCTCTTAACCAGTAATCCATAGAGAAGAAATGAGGGGAGCCCAGCACAGGCCAGAGGCAGGTAATTAGAGCAAGAAATGGAGACCCAAGTCAGGTCTCTTTTTGGTGCCCCCTCCCAGTGCTTGTATAAATCACGACCATTCCTAGAGGGGAGGTCGACCTTGCTCCACAGGCCCCTAGACTGGGGCTCCCCAGGGCAGGGTGCAGCCTGCTCTTCTGGCCTTTGGCCCGAGCTGCCAGGGACAGGTCAGACAGGTCTGGTTGGTGCAGATGGATGAGGTTCTGCTGCTTCCGGTGCTCAAGTCCCCAGGGACCTCAGCCACTCAGTCCCACACAAGGCCTCCACCAGCCACAATCCCACTGCCCGCCCCCACCGAGAGGGTATGACTTCATCCTAGGGCCAGGACCCAGCTCAGTGTGGGTGAGCAGCAAGTATGCCCTCACCCATCCCAAGCAGGTAGCCCTGTCCCAGAAGACTGCCCTGCTGCTGCTCCCTACCTCTGCCCAGGTGACCACTGGAGATGGGTTCATCCAAGGGGAAAACGGCTCCATCTGCCTGGCCAGCCTCTTCTAGCTGGCTTCCTGTCTCCAAGTTAACTGACTGGCATGGGAAGAGGCCCAATGTGTTGTGTCCCCCACTTCTGTCCCCAACACAGCCTTAGTGTCTGTACTGCCCTGCAGGGCCTGTCTCCCTCTCCCTCTCCGCTGCCTCTCCGTCTCTCCCCACTGCCTCCGGAGGGTGTACCCGTGCTCCCAGTCCCAAAAATGTGTTCCCAGATCCACAAACGCAGACCACAGTTAAAAATAGAGTCTCTTTATTGGTACCTGTAAACTCAGGTACAAGGTGTTCCCACAAGCTCACAGGCTGGCAAGGCCTCCTGGGCAAGAGGGCAGGCCCAGAGCCTGGGCTTCTTGGCACAGACACAGAAAAATGAATAAATTATAGTTCTAATACTCAGGGACAATATAGAAATTATGATGCAAAATTCAACATCAGCAAACAAATGGCATAAAAGCCATAGTCACCCTTCGCCCCGGCCATCTGGCCTTAGGGTGCAGGCAGGTGGACCAGGCTGGAGTGCAGTGCCCAGAAGGCCCTGAGGGGTGTGCGATGGGCCCTGAGGCAGCCCCTTACCTTCTCTGGGCCTCCTGCTTCCCCCTCCTGCGTTGATGGGCTCAGGATAAAGGCTGTGGACTTTGGTGGGGAAGGAGGGAGGCAGGGCCGAGGACAGGAAGCAGAGGGGGCTGCATGGGGCAGAAGAGGGTTTGGTCACGGTTGGTCAGCCCAGCCCCTCCCCCTGCCCAGACACTGTCCCGGGCCAGCCCCTGCCTGCTCAGCCATCCAGAGCCAGGAAGCTGCCATATTAGACAGAGGGCTCAAATCCACGCCTGGTCTACCCCAAAGCCCGGGCAGGGCAGGGCTGCAGGACTACAAGGCAAAAAGACTCACAGGGGGTCTGTGCCCCACCCTAAGCCCAGCATTGCCCACCAGTCAGAGAGGAGAGGCCAAAACCACCTAATCTCCAAATAAATTATGGAAATAAATTACAGTTTTCACAGTCCAGAAGATTCAGCCACCCATGGGTCTAGGGCTCAGGGTGGCAGGAGAAGCCATAAGAAGTGGCTGATTTCAGCCCCGTCTGGCTGTCTTTGGGCTGAGGAACATTATACAAGACAGAAGAGGAGTCTACAAAGCTCCAGGGGAGCCACATTTCTTCCTGGCCCGTGCCGTAGAAATGGAGGAGATGGTGTGGGCAAGGGGGGCTGGGCAGCCAAAAGGGGACCCCCCCCACCCCCCTCAGCACAGAAAGTTACAAAAATAAATAAATCAATCCAGAGTGTTGCACGAAAATTAGGAGTGCCCACATGGGAGCCGGCCAATACATACAGAAAGACCTCAGGGAGCCCCCAAATTACAATGAAGCAGCAACAGGACTCTTGGCGCCGGAAAAAGGCACTGTAGCCCTCACACCGGCACAGGCTCCACCAGTGAGGCCGGGGCAGTGTCCTCAAACAATTGGCTGTCCACAAAGGGAGCCAGGGCCTCCGCAGCTGGCTCAGACAAGCCCATGATGGACTCCAGGAAGCAAGTACTGGCATCCCCGGGGGGAGAAAAGGCAGGCAAGGCAAAGTGGGGCACCTCAAGGTGGTCAAGGCTGTCAGACACCTTCCGGGAGGTGTAGTGGGGCCCCAGACTATAGTCCGGCAAGGCCTGGAGCAGCTCAAAGGAGTCACAGGAAGACAAGCTGAGGTCCACTGAGCTGCTCTGGTGGGCATCCGTGCTGGTTGGCACTGGGGGGCCAGGGAGGCTGCCTTCCCCTGACCCTTCAAGGCCACTGTTGAGGAAGCAGCTGGCGTCCAGGTTGGCGTTCTCATCCAGGATGCCTGATGTAAGGCTGGAGCTGGAATAGCTATGGGTCCAGCTGGCCAGGCCAGCGGGGTCACTGGTACCAAAGATGTCAGCTGGGTGGAAGCAGCTGAGGTTGTCCAGGCCGCCCACACCCCCTTCCTCCTCCTCCTCCTCCTCTCCGCCCAGGTCAGAGTCACTGAAGCTCAGGATCCGAGCCAGGTTGTCGTCGTCCACACCGGGCTGGAAGCCAGGGCCGGGCAGGGCCGGGTGGGCAGGGCCATCAGGGGCCTCGCTGGTGCCCGAGGCTGTGGACGAATCGGTCATGTCGCTGCTGCAGCTGTTGTCTCCCAGCTCACTGCTCACGGGGGGCTTGGCCAGCGGGAATGTGGAGGCCAAGGCCTGCTCCCCAGGGCTGGGTACACCACCCTGGGCTGAGGCCTCCAGCTCCCCAAGGCTCTCGGCTCCCTGCTCTAGCTGTAGGCGGGTAAGCGTGTGGATAAAATGGGTCTGAACTCGAGCCTGGTTAAATTCCACACGGCCCTTGGGGTTCTCACAGCCCTCCCTGCAGCAGCCACAGGGGAATGCTGTGTGGTCCATCTGCAAAGACAGCAAAGGTGTGGGGGTAGGGTGAGGATCCAGTGGAGCTCGGAGAAGCCCCCAACTCAGGCTCACCCTCCCAGCCCAGCCCAGCCCGGCCCCCGTACCTGACACTTGATGCCCGCCAGGCTGCAGCTGCAGGTCTCAGGATCACAGACCCTGTCACAGCGACAGCCGCAGTCCTCCCGGGACTGGCGCAGAGCCTGGAGCTCTCGCTTCTCCTCACGATCGATCCTCCGCACACCCGCAGTCCGCAGCAGAGCCCGCCGCTGCCGGGCTGGGTAGGGCTGTAGAAAGGTCATTTCCTCCAACCGGCCGCCTGCCACGGCCACTGCCAAGTCCTCCTCCACAGAGGCATCGTCTATGGCATCCACTGTAAGCGGCAGGCCGGCCTCCGTCTTGGGTACCCCAGCCTCTGAAAGCTGTGTCCAGGGAGACAGGAGGGATTTGAGAGGCACGCCATCGGTCACTTAAATGCCCCCCAGGTTGGGGACTTGTGGATGCCATGGCAAAACGAAGAGCCAAAAGCACACCCTCGGGGCATTTGCAAAGAGATTTCCCGTTCTGTCACTCCCCAGTTCATGGACATACCCCCTCCCACAGCCAGACAGATACACCAACCCCCAAGTCCTATCCACTCCCCATCCCCAGTGAGGTCAGACAGATTCGGGCACTACACCCCCTGCCCTGCAGCAAGCAAACACATCTGTCTGCAGATAATTCAGCAGCAGACCCTGATCAAGCCAATCACAGCCCCCCCAGACCTCTTTCCCCACATACACAACGAGCAAATCAGCATCCACCTCCCCACGCCTGTGCCCATTCCCCCCACCCAGGCCAGGACTTCAGAGCTGCCCCGGGGCGTGGGCCACGGAGAGTCTCCCCACCTTCCATCGTAGCACCTCCAGCTTCTCTTCCTTCAAGCGCAGGCGCAGCTTCTCATGCCGTGCCCGGGCTTGCTCCTGCGTAAACTCAGCCAACGAGAAGCGGCGGCAGGCACTGTGGCGAGGGGCCATACCCAGAGTGCAGCCGCCACGGCTAGGCACACTAGTGAAGCCCTGGCACCGAGGGAAGTAGAAGACGGTGATGCCATCGAAGGCTACGCGGCCTGGGCGCTTCCGGGGAGCCCGCTTCAGGATGGACAGGGCTGGAGGGCAGGCAGGGGAGGGGCAGGCATTAGTTCTCTGTGAGGCAGGGCCTGGCCCCTAGAAGATGATGCTGAACTATATCTCTCCTTCCACCCCACCCACCTCCCAAAAAAGAAATGGACCTGAGTTTAGGAGCCAACCTGGCTGAGAATGGAGCTGATAAAATCCAGTATCACCCTTTGTCAGCACTGGCTTATTGCTATTTATCAGTCCAAATGAGAGCATGTGTAAGATTAAACATCTTTCCCATCTTTAGTAGCCATTTACAGTTCCCTTGTACAGTTTTCTATAGTTTAAAAAAATGGATTTGTAGGTGCTTTTACATTAGACATGGTAATCATGTGTCTAACCTATCTACACAAATATTTCAGTCTTTTATTTTTGCTCATGGCCTTTTACAAAATAATTTCTAAGGTTTATGTAATCAAAGATATATTGCTCTTTTCCTTTATGGCTTCTGCATTTTGCAACAGGCCTTGAAAGGTCTACCCTTTATAAGTTATTAAGTATATTGATTAGTAAGCTATGTATTGGTTTATTCAATACGCATATTGGTATTTGTTGATTTTTATTAGGTTGAGCCATAAGAAATTACCATAAAATAATCAAATCTTGGCAATTCCATATATTTAAACTTAATATTATATCCAGCTACTTGAAGGAATTCCCTTTACTAGGTTTCCTGTATACATATACTTAAATTCACCACATGGTAGTCAACCATGTGCAAATGATGGCAATTCTGCCTGTCCTCACCCAATATATTTAATTCTCATCCTCTCTGCTAACTGAATTGGCCAGCACTTCCTGAACAAGGTTAACTAACAGTGGTGACAGTGTCTTCATCTTGTTCCTGACTTAGTGGCACTGCTTCCAGTATTTCCTCATTAATCACAATGCCAGTTTTGGGGTTGAGACATATCTTCTTCTTCTTTTTTTTTTTTTTTAACCATTTAGCATAGAATTCTCTTCTTCCTATCCTAGCGAGGGTCTTATCTAGACGGAATGTTGCATTTTATAAAATATTCTTTCAGTATCTACAGCAGCTCTCCTATTTTCCCTCCTCTGACACAGTCACAGTAAACTATATGATTAGATTTTATAGTATTAAACATCCTTATATTTCCAGAGAAAACCCATAGTAGTTTAGTCAGTTAACGTACTGTTACATTCTATCTGCTAAAAATTACTCTTTTCTACGTATAATGCACAGATATGCATATAGTACATAAACAGACATATCCATAATATTAAGATGTCACGGTGGGGATGATTAGGGAAAAAATGTCTAATTGGGCTCCTTGAAATTGGGGGTGCAATAATGAAAAACAAGGTTGAGAAACACTACTCTAGGGCCATCTTTTGTCAGTTTGGAATCAGAATTATGCAAGCTGGAAAAATAACTAGGGAAAAACCTTTTCATTGCATTCAGGCAAAGCCGAACAGCATTTCGACAGGCAAGGGACTAGCCTGACAGGCCCCAACGCGGAGAAGCATGAGGCGTGGGACTCGGGCAGCTCAGCTGGTAGAGGAAAGGGTTCCTTCCAGCTGGAGAAACGAAACTAGAACTAAAAGACGGAACCAGGCGGGAAGGCCCCAGGGCCACTGAGCAGCCCTGCCCTGAACAGATGACTTCGAAGCTGGAGAGTCCCAAGGTCAAAGGTGAACTGAGTTGGGCCCAAGTGCTTCTGGACAGGGGGCATTCCTGAGTGACCCATGCGACGGAAGTGGAGGAAGTGGAGAGCCAAGTAGGGGAGTTAAAGCCATGGGGACACGACCTCCAGAGGCTGGGACGACTTTGACGGGGCCTCCTGATTTCGGCCTCAGGAAGGAAGGAGGTGTGTGACAGGGTCCCCAGGGGCAGAGGGACTCACGGGTAAAACTTCGCGGGCCACAGAAGTCACGATCGGGTGGGGGCATCTGATCCCAGGGGCTCTCCTCGTCGGAGTCCCAGGCGGGGGAGGCTGACGAGCTCGGGGAGCAGGAGGGAGAGTGGTGGCCGGAGAAGGACGAAGAGGAGGAGGACGAGCAGAGCGAGGAGGCGTCCTCATCCAGCTGGTCAAACTTCCTCTTCAGCAGCCCGGTCATGGTGGCGAGGGGTGCTCTGGGGTCTGGGCACACACAGCCTGGAATGGGAAAGGGTAAGCTCTAGATGGCAGGCCTGAGGACAGGAGGTGGGCGCCCAGCCCCTGCTGTCACCTCTCCCTCCCACCCTCCAAGGTGGCCCAGGCCTCCCTGGAGAGCTCTGCATGCCAGGCCCCATCTCCAGGAGGCTTCCTTCTTTGCACAAGACAGAGCACAAAGGTCCAAATCCACATTCTGGCACTTGCAGACTCTAGCCACCTCTGCTCCAAAGCCTTCCTGGGACAGCGCCAGGCACCTTCCCCACAACCCCCTCCAACCCACCTACACGCTTGCATACACCAGACCGACAGATGGACCGACAGACCTCAGCCTGGCCTCACTCATTCCCCGACAGGAATCCTGGGGGCTGACTCACGGGCTGGGTGATTCACACGGCTGCATCTGTGTGCCTTTGTGTGTGTGAGGCCGTCTGCGCGCCAACAGCCTGCACAGCCCTCATACGGTGACTCGGCTTCCTCCTCCTCCTGCCCCCCGCACACCCACAGATACGCCACCCTGCACACACCAGCCACCCTGCACACACCAGCGGCGGGCCCTTGCTCAGGGCCAGGCTGACCAGGGCACGTCAGGGAACAGGCTGGCTTTGACACCGGCCCTGATTCCCAGACGCAGAACTTTCCTGAGCCCTTCCTCTCCAGTGAAGTTGCTGCTCAGACTTTCCCTCAGAAACCCCCACACACAGAAGTCCCCTGCCTCCAGGCCTGACTGTGGGACCAGAGCCACCTGGGCTTCGTGTCTCTTTAGTATCTCCTGTTTGATCTTCGAAATTCACCTTCACCTTGCCCTCCACTCCCAATATCTAACCCTGTTAGTTTGAATTACAAACTTCCTACGGAAATTATTTTTTCTCTTAAAAAAAAAAAAAAAACACAACAAACCTTCTTCTAGTGAAACTGACCGGCCAAGATGATTTCTCACTCTCTCCTGTCTGTAGCTGGGTGACCCCAGGACACACTGCTTGCTGTGTCTTCCCTTTAAGGGTCTCAGCCTTCCATGGGAATACAACCAGAGACTCGCACAGCCCGGCTGGCCTCCTCCGAGTGGAGGGGACTTGGGGTTCCTTCCACTAAATGCTGCAGCAAATAATAGCCCCTCCCACTGCTTGGGAATCCCCAAAGGACTCGGTCCTTAGGGTTGAGCACAGCTACCTTGTCTCTCTGTGGTCCTGCGGCACTCAGGGCTGGGCCCCAGGAGGTCACCAGGAGGAAGGGGAAACGATGCAGAGGCCCCAGTGCTTGGGAGCCCCTCCCCCACTGCCATCACAGGAAATGAGAGAGAACAGGAAAAACCAACAAGAAGGCTGGCCATCTCCCCTCCTCAGGTGTCCTTTCTAAACACCCCTATCCCTCCTTGCCTATCCTCCCACAAAGTCCTTGGATCCCAAACCGGGGTGGTATGCTGTCAATCGACTTACTGGATGGAATTCACCCCAGGGACAGCCTCTCCCCACAGGGACAAGAGCAGCCAGAGAAGCTCCCTGGCTTGCCAATCCTCCAATAACGCTGGGCCCAGGGGAAGAGGACACACAGGTGTTTCCGGGGGCTTCTCAGCAGTTTCTCAGGCTTGGCACCCCCCACCCCAGGGTCAAACCACAAACAAAAACAACCCAGCTCTCAGCTGACCTTGAAGTCTCTCCCAGGAGATGGGGGAATGCATGGCCCAGAGGCAGGCACACATATACACACATGCAGACAGAGCACAGAGGCACTGAGACGCACAAACACGCTTGGACAAACCACACCCACACATCTCGTCCCCACCACAATCCTGCTGGGAGACCCCATCCTTTCCTAAACTCCAGATGCTGTGCACAGGATGCTGAATGCCTCCCTAATCACATGCCTGAGACTCCCCCAAACCAGATGCCCACTTGGTCTCTGCCTGGTCATCCCTTAGAAACAAAATTCTGCAGGCCTCAAATCGAACCCCTTGTCTCTGTTCCCCACCCCCCATGCCATCTGTTCCTCTTCCTGTGTTCCCTATCTTAGTAACAGCACTGCCACCCACCCAGTTACTCAAGCCAGAAACCTGCAGTCATCCTCAACCCCTTCCTGTCTCCCTCCATCCACATCCAATCACCGGGTCCTGGAAGCACACATTAGCTCATTTAATCCACACAGGGCCAGGCACAGACTTGGCAGGAATCATGGAGGCCACCCAGCATTAAGAAACTTGACTCCAGAATCAGACTGCTGCCATTTGAACCTTGGCTTGGCTCTCAATTCATTGGATGACCCTGGGCAAGTTTCTTAATTCCCCTGTGTCTTCAATTCTTTGTCTTACAACCTTATAGGGTTGGGAGGTAAACATGAACCCATACATGTCAAGTTCTTAGAACAGTGGTAACTGCTTAGTGAATGTGTCATTCTACACTGTGAAAAAAGAACGAGCTTCTGGATACACACAACGCAGATGACTCTCTGTGATACTATGCTGAGTGACAGAAGCCAGACACAAGAATACACGTGAATGAAGTTTAAGAAAAGGCGAATCCAATCAGTGACAATACAAGTCAGAATTGTGGTTACCCCGACAGCTGTGAAGGGCATGCACTGGGGACAGTCGGAAGGGAATCTTCTGGGGGGCTCTGGAAATGTTCTATGTTGATCCGGGTGGTAGTTCCGTGGGTGTCTAAAACTGTAAAAATTCATCTCACTGTACACACAGGACTCATATACTTTATGCATTTACATATGTCACCTTCAATTCTGCAGCTTTATTACCCCTATGTCTCTGTCCCACAGCTACTACCCATGTCCCCTGCCTCTGCTCTCGTCCTCTCCCCACAGCCATTCTTTACCCTGCAGCCAAAGTGATCTTATTAAACCACATATCTACCTGCCACTCTCAGGCTTAGAATCACTCCTCAGCTCCCCTTAGGGGAGCTTGCCCTCAGGATCAAGCCCAGAATTCCAAGAGAAGCTAAAGCACATCTGGCTGCTGCCTCCCCTCCAGACTCATCATGCAAGGCTCTCCCGACCCCCTCACTTTACACTCCAGCTGAACTTGCAGTTGTCCTGATGGCCATGACCTGCTCAACCCTTGGCCTCTGCACAAGCTGGAACCCTGCCTCACCCCCCCCCCCTTAGAAGTCATCTTCAAGAAGACCTCCCTGAAACCCTCACTCCTCCCCACTACATGCCTCTCTGGGCTCCCCTGGGCCCTGGGATTCCCCGATCACAGCCCTTATGGCCCCTTCCTGCAACGGCCTCACAGCTCATCTTCCTCACACCAGGCTGAGGGCCTTTCTGCCTGGCTGTCACTGTGCCTGTGCCTGGAATGGAGTCTGGCACAGACAAAGCACCTGAGGACCATCAAGGGTAGGCAGGCTGGCACTGCAGATCAGGTATAAACAGAGATAAGATTTAGGCACACCAGGCTCTGGGGGCCATTGGTCAGTGTGCCCTTCTCCTGCTCCTTCACAGTTAGTTTGGAGGCAGGGCACATGCTCATCCCCCAGCCTGTGCCAGAAGGTTTCAGCAAGAAGAGTACCCAGAAGGGGGCAGCCCTCAGGGCAGGAGCAGGAAGCTCAGGCTGCAAGCAGGTGCCAACACAGGTATCTTAGGATGCAGGTTCAAGCCAGACACCCTGGCTTTGCCTCAGGGATGTCTACAGAGTGAGAGCTTAAGGTGAGGGGGTTATAAACTCCAAGGCTGTAGACAGGGAAACCGGGACACAGGGAAGCCACAGCCATGATGCAGGTTCTAGTGATGAGCCCCTAGCAAAATCTGCAGAACTGGAAGTGAGAAATTACCTCCTCCCTGATGCTGGGGGAGGAGGAGGAGCCCCTGGGTCTTGTGCTTGGCTGTCCCACCTGGGAATCCAGAGGCTGAGAGAGGCAGAGGCAGATGAGACAAAAAGCCTCAGCCAGAGACAAGGAGAGGCCAAGTCAGAAAAGGAATGAAAGATAGTGAAAGAGTCCAAGAAAAGTGTCAGACAGTGAGTCAGAGGGTGGGGGAGGGGCCCTCAGCAGCTACCCAGGAATCAAGATTCCTGACAGTGGCACTGTTCCCAGGGTGAGCACAGCCCCCTCCGAGGGTCCTGGAGGAAAGAAAAGCAATTCCCAGGAGCTGGCTCAGACAGAAATACCACACCCCCGAGGAGCCCCGGAGACAGGCCCTGAATCAAGGAGAACCAGGCTTCTTCCGGGATCTGCCTGAGCCCTGAGAATCAGGCCGCCCTACTGCCACCACACACAGGAGCTGACAGCCTGTGATGAGGGGGTGACCCCCACATCCAACTCACCACCACTGTCTACACCCTCAGACCACACTCTGTGAACTCAGGGAAGGCCACCTCATCCTAGACACCAAGCAAGTAAAGGCTATTTGGGTGCGGAGATCCTCAGGCCTCTGAATTGTCACACCAACTCCTCTTCAACCTCAGCAGTCCCAAAGCCCCAGCACCCAGTCAGAGCTGCTATTGGGAAGTGGGGCACCTTCAGCTGCCTCCACTCCCTTTCAGGAACCTGAAGAATGTGTCCTTTAACCTCACAGCCCCAGGCCTTGGCCAGGTCAGTCCCCCCTCCCCCCCCCCCCCCCCCGACACCTGGGGTCACATGACCTCGGACCCGAGGAACTCCTTCCTGGGAGAAGGTGGGGTGGGCATGGGGGCTGGCTAGAAAAACAGCCAGGGCAGCCCAGAGAGGGCAGATAGGAAGCCTTGGCACACCCCTCCCCCACCCCTCCCTCTGAAAGTGATCCCTGGGGGAGGGGACAGTTCCTCAGCCTTGGCGTCCAGGGCCTGGCACTGGAGAGGTGCCAAATGTTTGCTGGCTACATAAGGCAATTGCTCCTGCAGAAGGGAAATTGCACCTGACAGCCACTACTTCCCCCACCAAGACTCCTTCACTTCCATTCATTCATTCATTCCCAACAAACATTTATTGAGGGCCCATGATATGCCAAGCCCTGTGTCAGACACCTGGGCACACATGGAGCAAGACATACATTCCTGCAGCCACCCTGAAGCTTTGAGTTTAGTGGGGAGGAGTATAATCAGAGTTAGGAATCTTGTTGACTGCTGGGATGGAGGGCAGGAGGGGTACAGCTGGGGGTGAAGACTGGTCTCTCAGAGGAAAGGATGGGATGTGCGAAAAGTTCTAGAAAGAGAGAGAGGGACACAGCAGGTGCGAGGGACTTGAGAAGGGAGAGCCAGAGAGGTGAGGGGGAAGGGGTTTTTTCAGGAGCCAGCGCTGACGAAGCAGGCTTTACCCTGAGGGCACAGGAAGCCACAGAAGGGTTAAGTAGGGAGTGACAAGACCAGATTTGCATTTTAAAAAGATGGCTCAGCACTGGGACAGGAGGGGGTGTGACCGGTTGGACCGAGCTGCCAGAGCTAGGTGAGAGATGACAGGCCAAAGGCTTAGGAGAAAGGGGAAAGGAACTTGGTGACCTCTGGATATAGGGACAGAAGAGGGCAGTGATGTCAAGGATTTGGGGGCTAGTGATGAGTTCCACCTCGCGGGACTATGAGACATCTGAGTGGAGGTGTCGGGTGGGCAGTAGAACCGAAGAGGGACCCTCCCGTGTCAGGAGTGTGGGCTGTGTGTGACTGTGCCAGGGAGCAGGAGTGACTAAGTGTGTGACGGCTGCTGTGGTTGGGCATCTCTACTGCGCGTGCCGATGAAAGGGCCCCCGGGGAGGGGAAACTGAGGACAGGGAGGACGTACGTGCTGGGGAGGGGGCCGCGCGTGGGAGAAGCCTACGTGTGCCCGCGGGTGGCCGGTGTAGCTGCGCCCGTGACTCACAGCGGTGGCCTCTGCGTGTGACGGTGACTGACAAACAGGTGAGCGTACGACACAATCCCTCCTCCTCCCTCCCTCCCTCCTGGGGTCCATGACTCACGGAGCCTCACTCCTCGCTCATCCCTCCACTCCCTCCCTGACCGGCGCCGGGCACTCGCCGCAGCCCCGGCACCCGCCCCCGGGGGGAGCCCGAGGAGGAAGGCGACAAATGTCACCTGCTCCGGCCACGCGAGGAACTTCTGAAAAGTTCTCAGGCAACTAGGTCAAAAGGGAACTCACCCGAGGACACGCGCCCGCTGCCACCCCGCCACCCGCGCGCAATCCCGACTCGGCCGCCACTTGTCCGGCGCTCGGGGTGCTCGGACCTCTCGGGGTCCCGAAGGCGGGGCGGGGGAGGGGACCGGAAAACCCGCGACTGTCGCCTCCCGGGCTGCTTGCCCGGACTCTGGCCATGGCGCGCAGTCCGGGGCCGGGCTGCCCGGCCCCATCGCCCACGAAGAGTGATAGGGGGCAAACGGCAGGGGCTGGAGAGCAGAGCCCCCAGCGCGGGACGCCCCCTCCTCAAAGTCCTGTCCCGCGGGCCCGGAGCCGCCGGTGCTTACCTGAGATCCCCACACTCGCCAAGGGCAGCGCAGCGATCCGCGTCCCGGCCGGGGACGCCCCCCGCGCCGCGACCCCGCGCTCGCTCGCTCGCTCGCTCGCCGGGCCGGCAGCCGTCGGCCCAGCAGCCCCTCGCTCCGAGCGTCCGGCAGCGGCGGCGGCGGCGGGAGACTGGCTGCTCCCGGCCCCGCCCGTCGCTCCGCCCTCCTCGTCAGTGGAAAACTCTGGGGCTCACGGCGCTGACGCACGCCGGACCTCCCGCCCGCCGCCCCGCCCCGCCCCGCCCCGCCCCGCCCCGGAGGCACCGCCCCCTCCTCCGCCCCAGCCGGCGCAGCGACCGCAGGGCCTCCGGGCGGACTCTGACCCCGCGCCAGCGCCGAGGCCTCTCCGCCCCCAGCACCCTCCCGCGCCCCTCCGCCGCCCTCCCCGGTGCTCTCCCGCGCACCTTCCGAGAGTCGCCGACGCTCAGGGCCGGCAGAACAGGGTCGCAAACTTCGCCCCCCTCACCTCATGGCCCCTGTTTACAGGTGGGTAGACTGACGCCCGGAGCAGCGCGGAGCGTCCGTCAGGCCCCCCGGCGAGACAGTGGCAGAGCCGAGGCCTCCTGCACGCCCTAACCCTCACCCCGTCCGAGACAGTGTACTATAATCCCAACAAAACGTTCCTTCCTCCGCCAGCGCCGCACCACCCACTCCCAGATCCTCCAGGAAAGTAAACTCTGACAAGAGATGAACCAGAGGTGGGGGGTGGGGATTCAGGGAGGGGGTAGGGGGAGGAGGTCCTCCTTGAGTCTGACCTTCACCTCTACCCAAGGGCCAGACTCTACAGAAGCCTTGAGCTTGGGGTTCCTGGAACCAGCTTACTCCCATCACTCCGCACCACCACACCATCCTTCCCCTAAAAAAGAAGAAAACGGCTGGATTCTTCTGAGCCAGACCCTGGCCACTTAAAATGGCCCACTGCCTTCTCTGCTCCCGCCAAGGCCTTCCTGACTAGAGGCCAACTCTCACTGTATTACTGCGCCGGGGAAAGTGTGTGCATGCGCCGGCAGGTCAGTGAGTTCTGGCCCAGGAGCAACCCCCCCTCCCCTCCCCACTCCCACCCTCCCCCACCCCACACCCCCACCCTTCCCCCTCTACCCAACGGCTGGTCAGATCCTACCCACCATGTGTCCCGTGTCCCCTGAGCGTTTCTACCCTCACACCTTTGCTGCTGTTCTCTCGTCTGGGGTACCTTCTTGCCCTGTCGCCGCTTAGCAGAATCCCATCGCCTTTAAGGTCTCAGCTTGCACTGCCTCCTCCAGGGAGCCTTCGTGGGAGTCTGATCCTCCCCCTCCCAGCCGAGCTCCCGCTGCATTCTGGGTTCTTCTCTGACTGTCCTAGATGAATGCTGTCTGTGACTAGCCCAGCCCTCGGGATTTCCTTTCTACCTAACTCCAGGTGGGGGTTGGAGGTGACCTATCCTGCGTGGATGGCATCTAGGGTAGAGATAGTGGTGAGGGCCCCTCTTTGGCCACGGGTGTGTATGTAGAGGGGGACCAGGAGGGGTCTGCCTGCCCCTTACCTTTCCAAGGAAGAACCATAGGAGAAATGCAGGTTGGGGGACGCTACAGCTCCTGTCCCTCCAGAAAGCTTTGAATGTGTACCTGGGGGGCCTGCAGGGGGTGGTGTCTGGACAGACAGCTGAAGCTAAGCTTCCCAGAGCCCTTAGAATGAAGTCTTAACTCCGTGGAGCCTACAAAGCCAGAATAATCTATCCCTTCCCCACCTTTTCGGCCTCACCTCCCGCTCTTCAAACTCCCATCCCCCACTCCCTTTCCTGCTCTTCCGTTTTAACATCTTTAATGTGTGCAGATCTTTTTATTTGTACATTGTGCTTTAACATTGTACAACTGCACGTGGTTTTAATTTGCACACGGAGTATTCTGTTCTGTACCGCCTTAAGTTTCTTCCACCCTTACCTCTGCCCTCCTACCCCACACCCTTGATAACTGCACGCCAGCCCTGATTGCCAGCAGTCAGTTCTTGGGGTGTGTCCTGCTCATCCTGGTTTAAACTTCCAAAGATGCTTATCTCCAGCCTGTACCTGCCTTGCACCTACTTAGTTGTATGGTTTCCTTGTGCATTTCTTTGTGAGTCGTCCGTGAGCACTGGGACGGCAGAGGCTGTGTCTGGTTATCCTCTGTGCTGGTTAAGAATGTACTGAATAAATTAAGTCTGCCTAGTACATATGTACAAGGCAGCTGACGCTCAAGGAAAGGGCAGGGCTGGAAGTGGAGATGGCAGGGTCATCAGCATACAGCCGGTGAAGCCATGGGTGTGGCTGAGACAGCTCAAGAGTGTGTTTAAGGTCTACAGAGCTGAGTGTCCGTTGCTAGAGGTGACTCAGCCCTTAAGGGCTGTGAGGCTGGTGGCCACCCACGCACTCTCACCCCCCCCCCCGTCAAATACTCAGCTGTGCTGTCCCCTGTGGCTGCTGGTTGCAGACCTAACTGGTCCCATGGAATCATTTCTTCCACTGCCTCCTCCTTCCTGCCTCTAATCTGCTAGCTAGGTCCCCAGGAGAAAGAGCGAGTCTCTGGGACCTACAGTGAAGTTTTAGTTTTCTCTGTCTTTCTCTCTCTCTCTTAAGTCTTCCAATTTGTAAAATGGGAACGCTGGACCAGTGAACCCCACCCCACCTTCAACATTCCTTGAGTTAGTTTCTAGAAGATGCTGCCTGCTAATGAGGGAACTGGGCAGGGTTAAGCACTGGAGTTTATGAGGGTCTCTCAGGCTGCCTCGGTTTGCATCCTGCTGGGCTGTGTATGAGGGAAACCAGACAGGACAGAATCCAGGGCAGGGAATTGGCTAGAGCTGGAGGGGGTGCTTAGAGCAGGGAGCCCAGTGGGTGATGGGGTTTGGGAGGCAGGAAGAGAAGGAAAGAATAAGGGCAAATATAGGCAAGTAAAAAAAAAATCAAAGAAATGATGTGTTTTCTCTAGACAAGCATCACCCTGTCCTGGGATGGGCTTACCAGATGTTCCCCAGATGTTGCTGGTGATGGGAAACATCTTCCTCTGGGATCCCAACTAAGCTCTTCCTGTTGGTGGGGAAACGAAGGGTCTGTTCCAAGGCAAGGAGGGTGGGGTCTGGAGCAGCATCGATCTGTGACTATGGCACATACATAGGCAAAAACACACCCACACATCCTCAGGGAATTTCTGAATACTTAGGAGAGTCTGATGAGTTTCTCAAACATTCAGTGTCCACAGACCACCCACTTTTAGGTACATAAAAAATTACTACTAGTTTTAAATAAACCATTTTAAAAATTAAAAATTAATGATGCATTTCCATCTAAATGACTAAAATTAAAAGAACAATTTCTTTTAAGGAACAAAATGTGGCAAGATTGAGAATTCGCCAGATTTTATCATACATTGTAGGTGGGAGGGTGAATTGATAGTTTGGAAAATAATTTGGCAGTACCTACCAAGGCCAAACTATAATGTTGTAATTCTACTCAGTATATTCCAAAGAGAAAAATGTGCCTATGTCCACTGAAAGACACAAGCAGCTTTATAACAGCCTAAAACTGGAAACACCCCAAATGTCTAATAGGTGAGTGAAAACAATTGTGATTTAATCATATAATGGAATATTATACAGGAATGAAAAAGGACAAATGATTGCCTTATACAATGACAGGGATAAATCTTAAAAAACATTATGTTGATTAAAAGAATCCATGCACAAAAGAAGAATAACTATGATTCCATTTATTTATATGAAGTTTAAAAACAGGTGGAACAAATGCATAGTGATAGATAACATTACCTTCAGGAGTATCGGCTGGGAAAGGTGACAAAAGCCTTCTGGGGTGCTGGAGACGTTCCATGTCTTGTTCTGGACAGTGCTTGGACACTACATATGTAAAAATTCAACTCCTATACTTAAGATTTGTTCACTGTATGTAAGTCTTACCTTGATAAAAGGAGGGGAGTAGGGGGTGACAATCATGGTGCTATAACTGTGAAAAGGATGCCACTGTTCTCAGGCTTCCACCAGTAAGTCTGCCTCCTGACCAGTGAGGGATACCTGAGGCTGAAAGGTCAAGTTCAGCAGTTTGGGTTTCTCTCCACTTAAGAAAAATTAGTGTAAGAATTTTATTCCACCATGATTCTTAGTTGCAGGGACGTTCATACTTCTTGCGTGGTTTTGCATGGTTTTAGCTCTGACATTTACATCTTTGAATGATTCAGAGTTAATTTTTGTATATGATATAAGGTCAAAGTTCAGCTTCATTCCTTTGCATGTGAATATCTAGTTTTCCCAGCATCCTGTGTTGAAAAGAAACTATTTTTCAAAATCAAATCAAAACAGCTAAGTCCCCAGAAGACCTCCAACCTCCGTCAGCCTCCCATGTGCTGCCTCCGGGGTTTGTCTGAGGAATGGGGACGGCTTCCTCTGTCTAGGATGGCCTGGCTCTCTGTCCAGGTTGTCTGCTCGTGATAACATGCCCTTGTAAATGCCTGTGGATTCACCAAGAGTAGGTGGTGGGCTCTGCTGTTTCTGAGCCACCCTTGGTTGTGGGGAGGGAAGGGAGGAGTCTTTAGTGATGCTGGGAACAGGGACTAAGGTCTTATCCCCTTAGGAGGCTCAAACATCCCTCTGGGGACAATCCCACTCTACCCTCCTCCTCTTCCCAGTCCTGGGGAGAGTCCTGTACCTCTCCACCGTGCCTCTTCCTCCTTTCCCTCAAAGGAACTCACCTCTCCAAGCCCCCATCTCACCACCCACCCTAGTCCCTGAAACAGGCTAAAGGTGTGGCTCCCAGACCAGTAGCATCAGCATCACCTGAGAACTTGTTAGAAATGCAGATTCTTGGGTCCTCCCGAGACCCACTGAATCAGAAAGTCTGGCAGCGGGGCCCAGCGACCTGTGTTCTAACAAGCCCTCCATTCATTCCGATGCACATCAAAGATTGAGACCCACTGACTTAAGTCTGTGGAAAGCAAAACGCAGGAGAGGGAACTGTCTTCAAGCACATTTCTTGAACATCCTTGTTTATCTAAAGTGAAGACTTCTTAGTGTAGACCTGTCGATTGAAAATCTGAGCGGTTGAGTTCTGGGTCAAAGGATTTTAACGGTATCTGCCAAATCACCCTCCCAAAAGTTGTGCCATTTTCAGTTTCAACCAATAGTATTTGAGCTTGCCTTTTTCCCAGTAGCCTCCCTGGCACTGAATGTTATCAAACTTACTGACCTCTGCCAATCTGATAGGAGAAGCCAAGAAGAGATCTTACTGTTTTAATTGCATTGCTCTAATTATGAGTGGAGCTGAGGCTCTTATAAGCCATTTGTGGTTCCCTCTAAACCCCTGAATTATACTCTTTATTTATCTTGTATTGTGTTGTTTTAGGTCTTTGAGGATTAGGGAAGTGAACCCTTCTGACTATCACACATGTGGCACTTAATCTGGTTTGTTTTTTACCCTGGTTGATAATATGTTTTATCATACAGAAGTTTTAAATTTTTATGTAGTCAAATTTCTTCAGTATTTAACTTAGGGATCCTGGCTTCGTGTGCTGCATTCCCTATCATAAATATTACAAACAAATCCACCTACTCTTTTCTCTAAAGTTTTATGGTTTTATTTTTAATATATAAATCCTTTATCTATTCGGAATTTATTTGACTTAAGGAATGGTATAGGATTTCCACTTTATTTTTTCTTTCAAATGATCAGTTAACTTTCCTCCCACCTTTCTCTTTTAATTTAAATGTCATCTTAAACAGAAATTGAATTCTCATGTGTAGTGGGATCTATTTCTGGTTTTCCATTCTGGTCGACTGGGTTGTCTGTTTCCTCTTTGGGTACCAAATTGCTTTACACATTACAATTTCATAACGTGTTTTATCATCTGATAGGTGTAGGCCCATCATGTTACTTTTCTTTTCAGGCTCCTTATTGAATTCCCAGTTTGAGTTTCATATCATTTTTTGGTAAGCTCCCCACCTGACACAAAAATCCTACGAGTATTTTAATTAGAGTCACATTGAATTGATATATTAATTGAGCATTGACAGTTTTATAATATTGCACCCTTCTCTTCGAAAGTACAGTGTAGAATGTTCCCTGTATAATTACAGTATTCATAAAGGCCTTTATATGTCTTTTAAATATTGTTCTGAATATTTTATCTTTTGATTGCTATTGTAACTGCAGTTTCTATAATATTTTTGTTAAGTTGTATTTTTTTAATGTAAAGGAAGGCTACTGAGTTTTGTACATTAACCTTTGTAAACTGCCACCATCCTGAATTCTCCTATTGTCTGTAACAGTTGTGCATTTTTCAGTCAAATCATCTATACATAACTTTGCCTTTCTGTTGTGGTTTTGTTTGTTTTAAGCAGGAATGGATGTGGGATATTTGTCAAATGTCTTTTTGGCATCTATTGAGAAGACATTACATAGCTCTCCTTTGATCTATTAACAGGGTCAATTTTATTAGAGATTTCCTAATATTGAACCGCCTGCATTACTAGAAGGAACTTACTTGGATATGATAAATAATCTTTTGAGGGTATTGTTGATTTTATTTGCTAGTCTTTTATTTAAGATCTTTGCACCTCCTGTTCTGTGATATTTAATTGCTATTATGATTCTTTACATTCCTCCTTATCTTTTGTTTCTAAATAGGTCATGAGTTGATGAGGTCAATTAAAATGTACTCATGTCTTGTCCAATTTTACTTGAATTTTCTTTACATACATTATTCTTAGCTCTCATATCTTATTCTTGATTTTGAAACTGTGCCATTTGGGGCATAGAGATTTGTAAGACTAGATTCTTAATGTGGATACTGCTTTCTCTCCTGTTTAACTTCCGTTTGTCTCATTTAACATTTTTATTTTGAATTTGACCTTGATTGATGGTAACATTGCAGCCCCAGCTCAGTATTTTCTTGTATATCTTGGTTTATATTTTATTTTTAACTTTTCTGAGTTATTTTGGTAAAGATATATCTCTTCTATACAACATACAACATTATTTTCTCATCTGATGTGAGATTTTTTTCTATTACAAGGATGGGTTTAACCTATTTACATTTGTTGACGTAGCATATATTGGCCTTACTTCTGTCATCTTACCTTCTGCTATGTTTTCTATTTTAATGCTTCCTCAGTTTTCTATGTTTTACATGTCTATTTTTCTTATGATATGCATGTGTGCTCGCATGCATGTGTTTGTATTTTTGTCTGATGATTTGAAGGTTTATAGTCTGTTTTTAATTTTTCTAGTGGTTGCCTTTATATTGATGTATTTCTCTGCCAAGAGACCTTCAAATGTAGGGAAAGAGTCATATTCTCACAGGCTGAGCCTTGGCACCACTGTTTGGTCTTCAGATTCTTGATACCCTCAACATGAAAAATGGTGATGGTCTTGCCCTGAAGCCAAAGGGCCAGGGTAATCAGGATACTGAATGTGTCACTGAGATGGTTCTTGAGTGAGCAAGCCACCTACAGCGAAGGGCCCTTGGAGCCACAAAGGGGTGCTGTATCTCATCTCTTATTTCAAAACCTCATGTGAATATCTTTCCCTCAACACCCAGCCTCCTTTGTTCAACAGTGTCTTTTACTTGCTGTCCATTTCTCTGCACAGTGTTCTGAAAAGGCATAGTCGGAGAGGCCGTGAATGGAGGGCATTGACTCTTCTTGCTGTTTGTTTCTTCACATATCCAGATCAGGAGCCAGATTGTTGCCTGACAGCTGGTCTTTGTGAATACAGTGGTGTGTGGTTAGCGTTCAGATGCAAGTTTGTGTGTGTGTGTGTGTGTGTGTGTGTGTGTGTGTGTGTGTGTGTGTGTGTGTGTGTTTTCTTTTAAACCTGATGCTGGTTGATTAGTCAGTGTACCAACAGATAATGGCATACTCAAAATAGAATCATTTTAGGAAAGCTTATTTACAAAGGGACTGTTTACAAACCTGTGGGTGTAGGGGCACCCCAAGGGATGGTACAATAACCTGGATAAGCAGCAGCAGAGCTGTTACCACCAATAGGCCTGAAGGGAAAAGGGGAAGGGAGGGTCACTAGAAGGAGGAGAACTGAGTGGGATGGCTGCCTCAGGAGGACCAGTGGCCTCCTTTGGAGGATACATTCAACCCATGGAGACACACAGGCAGGAGACCAAAGGACTAAATGCTTTCATCTCTCTCTGTTCCCTCTCCTTTCCCTACTGGGGCTCCCCATGGCTGAACCCTACTAGAAGCTTGTAAAAGCATTAGTGATAAATAGAGCAAGAAGTCATCAGGTACATTGCCCTCGTGTGTTTTTGGAAAATATGCGGAGAGCTGACTCATCAGAGGTAACCCATTAGGAATGCTTTCAATTACTAGTCATAGAGGATCCAGCCCAGTTTACTTCTGTACTGTAACCAGAAGGCTGGAAGTAGGAAGCCACTGACATTCAATAATGTCAGTGCTGGTGTCTCTAGAATCCTCTCAGCCTTTCCTTTGAGCTGCTTGCTTCATGTCTGCAACATGGCTGCCCAGCTCCAGGCATCACGACCATGGTTAAGTTAGGAAGAAGGGGAAAAAGGAGTACCAGCATGTATGCCCATTTTCTTAAAAAAATGTATTTTCATAGAAGTGCCCTCAGCAGACTTTTCATCATATTTCATTGGTCAGAACTGGATCTCCTATAGCAGCAAGGGAGACTGGGAAAGTGGGAAATAGACTGGTCGTGATTGATTTAGACCACTTGCAATTGATTGCCTGAGACTGGAGACTTTGGTGCATGGATCAAAATCAGGAATCTGTTACCAAGAAAGAAGGGATGGAATAAATTCTGGATCAACAATGAACAAGGCTTGCCACAAGTGGTTTGTATGCAACAATAAGGCCAGTTGTCTGCTAGCACTCACTCAGGACAGCCACTGCTCTTTTATACTACGTGCCACTGATTTTATGTGACATCCAGAAGTGTTGTTTGATCAAGTAATTTTTCCAGGAGCTTGCTCTGCTTTCCACGGTAGCCTCTGACTCAATTTACAAGTTACAGCTAGAACTAGTTTTCACTGTAAGTTGGGTAGTTTTAATGATGCTTCTCTGGGTTTGATCTTTTCTCTGCCTTTTGTGACAAATGTATCTTGAGCACACTGGACATTATTATTTTGCCCATGTTATGGAAAGATGTGATCAGGTTTCTAACAAGCTTACAGGACCTGATGTGAGATGATGCAAAAGTCTCAGTGGGCTTCCTGCCAGTATTTGACAAAGTTTCATAAGAGATGATGCCTCTGGGACTAGAGGAAATGATTACCAACTAACAAAATTCCATTTTTAGATATTCCTTCCCATATCTGTCTTTCTGAGTCACACTTTTTTTTTCTCCTTGTGTAAAATTATCTCATTCTACATACTTATTTACCCTGGGCATATGTGATCACGTTGTATATTGCAGTGTTTTTGTTAATATTTTCAATACCACTTTTACACTTTAATGAACCTCTTTTGAACTACTGATTCATCTTTATGATTTGGAGCCATACTAGAATACTACAGGAACAATAAAATGGAACTATGACACACATAAACAATCACAAGAAAAGGATGTGAAAATCTTTTAGCAAGTTGAACGACAGTCAGTGGCATTCTCTTTACTATGAGCTGAGCTGAACTGGCCTGACTCACTCTTGGTGGCAGAGGTGCACCTACCAGACCAGGATGAAGACTGCAGAGGCAATGGGATTTCTGTGGAAATGATTACTGACCTCACACTTATGAAATGTACATGAACAAAACTGCTTGTTTGTGTAGCATGCCTTGCTCACGTCCCCTCCGACTCACAGTTCTCACATGTGCTGATGGCTTCTCACTGCAAACACATGCGACTCCCAGCCTGGGGCAGTTCTTTGGCCACAGGACCATGTTCACCTGGCACACAGTGTAAACTGGGAGGGCCAGGGAGCTGATGACCGGATGCAGCCCTTAACCTGCAGTGGGCCGGGGCGGGGCACTCTGAGGCATGTTCCGCACAGCATCCCAGAGGTCTCAGGAGGACTGAGGCCCAGTCTCCCAGAGTGGCAAATACTCATCAACACACCCTTCCCCTCCTTCCCTTCTCTCTACTAGTACTTCCTGGGGTCACTTCCCAAGTGAAACATTTGCATTCAGATCTTTGTCTCAGGGTCCACTTCTGTGAGAGATGAACTCTGAAATATCCCATGAGATTCATGAACGCCACTTTAGGGAAAACTGCTCTAGACAACTCTGGTCATTTTACAGATGAGAAGACTGAGGCTCAGAGTAGGGGACCTGATATGCCCAGGGCCACTTTGTGGTCAGAGGCAGCCCAGTTGGCCCTGGAGTTCCCTGTGACGCTCTCAGCACAGGCAGGGGTCCTGATTCTCGTGGGAGCTGTACTGGAGGGTCTGACCAGGACTCTCTCACCAAGGCATGGCATTCAGGGGCCTCGACCCTTCTTAGACTTACCTGGAAGACCCTCTGTGAGAGGAGAGGAGCCTGCTCACATAAACTGGGGCAGAAGAGAAGTAAGAGAAGCGGCAGCTGAGGCTGGTTGGGACTGCGGCCAGTTGAGGGGCTGGGTCCGACCTCTATGCATCCTCATTCCCCTGAGCCCATCCCCGCTTGTTCTCCAGCCCTTGTGTCCTCCCACTCCCTGCTCCCACCACTGAAATGAAAGCTTTTCGGGGTCTTTCCTGGATAACCCCTCCCAACATCCCGTATAAACACACACTTGCTTCTTTCTGGGATTAGACTCCAGCTCTGTGGATCTCAAAGACACTGTGAGATGGATTCATGTCCTATAGAAGAAGGGAGATTTCTCTCTGCTTTACCTTTTCCTTTTTCTTATGAGAGAAGCTTGTGACCCTGTGATCCATTTCCAGAAGAAATTGCCTTCTAGTCCAGCTTTCTAAATAATATGGCGATCTGTTCCAAATGTTCTACCCACAGACCTTTCCTTATTCCCATTTGACAGACTGGGACACCTAAGACCCAGGCAGAAGTTGTATCATGAGCCCATGATCTGACTCCCAGACAGTGATCTGGCCATCCTATCTTCAGAGCAGGCCTGTGAGGGAGTTTAAGCTATAAATTTACCCTCGAGGTCACCCACAACCCCAGGATGAGTAGAACCTGCTGAGGTGGTGGTCCTGCTGGAAAACCATCTGCCCAGCTCCCTCACCTCAGTTTCTGTGGGACCAAAAGTGATACCATCCTGTGGAACTGGAGCACCACATCCAGGGCCAGCTCCTGCAAGAGGAAATTCACTTCTATACTGTTTACTGAGCTCTGCGGCAGACAGGGCCCTAGGGTCACTGGGAGCGATGAAGGGGAGGGACCTTAATGAATCCAGTGAAACCTTGCCCTCCCACATGGAGCTTATAGATAGGGAGTGAGATAGTCCACTTACTAGAAGCTAGAGTCTACTAAGGGCCACAGTAATAATAGTTGTGATGGGTTAAAAATATAGTTGCAAATCCTTTCACATTCTTCTTATCAAAACAGGGAATCTAATTCCTCTCCCCTTGACTATAGGCCAGCCTTAGAGACTTACAATGAGCAAAATGTAGGAGAAGTGATGCTGTGTAATTTCCAAGGTAAGCTGGGAAAGGTGATATAGCTACTGCCTGGAGTTTTCTTGGAACACTCACCCTGGAAACCCAGCCACCATACTGGGAGAAGCCCAGGTTACAAGAAGCCACAGGTAAATGTGCTGATCAATAGTCCCAGCCTGGGGGGAGGGGGTATAGCTCAGTGGTAGAGCACATGCTTAGCATGCACAGGGTCCTGGGTTCAATCCCCAGTACCTCCACTAAAAGTACAAATTAAAAAAAAAAAAAATAGCCCAGCTAAGTTCTCAGTTGACAGCCAGCATTAAAAGTCAGAAGTATGAGTGAGCAAGGTTTCAAGGTTTCAGATGATTGCAGTCCCCAGCCTTCGTGCCTCTCTGATTGTGAGCTAGCTTTACTAAGTTCTGCCCATATCATAGATTCATTAGCAAAATGAAGGTTGTGTATTAAACCATTAAAATTTGGAGGTGGTTTGAGATGCAGCGATAGATAACTGGAACCATATTAAAGTGTATTGTGTATTTACTAGAAGCCAAACATTGTACTAAACACCTTACAGGGCTATAGTCACACTTAATCCTCCAGACATTCCTACTAGGCAGAGACTATCTCCACCTTACGGAGAACTGAAGCTGAGAGTGATTGAGTGACTTGTCTGAGTCATAGAGCTTGTAGGTGGCAAGAAACGGGGCTGGAGGCAGTTGCAGTATGTTGGTAAACATTTAACAACCAGTTCTCCTCTGGGAAAAAAAAAAAGTCATGATTTGCAGTGTTCGCCAACTTGCATGGTGTAAATTTTCCCACCATGGCTGATTTCAACCCACTGGGAAGAGATGTGCTCTCCAGGCAGTTTGTGCCGGCTCCAGGGCACTGCTGGGTGGAGACTGCCTACCCCAGGAAGCAGGTTCTTAGGAGATGATGGAGACAGTGTGTGTAGTGAGGGATGATCAGGAGAGTCTTTCTTGAAAGATAGGTTGAGCTGCAGAACAGTCATTTCGGGCATTCATTCGTGCTGTTTGCCAAACTATGTACAAAACACTGTTCTGGTCTCTGATCACTAATGACAAATAACACAGACAAGGGCTCTGCTCTCATGGAATCTTCTTTTTAGCATGACAGAAACAGAGAGACTCAAAGGCTTAGGACATATTGAGAAGTTTGAGTTATTCTGGGAGTGAGAGATGGAGAGGGAAGTGGGGCCCAGACTTAACATGTCATAGTCAGTCCCCAGGAGGGGAGATGGGCTGGTGACTCCCTTCCCTCTCTGGTCCTTCCCTTTGGGGGAACTTTGAGTCAGAAAAGTCTCAGGTCTGTTAGACTGGGAGTGGCCCCTCTGAGCCCAAGGAAGGAGCCCCAGGAAGGAGGGCACATGAGTTACCTAATGCTGCCTCCACCAGCCTCCCTCCCACTCCCCTCCCTCCATCTCTAGGTAAAAAGCTTCCTCAAATTGGTCTGAGGCTCCTGAGAGGCTGGTTCCACTGGGATGCTTAACTAGATCCCCATCCTCATGATCAGCAACAAAGATAAGAATCAGTGCACAATCCTGAAATAATTTCCACTTGGAGCTGATTCTTAACTGAAAAAAAAAGAGAAAAGTTTCTAATCCAAAGGATTCTTTGCTCTGCGGAGAAGAAATACCGTGTCCAAGGCACAGCTTCATCAGAAAGAAAACTATGAGGATCAGTCTCTTCCAAGAGGACACCATCCAAGTTTGTGTGATTTCATCCAAGAAAGGGTATTAGTTTTTTATATATACAAGATTAAAAATACATAAAGCATGACATGTACAATTATTTTAAAAGATATTAAGATGCAAATAATTAAGTTTTCCTGAGGTCTTAGATTGGGCAGAGTTGGGGCAAGTAACTCAGGAAGATTATAGCACATCACAGGACACAGTCCAAGATGGATTTCTGAGGCCACTGCTCCTAAAGCCATTGGCTGGATTGACTCAAGGAAGAGATTCTTCCAGCAGCACTCTCAGTCAGACTGCATCAGTTGTCCTCCTCAAGCCGCAGTGCCACCCCACGCATGTCTTCCAGTTTGTTAGGGAAAACTGTGGATCTGCTCTTTCTGTAAAATTGTATCTCTCCAGCCATGGGAGAGTCTTAAAAAAAAAAAAAACTATATGGTCTTCCCTTTGATAAAATTCTTATGTGTGCATGATTACAAATATCCACAATGGAAGCAAAGGAAAAGCTGTCTCCTTTCCTTCTGCTTACCCTAGGTATCTCTTTGCAGAAACAGTGTATGCACCTTGTTCTCTCTCTCTCTCTCTCTAACTTTCTCTCTCTCTCTCTCTCTCACACACACACACACACACACACACCACGCACGTATCCCTCATCCTACGTGACCTACTGGGAGCATGTGTCCCAGCCCGCCCTCTCCCTCCCTCTCTCCTTCTGGACATGCTGTGTCCCGTGGTCGTGGGCATGGCTCCCTTTGCTCTCCTGTCTCACCCACTGCTCCTCTGGAGGAACCTATCCTGGTTCTACTTTATCTCCCAATCTCTAAACATCAGAGGGACCCAGAGCAGTGACCTCTGCCCCTTTTCTACCTCTGCTCACTCTCTAAGTGGCCCCTTCTCCAGCCATGGCTTTGCACATCATCCTCACTGCTGACCCTTGCCTTGGGCATCTTCTATTCTCCGCCCCAGACCCACTCCCACTGTCTCCTTTCAGCTTTGTGCCTGGGGACTGACCTGTGTGAGCCGCCTCCGTGGGCTCCCTTGCCCTCCCGCTTCCCATGGGGCCCACAGAGACATGAGCTGAGCTTGGAGGGAGGGAGGGAGGAAGGGAGGAAGGGAGGAAGAGGTCAGGATGTATGTTTTCCCTGTAGGGCTGCCCTGGACTGGCTGCACTCATCCACCAAAGGCCTCAGCGCCTGTCAGTTGGCAACCTCCAGACTTTTCTATCAAAAATAAATCTTCCTTGGACAAAATCACCCAGGCTTGGTTATTGTCCTCTCCACTTAGCCCAGGTTCCAGCAACTCCCTCCTTACACCCCTTCAGAACTATAGATGGTTAAGCCCCCATTGCTAACCCTGGGGTCCTACATTGTTCCTCATGGTTTCTTTATACCCTGCTACGCTTCTGTAAAGAGTCCTTTTATTAAACCCTCCTCAAATTTCTCAATCCAAGTGTGCCAGCTGTTTCCCTCTGGGACCTTCTCTGCTACAAATTCCAAACATCTCTCTTATTTCTATGACCCCTGAACTCCTGACCTACATAATTAGCAGCTCAGACTACTAAGTCCCACCCCACTCTCTAAAAAGCCTGCTCCTCCACAGTCTTCCTTATCTTGGTAAATGATAACTCCAAGCTTGTAGTTACACAGTTACTCTTTTTAAATTAAATTAAATTATTTATTTTATTGAAGTATAGGTGATGTACACTATTATATAAATTACAAGTATACAGTATAGTGATTCACAATTTTTAAAGGTTATGCTCCATTTATAGTTGTTATAAAATGTTGGCTCTATTCCCTGTGCTGTACAGTGTACCCTTGTAGCTTGTTTTATACCTGATAGTTTGTACCTCTTAATCCCCTACCACTATATTTCCCTTCCTCATTTTGATCTCCCCACTGGTAACCACTAGTTTGTTTTCTACTATCCGTGAATCTGTTTCTTTTTTGTTACATTCACTAGTTTGTTGTATTTTTTAGATTCTATGTATAAATGAGAACATACAGTATTTGTCTTTCTCTGACATTTCACTTAGCATAATACCCTCCAAGTCCATCCATGTTGCTGCAAATGGCAAAGTTTCATTCTTTTGTTTTTTTTTTTTTGGCTGAGGACTATTCCATTGTATATGTACACCGCATCTTCTTTATCTGTTCATCTGTTGATGGACACTTAGTTTGCCTCCATATACTGGTTATTGTAAATAATGCTGCTGTAAACATTGGGGTGCATGGACCTTTTGAATTAATGTTTTTTTTTTTTTTTTTTTTTGATATATACTCAGGAGTGGAACTGCTGGGTCCTATGGTAAATCTATTTTTAGTTTTTTGGGAAACCTCCTTATTGTTTTCTACAGTGACTGCACCAATTTACTTTCCCACTGACAGTGCACAAGTCTTCCCTTAAACAGTCACTCTTGACTCCTCTTTCTCTCACACTCACATCTGGCCTCTCAGCAAATTCTGTCAGCTCTACAATCAAAATTTATCTAGAAGCACATCACTGCTTGACACTTTCTACCGCCCTGGTCCAATCACTCTTGTGTCTCACCAGGAGGCAATAGCCTCCTCCCTGAGCTCCCTGAGTCCACCCTTCTGCCTCTGTTGTCTGTCTCCACTCAGCAACTAGAGTGATTTGTTAGAACCTAAGTCAGATTATGTCACACCTTTGCTCAAGATCTTCCGCTGGCTTCCCATCTCACTCTAAAAACCAAAGCCCCTGCAAGGTCCTATGTGGCTTCCCTCCCTTACCTTCCCAACCTGGCCATAGTCCCTTCTACCACTCGGCCCCTTGCCCATTCTGCTTCAGCCACAGTGGTCTCCTCACTGCTCTTCATGCTTCAAGTAAAATCCAGCCTCAGGGCCTTTGCACTTTCTCTGCCTGACAGATATCTGAAATTCTCTCATCCCATTCTCTGCTCAAATGCTAACATGTTCAAGAAGACTTCCCTGACCATCATCTAAAGTAGCACAGTGTCCAACATTTTCTGAACTGTGTTTTCTCCTCATTTTCCTTTATGGTGCTTATCCACACCCAATGCATTTCATTTGTTACCCCCACCTCCCATGAACTGCACAAATCAGAGCCTTAGTCTGATTTGCTCACTGCTACATCCCCAGGATCTGCAACATGGCTAGTACTTGGTAGGCGCTCAATATATATTTGTTAAATGAATAGCTGTCTTTAAGAAATCACCACAACGGGGAGCACAGACAGGAGTTTAGAGGATGCTCCTTGGTTTTGTTCACCTAACACTATATCCTGGACATTTGGTCCATAAACAACTGCCTCATTCTTTTCTATAAGGCAGAGTATCCCAGGGCACAGAGGACCTTGTCATTTATTTCACTAGTTCCCTACAGATGGACATTTAGGAGGGTTTCCAATCTTCAGTATTTCAAACAATGCTGTCCACTTTCTGCATTTATCCTTGTATTCACATTAATCCTTGTATTCTTGTCTGTGGGACAAATCCCTATATGCGCAATCGTTAGGTCAAAGAGTATGTACATTTAAAAGCCTGATCCTGTTGCCAGGTTCTTCACTTCACTCCAGTCGCCAACAGTGGATGAGTACTCCTTTTGGATCAGTATGTTGGTTTCACATGGCATTTCTACTCTGTGGGAGTAGTGAAGCATCTTTTCCCTTGGACCTTCTCCTGGGGTCAGAAGACGAGGCAGGAGACGAGCGTGGGACTCAGCCCAGCCAGGCGGCCCCGCCGCCAACACCCACGGCTCCTCTCGCTCCTCTGGCTCCCCTGTTTTCGACGCTTTCCTTCCTCCCCCACAAGCTTCAGATTCCTGGAACCAGGCTCGGTGACCTCACGCCGGTGACTTCACATCCGGAACCTTCTGGGAATTCTCAGCAGCACTTTTTCGTAAGAAAACTAACGGGGAGGCGGGAGAGGAGGAGGAAGAGGGTGCATCGGGGCGGGGGAGGGGGGACGGGGGCCAGCTTCCTCCTTCGGATGGGGAGGGGTGGAGCTGGCCGCGGACCCGAGGCCCCGCCCCCGAGGCCCGCAGCCCGGCACACACCTCCCCCGGGACGCGGACCCCAGCGCCCCTGGCTACTGATTTGGGACTAGGGGGCAATTGCCGGGTGCCGCTAGGCTGAGCCTCTGCCTGCCAGTTTTCTTTGGGAATTAGATGGTCGTCTAATTTGGCAACTCTGCCACAGGTGGGGAGCGGGTACTCCCAGGATGGAGGAAAAGGGGGTGTGCGTGTGTGTACAAGGGCTACTGACTTGCAGGTACTAACGGGAAGTAGGGGAGGGGGACGACGCACAAAACCGAATATTTTGTTTTCCAAATTAGGAAACTGCATAAGGTTGAGAGGTCAGAAAAGGACACTCTCTATGGCTTTTGCTTCCTTGAAGAGGTTGCCTCAGAGCTGAGTCTTCAACACCAAGCTTTCCAAAAATGACAAGGGGGTTAAAAGGGGAGCTGCATTATGACTTTTGTAAGCCCTAGGCCCTTTGGCCTACATGGGCTTCTTCCTCCATAAAAAAATATTTTAAAATATCTTACAACTGTGATGGTATAAAGAGGAATATGTTCATGTTATAAATTAAAGCATTTTCTTCTGCCTAAAAGTTCTTTTTTTTTCTTCTTGTTGTAAGAGAAGTTAAAATATTTTCATGGACCCCTGAAGTATTGTGGGCTGGAGGCTCCATCCCCACCTGCTGTGCCCAGTGGGTAAGGTGGCCCTCACAAAACCAGGGTGGTATGACGTGGCCTGGATGCAACACTAAAGGACCTGGAAGGTATGATTCTCTTGGGGGAATGGAGCAAGAGAGGCTATAAACACAGGTTACAGTTGCACAAGAAAGGCCTTGAATGACCTGAGGAGTGTGGATTTTATGGCGGAGGTGGTGAGGAGCCACTGCAGGGCTGGACTGGAGGACTGACAGTTGAGGGTGGCACTGGAGGTGGGAAGGGCATTGGGATGACTGTTGCTGAAATATGACATCCAAACCCTTTCCGAGCAACAGCGGAGATGGAAGGGAGGGGAAGGGGGAAGCCACAGATAGATGTGAGGGGGTAGGGCCAGGAGAAACCTGGGCTGACTTCTCTGGTTTGCCCCTCATGGAAAAGGAGAAAACAAGAGGAGAAACTTCAGGCTTCAGGACTTTGGGAAGATCAAATGGAAGATCCTTCACCAATAACAAAGCAGGGAGAGTTTGAGTACCTTAATAGGCATGTGAGCGGCTTCAGGGCCACCTCTTGCCCAGATCTCTGCAGTGGCTCCTACGAGCTATTCCAACCCCCTCTCTGCTGCCCGAGGCACCTCTCCAAAGCTCCATTCCCACCAGGCTGCTTTCCTGCACCCCATGGCCCAGAGGACAAAACCACAGTCCTCACCTGGGCATTTCCAGAGTTCAGAATGAGAAAAAACAGACTGGGTTTTCAACACCCCTTACAGTAGAACACTGTTCCAGAACCTCATTTGGCTACACATTTCTCAGTCTCCAATAATTGCCCTTTCTCCCCTACCTTCCACTCCCCGCCAGAAAACAAAAAACAAACAAAAACTATACTTGACTCCCACCTTCCAGTGCAAATACTGGGCTTCCTCCAAAGCAAGCCAGACCAAAATCAAGGGCTGGCATGGGAATTATACTTACAGGGAGAAGAGCGGGGCTCAGATGACTTCTTAAAAGACAAACCTTCATTTACTCACTCTAAATCATGGCTTGAGCCCTACTATGTGCTTCTGTACCATACTAGGCACTGGAGATGCAACAGTAAACAAGTGAGCAGCCGTTGGCATGGAGATAATATTCTGGTGGGGGAAGACTTGGCTGTGGAAATGGCACTTTCCAAAGACGGCTACATGTTCTTCCAGAATGTTGCCTCTTTCTCATCAAAAGGTGGTGTCCTTAATTCTCCTTCCAGTCAAACTACACAGACTTGTACGTCACTTGTAACCAACAGAATGCAGCAGAAGTGATTTTGCATGACTTCTGAGGCTAGATCATAAAAGGCGATACAGTTTCTGCCTTGTTAGTTGGGACACATGCCTTTGGAGCCTTGAGATGAAATGCAGGAAGTCCAACCACCCTGAGACTGCCATACTGTGAGGAGGCCCGGGCCACACGGAGAGGCCTTGCGTATGTGTTCTGGCTGACAGCCCAGCTGAGATCCCAGCCAATAGCCAGCATCAACCGCCAGACATTTGAGTGAGTGAGTCCTCAGATGTTTGCAGGCCCTAGCTGTCGGATTATCCCCAGCCTTTGGGATTTCCCAGCAGAGGCCCCACACATCATGGCACAGAGACAAGCCATCCCTGCTGTGTTCTGTCCAAATTCCTGACCCACAGAATTCATGAGCATCATAAAATGGTTTAAACCACTAAATCTGAGGTAGTTTGCTATGCAAGAATAGTATACAGACACTGACAATAAACAAGCAAATACGTGAGCGAAATAATTTCATATTGTGATAGGTCCTCCCTCAGGAAAACAAAAAACAGCACGATAACTTGGAGGAAGGTTTCTTTTTGATTGGGGTGGGTGGGGGTAGTGCTGGGATAGGTGGGCGAGGCAGGGAAGGTATGCATCAGGAAAGGCCTTTCTAGAGAGATAGGCTTTGAACTGGAATCTGAGTGAGAAGGAACCCAGCCACTAAAGATCTGGGAGAAAAGACTTCCAGGCAGAGGGTACAGCAAGTGCAAAGGCGCTGAAACAGGAATCAGCTTGGTGCGTTCAGTGAAGATCTGGGAGGCCAGTGTAACTAGAGGGATGTGGGTGAGGAGAGTGGGGCAAAGAAGTTGGAGAGGAAGGTAGAGGCAAGTCATTCTAGTCATACAGGCCGCTGAGAAGATTTAGATTTCAGACTGGGTGGGCTGGGAAGACGGTGAAGGGTATTATACACAAGTGACTTGGTCTGGTAAACTCTTCACCGTCTTTAGGTGCCAGGTGGATGACAGACTGTAAAGACAGGGCAAAGGGAGGAAGGCCACTTAGGAGGCTATGGCAGTGGTCCAGGAAAGGGGAGTGGATGATGACCTGCGGCCAGGACTGGTAGACACACTTGGGACGCAGAGGCAGTGACAGAAATTTAGGAGAAGGGAGAAGGCGCCCGGCAGGCAGGACGGTGCCGGGCGAGGCCGCGACAAGGGTGAGGGCCGGAACCGGCATCCTTCTGGAATCCGGGAGGGAGGCTCCGAGCAAGGGCCGGCCAGGACGGCGCGTACTGGCGTCCGGCGTCTGCCTCGCGGAGCCGGCCGCTGGCTGCGCGCCTGTCCCGCGTTTCTTAGCAACAGCTGCCGCCGCCCGAAATGTTCCGAACCCTGCGGCCCCTGTGACGTCATCGTCACCTTGGCGACGGAGGACGGGAACACGCCCCCCTCCCCCCCCCGGCTCCGGGGCGGAGTCTGGGCGTCGCACGCTCCGCCTCCCGCCGCAGCTTCAAGGCCCACCCCTTCCCCGGCTGGAGGAGAGGCAGCACCTAGGCCTTAGAGGTAGGTGTGACAGCAGGTGTACAGGGCACTGGGCGAGGCGTCACCAAGCGGCCGCTGCTCTCCCTGGTGCGAGTTGCCTGCTGGCGCGCTCAGCATCCGCACACCAACCTCTCCCCACTCTTCCTCCTAGGCCGCCACCTCCAGGCGTTAGTACTGGCTCCTTTGTCATTCAGGTCACTTCCCCAGGGATGCCTTATCCACCCACCAAAGCTAAAGTAACTGCCAACCCTTTTCTCGTGGACTGACCTTGTTTTTGTTTCCTTTGCATTATCGCTCCCTTCTAAACTTATCTGCTTATAATATACTGTCCTCTTTAAGTTCCATGAGGTCAGGAATAAATTCTGCCATGTTCATCTCTATTCTCAGCACCCTGGATGGAACCTGTCACGAAGTAGGTGCTCAATAAATGTTAGTTAGCTGAATCAGTGAATTCACTCCATCATTTTACTTATCTATGGGTTCATTTATTTGACATTTATGCAGTGCTTCTAGGCACTTGTGATAAGCAGTAAGGACACTGAGATGACCAAGACAGGGACTCCACCTGGAGGTGAGAAAAGAGATACAGTAAAACTAATAATTACAATACTAAAAGTGAACATCCTTGAGTTCCAGATGCTGGGCTTAGCTCCAAACACTTTACACATATTAGTTCACGTAATCTTCACAATAGTAGGCACTATAATTGTGCCCACTTTACAAATGAGAACACTGGGAACAGTCATGCTATAAGCTGCTGGGCCCTGTAATCAAGTGAGATTCCACAGAGGGCAGGGACATGTGGTGAGGGGGTGATAGCAAGGTGTGTAACAAGCCCAGGTAGGTAGATTTGCTATCTTAATTGCTCTCACACACCACAGTCTTCCAGGGGACAGGCTGCTTCCAGCTCAGACTCTGCTGCCCTAGGGGAATGTCAGTGGAGCAGGCAATTAGGGGCCTGGGAGGGGGATGGAGGGCTGAGCCCTTGGCTGCTGGTGGGATGGAAGCCTACCTGTTCAACTGAAGCAAAGTGTGGGCATGTTCCCACCTAACCTTGTGGGGGACAGGATGTGTGTATGTGTGAGAGGAGTGGACAGTCGTAGTTGGTAAACCCCCTTCTTATATGGAAGGGTATCTAAGAAATCCAGGAACTACACTTACTCCCACCTCTGGGTTTTTGCAGGTGCTTGTCCCGCTGCCTAGCAGGGACTTCCCCCTAATTTTTCCCATAACTGGCTCTTTGTTATTCAGATCTTAGGTGAATTTTTTTTTTTCCCTTTGCAGAGGTCTGCCTTGGTCACATTCTCTAAGGCAACCCCCATCACTGTCACATCATCATGTTTTAAGACCCCTACCCTAGAGTGGCAGATGTACCTAGTCAGGTGTACAGCCGTTATTCCTGATCGGATTTTTCCTGTTTACTCATGGTCTCTCTGCCTTTTCATCCTAGAAAGTCAGGTCCCTGAGAGCATGACCCCATTAGACCTCACCTCTGGGTCCCTGCTGCCTATTACAGGCCTGGCATGCAGCAGGCGCTCAATAATTTTTGAGAGTGTTGAAAGGACCCTTCACCAAGTCATTCTGACTTCCTAGGCCAGGATCTATGCTCTTCCCTTCCCAGGAACCCCTGCTCTGCACATTGCACCTGGCCAGACCCGAAGGAAGTGGTCCAGCCATCTTGGCTACTGGAGTTCTATTGGCTTGTCACCCTCCCTCCTTCCCAGGCCTGGCTGGGCCATTCGTCCACTCTGGAGCAGGAATCTGTTCAGATTTCACTCCAGGATGCTGCCTGAGAACCTCCAGGAGGGAAATCAGAGATAGAGAGGCAGCAGTGTGTGTATGTATGGGGCTTGGGGAGCAAGGAGAACAGGGGATGGGCAGGCCTTTCTGGTTCCCAGCAAGATGGTAGAAGGTGTGGCTTTTTAGAGCCTTCCAACACTTTTGCGGCTGGGAAAAAGGAGCACCTGGAGGTGTGGCTGTTTTTCCCCCACAGTGAGGACCCAGACTCTGGGACATCCGCACAAATAGACACGAAGAGGAGAGACTAAAACTTGGGTTTATTCAGACTCTATCCTTCCCATTTGGGGTGCAAAGTGAGGGGCAGTAGGAGTGGAGAGGCAGTACCTTTAGCTTCTAGGGACACTGCTGATCGCTGGCCTTTTCCCTGTGATCTTTGGGCTGCCAGGATGAGCCGCTGGACATTGGAGATAGTGATGAAGGGGCCTGGATCCAACCAGCCCTATCCTCTCCAGCAGTGAAGGGGCAGAAGACTGAGAACATTAGACTCATAATAAAAGAAATAAAGGCTGAAGTAGAGGGTCACTCGCGGGGGTGGGGGGGCTCCTTCCTGCGGGTGCGCTCGTGTCGCCGCGCGGGCCAAGCCTGTGCAAGGAGCGCATGCGTCTGCACGTATGACGTCGCCGCGAGCTCCTGTGCTCCGGCTCCTCAGGCGCGCCATCTCAACTTTTCCTTCCCCCTTTTTCAAGAAACCCGCCGACAAAAGGGACACTGCCCACAAGTCTCGGAAGCTGCCCTTTCTTCTTGGTCCTCTCATCTGTGTGAGAGGTAGGGACCCACCTCCGTCCTCAGGCGCTGGGGATGGGTGGAAGGCCGTGGCGGGAGGCGGAGCGGCTCACTGGGCCGCTGGCTGCGAGTGGCCACAGGGCACGCGCACCATCCCGGCTTCTGCCAGGCCCCCGCTGAGCCCGGCGGGGCTGCGCAGGAACTGTCGCATCAAGGGGGAGGCATGGAGTCCGGGGTGGGGGCCTGGGCCCCTCAGGGACTCTGTAGGCTCAGTGACCATGGTGGGTGATGTGAGCGCCGTGTTCCCGCACTGGTCCACACTCTCGTACTGTTCAGTCACCGTTCTTGTGGCTCCGTGGCACTGGGAGCCTCCCGGCCTGGTCTGCAGCTCCAGAACGCTCTTCTGCCGCCTGGTGGGCAGGGAGCTGGCTGAGGTAGGGACAGGCTCGGGCTGTCCAGAGCACTGGGTGACCTCTTTTTTCCCAGCCTTGTCCTGGACACCCTTCTGGTAAAGCTGAGCCTGGCCCACAACCTGGGTGAGGTGTGCACTTTTCACTGATATTTCCGGGCTGCCTCTGGGGCTGGGAGCTTCTGGAAGCTTCCTTGTGGCTGACTGGATGGAAATGAAGCTTGAGGAGGAGGGTGAATCTCTGCTGGGAGGTAACACTCGAGGGAGGCCGGAATCTTCTCTCAGTGTCTCCAGACTTCTGGTGCGAGCGGTGGTCAGGGCTGCTTGACTTCTGGCTTCTGTGTGATTTCTGACCTTGGCTTGATGCTGGACCTCAGAATGGCATGTCACCTCCTTTTGGCTCTTGACTGCAGTTTGAACCCTGATCTCCTGGCCTGTATAGTCAGGTTTGTCTCTACTGCTATCTGTAACACTGATCTTGCGGGCACCGTGGTCCTTTGGGGTCGCCTGGGAATGACCTCTGGTGTTAGCCCCTGGCTGGAGGCTAGACATGGAGCTGAGGGCCTTGTGCACAGCCTCCTCAATGTCCATCAGCCTGGCTAGGGTCTGTTCCTTCAGCCGGGCAACCTCTGTGCTGACTTTTGTCAGCTCCCCAAAGGCCTGCTCCACTGAGACCTCAGGCTTGCAGGGAACAGCAGGAGCCTGGGGGGCCCTTCTCAGCTGGGACACAGCCTCAAAGAGCCTTCTCAGCGCCTGCACGTCCACAGTGCTTTCAGCCTCCTTCTCCAGGGCCTGCACCTGGCTCAGGAGGCCCTGGAGCTCTTGCTGGCTTCCCTGCAGAATCTTGGGGCTCTCAGGGGCCCCTTGCTGGGAACCATCCATGCACTTCTCTTCTGGGAAGCTGGGGCCCTGTTGCAGTGAGGTGAGGTCACTGCTGAGAGCTAAGAGCTTGTGGGGCTTGGGGCTCTGGTCACTGCTGCCTGGAGCCTGACTCTTGGTGGGCCTGGAAGCCATAATGCTAGGGCCATGTTGGGGGCTGGGATGGCTCTGTCCAGTGGAGCATCCAGCCAGAGATACTGGGCCCTGGCCTGCAATAGTGGGGACTTTGGTTGGCTGAGGATCATGGTTGGCTGTACCAGCTTCACCCTGTTTGTGTTTTCCTTGTCCTATTTCCTTAGAGGAGCTGGGAGAGAGGGCTGAGGGCTTGGATAACCAGTGAGGAAGGGGGATCTGGCTTAGGTGTGCAGGTTTAGGGGGCAGCTGGGGCTTCTTCCTTGGGGGTGTGGTGGGCTCCAGTTTCAGGGTCTTTGCCTGTGATTCCCCAGGACTTCTTTGGCCAGCAGGGCTGCTGTGGGAGTGGAGAAGAGGGTCCTGCTGGGGCTTGGAGGCCTGGTGGGTGGTGTCCTCATCATGGCCGCCTTGTGCTGGGAAATCAGGTCCTGTCACAGCAGCTGGGAGAGGAGGAGGAGGAGGAACAGAAGCATTATGGGAATGCATGTTGGCACCTGCAGCCTGAGGCCCAGAGGCCAGAATGTGGTGGGCTAAAGGGGCAGCCTTCAAGGTGTTCTCTGCAGCTTGGAGGCCCCCTGGGCCAAGTCCTGCCATCACCTTCTCTGGAGGCCCCCAGGCCTTCTGTGTGTGGCCCCCAGGCTCCTCTTGCCCAGGCCCAAGACCCTGACCTGGGTCTTCCGGGAGTGGGCCGAGAGCCTGGGCTGAGGGGGCAGACTCCCTGCTCCTTGGCAGGGGTTCTCTCTCAGAAGCTCGGATACCCCCGGGCGGGTCAGAGGTCCTCACGGGGTGAGCAGTGTAGATGCCATCCTGAATAGTTACCCACCCCCCAGACAGCCCTCTAGGCAGTGCTTTCTGTTCCCCACTGACCTTTCTGGGGGCTGCTGGGATCCTGGGGTCGCCTCCAGCCAGAGGCCTGATGTTGTTCTGGGCAGTCCCAATGGCCGTGGCCGGTGCTTGCAGAAACCCACCCTGGAAGGGCATAGAGGCGGCTCCAAGGGCGGAGCCCTGCTTGTTCTTGCTCTGAACTTGCTGGTGCAGGCTTTGGGTTTCAGTTGTTGCCATCCGCAGACTCTGCATGGCGGCCTGGAGGTCTGGGGCCCCGGTCTCTGGGGGCATAGTCGTGGCTCCGTTCAACTTTCCCAAAGCTGCCATGCCTTTCTGCCCAGTGCACCTCCTTTCCTGCTTTTCTTCTCCAGCCTGAGGGACTGCCTTAGTGGCCTGTGGGGGACAGGGGGTGACCCCTGGCCCTCTCAGATGCCCCATTCCCATGTTTGTGTCCAGTGGGGGAACATGGATGATGCTGTCAGTCAGGGGCAGCCTCTGGGTACCTTCACTGGCCAGCACTGGACTTGAGTCAGCTGGTGGCTCCCACCGCAGACTGTGCAGGCTACTGAGGTCTCCTTTGTCTATGCAGCTGGCCAGCAGCTGCACACTGCTCCTCTCGGGGGCCCTGCTGGTTAACCGGGGCTGCAGGGAGTAGGCCGTCAGTGCAACCAGGCCCTGCTCTGTCTCCTGCATCAGTAGCCCTGTCCTTGCCACCGAGGTCCCAAGGCCACAAGCCAGCAACTGCTGGAACTCAGGATCCATGTCTTCCACATTTCCATTGCTGCCTGGTGCTGGCAGCTTCAGTGGCTTGAGTCGAAGCTGGCCCACTGGGTCCTCCTGCACCAGCAGCCCTTGCTGGTCCACATCTGGCCTGCGCAGCACTTGGCGGATGATCCTGGGAAGCTCTCCAGACACCAGCTCCTCCTTCCGTACATGGGGGCCCCCCTGCCCTGGGCCTGGGAGCACGTACTTGGCAAGGCAGAGCTCCCCTGGCCCTCGGGCCTCCATGAGGATGCCTCCGTGGTGCAGGATGCCAGGCGTGGCGTGCAGAGTCCGCAGGGTCCCCTCAGCTGCAGTCTCCTGCCTCTCCAGCGCCCCGTCACCTGAGGGGCCCATGGGCTGCTCTTCCTGGAGGTTGCCGCCTCGGATGCTTTCAGCTGCCAGGGATCCCATGGGGCAGTTCTCAAAGAGCCAGGTGAACTTGTGCACAGAGCCCGCTGGGATGGGCTCAGGGATTACCCTGGACTCCTGATCTTCCCTCTTGCCTGCCTCCAGGGCCTGGAAAACCTCCTTCTGACGAGACACCTGCCCTGAAGGGATGTCCACTCTGCTGCAGTAGCGCACAAGCCGTCTTCCACAGGGACGGCCTGAGGCCTGCAGAGGCTCAGTCTCAAAGACATGCCTGTCTGTCTGTCTTTCCCCCATCTGGACCTGGCTAACCCGAAGGTGCTGCTCCCTGGAGCCTTCTGGCCTGTCCGGGGTTTGGGGTGTGAACATCCAGGTGCAGGACTGTGCCTTGGCCCTCGTTGTGGGATCTGTGACCTCTGACCCCTGCTTCTCGGCCAACTCACTCATCGGGCATGTCTCAAACAACCATCGGATGGTCTGCACATCACCCTTGGGGGATGCATCAGGCTGAGGGCCTCCCTGAGGCTTTCCTTCTTCTTCCCGCCGTTCCTGCTGCTCCTGTTGGTGGATTACCTCCAGGGGCTGGGTCTCAAAGAGCCACCGGGCAGTGCCCACATCTCCAGCCACTACTTCCTGTCGGGTGATGCCGCGTACCACGTCAACAGTACTGGGGCTTCTTCCTAGTTGGTCCAGGGGCTGTGTCTCAAACATCCACCTGTAGCCCTGCACATCACCTCCAACTACCTGCTCTCTGCTGACAGAAGTCAGGGCATGGAGGTGGCCTTTGCCATCCTGCATGGCGTAAACTGGGGATCCTGTGTCCTGAGACTGCCCGGCAGAATCAGTTCCTTCTGCTCTGCTTACATTCCCATGGGCCAAAGCTTCACCCTGCCCAATGCTGTCCAGGGGAAGGGTCTCAAAAAGGTTCTTGAAGGCCTTCACATCTCCCTTCACCCCATCCTTCTGGGGGGCACTCTGAGAGAGGGACAGTGCTGAGGAGCTATCACTGGGTAGATGTTCATACATGAACCCCTCACCTTCCGGGGAACCCACCCGCTGCAGGTGACCCACTTGGACTTTGTCTTTGAGTGTGTCCAGGGGCTTTGTCTCAAATAGCCATAGGGTGGAGCGGACATCACCAGGAACCACTTCCTCTTTGGGTGGGGCCTCTGCTCCAGACTCTTCTTCCCCCTTTAGAGTGTCTAATGCTCGGGTCTCAAACAGATGCCGCTGCTGCTGTACATCTGGGCCAGGAGGGATAAGGTCTGGGGATGGCTGGAAGTCCTTCTCGTCCACCAAGATCTCCCGGATGGCATCCAGGGGCTGTGTCTCAAAGATCCAGCGAGTAGCGCTGACATCGGGCCGGGCAGCCTCCTCCAGGGAGATCCCTCGGATCACCCGCACCTGGCTAGGATCCCGGTTGATGGCATCCAGAGGTTGGGTCTCGAAGAGCCAACGGGCAGACCTCACCGCATTGCTTTGGATCTCCTCTCGGCAGGCGGCCTTGACCTCATGGATGGTGCCCTCTGCATCCTGGATGGCACACAGCGGCTCCGTTTGAAACAGCTTCACAGTCTTTTTCACATCGCCCTTCAGCTCCTGGATCTCCGAACGCAGCTCCAAGGGGCTCTGCTCCTGGGTAGAGGGGCGGGAGCCCAGGCGGTCTAGCGGTCGTGTTTCAAAGAGCATCCTGGTACCCTGGACATCTCCGCTGGCTGCAGGCTCCCTCACTGTAGCCTCCGCTGTCTTGGCCTGGCCTGTCAGCTCATCCAGAGGCTTTGTCTCAAACAGCCAGCGGGCTGCACGAACGTCCCCTCTGGATGGCCGGGGTCCGGCTGGCTCCTGGTCTATACTGTTGGCAAAGGAGCCTTCCTCAAACTTCCGGGAGGTGGCCTGCACACTGCCTCCAGGCACGGGCTCCTTGGCAGGTGGCTTCTCACGGTCCCCAATGGCATCCAGCCGCCAGTTCTCAAAGATCCAACGCATGCACTGGACGTCACCCTCGGTGGGCTCCTCAGAACCCAGGACTTCAGCCAGGTCTTCAGCCACAGCCTCTGCCAGATTCTTGCGGAGCTCAGGGTGGATGTGCTTGTAGAGGCGGCGGAGCTCGCTAGCTTGCCGCTGCTGGTGGAACTTGGAGAAGGACTCTTTGGGTGGCGGGGTTGGCCGATCCTCCAGGGCAGGTGGTGGAGGGAGGGGCAGGTCCTCTGCAGTTGCCACTGGGACGGTTGATGTGGGGGCCACCTGTGTCTGGGCGTCGGCCATCCTTCTGAGGAGAGGGGGCAGAGATGAGGATGGGGCTGGGGGCCTTAGGTGAGATGGGGGCTGTTTGCTCGGAGAAATGGCAGGAGGCAGGGCCCAGGGGCATGTGCTTAGAGACCTCCTCCCTTTCCAGACCTCACCTGGGTCTCACCCTGCCACCAGCATGGTTGATGTGTGACAAGTCTTGAACTTAGGGCATATGGAGTCATCCATCAGGCTGGTCCCTACTTCCCCAGAATCACCTGGGTTCCTAGGGAGCAAGCAGGATACTGCTGTCTGAAGCTCTGTCCTTCAGCCCCACAAGGGATGCCCAAACCTCCAGTGGGCAAGCTGGACATGCCCCATCCTCGCCTGCCTTTGCTAAAATCAGTTTTTCCCTGGCAGACTTCCAGGAGAGTGGCCTGGGGGAATTCTGACTTAAGGGATCTCCAGCCAGTGACAGGTGGGTCCCTAGACTGGTGACTATTTCCCATGGAGAGGAAATTCCTTTCTTAACACCAGAGGGCGTGCTTGTCACTTTCACCCGGGAACCTGCCCAGCCTTTAGTTCCTGGCTCTCCATTCACCCTCCAACCCAGGGAGGCAAAGCAGGGGCCAGCAACCCGTGCTATAGTGGAAGCAGTCAAGTCTGAGGGAGGGCCAGCTGTTCACCAGGTATCTCCTGGTTAGGCAGAGCCTGATTCTGAATTCTAGGTAGGGGTTTTCTGTGCCAAGACTCAGAAGATCTGAGCTAGAGGCACCTCAAGTTTCTTCTGGCCTGACCACTCTTAATTAAAGATGAGGAAATAAAAAATGTTTATATATATATATATATTAAAAAAAAAGATGAGGAAACCACCAGAGATTGACACATTGTAATTGACTTCAATTAAAAAAAAAAAAAAGATGAGGAAACTGAGGCCCAGAGTCAGATCTTGGTGAATGAGCGGCAGGCAGTGCTGGCTCGGGGTTCCTACACCTTATAGGTAGGGAGTGTGATGCTTTCTGAGTAGCTGTGGTGTCCGTCTGTTCCCCAGCAGGCACCCCAAGAGGGTGTGAGGGTGACACCTACAAGGAGGGGAGGCAGAGGGACCGAGGGCCTTCCTTCAGGGATGGCCCCACCCCCTTGCTCAGGGAGCCTCATCCCCAACTGTGTGCAGCTGGCCAGTCTTCTGCGCCCCTCTTTTTCCTCCCTCTGTGTCCAGCTTCCACGAAAACACTGCCTCCCCCCACCCCACGGCCTCCCTCTGCTCAAGCCCTTCTCTGGTCTCTGTCTTCTGTGTCTTATCTGTCTTGTGACAGGTGTACTAACAGTCCCCAGAGGCCAGTAGGGAAAGAATGAGAAGCATGTCCTCCCCTCTTGCTGCCCCTGACCCACTGCTCTGCTCCACACTCAGTGCTAAATATAGCCGAGGTCCTGGCCTCAGCACAGCAGCTCTGGGCTCGGGAGGGAGGTCAGACTCAGCCAGTGGGACCCTGGGCACCCTACCCACCTCATCTCCTTCTCTGACCCAGGCTCCCTGACCCTGCCCTCTGCCTCCTGAGCTGGTGTCAGGCCCCTGACCTGCCGGAAGAACCCTCCCCTGGCCGAAGGGACCTGGGGGTGGGGGAAGGCCTTCCTCCTCATGGCTACCTCAGAAGAGGGGGAAACTGAGCCCTGCTTGCCTCACCTCCACCCCAGCATGTCCACCAAAGGCATCAGAGCCCCAAGGAGTGTGAACTCTAAAGCCAGCAGCCTGAGTCTCATCACAAGTTCTAGGTGGTTCCTTGAGTTTCCGAGTTCTGTTGAGGGCCCCCTGCCAAAGGCAAACTTTGACTGTCCCCATGTCCTTCCTGTCCTGTCACCAGTGTGGCCTGAGCAGATGGCATGTACAGGCCACCAGCTCCACCCCACCCCCGCCCCCAGGAATCTCCAGAATCCCTGCTGTGGTCACAAGTCATCAGAGTCACGGAGTCCAGGGATGGCAGCCCTGAGGACCCTCCGAGATCTCTGAGCCCAACCCCCTCAGGGTTCAGATGGGGAAACAGGCCCCAAGAGGGGAAGGAGCTGACCCAGGAGACTCTGCCAAGCAGTGGCAAGACCTTCCCAGCCCACCCCTGCCTGGCCTGGGACCCCTGGGGCTTCAGTTTCTCAGGGGCAGGGACAGGGGCAAGGCAAGGGCAGAATTCAGAACTGGAACCAGACTTAGGGCAAGGGCCTGAGCCCTAAGGAGTGTCCCAGAGCTTGTCCTCCTAGGGCTGGGCCAGCCTCTCAGGGCGACCCCCGCTTTTGCCTCCAGGTCTGCTCGTTCTTGGCCCAGCCACCAGACTCAGATCTAGTCTCCCCACCTTGTGCCCCGCAGGTCTTCCCCAAGGGCTTTCCCACTGGGCAAGACGGTGGTCTGTATGCCATCGCAGGCCCAAGGCCATGGTATGTGGGGAGCTGGGCTCAGGCCAGCCCTGGGGGGACATTCCTGGGGCCAGATATGCCAGGACTTTCACCCACAACAGTGGGGCACGGGGCTTGTCCTGGCAGTGCAGAGTCGGGCCTGCTTACCACCCTCCAACCCCCACGTCCTCCCCCCGTCCTCTGTCCGCTTTCTCCCAGACACTGGGCCTAGCTGGGGCTTCCCTGGGAAGAAGCCATGGAGCCTGAGGAGCTCCATACCTGTATTTTAAAAGTCACAACTCCAGGCCATTTCTTCCTGAAAGCCTTTCTGTATTATGCCAGGCCGGCTAGAACCTGTCCCTCTGCAGGCCTCAGGCCTGTGGCAGCCACTCTGAGAGCTCTCAGGGGCTCATGTAACTCTCCCTTAACTTCTCGTGGAATCTTTGTATCAGGCCCCTCCACTCCCCTGCCTCCAGATACTCGGTACCCCCTTCCCCCCGTCAGCCTCCCCTAAAACACGCTACCCCGAGCGGGTCCGGAGGGGATCCCCGCCTGGAGAGCCAGCCCTGCCATGAAGAGACACAGGGGCAGGTTACTCACCTGAGGGTCCTGCTTGTCTGTTGGGGGCTTGGGGTCTGTGGCAGGTTTGGCCTAAGGGTCTGTCGTTCCTCTTGTTGGAGGCGAGTCTTGCTCTGCTGACTCTGTCAGATGCTTTCTCGCTGCCCTGGCTCTGGGTCTCTGTCCCCTGCCAGCTCGGGCAGCTGCTTTTATCTGGCTGGCTAGGGGGTGGGCCAAGGTAGGGGCGGGTAGGGGAGGCTAAGTTCAGAGTATGAAGTGGTTCAGTTATTTTTAGGGCCTGTGGAAGTTACTTGTCCATCCGGGGCATCGGTTACATGTCCTTTCTGCTGAGGAGGGGGAGCAGAGTGAGGGGGAGAGCTTCATTCATCCGAGTCTGATCTGAGGATGGAGGTCAGTGACTCAGCCACTGGGGTGTGGGGTGCGGACATCCCAGACTATTTTGAGGGAGTGAATGATGAGGGGCATCTGACACCTGTGTAGCCCTGCCCCCGATCCTGTGAGCCCCCACCTCCCTACTCCTTACTGGCCTCTGACTATTCCTGACCTGCAATGTGTGTGTCCACCTTACCAGGAGACTGGAGGCCCCCTGAGGGCAGACCTGGGCCCCTCGGTTCCTGGCCTGGGTACCTCTGAGAGCAAGGCCCAGCCCTCCTTCTTCCGCACTCCATCTGCACTAAAGACATCCCCCCCATCCCCCCCATCCCCCCCATCCCTCCTGTCCTCCGAAGCACAGGTGTGTTCAGCTCTGAGTGCAGCTTGGTTTGGGGCAAAGACATCTGAGTTTCTAGACCTACATTCTTTTTTTTTTTTTTTGGATTGGGGAGGTAATTAGGTTTGTTTTGCTTATTTGTTTGTTTATTTGTTTGTTATTTGACTGAGGTACTGGGGATTGAACCATCATGCACTCTACCACTGAGCTATACTCTGCCCACCCCCCACTCCACCCCCTGCCAGGCCTCTATTCTTCTTTAGGTCCCTGATTTATCAGAGAATTCCACTGTGGCATTCACGGCAGATTATCTGGGTCCTTGCTTACTTTCGGGCTCTTCCCTCTGACTCAAGGCCCAGACTTTCTGGGAAGGGACGGGAGGGGAGGGGTGGCACACAGGGAGCTGACTGCGGGGTTATTTCTGACCCTGGAGTCATCAGCTTCCCAGTCACAGATGGAGGCGGGGGGGTTCAAGCCTGCTGCGCAGTCCATGGGGCTCAGTAGGCTCAAGAGACCCTGGCATTTAGGCCGGGAAGGGCAGCATGGTGAGGGGCGTCAGGGGACCTTGCAGGGCACATGTGAAGGAGGCACTGCCCAGGCTCTGTGTCAAAGGCCATGCAGGTGCATTCCGTCACCTGACGGAACAGGGTCTTCCTTCTGACATCCTGAGTGTCCCCTGGTGCCAGGGAGTGATGCCAGGCACAGCTCACTCTTTCCATGAGTCACCATCAGACAGGCAGTGTTGGCCTGGGGGTAGGGAGAGGGGGGTGTCTGGGGGCCCCCTCTCCCTGGCTTCCTCCCTCTTCCTGCTTTTCCTGCCCTCCCTCCTATCCCTCTGTCTACTCCCCGGGCTGCTTGGCTGTCCCTGGGAGGGGCAGGGAGACACGCTTCCTCTCAGGCCAGGAAAGAGAAGTCTTAGTGCCTGCCTTCTAGTGTGGCTTTGAGAATTGAATGAATTCATGTATGAGAAGGTTTTCTGAGAGTGCGTGGCACAGAGCACATGCTATAGAAGGGCCTGCTGTGGTTACATACGTAAGAAAAGTGCCCGGCGGAACCCCCTTTGTATTCATCTCCAGCGTGATAACTTGTGGTAGAAATGTTTCAGGCTTCATTATTAAGAAAGAGGCTTTCCCCGACCACCTGGTTTGTTTTTATCGAATACAACTGTGCTGTCCAGTACAGTGGCCACTAGCCGCATGTAACTGTTTTCATTTAAACGGATTAAAATAACATCAAATTTAAAATTCTATTCCTCTATCACACTAGCCACAGTTTAAATGCTCTGTAGAAACATGTGCCTAGTAACAACTATATTGGACAGTGAAGAGCATTTCCATCATGGTGGAAAGTTCTATTTGATAGGACCATTACAGACACTGAAAATCCCATAATGGATGGTGTTTCCCTCTTTGCCCTGGCTCTGAGGAAGCTCTGAGCTAAATTTTTAGTCTTCTAGCAAGTAGACTTCGTGGGCTGCGTTGTGTGTAATGAGGGTGACCAGCTGTCCCTGTTGTCTGTCTCTGAGGAGTTTCTCAGAACAAGGGACTTTCCGTTTTAAACCTGAGAAGGCTCTAAGAAAGCCAGGATGAGCTGGTCACCCTATGTGTAATGATCTGACAGCGTCACATCATCAAGGTGTCAGTGAGCGACAAGGCCACTGAGGCAGTAACCAGGTGTTATTTATCAGAGTATCTTTGTAGAAGATGCTGTGCATTTATCTTTTTTAAGCCCTCTCAAATCATTTTGGGAACGAGGCTGGGGATGAGTAATTACACTGAGGTCAAGTGGCTGTGCTGATTAATTGATTTCTGTGGAAAGGCAGAGGGGCCCTGGAGACGGGGGCAGAGAGGGAAGGGTGTTGTTTTCCAGCGATTACGGTCCCTCCTTCTAGAGCTTACTGCTTCCCAGTCTTGGGGGCACCTTCCCCTGCCAACTCTTCCCTATAAGTGGGTCTCAGCTAAAGCTGGAGATTGGTCAGAAGTTCATCCCTGTCTCCCCAAAGAACTGGCGCTTGGTGGCAGAACTCAGAATGAGTAGCTGGCAGTAGACTCACCTGAAGCTTCAGGAGACGCAGGATGCAGGGATGGTTAAGAGCCAGACTGCCTGAGTGTGAATCCTACCTGTGACACTTATTAGCTGTGTGACCTTGGCAAGTTACTTACCCTCTCTGTTCCTCAGTTTCCTCACCTATAAAATGCGGACAACAATAGTGCATACCTCAATGGGTTGCTGTGAGGAATATATGTTTATTATACACACACACACACACACACACACACACAGCACATTTGAAACAGTGCCCAGCATATATAAGCTCAATAAATAAGTAAACTTGGTAAGTTTTTCCCTGGATCCCTGCCACTCCCAGCTTCCCTGGGTCTCAGATCCCAGTGTGTCCTCTTGGTCCAAAAATGAATGCCCTCAAGGCACTGGCTGGCAGTTCTGGCTTCCCTCCAGCTGGGAAGCAGGCACTCGTGCCAGGGGACAGCTCTGGGCAGGCCAGGCTGGGTCTGTTCCAGGTCTGTGGGAGACAGGTCTACTCAGCCTCTTGACAAAATCATCTGAACTTAGGGAAGGACTTTCTGCTCTGCTCATGGGTCAGCTCAAAAGTGGGCAGATTTGAGGGGAGAGTCTCACCCTCCTGCCCAAGGAATGTCATGGCTGTGGTGCACGGGGCAGCAAGACGTGTTTTTTGAATGTGGGATCTGGTGTCAGGCTGTTGGGATCAAATTGCCAGCCTGTCTCTTCCTATTTATATGACCTCTGAGAGTCTTCCAGCTCTCTGTAGTCTAGTGTCTTAGTTTGGGATCTGCCAAGAGCAGACCTGAAAGGAGCATCTGGGTGCAGGTGATTTCACTGGGAGGGAAGGAAGATGGTGGGGGAGTAAAGAAGTGAAGAGGGTGCAGGAGGAAAGCAGGTTACTTCTGTGGACAGCTGGGGCTGGATCCCACTGGGGACCCTCGGAGAGCTAGTGTAGAACACGCCTCACTGGAGTGAGGGAGCTGGGGTGTTTATCCACCCATCCTCACCCTCTCTGGTTGAGGGCTGGTTCCAGAAGCACCAGCTCCCTGTACTTCTGGTCTGCCCCTCAGGCAGAAAGATGCATGTGTTTGAGGACTCTGAGCCTGCACAGGGACTGTCCCTTGAAGCTGCAGGTGACCCCTGTGAAGGGATCTGGGGACACTGGCAGCATCTGCTACTGTAAGTTCTCCCATCAGTGAAATGATAATCACCTATGTCATCGGGTTACTTTGAAGATTTAGACCAGTGCTGTCCAACAGAAAAACACAGAAGTCACAAGCCACAGAAGTCAATTAAAATTTTCTAGTAGCCACATTAAAAAAAAGGGGGGATGACATTAAAGTTAATAATATATTTTATTTCATTTGACTCAGATTTCCAAAATATTACCGTATGTTCATGAATTGATAAAATTAATGAGATATTTTTACATTCTTTATTTTGAATTGAGTCTTCAAAATCCAGTGGTTTTTTTTTTTTTAATAGACTTAATTTTTGTGGAGTAGTTTTAGGTTTGCAGCAAAATTGAGGACAAAGTGCAGAGTTCCCATCCCCGCACAATGCACAGACTCCTCCACTATCAAGATTCCCTGACAGATGGTAGATTTGTTGTAACTGATAAACCTACACTGACACATCATTGTCACCCAAAGTTGATAGTTTACATTAGGGTTCATTTTTGGCGTTGTACATTCTGTGGGTTTGGACAAATGTATGACTTGTACCCATCATTGTGGAATCTTTCAGAATAGTTTCACTGGCCTAAAAATCCTCTGTGTTCTGTGTTTCAGCCTTATGATTCCCTGAGCAGACAAGCCAACCCTGCTGTGTCAGACTTCTGACCTACAGAACTATAGGCTAACAAATGGGTATTGTTAAACTGCTAAGTTTGTGATATTTCACTGCGTGGCTACAGAAAACTAATACAGAATGGAAACTGGAGCAGCTAAGGGAGGAGGGCAGGAGACCTTGTCTGTCCACTTGCGATAGTCAACCTGTCAGCCTGGAGCTTGGCCCAGGCATTCCCTACCAAGTGGCTGGCTGGGGGATGCTCGGCCGCCGTGCTCAGTACCCCCAGGTCACCGCCAGAGGGCCTCCGAACATCTCCAAATCAAGAAATCCTGATTAGGGAAAGTCAGAGAAGGAAGAGCCCATAGTCTTGCATTCTTCCCATTTTACACTTGGGGGAACCGAGGCTCACAGCAGAGCCTGGATGCGTTGGAGCTGTGAAAGGAGCTGGTTTCAGGCCATCCTCCTTCGGAACCCCAATGCCACCACTTCCCAGCTCTACAACCCTAGACAAATTGGGTCAGCTCTCTGAGCCTCAGTTTCCCTGTCTGTAAAATGGGGATGGGATGCTTTGGACATGGGCAGCTGAGAGAAGGGTATTCCTGGCAGAGGGAAGAGAGTGGGTAGAGGCACACAGGTGTGTCTGGTGTGACATGTGCAGTGTCACTTGAGGGCAGGGTGGATGAGCAGAGGGTGGAGGTTTGTCTTGGGCGGTAGTCGGAGCCAAGCTGTTGATTCCAGGCAAGGAATTTGGGCTCCAACCCGAAGGGTTTTAACCAGGGACTGGACTTGCCGTGAGGAGAGGGTGCTCTTGGGGTGGTGCCTGGCTGTCTGGCTTGGGGAGGTGAGTGGGTAGGGATGCCATTCCCTGGGCTGAGCGATGGGAGTGAGGGTGGTTGGCAGAGGAGGGAGAGGACAGGTTGACTTTGGACGAGATATACATGAGGTGCAGGGTCGGCAGGCAGAGCCAGTCTTCAGGGGGCCTGATGATCTGGAGCTGGGAGAGAAGACTGGGCTGGCAACAGAGAACTGGTTGCCCATTTGTGTGCAGACAGAAATCGGGGCTGCGAGGGAGGCGATCTCCCAGGGTCTGTGAGGAGAAGCTGGTACAGGACAGCCCTGGAGAAGGTGGGCTGTGGACTAGTGGCAGAAGAGAAGCAGCTGGCAGGGAAGCAGGGGAAACGTCAGAAGAGGAGTTCATAGGGGAAGATGCTGAAGGAAGAGCATATTTTGAGGAGGGAAGAGACTGACAGTGTCCGGTGCTGCACAGAGTGAGATGAGTGGGAAAGTGTTTCACAAGGGCTCCCTTGAGAACTTTGGCCAGAACAGACACAGTGAGGTGGAGGAAGCAATGCCAGGCTGTGGAGGGCTGAGGTAGGGTCCAGGTGAGCATGATAAATAACTCCTCTGGTCCTCATGGTTCTCATGAGTCAAATGGAATCAACACAAGAGTCAGGATTGCTGTTAAAACCCAAATCACCCTTCCAGGCCTCCCAAACACAATAAAGTCAATGCCACTATTAAGAAAAGAAATCAATCAGTCATCAGGAACATCTAGCAAGAGATGGGGGTGGGCGGCAGAATCTTTCCAAAGACAGGTGGGAAAACAGCTTTAGAAATGACTGGTCATACCCCCAGTGACCAGAAGGTGGCAGCACCCCATCAAGTAACACCATCTCACAGGACCAAGTACTGTGTTTCATCATTTCATTTATTTATTCTACAAGAATTTTTTGCACAGCTACTATGTACTGGGCTCTGGGCTAAGCACTGGAGATTTTATCTATCTGTCTATCTATCTATCTATCTATCTATCTATCTATCTATCTATCAATCTATCATCTCTCCTCATGGCACACACATTTTATTTAAAGAGGCAGATAATACAAGTGAATTATTTTCATACCTGTCAGTCAGCCCTCTAAATTCCAAAGCTTTATCTTCTCCAAGTTGCAGGAGAAACTTTCTAGAATGTGTGACATATATTCCTCCTTCTTTGAACAAAGCATACTGAATAGAACTCGAGTTCATGTACTGGGTCCACCACTCCGTGATGTGTTTGCTTATTCATGGGACAGATTGTACATATTTTCCAAAGATGACTGGTGCACTATCTCCCATCCCATATGAACTTCTTAGAGTGTGAGTTTGACCTTCCTCCAATTGAGAGGAAGGAGTCTCTGTGCCACCCCTTGAATCCAGGCAGGCTGGTGACCATAGTGGGAGGATACGTCATGACTTCTGAGGCTGGGTCATAAAAGGCAACCCAGCTCCCACCTTTTACCTCTTCTCCTGCCCTACTTCTGAGCCTAGGCTCTAGAAGGGTCAGAACCCTTGATGGGCAAATTGGGCAGGCAGTGGAGGTGAGCTGGTGGGGCCCTGGCAGGCTGCCCTGGCTCAGCTTGGAAACTCAGTGGGGAGGGAGGTGTGGCTGTCTTCCCCACAAATCTGTCTCCCTGTTCTCAGTCCTCTTTGCCCTTCACCTATTTATGATGTTACTCTGGACTCATTTTGGGTGAGGAGAGGAGAGACCAAGGGGAAAAAAAGTGTGGGTAGCACCCTCTGGTGGTGGGGTTGGGGGGTGTCAGATGCCCAGAGGCTGGCTCTTCCTCTTGTGGGCTTCTCTGCCAGTGCGTTGGAGACTCCACCCAGGGGCGCACCATTCCCTGACAAGAGTGACATAACCTTGGGTTGACTGTTTATGACATCTCCCCTTCTGCCCTGCTGGCATCCTCTCAAGTGGCCTCCTGACAAACCTTAGCAGACCTCTTCATGCCTGCACCCTAGTCAGCTCCTGGGAACTCAGACCAGGCTCCCTTGAAGCCCCCCCTATCAGACTTGAGGCAGGAGGAAGAACAATCCTTTCCTTCCAGTAACCCTCTTTCCAGTTGCACTCCTGGTCCCAGTCCCTTGCCTGGTGGTGGGTGATGGGCAAAAGGTCAAGAACCAATTTGGTTGCCATCTTTCTGTAAGTCTTATGCTTCACTCCAGATTGTGGGGCACTTGGGTGCATTTTTTCTTACCTCTGGAGTTTTGAGAGAGAAAATGCCCTTTGAAAAATCCTGTTACATGAAGAATAGTTTTGCACTTGCAGGGATTCAAAATGTACCTCAACGGCATAAAGATTATCTTAAGCCAAAAACATCTGAACCAACAGCAGCCACAGAAAAAAACCTTATCTCAGCTTCTTTTGCTGACTTAAGCAGGATCTCCTGGAAAATATGGTTGCTATAAGTCCTCTCTCTGGCAGGTTTACAGCCAGAAAGAAGACTACCATTATCATAAGGATGAGTAATTGCTTAAACAGACTTTATCTGAAACTGTCCTACTTCCCATTTATTCTTCCACAGAAGCCCTTTCTCCCGCCTCTCTTCCTCTTTCTTAAGTAGGTTTATAAACCTCCATCTTTGGATGTCTTGGGAGCCCATTCATCTGAAGGCTCCCTGATGAATAAACTTGTCTTCTCTCCTGTTAATCTGCCTGGTGTTAGTTAATTCACAGGCCCCCAACCACTGAACCTAAGTTGTTAGAGGAAAGTTTTTTCTCCCCAATGTATTCTTCTTTTGACCACGAGAGTGTAGGTGACTGCCTGAGATTTTCTCTCTGGTCCTGGAGTTTATCTTCCCGCTCTGCCAGTATCAATGCAGAGCAAAAAGTTCACTCCTTTCCCCCCGCACTTCCCATGCTTGTTAATTGGACTGGAAGAAGGGATGGGAAAAAAGAGAACATGTAGTAGATGATACTGCTAAATTGATTACTTTTTCATATAAACATTTAGTCAACAATAGCAAAGGGCTGATGTGTGCTGGGGAGCAGCTGCACAGAAGGAATGCTTTCTTGGTTCCAAAGCATTAATGGCTTAGAGAGTGGATGTGTGATGTTTGTTTTCATTGTCTGGTGTAATTGCATTTGAGTGGAATGTAAATGTTATCAGGGGGCTGATTACACAGTGACTGGACCGAAAAAAAAAATCAACATCTTCTGTATTAGTCAGCTGGGCTGCCATCATGAAATACCTTAGACAGGAGGCTTAAACTACAGGAATTTGCTTCTCACAGTTCTGGAGGCTGGAAGCCCAAGATCAAGGTGTCTGTTGATTTGGTTCTTTGGTGAAAGCGGCTTCCTAGGTCGCAAATGTCAGCCTTCTCACTGTGACCTCACTGGGTCCTAATCCTAATCAATGGGGTCCCATCCCCATGACCTCAGCTAAACCTCATCACCTCCCGAAGGCCCCACGTCCGAAGACCATCACATTGGGGGTTAGGGCTTCAACATACAAATTTAGGGGAGGACACAAACGTTAGTCTAGAACAGCTTCTCTACAAAGGAGGACTAACCAGTTAAAAAGTATCATAATGTATCCAGTGCAACAGGTCTGTGCTGAAATGTGTCATTTTTGTTTTGCTTTCTGCCCCTCTCTTGTTGGATCTTGCTAGCAGACATCCAGGCTTATTCTCCTGCTACGAGAAACTCAACCCATCCTCCCTGGGACTTACATGCTTGAGCACTGTGACAGGAGAACCAGGTGTAGGAAAAAATTCTGTGTTGCAATAGAAAAATTGTGCACCATCTGCAACACAGCTTTGTGGGTCTTCAGGTTCTAGTCCTGTTCAGTTTTGTCCCTGTGTGCAATGCATCTCAAAATTCCTTTTGCTGTTTTGAGTTTTCCTTGGAATCGGTTATAATGTCTGCCCAGTTTTCCCAGATCATATGAGTAAAATAAATTCCTCAACAGGTGTTCATTTTAACAGCTGTGCTGAGAGTCATGAGTTTGCCTTTTTCTGAAGTGTATCTTTTACCACAGAGAAGCCTTTGGGAGGAGAAGCGGCGGGACCCCGCTGAATCTCGGAGCCCATGTCTTTCCCATCTTGGGTCATAACTGCTCCTCCCTCCAGATGCTTGAGCCCCCAAACGTTGAGGCCATTCTTGGCTTTTCTCTTTCTAGCACCTCCCGCCTCATGGTAGGCTGAATAATGGTCCTCCAAAGACATCTGCATCCACGTCCCTGGAACCTGTGAACATGTTACCTGACAAGGCAAAAGGGACAGGTGTGATTAAAGTAAGGATGCTGGAATGGGGAGATTATCCTGGATTATCAAAGTGGCCCCCATATAACCACAGGGAAGACAGGAAGGGCCAAAGTCAGAAAAAGGAGATGAGAGAATGGAAGAAAAAAGTGGGGTCATGCACTTTGAAGATGGAGGAAGGGGCCACAAGCCAATACCCCAGTCAAGCAGCCTCCAGAAGCTGGAAAAGGCAAGGGAACAGACTCTCCCCCAAGCACCTCCAGAAGGAAGCAGCCCTGACATCTTGATTTTAGCACCAAGACTCTTCGGATTTCTGACCTTCAGAACTGTAAGAGAATAATCTGTGTTGTTTTAAGCCAGTAAATTGGTGAAAATTTGTTATACAGTAAGAAGAAACTGATGCAAATACCAAAGCAAATTATGTTGGGTTTATCTTCAGAGTGCACCCAGGTTCTGACCGCTTCCCAGGGGTGCCCGTGGCATCCTGGGCCAGGCCAGCCGCACCCCTTGTCTGGGTTGATGCAAAGGCCTGCTTACTGGGCTCGCTGTCTACCCTGGCCCTGCAGCCTTTTCTGCCCTCTGGGGTGCAGGAGATGAGATTACTATATGCTGCCCTCTGGCCTTCACTCTTGGCATTGCCTTTCTCTGATGTTTCAGTGTCTCAGCAGCAGCCAAATGCATTTCTGCTGTCCCTCTAATTACTATACATGCCCTCTAAAGTCCTGCTCCATTGCAACCACTAGGGAATCCTCTTCCTCCATGTAGCATCGCAGTTCTCCACCAGTGACAGTTTTGACAATTGCACTGCCGCAGCTTGCCAGGGGCTAGGCAACGGGGTTCTCACTGCCAGCTAGCTCAGATGACCAGCTCCCAAATCCTGTTTCCAGAGTCTGCTTCTGGTATCAGCTTTCTCAGGTCAGATTCCCTAAGACTCAGGTGCTGAGTTGCAGATTTGCCGGCAGGAAGTTTTCTGGGGAGTACTCACAGGATCAAGCCCTGGGGTTGAGGAGAGGAGAGGGACTCCTGTGAGGAGTGGAGTCCACAGCTGAATAGCAGTGCAGTTGCAACAAAGGTTGCAGTTGCAACAAAAGTTGCAGTTGCAACAAAGTTTGCAGCCACAACAGGGGTCACAGCTGCCAATCCTGTGAGGAGCTCTGGGGCTGGAGCAGCTCTTCCGAGTTGTCTGCATGTGGGGCGGGAGGGCCAGGCCTTTATGTCCCTTGGTTGGGGAGTCACTGACTGTGATTGGCTCCTGGAAGTGGGTGCAACCTTCGGCAAGGCAGTTTTCTTTGGCCCTGAGCAGCCATTGGAGGGACACTCAGCTGAGAGCTTTCAGCCACCAACATTCTCAGTAGTTGGGTGGATGAGTTTGAAAGGGGTGAAGGGGCAGGACTGGATGTCATCTATCACAGAGATAATAGCTCTGATAGATTTTATCACAACCCTGCTTACATTCCTCCAGGTACTTACAATAAAATTCATGGGCAATACCCCTACGTATTCTGGCCATTGATTACCTCTGACATTATCTAACAGTGCCGCCCAGCTCACTGTGCTGTCCTATTAGCCTTCTATTCATTCGCCCAACAAATACCTATTGAATATTTTCTACTGACTAAACAATGATCTGGATCTGGGGTCCTGTGGCCCAAAGGCCAAATGATGCAGCTGCCTGTTTTTATAAATAAACCTTTGTTGGAGCACCTATTTTAAAAAATATTCTCTATGGCTGTTTTCATGCTACCCTGGCAGAGTTGAACAGACACCATACAGCCCACAAAGCCTAAAATATTTACTATTTGATCCTTTACAGAAGATGTTTGCGGACATCTCTTCTAAATCAGTGATGAAATAGAAACATATATGTATATACATTTATTGCAAGCCTCAGATTTGAGCCACATATGTAATTTTACATTTTCTAGTATCCACATTAAATAAGTTTACAAAATGGAAACAGGTGAAATACATTTCAATAATGTATTTTTGTAACCCAGTGTAAACCCACGTTTAGTTCCTGGAGTGTGCATTTGTATGAATTCTACTGAACAGCCAGGGATATAAACCCTCTTTTAATATGTTTCAACTTGTAACCAATATAATACAGTATTTATGAAATACTTTACATTCCTTTTTTTTTTTTTTAACACGATGCCTTTAAAATTCAGCGTGTAGTTTACACTTAATGCGTTATCTCAGTTTGGGCTAGTCACTCTTCGCGTGCTAACTTGCCGTATGTGGTCAGTGTTCCAGTATCAGATGGTACTGGGAGCAGGTGATATAGCAGTGAATAAAGCAGACAACCCCCCCCCCCATCCTCCGTAACATACATTCCTAATGGAGAGGAGAGACGTCGCACAAACAGGTCAAATGAACTTTGCGCCTGATGGTGTTAAGTGGTGACGTGGATTCTTGGAGCGGAAGTTGCATGTTTAAACTATAGGGAAAGTCACGCTGAAGAATTCGCCTTACCCAGAGCGGGGTCTGGCTTTTCTTTTGGCTCCTGGTTGGTGTCTCTAGGCCCCTGTAGGGCATGTCTTTGTTTGCCTGGGGAGTTTGGCCACTGGACAGCCTAAGCAGTGTGACTTAAGATGGGGGCTTCTGACCTCCAGCTCCTCCGGAAAGGGCTGGGGACGGCAGGTCAGCTACATGGGCAGCATGTGACCAGAACCTACTAAATATTCCGGACACCAAAGGCTCGAGTGACCTTCCCTGGTTGGCAGCACCGTGTGTGTATTGTAACATTTTGTGACTGGGAGGAGGTCACGCAGCAGCCGTGGCTCCACAGGGAGACGGCAGGGAGCTTCTGTTTAGGCCCCTCCTGGACTCTGCCCTGTGCCCTTCCCGTGGCTGAGTTCCACCTGTATCCCTTCCCTGATAAACCATAGCCGTGGCTCAGTCTGCTTTCAGGGAGTTCTGTGAGTCCTTCTAGGAAATTATCAAACCTCAGGGAGGTTTGGGGGAGACCCCTGAACTTGCAGAAGTGAGGGTGGTCTCTGGTGGGGACAGGTGGCCCTCGGTGCTGTGTGGATGGTGGCGTCTGAGTAAAGACCTGAAGGAAGTGAGGGGATAGCGGGAGGCCAGGGGGCTGGAGCAGGGGCCGGCAACGGGGAACGTGGAAGGAGATTCCTCCTGTACTCACTATTTTGATAAACCACTTTGCACAGGGGCCAAAATCTCATGTTTTAAAAGTACAGCATGTGGATGAAGGTTTAGGGTAAGATTTAGGCTGGGGTTGGGTATTGGGATTAGGGTGAGCCTGAGAGCTTTCTTTTGTTTAGTCTAGGATTAGAGTTGGGCTACGATTGGGGTTTCGGCTTCAGTGTTCAGTACTCAGTGTTAGGACATTTATGGTTGCCGTTAAGATGAGTGCTCCGTCTGGGCATAGCTCATGGAATTCGATACTACTGACCACGTTTAGTTCCTGGAGTGTGCATTTGTATGAATTCTACTGAACAGCCAGGGAAATAAACCCTCTTTTAATTTAATAATAGAAATCAGGGGGAGAGTATAGCTCAAGTGGTAGAGCCCATGCTTCACATGCATGAGGTCCTGGGTTCAAGCCCAAGTACCTCCATTAAAAGTAAATAAATAAGTAAACCGACTTACCTGCCCCCTTAAAAAAAAAACAAAAAAAACAAAAGAAATCAGCTGAGCATTGTTTTAGAGTTAGGTTGAAGAAAATGTGTAACCTGAGAAATTATGCCATATAATTCAGCCAAATGAAAAATAAATGAAAATGAAGCCAACTTTGGGAATAAAGAGGTGTTTATTTATAGAGCCATGGTGAACAATGAAACTGGTTATAAATAGTTAAATCTAAATATTTTTGATGAAATGAAAAAGGAAGAGGTTTGGTGTGAAAAATTCATAAGGAAGTAAGCATGCCTTTCTTTCCAATACTTCAAGCCATGTGGGAAGAGAAAGGGGAGTAAACCTCTGGCCTAGAATTTCCCTTTATTGTTCTTCTAAGATGGATTCACCAGCTCTTGCCTTTTTCTTTCTCTGTTTATTCCCTTCTTCTGTTGGAATACATCCTGAATAAATGGATGGTGTGTTTATTCTACCCTCCTGCTGCGTTGGTAATGAGCCTGGGTCTGGAACTCTAGAACTTTGAAGCCTTGGTTTTTGTCTTCTAGTCCCTGGGGTTGCTGATGACCTTCCAGTGTTCCTTCTTTTGCAGGTGACAGCTTTGACTACTGCTACCAGTTGTGTTTTCACACCAAAGCCTCTTCGTTCCTGGTTCTGAAACTTGGCCACAAGAAGTGTCTGGTTGTGGACCTTTTCCATGTAGTCTACTCGGCACGTGGAGGGTGCTTTCCGTCCGAGGAGCATGTCTTCAGTCACCGAATTAATCCAGACCCTCAATTACTTATGAGTGGACAACCACTAGGCACCAGACATTTCTGCAGAATCAACAGCAAAACTGAGAAGGATCAAGATGAACAAACAGGAAAAAATATATATATAATTCGGGGAACTGAAAGTGAGAAAGCACCGACTGGTCTCTAAATCTACGTGAGTCCTGAAACCCCAGTGAGGGCTGTTCGGTAGTCATCCTTCTTTTCCCTATTCACTCACTCCCTTCTTCCTTTAGATGATGATTTTCTATCTCTGCCTCTCTTTTTGGGCCTCCCATGTGGCCTTCCCCAACTTCACCCCCAGCTGATTACCTCGACTTCCCTGAGAATTAAAAGAGTCAGAAGAGAATTCTCCAAAGTTCCCATCACCTGATCTATCCAATTACTCGATCTGGTGCTGTGTACTCTGTCTTCCTCCCTGTTATATATGGAGCAATTGTCCCTACTAAGCCCAGCTCCTTCCACCACGCCCTGTCCCACCCATCCCTTCTCTCCTCCTTAAGGACGTAGCTTCCCCACTCTCTCCAGCATCATCTTCCCCCAAGTCCTGCCTCCCACTGGATCACTCCCATCTACCTGCAAACATGCTGTTATTTTTCACATCTTAAAAGACAGTAAATAATCCTCTGCTTCCACCTCTGGCTACTGCCTTTCTTCCTTCCTCCCTTTGCGGAGAAACTTCTTGGAAATCCTGCCTACACTTGCTGCCTCCGGTTCTTCATCTCCTATTCTCTCTTAATCAAGATTTTACTCTCATCATTCTACCAAAACAAATCTTGTCTCCGGGACTCAGACCATGAACCTTTTCTCTTTTTAATCGACACTCATCATGAACTTCTTTTGTCTCTTTAGAGGCCATCTGTATACAGTATCTACATCCCTAACTTCTCCCCTCTGATCTCAAGACTCGTGTATTTAAATGCCAATCTAATATCTCCCTTCAGATGTCAAATAGGTACCTCACGCTTAGCAAGTTCAAAGCTGAGCTTCTGAGTTCCATCCCCCACCAAGTAGCTCCTCCCCCAGTCCTCCCCCTCCCCCAGTAAATGATAAGTCAGGTCCCCCAGTGCTCCGAGGACATGAGAATCCTTTTTCCTCACATGACACATCTCATACATTGTATACTATATATCTGTAGATATCCAGAATGTGACATCTGGTAATCACCTCCACCTGGCCCACAGGCTACAATTATTTCACACCTGGACCTTCTGGAATAACCTCCTAACTGGGATAACCAGCTCCTCCCAGTTTGCCTTGTGCTTTCCCAGTTTTCAGTTTTCACAGTAAAAGTCCCGTCTCAGAACCCCCCAGCTCTGGGGGAAACCAGGGTAGTTTTTCACTCCGCTTCTAACTGGGCTGTTTCTTCTGTGACCTTCCTACGGTCTATTCTCAATGGAGCTAGGGTGATTCTTTGGAAAGGAAAAAAAAGATTTTTTTATTGAGGTATAGTCAGTTTACAATGTTGTGTCAGTTTCTGGTGTACAGCACAATGCTTCAGTCACACATGAATATACATATATTCATTGAAAGGCAAATTTTATGATGTTCCTTCTCTGCTCAGAACACTTCAGTGGCTCCCCATACCACTCAGAGAGAACAGCTACTGCTGGCCTGCAAGACTGCGGGGTCCACAGGCTTGTAGGCAAAGATGGAGAGCTGATTTTGAGCAGGCTGATGTTGAGGTACCTGTGGAATTCTCAGCTGGCAACGTCCAGATCAGAAGGACGGATTGAGAGCATATTTTGTTAGTAAAACAAGAGCAGATGGTTATTGAAAAATTGCAAAAAAGAGTTCTAGGAAATTATAAACATTAGTTAAATTGAAAAAAAAATCAATAGTAGGACTGAGAGATAAAATTGCAGAATCTCTTTCTGGGAATACTAATGATAATCAATAAACAGGCAAAATACATAAAATTTACTTAAATGTTATTTAAAATACAAAATATATAAACATAATTTGCAACATGATGCCCTAAAGTCCCCAAATCTCCATTGTGTATCTTCCCAAACCAAGGCCACCCTTCTACATAACCTGCATACAACCCTCCAAATCAGAGAATCAGAAATCAGCACTGGTATAACACTGACATTATTCAGATTTCACCAATTATCTCCACAACGTCCCTTTCCTGTTTGGTCCAGGATCACACTTTGCACTTGATCATCACATCTCTTTTGTCTCCTTCAGTAAGGAACAGATTCCTAGTCTCTCCCCATCTTCACAACCTCCATAGTTTTAAGGAGTACAGGTCTTTGGTTCTGTGGGCTAGAGCTCAGCCTGGTTCCACTGATGCTTCCTCAGGGCGGGACTCAGACATGCGTCCTTGGGAGGAATACACAGAAGCGGTGCTACGCTCTCCTCGCTGCATCGCGTCAGGAGGCTCATGATGTCGACCTGTTCTACTGCTGGTAAGGTTCGTCTCCATCACTTGGTCTGGCGTCTGCCAGCTTTCCCCACAGTTAAGTCCTTATTGTCCTGTTTGTAATTGGTAAGTATTTTGTGTGAAATGTACTCTCAAACTATGCCAATGTCCTGTGTTTCATTAAACCTCCATTCATTTGATTTAATAGCCATTGATGATTCCTGCCTGAATTAACCACCATTAACGGTGGTTACCAAATGGCCATTTTCTGTTACCACCACTCCTGCTACACTAATTAGTTGGCATTCTGCTACTGAACTAAACTTGGGTCTGTTTGCCCACGTGCAGTAAAGCCAACCTACTGACCCGGGGTTGTGGTGAAGGAAAGTGCAGCATTAATTGCAGGAGCCAAGCAAGGAGTCCAGGGCAGCTAGTGCTCAAAAGACCTGAACTCCCCAAAGGCTTTCAGGGAAAGGTTTTTAAAGACAGGCGGAGGGAGGAGAGTTGTGGCGTGTGTGATCAGCTCAGCGACGTTCTTCTGATTGGTTGGTGGTGAGATAATTGGGAGTCAACGTAAAAGTTTTTGGTTCTAACTGGTCTGGGGTCTCCATGCTTGTGGTCAGCATACAGTTAACTTCTTCCACCTGGTGGAGTTTTCAGTATCTGTAAAAGAGCTCAAGGATGTGGCTCAGAATATTATCTGTAGTCCTTGATGGGGAACTAAAGGTCTTTGACTTTGTTTAATGGCTAAACTAGTATTATTTTTTTGTCTTGCCTGACTGTTTTCCTTTCTTTCTACATGTTCTCACTTCTTGGATTAAATGCACTTTTTTGGAACTTGGGGAAGTCTAGGAGACTAAAGTGTTTCTACAGGCAAGAGGCAGGTGGAGGGCATGGTGGGGGCAGGTCTGTCCCAGGATAAAGTCCTGCTTGATTACAATTCTACTATAAAGAAGAGATGTCCCTTTTCCTTCATTTACTTATATCAGTTTAGGCTCATGGATTCCTATTTTATTCAATAGATTTAATCCATTATTATCATTATATCAAATCATTTCAGATTTGGCTAGCAGGAGAACCTCATCAAAATTGGCTCCTGTGACTTTTAGCTATGTCCCCATAATTTTTGGAATGATTCTTTACTTTCTGGCATAAGAAAATGTTCCAGGCTCATCTTGTAATTTCCCTGCCTCAGCCTTGGAATCGACTATTTCTCCAAGGAGTCCTGGAGTGAAGAACGATGTTTGGAAACTAAAGTCTGGATATTCAGTTGCTTGTTGATTCTGTGGTGTCATCAATTGTAGGCCTTCTCTGTATGCAGACTTAGGACATGTCTGCATGTACACATACATGTGTGCTGTGTGTGTGTACTCTACATAACAACTATTTCTGTATCTATCTCAATAGATTTTAAAGGCCCATGCATTTGCCCTGGTACCTCCAGTTCCATTGATGGTTATTTTTAGCCTTTCCCCTTTCCATATATGTAAATCCCTCTCTGACAACAGGAAGAGCTTTCATTATCTTCTGTATGGTTATTTATGTACTCAGTCTCACTGTTGGTAAGTAATGTCTACCATGCTGGTCACCTCCTTGGCTCCCAAGCCCTCTGCTGCTACCTTTGTGGCTGCAACCACCCCTAAAAGAAGCAGAGGGAAGAGACAGGGAGGAGAGGAGAGGAGAGGGGAAGGGAAAGGAAGAGAAAACTAACTTATTCCGAAGGAGGGAAGGAAGGAATATGCATTTTAAGTTCTCTTTTTAAACATTATTTGGGGGGGAGAAAAACCCTTCTGGAAGTTTTTCTTTACAGTATGAGGCAGAATCTCCCTCAATCTTCTCCCAAGCATGGGAGTCAATTACATTTGTTGAAGAATCTGTCCTTTCCTCTACTAAAGTCACAGTTCCTTTGGCTGTGGTTTGTGTAAGGATACAACTCAAGAATGCAAGGATAGAGATGAGGCCAAGATGCCGGAGTAGTAGGACGCTCGTAGCTCACCCTCTCCCACAGATACACCAAGACTCACATCCATGGACCCACTCAGCCAACCAGAGCACCTGTGGAACTCTGACAGAATGTTGTCCTCTTCAAAAGACAAAGACACCAAAAATCTGTTTTATTCCTACATAGGCATTAGATAAATAAATAAACAAACTCCTTTAAGGACCACAATAGATAACTGATACTCCATAAGCTACAGTGCCAGAGAGATATGAGCAAGATGAAGAAGTAGAGAAACCATTCCCAATTAAAAGAACAAGAGAAATACCCTGAAAGAATGACCAATGAAATAGACATCGATAGCCTACTGGATCAAGATTTCAAAAAAGGAGTGATCAAAGTATTGAAGGAACTAAAAGAGATAGTGTTTAGAGATATAAAATATGTCAAAAATGAAATCGAAGCTATAAAGAAGAGCCAAGTAGAATTGGTAAACTCATTGGCTGAGATGAGAATGAAGCTAAAGGCTGTGCAAAGCAGACTAGATAATGCAGAGGAACGAATTAGTGACCTTGAAGACAGGACAACAGAAAGCACCCAATCAAAACAACTGCAAGATAAACAAATAAAAACAAATGAAAGCAACATAAGGGACCTGTGGGATAATATAAAGCGTGTCAATCTTCGCCTAATAGGGGTCCCAGAAGGGGAAGAAAGATCAAAGGGGATCGAAAAGGTTTTTGAAGAAATCATGACTGAAAACTTCCCAGACTTAAAGAAGGAATCAGATATCCAAATACAGGAAGTTCAAAGGGTCCCAAACAGGGAGAACCCAAACAGACGCACAGCAAGACATATCATCATCAAGATGGCCAGAGTCAAGGATAAAGAAATGATCCTAAAGGCAGCAAGAGAAAAGCAAAGAGTTAGTTACAAGGGAACCCCCATAAGGCTCTCAGCTGATTTCTCTACACAAACACTACAGGCCAGAAGGGAGTGGCAAGATATATTCAAAGTCCTGAATGAAAAGAAGATGCAGCCTAGGATACTTTATCCAGCAAGGTTATCCTTTAGGATAGAAGGAGAGATAAAGAATTTCACAGACAAGCAAAAACTAAAAGAGTTTAGCAACACTAAACCCATGCTAAAAGAAATACTGAAAGGTCTACTCTAAATAGAAAAGAAGCAGGATGCTACAGAAATGAGAAACTCACAACTGGAAAGGTGATAACTCATGAATTACAAATAAAATAAACATGAAATTGTAAAAGAAGACATTGAAATCATTAAGAGTGGGAGAGGGAAGCAAGAAAATATAGAGTATTTTTTTCTTTCTTTTTTAAATTGTTTTTGGTAGGATGGGTTCGAGATATAGCAATGGGCTAACAGACTTACAAAAAAGGGTAACCACAAGCCAAAAACTTACAAGGGAGTCACAAAAACTAAGTAAAATCCAAGATAATACAAAGGAAAATTACCAAACCACAAAAGAAAGAAGAAAGGAACAAAGAGGAAATACCAATTCGACTGCAAAGAAAAGTTGAAAATGGCAATAAACACACATCTATCATTAATTACTGTAAACGTTAATGGACTAAATGCTCCAATCAAAAGACATAGAGTGGCAGACTGGATAATAAAGCAAGAACCTTCAATATGCTGCATACAAGAGACCCACTTTAGGGAGAAGGACACATATAGATTGAGAGTGAAAGGATGGAAAAGGATATTCCAAATGGAAAAGCCAAAAGAGCAGGTGTTGTAGTACTGATTTCAGACAAAATAGACTTTAAAACAAAGGTCATGAAGAAAGATAAAGAAGGACATTTTATAATGATTAAAGGGGTGATACAAGATGAGGATATTACACTCATTAATATATATGCACCCAATATAGGAGCACCTAAGTACATAAAACAATTACTAACAGAGATAAAGGGGGATATTGGTGGGAATACAATCATAGTTGGAGATTTTAACACTGCATTAACATCACTAGACAGATCTTCCAGACAGAAAATAAATAAGGCAATAGAGAAATTAAATAATACAATAGAAGAATTAGATTTGGTGGATATTTTCAGAGCATTACACCCCCCAAAAATAGGTTATACATTCTTTTCAAGTGCACATGGAACATTTTCTAGGATTGATCATGTACTTGGGCACAAAAGAAACCTCAACAATTTTAAGAAGATAGAAGTTATCTCAAGCATCTTTACTGACCACAGTGCCATGAAACTGGAAATCAACAACAGAGAAACAAAGGAGAAAAAAAGGAAACCATGGAGATCAAACAATATGCTATTAAAAAAACCAATGGGTCAATGAGGAAATCAAAGCTGAAATTAAATAATACCTTGAGACAAATGAAACTGAAAGCACAACCACACAAAATTTATGGGACACAGAAAAGGCAGTGCTAAGAGGGATGTTTATAGTGATACAGGCCTTCCTCAAAAAAGAAGAACAATCTCAAATAAACAATTTAACCCACCAGCTGGAAGAACTAGAAGAAGAAGAACAAAAAACCCCAAAAGGCAGCAGAAGGAAGGAAATTATAAAGATTAGGGAGGAAATAAATAAAATAGAGATTAAAAAAACCATAGAAAAAAATCAAACGAAAAGCTGGTTTTTTGAAAAAGTAAATAAAATTGACAAACCTCTGGCCAAACTCACAACAAAGAAAAAAGAGAGAACACAAATTAGCAAAATAAGAAAGGAAAATGGAGAAATTACAACAAATAAAATAGAAATACAGTATATCATATGAGAATACTATGAAAAACTATGTGGAACCAAACTGGATAACCTAGAGGAGATGGACAAGTTTCTGGGAACATACTGTCCAACAGGACTGAACCAAGAAGAAACTGACCACTTGAAGAAACCGATCACTAGAAATGAAATCGAAATAGCAATAAAAAACCTCCCTACAAATAAAAGTCCAGGACCAGACGGCTTCACCAGGGAATTCTACCAAACATACCAGTCCTTCTCAAACTCTTCCAGAAGATTGAAAAGGAGGGATACTCCCAAACTCATTCTATGAAGTCACCATCACCCTGATACCAAAATCAGGCAAAGACACTACCAAAAAAGATAATTATAGGCCAATATCACTGATGAACATAGATGCCAAAATCGTCACCAAAATATGAGCAAATAGAATCCAACAAAACATAAAAAAGATTATACATCATGACCAAGTGGGGTTCACCCCAGGGACACAAGGGAGGTTCAACATACGCAAATCAATCAATGTAATATATCACATCAGCAAGAGAAAGGACAAAAACCACATGATCATCTCAATAGATGCAGAAAAAGCATTTGATAAAATTCAACACCCATTTATGATAAAAACTCTCACCAAAGTGGGTACAGAGGGAACATATCTCAACATAATAAAAGCTATATATGACAAACCTACACCCAGCATAGTACTCAATGGTGAAAAACTCAAAAGCTTCCCACTAAAATCTGGGACAAGACAAGGATTCCCACTATCACCACTCCTATTCAACATAGTGTTGGAAGTCCTAGCCACAGCAATCAGGCAAGAGAGAGAAATAAAAGGGATCCAAATTGGAAAAGAAGAGGTAAAAGTGTCACTATATACTGACGACAGTTACTATATATAGAAGGCCCTAAAAGGTCCACACAAAAACTACTAGAGCTGATAGAAGAATTCAGCAAGGTAGCAGGTTACAAGATTAACATTCAAAAATCAGCTGCATTTCTTTACACTAACAATGAATCAACAGAAAAAGAAAGTAAAGAAACAATCCCCTTTAAAATAGCACCCAAAGTAATAAAATACCTAGGAATAAATCTAACCAAGGAGGTGAAAGAATTATACACAAAAGACTATAAACCATTGATGAAGGAAATTAAAGAAGACTTAAAAAATGGAAACATATCCCATGCTCTTGGATTAGAAGAATCAATATTGTTAAAATGGTCACACTGCCCAAGGCAATCTACAGATTTAATGCAATCCCTATCAAATTACCCAGGACATATTTCACAGAACTAGAACAAATCATAATAAAATTTATATGGAACCATCAAAGACCTAGAGTTGCCAAAGCCTTACTGAAGAGAAAGAAAGAGGCTGGAGGAACAACTCTCCCAGACTTCAGACAATACTATAGAGCTACAGTCATCAAGACAGCACGGTATTAGTACAAAAACAGACATATAGACCAATGGAACAGAATTGAGATCCCAGAAATGAACCCACAAACTTTTGGTGAACTAATCTTCGACAAAGGAGGCAAGAATATACAATGGAATAAAGACAGTCTCTTCAGCAAATGGTGTTGGGAAAACTGGACAGCAGCATGTAAAACAATGAAGCTAGAACACTCCCTTACACCTACGCAAAAATAAACTCAAAATAGATCAAAGACTTAAACATAAGACAAGATACAATAAACCTCCTAGAGGAAAACAGGCAAAACATTATCTGACATACATTTCAAAAATTTTCTCCTAGAAGAACTAAAAGCAAGAATAAACAAATGGGACCTAATGAAACTTACAAGCTTCTGCACAGCAAAGGAAACCAGAGGTAAAACAAGAAGACCACCTACGGAATGGGAGAAAATTTTTGCAAATGAAACCGACAAAGGCTTAATCTCCAGAATATATAAGCAGCTCATACGACTCAATAAGAAAAAAAAAATAAACAACCCAATCCAAAAATGGGCAGAAGACCTAAACAAGCAATTCTCCAAGGAAGACATACAAATGATCAAAAGGCACATGAAAAAATGCTCAATATCACTAATTATCAGAGAAATCCAAATCAAAACTACAATGAGGTATCACCTCACACCAGTCAGAATGGCCATCATTCAAAAATCCACAAACGACAAATGCTGGAGAGGCTGTGGAGAAAGGGGAACCCTCCTACACTGCTGGTGGGAATGCAGTTTGGTGCAGCCACTATGGAAAACAGTGTGGAGATTCCTCAAAAGACTAGGAATAGACTTACCGTATGACCCAGGAATCCCACTCCTGGGCTTGTATCCAGAAGGAACCCTACTTCAGGATGACACCTGCACCCCAATGTTCATAGCAGCACTATTTACAATAGCCAAAAATTGGAAACAGCCTAAATGTCCATCAACAGGTGACTGGATAAAGAAGAGGTGGTATATTTATACAATGGAATACTACTCAGCCATAAAAACCGACAACATAACGCCATTTGCAGCAACATGGATGCTCCTGGAGAATGTCATTCTAAGTGAAGTAAGCCAGAAAGAGAAAGAAAAATACCATATGAGATCACTCATATGTGGAATCTAAAACAAACAAACAAACAAACAAACAAAGCATAAACACAAAACAGAAACAGACTCATAGACATAGAATACAAACTTGTAGTTGCCAAGGGGGCGGAGAGTGGGAAGGGATAGACGGGATTTCAAAATTGTAGAATAGATAAACAAGATTATACTGTATAGCACAGGGAAATATACACAAGATCTTATGGTAACTCACAGAGAAAAAATGTGACAATGAATATATATATATGTTCATGTATAACTGAAAAATTGTGCTCTACACTGGAATTTGACAGAACATTGTAAAATGATTATAAATTAAAAAAAAAAAAGAATGCAAGGATAGTTCATGCCTCATGTTGGTGCCAGAACAGGGAAGTAAAACATGAGAGCACTCTGCATCTCTCAAGAGCCAAGCTGTTTCTCATTTCTCATGAGCCACAGGACTTACTCATCGCTGCTTCTCTCTGCTTCCTCCTCTTCCTTTTCAGTAGCTTGCTCTGCTTGCGTGTGGGCCCAGTGGCCCCTAGGCTCAGTTTGTCTAGCTCCTCCACTGGACTGCACACCGTTCTTGGCTGCAGAATCTCTACAATGCCCAAGCTTTGAGAGGACTAATCTGCCTGTCTCAATCTAGATTGGTTTACCTTGGGTCTGAGGTCTGGGCCAATCGCCTTCGGTCAGAGTAGGGAGCAGAATTACAACAGTTCCCGGGGAGGGCCCTGCAGGCTGGAGATAAGATGAAGCAGTTTCTCTAAGAAGATTGGGTCATATGGAGGGACCCTGAACACATCTGCTCCATTCTGTAGTCACATATTAAACTCTTATAGGGCAGTTTTTCTTTTTTTACTGGCTTATAGATTTTAAGAAATGAGGACATTTGGAAAGGGTTTTGTGGATCTGAACGTTAAGGATCTGTTTGGGTTTGTGGGCATTGTACAGAAACACTGATCTAAGTCCAGCACTTTGATTTCTCAGATGAGTAAACTGAGGCCCGGAGAGGACAAGGGATTTGTCTCTGTCCACATAGTTTGTCAGTGGCAGACCTGGGATTAGAACCATAGCTGGCACTAGGGAAAGGTGCGCAAGGGCCCTATGGTGCACAATTTAAGGAGGCCCTTAGTCTCAGAGTTGTGCAAGTGCCCTAAGTACCTCCCTGGTCTTACGTTAGGTCCAGCCCAGATGAAAACTCCAGGGTCCTGCTTCCCAAGAGGGAGAGATCATGTCTGGCTTGGAGGGTTTGGGTGAGGGGGACTTTTGGGGAGGTTTCCTGTGTTGCTACTTTCAGGGAGAAGTAAGCTCCTGGGGAAGGCTGGTTAAGCGAACTTCCCCAAGATGAACTTGGTGGCATCTTGGGATGGTCAATCACTGGAGAAGCCTGAATGAGCTTGTGTACCCAGAGCACTGAGGGCCCCCCAAGTCTTGGCACAGAGTTCCTGGCCTGGGTTATCTTTAGCTACTTGCTGAGGGTTGCAGCATTTCTGAGACCTACTGATGAATACTTCTCTTTTCTCTTCTCATAAAAATAGACCTTCAGTCCAGTCGGTCTTGTATAGTCTGTTCTTGCAGAAATGGGACACGTAGGATTTGGGTCTCTCTAGTCTCCTGTCTGGTATCTGCTTCCTTCATGCAGATTTTTTTTTTTCAAACACAAGAGGATTTTAAGAAAGTTGGTACTGCCTTTGCTGTTGGTTGAGACAAAAAAAAAAAAAATCACCAAGATGGTCAGTAGGACAAAAAAGAGATAAAGAAGAGAAGAACAAAAGAGAAACACCCTGAGCTGCTTTGTGACCTTCCTTCTGCTACCACCTGGTCCAAGGCACAGCCCTTTCTCACCTGGACTCTTAACTCCATCCACTCTTGACCCTGATTTGGTGTATTCTCGACAAGGCAGCCAGAGGCACTTGTTAAAAGATAAATCAGGCAAGAAAGTGAAATAAAAGGCATTAAGATTGGAAAGGAAGAAATAAAACTGTCCCTATTTGTGGATGTCATGATCTTGTCTTTCCATTTTTCAGTTTTAATAGGTAGAATTGTTACAATCAGAATGCACATATACAGTATATTGTATGTAAATACATAGACACAATATACTGCACATGTTTTTAAAATTTACATATATGTACTGTTCATTGTTTCTAAGAATGTGTGGAGCTTTAGCTTTTTAAACTTACATAGTTATCAAAGAAATAAAATCAACCACAAAATAAGAATTAATTAAAAAAGATACATACACCCTGCTAGTGGATGTCATGATCTTATATATAGAAAATCCTAAGAAATTCTGAAAAAAAACTATTAGAACTAATTGATGAGTTCAGCAAGGTTGCAGGATATGAGATCAATATATAAAAATCAACTGTATTTCTATACACTTGCAATTAATAATCCAAAAATGAAATTAAACAGTTTTATTCATGATAGATTCAAGACAAGTAAATGCTTAGTGAATAGATTTAACAAAGGAAATCTAAAACATATTCTGAAAACTACAAAACATTGTTGAAAGAAATTAAAGAAGACCTACAAAAATGGGAAAGGATCCCATGTTCATAGGTCAGAAGACAGAGTATTATAGTTAAGATAGCAGTACTCCCCAAATTGATCTATAGATTTAATACAGTCCCTATCAGAATCCCAGCTGGCTTCTTTATAGAAATTGACAAGCTGATCCTAAAATTCATGTGGAAGCTCAAGAAACCTTAAATAGCCAAAACAATCTTGAAAAAGAAGAAAAAGTTGGAAGACTCACACTTTCCAATTCCAAAAACTTACTGCACAAGGCAAGACAATGTGGTACTGGCATAAGGACAGACATAGAGATCAATGGGATAGAATTGTGAGTTCATAAGTAAACCCATGTTTCTCTAGTTACTTGAATTTTGACAAGGGTCCCAAGACCATTCAATGGGGATGGAATAGTCTTTTCAACAAATGATGTTGAGACAACCAGATAGCCACAAGTAAAAGGATGAAGCTGGGTCTCCTATCTCACATCATGTATGAAAATTAAGTCAAAATGGATCAAAGACCTAAATATAAAAGCCACAATTATAAACTCTTAAAAGAAAACCTACGTGTACATCTTCATGACCTTGGATGTGGCAATGGATTCTTTGCTATGACACCAAAAGCATAAGCAACAAAGGAAAAAGGTTGATCACTAGGACTTAATAAAAAAAAAGAAACTTTTGTGCTTCAAAAGACACTATCAGGAAAGCAAAAAGAACCCACAGAATGGGGGAAAATATTTGCAAATCTGGGATGTATAAAGAATGCTTAGGTGGTAGAGGTATAACTCAGTGGTAGAGTGCATGCTTAGCATACACAAGGTGCTGGGTTCAATGCCCAGTACCTCCATTAAAAAAAGAAAAACAAATAGCAAGAATGCTTACAACTCAATAATAAAAAGACAAATAACCTAATTAAAAAATAGACAAAGGATCTAAATAGACATTTCTCCAGAGGAGACGTGCAAATGGCCACTAAGCACATGAAAAGATAATCAACATCATTAGTCATCAGGGAAATGCAAATCGAAACCACAGCATGATAACACTTCACACCCATCTGTTCTGTGATGAACAGAATAAAAATAAGATAATATGTGTTAGCGAGAATGAGGAGGAATAACCCTCAAACATTGCTCGTGGGTGTGTAAAACAGTGCAGCCACTTTTGGAAAACAGTCTGGCAGTTGCATTAAAAAATTAGACATAAAGTTACCATCTGACCCAGCAATTGCATTCCTAGGCATATACACAAGAGAAATGAAAATACATGTTCAAATAAAAATTTGTGTATGAATGTTCATAGCAGCATTATTCATGATAGTCAGAAAGTGGAAACAACCCAAAAGCCCATTCACTGATGAACAGATAAAATGTAGTATATCCACACAATGGAAAATTATTTGGTCCTAAGAAGGAATGAAGCACTGATGCTGTGTGCTACAACGTGGGTAAACCTTGAAAACATGGCTGCGTGAAAGAAGCCAGTTGCAAAAGAACACAGATTATATGATCCCATTTATATGAACTCTCCAGAACAGCCAAATATACAGAGACAGAAAGTGGGTTAGTGGTCACTTAGGCCTGGCATGGAGGTTGGTGAGAAGGTTGGGAAGTGCTATCAAAAGGGGAAGGAGTTTCTTTCTGAGGTGATGAAGAGGTTCTAAAATTGACTCTGGCGATGTTGGCACAACTCTGTGAATATAGTCTACAGCGATGAGGTACACACTTTAAGTGAGTGAGCTGTGTGGTATATAAATTCCATCGCATTGAAGTTATCCATATCTATATCCATATCCGTATCTATACCATCATGTCCTGGCTTTGCTGAGCGCCCTCTGAGGACGCCTACTGCATTCAGAAGAGTAAATTTCCAAGTCCTTTCAATGACCTACGAGTCCAGTGGGACCTGGAACCCCATCACCTCTGTGATCTCATCTCCTACTCCGCCCCTCTTGGCTCTTCCTCTGACTTCCCTCCCATATAACTGCATGGCTCTTTCCCTACCTTCTTTCAGGTCTCTACTCAAATGCCACATTCTCAACGCAACTCACTCCGACCATCCTATTAAAAAATTGCAGCGCTTACCCCATTGTCTTGCTCCATTTTTCTTTTTCATAGCACTGAGCATCTTCTTAGCAGGAGTGATAGCCAAAATATTGAACAACCCATACCATAAGTATAGGGAGTGGAATTGGACATAGATCCTAGAGACACCTCCTGGGCAGGGCATTAACCCTGTGGTCACTGGATCATAGGAAGATGGTGCGGGAGATGGTGTTTCTGGGAAGGGCCAGGGAAGCTAGGGGGCATATTTCAACTGCTCTGACTTGCCAGCACATGCCTGATGAAGATCAACTCTGCTTGTAATATAGTAAATCAATTTCTGATTATATTATTATTAGAGTATAAGTTGTATGAATGCAAGGAGTTTTGCTTGCTTTTTTTCAGTGATGTATCCTCAGCACCTAGAGGAGTATGTGGCACATAGTAGGTTTTTAAAAAATATTTGCTGAATAAATGAATAACCTATTTAAGAAATAACAGCATGCAGATTTTGGAAATGGGTGCTGAATCTGTATAACCTGGACCTCTTGATATTATGAATTTTTCCAGCTGCAACATGTGTTGTGCTGATGGCCCAGGGCAAACAACCTGGTTCTATCAGTCATTGAAAATGCCTAGACAAATTTTTAGAGCGAGAGACGGGGAGAGAGTGAATTAGTTAGAACCCTTGGTTGCAAGGGATAGAAACTAAATTCAAACTGTAGGGATGGGAAAGAATTAATTGCTCACATAACTGAGAAGTCCAGGCTTTAGTCTGGCTTCAGGTGCAGCTGGATCCAGGAATTCCAACACTCCATCAGGAATTTGTCTCTCCATTCCTTGGCCCTGCTTTCTTCTAAATCGCCTTCATTCCCAGGCCACCTCTTCCTAAATTGTGGCACATATGGCCACAGGCCTCTCTAGATGTAGTGCTGTCAGCTGAGTAAACTCCTGTGGGAAGACAGGACCCTTTTCTCAATCATTGGCCCAGGTTGGGTCACATGCATTTCCTGCACCAGCTCTGAAGCCCGAAGAACAGAGATGGAGAAGGTAGGAGGAGGCAGATCTTGATGCAAGTACACCAAAGCCTCCGAGGACCTTGGAGCAGGAAGCAAGTCACAGACTGGGGGCTGGGATTCAGGCAGACCCCTGCCTATAGGAGGCAGCCCAGTTACCCACAGGGAGGAGGGAGGCCGACTGAGTTCACACCAAATCCTTTGTGGCTCTCAGCCGTTATGGCTAAGGGTCAGGATACAGTGTTGGATTCTTGGCATAGTTTGATGGTACAATGAGAAAGATTTACTGATGGATTAAATGGGAGGAGTGACAGGAAGAGACGAGTCTAGGATGCTCCAAGCTTGGGGGTGGGGCGACTAGAAGGCTCGAGATGCCTTAAGCCAAGATGGGGAATATTGAGAAGGAGCTGGTTTTGAGTGCAAGTCAGGAGGTCAGTTTTATTCACCATATTTTGAGATATTTATTAATGTACCAACAGAGGGGGATATTAGGGGAACAACTGGACATACAAACCTGCAGTTTGGGAGAAACATCCAGGCTGAGACCATAAATAACAGAGTCATCAGTAGATGGATAATATTTACATCCATGAGGCTGGATGAGCATCTAGGGAGTGAATAGAGATAGACTATGGAAAGATTGAGGACAGAGCCCTGGAATGCTAAAACATTAGGAGATTGTGGTGACAAAGAGCCAGAAATGGAAATGGAGAAAGTGCATCCAGTGAGAGAAGAGAAAAACCAAAAGAATGAAGAGTTCTGGAAGCAAGGCAGAAGAGTGTGTCCAGGAGCAGAGAGCTCCTCAGTTGTGCCAAATGCTGTTTGTAGGTGAAGGTAAGGCTGAGCCTTGACCATGGAGATTAGCAATGTTGTAAATGACCTCGGCCAGGGCTATTTTGGTGAAACCATGGGGGCAAAAATTTGATTGGAGTTCATTTCAAAAAAAAAATGGAGAGAGAGGAATTGAAGTCAATAAGCAGAGAAGAAAACTTTTTTTTTTTTTAAAGAGTTTTTCTGTGAAGGAGAACAGGGAAATGGGGTTGTGGTACAGAAGGGGGAAGTGGTATCAAGAGACATTTTTAAAAATTAATGTTTCACAATTTTTTTCCTGTCAGTTTCCTTTTTTAGTATTTTTAATTGAAGTTTTTATTTGGAGGTAACAGTTGATTCACAGGCAGTTATAAAAAATGATGCAGAGAGATCATTACCCTTTACCGGATTTCCCCAAACGGCAACAGCCAAGGAGACAGGATACAAAGTATTTTCATCACTGCAAGGATCCCTGATGTTGCCTTTTACGAGCCACACCTCTTCCTTAACCCCAGAAACCACTAATCTGTTACCCGTTACTATAATTTTGTCATTTCCAGAATGTTGGTATATGGTGGAATCATAGAGTATGTGACCTTTTGGTACTGAATTTTTTTTTTTTTCACTCAGCGTAGTTCTCTGGGAATTCATCCAGGTTGTTGCATGTATCAGTAGTTTGTTCATTTTATTGCTGAGTAGTATTCTGTGGTATTGAGGTACCACAGTTGGTTTAACCATTCCTCTGTTGAAAGACACCTGGGTTGTTTCCAGTTTTTGGTGATCACTAATACATCTGCTGTAAACGTTTGTATACAGATATTTTGTAACATAAGTTTTCATTTCTCTGGGATAAATTCACAAGAGTACAATTACTGGGCCATATGGTAGTTGCATATTTAGTTTTTAAAGAAATTGCAAACTGTTTTTTAGAATGTACCCACCAGAAATGCACGGGTGTTCCAGTTTCTCCACATCCTTGCCAGCATTTGGTGTCTCCGTTTTTTATTTTAGCCATTCTGATAGATATATAGTAGCACCTCACGGTGGCTTTTATTTGTATTTTTCCTATTGGCTAACAGTATGGAACATCTTTTCATGTGCTTATTTGTCCTCTGTTTGTCTTTGGTGAAATGTCTGTTCATGTGTTCTGCCCATTTTCTGATTGGATTCTTTACTTTTTTAGTGTTAAGTTTTTAGAGCTTAAAAAACATATTATTGATACTAATCCTTTGCTGGATATGCTGTTTGCAAATATTTTCTACCACTGTGTAGACTGGTTTATCCTTAACAGTGTCTTTCACAGGGCAAAATTTAAAATTTTGATGATGTCCAATGTGTAGGATTGATTTTTCGTTTCATGGGTTGTATTTTTGGTGTCAAATTTGAGAACTCTTTGCTTAGCCCTAGATCCTGAAAATATTATCCTAGGCTTTTTTCCTAAAAGCTTTATGGTTTCATGTTTTACATTTAAGTTTGTGATCTATTTTGAGTTAAGCTTTGTAGAAGGTGTGAGACTTAGGTTATATTTGAAGTGAGTTTCTTGTAGACAGCATATAATTTAGTCAAGTTTTAAAATCCTCTCTGCCAGTCTTTGTGTTTTAATTCATGTTTTTAGACCATTTTCGTTTAATATAATTATTGATAGGTCAGGACTTAGGTCTGCAATTTTATCTTGTTTTCTTTCTCCTTTGTTTCTGTTTTCTGTTCACTATCTTCCTGTGGAAATTGGTTACTTGAACACTTTATAGAAATTAATTTTGATTTATTCATAGTGCTTTTGAGGTTATCCTTTGGTAAAGCTTCTTCAGTGGCTGCTTTAGGGGTCACCTGATACATCTAAGGTATCAGTCTACCAGTGTTGACATTTACCAGTTTGAAGTGTAGAAACTTTGCCTCTCTTTACATCCCTTACCCTTCCCGGTTTGTAATGTAATTGTCTTAAATATTTCTTCTACAAACATTGAGAACCACATGAGGCAGTGTTACAATTTTTGTTTCAGTTATCAAACATAATTCAGAAAACTCGAGAAGATAAGGAAAATATATTGACCCCAATTTTTGCTTAGTATATTTTTCCTTCCATCTTGATGTTCCCAAGTTTTTTCTTTCATTGCTTCTTTTCTCTTTAGGGAACCTCCTTTAGTCATTCTTTAGGGTAGGTCTGCAGGCAGCGTAGTCTCTCAGGTTATCTTCACTTGACAATGTCTTGATTTCCTCTTCATTTCTGAAGGATATTTTCAGTGGGTGTAGGATTCTGGGTCCAGAGTCTTTCAGCACTTTCCTTCTGCTCTTTGGTTTCTGATGAGAGATCCATGGGCATTTGAATTCTTTTTCTCATCAGTAAGTTGTCAGCTCTAGCTCTCTTTTGCTGCTTTCAAGATTGTTTTCTTTGTCTTTAGTTTTGTTTGGCTATCATGTGTTTGACTATCATGTGTTGGTGTGAATTTCTTTGGTGTCTCCCATTTGGGGTTTACTCAGCTTCTTTTTTTTTTAACAACATTTTTTATTGATTTATAATCATTTTACAATGTTGTGTCAAATTCCAGTGTCAGCACAATTTTTCAGTCATACATGGGCATATACACACTCATTGTCCCATTATTTTCTCTGTGAGCTAACATAAGATTTTGTGTATACTTCCCTGTGCTATATAGTATAATCTCGTCTATCTATTCTACAATTTTGAAATCCCAGTCTATCCCTTCCCACCCTCCACCCCCCTGGCAACCACAAGTCTGTATTCTATGTCTATGAGTCTATTTCTGTCCTGTATTTACACTTTGTTTTTCTGTTTGTTTGTTTGTTTGTTTGTTTTTGTTTTTTAGATTCCACACATGAGCGATCTCATATGGTATTTTTCTTTCTCTTTCTGGCTTACTTCACTTAGAATGACATTCTCCAGGAGCATCCATGTTGCTGCAAATGGCGTTATGTTGTCGGTTTTTATTACTCAGCTTCTTAAATCTATAGGTTTGTATCTTGTGCCAAATTTGGAAAGCTTTCAGCCATTATTTCTTCAAGTACTTTTTCATATTTGTCCCCTTTCTTCTTTCCTTTTGGGGAAGAAGACGTGAATGTTAGATCTCTTATTATAACTTGAATGTCCCTGGGACTCTTTTTTTTTTTTTTTCCAGTTTATTTTCTCTTTGTTGTTTAATCTTCAAGTTCACTGATTCTTTCCCTTTGTCCCTTCCATTTTTCTGTTTAGCTCACCTACTGAGTTTTTGTTTTGGTTAATGTATTTTTCAATTCAAAAATTTCCACTTAGATCTTCTTTACAACTTTTATATATTTACTGAGACTTGATATTTGCTTGCTGAGGCTTTCTATTTTTCCTTTGGTTTCAAGTACATTTGTAATTGCTTCTTGTAGCATTTTTGTGATGGTTGCTTTGAACCATCATCTAATAATTCTGAGCTCTTTGGCATCTTGGTGTTGGCATCCATCAATACTCTTTTTGTTCAGTTGAGATTTTCCCGGTTTTTGGTGAGATGAATGGTTTTTAATTGAAACCTGGAGGGTTTGGGTACTCTGTTATAAGACTCTGGATCTTACAGAAACCTTCTATTTTGGCTGACTTCCTTTGACACCCCTCAAACAAGAGAAGGGGTGGTGTTGCCTCATTATTGCTGGTGAAGGTAGAAGCCCAGGTGTCCCTCTTGTTGACACCTGAGGAGGGAAACTCCTTGGTTCTGATGAGTGTTGATGGGGTTTCTGCTCCCACCCAGCCTCCACTGATACCTCTTTGTCCAGAAGGAGTAGAAGAGATGGGAGTGCCTCGTTACTGCTCCCCAGGTGACCTCCACTGACACAGCGGGGAGTGAGTGGCCTCATCACCAGGCAGAGGTCAAAGTCCTGGCTCTCCGGTTGGCCTCCATGGACACCACCCCAGTGTTGGGGAGGCGGGAGGGGGCCTCGTTACTTCCTGGTGGGAGTGGAAGTCCAGGCTCCCATTTGGTCTCCACTAACACCACGGGGTATGGGGGTGGGAGGGCAGGGCTTGTTTCAGCGTTAGAAAGGTTAAAGCCTGGAGTCCCCAAAGTACCTAGATTCCCTCTTTACCTGGGTTATGATTCTTTACCTGGAAATTGCTAGCCTTCAGACTCCTTTTCCATCTTTGGAAATTGCACAGACTTTGACTAGTTTCATCACAGCTCCTTTCTCCCCTCCCCTTCCCTAGACCATTGGGAAGTGGGGGCAGGGAGAGGCTTTACATATTGAAGGACGAGGGGAGGAAGGCTTTCCTTTTCGGCATTCTACCTTTCTTCTTTAAAACTCGGACATCTCACTGCTTAGACTGATCTTCTGTCACTACTCAAAAAGATTCATACATACTTGATAATCTCCCAGGCTAGTATAATTTTTTGACTTTATGCTAGAAGAGTTTCTGTCTGCTACACCCACTTGATTTACCTTACAAATCCCCTCTGTTAATTTCCCTTGGTGTTGTCTGGCAGGAACCTCTTCCCCACTCCAGGTTCCCCGATCCCCCTCCAGTTGGAGGGCTAAGGGTCATCCAGATGGAAACTCATCTTTTATGTCAGTTTCCCCCAGTAGACAGTGAATTCACTGAAGGCAGGGTCTTTCACTAGCTCTGCGTCCAGGCTACGTGGGATCCATGCGAATGATTATGTAAAACACATGCCTGTTGAAACAGGGAACTCTGGTCTAGGATTTGGTGATAGGGCCCAGCACTCTGAGAGGCGGGGATGTCGAGGGATGAGAGGTGGACAACTGCGTTCTCAGAGTTCTCTTCTCTCTCCAGGCAGGGAGTGTGACTTCATGGCATGCAAGTAATGGGTGTGTGAGGATCACAGAACCTGTAGTGGAGAGAAATGAGCAAAACAAATGGAAAAGCTGTTGACCTTAGGACTTACTGGCCAGAAAACTCAGTGATACCGCAGGGCAATGTCCTCTGTCTTGAAGAATATGGGTTACATTTCTTTGAAAAGGAGCTGAGGGAGGGAGTGGTTCTGCTTCCTGCCAAGGGCCGTATATCTACTGAGACCCCAGCAGCAAGTGGGTGTCTTCATCTGAGAAGTGAGAAGAACACACCCCGTGGCACCCCCGCCCCCCGCAGGGTTGGTGCTCGCCCCTCCTCGCCTGGGTTAGTGTGGCTGCCTGGGTGAAGCATCCTTGCTTCTAGATGCAAAGACTCTTGGTTGGAAGGACTTGAGCTGCACCTTCCTGGGCGAGGTTCCACCAGCTAGGAGAAAAGTGACTAATACGTGAGAGCAACTTGACGTTTAAAGTTGTTCAGGGGAGTAGAACACAGTTAAGCAAGCTCTGCCGTGGAGAGGCTGGTAGAAATGTTGGGAAGCCAGCTCCCCATTTTCTCTGCTTCCAGATTTCCCAGGCGAGATCCTCCTCTTGTCTTGCACTCAAGAAATAGGCAAACGTAGTCATTCTTGCCTCCCTCATTTGTGAGTGGACACATAGCATCTGTGCCAAGCTAGTCATGGGAAGGCAGGTTTTATTTTCTCTTTTAACCACTGGGCAGGATTGATTATCTGAAGATGTGTTTTATTTGGCCCTCCCAGTATTTTAAAAAAATAATTTGAATCGGCTGCCAATTCAAATCAGGATATTTCTTGCTAAAAAAAAAAAAAAATCCCTGTTTCCAGATACTAAAATTTTTGGAAATGCAATCCTGAAAAAAATCGCTGGGTCCCACAGATGAGTGGCAGCTGCTTCCTTATGATGGGACACGCCTACTCCAGTTTACTGAAGACCCAGCCCCCTTCTCCCCCCAATTTCCTCACTCCCATAAGTCGCTTACCTGGCCTTTGTTGGCATTTGGGTCTGTGACCCCTGCTTTAGTGGCTAGCAGGTCAGATAAGGGACCTCCAGGCAGGAAGGAGTTTAAAATTCTGGGCTTTGGGGACCACCTGGGCCATCTCAAGGGCCCCATAATAAAGGACAAAGGGTACTCCTTATCTGGTAGGAAAACGAAAATTAATTAAGTAATCTTTAGATTCGAGGTAATTATTAAAATAGTCCAAGAGACAGATAATAAAGGGAGTTGGATGGACATCAAACATCCAAGCTTCTTTACTGAAGCCGAAGCAAGCAAAGCAAGAACACGGGGGGTTCTGTGCAACCCTGCGTCCACCTCTGTCAGAGCACTTCCCACTGGAGACTATAGTGAGTTCTTTATGGGCTTGCCTCTTGCTAGAACTCGCGGTTTTCGTCTATAAAATGAGGCCAGTAATCCTTCCTGCCACACCCCAGGCACCCAGTCTTCTGCAAAGGCACCCCATATAATAAAGCACTCTACCAACTGTAAAGTGCTGTGTTGTTAATTACCAAATAATGATTAAACTAAACTTCAAAGCAACCCCTAAGACTGCTGCTGAGTTTGTTGGGATAAACTGAATGCACTTAAAATCAACTAACCTATATTGGAATATATATGTTGTATTAGGTTCCATGATAGTTAATTTTATATGTCAACTTGGCTAGGCTACAGTATCCAGTTGTTTGGTCAAACACCTATCTAGGTGTTGCTGTGAAGTTGTTTCATTTTAAAATGTTATTAACTTTCAAATCAATAGGCTTTGCTTAAAGAAGATCACTCTCCATAATGTGGGTGGGCCTCATCCAATCAGTTGAAGTCCTTAAGTGAGAATTCTGAGGTCCCCCAAGGAAGAGGGAATTTTGTCTCTAGACACAGCAGATTTCAGACTTGCTAGCTCCTACAATCACATGAACCATTTCCTTAAAATAAATCTCTCATATATATAAAAACTAATCTAGCTATATATCTGTATATCTGTATCTCCTATTTGATTCTGTCTCTCTGAGAACTCTAAGACTAAGGCTAAAGCATGCTTTCACGTAACATAATTTATCTCATTTAATGTTCACGATGTTCTCTCAGAAGTAGGTACTGTTGGCCCCGTTTACTCTTGAGAATGCTGAAACAATACAAGTGAAGAAATTTATTCAGGTTATAGAAGAAACAGCTGTTTGAAGACAGACATATTTGGATGCAGAGCCACCACACTGAGTCCCAGGCTGAGACCAGACCAAGGTGTGGGTAGGAGAAATGGGCTTCTTTACTCTTCCAATCCTTCTATCCTGTCATCCTCTGTCTTGCTGTCCTTCTTGGTCCCCCGCCAAGTAGCGATCATCCAGAGACCATCCGGGAGCCACGCTGAACTGGACAATGGCAGAGTCCCTCTAGGGAGAGTGTGTGTATAGCTTGGACAGAGGTCTTTGAGGCAGAGGTGGTGGGAGAGTCCTAGTCTCTGTAAGAGCGATCTCAGGGTGAGATTACACCCCTTGATCTTTATTGCTCAATTCTTTAAGTTGCAAGTGATGAAAACCTAAATCTAATTGAAGTAAATAAAAAAGGGAATTTACTGGCTTATGTAATGAAAAGGCCAAAAGTTTGGGTGTGATGGGATCCAGATTCTAAAGCTAAGTCATCAGCAGTGTCTCTCTTTTCATCATCTTTTGGTTCTGCTTTTCTTTGTGTTGGCCTGATTGTCTAGCAGATTCTTCCCTAATGGTAGCAAGACAGTGATGAACCTGTCCAGATTGCCATCCCACCAGCTGAGGCTCCCCAGCAGAGGAAGAGAGGGAGTACCTGCTTCCCAGCAGTTCCCACAATGTCCTGGAATTGACTCTTACTTTGCCATCTCGGAGCAGCTGTTTACTCCGATCTCTGGGGCCAGAGGTGTGGAATATGATGGATTCCCCACTGGGGTCCCTCCAAGTTCTGGACAGCTTAGAGTACATCAAGGTCCTTCCTGACTTTCTGACATAAAAGAACTCACAAAGGAAGTAATTAACCGATTTATCGAACTGAAAATTAAGAGTTTGGATGTTAACATTTATGATAAACAACAAAAAAAAAGTGAAAACAGAAAATGGAACAAAAATATTTGCCAAATTTATGGTTACTAGTCTTAGTATAGTCTTAAGATATAAAGAGTACACACAGGCAATAGGGAAAACACTGGCTCTTTGACTTAGAAAAATGGACAGTTGGCACCTGACTTGGGCATCCGATAGGTGCCTCTTTCACTCTCTCCTCTGTCTCCGTAGAGACTGGACAGATGTGGCAGGTGGTTAAAACTGGTGAATCCAGATAAAGGTCGTATGATGTTTATTGTAGTACCCATTTAACTTCCTAGCTTTGAAATTTTTCAAAATAAAAAGTTGGGGGGGAAAGATGAAAGAAATTTTCTTACTTCTAACTTAATCTAGTTAAATATTCCAGCAGTCAGTTTCTAGGCTGCTTCAAACGGTTCATTTAACTTTTTCAGAATTTGAAGGTGAAAAAATTTTAAGTGCATTTTCCCTGAGTTCCTCTGACATTATCTTCCTATTTCCGTGGGTAGAACATTAATTCTTGTCTGAGGAGGAGACAGCTGAGTGCTTTCAGCCCAGGTGAGGCCCGGGCAACACCAACCAGTGGGCTGAAAAGGAAGGTTACCATGACTTAAAAACCTCTAGTTACACGCTAACAACATGAGAGAGGATTTCTTTTGAGTGCCTAAGGTTTAGTTGTGAACTTTAAGGAATGGAAGTTCCCAAATTAAATACAGCTTCCTGGAAAGAGTGTGGCTTGTGGAGTGTGGCTTGAAGAGTGTGGCTTCAGTTCCCAGCCTGACCGCTTTCTGCTACTGGGACACATCCCATAATGATCACTGCCACCACCTCCACAACTAATAATATTCATGGAGCATTGGCTCTGGGCCAGGTCCGGGTCTAAGAACTTCACAGATATGAATTCATTTAATTTTTTAATTCAGTTAATTATGAGGTGAGCTATTAGCGTCGTTCTCATTATAGAGGAAGAAACGGAGTCCAAAGGTGTTAAGACCTTGCCCCGTATCTCACAGCTGGTGGGTGAAAAGCTGGGATTTGCACCAGGCTGTGTCTCTCTGGAGCCCTCACTTGCCACTGCTGTACCGTATAGCCTTTCAGACATGGCCTTAGAAAGAAGAGTTGTGGTTAAAGGCAACTGGCCGGTGGCTGGGTTTTGAGGAGGGGCCGGTTCACAAGGATACTGACCTTTAAAGCCCTCAGGCAGAGCGTGCGCTAGGTTAACCCTAGAGTTACCCTTAACTCTTGGGCCTCTCCAGGTGGTGTCTGTAAGGACAGCTTTTAAGGGAAACAATCTCCATCCACAAAATGGGAGATCCTTTATAAAGATGGAAATAAAATTCTGTCACAGTCAGTTCTGGGTGGCAGGCGGGTCAGCCAGCAGGTTCCAAGGAGCCACCCTGCCTGAACTTCCCCCTCCTTGTGAGAACCTGGGTTCTTGCTCGTCTCTCTGCTGCTCACTGTCCCCCTCCTCCACTGACAGCAGCAGCGCACACCCAGGGTGTGTTTCAGGTCAGCTCAGCCAGAAAGGCTCCTTGCCTGGAGGGCTGGGGCAGGAACAGGTCAAGAGGGAAAGCAGCTCAGAGAAAGATCACAGATCACACACTTGACTTTGTCAACCTGATGTTCTACCCCAAACCCTGTTTCTTAGCCTCTGGCAGGTAACAACCTGCACGATGGTGTGACTCTGACTTGGAAGGACACTGTGTGTGATTTCTTAGACTTTGGGGGCTGCCCTGTGGTGAGTACTGATCAGGCCAGTGGCTGTGGAGGGCTGCAGACAGCCTCGCCACCAGTACGTACTTTAGAGCCTCTGTGTAGCAGACACGCAAATGGTAGTTCCCTTCTTTGAGTTGGTTTGTACTAAGACGCTGGCATTTCCTGAAGTGGGGTGATGCCACTCTTTGTGTATGCATCAGTCCCAGACTACTCCACCCCAGCTGGGTTCCTTGAATTAGAAACACGAAGGAGGGTGTCAGCTTGTCCTGCAGACTGAAAGCCGTCCATTACAGAGGTGCCCCTGCTGGAATAGCCCTTCTCAGTCCTCTCCTCCGAGGGTCTTAGACTCATTTCAGGCTAAGTCATGGCTTCTTTCGTCTAGTTTTAGAAAGATACTATTTGGATTTTGCCCCTAGCTGTGAAAACAGAAGCAGGATTTAACATGCCGGGGATTGAGGAAGGGTTTTGCAACTTCCAGCCCAAAGGAGAAGTATTGGCTTCCTCAGCTTCCCCCTGACAATGGAGACAAATGTCACCCCATCGCACTGGTGACTAACAACAGGCAGTAGGAACTAAAATAGAACTTCATCCTGCCGGGAGGAGGAGCGAGGGGACTGAAGGCGCCCAGCTTCCCTCCCTTCTCGGCTGAAGGACTGGCAGGTGAGGGCTGGGTGCTGATTTTCTCCCTAAGGGAAGTAATCCAGGTGCCAGTGCTCCGTGTGGGGGTGTGGCTGCCGTTCTGGGGGCAGCCTCCCCCTGGACCACACTGTGTCTAAGGGGAGGAAGGGGCGCGGGGCAGCCTGTCCAAGCCTTCCCCCTTCCCATCAGGACCCTCCGAGCCCTTCCTGCCATTCCTCTCCCCTGACCCTCTGCAGCGTTTCTGGCTGGGGCTTGTGTCTGAAGGGCAGAACTGGGAAGGGACTTTAAAGAGAAAAGGAAAAAGATAAAAGAAGAAAGAAAAAAGAATGAAACCAGGGGGGCCATTTCAGTAGAGGGAGCACAGGATAGTGGGAAGAAGGAAAGGGTCCCAGAGGGCTGGAAGTTGGGGACATTTGTGGTGATTCAATCCAGCTCTGTTTTAAGCACCTTCATCAGAATCAAGCAGTTCTTAAATTCTTACGACATGAATTGACCGCCGTGCTCTGTGTGGTGCCCCCTCCAGTGATGAGTGTGGCAGGAACACAGGGCAGGTCCACCTCCCAGGATTCCTCTGGTAGTGACTTTGGCTCCATGACACCCCAGTGGCTTTGCCAAAACTGTCCTTCCCTCTCTCCAGCTCAGGAGACACACCTGCATCTCCGAAGGCTCTCCCAGTCCCCCATGTCTCCCCCACCTCCCTCACAGGCATTTTCCCTAACACATCATTCTTGCGTCTAATCCCTTCCTGTCTTAGCATCTGCTTCTGTGACCCCCTGAAGTAGCAGAAACTCTAACACTAAGTACTAGTGTTATGTTTATTTTAACGCCTGAGAAAACCAAGGCACAGAGAGAGACAGTGAATTCCTTCAAGTTTTAAAGCCAGTATGTGGAGGAGCTGAGACTTGAACCCACCTGTTTAACCACAATGCTGCTCTGTTACCATTTCATTCATGAGGCAGCTGAGTCTGAGACAAGTTCGGAGATGAACTCATGGTCACTTGGCTAGTGTGGCCCAGGAAACATATGAGACTCAGTGAACACAACCCTCTGTTGTCTGGGGCCCAGGGGTCCCCTGGGTGAGGACATCTCCCTGTGACTTTCTGGAGTCACAGGGGCAGCTTACAGGTGTCAGGGACAAGTTTGTGCTCTCTGATGGCATCCCCCATGTTGGTCATACATCAGCTGTCTCCTGCCCAGCATCCACGTCTCCTGGGGAGCTGTCAGGGGTGCACTTGGAGGCTCCAAACAGCTGCAGCCTTGGTGGCTTCTGTGTGGATCTGGGGAGATGATCTTGCTCCTCAAAGGGTCTGGGAGGTTCCCAGGAAGAGCTGGGGCCTGACGCCACCTGCTTCTCCTCCACGCCTTTCACATCTCGGGGCCCAGGAACCTCTGCCCAGAAGTAGCTCCCACATCTACACACCAGTCCTTCCAAGAACACAACAGCCTGCTGACCAGGGAACAGCCCACATCTGGGGCTGGGAAGTGCTGGGCTGAGACGCAAGTGTGGATCTGCCTCTGAGTGCAGAAGCCCCACTCTTCTGATCACAGATGGAGGGACCTGGGAGACAGGGAGGTAATAGAAACTAGGACGCAGTGTGACGAGTGGATACAGGGACAGCGATGCTCTGGAACGAGGAGAGAAAAGGAGACAGGAGGGAGGGCGCATCACTAAAGAAGTCAGGTTCACCCCAGGAGCAGGGCCTTTGGGTGGCCGCACGCCAGGGGGCGTGTGCTTGGCCTGCCTGGGCTGGGTGGGCTGCTTGGGGGAAGGGTCCACCTGAGAGCTGGGGGCCTTTGCCCACACGTCATCAGGACCCTTCTGAGCCTTCACGATCACTGCTCTTTCAAGCAGTCACCAACCTTCTCTACTGGCTGGTGGCTTCTCCCAGCGGCCCCCGAGTTCTCCTGGGGCTTCCTTCTTCCTCTTCTGCAGACACAAAATACACATTTCTGGGTTGTTAAGCTACAACTGCTGTCCTCTACAGAGCTGGCCCCTCTTTTTGCCCCAAGGAAGGGGTGTGTGTGTGTGTGTGTGCGTGCGCGCGTACGCACGTACCTGGGATAGTTGGTATAAGGGTTCTGTTACTTCAGGTCATCCGAGAAGCTCAGTGGCTGGTGTGTAGATGGGAGGGGGCCGTCTGGTGGGCAGTGGGAGGCTTTGTGAATTCTGCACACGGAAGTCCAGGGTGGGCAGCCCAAAGTACCACGTGCCTTATGCCTTCCTTCTTTACCATCCTGTTATTAGGGGAAAAAGGTAGCAAATTCCGGGTTTTGATTTAATAAATAAATTTAATTCATGCAAATGATCTGTCCTCAAAAATTCGGTCATAAATACAGAAGAAATGCACCCTTCTTTAGATATGTTTAAATACAGCTTGCAAGCATCGACGCACTGCAAACTGTAGCTACTTCTCCAGCTTCAGGTTGCCTCCTATTCAGCCAAATGTGGAAACTTAGTCTCTGTTTTAATTTTTTTCCCCTAGCTTTATTGAGATATAAATTTTACATACAAGATTGTGTAAGTTTAAGATGTACGACATGATGACATGATATACGTGTATATTGCAAAATGATTACTGCAATTAGATTTGTTAACACATCCATCACCTCACATAAATACCTTTTTGTGTGGGTGGTGAGAACATTTAAGGTCTATTCTCTTAGCAACGTTCAAGTATACAGTACAGTATTGTTAACTATGGTCACCAGGCTGTACGTGAGATCCTCAGAACTTACTCATCTTACAACAGGAAGCTTGTACCCTTTGAGCAACATCACCCCATTTCCTACCCCCAACAGGCCCTGGTAAACACAATTCTACTCTCAGTTTCTCTGAATTCAGCTTTTTTAGATTCCACATGTAAGTGAGATCATACAGTATTTGTCTTTCTCTGTCTGACTGACTTCACTTAGCATAACGCCCTCAAGCTTCACCCATATGGTTGCAAATGTCAGGATCTTCCTTTTTATGGTTGAATAATATTCCATAGACTGTATATACCATATCTTCTTTATCCATTCATCCATTGATGGACAGTGAGTTGTTTCCACATCTTGGCTATTGTAAATAATGCTGCAGTGAACATGGAGGTACAGAATTCTTCAAGAAACTGATTTCATTTCCTTTACACACATACACAGAAGTGGAGTTGTTGGATCAGATGGTAGTTCTAGTTTTAATTTTTTGAGGAACCTCCGATTGTTTTCCGTGATGATTGTACCCAGTTACTTTATCAGCAACACTGCACAAGGGTTCCTTTTTCTCCACATCCTTGTCAGCATTTATCTCTTGTCTTTCGATAATAACCACTGTAACATGTGTGCAGTGATATTTCATTGTGGTTTTGATTTGCATTTCCCAGATGGTTTGTGATGTTGAGCACCATTTTATGTTGTTGGCCACTTGTGTGTCTTCTTTGGAACAGTGTCTATTCAGGTCCTTGCCCATTTTTTAATTGGTTAATCACTATTTTTTCTTGCTCCAGTAATTTTTTTGGGGTGGGGAGAGGTAATTAGGCTTATTTATTTAATTATTTTTTTTAATGGAGGTACTGGGAATTGAACCCAGGACCTTGTACATGCTGAGCATGCGCTCTACTGCTTGAACTATACCCTCCCCACTGCTCCATTAATTTTACCTCAGTAAACCTTTACTTCTTTATTCATATTTTGCACATTCTGAATAGCAGCTGCTGACATCACCCAGCGCATGTCACTAAGCACAGAAGTCATATATTTCCGAGGCATATATTTCACTCGTGTTAACTACAAAACAGAAGACCACTTCTTGCATCCTCACTCTCTACACCCTCCATATTCTGGTAAGCAAAACTGGGTTCATGAAAATGTATATAAAGGTTCAGGTTCTACTTAGGGCCCATGTTGGGTCCAAATCTGCATATGCCGCTCTGACACTTTGGGAATCACCATAGTTACTTGGGATACCTGGGCATGTGAGATCTCAAGCTAATGAACCTTCACCCCATTCCACTCATGAAGAGGGAATATAACTGAAGGGCTCACGGGCAGGTTTCCAGACACTGGAATTAAGGCCAGCAGGGCTTGGGAGGAGGCGTCCTTAAACTCTGGGGCAGCAGACAGAGGACAAGGGATGCGAACCTGGGTTGAGCTCCTGCCTTGTGCTAGACACAGTGGGAGCTGCTTTGACTGCAATCTCTCATTTTCTCCTCTGAATATGAATATCACCACCCCATTTTTATGATGAATAAAAGGCCCAAGGCAATTAAGTAATTTCCAAAGACCGGCACTCTCAGAGCAGGGATGCCTAGCTTCCGAGTCCAGGCTCACTGTAGGGGGAAGGTAGACCTTCATGAACAAGAGAGTGGCAGGATGGTCTCGGCGTCCTTCTGGCCTTGCTGAAGGCCCTGTGAAGTCATAGATGCCAGGCTCAGGGGCTGGCAGATCTGTAATACTTGGAAGAAAGCGGGAGCCTGTGGGGCAGGTGTTCCCTTAGCCTGAGAGTGACCAGTGGTGACCAGGGTGAGTGGAATAGAACTTCCCGAAAGACCAAGCTTGATAACCTGGGCTCCTTATTTTCCTAAGATTGTTCTGATGCCATATATAGGGTCTGCACATAGTGTTTTCAAACCTCCTCTTTGGCCAGTAAAAGCACAGGAGATTTCAGACATAATCTCAGTTCTTCGTTGTGGCCATTGTGTCATCCCTAGACCAAGCATTTTCAAAACCCCGCGCTTCTCTAAGGCTCTGGGCCATCTTACTGGTTCATGCCTCTTCAGATAAGACACCTGGATGCCTCTAGGGAGTAGCCAAATTGAATGTGATACATACCCAAAGAACTGGCATCAGATTCAGCTGCCTATGATTTCCCCAGCCTGTGAATAGCTGCCTGTGGTTTGAGTAATGAGGAGTTTATGCAGTGTCATTTCTGCTCCTTCCGAACAGTTCACATTAACGACTGCAGTAAATATGTCGTAGCTAAGTCATGTCCCTGACTTTCAGGATTAAATAGCACCTGGCTAGCAGCCTCTGGGCAGCCGCTTCCAGTGTTTTGTTAAAGTGCTAGTGAACACATAGGTAAAAATGAAAATGTTCGATAATGTTACCCACTAAGACCAAAAGCAACCAACAGAACTGGGGAGGGACCTGCATTTACTACAAGGTAGAGTCACTTTTAAAGAGAAACTGCTGTGAGTTCTGTTTTATGAAACAGAAAAGTAGAAAATGACAGGAAAAATACTTATTATGTATGACAGACAAAAGATTATTTTATTTCCTCTACAGTCAGCTCTTAAAAATCAATTTTATTTAAAAAAATGTTTAAGTATATTATTATTGAAGTACAGTCAGTTTACAATGTTGTGTCACTTTCTGGGGTACAGCACAATACTTTAGTCATATAGGAACATACATACATTCGTTCTCATATTCTTCTTCACCGTAGGTTACTAAAAGATATTGAATATGGTTCCCTGTGCTATACAGTATAAACTTGTTGTTTATCTGTTTTATATAGATTAGTTAGTATCTGCAAATCTCGACTCCCAATTTATCCCTTCCCACCCACTTCCTCCCCTGGTAACCATATGTTTGTTTTCTATGTCTATGAGTCTGTTTCTGTTTTATAAATAAGTTCGTTTGTCTTTAAAAATTAATTTTAAAATGTCAAACATACCAACATGTGCAAAAGACACCAGGAGGCAATTCACACAGAAATATATTAATTTAGTCGGTAAATGTTTGTTCCTACTACATGTCCGGTACATTTGCGGTGCTGTGAGTCTGGTCCTTACATGGCAATGGGGAAGAGAAAAAAGAAACAGACAAACATGTAATATAATGGCAGGAAGAGATAAGGGATAAGAAAAGAAATAGAGCCAGGAATAGGGGTAGGGAATGAGGTGGGGGTGGGGTCTGTGTTTTAGGTGGCGCGATTTGTGAAGGTCTGTCTGCAGAGATGATATTGAAGCAGAGGTTGAGTGAAGCTGGAGGCTGGGCCATGCATAGTTCTGATAAAAGAGCTCCCTACATCAAAAAAAAAAGGGGGGGAAGGGGGGCCCAGGCAGAGAAAGAAGCAAGTGCAGATGGCCTGTGGAAGAGAAGAGCTCAGCCTGTTTCAGGAAGAGCTAAGAGGCCTGGGTGGCGAAATTGAGTATGGGAGGCCAGTCTTGGGATACGAGACTCGGGACGGGAGGTGAGGGCAGGATCACATAGGGTCTCGTAGATCCCAGTAGAGAGCTTGGGTTCATTTTCAGGGAGGTGGGAGCCACTGGCTAGTCTGGGAATGGAGAAGTGCCATGATCTGACTGGATATTAAGAGGACTCCCTGGGGGTGGTGCAGGGAATGGGCAGTGGAGGAGAGTGGAGTTGTCTAGGAAGGAAGGAGAAAGGAGGTGATGTGTTGGAGGGAGGACAGTGGTGGGAGTGGTGAGAAGCAGTCTGGTGCAGAATCAGTTTTGAAAAAAACCTTACCATCTGTATCCCATCATCTGCCTGTTCATCTGTGTCCTTTATCACATTCTTTAATAAACGGGTAAACAGACATGCTTTCTGAGTCCTTTGAGCTGCTCTGGCAAATTAATCCTACCAAAGAAGGAGTCGTGGGAATCTCCAGTTTGTAATCAGCTCAGACAGGAGTTGTGGGTAACCTGGGAACCTACTACTTGTGATCAGCATCTGATGTTGGGTGGGAGCAGTCTTGAGGAACTGAGTCCTTAACTCATGGGATCTGATGTTATCTCTGGGGAGAGATCTCCAGGCAGATAGTGTCAGAATGGAGTTAGATTGTAGGACACCCAGCTGGTGTCACAGAGAATTGTTTGATGTGGAGGAAGCTCCCCACACACTGGGTGATCAGAGGTGTCAGAAATGAAATGTTCTGTGTGAGCGGTAGAGGAGACACACAGGTGGCAAACACAGTGCGGAAGAATTGGAGTTTTCCCTACACAGAAGGAGGAAAAAATCTGGATTTTTCCTTTCTAGATCCATGTAAACCAGTAGGGGCTTGGCTAGATAAAGTACATAAAGACTCCTGTGCAATCATTAAAAATCATGTTTGACTTTAATACATGGGAAAGTGTCTATGCAATAATGTTAAGTGGAAAAAACAACTATCTAAAACCATTAGGATCTCAAATCTTTTTATTAAAAAAATCGTATCTTCAGAGAAAGACATGGTGGAAAACTACCTCAGTGTCAAAGAGTGGTTATCTACAGGAAGTGGAATATTGTGTAATTTAAAACTTTTATACATTTCTTTATTTTTGGTGTTTTCTAAGACTGTGCATCTCTTTGATAATCAGAAAAAGACATAAAGAGTATAGAACAAGCACTTTGAAAACTGAACAGTCTTACCTTGTAGTCAGAGAAATGCAAATTGAAATTTTATTTTTGTTTCTACCCAAATAAATGAGGGGTCATGGGGTAAAACAGTAATTTTTCTGCTGAGTGTGTCTGTGGTTTCTAGCGCTGTCTAGGGTGTGTCTGTGGAGGAACTTTGTTGCCTAACAGCACGCCTCATATAACAGAAATAGAGACATGGCACCTTATGTCCTCAGGAAGACATCTTGGCCCTCCTGTGGATGGAGGGCATCTTGAAGAGAGACCAGGTGTTTCCACATTTGCAGAGACTGACTTCTCTCAGTTGCTCTTGGATGATACTGCTCTTGGGTAGCCCAGAATGCAGTTGCAAACTCAGTAAGTTAAGCAAACAGTATTACAGGTCTTGTTGAAACTGAAGTGGTCCCCATGGGCTGGGAGAGTGGGTTGCAGGTGGGAAAGAAAATTTGTTTCTGAGTTGAGACAGATTGCTCCAATTTTGAGGGCACTAATGGGACATCGTCTAAGGGCCAGGTGGTACCCAAGGTGGACCTCTCAGAGTTAGGTTGCCAAATTCCCCAGTGTGGTTGTCAGCCTTTTGAGGCCAGAGGAGAATTCTCCCACTGGGCCTGAGGGACAGTGAGCGTCCCACGGAGAGGGATGATGAAAAGCCCACCAGACCCTATCGGCATGCCAAATGCAGTGGATTATAAGGAATGATTGCGCTTCCCAGTAACCAAAAGCATGTATTCTCCATCTTTCTTGATGGCAAGATCCCTGGGAAGTCGTCTTCTCCTTCAGATGGTCATTTAATGAGCACAGAATCAGCCTAAAGTGAATAGGATTATTTGGAAGAGACCCGGCATTTCCCGGAGCACTAGGGCAGCCGCAGAATGTGGCCTTCCCTCTGCAGTGGCCTCTTTCCCTAAGGCTTGGTCCACCCACCCAGGTCCTGCTGGGGCCGGCCCATAGCATTTGCCTCTGGGAATTCTGGTGCCCTTGGCTGGTGGGTCCCTGTCTGTTCACCATCTTTCATTAGAGATACTGATGTCACAGAACAGCTGTCGTCAAAGGCTGAACCACCCAGGCTGCACCTGTCAACCATGAGCAGACTGATTCTGTGAAACTCTGCATTCTGGAGGGTAGAACTTTCCTTTCTGCCTAAATCATTTGTCTGCAGATCCTCTTTTGGCGGTTTTTCCATTACCTCCCTATGTTCTCTGTTCTTAGAGGCAGGACTGATCTGTACTTTTCCCCCAGTTTTATTGAGACATAATTGACATATGACATTGTATAAGTTTAAGGTGTACAACATAGTGATTTTATTTTTGTTTTTTAAATTTTTAATTCAATTTATTTAAAAATTTAAAAAGTTCATCCATTTCTCCCACTCCTTAACCCCACCTCTTGCAACCACGTCTGTTCTCTGAATCTATGAGCTTCATTTTTGTTGTTGTTGTTGTTGTTGTTGTTGTTGTTTAAATTCCACATATAAGAGAGATGGTATGGTGTTTGTATTTCTCTGCTTGACATATTCCACTTCGCACAATGCCCTCAAGGTCTGTCTATGGTGTCACAAATGATAGGATTTCATTCTTTTTCATGATTGCATAGTATTCCACTGTGTATATTTACCACAATTTCTTTATCCATTCATTCATCAATGGACACTTAGGTTGTTTCCATATCTGGGCTATTGTAAATGCTGCAATGAACATGTGTATATGTGTGTGTGTATTCTTGAATTATTGTTTAAAAAAATTTTCAGATAAATAGCCAGAAGTGGAATCACTATATCATATGGTAGCTCTAGTTTTAATTTTTTGAGGAACTTCTATACTGTTTTCCAAAGAGGTTGCACCAGTTTACATTCCCACCACCAACGCACAAGGGTTCCCTTTTCTCCACATCCTTGCCAACACCTTGTCTTTTGATAACTTCTTGTATTTTTGATAACACCTTTTCTAATAGGTGTAAGATGATATTTGTGGGTTTTGTTTGCATTTCCCTGATGATTAATGATGTTAAAGCGTCTTTTCATGTACCTGTTGGCTATCTGTTTGTCTTCTTTAGAATTGTGTCTATTCAGATCTTCTGCCCATTTAAAAATTAGATTGTTTAGGTTTTGCTTGTTTGCTATTGAGTTGTATGAGTTTTCTCTGTATTTTGGATATTAGCCCCTTATCAGATGTATAATTTGCAGTTACTTTCTCCTAGTCAGTAGGTTGACTTTTCATTTTGTTACTGGTTCCCTTTGCTGTGCAGAAGCTTTTTAGTTTGATGTCATCCACTTGTTTATTTTTGTTTTTGTTGCTTTTGTTGTCAGATTCAAAAAATCATTGCCAGGGTCTTCACATAGTCATACTGCTTGTTGTTTTCTTCTAGGAGTTTTATGGTTTCAGGTCATACATCCATTTTGAGTTAATTTTTGCACATGGTATAAGATAGTGGTCCAATTTCATTATTTTGCATGTAGCTGTCCAGTTTCCCTAACACCATTTATTGAAGAGACAAAAATACACCATTGTGTATTTTTGGCTTCTTTGTTAATTGGCCACATATATGTCAGTTTATTTCTGGGCTCTCTATTCTGATGCATTGATCTATGTGTCTGTTTTTATGCCAATTCAACAGTGTTTTAACTACTATCACTTTGTAATATAGTTTAAAGTCAGGGAGCATGATGCCTCTAGCTTTGTCTCTCTTTTCCAAGATTGTTTTGGCTATTTGAGGGTCTTTTGTGGTTCCATACAAATTCTAGGAGTTTGTTTTATTTCGTGAAAAGGAACTTTGGTAGGGATTACTTTGAATCTATATATTGCCTAGATAGTGCAGACATTTTAACAATATTAATTCTTCCAATATATGAGCATGGAATAGCTTTCCATTTATTTGTGTCTTTCTCAATTTCTTTCATTAGCATCTTGTAGTTTTCAATACACAGGTGTATTACCTGCTTGGCAAATTTATTCCTAAGTATTGTATTCTTTTTGATGCAGCTATTCATGGAATTGTTTTCTTAATTTCTCTTCCAGATGGCTTATTATTTTGTAAAGAATCACAACAGATTTTTGTGTATTGATTTTGTATCCTGCAACTTTACTGAATTTATTAGTTCTAACAGGTTTTTGATGGAGTCTTTAGGGTTTTCTACATATAATTTTATATGTGTATAAAATGATTATCACAATAAGGTTAGTTAACACATCCATCACTTCACATAGTTACAATATTTTATGTGTGGTGAGAACTTTTAAAATCTACTCTCTTAGCAACTTTCAAATATACAACACATATTGTTAACTATAGTCACCATAGGGATTGGTCTATATTTTTATCAAGAAGAGGAAAGAATCAGTAGACTGAGAGTCAAAGGATCTCCCTCTTTCATGAACTCACTGTGTGATCTCGGGCCAGCCTCTGACCCTCTCTGGGCCTCCTTTCCCTTACCTGCAAAGCGTGGGTTTGGATCCAGCTATCTCTGATCACCCATAATTCTGTGATTATGGGACTGAAAAAGCAAGACAGCAAGGGCAAAACAGTATGAGTTTCCTCACTAGGAAAGGTTCAATCCAATAAAAACAAAAAAGGATCAGAAGAGTTGGCACATTTACTTGAGCTTGCTTTGCTTTGCTGTGAGCTTTGTAGAGGTAATCTTACTAAATCCTCATAATAATCCTAGGATGTGAGCACTATTTTTATTCTTCTCCAGATGAGGAAACTGAGCCTCAGAGGTGTCAAAACACCTTGCCCAAAGTCACAGAGTTAATATGTTGGGACTCAGTCAAAGCTCTCTCTCTGCCTTTGGAGTTTCCTTCTGCTTTTGGGAAGCCCAGAGCCCACAAGCCGTGGTGGGTGTGATCCAGTTGTGCCCTTAATACCAACTGTCCTTTTCAAATGTGCCTTCCTTTATTTAGATAACAACATCATTTCTAAGGGTTTTCAGTGAACTTCCTTATTTTCTCCCTGTTCTGTGTTATTCAGCAAAATGAATGAATGAACATTTCTTAGGATACAAATCTAATTTTATTCTAGAAAGGAAAGCGTTTGTCTCTCTTCTTTGTTTCTCAAGCCAAAATATTTTTTTCCTCTTTTCTTGGGAGTCCAGAAAGAAGCTAAAAGTTTAATTAAAACCTTTATGATTCAACAGTTGGAACAAGAATCAGGGTAATAGTGCAGCAAACTGTGAACCCCCTGAGAATGCCCTCCTCCATTGGCTGTTTGAGGGGATTCCCTCTCCACACGCTGCTCCCAGTGCCTTTCAATATTCTCAGGCTTTTCTCTTAAGGCCTTAAGGCTCAAGTCAGGTATCTCAAGACCATTAAAGACTCAGGTCAGATGTCACTGCCCTTGTGTTACCAGTTAATGCCAAGTATGCTTTTTTGAAAATTTCTAAGTTCTGCATTTAAATGTTAAGCACTGCTTGAGCGTTGAGGGCAGAGGCCTGTTCTCACTCACCCTGGAGCAGCTCTGGATCTGCGCTCCCATGTTGCATATAACATACACATAGTTTCACATGTATGTGTCGAAAGCTAAAAAGTGCCTGTGCCCTTTGACCCAGCTATCTTCATGGCAAGGAATTTATCCAAAGGAAATAATTGAAGAGGAGAAAGGAAATGACACAGAAAAAATTGCTGTTAAAATATGTATTTGCTAAATATTGGAAACAAGTAGAATGTCTGTTAACAAGGTAATGGAGAGTAAATTACAGGACATGATCTCGATGGAACATGATTCATTCTCTCACTGGGTAAACAAACATACTGACTGCCAAGGAGTGAGAAATGTAGCGATGAGTCAGATGCCTTCGATGAGTACACAACCTGGCAGAGATCATTACAAAACTTAGAGAAACAGAGAGAGTTATTTGTGGCCTCATGTTAAGAGGGAAAAAAGTAGATGATATAACTGTATATTATGATTGCAACTCGAAACACGTGATGGTGTGAACCATGTCTAATGGGCACATGAAAATATTGTGTGGATAGATCACAGATGACGTCTTCTTTAGCATCACTGCAATTGTTTTTCAAGCTTTAAAGTTTTAGACCATTCCAAATGTTTACTGAGAAAAGGAAGCTTCTCCTGGGACCCTGGTTCTCCAGGCTGGCAGTGGCATGAATGATGGAGGTTCTCTCCAGATGGACAGGGGTTGTCACCAGGCGATTGGGAGGCGGTATCCAGGCAGTCTGGGAGGGTTGGGTCAGGGAGGACTGTCAATCTGTGCATCTAGGAGCATCCACTGAGAGCCACCGTAGGAACCAGCCTCCTCTGTTTCGGGGCTACATCATGCAGCAGAGCCCGAGAGGCTCCTCCAAGCTCTGTCAACAGCACCATTGAAGCACGGTGCTACGTGGGGGAAGAGCTGAAGTCTGGGAACCAGACGAGAGGGTTGGGATCTGCAAGAGTTGGAGGCTGGCTCCTCATGCTGGAAGGGGTGCTTCCTATGTGAACAGTGCTCTTATCTCCATTCTACAGGTGAGGACCCTGAAGCTCAGCTGGCTCCAAATTACCCAAGGGGCAAGTGATAGAGTTGGGATTGGAAACCATGCCTTCTCAGTTTGGGCCAGTGTTTCTCCTGTTTATCTCCCTGGGCCCGGGGGCAGGTGGCAATGCATGAGGCCGAGTGGAAGAGACCTGGCTGACAGAGCAGCTGGAGTCCTTTAGGAAGGAGAGGCACTGGGGAATCTGTTGGTGGGACCTCATGATGGAGGCTCTCAGAGGCCAGGTATTTGAACGTGGACTTGATGCAGTGGGTACTAGGAAACCATTGTAGGTTTAGGGACCTGACAGAAGGGGGTTTAATGAAGAAAAGGCTGACAGTGTGTGCTGGCTGGTATGATCGCAGGGAGGCTGGACCAGACAAATGGTAAAGTTGGTGGACAGCTCTTGTTCTGTCTGATCAAAGCAGCACCCACTCTGCTAGCTTCTTGGAAATACATCTTCCTGTACCTCTAGCCACAAGTTTGAACAGAAGCTGCTATCTTATTTATCCCTGCCCTGTGGGTACCGCTGCCTGGTCCAGGGATGAGCGTTTGATAAAAACTTTGCCAATCACAGCCCTTCCCTGGGAGTTTTGACCTTGGGACCAGAGGGGACTGGGTCTCAGTCCCTCTCTGATGGACAAAGCTGTGATATATGAATCTGGGAGCTCTGTCCCCACTCATATTTGAGAGTCAGAGAGAGGAAATCCTAGCTAGATTCCAGCTCTAGTTTTCACTCACTCTGAGGACTTGCCACCCCCTTACCCTCACCACAAAGTGAACGATACCGCCTCCTTTTGGGTTAAATTAGTCTGAGTTGAATTTTTGTCATTTGTAAACCAAAAATCCAGATATTTACAGTAAGAGATGTGCCTATTGTTCACATTTTGAGCACAATCCTCTTGTTTTGGGGACATTGGGTCCGTCATTTCTTGCATGTAAGAAATTTTAAAAATCTGTCCTCGTTATTCAGTGTCAGACTTAGGAACTCCCGGCCTGCTGGAAGGACAGGGCTTCGGGGATCCCTTCAAAGAATGATGGATGCATCTCCATCACTGGTGTAATGAGTAAAATTGCTGCTGAGAACACTTTCCCTCCTGCTCCTTTGGGATTCAGACAGGGAGGGGGAGAAAGTGACGTGACCGGGATGGCAACACAGGACAGCCAGGCATTTCCGATACAGGTAATAAGGGTATCTTCTGAACTTCTCTCCAGCGAATGCATAGATAAGAGGATTGAGGCAACAGTGGGTGAATGCGATTGTCTCAGTCATACTGAGGGCCAACCTCAGATCCCTCTTTATGGCACAGGAGGGAAAGAAGTCAAAGAGGTTGAGCGTCTCTAAGAAGATCATGACGTTGTAGGGTGTCCAGAAAAGGAAAAACACCATGACCACCAGAAGGATTAGCTTCACGGCTTTCATTTTCTTGTGGTTCTTGCATGAGAACAGTGTCTGGATGATTCTGAAGTAACAGTAACTCATGATGAGCAGGGGGAGCAGGAAGCCGAGAACATTTGTTTCCAGGTTACAGAGCACGGGCCAGATATCCTGCAGGACCTCAGGGTAGTCACTGAAGCACTCGTTTTCTATTCGTTTGGTGAACATGAACTGGGGTGTGGCCACCAGGATGGCTGCTGCCCAGACACCGAGGCTGATGATGACACCATGCTGCACGGTCCGGTTGTTCATGGAGTTGGCGGCCAGGACGATGGCCAGGTACCTGTCAATGCTGATGATGGTGATGAAGAATATGCCTCCAAAAAACCCGACAAAGAAGAAGGCAGTGGTGAGTTTGCACGTGCTGTTGTGAAGGCCTTGCTCGTTTATCAGATAGTGAGTCCAGAAGGGCAAGGTGGCTACAAAGAGCAGGTCGGACAAGGCCAGGTTCAGGAGGTAAATGTCGGTGATGCTCTTAGGCTTCCGGCTGTTGGTGAGGGCAAACACCACCAGCAGGTTTCCCACCAGGCCACAGGCAAAGACAACGGAGTAGAGCACGGCCAGGAAGACTTTTCCAAAGGCCACGATGTCCCCCATATCACAGGCTTCAGCAAAGTCATCATACGTCAAGGTTTCGAAACTTGATTCAGGGAAGCTGGTAGGCATGGTGAGCACCTGGGTCAGGAAGGAAGACAAGTAACGCATTAGTTCTCCGAGAAACAAAGTGGGAAGTCTGCCCTTTACATAGGCCGACGGCAAGAAGCAGACGTTGGTTGGATGTCTGACCAGTACATTTCCCAGTGTCACGTCTGCCATCTTGTTTAATCCCCACAACAGTCTCTCTGATGGAGGCTGTGACAGACCCCTCTGACGGACAGGAAGCCAGTCTCTCAGAGGCTCAGCGACTTGCCAGAAACTAAGCAGTAAATGGCTCAGTTAGTGTTCAAATCTAAGCCTTTTGAGGCTTGAGATAGATTTTTTTTCCTTTCATTTTCTAAAGTCTATCTGAAAGGTAGCTAACTTGACTAGGGTGGGGAGAGAGGACCTCGGGCGGGAAGGAGAGGGAAGGGGTGGGGGCAGAGCCACCGTAATTCGCACTTCCAGGCCAAACTTCCCCAAAGCAGTTTTACACACCCTGCCTTTACTCCCTTCTCTCCACCCTCTGGTCCCTAATTTCTCCTGCATGAAGCCAATACTGAAGAGAGAGGTCTCAGACACTACAGAGCCCTGGGCACCCAGAAGCCTCGTCTTTGTTTTTGAGAGACATTTCTCTTCCTCTTCCTCTTGGAATCAACTTAAGTCTTTCTCTTCTTTAAGGGATAAGACATAGAGTCAGGCACTCTAGGGTGACTGCCTTGCCTTGCTTTGCCCAGGACTTTTCTGGTTTTAGCACTGAAAGTCTCACATGTTGGAAACCCGTCAGTTGTAAGCCAACCCGGACGGTCGGTCATCCGTCAAGTCCACGTGCAGAGGACGTGTCTCCATCATCCGGGCTCCTGCAGTCACGAAAGGGTGGATGGCTCCCAGATGGAAGACTGTGATCAGCTAGGCTGCTTTAACCTGATAATTAGCAGCCCTGCACATCACTGTGGACTGGCCTCCCCCACTGTTCCTTTCTTATTTCCTTCTGGACAAAAATGGAAAGTCAAGACTATTCTGCACAGGTTGGGAAGTGCCTTTTGTCCATCCCCTCTTCTCCCAGCCAGGACTCAGTCCCTCCTCACTCCAGAGGCTGCAAAGGCAGCCCTTTCACCCTGCTTCCCTGGCACCCGTCCCACCCCACACTCCTTGTGATACCACAAGACGGGCCCTCAGAAACCTCAGAGCACACCTCCTGGTTGTCACTGCCCCACACCCAGCACAACGAAAACCAAAGCTCATGCTTCTTTAACCAAGGGAGTTTCCACACCCGGCTACATCCTTTTCGTGCTGTTTGCATTGAGATGGTGTCTCTGCCGAGCCGAGGGCCCACCCAGCCAGGATTTTGCTGCTCCTTTCCCAGCCTCCGTCTGGGGTCCTGACCCACCTCTGCCTCTTACCCAGACTCTTCCAGGTGAAGTGGATCAAGCCTTTTTGACCTGGGCTGTCTCAGGCTGGGACGGAGCTCTCGACCCCAGGGAAGCATGTGCTTTGTTTTTGGCTGCAAGGCCCTTATCTTGGAGAGGAGCCTCTGGCTATGACCTTGATCAATGATGGTTAGGTTGAACCATATAAAATGGCTGATAGGCAACCATTTTCAAGCGACACAAATGTCAGTTTCAAATGGCTCAGCTGAGATGTGGGGAGGCAAGGAGGCTTGGTGCGAGTGGCTTATTGCTGAAGCCCTCTTCCCAGGCAGGCAGCTGTGAAGGAAGGTGAACAGTCAAGCCCCGGTGGTCCTAAGTTAGGGCCCCTGGGGCTGGCATCCTTCCCTCCCCACCCCCTCCCTCATGAACTGAGCTGGTAGAGCTGACCTTGAGGGGAGGCCAAGATCTCTTTCTTTTGCATCTCTTTGGATCTGTATTCTGTCCGAGGACTTTGTGCTTTTGGGTGGGCTTATTTTGCCAAATCTGCATGACATGGCTTTGATTTCCATTTCTACTCTAGGCACAGTGCCTTACACACAGGGACCTCCTACAAACCTTTGGGCAGGTGTCCCTGGATCATTGAGGGGGAAAAGCAGGGAGGTGGGCAGGAAGAGGATGGGCTGCAGGCTCAGGCCCTCTTGAGATTGCAAACCACATCTGCCCTCCTGGCCCAGTGACCTTGGGTGAACTTGGAGCCTCTGAGCCTGACATTCCTCATGTGTAAGATCGGGATCCATTCTCATGCCTTCTATCAGCACTGTTCTGAGAGGAGCACCTGGTACAGTGCGTTGCATAGAGCAGGTGCTTAATAAATGCATCAGATGAGGACACAGAAGCACGTTGGGCCTCAGGAATCATCCAGGCTGCCTGTGGACCCTCATGTTTCACTCCCACTCTAGGCATTGTGGGAATTTGGTCTATAAAGGTTTTTTTCCCTGGAATAAAAATATTTTCTTTTTCTTTTATTTTCTTTTTAAATGGAGGTACTGGGGATTGAACCCCAATGCATGCTAAGCATGTGCTCTACCACTGAGCTATACCCACCAACCCCAAAATGTTTTGTTTTAAGATTTTTTTTTTGAGGTGAAAAATGGGAAGTAAGCCAACTTTTACTGAGCTTTTGTTAAGCTGTCAGGCTCATTACTAAACATTCCATGTTATTATTTATTTAATCTCTGCAATTCTGAAAGGAGAGTCCTGTATTTAATTCACTGCCCTAATGAAGGGCTCCGGGGTTACGCATGACGGGCAGACAGGGAAGGTTGGGACAAGAGTGCAGAGAAGGCCAAGATGTCCCAGGATATCAGGATGTGAGTTCCAGGGGAAGGGAGACAGTTTTCACTGCAAACCTGTGGATTTTTTTTTTTTTTGTCACGTACACATATTACCTATTTTAGAAAAAGTTTTCATGAATTGACTTGAAATTTAAGACGTAATACATTTCTATAATATGAGTTATACAAAAAATCAAAATAAATAAGCAAATAGCCTAAAATAGTAACTGGCAGCAAGTTGTGCACACTCAATAAATGGTAGCCAGCACATAAGAGGATTACAATCTTTGCTTTATGGGCAAGTGGAGGTACTCAGAGAGAGTAAGGAACTGGCTGCAGGCCACACAGCTGGCACATGGCAGGGCTCAGCTCAGGCCCAGATGTGGACAGTGTCGGCAATTTTTTCCAACTTTGTATTACAGCTGTTCCCCCTTTGCAGGTCTCATATATACGGGAGGAGTATGGGTGTCTAACACAGGTCCCATCAGCTGAGGCTACACCTCACACCTACCTCCCAGCTGTCCTCGGGCCTCCCCACCCTCTGTTCTGATAAGCCAGCGTTTCACTAAATGGTGCTGAGCTGAGAGGGTCTGAGCTGAACCTCGAAGCTCAGCTTTGGGTGCACGTGCGTCTTAAACCCAAGTAGAAATGAATTTTGTCGACCCCCGCTTTTAAAAAAAACACCCGGTTGCCTGTCCTGCCGACCCTGTTCCACTTCCTCTGGCCACTTCCTTTTCTCAGGACTGCTCACTTATTTTTTAATTTTTTTTTTTTTGTCATCATTACCCACTGTTTCCAAGCAGCTTCCCTTTTCTACACTTCCCCTCTCACTAGGTGGCCCCCATCCACTTTCTTCTCCCCGACATCATTTTCATGTTTCTTCCCCCCCAGAAGAGGGGCTTCCTCTAAAAAAGGAGTCAAAAGGGCTTCACATCCTGCTTTCTGTTTTCTAAATCTGGTGTGTCTTCTTTTGTTTGTTTTCTTACCTTACTTGATCTCTTTTTATGGCTTTTTTAGGTCCTTGATTACAGACCAGGTTTGAGGTTCAGTCTTTTGCCAAGAATATTGTAAAGCTTAATTTTTTTCCCCTTTGGACCAAACGAGACTCGGGAATTTCTTGAGCCCAGATGCCAACTTTCCCCATAGGGGAGCCACTGTGCTTTTGCGGTTCCAGAACCTGAGGTCCTCCTTGGACAGCCCTGTTTAGAAGGAGAGGGGCTCCCGTTCCCCAGTACCTGCTAAGTGTCACGCTCCACACACAAGATCCCATTTAATTCTTGCCACACCTCACAAGGGAAATGACTACCTCCCTTGCAAAATAACCAACAGCAGCACGGAGAGATTTGGGTGACTTGTCCGAGGGAGCCACAGAGCCAGGATTTCAATCTAGATACGTCTCTCCACAAAGCCATGCAACCTACCCCGTGCCGTGCTTTTCCTCTTGGAGGGGAATCCCTCAGGTTACTGTAGGCCACTGCTCTAGAATGAGAGTGGGAAAAAGTAGAGGTGACCCCTCCTGAAAAGGATAAGATTCATGATGTGACCCTGGACACTCTTCCCGGGCTTCTCCTTCTAGACTCAGAACCCAGTAGGCTGACCCTCTGTGAAACAGCAGGCAGGAGATGGGGCCGGGAGAGCGGATTGCTATTTGCCTCTCCAGCCACGACTAGGTGGTCCTCACTGCCAGATGCCCAGAATCTAGCTCTCATCAGAGAGCTGTTTTCTCTGGAGAAGAAAAAGCTGAAGGCTAATGGGTTGGCTTGTCGCCTGCCTTCAAGTATCCAGTGATGTGCTTCAGAGCCGCGTCCTTCATGACGGTCCACACCCGCCGAGGACGGCTGGCAGGACCCAGGCAGCTCACTCCCAGCTCTGCCTCAGCTTCTTGATGTGTGTCATGAAAACCCTGGACCAGACCATCTCTAAGGGTCTGGCCAGGTTTGGATGCTCAGTTTTTTTTGTTTTTTTTTTTGACAAGGACCAAACAGAAGGAAGTAGTCTTAAAGAGCAGCGTGAGTCCTGGGTCAGGGGAGTGTGGCCTCGTGTCCACAGACTGGCTGCCCAGCAGCCTGCCCGGGAAACATGAAACTTCTGGGCTCACGGGTGGCCAGCATTCAATGAGGTTCTGTTTGCAGACAGAGAGCCAGTAGGTGATTTTGCATCCTGACAAAGTCTTGAACTTCACGTTAGGCTATGTAGGAAGAATATGCTCAGTCTGGCCCCAAGCCCACACCCCCTGGCTGCTTGAGCCCCTGAGTTTTAAGGTCCTGATGGTTTTCCCATTTACCATGACAGCTATTTTTATAAGAGACCCTCCTTAGGATGCAGAGAGAGCTAAGGCTGAGAAGGCAGAAGAGGGGCAGGTGGAGGGGTCTTGAATTCCACGCTAAGGAGCTAGCAGGGCACATTTCACAGCTTGTACTCTGTCCCCCCGTGCAAGTGAATAGACCGAGTCGCTATTCCTACAGCAACGTGTTCGCCTCAAACAAATCGTATGACCCACTGACCAGCAATTTATATGGGCCAGACACACCCCCCAAACGAAGGCCAGCCACGGGAGAGAACTACACTGGGTGAGGTCCCTCTGCTCTTGCGTGAGCCACCCCTTCACAGAACCTGCCCTTGTTCTCAGCTTCACACGCCTTCCTGCCCTTTCTTCCTCCTCAGAGAATTTTATGGTATTTATTTATCTCTGCCAGAGTAAACTGTGATCATTTAGAGAGGAAATGCTTTTGGCTTTTCTTTTTTAATAGTTGAAAAAGAGATGGACCTTATTAATTAATTGTTGATTAAGCCAGTATCCGTTATGTGTCTTCACCCCATGCTGATATAAGGACAACTAAAAATTAAAAATAAGAGGCTCAGTTCTCCCTGTTGAAAGTAAGGGAAGAGAGTCCCCTTGCCTCCTTTTTCCTAGAGCATTTACTTTAGAAAACATATAACTGTGAGGATCTTCTCCCCTCTTTGAAATGTGGGTATCTATCCTTTTGAGAGTGTGACAGGTTCTCCCGTCAACTTCAGGACCCAGGACTGTTGCTCTCCAGGACCAGGGAGCCATCGCTTCGAGTTGCAAACATCGAGGTGCCCTGGGCTCCTGTGGGAGGGCAGTAGCCTGCTTGGGCAGGAACCTGGCTCCAAATCGCACAACTACCTCCGATCATAAAGAGACGAGAAAATCGTTTCTCTTTTGGATGAAGCCAATCAGCTAATACAGATGGTGACCCCCGTGACAGTGGGAGATTTGGGATGAACTCTGTGTGACACATTCCCTTACTTGGGGACTAGTTATTACTTATCTTGAGAACGTGTGTGTAAGGGCTTGTATCTAGTTATGTACAAGGGTCAGGTTTTTTGTGTCTTGACAATCTCTTAGCAGGTGGCCTGTGATGCACATCACGTTTAATGCCTATTTAATAATAAAAGGGTCCTCTTTCTTTACTATCTCTGCTGTTGTGGAGAGGATTTTCTAGGTTGGAGATTTTGTTTTTCATTCTGTTTCCCCAACACTAGGCATTGTGTTCAATTCTGTGGAGGTAAAAGTGTCTAAGATACTATCTCTGTACATTTTTAGTATTGTTTAGTGACAGAATATAAGAAAAGTTGTGGGAAACCCAAGGATTAGACCAGTGAAGCTGAGTCTTAAAGGCTGGGAGGGTCTCCCAGGTAGACAAAGGTGGCGGTGGAAATCGGGGAGGGTTGTGGTTTGAAGCCAAAGGCACTGAGGGTCTGAGCATAGGGAGGATTCCTGGGGCCACAGCCAGGTAGAAGGGGGTGCAGAGAATATACAGAAACAGAAGGAAGTGAGAGTGGTGGGGTTAGGGGAGGCCAACCTGTTCCCAGAACTTTCAGGAAAGTTCAGTTTAAGCTGATTGGAAGGCTCAGGAAAGGATGCAGAGAAAAGACAGAAGAGGGGTAAACAGGGGGGGCCTCGGATTCCACACTGAAGAACTATAAAGAAAAATTACAAAAGACTTTATTTATTTCAATTTAAAATTTTTTTAATTTATTTTCTTTTGTGGGGGGAGGTGATTAGGTCTATTTATTTATCTATTTATGTATTTATTTATTTAGAGGAGGTACTGGGGATTGAACCCAGGACCTCATGCATGCTAAACATGCTGTCTACCACTTGAGCTATACCCTCCCCCACAAAAGACTTTAAATGGCAAAAACAAACAAACAAAAAACCCTTTACTGGGTGTCCTGTCTAGCACACCATTTGGGGCCATCTCCCCCTTTCATTGAGCTAATTTACAATCCTGTGAGGTGTAGGCAACCCAGGCAGCGCGATCATTCTTGTTCACGGAAACAGAAATTGTGTCTGGTGGAGGTGCATCTGATAACTGATGTGGCTATGGACCGATTTTGCATTTATCTGTAAATTCATCTCGGCATTTCTGTGAATGTCTCACCTATACTATTTCTGTGGCTGCGGTCTGTCCACTGTCATTGCTGACTATCATTGCACTGTGTGAGTGTCCCATGATTATTAGCTATGCTCTGCTGATGCATCCCTGGGTGGGGGGGGCTTTCATTTGGGGCCACTGTGAGCGACACTGTCATGAACCTTTTTGTGTGTGTGCATCTATATCTCCTACAACATGGTTGCATTTAAAAAAATGCAAACCAAAAAAGCAGACCTACTATATGAATCCATGTACATGAAGGTCAGAAACAGGCAAAGATCATCCGTATTGTTTGGGGATGCCTTTCTGGGTAGTAAAACTACAAAGACAAGGAAGGGAGCAAGGATCATTAAAGTCAGGATTGGGGTGACTTCTGGGAGGGCAGAGAGGTGGTCAGGAAGGGACCTGAGGGAGGCTGCCAGGGGCTGGCCCGGTTCACTCCTGCTGCCTAGGTGGTGGTTAAGTGGGAGATATTTATAAGCTGTCCACCTGCACATTGCTCTTTGAGAGTGCTATGTTTTCCAGTGAACTCAGGTGTAAGGAAAAGGACAAAGAGTGCCTGGGAAGATCTCTAAAGAGATGTGATATAGGTTTTCTTCCCTACCAAGATTCATAATCCAAAATAGTTGCACTTTGGCCAGACAAAAAGATGAGGTGGTTGAAGTGCCCACTGTGGCCAGAGAACGGGGGATTCCAGCCCTCGGGGCGGTCAGAGCATCCTGAGCCCAGGGAAGGCAAGCAGTAGCAGGAGTCAGCTAGATGCCTTGACCTCCCTTGGCTCTCCTGGGCAGAGTGACACAAGAGAGCTCAAGTCCTTGGAATCCCTGGACTGTGCTGCCAGGAATCAGAACAGGTTCCCAGAAAAGCTGGCAAAGACCTGGTGTCTGCCCTCTTGGCTCTGGCGCCTCCTGACTCTGACCCGTCCCAGAAGCGCCCCTCCCTGTCTAGCCCGTCGGCTGCAGGTGCTGGCTCTGACTGTCTCCTTCGAGGGAGAAAGTCTGAGCCTGATTAAAACGGGGGTAGCTGAGGACTCCATTCCAGGCTGGGGAGGAGCAGTTGAATGTCCCAGATCCCAGGAAAGGGGTCCTTTGAGGCCAAAGGCTCTGTTGTGGGACCACAGGTGATATGGCTGTTCTTCCGCAGCCCGGTCAGGGTGGGAATAGGGTGCCTGCTGGGGAGGTGGGAGGTGGGGGATGGAAGTTGGTCCTGAATTGGGTCAGCTCTGGCATGTCCCTTCTTCTCCTGCCCCTCACAACCCCATTTGAAAGTGGTCAGTAATCTTAAGATGCATACGCTTTCTGAGCCTCAGTTTCCCGTAATGACAGCATGCACTGTTTCCTGAGCACCAAATATGTGCTGACACTGTTTCCTGCCCTCCATCCCTTTGTGAAAATAAAGCCAAACCAAGAGGTGAAGGTGAAGGATGGGAACCCATCTGGGCGCCACCCACTCCCACCGGTGGTCCAAGGCTCAGAGCCCAGGTGCCCTCCAGAAGCCCTGGCTCACAGGGAAGTCTTCACGCCTGCTTCTACTCACAGTCCAGTCTTCTTCTTTCCTTTGCGTTCAAGTTTTTTCTACCTCAAGTTTTCTATCTCAAGTATTTGAAAAAGAAAAAGAACCTCTTTTTGGGGGAGAGAAATCCTAAAATTCCCCACCGTTCTCTGGGCTGGGCTGTGAACACACAGAGCAGACACTGCAGAGTCCTGTGAGGGGGTGACGGCCAGATGCAGGTCAAGCAATGAGAAAGGACAGGTCTCAGCCAGACGTAGCCCCGGAGGTACTTCCCTCCATCTTGCACCCACGTGTCTGTCGTCCACTCATAATTTCTGTCTGAAAATTGTGTTTTCCAATGACACAAACCTTCTGACCCGAACGTCCTCACAATGACTATATAACAGCATTATTAATGTTGAATATAAAGTTACGTCAGCAATTTGTTATTAAAATAATTTTCATTATAGGGCAGAGGGTATAGCTCAGTGGTAGAGTGTGTGCTTAGCATGCACGAGGTCCTGGGTTCAATCCCTAGTACCTCCATAAAATAAATAAATAAATAAACCTAATTACTACCCCCCCCAATAAAAAACATTTTTAAAAAAGAGAAAAAATTTTTTCATTATAAATGGAATAGATGCTCATTATAAAAAAAAAGCACAAGAAAGCATGGAAGAAAAATGAAAAAAAACCCTCAAAACTATCTTCAATCAACTTCCCAGAATCAACCACAGTGAGCTTTTAGCTTTTTCCACCCAATCTTTATGCATATCTTTATATTCTGATTGAGTATATTTATATTAAAATTGCAAACATTATTTTAATAACTTTCATTATACAATTTCCAAACCTACACAAAAGCAGAGACCCCCACGCACCCACCCTCAAGCTTCAACACTTAGCAACTCACGACCCGCATTTCGTCTACTCCCCACTGCATGCCCTGTTGGATAGTTTAAAACTAAATCCAGATGTCATAATGTTTCACCCATAAATAGTTTAAATGTGTTTCTAAAAGAATAAGAAAGACAAAAATAAAATTATTAAAAAAAATAACAGTAAGTTCATTACTATTTCTCATCTTAAGACGTTAACAATAATTCCTCAGTATCATCCAGATGCAATTTTAAATGATGCTTGCTTTAGTTAATATCAAAGTGAGCATTTCTCCCTGTCCCTGAAATGTAATCGCTAACGTTTCTAATCATATTCTGTCATGTCAAGCGTATCACCATAAATGATCTTATCACTCACTGCCCCCCCCACAAGCCCCTTGGACTTTTAGGGTGTAACATCCCCAGGACAATCATCTCCCTTGATGGCATGTAAAACAAGCCAGCATCACTAACTCACTTTGACATCTGACCACAGGGCCCCACCCAGCACACCCACAGGTGCCGACTCGGTCCTCTGCTCCTACCTGGCAGGACCTGGGAAGGGGACCTCAGGAGGTGCCAGTCAGCTGCCCTGTCCCTCGCAGACTCTGCCAGGGAGTATTTCCCTTTCCCTTCCTCCAAGAGCATCTTTATTTGCAAAGTTAGCCAATAGTATCTGGTTTCCTGTGAGGTAGACTGTCTGTAGATGCTGCCGCAGCCAAGCTCAGAAGCTCCAGGCTGGAGGCCAGCTGACAACAGGAGGGTCTGAAGTCACAGACCTGGAAGACCGCAGCCCGGGGGCAGAGCAAGAGGGGCTTGGTGGGAGTGGTAATTTGAGGGCTGTGTGTTATCTCCCCCGATGTGGGTAGAGGACAGGGAACAATGCAACTCTCATTAATGGTGTCTTCAGGCAAGCCCAGAAATTGAGCTTCAGTCTTCCTGCCCATAAAAGGGAGCCAGTAACACTCACTGGATAGCATTGAGCTGCAGAATAAATGACCTACAGCTCTTCTCCTCCAAGTGCGATCTCAGCTGGGAGCTTATTAGAAATGCAACACCTTGGGCCCTGCCCTAGACCCCGCGAGTTAGACTGCATTTTAATGAAATTCTTAGGAGATTGGTAAACACATGGAGTCTGAGAAGTATTGGCACAGAAAACTTCTAGTGAATGCTTGGTCCCCTGGTAGTTGCTTAATAATTACGTTTCCCCTCCCGTCCCTCCTTCAAGGCATTTGGTGGTTCCCTATACCCTGCAGTCAAGCCCCAGTTACGTCTCCGATGGACACCGGCTTCACCCACGAAGTGGCCCAGGCTGCTCCCTGGGATGTGGCGCCCAGCTAGGTCCTGACATCTAGCTCCTGATCCCTGCCCCAGCCTGTGTTCTCTGACTGCAACTCGAATCTCAAACCACAGCCGCACTGCCTTCTTACCACTTCTTTACCTGCCCGAGTCATGTTCAAGGTGAGGACTCCTTCTGGTCCGTCCTTATCCCAGGGCCTGGCCAGGGTCTGTGACTGGTGGGCCCTCAGTACACGTGTTTATTGAGTGGTCAGTGAGTCCCCCAAGGCCCTCCCTGGCTCCCCACTGCCCTTCTTGTAGCCTGTGCCCAGTGCGCCCCTGGCTCTAGTTGCTGTGGTCCTGAGAGGGTGCCCACTGCATGCTCCCTCCTCACCTCCTCCTCATGTCCAACGCAGACCTGCTGCGCTGGCCAGGACGAGCTGCGGGTGGGACTGCAGAGCCGCAGGCTGGGTGGCCTGCTGGCGTTTGAGGACGTCCACTGCCCAGTTTCCATTCTTGGTCTCCCCCGGCCTCCGAGTCAGGCCACCTTTCCCTGCCTTTGGCCAGGCTAAAATTTGTGCTAAAAATAATCCAAAGACTGGTGCTAGACCTGCCCCCACCCCAACAATGGGAACTCAAAATGGAAGAGCCTGCCTCACTGAGGATTAGCAAACCCACTTTACTCAAAAGCCTACGGGAAACTTCTGATACTTGTTAGTGTTAGTGGACACCGTTTCAGGATGGGTGGAAGCATAACCCATCCCAACAGAAAAAAGCCTCTGACATAGTTACAGCCTTCCTTAAGGAAATTGTTCCCCCAGCTGGATTGCCTAACGCCCTTCAAAGTGACGTTGGGCCTGCTTCTGTCTTCTGTGTAACCCGGCTGGTGTCCAAAGCATCGCATGTTGACTGGTGACTGCATTCACCCTGGAGACCACAATCAACAAGAAAAACTGAGACAATGAATCACATACTGAAAAAGAGCATTTGGGGTTTTTTGTTTTTAACTTTTGTTGTTTAATTGAAGTATAGTCAGTTCACAATGTTGTGTCAGTTTCTTATGTACAGCATAATAGTTCTGTCATACGTATACATACATATATTCATTTTCATATTCTTTCTCATTGTTGGTTACTATCAGATATTGAATATAGTTCCCTGTGCTCTACAGTATAACTTCTGTCTTACATATAGAAGTTAGTATGTGCAAATCTCAAACTCCCAGTTTATCCCTTCCCACCTCCTTCCCCCCCTGGTAACCATAAGTTTGTTTTCTGTGTCTGTGAGTCTGATTCTGTTTTGTAAATAAGTTCATTTGTGTCATTTTTTTAGATCCCACAGTAAGTGATACCACGTGGTATTTTTCTTTCAAAAGAGTGTTGTTAAAATATGTTAGTAGACTAATTTAACTTGGGATAAGGCCTTGCCAGTTGCCCTGCTACAGATCAGCATGGCTCCCAGAAGCAGGCTTAAATTAGGCCCTCCTGAAATGTTGTTTGATAGGTCATTCCACCTGTCTGCCCGAGCAGGAGAATCTGTAGATGTCTTAAAGGACCTAGCAGTTGCCAACTATGTTAAGACTTTAGGGACTCTCTAAGCTTCTGTTCATGAGTTTGCTTCCAATAGGTCCACCTCCCCCTGAGGTGGTCCTGCACCCCTACCAGCCTGGGGATCAAGTCCTTCTCAAAACCTGGCGAGAATAAGGACCCTGGCATTAACTTGCAGCTAAGGGGACAGGACTGTAGGAAGTACTGCTGAACACCCTCTGATAAATTAGCCCAGAGACGATCGTGGGTTTACCATACCTGAGTGAAACTCACTCCTCCAGAAAGGGGATGGGATGAAGAAAATCAGACTTGATCTTGTGCGCCATGAGAGGATCTTAAGTTGCTGTTTCGAGCCCAGCCTCCTACCAGATAAGGAATGATGGCTTTTGCTCTTCTCTTGTGTTTCACTACTGGTGACAGCCACTGGTTGGAAAGGAAGTGCTTTAAGCAGGTGATCTCAGAATGTGGTCAAAGGGGAAATAACCCCACTTTCAGGAGACAGAGATAGCACAGAGCAGAGCATCTGGGCATCCTCATCCAAAGTGCTGGAGTTCATGAGTGCGTTCAGGTGCTTGTCTGAGTGCTGCAACAGGGTCATAAAAAAGGGATGTGTCCTCATAATGCAAACTGTTCATGCCCAGCCTGGGACTCGGCAATACTTCCAGTCCTAAGTTGATCAGTTGCACTCCACCCCAGCACCGTCCCCCCATCGCCCTTGTTCAGCAGGAAGTAGCTGGAGTGTCCGTTTTCCCACAAGACTGTAGGATGGACTTTGGCAGCGGGGAACTGTACCAGAGAAGAACAAGCCTGACTTGGTGTCAGATCCGTTCCTTTATCTCTCATCTTCATGCTCGGCTGCCTGTGCTTAGTCAATTATACTCAGTAAAGCTGGAAATAGAGAAATACTGGGAAAAAAATTTTAAAAAGAAACTGTCATTCTCCTCCAGGAGTCTCATTTGGGTTGAATTATTTCTAAATCTCAGTAGGATGAAGCAGAAGTCCTACAAGCTCACTGCAAACTAAAGCAAAAGAGCTCTAATATTCCAAAACAAGTCATTGCTTGCACACTAACGCTTAAGCTGTTTCTGTAGCAGCCACCATGCAGCGCTGCACGCTTGTACGTATAATGCGCCTCATCAGCCTGACTCATTGTTCGCTCTGTCACCCACCAGGTGTTTAGTAAGCACCTACTGCATGCCATTGCCCTGTGCATGGGGCTAGTTGCTTGCGACATAAAAATGAACGGGGCAGGGTCTCTACCATGTTCCTCCACAGTCTTGGTCCCAATTTGGCTTCTACACTTCAAGATTGCAAAACCAGACAGCTCAGGGAACACTGAGCAATAAGCAGTTATCAGAAGGAAGGGGGAGCGGTCTGTGTTGCCTCAGTCCACCAAGCACTGTCTTGGTAGATGGTCATTTTGTTGTTGTGGAGTGGCTGTGTCTGAGCATCTCTGATGTTCAGGTAGGAACCTCCCAGTCAGGCAGCCAGCAGGGGAGTTTGTCCTCTTTTCCTGTCTTAGGCAATCCCATAATGGGGACAGTGGAAAGGACGGCCATGATGTGCATGGGCAGGCAGCTCAGGGCACAGTTTACAAAGCTCTCCCACAGGTGCCGGCTCCCTTTTAGGGTAGGAAACGGAGGCCCAAGGAAGTTAGAGAAGTAATTCCAAGGCTACTCAGCTGGAAGGTTGAGGAGGCGAGCAGGAAGTCCACCTCAGGTCAGAAATTTACATACATGCAGTGTCTAGCTGTTTGCTGACCCCAAAGCAGATGCCTCTGGGCAGACTCAGGGTGGACAAACATCACCCCTTCCTGAAAGGCTTTCGTCCCGGCCCTGGGAAAGCAGCAGACAAGGGGGATCTGGGGAAAGGCCAGGGTTGTTGTTGGTGGTGAACCATTTTCTAAACGGAAGCCTTAGGGCTCCCTCTTGTGGTTGTGAGATGAACTGCTGGCCCCGACCTGGCTGAGGCAGGTGTGGGCAGCAAGGTCCCCTCCGCTGCCCTGAGTCGGGCAGGCCCTGTGCCAAGCACACCACTGTCCAGGGTTCATTTGACCCTCAACCCGTTGACCTGCGAACTTGGTGTTCTCAGCCCTTCACAGAGATGACAAAACAGAGCTGAAGTCAGAAAAGAGTGCTGAAACTGGGCTTTCCAGCCTCGCCTCATCCAGGGTTGGAGCTACAGGTATCACGCAGACTCCCCTTCCCAACTCTGAATTTGTAAAGGCTGTTTAAAGTCAGACCCTCAGCTAGGCTGTGGGACTGACGGGTCCTGTTTGGACTTGATAAAGGGCTTCCCAGTTTTACAGGGTGCTTTCACATTCATCGTTTCTCATAGGCCTCACAGAGCCCTATAAAGCGGGTTCATGAAGCATGATTATCCCCACTTTGCACCCAAGGAAACAGGGGAGCAGGGATAGTAACAGGTAAGACATGACAGTAAATCATCCTAGTTATTAACGTTTATCGTGTGCCAAGCTCTGTGCTAGGCGCTTTGCAATTGTTACCTTGTTTAACACTCAGACTGGTGTGGTTCCCATTTTACAGATGAGGATGCAAAGCCACGGAAAAATGCCCAGTCCAGAAACTGGAGCTGCAGCCTGACTAAATTTAGAGTTGAGCTCTTACCTGCCTCTTACACTGTACTGACATGTGAACGCAGGTCGGATAAAAGATGGGCAGGAACGGATTCTGTCTTCTCTGATGCCCTGGGCAGTGTTCTTTCTGCCACATCACACTGGCTCTGATGTCCTGGTTCAGCACCTGCAGGTAATAATACAGGAGGAAGCTTAAAAAAAAAAAAAAAAAAAAAAAAAAAAGACCAGTTTCACCCAATTCTTTGGGGAGATAGAAAATGCTGGGAGGATAAATGAGGGCCAACTCAGGGCCCCCGGGAGGGGTGTTTGATGGGTGCCCTGCAAGAGGGAACTGAGGTCTAGGCTGTGCTGCAGGCCAGTTCCTCACCAGTGAACCTGGCTGCATCTCTCTGGAGTAGGGAGCGCCTTGTAATTCCATACAGGTTGCTGTAAGTGCTGGCTGCCTCCCTGAGTCTTCTTCTAAAGCTTCTCTGGCAGGTGACAGGAACCTGTGCTGGTGGGCCGGTCTCTCCTGTGGTTTCGATACTGCCATGTCTAGAGCCGCACCATCCGATGCAGTGTCCACGGGCCGCAAGGAGCTCGGGGCCCAGGAAGTCTGGTTAGTGTCAATTGCCAATGGGGTGTAGATAGAAACTACCAGCTTTTGGAAGACTTAGCATGAAAAAAAGAATGTACCATATCTCATGCCTAATTTTCATGTTAATTACTTTTGAAATGATAATATTTTAGAAGTATTGGGTTTAATGTAATATTTTATTAACATTAATTTTACCTGCTTCTCTTTACTTTTAAAATCATGACTGGAAGATTGTGTGGGTGGCTATTGCTATTGGACACTATTGGATGGCACTGATCTAAAGCTTCTGGTCCTGGTGAATTTGCTTATGACAGATATTGGAAGCCAGACACCCCTCAGAGCTGTCCCACTCTCTGGGAGGTGTTAGAGGCAGCCATTGGTGAAGTGGGGGTCAGGGAGAGGTGATCTGAAGGCTTTGTCTCTCTGCCAAGTAGGCAAACTGACAAGTCCCTGCAGCCTGGTGACAGGAGAGCAGGGGAAATTCTTGTTTTATACGTGAACTACCCTTCTTACCTTGGCAGTATCCCTGGTTTAAACTCATGTTACACAGGGGAGGGTGTAGCTCAGTGGTAGAGCGTGTGCTTAGCACGCGTGAGGTCCTGGGTTCAATCCCCAGTACCTCTGTTAAAATGAGTAAATAAATAAGCCTAATTATTCCACATACCCCCCCAAAAAAAAACAAAAAAGAAAGAATACTTAAAATATAAATATATATATATAGATATAGATATCTATATCTATATCTATATATATATCTATATCTATATCTATATCTATATCTATATATATATAAATTTATGTTACACTGCGTTCCAGCCACTATGAACTCACTTCAGTTCCTAAGATTCTTGAGTCTTTTTCTAGTCTTGGCCCTTCCCCCGGCCCCCACCTCTCCCTCTTCGGTTGTCTCTTCAGATGGCAACTGGGTCCTGTACAGAGGCCTCCCTGACCCACTCAGCTTTATTAGGCCCCCAACCCTGTCCCTTCTCTCAGTCCATTATTTCCTCTTCACAGGACCCATCACATGTCACCACCACCCTCTTGGGTGTGGAGTGTGTCTGATGTCTGTCTGTCTATTAAAAGGAGCCTCATGAGGCCCGGGGCTGTGTCCGTCCACTGCTGTGTCCTGGTGCCAACATGGTCCCCTCAGTGAGGATCTGTCGCCGACTGCCCACACAATTAAGGGAGAAGTGGCCATTTGCCTCGCGTCCACCCAGTGCTGGGCCCTTTATGATATTGTCATCACTTCCCAGGGCAGCCCCCCGCCACCGATGGAGCCCCCTCACCCTCACGCTGTGGAGGACAACCCCAGCTCGGAGGGGACGGCCATTGCCCAAGGTCACCACATGGTAAGTGCCTGACAGGCACTGGAAGCTGGATCTGGCGGGTTCCCACACCCTGGGCTTCGGCCTCACCGAGCGCCCCCTCCCCACCGCACTTCCAGCGTCCATCTCAGCCAGGCTGTGGCCATCCAGTCAAGCCCAGCTCTGCCCCGTACTTTGGGGGCTCCCATGCTTCTTGGGAGGCAGTATCCAAGCGCTAAAATCTCAGTGTTTGTGCTTGTCTTGGGGCCCCCACAGTAGGTCGGGGGCCAGACTGCTGGTGGTTGCAGGCACTGAGTGCAGGGGTCGGGGGCACTCCTCAAGCCTGGGGCTCCTTCCAACCCGGTGGACGAGTGAGAGCTGTTCTGCTCAGAAGGGTCCAGAAGCCTGGCAAGGCCGGGGACTTGGGAAGCAGGAGCCCCTCCCTCCCTCCTCTCCAGGCCCAGACCTGGGGGCCCATGTTGTTCCGAGGCGCCCATCTCACCTCGCCCTATCTCCCCTATCTCCAGGGGAAGGAAGCAGGTGCAGAGACAGACAGACAGACAGACAGACAGACAGGCTGGCGGGAAATAAGTTTGACAGGCAGGAGCATGAATGAGGGAACCCGGGGCTTCTGGAGAGAAAATGACTTGAAAGGACATCAGTGAGAGAAGGCTGAGGGGGTGCCCTGAGGGAAGGTTCAGGAGAACAATTAATTCACCGAGCGCCCTCCCACCCCTGCTGTCAGCTGGGAGCCTTTGCAGGCAGGCCTGAATTCATGCACGTCTTTTAACCACAAGTCCTGCTTGGCTAGGCTTCTTCCTGGCACCGAAACACTCAGACACCACAGGAACATGGTCAGGTTTGCCACAAACAAGGAAAATGGTGAAGCTTCAGAGTAAACAGAGGATCTGCTGAGGACAGAGGGAGGGGGGAGATGGGGTAGGAGAGGAGGCACACAGACGTTGAAAAGTCTGGCGGGGAGGAGAAGCCTGAGGTTGTGCGGTCCGCCAGCCGGCTCTCCGGGGCCCTTGGAACATCCAGGGTCCACTCCTGTTCACAGCAAGGGGCAAGGCAGCCAGGCACAGGAGCCAAGACCCGCCCCTGTCCTGTCTGGAGTTTTTGCTGGAGGCCCCCATGGAAAAGCTGCTTGAACCACTTTCAAAGCACCTCGAATTCAGTTGTGCACCTGGGACCCCCATCCCAAAGATGGGTGACCAGGCCCCGGAAGGATACCCATTCCAGTGACACCTGGGCTGGAGGAACAGTCAGGAAGGCCCTCAGAAAGGCAGGCAGCTGCACACAGAAGATTCATGAAACTGCTCATTCCTGTGTCTCTGTTCACACCTGCTTTTTCTCTGACCCTCCATTGCCAGGTGGCCGGTTCTGAGCAGTAGGTGTGCAGCACACAGGCTGATGCTGGGTCTCACCCATGATGGCCCTTGGAGCCTCGCGGTGACCAGAGGGCACACACTGCACTTTCTCTGCAGGGTAAGTCGGAGCCACAGGTCGGTTGACTGACTGTGGCCACGGGCAGCCATTTCAAAACTGCTTTCGAGTCTTTCCTTCAGCCCTCCCTCCAGCTGTGTGTGAGAAGCAGCGCTGGCTGGCTGGAGGGCTGAGCCCACGCGTGCCTGCCCGGTTCCCACCCTGCACAATGGGAAGGCAGGGCCACGTCCTCCGAGGATGCACTTGCCCGCTCTTTGCCTGACGACCCAGTTCTAGCAGGTTTATCAGAATCTCTTGTAAATGCACTACAAGGAGCCCTGAGCTGGGGCTGAGGGGTGCAGAACTTTGAATCCCAGAGACTCAGTCTGGAGGCTTCCCAGAGACACACCTCTGTCAAATCCTGGGAGCGGTGAAAGACAGTGGGCCGAGGAAAAGAAAGAGGAAGAGAGAAAAAAATAAAGGAGAGGGGCAGGGCACAGCTCAGTGGTAGAGCGCCTGCTCCGCATTCATGAGGTCCTGGGTTCAATCCCTGGTACCTCCATTAAAAAAAGAAAGAAACAAATAAAACTAATTGCCCCCCCAAAATAAATTAAAAAAATAATAATAATAAAGGAGAAGGAAGGAGAATTTCCAGGTAATACAAGCGGTGAGAAAATGTAGAGGCATCCTCCTGGTACAGAACAGCTAAGGTGCTGGATAATTATTTTAAAACACCTTTTTAAGAAAATGACTTATGCAAATCCAGAAAGGTGACGGAGGCCGAGCCTGCATCATCTGGGGCACGCCATGGCCCCTCTGGCTGGAAGCCTGGTGCCCCTGCAGTGAGGAAGATGGAGACTAGGTCTGGGGTGGGAAGGGTGGGAGCTTTGTCTGAAGCAGACACAAAGCCAGATTCCCCGAAAGGCAGCCCCCTCAATGCCTGTCTTAGCTCCTTGCCCAGAAAACAGAGGCTGAGGCAAAGCCTGTGCAGTAATGCCGTGCTGGGATGTGGAATTCAAGGGAACAAAGTGAAGGAAAAAGGGAAGTGAGGCTGGGAAAGGAAAGATGGTTTATTCCTGAGCTGGCCGCAGTTACATGAGAGGGTACGGCTGGTCACCTGGTCACGCGGGACCTCTGCTGAAGACCCAGGGGACCGCTGCCTCTTGGAGCAGTCAGGGACAGAGAGCAAGCCATTTAATCCCCAGCTCTTTCTCTTCTCCTGTGTCTCTTTGGTCAACATCTCCCCTGTGGGGCACTCACCTTCCTGTATTTCTGGGTTGTGGGACCTGGACTCTCCGGGCAGCTGCTGGGAAAGCTGGAGGCTCCGTGAATGCAGGCAGATCAGACCTAGAACCAGAGCCGTCACGTCTCCCGGTGCTGTGGGGATGACGAGGGATGCCCTATGGCCTTCCCCTCGTCCCTTGGGAGGCTGAGACATCAGCAGGACTAGGAACTGGGGCTCGGAGGTGGAGGCCTAGGCTTTTCAATGGTGGACACTGCATGTGTCCCCGCTGGGGCAGTCTGGCCAGGAAGCAGCCAATGTTCAGAAGGCCGGCAGTGCTGAGCAGTCCAGGGGAGGCAAGGAAGCTGGGCCCAGTGTGGAATCTCTATGGAAACAGATGGTTTATTTGTAAAGGGCTATTTACAAATGAACAGACAAGTAGAGGTACCGGGAGGGGGTGACCAGGTCATGCACAGTTCTCTGACCGGTTGATGGTGAGGTAACAGGGCGGTGTCAGAGATGGGCGGGTTGAGGCAGGGGAATGTAAATGTTATCAATCAGGCTCCAGTAGGTCTGGGGGCTACATCAAGCAGTTAACCTCTTCCATTTGGTGTGAGTTTTAGCATCTGTAAAACAGCTCAGGAATTGTGCATCGGATAGTGTTGTTTAGGTACTTCAGAGAGGAGCTAAAGCAGAGAACCTCGGGCAAGGGGTCTGTCCTGGGAAGGACCCATGGGGTCTCGGTTGCAGACAGAATATAGTTTAAAAAAGCAGAATCTTCTCCCAACCCAGAAAACCACTCCACAAAGGTAGCAGAGGAAGAAAACAGTTTTATTATTGAATAAACTATATTAAACCAGAATATGATTGCATCACAGGGAATCCACTAAGAGACTGCAAAGAAGGAAAGCAATCCCACCCTTTACATAGCCAAGCAGTATAGCACCTTACATACACGTTCTCAAGGTGAACAATAACTAGTCCTCTAGTAAAAGGGCTCAGTAGCACCTTGTATCACACGTAGTTCATTGCAAATTTCCCAGAGTAACTGGGGAGACCCCTTGTGTTGGTTTTATCCAGAGGAGAAACAAACTTCTCATTGCAAATTGGAATAAGGGACCACCAAATTAGGAGGTTCTTATCCTCTGACAGAAACTGGGAGACAGTTTGCATTTCAGAAAGATGGCTGAAATCAGAAAGATCGTCCCCAGGTCCTTGAGGAAGTAATCTTCAGTTGTGAGACTGGTCATTATAAAGACTTAAATACATTTGAAAAGGACAAAGAAATTCTGAAACAAAATGGAGAAAGGAGGAAAGTCTCTTCCCTTACTTGCAACCAGGAGAATTAACCCTCTATTTTTGTTTTGCATTTGATCTTACACCATCCAGTGTATTTTTTGTGGCTATTTTTCCCCTCAAAGTTGACAACACACTGTATACAGACTTCTAAGTCCTAGGAATTTTTAAATGTCATTGAAAATTTCCTCATTAGTGCCATTTTAATGCATAATAGCTAATTGATAGGAACATTTGAAAATGTAGGCATGTAGAAGACCAAGCAAATGAATAAAAGCAAGATAGCCAATAAAGGAAAAACAAAAAAATGGTTTAAGAAAAGAAATGTAACAATGCTTTTTTTTTTTTTGAAAGTATGGTCGGTTTGCAATATTGTGTCAGTTTCTGGTATACAGCATGTTTCAGGTGTACATATATACACATTTATTCCTTTTTATAGCCTTTTTCATTATAGGTTACTACAAGATATTGAATATAGTTCCCTGTGCTATACAGAAGAAACTTGTATATCTACTTTATGTATAGTAGTTAGTATCTGCCAATCTTGAACTCCCAATTTATCCCTTCCCACTCCATTTCCCACCAGTAAACAACACTTTTTATGTTGTAATTGTAACATAATTATATGTTATGTGAGGTTAGAGGGGGGAAGGGTAAGAGAACTAAGTCCTCAACCATCCCAACAATGAATCAGTAGAAAGTAGAAGTTGTGAATTGAGAAATAGTAGGATGAGCCTACTATTTAGAAATTTGGATGGTAAATACCAGAGGGGAAAAACAACCAGAAGTATTCTGGCTGATCTTTTCTGGAGTGTGGGACTAGCACAGGGGTTCGGGACAGGGGATAGCTATGTTTTGCTATAATCTTTGAGCACTGTTTAATTTTTTGGCTTATATTACTGAGCTAAAAATAAAAACTAATTACAATTTAAAAATCCCCTGCCTACCGCTTCTCCCCTCCACCTCAGAAAAAGTATATGAGCTAACCTTTATGTATTTCATAGGTCAGATAGCTATTTTTATTTCTGTTCTGATGTTTATCTGGAAATAAAACTGCTTTGACGTTCTCAGTGAACCCTCTGACTCATACCTAGACAGGTATTAGCGTTTATGACCTCAGATTTCTAGCCCTCTCCTGCGCATTTGATGGACTTTGTAGCCCTCCCCTCACTTCTTTGAATTTCCCATCTCCTGGCAGTTATCGGGGGCTGGAGAGAATGCCTGTTCCACCCCAGACAGTGGGCAGTGTTTTGGGAAGAGGGTTGAGATATGACTTCGCTGTAAAAGAGTTGGCTAGGGTCAGGGTTCTAATCTGCAGCAGGTTCCCTAGAGAATGGTACCTGGGCTTGAGCTGATCTCGCCATTGATTAGAGCTGTGACCTACCACAAGTTACTTAGCGGATTTAAGCTTCTGCTTCCTCCTTAACAAAGTGGGAATAACATTAGTAACCCATCCTTCTTAGAGTCTGGTGAGGACAGTGTGTGTGACCGTGCATGTAGTGTACGGCTTTGTAGTGGTCTATGAATTAGCTATGATCCGTATTATTTACAAGAACAATGTTGAGCCTTTGCAAATCATGCAGTTAGCATGAAATGGTACTGACTCTGTGTGTGTGTGTGTGTGTGTGTGTGTGTGTGTGTGTGTGTGTGTAATTTCCCTTGAGATTTTCTCTTTGACCCATGGGTTATTTAGAGGTGTGTTGTTTACTTTCCAGGTGTTTGGAAATTTTTCTTTTTCTGCTATTAATTTCTAGTTAGGTTTCATTATGGTCAGAGAATACACTCTGTATTATTTAAATTCTTTTAAACTTGTCGAGGTTTATTGTATGGCCCAGGATATGGTCTCTATTAGTATTTGATCTTTGAACACTTCAAAAGAATGTGTTTTCTGCCATTGGCGGGTGCTCTATAAATGCCAATTAGATCCTGTTAGTTAATGGTGGGGTTGATTTCTCCTCTATCCTGATTTCCTGTCTAGTTGTGTATCTATCATGGAGGGAGGGCTGTTAAAGTCCACAATTATAATTGGCTTTTTAAAATGTTTTTTTTCCCCTTCACGGAGGCACTGGGGATTGAACCCAGGACCTCGTGCATGCCAAGCATACACTTTACCACTGAGATACCCCCACCCCGGCCCCCATTCGGTTATAATTGTTGATGTGTCTTTTTCTCCTTTAGTTCTGTCAGGTTTTGCTCTCACATTTTGCAGCTCTGTTGATTAGTACATACACACTTATAAATGGCATGTTTTCTCGGAGGACTGACTCTTCCATCATTATGTGAAGGCCCTCTCTGTCTCTGGTGGTTTCCTTTGCTCAGAAGTCTATTTTATCCGGTATTAATGAAGCCTGTCTGCTTTCTTCTGATTAGTGTCTGCATAGCTTACTTTTAATCCATCCTTTTTTTTTTTTTTTTTTCACCCTACCTATGCTTGAAGTGAGTTTCCTACAGACAGCATATAGTTTGGTCATTTTTTTTAGCTTATCTGTTAATCGATGTACTTAAACCATTTACATCCAATATAACTGTTGATATTTTAAGGGCTAAGTGTTTGGTTTATTAAACACTTTATTTTTTGTTTTCTGCTTGTTTCATTTATTTTGTTTCCCTGTTTTCTTTTACCCATCTTCTATGGGTTAATTGAGCATTTTTTAGAATTCTGTTTTGATTTATATTGTAGAGGTTTTGAGTATATCTTGTTGTATAGCTGATTAAATGTTTATACCAGGTGATAGAATCTACTGGTATCAGCGTTTTGCTGGTTCAAGTGAAGTGTTGAAATCACCTCCTTTGACTCTCCTTGTTTATAATACAATGGCCTTAAACATTCCTCTATATACATTTAGAAGGACATTGGGCAGTGTTACAATTTTGCTTCAACCATCAAACAACCTAGAAAACTCAAGTGGAGAAGGAATATGTATTTAACCGTATTTTTACTCTCTCTCTTTTTCTTCCTTTCAGACATCTCAAGGTTTCTCCTTTTAGAGACCTTCCTTTAGTCATTCTTTTAGGGCAGTTCTGCTGGTGAAAAATTCTCTTAGTCCTCTTTCTTCATTTTTATGACTTGATTTTAACACTTGAAAAATGTTGTGCCACTTCTTTCTGGCCTCCATGGTATCTGCGGAGAAATTCCCTGTCATTCAGATTGTTTTTCCACTGTGGGTAAAGTGTCATTTCTCTCTTACCGAGTTCAAGGTTAGTTCTTTGTCTTTAATTTTTAGGAGTGTAGCTGTGAGGTATCATCCTGGTTTGGGTTTCTTTGGTTTTATCTTGTGTGGGATTCACTTACCTTCTTGAATCTACAGGTTTGTGTCTTTTGCCAGTTTGAGAAGTTCCCAGATGTTATTACATCAAATACGTTTTCAGTTTCCCTGTGCCCTTTCTCCTCTCCTTCCGAGACTCTGATGGCACAAATGTGAAATATTTTGTTATAGTCCCACTGTTGCCTGAGGTTCTGTTCTTTTTTTTTCTATTTCCTCTCTGTTGTGGGCAGTTTCTTTTGTTCTGTCCTCGAGTTCACTCATTCTTTCCTGTGCCTCCTCAATACTCATCCATTGAGTTTTTTAATTTGTTGTTGTATTTTTTCACTTCTAGAATTTCCGCTTGGTTCCTCTGATATCCTCCACTTCTTTGATGAGGCTTTTATTTTTTTCATTTCTTTCAAGTAATGCTCATTTAAGCATTTTTATGATGGATGCTTTAAAAATCTTTGACAGGTAATTCGAATACCTCTGTAATCTTAGTCCTGGTGTCTATTCATTGCCTTTTTAATTCAGGTTAAAATTTTCCTGGTTCTTGTTAGGACAAATGATTTTCTATTGAAATATGGGCATTTTGGATACTATGTTGTGGGAATGTGGTCCTTATTTAAATCTCCGTTTCAGCTGGTTTCCTCTGAGACTGCCCTGGCAGTGGGAGGAAAATGCTGCCTCCTTACTGCCAGGTGGGGGCAGACGGCCAGGTCTACTTGGGCTCCTCATTGGCTTTGGGTGGGGGTGGGAGCTCTGGCTTTCCTCAAGGTCTCCACTGAGACCACCCTGGCCGGGCGGGGCAGGAATGCCTAGATACTGCTCCCTGTGTGGCCTCCACTGACACCACAGATGCTGGCCTCATTACTGCTGGGCTACTGTTATTACAGAAGTCCTGCCTCTCCACCAGCTTCTCTGCCATCACCCTGGGGGCTTGGGGAGGGGGCGGTCAGAAGGAGGTCGGAGTGCTTCATTATAGCCTCGAATGTGTGAACGCCTAGGCCCCCCTTAAGACCCTACCGTTGCTGGAGTGGATGGAGACTGGGCCACAGTTTTTTTCTGCAGGTATTGGTCAGATTAGAGAGGTTATTATCTAAACCTTTTCCGTCTTGCTAACTACACTGCCTTTGTCCAGGTGGGGAGTCCAAAAAAGTCTGCTCCTCTTGGAGTTTCCAGGCAACTGGCTGCTTCTCCCACTGCTTTGTTACACCTTGGGTCCCAAGTGCCTACCTGGTCTGCATTTTTCACCCCACGTTTTAGATGATATATGCAGTGCCCAGGAGTTTTCATTGTCTTTAGTGAGAGGAATAGGGAAAAGCACACTCATTGCACCTTCCCTGCAGCAGAAGTGTAGATGCATTTAAGCAGGCCACTTTAACTTCTTTATAGGAAGACAGTCCTAAAGAAGAAGGAAGGGTAAGAAGCGAGTGCTTTTCCTGTACTGATAGACTCCGATACAGGTGCGAACTCACTTTACAGGTGAGGACCACGTGTACTGGCTTCCAAGGCCCCACAGGTGGGACGTGGCAGAGCTGGGATTCAAGTGGCACCCGAAGCCTTGATTCTTCATTCCCACCTCGTTTCTTGCCCATTCATCTTGTTCCAGTTGCTCATTTCCGGTGAAACCTGTGTCCTTTCAGGCCCGTCCTTGGGCAGCTGCTCCACTACAGGGCGGTGTAAGGTGGAGGTTAGAAGCACACACGCAGGGGCCACGCTGCCTGGTTCAGAATCCTGTCTAGATTAGCCAGGTGACCTCAGCCAGTTACTCAGCCTCCTCTGCCTCACATTCCTTATTTATAAAGTGAGGGGAAGTAATGCATTTGCTCCATAGACCTGTTAGAAAGTTAAATAAGTTGGTATTTGTAAAACTCCTAGAATAATGCCTGGCACTCTAAGTGCTGAATCCTTGCTGTTATTTTTTCCACGCCTTTACGCAAGTGGTCCCTTTTCCTGAAAATGTCTTTCTCCATTGTCAACTCTATGCAAAATCTTTTTTTTTTTTTTAATTTGCCTTGTGGCTTAGAGTGCCCCTGGCCCACTGCCACTTGTCACCGGGTATATGTGTATCCACTTTGAGCAACTGTGCTGAGCAGAAAGACTGGATTCTCACAGGTGCTTAGTAAATGATTGCAGTTTTGAGCTATGAGGGAAGAGGGCTCCCTTTAATTCTCTTAAAAGCTCCAAGAGGCAAATCCATATTTGTTATTCCCACTTTACAAGTGAGGAATGTGAGGGACAGGGAGGCTGAGTAATTTTGCCCAAGGGCACATGGCTAATAATAGGTAGGGTTTTGAAGCAGGCCGTCTGGCTCCGGTGTGTGTCCCCTCACCTCTGCCTGACGCCACCTCCCCGTGAAACAGCCTGTGCAGGACAGACCAGAAAGTAGACAGGGTCACCAGGGTGGGGACTGTCAAGGAATGAGTGACTGGGGAGAGTGAAGAAGCTATTGCTAGAGTTCGAGTGAGAGATGCTGGTGGATTTGGATATATTTTGAAAGTAGAAGCAACAAGACGTGCTAATGGATTGGATGTGTGGCATGAGGCAAAGAGAGGAGCTGATGAGTTAGGTTTGGGGCCTGAGCAGCTGGGGATGTAAATGTCATTTGTTGAAAGGCAAATCCCAGGCGGAGGGCCAGGTTTGTGGAACATGGATCAAGAGTTTTATTTGGGATATATTACACTCAGATGCCTCAAATGGAATTGCCGAGTAGGCTGCTGTGTGTACAAATCCAGTTCCAGGACGAAACACAGACTAGACTAGGGGAGCGTGGGCATCACCAGCCTGTTGGTGGTGTTAAAGCTGTGGGAATGAACAACTGTACCTGGTGGGGTTGGCAGAACAGAGGCGAGTTCCACGGGCTTGGGCTGAGCCCAGGGCCTCCTGACAGGGACTGAAATTGACTAAGGGCTGGCAGTGTGTGAAACAGCTCCTCTGGTCGATTCTGGTTTTTCAGTGAAATCAGAAGCAAGGCCATTGGCTGAGAATGCGGACAGAGTATCTGTGTGAAATTGTTGTTTCGGAAGCTGAGAGGCTGAGTTGACCAGGGACATTGAATAGAAATCACCTGAAAATGTGGAAAGCCTGAATGAGGCTTGTTGTCAGGAACGGAAGTGCAGCCAGGTAGGAGGTAATGTGTGTTTCAACCAGGAGCTGCTGTGTGCACAGGAAGAAGGTGGGTTTATGAGAGTTGAGGTTCAGGTGGGCGAGTGGGAAAGAAAGAGAGATGGCGGGAGGTTCAAGAGGTGGCTTCGTTGAATCAGCCTCCTTTCTGCTCCCACAGACCTTGGTACTGTTTTCAATGCTGGTTGAGTTTTCACTGGTGCCTCCCTATCTCTTTGCTCCCTATCTATCTCCCTGCCTACCACATTCACCTCTGTGGACCTCAGCCATCCTCCTCCTATTCCTCTCCTGCGCTCTCCTTCAGTTTCTTATCCTGAGAAACCAAGCCCACAAGCCAGCTCAGCCAGAAGAATTGGCCCCAGCACTTCAAAGGTACAGTCATACTGATCTTCTGTGTTTGACAAAGACTCCTGCCTGCATGCTAACGCCATGCTGATTTTCTTAGAATGCAGGCTCACTGAAGTCAGAGGAAGTTCTGTTCTGCAACTGGTCCACCGATCAACAAATGTGGTCCGAGGCTTACTAGTGATGGGGTCCATTGTGAGAGGTGAGGGTGGTCTCTGAGCCGTTCCCTTTGCCGTCTTCTGTAAGGAGCTTGTCGTCTGGTGGAGGAGACCGGCTGACTCAGGTGGGAAGGGTGTGGTGGACCTTGGGATGTGCCCCCTGTCTCCTTGTCTCCCTTCAGACACCTTCCCCCAGCTTTGGGGAGCACAGCTGGCAGATGGCCCTCTGCTATCAGCCCCCTTAGGAAATGCTATGGCTGAAGGTAGCCATTGAGCCAGAAGTCCGGCTCCTTTTTGAGGCAGCCTGTGTCCAGTGACTGGTCAACTCCAGGCTGTAAAGGCCCAACTCTCTCAACCCAAACTGAGCCATCTCAGAAGGGTCATTCCAGTTTCTGAGCTCCCTGGGGGGTGAGCTGAGGCCTTCAGGGCTCGACCTCTTTGTCTCCCCAGTTCTTATCCCCTTCCCGTCCTTCCTCAGATGCTGTCCCTGAGGGCATCCAACTCCCTTCACCCTCACCTCCCTCTCAGAGTCGCTACTGGGAACCCAGTTTGCATTGGTTGGTTCTGGGAGTGAGCCACGAAGGTGGACGCTGAGATGTATTGCCTTTAGGAACTGGTTTTCTTGGCAGAGCATGAAAACCACACCAGTACTCAAAAATCATCCCTTCCCTGGATTCCTTGTTTTCTGCAAAATTATAATTGCACATGGCATCTTCTGGGCCTCAAGCCCATATGCTTCCACAAGTGGAAGTCATGCCCACACTTTCTCCTCTGCTCCCCAGTCTCCAGACCAAGGCCCTCCTTCTTGGGTAGGCATGAGGACCCGGGGGCTGTGCCTGCTCCTGTCATGCTGGCATCGTGTATTCTGGGCTGAGAGACAGGTCAGAGCTCAGGACTTCCAGAGAAACTGGAAACTATGGGGGCAGGAGTGCCAGGAAGGAGGGAGCCAAAGGCAGAGCATTAACACTTATGTGAAAACTCCCCTCCCGGTCTGGGTCCACCTCCGCTGTGGGCTTATTTCTTAAAACTGAAGGACATGGGCTGGGCCCTCACCATCTGGGCCTGGAGCTCGGGGGGACCTTTTCTGAGACATCCACAAAGATGCTCCATGGGAAAGACGCAGCCTTGGGCACTGCCACACAGAGGGCATCCCTGCCAGGCTGTTACCAGAGCAACCCGATACACCCTCTGCCTCCCACCCTGCCTCCCGTCCCAACCCAGCCCTAGAGGAGGGAGGGCAGCAGAGTGAGTGGGGAGAAGAAACGGAAGGATGAGGAGGCAAAGCCATCCTCTCCCCATTCCCCAGGGCAGTTTCCTCAGCCCAGGGAGGCCCAGGCTGCAGGGCCAGGAAAGGTTAAATGGATAAGAGATCAATGATATTTGATTGGACTGAACTCTTAAAAATACCTAAAAAAGAAGTATTAACACCGAAGTGTGACTCAGAAAGTTGTGGGTTCTGCCTGAGCAGTCATCCGTGTAGAGCAGGATGCGTCAACAGTCAGCAGTATGTGTCTGCAGGGGTAGTGGTGGGAGAGAAAAAGGTCACTTTCTGCTACTGTCCTCCTGGGTTCATTCACTCAATAAACCTATGTCCTCCATTCTAGCTTTGCCCAAATGTGCCAAAATGACCCTATTTAAAAATTCTGTACATATTTCTAAGGTTTATTCAGAACCTGAAAGAGAGGTTGGTTCACTGGCACCCTCGGTTCCCCCCGGTCTCCACCCCCAGCCAGTGAGGGTGCAGCGCCTGTGTGCTGATTGCTGTTTTCAAAGCAAGGGGGCTATTGGGAACTGAGGAGCCACCCCAACTGTGCCTGCTGCAGCGTCTCCCCCAGAGAGGCCCCAGAGGTGGAGATACAATTAGAGTAGCCAAGACAGAAAGCTCTGAGAACTAGAATATTAATAGTAAGACTAGAATTGACATTCATCCAGGGCTCACCATTACTGCCGTCCCAGCTGTCTGTGGCCAGCATCCCCATGAAATAGTTTGAATACCGTCTCTGAGAAAAGCTGGACGCCACATGCTTGTTGACGGCTCAGTGTTGGGTGCCAAAGGGACTCTTCTCACTCGAGACAATAGAAGGAAAGGATAGTCTAGTTCAGGGCTTGCAAATTTCATGTGCACATAGATCACCTGGGCTCTTGTCAAAATGCAGAGTGGGATCTAGAGTGCGGCCAGGATTATGCATTTCTAAGTAGCCCCCAGGTGATGGCAGCACTTTGGTGCATGGACCACATTGCCAGTAGCAGAGACCCAGAACAGCGGGTCTCCGCCTTGGCTGCACATTAGAATCACATGGGGAAATGTGCAAAAAAAAACCCTCAGAGATTCAGATTTCGTTGGTCTGTAGTGGGACCCTGACACTGATATTTTTAAAACTCCCCTATAATTCTATAAACTGCTAAGATTGAGAAGCACTGATAATAATAAGAATCGTAATTGTTATTTATTTCACAAAGTTATTGATTTATAGACGATAAATGTGGCTGAGGAGTTAATGCCTGCATGGACAAAGGATGATTCATTTAATTCTCTCCAGGTGAGATTAAAAACGCCAAGGAAGTATCACCCCGCCTACACCCTGGTACCTCATGCCATTGTAGGAAGTGGCTGCTGATAAAGCTGCCCTTCCACCCTCATCACATCCAGAAAGGCCCCACTGAATGGGTTGTAGTTGCTCTGAATCGTCTGTGCAGGAGGGGAGGAAGGGTACAAGTGGGTGCGTAGGCTTGAGAGACATCTACGCATCTGCGGTGGACATTCTGCACGAACACGCTGACTGAAATGCCCTTGGTACGTGAAGCCTTCCTCAAGTCTCACAGTTTAAAAAGTACTGTTTTTCATTTGCCACAAGGTGTTGATGGCAATACTTTGAGAACAGTCACCCTGTAAAGTTCTTCAGTGCTTTATGTATTACTTTCCCAGGACTGCTCTGACAAATTGCTGAAAACAAAACGGGCGGCTTAAAACAACAGAAATTTATTCTCTCACAGCTCTGGGGGCCAGAGTCCAAAATTAAGGTGTTGACAGGGCCGTGCTGTCTCTGAAGCCTCTGGGGGAGAGTCTGTTCCATGTCTTCCTCTTAGTTTCCGGTGGTTTCTGGCAATCCTTGGTTTTGCTTGGCTTGTAGATGCATCACTCCAATCTCGGCCTCCGTCATCACGGAATCTTCCCTGTGTCTGTCCTCTTCTTCTTCTTCTAAGGACACCACCCTACTCAAGTATGACCTCATCGTAACTAACAACACATGCAATGGTCCTATTTCTAAATAAGATCACATTCTGGGATTTGGGGAAGATCATGAATTTGGGGGAAGATACTCTCCAATCCAGTGCACTTTTCTTACCTAAAGATGGAAAGATTCTGGAAAAAAAAACCAAAACATGGAAAGACTCCTAAGGGTATCACAGATACATATTAGAAACACCTTGTCCAAGTGCCTTGCGAAATGACCCTTAAATGAGAGTCCTCTGTCTTACACCAGAGCCCACCCTGTTCCCTTTCCAGCAACTTCTCGGGCAGTGCACTGCAATGGTAACAGAACGTGGAGCCTGGTGGACCTGAGGTTGCTTCTCCGCTTAGCTGTGTGACTTTGGTTAACTTTCTTGGGTTGCATGATCTGTAAAATGGGGCAGTAGGGGAGATAATCAAACATCTGTGGGCACTTTCTTCTGTGTGATACACCATACAAGAGCCTTTAGAGATGTTATTGGATTCACAGAAATATCGTCCTCATGAAGCTGTGAGGATACAGTAGTTAACATATAGCCTGTACCTGATAACAGCACAGGTGATGAACGAATGAGTTCCTTTTCCATTATTCCTCACTCCAGGGGCTAGCAATTTCTCGTACTCCCTAAGCAGAGCCCAGATAACCCACCCATGCATTTCTGATGGGCAACCTGGAGTGGGAGCATTGCAAGTCAGCTCTGCCAGGAACTCCACTGTGACTTGGGCAAGCCACTTAAAATGCTTTCCGTCGAGTGGTTCACACTGCTGCCTACTCAAGGATGAGCAGCATCTAAGAGCAACATGCCAGTGTGGAAAGTGGAGGCCCAGGGCCTGGCGGGTGAGAAGGTGCGTGGGCTGTGGAGCAGCCCTGTCCCGAGTCCAGTACCAAAGTGGTCCTGAGCTCACCTGCTCCACCCCACCATCTGCCCCTCTGCGCACCTGCTCTAATTTTACCAGGCTGTGTTCAAAGCTCTCTGTGGATCTACCAACGGTTAATTGGCTTCTGGCCTTTAAAGAAAATGTGAAACTAACAGAAGAGCCCCTCTGTGGTTTGAGACAGTGTGTGTGTGTGTGTGTGTGTGTGTGTGTGTGTGTGTGTGTGTGTGTGTGTTGCCTTGCTGTCCTGCAGGACTTCCTGTCTCTGCAGGTTCTTTCTCCACCCTATTAGCTCTGGAAGTCACTGGGCCCTCATGCAGATCTGCCAGCCAGCATGTCACATCTTTGATTTGCTCTCTCCAGGGACCTCTCCATTGAGGGCTGGTATGTCCTCCTGGCACAGTTGACACTTCTTTTTTTATTTTTTTTAAATTGAAATATATAGTTGATTTATAATGTGTTTCAGGTGTACAGCAAAGTGACAATTATACATATGTATATAAATCTATTCATATACATATATCTAATTCTATTTCTTTTCCCTTATAGATTATTGCAAGATATTGAAAATAGTTTCCTATGCTCTACAGTATAAACTTGTTGTTTATCTATTTTGTATATAGTAGTTTGTATCTGCTAATCCCAAACTCTTCATTTATCCCTTCCCCACCTGCTTTCCCTCTTTGGTAACCATGAATGTATTTTCTATGTCTGTGAGTCTGTTTCTGTTTTGTGAATAAGTTCATTTGTATCATATTTTAGATTCCGCATATAAGTGATACCATGCGATATTTGTCTTTCTCTTTCTGACTTACTTCACTTAGTATGATCATCTCTAGGTCCATCCATGTTGCTGAAGATGGCATATTCCATTCTTTTATGGCTGAGTAGTATTCCATTGTGTATATATACCACATTTTCTTTACCCAGTCATCTGTCAATGGACATTTAGGTTGCTTCCATGTCTTGGGTATTGTAAATAGTGCTTCTATGAATATTGGGGTGCATGTATCTTTTCGAATTAGAGTTTTCTCCTGATATAACCAAGGAGTGGGATTGCTGGATCATATTGTAAATCTATTTTTAGTCTTCTGAGGAATCTCCATACTGTTTTCCATAATGGCTGCACCAAGCTGCATTCCCACCAGCAGTGGAGGAGGGCTCCCTTTTCTCCACAGCCTCTCCAGCATTTATCATTAGTGAACTTTTGAATGATGGCCATTCTGACCAGTGTGAGGTGATACCTCATTGTAGTTTTGATTTGCATTTCCCTAATAATTAACGATACTGAGCATCTTTTCATGTTGGCACAGTTGACACTTCTGATGGGTATGACCATCTTTCAGGTGTCAGGCAGTGAAGATATAGGGGATCCCACTCCCAGTTTATTGGACAAGACTTGTAACATCCCAGCTCCACAATAATAACAACCCATCACAATTTTAAGGAGCACTAAATTTTCCCAAGCACAGTCACACATATTATGTCGTAAAGTCACAGCATCCTCATGGAGGCTTTGTGCCCATTTTACAGATGAAGATCCTAATCCCTTGTCTAGATGTGATCTGCAGACAGCAGCACTGGCATTGCCTGGGGGCTGGTTAGACACTACAGAATCCCAGGCTCAGAACTGCTGAATCATGACCTGCAGTTTAAGACGATTCCCAGGTGATTCGTGTGCACATTAAAGTGTGGAAGCCCTAGACTAAAACTCAAAAAGATTCAGTGACTTTCCTAGAATTCTAGGGCAACATGGTGGCTCACCTGGGACAAGAACCCAGGCTCTGAGCCTCCCAGAAAAATGCTTTTCTTTTAATAATGTTCCACTCTCTGCTTGAAGGCATACCCATCCATTAAGTCAGCTCCCTCCTGAGCCACCTCCACATTCTCACCCTGAAGACCCAAGCAGAGCCTGCGTTTGCTCCTGAAGCCCTGGGTGGGCTCCTCTGTCCCAGTAGTGAATGCACTGAGCCTTGTAACGAGGTGGAGAAAATCGAATCAAATGTCTTCTAGGGCGGCCACTGGGTTTGTCCGGAAGAGCTACGTACATCACTTGAGGGGCATACCTGAGCAATGGGGGAGCAAAGGGAACAACCTATTGTGCAAAAGGAGGAGTTTGTGTTGGTCCTGAGAATGAGGAGGACCAAGGTAGGGAGAGAAATTGGAAGAAGAGAGAGAGGAGGAAAGAATACCAGAATCTTGTAAGAGGTGGTACAGTAAAATTTCTAAATTCTTGGTTGGAATGGATTGCTTTTTGTATTTTGTTTGGTGGTTGGCTGGGTGTGTGTGTGTGTGTGTGTGTGTGTGTGTGTGTGTGTGTGTGTTGCGGTGAATGGGCTGTGTTTTGCACAAAGTGGAGGCTTGGAGTGACGCATTGAAGCCGAGAATTGACCGGTGCCAGAGAGGTGTGAGGCCTCAGCAGGCCCCCGGGACTGCATAGTAACAGGTAGAGGACAGCTTGTCTCTCATTTTTCTTGGAAGCCCCAGGACCTAGCCCAGTGCTCCCAAAGTATTTCTCCTATGAATGAATGAGAGCTGAAGAAGTTCATAAATATTATCCAGTCCAATTCCTTTTTGTTTCTACTTGTTATTTAATTTTTAAATCATACTATGTATTAAATATTTCAACATGAAAATGTAAATGTATATTAAAAAAAATAATGATCAGATAAACACCGATATACTCATCATCCAAGTTAAGAAACAGAACATCAAAATACCTTCTGTCTTCTGGGTGCCTCTCCCCAAATACATCCCCTTCTCGCCCCTACTCAGAGATGAGCTGGCCAGACTTTGGTATGAAGCCTTCCTGTTTTTTCCCTTGCAGTTTTACCGCATGTGTAAATGGAGTGATACTGCATGTATTATGTTGCACCTTGCTTCATGAGCTCAACATCCGCGTCGAGGAGTGCAGTGCGATGTTTTCATTTTCACTGTGGCATATTCCCTTGTACAATTATCCCAATTTGTTTAGCCATTACATTGCCAGTGGATGTTTGGTTTGTCTTGAGAACTTTGCTGATACGAACAATGCTGCAGTGACCAGTCTCACCCATGTCCATCCATGGAGTTGCTCGGTCCTAGAGGATGCCTATACTCAATTTTACTAGATAGGACAAACTCTTTCCCAGAGGTATGAACAAACTTACACTTCCACCAGTTAGTTCTACTGGAGCGTTCCCAAAGCTACAGAATCCTTGCCAACACCTAGTAACGTCAGACTGAAATGTTTGATGATCTTGGGAGTGTAAAATAGCACCCCAGTATGTTTTCAATTTTGATTTCCCTGACTGCTAAAGAGGTTAAGCACCTTTTCCTCTGTTTATCGGTCATTTGAATTTTCTTTCTTTTTTTTTTGAAAAGAGCCTATTCAGATCTTTTATCTGTTTTTTGGGTTTTTTTTTTATTGATTTATAATCATTTTACAATGTTCTGTCAAATTCCAGTGTAGAGCACAATTCTTCAGTTTCTTTTACCTGTTTTTAAAAAATGCTGTGTCTGTTTCTCACAGGTTTCAGCTTTATAATAATTACTAGTTATCAGTTATTGTGAGACCCTCTTATCTTTTTTAGCAGTTTCTTGACTGTTTATAAATTTCTAAATAAATTTTGGAATTGTTTTGTCAATCACAAAAAATACTGTGAGGATTTTTTTTTTATAATTATATGGAATCCTTAAATCAATTCAGGGGAGAACTCACATCGTTTGATATTTCATCTTCTAAAATGTGAACATGAAATTTCTCTACAGCTATTTAGAAATTCTTTTAATAAATTTTATTAATAATGTCTTCTAATAAAGTTTTTTTAATCTAATAAAGTTTTTTTCTCTATAAAGGTTCTTGTTCATTTTGTGAGATTTATGTACCAAAATTTTATATTTACAAATTCTATAATACAATAAATCTTTGTTTTTGAAGAATGATATTTTATACGTTTGTTGCTGAGACATAGAAATGCAGTGGAATCATGTGTTACCAGCTTTCCATTCAGCATCTTTATTAAACTCTCTTGCTAACTTTAATATTTTGTCTGTAGATTCTTTTGGATTTCCTTCACTTACAGATTCATTTGGGTTTTTCTCCCCCACATCCCTTCCTCTGTAAATGGTGATCTCTTGCTTTCTTCTTCGCTGACCCGTATGCCATTTATTACTTGGCTTATTATGCAGGTTAGTATCTCCAGTAGCAGGCAGAAGTCGTGATAGAGAAGGCATATTTTTTGTGTGTGTGACAACTTTATTGTGGTGTGGTTCCTGTACAGTAAACTACACATACTTCATATGTACAATTTGATGAGTTTTGACAGATGTTCACACCTGTGAAACCACCACCACAATCCAGATAGCTAGAGAAGGCATACATTTCTTACTCCTAATTTCAGAGGGATTTGTTTTGACATTTCCTCATTGATGATGCCTCTTGATGTAGGTTTTTGTAGCTATATTTGCAAGTTAAAGAAGTCTCATCTTTAAGAATTCTTTTTCATGAAGAGATACTGATTTCTTTTTTCTCTTAAGAATGAAGTGGAACAGACGTGGAACGAAGAACATACGTGGAAAATGCCTGTATCATAAACATATGAATTTCCACAAACTGAAGCCATCGTGTGACCAGCACCCAGATCAAGAGAAAGCTTGTCGCCAGCTCCTGAGAGGCCACCTTTCCATCTTATCCCTCAATCCATGGAGGTAACCAATTTTCTGATACCATAGGTTAGTTTTACCCGTTTTTTAGTCCCTTGTATAAGTGGGGTTATAGTATGCTGTCTGTGTGTCTGAAGTGTTCTGTGCAACATTATGTTAGTGGGATTCATCTATACTCTTTTTGTGCAATTGTAGATCATCTGTTCTCATTGCTATAGTGTATTCCATGGTGTGAATGTACTGGAATCTCTTTATCCTGCTATTGATGGGCATTTAGGTAGTTCCCAGGAGTCTATTATGAACAGTGCGGCTATGGCTATTCTAATACATGTCTTTTGTGAAATATATATGTTAGATAATAGACCTAGGGGTAAACTGATAAACCATAAACTATGTGCATGTTCCACTTCAGCAGAAAACGCCACCCCATTTTCCAAAGTGGCTGCAACAGTTGACGCTCCCATCAGGAGAGTTGGAGAGTTTCACTTGCTTTATATGCATGCTGAATTTTATCAGTGTTCCTGCATCTATTGAGATGACCATGGGATCATCTGATTTTTTCCATTAATCTATTAATGTGGTGAATTATGCTTATAATTTTTCCTAATGATGAAGGACCCTTTCATTCCTGGGAAGAATCCAACTTGGTCAAGATGTACAAATTGTACATTGTTGGATTCCGTGTGCTGCTATTTTGTGTAGGATTTTACCTCTGTCTTCATTGGTGGGGTTGTACTCTAGTTTTCATTTGGCAATGACCCTAGCTTCCTGAAAGGTTATGAATGCTAAGATAAACCCTTCACAGCCTCCATCTCTAACAATCTCTGACTCCCAGATTCTCCCATACTGTTCAGAAAACTGCAGATTTGATCCTCTCTCTGTTCACTTGACAGGGACTTGGCCTAAGGATTCCCTAGGCAGAGAGTGAAGCATGGCTCTTACATTGACCACCCCACCTCCTGCCCCAGGAATCTTTAGTGCTGTGTGCATGTCTGCTAAAGCCCCCGGATCACATGAGCTCTCACACACTCACAAGGAGTGGATGGAGAGTGCGACTGTAGGGGCAGAGGAAGAAAGCCTTTGCATTCATGAACCTGAGGCCCACTCTGCCGTGTTGGCACTAGCTGTCTCTAACTCTGCCTCCACTCTGCTGCTGGGGGCTCCTCTCCTGGCCTCCCCCGGCCCCACCCTTTCTCTGGTGCTGGTGCAGGATGGAGAGCTCCCGGATCACAAGGCTCCAACTCGCCCACCCCTCCCCAGTCACTAACCACAATACTCCCACACAGGAAATTGGTAAAAATGAGAATTCATGCCTCTTGAAACAAGGTAGGACAGACATTTTTCAGTGTGGCATCTCCAAGAGAACTTTTTCCACAAAAGCTTCCAGATCAGCGCCCCTGAGAGTTTGATGGGAAATGGGATATTTACGTTGTCTCAAAGAATGTCTCACAAACAGCTTATTAATAACAAAGGGGGAAAAAAGCAACTTTACCACTGACAGACATGTTAATCAAGTGAACAAGGGTAATATCACCAACCCTGGGGCTCACTGACATCATGTCCCCTGAGAAGGACTCACCTTTTCCATGATGTGTCTGCTAAAATCACAAGGAAATATCAGAAAAATCCAAACTGAGGGACGTTCTGAGAAGTAGCTGGTCTGAGTTCTTTTAAAAATGTCAATGTCTTAAAAAAAAAAAAAAAAAAACGGAGGCAGAGGCATAGTTACAGATCAAAGGTGAGTAAAAGGACTTGACAGCACCATCAATGTGTGATCCTGGGTTGGATCCTGAACCAGGGGCTGTAAAGGACGTGACTGAGATAGTTGGTGAGGTTATAAAATAGACGTCTTAGAGAGTAATATTGGGTCAATGTTAAATTTGACCCTGATAATGGTGCCCTTGTGACATAAGAGAATGTCCTTGTCTTTCGGACATTTACACTGAGGGGTTTAAGGATAGAGGAATATGATGCCTATAATTTTCCTCTATTGATTCAGAAAAAAAAGTTGTATCTATCACATACGTAGAGTGAGAAAGAGTGTTCACACTTGGTCAATCTGGGAGAGTTCTTTGTATATTCTTGCAATTTTTCTTTTCTGGGTATTATCTCAAAATAGTAAGTTTAAAAAGTACTTCCCTGTCTAGCAAATGAAAACCCACAAATGTGAAATGATAAGGATCACTTTGGTGGTTAGAAATATAAAGTGTAGTTATTAACACATGCTTGGTGCTGGAGACCTTGAGAGGAAATTGCTTATCTTCTTAACCCTTTGAGGAAAGGATCATCACCCCATGTGTACAGATGAGAATGATGAGGTCTACAGAGGTGAAATAAAACACTCAAGGTCACCCATCAAATAAGCAGCAGGACTGGGATTTCACCGAGGTCTGTGTGACTCCAAAGCCTTCAGGTGCCACAAATTCCTGGGTATGTGACCCTGACAAAAACTGACCAGCAGAGACGGTGGCATTTATGTCCTCTTCTGAGCTGTTGGGTTAACTCATCCTGAGTTTTCTGAGACCTACCTCATGCCAGGCACTGCCTTGGATGTAGTGGGTGGAGACCAACAAAACAAAACAAAAAAAAACCAAGATGGGAGTAGAGTCTGGTGGGGAGGACAGCCCAAAGAACAGGATGGTGGATGTGGACAAGATCTACCATGAGAAGCAAGAGCTTCTGGCAGCCCAGATGTGAAGGATGTTGATTCTGCCTGCCACGATGGCTTTGAGTAGCCTTAGGTAGCTCACTCTGTGTCTGATGGGGATTGACGGAGGTAAGGGAGAGGGCCCCCGCGTCCGAGTGGACGTTATAACCTGGACTGGTACCAGTTCTGCCTCTTGGGAGCCGTGCAGGTCTTGGAGAAATTGTCTAAAATACCTGCAGAGTTGATCTGGAAACTGGATCGAGTGTAAGTGGAATGTTCATGTGGCTGGTTCAGGGTCTTTTTTAGGAGCTGTGGCTTTGTGGGGACCTAGGAGTAGCTAAAAAGAAGACAGTTTGGTGGTGATTATACTGATGCTCCTGTGTCTTCTGGTCACTAAGGAAACCAGGACAGAGGTGTCCCCAAGCCTGGTTTCAAAATGGATATTCTGAACCAAGCTCAAATAATACAGGGGAGAAAAAGAGGAATAATAGATTATTTCACAAACTCTTTTTGTATGCAGGGAACAGGGATGAATAGTGTCAGGAGAGAAAAGGAGAAGCATAATTTTTTAAAACTAAATTTTACATCGCACTGCTTTTTCTTTTTTGGAGGGGAGATAATTAGATTTTTTTTTTTTAATGAAGGTACTAGGGATTGAACCCAGAACCTCATGCATGCTAAGCACACGCTCTACCACTGAGCTATACCCTCCACCTCCAAGAGAAGGATCTTAACGCTCTACCTTCAACCTTAACTTGGGAGTGTTTTCCTGGGGTAGAGATGGAAGTCCTCCTAGCATTGCCTTAAGAGTTGTTCAGATGCCCATGAGCTCTGAAGCATACTGTTGTTACCAGACACCCTGGTCTCTAGGTTTCTCCCTCAGAAGTTGGAATCAATAGATCAGACAATACCAATAGGTACAGATGTACAAAGGTGCCCACCCTAAGTCAACACAGCCTGAGCACAGGTTTCCCCAGAGGTGGAAATGCCCACTGCCTGAGAGCTGGTACTCAGACCTAGGACAGACCCAACCTCAGGCCACTACAGCTTAAGAGAGGAGCCCAGGACGCTCCCATAACCCCACCGGGGGCCAATATATGAGCAATGGCTGGCCCACAAAGGGTACTCACACGATGGAGAGTATCATTATTATGTGAAGTCAAAATGCACCACTTTGGCATAAGGATTATTTTGAGCTAAAGGCAGTTGAGAATCAACCAGTGCAGAAAGAGTTCTCTGCCCTTCCCTCACCTGCCAAAAGCAGGGGATAAATGTCCCAAAAGCAGGGGATAAATGTCCCAAAAGCAGGGATAAAATGTGGCCACCCCGTACCAGGAAAAGGAAAGTGACTCTTATTATCAAAGATGAGATGTTGACACCAAGATGAGTTTGCATAAACAGACCTTACTTCCATTAGTTCTCTCATATGTTTCCTTGTCACTTCCCCATGATTTATCACCCCTTGAAGCCCAATCCTCCTTTCCTTTGTTAAAATGGTATGTAAGCCCCCAAGTCTAACTGCTTCTTTGAGTTTCAGTCTTTTTCTGTGAACTCCCATGCGCCCGGACATTAGTAAAAATTATGTCTTTTCTCCTGTTAATCTGTCTTTTGTCAGTTTAATTCACAGACCCCCAATTACTGAATATAAGAGGTAGAGGAAGCTTTTTCTGCCCAGAGTATGATTAATAATGTTCATCTCAGACTCCCCGTGTACCGCTTTTTGTCACGCAGATGCCTTTTGCTCTCCAAGTCATTGGGAGAGAATTCCAGGTGTGGACTAGTAAATTAATCTACGATTTAATCAGAAAATCGTCTACAAAATGGAAACTTCTCTGCTTTGAATTTGTCACTGATTGCCATTTTCTATTCCCTAAAAACTTACTATTGAAAAAAACATGTCATTATCAAAGGCAACTTTCAAAATAAAGAGGAATAGTCTGATATCTGACTGTTTTCATTTATGCCTGTTTCATTCTGGAATGTGATCACATGCATCTGTGTCTTGGCACAGATAATCTTAGTATATATTGCCACCTTATTCTGGTTTTTTTGATCTTAGAGATTTTTCTGGGTTTCTACGTAGTTTTCACAATGATTTTTTTCCTTTCATTATTCGTCATTCTTCAGAGAGCATTACCTCCTGGGACTCCTGTGATGAACATACCGTTGGTTGCTAAGCCTCTTCAGCGGGGAATTCCTGTAATTTCACTTTTTCATCTCTTCCAATGACTAGAGGAGTTCTGGGAATATGCAAGGTCCTCAGTAAGTATTTGTAGCCTTGGAAAAAAAAAATGTTAGTAGAAGATAAATTCTGGGAAAATAAAAGACCATGTAAAAGGCTGAGATCTAATCAGTTCTTCTTGCCTACAATGTAGCATAAGTTTCAACTAAAAATACAAATATTATGCTATTAACCGCACACTTGTCTCCATGTTCAACCCTTCAAAGCAATATTGTGGTTATACCTTTGATTGTATACAGGCAATGTTCCTGACCACTCGTGCACAGGAAATAAATATTTAGCGGTAAGAAACAAAATCTGTTTATTGCAGCTTTTGGTGGCAGAGTAATTTACGTGGGGAATTAAATGATATAGATGGCCAAAATATTTTCTGATAAGCCGGCTTTATTATCAACAACATATATGCTTTTATTAAACTCAGGCTTCTGTCTACCACTTTTTGTTAAGTAAATGCTTTTGTATCCTGCAAATCATTGGTGGACTTATAGCTGGAAAATGTAGAAAATCCAAAAAGACTCCCCCAAGTTTTTATCTACAACTCTGTAATATTGTCATATGAGAATTTAAAAAATATAGCATCATGTGAACAGAACCCTGGGCTGTGCTTCAGAAGACCTGGGTTTTTTTCGGTTCTGACTCTGCCACCAACTTACGGCATGTTTTGGGGGGTGTTCTTTTACCTCTCTGGACTAAAATACTCCTGTTTATAAAGAAAGAGTTTGGGTCATTTTCTGCCCAATGCTCTGTGATAAGTATCTGTGACGGTAGGAATTTCTACCTTTACACTGAGAGTCGATGTCAACGTAATCTTTTCATTTTAAGGGAAAGGATATAGAAGGTGCTGTGATTTAATATTTGCCAAGGTGGAGAACAGACATCGTTTTGCAAGGTAGCTGCCTTAGATGCGGTTATTATAAGATCTTAAAGCAAGACAGGGCTAGCCTATTCAGCCAGAGGAGATGGAGTGGTTTCTGATAGCAGAGGAGGCTCTGGGGAAACCAGCTGTCCAAGGGTCTCAGAAGTCTAGGAAGACAACTCACATTTAGGAAAATGTCCTCCCATCTTTCCTGACTTTAGAGGAGCTCCAACCCTGTGCTGACACACATGTGGGGACTGCATGATTGCATCTCTGACATAAGGTCAGGCCAGATCTCTTCACCAGATAGATTTCCTTGGAAGCACAGATAAAGTAGGGTACCCATGGTTGCGCATCATTTCGTTCCTGTGAATCCCATGGTTAAACTGCTTTGCCAGAGACATCAGCCCAACACGTTATCTCCCAATCTGTGCCCATCCCACAGTCTGCATAATAGCGACAGTAGTTTGCTGCTCTGCCCAGACACCCCCGGCTCCTCCTGTCCCCACTGATGGCAGTGCAGTGAGCCCACTTCAGCTCGAGTCAGTCCCCAGCTCAGCACTTCGTAAAGACTTTTGGAGCTTCCTTTATCAATCTGTTTTTTCTTTCTGAGGTGAAGGAACTGGGGCCCAACAATTCAGAGTCTCCTGGCCCCCTAAAGAAAAAGGAGAGTTTTCATACTAAAAGAAGGACAGTGGACACTGGATGGACACAGAAACAGCAATGACAGCAAACGAAGCAAACACCTACCACAGTGGAATCCGATCACCTCTAGGTCAGGGTATTGATCAGAATTCTTTCAGTTGTAAGAGACAGAAGCTCAGCTGAAGCCAGTTAAATGTATCAGCTCGTGTGATCGTGAAATCCTCCCCCACCTTAATTTGGGTCCATTTCCATTCATTGTACTTGGCACACAATGAGCCCTTTCCATCTGGGAGCTGGTGACATTTCATTCTGGGAAATTTTCTTGAATTATTTATTGGATAATTCCTTCTCTTTTGATTTTCTCTGTGCTCTTTGTCGAATTCCTAAAACGTAGATGTTGGACCCTAGGAATGGTCCTCTCTCTCATTTTTCCATATTTTGTCTTTTTTTTTAAACCAGAGATGGCCTTAACTTCACTTTCTAAACCCCTGTTGATTTTTAAAATCTGACAGGCTTTTAATGTCCGGAGCTCTTTTTGTACTATAAATGTTCCTTTTGCTAGCATTCAGTTCTTGTTTCAGGCATGTCCTATATCTTCTCTTTTTATCTGAGGACAGTAGCATTTATATTTTTGAAGTTTTCTTCTCTCTGCCTAGCCTCTGATTCCTCGAAATCCTTGCTTCCTGTCAGTCCATTTGATCTCTGTCTTTCACACCGGAGGCTGTCCTTTCATGTCTTGGGGTTCTCAGTACTCTGTTGGAAGCTCTGAGCACTTGGCAGGGGTTTGTTAGCTGTGAGCTTCACTAAATATTGCCGGTTTGGACTCTGGGGCAGGGAGATCCATAATGCCAGTGGCTTTGCCTGTTTCCTCTCAGACCAGTCAGATTCTATGCTGGAGATCTCCCAGTCTCCTTTTGACTGCTGGTTTTCTGAGTGAAGGATGCAAGCAAGAGGGGCCTTGGTTGTGTGTGCATGTGGTCACTTAATCCCTTCTCCAGAGAATCCCAGTCTTCTCTGGGGTGAAGGAGGGGCAGCTGCCTGCTGCACACAATAGGGAAGGGAACCCAGGGATGGAAACCGTTTCTTAAACAGCTTTGTACCAATTCCCCTCTTTAAAACTATCCCCTCATCTCCTTGAAGGCACCTTTCAGAGACACTGGGTCCAGTCCCTTCCAGAGCCTTCTGAAAACTCCGTAAAATAAACTGGACCAGCTCCTAGCTTAGCATTTGCCTTCTGGGGTTTGCCAAGTCAGTTAGCACATGTCCATCTACCTTCCTGGTTCTAAACTTTTGCTGTTGTTGACGACTTCGAATTTTTTTCCATTCTTGTGACTTTATGCCTTAATTAAAAATAAAACAAAAAGGCATTGTTGTTTCAGAGTGTTTCCCAAGGGAGCAAAACTAGACCTTTATGTTCAGTCTGCCCTCTTCACCTGAAGTTCTCATGCTTCTTCTTGCTTTAGGGTCTTTAAAAAAAATACTCTTCCTTCTACCCTCACCCTTCACCTAGTGACAACTGCTCAGCTGTTGACTTTGCTTCAAGCCGATAAGGAGACCTTCCCCGGTCACCCCCACACAGACATACACGCATATCAGACAGGAACCCACTCGTTCTAAGCATCCTTAGTACCAGCACTGCCTAGTCAGCTTATCACAGTTAATATCAAACATTCACATGATTAGCTGTTTGCCTTTCTGCCACCACTGCCCGTCCCGCTACAGGACAGGAGCCCTGGCTATGTCATCCACCCCTGGATCCTTATGGTCCAGCACAGACTCTCACATGCTAAGCACTGGATAAGTATTTATAAAATTAATGAAAAAATGAATTACTGAAAGGAGTCATTAATTCTAGAAATGAAATAGCTTGAAATATTTAAATGCCAGTTCTTCAAAGTTTTTCTCGTAATTATTTCAAAAAATCTTAGGATACAGCACCCCATTATGCCAGTATAATTTAGATATTTTAAAAAATCACTGATAGGAAGTACTTGGAGGTATCAACCCTGTGCTCCGAATTCCAGCAAGTCACGTCCCACCAAACTGTAGGATGTGGCTGACAGGCTAGGTCTCTGAAATTGCAAAAAATTAGGATATATTGGCCCCAAACTCACTATGTAAAGCACATATGCTCATATCATAGAAGCTGGAGGTGCAAGCACCATCTCACATTCCACACAATGTTGAGGTGCTGAAAGTCTTGCACCTTAAGACTACGAAATTCCTAGATACCCCAACCAGAAAAGTCGATATGCTCTGTGAAGAGAGTACTCTGAGCTCTGCAGCATTCTTTAGTTGTCAGACCAGCTACAGGGCTGAGCTGGAGCTGTTTCTTTAGAGGGATTGCTGGTGATTCAAAGTAATGGTGCATTTCATCATAAGATGTGTAACCCAATACTAAGAGACTCAAAACTACTCCTTTCTAATCTAGCCTGTTTATTGACCCCACTAATTATGATGGTGTTTGTTTTATGGTTTTCCTGGTATATTAGGGTTCTCCAGAGAAACAGAACCAACTGGATGAATAGATATACAAAGAGAGAGATTTATTTTAAGGAATTGGCTAATGTGACTTTGGAGGCTGGACAAGCCCAAAATCTTCAGGGTAGGCCAGCATCTTGGATACCCAGGGAAGTTGGAGTTTGAATTCAAAAGCAGTTTGGTGGCAGAATTCCCTCTACTTCCTGGGAAGTCAGTCTTTTTTTAATTAAGACCTTCAACTGATTGGATGAGGCCCTCCCACATTATGACATAATCTGCTTTACCCCAAGTCCACTGATGTAAATGTTAATCTCATATATAAAAATACCTTCGCAGAATATCTGACTAAATATCTGGGGATCATGGCCTAGCCAAATTGATGCATAAAATTAAGCTTCACATGTGGTGATTACTGGAACTATTCATAGAGTTTTCTAAGTTTTGGAGACTAGCTAAAAAAAAAAAAAAAAAGTAATGGATTTCAATTAAGACTCTCCCCAAAGACTTGGGAATTGTATCAATAATAGAAGTTGCAAATGTTATGAAAAATATGCTTTAAAACATGTCTGGCCCTGAGGGCATTCTTTCCAGGATGCAGTGAAAGTTTCTGTGCAGGAGAAAGTAGACTTGGAGAGACCATTGATTCTGAGGGTCTTACATGACTTTGGCTGTGTTGTTTGGTCTAGCCGCCTTCCTCTGAGGTGCTGGTATCCCTGCTGTGTGCCCAAAGGTGAGGAACCAAGCTTCTCTTTCTGTTTTTGTTTTTTTTTTATTGACATATAGTTGATTTATACTGTTGTGTTAGTTTCAGGTGTACAGCAAAGTGATTCACTGATAAATATATATATTCTTTTTCAGATTATTTTCCATTATAGGTTATTACAACATATTGAATATAATTCCCTGTGCTATACAGTAGGTCCTTGTTGTTTATCTGTTTTATATATAGTAGTGTGTGTACGTTAATCCCAAACTTCTAATTCATCTCTCCCCCCAAGGCTTCTCTTTAACTACATCACAGTCTGTGTCTTAAGAGCCAGAATGTAGTAGCTTGGATAAAGGTCACCCCAAAATATCAAGTCCTAATCCCTGGAATTTGTAAATGTAACCTTATTTGGAAAAAAAGTCTTTGCAGATGTGATTCAGTCAAGGATCTTATGAGAGGGAGATTATCGTGAATTATCTGGGTGGACCCTAAATGCAATCTCAAGAGTGTTTATAAGATAGAAACAGTGGGAGATTGTGATAGTCCACAGAAGAGAAAGGGATGTGAAGATAAAGGCAGAGATAGGCATGATGTAACCATAGACTAGGATTGCCAGGGCAGCCGCCAGGAGCTGGACGAGGCCAGGAAGGATTCTCCTTGAGAACCCTGGAGAGGCTCAGCCTCAGTAAACTGTGACCCAGGGCAAGGGGCAGACACAGGTCTACAGGGGCCCATGCCAGCCCTGTGCAATTGTCCAGGAGCCACAACAAGGGGCATCCTTCAGCTCAGGCTGTGCAGTCCTCTCCCCAGCTCTACACCTGCCTCCCACATCTTCATTGTGCCTCATATACCATTCAACAATTAATTGAGAAGTGGCAGGGTACCAGACACTGAACCTAGTATGGAGGAGCAGCAGATAAAAGGATCTCAAGGGCCTCACAATAAAGACTCCTTGGGGTATAAATCAGCCCCAGAATCACCTCTGCTGACTGCCTTGCCCCTGACAAGTCAGGTTTCTGAGTAAAACTCAGCCTCTCCCAAGTGGCTCAGCATTGTGGAGTTGAGGAAATGTTCAAGACAGAAGCCAGCCCACTCCTCTGACCTCCCTCCATCCCCTACTCAGCTACCTTGCACAAAGTAAGGACTTCTCTGCCAAGTCCTGTGCTGTAATTCTAGCCCAACCTGGAAATTGGGTTTGTGGGAATTCTACTTAGTCCCTTAGGCCTGCTCAGCCGAGCTGGGAAGGGGTGCATGGCTCCTTAAACGACTTTGGGTGAAACTGGTGTGGTAGTTTCCGCCGTAGTGACATGAATCAGCAGTATCTCTGGGCCCTGAGTCTCACTGTCTGTGAACCATTGATCTTTGCTTATCAAATTTAAAACCCTAATAGACGATCTGAGGTTTTACCCAAACTGCGTCAGCGCATGAATTATGCGGGTGAGGGGAGTTACCTAGGCAGGTATGAACTCAACCACCAGCGGATATTTCTTTTTCTTCTTCTTCTTTTTTTTCCCTTTTCTTTTTTTTTTTTAATTGGTGTATAGTCAGTTTACAATATTGCATCAATTTCTGGTGTACAGCCTAGCAGTTCAGTCATACATGTACATACATATATTCCTTTTCATATTCTTTTCCATCATTGGTTACTATAAGATACTGAATATAGTTCCCTGTGCTCTATAGTAGAAACTTGTTGTTTCTCAGATTTATATGTAGTAGTGTGTATCTGTTAATCCCAAATTCCCAGTTTATCCCTTCCCAACCCCTTCCCCCCGGGTAACCATAAGTTTGTTCTCTATGTCTATGAGTCTCTTTCTGTTTTGTAAATAAGTTCATTTATGTCTTTTTTTTTTTTTTTAGATTCCATCCACATATAAGTGCTATCATATGGTATCTTTCTTTATCTTTCTGGCTTACTTCACTTAGAATGACAATCTCTAGGTCCATCCATGTTGCAGCAAATGGCATTATTGTATTCTTTTTATGGCCAAGTAGTATTCCATAGTGTGTGTGTGTGTGTGTGTGTGTGTGTGTGTGTATACCATCCTATAGCTTTTTAATCCAATCATCTGTCGATGGACATTTAGATTGCTTCCATGTCTTGGCTATTGTAAATAGTGAACAGATATTTCAAAGAGAGAAAAATTGTTAGGCAAAAGAGATTAGACTTGGAGGACGTGAAACAAGACTTAGAGGAATACATACCATTCTAAACTGCATCTAAAGAAAGAAGTTGAAGTGTAGTGAAAGGTGTGTCATCTGCTTGTGTGAATGCTTACCTTGCTTCCTGTGTTTCCATGAGGCATTTCCACATCCCTCCAGGAGCAGTAGTAGAAAGAACAGCTCTGGTCCCACCTCCTCATTGGAGGATGATGAGCTCCTTTGATTGGCAGGTGGGGAGAGTTTGTCACTTGTCATCTATTAGACTGCATAAACCAGGGATGGGCCCCATCTCTGCTGCCTTCTTGGGATGGCCTGAACCCCGCAGTAAGGGTGCCTGTGGCTTTGTGGTAAGTTGATCAAGTGGGTCTGGTTTTGTCAGGCTCAATTAGGTCCTTGACTCTTGTAATTGAGACAAGAGATTGACTGACCTCTATGCAGGGAACCGAACTTACCCCACTGGCCTGGTCTCAACCAGCAGAAATAAACCATGTGTTCATCACTTCACTATTCTGTTCCTGAAACGCCTGTTCTCGTCACTGTAAAGAAGAAATCTCCTGCATTTCTACACATTAAAAATGAAATCTCAGAAAGAGACAGTAAAAACAAAAAAATCCCATTTAAAATTGTATATTTTTAAAAAACCCACCTAGGAATAAACTTAACTAAGGAGATAAAAGACCTATACTCTGAAAACTATAAAACATTGATGAAGGAAATTGAAGATGGCTCAAAGAAAGAAAGATATCTCATGTTCTTGAATTGGAAGAACCAGCCCCCTTCCTCCTGAACCCCAGGCAACCACTGGATCATTTACTGTCTCTATAGTTTTGCCTTTTCCAAAATATCCTATAGTTGGAATCATATAGCATGTAGCCTTTTCAGACAGGCTTCTTTCACTTAGCAATGTACACTTAAGGTGTCTTCTTGTGGCTTGATAGCTGGTTTTTTAAAATCAGGGAATAACATGCCATTGTATACATGACCTTGGTTTGTTTATCCACTCATCTATTGAAGGACATCTTGATCAGTTCCAGGTTTTGGCCTTTATAAATAAGCTGTTATAAATATTTATGCTCCGGTCTGTATGTGGCTATGTTTTCAATTCATTTGGGTAAATACTCAGGAGTGTGATTACTGGATTATATGGTAAGCCTATTCTAGCTTTATAAGAATACTACCAAACTGTCTTCCAAAGTGGTTGTACCCATTTGCATTCCCACCAGCAATAAATGAGAGTTCCTTTTACTCTACCTCCTCTCCAGCATTGGGTATTTTGATTTTAGCCATTCTAACAAGTGTGTAGTGGTAACTCACTGTTGGTTTAATTTACCATTCCCTAAGGAGAGAATGTGTTGAGCGTGCTTTTCATATGCTAATTTGCCATCTGTGTGTGTTTTCTGGTGTGATCAATTATTTTGCTTTTAATTTTAATTTTTTTGTGTTTTTTTGTGCATGTGTTTTCACTATACATGATTTTTAAAGCATTTTTAAAATTGAAGTGTAGTTGTACAATATTGTGTAAGTCACAGGTGTACAATATGGTGACTCACAAATTTTAAAGGTCATACTCCATTACAATGATTATAAAATATTGGCTGTATTCCCCATGTTGTACATTATATCCTTGTAGCTTATTTTATACCAAATAGTTCGCACCTCTTAATTCGCTACCCCTCTCTTGCTCTGCACCTTTTCCCTCTTCCACTAGTGTACTGTTTAGATGAGATCTTTTTTTTTTAACTTTTAAAATCGCTTTCAGGTGCAGTAGTAGACCAACCCCCATTCTGTCACTCACCACAGGCAGATAAGATACCTACAGAGGATCTGTTCTCCACTGAGCTGTGCACACACGACAGTGCAGACTCTGAGAGAAAGGAATGAGCAACACTGAAAACCTCCAGAAGGAAGGCTCTCATTAAGGTATGTATTCATAAACATCCTTGGGGAAGAAGGACATAAGAAGCAGGGACACTTTTATGTCCTTGGAGGAGAGGCAAAGGGAAAGCCAATATTTCAGAAGTCTGGCACAAGAGGTGACTTTTTTCCTTTGCATACCCCCAGAGTCTGCAAACCCTGCATATGTCTTAGTGGCTGCCCCTGGCTCTGGCAGAGAAAAGCAAGCCATGCCATTCTCTCTGGTGGATGCTAGGAGGGTGTCAAAGCTCCTCCAAGAGTGGGAAGATAGATCAGAAAAGATCTCTCCCGTCACCAGGCGTCTGGGGGGAATCTGTCTCTGTGCTTCTCGGAGATCACGGGAAGACACTTGGCTATTCTCAAGAAACAAAGCTGGCAAGCACATGTTTAGCCCTGACTAGATGCTAACTTAAATGATCCCAGGCATGTGCCAACAAAGCCTGAAAAGCATTTTTAAGTCCCTTTTTATAGGAGGAGAGCCTGAAACTCAGTTTGAAAACCCAGCCCAGGTTTACTCTGCTATAAAGTAATCTAGAAGTTAAGTGGTCTAGATTCCAAAAGATTGGAGCTTTTTTCTTTGTGGTTTTTTTTTTTTTCCCATCCCCAAACAAATATAGAAAAGAACAAGGATTTGGAGTAACAGGTGTGTTTGTCACGTACTAGCTCTGTTGCCTCACTTTCTGTGTAATTTTAGGCACTGGACAGAAGCTGAGATTCAGGTATAATTGCAACTCCAGAAATAGGAAATATTACTGCCTGCTTCACAGGGATTCAAGAGGAATAAATGAGGTGATGCGTCTAAAATTCCTGGTCTACTTGTAATAAATGGGAGCGATTGTTGATACTGTCCACAGGTTGTAATGATAAAAGAGGACAGGGGACGTGTGGATCGGGGGTCTGTAAGAAGGATTTGGGGAAGAGAATGAGTTGAAGACCTCTGCTTATTCCAGGATATTAGGAGAGCAGGGCAGAAGAAAGTTGAGCTGAAACTTGTTTTAAAAAATAACTGTAAAAGACAAGTAGGAAGGAAGATGTAGGAGGGGAGACTTGTTTTGAAAATGCTGGCCACAAAAAGAAAAAAAAAGGCCCACCTCCGTACTTCAGAAACTGGTTTTAAAAACCTACTTTAAGTACATACTTAAATGAAATTGATATATTTGAAAAGGGCTAACTTGGTGGAGGGGTATAGCTCAGTGGTAGAGTGCACGCTTAGTATGCAGGAGGTACTGGGTTCAATCCCCAGTGCCTCCATTAAATAAATAAATTAAATTAATGAATAAAAAATGGCTAACTTGCTTGGCATTTTAAATTATAGAATGGTGGCATAGTGGATAGAGATGTCTGAACATTCAACAGTCCAGTGCCTTGGAAAAATAAGATGTCTAGACTGAAATTGCCTTGACTATGTGTTTATCAGTTTGAGGCAAGTGATCCTGTTTTAAATGTTGAGTCTTCCTTTCCATAAATATAATATATATTCATTTTAGTTGTGTCTTCCTTTATGTCCTTTAACAAAGTTTTTATAATATTTTGCATAATTGAACTGCTGTTTTTATCGGGCTTATTCTTGGGAATTTAGTAATTTTTGTTGCTTGTATGAAATGGAACCATGCTTTCTGTTGCGTGTTTAAATTAGGTATTTATGGAGCTTATGATAGCAGTTAAAGGCCTGAACTCAACTTTTTAGTATCATGTGACTCTATTTCTGAAGCAGCAGGCTGGGAGAACAAAAGCAAGATATAAAATGAGAGATGTGATATTAGGCCATTTATGTAAGTTAAAAGCGAACACAAAACAGTATTATATATTGTTTCTGGAGACACGTAAATGTGCAGAGGTAAAGGGGGAAACCATTTGGAATGATACTTACCAAGTGGGTTGTAATTGCTAAACTACAGAATTCCCTGGGGTGTGGGGATAAATTGTGTTGTCAAGGGAACTTCCGCTTTATCTCTATTGCAGAAGGAAGGAAGGAGGGAGGGAGGGAGGAAGAGTGGAAGGAATGGGAAAGAAAATGAACCAAAAGCAAACGTGTCAATATGGTAGCAGTTGCTAATTCTGGGAGGTGGAACTATAGGTGTTTAAGTTTTCTTTGCAAATTTTGGCTTTTCTTATCCAACCCAACCGCTCGGTGTTAGCCTGAGCAGTTTTTAACAAAAAAAAAAGCTAATAGACTTTATTTATTTATTTTTTAATGTCTGTATTCTCATGTTGAATCATTAAAATGCCCATGAGTTTACCAAAAAGAAAGTGTTCACAGCAGTTTGCCACTTAACAAAGTTATTACCACCGAAGAATTTGATTATCCTGTACAATTTTATCTCAGTGTATAATTTCATGTTGACCGAAGGGTATATTATTGGTCATCAACTTGAACTGAAGGAGTATTAGTATTCTCAAATTCTACTTTCAAGCTAACAACTGATTCCAGATACAATCATGAATAAGGGCAAGGAAAAAAATTAAATTCATATTTCTAGGTAGTTACACAGCATACTGACCAGGTCAATATAGTATAAAAAGAAGGCCTATCTAATAGCACAATGAGATGTTAAAAACTGTGTCTAAAATAGATAAGCAACAAGAATATACTGTATAGCACAGGAAACTACAGCCGTCATCTTGTATTAACTTACAGTGGAGTATAATCCACAAAAAATTCTGAATCATTTATCTGTACAACTGAAAATAATATAATATTGTAAATAACTATACTTCAATAAAAAAAGAACAGTATTCAATAAGTATTTTTAAAAATTAAAAAAAATAGTGCCTAAATTTCTCATAAACATGATTGTACAATCACACCAGGGGGCGCTCTTAACAATGAAATGATGAATGACTTCTTTTTAATTTGAAATATAGTCCGTTTACAATGTTGTGCCAATTTCTGGTGTACAGCAGAATGCTTCAGTCATACATGAACATACACATATTTGTTTTCATATTCCTTTTCACCATAAGTTACTACAAGATATTGAATACAGTTCCCTGTGCTATACAGTATAAACTTGTCTATTTTATATATAGTAGTCAGTATCTGCAAATCTCAAACTCCCAATTTATCCCTTCCCACCTGCTTCCCCCCAGTAACCACAAGTTTGTTTTCTATGTCTGTGAATCTGTTTCTGTTTTGTAAATAAGTTCATTTGGGTCAATTTTTTTTAGATTCCACATATAAGTGCTATCATATGGTATTTTTTTTTTTCTCTTTCTAACTTACTTCACTTAGAATGACAATCTCCAGGTCTATCCATGTTGCTGAATATGGCATTATTGTATTCTTTTTTATGGCTGAGTAGTATTCCATTGTATAAATATACCACAGCTTCTTTATCCAGTCATGTGTTGATGTACATTTAGGTTGCTTCATGTCTAGGCTATTGTACATAGTGCTGCTGTGAACACTGGGATGCATGTATCTTTTAGAATTAGAGTTCCCTCCAGATATATGCCCAGGAACGGGATTCCTGGATCATATGGTAAGTCTATTTTTACTTTTTTGAGGAATCTCCATATCGTTTTCCATAACAGCTGCACCAAACTACATCTCTGCCAACAGTGTAGGAGGGTTCCCTTTTCTCCACAGCCTGTCCAGCATTTATTGTTTGTGGACTTTGTAATGGTGGCCATTCTGACTGGTATGAGGGGATACCTCATTGTAGTTTTGATTTGCATTTCTCTGATAATTAGCGATGTTGAGCATTTTTTCATGTGCCTTATTGGCCATTTGTATGTCTTCATTGGAGAATTGCTTTTTTAGGTCTTCTGCCCATTTTTGGATGGGGTTGTTTTTTTCTGATTAAGCTGTATGAGCTGTTTATATAATCTGGAAATTAAGCCTTTGTCAGTCTCATCTTTTGCAAATATTTTCTTCCATTCTTTAGGTTGTCTTTTTGTTTTGCTTATGGTTTCATTTGCTGTGCAAAAGCTTATAAGTTTAATTAGGTCCTATTTGTTAATTTTTGCTTTTATTTCTATTGCCTGGGTAGACTGCCATAGGAGAACATGGCTGAGATTTATGTCAGAGAATGTTTTGCCTATATTTTCTTCTGAGAGGTTTATCGTGTCTTGTCTTATGTTTAAGTCTTTAAGCCTTTTTGAGTTTATTTTTGTGTATTGTGTGGGGGAGTGTTCTGACTTCATTGATTTACATATAGCTGTCCAGTTTTCCCAACACCATTTGCTGAAGAGGCTGTCTTTACTCCATTGTATGTTCTTGCCTCCTTTGTCAAAGATAAATTGACCGAAAATTTGCGGGTTTATTTCTGGGCTCTCTATTCTATTCTCTTGATCCATATTAGACTTTTTAGAGAAGCATTAGAGTCACAGAAAATTTGGGTAGAAAAGTCACAGAGGTCCCATATAGCCTGTATCAGCCTGTGTGGGCTGTCATAACAAAATGCCACAGGCTAGGTGGCTTAAATGACAGAAATTTATTTTCTCCCTGTTTCGGAGGCTAGAAGTCCAAGAGCAAGGTGCTGATAAATTGGATTCCTGGTGAGACCCTTGGGCCACCTTCTTATTTTGTCCTCTTCCTACAAGGACACCAGTCTGATTGGATGAGGGCCCCACCCAATGATCTCATTTAACCGAAATTACCTCCTTAATGGCCCGTCTCCAAATATAGTGACATTGAGGGTTTCTTGGTCAATTTGGGTTCCTATAACAGAATACCATGGACTGGGTAACTGATACACAACAAAAATTTATTTCTCACTGTTCTGCAGACTGGGAGGTCCAAGATCACGGTGCCAGCACAGTCAGGCTCTGGTGCGAGCCCACTTTCAGGTTGCAAACTGCTGACTTCTCACTGTATCCTCACAAACGTTAAAACACAGAGAGGAAGCAAGCTCTCTTGTGATTCTCACGAGGGCACTCACCCCATTCATGAGAGCCCCATCCTCATGACCTCATCTAATCTAGTCAGTTCTCACCTCCTAATACCATCACAGTGGGCAGGGGTAGGGTCTCAATAGACAAATTTTAGGACACAAACATTTAGTCCATAACAGGGGTTTGGAGTGGGGGGCCCAATTCAGTTCATATTTATTTATTTATTTAAAAATATATATATATATTTTAAATGGTGGTACTAAGGATTGAACCCAGGACCTCATGCATGCTTAGCATGCTCTCTACCACTAAGCTGTTTCTCTCCCCCTCAGTCCATATTTTTAAATAAAAATATTTTGAAGAAATGAATCTCTCTTAGGTACCTTTGTGACCAGACCCTTCTGCTTGGATGGATTCTACACTGGAGCCCAATGTGACAACAGTAACTGACTACTACTATCCTGATATCATCTCAAGCCCCTGCGATGGGGAACTTACCCAGAGAGACAGCAAGTTGCTTCTGGCCGTCTTCTACTGTCTCCTGTTTGTATTCGGTCTTCTGGGAAACAGCCTGGTCATCCTGGTCCTTGTCGCCTGCAAGAAGCTAAGGAGCATCACGGATGTGTACCTCTTGAACCTGGCCCTGTCCGACTTGCTTTTTGTCTTCTCCTTCCCGTTTCAGACGCACTATCAGCTAGACCAGTGGGTGTTTGGGACTGTGATGTGCAAGGCGGTCTCTGGCTTTTATTACATTGGCTTCTTCAGCAGCATGTTCTTCATCACCCTCATGAGTGTGGACAGGTACCTGGCTGTGGTCCACGCCGTACACGCCATAAAGGTGAGGACAGCCAGGATAGGCACAGCCCTGAGTCTGGCAGTGTGGCTGACTGCTCTCTTGGCTACCAGCCCACTCCTAGTATTTTACCAAGTGGCCTCTGAAGATGGCACTCTACAGTGTTACTCCTTTTATGATCAACAGACTTTGAAGTGGAAGCTCTTCATCCACTTTGAAATGAACATCTTAGGCCTGTTGATCCCGTTCACCATCCTTCTGTTCTGCTACATTAGCATCCTGTACCAGCTGAAGAGGTGTCAGAACCATCACAAGACCAAGGCCGTCAAGCTCGTGCTCATCGTGGTGGTGGCCTCTTTGCTCTTCTGGGTCCCCTTCAATGCGGTCCTCTTCCTTTCTTCCCTGCACAGCATGCGCATCTTGGATGGATGTGTCATGAGCCAGCGGCTGGTTTATGCCACCCATGTCACAGAAACCATTTCCTTCACCCACTGCTGTGTCAACCCTATTATCTATGCTTTCATGGGTGAGAAGTTCAAGAAACACCTCTCAGAAATCTTTCAGAAAATTCGCAGCCACATCTTCATCTACACAGGGAGAAAAATCTCTGGGGAGGCCTGGGAGAGGTCATCTTCCTGCCAGTACTTCTCCCGTTCCTCCAGTGTGGACTACATTTTGTGAGGACGATGCGTTAAAGCAGACCACTGCCTCTGTCACCAGACCTCCTCCGGGAGACAAAAATGATTCACATTGGAGTCTGAGGCTACATGAGTGATACTCTTAGAAAATCGGTTATAGACATGTTGACTGAAATAAATGCGCAGCCTACAAGTTAAAAGTTATGTTTTATTTGGCGGTAGGACTCCAGCCAGGACAACAGCCTCTCAGATCGCTCTGAGGGACTGCTTGAAGAGGTAGGGGAGGAGCTAGGATATATAGGAGCTTTACAACAAAGACCAGGTAGTTCGAACAATAAAAGATTACTTGTTATCTAAAGAAAACCAGGCATCTCAAGTTAAAGAATTTAGTACTTTTCTATATATGGGAGGAAGCAAACATTTGGGCTCATTGAATTCATTCCTTTGACAAGCATCTAGCTATCTAGGGCCATTATCTTGTCCTTTATTTTTCTGAGTCCGCTCAGAATGCACCATTGTGAGTGGCTGCAGAGGCCGGACTGCAGGCTTGTCTTCCCTGGGAGGGTGGCGGCAGCCGCTGATGACTTGGTTACAGCATTCTTTGTTTACTGATATGGTTTACAGTATTTTTTGTGTCACAGATACAAGACCTATTACATGATGTTAAATGAATACTTACTCTTGCAAGTTAATCTTCTCAACTCTCAAAGACTTTTACTATTTTCTGAAAAGAATGTATATATTTCACTATCCATTGTAACCTTAACTATGGGGATTTTTTTCCCCTTAGTTCTTGGTGTCTTTATCATATACCAGTTTAAGTTTTATCAGATGTTTTTTCCTTATCTACTGAGGTGATCATGAAGTTTTCCTCCATTTTTCTGTTAATTTGGTGAACTCCATTGTTTGGTTTTCTTATTTTAAATCAACCCGTATTTTCCTCGTGGTCATGATCATTTTAATAAAGAATTGAATTCTCTTAAAATTTTCATATCTGTGTTCATGAGAGATATTGTCCTGTAATTTTCCTTTCTTATAATGTCCTGGCCAGGTTTGGTCTCCAAAAATATGTTGGGAAGTACCCCTTTTTCTACTACTTTTTATACTAATCTCTGAAAGAGTTTGTATAAAATATTGGGTATTATTTCTTCCTCAAATGCTTGATAAAATTCATTATCAATTCATTATAATTCATCTGGGTTTCTCTACAGGAAGATTTCAAATTATTTATTCAATTTCTTTCACAGAAATTACTCAGAGTTTTTTACTTTTGCTTGTCTCTGTTTTGGAAAGTTGTGATTTTTAAGGATTTTCCCATTTTATCTAAATTGTCACACGTATTAGAATAAAGTTGTTCCTAATATCTTTTTATAGTCTTTTATTTCCTATTCTTTTTCCATTATAGTTTATTACAAGATATTGAATATATTTCCTTGTGCTAATCTGCTACTTTATAGTCTTTTTTATATCATAAGGCTCTGAAGTAATGTCTCTTTTCATACTTGATATTGGTAATTTGTATTTTCTCTTTTTTTTCCTTGATCAGTCTTACGGGGTTCATCAGTTTTACTAATCTTTTCAAACAACAAGCTTTTGGCTTTATTGATTCTCTGCTTATGTCTTTTCATTGATTTCTGCCCTGATCTTTATCTTACCTGCTTTCTTTGGGTTTAATTTACTGTTTTATTCTAGCTTCTTAAAAATGGAATCTTAGATTCTTGATTGACAACCTTTGTCCATTCCTGAAACATGTCTTTAAAGCTTCAAAACTCCCTCTCAGCACTGCTCTGACTGCATCCCGTACATTTTGATGTAACACATTTTCATTAGTTTTCAATTAAATTATTTTCTATTGTGAACTCTTCTTTGAATCAGGAGTTGTTTTAGAAATTAATTAAAATTTTCCAAACATTTGGGGATTTCTAGTTATCTTTATCTTTTAATTTCTAGTTTGCCTCCACTGTTCTCAGAGAACACACATATGTGTTCAGTTTTTGAAATGTATTGAGAATTGTTTTATGACCCAGCATGTGGTTTATGATGGTAGATGTACCATATATACTTGAAAAGAATGCATATATTGTACAGTTGTTGGCTGTAGATGGTTAATCAGATTGTTCGAGTCTTCCATATTCTTGCTGATTTTTTCTGTTTGCTTATTCCGAGTGACTCAGAGAGGTATATTAAAATCTCTAATTGTAACTGATTTTGTCTATTTTTCATTTTAATTCTGTTAATTTTTGCTATCTGTATCCTAAAGCTGTGTAATTAGGTGCATACAAATATAGGATTGTATGCCTTTCTATTGAATTGACTCTTTTGTCAATATGAAATGTCTTTTTTCCTCCAGTAATACTTCTTGTCTTCTGGTCTGCTATGACTGGCATTACACAGCCACATCAGCTTTCTCTTGATTGATGTCTGTGTTTCTCTATCTTCTTTTACTTTAAACCAACTATCTTCCTATATTTAAAGTTTCTCTCTTGTAAAATTTAATTGAGGCTTTTTTTTCTTTTTGCACAGAAAGTTTTATTACCATGAAGATAAATAGTATGTATAAATTCTAAAAATTATTTTTAAATGAAATATTCTGTTGGATTCCATTACATAGCATGCAAAAGATTGATGTCACGTTTCAGAACATTTTTTTCTTTCCTTTGACAATTTAACAGCACAGCTTCAATTCAGATGATACATTCTGCAGAACTGACACACGCTATACTAACCGTGTAGAAGAAATATGCCTGGAGGGCAATCTAATCATCTCTGGAAAGCTTCCAACACTTTTATCTTGAAATGTTTAAATATGTGCTTACGATATTGACACCACTCCTCAAAAAAGTGTAAGCTTCCAAAAAACATGAAGCTTTCTTCTGCTCTAGCCACAAATTCTGATACTTCATTCTGAATATTCTGTGAGCTCCATATTATGTTGAGGTTGCTATTAAGAAAAGACAAGCTCTCCTCATTCTGAATGTCCAGAATCTAAAATTCCAGCTGAAATGTAGCCAGGTGGCAATTTCCTGATAATTTGTAGAGTTCTTTGTAGAACTTTCATTGAAATCTCTTCTGTCATCTCAGTGCTTAAGGTCTCTATTTTCTTGGAGTAATTTCTTATATTGATGCCAGTAAGTGTATTTAGAAATGAAGTTCTGATTCCTGGGGTGGGTAGAGTGCATGCTTGGCATCCACAAGGCCCTGGGTTCAATCCCCAGTGCCTCTGTTAAGGGGAAAATAATAATAACAATAAATAAAACCATCAAAAAAAGGGGAACTTCTATTAAAAAAAAAAAAGAAGACTCTGATTCTTAATGTCCAAGCTGATTTCTCAGATCTTTTGAAGATTCCCATCCTTCAGAATCTGATTGGTGTATTTCTTGAAACAATTTTCAGGCTCTGGAGGTCTCTTCCCAGGGCGCCGGCAGCTCCTTGCACACCTGGCTCACGGCTGCCACCTCAGCTTCCAAGGTGCAGCCCTTGGGCATTCATGCGGCAGCACTGACTGGTACCTGGCCCCCCTGGGGTCACCTGTCACTTCTCGACAGCCATGTGTGCCTCACCCAATACAAGGAGCCTGCACAGTTTCTAGCCAGTGCAGATCTCCTGAGCTTGGCAGGTAGATGGAAGAGAGATGGACACTCTGCACCCCACTACGTAGAACCCCATGTCTACAATATCACAATTATGTCCCTGTGCGCATTGCCGTAGGTGTCTGTAAGCAGCCCCTGCACTGTAGGGAGGTGGTTCATTCACTCATGCTGTTCCAGCCATTCTGGCCTCCCTTGAATCCTAGGAGATTGGTCTCCACAATTTATGCAAATGATTCTTCTCAATTTGTGTGTGTATATGGTCTTTTTTCCCCCTGAATTCTAGTTACCTGAGTGTTAGTACTTTTACTTTTCTTATCCGTATCTTGTAGCTTTATTTTATATTTTCTGGGTTGTTTTTTATTTTATTTATTTATTTATTTATTTTTTTTTTAATGAAAGAGCTCTTCAATGTGCTTTTCCAATTTTCTAACTCAAGTTTCAGCCATCTATATTTTTTCACACTGGCACAGTGATGCCCTCAATACTTGCTGGGTTGAAATAAGGAGGTCAGGAGGGGTGTGGGGAAGGGAGCAGAGGAACACTCAACATTTTTAGGCACCTGTTTATTCTAAGCTGGGCACTTCACCAGTGCTTTATCATTAATCTTCAAAGAGTCCTTCAAGATGATTATTGTTAACCTAAGAGGCTGCCGTGTTAGAATCCCAGAGCATGGTGTCTCCAGAGCTACGTGAGTTCCACCGTGACTTCTGCACTGGCCAGCAAGTCTCCTGTCTTCTCATGCATGCCCTGTGCTCCTCGGCTGGGCTTCCCCGAGGCTGGATTAGGCTGAGTCCTGCAGGACACGACTCTGAGTTCAGCCAGCCCCTTAGGAGGGGCCATCACAGAGGCACCACCAAGGTGGACTATCCCTACGGTCAGTGTGTGAATTGGGGAAGGGTCTACCTGTTGCTGGACTGCAGCCTGCCAGGACTTTCCTCTTTCCCACCGAGCAAAGACCATTTGGAGCAGCCAGCACTTGTGAAGTGGAATATACCTCTGGATCTTGGACCTCGCCCGCCTTTCCTGAGGGGACACTGTGAGGGCCATCTCAGAATGTCCTGGAGTCTGCTCCTCACTCACAGGCCGGCCTAAAGAGTCAAGGCAGCCACGTGTAAGGTAAGGTTGAAGATGGTCATGATGATGCTATCTGTCTTCTCTGCTCCATAGAGCTGCCTGGTGTCCCATCTGTAACCCGTAAACCTCTTTGTACACATAAAAGGCTAATTTATCAGCACTGTAATAAAAATACGCAGCATACAGCCTTGCACTTTAGCTGTGTAGCTTTGGGCAGCTCACTTTCAGTGTTTTGCGCTTCAGTTCCCCGACATGTAAGATGCAGGTGGTGATAATGCACTGCCTCTGATTCATACGGGACTATGAGGCTGTGTTCTGACGCCACCTACCATTCACTGGCTGGAGGTAACAAGAGTTGCCTACAGCAGGATACAAAGGGTTGAGGCTCATTCCTGTAGGTATCTGGGTGTATGTGGGTGGTACGTTAAGAATGTGTCTGTCCACAGAAAACAAATTTATGGTTACCAAAGGGGAAAGGGGAGGGATAAATTAGGAGTTTGGGATTAGCAGATATATACTACTATACATAAAATAGATAAACAACAAGGTCCTGCTATACAGCACAGGGAACTATATTCAATATCTTGTTAATAACCTATAATGGAAAAGAATACAAAAAAAGAAGAAAAAGTTATGTAACTGTCTAGGAAAGGCTGAAAAATGATTCCAGATGAAGGGAAACTCAAGAGACATGACAATTAACTGAAATATATGATCCTAAATTGGATTCTGGATTGAGGAGGGGTGGGAAATGCTATGAAGGACAGTTTGGGGACAAGTGGTGAAATTGGAATTTGGAGTGTATATGAGGTAACGTAAGTATTAAAAGAGATAACAGAGAAACACTTAGAACTGTGCTTGTGTATAGAAAGCACAATTCATATTCCCGGTTTTTGCCTGCAAGGGTGTCATTGTCTGCATCTGCTTCATACACTGCTGCATCTCCAAGCCTGGAACAGCCCCTGGCACATAGCATGTACTTAATTAATGTTTGTTGGATGAATAAATGAACTGACACCTGAAACAAGACAGAGTTAAGAACTAGGGTGAGGTATCGGGGCCGTTGGTCCTCACACACAGAGACGGAGGTTATCCACTCTAGTTTCCAGACGTTGTTCGTCACCTCGGTGACCCTGGCCTGCAGAGCATTCTGAGATCGATTCGGTTGTTCCAGGCACCTGGTTCACACAACCAAAAAGGCATCTGACAGCTCCCCAAATCAAATTCATGTGCGATTTACTAATTTGCAATTGCCTAATGTCCCTTCTACTTCTGTTCCTCGCTGCTTTGCCTGGCAAGGAAGGGAGGAAGGTGGATTTTGCTGCATCCTCTCTCTGCCCCTCAGGGGACCCACACAGGTGCTCATTGGCTGAGTCCAAGCCTCAACCCAGTGCGAATCTACTAGGAGGAAGGAGGTTCAGATGGCAAACCTCAGATGGACATCGTGCTACAGAGAGGTCTCCAGGGGCTGGTGAGGCACCGACAGGCAGCACCCCTTCTCCCAGTGCTGGCTGGCCACCCCGAGTTGTTCAGGTCAGCCTGGATGCCAGCCCCACCCATCACAGCGAGTACCCGCGTGGCTTACAGATGCCGGGCAGCTGTGAGTGTGGTCCGAGGGTCCCAGACTGAGAGAGTTGGAAGGGACTCTAGACATCACCTAGTCTTCTGTTCTCCTCTGACAGATGAGAAAACTGAAGCCAGGAGATACAAGCAGCTTGCCCAAGGCCACAGCAGCTAGCTGGTAGAACAGAGCCTTAGAGCCAGGACTCATGATTCTTAGAAGATGCTTATTCCACTTGGCCATTTTATCCTACATTGATGGGTGGGTCCTCAAACTGGGGGCTTAGAGATAACATCTGGAGGCCCCTCTGGTCTTACTGACCCTGCTGAACATTTCCCATATGGGAAAGTGGGGTTGCTGATCCCCAGAGAGAGCAGAATGAGGGAGAGAATCCGATTAGGGGCAACTCAAAGGAAAGTAGCAATTACATTTTAATGAGGCATTTTCTGGACCAAAAAAGAAAAAAAAAAAAGGAAGGCATAATTAAAAATGAATTATGTGCAAATTAAGTGCTGAAAAGTAGCATCAATCAGATGTCACCCTTCTCATAGTTTCATAAGATGGGTAAATTCATTACAAAAATATTTGAGTCCATGCTTGGTGTCCTATGATCAGCACTAGAAAAGGATTCTTTGGGATGAAACTAGAGAAGGGGAGACTTTTCCTGTTGGATTCAGATGAAGCTAACATCTCGGAGTGCTTGTTCTGGGCCAGGTTCTGAGCCAGGTACATTCCTGTATCATGAGCTCAGGCAATCCCCACAGCAACCTACAGGGAAGGTGGTGGTATTCTCATTTTACAGATTTAAAAATGGATGCTCAGAGCAGTTAAGGGACAAGTAGCATCATGTACAGTGTATTAATGGGAAGAAGTTATGGAGACTGAATTCAAACGCCACTCTATCCTCTACCAGCTGGCAAAATAACTCCCTGCAGGAGGGCAGTAAGGATTAAGGACCATTCCTGGGTGTTAGACTTTCCCCCGCTTCAGAGCCCGTCTGTCCACAAACAGGAATCTCTGTTTTCTCCATCTGTGTAGGTAAGGAAGAGCATATACAGGGAACCGTGAGTAAGCCGATAAATCAGCCAAAAAGCAGAGCAGGAAGGACCGACTGGCACCGGTGAATACGAACAATAACCAGGCAGAAGGTACAAGAAGATGTTGCCGTATGATGAATTATCCAAAATTCCTGGGAGGAGGACTGGCCACCTAGACTGGTCCTCTCCTCTGTCTGCCAGAAAAGGGGGTCTCTGGCTGAGCTTCCAGGTGTAATGGGACAGTAAGGAGTCGCAATAAACCAGAGAGTCAACTGTCTTGGGAGAAGAGCCTGGAGGACTTGGAGGAGCAGGAGAGGGAAAAGGCCAGGAAAAGACCAGGTCTTTGAATTGTTCACCAGCCAGGGTTCTAACGTTATCGAGGCTCCAAGCTCCCATGTGCAAGTAGAAATCCTTCTAAAGTGCACATCTGACCATTTCATTCCTCTGCTTGTAACCCTTCTGGATAAATCTCAAATTCTTCAGCATGACAGCTCAGGTCCCAGTCTTTCCTTCTGATCGCCTTCTTTGCCCCCCTTCCCTACTACTAAACGCTTCTACTTGTATAGTTCTGGGAACCTGACATGCTCTCTCCCATCTCTGGGCATCTGTGCACACTCTGCCTGGTGAGAACTGGCCCATCTAGTAAATACACACAGGAATAAATGAGTCACATTGGAATGGGACCAGGCAGAGTCTGCTACCTCTTTTGGACTTTTCAGGTCTCAAGTAGCCACCTGCATTCTGATACGAAGGATTATTCCCTCCCCAGTGCCAGCTGGAGCCTCCTTGTGGTGGGGCTGTGTAACGAACTCGTGGAGAAGACTGTGGATGGGACGTGGACATGACTTCCAGGGTGAAGGTGCTCTATGCAGCTCCTTAAAGAGGCAGATTTTGCTAGGATTGCTAAAGCTGTCCCTGGTAAGTTCGCACCCCTAACTCAGGAGAGCTTAACCGGGGCTGTGGCGGGTCTCTGGATGATGATGCAGAGTTGTTGGCAAATCTGTGCTTATGTGTGTGCACTCTCCTCCAGGAGCTCTGGGCCCAGCCCCGGGCGGCTAGCATTATCCTGAGAGTCAGGTATGAGGCAATCTGGACATTGTGACCTAGACTCACGATATTCAGCCAGAAAAGGAACATGGAGGCCACCTCGTTCAACCCGCTCATTTTACAGGTGAGAAAACTGAGGCCTGGAGAGGTGACAAAGTGAGTGTTTGGCAGATCCTGGACTACAATCAGGAATTCCTGACTCCTGGGTCAGCCCCTCTCTCCACCCCTGTCTGCAGTCTTCACCCCTGCTTGGCCTCTCCTTCCACCTGCCAGCCCCACCATCTTCTGTAGACCAGACAGGTGGAGTGTGAGTGAGGAATTGGGAAGGGACAGTGCCTGAGATTAAGGATCAGTGCCCTCACCCGGGGTAAACCCAAGGCTGGTCGCCAATGGGCAACAGTCCGGTACCTCACTGACCTCTGAGGCCAGGAGCCACAACCTGCTGGGGACTGGACTTGTGCGCCCTCTAGTGGTCAGTTTGAGCTGAGATCGTGAATGGGAGAAGGACATTGGATGGAAAACGAAGGTAAATGAGTCCTGCATCGGAGAGACAGGGGGAGCCAGCCAAAAGTCTTCTAATATTATATACCGAAGCTGTCATTCAAAATTCTGCTTTGAAATTCTTGGCAAAATTCAGGTGTTTGATGAGTATTTGGATTTTATGTATTGGAAGCTTTACCCCTGACCTCTAAATAGGGCCTCTAAACTCTCTGCATTTCCCTTGGAGGTCATACTGTATAGATGATCTCACTTAAATCTCAGACCTCTGGGAGTGAGAGGGGACATATCTACTTATTTTACAGAAAGGATTTTTGCCTACTTATTCCTCAATCTGCCACGGTCAGATTAGTATTTGTGATTCAGTTGATAGGAACAAGGGAACCCTGAATTCACGGCTTACTCCTCTTCACTGTCCCTCCCACTACGGATCCCACCCCCTTATTGGAAACTGCTCTTCCCCTTCAGAGGTTTATGGGGCAATTCCGGGCGGCACAGATAGGAAGCTGAGGGCAGTGGGTTTTCCTGAGGACCTCCTCCAGACAGGTGCTTTCTGCCCTGGAGACCTGCCCCGCCCTGCCCCGCCCCGAGGTCTTTCTCACCGACTCAGTTCTTGTCTCTAGCCCAAAAGGCAGAAGATGCCTGTCTCTTTCTCCAGATCGCAGAGATGGAGAGACTTGGCTTTGAGTATGTCATCTGCCACAACGACTCGGGGAAGAAGTGCATCTGCTTGTTCCAACCTGGGCCCCTCCTGGACGGGCTGCCTGGCTGAGGCATGGAGGACCATCCTAGCCGGCGGCTCAAATGGGCTTTTTCTTGATCAAAGAGCCAGGGGGATGAGAGGGTGAGAGGCCAGCTGGCAGGTCCATGGCTGCCTTCAGCAGGTTCTCGGTTACTGCAGCCCAGAGGAGCATAACCCTTATTCTCCACCCACATGAGGTGTGGCCTCACCTTGTTAGGGACCAATCCTGCGTCTCCTAAATGGCAGGGGGGTAAGCAGTGAACATTAGAAATGAAAGGGGGGAAAACCATTCTTGTGCAGTGGCTAGTATATGCTAGACCCCATATGTGGAGCTTCAGCTGTGTTAATTTAATGCTCACAAAAATTCTTAGGAGGTTTTCCTTGATCCTGTCTTATAGGTGAAGAAATAGATGCCCCAAGTGGTCCCGTGACTGAGGTCGCATGGCTTGGAATGTGGGATGTAGAGTTAGGTCTCTGCCTGCAAACCCATGCTGTTTTCACTGCACTATTCTAGTTCCACCTGAGACCAACCCAGGAGGGAACACAAGATTCACCAGAATTTGTGGTTGGGGCTGGTGGGGGGAAAAGGGGTTCTTCTGCTACTTTTATTTTATTCTCTTCTAAGCAGATGCAACTCACTTCAGACAGCACTGCTCGTCTCCCCTGTATTTGTTTGGCTCTTACTTCTCTGCTCTACCCTGAGCAATATAAGAGTCTGGTCCTGGATTGCAGGGAAGCCTCCAGCCTTTTACTCAGTGGAACCTGGCCCTGCGGAGCAGAATCCTGGGTGACTCTTTCTTTCCCTTTCTTCCCTCGTCTGGCCCTGCGGGATTACCCAGGGTGGTGCTCTGGGGACCTGGAGAGACACCATGGCGTACAACAGTGCCAATGCATTCTTTACAGGGACCACGACCCTCACCTTCAGGAGGTCTGTTTCCTTGCCTGTGTGTGTGTGTGTGTGTGTGTGTGTGTGTATAACACATATAAAAGATTATATTAATATATTAATCAATATAGTGATTATATGTAATATTAATATATTAACATACATATATAGAGAGATTTATTTCAAGGAATTGGCTTATGCAGTTGTGAGGACAGCCCAAAGTCTATAGGGTGGGCCATCAGGCTGGAAACTCTTGGGCAGGAACTGAAGCTGCAGTCTTGAGGCAAAATTTCTTCTTCTTCAGGGAAGCCTCAGTCTTATTCTTAAGGACTTTCGACTGTTTAGATTAGGCCAAACCAGATTATTTAAAATACTCTCCTTTACTTAAAGAGAACTGACATATGTGTGTGTTTAAATGATCACTATGCTGTACACCAGAAATTAACACAACACTGCAAATTGACTCTACTTCAATGAAGTGAATGGATTGTAGATGATAACCATATCTACACAACACCTTTTCAGCAACTCCTAGATTCATGTTCATTGAATAGCTGGGGATTACAGCCAGGTCAAACAGACACATGAAACTCACCGTCACCAGAGGAATATTTGTTTACACGGAGAGCCATTCTGCCACAGATGAACGAAACCTTCCACAGGTGGGGAGAGCTATTTGATATCAGGCAAAGCATAAGTGGGTCCTGCTCACCAGTGAGGGCAAGTCAAACCCATCCGGAGCCGGGAGAACCATGGGCTTATGTTTATGAACTTTTAGCCCAGATGTAGTGTATGTTTCCTCACTGGAAAGATGGCAGGAAAACAAGAGGAGCTTGGTCTTCCTAGAGGGTGGGAAAGTGGTTTGTCCTGATGCTGGTGGAGTGGCTCCTGGCTTCCATATGATGATAAAACACTAAATGCCACATAGCCTGGACTTGCTTATGGTCTCTTTCTTCCACAGCCCCTGATGCCTCGGCTCTTGGAGTGGAATCCCAGGGCCCCCACGCTGACAGTCTTCCCCCCACGGAGGCGTCCACCAGCTTCTCGGAGACCAGCCTACCAGCCCATTCATTCCCCTGATGCTCTCTCCCAGCCGGCTCCTCTGCTCAGTGGTGAGGCTGGAGGCCAAGGTCACTGGCATGGAAGGAGAAAAGGTATTTCTTGCTTGCAAAGCCCACAGCTGCAACAGCACCATCCTCTTTGCCGAAGCTTCTGGTGACGCCACTAGACTGTGTGTTTTCCTGCCGTTTGTGCCCACATTTGTGACGAGGCACAGAGGGTGACTTCTCCCGCTGCTGCGCTGAGGGCGGTGCCTGCCCTGGGAGACTCTTACGGCTGCGTGTTTGGGGCGAGAGGATTAAAACGGAGAGGAGCCTCTACCGTTATAGGATAGAGGCCATGATAACACACCCATTCTCCTGTCTGGGGGGCCACCTGGCATGAAGAGGCTCATGAAGATGGAGGGGTGGGGGTTGTGGCAGTGGAGGGGGCAGGTATCTCCCCTCCTGACCCCCTACTGGCTTCCAAAAGGCAAAGGTGGGCTCATTGCTTTGACAACAACAGAGGGAATTTAGATATTTCCAGAAGCAGCTCGGGCTCCACGCAGACAGGAAAGGTCTCCCTGAATTGGTTTTCCTGGAAGCATGGGGGGCCGTTCACCGGCGTGCTCCTCAGTCTCCCACCATCTTCTTCCAAATGTAGTGACACAGGTGCCCGGCACTGTCCTCCGGCCCCGGACGGCTTGAGCCCAGAGCCTCCTTTGGAGCCCAGGTTCTGTCTCTCCCATTCATCTCCAGCATCCAGCGTTTACGCCGCCAGCCCTCTCCTTCTCAGATGGTGGAAAGCCCAAGATGTCAAAGCCTGTTGTAAGTAAAGCTTTAAGAGGGGTCATGTATCTAAATTGATGTATGTGAACCTCCTCCTGGATAGAGATTGTCTGCAGTCACTGGGATGGGGACATATCATGTAATGTTCACACCCACGTCAGAAAAGAGAAAAAGGGCCAGAGTGGGTTTGAGGGACCCAATGTGTGACTGCAGGAGTAAGGTCGTAGAAGCAAAATCACCTTCCACCAACTGCAAACAAGTCAGGGAAGCCTTGCCCGATATTAATGACCTTGTTTGGAACTGAAGTCACACACAGTGTTTTCACCGGATAGTTTTCTTTTATTTTTAAACTCACTCCTCCAAGTTCTGCCATTCAGTAAGTCCTGCTCCAAAACCCTCACTCATCGCTGATGGGTAATGCTCCTTTCATGTGATCTTATTTATCTCTGCATCCCCACGGACATAGAGAGGACTGAGGGGATGGGGGCACTCTGGACTCCAGGGTTGTGACTGTGCAGGAACAGACACAGAGGAGGAAAACCTGGCAGACACCAACTGCCTTTGAAAGCCAGTCCATTTCTTCTGAGCCTGGAGTCAAGCCAACATACCTGCCAAGGGTGGGGCAGTGGGCAGCAGGCTGTCACACTGGGTCCCATCTCTGCCCTCACCCTCAGGGTGGCCAAGAACAGCGTCTAAAATACACCAAGCCATTATTTCTCATAAGTAGGGATTCTTGCCCTATGGGGAAAGAAAAGTAGGTCTTCCTTTAAAAAGAAGTTTCAGCTTAGTTCAACATTGCACAAAGGCAGTGAGCCCTGCAGCTTAGAATAGGGGGTAGCAAAGTATACAACACTCACCAGGTAGGTTTGTATATATATTCTTAATGTTTATGCTTTGCTTAATCCTCGCTGGCAATAAAGAGTCTACTTTCTTGCCTGTTCCTTGTGCCTCAGTAGCACAGGAATTTAAGCCTTAAAAAAACAGCATCTTGCTCCTTGAATCATCAGTTTCTTTCCTGACCTAGATTTCCTGGGTGGTGGGAAAAGTGAAGGCTGTGACTATGAAAAGTCTGGACCTGATTCTGCAGATAACCAGGGCCACTGAAAGTGTGTGCCTGCCTTTTCCAACAAGAGTGTCAGGATCCCAGCAGGAATAGTGTTCCATGGATCAGCCAGACAGAAGTAACGAGGCGTTGGGAGACCAGAAAGTTTATTGACAGAGTCCAGATGAGAGATAAAACCATAAACTTAACCATCTAAACCAGTGCTGTCCAATAGAAAAGCAGTTTGAGTTGCTAGTGTACTTAAATGTTCTAGCAGCCATATTAAAAATGTAAAAGAAGTACAGTTAATTTTAATAATTACTTCTCCAAAACACATTTCAACATGGTATAATGTAAAAATGATTCTTGAGATTATTTTTACTTTATTGCTATGTCTGAGAAATCTGGTATGTGGATAACTTACAGCATATTTCCGACGCGAAATTCTCAGCTTTTAAAGGGAATTGTGGGTCTTGCCACAATAATAAGAGTCGTGTTTACCGGAAAAATATTTCACACTGCTTCGGTTTTTAATACAAATTAGTTCAAATTAAATAGAGTTTAAAAGTCTGGTCTTCAGTCACACTAGCCACGTTTCAAGTGCACACTGGCCACATTTCAAGTGCTCAGTTGCCACAGTTGGCTACTGGTTACCGTATTGTGCAGAGCAAGTCTCGACTGTAACTGTGCAAACGTGGCACTCAGAAGCGTAAATCCGTGCAGATGCCCCATTAAGCTCCGGGCGCCGGGCGGCGGCGGATCCTGCAGTTCCGGATGTCTTCACGAGGTGGCACTAAGGAGCACAACTCTCAGCAGCTCGCGACCAGCGTCCACCCCGGAAGCTAAATCCCGCCGTTCTATCTAGTTCCTCCGGCTTTCTCCACCCCCGGATGCACCCTGCCTAATAGTCTTAAGTCCTGAAACCTGCGATCGGTCAGAATGGGCCGGGCAGCGGAGCCGCGGAGTCTGCGGAGCGAGTGAAGAGCGGCGCCCCGAGCCACGCACGGGCGGTGGGCGCGCAGGACCCGACCCCCTCGACCCGCGCAGACCGCAGAAAGCCCCGCCGCCTTAGAACGCGTCGCCCGGCTACCGCCATCGCCAGGGCCGGGTCTGAGCTCCCACCGACAGCACCCCGAGCTCAGTGCATCCGCAGGCCTCCCCTCCAATGATTCAGAAGTCACGCCCGGCGCTGCTGCAGTCTCAAGATGTCGGAGACAGGGTGGAAACGCTTATGGTAAACTGCAGGGAAGGGAAGGCAGGGGTTCCGGGACCGCAGGCTCGGGCAGGGAAATTCGGAAGGTTGCCGAGGGTCAGCGTCCCTAGAGGAACCTTTTCTGTGTCCCGGGTGTGCACATAAACGGTTGGGGACGTGGCGGCAGAGCTGGAGTTTGACTAAAGGAACTGAAAGGGGGGAGGGAGGAAGGAGAGGAGCTCCAACCCAGTCCTTGGGATAGGCAAGCAAAGGTCTCGCTTTTGCTTTGGTATCTGCGTAGAGATAGGCACAGTTGCCGGTACCTTGGGGGAATGTGCCCGCTCGGCCTGGAACGAGGTGCTAACGCTCCGGGACGTTGCTTTGAGTTGGATGCCTAGAATGACCGGTGGGAGAACGCTGGGTAGATATTTGGACCATTGCAAGACCGGGTGATAGTGCAAAGCCTGGGAAGCGGTTAGTGCTCGAGCGACGTGTGTTGGGGACAGCACAGCGCCCGCGGGCAGGACGAGAATTTCCTCTGAGTGTCCACATTCTCCCCATCTGCCGGGAATCCGGGCGGTTGGTCTGCACCGCGGGGCCACGCCCCTCCCGCGTCTGGATTGGCTGCCGTGGTCGCGCTGCGGGGCTGCTATTGGTGGAGGCGGAGGCGGGGCTGGGCAGGCGGTCCCGGAGGATGGTCCCGCTGAGTCGCTGCTAGCGGTGGGTGGGAATGCGGCTTGGCCTTAGGCAGGGAGGACCAGTTGGCATCAGCTACTTTTCTCCCTGAGGTCAAGGTTACCGTCCAGTTGCGCCAGGGGCTGGGGCAGAATGGGATGTGTTTTGTTTTGTCTTTGTTTTTGCTTAACAGGTCTCAGCGGCCACTCTACGTTTGCATCTTTGAATGTGTCCTTCAGCTGGGTCTTCCAGCTCAGGCCTCTAGATTGATTTGAATTGGATTTAGGATTTAGATTTTTAAAAAGGAGTAGTAGTTGCCTGTGGAGCATGTTTGCTAACTATATAAATGCTACTTATTGCCTATATGTATCTGTATTATTTGGTTGTTTTTGCCCTTCCTACTCCTCAAAACAACAACAACAACTACAAAAAAAACAAAACAACTGTATTAACTGGTTTCATTTACCTTGAATAACTTTGGGCTGCTTAGGAAAAAAAAAAAGCAAACATGCCTTTAAAGAATGTGCCATCCACCACTGACAATATCTTAAGACTATTCAAAATGAAAGTGTAAATTCTGTTTGTTTTTTTTAACAATTATGTTGCTTTTTTTTTTTAAACTGTTAGAGGTTAATCTATACTGCTGGTATATATTTAGCATCTGCTCTATGCTGATAGACCTGGAAAATTACAAAGTTTAAAGAGTTATGGGCTATATTCATGTATTCCACAAATATCTGTTGAGCCAATAATGTGTCCAAGCAAGGTGTTGTGAAAATAAAAACATAAAGAAGATAGTTCCTGCACTGGGGAAGGGTGTATTGTGTGAGTATTGCAGTGCGAGTGGGTGCTTAAAACAAGTTCCATACAATACCCGTGAGAGCCCTGGGGAAGCAGCAAAGAGAACTGCTTAGAAGCTATAACTGCAGATCATTCCTACAGCTTCACTGGAGCAAAGGCCTGGAGGGGCTGGGGGGAGATGGCCCTGTCCAGCGATGCTTAGGGGCATGCAGGTCCCACTAAGCTTTATCCTGTGGAATTGTGCTGGAGGGAGAGCCAAGTGCCAATTTCCTGTTACATGTGTGATTCATTCATTCTTGACTGTTGAGCATCTGTGGAACCTGAGCTGGTGTATCTGGATGTCTCACCCTGTGTTGCTCTGGTAGGGTGGGATGGCACTGCTGAGTCTGGAGACCCCCAAGAAAGCCACCAGGATGGATCAGTGCAGGGCAGGCTCCAGGAAGGAAGAGGGGTCATCAGCAGGAGTTGGTCATGACACAGGAGGTAGACAGAGGAGTCTTATTTGTCTCCCAAATGTCCTGCTGGAATATCTGAGTGTGGACTGAAGAAGGGGCAAGCAAGCCTGTGGAGACCTGCTGACCAAGTTTCCATTTTGGACATTGAGTCTGAGATGCATGCAGGCCATGCGAGGGGAGATGGAGGAGGTGTGGGGATAACAGTCTGGAGAGAGACTGGCCTGGAGGTGTGGGCGTTGCTGGCCCCAGTGTGTAAAGTGTGGTGTGTGGGGGTGGGGGCGCCCTGAGAGGCTGCTGCTATGGGAGATAAGAGAAACAGCAACATCTGTGGGCTGACTCTGTGGGCTGACGAAAAGGAGACTTAGAAGGGCAGCCAGAAGAGGAGAGAGAAACCGAAAAGAGAGGAGAAACAATCACCTGTTTCAGATGCACCAGAGAGGCCAAGTAAGAGAAGACCAAGGATGGGAAAGGGGTCCTGGGATGTGGCGGGTCCTTGGTGAGCACTAGTGGCAGCCTTAGTGGAGGGGCTTTAGCAGGATGGCAAGTTCTGGGGACCTGAGCAGTCACTAATGGAGAGGGCATCAGGCTGGAAGATGCGGGGGTGGGGGGCGGGGGCGGGGAGGGCTTTCAAGCTTGTTTCCAGGCAAAGGAGAAGATGCCGATGGAAGTAAGAGGCTGAGTGTGCAGGGAAGAAGAGCTCACTGAAGCTACAAAGTCTAGGATGAGGCTGAGAAACCAAACTCATGGGAATACAGCTTAGCAAAAGGAGCAGGCCGCCTCTCCTTGGGGGAGAGGGAGCTGCTTGCTGACACGCGTGATGAAGTATACTCATTTTGCTTGGCTGCACTTGTTGTCTTAACCATTCTACCCGCTTTGGCGCTTTAAAAGCCGTTTGAACGTGGTTATAAGTGCCAGTATTTTATTATCTGAACTTACTCAGTCCTTTTAAGGAATTCCAGTTATAATTTGAGACTTGCGTTTTTGGTGGAAGGTGAAATAATCTCTTTTCTCTGTGAAACAAATAGCACAGATAACAGACATTTTGGTTCTCGGTAGGTAGTTCCGTGATGTGTTTAACAGGCAACTTCGTATTTATCTTAGTAGCGTTTTAGGACAACAGTATGCCATTTATGAAGAAGTAATAGTGCAGGTGCCATTTAATGAGGATGGAGAAGATCTTTTTGGATGGGCGCCTTTGGAAAAGAGTGCTTTTCTTTCCTGCATGGAGTTTTTAGAGCGCCTTTACGCAACCCTTTGACTGAGTCTGGATTCCAGGGCGTGCTGTGAAGCCTCCGGAGAGTGCTTGGGGGAAGTACAATTAGTCTGCGAGGGAGTGCTGCCTTTCTAGATGGTGCTTCTAAATTCACCAGTGTGTGTGTGTGACTCTTCTGGCTTAAAGAACAACCAGCCAACCCAGGAGTGGCTGCTGGCCTACGGTGCCCCTGCGATCTGTTGAGGTCCCTGCCAGATGAGTGAATGTAAGAGAAGGGAAAGTTTTAAATTAAGGAAATTTATGGGTTTTACAGGATGTGACACATTCCGTTACACGTTGGGCCTGCTTAGTTAATGGTTTTACTTCCTCTGTCTTAACTCTTGTAAGTAATCTACAGGTTTACAGCCGAGGGAAACTGAAACCAGCAGTTCAGAGTCAAAACACTGTTCAACTGATTTTGCTCGTGACGATAAGAGGTTGGCCAATAATTTACCATTAGGACAAATGGGGAAGTGTGGTCAGTGGCATGATTTGCAGATGGAAATAGGCATGCTGTTCAGTAGGAGCAATGTTATTAACAGTAAGTTTTTCATTATCAAGAATTATCAAAGCTGTTGTCAGTAAACCAGAGAGATACCTCCTGCAGTCTACCATGTTCTCAACAACATTCCAACACTGTAATTCCCAGCCACAATTACCCCTTCTCTAAAGTGTGAAGATAATCCTGGGGGCCTCCAGGAGATCCTTAGAAAGGAACTGCCTGGTCCAGGTGTGCACAAAGGTGGGGCAAAGCTGCTGACACAGCGTTCTCTTGTCCTGCAGTTGCAGCCAGTGATCAAAGCCTTCCTGTGCGGCTCCATCAGTGGGACCTGCTCTACCCTCCTCTTCCAACCTCTGGATCTGCTCAAAACGCGCCTGCAGACTCTCCAGCCCACAGCTCATGGGTAAAGCCTGCTGCTCCTCCAACCCCGCCATTGCATTGAGGACCCTGTTTCAACAACTTCTCTCAGACACAGGAGCATGTTTACTGTGTTGAGTCAGCTTCCATTCTGTTGGATGCTCAAAGAGAAACCCAGGCCAAGCCCACCTCTCATGTGTCTGGTATGTGTATGTATGTGTGTATACATATGTACACAAATACATACACATATGTATGTATGTGTATATATATCTGACATATCTTGTATATCTTATATCTTACGTGTGTATCTGACATATATCTTGTTGATTAAGCGGGGTCCTTCCCTGAGTAACTTCCTGGGATCTGCCTTGGTGACATTTGCATGGTGCTAGCCTGTGACATCATAACTGTGCTGCCTGGCACAAGGAGTGGGTGGGTTTCTGGAAGTAGCCTGAGTGCTGAGTGTCCCTTGTGCGCCCCCTCATTGGACTCAGCACTGTGAGAACATGGGTCAAATGGGAGGTCATCCTGTGGTTCGCAGTGTGAATGGACAGGCAATCATGTATGTGCCACATCATGAACACGCAGGAGCTCAGTAACTCCAAGAAGATTCTTGTAGAGATCCTTAAGTGTTCTAGAAGAGTCTATGCCGAGAAGTCTTTGAGTGGAGCATTCTTTAATGAGGACGTGGTCTAAGTGGTTTCTCCTTCCTTGCCTCTGTTTTGTCTGCTTTCAGATCCAGACGCATTGGGATGTTGGCCGTGCTCTTAAATGTGGTTCGCACGGAGAGTCTGTTGGGCCTTTGGAAAGGGATGGCCCCTGTAAGCTGCCTTTTGGGTCTGATCTTCCACCCCCCAACCCCGCCGATAACCAGCCCACTCACATCCACCTCCTGTAGCAGTGGCCTTCCCGCCCGGCTTGCTTACTGTCGCTGACTTCCACTTGAGGGCTCTGGGAGGTATCACACCGTGTGCCCTGGGCGGGACTTCTCAGTGCAGCAGCAAGTCCTGAGAGCCCCCCTGTCAGCAGATCCTTGCCCTGACCCCCCCAGGGCCTCCACACCTGCAGTTCTCTGCCCAAAGTCTTCTTCTGGTCTTAAGAACTCACTTTGCTGGAAATGCCAGGGAGTTGATGCTCACGCCAGGCCCACAGCAGCCCTTAACCTGATGTTTAAAACCTTACTTCCCTCCTCAGGTGGAGTGATAACTGAGGTGTGCCCTGCATCGATTTCCAGAGTTTCCCCCAAAGGATTCAGTTGCCCACGGCAGTAACCTGTTAGATAACACACCCCATGTTGGCTGCCTTCTCTCCCACCTCAATTCCCCACTCTCCCATTGTTGGTCCTCCACACCTCAAATCAATTATTTCATGCAAATCCTGGGTCTTCTTTTGGGAAATCCTAGCTCAGACAGTATCTTACGTGTGGGTCTTTGATTCCTTTCCCTCCGACTTTGTCTGCAGTCCATTGTGAGATGTGTCCCTGGCGTGGGAATCTACTTTGGCACCCTCTACTCTTCAAAGCAGTACTTCCTGCGAGGCCACCCACCCACGGCCCTGGAGTCGGTCATCCTAGGGGTGGGCTCTCGCTCAGTTGCAGGGGTCTGCATGTCGCCCATCACTGTGGTCAAGACACGCTTCGAGGTGAGTTTGACAACTTCAGGTCCTCAGGGTGGGCAGACAGAGGCTCTGGGCTCTTGAGTCATGTGGCCACTGATGCCAGCTCCCGATTACAACCTAACATAGAGGCCGATGTGGTCGGAGAACCCATCTGGGTAGTCCGGCCAAGCTACCTAAGAATTGGAGCCCCCAGTGCACTGGTGATGTCCCCGGAGGTGGGCTTGGTTCAGGGCACAAACCCAAGGCTGGTTCTGAGCTTCCTTTGCAGAGCGGGCGGTACGGCTACGAGAGCATCTATGCGGCCCTGCGGAGCATCTATCTCAGCGAGGGGTACCGGGGCCTCTTCAGTGGTCTGACGGCAACACTCCTCCGTGACGCCCCCTTTTCTGGAATCTACCTGATGTTTTACAACCAGACCAAAAACATCGTGCTCCGCGAAGGTGGGCTGGAAGGAGGTCACATCCTCACCTCTCTCTGTGCGATAGGAGACTATTTTGTTCCCAGCAGCTCCAGAGCCTGAGCCTAGTTTTAGACACTGAGCTGTATCTGCACTGCGTCAGGCAGGAGGCCCGGTGCTGGGATAGACATGGTCCCTGCCCTTTTGAGTTGGTAGTCTATTAAGGCAGAGCACTGTAGTATGTAATTATTGAGTGAGGGAGGGGGTGGAATAAAGCACATTTTGCATAGGCCTTGCGACAACGCTCTCCACATTTGCCTGATCTGAAGATATCTAGGTCCTACCCAAGGCCTCCTGAGTCAGAAACTCTGGGGTAAGAAGACCTGGGAGACTATTTTTCAAGAAGCACTTGCTGTGATTCTTATCAGACAAGTGTGGGAAACGCCTGTGAGTTAGGGGCCGGGGGAAAAATACTATCTTCACTTCCCTTGCTGGGCTCCTGGTTACTGTTTTGAGGCTTCCATTTGGGTGGAGAGAAGGATGCCAAACCTCGGACAGTCTGGCACACTCACCCTACTGGTGACTCATGCTGCACAAGACATGAGCACAATCAACAGGCAGTAAACATCCACCACAGCAGAGCCAGGCGTTGATAGAAACACATCCTTCGTAGAGTGAATCTGCGTTCCAACAAGGTGTCCTTGGACAATGGGAGCCAGGAATTGCAACCAAGGCCATTTAGTTGGGAAAGCCAGAATGCCACCATCGTGGCTGTGGTGCTACGCCGTAGTTGGGGCGCTCTGGGAGATTTGCTGCTTCTCCCCAGGTGCCAGGAGGGGGAACACTGCAGGTCACAGCCTTATTTTGCAGTAGAAAGTTAAGGCAGTCTCAGAGCTTGGATGTACATTTTCAACTTCTCGACCCATCTTTAAAATTAGTATTAGAAATTAGAGTCCTAATTACTATTTAGAAATCATTGTAAACTTACCCCAAAAAGCCACAAGAAAGGTACACATAACCCCATGGCCCTTTATTACTCTTTCTATATTTGTAATTGTTTTTTTCCAAACCGTTTAAGACTAAGTTGCAGACATGATGCCTCTTTGCCCTTAAATACATCAGTTTGTATTTCGTAAGAACAGACATTTGCACATAACCATCTTACCAAATTCAGGAAACTTCACATAGATACAATTCTTTAATCTAGAGTCCCATTGATAGTCTTAATTTCTCCAGTTTTCCCAATAATGTACATTGCAGCAATATTTATTTTTTTATTTTAACTTTGGTGTGGGTTACCTGATGTTTTCTAGTGACTAAATTGATTTTACCTTTTTAACAAGAGAAGCACGTAACTAAAATTGTGTCCCTGGTGCCTTATATCAGGAATGACATATATATGATATTTGTTTGACCCACTGTGGATGATGTCAACTTTTTATCACTTGGATTTCATTTCAGTCTCCACTGAAAATTCAATTGTTTTTTTCTTTTGTAATTTGTAAGTATCTCTCTGGGGAGACCCTCTCACTTTATATAAATATAAAACCTCCTCTTCTTCCGTATATTTTAGCATCAGTCAATGATTCTTGCCTCAATTATTATGCTGATGGTTGTCAAAAAGTGAATTTTTAGTTCCATTATTCTATTTACATTGATTAATTATACCTTTAAACTTTTAATTCTTAGCCTTGTTTGAATCCAGACCCTTCTAGCTTTTGGGAAGAATTAGTGGGCAACTTGGCATTGGTATTTATCTGATGAATATGAGATTTATTTATAACTGAGTGTTGCCTTTGTCCTTTTTCAGACCAGTTGGGTGCAGTCTTTGTTCCCGTTGTAAATTTCAGCTGTGGGGTATTGGCCGGTATTCTGGCCTCGCTGGTAACTCAACCTGCAGATGTTATAAAGACTCACATGCAGCTCTCCCCAATGAAATTTCGGTGGATTGGCCAGGCAGTGGCCCTCATTTTCAAAGTAAGGCTTTAGGATAAATATTGGTTCATATTGTGGTTAAGGCAGTCTCTCTAAAGGAGTACCTTTACGCAACAGAATCACCCAAGGAGCTTTTAAAAATCCCCATTCCCAGGTCATATCCTGGGCTCATCATATTAGAAGCTCTGGCGGAGGTGAACCCCTGGCATCAGTATTTTAAGTTCCCTAGTGATTCCAGTGTGTTTCCAAGGTTGAGAATCACTGCTAAAAATCCATGATTGTGGGGTTTTTTGTTTGTTCTTTTTTTTTTTTGTGGTGGTGGTGTTTAGGGAGGGAGCCCTACGTTAGGGAGGACAACCTGTGACACTTGTTTAACATGCATGTTGTTGGGCCCTACCCCACACCTACTGAATCAGGTGATCTGGAAGGACTTAGGAACTTAAATCAAGGACGTCGGAGGAAATGTAGTCAGAAAAACAACAAACACATTGTTTCTAAGACTTTGCTGTAACACAAATAGACAAGGAGTATTGAAGATAAAGTGCAGGAGATGTAAAGCACACTAAGATCCTATTTAAAAGCCACCGAGTTGGCCCTTTGGAAACACGTACTGTTATCAGATATTCTTGTTCAAGGTAAATTTGTCCCCTAGATCTTTAGATTTTTCTGTAGTTCTTTCAATTTTTCTGTGTAGCAGAGGAAACGTGTAGGCATATGCGCCAGGTATCTGTCTTACCCTCGATATAAGCCAGTGTCTGTGAATCTGATCGTATTCCTCCCACTTCTTCGGTGTCTTGCTTTCTTATTCTCTGTACCTAAAATCATGAAGTTTGAAAATATATTCTTCAGTATATGTGAAAGTGGCAAGAATGATAACAACAGGAAGGAGCAATCCAGATCATGAGGTGTTTTGTCTTTAATTCTTACTTAGGGCCACCAGGAACATACAGTGGGTTAAAAAAAAAAAAAGACTGTCCTTCCAGGCAGCCAAACTGCCAAGAAGGCATTTTTTTCCTTCCACCTGGAGCCAGGGCCCAGGGCTTGGCAAGCAGACCTTGGTCTGGATTTGATATGCCACTTGGGGCTTGGGGCTCCTGGGCACCGTACAAGCTGTGCCACTGGACACTATATAGAAACCCTATATAAGGTTTTCAGCTAAGAAATAGATCCCCCTAGATAGAGCAAGCCTAAAAAGATTTTAAAAGTTTAGCGACTGTGCCTAATTGTCTTTTTGGACCCAGTATTTATAGTCTTGACATGATTTATAAAAGTCTAAAAAGGAAGACATAAAAATGGGGTATCACAGAGAGGGACCCTCACTCTCGTGCCAGGTGTGTAACTGTATTGCTGCTTTAGTTTCAGAGTCTCTATGTCCATTTTCCTCCTAGGAGTACGGGCTGCGTGGCTTCTTTCAAGGCAGTGTCCCCCGGGCCCTCCGCAGGACTCTGATGGCAGCCATGGCGTGGACCGTCTATGAAGAGATGATGGCCAAGATGGGCCTGAAGTCCTGACCGGGCGAGGACTGGGCGAAGATGGGATTGGCTGCCCTGCCTGGTTTCTGCCAAGGACCTTTTCACCTCACTGTCCTGGAGTGAGATAGAGTCGTATCTGGAGAGCCAGGCAGAGCCGTCACCTTCAGTTCCCCAGCTCAGGTAGAGGATGGGGGGAGCCTGACTCAAGCCTTCTGAATCTCCTAGAAGGGGAGTCACGGATACAGACAGCACACTGGGGAGTTAGGAGAAGGGTTTGCATACCCTGCAAGGTACTTGAAAAGACATTTCCAGAGAGATCTCCGTTGGGGGGCTCCGCTCAGCCACCCGCTCACCACGGTGCCTCTTTGGATCTGCTCTTGGGCAAGAATCATAACAGTGGGGAAGCCGTGGGCCGCCTGCTGGGGCCGAGGAGTTCCTGCAGGGAGGCTAGGGCTGGGGAGAGAGGAGTCGCTATCACCAGGCTGAAGGCTGCGTCCGAGGTGATGTTAGGATGAGGAAGAAAAGATGTCACTACTTACTTGGTTCCTAATCAACTTCTCAGAGGCTCTGGAGAAGGGGGACAGTGACTTCCTAGCCTCTCAGTGCCCAGGTAACATGGCTTGATCTCAGCCCCTGCACTGTGTCAATTCCAAGCTGTTCTGGCTTTTCTCTGCAGCTAAAGTTGTGATAAATAAAGCGAAGCACTTTATCATGGAAGAACCTAAATAGTGTCATGCCTCTGTTCTAAAATGACAGTATAGTCAAAGCCAGCTGGCTCTTAACCTGTATAGGTCCTCAAACCTAAAATTTTAAAAAATAGGGTTTATTTTACATATCCTACATTTCACCCATTCCAAATACACAATTCTATGATTTTTTTTTAGTAACTTTACCGAATGGTGCACCCATCACCATAAATCAGTTTTAGAGAACATTCACTCCCCCAATAAGATCTCCGATCTATAATTACCCCTTGTTCCCAGCCCCAGCAGCCACTGGTCTGTTTCCTGTCTATAAATTTGCCTTTTCTGCACCATTCCTATAAATGGAGTCATACAATGTGAAGTCTCTTGTGTCTGGCCTCTTTCACTCAGCATAAGATTTTTGAGATTCATCCCTAATGTGGTGTGTTCAACACTCTGTCCTTTTTTTATGGCCAAATAATCTATTGTATGCCTAGATCATATTTTATTTATCCATTCATCTGTTGACTTTGTTTATTTGAATTGTTTCCACTTTTGGGTACTTGTGAGTAATGCTAGTAGGAACATTCACACACGAGTCATTTGTGTGGACATATATCTTCATTTATTTTGTGTATATGCCTAGGAGTGGGGTTCCTGGATCATGCAGTAACTATATTTAACCATTTGAGAAACTACCAGACTGTTTCCAAAGTGGCCATAACCTGTGACATTCCTGCCAGCAGTGTATGAGTGTTCTCATTTCTTCACATCCTCCTCAGCACTTGTCTGTTTTATTTATTTCAGCCTTGCTAGCAGGTACCCTAAATTTTCTGTCATCTCTCAAGCTTCAGAAAGGGCCGTGATTTTATCCAGACAGCAGAAGGGGTAAGTGTGGTCTCCTAGTTAAGAACATTGGCTGTGATCCAGGCAGCCCAGTCTGAAAGCCTGGCTCTCTGCCTACTTAGTCACATTGGACATTGTACCGGGGGGGGGGGGGGGGGAGGCGCAGGGATAGGCATTTTTGCTGCCTCCTAGGGTGGTGGCAAAGGGTTAAATGCCTAGAAGTTTCTGGCACACTTATATTACTTTCCCAGGGCCACCACAACAAACTACCACACACTGGGTAGCTTCTAACAAAAGAAATGGAATCTCTTTCAGTGCTGGAGACTTCAAGTCTGAGATCAAGGTGTCTGCAGGGCCATCGCTCTCCGAAGCCTCCAGGGAGGATGGTTCCTTGTCTCTTCCAGCTTCTGGTGGTTGCCGGCAATTCTTGGCATTTATCACTCCAATCTCTGCCTCTTTCTTCACAGTGCCTTCTTCCCTGTCCCTCTGTCCAAATTTTCATCTATTTTTAAGAACACCAGTCATTGGATCAGGGCCCACCCTACTCCAGAATGACATCTTGATTACATCCCCAAAGACCCTATTTTCCAAATAAGGTCACGTTCCTAGGAACTGGGGGTTAGGACTCTAACGTATCTTTCGTGAGGACACAAGGCAACCCATAACACACATATTAAGTTTCAGTTTATACTTTAGGTTTTAGGTTAAAATCAAAATTATAATGTGGGAGAGGACAAAGTAGGATCCTAGTCTCATAGTGGCACCCAAGCCACTGGTGCTTGGTGACCTGTGCGTGTGAGGCCCTGTGCTGGGGCAAGGGACCACTGAGGGCTGGAAATGGTGCCGGGACAGGAACGCAGGGAAGTCACATTGACACAGATGATGGATGGAGTGGCTGCCTCCTGAGAACTTAGCTTCTGAGGCAGAGGGTTCAAGTTTCTCGGCCTCTTCAAACTCCCCTGACCCTCATCTTGGAGTCTGATGCCAGGGAGGGTCCTGCCAGGGGCCCCTGGAAGGGGAGGGAGGGACTGAGATGAGGCCCAGAGGTGTGGCCTTCAACTCAGTACAGATTTGCTCACCTACACGGCAGGTGAATTTCAGCCACGAGAGACCCCTGCTCTTTGTTCTTTTTGGGACAAATAATCTTTAACATCTGGGGAAATAGTCTAATTTTCTCTAAGTATGGGGTAGCACTGAAATTGGCCTTTGTGAACACTGACTCCAGAGGCGTGTGGCCCTGGGGCCTGCATATCCCAGGCCCCAAGAATTTGTTTTTCCCTCTCCTGCAGTCTCCCACAAGTATTCACGTTCAGAAAGGAGGTGGCTGACTAGCTTCAGTTCGCTTTGGAAACATTGCCCGGGGCCCCACCCCCCCCTTTTTAAAAAATTGATTCATTCTTGGCTGCCTCAGACTTAAAGCAAATTATTTAGAGGCGGGGCTTTGTGGGAGTAAACAGTCTTCTGGTGGCTGGAGATAAGGCCCAGTCAGGCAGGAGGCAAAAAGGACAGAGGCAAAGCTTTCAAGCTGCATTACACTCAATTTCCAGCAATATATTATGAAATACTCCCAACAATCACAAGAGTAGAGTAAATGGTACATTGCCCCTTCACTCACATCACTCAAGTGGAGCAGTTATCAGGATTTAGCCACTGTTGCTCACCTCTCCCCTCTCCCCCTCCTTTTTTCTTCCCTTTAATGAAGCTTTGAAAAGCAGATTCCAGACATCATGCCATTTCACCCTTCCACACTTCAGTATGCATCCCTAAAAATGACGGACATTTTTCTTAGATAACTACAACGTTATTATCCCACCTGAAAAAATTAACTTGGTTTTTTTGCTTATCATCCAATACCCAGCCCATACTCGGGTTTCCCTGATTGTCTCAAAAATGATTGTTTACAGTTGGCTTATTTTCAATCAAGATTCAAACAATTCCTGAGATTCTTTCACCAGCTGTTCGAAAGGGTAAGTAATTTTGAGGCAAACCACGATTAGAGTGAGTCAGTTCCTGAGGGCCCAGTCAAGTCAGAGAACCTAGCAATAAGGACTGGGGTGGTGGGGAGGGTTGCAAAGCTGAGATCTTGGACAAGCAGGGCTCGTTCCACGCCCCCAGGCCCAGCAGTGTGCATTTCTAACTTCCTCCTGACTTCAGATTCTCAAATGTCGGCTCTTGTCACCTCGTCGTCTCTAAAAAATTTGGCTCAATGCCATAACCTGTAAGCGTTCTTTCAGCTTCCAAGTTCTCCCCTGCTCCTCGGGAATTACTGTTAGGTAGCTGATAAACCCTCTGGAGTCTGAGATGAGTAGTTCTCAAACTTGGCTGCATACTGGAATCACCTGGAAAGCTTTAAAAATCACTGATTCCTGGGTCAGCCACCCAGAGGTTCTGACGTAATCAGCTTACACTGTGGCCGGGGCACAAGCAGTTTCAAAAGTCCCCCTGGTCTTCGCGCGCCGCCAGAGTAAAGAGCCACGGAGGGAGCACTGCAGGGCCAGCACCACTCAGCTCTGCCAACCCAGCCTCCAAGGGTTAAGGCGGGGAGCTCCGGCGGGCGGAGCGCGGGCGCCAGGGTGAGGGGCGTGGCTCCGCCGGGGGCGGGGCCCGGGCCCGAGCCAGAAGGGAGGCGGGAGCTTCCCCAACGCCTGGGGTTTTGCTCGCCCGGCTTTGGAGGACCCGGCGGAAACCCCTCCACTTTACACAACAAAGAGAAGGTGCGGGAGGCGTGTGAGGCGCCCAGGGCTCAGATTGGTCCCTCCCGCCCGGGCTCTTCAGCATCGTTGGGTGACAATGGAGGGAAGGCCGGGAAGCGGCTGGCGCTCGGAGCCCAACGGTTTGCAGGCGTCTCCCAAGATTCCGCAGACCACGGAGGAACTTCAGAGGCGCTTGCAGGAGACCCTGGACCTGCTGTCCCCGCAGGAGCTGCGCAACTTCTGCGTCATCCTCGAGAAGATGGGAGTGGAGCCGCGCGTGAGCCAGCTGCGGCTGGAGCTGGAGGGCCGCAGCGCGTCGGGGCTGGCCCGGCTGCTCGCCAAGCACTACTGCCCGCCGGCCGCCAAGCGCGTCCTGGTCAAGGTGCTGCAGCAGCTCCCCCGCGCCGACCTGCTGCCGCGCTGGCAGAACGCCGCCGCCGACGGCCGGGGTGAGCGCGCGGGGATGCCCGGGCCGGCGAAGTGGGGAGACCGGAGCCAGGGCTGGGTGCGCGCGGGGTTTCGCCCAGCCGCCCGGGGATTCCCGGGCTGAGGGAGGGGGTGCTGGGGGGGAGGGGCTGAGGGGGAGTGAGGACTGACCGGAAGAGGGTCCAAGGTTAGCGCGGGATTTGGCCCGGGCGCCCAGGTGAGCAGCGGGAGACCGAGATTCACTGGGCCGTGGGGGGAGCCGAGCAAGGAGGATGCCGGCGTGGAGAGACCGAGTGAACGCGCGGCTGGAGGTAGGAACCCGCGGGCAAGCGGGCGGGAGAGACACCATTCCCAGGCGCGGAATCCAAGTGACCATTCGAAGTGGAGCCATTCTGGAGTGAGCTCAGAAATCAGATTGACTCTGCAGGCCTGAGATGCCTTTTTTAAACAAGTACCTCCAAGTGATTATGATGTGGGAGGTTTTTAGATGATTCAGTGAGAAACCCAGGGTTGGAATCCCTTCTGCCACATGTCCACGCCATTAGAACATTTGCCATAAATCTGGGAAGATGTGGCTTAGGATCAAGAAATAATAACAAGTTGGAGGGAGGTTAGGATTTCCCCCCGCAAAATCAATAAATGTTATGTGTGTATACTATGTGAGTGTGTGTATGTGTATAGAGAGAGAGGAAGAGAGAGAGAAAGAGAAAAGCTGCACTTACACTGAATGCATTGAGATAGACACACACTGAATGCATTGAGATAGACACTAAAATGTATCATTGCTGGTCTCAACTCTTCCCAGCTTGAGTTTTGAGGTAGTTGCTCTGCTGACTTTTTTGGATTTGTAGTGGAATGACAACTGTAAACGACCACAGAACATGACCTGTAGGCAGAATAGTGACCCCGTGAAGCCTTAGAGTGTGCCTTTACTGCACCTGCACAGCGCTTGTCATAGTCTCTCCAGGCTTAGTTTATGTATCACTTTTGTTATCACCCCTTTTAGACTGTGAGTGAGTGTCCCGCAGTTGATAAAGTGGTTTTTTTTTTTTTTTTTGGTTTGGTTTGGTTTTTCAGAATCAACCAAACCACACAGTATGATGGCTGCACACTGTAGGCACTCAATAAATACTTGAATTGAATGCTAAGAGATTGTTTAATTAAAAACTTAAATAGGGCCTAGCTCCTTTATTATCATTTTTCTCTTTATTGATGTCTTGGTCTCCTTTTCAGAAAGTGCATGTGAAGTAATGTTAATTGGTCCTTAGTCTTTTCATCTCTGGCCCGGGTCTCCCTGCCCCTGAACCTGACTAGGGTGTCAGGGAGTTCTGCTAAGTTTCCATCCTCATGAGTTTGTGAGAGGGTGTTCATAATCCTAGAAATCCTAAAATGAGACTGAAGCCTGATGGATCCCAAAACCTGAGAGGCAACGGGATTCCTTGGAAGGTGCTTTCTATTAACCGGAATGACAGCAGATCTTGATTAAAAAGAGAAAAAATGGGGAAAAAATGGTCTTTTTTTCTGTTTTGTTGTCTTTTCATGAAAATTCATTCAGGGATTCCACGAAAGATTCCAAAGAGAAGCTATGACTGCGTGGAGGATGAATTGGTAAGTATCTTGACTCTCACTCTAACACTACGCGTTGGTCAGCAAAGATAGTATTTAGTCACCATTTAAACATTTTTTGTGCTGCTTCTGTTGGGTTAAAGGCAATTACCTGCATGGTTGCCTCAAAGGGTCAGATCGCCCTGCTTTCTGTTATAAATAGTAAAAGCAAAACATTTAGCCAGTTAAAACCACTTTGCATGTATTAACCAAATGAGGTAAGCACTGTCATTATCTCCTTTTGCCAAATCAAGGGAAAAACTGAGGCACTGCAGACTGTATGGCCTTCGGCAACTACGTGAACTACTGGCTTTCACTTTCATTGCATAAATTATTTGTATGTTTCAGAGAAACACTTTCTTCAAAATGTAACCTTAATACTATTATTCTACCTTAATCTTGGCAAAGATGTAGTTAGCCTTCAGAGTTCCTTGACTGGTTCCTCTGTCCTTTATAGCTGGATTGTTCAAGTCAGGGTCTGATTGAAACAAGGTCTACACAGTTACATTTGATGGTTTGTCTCGTAAGACTCTTAATTTACGATACGTCTCCCCTTAACTTATTTTCTTGTTTGTTGATGAACCTAGGTTATTTGTCCTGTAGAATGTCCCACATTCTGGACTTTGATAATTGTAGCCTTGGGTTGTCATTTACCATTTTCCTTAAACAGGTAGTGGCGGCTAGGTATAGGAGTTTAAAAATGGGATTGGCCTCTTCGTCCTAGTTTGAGAAAGGCATTTGAAGTAATTACAAATCAAGTCATGCCTCCCTTCCAGAACTGATAAGAGTGGAAATCAGTATTGTGCTCCTGCCCTGCACTGGGAAACCTCATCATTCATCCCAGAAAAAAACTCATTGCACATATATGATGTATTTGAATTTCTGAGTTTGGTTTGGTTGAAATATTGTTTCTTGGCTTTCCTTGGAAACAGGACTATTATGACCTGAGTGGCAAGAGGAAGGCCTTCCTGATGTGTGAAATGAGGAACAGGCCAGGTGCTGAGCAGGACGTCCTACTGATGGAGGAGTGGCTTGACCAGTGCCAGTTTGAACATACATTGTGCATCAATCCCGACAAAATGGTAACAAGTTTAAAAAAAAAAAAAAAAAAGGAAAAATTGTAGCTTGGATATTATAACCTTCCTTCCTTTTTTTGTTACTTTTTTTTAGTCCTTTATATTTGGTTAGAACCAGGTCCTGCAGAGCAATGGACTTATTATGTCCCGATGAAATTCTTACCCAGCTTTACCTGTTGGGTACAGATGCTTTTGTCATCTTAAGTGTGTGATACTCCAGTTTCCCTTCTAGTCAAGCAGGAACCTCTTGGGTACCAGTCTTGGCTAGGGCTGTGCAGTTAGTGGAGAGGGAACCCCAGAAGGTGTCTTTTTAAGCAAGATGGGCAAGGAGTCCCAAGGACAAGCTGTGAGTCAGAGTAGGCAAGGTCCAGAGCATTTGGGATCAGGAGGACCTCGGAGACAGCTGTGAGAGGTCAGCAGGAAGCCAGGCCAGAGGGATCCCAGCAGCATTGGAGCCCAGGGGCTTTGAAAGGTCCTTAGGGGGACTCACTTGGAACCATGGGAGGGGCGGGGAGAGGGACTGCTGAGAGCCCTGGGCACAATTGCATTGTGATTTAACACAGGAAGAAATGAGGTTGAAGAGTGTTGGTGGGTAGGTGGGTGGATGGGAACTTCATTTTGACCTCTCTGACCCTTACCTGAGTCCTGGCCTGGCCCTGCCCAGAATTGGGGTTGATAACAGAGGAGAGTTCTTCGTAGATCCCAGGAGTCACTGCCAGTGAATATTAAGGGACTGCCCAGCAGAAGGGCTATGAAAGGAGTGGTGCACTGACAGGGTTGGAATCCTGTCTCTTAGTAGCTGTTACCTTAAATCTGGGTTTCCACTGAGGGTTATTTTGTCCCCCTGGAGGACATTTGACAATGTCTGGACACGTTTTTGGTTGTCACAACTGGAGGGTGCCATTGGCATCCAGTGTAGAAGCCAGGGTAGAAGGTGGGGGTGCTCCTGAGCACCCTACAGTGCGCAGGACAGCTCCCACAGCAGTCACCCGACACAACGTGTCAATAGTGCGGAAGTTCTAGAAATTCTGCCGTACATTCATTCACTGCTTATCTCTAAAATGGGGGTGATCTTATCTCTAAAATGGGGGTGATGATAGTCATTTATCTTGTAGGGCTGTGGTGAGGAGAAATGTATATAAAAGTCCTCAGAATAGTAGCTGGCTTATAGTAAGGACTCAGCAAATTTTGATTTTGTTATTTCAAAACTAAAAATAGACTCCTTCCTGTTTCTCACAGACTGTACCAGAATCTCTTCCACATTACATGATTTTTTTTTAATCCAGTCCTGTCCATTCAGATGATAGATATTGTCAGTATTGTTTTGATTTATTCTCCCAAAGGTCCAGAAGTACCTCTTTGTCTGCAGCCTATCAACATTTATTTGTAAATATTTAGCAATCTTACTGGCAAAATTATTTCACTGTTCTTTTGTTTGTTTTGTTTTGAGGGGAAATTAGGTTTATTTATGTATTTACTTTAATTTTTTTAAACGGAGGTACTGGGGATTGAACCCCGGACCTCATGCATACTAAGCATGTGCTCCACCACTGAGCTAAACCCTCCCCACCATACTTCACTGTTTTAAGTTTCATTTTCCTGATTATTAGTTGGGTTGAACTTATTTTTGTCACTTTTTTTTTCTCCTTCTGCAAATTACTTGTTTGTATCCTTTGCCCTGTCTTTGCTTCCTAAGGAAAGGATTTTCTTTTTCTTTTTCTTATTCTGTAGCTCTTGTTCCTGGATTTTAGACAACGTAGAGTGCAGATATTTTTCTCCTACCTTGTTACTTGCTTTTTGACTTTCTGTTGTCCTGGAATGGAAGTCAATGGAAGTCTTTTAGTTTTTGTGACTAAACTTGTCCATCTTTCTGTTTGTTGGCTCCTTGGGTTTTGGGTTTTGACTAAACCCCATGCCTTCCCAACTTAAAAATGTCTTTAAATATTTTTCTGTGATATTTTATGTTTAAGGTTAGTCTTCCACTCACTGGAATTTTATTTTTGGAACAGTGAGGTGGGAGTTCTCACTTTATTCCAAGTGCATAGCCATCTCCCTGTTGATGATACATCCCTTCCCCACATATGTGAAATTCCACTCTTATCGTGAACTAAACCCCTATGTATACTTGGATCGACTTCTGGATTCTAAAATATTCCATTCATGTGTTTGTTTATAGTTGCCAGTACTTCGCTGTTTTACTCACCATGGTCTTACAGTATATTTGAATGTTGGTTAGGACCTAGTCCCCACTCATTGGGTTTTTCGTTGTTTTATTTTTTCACTTCTGAATGTTCTCTGTTATTGTTCTTTTTTTTTTTTTTGTGGCGGGAGGAAATCAGGTTTGTTTGTTTATTTATTTATAATATCTAACAGAGGTATTGGGGATTGAACCCAGGACCTAATGCATGCTGGGCACACACTCTGCCACTGAGCTAAACCCTTCCCTGCCCCCTCTGCTATTACTTGAGCGTCTGTTCTCTGTGACCTTGAGAACCATCTCGTTAAGTTTGCCAGAAATCCTTTGAGATTTTGATTGACATGACACTGAATTGAGATTAATTTGGAGTTAGTTGGCAGATCGATAGCATTCGGTCATCTCAATTCAAAGCATCAGCTGGGAGGAAGGGATGGCGGGAAACTTAATCTGGGATAGACTAAATTAACTTCAGTCCTGGTTTTGTTTTGTTTGTGTGTTTCCCTGGGAGGGGATAATTTGGTTTATTTATTAATTTTTTAATGGAGGTACTGGGGATTGAACCCAGGACCTTGTGTGTGCTAGGCACACACTCTACCACTGAACTATACCCTCCCCCTAGTGTCTCCTGGTTTGTTTATGTTGCCTCTTAAAGTTTTTTTTTAAATAATTTTCTTCATTTAGGTAATCTGCATTTCTTGTTAGGTTTATTCCTACTATTGTTTAAGTTTTGTTGTGACCATGAGTGGATCCTTCTTCCACTCTGTGATTTGAGTGATTATTGCTGGGTAATTGGGGAGCTATAAATCTTTGTAAATTAATCTTGCATCTGATCGACTTGCTGACCTCTAGTTCTAATAGTTTTTAGTTGATAATTTTATATTTCTAGATAATCATATTATCTGTAATTCATGAGGTTTGGTTCTTTGTTTTCAATATTTAAAATCATTTCATTTTTACTTTATTGAAATGGCTGGGGTCTTTGTTACAGCACGTATGAGGCTAGTGAGAGCAGTCAATTCGTGTCTCTTTAGTGGGATGATTTTAAGGACGTCTTCTCATAGATTTGGGCAGGTGGATGTGACGGGGTAAGCTCAGTTCCCTTCCATTTCTAGCTTATTGAGGGAATTAATTTTATAAAATAAGTTAATATAAAATAAGTACATTAACTTTTTGGGGGAGCTATAATCCTGTTGTATTTTGTGGTAGAGAATCATAAATGCCCTCATTTTGTCAAACAAGAACCACTGGTACAAGAAGAAATCATATGAATTCTGAAAACAATCAAAAGGGAAATGACAAGTCATACTGACTCTGTTGGAGAAGTAGGTATTTTCAAATTTGTCATCTCTTTGGATCACCTTGTAAAGGGACCATCTCTGGCACTTCTGATTTTTTTCCTACCTCCAGTACTTTTTAATATGTTATCCTATTTTACAGGAATTACTTGAAAAAATAACCTCATTCCGTGATGGGCTAAATGAAATTAAAGATGACATCGGCTGTTGCCTTGTTACTCTTATGTCCCATGGAGAAGAAGGCTTTATTAGAATGAAAGATGGTGGAAAAGTCAGCTTGGAAGGCATTTTTGAAATGTTTAACAATAAAAATTGTCCAGCACTTCAAGAGAAACCAAAAATCTTTATAATCCAGGCCTGCAGAGGAGGTAAGTGGAGGCTTCTCTGTGATAGTCCTGGGTCTAGGAAATTCTCATATCGATGGTTGAGGAAAGAAAATTAAGTTTAAAATATTATTTATTTTACATTAGAGGACCCTCAGCTCATGTAACTTTAGTTGTGGCGCACAGGAGGGACTTTGAGCTGGGAGGAGGGGATGGAGGGGAACTTACCTGGGATAGACTCGTTAACTCAGGCTGAGGGAGAGTCCAAGTCATCGACCTCATGAAGGTAGGTCAGGGAGCCTCACATTCTGAGAGGGTGGCGGGCAGTTTCCAGGGGATGTCCCACCATTTATGTGATTCCAGGTCGCTGGTGGGACTGACATCTGAATTATGCAACGTTGGTGGCTATTTCTCTCTCTGATGGAGATACAAGCGTGTTGTGACTTTCGTTAAAGATTACTGGTGTCGGTGTCAATGGTGTATGATTGTAGTTTGTATTTTAATTCCTCAAACAACAGAGAGAAGAGACAGTGGTGTTGAAACGGATGATGAACCCATGGACTCTGACGACGGATCAAAGAAGAGGCGGCTGCCTACCTTCAGTGATTATTTCATCATCTATCCCACCCAGGCAGGTAAGACAGAGCAGGCACATGACACTGAGGTACGGTCCTTCCTCCCGAGGGTTTAGGTTGTTCCTAATGATTTTTAAAATCTTAAAAAAAAAAAATTATCTGTTCTTTACAAATTGATGTGTGTAAGGAGAAATTTTCATTAACCCATCCATCTCCCTTTAGACACTGTTCTACCGTTAGACATGGAAGATTTACATCTTACTGTTCATCTCTTCCAGGATGACACCAACCTCTTAGCAAAGGATAAATAAATAAAGTAAATAAAATCATCTGTTCTCATGTGAAAAAGATCTCGTCCCCAAAGCCAGCTCTGTCGCTTGCTGTCTTTGAGACCTTCGATATCCCTTAGCCTCTAGATATGTGGGTTTGTGTATGCAAAACAAGAGAGATAAAATTAATCATTGTCATTGGGATGCTGTATAAATTAAATTACCTAATGCAGATGTTGTGCTTATAATAACTGGCATGATAAGTTTTAAAAAAATTAACATTATTACCAATATGTTATGCTGATAAACATTATTATCATTATTATTACTATTACTCCTAAATACTTAAAATCCAAAAGAATCTTACATGCTAAAAGGGCAGACTTGATTCAGTCGTGAAGGGAAACAGGAAAATGTAGAAAATATACAGTAAGTGGTCAAGGACATTTATTTAGCTGTTTTTTTTTTTTTTTTAATCTTTTTTTGGGGGGGGTGAAGGGAGGTAATTATGTTTGCTTATTTATTTATTATTTTTTTAATGGAGATACTGGGGTTGCACCCAGGACCTCATGCATGCTAAGCACACACTCTACCACTAAGCTATACCCTCTCCCCCATTTAGCTGTTTCTATCTTGACTTTACTTTCTTCCAAAAGGATTAAAGTAGTTTACAAATATACACACAACTCAAGATAAAGTGTTAGAGAAGGAATAGAAGCAAAGGAAAATAAGAAAAGTGACGTAAAAGGAAAATGTCCCCATTAAAATTAGATGTAACTTTATTCGCCCAGGAGAGATGGAAGTATATGTCCTGATTGGGGGAGGGTTTAGCTCAAGTGGTAGAGTGCATGCTTGGCATGCATGAGGTCCTGGGTTCAATCCCAGTACTGCCTCTAAACATAAATAAACCTAACCCCACCCCCAATGCATACATACATACATGCATACATACATACATACATAAATGCCATATGTCCTGATGGACGCTTGCACACAAATGTTCATAGCAGCTTTATTTGAAAGAGTCAAAGGCTGGAAACAAACCAAATGACCATCAATGGGTAAAAGAATAAATAAATCGCAGTATATCATACATGAGCTACTACTCAGTAATAAAGAGAAATGAACACTTGATGCATGTGACAGCATAGATGTCAGAATAATCCTGCTGACAGAAAGAAACCAGACAAAATAGATACCGTATGGTTCCGTGTACATAACATTCCTGATGATGCAATCTAATCCGTAAGACAGCAAATCAGTGGTGCTTGGAGATGGAGCGGGAAGGACAGATGACAGGGGCATTGGAGGAGGCTGACTGGTATGTTCATTATCTTGATAGTGGTGATGACTTCGCAGAAGTATGTCAAAACTTACTAAATTGATTGCTTAAAATATGTACAGATGATTGTCAATTATCAATTCGACTTTAATAAATCTGTAAAAAATTTTTGAAAGTTAGGTATGAGACAAGCATGCCAACCTTCCTACTACCCTAGCCAATGCATTGAGATAAGAAAAGAGGGATAAGGATCGATATTCTGAAAGTCAATCGTTTTGAATACAGTGGCAATAACGACTTAGAACATATAATAGAGAAGATAAAAGATACCATATTATTTTTTCTTACTTTAGTGAGTGATGTCTAGAAATGACTAACAAAAGATGAACAAGAACTTTATTAGAGAAAATGATAGGACATTCCTGAAAGATGTAAAGGAAGACCTGAATCAAGGGTGAGAAATACTATGCTCATGGTGGGAAATTTCAGTATCATGAAAAAGACAAGTTTTTTTTTTTTTTCTAAATTTGTAAATTGAATTCTATAGTGTTTTCATGGCATTTGACAAACTAATCACAACATTATTATGGAACTGTTAAGGATCAAACAAGGAACCTTGAGCTCCAACTTTGAATGAATTTTGTGACTATGTGCTGGCCTATTTATGTTTGAGGAGTAGAGATCAGCTTTGAATGAAAGAACTAAAAATCTCTGCCTCCATGGAGCCTGTGTTCCAGCAGAGGAGACAGACAGTAAACACGGAAAATAGATACTGTGTTACTTTATGATTCTGTTTGTATAATGTTCAAAAACAGGCAAAGCTAAGCTATGGTGGTAGAAGTTAGTGTGCTGCTTGCCCTTGGAGGTGCACAATGTTTGGAGTGGTAATGACCAGAGCTGGCAAGAAGGAGACTTCTGTATATCTATATTTTTTATTGAAGTATAGTCAGTTAACAATGTTGTGTCAATTTGTGGTGTACAGCATAATGCTTCCATCACACATGAACATATATTCATTTTCATATTCTTTTTCACCATAAGAAGGAAACTTCTGGAGTGCTGGTATCATCTTGTTTCTTGGTGAGGATGCCAGTTATGTGAGTGTGTTCACTGCATGAAAATGTATTGAACTATCATATACCCACATGCTTTGTGCACTTCTCCGTACAATGGTTACCCTTTGGTGAAAAGTTTACCAAGGGGGATGGGTGGATAGCTCAGTGGTAGAGAGCATGCTCAGCTTGCATGAGGTCCTGGGTTCAAACCCCAGCACCTCCATCAAAATTTTACTAAAAATAAAATATGTTGGATGGTGATATGTGCTATGGAGAAAAATAATGTAGGAACAGGGGAGAGGGAGTATTGGGGGTAGAGTGGGGATTGTAGTTTTAGAAAGAGATGCATAGGGATGGTCCTACTGAGAAATTGATCATTCGTGGAGGACGTGGAGGATATGAGAGAGTGAGCTATGCAGGTATTTGAGAGACTTTGTCTTGTACGATACGAATACTCAGTGAAAGCAGTAACCAAGGCTTCGTGTCAGCCTGTGTGTAGGCAAACAGATCCTTGGGATAGAACAGAGAACCTTGAGGTAGAACCAAATATAATGACAAAAAACCACTTCTAGTCAATGGTGAACGAATGGACCGTCCAATAAATAGTGAAGGGAAAACTGGCTTCTCAATGGGAGAAAAACAAAAACTTATTTTCCTATTTCTCGGCATAGGGTTCCTTGTGTTTTTAATCATGTGAAATCTCTATCTCTAGTTCTGTTCCCTTGTTGACCTCTAATATTTGTGGCTTTCTCTTATTCTTTTTCAGTCTTGCCAGTAGTTTATTTATTTAATTAAGAACCCATTTTTAGTTTTCTTAATCGCCTCTGGGATTATGTTTGTTCTTGATTTCATTTAATTTTGGCTCATATTTTCATTTTTTTCTCCATTTTTGAGTTTTATTCCACTCTTAATTTCCCAACATTTTCAGTTAAGTACTTGGGTCATTATTTTCTACCTTTAAAAAAAATAAGCATTTTAAAACCTATAATTTCCCTCGAAGTACTGCCTTCACTGTATCTTTTTTATTTTAATGTGTAACATTTTTATCCTTCAGTTCTAAGGATTCTTAAATTTCCTTTGTTCTTTTACCCAGTAATTTAGAAATACGCCTCTAAATTTCTGGCATGGGGATTTTTAAAGTTACCCTTTTTTTAATTGATGTCTAATTTGTGCTGTGAACTGAGAAAGAATATGGACTATGATACCAATTTAAAAACTGTTGAGACTTGATTTATGTCTTTATCAGTAGTAAGTTTTTAATGGCTATCAGTCTGTCATAGTCTATATATGCTTAAGAATATGTGTTCCTTTCTTGAGTACATATTTCTATATATTTCTGCTAGTTAAGTTTAATTGTATTGTCCCAATGTTTTCTGTCTGCTCAACCTGCCAATAGTTGAGATGTTTAGTTAATACGTCAGGTTATCATGGTGGACACTGTCAGTTTCTTCTGTAGTTCTATTGTCTATTTTTGTTTTCTTTATAGATTTTGAGGCGACTTTAATAGAGGCGTATGATTTTAGAATTGACTTTGTGATGAAATAAATATTTTAATCATTGTTTGATGAACGTACTATCCCAAATAGTGCTTTTTCTTGGTATTAGTTTGTTTTGTCTGATATTAATATAGATACCCCAGTATTCTGTCCTGTATCTGCCTGGTATATCTCCTTCAGATCTCGTTCTGTTAGCCTTTCTGGGCCCTTACGTTTTAGGTGGTTTCTTTTGAACAAAATATAGATGCATACTGTTTTTAATCCAGTCTGATATTATCAATCTATTTACTGGTGAGTTAGGACAATTTATCCTTCTTGTGACTATTGATATATTTACACTTTTACCAGTTTACTTTGTGCTATTTATTTTTATTTGCTTTTTCCCCCTCCTTTTTTGCTCTTTTTTCAAAATTGAAGTACAGTTGGTCTGTGCGATATTATGTTAGTTTTTTATTGATTATGAGTTTAGTTTGTTATTGTTACATTTTTCTCCGTCTACTGACTTGGAACGTATGCAGCTTACATCTTTCCTTCTCATGGTTTCCCGTGAAATTTTATACATGTGCACTTAGTCTAAAGTTAATAAAAACCTTATCCTTACTCCCTGAAGATACACGGAACCTCAGAACACGAATTCTCATCCCCTTCCACACTTAAGTGCTGTTGTTTAACATTTATTTCTATCCTTTATTTTTTGTACCTTTATTTTTATGAAATTATTTATGTATTCTTACACACCTCCTTCCACCCTGATTTTCTTCTGAGTTAAGTCAATAATTCAACTTTTTTTTTTAATTTGCAGGGGGGAGGTAATTAGGTTTATTTATTTAGTTAGTTTTCGATCGAGGTACTGGGGATTGAACTCAGGACCTCCTGAACGCTAAGCCTACACTCTACCACTTGAGCTATACCCTCCCCCGAGAGCATGCAGTTTTGATATTTCCATTGAATTTTCACACTAGACAGTCATGTTTCATCTTTCTTTAATCTAACAATAAAAATAATTTCAGTAGATAAACTTTTGAGAACCCCCAAATAAATTCTATCTGGCTGTATTCAGGGCTATTTAGCTTAAAATGCTATAGCAAAAGTCATCAAAAAAAATTAAAAAGGGATAAATAAAGCAAATATGACAAAATAACTCTTGAATCTGAGGGATGATTATATGTTGTTGAACTGTTGTTTCTATTTTTGTGGATATTTGAAAACTTGTATTTTAAAACTACATCTAAGAAGAATGTCCTCTGGAGGGGTTATGTGCTATTGGTCACATGAGTCCCCTTGGGAGGGGTGGGGGCTCAGGTGCTTCTGCCTGTGATTGTGTCTTAATGCATGTATTTCTGTATTCTCAGTTCAAAGCCATTTGCTAGGTTTTACTTTTATTTATTTGTTTGTTTATTAATTTATTTTAATGGAGGTACTGGGGATTGAACTCACGACCTTGTGCATGCTAGGCACATGCCCTACCACTGAGCTATACCCTTCCCCTTCTAGGTTTTAACTGTGGGTAAAATAACAAGTTTGCTGCGAGTAGAGGAGGAAATGGAGAAAATGTTGGGGTTTGTTTTTTTGTTTTTTTGGGTTTTTTTGCCTTTGTAGATCATGTTGCTTTACGTGACCCCCACACCGGCTCTGTGATGATCAGAACAATGACTGATGTCTTTAAACAGTATGGAAATAAGTGGCACATCGCTGACTTCTTCACCAAGGTAAGTAAATTCCAACGAACATGTGGTCCATTCAGTCTAAAGCTAATGCATTTGATGAGAACATGATTTCACATGTTCCTGTAATAACCCTTTTTTTCCCCTACCCCTATGTTACTTCTCTCTGCTTCCCAATATTTTGTTCTCTGTATCTGTAAGTCTGCTTCTTTTTCATTTTATTCACCAGTTGTATTTTTCAGATTCGATATGTAAGTGATATCATTACAATAATCATCTTTCTCTGCCTGACTTATTTTACTTAGCATAACATCCTCCAAGTCCATCCATGTTGCTGCAAATGGCAAAATTTCATTCTTTTTAACGGCTGAGTAATATTCCATTGCACATAAATACCACATCTTCTTTATCTATTCATCTGTCGATGGACATTTAGGTTGCTTCCATACCTTGGCAATTGTAAATAGTGAACATTGGGGTGCATGTATCTTTTCAAATTAGTGTTTTTGTTTTTTACGGATATATACCCAGGAGTGGAATTGCTGGGTGATATGGTATGAACACTGTTCATTTTCCAAGCACTTGCTGCATAAACACTAGCAAGAAAGTCCCAAGATGGGCGTGATGTGACCTTTGCATTAAAGGCATTTGTAGCTTAGTGAGGTAGTAGATGATAGTCGAGCTTACAGCCAACCCGGAAATTATAGAGCTGTTCAGTACTTTGGACATAACATAATCCCACCCTTTCATTTTGCCATGATTTAGCAATGCTCAGAGAAGGTTAATATCTTGCCTGGTACTACCCAGGGGCGAGCTGAGACTCAGACCTGTGCACTTGCCATGCTGCCTTCCAGGCAGTTGGTGGGACGTGGGTTATGCTTACATTATTTTCCTGGTGCAGCCAGAATAATTCTGCCACCTCCTTCTGTGGGGTTTACTCAGAGGCTTTTGCCGAGGGTTTTCCATTCTTTTGGACAGTTTGTGCTTTTCTCTTACAGGTGAACAACAGAGTGGTTCACCAGGAATTTAATCTACGTCGTGAACCAGTAAAAGTGTCACTTGTAATGGAATCAACTTTAACTAAATTTGTATACTTTTGACATCAGGAAGAATTTAAACATAAGGCCTGCTTTACAATAGACTCTGTAAAGAGCCGTGAGCTTTTGTAGCATTGTACTAATGGTTACCATTTGGCATTATTCTTGTCACTAGTATTTCTCCAATTTGTTTCGTATATGTATACATTATTTTTCTAAGATTTCACTGCTTCTTTGATACTTGTAAATAATTTGATTTTTTTTTTAAATCACTGTTTTCTGGAAAAAGGACTTTTTCCTGAACCGTTATCCAAACAGACATGCAGGTCCATTTGTGTACTGTTTTTATCACGTGTTTCTCTTGCTGATGACACCCCGTCCTCTCCGTACTCAGTTTGGTGCTGGGGTTAAGCCTCGTTTTCCTGGCTTAGTCAAGAATTGCCTTTGGTCTTGTCCTCTGTTTCACCTTCTTTCCCCAGATTGCTGTCTGCTGCCGGTCTGATCTCCTCTGACTCTGTAAACCATTCTCAGGTCTTACCTGGAGGCCTCTGTGCCCTGGATGCCTTCATGTTGTTACCTTCTGCCCACTTCTGAGCTGCCTCCTTGCTGCCTCATACCTTCCAACTGCTGTTTTCTCTTCTGGAACCCCTTGTTCTGCCCCACCTAGGTAAGTCCTTTCTGTCCTTCAGAGTTTGGGTCAAGCATAACTTGTACAGGGAAGCTTTCCATAACCCCTCATGCTAGGGCGGCCCTTTCTGAGTGCCCCGCGACCCTCTGCTCCCCTTCTGTGCACTGGAAGGACTGTAGTGGCTGTTAAATTTCTCTCTCCAGTTCAGTCCATGTGTCTCAATCATTGCTGCATCCTAGCTTCCATCCGTGCCTTTGGGCACAGAGAAGCCATGTGATGAATGTTTGGTGAATGACTGGTCCCTGCCTTTTCATCATCTTCTCCATCCTCAGACCTGGCCTCATCACTTCTGCCACCTGCTACTCATCCGCACATACTCATGGCCGGTTGAACTCAACAAGCTGAAAATTAACCTAAGTTTCCCCTAAATCTCTTCATAAAACCCATCGCATTGTTAATAATCCTTTCACTCCCCACTGCCTGCAGGGAAGTCCCCTAGGACAATAGTCCTAGTCTTTCTCGGCCAGGCTTAGTCTACACTGCCAGCATACTGCCAGTTTGTCCTGGGTCTTGGCCACACCAGATAATTCGCCCTTCCCTTACTAATCATCTCTCGCAGAATCGGGCTTGTGGATTAATGAATGTGAATGAACACTCTTGGATATGTTACCATATCATAGTTCCCTCTCCCCTTTCTCCTGAAAGGCCCTTCATTCTCCCTGAATGCTTCCTCTATATCGTGCATTCTTCAGGGTGTAACCTGGGTCCCATCCCACTGTAAAGAAAACCTGTATGTAGACTGGTATTTTTAGACTAACAGACTGTGGTTGAGTATGAGTTTTAACTGTAACTGTGTTCTAACTTTTGGTGTAACTCTGGGCTGTGTTTGGACCTCGGTTTTCTCATTTGTATAAAAGGAAATTTAGCTTAGCAACTCTGAGAACTCATCCCACTGGACTTCAGTGACCTTTGACTTCTTAGGGAACTCGCGCCTGAGCAGCTGCAGATGTGGCTGTTCCTGGACCTGGGGGTTCAAGATGGCAGTTGCATAAGACTGTTGGGCCTGCGTGAGGATGCAGGTGTTTAGTGGGATTGCTCTGAAGACTGAAAGCCAAACTGACTGAAGCAATCTGGATTCTCCAGGCCTGTCTTCATTTCAGGGATTAATTGTGTCCTTTTTAGTTAATATGATTTATTAAGTATAAATACATGTGATTTAATTTTTAAGCTTTTGAGTTCTGATATTTGATCTGTAGCTTTGGTTTTGTGTAGAGCATTAAAATGTCTGTGGTTCAGAAAACATGAACATCAGGTCAGGCTTCTCTTTTCACTTGGATCCTAGAGGATTTCCAGACACAGAGGCTCGTTTCAGGGGGAACAGCAAAAGGTGCAACAGCAACAGCTTTCATTTCCTGGGAGAGGTTACGTGACTTGTTCAGTCACAGCTGGCATGTGATGAAGCTGAAATTCCAATGCATGAACTAATAACACAAGACACAAGTGCCAAATGATAGAAGTTTTAAGACAAAATGCTTTTGATGGATGGAAGGAACCACTTGCCTGGTGGAATGAGGGCTTCGGGACAAAGGAGGGGAAAGTGATTTCGGAACCCTGCTCAGGCCACTACAGGTCAGGGTTGTGGAGAGAACTGTATGACAACTGGGTACCAGACAAATAGATGAAGAGGAGCAAGGAGGAATTCTGGTTAGAAAGACCCAAAATGAACTTGATGACTGGAGCCAGCCAGGTGCCCCCACATTCTCTCAGCTTCAAATCAGAACAGAGACTCTCCTGGTCATCTAATGCCATGTGAAGTAGAGCCCCCAAAACTAGTCCCTAGCACAATTTTATATTTGGAAAAAAAGACTGTTTAAACCCATTTTTTTAAAATACAGATTCCAGAAACCAAAGTTTGCAAAAGAAAGGCCCCGAGATTTTTATTTAAAATGTGCATGAATAAAAACTAGTCGAGAAACTTGGGCAGAGGACCAGGAGGCTGAGAGGTGGGGAGGTGGACTTCTGGCTGGAGAGCCGCAGCCATTCTTTGACAAGCGCCTCTGAGGCCAAGGGCTCCTCACCGTGGTTTAGTAACAGTATAGTACGTTTTCATCTTTGGATGTTTCTCAACTCATTTCCTTGCCACAAGTTTTCATCATACAGATCAGTTTTCAAGGAGAGTTGTTTTGTGGGGGAAAATACTATTTTGCAGGGAAACAAAACCTAAACAGTACAACTTTCTAGTTCTTATACTGGAAGTATTCTTGAGATTCTATGGTGTACAGGGGAGGGTGCTGCTGCTGAAATAGTTTGGAAGTGTCCCAGAGGGCCTTCCAGAGATGTCCTGCAGTGACTGAAAACTGCCCCTAAAAGCCAGCCATATAGCTATTTTGTCTTCCTTTTTTTTTTAAGAGCCAAAATGTCTACAGATATTTCATCAGTTTCTAAGGATGCTTAAAGCCATGACCAAGTTTACTCCTTTCCTTGTATGTGAGCTCTTTATTTAAATACAGTGGGGTTTGCTTTGTTTCAATTTAAAAACCTCTGTTCCTCATAGACAATTTCAAAAAATACAAAAAAGAGGCCAAAAACCTACTGTTTCTCGACTTGTATATCTGTGGTTCTCACCCTAGCTGCACGCTAAAATTAGCCAGATTTTTTTTTTCGTTTGGAGTTGGGCATGTTTAAAAGCTCTCCAAGTCATTTTAAGTGCGGTCAGGTTTGAAGCCTACCTTGTAACTAATACTCTGCCTATTGGTTATTTTTTTTTACAATCATCATTAAGCGCCTAGGGATTCAAAACTATAGCCTTCATCCTGCTACTCCCTCTTGTACCATAGAATATATTTTAATTATTTTTTTAATGGCTGTATGGTATTATGTTGGGCAGGATAAATATTAACTAATGGATCTTGCCATTTTTCCATGAGAAAATTTTCATGCATACCACCCGTGCAGTTTTGTCTCCCCCCCCCCGCCCCCGGGAAACTTCTGATAACTTTTTAAAAATCTAAATTACACACTACTACTTCTCGCCAAAATATAATTTCTTCAGCTTTTGTTGATACAGCACAGGCTTGTGTTCAAAACCCCTTCCCACGTAAGGAAACTGCAGCCTGGGTTAGCGACTCGCTCGAGTTCCTATGTACAAAAGGCTGGAGAGGAGCTCGAATCCCAACTAGCTGGCTGGCTTCAAACCCGCGCCCCTGACTGGAGTGGCAGTCGGGGCGGAGGCCAAGCGCAGACCGCTTCTGCAGCACGAGAAAGCAAACTGCGTTCCTTGGTCCGCCCGCCCCCAAGCGCCATGCCCTAGCGCCCGCGCAGGCGCCGCAGACCGCCTTCCGGAGGAAGACCTGCCCCCTCGACGCCCGCCTCTCCCGCGTTTCCGCTCGGCGTTCGTTGTCATTGGCTGGCGGCGGACTTTATAAGGACGTCATTTCCGCCCGTCAGTCTTTTCCGCGCTACCCAGAGAGGGGTCCATACGGCGTTGTTCTGGGTGAGTGTTTTGGGAGTTCTTGCGGCCTCCAGGGCCACTAGAAGGAGCTTCCTGCTCAAACGAAGGGTGCGGGGACCTGGGGTGAAAGCTCGCAGGCCGCGTGCGTCTGTCTCCGGCTCGGCACGCCTCCCGTTGGGTCTAGCGGTCTGCACGTGGCCGGGCTCGGGCCCGCGGGTTCCCACAAGGCCCCGGAAGCGGGCGGAGATCGTGCTGGAGCCCCGGAGGCACGGCCAGTGCTGCGAGCGGGTGGAGGGCATGGAGTTCGGCCTGTGCGTCGCGCCGCAGTCGCTTCAGCCCTCACCCTCGGCAGTAAACCGAGATGCCCAGGCTCTGATTGCCTCCAGCTGTTGGGGCTGGTTGGTTTTCTTCGTTAATGTTAATTTCGACGAGGAGTTAAGGTTCTTGGTAGGGTTTTGAGGAAAAGTAGTCGTGACTGTAGGGAGAATTAACGCCGAAACTCCAACCTTCGGTTTGCTTTAAATTTTGACATCACTCCTTTTTCAGCTTTTGAATATTCTCGAACACGGCTTTCTCATTCACACCTAACTCCTGCTTACCTTGAGAAGTGTTAACCTCAGTTTACTGTTTTCGTTTAGTTTCATTACCTGATTGTTCTGCCCTTCTCCATGCCACTGTAGTAGGATTTGCTGCAATTTATAAAAGGTGGCGTGTATCTGTTAATACTGCGTCTTAAGATTGTACTGGACAGCCCAGTACCTGGCGCTGTAAGTATAAATCGTGGTTGGATTTAAACATTTAAGGTTTTTTTGTGTTTGACTATTAAGTAGTTAGGATGTACCTGTTACCCTATCCCACTTGAGTCACTGGAGTAGAAAGAACTTGTAAGTATTGTTTTTCAGATTCCCATCGTAACTTAAAGGGAAACTTTCACAATGTCCGGAGCCCTTGATGTCCTGCAAATGAAGGAGGAGGATGTCCTCAAATTCCTTGCAGCAGGAACCCACTTAGGTGGCACCAACCTTGACTTCCAAATGGAGCAGTACATCTACAAAAGGAAAAGTGATGGTCAGTCACTGTTTAAGGTTTTTTCTTATTTGTCCTTCCAGCTGTAAAGACAAATTTTTACTCTTATTTTGGTGGTACTGGGTGAGGTAATTTCTAAAATACCTGCCTTGCAGGGCTCCGTACTAAGTAACAGAAGAAACTAGATCCTTAGATTGGAAAGAAGCTTTAAACCTGAGTAGAAGGAAGGAAAGGTTTCTGGGCTGCAGTGGAAGATTACTAGGTTATGGAACTTGGGTCATGAAGTGTGGCATAGAGATGGTAAGGGAGTTGATTAGCTTAGTTCCTAATAACTCATCTCCCATAGTGCCTTATATTTCATAGGTAATGATACAAGTTTGTAAAAATGAGTTCTGTGAGAAAAATAGAGCAAGAGATGAGACTAAAGGTATCAGAAGAGGGAAGGGAGGTTGTGACAGGAATATGGGAGGCATTAAGTTGGGTAAAGCAGCTCTTCAGCTTAGAGCTAGAACCACTGAAGGGCTTAAGCCTGTGAGTGGCATGGTTGAAAGGAGTTTGGGATGCATCTGACATCAAGGCGGGTGGTAAGAGGCCAGGAGATGGTAAGAGGTTGTAGGATTCCCCTTGTGGGGCCTGAGGGAAGGGGACGAGGAGGCGAAGATGGACTGCCGAGTGAAGCAAAGCTGCACACTGTTAAAGCTCAGAGTGGAGGCCAGTCCTGGCCGGTGAACTTCTGGGTGTCGGAAGTGTGCTATAGTAACGGCAGGATTTTCGCTAACACCAGTAGAGCTCGCCTCTGTGACTGGAGTTGATAGTAATCGCTGCCACATACATTCAGCTTTTTAGATGAATTGTCTATTTGCAAAGCTTGGTCAGGTGTTTAAAGCCTTGTGTCCTCACCTAGGTATCTACATCATAAATCTGAAAAGAACCTGGGAGAAGCTTCTGTTGGCAGCTCGGGCCATTGTTGCCATTGAAAACCCAGCTGATGTCAGTGTCATATCCTCCAGGAATACTGGCCAGGTTTGTGGAACAGTGTGCTTGGTTTTTATTACACATGTTTTGGGATGTATTAGAAAAGCGTAAGAAAAGAAGTCCCATAATTTCATTGTTAAGCCATTTAAAATTGGCCTGAGTCATAGGAATTGCTAAAATTAAACCATTTCAACATATTTGTCACTTGGCATTTGATAGTGGTGAGGTTTGTGTTTTTAAGTTATTGTGAGTTTTTCTTGGTGCCACTAAATACTGAGAAATGACCCTGTTAAAGTGGCTCACCACATTTTTCTGCAGTGAGTTTTTTAAATTTAAAATGATAAAATGCTAAGTTAAAACATGTCTACAAAATTTTTTAGGAGGGTTATCTATGAGTAGGGTACCAGTCCTTGTCTCATTCAAGTCTCATAAGCAAGAGTAAGAATCTTTGCCAGCTTAAAGGAATGAAAAAGGCTTAATTTTTTTTCAATGACAAGTGAGGTAGAACATTTCTCTTTTGTCCCCCATTTCTGTTTCGATAGTATTTTCTTCTTTTTTCTGTTGAAAACTAATGGGAATTTTTAAACTTGTTTTAAAGCACTTAAAAGGATTTCATTTACCCCATTTCTAATTTTTAAAATGTTTGACTTGAATTTTGACACATTTTTCACTTACGTAGTAAGATGGTCTTTCACTATTTTGTTGCTTAGGCTAACTGCTCCCATGAATTGCAGATGTGTTTTTACAGTGGGTTATTTCCCCGGAGGCTGGGTTGTGACTGGTCGCCTCTGGTTTGTTGCATGGTTGACAGTTCTTAATTACTGCTGTAGAAGTGAGCTTAGTGACCATTCTCACACATCACTCAGCAAAAATTTACTGAGTGTCTAGGTTGGTCCAGGCAGTGCTTGCTGAGTGCTTGGAATATAGCAGGAAAACTGAAGAGATGCAGAAAGTAAGCTTTATGTAGAGGAAAAGTAACGGAGAGTGAAGAAGGTGGGTGTGTACCTGCTCTGTACAGGGTAGCTGGGGTGAAATTCGACCAGAGTACACAAGTGCTCGCTGGATGCCAGGCACTCGTGTGTGTTGTACTGATTCATGCGATTTTTACAATCCTGTGAGGAACTTGCCCAAGTCACAAAGTGGCCTACTTGATACTTTGAACCAGGCTAGTTGGCTCCGGATCCACCAGATGTGAGGAGGAGGCCAGTGAGCCAGATGCCTGGGGGCGGGGGCAGAGTAGCCCAGGCGGAGGGGCTGGGGCTAGGGCAGGGGCCGGGCTTGGCATGTTTTCTGGCTCTGGTTTTACAATTTTTCAGTTAATAAATGGAAGGCGTAGAATTACTGGGTGCTTTAGGTGTTTGATTTCATGCTTGTTTTTGAGGAAGGGATTTTGGGGGGTTCTGACTACATAGGCTACTTCCTGTGGCACCGTCTCCTGAGGGCTGCTAACTCTTAATATTAATTGTAGCGAGCTGTGCTGAAGTTTGCTGCTGCCACTGGAGCCACGCCTATTGCTGGCCGCTTCACGCCTGGAACCTTCACTAACCAGATCCAGGCAGCTTTCCGGGAGCCGAGACTTCTGGTGGTTACCGATCCCAGAGCCGACCACCAGCCTCTCACCGAGGCATCTTACGTTAACCTGCCTACCATTGCCCTGTGTAACACGGACTCCCCTCTGCGTTACGTGGACATTGCCATCCCGTGCAACAACAAGGTAATGGTTTTATGATTTATACTAGAGCTCGAGAAGAGTGCTCTAGAAACAGCTGTTCCTCTGCACATTGTTAGAGCTTGGGGTTGAGGCCACCGGTTGGCCGGTGAACTCACAGGTGTAGGTAGTGTGCTACACGAGGGGCAAGTTTCTCACGAACACCACGCGGGTCTCTGGCCCAATGAGTGGCGTTTGACAGTAATACTTGCTACAGGTCCCTTTTTAATGTATGAGAGGTTAACATTTTTAAATGATCTGTTTTCTTCTGCTTTTCTCCATTATTTCTTACTCTGTCTGGGTCTCTCGGGCATTACTTGGCCTTTCTGTTTTCAGACCAACTTGATGGATCTTGCTCTGAGATCCTAAAAAGGTGGGTCGCATATGGTTCACATTGGTCCAGTTTGTCACTGGTTTCAGAACCCTGATTCCATAAAAGAATCAGGCAGAGTTTTTGTTTTTTAGCTCTACCAGTGTTGAAGCACTGACTCCAGGTAATTCATTTCGTTGCCTAGAGTGGAATTCTGATTAATCCTCATGATTCCAGTGGCAATCAAGGTTGAGAATCACTGATTTATAGAGTAAGCTTGGTGTAAAAATAAAAACTGTCGAATGAAGAGCCATATCTGTTGTCATGGTGCCAGGGGACCTAGATGATGTGGGGACAGATTAGGTGGAATAGAGAGGTGCTCACTGGGGTTGGCTGGGTGTCACTTTCTAATCACAGTCTGGCACTTTTAATATATATTTTTTATTGAAGTATATAATCAGTTTACCATGTTGTCAGTTTCTGGTGCACAGCATAATGCTTCAGTCATACGTGTACATACATATATTCGTTTTCATACTCTTTCACCATACGTTATTACAAGATACTGAATATAGTTCCCTATGCTATACAGTATGTATTTGTCTATTTTATATATATCAGTATCTGTAAATCTTGAACTCCTGGTTTATCCCTGCCCCCCTCCTTTCCCCTTTGATAACCATAAGCTTGTTTTCTATGAGCCTTTCTGTTTTATAAATAAGTTCGTCTTTTTGTTTTAAGATTCCACATGTGAGTGATTTCATGTATTTTTCTTTCTCTTTCTGGATTCACTTAGAATGACAATCTCCAGGTCCATCCATGTTGATGCAAATGGCATTGTATTCTTTTTTAAGGCTGAGTAATACTCCATTGTATAAATATAGCACATCTTCCTTACCCAGTCATCTGTGGATGGACATTTACAACCTGTCACTTTTGCAGGGAGCTCACTCAGTGGGTCTGATGTGGTGGATGCTCGCCAGGGAGGTTTTGCGCATGCGTGGCACCATCTCCCGGGAGCACCCGTGGGAGGTCATGCCTGATCTCTACTTCTACAGAGATCCTGAAGAGGTAAGCTTCCTCTACAAAGGCTTGTGGTCACATAGCAACTGGACTTGATAGTCTGCTTCTTGTAAGTATTTGTCACGCTCTATAAACTAAAAAATCTTTTCTAAACCAGATTGAAAAGGAAGAGCAGGCTGCAGCTGAAAAGGCCGTGACCAAGGAGGAATTTCAGGGTGAATGGACAGCTCCTGCTCCTGAGTTCACTGCTACTCAGCCTGAGGTGGCGGACTGGTCTGAAGGCGTGCAGGTGCCCTCTGTGCCTATTCAGCAGTTCCCTACTGGTACGTGTCGCAAGCCAAGTGTGTCAGGCTGGTGGTTAGAACTTCTCTTTTTAATTCAGCTTGGAGCATCTCTATGGCTGCACACACACAGTAGCCTTAAAAGGTTTTCATCCCGCTGTGCTGTAGCCGTGCTAATAACTTGAGAGGGTGGTTTCAGGTGCTTTTCAAATGATCTGTTCTTAGTCGTGATTCTTTGAAATGTATACCTGTTGGAACACAAGGCAAATTGTTGGTGGGGTGACAAATGCTACGGGAATGGGGCTGATGGCTTTTTTTGTATTTTCATAACAGAAGACTGGAGCGCTCAGCCCGCCACTGAAGACTGGTCTGCAGCTCCCACTGCTCAGGCCACTGAATGGGTTGCAACAACCACGGAGTGGTCGTAAGCTGTTCTTTAGACAAACTCTTAAAACGGAAATAGGTGACGGAAAATAAAGTTTCTACAAATTGTGTCCATTTATTTCAGCTTTTTACTATTACAGTTTTTTATTTCAGATCAAGATGGCCTGCGATTACTTTTAAAGGCTCTTAACATCAGTTTCACTTTTAAAGCCCGCTGTAGGTAAAAAAGTACATTACTTTTCCCTTGGAGGTTTTCCTGAGCCTCCTTTTTGTGTTTGTTAACAGTCTGCTTTGCTGAATTCTGTAGAGGCCAGGTTTTAAAGTAAGTTGATTTTCAGTGACAGTGCTGCTAATTTACTAGCTGTGTGGCCAATGTGGGAAGTGACATCAGGTGTCCAAGCTTTCCTTTGGGCAAAGAAAGGATACGTCTTTCCTATTCTGAAACCACTGAAGGGGCCACACCTTTCCCAGCCTGGAGAGACATTGTCTACCAACAGGTAAGCCTGCCTGCTTACAGGTTCTGGGAAAGGGCTGTATGGGTGCGCACAAGTTTCATGTGATAAAATGTTATCCGTACTTACCTTTTTCTTTGCGTTTCAATTCTGTTAATACTAGTGGCTCCTTCCTGGACAAATTTTATGACACTTAACCTATTGAAAACCACTGTCTTAGATGGAGTGAGTGGATCCAGGTTTTGAGGAGCCAGGACGAATTTTAATTGATTCATTGTCCCCTTGAAAAATGCACAAGAAAATGTCCATGTGACCAGATTCCCAGAGCCCCTTGCGGTGATGCTGAGGCAGTTGGGGGGGGGGCCTCCCCCTTCCCCCTGCAGCTCTCAAAGCAGCATTAGCTTAAGAGAAACTGCCACTGTGTTTAGGAGCAAGTTTGTATGAATGTGCCACATACCTGCAAAGCTCTGTGTGTAGGACCTGACCGCATGCTGTCCTGGTGCTGAGTGGTCCGCACCCCTTGCGGTAATTTCTGGTGGCTGAGGAGGAGGGAGAAAGCATTTGTTAGCATGCTCTGGGTTGGAGGAGGTTGTAGGGGCAGCAAGGAATAGAAAAACGTTTCTGGCAATTTCATCTGTGTTGTGGTGAATAGTTGTGGCATCACAGATGGACTCCCCAGCCCCCCCCCCCCCCCCGTTCCCACACCTCAAACTCCACCCTCAAATTGTGTGTCTAGTGCCGTCTCCAACCTAGAGCTCTTTCTGCCCCTTGCTCTGGCACCAGCTTCCGCCATTGATCCATCTTCCTAAGAGTTGTCCTCTCCTGGCAACTTTGGTTTATAGTGAGCATGGTGGAAGCCAGGAGATCCCAGGACTAGGAATTTGATGAGGAATTTCTAGTGGCTCTACTCCCTACTCACTTGGTTTTAGGACCAGGGACTCATAAGCTTCACGGCCTCCCAGAGAAGACTCCATTCCTCATGTCAGCAGCTGCTGATTGAGATTTTGCCCCAACTCAGGACCGCAGGATGGCCCAGACCTGGGGACCCGGCAGGCGCCCTGTGGCTGCACTACCAAGCGCCCTTGGGCTGGCGCGAACCAGAATAGGCATCTTAAATTAAACTGGCCAGTCCAGACCTGGTTTTCTTTCTGGCTTGGCCCTGCTTACCTGATCTGATGGGCAGTCCGTAAACGCTGCTGAATCCAAGTGATGAATTAAATCTCTCCCACTTCAGGTGTTCACCCTGTAACCTGCCAGCAGCTACTTTCCTTCCTTCCTGGGTATCAGCAGCCTTGCCCCGGTGTGCGGCCGTGGTGGGGGGGGGGGGTGGCGAGAAGCCCTCTGTCCTCCAACCGCACTGGGTTTGGGTGGAGTGTTCCTAGAAATAGCGCCCTTGTCCTACCAGATCTTGAAAACACCCTGCTGTGAATACATGGCTTAAGTTTAAAGTGAGATCTAAGCTTAGGATTTTACTCGTCTCCCAGCATCCAGCTCCTGATGCATTTCTTGGGGCTTTGTCTTCTAAGCTCATAGAAGCAATCTCATGCAGAACTTCGGAAAGTCTGCCTTTCTTACCCTGCCTTCCTAAATACCGTAGGTTCTCTTCCATGGGATACATTTTTTAAATAGGTCCCAATGCAGGAGCAAATCAACAGAAAACAGTTAAGTACTTTGAGTGAATAGAGAAAATGGTGAAGAACAAATCTTAAGAGATTTACTGAGCATGTAAGAAACAGCTGGAGAGGTAAATTCCACTTGGCAAGTCTGAGGTTCCCAATGAGACTTGGGGTATCCACTCCTGCAAGGTGTTCAGGGCTCCCATTTTTAGGACCCTCCCTCAATAAAATTGTCTAATTTTCCCCCAAGAGGCTTTACACAGCTTTTGGTAAACTCTTAGATTCTCAAGCTATTTTAAGTTGTACCTTAAATGTTTAGGGAACTCGAAATTCGTATTTTACACAATATGAATATCCAGTGGTAAATGTCACATTGCCATGGGGTTTCTGACCCTGCCTGAGCAATCCAGACCTTTGGGCAAGGCAAGGATGAGATTACTAAATACCATCCATGAAAAGCCTTCAAATCTACATGCCAAACACTACGTATTTAGTAGAGCAGAGCCTGCTGTGCTCCACGTGTTAGAAAGTTCAGTGAGTCTCACAAATAACCCAAGGATTAGCCAATTATTTGCAAAGAATCTCAAGAATTAAAAATTCACCAAACATTTATAAGCACCGGACACTATTTTAAGCACGGGGGATAGAGCAGTGAATGAAGAAAAAGTCTGACCTGTGAGTTACATTTTCATCTGGAAGGCAATAACAAAGTTAATGAATAAACCATTTTCTATAGGATCAGAAGTGAGGATGATGTATATCCAGAGGGAACTCTAACTCAAAAAGAGACATGCACCCCATGTTCATAGCACCATACAGAATGGCCAAGATGTGGAAACAACCCAAATGTCCATCAACAGATGACTGGATAAAGAAGCTGTGGTATATTTATACAATGGAATACTAATCAGCCATAGAAAGAATAAAAATGCTATTTGCAGCAACATGGGTGGCCCTGGAGAATGTCATTCTAAGTGAAGTAAGCCAGAAAGAAAAAGAAAAATACCATGTGATATAACGTATATGTGGAATCTTTAAAAAAAAAAAAAAGACAACTTATTTACAAAACAGACTCAGAAAACAAGGTTGGGGGGGAGGGGTGGGAAGGGATAAACTGGGAGTTCAAAATCTGCAAATGTTAACCACTATATATAAAAATTGATTTTGAAAGAAATTACTGTGGAGCACAGGGAACTATATCCAATACCTTGTAATAACCTTTAATGAAAAAGTTATGAAAGATGAATATGTGTGAATATGCATGACTGGGGACACTGCTGTACACCAGAAACTGACACACTGCGAACTGACTACTCTGATTTTAAAAAGTTAAAAATTGATGATGGAAATAAGGTTTGTCTAAAACAAGAATCACAGGCATCAGGCTATAGCAGAGAGACAAATGAAGGGACTCCCAGGGGAGAATCGAAAGAGCAAAGAAACCCCTCTGAAAGGCCCAGTCTCACCAAGTCGAGCTGCGAGAGGTCCTACCCTCGGGGGTTGTCCCGTGAGGGTAGGACGGGAGGTCATGGAGTCTCCTGCAGCCCATGCTGTGTGACAGGTGTAGACCTCCACTGTCCAACCCGTGGAATGCTCTTTAAAGGTTTTTTTCTCCTTTAGATATTTCTGGAAATGGGTTGGGGACCAGAAAATAAAAATCACTAACTGTACAGTCATCTACCCCAGTTCTGCCCCCTGCTGTACCCTCACTGAAAGACAGCAGGCCTGGGAGCCGTCCTCCTCCTCCATGTGTGGCTAGCACAGTTCACACATGTGCCAAGAGCACATGAAATTGCCAAAAGTGTCCCTCATCATGTTCCCACTGGAAGGCCCTCCGCCACCTCCTCAGTCACTGGTCTCTGCATTTCCTTCCACCCAGTACTGTATCCCAACCCAAGGGATGTCTCCCATTTACAATTTTCAAGAGGAAGTTACAGCTTTCAGCACAGGAGAGGAGTCCTCCAGACCATCAGGACCACACACAGGATTCCCTCACAGGATTTCAAGACTGAAGGAATGAATAAACGGGCTGGCTTGACATGGTTTCAAAAATCCCTTTTGGAGGATTTTTTTTTTTTTTTGGTGTGTATCACTTCATATAGTAAATTGCTAAGTAATTTGTCTTTTTAAAACAATGTCTAACGATTAATAATCTACTTTTGCAATTTAGAAATGAAAAAATATGATCATCACAAGTTGTAACACAATAGGAGTTTGGGAAACTAGAAAAATTTATGAAGGAATTACTCACAGAGACAGGAAAGAGAAGTTAAGATATACAGAGGGTGGAATGAGAAAGTCAAATGTCTAGTTGGAATTCCAGGAGAACGGGATGAGGAAAGTCACGATCAAAGAGAAAAGTCTGAGAATTTTCTCAGCTTCTCATGAATCCACACATTCAGGGATGCCCATGCGAACCAAGTCAGATCATTTTTAAAAAAACCTATCCTTAGTTACACTGTTGAGGAATCATGGAAAAGCCAAACACAGAAGTGTCCTGGAAAGTAACCGAGGGGAAGCAGCAGCCTGCGTGACTGCCCATCAGCAGGGACAGCAGGTAGACGACAGAACGAGGAAAAGGAACGTCAGCCCAGCTCTGTCATCCAAGACATAGGACAGTACACTTCTCCAGAAAACAAAGAGTTTATAAGCAAAAATAAAAAGTGATGCCAGAAGGAAGCTGTGGCCAAGAGTGCTGGAGGTCCACTAACGTCCACGCTCCCTTCTCCAGTAACAGACCCTGACTTTTAGCTGGTGCAGGGTCAGAAGCTGGTGCCTCTCCTTACACAGTAGTGAGGTGCTCAGTCAGGTTTTGAGACCTGCATTACTTTGCAGGATAGACTGTAACTTGACCAAATCTGTGGCATTAGGGAAAAGGTGAGAGAGATCCAGAATGATGGGCTATACTGACAACTTTTTGTCTGCTGTGAACAAAATCCTATGAGAAACAAGAACTCCAGCTAAATCTAGGCAGCCCATAAGCAGAAATGGGAGAATCCAGGCACTCTCTGTTTCCGGCCCGGGCACACTCAGCCACGCATTTCTGCACAAGCAGGTCTAGCGGTCCTGAGCTACGCATCCGAAGTGGCAGACTCTGAAGGAGGGAACATTTGCTCCTTGGAAAGACAGCACGCAGAAAAGGTCAGTGAAGGTAGGGTTAAAGGTGGTGTTTTCCATTACAAACCTACGACACAATCTGGCAAAATCAGATTACGGTTAGGCTTTGGAACAGGAACTCTTGTGCTGGTTGGTGGGAGTATAAATTGGCACAGTTCGGCATCGTTTAGTAACATCAGCATGTGTAACACCCCTCTTGGGGGTAATACACCAAAGAAACCTGTGCACCTTTGCACTAGGATATGTGGACAAGAACGCTAATCAACAAACCTGGAAATGGCCCAGGGTCCCTTTGGACCACAGCTCACACGCTGGCGTAGCTCGTATCAGAGAGGCAGGCAGCCGAGAAAATGACGAAGCACAGCTACTTGCAACGACATGCATCAGTCTTATAAACGTAACTTTGCAAAACATAAGAAAGCACTAACAGAAATTATTCCTAATCATGTGGTTCCATTCGTTAGAAGTTCAAAGGCAGGCAAAGGTGAGCTATGTTCTTTAGAGATGTATTCCTTGGTGTCGAGCATTATAGAAATCAACAAAATGTCCAACTTATGGGGTAAAAACCAAGCAAAAGCATTCAACAAAATATACACAAAGAGCATAGCGGATATGTTGAAGATCTAAGTGTTTCAACGTCTCTGCTAATGAGCGTTAGAATATAACCACGTCTCATCCACATGCTCGCTGTACGACTTGAACTTGCCACCACCCCATGGGTGGAATCTATGTCCTCTCCCTTTTAACCCGAGTAGGACTTTGTGACTCTGTCAACTAACAAGGTACGGTGCAAGTGATGCTATGTGATTTCCAAGCACAGAGCATGAAGGTGCCACGCCCTTCTGTCTGCATCTCTTGGGACACGTGTTCTGGGAACTCAGCCATCACCCAGCAGCGAAGCCCTCCCTCCCAGGCCCCGGACCAGCTGAGCTGCCAGCCGACAGCCAGCGGTAACTCACCAGCCAGGAGAGGGATCTGTGTTCAAAGCGGACTGTCCAGTCTCCATTAGAGCCGTCTCAGCGGATGCTGTGTGGAGCAGATGAAAGTCATTCCGGTCAAGCTCCTGTCAAGACAAAAATTTGCTTATTTGTGAGCAGAAGAAATGACTGCTGTTGTTTTAAGCAACTGGGCTTCAGATGCTGGGAAAATTCTAGAGGCAATTTCATTCAAGTCAGAAACAAGACCTGGATGTCCACTATTACCACCACTTTATATCAGAGCAAGGAGCTGATGAGGCAATGCAATTAGGCAAGAGTCATTACTTACACATCTAGAGCCCACCGACTTTTCCTTATAGAATTTACCATAAGCACTTCTCCACGTTATCATACTGTGGTACCCACTGTATATATCAACTATATAATAACACATTAAGTGGCTATAAAATAATTTATATATCCATTTTCTTCTTTTTAATAGTTTATAAACTATCTACATTTATAACCGTAACTGTCACAAACATCCTGTGGTTAACTGGATCAAATAAGGGACATTTTAAGGATTGAAAACAGAATCATTAAGTGGAAGTGCATTTTTAGTAGCAACAAAAGAGACTGCAGTTTTCCATTTATCATCAGCCACAGTAATGATACATCTTTGTTAATCTGATTAATGAGAACTTTTGTTTCAGTGTTGTTTCTTTGCGATTCAATTAGGTAAAGAGCAGTTGCTGACCTGCTTTGATATGGACACCCAGAAAGAAGCTGCAAGCCTCGATGCTCCCAAGGGCACTTCTCCACGTCCTGGGAAGCGGGCCTGGATGGCACTACCGTCCCCTCTGCCAGCAATCAGCTATACATTAGATGATCAGATAAAGAAAAGCCACTGCCTCCCAGGTTTGCTGCAAAAACTGAGAAAAATAAACTCTGATAGCTTGTAATTTCACTATTCAGTAACATTTACTGAAAACCACGTGCTCTGCACGGAGCTAGGAATATGGGCGCCGACAGAGCCCTCGAGATTCCCACCCCCAGGAACTTACTCTGTAATTTGGAGGCACGCAGTAAGGCGCTTATCATGTGAAGGTGCCAGAGATACCTGTGCCACCTCTGTTCTCCTGTCAAAACAGTAGATTGATGAGGTAGATACAGAACTTGAGAAAAACGTCCTGTTTTATATTTCAAAGAATTTCAATATTTCACCTTATCCATGCCCATGGAGAGGTGACCATCTAAATTAAAATGGGAAAAGAGAGGAATTTATGGCTTTACAACCTTTAAATCCAGAACCCTAAACAGGGTACCTGCCAGGGCACTGTCGGCCACTCTGTTAACCACACAGGGGACAGAGACAATCTTCCCGGCAAAGGCTTCCTCGCCGGCCCTCTCCCAAACCCTGGTGAGGAGCTGTGCCTTCTCCACCGTCTGAGATCTGGTGCTTAGGGACAGAACCTGACCCAGGGCGCTGAAAACATGGTTTCTCACCTATTAACCCTGCACAAGGGTTCCACCCGGGGATAGGTCAAAGGCCAGGAAAGAATGTGCCCCCTGTATCTTGCCAGTGATCGGCAGGCAGGGGGGCTCAGTACTGCAGAGGGCTTCCTCCAGCTCAGGTGGGCACGCGGGGTGAGACGTGCCATGGGGGAAATGAAGGTCTTTCTTAGAGCACTTCCCTGAGGCCAGGAAGGCCACACTGCCACCACCAGCACAATTCTGTTGTCTGCACAGACCCTGAATGACCCGCCTCTTCAGCGTGAATTTTGTTGCTTTTTCTCATCTTTTTTTAGACGCTTTCATTTTATTCTAACTTTCTAAAACCCAGGCTAGTACACTGTTTACTAAGGCATGGACCCCAACCACTTGCTACTGTGTAAGTGCCGTCCACTATTACTCACGTAGTGGGAACCATAAACCTAAGACTGAAAACTTTCAGCAGGTGAAGAGCTTCCAATTTAATTCTGTGCAAGGAGCCTGCTGCATATTATACACCTTCTGGATTAAAGCCTGCTTTTGTGAAACAGCTCAGAGAAACTGAGTCCTTGTTCTTGCCCCTGGGCGGTGGCTCGGCCACTTCGCCTGGGAGCGCCGCTCACTACTGTTCTCGGGCGACCCCGAAGCCTCTGGCTCAAGGGGCTCTGAAATACTGTTTTTAAGGTGGGACATCCTTCAGAGAGTGGACTGACTTTCTGATACATATTGAACGAAGTCTGCCACCAACGAAGTGAATAAACGCAAACTGCGCATTCACATTCAAGATGGAAAATGGGAACTGCCTCTGCTGGAGTGAAACCAAGCTCTCACAGGCCAACCAAAAACTATTGCTGGAAGATGCTGGAGAGAAAACAAGCAGCACAGGTCCTGGGGGAGGAGGGAGCCCTGTAAGAAGGAAGCCACTAGATGGTCTCCCAGTCTCTGCAGCTTCTGTCCTTTGGTCAGGACAAGCAGGACAGCGAAAGCCCGGACAGAGTCCACTGGGTCTTCTAACTCGAAGAACAAGAACCAGTTTGAGGCAACGGAACGAAAATCACCTGTAACCCCACTGGCACACACTGGCTATCCTCTCAAAGAAAGAACTGCGCTTCCCACGCCTGCCCTCCCGTGTGCAGACATGGGGACGGGCGCCGGAGACGCTCAAGGACAAAGGACCGAGCACAGGGGGCGGCGCGAGGCGGGCGCACAGGAAGCTTTCCTTCCTCTCTCCTCCTCCTCCAGAACAGTAATACTACTCTCAGAATTCACATTCCACGTCCCCGGAGTCCTCTTTTGGTCCCTTCTCTGAACTCGGATAGTCTAATACAACTTAAAAAAAGGGCATCTGTCTGCGGATGACGGTCCCATACACATTACTGAGCAGAGAGCCTTCAAACACCAAAGAAACCGTAAATCCAAGTCACTGCTAGGGGGAAAAAAGCAGGACAAAGTCGCTTTGGAGGATCCTTACTGTTCAGAGGAAAAAGGCACTTGTAACGACTGCAGGAGAGACAGCGCAAGCCTCTCCTTTCATCCACAAACAGGACTGGGCTGGCAGGCTGGGGGGTGGGCCCGGGGCCCGGCCCCATCACAAGCAGACCGTCATGATTCTGTCTTCCTTGTGTACTTTCATGTCTGTTTTAACAGTGTGGGTTTAAGAAGCCGCCTGTCCCACCTCTGTGGTGGCTAATTCTTAGTGGGAAGGGCGCAGCCCCACGGCGTCTGCCGAGGCCTTCGTCAGAGAAGCTCTCAGTGAAAGGGGACAGGTTTGCTGATCTAAGCCTGACGTGGAGAAACCGTGCTCGGGAGTCGGGCTTGGGGGGTCAGGGCGCCTCAGGGCCCTCACAGGCTCACATCGCCAGCACTGGCTGCACCGTCGGCAAGGCCCGTCACGCCCTCGCGCCTGGCCGGGCCTGGGATGAGCCGGTGTTAGGTGAGGGCGGCGGCGGTCCCGGGCCCCCTTCTCTCTGAGGAACTCACTTCTAGAAGCGGGAGATAGCAAAGTATAGGTGATGAAATGGCTAATTCTATTCTCTCTAGGGCACATATCCTGGGCTCTTTTTCTCAGAAAAGCAGGCTCAGAAGCACTGCAAAGAGGGAATTACTGTCCAATTAATTTCCCCTCAGTTGACTCCTAAATGCAGTCAGAAGTGAAGACCACTTCCCAAGACCTCACACCTTGATTCCTCCTCCAGTTTCATCTTCAGTCTTCAGAAGTCCCTGGGCCGGGTGCATCAACCCGAGAGGAGGCTGGCCCTGTGAGCCAGCCCCCCGCGGAGGGGCGGAGATGGGGCAACTGGACTTCCCCAGCTCTCATCTGCACGTGCGGTACTGATGACGTGCGCCACATCCTCCAAGGTTATCTTCTTAGGTCAGCATCTGGATGGTGCCCAGGGGCTGGGGCAAGTGATGACAGCGCAGTAACTGTGGGTGAGAAAACTATTAAAACGTGTCCAATGGGACAGAGGGACTTGTCAAACTGGAGAGTCATCCCGCCTTCCCCAAGACTCCTGGCAACTCCCAGGACTCAGCACTGCCAAAGGTTCTCCAGGCAGTTCTGATGCAGGTGGTCCATGTAAAACTTTTTGGGAAACACTTCTTTAGAAACCCAAGTGGGGCTCCTCAAGGCTTGGTGTCCAGAGTGGCAGGGTCTGGATAAGGGGTGGGAGTGGAGAAAACAAAGGGATTTGATCTACGGGTTTGAGATGTATATATATCAGCTATTGGTATATAATCTACCTCAAATCAACAACACTTACTTAGCTCAAGATTCCCCTGGGCCAGTCTTATGTGCGCTAGGCTCAGCTGAACTGGGACAGATTTACTCACACGTCTTGGGGACAGGGGGCAGGTGGGCTGGATGATTCAAGGCAGCCTCTCTCAGCTGGGTCTTTGCAGGTCCTGGGCCAGGGTTTGGGCACAAGGAGGCAGGTTCCAGGAGTAACAAGCAATTTTCAACTTTTCTCTTGCATCACCTTTGCTAATGTCTCATTTCCAAAACAAGTCACTCGTCCAAGCCCAGCCTCAGTGTGAGGGTTACCTAGGAGGGTGGGTACAGGAAGGCATGAGAAACGCAGGGGCTGAAGTCTACCCCACGGAGGAATAAGAGACAAAAGGCAACTAATTATAAAAATAAATAGAAGGTTACTGAGACTGAGTGGGGCAGGTGACACAGGCCTCGACTTCAGGAGGAAAGAGTACTGAGCAAGCCACCTAGACCCCAGCTCCCTTGCAGTGAGTGAGTGGAGAATGTCTCTCAGAGCCTAAAGTCAGAGATGCTCCCTGCCCCAGTCCTCCACAGCATCTAAAATTGGAGCCTGTGCTCAAACAGGTCTGGAAACAGCCACAGGAGGACAGGGAACTGGGTCCAGTCCAGGATCCCACGCTGCTCCTGCAAGCGCAGGGCCGAGGCGGCGGGGGCCTCCGGGCTCTCAGCAGGGGCGGCCCTGGATCTGGGGGCGAGCTGAGCCCCCGGAGAGTCCAAGGGGCTCGGCCTCCCCTCCAGACCAGACCCGCTCCTCGCCGCAGGGCCGCCCTTGCCCCGCTGCCTGCAGCCTGCCTGAGGCAGGGGGATACTCGGGGGCGCCCAGGCTCTCGCTCATCGCCCAGCCTCGGCCCCTCCGCCGCTGGCGGGTGGCCTCGGGGTCGGATTCTCCCTCACTCCAGGTCCCGGCACTGGTGGGTGGGCAAGTGTCCCTACACCGCCTACTCCTTGGCCTCTACCTCCTGATCCCGTTTGTGTCGGCAGATGGGCAGCCCCCCCAACCCCTGGCAAGACCTCTCTCAGCAACTGTCTGCAGCCCTAAAGGCCCCAGCCAATCCCCAAAGGCCCCCAGCCAAGCCCACAACAGCCCGCAACAACCCTGGATTCAGGTCTTAACTTACTTCCTTGGTGGGGTGCTGGGTGGGCTCCCTGGAGGCAGCAGTGTTTAGGGGGGCTGGAAGCTGACATGTGGAGAGGGTCTGCAGGGTGCTGTAGGCTGAGAATAAAGATGGTGCCATATCCTGGAGAGGAGCCCGGAGAAGGTGCAGCAGGCACTGTCTGACAGAACCAGAATACTCTCTCAAAAACGTTGCCACAGGGAAGAGGTGTTTCCATACCCACCTCAATCCCGGGAACACACAGTGGAGCTGAAGCTTCACTTCCTGTTTGCCTTTGTTGGGTCCATCCCACGGTGCCAGTCTGAGAGGCAGGGTGAGTGAGGAGGCAGAGACGATGTGTTTAGCCCTATGGGTGGGGTTTGGGTACTGATAAAGCCCACACGCAAGGTAGGAAGGTTGGAGTCTGGATGAGATTGATGGCAATGACTTCCTCTCTACCCTTTGCCTGATGCCCAAGGCCAAGGGGAAGGACTCAGACCTCAGGCAAGGGCACTGCTGGGGCTGGGAGCAGAGCTGGAGCCCTGGGTTTTGGTGAAGACAGGGTCAAGCTGGAGCCTCCCAAGCCTACGGTGCCCCGGCGGATGGGAGGGTCACTCCGGGGGTAACCACAGCAGGCCAGGTGCTGGTATCTCCCCCCACCTCCTCTATCTGCCCTGTGCCCCCTTGTGAGCCCTCCCCCACCTCACTTCTTTAGGCCTCTCCTCCCTCCCCCATGCCCCTATTTCTCATGTGTGACATTCTAGCTTGCTCCCACCCCACCCGAGGACATCTCCTTCTGGTTCTGGCGGGGAAATAAACATGTAGGCTTTTGCAACCAATATCAGAATTGCATTTTGTCTCAAAAGAGCACAGTATGGGCAGTTCTGGAAAATGTCAGATGTCCTCGTCATCTCCAGGGAAGAGGTTCTTACAAGATCCCGAATCTTGCAGAGAGCCCAGAGTGTGGCCAAGAGGCAACTGGGAGATTGGGGGCAGTGAAGGGGGAGAGGTGGATGATGGCTCAGAGGGGGCACCCGTATTTCCAGTAAGGGTGCTCTTCAATGTGGTGGGAAGGCCCAGCCACAGGAGAGACTGGAGGCTCAGGAGCTGGCCCAAGGGCAGCAGGTGGTGGCAGGGATTACGGAGAACGATGTTCTCTCAGGTCCGGCCAGGCCGGCTGCCTGCATGGAAGAGCCGGTGCTGGAGCGTGCGGACCGTCCCCGGGACTGGGAGAGGCCGCTTCCACTCACCCACGCTGCATGCGCTGGGCCCGGGTCTGTGACTCAGGCAGAAGGAAGCCGGAGCGCTGGAGGGCGGATCTGTCTCCCGGGAGGGCTGGAGCTATTTTTGCTTGACTTTGCCCTCTTCTCTGCTGTAGACGGAGTCCAGCCAAGAGAGAAAACTGAGAAAACAGGTGTATCTTCCAGTTCTCCACTATATATGTATTTCCCCCCCACCCAAAATAATACCATGTAAATTGTTCTCTTTTTTTGATTTCTTTTTTTCCCCTGAGGTCACAGAGCTCCCACTCTTGTGATGCCTAAATATGCCCCTCTGATTCATGAGTTGTTTCGTTTTCTTGTTTGTTATTTAAAAAACTTTTTTAAACATTTTTTATTGATTTATAATCATTTTACAATGTTGTGTCAAATTCCAGTGTTCAGCACAATTTTTCAGTCATACATGGACATATACACAGTCACGTTATTTTCTCTGTGAGCTACCATAAGATTTTGTGTATATTTCCCTGTACTATACTTTATAATCTTGTTTATCTATTCTACATTTTTGAAATCCTATCACTTCCCACTCTCCGCCCCCTTGGCAACCACAAGTTTGTATTCTATGTCTTAGTCTATGTTTTGTATTTATGCTTTTATTTGTTTGTTGTTTTTGTTTTTTAGATTCCACATATGATCGATCTCATATGGTATTTTTCTTTCTCTTTCTGGGTTACTTCACTTAGAATGACATTCTCCAGGAGCATCCATGTTGCTGCAAATGGCATTATGTTGTCAGTTTTTATGGCTGAGTAGTATTCCATTGTATAAATATACCACCTCTTCTTTATCCAGTCACCTGTTGATGGACATTTAGGCTGTTTCCATGTCTTGGCTATTGTAAATAGTGTTGCTATGAACACTGGGTTGCAGGTGTCATCCTGAAGTAGGGTTCCTTCTGGATATAAGCCCAGGAGTGGGATTCCTGGGTCATACAGTAAGTCTATTCCTAGTCTTTTGAGGAATCTCCATACTGTTTTCCACAATGGCTGCACCAAACTGCATTCCCACCAGCAGTGTAGGAGGGTTCCCCTTCCTCCACAGCCACCCCAGCATTTGTCATTTGTGGATTTTTGAATGACGGCCATTCTGACTGGTGTGAGGTGATACCTCATTGTAGTTTTGATTTGCATTTCTCTGATAATTAGTGATATTGAGCATTTTGTTGAGAAAATAATTCACATACCATCCAATTTAGCCATTTAGAGTGTACAATTTCAGTGGTTTTTGATATACTCGAGGAGTTAGCTGTGCAACCATCTCCATAATCAATTTTAGAACATTTTCCTCATCCTGAAAAGAAACCCTGTGTCCATCAGCAATTATTCCCTGTATCTTCCACCCTACCTTCTGCCCTAAGCAACCACTACTCTTCTTTGGGTCTCTAAAGATTTCCCTATTCTGGACATTTCATATAAATAGAATCATACGACATACAGTCAGTCCTTTGTGACTGGCTTCTGCCACGCAGCACAATGATTTTGAGGATAATCCATACTGTGGCAGGTATCAGTGCTTTATGTCTTTTTATTGTGGAATAATATTCCATTGTATGGATACACCACATTTAACACATCTGTTTATCAGCTGACAGACATTTGGGTTGTTTCCACCTTTCGGGTGTAAGAAATAAACACTATTATGAACATGTTGTGGACAAGTGTTTGTGTGACTATGTTTGCCTTCTCTGCCTCTTGTGTCTATGCCCAGGAAGGGAACTGCTAGGTTACACCTAACACTCCGAGGAGCTACCAGACTGGTTTCCAAAGAGGCTGCACCATTTTACATTCCCACCAGCAGTGCACAGTCATACCTCAGGTGAGTCCCTCCTGCCAGTCAAATAAGGCTCACTAAAGGGATCCCTCTCAGAGCTAGGAAAGCTCTACACAGATGACCAATTCCACACATGTTATCAAAGAAGGCAGTTTGACAAAGCTTGCTTTATCCTGTCTTCCAGGATCAAAGTTGCTGAAATGCAGAAATAAAATCACTTTTCTATCCAGTTTTTTTTTAAGCTCTTAAAAATCACCAGACTAAGATTATTTTACTGCCTTATTGTATTTAAAAAATATATATCCTTTAACGAGGTAGGACACTAAGACAAAGAAAAGGAAGAGAGAGAAAGTGAACCACAGCCAGGTTCAATTCCGGACAGTGGTAGAGCGATACTTATAAATGTTGCATAATTTGTCAGAATCGAAAATAAAACCATAAGCCTCTGAGAGTTTCACTTTGTTTATAAAATGGGGGATTTGGTTAAGTGATCTCTAGGTTTCTTTTTCTCCCAAGCAATCCGCGTTCGACCCAGAATCAAAGTTCCCAGGAGATGTGGTAAGACTCAGCATGGGAATGGACAAAGCAGTGGGGGCTGCCTTCGGGGTCTCCCAGCTGCCTGGCAGCAAGTTGGAGACGGGTCCCTGCACCTCCGAGAAGAAGGGCAAAGCTCCGTGTGCATCACATCCCCAGGCACTGGTCACACTGGTGGAGCCTGACCCCTCTCTCCCTACGCTGGGGTTTCCACAGGAGCTGACAGATGCTGGGAAGAGATGGCTTAAAACCACCTCCTGTGACATCGGGCTGCAGGGGCAGAGCAGGCGCTGTCGGGGTCTGAGAGACTTCGGACCACACCTGGTTGACTCTCCAGACTCAACAGCCCAACTCTTTATTTTCAAGTTAGCATATTCTCAGAGCACGTGAACTCACTTGACTGGCTGCCTAAGGAAGCATAAATCCATGCTAGAAATCATGTTTTCCACAACTAAAGAGCACGCTGCAACCACAGTTTTCTCCAGTACTCACAGAAAACTAGAACTGGCTAGACTGAAAACACGAAATATAATCAAGATACATTTGTTACACAAAGAGTTAAAAAAAAACAAACCCCAAACCCAACATCTAAATTCTTTAAAACGCCAAGGCAGGAAAATGTAGCTAAAGAACTGAATACTTTAAAAAGCTCACCCATCATCAAATTTCTGGAAAAACAAATGTTACAGAAGCCTTCTGTCCTGTTCCACAAAGTCCCAATGGACTTGAAGTAAAAGGAAATCAGATCATTAAAAAAAATCAAAAGAAAGTCTTAAGTATCATAAACTACTTACAAAGAAGGGAATAATTTGGCCCATATTTTGCAGGGGGAAAAGCACAAGCCAGGGTTGAATGCCCAACTTTGAAAACCAGAACATACAACTCATAGCCCTACGCGCTCCTCTGAATTGATCTATGCTCACTTGTACCCCATACATTCTCTCTGACCCGTGCGTGTTGGAGACCTTGTGTCCAGAGATCTGTGGATAATTGCAAGCTCGTACCAATCAGCTATTGTGAGTAATAAGCAGAAGTGGTAAGTTCTGAAATATTTGAAAGCTCACTGAAATTTTTGAAACTCACTGCACCAAAAAAGTGATATGAAAGTATTTATAAGCCTATTAAATGCAGGTGCATGTATTTTAGATAGTCTACCAGTTTCTGGACCAATTTGTAATTATCTATATTGGTCAAAATAATAAAGACTTTAGATCCGGCATAACTAAGTGCACTAGTTAGGATTTTGCCTCGAGGTTTGCACATGCTGGAATATGGACTGTATAAATCAAAGGCAGGCTTTTCACCTGAAAACACACTGAAATGCACTGGCGACTAAAGATACTCCTCAATAGGGTGGGTTGCTTTTCTTTATCCTTTAACTCAGTATTTTATAAGGTTCTCCAGCCAAGCAGCCCCTTCCCCTTTAGCAGGGGAGGGAAAAATGAACCTGAACTCAAATCTAACTGGCTCTGGGCAAGCAGCCCAAATAAAGAAGAATGGTATTTCTATAAAAGCTCTTGTTTGTGTTTAAGAAGATTTTACTTCATAATACATCTAAGTAAAACTGACACTGCATGAAAATGCATCATTTTATTCCATTTCAATAAACAAAGCAGGGATGGGGGACAAGATGGCGGAGTAGACGCAAAGCTCATCCTCTCCCACAAACACATCAAAAACCACACCTACAGATGGAACAATTTGCATAGAACACCTACTGAACTTTGGCAGAATAGCTCTTACTTTGGAAATACAAGATTCCTCACAAAAACGTGTAGGGGGGAAAAAAAAAAGAAAAAGGACATTGGTGTGGGATCTGACCCACGGAGAGGGAGCGGCAAAGGAAGAAACGTGCCCTCACTCTGGGACGCCCCCTTTGCAGTGGGGAGGTCAGTGGGGACAGAAAGGGAGCTTCCAAGGCTCAGAGGAGAATGCAGCAGCCACTCGGCAGACAGAACTGAGAGGAACCAGCACAGAGGGTCCCTGTGACCACCAGACCAAGATGCAAGCTGGCAGGAGTGGGCCAGGATCGGCTGCTGGAGCTCAGACTTCTGCAGATGAAACTGGGGAGAAGACTGGGGCTGGCTGCAGCTCAAAAACGGGTCTGGAAAGCCTCTATTCCAACAACAGAGGAGCAGACCTGGCCCCTGTCAGGGCTGTGACAATCACAGAACAAAAAGGAAGTTGTGCCCAACAGTGAGGGCAGGCTCTGATCACCAAAACACCAACCACACCCCCAATCAAAGGGATAACAGCCAATACACATGGAAGAAAGATGTGACAACCATCCCGACTAAAAACAGCTCTCATGACAAAATTATTAGATGTACACAGTCTACACAGGAACGCTCCCACTTAAAAAAAAAAAAAAAAAAAAGCCCTTCAAGACCACAGCATGTAACTGATGCTCCTAAATCCATACAGTCAGAGAAACATAAGTAAAATGAAGAGGCAGAAGAACCACTTCCAATGAAAGGAACAAGAGAAGCTCCCTGAAAGAACAAACAATGAAATAAGACCTTGACAGTCTACTAGATCATGACTTCAAAAAGGGGGCAATAAAAGCACTGAAGGAAATAAGAGAGACTATCCACAGAAATGCAGAATACTATAAAAAAGGAAATAGAAACTATAAAGAGAAGCCAATTAAAATCAGAAAACTCAATTGCTGAGATAAAAGCCAGGCTAAAGGCAGTCAAAAATAGACTAAATAATGCAGAAGAACAAATAAGTGATTTATAAGGCAGGATAACAGAAATCACCCAGTTGGAACAGCAGACAGAAAAGCAAATTAGAAGCAATGAAAGAAATATAAGGGACCTAGGGGATAATATAAGCACACCAATATGTGCATACCAGGGGACCCAAAAGGAGAAGAGAAAAGGGGGCTGAAAAGGTATTTGAAGAAATGACAGAAAACTTTCCAAACCTAAAGAAACATAACCAAGTACAGGAAGCACAGAGGGTCCCAAACAAGAACAACGCAAACAGACCTACATCAAGACATTATGAGATGGCTAAAGTTAAAGATAAAGAAAAGATTCTAAACACAGAAAGAGAAATAAAGAGTTAGTTACAAGAGAACTCCCATAAGGCTTTCAGCTGATTTCTCAACACTTAAACTGCTGGCCAGAAGGGAGTGGCAAGATATAGTCAAAGTCCTGAATAAGAAAAAGCTGCAACCTACGATATTGTACCTAGCAAGACTATTCTTTAGAATAGAAGGAGAGATAAAGAATCTCACAGACAAGCAAAAACAAATAATTCAACAATACTAAACCTATCCTAAAAGAGATATTGAAAGGTCTACTCTAAATAGAAAAGAAGCAGGAAGCTATAGAAAAGAGTAAAGCATAATTGGAAATATGGTAACTACAGTGAGCTACAAGAGAATAAACATGAAGATGTAAAAGAGGACAACATCATAGAAGGTGGAAGAGGAGAGAAAGAAAATGTAGGTTTTCTTTCCATTCTTCTTAGGATAAGCCTATGTGACTACCAGTCTAAAGCAAATAGATATAGTAATGTAATGGGTTAACACACTTGGAAAACAGGGTAACCATGAATCAAAAGGTCACAATAGTCACAAAAACTAAAAACAAACCAAGCTAACACACACACACACACACACACACACACACACATCAAACCACAAAAGGATAAACAAAGAAGAAAACAAAGAAGAAATGCCAAGTCAACTGGAAAACAAAGAATAAAATGGCAATAAACACGTGTCTATCAATAATCACTGTAAACGTCAGTGGATTAAATGCTCCAATCAAAAGACAGAGTGGCAGACTGGAAAATAAAACAAAAGGCTATACTATGATGCCTACAAGAGACCCACTTTAAGGTGAAGGACACATATAGATTGAAAGTGAGGATGGAAAAAGATATTTCATGCAAATGGAAATGACAAGAGAGCAGGAATAGCAATACTCCTATCAGACAAAACAGGCATTAAAACAAAGACCACAGAGAAAGATAAAGAACAACATAATAATACTGATAAAAGGAGCCACACAAGAAGAAGATATTATACTCAGTAACATATATGTATCCAATATAGGAGTACTTTATATATAAAACAAATGCTAACAAATATAAAGGGAGAAATTGATTGGAACACAGTATTAGGAGACTTTCACACCCCACTAACATCATTGGACAGATCTTCCAGACAGAAAATCAATAAGGCAACGGAGATACTAAATGAGAACAGGAGAAACAATAGAACAGTGGGACTTAGCTGATACTTTTAGGACATTACATCACACCAAAACAGAATATATATTCTTCTCAAGTGTACATGGAACATTCTCTGGGACAGGTCACATACTCGGACACAAAAGAAGCCTCAACAAATTTCAGAGGACAGAATTTATTTCAAGCATCTTTTCTGACTACAAAGGCATGGAACTAGAAATCAACCACAGAAAAACAAATGATAAAAAAAAAAAAAAACCCTGCATGGAGACTAAACAACATGCTACTAAAAAACCAATGGGTCAACAATGAAATCAAAGAAGAAATTTTAAAAATACCTTGAGACAAATGACAATGAAAACACAACTACACATGGGGGAGGGTATAGCTCAAGTGGTAGAGCACTTGCTTAGCATGCATGAGGTCCTGGGTTCTATCCCCAGTATCTCCTATAAAAATAAATAAACCTAGTTACCTCCCTCCACCAAAATAAAATAATTAAAAAATACAATAATAAATAAAACACAAAGCTATTTTTTAAAAATTAAAAAAGAAACATTTAAAAGAAAACACAACCACATAAAATCTACGGGATATAACGAAAGCAGTCCTAATATGGAAATTCACAGCGATACAGGCCTTCCTCAAAAAAACAAGAAAAATCTCAAATAAACAACCTAACCTACAACCTAAAAAAAGAACAAACAAAACCTAAAGTCAGCAGAAGAAAAGGAGTAAATATCAGAGATGGAATAAATAAAACAGATTTAAAAAAAAAAACAAACAACAGCAGAAAAGTCAATCAAACCAAGAGCTGGTTTTCTGAAAGAGTAAAGAAAATTGACAAACCTCTGGCCAGGCTCACCAAGAAGAAAAGAGTGAGGACACAAATAAACCAAACAAGAAATGAAAATGGAGAAATTAGAACCAATTACATCACAGAAATTCAAAAAAAATAAAAGAATACTATGAACATCTATATGGCAAAAAATTGGACAACCTAGAAGAATTTGACAAGTTTCTAGAAACATACTGCTCACCAAAAGTGAATTTTAAAAGATAGATAATTTGAACAGATCGATCACAGAATTGCAATAGAATCAGCAATAAATCTCCCTGCAAACAAAAGTCCAGGACCAGATGGCTTCATCAGAGAATTCTAACATAACAAGAAGAACACATACTGATCCTTCTTACTCTTCCAAGATTGAAGAGAAAGGAATGCTCTCAAACTCAATCCTATGAGGCCACCATCATCCTGATACCAAAACTAGACAAAGACACTTAGCAAAAAAAGAAAATTACAGGCCAATATCATTCATAAACATAGATGCAAGAATTCTCAACAAAATATTACTAAACAGAATCCAACAACAAATAAAAAAGATCATACACCATGATCAAGTTAGATTCATCCAAGAAACACAAGGATGGTTCAACATACACAAATCAATCAATGTGATACACCACAGCAACAGAAGAAAGGACAAAAATCACATGATCATCTCAACAGATGCAGAAAAAGCATTTGATAAAATTCAACACCCATTTATGATTAAAAAAAACTCTTCCCAAGATAGATATAGAGGGAACATATCTCAAGAAAATAAAAGGTATTTATGACAAACCCACAGCCAACATAATACTCAACTGTGAAAAGCTGAAAGCCTTCCTGCTAAAATCTGGAACAAGACAAGATTCCCACTCTCATCACTTCTATTCAACTCAGTCTTGGAAGTCCTAGCCAATTAGACAAGGAAAAGAAATAAAAGGGATCCAAGCTGGCAGAGAAGAGATAAAACTCATCGTATGTCGATGACATGATACTATCTATAGAAAACCCAAAAGGCTCCACACATGAACTACAAGAGCTGACAGAATTCAGCAAGGTAGCAGGATACAAGATTAACATACAGAAATTAGTTGAATTTCTTTATAATAACAGTGAAAACATCAGAAAAAGACAGTACAGAAACAATCCCTTTAAAAATTGCATCCAAAAAAAAAAAAAAAAAAACCTTAGGAATAAATCTGACCAAGAAAGTGAAAGACTTACATGCAGAGAACTACACTGACACAGGAAATTAAGGATGACTTAAAGAAATGGAAAGATATCCCATGTTCTTGGATTGTAAGAATTAATATTATTAAAATGGCCATACTACATAAAGCAATCTATACATTTAATATGATCCGTATCAAATTACCCAGGACGTTTTTCACAGAAATAGAACAATCCTAAAATTTATATGGAATCACAAAAGACCCAGAATTGACAAAGCAATATTAAAGAAAAAGAATGAAGCTGGAGGAAAAACCCTCCCAGAATTCAGACAATACTACAGAGCTACAGTAATCAAAAGCTTGGTATTGGTACAAAAACAGACATATGGATCAATGGAACAGAAGACAGAGTGCAGAAATAAACCCACAAGCTTTGGGTCAATTAATATTTGACAAAGGGGGCAAGTACATACAATGGAGTAAAGACAGTTTCTTCAGCAAATGGTGCTGGGAAAACTGGACAGCTGCATGTAAATCAATGAAGTTAGAACACTCCTCCACACCATACACAAAAATAAACTCGAAATGGCTTAAAGACTTCAACGTTAAGACAAGCCACTATAAATCACTTGGAAGAAAACATAGGCAAAACATTCTGTGACATAAATCTTAGCAATATTCTCCTAAGGCAGTCTACCCAGACAAAAGACATATAAGCAAAAATAAACAAATGGAGCCTAATTAAACTCATAAACTTTCACACAGCAAAGGAAACCATAACCAGAACAAAGTGACAACCCAAGGAATGGGAGAAAATATTTGTAAATGATGCAACTGACAAAGGCTTAAATTTCAGAATATGTAAACAGCCCATACAACTTAATAACAAAAAAATTTAACAACCCTACCCAATAATGGGCAGAAGACCTAACTAAGCAATTCTTCAATGAAGACACACCAATAGCCAATAGGCACATGAAAAAATGCTCAACATTGCTAATTTTCATAGAAATGCAAATCAAAACTACAATGAGGGGGGTGGGAAGGGATAGACTGGGAGTTCAAAATTTGTAGATACTGACAGGCATATGTAGAATAGATAAACAAGATTATACTGTATAGCACAGGGAAATACATACAAGATCTTGTGGTATCTCACAGCGAAAAAAAATGTGACAATGAATATATGTATGTTCATGTATAACTGAAAAATTGTGCTCTACACTGGAATTTGACACAACATTGTAAAATAACTATAACTCAATAAAAAATGTTTAAAAAAATAAATTAAAAAAAAGTTAACTGACGAAAAAAAAAAAACCCTACAATGAGGTATCACCTCACACCAGCCAGAATGGCCATCATTCAAAACTTCAGGAACGATAAATGCTGGACAGTGTGTGGAGAAAGGGAATCCTCCTACACTGCTGGTGGGAACATAATTTGATGCAGCCGTTATGGAAAACAGTATGGAGATTCCTGTGAAGACTAAAACTAGACATACTATATGATCCAGCAATCCCACTCCTGGGCACATACCCAAAGGGAACCTTAATTCAAAAATATATATGCACCCCAAAGATCATAGCAGCACTATTTACAATAACCAAGACATGGAAACAACCTAAATGACCATCAACAGATGGTTGGATAAAGAAGCTATGGTATATTTATACAGTGGAATACTACTCGGCCATGAAAAAGAATAAAATAATGTCATTTGTGGCAACATGGATGGACCTGGAGAACGTCATTCTAACTGAAGCCAGAAAGAGAAACAAAAATACCACATGAGATCACTTGTATGTGGAACCTAAAAAAAAAAAAGAAAAAGACAAATGAACTCATTTACAAAACAGAAACAGACTCACAGACTCAGAAAACAAACTTATGGTTATCAGGAAGGGCAGGGGGTGAGAAGGGATAAATTGGGAGTTCAAGATTTGCAGATACTCACTAATATATATAAAATAGACAAATAACTAGTGCATACTATATAACACAGGGAACTATATTCCATACCTTGTAGTGACTTAGGGTGAAAAAGAATATGAAAACAAATATATGTATGTTCATGTATGACTGAAGCATCATGCTGTATACCAGAAATTGACACAACATTGTAAACTGACTATACTTCAATAAAAAAAAAACACAGAAAAAGGCAAAAATAAACAAATGGGACCTAATTAAACTTACAAGCTTTTGTTCAGCAAAGGAAACCATAAGCAAAACAAAACAACCACCTATGAAATGGGAGAAAGTATCTACAAATGATGAGACTTAAAAAGGCTTAATTTCCAGAATATATAAACAGCGCATACAACTTACTAATAAAAAAACAAACAACTTAATCCAAAAATGGGCACAAGATCTAAATAAGCAATTCTCCAATGACCAATGGTCAAAAGGCACATGAAAAAAGGATCAATATCACTAATTATCAGAGACATGCAATCAAAACTATAATGAAGTATCATTCCACATCAGTGAGAATGGTCATCATTCAAAAGGCCATAAATGATAAATGCTGAAGAGGGTGTGGAGAAAAGGGAACCCTCCTACACTGTTGGTGGGAATGTAGGTTAGCGTAGCCATTATGGAAAACAGTATGGAGATTCCTCAAAAAACTAAAATTAAGAGTTATCACATGATCCAGCAATCCCGCTCTTGGGCATCTACCTGGAGGGAACTGTAATTCAAGAAGAGACAAGCACCCCAGCGTTCACAGCAGCACTATATACAATAGTCAAGACATGGAAGCAACCTAAATGTTCATTGACAGATGAATGAATAAAGGATCTGTGGTATATTTATACAACAGAATACTACTCTGCCATAAAAAAGAATTTGTAGCAACATGGATGGGCCTGGAGATGGTCATTCTAAGTGAAGTAAGCCAAAGTAAAATACCATATGATATCACTCATATATGGAATCCAAAAAAAAAAAAAGGATAGAAAAGGAAAACACTAACGAACTTATCCACAAATCAGAAAGAGATTCACAGACATAGTAAACAAACTTATGGTTACCAAGCAAAAAGGGGTGGAATGGGATAAATTGGTATTTCGAGATTTGCAAATATTAACTATTATATATAAAAAAGATAAACAAGTCTCCTGTATAGCACAGGGAACTATATTCAATATCTTGTAGTAACCTATAATGAAAAAGAGTATGAAATGAATATACCTATGTATGTATGACTGAAACATGCTGTTCACCAGAAATTGACATTGTAAGTGACTATACTTCAATAAAAAGTTAAATTTAAAAAACTTACACAAACAACACAGCACATTGAATTTACAAATCTGTTTAAAAAACCACATAAATCCTAAAATTAAAACAAGCAAAAAAACAGAAAAACGTTACCAAATCAGGTTCTTTTTGTCCGACATACAGCAAGCCAAAATGCTGAGAAGCCAAGGTTTGGAGCAAACCAAAACGCTAAGCTGCCGAGGTCTGCAGCTACTAGCTAAAACGCTAAAACGCTGAGGTTTGCAACAAGCCAAAACAGTAAAATACCGAAGTTTGCAGCAAGGCAAACGCTGAGACGCCGAGGTTTGCAGCAGAGTGGGTTATAAAGAGCAGGGCGGACCCAGGGGTGGGGCCCGTGGGGAAGGTGATCGTGAAAAGGTGTGGAAACCATCGTTCTGCGCAGATGTAACTAAGATACACGCCTATTCACCTTCAAAAATGGAGGCACTGAGCGTCATTTGAAGGTGGAGCTTTCCGGCCTCTGACGTAAAAGGGTCGTGGAGTGGACACTTGCGCATGCCCAGTTGTAGAGTCTGCGGTCCTATTCAGTCTTAATCAGCCCAGTCTCAACTAGACACAGCTGAGTCTCAGCTCTGTTCAAACTGCAGGCAGCTGACTCTAAACTCCTGAAGACTAACTCCCGCAAACATCTAATTGTTTAGACCAAGTGCAACTTGGAGAGAATGCAAGTCTGAAAAAGACCTTGATTAGTGAAGGCAGGTGAAATAAATTCAACCAGTAATTACTCATGGTTTCAAAAAGATTATTCCCAAAAGAAAAATTCAAGACAATCGGAAACAAAAAAACCAACTTCACTAGTAAAGAAAGAAATGCAAAACAGAACAAGATATCATTTTTCGTGTATCAAATTGGCAAAGTACTTTGAATTCTAATTCTGAGTGCTGGAAAGAGTGTAGAGGAGAGATACTGGTTGGATGTAAACTGGTAAAACCTTTTGTAATTTAATAAAATATGTGAAAAGAAATAAAATGCTCTTAATCTTTGGAAAATATAAAGCAGGAACATATTCTGGAAACTGCAGAATCTTAATACTGCTTGGAAATTTACAAAACAGAGCATAAACATTTTATTTAAAATCAGGGATAGGAGAAACTTGCTATGTAACTTCACCTTAAGCAATTCTAAATAGAAGAGCAGCTGTCTGTTTTTCCCCCAATTCACTGAATTTACAGAAAAGATTAGCAGGTGAAGTTGAAACCAAAGCAAAATTCTATGATAATTTGTATTTTCAAAATAACAAATTACTTTCTTACAATGCCAATTTCAATTACTGATTATCAGCAACAAGCAATGAATTATCATGTTAGCTATGAAATTATTGTTAAATTGTTAGGTGTGACAATAGCATTGTGGTCAACTTAAAAAGTCATAATAACTTGTTAGAGATACATCCAGGACATAGTGCAGATATATGGGTGAAACGAAATAATGAGTGAGATTTGATTTTAAAACTTCTGAACCACCCCCAGCAAATAAAGTGTATGTGGGTGGGGGAGAGAATGAGTGAGGATTAGGTATAAATGAAACAAGAAGAAAAAATGTTGATAGTTACTGAAACTAGGTTTAAAAAAAAGAATTCTTCCCCAATTTTGTGTGTATTTAAAATTCTTCACAATAAAAACAAACTACTAAGTCATCGTGTTGAACATTGTAATTCATTAAAATTTACTAAGAAAAGAATAGGATTGACTAATGTCAAATATTTAAATAAAAATGCTGACCATAAAATATAGCCTTCACTGTGGGTTTCCTAAAATAAAGATTCTGTTTTTAACCAAAGTCTTTGTTGGATCTTGGTTTTCAGCCCTGTGTGTGTTTTTGAAAGTTAACCACTGCAATTAAATAATATTCAAAAAGTTAATAATTTATAAACAAATTAGAATCCATGTCATAAAATGACTATGATTGCAACTGGCTCTGCTCAAATCTGTACAAAGACTAATGGCATTTGTAATTAGAATGCAAAATCACACTTAGTGTGATTAACAAAGACACTGCAGATGCAGGGAGATGTAACAAGTTCCTTATTTGCAAGCCTGGATGCCCTGCCTTTCAGTGTTCATTCCTTCTAATCACTGGTTCCACAAGACCAAGTCTGTAGCCTCACACGCGAGGACTTAATTGCTTTCCTTGTGTCACTGACTAGATGTGCACTTGTTTGTAATCTCCAAATGTTCAAGCATAAAGTTGTTTTCCTTTAATAGTCAGAGAATGTTACACATTTATATAATCAAACAGAATGTTATACATTTATATAATTTAGCATCTATAGTATATATAATTTAGAATGTTGCATATTTATATAATTTAGTATATATACACATTTATATAATTTATACATTTATATAATTTAGTATGTGTAATCTGTTCATATTATTTTTAAAAAAGAGAATATTTCTTGGAGCTAATAATAGTCTAAAACAGAGTGTCAGGGTAACGCTTTCCTATAGAGACGTCCCAAGTTTCAACGACTTGCTAGAGCAGAAGCTGCTTATGGGAACAAGGAGGACTGGTGGCATCTGATTTAGCAACAATCACTTGGCTAAATCATATCAAAATTTCAGGGTGACCTGGGACTAGGTTGATCTGGATGGGGAATCTGACTTCCCATACAAGATAGTCACAGACCCCAAGTTCAATGAGGCCCCTCCCCAGCCTCCATTATGTGAAGGAACAAAGAGCAAGGCTCACAGGAAGACTGTCCAGTGGTCTAGACTTAGAGTGGGTCCCCCCAGGAGTAGACCCAGGGACAAGAATTCTTGTACAAACAAGTAACTGGGGAGGTGATCACAGGAGGCCCCCACATGTTGGGGAGTAGGGAAGTGAGACAAGGATGGATGCTTCCTTGAAGAGGCAACTGGGGACGCTGGAAGGCAGCTCAGAACACAGAGTATCTCAACTGAATTACTTGACACGTTTCTCGCGTTTAATGATAATTGTGATTTGCTAAAACGTCAAAAGCTGAAGTTTTTGGTGCTCCATTCTTTGAATATCTTGACTAAAGAGGTCTAATTGATTTTGAACAAAACACAACCAAAATTTAAAGTAATTCACTTACAAAAGTGAGTAGGCCCACATAGTTAGATTTACCAAATAGTTTTTCAAAGGCTCAAACATTTCTAAAATCTGATGATTAACACCAAATTTTGAATGAAAAATGAGCAAAATTAAAAGGACAGTCATTTGATCTAAACTGATAGTCACTTCATGGAGTGATCTGTAAATGCACATTCTGTAACTGACCTGTTGAACTGTCACTTTAGGATGCAGTCTTAAAACACTTTTGAAATGGACATTGATGCTTTGTCAACAGATTTCTATCTTTTTGGGAGTGGGGTGTGGGAGGACCAGTGGCATCACCACAGCACCAACAGTGGAATATAAATGTTTATACACATTTTGTACAAGTTACACATTCATCATCAGTTTTCTGGATAATCTGAGATTCAATACTTAGTTTTCAGGGGAGGGTATAGCTCGGTGGCAGAGTGCATGCTTAGCATGCACGAGGTCCTGGGTCCAATCCCCAGTACCTCCATTAAAACAAACAAATAAATAAATAAACCTAATTACCTCTCCCCTAAAATTAAAGAAAAGAACACCTTAGTTTTCTATTAAGCCTTGGCTTTCATTTATTTGAGCTCTTTGCCATCAAAAGCTTTATTGCAAAATGATTGCCTAATAATTAAATAGCTATAGATTTACAAAGTACTAAAAAATTTTTTTAAACCACTGTAGCAGAAGCCATCAGACTACTCTTTGTCACTGTGCATCTGGCTGGTACTCAAGTCCCCAGCAGAGGCAGCAGCTTGGACACAAGTAGGAACTGACTGTCCCTAGGTCCTCACGCACCAATATATTTATATTCCACTGTCGGCACTGTGGTGATGCCACTGATCCTCCCACACCCCATTTTAGCATTTTAGCAAGTGTCATTTTAGCAAGTGTCCTGAATGCCATTCTTGAAAGGGAGGTGTAATTTAAGCTGCTGCTTCTGGAAAGAATAGAGAGATGGTTACTGGGGTGATTTTTCAGACGTAAGCACATCTAAGTGAGAGTTCCTTTCACTGCATGCGTGTCTCACACACCAGCAGAAGAGGTCATGGCAGAAGCGAACGGACACAGTGGAGGCCTCCCAAACTCATCCTGGCTCATCTAATGTAGCGATTAAAAATAATATTTTGTTACAAAATCAAAATCCCAGACAAGTGATAAACTGGAAGGGACACAGGGAAAAGAGACACAAACTGAGTCTGTACCGGCCCATGGGGATGTTTGCTCACCTGTCAGGCGGGTCACCTGCTACGGCTGCGTGTGAGCCTTGGTGGAGAGAGGACGCTGCTTTGGCTGACATCTCACCATTGCAGCCAGGCTGAAATCTAGAAAAATCCCATTCCCAAGCCAGTAAGAATAAGAAGTCCTTACTCCGTACATTGTGTCACCATCCTCCTGCAGAGCTGTTTCTACTGTCTTGGCTGGGCCCCATCCTTTGTATACAGCAAGCAGATACAACCCACTACACGCATGCTCCCAAGATAAATAACAACTAGTCCTCAAGGAAGAGGACTTGACAGCACCTCTTAAGACAGACATTTGATAGAAAGGTCACTTGGTTCTTTACAGAACGTGCATTTACAGATCATTCCCTGAAATGACTTTCAGTTTCGATCAAATGACTGTCCTTTTAATTTTGCTAATTTTTCATTCAAAATTTGGTGCTAAGCATCAGATTTTAGAAATGTCTGAGCCTTTGAAAAACTACTTGGTAAATCAAATTAAGTGGTCCTACTCACTTTTGTGAGTGAATTACTTCAAATTTTGGTTGTGTTTTGTTCAAAATCAATTAGAACTCTTCAATCAAAATATTCAAATATTTTGAAATATTTTAGAAGAAAGAAAAGAAAAAGAAAATCCCAGAACGTTCAAAGAGATCCTAAGTACATTTGGTTTGCAAACTTTGTCACATATCTTTCATCCTAAGTTCAACTGGTAGCTGGAGTGACCACCTGTATCAGCTAATGGGCTTTATCCAAAGGGAGAAATAAATGTCCTATGTCTTTATGACAGGAGGTCGTTTTGCTACTTAGAGTGAGGCTCCTACCTTCCCGCAGGAGCTGGGAGTTGGGGCACCATCTTCCTTGACGATGTTGTTTCAGAGCTGGCTCCCAGGTCCTGGAGGGAGACATTCCTGGGCTGGAAAACTGGCAAGAGGCTTAGTCTGCTTTACATATGTTTCAAAGAGACAAAGAACGTATAATTACAAGTTTTCTAAAGTAAATGCTCTAAGAAGAAGAAGGGGCGAGTCTTTTATATTCAACAGGGAGAATTAAGTCTCTTCTTAAAAATCTTTCTTAGTTTTAATCTGTATTTTCCCTTACCCGAGTAATGCAGGCAGCCTCCTCAAGGAATGCAAGCTGGGAAAGGTAAGGGAACGTTTTCTCCCCTGGAGTCCCCAAAGGAATGTGGCCCTGCTGATTTCTCGATTTTAGCCTAGTGGGACCAATTTTGGAGTTTTGACTTCCAGAACTGTCAGATAATGAGTTTGTGTGGTTTTCAGCCACTGAGTTTGTAGCACTTGGTTATATCAGGATTAGAAAATGAATATACTAATAAACTCCGTATCACATGATAAGAAATACTATATATACATAGTAAATCCCTATTACATTTTATCCATCTATAATCTATACTGATATATGGAATCGACTAACATATATAACATACATTATATATATGTCATATGAGTGTAGTTTATATGAAAATCACTTGGGAATTATATTTAACCTTTGTGATTGCAAGTATTTTCATCATAGACTGCTGAAGTAGATGACAGAGTTTTGGGTGAGACATTTGACTTAGTAATTGATGTATTAAAGCTTTATGGCACAAATATTTATTACAAATAGGAGTCAGTTCCAACGCTGTTGCCGCTCTACCATTCCCCATGGAGACCAGCTTGTATCACTCAGAAATTGGCTGCTAGTTAGAGGCCTAAAATAACAGTGCTTTAATTAAGATGGGGCCGTATTTTTCACTCTTACAAAGTGACTTCCATAGCTAGGCAACCCAAAGATTGTTCGCATTTTCATTCCCAGACAGGGGATGAAACAGACAATTACTTATAAAGGGCTCGAAGAAGGGAAAATGTTCGATCATTCTGAGTCCTCCCATCTGTGCTCTGTGGCCTTGGTTTTTTATTCCTGTGGTTGTAAGCTGGCCCCTGCGGCTCCCTTTGAAACACCTCATGTTACAGGCGGGAAGAGAGGGAAAGGGAAGGAGCAAGGGTGAGCGAGTCATCTTAAAGAGCCGCCCTGAAAGCCCACCAAGGCGGCTGCCTCCACATCGCTGGACCACCGCGGGTGGCAAGGCTGGGATGTGTGGGTTCTTGTAATCGCTGAGCACATCACTGCTGCAGCATTAGAGGGGCTCTGTGACTTAGAAGGAAAGGTGGAGGGAGTATCAGGGAGGCAATTAGTGGTTCCTGATGCACCATGGCCCCTCCCAGGTAGCCCAGGATATTTCAGATGCTCTGCCCTGTCCTCCCGCTGTCACACCCTGGGTGGGACTGATGCGTCTGGATCAAGGGTTTAGAAAAATTCATGTTTGTTAGCTTTTCATGCTGTCCTCTGTGTTTTTCAAACAGTTGCTCTGTGGGGAGACACAGGGCTCTTCAGAGTTGCTTCAGGGGTTCCAGAGACAAGAAACAATTTTCTGCTAAAAGTGAAGACGACGCTCTTGTGGAACACCTCTGTCATTTTAATGTTTTATACCAGAAATTCTTGAGCATTTCAATGCAAGGAGCTTTCAGGGTTTCTGTAATTTTTTTTCCACAGGCCAAAAGAAATACGTAACAGCTCCTTTTATGAAGTAATTAGGCCCAAATAACTTAATAGGCATTTATGTTCTAACAACTAAGTAGTGATTTGAAAAGTAACACACACATTGAAAGGAATAATAGTCTTTTAATTTTATCCCTGGACAACCACAATTACCTGCTCATGGGGTGTGTGCAGGAGTCAGGTTTTGACGCCATTCTCATTCCCTGTCACGCATGATTTTCCTGCAATTCTTGCTGTTTATCAAGCAAACATCTAAAAATCCACCTTTATAAAGAATATGACATTATCTTAAAGGAACATGGCACAATGTGCTGCTGAAATGGTGAACTAGCTCAAGCCGCTGGCCCACGGGGTGTCAGAGAGAGGTCTAGAATTCTTGTGGTTTTCTTGACATTTTAAGTATTCCATGGCGCCCCATGAAACTGCTGTGCACACCAGAGCTTCTGCAGCGTTTGGGAACCAAGGGTTTCATATATGGAAGTGCTGTGTGACGTGTCACCCGGGATCCTGCCTGGGCCCATCACAGCTTGTTGGCTTGGGAGGAACAAAGCCTGCACAGAGGACATGGAGGAGGGGCAGGCAGGACACGGCCACGAATGCACTCGTGGGTGTGTGCAAATAACATCTTGTCTTTACTTTCCAAACAAATTTATTGTACTTTCTAATACAGCTCTGAACCTGGACAGTCAGTCCCTTCGGCCCTGTCACCATGAGAATGTGGACAGCGGGGTGTGAGACAGGAAAACGCCACCCAATGACCGGACTCGACAGACAAAACCAGAGGAATGAAATCCCCAGCGTCATTTTACTTGGACAGAATGGAGGCCCTTCCTCACAGATAACGGCTGCTTCTGACAAAAATGTTTACTATGTGGGTTTGACCCAGGACAGAGTTTCATTCTGGGATTTCTTTCTATGAAGTGGAAGGACATTGCGTTGTTTACTTCAGATACTGTATGAAATTCTCTCAGTGACTAAATTAGTTCAAGGTGTGGGTTGCCACACTTTTAGCTCTTACCTCCGTCAGCATTATGGTGAAGTAACTACTGTACACTCTGCGGGGAATGATTAAGCATTTCCCCCTCCCAGAGCCCTTTCAAAGCAATTGTCTGTTTCATTCCCTGTCCGGGAATCAGGGCAGACCCGGCCAAGTTTACTGCAAATGCAAATCCACTAGTCACTGGCCTCACCAGGCACTGAACTTTGAGACAATATTAATCGGTGGAGGTGGGTGGGGGAGCTTTTTAAAATTAAATTTTAAAAGAAATTTTATATACTGTATAGCACAGGGAAATATATTCAATATCTTGTAGTAACACAGTTAAAAAGAATATGAAAACGAATATGTGTGTTCCTCTATGACTGAAGTATTGTGCTGCACACCAGGAAAAAAAATGTAAAATTATAAAGAAAAAATTGCTATGTTTAATTAATTCTTTTTGTTTTTGTAACAGAGATATTGGGGATTGAACCCAGGACCTCGTGCGTGCTAAGCAGGCACTCTACGACTGAGCTGTACCGTCCCTCTGGCCCCTTCTTACTGAAAAGAAATCTTGCAGGAGTCCTGGTGTACTCTTAGCCCTGGGAGAATTCTGCCAGTGGAACTGGTGAGGCAGCTCCGCTGAGAGGAGAGAGAACCCAGGGGCAGCAGAGGGTGGTGGTGAGACTGAGAATTCCCACGGGGAGACAGATTTCTCCCTCAAGAGAGGCTGGGACTGGCTCTGTCTCACCGTGGGACAGGATACGGGTCCTTCTCACATTAGACCACACGAGCCAAGAAGCCGGCCTTGGAGCAAATGGAAGAGAGTCAGTGTGAACTTCGGGTAAAAACTTCCATAAAGATTATTTTTAAAAAATGGGCCGTTTTTGGTTTAGTCACACGTGCGCTGCCTACGCTTGGTTATGAATTTCAGACCAACAGGGTCAGAAACCAGAGCTTTAGTTTGTTAAGGGGCAATAAATTAGAGAAGGTAGCTTCTATGACAGGGATCTTGCTGTGTGCCAGGCAGCATTAGTATTATTTTTAACAGAGCTCGACAATTAATTCCAATCTATTAACTAAATGGCAACAGATTACCCAGGATCTGTGACTTTCTCAAGGCACTTTCATGATGAAGGGGAGCAGAATATGACACCCTGGAATGCACCACTTTGGCATGTGAGTTATTTTGATAACAAAATAATCGGTGCTTGGCAGCTTGGTAAGTATAGAACTAAAACAAAGAGAGTTCTTCTTTTTTTCAAAGGTTATTTCCATTAGTAGTAATTAATATTGTTAATAATGAATATAATAGTTCAGTCTTGCTCAACTGCGCATATCCCTTGTCTCTGGATAACTGATAACAGTAATTAGAATCAGGGCTGCCCCGCTGCAACATGCTGATGTCTGACAAAGACCCTCCTGGACCAGCTTAAGCCAGGCCCCTCTGAACCCTCTTCCCAACTAGCCTTGACCTTGGGACTTCAATGTCTGTCTTTGCATCACCCAGTTTTAACAAGAGTCTTGTTAAGTCATCTGAGCAAGAATTCCCCATCCTCAACACCCTATCACCCTGGCTGGATTTCAGCAAGAATCCTGTCCAGCCAGTTTAGCTAGAAATCCCCTCCTTACTCCCAATTTTTCCTCTTAGTGATTTTCCATCCACCAACGCCTCTAACCTGCTCTCTGGCTATTAATCCCCACTTGTCCATATTGTATTTGGAACTGAGTCCAGTTTTATATTGAGGTCTCTTTTCTCCGATTGCAAAAGTTCCTGAATAAAACCTGTTTTTAACACTTTAATTACTATTCAGCTCTGGTTTTCTCTAACACAACACACAGATACATTCTTACCCTGAGTCTCCACTTTTGCTAGAATCCTTGCATATTGCTACCCTGTGTCTACCCTTTCCTTCTTTCAAGGTAACATGACAAGGGGTGAAAGCTGGGGCTGGGCCCAGGAAGTTGAACAGCAGAAGCGTGTCTTCTGCAGACTGAGTTTTAACAGAGCAAGTTGGATAAAAACCCAACCCCTTAAGGAGGGAACATAATGTACATTTACACAGGTCACCACTGGCCAGAACACAATTGTGACTGGGCCCAAGCATAGTAGAGAGAGAGAGAAAGAGAGATTGGGTCTGGAGCTTGGGAACACACAGAAGCTTTGTCTTTGGCTGGCAGCTCAGTCAGTGGGTGTCCTGTTCCTCTGTTTACCATTGAAAGCTGAGGACTGTACAGCTAAAAATCTGTATGATTAAGGTCAAAGTCTTAGAGGAGACTGATTTGCTCTGAAAGTGAGGCTTGACGGGCAAGTGAAGAATCATTTAGGTCTGTCTCTCTCAGATTTGATCAATTCATAATTATTTACCTTGCAATAATTAAATGGCTTATAACTATTTATAAAACTCATTTAAAATATTTCTACAGGAAAAATAACATTGTCATTAATCTTAATATCTCTGGCCTCTCTTTTTTTTTTAGCTTTTTTTTTTTTTAATTTATTTGAAACACATCTTTTTTTTTTTTTTGTGGAGATTCTGGAGATTGAACTTAAAACTTCGTGTGTGCTAAGCCTGCACTCTACCACTGACCTATATCCAGCTGCCTCTGGCCTGTCTTTTATCCTTTTAATCAAAAAACAACTTTTACAACACATATTTTGATACATGACTTTGTGAGGTAGACAGCAATTGTCTAATTGTGAATATGACTTTGTGTATATTTAAGTACTGAGATGTCTTCATCTCGTCAGTGTCTTTCCCACGGTGACTTTCTTCTATACAAGACTCACTCACTTTATACTAACTTTTAGTAATCCCTCTAACAATGTTTGCCATACCCGCTAATCCCTATTATGCTTGACTCTATGTGCTGATATAAAAATAGCATTATGCTTCACTGCTAATCAGCATGGATTTATTTTTAGGACGACGAAAATGTTACAGAATTTGACAGTGGCGATGCCTCCCCAACCTTGTGAATATATGAAGAATCTCTAAATTTTGCACTTTAAAATTGTGAATTTTATGGTAAAATAAAGTAAAATAAAAACAATAGCTGTGTTTGTGGTTAAAAGTGGCAGGTTAACGACACATGCTTATTTTATCTACTCTTTCTTCCCCCACATATTACTCTAATTATAGTAGTAAAATATTTTTAAAAGGTGAAGAATTTTTAAAAAAGTATTTCACTCCACAGGGGCAGCAGAGAATTTTTTAAAAGGTGTTTACCCAGCAAAGAAAAGGAGACACCAAAAGATGAGCGATTATGATACAATTTTGGGAGATAGAAATGAGTGGAGACTCAGCACACTGGAGGAAATTCCATTTTAAGAGAGAACAGAAGATTACAGAAGACAAAAGAAGTAAACGATTATCTGATGTATTGTAACGCTTGAAAAAAAATTACTGACACATACTTGAAGATCTGCCGGAATATTTAGAAAAAATGAGTGGTGATGAAGAAACTAAGCAGATTAAAATAAATAAATGAAAGCGAAACCAACACAATGATCAGTTCCAGGAAAAATAAAATTGTACAAAGAAAGGAAACAATGATAGCTGATCTCCAGGTATGCAGGAAATAGTATTTCCATGTTTATAATAATATAAATACTGACTGATAAAACTACCTTCGGTGGGTGAGGGAAAAGGGAGGAAGAAGTAGCATGTAAGAAAAACAAACCCTCAGAGGAAGCCAACAGCCTACAATAAGTAAGTAGAGAAACAGCTGTTTGTGTACATTATCTAGCAATATGGAGATAAATACAGAAAAAATATTTTTTAAAAGTTCAACCTTAGTTATGATGTCTGGCGAGTGGGATTATGGAGTGGGGATGAGGTGGTAAAATAAGATAAGCCTCTGAATACTATCATAACTTTGTGCGAGCATTATTTTGGTAAATATAAAAAGGAATTAAAATAGTCCTTAGAAGAACAGTGCTGTGTTAGTTTGCCAAGGCTGCCACAGCAAAGCACCACAAACTGGGTGGTTTAAACAACAGAAATTGTCTCATGGGTCTCGAGACTAGAAGTCTGAGATCAAGGTGTCAGCAGCATTGGTTCCTTCTGAGGACAGTGAGAAAAGGGTCTGTTCAGATTTCTCTCCTCAGCTTGTGGGTGACCATCTTCTCCCGTGTCTTCACATTGTTGTCCCTTTATGTGTGTGTCTGTCTCCAAATTTCTGTTTTTATAAGGATACCCGTTCAATTGAATTAGAGCCCACACTGATGACCTCATTTTAACCTGATTATCTCTGTAAACACCCTGTCTCTAAATAGGGTCACACTCTGAGGTTAAGTCTGAAACTTATGAATTTGGAGGGGACACAGTTCAACCCATAGCATGTGTGCATTGTCAATAGTGGTCAAAGTTACTGTGAAGAAATCCTCTGTAATATTAGCAAGTTACTTAATTTTGACCATGATTCCACTTGGACTCCTGGGAGGCCTTGCCCTCTGTGGAACACAAAACTGTCATTCAAGAGGAGTGACACTAATGAGGACGTGGCCTCCTAGACTGTCTTTCTGGGACTAAGAACACCACTGTCTGAATGGCAAACATCTAAATTTAAGTAGGAATGAAAAGAAATGGCTCAACGAGCATTTTGAGGGACCTCCATACTTTGGTTGTGTAAATCACACATCACTCCGTATATTATGGACTAGAAGACCAAAACAGAACTTCATAAAAATTTGCCATTAAGGACCATTGTTGTAAAGATTTGAGAAGCAAGAGGGTCCTTTACTAAAGATGGATATTTACAAGCTACTCATTCTAACTTGCACTTTTTAAATAGCCTGAATTCATCCTTGGCTGCTTTCTGAATTGGAAGGGTATTCTTACAATCACTGCCAGTCCCCGTTTTACAAGATTCTTTAGGGCCAGGACCACAATAGCTAAATTTGATGCAGCACTAAGCATGTGCCAGGCACTGGTCCAACCAGTGTACACATCTTGACTGACTTAGCGCTCAGCCTAGCCCTATGAGGGGGGTCCTGTGATTATCTCAGTGTCCAGGACCTCCGGAGCCCATTCTCTGAATCACCTTACTCTCCTTAACCCTCAAGTGCATCCACTGCAGCACAAGCAAAGCCCTGGCCTCACAGGAGGAGTGAACCAACCAGCATGCATTTACAGCTCGTTACTCAGGGAATGAATGTTTAACTAGCCATGAAGTTAGTGTACAATGAGATTTATACTGGATGTTGTAGTCTCATTGGATTGCCTTTTCATTGTTCCCTGGGTTAATTTTTTTTTTTTTTTTTTTTTTTTTTTGGCATCCACTGAGACATGCACCTAAAAGGAAACTTGACGGCAGTGTTGGAATTTATATCTCACCATCGTGCAGGGAGCTCTGGGAATTCAAGGGACAAGGTTACTGTTGGTTAGATTAATTTCAGAAGAGCCCTGTCATCTTTCAAATCATTAGTGTGTCATTCTACATATATAAAATGAAGTTTTTCAGAAGCACAAGGTTATAGGACCCACAAGATTTAACAGAGGCATAGAATTATAGTGTGATCACCAAATTTTAGGACAATGATAAGATAATGCCAGTGTCTAAGACTGAAGCTAATATTATCATGTCAATTGAATGAGATTCATCATTTACAGAAATCATGAATCAAAAGCGATTTTTTTTAAAGTTTTAATAAATTTGAATGCAAAGGGTAATTGTCACAGAATCTTCCAAATCCAGTCTCAGTTGTGACTAGACTGTGGTCCTTTTATTAAGTTAAGTGTGTGGAGGGTATGAGCGTGTGAATGTTAGACGTGGGCATGTGTATGTAGGTGTGTTAGGGAGGGAAGTGTGGCTGGGTATTTAATCTACAGAGAGTAGGGAAACAATAGGGGTTTATCAGTGTGACTCCATCTCTGTTCAGGGCTTGTGGGGTGTGGTGTGAGGTATAGCAAGGCAGGGTGAGATGGCTGCTGAGGGGCGGTGGTGCACTGATGGAAGGGTGTGTGGTTTGGTGGGGTGAGTTGGTGGGTGGTGTGGTTGGACCTGGTATGTTGGTCTGATGGGGCACAGCTGGTGTGGAGGGAGCCTTTGTGAGGGGTTTGGCATGGGGCGTTGATTATGTGGGATGTAGGAGGTGGAAGACTTAGAATATGCCAGTGTGTGTGGGGATATAGTGTAGACGGGGTGTGCGTGTGCGTGCGTGTGTGTGTGTGTGTATGTGTGCATGTGTATGTATGTGTGCATGTGTGATATGGTTGTAGCTTAGCTTAGCTTTTGTTTAGGTTTTCTTTTGCCCTTTGTTTTGGTCTTTGTTTTTGTCTTTCTTTGGCCTTTGTTTTGTCTTTGTTTCACTCTTTGTTTAAACTTTCTTTGGCTTTTGTTTGGTCCTTCTTTAGCCTTTTGTTTAAACTTTGTGTGGCCTTTTTGTAGTCTTTGTGTAGCTTTTGTTTTTAAGTGGATCTGGGCTGAGAATCCATCAAAAACACCTTGTGTGATGAAAAACCCGGATATATAATCTCTCCCTATATATTCTGCATGTGCATTGAGGTAGCCTCAACCTCCCCCCAGGGACCTGGTGCAGACGTGGAACCTGTTTCACACAACTGCTGCCTGACGGTAAGGGGGTCCCACTGGCTTTCATCTTACTTGGTGTGTTGTTCTTCATCTTCTGGCGGCAAGTGCTCGTTTCTGTATGGGCCATTTCATTATATCCCAGGGGAAATTCGATACACTAAACAGTCAAGGTTGGGAGGAGAAGGAAGGAGGGAGGAAGCAAGCACAGAGGACACCAAGGTTATTCTGACGTGGGCAGAGGGCCTTCCTAGAAGGTTCTGGCCAGTGTTTGGGAATCATCTTCAAACCTTAACCCAGATTCTCCTGGGTTTAAAGCTCTGTGTTACTGGAGCCAGACCAAAAGCATTTATGGGCGTCTTTTTTTTTTTTTTTCCCATTTCTTCTTTTATTGCTTCTCACAATTTGAAAATTATTTATTCTTCTTATCTAAGAACGACTTCTTTCCTCACATGTCTGGGTTTTGGGTGTGGGGGGGTGGAGAGTACTAGTGGAACAGCAGAGCCCAGATCTTGTTAGAATTTTGCTCCCTGTAGATGAGCAACCTGAAATGGAAAGAAGCTAATGCTTTGTCTTATACAGAATCTCCTAAAAATCACAGGATTTTTCAATGTTGTGGCTGATAAAGGAATGAAAAGAAGTGTCGGGGGAATAAAGTAATGAACTTGGCTACAATACTGGGAGGAAAATGGGGAAAAGAACTTTGAATGCTTTGTTAATAAAACAGGGAGGCAGAGAATAGACTGCTGTCAGATATGCGGCTGTGCTATTTTACGTTTATTTAGAATAAAAGGAGAATGCCTTGGTGAGTGGATTTTTAAAATTGCTTCAAATTTACCAAAAAAATTGTGAACAGTATACAAATTTCAGATGTATCCCTGTCACCCAAATGCTGGCCTTTCACCACATTTGCTTTATCACGCTCTCTGTGTATACACATTTACGGATTATTTATTTTTTTCTGAGCCATTTGAGATTTAATTATGGCATGATCAAAATCAGAAAATTAACATTGAGCAAATGCTACTGTCTAATCTACAGTTGTCCTAAGAGTCAATCTAGGGTCACCCATCACCTTTAGTTCATCATGTCTCTTTAATCTCCCTTAATCTGAACGGTACCTGAGACTGTCATTCTTTCTCATGCTCTCCACAGTTTTGAAGAGTATAAGCCCATTATTTTGTTAAATGCCCTCAATCTGGGTTTGGTCTGATGTTTTCTTGTGATTAGGTCAAGATTATGCAGTTTTACAACCCAATCCAAAAATGGGCTGAAGACCTAAACAAGCAATTCTCCAATGAAGGCTTACAAATGGCCAATAGGCATGTGAAAAAATGCTCAGTATTGCTAATTATCAGAGAAATGCAAATCAAAACTACAATGAGGTATCACCTCACACCGGTCAGAATGGCCATCATTCAAAAGTCCACAAATGATAAATGCTGGACAGGCTGTGGAGAAAAGGGAACCCTCATACACTGTTGGTGGGAATATAATTTGGTGCAGCCACTATGGAAAACAGTATGGAGATAACTCCAAAGGCTAAAAATACACTTACCATATGACCCCGCAGTCCCTCTCCTGGGCATATATCCAGAGGGAACATTGATTCAGAAAGACACCTGCACCCCAGTGTTCATAGCAGCACTATTTACAATAGCCAAGACATAGAAAAAAATCTAAATGTCCATCAACAGATAACTGAATAAAGAAGAAGTGGTATATTTATACAATGGAATACTACTCAGCCATAAAAAATGATAAAGTAATGCCATTTGCAGCAACATGGATGGCCCTAGAGAATGTCATTCTAAGTGAAGTAAGCCAGAAATAGAAAGAAAAATACCATATAATGTCACTCATATGTGGAATCTAAAAGAAAAAAAAGACAAATGAACTTTCATATAAAACAGAAACAGACTCATAGACATAGAATACAGATTTGTGGTTGCCAGGAGGGAGGGGGGTGGGAAGGGATAAAATGAGAATTCGAGATTCGCAGATACTGACTGGTATATACAAAATAGATAAACAAGTTTATACTGTATAGTACAGGGAAATATATTCAATATCTTACAGTAGCTTATGATGAAGAAGAATATGAAAATGAATATATGTATATCTATGTATGACTGAAGCATTGTGCTGTACACCAGAAATTGACACAACATTGTAAACTGACTATACTTCAATTGAAAAAAAAAGATTATGTAGTTTTAGAAGGAATAGGCTTGCATTTTAGATCACACGTATCCAGATTCATACTTGGATCTTGAATTGCACAAACTTTAAAAACAAGGTCTTATTCATCTAATTGTAAGTAGAACTTTAAATGAGTACCTAAGATTTTGCAAGAAAATACCAAAAAAAAAAAAAATCTGGAGATTTTACATGAAATTCTCAAGTATTCACCAAAAGTATGGAAAGGCTGTCCTTTAACTATAAATGGTAATTACAATGATATGTACATGAACTTGATAGGCATGCAGTGAAGTATTTAATCAAGATTCTTTGTGTGTTTTGGATTCATGTCTACTGCGTTATGAGTATTCATTTCGTAAAGGTGGTAATTCTTTTCTAAGCAAAATCATCTGCTGAAAACAGATATAGTTCAGAAAAGAGCTGTCCTGAGCAATGACTCCAGGTTCATTGGCGACCTTTAGCATGTTGACAGTGTGCCTGGAGAAGAAAGAACTTTTGTTTCGTTTGTCTCTTAGTGGGAAAACTTCTGTGTGGAGGTGGCTGGCAGTTACCATTCTGGAAGTGAGAGACTTTGACTTCCTAGCAGATTTCCTTTGTTTGGGGACTATTGCTAAAATGAATCTTTTAGATATACAAATATAAGGCATTCCCACCCCCTCCCCAATGAAATCCCTGAAGTCAGCATGAATCTGCATGTGGGGCAATTGACTAACTTGTTATATGATCTCTATAGTCAAGTGAATGTATTATGATTTTAACAAGACTGTTCCCTGGATGAGGTAAATATTTCCTTCCCTAGATATGGAATTAGATTAGAAGTCTGGGGTTCTGTGCCTGGTGCTATTTAATGCTGAGGAACAAAAGTTTTGGAAAGATGTAGCATTACCTATTATGATTGCCTTATCTGGGCCATAGAAGTCACTCTGAAGTTTGAGAAAAAGCATTTTTACTTAAAGGATTGTGTTCCCATGATGAGCCAAGGCTTGGAAGGCCAGGAGAGTCTTGGTGGATGGGAGTTGAGTTGCTTTCCACTGCCTGGAAGTCTCTGGGGCTGGGCTGGGCCCCCAGGATTAGGTTCCATCCTGTGGGCTCCAAGACTGACTTCTTCTATTGCATGTGCAGTCTATTCTGTTTCTGTCATCCCATTTTTACCATTAGGTAAAAACCTGCTCTTAGTGCTTCTCTGGGCAGTTAAGGGACCAGTGTGTTTAGAAATGTACCTGGAATTTTGTTTTTATTTAGGTATGGTGAGGCCAGCAGATCAGGAGATGATGGCCACTGAAAAGATAGTTTGTTATTCATGTTTTCCAAGAGAAGAGGGCATGCCAAGCCACACAGGGCCACATGGGGAAGCACCAGGGGGATATAGAAGGAGTGAGGGGAAAGCATGGGTGAGAAGCCTTCATTGTGTCTTTGTGTATGTGTATGTGTGTGCGTGTGTGTGTGTGTGTGTGTTTGTGTGTGTGGAGGAATGGACAAGGGAGGGCGAACAGGCCAAGAAGGTTTAGGATTGGCTAGTTTGAATGGTTTCAGTGGGCTCTAGGATAGAGGGGCTGTCCTCAGTTGTCTGGGACCTGGCCCTGGGATGATTAGGATTGAGGATATTGGCTCAATTTGTGAGAGCTTGATAAATAAGGTAATTGGTAAGTTTAGGCTCTGGATTGGTTCATTTGCAAATAAAAGTGACCCTCACAGGGGAGTCATTTGCTATCTGTAGGAATTAGCTGGCCTTGGGAGGAGCAGTTTCTCCAGGATCAGCAAGGCTCCAGATGCAAGAGCATCAAGAACACAGAAAATAAGAAAATATAGTTAATATACAATCAGTGTCCACATTTGGAGCGAATGGGCGTGGGGAAGGAAAGCAGCATGTAGAGCCTAGAGGGGCAGCCTTTAAGAGCCAGGGCATCTGATACAGATAGGTTCATAGAATGTGTATCTATTTCTTATTGGAGTAACAAATCAATTATGAGGAGAGAAAAATTGATTTTTAGTGATACACAGCAGTGAGTATAGTACTTTTATACTGCTGTGTAACAAATTAGCACAAACTTAGTGTCTTAAAACCATACCTATTTATTATCTCACAGTTCTGTAAATCAAAGGACCAGTAGGCTTGATACTCTGCTTAAGGTCTCACAAAGCTGAAATCAAAGTGTTGGCTGCCTAGGCTCTTATCTATATCCAAGCTCACTCAGGGTGTTGGCAGAACTCATTTCCTCCTGGTTGTAGGACTCAGGCCCCTGGCCCCTCCATCTTCAAGCCAGCAATTGTGGGTTGAGCTCTTCTCAGGCTTTGAATCTCTCCAACCTCTTCTTCTGTTGCATTTCTCTGATTCCAACTGGAGAAAGTTCTTCTTGGCTTGTAAGCGCTCAAGTAATTAGCTTGGGTCCACCCAAACAATCCAGGATAATCTCCTTATTTTAAGGGCTATAACCTTAATTATATCTGCAAAGTTCCTTTTGACATGGAATATTACATATTCATTAGGTTTCAGCAATTAGAATCTGGAAATTGGTTGGGAGAGCCATTTTGCCTACCAGAGGAGATTTATGATTAATGTAAATGTTGAGTACTTGGTTAAGGTATTTGCCAGATTTCTTCATTATGAAATTACTGTTTTTCTTTTTAATTAATAAGTATTTATTGGGGGGTATATTTTGAGACTATGCCCTCTTTTTCTTTAAACTTTCACTTGCTAATTTTAGCTTCCATTAATGAACGTTGCTTGTAGAAATTATTATTGTGCTGTTTTAGTGGTGACTTTCCATTTCCCTTATTGCTTCTACATTTATTGATCAGAATTATTCTTTAAAGGAAGAGTGTCTCTTATACCCCATTTCTTTATGTATTCAATTATTTATTTAAATCAGCCTGAGTCCAATGACATTTATTTTAGTTTTTGTTTATAATCTAATACTGTTTTTATTTATTTTCTTGCTCAAATGGCTTTGGCCATTGGGTGCTCTTTAGGTTGGCTCCTGTGCCTTTTTGACATGTCCTAGTCTTTTATGAGCACTTTATTATTATTACTTTTTTCATCACTACAATTTGCTCCAAAATCAACTTGTATTTTCTCTGCCTCAGCCTGAACCTAAGCCTGTCAGCTAAGACAACCAATCAGAATTGCAGGTTTTCTTTGGAGGTTCTTTCTGTGCCTAGAATCTTCATGCTCTTGTAAGACCTTTATTTAAGCAAGACTTCCAAGATCTGATATATATTAAGAGAGAATGGGACAAATGGTATGAATAGTCACATAAATCTCCATATTTCATGAGAAAATAATATCGATATTTTGTAGAAGTTCTCAATTTAATGCCTTATCAAAATGGATTCCTTCATTGAGTTTATAATCCAAAAACCACATCTCTTTCCAGAGCTGGAGGGGAAGAGGAGATTCCTTCAACTCTTTTCTTGAGATGCTTTACTTAGTTGTGAAGACTTGCATTTTTAGAGTAAGATTTTGGAATTTCATTCATTAGTATTATAAGCAAAAAGCAGGTGTGTAGAGCTCAGATTTACTAGAAGAAATGGATGGATAGTTTTTACTTAATGGCAGTGAATTGACTAGACGTATAGCATTTTTCCTCTGTAATGATAAGGTGGACTTTAAAAAGTCTGCATGTGATTTTTGTGATTATATCCTTCCCAACCCTCTAACTGACAGTATCTAGATCAAACTTTGTGATCCTTCGAAAGGCTGTGAATGTGAAGCTATGTGTATAATACACTTGAGTTAATTACAACCTCAGTAATCAAAACACTAAATTAACCAGAACACATTCTACTGCTTCATTTTTAGGGAAAAAAGAAGCAAATGATACCCAGAGAAGCTCATCACAGAGATCTATTCACCAGATGTGTACGGATGAAAATACAGGTAAAAATGAATCTTTTATACTCTTTCAGATCAGCATCTAAATTACTGGATAGTGATTACTAGTTTTCAGAATGTCAAAGCAGAATGTAGCAGTCAGCAAAAGACTGAGAAATCAAACTTTTGATAAGAGTTAAATGCTTTAAACCACCACCCCTCAAAAAAGAAAAAATGTTACCAAAAAAATCCACTCCCTTAAAAAAAAGAAAAGAAAAAAGTGTTTGAAAATGATTCCAGGTGTCTTCCAGTATTCTAGGTTTGGGGAGTAGAAATACAAACAAAACATTTCTCTGCATCAGTTGGAGGGTCTACGACTCAAGCCACCCTTTGCTCCCCTCTGGCACACCCATGTACCATAGCGCATAGTGAAGTAAAAAAAGGAGAGACTTCACCCCTTGTGTCCTTAAACTCTACTCAGGAGATTCCCTCATCTCATTGTCTTAACTGAATCCAGCCACTCTTCTGAGAACAAGGCTTCATGTCTGCCTTTCAAATGAGGGCCATTCTACTCTTCAAGGAGCTCCCCATTTGAGAGTGGGGTTGGAGTCCTCCGCACTGCAACTTTCAAATTTTGAAGCTTGTGCTCCTTTCCTTGTGTCAGTCTTCATCTGATTTCCCAGTCACTTCTCTTCCTCGGCTGATAATTTTGTTCCCAGACTCCCCAACACCCCATTCCCTCCCCACTTCAACTCCGTCCATCAACTTAGATGACTTTAGTGTCCATGTGAATAAACTATTCACTACTCCAGTGAATTATCCACTCTGCCTCATCTATCCATTGTCATGCTGTGGAACTTAACAATACTTGAAACTACTCTATCTTGGAATCAAACAGTGCAGACATCCAGCGCCTCATTCACAGCCTTCCTTTTTTTTCACCTTGCTTTGTTGAGAGCCCCACTGCAACTGTTCTTCCACCAGATACTCCTGATTGACTTGCCCCTTCATCTCCCCATCCATTTATGAATCCATTCTCCCCTGCATTCATCAATCACTCATTTCTACGTTTTGGATAGATTGCAGATCTATCACATCAATTGTTCTCCTGCAGATTCTCTGGCAAATCCCAATCCTAGGCGAACCTATATGTCTTCTTCATGTCTGCACTCAGGCTGCTGAAAACACTTAGAGAAAAACACAATGAGGCAGATTGGTACCACCACAAATTCATGGTCAGTGACCTCAACTAGACCATCAGAAATACCTGGTAGCTTGGTCTTCAAATTTCTGCAAAATCTCTTCTCAACCCATTCTATTCTTCTCCAGTCTCCAACTCTCTGCTTCTCAGCTGATAACTTTGCCTTCGTTTCACTGGAAAAATGGGAGCTACCATATAGGAATTTCATACAGCCAGTGTTTTCCCTCTTCCACCAAAGCCAACCCCTTTACATGTGCTCTGAATTCCACCTCCTCAGGCTTTCTTCAAGAATACTAACTATTTTGTCTTTTTCTTATTTTGTTTCAATCTCTTCCTCCCTACTAGACCTTTCCATCAGCACTTATGTATGCCCTCATCTGTCTCATTATAACAAAAAACAAATCAACAAATGAACAAATCACCGCCCCCCCCACCAAAAAAAAAAAAAAAAAAAGCCCCCTGGAAACCATATGCCTTTCTAGGGACCACCATTCTCCTCTTTATTCTCAAATTTCTGGTCTGAGTTGCCTATAGTTTCTCTTTCCAAATTCTCACCTGCTTTTCCCTCCACAAACCCTCTAACCTAAATTGTTTCAGTCACTCCATGGAGACAATTCTTGTTAAATTCACCAGTTATTTCTGTATCCTTTATGTGCTCCTTACAGTCCTCATATTTCACTACCTCTCAGAATCGTTCTATAAACTTGGCCACTTCTATTGAAGCACTCTTGCCTTTGGCTCCCATGATAACTCACACTCCAGTTTCCCTCCTACCTCTCTGGTTCTTCTGTTTATCATTTGCCAATCACTGCTCCTCCCCCTAACCAGTAAATGTGGGAGTGCTCCAAACACAGTCATACCCTCTTCTCATTCCACATTCTGCCACCTAGGCAAGCCCATCCATCCTATGGCTTTAATTGCCACATATACTCCAACAACTTTTGAGTTCTGTCTCCCATCCAGACTCCTTTGAACTCTCCCCTTGATGTCTCCATCTAGATGCCCCTCAGACACCTCAACTCAAATGATCTAAAACTGAACTCATGATGAGCCTCTTCCCTCAAACCCTCTCCTCCAGCAGATGCTCCCACCAGCGACCTAGTTGCTCAAACTGTGTACCTTGTAGTCACCCTTGACAACCCCTTCTTCTTTGAATAGGAGAATGATTTCAATAAAACAGGATAAAGATAAAATATGGTAAATATAAATTGCAAAATGGAGCAAAGATACAGTGGCATTTCATCAAACCGAGGAAGTCTACCAGTGTCCCTGCTATTGGTGACTCAGAGGGTGGCCTTGGACACAAAATTTGGGGAAAGGTGTGGTTGACAATCAGTGTTTATTTCAGCTTGTCCCCGGCCTGGTCTCTTCTCTGTCTCCCTGAGACTGATACCCTTGGAGAACCCAAGGCAGGACCCAAGGCAGGTTAGAAGCTCTAACCATACAATAGCTGTCAGCAGAGCAATAAATCAGCCCATCAGGTGTTTTAGAGTCTCTCTTAGCTCCCCACCATGACTATGGGCCAAATTAACATTTAGGTTTTTCTATAAGACAGTGCATATCTGCAAGATTGGTTTCTTTCTCCAGATGCAGGAAGAGATTGTTCAACCTATCTATGTGTGCATTCGGAATTCCATCATTTTCATAGAGAAGGAGAAACACATGACCCTTATTTCTTACATCATAACCACTAGATTAAGAAAGAGAAATACTTTTTGACAACTTGAAAAAAACAATACTTTCTATGGAGAGACCATTTCATGTTAAAATCTTGATTCTTAAAATAGTTATACTGGGAATCTGACAAAAGCAGCCTGAGTCCTACATGACATCCCAGGGGACAGAAGCACCTGGGGATTTTAAAGGCGCAACTCAGTTATGGTTAATACTCAGCAGAGCAGCAGAACCCTGGAGGATTCGGACAGAAACCCTTCCCTCAGAGAGTTCAAGCTGAAATCACAGACATACAGCCACATTATTATAACATCGACATAGTGTGATGTGTTCACCAACAGAAGTATGTACAAATTATAGCCCAGAGGAGGGTCGGGTCCTTCGATGAGGTGAGACCTTAGCTGGCTTGTTTGGAATGAATAGGAGTTCACTACACAATCATAGTGGGGGAAAGGCATTGCAGGAAAAGGAAACAGTATGTTCATAGGCACATCTTTTGGTCATAGGATGATGTTTCTGTCCTATAGCAGGGCAGGGGTGGGAGGAGATAAAGGGAAAAGGTAGACAAGGACCAAATCGTGGGAGTCTTACTAAGAAGCAATGATTTTGCTTCGTAACCGGGAAGAGCCTCTGAGGTTTTGCGTAGGGGAACTGATAAATGAGGAGATAGACTCTTGCTTTTGGTTCCTTCCCCTGGACTCTCTGGCCCCCTGTCTGTAGAAAAGTATGGAATTATTCATTCACATATAATTCTAGCGCAAGTTCACATGATAAGCTAAAATAGTGTATTTTGTAATTTTAGATGGAAGAAAATAAGGAACATTGTGTTATTAAAATTACATTCAGAAAATTACTGTATTTTTTACATGTTTATCTGGCTCCACTAAAACAAGGAAGATTTTTACTCCTGAAAATTGTGCTAAATATATTACCTGTGTGCTAAGGCTACCAACCTTGGGTCACATTGGTTCCCTTCCCTAGCATAGCTGGAGTTAGGCCAAGTTTATTCAGTCAGAAAGGGCTTTTGTGTGAGTCTGTGAGATAGCAGTGAGGTCCTTGGTCCACTTTAATTTGTCTTCATTGCCCGGAACAAACCAAAGCAATGAGAATTTTCTTTTCCCAGATGAGTTGCCAAATCCAGGACAATCAGGACCCTCTTCTGCTGTTATTTTTTCATAACCTCGGCAAGTCCCCAGATCTGTACTGGATTTTGGCAAGATGCTGCTCTCTGTGGAAAAGCACTCTGGTTCAAAATAAATATCTGTGTGGAGTCTTGCATTACCCAGAACTGGTTTCCCACCAAGAATCTACTATTCAGCATTCACTGTACTAAGTTACAAACATTTTGGTTGCCAAGGAGACAAAAGATTAAAGAAGGACAAATGGATAAAGCCATCCTCACAGACAGCATGTAGTAGCTCCAGGGAAAGTTCACTTCCTACTTGTATATTTGCTGCTTTGGACCCATCAACACGGAAGTCGTTGTCTTTCACTGTGTAAATCTCCTCTCAGAGGAAAGCACTAGCCCTGCCTCTGAGAGGGAATTAGCAAGGTTTTAGAAATTATTCAAGACCTCAAAGGGAGATGGTGACTGCGGAATGAATTTGCTCATTAGTGATAATGGTTCTCACAGCAGGAGGATTTGGGGCTTAGCGGCCTTTGGAAGGATGTGGCAGGGCTAGGTGAAGGAAGCCCAGGCCTGCAGTGGAATCTTTGGGCCCCAGTTTTACTCCAGAAACAGCTCCTCAAACAGCACCCGAGTGCATTCCCCACCTGCAGGAGCCATGGGTTCTGACAGCCTGTAGCCAGGCTCCAGTTGGGTCCCAGTTTGCTGAATGCACCAGCTCCTGTGCCCCTCCCCACGCTCTGTTGGCCGCATTTCCCCCTCCTTTATAACGTCGTTGCCACCCCTCCCTTTTGGGCCAATCGGAAAGGCCGTGAATTGACATTCCCTTGCTGTTATTTTCTCCTGCCTTGAGTGCTACAGCGTTAAACATATTTGTATACGATTACTGGCTTTTAAAGATTCTCTCTTTCTATTATTTGCCCATTAAAAAAAACCGTATAGCTGTTTTTTCTTAAACATTCTGATTATTAAAACTTTATAATTTTATTTGTTTGTATATATTCTTCTCTACTGGCATGGGTCTTTCAACTTGTAACCTCGTGGTGTCTTTCATTCTACAAAATCATTGTCTTTGACTTGCTTCCCCTCCCTTCCCGTCTGCTGTGTTAGAAGTTGCCTAGTGTCAGGATTAGGAATACGGACTAGTCTGCCTTGGCTGGGATCCTGGGGCTCGTATTTTCGAGCTGTGACCTCGGGTGAGTTCTCTGACTTCTCTGTGTCGCGGGTTACTCATTTTGCAAAGTGGGGCTATTGTGAGCAAGTAAGGATTAAATGAGTTAAATACATAAAGCCCTTGAATAGTGCTGGCTTCCACCTCATGACGTGTTTGCCATTATTTTTCTTGTTGGGGTCTTTTGTCTACTTTCATTTTGTCTCTTTTGAGTAGTTCCACCATTTTCCATTTTTAAAAAAATGCCGCCTCTGTTATGAACCATGCTTCTGCACATATATGGGTCTGTTTCCAGTCTCTCTATTCTGTCCCATTAATAACTGGTCTATTTCCAAGTCAATACTCTACTGTTTTAATTAGTATAATTTATGATGAGTGTAGATACTTGGTAGGGCAAAACCCTATTCTTATGCAAAATTGTCTTGGTTTGTCTTGGTTTTTTTATACTTCCATAAGAACCATGAAATCATCTTGTTAATTACATGAAAATCTGATATTTATTGGAATTGCATTAAATTGATAGGTTTATTAGGAGATATTCAGCATACTTAGTATATTGGCTATTTCTTTTTCCGCCTTCCAAGGGATTTACAGATTTCTCTGTGAAAGTCTTGCATTTCTTTTTTGAGATATACTTCTACCTGTAGGTGCTCTATAGTTTTGTGGTCAATGGGAACAGCTTCTCTGTTTTACATTTTCTGATTGGATCTTCCTGCTCTCTAGAAATGACTTTGATTGTGTTATACTGATCTTGGGTCCAGAAGTCTCGTTGGATTTTTCTTTAAGTTCTAACAGTTTGCAGAGTCTCGGTCTTTTGTTTTCCTTTGCATTTTGTACTAGTTAGGATTTCTGGTGCCCAGGTGAATAGCAGTCATGAAAGCATCCTTCTTGGGGTATCTGATTTGGATGACAATGTTTCTAAGATTTCACCAGCAGTAAGCTGTTACTATGGATAGTTTGGTAGCTAGCTCCTTATAATGTTAAGGACATTCCCTTCCCTTCCCACTATGCTAGGAATATTCATCAAGAATGAGTATTGAATTTTTTTTCCACAAGGATTTACACGTTTTAATTTCTGCTTTATTTCTAGGAATTTAAAGAGTCTTGTTGCTATTGAGAATAAAAATTTTTCCCCAGTTATTCTTTTCCCACTCTTAGACTCCCTCTCTCCCTGGGTGTTCTCCTGTGTTCCCTTGGCTGTAAATTTCATCTGACTGTCAAATACACTTAAATTTATTTCTCACCCTCTCTCTCTCCAGATCTCCTGACCCGTGGGGCCAATCACTTCCTTTCACAGCTGCTTAGAGGTTTCATAAATTTCTCAAACTGAACATGCCTAGGACTGAACTTTTGACTCTTTCCTTCCCCATCCCTAAATCTGTTCCTGTGTTAGTAAAATGATTCATCATCTAACTTAATTTGTCTTGGAAAAGTCCTGTTTGTCCTTCCTTCCTGCATGTCCCATTCGTTGCTGGGCTTCCTCTCCTTCTCAGTCTCTACCCTGATCTTTAGCAACTTTGAGGCACACGCCTGTGCTCCCGGTACAGCTCATCATCCGCGCTACAAGCATCTCTGTTTTATCCTGTTTAGCACACAGTAGGTGCTCAGTTAATATGCTGAATAAACAAATGTCCCAAACTGCACCCTCCCACCCCCTCCCCGCAGCCTTCCTCACCTTGGTGAATTGCTCAGTTGGACATTTGCTCCAGCCCTAAGCCTGGCAGTCATCCTTAATATATCCTTTCCAACAAACCCCACATCCAATCCATCCTCAGGTCTCCTAATTTTACCTCCAAGTTCCTCCTCCAGTGCCACTGCTGTAGTTGAACTCCCTCCCACTCTCTCACTGGTCTCCTTACTTTCATTCCTGCCTCCTTCCAATTGATGTTGATAGGAGCCTGAGTGATCTTCAGACAGCAAAAATAGGAAGATTTATTTCTTCTGATCAAGCTCTTTCGATGTCTTCCTATTCATTGGCTCACCTTCAAGGCCCACGTCTCACCCTCCAGCCTCTTGATGCTCCAGCCACGTGCTCCCTTCTGGATTCCTGAGCACACCAAGTCTCGGGGACTTCTATCTGGAACTCTCTCCTCTCTTAGGCATGGATAGCTCCCACTCATCTTCAGATCTCAAATCAAGTATTGCTTCTTTAGGAATCCTGCCTCAGCCTCTCAGTCTAAATTTGTCTCACTGTTACTCTCTGCCTACACCCAGGAGCCTAGTCACATTTCAGAATGTATTCATAGACTGTACCTGAGATGCTCTGTTCAAGGCCACTTCACTCTACCCCAAGCTCTGTGAGTACAGGCAACTTCTTTGTCTTGTTCACCACTGTTGTTTTTAGTATTCACTCAACAAACATCAGAAGGAGTGGCTGAGTATTAGTATTGTATCTGGCTGCATTTACCATCAATCTTTTTCTGGGTATATATTTTTTTTTTGAATCTTTGTCTTACTGACATATAGTTGATTTACAATGTTGTGTTAGTTTCAGGTGTACAGCAAAGTGATTCAGTTATACATATATATATATATATATTCTTTTTCAGATTCTTTTCCATTATAGGTTATTACAAGATATTGAATATAGTTTCTTGTGCTATACAGTAAATCCTTGTTGTTTAGCTATTTTATATATAGTAATGTGTATATATTAATCCCAAACTCCTAATTTATCTCCAAGTGTATTCTTTATACATGTAGCCTCATGTCTCCTGGCCTCCTCTGTCCGTGGGGTCCACTGAGGTCACAAACAGTCTCAGTAACGCCCACTGGCAGCTCAGAGGGTCTCTGCCAGCCTGGTCTCGTCTACTCAAGGCAGGGTCTGTGTGTGCAGCTCTCCCCTGCTGGGGTCCCCCTGGCTCCTGTCCCAGCTTCCTGCTGAGGGTGCTACTTCAGAGGGTTCCTGAGGGAGCTGAGAGCCCTCTTGACGTGGGTGCCACAGTGACTCCCAACCAGCTTCGGCTGGGATGGGGCTGGCTAACTGGAGTTGATGACATACAATAAATAATCGAGCTTACTGCTGCTTTCTCCTGATATTAACAGAAGTACTTTCTTATGTTAGCACAACCTATTCATAAGCACCTTTAAAAATGGCTGCCTGATAGTCAGCTGGTCTTCGAATGGCTACCTAATATTCCTATGAGTAATCAATTATAAGAATATTAATAATTAAACAAAATTCAAAGTCTTATTGCTTCCCTGATATTTTTATGAAGTGCAAGAATTCCCTCACTCATCTCCCCTTTAATAAGCTAGCCTGGTTTTAAGAAATGGATAGAGTTATGAATGCTTCATTTTTTTTTTTTCTGTTCTGGCAATTTCTTGAAAGACCATTATTGTGTTTCTGGGGAATGTGCAGAAATTAAGTTTGGCAATTCCTACCACTCTCCTCAACCCCACCCCTCCATCCCTCCCGGTGAGTAAAATTCCATTTACTAGTCTTCATCCATATTCTTACGTTACTACTGAAAACATATTTTATTTCTGTCTCCTTATGTAAAGTGAAAGGTTAAAAGGTTTAATTGCTCTCAAGGACTTCGATTTTCAGAAAATAAATACTCAGTTGTGAATTGGAGGCAAGGTTTAACAGAAATTCATTCAAGATTTATAAATATCTTAAGCACTTGAAGTCAATTCAGCATTTTAAATGCTAGACATTTCATCTCGTCTTGAAACCAGTCTACGAAAATGGCAATTCTCAGTTACTGCCATCCCTTGCTTACAATTTTTCCTAATCTTTGGAGGCAGGGAGGGTGGCAGTGTGGGTTTTAATGAGAAATCACAGGCATGTACAGGAAAGAGTTGGGAAAAGGAAAGAAAAGGCCTAGGAAGAGCACGTCTTCATTTGCTCAAGTCTCCCTCACTTTGTGAATTTATGGGAGAATTCTGAACCCTATGGAGCACAGCGTATTGGGAGAGAGAGACAGAGAGAGAGACAGAGAAAGCAAAGGAGGCAGACATCTATGTTCTCACTTTTCTCCAGACAAAAACCTCAAAAATCATGGTAGGGATGTGGTATGGGTTGCGGGGGGGAAGGTCCAGATAGGTTTGAAATTGTGTGTGTTGGTTGTAGGGGTGGGTCCACTCCAGGTCAGCCCCAAGGTGTTAGAAGCAGTTGCAGTATAACCCTTGTGTGGGAAGGAAATAGGGGCAAGGAGCCCTATGACTCAAGGTCCAGAGGCTTGAAATAATCTTACCTCTTGGGGGTCAGGAAAGCTGGCTTGGGCTGGATGTACTCATCAGGGGAGAGGAGGGTCCCTTTTTGGTGGGGGGAGTTAATTAGGATTTATTTATTTATTTACTTTTGATGGAGGTACTGGGGATTAAACCCAGGACCTCATGCATGCTCAGCACATACCCTACCACTGAGCTACACCCTCCCCCGCAAGAGTCCCCCCTGCCCCATCTTTTTAAAAAAATGGATGTATAGTTGATGTAGGGGTGAGTCCCATTTTGAATAAAAGCCTTCTTACTGAAGAAAGGTCATCTTCCCCTGGACTTTTGCCTATATCTCCTTGACCAGGATGTGGTCACAGGGGGCGTTGTATATATTTAACTGGTCATATCATGCTGCCAATCAAAATCGGGGTTTGTTATTGAAGGGCAGAGTGGATATTGGGCGTCAGTTGTCATGCTGGCCATTGTGAGTTTTCTATCATCATCATCATCATCTATGATTTTGGAGGATTTACTTAACTCCTTCAGGTCTAAATTTCCTCATCTCTAAAATGGGAACAGTAGGGACTACCTGGAGGGTTATTTTGGGAATTAGAAATGACAAATATAAAGCATCAAGAAGGTAGTAGGTGCTCAGTAAATAGTGGGGGGAGGTCCTTGTTCTCCCTTGGGCTCCTCTCCTTCATTTCCTTTTCCTTCTTCAAACACCTGCCTCACTTTCCTTTCCTCTTTAGTTTTAGAGTCTATGGAGACATCTACAAAGCCTGGAAGAGATTATCTTTTACAGCTTCAGATTCAGTTATTTTTTTTTCTTCATCCCACCAGACAGTCCGTAATTATATTCTAATTATATTTGCTCTGCAATTAGGTGGTACAGTTTGTGAAAACATCATGTAGTGTTTATAATGATTGGCTTGTAGCTGCAAAAGTAAATAAAGATGTCTTTACATTATTAAGTATTTAATTAATGCTTGAATTAAATGTCATGTGAGATATAGAAACGGTGTCTGAAGAATTCAGTAGAATTAGACAGGTCACTTGGGTGAATTCTCAGTCAGTGCAAGGGAAATCGAATTTATGAAGCAAGTTATTTGTATTAGGTAGTTTTGCTAGGTTCTTTACCTACTTTATTTAATTCTACCAAAGGCCCTCTGAGTGAAGTATTGTTATTATTTGTTATTCCTTCTGTTACGGACTGAAAGCTGTATCCTCCCAAATCCATACACTGAAATCTAATCCCCAGTGTGATGGTATCCGGAGGTGGGGCCTTTGGGAGGTGATCGGGTTAGGAGGGTGGAGACCTTATGAATGGGATTAGTGTCCTTATGAAAGAGACCCCAGAGGGTTCCCTTACTCATTCCGCCACCTATGAGCCAGGAAGTGGGCTCTCACCAGACACAGAATTTGCCAGCACCTTCGTCTTGGACTCCCCAGCCCCCAGACCATGAGAAATAAATGTTATTCATAATTTTCCCAGTTTGTGGTATTTTGTTATAGCACCCAAATCAACTAAGACACCCTCTTTTAAGTGAGAACACTGAGTATATTAATTCAGAATTATATGTGACTGCTTGTAGCTGAAATAATAGTGGTTTAAACGAGGTGGAAGTTTGTCTGTCTTTCCCGTAAAAGGTGTTCCGTGTTCAAGGGTCCAGGCCTAGAACAGCAGCTCTACCCTCATCAGGCAGGATCCTCATCAGTCTCCTCCAACTGGCTTTATCTGCAAAGTTGAGCCACGATCCAAAAATAAATTGCTAGACTGTAGTTTGTCCACATTTTTATCTTTACTAGATAATTCCAAACTGTTTCTGGAAATACATAATCTTTCAAAGCACGTGTGGAACATTCTAAAATGTTGCAATGAACCATGAAACTCAACCAATATCAAAGGGTCATTATCTTACGGACCACACTCTGACTAGAATGTATTCAGATTAGAAGTCAGAGTAATAAAAAGAACTCTGTGCATTTGGAAATTGTACAACAGATTTTTTAAAATAATTGATGACTAAAAGAAGAACTCATGCATATTTAGAATGAAGTGAAAATGAAAAATGTATGTTAATACTGTGGTATGCAGCTGAAGATGTATGGAAAAATTACAGTCAAAAATGCACATGTGAGAAGGGTTTGATTCAAGAATAGAGAAAAAGAACAAGAACATAAACTTAAAGAAAATTGAAAAAAGAAATAATAAATACATCCAGAAATTAATGGACTAGGGAAAAAAAAGAGCAAAGAAGAGCAAGAAAACCAAGAGCTTGTTTTTTTAAAAAGAATAATAAAGTAGATAAGTTCTGGCAAGATTGCTCAAGAAAAATGAGAGAAGATACAAATATATGTTATAAACCATAAAGGGGGCTGTGACTATAAATTTATCACACATTTCGAAATGCTATAAGCATTAGGTCTATATCTATAAAACTTAAAAAAAAAAGATTTTCCTAGTATTTAAGTTGAAAAGTATGTAAGGTATGGTCTGACTTTTTATTAACTGTATATTTACGTGTAAATATTCTCAAAGAAGAAAATGTTCAGATATTTTACAATAACCCACAATACAAGTGGTTAACTATGGGATAAGAATTTAGGCATTTTTATGATCTTCATTCATCCAAGTTTTCTAATTCTCAACAGTGAATATACATTCTAAAGCCTATGAAGGACTGGTGGGGGAGGGACAGAGGAAGCACCTGTGGGTCACGTTCTCTTCAGGACCCTGTCTGAGTTTGTATTCCAGCCCCTCACCAGGAGCCTTCGAGCTCTGGCAGGAGGTCCTGGCCACATACAGTCCTGATCCGACCTCTACCTTTCCTTTCTAGAGAGCTGTTTCCCCAGCTTGCAGTCTTTTTTCACTCTGGGGTGCAGACCCATGCATCTCTGCAGCCTTAGCCCATCTTTGGGCCCATCTCCAGTCCCCCAAAGTCCAGGCTGGCCCCATTGCCTGGACCCCTGTTCCCTGGAGAGGAAGGCTGAGCACAGGGAGCGCAGACAGTGTTGAGCCCAATCAGACGGCACGGGACACTGGAGTCACAGGGACACGGGTTCAAATCCCCGTCTGCCTCTTACTGCCTTTTTGAACTTGCTCATGTTCCTTAGCTTACCTCATCTTTAGTTTGTTGATAATAATGCCATATTATAAGAATGAGGTAAAGTATATAAAGCGATCACCATACAATAAGGCCTCAGTAAATGTGAATTATTTCCTCTGCCATTAGTCATTTGCCTATAGTTATGAACTAATTTACTAGTAAGCCTAGTGGGGTGTGAAGGGACAGCTTGGGGGTATATTGCAAAAGCTTAGCATGTGGACCTTAGCATTCCTAAATCAGGGCATGGTGTGGGACAAAGAGCTGAAGTGGGGTATATGTAACCAGTTAGCCATGCACCCCAACTAAATGCAGTATTTCTGCTCCCAGGGGCAACAGGAGCCAGAGCCTTTCCAGACTACAAACATTTTACTAAAGGATGGGGGGAAATGTAATTTTAAAGCTGGTTGGATTTCAGCTGGTTGCTCTAGAAGAATGTCAGGGTTCCAGGGAAGAGAACTGACAGGAATGCACGTGATGGGTAACAAGTGGTGAGGCTGCCCTCTGCTGGACATGGTGGGAGAAGGTGGAGAGGAAGGAAAGTTACCACGGAATAATTGGAGAACTCAGTAGATGGGTTTTGTGCCATTAGCACACTATGTGCATCCTTGCCTGTCTTCCCAGCTGGTAGATACATTTCTCAAGGACTGGACTAAGCGTAATTCAACTTTGTGTCCACTACCGTAACTTAGCACTAAGGCTGGCACAACCTAAGCATACAATAAACGCTGAATCGGATGATTGAAGGGAACTCGGTTAATCATTTAGTCTTTATTGTACCTTGAAGGACTCTAACATGAAAAGTTTGGGATAAAGCAGATGAGCCTATAAGAGAAACTGAGAAGGAAGGTCTAGGACAGAAGAGGGAACCTAGGAGACTGTGGTAGGACGGGGCAGGGAAGAGTTTCCACGGAGAGAGGGGTCAAGTAAGAAGAAGGCTGTGTTGAGCAGCATGGTGGTTTTTGGGGAGCCTACAGAACCAGTTTTCTTTGGGAGGACAGGAACAGAAGCCAGATCGGGGTGCAGCAAGGAGGAAGAGATGCAGATATGGAGAAAAAGAGTACTGATGACTTCTCAAGAACATTGCCTATAAAAATGAGGAGTTACAGGGAGGAAAAGAGACAGGAAAGTGAGATCCAGAGAGGATTTGCTTTTAAAATGGGATGTCCATGAGTATGTTTAAGAGCTTCTGAAGTAGGGGAGACTTTCCCAACCAAAATGTGAAACCCTGAACAAGAACTGGGAAAATTAATTACGTGAAAATTAATTATATTTTGCATGATAAAAGCAAGTGAAACATTGGGAAAGAAAACACGCACCATACATAACAGATGTGAAGCACAATTTGGACTGTACAAACGGAGGGGCAAAAGAATGTATTTCCTTTTTACAACTACACTCAACTCGCTCCTCAGCCCTCACTTCTGTGTGTAGCAGAAGACGACCACATCAAAAAACAAACAAAACGACACAACAGTGTAAATCAACTGTACTCAAATAAAAAGAAAACCGAAAAATAAAATCAAAGTATCCCCCTAGAGTTGTTTTTTATGTATTCACCCTGAAAACTCATAGATTTTCTATTCTGTCTTCAAAGAATGCATCCCGTTTCTATGTTTTCCTTGAACTTTGTACAAGCTTCTACTGGTTGATGTCATGTTGTCTTGTAATTATGTGCTGCACGTCTGTGTGTCCAACTTGACCTTGAGTTTGTTGAGAGCAGGGACATTCTCAGTGCCCACTATATGCGCGCCACCCATGTACATTTGCAGACTCTTGTTGAAGAGTAGTCATTTAAGTTCCCCATGTGCTTTAGTGTTTGGGAGTGTTAGGTGGGACATAGTCCTACAAAAGATGTTGTAGTATGTATGTATGTATGTATGTATGTATGTATGTATGTATTTATTTATTTTGCTGGGGGAGGTAATTAGGTTTATTTATTTATTCATTCATTTTTTTTTTTAAACCAAGGTACTGGGGTTGAACCCAGGACCTCATGCATGCTAAGCATGCACTCTACCACTGAGCTATACCTTCCTCTGCCCTGACAAAATATGTAGTAATTAAGTTTTTTACCTCCCTTTTGGATTTTTTTTCAAGAATCAAAATTCTCTTTTTAGGGTCTCCCCCCCTCCTCCTCTTACTCCCTCTTTTTAACTGAGATAAGCAATAAAATACACAAAACTTATGTGTACAGCTCACTGAAGTTTTAAATATGTATACACCTGTGTAATCGTCTCTCAGATCAAGATCCGGAACACCTTTGGCCCCCAGCAGATTCCCCCCTGCCTCTTCTTAGTCAGACCCCACATTCTCCAAATGTAACTATTTTTTATGTCCTAATTTCTAGCACCATAGTCTAGACTAGTTTTGCCTGTTTTTGAACCACATGTAAACTGAATCATACAGCTTGTATTCCTTTGTCTGGTTTCTTTTGTTCAGCATTACGTTTGTGAGATTCAAACGCACTGATGTGTGTGTCCACCGTCTGTTCTTTCTCGTTCTGGTGTAGTATTTCATAGTATGGATAGTGATTATGCTTTTGGATAACAAACTTTTCTCGGTGTTTTAGAGAAACGGCCATTCCTACGTCTAGAGTATTGTTCTGCCATGGAAATGCTTGGCCTTGTAATATTTTTCCTGCCCTAAATAAGTGGCTAAAACATAAGGGAAAAAAGAGTCCATTTTCAGAAAACACGATGAAAAATACACAAATAAAAATGAACAAGCCCTTAATTTAGCCCCTTTCCATAGAGTTGGACATGAAGTCGATCTTCCAGATTCAGGGCACAGGACAGCCCTGAATGTTACTTTGGACTACGGGAGCAGCAGAGAGTGGGTGCCTTGAGTAGAAATCTCCCTCACCTGATGTGCTGTTTTATGTCTCCCCGCCTCTCCCCTCCATCACTGATTTCCAGTGAGATGAGTCAGAAAGTGGCTAAGGAGGGCCCCAGACTCTCCAAGAACCAGAAGTTCTCCGAGCACTTCAGCATACACTGCTGTCCGCCCTTCACCTTCCTCAACTCCAAACGCGAGATTGTGGACCGCAAATACAGCATCTGTAAAAGTGGCTGCTTCTACCAGAAGAAAGAGGAGGACTGGATCTGCTGTGCCTGCCAGAAGACCAGGTGAGTGGTCCGCGCGGCCTACCCGGCGCCTGGGCCGGGCGTTGGACTTCATCTCTCAGCTCCGAGTCCCCGCTGCCTGTTCTACTCCGCGATGCTGGGTCTGGGGCTCGGCAAACGGCTCCCCCCAAAACCCCCCCGACAGTCAGCTCCCTGTTAGGTTCGGCCACTGGAAGGTACTGGAGGGAGATCGGAAGGTGGGAGGGGGAGCAGGGCCTGCCTTCCAGTTTCCGGCTCCTGCCAGCATCCCTTAAGCCGCAGAGGAGAGCATGGCTCCAGCCTCCAGCTTCTTTTGGCCCTCTCAGAACCAGCCGCCGTACAACGTCCCCTCCGAAGCCCAAGCTCCAGCCGGCTGCACCCCCTGCGGTGGTCAAAGCACCAGCCAAGCCACGGTCCCCTCCGAGGTCCGAACGCCAGCCACGCCCCCGCCCGGAAGTCCGACCTCCACCAGCCAAGCAGCGCCCCCCTCAGAAGGCCAAGCCGCCGCCGCGCAGCAGCCCCCAGAGAGGGCCAGGCACCGGCCGTGGGGGGTCCCCCGGCAAAGCTCCTAGGTTCTGGTAACACCATCTCTTCCCTTGTGCTCCCCCGCCCCCAAGGTTAGTAGCTGCTCCCTGTGTTTACTAACAACCGGTTATCTCAATGGCCCTCTTTCTGGCCGACCGAATCTGTGTAATCAATTCCCTGCGTTAAACCCCCTCATTTGAAACCCCTAGTGTGGCTTCTGTTTTCCTCATAGATGGTGTTGGTTCAATACTTCAGGCGGCAGTACTGGTTGCTTCCTTTGTTTAGCGGGACCGGAGGTGATTAATTTATCAATTCAGAGTATGGACCACAATAACTGATTGAATAAATGAGGCCCCTGATTCCTAGGCCCCAGAGAGAGGAGGAATGGTGACTCTAAGGGGTATCTGTGTATCTGCCAAAGGAGAGGTTCAGCCAGCTCAGCCGTCCCTCCTCCCAGCACCTTCATCCGGGATTAACCTCGGTGGCAAGACCATTCAGGCTGGGAGGCAGTGCTGAGGGCTCACTGTGCTCTGCTGGACGGAGCTGGGTCGGAACCATGTGTTCTCATGGAGTTTATTCTCCAATGAGGGAAACAAACTATATTCTCCGAAATTGCCAGTGGAATCACCCAACTCCACACCGACAGCCTGCTTTTCTTCCAGTTTGCTTTGTCAAGTGTCCTCAAAGCAACTGTTCTTAAACTTCACCAGGTGCCTCTGGTACTCTGACCCCTCATTTTTCCTTCTTCATCCATCAGACTCGTTCCTTCCCCACCCCTCCTTAGTTTGATTTTAAAATTTTTATCATCATTATTTATTATTATATTATTACAAATTATTCAATGTATTTAAACTAAAAAAACCCCAGTTTACCCATTTTTCTCATTCCTCATTTCCCACCTCTGGCAACCACCAATCTGTTCTCTGTATCTATGAGCTTGTTTCCTTTTTTCCCTCTATTTTTTGGTTCCAGATATAAGAGAGATCATATGGTATTTGTCTTTCATTGCCTGACTTGTTTCATTTAGCATAATGCCCTCAAGGTTGTTGCAAATGGCAAGGTTTCATTCTTTTGTATGAAGAAATAATATTCCATTGTGTGTATATATATACACACACCACAGTTTCTTTATTCATTTATTCACTGATGGACACTTAGGTGATTTCCATATTTCCATACCTTGGTTATTGTAAACGATGCTGCAGTGAACATAAGGGTGCACGTGTCTTTTCAAGTTAGTGTTTTCATTTTCTTTGGATAAATACCCAGAAGTAGAATTTCCAGATCATATGGCAGTTCTCTTTTTAATTTTTTGAGGGAACTCCATATTGTTTTCCATAGTGGCTGCACCAATTTACATTCCCACCAACAGTGTACAATGGGTTTTCTTTTCTCCAGATCCTGGCCAACACTTGTTATTTCTTGTCTTTTTGATAATAGACATTCTAACAGGTGTGAGGTGATATCTCACTGTGCTTTTGGTTTGCATTTCCCTGATGATTAGTGATGTTGAGCATCTTTTCATGTGCCTGTTGATCATCTGTATGTCTTCTTTGGAAAAATGTCTATTCAGACTCCTCCTTTCTTCACTTTCCTCCCTTGCCAAGTTAGAGGCTATGGCCCAACGTTTTAATCTCTCCCCAAAATACCCTCAATTCCCCTACCCTTTGAATATCTGTCTCACATTCTTGGGAAGCACTCCAACCCTGAATGAATCCAACCATCTAACTCCACCATGTCTATTTCCAGGCAGTTGAATGTTACTGGGGAAAAACACACAGCAGGGCAGTAGTATTTGGGTAAAAGCAGGATTATGGTCATTATATCACTAAGCACGGTTTACTTTTGGAAAGTCGTAGTTCAGTTACTTGCATTCAGATAAAGGAGAAAACCATGAACCTGAAAAGTGCCATGTATGTTTATATAACACACAAATGTATTTAACATATATATCAGATTTACGTGCAAGCAGTAGAATTCAACATTTTCGACAAACAGTTCTATGCAACAGTCATGCAACCACCACCACAATCAAAATATACAGTATTTTCATCATCCTCCCCAAATTTCCCTCACACTTCTCCTTTGAGGTCGGTCCCCAAGCCCCTGACAACTATTGCTCTGTCTTCTGTCCCTATAGTTCTGTCTTATTTAGAATGTCACATAAATGGAATCATACTGTATGCACCCTTTTGAGTCTGGCTTCTTTCATTTAGCATAATGCACTTGAGATTGAACTATGCTGATGTTGCATGAATCAGTAGTTCTTTCATTTTTATTGCTGAGTAGTGTTCCATTGTATGCATGAACCTATCACAATTTTCCATTCATGAGTTGAAGAATATTTAGGTTGTTTCCAGTTTTCTGGAGATTATGAATAAAGCTGCTGTAAATATTCATGTGAGTGTAAGTTTTCTTTTCTCTTGAATAAATAACTACAACTGGTATTGCTGGGACATACGGTAGGCATATGTTTAAATGTATAGGAAACTGCTAAATTGTTTTCCAAGGTGGTGGTATCATTTTGTATTCCCACTAGCAATGTGGGATGCTCTGCATTCTTGCAATGCTTGGTACTGTCAGCTTATAAAATTTTATCCATTGTAATACATGTATTGCGGTACTTCAATGTAGTTTTAATTTTGCTTTTTCTGTTAACTAAGGATGTCCAGTTTCCTTCAATAAGCTTATAGATCATCCACCAAAAATATTTATTGGTGAAGTGTGTGCTCAGTCTTTTGTCCATTTAAAAAAGTGGGTGGTTATTTTCTTATTATGTTTTGAGAGTTTAAAAAATACATCTGGATACAAGTCCTTTATCAAATATATGTTTTGCAAATATTTCCCCCCAGTTTGTGGTTTGCTTTCTCATTTTCTTAATAGTGTTTTGTAAAGAACCAAAGTTTTAAACTTCAGCAAAGTCCAATTTATCAGTATTTTTCTTTTATAGATCATGTTTTCTTGTATTGCATGTAAGAGTTCTTTGCCTAACCCAAGGTCACACAGATTTTTGCCCATGTTTTCTTTTAGAACTTTAAAATTTTAACTTTTACATTGACATTATTATCTATTTTGAGTTAATTTTTTGTAAATGGTGTGAGATATGGATTGAGGTTCAATTTTTTTGCGTATGGATATTCAATAGTTCCAGCATAATTTGTTGAAAAGATTCTCCACTAAATTACTTCTGCATATTTGTCAAAAATCAGTTTACCATAATGTGTGAGTTTATTTCTGGACTTTCTATTCTATTTCATTAACTTATGTATATTTCCTTCACCAACTTGATTACTATAGCCTTATAGTAAATGTTAGCGTAAATTCTCTACCTTTTTTGTTTTTACTTTTGAAATTGTATTTTTGGCTATTCTAGTTCCAATACTTTTCCATAGAAATTTTAGTGTCAAACGTATGAATTTCTAGAATACATCCTGGTAGGATGGAATTGGGATTGTGTTAAGTTTGTAAGTCAGCCTGGGGAGAACTGTACATGGTATATCTCGCCATTCAATTAGGTACTTTTTGTTTTGTAGTTTTCAGCATACAGATCTTGCACACATTTTTTAGCTTTATACTTAAGCATCTCATGCTTTGAGATACTATTAAAATAGTACTTTCGTCTATTTCAATTGTTCATTGCCAGTATATAAAAATATAATTGATTTTTGTATATTGATCATGCATCCTGTGATCTTGCAAAACTCACTTATTCTAGCTTTTTTGAGGGGAGGTAGACTCTGGGATTTTCTACATAGACAATCATGTTGCCTGTAAATAGAGACAATTTTATCTTTTCCATCTTGATCTGTTTGTCTAGTTTTTGTATGTGGTTTAAATTGCTGTTTCACTTAGTTCATTTTCTTTTTAGAGAAGTATTTTAACAAGATCAAGTCCTTGACAAAGTGGCTTTCTGAATCATTAGAAGGGGTTAGATCCCAAAGGCTTGAGCCCAACCAGATAAAGTGCTTGGGTCGAGTTGCAGGTTCATACCTGTGTTTTACCTCATATCCTCATTTCAAGATATGGTTCATCTTCCCTCATGGTTCATTGATTGACATACTTTATCATCAAACTAGAGAATGGGCATGAATGTGCTTTGGATTAAAGAATCAAAGAGGTTCTAATTACTCCTGGAATGATTAACTTGGGTAATTGCCCAAGATCACCAGGTACTGATGTCACCTGAGGCTTATGAGACATGAAGCCCCTGGGATTGGATTTACGTGATGGACTCAGTTCCAACCTACATTTAGGGCCAAGCTCTTCTTGGAGAGAACTGACACCCTGAAGAACAATCATGTGATGGCCATCCATGTGTGGGCCAAAGACCCATGCCTCTGCCTTCCCCAGCCCTGCACGGGCCTGAGCTGTTTCTTCTGCTTTGCTACGTGGACTGTCTTTGTCATTTCCACCCTTCAAAGCTATGCTACAAGAAGACAGTTAGGACATTTTATATAGGATTTTTTTGCATTATAGCGACCTATTATTTTCCTATTTTGAATTGGTCAAGGGAGATGATGTTACAGGGTATTTCATGTGAGCAGAGGACCCCTCTTCTGTGTCTGCAGAAGCAACATTATTATTGTCAGGGGTAAGGAGCCTTAGAATAGCCCTTAGACTTAAGAGCCTTCACACTGAGCAGGGGCCACCACCTCCGTGGGCTCAGCTGGGACCTGCACAGCTGTATCTAACACCCCAGTGCCCATCTCCCTTGCCGGAGTGTGTGTGAGTCAGCAGCAGGAACTCTGTCTTACACTCATATCCCCAGGGCCCAACCCAAGGCTTCATTGACGTTACTGACTGAATGAGACCTAAAAATACATCTAGCAGTCAGTCTGGCCCAGTGAAAAGGGCAAGGGATCTGGCATCAGGTTGGAGTCTTAACACTGCTGCCTGCCCAAGTCACTTATTGTCTGAAAGCTGTACTATGCCCATCTGTAAAATGACGATATTATCTACCTCATGGGTTATTATTGTAAAGTGCTTAGTTGCTAGTCTTATACTTCTAGGTAGGGAGATGTTATTAGAACTATTGTTAATGGATACACTGTGTTGCTTAATCCTAACAACTAGCTGATCCTCCCCAACTCAGTTGCTTCCCCTGGTTGAATAGGAGTTCAGGTTGCACAATTTGGCCACCTCCAGGGGCATCAATGTGGCTTCTATTGCCAGGGGAGTGCTGATGAAGATAATTAGGTGCTCATATTACCCAAGATGCCACAGTGGCCCATTTGCAGTGGTACTTGCATCGGGTAATACCCAGGAAATACGGGCTTCCATGCTAGTGTCAGTGCCCAGGGTATCATATTCAGCAGGACCTATAGGGAATTCTAATATGAACAGGCTGTCCCATGCCTGGAGGTCATGGAAGCAATCCACAAAACATAGATTCTCTCCCCAGACTTCAAGGGATGTGTTCCAACCTTCCAGGCTACAATTCACTCTGCAAGTTTCAACAAAGTATTTCTTCATTTATTTTTCCTGACATCCTCAGTCCTGTCGGAGGGGCACCAGCATTGTTAGCTTGACATATAATTTGGGGTTTTGGAGAATGTTACGGTTAACACTTGAATATTAATTTTATTTCTAATTTTTAAAACTCCCCGAATTACAGGAAAACCTGTGATCTCTGTAAGATCAGTCTGTAATGTAAAACTGTGCCCCACTGATGAGTGGTATTCTTTTTTTCTTTCTTGTTTATTTTTTTAAATTAAGAACTTTGATGGTGTTCTCATACAATTTGACATGACCATATTTTGAAGGTGGTCACATAGACTTCTGCTATCTAAGTAATTTAATCCCTTGGTTGGAGAATAAGCTTGCAATGAATAGTTTTTTGGGGGGGGCCACATATTTGTAACATCTTTACTGGATGTTGTTGATCTCCTTCTTGAAAAGTATGTTCCCCATCAAAATAAGAACATGTCAATATGGTCACAAATTTACAATGTGAGTACATATTCCCTCGGGGTATATGTGCATACATTTAGGTGTTCATGTCTATGGGCACTCCTAGTAAAAACTCCTAGGTTTTTCTAGGAGTGGGATGGTATTTTGATTTATTCTGTGTTTTTCGGGTTTCAAAATTATCGGCAATGATTGAATGGAAAAGCAATAATTATTGTACATAAAAATAGAATATCTCTTAAAGAATATCTTTGGTGGGCTCAGTCCAGGAAAAAAAATATATTATCATGTTATTTTGGCGAGTTACTTCCAGAAGTGAGAAATTAAAAGGAGAGATTTTTAAGGCTGGATTTCCCAGACGAGTAATAACCTCAAAGGTGGTCTGTAAATTTACAGTCCTATTAACTGAGCATGGAGAAGGAGTACGCCGCTTAGCAACACTGTGGATTTTCATGTTTCTCTTTGTAAACCAGATTGAAAAAGAAGACCAAGCCGACCCCTCGGAAGAAGTGATGGAGAAGCTCCAAATGAGTGGACAGCCTCAGCTCCCGGACTCACTGCTTCTCGACCCACACGCCCTTGGGCAGGTTATTTGGCTCTGAACATGATGCAGGCGCAGACACCTGCCGACGGCCACAGTCCCCACAGCACCGGGGCCGTCGGGCGGCCTGCCTGGAGGTGAGAGGGGGCACCTCTGTGCGTTATGCTCCGGGTGGTGGGTCCCAGCAGCATCCCTCAGGCACCAGAGCTCAGTGCACGGCTCTTCTGGTCTCAGCTATGGTTCTTTCTCCCCCGGGGTGTGCACAGGCCCCCAGACCTTTAGCTCAGGATGGCCCCAGTGCCAGCCTATGTATTGTCCTCCAACCTCTAGGCCCCTCTGTCCCTGGCATCCCGCTGCCTAGTCTGACTTCTGATCCTTTACTTTCTTCTTTGTAAGTAAGCCTTTACCTGGGCTCCTCTCTCCCCCTGTGCCATGGTTTCCATTTGACCTCCTTAATCAGTTCCCTGTCCTAGCTCACAGTCAGAGGAACAACTGGCTTTGGGGGAAGATCCAAGTTCTTTTCTAATAAGATATGAAGCCACCAAATGCTGCAGAGCTGCAAGCAGAGTCCCAGGGAGGGTAGGGGTTGTCTACATCAACATGTCAGATGCAGCCGATCTAGGGTGTCAGAAGCTGAGAGAAAAGCCACGAGGAAGGAGGCCCTCCTGCTCCTCAGGCCGCATCTCCAGCCTCACACAGGGATTTGTGAATGTCTCCTCCTGATCTCCACCTAGGGGGAAGCAAACACTCCCTCTGAGCCTTGTCCAACCCATCTGGACAGTCTTAACTCCAGAACTAACTGCTTTGCAAAACGTGAAACCTCGGGCGAGTAATGCGGACTCGCGCACGATGCCCTCCCCCTTTCCCTCCCCTGAGGGCTCCTGGAGACCAGGCTGCCAAGACGGCCCCTGTGAGGCAGCGCTGCTGCCCTCCCTCCCTCCCTCCCCCCACCTCAGGAACACAGGCAGACGGCCCCCAGGTGCTTTCACAGGACTAGCAGGGCTGCTCAGAGAATTGCTGTTTTCAGTAGAGCCTCAGATTCCTGAGGAGCCCTGAGGCCTGGTCACCCCAACTCCATGCTCTCCCTGGCTGGGCTCCCCACATGCTGTGTAGGAACAGAAAAACTAGGAGAGGAGAATGAATAGTGGGAAGGGGTGAGTTAGGGCAGGTGAGCAGGCCAAGACTTCCCTCCCTGTGCTGGAAGCCATTCCGTGGTGGGTGGGGGCCTGAACCCAATTATAATGGAGCAGGATTGGGGCGGACTTCTCACCTCCTTCTCTTTTTGATTTGCTCCCACTCTCCGTAGCCCCACACTCTTGCAAAGAACTTTGATCCTGAGCATGGGCTCTCGATCAGGGACATAGGAACTAACCCCCTCAACTCTACCCTGGTTCTACCACACTCTACACACATACACATGCTGGGGGGCAGCCCCCAGGTTAGACGGAGGACCCTTAGATCACCTGGTGCTCCTGTGGATTGGGGTGTGTGTGTGTGTGTGTGTGTGTGTGTGTGTGTTGAGGAACTTGGCTTCAGGAGAATATCTCAGGGCTCTCATTTTCTCTCCCAGGCACAAACACTGGAGAGCCCTTCCAAGTCCATGCCCTTCCAGCACCCTGACCCCTGAAGCTGATCAGGAGAGAAGACTGGACTCTAACACGCTCCCTCAGGGGCTGACCTTGACTCTGGGTCCCACTGTGTGCCCAGCAGTGGCCTCCTGGGAGCCCCTCTTGGGCTACTTTCCCTACTCAGCTCAGAGCTGAGGGACTGAAGGAGCAGGTTGAGGGGATCTGTCTCTTCTCAGGCTCTGGCGGGGTCCATTCCAGAAGCCATTCCAGCTTGTTTTGAGCTCCTGATTTGCTTATTAGCTTTTAAAGTTAGGATTGAAGGGTGAAAGATAGAGGAACAGATCGTCCGCCCACTCCTCCAACTTCTACCTAGGAGGCCCGTGGAGGGTACAAGGCTCATTATTCTTCCAGGCTTGGTCCACTTCACCTGTCACTCAGAAGCCCTTTCCCTTCCCAGCAAGACCACACTCTCTTTCCTCTTTCCGTTCTCTCCCTTTTTGTGTGTAAACAATACGGTGTCGCATCTATTCCAAGCTGGTGCCAACCTCAGGGCTCCGTTCTTGCTGTTCATTCTGCCTGTGCTGTTCTGGCCCAAGATCTTTGCACTAATGCCAGCAGCTCAAGTATCATCTCAGAGAAGCTTCCCTTGGAGACTCAGTGTGGTTTCCATAGTTACTCTCGCTCCCATCACTCTAGTTTTGTTTGTCTTCACAGCACTTATCACCCTCTGAAATTATCTTGTTCATTTATTTATCTGTTTATGGCTTGGGTCCCCTTCTCCTCCTAATGTAAAGTCCATGATTGCCAACACCTGTTGACTGCCACGTTCTGAGTTCCCAGCACTAGAGGGACCTCAATAAATGCTTGTTGACTGAATGGATGTTTGTTTGTTATTTTTTAAATAGGAATAATTTTCCAAAGTTTAGATCCTTTTGAGAAATCAAAGGTGACTATTGTATTGAGCTGCAAGGATCCCTGTAGGGTGACCTTGCCGGGCACCCTCTGTGGGAGTGAAGGGAGGCGAGGACAGGGTTGTGTGAAGGTAGATGCAACTCCTTCAACTGAGTTTAACCAGGAAGGGAAGCAGAGGATGGGGCAACAGCTGGAGCATCCCACAAACTCAGCTGACACTTGGGCATTTGAATGCTGCTGGGAAGGAGGCAGCAGGGGGGGTGTCAGAAGAAAGAGGAGGAGATAGTTGGTGGAGTTGAGAACTGAGGAGGCTGGCGGGAGGAAGCCGGGGCACAGGTGAGATCAGGCACGGAGTCGGGGTTCCTTCTCAGTGGACAAAAGGGAAGGAGGAAAGGAGAGTGTAGACTCTGGTCAGTGGCAGGAGCTTGTGGCATTCCTGCCTGTAGCTTTGATTTTCTTTGGAAGTGGGAGGCAAAGTGGTTTGTTCACAACTGGTGGTTATGGTGGTGTTGGATGTCAGAGATATGAGGACAGCGGAGAGGATTATAAGGAAATCAATTCATATAAGTTCTTTGAAATCATCTAAAAAAACCTTTCTCCAGATAAGTTCAATTAACTAATTAGTTAACTTACAGTTCAAGGCAATATTCTGCCACTAAGTCGTTGCCTACAACTTCTCATTTAAATGTAAATCTAAGGTCTAAGCTGGAGACTCATATGGTCTCAGATGGAAGATATAATAGTTGGAGGAAAAAAGGCAGAGTCTGATCTTCCCTATAGAATCAGGAGCAGCTTTCACTATGGGAAGCTGCAAAAGTGCTGACAGATCACAGCGAGATGGGGCTGTGCTGTGAGACAGCGATTTGCTGAATGTCCATCCGGGCTGCTGTCCTAACACAGAGAAATGTGAAAACTCTGAAAGGGTCCTGGGGGAGCTTCTTGCCCGACTCCATGGTACACATCTCAGTCCCACTAATAACATCATTAGCAGGTGCTTATGATCTCTGCTTAAATAAAATGAAGTGTTTGTTTTTAACAGACAAAGATGATGCTGTTGACCTAACAGCAGGGTGTATATTTGTAATTTGGAGATATTTTGCATACTGACTCTTCTTATTTGTAACACAGGTACACACTTGCAAGAGTGCTGGTTAAGGATAGTGACGACAATGTCTTTTTATTAAGTATCAACTATGTATCTATCCGGTACCATGTAGTATTTTATGTTTGTAAACAGGAGAAGTTGGTTATGGTCTCCAGGGCCTTTGAAACCATAACCTTGACCTTACTGCTATTATGTTGGAACCTAAAAGTTACCAGACTGAGCTTGGGGGAGCCCTGGGGTACTTGCAGATGCCACCTTATGAGATGAGGGGGAGGTTGAGCTGACAGGGGTCAGGTCACTTCCACATCAACTAAAGCAGCTTTTAGGGTCTATGTTGACTTCTAATTTTATTCAAATAAAGGGTCCCACTGGGATAGAAGAGTCACAATCTCCACTTTCACAACTGAGAGAAAATATTGATAGAATACTTATGTTAGTAATTTTCTAAATGGTTTTTGAATTGAAGAGCGTATTCTTTGGCATCACCTTATAGGTTTGGGTTTAGTTGATGGGTCTTTCAGCAACTAATTATCTCCTCTTAGGCAACAGTTCACCTACCACCAAGTTGAGTGTTTTGACTTTTGATCAAGGTTTATCCAAAGTACGGATGAGCAAAAGGATATAGATGAGCAAACAGTCCTGATAATTATTCCTACACTTTTCCTTTCAAGCAAATCTATGTAAAAGTATTACATTCAATGTGGATTATATTCAACCCCATCTCTGTTGCACAAGCTACGTTCACTATATAAACTACAGTAATAGTACAGAAAAAAGGTCTGAGGAGAGTGGACAAAATGAGAGGCTACAGCTGAAGGGGTGGTCTTACCTATAGCAAATCACAGATCGATCAGATTTGAGTGATTTGATTCAAAAAGATCTCTTAGCAATAAAACTAAGCTCTAAAATAGTATTAATCTAATTACCAAAGTAACATTCACACTGGATTTTTGAAGCACTTGAACTGTCCCAAAGGTCCATTCATAACCTGAGACTGGAAGCCAATGGGAGCCAACAGTGATATCTGGAGAGGCTCCTCTCTGGAATCCAAAGGTTGTATGTATTTTGCAGAAAGAGAAAGGTCGATCATCTTAAATAATTAAGGTCAAGAAAGATGGTACTTCCTTATGGCAAGAGGGTCTACGTTTCTAAAGCTCTTTTAGCAAGGAGATATAAGCTTACCAGGAAAAAAAGGTTGGGAATGTCTGGGTTCATATTTGAGAAAGTGGCTGATGGCAGTGGAAGTCCTTTATGTGCTGAATTAATGACAGATATTCTTGATAAAGACAGGAAGTCATTGGCATCAGCATTAGCCAAACCAGCCCTCCCTGCAGAAAGTAAGAGCTCCTGGGGCCATTCTTTGTTTGTATTGTTTGCTTTCCGAGGGGGAGGTAATTAGGTTTCTTCATTGATTTCCACTTGGAGGAGGTACTGGGGACTGAACCCAAGACCTCTTGCATGCTGAGCATGCGCTCTACCACTTGAGCTGTACCCTTCCCCCGTGGGGCCATTCTTTGTTAATGAAGCCCCACTAAGGCCAGTATTAGAGGCAGATATTTTCTCAGACACTGAACACAGTCCTTTGGCCCAGGTGGTGGTCCATGCATAGCCCCGTGTTGACCTCCAGGCAGATCTGTTCCAATACTGATGAAATGGAGATATTCCTATTGTGTCCACCTTCAAGGAGGGTTGGGTAGTCTGTCATTCAGAGGGTGTGGGATTCAATAGACATTCTGGCAATTTTTCGTCGATTAAGTCATGTTTGCTTGCAGATCAGAGGGTAAGGTTTTTCCTGACACCTCATAGGTCCCTCTACTCAGGTGGCAGCCCATTCTCAACTAATTCCCCTGTAGGCGTGCCTCTTCTATAACAAGAAAGAGTTGGAACAGCACTGGTGTAGAGTGGGTGGTAAGGAGCCTGGCTTCCAGGACCTTTCATTGATGGGACTTAGTGGACTTCCTGGATGTGGTTTATTTCTGAGATCTCTATGATACACCAATCTTTGGGTTTGCTATCTGCAATTTCTGTCTCCAGAAGGCAGTATCTCTCTTCTCTCCAGAACGAAATCTTAATGCATCAGAAGGAAAAAGCCTGGTGTCTTGGGATTTTTTTTTTCCCCACAAAATGATCCAACAAATTTTTATATAATCTATCTTCACTATAATTCACTCTCCGTTTCTTGAATTCTCTGTGAACATCCCCATCTGCAGCTGACGGCTTCTGTTCTTTCTCTTCTGGATTGTAAGCTTTTTGAGTCAGACCCTTGCACAGAATCTTAGTTTTCTGCTGATGGAGATCATTAAGGATCTCTGCTGCCAGCTGCAAGATTTTGCATTTATTTTCAACTAGAGCTTTGGCCGCAAGCAGTGAAAAAAAGGAATCATTTTCCAGCTTTTTTCTTCCAGCTGATGCCTTGCTGACACCTCATTATTTGGCTTGGAATGTTAATGGTGTCTGTTTTCCTCAACTCTTGTTAATGCGGATTTTGGTACCATCTGAATTCCCTGACTTTTCATCTTCTTCTGTGGTAATCTGCCAACCAAATCTTTATGTTTAAAATGATCCTGCTCATTTCCTTCCCTATGGCTTTCCTCCTCAGATGCAAAGATCGTGATGACATGGTTTTAGCTGCATATTTATTGAGAACTTCAGCTCCATTGCTTTTCTAAGCCATGGATTCCTTCTGAGACTTGAGATGGTATTTGGTTTGCTCACTGATCTCAGTGGGTAGGGCTGGGAGGGCAAAGGAGACCACAGCCTTCTCTCCACTCTGCCGCCCTCCAACTGCCACCCCTTCCTCTCCTAGCTCCTGCCTCCCTTCCATCTCTTTCCTGCACTCATCTGTTTTCCTACAACTTAAATTCCCCAAAGAGCTTGGTGTTTAGATTGCCAGCAGAGCCACCAACAACCTTTATACAATTTTCTTGCTCTGGGTTTCACGCCGTCTTCATTGCCTTCTCCAGGTCTTGTTCCCAGCTGCTAACTGAGATCCTGCCCAAACTGGCACCACTTTGATTCATGCAGGTCTGTACTGTCAGGTGACCAAGGATGAACCTGAGAGGGGTGCTGACCCACATCTGGGTGCACCCTGGCTCCAGGTCTCTCCAATCCCAATTGTCTTCGCTTCCCCAAATGGCCTGGTGTCAAAGGGCCATCATGCCTTGCAGATGGGCTCTCCTGAATTAGGCTGGTTCCATCACTGCTGAAGCTACCTCCCTAACTTGCTTTCACCTACAGTTTTAATTTGCTTAGACTTTCATTGTCTCGAGTCTTCAAAAGTCCTCAAATACTTGAACCCAGCTTTTTAAGTGATGACTTCCCCTTTCTTCTGGTGTAAGTTTCCCTTCAGTGAGGCTTTGGAGTCCTAATAAGAGAACCACTGGAGTCCAAAGGAAGAGCTGGGAGCATTTAGCATCAAACTTGTGTGTGTGTGTGTGTGTGTATGTTTGTGTGTGTGTGCGTGCGCGTGAGAGAGAGAGAGAGATTCTTCCCTTTTTGTGGTTTCTTTTGTGCTGTTTCATGTGCTCTGGGAGAGGTGAGTTCCCTCCCTTCCATTCCCTGATTCCCCGTCTTCCTTGTGCTCAAAATAACAAGCAGATGGGAAGTCCAGGGCTCCTGGCAGGGGTAAACCCTGTGGTGCTCCTTGCCCAAACAGAAGAAGGTTTGGTTGGCATGTCATTCCCATTTCCTGCCTCAACTTGTGAAACTCAAGTTGCTGTGAAAATGAAACACTTTTGTGTACACATATCACCCAACAAAGCTTCATAAAGCTGTTTCTTAAGGCAGCTCTGTTTTCTGAACACTTCTAACCCCCGCGGGGATATAACTGACTTAGAATAACGTTAGGTAGGGGTGCATTATGGCAATGAACTTGTTTAAACCCAGGACATCATTTACACAGAGGTAAAAATCAAGTATGTGTGTGTGTGTGTGTTTTCTTTCTAAATAGAAAACTCATTTTGTCTCAACATCTGAGCCCCTATTTATAAACATTTTTGGGGACTACCTGACCTTTGCCCTCTACCCATGTTTTTTAGGAGCTCTCCTTTCACATGGGACCCTGGAGCAGTAAGCACTTTTATACTGATACGTAAGAGGTCAAAACAAAAGGGTCTGTCCTCAAGTGCACGGACAAGTCTGCTCATCACCAGTGTCACTGGCCAATAAGGTCAATATCTGGGGACTGAATAAGTAATGAAAACATATTGAAGGAAAAATGGTTCAGAGATTTACTGAGTACTATGTAAGTAAAGACTCAGAAGTGAAAGTTCCATCCACCGGGCAGAGTGGCCAGACCACCACTTGAGACGCTCGAGCTCACACAACTATTCCAGCAGATGGCTGAGCGCACCCAAGCATGTAACACCATCTCCTCCATCCACACGGGGCTGGCTGCCAAGGCTACAAGGTGCCCTTGGCGTATCCTGTGCTGGTGAGCGCTCGCTTTATTGGTTGGCGTTCTCGTAGGTGGGAGGGTTTGGGTACAGGTCTGCGCCAAAGGCACAGAACAGGGGCGGCTCTCACACGCTCAGCAGAAGTGGGAGTTGACCACGGCAGCTATCACCTAACTCTTATTAGGAGAGGTGGCGCGTGCAATGGTTCAGTGTGAGGGATCTGAAAATAAACAAAGCTGTGGCCACACCCCTGCCTGAGTGTCACTGGCTGTGTGAAGTTGGGTAAGTGGCGGGAGCTCTACAGGCTTCATTTTACAGGCGAGCACCATTGAATAGGAAGAGTGTGTACAGTAATGAGCACAGAGCTGGCAGGTAGGAAGCGCTCCCTCAGTGAAACAGGGAAACAGGATGCTCATCTCCTAGTCAGAGTTCTCATCACTACTTGTATTTACCTCCTATACTTACTTGTATGGCTGTCACCTGTCTCCATCACTAGAACGCAATCCTCAAAAGAGCAGGGACCATGGTTTCATACCCCTATGTTGTCTCTCATTCCCCTTGATTATATGATATGGACAACTGTCATTTTCTGGGATTTATGGAAACAGCTTGGAAAACATGGCCTTGAGGGGGGAGGGTATAGCTCAAGAGGTAGAGCGCATGCTTAGCACACACAAGGTCCTGGGTTCAATCCCCAGTACCTCCTCTAAAAATAAATAAATGAGTAAACAACAACCCACCCCCCCCAAAAAAAGAAAAGAAAACATGGCTCCCTTTTCAGCCTTCATATCCACCATGCTATTGACTTGGCCGAGTGTGGATTTGGTATACTTTCCACACTGCTATGATGAGCAGACTTTACCCAGAACTGGACCATCTTTGCAACTCCTTTTTAAAAGAGAATAATAATAGTAAGGAAAGGATCCTCATTAACATAAATGTGTTACTGTCTTTCTTAAGATGCGCAAGGTATCAGCATTTGCACAAAGGTTCCCATACGCTGCACGACTTGCCGCGAGACACTTCCTCCTGAAATTTTCAGCTTGCTCTCGTCCTCCAGATCATCTACTCAGGGATTACGTCTGTGACTTTGACAAAAAAATGTGATTATTTTACACGTCCTGGCCCCAGTGAGGATTAAGGCATTTCGTTTGAAAGGCTGCAGCCAGAGACTCTAAGGCAGTGTAAGACCAAATGTGAACTAATGCCATCTGCTCAGAGCAGAAGTGGGCAGTCCTTCCTCTGCTGCAGGGTCCTCTGCCTTCACTAGTCAGAGTATCTAGACATAGATAATAATACGATGTCAGACACCCCACGGAGCCCCGCCACCATCCCACAGAGTAACTCTCATGACCAAGGTGCTTGATCTTACTTAAGCTAACAAACAGCTGGCTTTTGGAAAATAATCCATTGAACTAAACTTCTTTGAGCCTACAATTTTTTTTTTCTGCCCTGAGCAATATTCCTATGAGTATTTCTATTTAGGCTTTATCCAGCATTAATATTTATAAAGTAAAATTTCATTTGAATATATTAACCTCTAATATATACCTTGATTTTTTTTTTTAGGAAAGTTAATTATCTGGTTTCTAAACATACACTCAACTTCTTGATATTTCTTATTTTTCTGTTTACATTTTGGTGATTTTGCAAGAATTTAATACCTTCACATGAAAGCAAATACAGTAAATCAATAAGTTTTCCAACTGTTGGCATTGAAAGTAGTGGCTCAAAAAAAGTTTCATGAACATGGGCAAGAAGACTGGATTCTGGAAAGGGCATTTATTTCCCTAACAAAAACTGGGCTGGGACATGGTTTTGTTTCTCATCAGCTGTATGACTTTGGTCAAGTCATTTAACCTATCAACATCTTGGTTTCTTTAATTGCAAAAGTGGAAGGATGACGCCTACCTCACCCTCCCTTCCTCACTGGGCAACTTGGTAGAACAAAGATGATGAAATTTTTAAATCTAAAAGATTTAGCACACTTAGATGGAAACAAAATTTCAGAGGGACAATTATGAAGGGGGCTAGTGGACAGAGGTCACTTTTTAGTCATCTAGAACTCCAGGAACCTGACTTCTGGGGTGACTTCTGCGATCAGTCTAGCCAATCTGTTTATTGATATAGAACAATGTCTGGAGCCATATTGGGATGAGAAAAAGGATACATTGGTCCCATACTCTGGACCTAAAACCATGTGTGCACTATAACGTACCCCCTGGCTAAATAAACTGAACGAAGCTCCCTGAGGTAGGGCAGGCTTCAGGAACACGAATATCTGCCTAACCAAAGTACTTTGCCTTGCCAAGTGGTGTTTACAGTCCTGGGGTAGAGCTAAAGAGCTCTGGCCAAAAGAAGGGGAATTTAGGAATTGTGGGGTGGGGGGGAAGCAGGAGAGAAACTCCCCTGGAGTAAAGCATATGAACAGAAAGATTTTAGAAAGAGAATTTAAAGATTTGATGCCAAAATCTAACTAAGTTTTACCAAATGGATTCTGAGATATGTCCTCTCTACTTCAATGTTTCTTGAAGGCTGCTGCTTTTTTTCTTTCTTTTTTTTTTTTTTTTTTTTTTTTTTTGAGTAGGCTTTTCTCTTTTGGGGATGTGCTAATGCTGAGTGTGAACTCAAGGAGCCCTTAGGTTAGGAGCAGAGTCCACTCCAGATTGCTGGGCCACATTTGATTTTCCCGTATTACTGTACTACCTGCTCCAAGACACCTTTTCCCACTCCATTTGGCTGTTATAATGGCACCAGGCATGAGCTAACTCCTCCCACACCCAGTGAGTGGTAGGGTCTTCAGCTTCATGGTAGGGTTGTAGAACATCTGCTTTATTATCAAACCCAAGAACTTTCTAGCAGAGGAAAAATGGAGAGAAAAGGGAAGAGAAAAAAAGGACATACTAAATAGCCAGCATTTAGAAAACAACTACTACAGAAAGCATGATGCTAGGACATTAGGAAAGTTACTCCAAAAATTCAGTCCCTATGGATGCCGAGATAGCGTGGCAAATGGGGAGGCAGAAGTGACTCGGGGGTTAGGAGATCCAGGTTCTAGTCTAGATCTGTCATGAACTAGTTATGTTACTCCAAGCAATTCACTCTGTGGTCTTTGATTTACCCACCTATACAATGAAAGGATTAGATTAAAAGACCTTTATGAAATCTTCCAGTTCTAAAATTCTGTGATTTACTTGGACTATGTTGTCTTTGGCTTGAATAAAGAAAACATAGATATAACACAGGGACACTCAGATTCACGTGGTTTCTGTGCTTATGGTGAGAGAGCACACAAACTGAGATGCTCTATTTCCCAAGATGGAAATTGTTGGCAGGTGGAGCCTATTCAGAGTTTATCCACTGATGGACAATGCTTTTATCTGTTGCTTTTTCTGGTTGCCTCTGTCTTCCATCTTTCACAGTGGTTGGGCTACATCTTTTCAGTCCGCACATTCCATCTGCCCTCTACCACTCCTACACCTCCAGTCAGTAAAAAAATGAACTCTGAGTAGAACTTCTTAGAGTGTCCTCCCCCACCGTCCCTGCTCTTTCTCTGTCTCTCTCTCCCCCTCCTTATTTCTTCCAAAAGCTCCCTTTCAAAACTCTCAGATGCAAGGAACCAAAACAAAGAGGATGCATCTGCAAAGCATGGAGAGGGCAGGACGGAGAGTGACCAAAGCGATTTCTGTCTTTCTTAGTTTCTGTGCCTCCTCTTTGGACCAATCATGTGAACAGAGGGAATGAGTTTCTAGGATGTGCCCAGCTTCAGACATCTACCATCCCTTCGGTCAAGGAGCAGTATCTATTTCTGAATAAGGTGGGGGAGGCCAGTAGAGGATGCATGGACACAACCATTGGGAGAATAATATTGAGTTCGAGTTTGACAGGTTTTTTTTTTAACCCCAACAGTATTTTGAAGATATCATCCCATTGTCTTCTGACCTCTATAATTGCCATGAGAAATATGTTGTCAGTCTACTTGTCCTTCCATTGTAAGTAAATTGTGCTTTCCCTCTGGTTGCTTTTAAGATTTTTCTCTTGGTCTTGGTGTTCTGAAGTTTCACTACGATGTCACTAAGTATGGATTTATTTTTATTTTTTTTGCTCAGGACTCAAGTTTCTTCAATCTGAAGATATATATCTTTCTTCAGGGATATGTAAAAACAAAGATAATGTTGAACAACCATTGTAATGGCAAAAATTAAAAATTATCAAGTGTTGGAAAGGATGTAAGCCACTGATGAGAATTCATAAACTATTACAACATTTCTGGGGTACTAGCAAAACGGGATATTCTATAACCTATGATCAAGTAATTATAATTTTAGGCACCAATCCTGAGAAAACTTGCATTTATAGAAAGAAAAAAAAGATACATGTTCAGTGAAGCATTGTTTGCCATTGGAAAAAGAGAGAGAAAGAAGTTAATCAAAATTTCCATCAACAGAATGAATGAATCGGTAATGTAATATTCATAAATGAAACCCTGAATAGCAGTTAAAACAAACGAATCAAATATACTCATACCAGGTCGACAAATTTGGAAGACAAAATGAGGAACATAAAAAAGCAAAAAGTAGATGGTAAATACAATATGATGCCCTATGCATAAATTTTAGCCTCCCACAATGCTATAATTGTCCCAAATGCAGAAGCCATATGATCTCACACTCCCTCTATAATGCAATAGAATTTTTAAAAAAATGACAACAGAATAAAAGGCAATCCAAGAAATATCTCTACTCTTGGAAATCAAAAAGAAGATTTGAAATAATTCCGGTTTGGAGAAATAACAGAAATTAAAAGCTATGTAGAAATGATCAACAATGTATTAGCCAGATACAAATGCGTCTGGGGCGGTAAGGGAGATGAATGATCAACCTGGGGTCTCTCCAAGGTTGTAAGTCTTAGAAAACAAAAATACTTGTTCTGAGTCAGTTTTTAAAATCTGGGCTGTACTGGGCTTCTGCTAGTTTCTGACATGGGGAAGGGGGGAGGAGCTAGAATATACCTCCCCACCCCCCAACCTTCCTTTAGTAAGAGGTAAGAAAGCACAGTAGAAGATACTAGAATGTTGTAGAATGTGGAGGGATGTAAAAAGGGCAGTATTAGATGGAGGGAAACTCAGAGCAAAGGTGAGCGAGGGCGTGGGGTCAGTTTTGTGCTGGGAGCTGGGGTGGCCATGCACAGGCAGGTGCCTGAGACACCAACAAGGCCATGGATCTGTGTCTTTGAGTGAACACAGCCAGACCTAGCCAAGCTTGAAGGGCAAGTGAGAATACAGGGGCAGTGCCAGAGGAAGTCCTGCTCAAGGAGAGGGAGTGCCAGTAGTAGGGAGGAAGCGTCTAGACTCAGATGAGCTCTAGCTCTGAACATCACACTCCTGGAAAGAGGAAGCAGGCCAGGTCCTGTCCCAGGGCAGTGGGAGGGTGAGGCCAGGTGCCTGGCTTCCTCACCTGGGGACGTCACTTCTCTGGGGAAGTGGCAATAAAAAGGCAGGGAAATCGAGCTACACAGAGCCTTCAGGTAGAAATGTTCCCTGCCTACATTCAGGTGCTAAATGAACAATAAAATGAGAACCTCTACTGTGTACAGTTTCCAGTGATGAGATATCTGAGTCCATGCCATTCCTGGGAATAACACTGGGGGTGCCATGACAGACCACTACAGAGAACAAATTAGCCGGCCAGCCCCACTTAGACCCAATAAGGAAATAATATTCCTTTAGTCCATGTTAGATTTTGGCAAAGCCAGACCCCACACTCCAAACTTGCTGGGTTCTGTCCTCCATATTATCCAGAAGACACACAGTTACTACAGAACATGACACTGAGGAGAGAGCATGGTGTGTAGTAATTCATATAAAAAAAAAACCCCTGTATATCAGCACAGAAATGTTAATAACTAGAAATTGCTGAATTCTCTATGTTGTCTGTTGTGGAAATAAAGCCCTCTGGGGATGGATCAAAAACATCTGGAAATTACTTGAAACTGGTGAATAACTAAATGGAATTATAACTAAAATGCACTCTAATCCAATTGTATTTTTTGTCTTTTAAGGGTTGGTTCCGGGGAGCACTATGCAGTAAATATTACAAAAATTACAAAGCTCCAAAAGTTACTCTATGTAAATTTGTTTTTTTTTTTAAATACTTAACCAGTATCTATTCAATGCCTACTAAGTGTAAATCAACCTTTTTTTTTTTTTAAATGGAGGTACTGGGGATTGAACCTAGGACCTCGTGCATGCTAAGCACGCACTCTACCACTGATCTATACCCCTACCCTCCTCTATGTAAATTTCTTGAGTGGGAATTCTCAGCCATAATGTTTGGCATATCACTCTGATAATTCTGCATGTCAGTTGATTTTTACGGTCTGACATTTTGACCCGTTTGGGGAAAACTGAGATATGTACCCAGAATTGTCCCAGTAAATGCTTAAAAACTGGCCTTCTGGGTGGAAAGTCCTGATTGATAGTGTTTGCCAATTTCCATGGTGTAAATACTCCCACTATGGCTGATTGCAAGCTAAGAATGGGTATCCTGAATGCAGAATAGGAAAGAGATGTGCACAGTCGATCCTTGAGAGTTGGTACAGGCCACTGTATATACCCCATGGAGCTGGTGTGAAACTACAGGTTTTTACTAAAAATGTTGTCCCCTAAATACAAAATGGCATGAATGAAAGAAAAAATATAAAGGGAAAATAAATTCAAATTGGGGAGCGCTATTGGAGAAAATTGACAGAGGATTTTTTTATAACTTTGAGAAGTGTTATTTGTCTATATTCTACATTTTATTATTACCTTTTATTAAGCAGATGGGGTACCTGTGTCTCACCTTGAGTGTTTTGACCTCTTAGTTTCTTTGGCGTTCCCCTAGATGGAGCCTAGGGTTTCTTTCCTTTCAGATATTGGTGCTAAGATGAGGACCGAAGAATCGATGGAAACCACCATGAAGCCGGTTTCAGGATGGCTGAGCTGAGGGTGGAGACGGAAGAAAAGATGTGGAGCCTTCTGAATTTGGGGAGGCGATACTCATATTTACACTTACGGTTTGGTGTGATAACATATTGCTTTTAAAAATTTAATGCTAATGGAAACAAGAAAAGTAAGTTGTTCAAAAATTGAAAAGATGGATTAATAAACTCTTCTATTAGAGTAAGGCAAGAAGAATTTATTACAATCGAGGTTAACTGGAAATACGAAGAACCCCGGGACATATTTTTAAAGGAGGCTTTATCTGTTCTGTCCCTACGGTGATTTATGCCATTGGATATCTTTGCTGCCATCTGCCATATTCCAGTCAGAATGTGGGACAAGTTTATTTGTAGGACTAGTGCTGTGGTTTCTAAAACTATTCTCCAGTGAAAGGAACAAATGCCCTTAGAGGAGAGTTGATTCCATATTTCCGGGCAGGGGAAAAAAAACAATCAGGATTCCTTTGTGAATTCTAGATGTTGAAAGAAAGCAAGGTTGCATTAGGATATCAGAGCATCACAGATTCATAATGATGCAAAGAGAAGATGAAACAGAACTGCCTGAAAAACAGCCTGTCTCTGAAATTGTTTACTGAAAAGGCTGTCTATTGATTAACAGAAATTATGAGAGTCATACACTTATTTTTTTAGAAGCAAGAGTTTGAAAATGCAGGATGCTGTCTTTTTCTATTAGGAGAGGAACCTGAAGCAGGACACATTCGGAAGGGGTATCTATCACAGGAATGATATTGATATTCCAAAGGTCTCTGGGAAATGTGGTTTATTTGCTAGAAAAGGATGCAAGCGGACTAGAGAATTTTTGGTGATGCCAGGGATGACCTTTAAAGGTCTTAAAGGATGGCCGTGAAGAGCTGTCTCTCTTATCTTCCCAGCAGTAAATTACAGTCTTTCCTAAGTGTGGCCAGCAGTGGTTGCACAGCAGACAGAGGCATCCTCTGAAAACTGTGGCGCTCTCTCAGCCAGCACACACGCACGCCTGCAGGTTGTGTCACACTTATGGCCACTTACCCAACAATGATTCACTTTGCACAAGCAGGGGCTCTACATCCTATTTCCATATTATTTTTATTACCACGTGGCTGTGCCTCTCAGATGGCAAATCTGAACCAGCTTCTCTACCTGCAGGAGACTCACCATGCCTCACTACAAGGGAGGAAAATCCTACAGATGTCAGAAAATGTTAGGTGGACCCTGATGCACTGGAAACTTTGATAATCAGACAAACAAGAAAGCATGTTGGTGAAGAAGTATCAAAATCAGCTAAAAAGTAAAAGAAGAAAGAAAAAAAAACATGCCACAGAAATGTACATTTTAACTGAGCTTCTCTTTCTAGGGAGATTTTAAAATTAAGGAAGCATAGAACATAGGTGTAGTAACAGAAAGTAGAATGGTAAGGGGTAAGTTTGGTCATAAATATGTAAGGAAAAACATGCTTGCACTAAACATTACCAAAAGCACAAAAATCAAGTGGAAAAACAGGCCAATATAATGCAAGCTGATGTTTACAAGAACTAAATGTATGATCAAACAAGTGAAAAAAGGTCATTTAAACACCAATTGGTGTTTGTGATAACATCAGGTTCTTTGCAAAATCGGTGTCTTAGACGCATACTATATAGTTTACAAAAAATTAGAAGGAAACCAACAAGCAACAGGTTTATCATCAACAAAGGACAGCACAGTGCCAAACGTGCAAGGAGGTCAAACCCTCCTCCCAAAGGAGCTGGTGGAGGGGCCTGCACTGGGCAGGAAGTCAGCACATGCTGCGGCTGCCTGGTGGGTGGCAGGATGGAGGTGCTGGGTGGAAACCAAGTGGGGTGAAAGGAAGAACAGAGAAAGGAGAGGAGGGTTTGGGGTTTATTTAAATACGTAAGTCCAAGGATGGGTGTCTGTGAGCCTCTGAGTACTGCCCGTGGTCAGGGTCAGTCACGCTGGATTGTGTCAGTCACGTGGGATTGGCGATTTGTTTTACTTACTCTCTTCCGCCCATGGGTGTCACAGTGAGAACTCACCCCGGGGGTTTGTGAGTCAAACTGGACTCCTACTGCTTTAAGCAAACTGCCCTCGTTCCTAACATCTCTGATGGAAAGTTGAGAACGCTGGAGGGAGAGTGAAAAAGGGGAGCTGTCAACATGCGAGCATCAATCCTGTCCTAGCTCTCTAAACCACTGAACATAATTTGTGGCTGTTTGGGGGACCCTGCTCTGAGCAGACAGGTGGCCCTGTGACAGTGGATTTCAGAAATATACTTCCTGTCTACAAGGATACACACTGAAGTGACAAACATACATCTCTTGCACAAACAGAGGGCTGAAGGCTCTGGCAAGATGGGGAGGAGACTGAGTGGAAACTACGTGAGAGTAGGAGAGGAAACGTAGTGAAAATTGGTGAATAGCAAGCAGTGGCAAATTTCAGAAAACATCGAGAAACCAAAACCTCCAAAACAGTGAATATACCCACCTCCCACAGACAGACAGTCAGGGAAGTCCAGCTAATTCAATGCTGAGAAAAATTAAAAGGCGCTGATCCAGCATGAATCAGTGTAAACATAAAATTTAAAAAGGTGAGCAAAATTTATAAGGAATACCAGAAAACCTTGCAATGTGATGGATGAACATTCTAACCAAATACCTTGTTATTAATTTTTTTAAAAAAAAGATAAAAACCTTGAGAAATCAGTTGCCAAGCAGAAATGACACACCCAGGGGAGAAGATACAATGTGAGCTGTCAAATAAATAAATACATAAATAAGAATAAAAAGCAATAACTCAGTACAAAGCAACCTTGCAACGCCCTCATTTATCTTTTAATTAGTAAATTCTATCAGTAGCTATCTGTAAGGGTTCTGGCCAGGAGTCAAAGTGCCTCAGGCATCCCCTAGGAGGGAGGGACAAGTGCAGACCTGCCATAGCACCATTCTTCCCACAAATTTTCTGAAGAAGAAATACACACACAAAACAAACAACTGTGTTTAAAAAAAAACTATTAAAATATGAGTTAGCACCAAAATGTAGTATTTAGAGTAGCACTCTTTATATGCTAGTGTGCCATTGGTACAAAAATAATGAATGTCTATGCACAAAATTACACAATGTTAACATTTGTAAAACTGAAATTTCAGGATATTAAAGCAAATAAAGATCAAAACACCATCTCAGATGACTTTAATTTACGTCTCTGGGTCCATAACAGAACAAGTAGACAAAAAAAGTAAGCAAGGATATAGAAGTCTCAATAATACAATTGATAAAGTAGATGTAATGGACATGCATGGATTGACATTATTCCTGAAAATATAGTTGACTGAAGATCAAGAAATTGTCCATTTTACAAAGAAGACATACAGATGGTCAAACAGATACATGAAAAGAGGCTCAACATCACTAATCATCAGGGAAATGCAAATCAAAACCCCAATGAGCTATCACCTCACACCTGTTAGGATGTCTATGATCAAAATGACAAGAGATTCAAATATCAGTGAGGATGTGGAGAAAAGGGAACCCTTGTACACTGTTGGTGGGAATGTAAACTGGTATTGCCATTATGGAAAACAGTATGGAGGTTCCTCAAAAAAATTAAAATAAAACTACCATACGATCCAGCAATCCCACTTCTGGATATATATCCAAAGAAAATGAAATCACTATTTCAGAGATATCAGTACTTCTATGTTCATTGCAACATTATTTACAATAGTCAAGATAGGGGAACAACCTAACTGTCCATCAATTGGTGAAATGGATTTAAGAAATAGAATATTATTCAACCATAGAAGAGGAGAATCCTGGGGAAGGACGGTGTAGCCCACGTGGTAGAGTGCATGCTTAGCATGCACGAGATACTGGGTTAAATCTCCAGTACATCTTCTAAAAGTAAGTAAGTAAATAAATAAATAAACCTAATCATCTCACCCCCACCAAAAATTTTTTAAAGTATTTTTTTAAAAAAGAGGGAAATCCTGCCATTTGTAACAATATGAATGAAACTGGAGGGTATTATGCTAAGTGAAATAAGCCAGACAGAGAAAGACAAATACTGTGTTAGATCACTTATATGGGGAACCTCCCAAAAAAAGTCAGACTCAGAGAAACAGAGAAAAGGATGGTGGTTGCCAGTAGCTGGAGAGTGGGGGAAATGAGGAGATGCTGGTCAAAGGGCACAGACTTAAGTTTAAGAGAGTCAGTTCTGGGGGTCTAAAGTACAGCACGGTGACTGTAGTTAATAGTACTGTCTTATACACTTGAAATTTGCTAAAATAGTAGATCTTAAACATTTTCACCCAAAAAGTGGGGGGATGTAACTAACTGAGGTGATGGTTGTATTAATATATATGATTGTGGGAATCACCTCACAGTGTAGGTGCATATTAAATCATCACCATGTATGCTCCAAATATATTGCAACCTTATTTGCCAATTATGCCTCAATAAATCTGGAGAAAAATTCTTAATAAATTCCATAATGTTAAAAAACAGAAAACAAAATTTTTTTTAAGTTTTCTTTTTTTGGTGGAGGGAGATAATTAAGCTTACTTATTTATTTATCTATCTTTAATAGAGGTACTGAAGATTCAGCTCTGGATCTCATGCATGCTAAACACACACTCCACCACTGAGCTACAACCTCCCTCTGAAACAAAATAACAACAGCAAAACACAGAAGGACCGTTTCTTCTGGAAATTAGAAATACCACCATCATCATATCTCTCTCAAATGATTTTTTGGTCAAAGAGGAATCACAGAGTCAAATTTCAGTATTTTGAGAAAACAATGAAAACACTATGAATCATAGGGGATACAGCTAAAGCTATGCTTAAATTAAATTCTCATATCAATAAAACAAGAATGAAAGTAAATGAAAGAAGCAGCCTACTGAAATATTAAAAAAAAACTGTAAGTAATAAACAGCAGAGAAACTGGATTGATGAAAGAAGAAAGAAATGATGAATATAAAGGCAGAAATTAATGAAGCAGAAAAGAGAAAACCATAATGTTTTCCCGAATGGTCCACAGAAAGCTTAAATAATGACTGTGCCTTGGGCCAAAAGTGTGTTGCAAGTTTATACCAAAGTGAAGAAAAACACCAAGATAATTCGAATTGCCACTTGCCAACTGAAATTCATTGCCAGCTGGCAACTTGCTGGATTATGAAGAGAATGTGTTCAGTCACCAGCACTTATCAAACTTGTTCCAGTGCTTTGCCAGAGCACCAGCAGAACACCAGGGATGCTGTAGGCTGAAAAAGGGCTTGACTACATATAAATCAAGAGGTATCTTACAGGTACTAGTCCTTTACCTCATTCAGTTATAAACATATTGGTTCTGTGGTTCAACAATTTGGGGCAAACAGCTATGTGTGATGGTTAATTTTACACGTCAACTGGACTGGCCATGGGGTGCCCAGATTAGATGTTATTTCTGGGTGCGTCTGTGGGCGTGTTACTGGATGAGATTAGCATGAATGCTGAACTCAGTAGGCTGCTGTCCTCAGTGAGGGCTGGCATCATCCAATCTGAGAGCACGAAAAGAAATAAAGGTGAAAAAAGTGGGTATTTGCCCCCCTCTTCCTTTTTCCCAACTCACTATCTGGAACATCGCGTCTCATCTTCTCCTGCCTTCAGACTAGCATTTACATGATCGGCTGCCCTGGTTCTCAGGCTTCTGGACTGGGACTGAATCACAGCACTAGCTCCCCTGGTTTCCAGCTGGCAGACAGATCACAGGACTTCTCAGCAATCATGTGAGCCAATTCTTCACAGTTAATCTCCTTTTATATATACGTATCTTCTTGCTTCTCTCAGAACCCTGATTATAATACACTACATATTGTATTCCATTTATGGAGAGTAACTTTAGCATGTTAGAAACTCTGAGGTAGAGTCTATCTTTTTAAGCAAACAGGTTTCTATAATATTGCCCAAACTGGTTTGACCAGAGATCCTTTTTGGCACATACCATCTCATAAATGCTCCATGCAGTGCATGTTGAGATGTGCTGTTTTAGAGTTCACTTGCTTTATAAGAGTTGATTTAGAAAGATGCAAAATATTATTTTAGAATTAGGTAAGTATTTGCTCAGTGGTCAACTTTTTATGTGTATTAGTAACTGTTTATCTTAATTGTCTAATATAACCCTAAAAGCTACTATGTGAATTCTCTTCTCCAGAAAAGAGAGGTCCTCTTCCTGCCAAATTCTTTCTCAAGGCACTCATGTTATTTGGATGACGGTGAAAACCTACTGATCTTTGCTGATAACTGTAACTTTTGTTAGCTAAAGTGTAAATTAGGAGGGATATATATTCTTTATAAACCTGACTTGCCTGACTATGCAGGCTGAGATTTGCAGCTGCAGACTGAGACCCAAGACAGCCGATGCTGTACTTCTAGTCTGATCAGGTCCGAAGGCCTGAGAACCAAGAGAACTGACATTGTAACTTTCAGTTCCAAAGCTTCCAGGTTCAACACCCAAGAAGAGCCGACATTTCAGTTCCTCTCCAAAGGCAGGAAAACTGATGCCCCAGCTCCGCTGTCAGGCAGGAGGTGTTCCCTCTTACTTGAGAGAGAGAGAGGGTCAGCCCCTTCGTTCTCTCTGGGCCTTTAACTGATTGGATGAGGCCCACCCCCACTAGGGAGGGCAATCTACTTCACTCAGTCTACTGATTCAAATACTAATCTCATCCCCAAAACACACAGACACACTCAAAATAATGTTTGACCAAATATCTGGGCATCCTGTGGCCCAGTCAAGCTGACATGTAAAATTAATCATCACGTCAGGTAAGTCTTGTTTTTAAATGATCTAGTTGCAAAGGTAAATGACTCATTAAACAATAATAACTTTAAAAGTCTTCAGTTCTAAAAGAACAAGGGTTATTTCATTTCCCCCAGAATTTGCTCTCCAAATAAATAGCCATTAGAGGGAGCTCTGGTTGCAGCGTAGAAACAAATTATCCTCCATGAATTGATACTGTTAACTCGGAACTTTAAGTTTCCAGGTTTTAATGGAGAGGCTGAGAACATATACTACAAACAAGCAAACAAACTAAACTAAGAAACATTAAGTATCCTTTAACATCAATATTTTGTGTATCTGAACTGAGCAAGACCAGACTTGCTTCATGAAGTACAAGAGCCAAAATGATACCGAGACAAAGCTGGATGGAATGCGACAGGCTCTGGGCTCGAGTTTCAGCTCTGCCACGAAGCAGCTGTGTGCCCTTGCTTCCCATCTCTCCTGACCTATTTCCTCTCCTGAACAATGGAGAAGATGACAGACATTAGAGTTTATCACATCTTGATAACTGTGGATGGGAGAATTCTAGGAGAATTAAAATTTTTTTCCTTCCAAAAGATAACTTTCTTGAAAATGTTATGTTCTTCTAAGGTCACGATCTTGAAAGAATTATTGCAGCCACACTCAATCATATGGATAAAAACACTCACAGTCAAAATAGCTTCTGCCAAGCAGTTTGTGAGCTGTGTTGACATTATATGGGTACCGAGTGAACCCTGTCTTAAAGTGACAGCACTTAACTTTTAATCTATTGCCAAGCCTCTTTTGGATGACTTTTGGTGGGTGTTGTCAAAATGACAACAGTTGACTTATATCACCATTGTACTCATGTGATAAAGACAAATTTTCTCTTCAGCAGAGATAATATGTAATTGGAAAGCACTGTCACGGAACAAGGTTTTAGAATCATAAGTCATTTTGCAAACTGAGATTCTGATTTGACATAAGGAAAACTTTTGCAAAAGGGGAATGTACTTACTACTTTCATTGCATTTTATGGTGGTTCGGAAACAGAAAAGAGGTAGGAGAATTGAATCCTTACTCAGCACCTTCGTGATAGACAAGCTGAACTCCTGAGACCAGATCATAGCAAACAGAAATACACTCATGGATGGTACAAGTTTTGTGTAGATCTTGTTTCTGTGTTGCCAGCTGAAAACTATTTAGCAGCAGTAGCTGGGAAGATTTTTAATCCATTCTCATCATTTGGACTGCACAATTTTATTGCTTGGCTTATTATAATAATGGATCATTATTAAATGAAAACATAGTGATGACTCAGCATGCTCAAAAATAAAAATAAAATAGTAAAAAAAAAAAAAAAACTAGAACAATCCCACAAATATATTTTTCTATTATAGTAAAACAGCATCGTCATCCCACTAAACTTGCTAATGTGAATGAAAGTAGTTTGGTAGTTTTGTTTCTGCACTACGATCAGAAAACACATCATGTTCAATGGCCTCCCGGAGTCTCTGCTCTCTGGTCTCGCATTCTTCCTGCTCTTGGGTAGTCCTACAAACTGACTAGATGGAAGGAAAAGAGGAAATACCAGCAGGAAAGTTCTTCCAAGTGGTTAATCTCTTTACAGATCACTGGGAATGGATTCTGCTATGCTAACTCGGCATTCTGGTGTCTCCTGCTAAAGCACATGATTCTGTAGAGGACAGCTGAAGGTGTTTTGCTGGCAAATATAGCTTTGAGCTCCTTTTGTTAGCTTGGCCCTAACTCAGCAAAGTCTTGACTCACAAGAAGGTGCTGAGAAGAGGATCTGCAGAAAGGTGTTAAGCAAACGTTGGAATTAGAGGGAAAGCTTTGCATACCCTATGCTTAAGTGGAGTAATGGTTTGGGATGGGAAGGGAGAGGATCGGTACTGGGGGCCACAGTTGATTGGGATTTCCCATGTATAGTGTGATTTGGGGAGAAGTGGGGGTTTCCTCTCTCTCGTTCGCTGTCTTTATTCTTTCCCATTCTTATCTCTGTTGAGAACTTTTATAGTGAAATTTCACTAAAAAAGGAAATCAAGACTGTGTTCCTACACTGTGGTGGGAATGTAATTTGGTACAGCCACTATGGAAAACAGTATGGAGATTCCTCAAAAAACTAAAAATAGAGTTACCATATGATCCAGCAATCCCACTCCTGGGCATATATTCAGAGAAAACTTTAATTTGAAAAGATACACACACCCCAATGTTCACAGCAGCACTATTTACAATAGCCAAGATATGGAAGCAACCTAAATGCCCAACAACAGATGACTCAATAAAGAAGTTGTGGTATATATATTTGCAAAGGAATACTACTCAGCCATAAAAAAGAATACAATAATGCTGTTTGCAGCAACATGGATGGACCTAGACATTATCATACTAAGTGAAGTAAGTCAGAGAAAAACAAATATCATATGATATCATTAACATGTATAATCTAAAAAAAAATAATACAAATAAACTTATTTACAAAACAGAAACAGACTCACAAACATTGAAAACAAACTGATGGTTACCAAAGGAGAATGAGGTGGGGAGAGATAAACTAGGAGTTTGGGATTAGCAGATACAAACTACTATATATAAAATAGATAAACAACAAGGTCCTACTGTATAGCACAGGGAACTGTATGCAATAGCTTGTAACAACCTATAATTTTAAAAAATGTATATATATTACTGAATCACTATGCTGTACACGGGAAACAAACATAACATTGTAAATCAATTATACATACTTCAGTTGAAAAAAAGAGTGCTCTTATTTGTCTCACAGATTCTCAACTTTACCCCTCCCAGAAAGAAGTTGAGATGAGGTCTTTCTTCCCAGCCCTCACAAAGGGACTATGACTATGGCAAGATGGAACTGGGTCCCTGTGGAGGGAGCAATTGGGTAGCAAAAGAGGACACCAAAGGAGAAGAGGCTTTGCACCTACTTAAGATGGATTCTGGATGGACTGAATGTGGCCAGAGGAGAACAGGAAAGAACGCTTTGCTCCATCTTCAGGACTTTGAGGGTATTCATGTGATACTGAAGCTCTTGGGAGCACAGTGACAGAGTTATGGGAATGTGGTCTAATTTAAGTTTCACAACAGAACTGAGAGGTAAGGATTATCATAGCCATTTGAGAGTTGAGGAAACTGAGCATCAAAGAGGTCAGACAATTTACCAAAGATCATAAAACTAGCAAGTGGCAGGGCGAAACTTCAGCCCCAAGTCTATCTGATTCCCACAATGGGGCTCTTCTCACCACGCCACCCTGCCTCCCCTGTCACTACCCCTGTCTTTCAAACCCTTCCTCCATTTTACCTGGATCCATTCTGACAGATGGGGCACATGGAAGAGATGCCGAGTTTGGGTGCAGCCTGAAACTGTAACTGGAAGATGCTAACAGCAGTGAAAATCCACAACTGTAGCAATATGCTCTGTGCCAACTGGATCAGAATCACCATGCTAGCAAGATCTCTGGGTGACTCACATGAGCATCAAAGTTTGAGAATCAGGCAACCTGTTAGGTGGTGATACAAATTTTAGGGCCCTGTCATCAACTTATTTTAAAAATAGTAAAGATCATCAGTTTAAAAGCTTACCATCTCAATTCAGGACCACAATGGAGTGGATTCATTTCCTCAAAGGGGCATAAGGCAGTTGAGGATTTTATTGGCATTGCATGGAAAATATTCAGAGCACTGTTCACCAAACACCTTCTACATGCCAGACACCTATTGCATCTCATTTACTCCTCATGAAATCCTTGTGAGATCCACAAGCCTCCAGTTGCAGGCAAGGAATCTGAGGCATAGAGAAGCCAAGCGACTTGAGTTCCCTTATTTGGTCAGTGACAAGGCCAGAACTTGAATCCCAGTCTTCAGGTTCCAGGCCAGCCCTTTTCTGACCAGTGGGCAGGTCCTCGTGGGAGTTCACCCCAGAGACGGTCCTAACTACGCCTGACTCACTGGAAGCAGGAATCACAGGCTCACTGGCTCAAAAGTGAAGCTCACCCAGTGTCACACGGCAAGAGAGCAAACTGTGGCTGAGCTGGCAAAAGTCTGAGTCCCCTGGGCAGGTGAAAGCCATTCTTGTCTCATAATGTGATCTGGAGATGCCTGTGCGTTGGGATAAAGTATGTTCTTCTATGTCACCAAGAAGAAGCAGCCTCATGAAAAACATCAAACATGCTGAGATCGCCGAAGCCTTTAGGACTTCCAAGAAGTGATCAAATGTTATTTCTGCTCTCTGCTAACACACAGGGATCTAGAAAAATGAAGCTTTAGGCTTTTGATTAAATGTGATAGACTGAACACCCATGTTTATATCCATCCCCCCTGTCAAGCCCCAGTAAAATGACTGTAAAAAATAAATAAATAAAATGAGTGTAAATGAAGAAACACCTGTATTTAGGGAAACATCTTGATGGGTTTTAGGGTGGTGAAATGTGAAGACTTAGATAAGTAGAACAGAAGAAAAATTAATCGCTCTGAGAAATAAAGCAAGGAGTTTTGGAATTACCCTCTGGCAAGCAGTCTGGAGATTTCTGGGGACTAGAGGAGAAAACCTTGTCAAGAAAGATACTGGGTAAGAGGCCCAGGAAAAGGCATCACCCCAATGGCTCTCTATGGTGGGAATGAGTGAGGAACAGTCAAATGTCAAATATTCTATTTCTGATATTTCCTGTCCCCTGGTCTGCTAGAACTAGCTTTCACTTTTCCCAATTAAACACTTAAAGACTGAAATGTACATTAGGCTGGTGTTGGCATTCCAGGAAATCACGGGGGAGGGGCTAATCCACACTAGGAATGAAGCAGTGGGGAGAGGGCAACAGGTGGGGAGGAGGGAGGATGACCGGGAGCCAACAGGACAGGTTCTCAGGCTAAGAGGAAGCCCGGTGCAGGAAAACTGCCTCTATCTTTCCCCACCATAATTCCAGGATCTTCAGTAAGGTAATAAAGACCTGTTTTACACACCTATTTGGGCTAATGATGCTCTGAAGAATGAAGGGAGAATGGCTGCTCCTTACTGGGGGCAAAGTGAGGTGGACAGAGGCGGTAAGACCACTAACAGGGTTAGCAGCAGAAAAACTCTGGAGTGAGTGTCATCTCCCACTTTTCCTGTGAAAATTTGCAGGTGGAAGACTTGGGGACACTTAGACTACAGATACACGGTCTCACTTAAGTCATTTGATTTAATGATTTAATTCTCATCGTATCTTGTGAGATTCATTTTTATCTTCCCCATTTTACATATAAGAAGACTGAGGGGAGTGAGTTTCAGTATCTTGTCCAGTATAATGTAGGTAAACAGTGATGAAAAACTTGAACCCAACTCTGTATTACTGAAAAGTACCTATAATTTGCATTCTGATTTTATTCACTTAAAACATTTTCATCTGGGAGGCAGAAAACCATTATAAAATTATATATTTTATTTTATTATTATTATTTTTGAAGTATAGTTGATTTATAATGTGTTAATTTCTGTGTACAGCACAGTGATTCAGTTATACATATATATATATATATATATATATATATATATATATATATATATATATATATATATATACTTCCTTTTCATATTCTTTTTCATTACAGGCTATTACAAGGTACTGAATATAGTTCTCTGTGCTATACAGTAGGAAAAAAATTATATATTTTAAAGGCAGTGTTAATGGGTTCCCAAATCCTTCCTCTCCACTTTGCCCTCCTTGGCAGGTGGAGGGGCGGGGGATGGGGTGAGGAATTTTGAATGGAAGCATGATCCTATAAACATCCTCTGTCTTTTCTCCCATGGCTTGTGAAACTGCGGTGACCAGTGTAAAAGGGGGGGGTGTGCCAAGACAGACACCATATCTTTGTGCTTAAATAATTGCCCTGCTTGGGCTTCCAGAACTTTTGGTCAGATCCATGTAGATCCCTTGGTCAAGGAGGTCAAATATTTTTTTGTGTGTGTCTCTTTCTCCACTTTGAGCCCCAGGAGGAAGGGCAAGAGTCGTATGAAGTTTGTTTCTTAATTTCCCAGATCAAACCCAGAGCTGTGTCCATTCTGTGTGAACAACAAACACTTGTTGAAATGGAATTGGGTTGAACCTGCCTCCTTACAGATGAGTCCATCTGCCATTTCCTCAGAGCCCACTGAGAAATGATGGAAAATAAGACTCTAGTCCGTAAGGGCTTAATAACAATTCTCTCCATAAGCTAAAAAAAAAAAAAAAAAAAAGCTCAAAAACTTGCACGCAGGGATATCCTGACACGCTCAATTCTCTGCACAAAATAAAACTATCCTGGGACCTTGTCTGGAGCCTGATTTTGCTACCGCACCGTTACCCTATGCATAGCAAACACAACTATTGAACGGGCCAGACGAGTTGAGTACCGCTGAATGGGGGATTGGTTTGGCTCAGGTCATCCAGATGACGTGTAATCCCTAATAACTGTGTTCTCACCCTTATGCCGCTCTACAAGATTATACCAAAGAGATTCAGTATCTCCCTGGCTCCCCACCCAACACAGGTAATCACAGGGAAATCAATCACACATGATTATTCCAGAAGCCAAATGTGTGAACGTGCTACTCTTTGAGGCTTTTTTAGGATTTCACCCACTAGTTTTATGTTTAGCAGTTTGCTTTGGCCAAAGCCTATCTTGTGCAAAAGAATCACTTCAGAACTTTCCTCTGAGAACCAGCAGCAGAAGGAATTTCCACCTTTCTACTAAAATATTAAAGCACCCTGCTCAATTTTTTTTTTTTTTTACTTTTGGAGCAAGGCTGTTTGTACATGAGTTTATTGCCCTATAAACATGGCTCAAGTATTACTGAGCCAAATCCCCATATTAACTAGAATGAAATAAAAGACACAGAATATCTTATGAAGAATTTAAAAAGCTATTTTACTTATGTCCCCAGGATTTGGTTATACTGTCCTCAAACTGAACAGTCTGTCGTGAAAACTTGTAAGGGTAGGAAAGGTCTGTCCAAAGCTTCAATGTCACAAACATGATAATAATTTCCAGGAGAGAAAAAGTCAAGTCTTTTTTTTTTTTTAATTGAGGTATAGTCAGTTTACAATGTTCTGTCAATTTCTGGTGTACAGCAAGTCAAATCCTGAAGAGGAAAATTCCGAGGGAGAAGGGAAGAGAAAAATTCTTCCTTGAGGTTTGACAGAACGCTCCAGACTTGTTCCAATTCAGGCAGTGATGGATCTAAACTGATTATCATGATGAAGTCATCTCCCTCCTGTTCTGGTTCTGCCTGGAACCAGCAGAAAATGCATGGGAGATATCTGTGCGGTGGCCGCTTAATCCTTAGAAGGAAATTCTCTTCTCTACCCCAAGGGAAGATGTTCATCCAAGTCTTTGCAGTGAGGAAGGGCACACATTCCCTCTCCTTCACTTTTGAGATTCAGGAAAATGCATGAATCCATGCGGAAAGGGTGTAGATGTAACCCAGTGAGATCCCAACTCAGCGGCCCCTCAGACAGTGCAGACTCTGCACGGTGCCCTCCTGCAGACATTCTCCCCCAGGATCTCCTGGTGGGATGTGGGTGTGTCCTCTCCACATCAGCAATCGGGGTTTGGGTATTGTCTTCGGTTGTTTCTCACCCAAGGATGAAATGGCTCAGAAACAGCATTTGATGACTTGTCAGGAAGAGCCTCCTAAATTATCTCGTCCCTGCTAACCCTTGGGTTTGTGCCTATTGTTCCTTTGCTTATAACTTTTCCAAGGTTCCCATCATGACAGGATAGACTTTGACAAACCTGGGATCCTCTGTGGCCTGGCCTCTGTCTGACTTTCCAGCCCCACCTCTCACCGTACAATTAGCATTTTGACCACATCAAACTACACTGGGCTGTTCTTGCCCCTGAGGTTTGCATTTCTCTGGGGCTTGAGAATTAGAGACCCCTTGAGCAAGGAGCTCCAGAAACAGAGACAATATCCCTTCTACTCGAGCTTTGTCATAAAAACTAGGTGTCTCCCTTCATGCTACAAGGAAGAGCTCCCACTGAATGCTTCCTGTAGTCAGGGCACTATACGAGCAACGCTCCACACCTTGTCTTACTTCATCCTTGCTACAACCCTGAACTTTAGGTAGTTCCACCACTCCCACTTTACAGATGGAGACGCACAGGGAAGTTGAATAATATCACCCAGATTAGCTTACGAGTAACGATGGTGTGAGGATCAAACCAGCCAGCCCGAATCCAGAGGGAAACTCTTCCTTCCCTGCTGTGTCCTGAGTTGACCACCTTGGATGGTTGGGCCATGAGCACATATCTGACACACACATTAACCCATCTGTCTCTTGAGCAGCCATGGGGAAGCAGGGGAGTCAGGGAATATTATCCTCATTTTGCAGAAAGAAAAAGTGAACTCAGAGGCTAATATTCTCTAAATATTAACCATGACAATGACAGCAATGATATCCCACCCAGTGGCTGACACACGCTGGAGAGCATGTCTCCACGGATGGTGTGCGCAATAGCCACGGTCACACAGTACTCACCTGGAGAGGAGCCTGGCCAGATTCTGGGGCAGGGGGGCGTTATCCAAGGCTAAAAGAGGAGGTCAGCAATAACTCAGAACCAACAGTTATTACTCCCAGAGGCAACCTAGGGGGACAGGAGGGAGTGAAATAAAAGGGGCTGACTGGTCATAGTGATGGTCCTCACTTGTCCGGGGGCAGTTCTCTCATCTGACTTGTGTAGTTTGTCTTCTTGTTTACAGCCAGCACTGTAAGTCTGAGGAATCACCACCTGCATGTTGGGCTGCTGTGACCAACATCTTTCCTCTTCTCTGGGGAAATTCTACACTTAGTGACTCCCTGAATGTTTGGTCTCAGGACCCCTCTACACTTTTACAAGTTACTGAAGACCACAAAGAGAAATTATTGATATGGGCTATATTTACCATATTAGTAATGAACAGCAAGACATAAAAAATATATATGTATTAATTCAGTTGAAAATAACAATGATAAGCCCATTTCATGTTAACATCAATGGAATCTTTTTATAGTAACTCTGTTTTCCAAAACAAAAGCTACTTGACTAAGAAGATGGGCCCTTTTCTGTTTATGAACTATCGTTGGTGCTGGGAGGCAGAGCTTGGCTTTATAGGTCATGATTTTGCAGGAGTTCGACTGAAAGCATTTCACAGCCCCCTTTCCCCCCTCAGCATTTAGATTATATTTAGATACAATTTTAATGGATTTCTTTGGATGCTTAATGCCAGCATCTACACTTGCAATTAATTGTCAACTCTGCAGTTCCTGCAGGCTAACAGAGTTACCTTCCCAAATGAGCCTGGGCTCTTTGTAATGAATAATGTGACCTTCTGAAAGGGGAACGGAATGCTCTGGAGCAGGGAAATTGTTCACCTGCATTGGGTGGATGGTGGCCAGAGCCAGGCCTGAGCTGCAGCACCTGTCAGTAGCAAGGCCACAAGTCAGAGCACCTAAGAGACTCGTGAGGGCAATGGCGGTTATCCATGACTTCCGACTGACCGGGTCACCTGTGTCCTGTGCCTCCTACCATTGTTCTTTTCCGAGGGAGCTCCCTGAGCACACACGCTTTTCCTCACTCATCTTTTTAAAATTATTATTATTATTTAAAAATATTTTGGGGGGGGGTATTAGGTTATTTATTTATTTATTTTTGATGGAGGTACTGGGGACTGAACCCAGGACTTCGTGCATGCTAGGCATGTGCTCTACCACTGAGATATACCCTCCCCCTCTAAACATTATTTTATTATTTTCATTTGTAACTGAAATAAATTCCATATACATACAATTTATCATCTTAACTATTTCTAAGCAGACAGTTCAGCGGCAGTAAGCACACTCACACTGTTGTGCCAAGATCACCACCACCGGCTCATCTATAGAACCCCTTTCTTGCCAACCCGAAACTCTGTACCCCTTAAGCAATAACTCATTTCCCCCTCCCCTCCAGTCCCTGACTACCACCAGTCCACTTTCTGTCTCGATGACTCGGACTACTCTAGGTGCCTCACATAAGGGGAATCATACAGTGTTTGTCCTTTTGTGACTGGCTTATTTCACTTGGCATGATGTCCTCAAGCTTCATCCATGTTGTTGCATGTGTCAGACTTTTCTTCTTTTTTAAGGCTGAATCATATTCCGTGGTACGGATATACCACACTTCCTTTATCCATTCATCCGTCAGTGCACATGTGGCTTGCTTCTATACCTACTGTTGTGAATAACGTTGCTATGAACACAGGTGCACAAGCATCCATTCGAGTCCCTGCTTTCAGTCCTTTGGGGTGTATATGCAGAAGTGGAACTGCTGGATGATACAATAAATCTATTTTTAATTTTTTTTAGGAATCATTGCATTGTTTTTCATAGCACTGCATTGTTTACATTCCCACCAGCAGTGCACAAGGGTTTCAATTTCCCCGCATCCTTGCCAACACTTATTATTTTCTGTTTTTTTGATAGCAGCCAGCCTAATGGGTTCTTACTCAAATTTGTATCCTCCACAACAGGACATGATACAGTGTCTGGCCCAAGGGATGACCACAATGAGTGGCGTTTCGATGGGATGCCCTTTTGTTTCAATAACATGGTGAACAGAGTCTCCCTCTGGCCAGCCTGCTCAGCCTCACCAAAGCCATCTTAGTCCATGCACAGTGGTGACCTTTATCAGGGATGAGAGACCTTTGTACCTAAAGACAGTACCTTCCAACCCATCCTGCCCACACGTGGCAAGATTTGACATTGCAAAGATGTCAATCTTTCCCAAAACAACCTGTAAAATCATATTGGCACTTGATATCACAATATAAAATTTATCCAAAAAATTAGCTCGTGAGATAGACACAAAACTCCTGGAATGGAAGAATGGGGCGGGAAGCACAGGCAGATTATATTCTGGGGCTATTTATACACATTAACACAATGCGTATCTGCCTTTGCAGAGAGTCAGAGGGTTGCTGCCGGCTTGGTGTGATGCAGAGATTTCTGTTCGGCTCCCTTTCCTGGCTGTGGCCTGAGGTTCAGTATCACAACTGCAAATCACAGCGGCCGCTATCAGCACTGCCCTCAGGGTAACCTTGTTCCTTCAGCCTATTCACCACCCTCTGCTCCCAGCTCTGGTTCCAGCTCAGAGTTTGTTACCCTTTCTTTAGGAAGTAGGATTCCTTGGCGATGTTGCCTACTTCCTGCAAGCACAACAACCCAGAAAGTAAATTTCCTTTAAGATTGAGGTGTTCTGGAGCAAATGGGGGCTATCGGCAAAGTATCTACTCGGTCATTGTGCTAAAAGTAGATTCATTTGAGGAATTCAAATAATATTTTAAACATTATAACTATTTTGCCTTAGTGGAGCCAGGGTAGGCAGAACCAATGGTTAGGCAGCGGCAGTGGCCTGACCAGACTTACAGCCTCCAGTGCCCAGGGAATCCCCCTTTTCAGATGCTAAGATGTTGTGCTGCCTTTGTCTAGATGTTTGTGACTTGGTAATCAGTGTTTTGTGATCCGTGAGGCCAGTGAGGTCTCTAGACCAACAAGGAAGCAAGGAATGACCCCGTCACTGTCCCCTTCCCTCTACCTTTTTATGGTTGGGCCAACCAGCTATTCTGATTGTGTATTTTTCAGAAAGGCTCCTTCTAGGCTTCCTGATGAGCCAGAGTTCTTGTGTTGTGCTTGCTGAAGGCGATTTTTTTTCCCTTTTCTTCTCCCAGCTTTATTGAGATATAACTTCCATAGAACACTGTGTAAGTTTAAGGTGTGCAATGTGTAGTGAAATCCAAGTATTTTTTATGCTGGACAATGAAGAGAAAGAACAACCAGACACCCGCAGTCACCGACACCCTCGTGTTTCTCCCTCACTTGTCAGTGGGCCACTCAGGCATATAGGAAAATCCCAAGACCTGTTCCTCCCCCAGAGCCAGGTAAGACTCATCTGAACCTGGGCTGGGAAGCAAGACACCTGGATTCTGATCCAGCTTATCCTGCACATAGCACTTTTTAACATATGAGGAAATCCACTGCCCTACCTGGATCTTAGAGATTACTTCACCATACAGCGATTAAAGAGAGATTGTGGAGATTAAATGGCAACTTCAGAAATGTCTTTCAGGTGGAGAACAGTAGTGGCAGTGGCATCAAAATCTTACCCTAATAAAACTGGAAAAGGAAAAAAAAACTTACCGAACACTTAAAATACACAGAGCTTGGTGTAAGCACGATGGGACAGCCATATAATCAGCCTAGATGGAAAGACTGGATCACAAATAAAACCTAAAAAACCATGTGAGGAAGTACATAATCATATGTGCCTTTCTGAAAGTTTGACCCACAGGAGAGGTCCCTCAAAATACTTCATAAATAAAAGTTTCATGTTTAAATCTGTTTGGAAAATTCTCTTTTGTATCCACTCCCTTGGGAATTTACAATGGTTAGTAATTTATCAAACATTTTGGTAGATCCCACAGCAGGTAGCCCATGTAAGCCATGATTTCCCATGTTCACTTGACCACAGAGCTTATTTTAGGTAACACCTACTGACATCAGTAGGAACACATTTTGGGAAAGCTGACCTGGACCTTTATACTTTGGAAGAACTGTCACACAATAAGAGCTCAGTGGAGACATGAGTGAGCAGGGAGGGTCCACACAAAGGAGAAGAAAAGGAACCAGGGCAGAGCAGTCTGGCAGGTAAGTTCAGAGGAGAAGACAGTGCCAATTGGAAAGGCTTGAGTGCCAGGCTAAGGGACTAGACTGGTGAGAGGAAGCTGGGTGTCATGTTCCTGGATGGGCCTCCTCCTGAGAGACCCGTGTGAGCTCACAGGTTGCCCCTGCCCTTGGCAAGCACAACAGAGTCCCTTGGGTGTCTCCACTTTCCAGGCAGGAGAAGATCAACAAGTTGGGTCTGTGTTGCCTCCAGCCCTTGCTTAGATCAGCAGTTCTCAAATGTCGGCATGATTTAGAGGAACCCACAGAGCCAGGCTCTACTCAGTGGGTTTCAGAAGGGGCCTGAGAATTTGCATTTCTAACAAGCATAAGGTGATGTCAAAGTGGCTGGTCTGGAGCCCACACTTCAAGTAATCCTTCAGGAATATATTTATCCCTGACTCTCTGCCCACCAACAGTTTCTGCCCTGGTGGCACACAGAGGACACAGATGATGGGGGTATTTTCAATGGAACTGGAGAGACAGATGGCTGCAGCTGTCTCCCTCACTTACCTGGGTCTTAGCCTCCCCACAGAAACTGGAAGTGGCCTGATGCTTGGGCCAGCTCAGGGCTTGCAAACTCAGATCCTGGATGTGTCTGGGTAGCCAATGAAGACAAGTGAAACAAGCTACAGAGCCCAAGTTGAGATTCAGCTCATGTCAACTGGTCCCACGCTAGGGTGGGGGGCTGATGTCACCAAGTAGGTATCACTGTCACCCTTCCACAGGTGAAGAAATAGGCTCGGCGAGGATAGATGATGGGTTCAAAGTAACTCAGCTAGTGAGTGAAAGAGTTCAGACGCCAATTTAAGGGGCTTAATTCCAAAGACTAAGTCTTTTCCCCTATACAACATGGTTTCTGAGTGTATCCCACCTCCAGGTCATGGCACAGGCATTTATAACAGGTTTGCGGGTTAGGGAGGAGTGAGGAGGTGTGCAGAGCCCTCATGGAGATCTGGAAAATTTATATTTGCTATTTTCCCCTATTGCTATTTTGAGGCAGAGCCACAGGCACAGGCAGACTCAGGCGAACAATGGCCGGAATTTGCTAAATGCTCTCCGCTATGCTCCACCAGGTTTCATCCTCCAGCTTCTCTAGTACCAGCTTTTCACCCCGGTTCCTTGCCTCGGAGCTCATCAAGCCTTAATTGGAAACAGAAACGCAGCCTCCTGCCTGAGTCACAGGATGACAACAAGCCCGGATAAATTAGAGTGAGGCTTGCATGATCTTGAGCTGCTTCTGCTAATGAAGCTAATGCAAGCTGGAAATCTGCAGCCAACTGAAAGAGATGGTCCCTGTCACGGTCTGTAGCACACAGGGTCAGGTGGCTGGCTTTTATATTTGTGGCGGCATCAATCTCCCAAGTGTCTATTTCAGATTCCTCATCAATCCTTTTTAGAATTTGACTAGGAATAATCACCGTCACACCAAATATCCCCCATGTCACATCACACAGAATATAAGGAAGCATTAGTGAGTGCAGCCCCACAAGTTCAACGCACTTATAAATTTTGGTAGCTAATAAGATATGACAGACAGATTAAATTTATTCATTAATTCCCAGACTCATTTTAGACCATGTTTTGTCCCAGGCTTATTTTAGACCATGTTTGCCCCAATACCCAATATTTTTTTTTGACATATTAGGGTATATGGGGTGAGTTGAACTTCATTTCTCTTCCATGCATTGCCTCCAAATTGGCTAAAGGTGAGGGATGCAGAAGAGAAGACAAGGATATAGATGCAGAATTAATAGAATTATTAGAATTAATAAGTGAGATTTTAGAATTAGTAAGTGAATTTTAAAAGTCCTTGAGCTACAAGGGCAATATATAAATACCAACTGTATTTCTTTATACAAACAACATAGAAAATAAAATTTAAATTTTATTTTACAAATACAATTGCACAAAATGTATCAAAGATTTAGGAATAAATATAATTTAAAGATGTTCAAGATCTCCACAGTGGAAACTAAAAGTCACAACAGAAGACTTAAAGACTATCTTTATAAATAGAGGAAATATACAATGTTCATGAAATAGGGCACTCAGTATTGTGAAAATGTCAGTTCTCCCCCAAACTAATGTATAGATGCAATGAGATCAGAGTCAAATCTCAGAAGGATGTTTCTTGGGGGAAACTGACAAGTAGATTTTAAGGAAATGCAAAAGGGCCAGAATAGCCAAGCTGATACTGAAGAACAAAGTTGGAGGATATTGAGACCTAATTACAACTACATTAATGCAAGTTTGGGCAAAGAGATCAATGGTACAGAACGGAGAGTCTGGAAAGAGACCCACACGTGTGCATCAGCTGATTGTCACACGGGTAACACTGCTGTGCAGCTGGGGGAGGAGGGTCTTTTCAATAGACAGTGTTAGATCCCCGACTTCACACTATTCATAAAACCCAATTCTAGATCTATCACTGATTTAAATGTGAATGGTAAGCTGCTAAAGCTTCTAGGAGACAGCACAGGAGAGTATCTTCATGACTTTAGAGTAGGTGAAGACTTCAATGGGACACAAAAAGCATGCATACTTAAGGAAAAGACTGACCAACTGGAATTCATTAAAGTTAAAACCATTTAGAGACCCTTCTCTAATCTTCCCTCTTTACTATAAGAAAAAAAAAAAAAAGAGAAATAAAGATTAAGAGATTTTAGTTATCAAAACACCATTGAGGAAGTGAAAAAGGACCCACGGAGCAGGAGAAATATTTGCAATACATATATTAACCACATAAAGAACTTCCACAAATCAATAAAAAGGCAACTCAATAGAAAAATGAGCATTTACATAAAAGGATACAAAATATAGGAAATGTGCTCAATATCAGGGCTGTGCAAATTAATCATCAGGGAAATGCAAATTAAAACCACAAACTCTATTACCCAGTAATTCCATGATTTGGTGTACATACCAAGAAATGCTCTCGTCTTTCTAGTCTCCCTGCTACATTTTTGAGCTCCTAGGGGCCTCTCTTCCCAGTTCCTCTAGCCCAAGGGACAGAGGACAGATCTGCCTGTGACTTGGGCTGCCTTCTGAGCAAAGCAGTGAGAGAAAAGAGAAGAAACAAAACAAAATGAAACAGGCATCCTACCCCCTTCAGGTCCTCTGGCTAAGGAGACAGCTGTTCTGCTGTTCTCTCAGGGCACAGCTGGGTGAGAGAGAAGAAACAAAAACACAGGGATTTCTCCCTACAGCATTGTGGAAGTGTGGAAACTGCAGAATGCATAGAAAGTGATTAGATGGGGTACAATTACAGCACAGACCACGACAAAAATTAAAATCAGTAATTGAACATTATATTTCTTTGTTGCTTCCTGACAAAAAGGGGGAGGGCAGTGAGACTGTCAGCCTTTTTGTTTGTTTTATACACACACACACACACACACACACACATATATATGTACACACGTATATATAAAATGAATAGAAACTGATATTCTAAAATAATTAATAAGATTGTCAATGTAAATCTCTGGGCATTAAGCATTTTACCCCAAGATTACTATTAAATGCCTGTGGGTAAAATTTATAATTCAACAAATATTTATTAAAGACCAATTTTTTCCAAGTTCTTTTCTATGTGATGGGGATAGAGAAGGGAATGAAAAGGGAAATTCTCTCCCCTCTAAGACTTTATGTGGGGAAAGATAGAAAATAAACAACAATCTCTTTCTCTCTGTGTCTCTCTTTCTCTTGCACATATAGATAGATCAATATTTCACATACACACAGATAATAGGAATAGTTAGTATCAAATGGAGAAATTCTAAATTAAAGTTTAAAAAAATCAGTTTCTCAGTTTCACTAGTCATTCCAATTACTCAACTGAAATTGCAGCTAGTGGCTACCATGCTGAACAGTGCAGATATAGATCATATTTATCATCACAGAAAGTTCCCCTGAATGGCACTGCTCCAGCATAGCTGTCTGCGTGGCTAACTCAGTTCTTCTTTAAAATTAAGCCTCTTCAATTGTATTAGAATTTTCCAGAGAAACAGAACCTATATATATGGTGAAGCTGTATATATTTATAAAGGGATTTATTACAAGGAATTGGCTCATGCCATTATGGCTACGGACAAGTCCCAAGATCTACAGGGTGAGTCATCAAGCTGAAGACCCTAGACAGCCAATGATGGAGTTCCACTGTGAGTCTGAAGGCCTGAGAACCAGGAGAACCATCCAAGGGCTGGCACACTCAAAGCCCAGGAAGAAGTTCCCATTTGTGTCTGAAGGCAGAAAAGGCTGATGGCCCAGTTTGAAGGCAGTCAGGCAAGAGGAATTCTCTTACTCATGAGATAGTCAGCCTTTTTGTTCCATTCAGCTTTCAGCTCATTGGATGAGGCCCACCCACACTACGGAGGGCAATCTGCTTTATTCAGTCTACCAATTCAAATCTCATCCAAAAACACCCTCACAGAAACACCCAGAAAAATCTTTGACTAAATAACTGGGCACCCTGTGGCCTAGTCAAGCTGACACACAAAATTAACCATCACATTAAACAAATCATGTTTGTCATGACTGTGACATTCTGAAACACTGTCAATCCACACCCAACCAGTCTAGCTACAAAATATCAATTCTGATTTCCCTTCATTTCGAGGGAAATAAATGCTGAAGCCAGAGAGAGGAAGCAAGCTTTCACTGGAATTCTATCACATGAAATTTTAGGGCATTTCCTTGGGATGATATAGCCCATGGCACACTGAAAAGAGCTTGGATTTATGGTGGCATGACATGGGTTCAGATCCCAGCCTTGACACGTGCTGGCTGTATCACTTTGGGCAAATGGCTTAGTATCTCTGAATCTTGGTTTTCTCACCTGTAAAACAGGTGACAACACCTCCCACACTGTTCTGTAATAAATGAAATAAGGCAAAAGAATATCTGAAAGTCAACCACGCCAACACCTCCATAATGTGACTTTGAAATGGGGAAACCAGAGCACAGAGGATACTGATTTACCCTCAGTGTACCTTCCACATGGTAGACGCTAAAGAAACATTGAATGATCAAATCCATACATGAATTTCAGGTCCAACCAATTGTGAGTTTCTAAAAAGCAGATACCAAATTTTGTCTTCCTATGTTTACAACAGTACTATGTCCACACACTAGGCTTCCAAAAATGTATTAGGGTAGGTTATTAAAGCTTGAAATTCAAAAAATGAAGAGTTTGTTCATAAGAAATTCAAGTCTTGGAGATTGACTACTTTATGAAAATGTGAAACTATTAGATATTCATCTTTTGTGTCATTCCTTTTAGTGTGTCAGAGATTAAAATCACATTTAATAGCTTTTTATTATGTTCACACCATCTAGCCACATTTTCAGTTCAATAATCCACCCCCTGCTGAAGCCATTACTTCTTACTTGGGGGAAGAGAATAATTGTTTCACTCAAAGAGGGCATGTTGGTCTATTTTACTTCCTTCAGTATCACCTATGAAATAATTTCTGATTTTCTATTTTTCAATTTAATGTGACCTTTCTCTGTAATGAATAAAAATGTGTTCATCAACTCATCTCCGTAAATTTTCTTTCTGAAAATGAATGCCATGACTCTTATGTCGAGACTTCCTCCTTCTGTTAACAAAAGAAAAAAGGCTGAGTCACCAATGGATTGTGACTCATTGACTTAGCAGGACAGTGAGTCAGTGGGACTCTAACTGGAGACTGGAAGCATAACAAGGGAGCCAGGTAGATGGGGCTTCTTGAGTTGCCAATACGGAACTAGGGAGCAGGTCTACAAACAGGAGCAGAGAAGGAGGCTCTGCTGGTTCAGGAGACAGTGGACTTACAGAGAGGAGCCAATGAAGACAAGAGGGCTCCCACCAGGTTAGCCCAGAATGAAGGAGGAGGTGTGTGAAGTTTGGCAGAGACAGCAAAGATGAATCAGCCATGTGAGAGCTTGTTGGTGAAGTCTGGAAATCAAAGCAGCCTCGCCCTGGGAGAAGTTTGCAACAGTATTAAAAAATAGTCCTTTTCAACAAAGCATGTAGTGAAAATGGAAATACTCATTCCTAAGGGTTGAAAGACAAGACATGCAATTGAGTTCAGGAGAATTAGAGGAACTAGAAACATACAGTATGCACCTACTTTGTGAAGTACCGCATATATCATTCTATTTAATAATCTTCAGCACTCCTGAGGGTTGTGGTGAAACGTACGTGTTGGGCAGGCTATGACACCGCTTTGTTTAATGATGGTGCTCAGCAAAGTGCCATGTTATGCGCACTGTGCAAACATGAGACATTTCCAAGCAGGAAGGTATTCTTCTTGTCATCCTTACACACACAGCTAGGGGGAGTGCACAGCTTTTGTGGAGCAAAATTCAGCAACATTGTTCAAATTTGCATCTAATGTCCATAGAATGTGGATGTGCACAAAAATACAGTGACAAGGATGTCCTATATGGTGTTAAGAATATAGAAAATGTAGAAAAGACTTTATATAGTAAGAGAAGACTAAATAAATAAAGGTATAATGAAATACTATTCAACAACCTAAAATGGGTATGTAAAAGAAAAATTAATGAAATAGTGAATAATGAATAGTGAAAGAAGGTTTGCAACACATTATTGTATGAAAAAGTTACAAAACAGCATGGAAAGTATAATACAGCACAGTTGGCAGAGTCTTCCAATCATCTATTTCACTCTAACATCTATGATTTTTTTAAGTACATCAAATAAAATTTCCATTGCAGTTCCTTAAGCCAGCTCCCACGTCACCTCCTTCGTGAAGATATTATGGGCTCTCTACCCTGGCTGAGATTTCCCTCACCCTCCTCTTACCCCAGAGCACTTTGTTTTAACCTCCTTTTTGGAACATTTGTCTTCCAAATTGTATGATGTCTTAATGCTTCAACTACTCTTTGAGAACTTACAGAATTCATCATTTGAATTTTCTTAAATAAATAAAAATACATGTTCTTTCAGAGGGTATGAGTTATCCTCTTGGGATGGTGGGTATAGCTCAGTGGTAGGGTGCATGCTTGGTTCAATCCCCAGTACCTCTGTTAAGTGGAAATAAGTAAGTAAATAAATAAATAAAGATATTTATTTTTAAAAAGTTATCCTCTCTAGACTCCTGTCCTGTTAATTGTAAACGATTTAGGTCTATCGTTTAAGACAACTTTGGACCTCAGCCACTGCCCTCCACTTGGCCTCACAGACAACCCTCTCAACAAAGTGACCTTCCACTGACTCGTCCACTCCCTGCACTGGGCCTTTGTTCTCAGGGATGCCATCTTTGTGCCTGGTGATTCCATATGGTTTGCATCTGCTTCTTATATCTTGGCACGTGTCTTGATTTTGAGCCTTCTTGACTTGTTTTGGGAATGACAGTTTTGTGAAGTTTTGCTTTGTGAATCAATCCCCAAATTGTGTTCTTGTAATAGATGAATTACAGCTGTTAGATTTTTTTTTAAAAACTAGGATTAATTTGTTGAGTCTGTTCTCAACTCACAGGATTCTATGTTATATGTCATATGATTTTGTTATGTTCACTTTATATATTATGTCACATTCCATTGTGGTCCATTTTCTCTGCTATTTGTTTTTTGTATTTCTTTTGGTATTTAGAAGACTTTGTATTTTTGTTCTTATCATTACCTTTATACAAATGCCTCTTATAATGTCCTTAGTTCCTTTTTATACTTAGGCTTCCAATAAATGGTTTGTTCAGCTTTTTTTTTTTTTAAGATTTTTTGGGGCGAAGATAATTAGGTTTATTTATTTGTTTATTTATTTATTTTATTTAACGGAGGTACTGGGGATCAAACTCATGACCTTGTGTATGCTAAGCATGCACTCTCCCACTGAGCTATACCCTCCCTGCCAGCTTTAAATTATATCCCTTTATTCTTAACTATTACCCATGTGGCAACCAATTTGAATATTTTATTTTCCTCTTTCTGTCTTCAGTCTTCTCCTATTTTAAAGATGTTCTCCTGAAGAATACTTCTGTTATTTTGAAAGTTTAATAGGAATTATCTTGAATAAAACCATTTTGGATCAATTTTCAATATTTAGATTTAGGCCTTTTATTTTTAAAAATATTTTTAGGCTCTAGTTTCATATGTTAATTAATTGTGTTCAATTAATTGTGTTTAAATAAAGATTTAATTTTAAAGATTTAAAAAAAATTTTCTGGGGGTAATTAGGTCTTTCTTTCTCTCCCTTCCTTCCTTCCTTCCTTTTTTTCTTTCTTTCTCTCTTTCTTTCTTTCTTTCTTTCTTTCTTTCTTAGGATGTACTAGGGATTGAACCCAGGACTTTGGGCATGCATGCACTCTACCACTTGAGCTATACCCTTCCCTAAAAGACTCTAATCACACATACAGTTGTGTCTGTTTTCCACTTATATTGTTATTTTCTCTTTGATTCTTTGTGTCTTTTTATGTTGCTTTTGTTCTTCTTACTGTTTTTATTCCACTCCTCAATGCTCCTCATTTTGGTCAAATCTATTTTCTCTTGTGTATTCGGAATTTAGTTCATTTCTGAGATAATTTTGCCCTTTTTGCAACTTATTTCTCGAATTGGTGAACTCCCATTTCACATTTCCTGTCTTTTGTCCATTTCTACTATAATTTAAAAATTTCTGATTCAAGATAATTTTTCTTAGACTAATGCTTTTTGTTAATTTTTAGCTTAGGTTGGAATGTCACACAATTGTTTCTCATTGCTTCATGGCTGGTTTACAGGGGAAAATATTACTAGGTGAAATGTTTTATTCCCATTTAAAATTTTCTTCTTAATATAGCTGTGTATAGATATGGCCGGCCATTTTCCATTCATTAAAAAAAAATCTAATTAAAAAAATTTTTTTTGGCAAGGGGGAGGTAGTTAGGTTTATTTGTTTATTTTTAGAGGAGGTACTGAGGATTGAACCCAGGACCCCATGCATGCTAAGCATGCTTGAGCTATACGGCTTGAGCTATACCCTCCCCACTCCATTCATTTTTAAATCCTTACATTGTTTTGGATCAGAGATAAATGCAGGGATCTGTTTTTGGGTGGACCACCCTCTTTGCTGGTATGCTGAACTGCAGTCTCTTTAATGGAGGGGCTTCCTAATTTTATGAGCTTTTGTTTCTCTAAGACCCTTAATTTCCATCTCTTATCTCCTTCTTTCCATTTACCATGAAGAGTCCAAGAGCTATCTTTCCTTTTAGTTGCCTCCCTAGCCCCCAGAAATGGTGCTTTCCATTTTGATCCTGTATATTTCCATGTTTCTTCCTTTCAACTTCCCCACGGCCGTCCAACCCCATCCATAGCCACTGCTCTGGGTCACCAGGTTTTAGATCTGTTCTCATTCTCCTCCACTTAGGGTGGGACCATCTTTTTCTGGTGAGCTTGAATGTGTAATTTCATCACAGTCAGGCTCCTGCTCCTTTTCTTTCCCACGTGGTCTCCGTCCATGCTCCATTTGGGTGTGAGGGCTGGAGCTGGCTCTGGCGCTGCTGTTTTGAATTTTATTTTACTTGAATTTTATTTTACGTTACTCCCCTACTTAGATATAAGTTGATGATGTTATTAGTCGTCTGTGTCTCCAAGTTATGCCATAGCATGGCTCAAAGATGGTTTCCTTTGCTTTCTTCAATGGCCTGTGTGTTTCCTGGAGGTTGTAATGAATACATTCCAATTTAGATGGTAGCCAATTTTCCTACAAAAACCTTAGAGCTCTACTGAAATAATTTTTGAAGGCATCAACATTTTCCAGAGAATCCAAAGTGTAAATCTGATTCAAGTTGAACCACTCTAGCGTAAACTTGGGGGGGGTACCTATGGTATATTGGGGGCTTCAGAACCTTGTCTGCTCAGTCTTTTCTCTGTTCTTGGGACAGTCCTTGAAGAGGATCAGTGAAGTCCTTCTAGAGAGTAGTATGAAGATCCTTGGACTTGATGTTTGCTATGATCCCTCCAAGCCCTGAGATCCTACAATTACATGAACCAGGAGCTTGTCACTGATGCTCAGAGAACAGGAAGACTCAGTTACCTGGAGAAGTATCACACGCAGTTTGGCCAGTTGATGCTTCTCAGGTTTTCCTCCTCTTCTTTCTGCTCTAGATTGTCTTGTAAGCAATTGTAGAGACACAAGTGGGGTACCAGGATGAATTCGTTACTGTGTATTGTGACCCCTACTAGAGTTAAGCTAAAATCTCTAGTTATCATGGACAAATGTCATCCTGCTAGAAAAACTCCCTTCTCTGAAACAGAGTTTATACATGCTTTCTCTTCAGAATCATCATTTTCTGAAGGCTCTGTATTAGACCTGCTAAAAACGCTCTACAATGTTCCGTCCTGCTTCTTCCTAATTGGCTTCCATAAGCTTTTGTCTACATTGACAAATTCTGAACTCCTTTCTGAGTGTCTGGTCTGATGCCAGAGTGGTCTTTACACACCAATAAACCATTTCTAATCATGGTGCTCCTTAGTATGAATATAATGCTTTCATTTTTTCCCCCTAAACTCTTTCAAATCCATTAGCTCATCCGACTCATTCTTCCTGAGCTAAGATGGGAAGGCATTCTCAAAAGTGTTTTATTTTTTACAGGACAAAACTAAGGCTAGGAAAAGTGAGGTGACTTGTCGAAGGTCTCGTTGAGAAAACTAGACTTAAGATTCATGTTTCCTCATTCTTCAGACAAATAAACATGGTCTGCTAGGTTTCCCCCAAATCTATAATTAATATAGATTAAATTAACCTATATTTCATTACCAACCAATGATATTAGCAACATACTAGCGAGTATAAGGGGTTACTGTCGCCTTAATTATGGGGGCAGAGGCCTTTCCATCAAGTTCCTATGTCTGTTTTAGTGGTTACTGACATTTTTGAGTCATTGACCATGTGAGTTGTGACTTTACAATTAACTAAGATCCCTGCCACATTCGGAAGGCTGATGAGGTAATTTATGTGACCATGGAAGATGGGGAGCAGGAGGAAGAGTAACTAATTTAAAGGTCTGGGGTACTTCGTGGTTCCTCCAAGGCACCTGGAAAACCAACCCACCCTCCGGTGTGTAAGGAATAAGGGCAAATGATGGCAGTCAAGTGGAGTGACCATGTTATTGTGACTCATTTGGGGACAAAACTTGATTCCAAGTCGAAGCAATTATCTTTTTTTGCTTTCATGCCAGGACCTGGCATCAGAAAAGGGCAAACTGCCTCTGAACATCCCCCAGAAATGCCAGGAAGGCCAGTCAAGGTCTTCCGCTCACAGAAGAGGTGGCAGAACACACTGCTGGCAACAGAAGGTTGTTCCTCCCTCCCGAGAACACACTTGACTGCACGTGGGAGGGGTGTTGGAGAAGGACAGCCCAATGGACACAAGGAAACTATTTCACACCCATCATCTCTTTGGAGACTCACGTCGCCTCTGAGGTGGGCATACTTACAGCAGCCTTGTAAGTAAGGACACTGGAGCTCAAAGAAGTTAGTAAATTACCCAATTAGTAAGTGCTGGAATTCAGAAGGGACCCAGGTTTGTCTGAATCCAAAGCCTTGACTTAATCAACATGTTAAACTGCCCTGGGACCCACCTCTTGATCAAACAGGCAGGTCCTTCACCATCTGAATGCATGATTCCTCTGTTTAAAACACCCATTCTTCACCCGCAAGCAAGGATGATGCTTCTGCTTTGCAGCAACAGCATGAGGATTGAATAAGGAACTAGGGGGAATGTCTGGCCTGTGGCAGCCAGTCATCCTTCATTGACTGATTTTATGTGGCCATTGTGTTTTCATACCATTAATGCAGAAACTATTTATTGATCCATAGAATCAGCCATTACTTATTTGTTGATCATTTCCATGTGCCAGGCACAGTGCTTGGTCATTTCTAGTTACTATTTTATGGAACCCTTACAATAACTCTACAATGTCAATATTATCATCTTCGTTTTACAGATGAGGAAATAGACTCAGAAAGACTGAGTGATACTAAAAGGCCAAGTCTCTGAAAATTAATTTCCCCAAAGCCATTTCATTGAAGTTTGCTAACTTTTTAAGGATTTTTAAAAAATGTTTATTTTTGCATCCGCACCGTCCCTCCTGTACTAGCCTTTACATGCTCCTGCCTCTTTATATCATATGAAAGTGGATGACATGGCCCTCAAGTGCAAAACACAGTGTTGCATAGTGTCTTCCCTTGCACATGCCCTGCTTCTTTTCTGGAAATCATTCAGGGAGTTGTCTTACTCCAGTTTATTTTCCTGAGAGTTTATAGGGAATTGTTATTCAGTTAAAATACACCAATGATTGATCAGTAGATAATTGGATAAATTTATGAAAAGCTACTTATTTATGAAAAGCTGAATTTCACCCTATTGACCCAGGACAGGCTGGGAGCTAGTTTCTTATCGTGCTATTATTGTTGGTGATGTTTTACCAGATGGCAGGTAACTGACACCAAGGACTTGGAATGAACCCTTGTCCAGTATATTTGGAATTTAAAACAAAACTGATTCTTCTTGATCTTAGGAGTCTGTGTGCAGAGAGCAGGATGATTTCTGGGGAAGCCAGACCTGGCATCCAGTAAATCCCATGTTTTTAAAAAAGGCAACAATGCACATTATTTATTTTTAGCTTGGACTAGTCTGGCAAAGTCTCCCTCATGTAATAGAAAGACTAGGGCTGGCTCTGTTCCCCTTTCTTCACTCTCTAGTCTAAACCACAAATGCTCTGCTCTTTCCCTCACCACACTCCACCTTTATACATGTCAATTTCTGCTTCTTAAACCCCTCATGTCACAGTCCGCTTCTATGTAACCTTCCACTACTGCCCAAGACAAATCCTCCAATATCTCTTTCTCAGTCATTAAAACAACCTTCCAAAAGCTCTTCCACCTCCACCTCCACCTCTTCCTCACCCCAATCTATTCACAGCACAAACGAACCATCCATCTAAAACAGAAATGCCACAGGGTGTCACGCTGCAGCGCATAGGCTCCTTGTCACCCTAAGAATAAAACTCACATGAAAATGTATGGCAGCCAAATTCTTCACGGTTGGGACCCAGCCTCTTCCCCACCTGGACTCTCTCCTCCTGCCAGAGTGAATCAGGGAAGTTGCCAAACATAGCAACCTCTCCTCATGTCCGGGTCTTTACACATGCTGTTCCCTCTGTCTAGAATGATGTTCCCCCTTCTCTGTCTGACCACCTCTTACTCATGCTCCTCCGAGTCATCGTGATGCAGTTTCAGGTACTCACATAGCACTTCCGCCAGAGTAGCAGCCATGCTAGACTGCACTGATCGTGATCCCTTTTGTGCCTTCACTGTGAGACGAACTCATGAAATGCAAGCACACAACAGGTCAAATAAATCTTTGCTGAAGGACTGAGTGAAAATTAGATGGTTTGCACTTTTACCCACGGAAGATAACCCCCACCTCCAACTGAAGGCAACTAGAAAACTTGAATAAAGGAAAAAAAAACTCTTAAAGGCATGGAAGAAGAAGCAAGATTGGGAAGAATGACTGAACTGAATCCAGAGAGCAGTGAAGATTTATAGATATGTGCTCAACTAATTTGATCGGTCACCTGTGATACAGGTATTATAGCAAAGAAAACTTATCGGAAAGTCTTATTCCCGAATAAAGATGCAAATAAACCTAAGTATTAGCAAATTGAATATAGTAATATTTTTAAGTGGCAACACACAACACCAAAGTGCTTTTGTTCCAGGAATGCTAGGTTAATTTAACATTTGAAAAATCAAACAATGAAATCATCCATGGTAATAGAATAAAGCAGGAAAATCACGTGACCATTTCAAGGGCTGCAGACACATTTTTAACCTAACGCAATATCCATTCTTATAAGGGCACTTCAAGAACTAGGAATAGAATGAAAGTTCCTTACTCAGATAGAAGGTATCTACAAAATACCTTCAAGCAAACAAAACACTTGAAAGTCAAGTAGAGAAAGCTTGCTCACTGAGATCAGAAACAAGACAAGGATGCTCACCATCATCAACTTAATTCAACACTGTTTTAGAGGTTCTAGTCAGGGTCATAGGGCAACAAAAAGAAATAAAAATTTTGGAGATTGGGTATGATTAAATAAAACTGATATCATTCACAAGTAATGTACTTGTTTATGTAAAAATATCTAAGATGCTAAGAATCCAAAATTCATGTCACTGTTCTATTACCATAAACCTAGTTGCTTTAAACAGCCTACATTTACTATCTCACAATTTCCATGGGTCAGCAGTCCAGGCACATCTCAACTGGGTCTCCTGCTAAGGGTCGTAGCAGGTGGCTATTCAGGTGTCAGCGGGGGCTGTGATCTCTCATGGGAGGCTCAGAAACTTCTTCCCCACTCATGCAGCAAAATTCATTCCTGCCAGCTGTAGAAATTTCTGCAGCTTGTTTCTTCTTTGAGGCTAACAGGAGAATTCTCTGAACTCAGAGAAGGCCCCAGTCTATCCTTTAAAGTGTTCCTTTGATCATAATCACCCAGGTAATCTTCCTTTTGATTAACTTAAAGTCAACTAGTTAGGCACTTTATGCACATCTGCAAAATTCCCTCACAGCAGCATGCAGACTGCTGTTTGAATAACTGGAGATTGTATTTCAGCTTTGCCCAGTTGACACGTGAAAAAGCCATCACAGCTTGGCAAGTTTATTGAATAACCATTAATAATAAAAAATCAACTCTCTGTATCCCAGAAATCATTCATAATGACATAAAAATATACAATGCGTAGTAACAGATCTAACAAAAGATGGGCGGAAGTTTATGTAAAACAATACATGTTATTGAGCTAAATTAAAGAAGAGCTGAATAAGTGGAGGAATAAATCATGTTCATGGACTGGGAGATTCAATACTGTGAAACTCAACTTTCTTAAAACTGGTCTATAAAGGCAATGCAATTCCAATAAAAATGCTAAAGATGTTGTGGAAAATGATAAGGTGATTCTAAAATTTATATGGAAATACAAAGAAACAAAAATAGACAATATAGTCTTGAAAAAGTAAATAAATTGGGAAAACTTTCTCTACAAGATATTGACATTTATCATAAAGTCAATTTATCATGAAGTCAATGAGTCATTTGTACAAAAATGTGCAGATAGACCACTGGAACAAAAGACCCCAGAAACAAACCCACGTATATACAATACTTGCTTTATGACAAAGGTGCCACAGCAGAACAGTGAAGGAAATTATAATCTTTTCCAAAAATTGTGCTAGGCAATATGAAACTTGACTGCTATATCATACTATACTAAAAATTAATTCTAGCATTGTAGATCTAATTGTGAAACATCAATCAGTAAAGTTTCACAAGATAAGAGAAGATAACTTTACGACTTCAGAGAAGGGACAAAACTCTTAATATATAGAATTAAAAAACTAATCATAATGTATAGAAGAACACTGATGAATTACACTACATGAAAACTGAGAACTTCTGTTCAATAAATCATTAAATAGGCATGTCAACTGTTTTTCTGTATCTCAGAAACCGTTCACAATGACATAACAAATATAAAATATATAGTAGTCAGTCTAACAAAAGATGAGCAAGAAGATTGTAGAAAACAATTTGTTATTATTGCAGTAAAGAAGAACTGGAGGTATATTAAAGATAAATTAAAGGAGATAAATTACAGAAGAAATGATTAAGAAATTAATCTAAAAGTTGAAGAGAAAATTACAGATAAATTAAATAAGAAGATAAGAAGAAAGGGGTAAGAAACCACACAGTGGGAGAATACTTTTGTAGTAGATAAAACTGATAACCTGTTCGTGTTAACATATAAAAAAGACCTCTCATCAATCAGTAAGAAAAGATAGACAACCCAAAGGACAATGGACAAAAAGCTTGAACAGGAATCTCAGAAAAGAATATAAACAAAAATTCAATAAAGGAATAAAAAAAAAAAGTTCACCTTCATCAATGTCAGGGAGATACTTGTTAAAAACAGTAAGTATGCACCAGAATTGATGAAAAGTAAAAAAGATTAACACAGCCAGTGTTGTTGAGGATGTGGAGCAACAGGAACTCTCACTCACTTTGTAAAACTGTCTGAAATTCTCTACGAAATCTGAAGCTACCCATAACTTAGGACCCAGTAATTCCACTCCTCAGTATAAACCCCTAGAAATGCACCATGTGAAGCAACAGATGTGAACGCCAAAGTCCGTAACAGCACTATTCGTAGTAGACAGAAGCTGGGAACAACCCAAACGTCCATCAACAGCACAACAGATCGGTAATCCATGGCATAATTATTTGCTTAAATATGACAGAGCAATGTCACTGAATGAGCAGCTGCTACAGGCAACATGACGAATCTCATAAACACTGTACTGAACCAAAGCACCTGTCTGCAAGAGGATTTTTACATTCTATTTCTTAGAAACATTTTTTTCTCCAAGTAGACAAATGAAGCTACAGTGTTTTGAGAAGAACGCTTGGGTGGTATGAGTACAAAGAGAAGCAGGAAGAAATAAGCACATGAGTCAGCACAGGGGTTACTTGGGGAAGGAGAGGTGGGCAGGAACCGGAAGAGATACTCATATAACTGGTGATGTTCTATTTCCTGAACTACGTGGTGAGTACATAGGTGTTTACTTCACCATAGAGCCTTGCTCTGCCTATCTTTGCTCTATTTCATGAAACAAAACAATAAATAAGAATTCGAGTGAATGAATGAATGAATAAAAGAAAAGTTTTTGATAGCCCTGAGGAGCTTTCTCTAACCTTTCCCTCTTCCCACACTTCCGGGGAGGACGGCGAGGAAAAGTGCTGAGATAGGCGTTCCTTCCCTTCTCTCACTGGCGGCTTTGCCTGCCACATACCTGACTGCCCGTGTCGACCCAGTCCCTGTGGCCCCTCCTATGTCTCAGGGAGGGAAGAGCAGCCACCCTGGTCAGCCTAGGGGCTGCTGACCACAGAGGCTAAGGGTGGAGAAAGCTCTGAGGCTGTGAGGGCACTGGAGAGCAGCCCCGTCTCTCCATCACTCCCAGTGGACATTAGCCAGTGGGCAGGTGTTTCTAGCAAACATGCAGCGGGAGGCAGCAGGCCAGACCACCAGGGTCAGTCCTCACAATATATTGCTGGGCCGTGCTGCCACCTTCTACCGGTCTGGGCTCTAGTTAAGTCACAAGCACTGACAGTGAGGACTCAGCCCTTAGCGTCCTGGGTGTTGTGTCAGCAACAGCTGGCAGCAGCCACCGGTCCTCACAAGCTAGAGCAGTGAGTGTGGGAACACAACGCCTGTCTGCGGAGAAAAGACTAGTGAGCCGGAGCTCTGGACTTCACCTGACTCCCTTGCTTTACTATGAAAAAAAATATATAAAAAAGAGCCTGCACATCTCCCGAGTTCCTGACCCCAGGACAACTCCAGCTCTCCCTGCCTCTCACTATTCTGATTGCCCCGCACTGGCCGGGAATGGACAGGACATCTGCAGAGATCCCACAGCAACCTCGAGCTGCACTTGAAGACGCCTGGAAGAAGCAGAGTGTGTGCTTTGCTCTGTCAACAATGCCTGGAGGATTCTGCTGGTGAGCAGAAGGAAAAATCAATATGGCTGTTTAAAAATGTTCTGGATGCTGCTACACAGTGCAAAAAGAGCGTTCCAAGGAGGACGTCCAAGACCTTGGAGGAGGCCATGCCCCAGTCTATGGAGGAGGACTGTCCAAGGAAGAGAATTTCCAGAAAAGATTAGATGCTTCTACATTCATCTTTCCCCTACTTCTGTTGTTTTTATTGTTGTTGTTTTTCCCTGGTGGAGGTCCTGGGGATTGAACTCAGGACCTCGTGCATGCTAAGCATGTGCTCTAGCCCTGAGCCATTTTCCTCCCACACCCATCTTCCCCCTTCTTCTGAATCATCTTCCTCGGAAGCCTTCTTACCTCTCTCATCCTACACGGCATCAGCAGTAGCTCTCAGATCTCGAGTACCCCGCTCATGCTGGGTTTATTCAGCAATTTTCCCTGTCTTCAAAATATGCTAAATGACATATGACATGTTACATTTATGAAAAGGGATGTGTGGGAGTGTGAATAATCCTTCCCCAATATAAATCCGTGCTCAGAGTACACGTATAGTGGTCTAAACAAGATGCTTATTAAAGAAGCCATTATTCTCTGTGGCTTCAATTTACTTTTCTGCAAAATGAGAGGAATTCGTTTGACATTTTTACTACTGCTCACCAAACATAAACAAAGAGCAGCTAATTCAGAGTGAGTGGAAAGGGGCGTTTGTAAAAAGAGAAGCCTTCATTTGCATGTCTGGACTTTAATCCACATTCTCAATTAAATATTTTCTACAGTGTCCCATTTCCCTTTCCCGTGAAAACAGGAAAGCTCTCCTATTCCTGAGCAACATGTTTATGTGAGCCACACTCCCGCACTCATCAAGTCCACGACAAAATACCCAACACAAGAAGATGCACCAGCCCAGTTCTGTTTCCATAGCGCTGGCCAACAGAAAGCTACGTGGTGACCAGGTTTATAGAGCAGCCTTTTATGATCAGAGACCTCACTGGCACCACCAAGTCCGGAAGGAAAACGGATCCTAATTCTGCCGCCTAACTTCACAGGGGCCCTCAGTGCTGCCGCACCGCCTATGGGATTAAAGGACGCTTTGAGCTGAACAAGAAATAAGGACATCCTACGTGTATTTTAAAAATATTTATTTCTTTTTAATGGAGGTACTGGGGATTGAACCCAGGACCTGGTGCATGCTAAGCATGCGCTCTACCACTGAGCTATACTCTCCCCACCCACAGGACATCCTAAGTATTTTTGAAAGATAATTTTTTTGAACCAATATGTGCTTTATGATCCAATGAGGGAGAGACCACAGGACTATTGTAATATAAACAAACTGTCAGGAGGCGGCAGGGCTGTGACATTAGGTAAGACCCGAGGCTGCTCTGGCATCTCCCTCAAATTGGTGGTAACATATAACTTTTTAACATCTTTGAGTCCCAGTAGTCTCGTACATAGCAAGGAAGATAATAAGGTCTATCTTTGAAAATTATAAGGATTAAACAGTGGTAAATGAAAAGTGCCTGACATATAATAGGCACTTAATAAAACGTTATTTCTTTTCCATGCAGTTTCAGGATGTTTTGTGAGAAGTCATAAGGAAGCCTAGCCAACTGTTCTAGAGAGAACTCTGTGTGTGTGTGTGTGTGTGTGTGTGTGTGTATGCATGTGTGGAGTAGCAATCACAAAGAATCATGCGCAATGGTGTGGATATTTAATTAGAGGTGGAAACTGAAACCTAAAAGATCTGGGAGAGAGACGTCTAGATGTCTAGTGTAAAAGTTAAGAAGAATGAGAAATAATTAGCCAACCCATTTGAAAAGGTCAGCCAAACCTAATTATAGGGTCAGAGTATATTCTAGTTCAAAGATATTTTCAAATTTAATTATGTCAGATTTTCTTTCTTTTCCACTGTCTCAGAGTTTTTGTTTGTTTGTTTGTTTTGTTTTTTGTTTTTTTGCAACTTAAGACTTGGTACTAGTTTTGATACTTAACACTTAATACCCGAACAGAAAGTTTGGAATCACCTTGCATTGAAAATAAAATCAAGGTTGAAAAAAATGAAAACTTCAAGTTTGAAAAAAAAAATCCTCATTTTTCAACCAAAACAACAATAGCAAAACACAACAAGGTTCAGGGAAAATAAAGGAATTGCTCAAGGTCACACAACACGTGGGCAGAAATAGAAGTTGAACATCCCCAGTCCCCTTTTTCTGGAGGAGGTGGGGCTCTCCTTGCCCTCTGAGAAACTGCTGGCCTTTCTTTGAAATGTCTGTCTGAAAAGACCCTGTGCTAGAGGCTGGGTGAAGCAGGGTGTATACCCACCCGTCAGTGCAGTGCCAGGAAGGAGGGGACGGGAAGATGGGGAGAGGGCGTCACAAGCCAGAATACGGCACACCCACAGGTGCCAGCCCGCTAGCGCTGGAACACAGCACACGTGCACACATCTGCACGTAGATGTTTACGTCACATGGGGTTATAGCAGGTTGCTATTTGTCATGGAAAGTTCCACGGAACAGATGTCTAGCCTGTTCAGCAAGGAGAATATGGTTCTTTTGGAGATCACCGAAGAAGGGTGAGTGGTGACACTTGATGGAAACTGAAAGAGATATGTGAGGATTGCAAACATGCTGGAGTTTGTCAGGCCATGTGACCTTAGGAAACTCACTTGACAACCCTCTCCTCACTTTCGTTTTTGATTATGTCGTCCTCACCAGCCCAGGACTACAGCTGAGGTCATGGGCATGTCAATGGATAAATGATTTAGAACTGCTAGTTGCATATCCAGGACTCGAAGCCCTTTTCCAGCTTCTTCTCTGTCCTGGGGAAAGTCTAGGTCTTCTGAAGGAAGATATGTGGGTGTTTCACATAGAATTTGAAGCCAATGTCTCTGCTACACTGGGTATCAGGTGGCTAATTCATAGAAACTCATAGAAAGGGCTTCACATCACCCTGCGATCTTGGACTCTGAGCTATGTGCAGGGTCACAACAGGACTTTAGGTTGTCTCTCTTGCATAAGAGGTTTTGGATGTCCTGTAAGCACAAGGAAGAATAAATTGGGTATCTGATAGACTACCAGACTGTGGTGGTGACCACTGAGGGTTCACCAAAACCCTTTCCTTTTCCCCCAGGGTACACAGTGAAACTACATTTCCCAGACTCCCTTGCAATTAGTCATGGTCACATGACTAGTTCTGGCCAACTGAAGATGAGAAGAAATTATGTATTTATAGCTGATTGTAGAAGGGTCTGAGTAGCTGCCTGAGGGTGGAGCTACATGATGGAAAGCTCATGAATCAATAAATCACTGAATTACATGAGCAAGAAATTCTACTGTATTCCACTGCTAATATTTGGAGGTTTATCTGTTACAGCATTTAGCCTGTCCTACTTAATATGTTTCATCACTCCTAAAATGCATATGTTTCTATACTTTGATACTTCACCTTAGATGTGATGAAATACAGTCATACAAGAAAGCTAAGAGAGGCTTATCAACACGCTCATATTCACAGCTAGTGTGACACTGATACTCCAAGTCTCCTCAATACTGGACCAGAAGCTACTACAATTGACTGACTCCCTCACAGCTCACTGTCACAGTGCCTGCAACCATGGAATGTTACCCTTAGTGTTTTGAATACTAACTATCTGGATGCTGGTTGTGGCCAAAGTAGGGATCAAAGTTTGAACACCAGTGAGATTTGGGAGTGGTAGAGGGGAGGGCTGGTGAAACTGGGAAACCACTGAGAGCCCTACTGTGTCCAGGAAATGGGAAGATTGTACTCTGCAGAATTGAGCTCAATTTCAAATCCTGTCAGAATACAGAAGAGAGATACCTCAGCCTACAGCGTTAGTGTGTGTTCCCGTCAAACTGCCTTTGGATGTTAGATCTGCCATCTGTACCATGGTGTCCGGTTGCCAGGGTTACAGTGCTCTCCTTGAAGAGAAAATCAAACAGTTTCCTAAAACCTGCAGGTAAAGGTCATAGTGGATAGAACATGCTTCCTTTCTGGAATAAAAAGGGAAAAGTATGCTGTAGGGAAAGCCAGTACTTCTGATTCCTCCTTTGAGGCCAAGCTGGTAAAGATGACCTGGGTAGAAACTTCAGAGATGAGCTATACATAAGACAGCATCCTGATAACGCAGCAGAAAACCCATAGCTGGACGCTGGAAATGAATGTGGAAGAACTGCACACAAGATCCCATGTCTTTGGGGGTACATTGTCCCATGTGAATCACCCTGCATTCCCAGTCTCAGCTAACCCCTCCCCCCAACTTTTACAGTGAATTAAGTCCACATGGCCGAGGAATGGGAAACTCTACAAAAGTAATGATGGAGCATTGGAAGTACATTTCCCAGATCCCATGTGTGACTTAAATAATGGTTTGATTTTCTGTCTTTTCAGTGCTCAGACAGTCTTGGGGGTGGTAGGGTAAAGGGGAGGGAGATATTCTCTGGCCAGGATAATTTAGTTTTGCAGCCCAAGCTTAAAGAGACAGAACATCCCTGCTGGGAGGCAAGAGGAGTAACGGTCTTTTTATTTACTTTTTCCTTTCTTTCTTTTCTTAAAAATTGAAGTGTAGTTGAAAACTTTAAGAGTCAATGAGCCTACTCCGTCAAAGGTAAGCATTTTAGTCTGTAAGTGGAGTATGCTTAAAACATCCCCGAAACCTTAATCAAGGTCCTCTTGATCAACAAGACCCATGATTTTCAAAATTACATTTTATAAATCGAAGATTTTCCAAGCAATCCATGTAGAATTCTATTTTTTCAAATAAAGAATGTAAAAGTTTTTCTTAAGATGCCTGAGTGTGTGTGTGACTGTTTGTGTGTGAGTGTGTGTGTGAGCATAAGGAGGTTAGCTGGGGTTTTGCCTGCTCCTCCTCCTTTTCCTTATCTCAGCAGCACTTAGACAGCAGTTTGGAAAATAGTAACAGAATTTCTGATATAGTCCAACTTTACTGCATGGACACGAAGCCCAGTCCTAAGTCTTCATTCCAGGTTCACGCTGGGACTAGAATTCTGAATCTCCTTAACACTTGGCTACGGCTGCCGCAGGCTCCCTACCCTGCCTCCCATATGGTCTCTGGGACACTCGCAGGCACTTCCTTAAGCAGATCCAAAGCATCTTAGACTTGGGGAACATATCATGTGGAGTGGTGGGGTTAGAACAGGCAATAGAACAGACTTGGGAAGGACTGTGGTGCACGCCAAAAGAAAAAAAAAAAAAAAAGAAAGATGTGGAGCCAATATTAAACCCAAAAATGTATTTTCTGTTGACTTTGTTCTCAAATCTGCCCAATACTTATGTTTAGGGATGAGCAAGTCTTAATGCCACCATTTTATCAACTCATTAATCAAGGGGAAAGGCTTCTCATTCTCACAGATGTTAAGGATGAATTATTCTCGAAGCACGCAGGCCATACACGACAGGTACTCCATCAGCCTAAAGTATTTTTGGAAGCAGCGGAAGTCAGTGAAAACTGACCTGGTTACTAGACTCAGTTGGAATGAGAAGCTATTTTGATGGTTACCACAGGAAGCAGCTTCTACTGAAGAAATCATTGACCTATCTGTTAAAATAATCTAATTAGGAATTGGCTGTTTGGGCTTTTAATTTAAGTCTCCATGTAATAGCAGACTAAAGGCCTTATTAAAGCTGGTCTGAGAATAAGGCCGATCAGCCTTTGAAACTTAAAGCACAAACCGAGTAGTCTACATAATGAACTTTTGGGACATTCTCTTATTGTTTCTCCATGCCGTTGAATTTCCAAACTTGGGCTCCACATCTACCACTTCTGATGTGTTTGCATTTTATTTTTCTAGGAAAACTCTAAATATTTACTGACATTTATTATCACAAGTAAACATTTAAAGGAAATCATCATTGCATTTGGATTCTGGACATGGGACTGCTCCCAATTCTGTCTTAGTGATTGGGAGAGCTTGGGGCATTGGTCATTGAAAGCTGGTCACTAAGCCTTGTTCCAAACCTAAGCCATCTGTGTCTACCAACCAGTACCCAATTATCTTCATTTTTTGGCAGCTTCTCTTATATAAAGTTGAGTCTAAGTTCTTGAGTCTGGCATCTTCCCACTCAAAGCCTATTTATTCTCTACACTTTCAGATACATTTAAGCAGCAGGCTACATGGCTTCCTGACCCATGTTAAAGCAGGTTAGAAACAGAGGATGTGGTGAGATGATGGCAGAAGCCAGGAACACAGGAAAGATGAGATTAGACATATGTGAGGATCAGGAACCCCAGCCCCACTCACAGACCTTTTTTCAGTTTGCTAAGGTAACTGGGTAGCTTAAATGATGGAACTTCATTGTCTCACAGTTCTGGAGATTAGAAGTTTCAGATCAAGAAGTTTGAGATCAGCAGGGCCATGTTCCCTTGGAAAGCATGAGGGATGGATCTGTCCCAGGCTTCTCTCCTAGTTTCTGGCAGTTCCTTAGCCTGTGGCAGTATGATTTCAGCCTTCACATGGAATTCTCCTTATGTGTGTGTCTGTGTCCAAATTTCCCTTTTTCCTAAGGACACCCATCCTATTGAAATAGGGGCCCATCTATGCCAGTATGACCTCATCTTAACTTAACTAATGCATTTGCAAAATCCCTACTTCCAAAGTTCCATTCTGAGACATTGGCAGTTAGGGCTTCAACATATGAATCTTGGGGGGACACAATTCAACTCATAAAAGACCTCAGTAGCCTCTGATGATTGAAATCACATCACAGAAAAGTTTATAATAAACTTGAGCCAAGAAGAGGTTAAATGAGAGGACAGATGAACCAATTCGGCCCTGAATTAGGATTTAGATCTGTATTCTTTCTAGCTGTAATTTCAGGCTCATTGCTTAATGGCTCAGATTTTTTTCCTTTTACTCTAAAAAAGTGGATAATGAAATCTTTTCTTGTCTTAGGATGGTTGGAATCAAAATACATGTGAAAGCCCCCTAAAACGTTAAATTCTATTCATGTCACATACAGAATATGTCTATAGTCTACTTAGAATTAATATAATAATTTATGTAAAATATGAAAATTTTGCAATGTAAGCTTAATTATTACCCATTATTCTTCATACTACAGTTGTCAAATATATCACATTTTCAAACGTTATAAATCTGACAAGGGAATGTTATAAGTTTAACTTTAAACAGTCATAGTTATTTGAAACAACTTAAGGCAAAAAAATATCTATTATATTTGCTGAAATACTCACCATTTGAATGCTCTCTCTACATCTTTTAAATCTGAGTTTCCCTCCGGTGTCATTTTCCTTCATTCTGGAGAACATTCTTTGGCATTTCTTGTAGAGCACATCTGTTGGGGACAAATTATCTTAGTTTTACTTGCAATGTCTTTATTTTGCCAAAATTCTTGAAGGATATTTTTGCTGGATATAAAACTCTGAGCTAACAGGATTCCCCACCCCCATCAGCAATTTAAAAGTGTTTTCCACTGTCATCTGGCCTCTACGGTTTCAGATGAGAAGTATGCAATATTTCAAACCATTTTCTTGTATATAATTTGTCACTTTTCTCTGTTGCTCTCAAGATTTCTCCTTTATCTTTGATTTTCAGCAGCTTGCCTGTGACCTGTCAGAGAATCTTTTTTGTTTGTGTGTTTGTTTATCCTGTTTAGAGTTTGCTGAGATTCCCCAATCTTTAAATTTATAACTTTCATCAACTTTGGGAAGTCATCAGTCATAATAGGAGGATTAGACTACTAGGAGGCTACACCATCATACCAGAAGAAGAACTTATAAACCATAGTGGTTCCAAAGCTAAAGACTGGCAGAGCTATCTGGGGAAGTCATCCCACGGGGTATATGTCAGAACCCCTGGGAACTGAGCAGAGACATACCAAGGAGTCCCAGTTAAGACCATGTAATACCACTCTCATGAGGTGATGCAGGCAAATATAAAGGGTGCACTGCAAGGGATAGGGTTTTGTGTTGGGTGAAGGGGTCCTAGATGAACCTGAGGACGTTCAGGAATACTTGGGAACGCAGAAACTGGGGGGGAGGGGCAGCTTCCTGAGAGCATTTGTTTCTTAGTTAAGACTGCATAGTAGTGCCCCCTCCTCCATGCAGGATGTCCAGTGACTGTGTGAGAATGCAGGGATCCTGGACCTGTGCTGGTGGGTGGCTCTGATCGTAGATACATACAAAGGGTCATCAATATTTTTTAGAAGCCTTTACTAGCCAGATGCAGCCTCGAGATTCAAGGTCTCACTGCCCCCTGAACCATGAACTACTGAACAGAGGCTTGTATTCACTCAAATGCCTTTGGTGTTAATTCTCTTTCTTCTTTCTCCTGAATTAATAAACAGAACCAAATTAACTCTGTGAGAAGTTAATAAGATGTGATTTTTAGATACAGGGAAATTCTGAGTAAAAAATGATGGCGTTCTTAGATTAGAATAAACAGCACTAACACCCAACCAGATGATAGACTAACTATTTCAAAATGAGAACACATGTGCTCCTTCTGAGTTTTCAGTGCTTATGGAAAATCCAACAAATCAAGCAAGTTCATGCGATTTAACTAGATCACCTATCACGGAGTCACAGCTTTTCCTCTGCAAATTATTTACATCAATAGAAAAATCACTGGTGTGTGATCCAGACTCTCTAGCTATGATTCATCAAGAATGAACTTTAGTTAACAGATTGAATGCCAAGCTGCCTTTGGAAAATTAGGACATTCAATCCAGATTCTACTTAGAGTTTTAATGCAAGAAATACAACAACACTTTCTTCCATCATCAGAGTGTCTAAGAACTCTAGAAAAGTGCTTTTGTTCAAAAACAGTGCAGTTACCAAAGGCTGAATCTGAGGGCTTTTTCGCCTATGACCAGAGTAGATGGGCCACCAGACTAGAGAATCAGGCACCATCAACTCGAATGAGTTTTTTTGAGACAAGATTCCACCCTAAGAATTTTCACTTCTGGTAACAGTACCTAAGTCACTCAGACCAACCTCTCACCAAGAATGACAACTAGAAAAATAGAAGAAAGCATTTTTAAAGAATCTGCTTGGAAGCATCAGGAAATTAAGAAGACAGTGAAGAATTATAGGCCCAGGAACTAGGAGAGAGAGAAATGAACCCCGCATTTGGGGCCACTTTTCTGTAGGGTTAGCACGCGGGAGGAGAACCTGTTACTAATCTTCCAATTGACCTGAGTGCAGTGGGTTAGAGCTGCTCTCCCAATGTCTTCCTCATTCAATTCCCTTCTGATTCCTTTGGAGAGCTTCCTGTCCATTTCATGTACTACTAGTGGGGGTTTTCATCATGAGCCCCAATACAGTAGGCATATGATCCAAGCTTGGGGCAATCAAATAATATGGCACCCAGGACACCAGTATTAAGATAAATAATAAGGTTGAGAACTGAAATCCTAAGAGGTCCAACCCTTAGATGTATCTGGGCAAAGGGTCTGAGGAAAGAACTCAGTCAACCAGTGTGTGATCAGTAAGCTTTGGAGTGAGTGCTGTCATGGAACCCAAGAGAAGGGAGTGTTTCGTGACAACCAGAGAGGTCAGCTATGCCAGATGCTACTGAGAGGTCAAGATGACGACTGAAATGTACAGCAATGTGGAGGTTGTGGGTGACTTTTGACTAGAGAAGTTTCAGGCAAGCAGTAGGGGAGAAGCAAGACTGGAGTGGGAAGGAAAGAAAGCAGGCAGTGTGGAAATGGAAACACTGTGTAGACCATTATTTTATGGTTTGGCTTTGAAGAGGGTAGAAAATATGACCGTATCTAGAAGCAGGTAAGGAGTCAAAGGAGAGTTTGTTTTGCTTTACTTAAGATGAAAGACAGTCAGGAATGCTTGTATGATCTCTGAAGTCGAATCGATTTTCACAGAAACCACCTTTTGTCCCGGTTTTAAGGTCTTCTCTACTTTGTTCCCTACAACCAACTTCTTGGTGTCAGATGTTGACAACAAATAAGTCTGTAAGTCCTGCATTTGGACATAAATATTTGGGAGCTTTAGAATTATCATGAGGTGGACCCTAGGTCATCGAGTCCAATCACAATGTGTCTTGCCAAGTTCTTCCACCTGGTTAATGGTGGGATATCCTCCTTGAAGACTAGCAAAGCCAGACATAGAACTTCCGCCTCCCTGCTGAATCCAACGGCTTGCAGGGCTCAGATTCGTTCTCAGAGCTGTCACAGTTATATACAGAGAGAAACAATCTGAAAGCCTCCTTTCACCAGTCTCCTGAGAGTGTGCTATGTGTGAGCCTGTTCTTTAGACCATGATCATCTTTAGGATATTGACAACATTGCGTCTGTGCACTATAAATCTGGGGGTTGGACCTTATAGTTGGGCAAGTATCTCTGATGTACATTATGAGACCTTAAGTGTTCAGTCAGTTGGACTCCTCAGCTAGCATGTCTGTTTGGGGGAGGGGATAGTTCAACATTCAATATTCTTACTTCTAATTAAATAATTGGCCCAGGGAGGCTCTCTGACAGCTCTAAGCTCCAACTCAGAATCTAGATAAAGCTGCGGGCAAAGCAGTGAGTATACAATGCCTATTTAGGAGTCCTTTTAGCAGGGAAATGTCAAAATGGGTGAGAAAGAAAACAAAAATAAAGTCAAAGCGTAAATTAAACAAAGCATTTGAAGCTTTAAAAAACTTCCATTAAAAAATAAACTTTTAATTTTGAAATTAATTTAGATTTATAGAGTGGCAAAGATCATGGAATTCCTGTCTACCTTTCACCCAGTTTCTCCTCCTGTTAACACCTTACATAACCACGGTACATTTGTCGAATCTAAAAAATTAACTAGTGCTAGCGCTAACTCATAAGAGTACAATGTTATCAACTAAACTTCAGACTATTCAGATTTCACTGGTTAATAAACTTATATTAAAAAAGAGAAAAATGGATGAATATTTCAAGCAATGGTCAAACATCAGAGTCTGCCTACATGGCTGAATATATCATGAAGACCTTACATAGTGAAGACAAAGTTACAAATTTACCATCTTCTTGAAAATGTAACTCCAAAGTTCCTGTCATGGTCAGCAAACTTTTCCACAGATACAAAATTACTTGGAATAGATTGGTGCCCTCATCCCAGGCAAGCCTCCTGATACAAATATAGCTGAGACTAACGTCTTATGACTAAAACGACCAGTCCTTTCAACTGTATGTTAAACATCTGGCTCAAGACTTAAAAATCCATGAAACTACCAGACTGCTATTTCTGAAAATGCTAGGCTATTAACTACATTTGGCATGCAGGCTGGGGGAAGGGGGAGCAGGGAATAATTCTATATTTGAGCAAGGCATCCTTCTTGAAAAAAATTTTGGTTTTTCAGGGCTTCCTGTTTTCTTTTGAATTATCTAGGTTATTGCATTTTTTACCTTAAAATTTTCCCCTCAAAAGAAAGATGCAAATAAGCTTGCATGTATACATACACACATACACATACAGTAGATGAATTTATTTCTTCTAGAACAATCAATAATGCACATTCTTGTAGTTTTCTTTTTTTAAAAAATAACTCACATTGGAGGAAGACAGTTGTGACTTAAGCAGGGGTAGCAGTGAGGGTCTCAAGGGCTTCTCAGGTTAGCATCAAAGGCCAGGGAGTTCTGCAACAGAGATGAGCTGGGAGAGCCAGAGGCGAGGACAGGCACTATAGCTCATATTAGCTTATATTTTCCCCCAAATACCTGTAGTGGTTACTAGAGGCAAAAACACTGTCCTGGGTATTTTATTTTGGCATCTCCTTTAATTCTCAGAGCAATCCGGTTAGGTAGGAATGATTCCCATTTAACAGGATCAGAGAGGTTAAACGATTGGCCCAAAGTCACACAGCTGGAGGTAAAGAGAGTGACCCACCGGCTTGGGATGATGCCTCCAGCCTCAGCTGGACATCTGCTCATGGAGCGCCCCTCCGCTCGCTGCTATCTCCACTCCTCACTTATCCCAGAGTCATTCTTCCCAAGGCCAGCTTGGTGCAGGGAGAGGCTCTCAGCCTTCCCCTTGTCTGGTTAACTCCAGCTCTGTCTTCAGAAAAACCCTGAGTGCCACTGCCTCCGAGAAGCTCTCTTTGATCACTCCTAATCATGCTCTGGCACGGCACTGTCACAACGACAACACTCCACTCTACTGCGTGTTCACTCCATTAACCCGTCTTCCCCACTAATATGGAGGCGATATTTGTTTTCACTCTCCATTGTTATCCTAGGGTCTAGAACAGTGCCTGGCATGCAGCACATCTTGAGAGATATTTGCTGAATGAATAAAGGAGTATTTCAAGTGGAGAATCTACTCCTGGGATCATTTCTACAGTCCCTTTACTGATGGATTTCCCTGGCACATTGTGCTGGGATGGCCCTGTGTGCCTTTAGACATGGGTCTCTGTTGTACGGAGGCCTGGGCTAGATAAGAGGGAATTAGGGTATAATCTTGATTAAATTCCTTTTAAAAATGTAATATTCAGCCAATTTTTCTTCGGAGGTTCTGACATAGTTACTATAGTCTAGGGATTATGTATTATTAACAAAATTTCTTCTTAAGACACAGAGAAAAATGAAATCATTTCTTATTAAAATTGAATTGCCAAAGTGAAATATGGAAAGTTCCATTATTAAACATAGGTCTTCAGAGATTAGCTTATACTTTATAATCTAGTAAAATAGTTCACAAACTTTATACATTCTCTATCAATAACTCAGTTTCAGGAAAGCAAGATACTTGCGCTCTAAAAGATTCAGATGCCTATAAATTGAGTCAACTATAAACATGTTAAATGTTTAATGTTGAAAGAAATAGACTGCAAATCATATATCTAATAAGAGATTTGTATCCAGAACATATAAAGAACTCTTGCAACTCAATAAAAAAGACAATTAAGCCAGTTCAAAAAAATGGGCAAAGCATCTGAATAGATATTTCTCAAAAAAAGCTATACATATGGTCAATAGGCACATGAAAAGATGTTCAACATTATTAACCATCAGGAAAATGAAAATCAAAACTACAATAAGTTCCTACTTCACACACACTTCAATGGCTATAATCAAAAAGACAGATAATAGTAAGCGTTGGTGACAATGTGAAGAAATTTGAATCCTCATATACTGCTGATGGGAATTTAAAATGGTCCAGAACAACTTGAGGAAACAGTCTGGTAATTCCTCAAATGGTCAAACAAAGAGCTGTCATATTACCTAGCAATTCCACTTCTAGGGTTATACCCAAGAGAAATGAAAACATGTGTCCACACAAACACTTATACAGAAGGCACATAGCAGCAATATTCATAATAGTAACAAAGTGGGAACAAGCCAGTGTCCATCAACTGATGAACGAACACATGAAATGTGGTCTATGCATACAATGGAACCATATTCAGCAACAGAAAGGAATGAAGGGCTGATACTTGCTACAACACAAATGAACCTTGGAAAACACTATGCTAACTGAAGAAGCCAGGCACAGCACACCAAATATTGTATGATTCCATTTATATGAGCTGTCCAGAAGAGAACTCCACAGTGACGGGAAGTAGGTTAGTGGTTGTCAGGGGCTGGGGTTGGGGGGAAATCTGAGTGACTGCCAGAGTGCGCAGCACAATGGAAACAAGAGCAGTTCCCAGAAATCCACCCAGAAGAGGGGTGGGCAGGGGTCCCAGACAAGAGAGTTGCTGACACACAGTCACATATCAATTTCTTCTAGATTTTCCACTTTATTACTATAGTAATGTTTTGTCATCAACAAAATCTGTTTCTTAAGTGACAGTTATAGTTTCTAATGCTGTATGTCCAGGCTTTCCTTAACGATCATAGATAACACTTATTGACTGCTAGCTATGTTCTGGCAGTACTTCTTAGTAGCTAAGAGGACAGACACTGGAACGACACGAACTGGGTTAACACCCAGCCCCATCATCTGCTATGTGAACCTCAGGCAAGCTGGGTGCATTGGGATGAGTTATCCAAATCTGCCCAGGCTGTGCTGTCATCTGGAAAACGGGAACAGTAACAGCACTGATACCTTAGGGCTATTGTGTAGTGCTTAGAACAGTGTTGGTTATGATAAGTGTTTGCTATTTTTCCTTCTTTATTAATTGTAACAGAGTTTCATCCTGTTTATTATTGTTTCTCCCACCCCCAAAAAACCAGTGCATCACCTAATTGATCAGTTCTATTTCATTATTTTCACTTAAAAAAATAATAGACTTTATTTTTTATAGCATTTTTAGTATTAGAGAAACATTTAGGTACAGAGTTTCCATACCTGTCCCCCACCTCCGACACACACATAGTTTTCTTTTTATTAACATCTTGCATTTGTGTGGTGCAATTGATACAACAGATAAGCCAATATTGATACATTATTAACTAACGTCCATAGTTTATATCAGAGTTCACTTTTAATATTACACAATCTCTGGGTTTTGACCAATGTATAATGACGCATATCCACCATTACAATATCACATAGAACAGTTTTACTGCCCTAAAATTTCCCTGCATTTCACCTGTGCATCCTTCCCTCACCTGATCCACTAGCAACAGCTGGTCTTTTTACTGCCTGCCGAGTTTTGCCTTTTCCAGAATGTCACATAGCTGGAATCGTACAGTACATAGTGTTTTCAGCTTGTCTTCTTTCACTTAGTAACATGCATTTAACTTTCCTCCACGTCTGTTTGTGGTTTGATAGCTCATTTCCTCTTGTCACTGAATAATATTCCATTTTTTTTTGATGTACCTGTTTGTCCATTGACTTAAAAAAGTACATGTTGGTTGCTTCCAAGTCTTGGCAATTAGGAATAAATCTGCTATAAACATTCACGTGCAAGTATTTGTGTGGGCATACATTTTCAGCTTACTTAGGTAAATGTCAAGGAACATGATTACCGAACTGTATGGTAAGAGTGTGTTTAGTTTTATAAGGAACTGCCAAACTGTCTGTACCAGTATGAATTCCTGTCAGCAGTGAATGAGAGTTCCTGTTGCTCCACATCTTCACCAGCATTTGGTGGTGTCAGTGCCCTGGATTTTGGCCATTCTAACAGGTGTTACGTAGTAGTGCCTAACTACAGCCTTAATTTGCAATTCCCTGATGACATAGGACTGAGCATCTTTCATGCACTTATTTGCCATCTGTCTTCTTCGGTGAGGTGTTCAGATCTCTTGTGCATCTTTAAATTGGGCTGTTCATTTTTTTATTGTTGAGTTTTAAGTGTTCTTCGTATACTTGGATATCAGTCCCTTCTTAGACCTCTGTTTTGTAAAGATTTTCTCCCAATCTCTGACTCGTCTTATCATTTTTTTTTAACATATTTGTTGTTTTTTAAAATCTTCTTTAACCTTGATGTAATCTTTCTGCTCTTTTCCAGATTTGTTTTGTTTATTGATGTGACTTCATGAGTCAAATGTTTATCAACTGAATTTCTTATTTGCTGTTGTTTAAACATGAAAATATGCGTCTTCTGTGGTTTCTTCCTGATGCACTGTTGGCTGAATCCCATATTTTAAAAAAATAACTAGGGTTTTTAAAAGAATGATGAAAAGTGGTAGGTCCATGGGAATTTAAAAAATAGTAAAGTAAGATAAAAATGAAAAGAAGATATGTGCTACATGTAATGAATAGTTATTAAAATTAAATGATAGCAGATTTCCACTTCTAGATAAGATGCAGTGACTTGCAACAGACTGGTGGTCTCCTAAGACTGACTTGAGAAGCTGGATAAAATGCAAAATTTCATCCGTTTGGAGGCCACAGAGAACTCCTGAGAAAACAAGACTCTGGGCCAAGATTCTGGAGGAAGGAAACTGCAGACTGGTGAGCCGAAATTCTAGACCTGGTCTGCCTTCAGGGAATTTGCCAGTTGTTGGCACCGATCCAGGCAGAAGGCAAAGAAAGGAAGAGAGAACCAAGCAGAAATTCTAGCAATCTCACAGACCTGCGGACGAAAAGTGGAGTTTGGGGATGCCCAAACAGCCACAAGACCCCAGTGAGAGAAGCTGTACTTGGAATTGAGTCCAATGCTGTCAGTTTTCTTGGAAGTACTTGTCAAATTCTTAAACAGTGCTGGGAGGAAATACAAGACCCTGGGAAGAAAGACCAAGGGCAAAGCAGAATTTTCTACATTTTCATAGTACTGAGAAAATTAAAAATTGCGTTTTGGACTGATATGGAAGAGAGGGCCAAGTAGAAATCCCAAAGGATCATACAGCAGAAGCAAGAGGAATCAGAGGTAGACTAACTTGTGCCGAAAGTGTAACCCAAACCTGGATCAGCTCGGTCTCTGAATGGATTAAGGTCATCAACCCATCACCTCACTATCTGCTTACCAGAGGAGACACTGAGCCTTTTTAGAGAAAGAAAACATCACTCAGGGTTTCTACAATTTGACACACAATATACAGCACTCAACAAGAAATTACAAAGCCTTCCTAAGAAACAGGACCAAGAGAAATACCAACAATAGAAGCAGAATCACAGATGAGATGTTATTCGAGCTATCAGAGAGGGGCACTACAATTTTTTATGAATAAAATGTTCAGGAAAAGAGAATTTTATAAGAGAACTGAAAAATATGAACAAGAATCAAAATGTAATGCTAGAATTAAAAATTAGCGCGTTTGCATATGACCCAAGAAGTCTGCTGCTAAATATATGCAGAGCAGACGTCTGTCCTCATATTCACTAAAGATCTGTATAAGAATATTTTTGGAAGCCTCAGTTCATAATAGTTCCAAACTGGAAACCACCCACGTGTCCATCAATTGGTGAATGAATAGACAAGCTTTGCGGTATAGCAAAGAAATAGTACACAGCAGCATGAAAGAAGAACTACTGATATACCCAAAACTACACTCTGCTTTCCGTAGTCCCCCTTTTGCTCTGTCAAGCTTGCCCCTCTCCCTTTTCTGCTCAGAGCAAAACTCATATAGTCAACCCTGACTCCTCTGGTTCCTGCACACATATGATCTACCAGCAAGTAAAGTTGACTCTGCTTTCAAAACATCCTTCTTTCAAAATATCAGTTTTTTAAAAAATTTTGAATCTAGCCACTTCTCATGACTCCCAGCCCTACCACACCTACAGAAACCATGACCATTTCTCTCCTAGAGCCTTCAGGTGGGCTTCAGGCATCTGTACCTGCCTCCCTGCCACCCCCAGAGGTGGGTCTTCTGAAAGGGACACCCAATCATCTACCTTAGCTGCTCATGACCACCCAGTGATGCCATCTCACACAGAGTCACATCTCGACTTGCAAGGCCCCACATCATGTCTCTTCTTCTTTTGCCAAGCTCTAGATCCGCAGGCCTCCTTACCCCCTCAAACCGACTCTCGGGAATTTTCCTGGCTGTCTATGACCTTCTCCTTGACTGACAGCCTCCTCACCTGGAGATGCCCAAGAGCGAAACCCCACCCCGAGGCCCAATGATTGACATGGGGCTACAAAACGCTGTCTCCCTGCCTCACCGTGGAACGATGCTGGGATGAAATTCACACTCCAGAGCTGTCTGAGGATCAGGCCGTGGCTGGGCTTCACCAGGGACCACATCCCTGCTCAGCTGCTTCCCTCCTTCCCCTTCTCCTAGGAATGCTCCCCCAGTAAACCTCAAGCATCCAAATTCCTACCTCAGACTCTGCCTCTATTTAGCCTAACCTAAGACACAGGGCCACTGAAGAAGAAAGTGCAGTGATGTGGCCAAAGAAACAGGCTTCAGGAGCCAATTTCCGGCACTATCCTCGTGGATGTTGCCCGCTCCAAAGTGTCCAGCTGGGGCTCACACGTTGTGGAATGCCAAAACCTCAAACCTGCAACAAGCCTACTCGTTAATCAACGACATTTGAAAAGAAATCAATGGATTACAGGTAACAGACAAACTCTCAGAAGTCACTGCACCCAGGACAAAAGCCTCGGCGTATTGTCAACCTGGAAAGTTTAAAATTCCGGAAACTAAGCCAAAAGAGAGAATACCAAGATAAAAGACCCATACGTCTACGGGCAGGAGTTCTCCCTGTACCCAAGAGGAAGGAGGAGGTTTTTTAAGCACCTCCTGTGAATACGTCTACATTTGAGAAGGCTTAATGGAAAAGTTCTAGGGAAAAGGCCAAGAGTTCTCAAGAGGAAAGGCATACAGCCTGTCTGGATCCCCCCCCCCGAGGGACAGGGATTTAATCTCTCAGGACGGTTCCTGGTGAGGAAGCTTCCATGAGCCACAGCAATCTGGGGATCTCACCGTGTAAGCCATTAGCCACAGTGCCTGCAGTGGCTGGGGTGGTAAAGAGAACTCAGGGGAACATCGACAGGGTCCACCATACTCTGCCTCCAGTAAAAGCTCGTAATATGGTGGGCTATGAATCTCTGGCAGAGTCGTTAGAAACCAAAAAAATTTCTTGCATGTCACTAAAAAGTAATTCAAACAGGTCATTCAGGACCTCTGCCCCCGACTCCTCTGGGGGTGGATATGTATATGTTTGGAGACTCTTTCTTGAAAATATCCAATTCTTTCTTCTTAGGTTTCCCATGACCAGAATTGGTCCCCTTTACCCCCAAATTAGGGCTACTGTAGACTCCTTACTCTTGTCACCCGAAGTATTAACCCAGCGTGAGTTCAACCTCTCACACCGGCAAATTCAGAGGGCTGTCCTCACTGAGATCTCTGGAGACCCCAGGCTCAGCCAGCTGTCCCCCCCCACCCCCATGCTCATCCCACAGCCTCTTCAGCCACGGTAATGCAGACTATCCAGGAGCTTTGCTATAAATCATAACTTGAGCTGAACTTCCTGGTGAGTCATGTATTATATTAGCTCCTCCACTCTCTTTCTTTTAGTTTAATTTTATTTGAATCCAAGTAATATACTTACATAGATTTAAAGGCTTCAAGTCTCCTTCCTGAGATGCCTTTGTTTGGCACCAGAATTCCCACACCAGATAGGGAATGAATCAGTATCACCCAGAACGGAGGCTTAACTCCTCTGTACAACGTCTCACCCCATCCTCAGCTGTGTAAACTTTCCAGCAAATAAATCTCTTCCTGCCAGCATGTCCCTCAGCTGCCTGGGGTAGGGGGGGCCAATCTGGGGGTGACGTCTATCAGCTCCACATTCAAACTATCCGCACATCCTTTTCAGCTTCACCCTACAGACCCTCTCCCTGCACTTAGAGGTTATTGGTATCTCTAAATCCTGCGTCTCCCTTGGGTTCTGTGCCGGCGGTTCACCACTTGCTTCTTGTTGCCTTGGCCATCTGCAGCACCAGGTTTAAGATTTACCTGCTTAGCTAAGCTAATTACCAGGGAACCATCTCACTTTCAGCCTTTCAAAATTCATGGGAGTTGAGGCAAGAGGGTATAGCTCAGTGGTAGAGTGCTTACCTAGCAAGCATAAAGTCCTGGGTTCAATTCCCATTACATCCTTAAAAAAAAAACAAAAAACAAAATCTAATTACCAACCCCAAACACACACACAAGAGTATACTAAAACTGGAAGGAAAGAAAAAAAAGAATGACTTTTTTTAAAGCAAAATTCATGAAAATTGGTATAATCTCTGCTTTTGTTTGACTGAACTATTCTCTTTGCTCTTCTGAATGGATGGCCTTTGTTTTTTATTCTTTAATTCTCACTTTCATGGGGTTTGTAAAGGAACAGATATATGCACTTGGCTTCAGCCTGCTGTATTTCTTCTGGTCCAGTCTTTTCAGAATTTTGTCTATTAGTCTGCCTTCTTCCATAGGATCCTTGCTCAAATCTGTAACAACTTATCCAGAGAGTCCGAGGTCTATTACAGAGAAGATATGATCTTAATTTCTACCATATTTCGCCTTGTCCAAGCCAGCATATTTTTCTGGTGAGTTGGAAACACTGTTGGGGCTGTCAGTGCCCCATTTTCCCATCCCAGGAACCAAACTTTAAATAGACTTTTTCAAAAGCCATTGGAGTGGGGTTTTCTGCTGTTTTAGACTTTCTTATTGTCAAAGCTGAGCTGTGAAAGATTGCTTACTTCACCCTTTAAATTTACAGAAAGCTTGTTCAGAAATAGAGAGCATCTGTCACTTCTCGGTGGTCATCAAAAAACACTCAAGTCCTGCCAAAGAGCACCCTTTGACTGAGCTTGCCTGAGTCCAGTGTCTAGAATACAATTTTTTCTTGAAAATGTGGTCCTATTTTCAACTTTGCCTGTTTCTAATTCTGAAGTGTAATCCCACAGGTGACCATTAGGGGGTGCAAGAATTTTAATGTATTTTCATGTAAGGTCCTCAAGGCTACTACATCTTTTTAATTTACTGGGCAAAATGGACTTTTTCATATACTTTTTAGAAAAACTTTTCAAACCACCATATATTTAAATATTTTTGTTAGAGCACCAAATACAAAGTAAGACAGATAAACTAATAAACAGACTACCAGTCCATGTTTCCACATGAATCCTATTCAGTCATTCATCCAACAAATATTTATTAAGTACCCACTACACACCAGGCACTACAGCAGCCACTGAGGATTCAGCAGTGAATATGCTTTCACTTGCTTTCTCTCTCTCATATTGCTTATCTATAAGAATTCTGAATTCACTCACAGACTTCTTGCAAATGACATCAGAATATTTTAGGAGAATTTTAGGTAAAGATCAGAGGAGAATCATTTTGCTTAACTAGGTACTGAATGAACGAACAGGTACCTTTAAGAAGGTCATGAGGAGAAGACTTAGAACGTTAGAGACATACATCAATCAGAAGATGTTTTGGGCAAAACTCGATACTCCTCCTTCTCAAGATACATGGAGCAAAAATTTGAAGATACCCTCATTTTTCCCCCTCATTCTCTGCTGGTGACACATCCATCCTTTAATTGTATCAAAGGGCAATCATATCCAGGGATCACCCTACCCACTGTCTTAGGAGGAGACAAATAAAACATTCATATAAGAGAAAGAACTACAGACATGAACTAGTCAATGCTTCTCCCTAAAGGATACCTGCATCCCTCGTTTATGTCCAGGATGACTGGTGGTGATGACATCTTATTCCAGGTTCTCTTTTGACATCTGAGGCTTTGTCTACTCTCTATTTCAAAGTAGCAAGTGATCTTCAGCAAATGGTGTTGGGAAAACTGGACAGCAGCATGTAAAGCAATGAAACTAGAGCACTCCCTTACACCATACACAAAAATAAGCTCAAAATGGATCAAAGACTTAAACATAAGACAAGATACAATAAACTTCCTAGAAGAAAATATAGGCAAAACATTAGCTGACATATATGTCAAAAATGTTCTCCTAGAACAGTCTACTCAAGCAATAGAAATAAAAGCAAGAATAAACAAATGGGACCTAATTAAACTTAAAAGCTTCTGCACGGAAAAGGAAACCATAAGTAAAACAAAAAGAAAACCTATGGAATGGGAGAACATTTTTGCAAATGAAACTGACAAAGGCTTGATCTCCAGAATATATAAGCAGCTCATATGACTTAATAAGAAAAAAACAAACAACCCAATCCAAAAATGGGCAGAAGACCTAAACAAGCAATTCTCCAAGGAAGACATACAAATGATCAATAGGCACGTGAAAAAATGCTCAATATCACTAATTATCAGAGAAATGCAAATCAAAACTACAATGAAGTATCACCTCACACCAGTCAGAATGGCCATCATTCAAAAGTCCACAAATGACAAATGCTGGAGAGGCTGTGGAGAAAGGGGGACCCTCCTGCACTGCTGGTGGGAATGTAGTTTGGTGCAGCCACTGTGGAAAACAGTATGGAGATTCCTCAAAAGACTAGGAATAGACTTACCATATGACCCAGGAATCCTGCTCCTGGGCATATATCCAGAAGGAACCCTACTCCAAAATGATATCTGCACCCCTATGTTCACAGCAGCACTATTTACAATAGCCAAGACATGGAAACAGCCTAAATGTCCATCAACAGATGACTAGATAAAGAAGATGTGGTATATTTATACAATGGAATACTACTCAGCCATAAAAACTGACAACATAACGCCATTTGCAGCAACATGGATGCTCCTGGAGAATGTCATTCTAAGTGAAGTAAGCCAGAAAGAGAAAGAAAAATACCATATGAGATCGCTCATATGTGGAATCCAAAATTAAAAGCAAACAAACAAGCAAAGCATAAATACAAAACAGAAATAGATCCATAGACACAGAATACAAACTTGTGGTTGCCAAGGGAGCAGGGGGTGGGAAGGGATAGACTAGGATTTCAAAATGTAGAATAAACAAGATTATACTGTATAGCATAGGGAAATATATACAAGATCTTATGGTAGCTCACAGAGAAAAAATGTGACAATGAATATATAAATGTTCATGTATAACTGAAAAATTGTGCTCTACACTGGAATTTGACACATTGTAAAATGATTATAAATCAATAAAAAATGTTAAAAAAACACACAAAAAACAAAACAAAAAAACCCCCAACAAACAAAGTAGCAAATGAGCAAAAATGTCATGTGGTTGTACAAGGACATCACATTAATTCATTCATTCACTCCCTTCTGTTGTTGTAACATAAAATTAATCTCAAAAAAACAGATCTACCTAGGCATTGCTATATCCTGGTCTCCTGCTGAAAATTTACCATCTCATATCTTCCCAGATCAAGAAAGTCTTAGCTGATGGCAAATGGTCCAGAAGCCCTCTGGGCCTGATGAAGAAGGGCTGTGCTAGGCTCCTAGACATCTGCCCATCTTTGTAAAGGCTTTGGTGGGAAATATGACAGTATCTCTTATTAATTCTACCACTGGAAAGAAACTAAGTCTCTCAGTTCCAATGCAAAAATAACTATAAATAAATAAATAATTAGATGCTACTCATGGAATAAGCAAATGTGACCAGGGGAATGGAGCTATGGACAGGTCTTGGATGGGAACTGCATGGCAGTGGTGGAGAAGCTCCCAGAAACAAGCCATGTTCCCAGATGGGCATGCTCTGAAGACAAAGCAATAAGAATCCACCGTGGCAAAGTTCATTGTCCCTTTTTACCAGGAAATTAATTCTGGCTTTTGGGTACAGAGTTATTTTAGGCATGATTGATATGGAAAAAAACTTTGACCTTTTTTCCGATTCAACAGAAAGAGGTAAACAATTTCAAGAATGGGTACTGTTTAAAATGATACTGAGAAATCTTTGGAATCATTCCATATAGCACACTACAAAAGAGGCAAGATATCTAATGTCACTGATTCCAGAAAACCTCAAAAATTAGTCTTTCATCTAGCAAAAATGAAACTTTGCCCAATTCCTGGTAAAAGGCACACTTTCCCAGACCCCATTAAATCTCTCGTTTCCAAACCCCTTACATTCTTAACTTTGATATTGGAGGGCTAGTGGCAGCAGAACAGAAGCTCATTTTAATTGTCCCATCTAGAGAAAAAAGGGTGATCTCTAGAGAAACACAGTTTGAAAGTATCTGAATTTAGCACCTTTAAATTATCAGTGGCAAACAGGCAGATCCCGCATCTGGCAGGGGAAAGATTTTCAAGTATGAAATTGCATTTGGTTCCTGCAGTCTGCAAAAGCCCTAAATATAAAACTCTGGGAGAGGCATAAAAGTATCTGTGGCTGCTTCGTTTGAAGGAATTGGCTTTTGCTTTGTTTTTATGAAAAGATTCATCCTTTAATTAACGAATGTGAAGAGGAATTTTAAAACATTTTAATTTCACATTCAAAGGTAAATTAAAATGGTTTAATTTATATATCCAATGATTAGAGCTAGATTTTATTTCTCAAAGATTGTTGCATAATACCTACTTAAAAAAATTCTTATGGAGGTTTAACATACACCTCAAGCATGCAGCTGGATGAATTTTTGCATGTGTATAGATGTCTGTGTGGCATTCCCCAGATCAAGACACAGAACATCTCCAACATCACAGAAGACCTCTACATGCTGATAGGGTCAACTCCTACTCCTATCCACGGTCCCAGAGGTAACTACTATTCCAACCTTTATAAACCATTTCAGTTTCGTTAAAATGAAAAATTCGGTACATTCTTTTATGTCTGGCTTCTTTCACTCAGTATTACTTCTCTAAGATTCACTCATGTTGTATCATGTAGCAATGGTTCATTTGTTCTCATTACTCAATATTATTTCATTGTATGAATAGACCACAACGTCATTACCCATCTATTCTCTTTTGGTAGACTTATGCACTCATTTCTCTTAGATATACCCTAGCAGTGGACTTGCTGAGTCACTGGGTGGGCAGCTGGTTAGCTTGACTAGATGATGTCTGTTGGTTATCCAAGATGACTGTACCAAGTACGCTGCAGCATGAAAGGAGAGTTCCGGTTGTCTCACATTTCTAATAACTCTTGGTTATAATCAGTCTCTTTTAATTAACCATTGCAGTGAGCACAGAGTGCTTTGCTCACTCTGGGCATTTGGAAACAACTCAAATGTCCTTAAATGGACAAACAGTTAAACAAACCACGACAGAGCCCCACCACAGAACACTACTCAGAGGTCAGAAGGAACAGAGTGGTATCTTACCGTGGTTTTACTCTGCACTTCCCTGAATCCTAGTGATGTTGTTCTTCCTTTCCTACACTCCCACAGTTACACAAAAGAGGCTCAACAAACCCACGCAGGCTTACACACAAAGAGAAGCCACCCAGACACATCATATTCAAATCGATGAAAACCAAGAAAAAGAGTAAGTCTTGAAGCAGAGGGAAAGTGCACTTATAGACATAAGGATAATAATAAGAGTCCCTACTTATTTCTTATCAAACACAATGCCACCAGAAGTCAATGTAACAGCATGTTTAAACTGCTGAAAGCATAAACAGTTAACTTAAAATGACATATCTAGCATAAGGACCTTTGAAAAATGCGGAAGAGACATTTCAGATCAACAAAAGCTGAGGGAATTTACTGCCAGCAGACCTGCACTAAAAGAGGTCCTTCAGGCAGACGGGAAAAATAAAATAATACCAGAGAGCAACCTGGATTTACACAAAGGAACAAAGTTTACGAGAAACAGTAAACATATAGGTATGTAGAATTTTTTTTTCTCATTCATAATGTAGAAATAAAATGGGTGACTGGAGGGGGGTCAATGAAAACATTTTGTTGTAAGATTCTTAGATTCGATGTGAAGAATTATAATATTAAAGCAAGGTACACTGTGAGTAGTTACAGATATGCAAATACCAGCCATAAGAAAGGCAATGTCCCTATATTAATATTAACGTTCACTTCAAGGCAAGAGAGATCTTTCAGTTCATAAAAGGCGTAACAATCCTAAATTATTATGCATCTGTTAACAGCAATTCAAAATATATGAAGCAAAAACGACAGAACTAAAAAAAGAAATAGATGAATCCATAATTATAGTTGGAGATTTTATGACTCCTCCCTAGTTACTGTAAGAACAACTAAATTAAAAAGTAATACGTAGAGGACTTGCAATAATATCAAATAATTTAACCGATTCGAGACTTAGAGAAAACCTCACCCAATGATGGAAGAACACACTATCCTTTGAAGGGCACAGGGACCATTCACCAAGATATGCCGTATGCTGGGCCCAAGGAAAGTCTCAGTAAGTTTAAAGGGATTGAAATCATATCAAATATGTTCTCTGACCACAACGGAATTAAATTAAAAATTAATAATTAAATGATACATGAAAAATATCCAAGTATATGGAAATTAAACAACACACTGCTATATGACCCACAAGCCAAAAAAATAATCTGAAAGGAAATTGCAAAAGGATTGAACTAATGACAGTCAAAACCCAATAATATATCAATGAAAGAAGTCCTTAGATGAGAATTTATAACTTGAAATGCTTATAGTAGAGAAGTTATAAAAATCATTGATGTAAAGTTTTGTCTTTAAAAAGTAGAAAATAAGAGCAATTAAACTTAGAAAAAGCAAAAGAAGAGAAATGGTAAAGAGCAGAGATCACTGAAATAGAAGACAGGCAAACAATTAAGAAGACTAAAGAAAGCAAAAGTGGGTCGTTTGAAAAGTTTGAGGTGGGGAGGGTATAGCTCAGTGGTAGAGCGCATGCCTAGCATGCACAAGGTCCTGGGTACCTCCATTAAAATAAAAAAATTAATAAACCTCATTACCTCCCCCTCCCCTGCAAAAAAAAATACAAAAGTTTGATAAAATTGATAAACCCTTATACAGCTGAATCGCTTTGCTGTACACTTGAAACTAACATTGTAAATCCACTACACTTCCATAAAAAATAAAATGAAAAAGATTGATAAACCCTTATCTAAATGGACCCCTAGCTGGACTGAGAGGAGAAGAGAGAGCGAGCACAAAGTACCAATATGAGAAATAAAAGAAGGGATATTGCCAAAGAACATACAGACATCAAACATTAATACGGAATACTATGAATTGTTTTATGCCAATAAATTACTTAGACGGAAAAAATAATTCTTTGAAAGACGGAATTAGCAACAGTGGCACTAAAAGAAATTAAATGTCGGAACAGCCCTGTATCTATACTAAAGAAATTGAAATCACTATTAAAAAGGAACTTCTCACAAAAGAAACTCCAGATCCAGATGGCTTTCCCAGTGACTGCTGTCAAACATCTGAGGAAGAAATAATACCAATACCACACAGCTCTTTAAGAAAACAGAGAACGCTTCCCAGTGCATTTCTGAGGCCAGCATCACCCTCAGAACAGCACCAGATAAAGATGTTTTAAGAAAAGGAAAAAAAAAAATCGGGGGTAGTAACTGAGCTAATAAGGTCGTGTGATGGCTTTTTGATGTGTCAACTTTTTAAGGCTACAGATCCCAGTTATTCAAACCAACACCAATCTAGGTGTTAACTGCAAAGGGACTTTGAAGATGCAATGCCCTCATCAGTTGTCTCAAAGGAAGGAAGATTATCTGGGTAATCAGGGTCAGCCTGAATTAATCAGTTGGAAGTCCTTAAAAGCAGAGCTGAGGCTTCTGAGAGACAGGGAGGATTGGAGAGGAAAAAAATTCTGCCTGTGGGTAACCATTTCAGCTGATGCCAGTGGAGTTCCAGCCTCCTCCCTGGTCAGCCATCTCTGGCTGAATCCTCACTGGCACAGGAAGGGCAGCTCTAGAAGTTAGAAAAATTCACAGAACCCAATGATGCTAGGCCTTACAGGCCCTGTGAACAAGAAGGGATATTTTAAGTGTAATTGGATATGAGTGGGCATATCATCGAAGAGTTTTCCCCCCAATTTGCTAATTAATACCAACTTCTGCCCAGCGAACTAGACAAACAAAATGACATCACAATGTTGGCAGGTTTAATAGAGAGAAACCAGAACCACTTTATCTTTGGAATTATATCCCAGGGAAATCATTAAAATTTAAAAAAAAGTGTGTGTGTATATGTGTGTGTATGTGTGTGTGTGTGTGTGTGTGTGTGTGTGTATATATATATATATATATATATATATATATATATATATATTTTTTTTTTTTTTACTACTGCATCACAAGGTACCACAAACTTAGCAGCTTCAAGTATAACGTACATTCATTCATTTACTCACAGTTCTGCAGGTCAGAAGTCTGGCCTGGTGTGGCAGAACCCAGTTCCCTGTAGTAGTTCTAGGACTGAATCCTTGCTGGCTGTGAGCCGGGGGCCCCACTCAGCCCCTAGAGGCCACCCCACGTTCCTTGCCATATGCCATGTCCGTCTTCGACAGAGAATCTGTCTCATATTGAATCCGTACCATGCTTGGATTCTTTCTGACTTCTCAAACTCCGACCTCTACACCCAGACTTGAAGGGCTCACATGAAAATTTTCCTTTTTTAAAGACAACATAACCTAGTCGTGGAGTGAAATTCATCGTACTCATGGTCCTTAGGATTATAAAGCACGAAGGAGCTGGCAGCTTGGGCCCATCTTCAGAGTCTACCCACTGCAATATCCACATCTGCATGGAATCTAGACAGACGTGCAGGTTGACAGGCACACAGAGTGTTTATTCCTGCAGTAGGTGGTGGATGTTCAAACACACGTCCGCTTGGAATGACCCAATTCCCAACTCTAGGCCAGGCAGCCTGTGGTATGTCGGATAATGGTATACTGTCAGCCCTTGGAGACATGTTTCTTTACACGTTCTGTGACATCCTTGCCTACGTGCCATCTCCAATGGCACTGTCAATGGGAAAACCCAACGTGGAATGATGCCTGTGCAGTGATGTTAGGAACTGCAAAATCATAACAATATTAGAATGACTAAGAAGATCAGATTGCAAGTAGGGAAGACAGGGTTTTGTTACTGCGTAGTTGTTGCAAGGCAGGGGAAGGCAGAGAGAGAGAGAGAGCAGATATCTTAAGATAAACAAGTGGGTTTCTACCATCCTTACCCTTGGGGTTTCTGCCGACACGAGGCAAAATTTTCCAAATAACTGGGCAGAAGTGGAATGAATTTGGCAAATGCATGCCATCAATTGAAGCCAGGCTCCCTGATCACTTCAAGGGGAAGTTGGCTTCCAGAGGCGGGGCTGCTAGGGGAGCCGCCTTCTGCAAGGGGAGTGGTGGGGTGGAGTGACTCCCTCTCCAGGGCTCCCTGGGCTGCTGCTGGCTCCGTCTCCTCCTGACTGTTCTCCTCATCTCTGAGGCACTGATTGTGAGTGACAGCTGGAGTAAATATAAAGTCCCTCTCTCCTCTCTCAGGCCAGACTCCTTTCCCCTCCAGCTGCCAGGCTGGGATCCTACTTGCTGACTGATCTCTCTAGGCTTTGGGCAACCTTCCTTTACACTTTGGGCATCAGACCGCATGCTTCCTGCTTTACCCATCAGGCTTCCCCTGTCAGAGGGCGAGTCGGGGAGCAGGGCTGGAAGCTCGCCTTCACACTTCAGAGAGTTTGGAAAATGAGTTTTTCTTCCCAGTAGTAAGAGCGCGGGGACCAAGGGACCGTGTCTGTTTGAAGCTTGTAATTCAGACATCCATCCTCTCGGTGAATTTGTGTTCTAAATTTTCTCAGAAACCACAGAATGAACTAAACTTCTTAGGAAGCCCCCAGATTGCTTTCCAACAGCACAGGCTGGGAGACCAAGGCCCTGTGACAGACGCCCCTGCTCCCCACAGCCCCTGATTCAGCCTTTAACACTCCTCTTTCCATTTCAAAAGAATATTTTTAAGCTTAAAAAAAAAAAAAAAAAAACCTCTCTCCATTCTCTCCCGGCATGTCAGGGAGGGCTCTGAGGGGCAAAATACATCTTCCTGCTTCTGAAGTCTAAGGTGCTTGGAACAAATGTGGGTGGGGTGAGAAGGGGAGTGTGATGTAGCTGAAGGGCAGAGTGTTTTTTGTTTTGCTTAATTTTTTCTCCCGCTCCCAGGTCCTGTCGCTGACTTTAAGTCACACAGGTCTGCACCTGTTCACAACTGTAAGTAGCATATTTAGGTCCACCACAATTGAGGTACATTGTTTGAAAACTTCCTGAAGTCTCCATTAGTCTTCACAGCAAGTCTCTGAGATTAATGCACATCTCTGAACCTGAGATTCCCCAGGCTGGTGACATATCCCCACTTTTCAGACGAGAAGCAGGCCAATAGAAGGCCCAGAATATAATTACTGAAAAGAAAAATATCCATGAAGTGAGAAGACCTATGACAAATGAAGAAAGACATTTCCTAGAAAATGTAAGAAAAAAAGCGCAAATAAGGGTCAATCATTAAATGTAAAATTGCAAAGCTTTCTTTCCATTTGTCCAAAATGAAAGGAAAAAAACAGAGTATGTCTTAATTATAACCAATTTGGAAAACAGTTTGGCAGCTTCTTTAAATGTTAAACATTTCCTTACCATACAACCCAGGCAATCCTGGATATTTACCCCAAATAAACAAAAGCATATGTCCACACAAGGACTTGAAGATGAATGTTCACAGTGGCTTTATTTGTAGGAGCCACAAACTGGAAATAGCACAAATGTCCAGGGACAGGTGAATGAATAAGCAAACTGTGGTTCACACATACAATGGAAAGCTACTCAGCAATAAAAAAAAAGATGCACAATTGACCTACACAACCACAAGGATGATTAAGAAAATACTCATGCTGAATGAAAGAAGCCAGACAAAAGGAGAATACAAACTGTATGATATCATTTATATAAAACACAAACTAACCTACACAGATAAAAACTGCATCCCTTGTTGCTGGGGGGAAGAGGTGTGGACTGTAAAGGGGCACAAGGGAACTTTGGGGACAACTGTCTTCACTGTGATGATTGTTGAATGGGGTCATCAAATTGTACACTTTAAATATATGCAGTTCGTTGTATCAATCATATCTCAACAAAGCTGCAAAAACACAGCAATGATTCTTTCCTTCTGTTCAAAATGAAAAGAAAAAAAAAGAATATGCCTGTGCACTCAAGAACTTAGAAATAACTTTAAAGCTTGTAATGAACAATGGTATAGACTCTTTTCATTTGAATGTTGGGCATGGGTTAGAAAAATAATTTCCTAAGTCACTTCCGCTGCCATGGAAGTGACTGTTCAGGATCTCAGATAACACTGAATTATCTGATTGGATGGTACTGAGCTTGGGGTGACTTTCATGGCTTCACGTGCTGTTTCCCCATGGACGGTGTGCTTGCAGAAGAGGAGGTATCTTTATATTCCTACTACAGATACCCCTCACTGGGTCCATGGAATAGGATTTGTCAACACTTCTATTCAGGCAGATCTGGGGGAAAGCTTTTGCCCTCACCCTGCTCCATGGCAGCGGAAGTGACTTAGGAAATTATTTTTCTAATCCACGCCAAACATTCAAATGAGAAGAGTCTATACCATTGTTCCTTACTCTCGTGGATGAGATTAAAAGAAGTGTGCCTCTCTCTGGCTGAGCAGCATGGAGGCAGCTGTTCTTTTCCCTCTTCCCCTCCTTCTAAGTGGTAAGTACAGTACACCTAGGTTGGGTGTCTGTCCATCTGACTTGGTGGGGCTTGAGGTGCACCCAGATCCCTCATCCATGTGACTGGAGGAGTCACCTCTGCAGGCGGAACTCCTCCCCTGCGTGGTGGCAAGGTTTGGATATAAGCTGAGGTGGAAAGAGGTCCTTGAAAGCTGAGTTTGGCCTCAGGTCTGAGTCACACTCTACAGGCCAGCTAGTAATAAGGTGGGTACTATGATTCAACTCCCATTTCTAAATTGGTTTAGACTCCATAGAGGAGGGAGTTGTGATTAAACAGAGGATGGGGTCATATCAGGTGGTGCTGTTGTTGCAATGGCCTTCTGTATGGAAGGGAGTGACAGGTATATTGTCACTTTTCCAAAAAGAGAAAGAAGATTTCTATAGATAACATTAAAAAGTAAAGGACTTCCAATTATTAAAAAAAAAAAACTCATGGGAATGTAATGTACAGCATGGTGACTATAGTAAATAATTATTGTGTATTTGACAGTTACTAAAAGAATAGATTTTAAAAGTTCTCATCACAAGAAAAAATTTTTTTGTAACTATGTGTGGTAACGGATGTGAAATAAACTTATTTTGGTGATCATTTTGCAACATACACAAATACTGAGTCATTGTGTTGTACACATGAAACTAATAAAAATGTTATATGTCAATCATATCTCAATTTTTAAAAAGAATGACAAAAGAGTAATTTTTTAAAAGTAAAGGAAAACACAGGTGAAATTTTTGTCATATTACTAGTTAAACAGGTTTCCTTCCCCTCATCTGGCATTTTGATATGACAATTATAAAAAAGCATGATACCTTTAAATCAACAGGAAGAAGAGATTAATCACACTTCTAAGCTTAGAATGTCAATGTTACCTGTTGATATGCTAGAAAGCCTTAATATATGAAGGTATTTTTTGTCATTCAGTTGCTAAGTTGTCTAAGAATGATGCAGAAGAAGGAATTGAAGATTTGGGGGAAGTATGATTATATAATAATTAAATGATTGGATGATTTTTCCTGAATTCTTTATAATTTTAGTTCTTTAAAATGGAAGAAGCTGGGGACCAAAAAAAAAAAAAAAAAAAGGGAAATAGGTAAAGTCACCCAAAGATCCTTTTTACTTTGTCACACGTCTCTCCATTAATTTCTTTTTTTTAATTGGAGTATAATTAGTTACAATGTGTCAATTTCTGGCATACCGCACATGTCCCAATCCATTAATCTTTGAAATTCTCATGGCTGAGGAAGTGTTGGAGGATTTTTGCATAGGTAGAGCCAGAGATGTCACATGAACTGTGTTCCCTCTGGGCTCAGATCAAGGGGGGAATAACCAGAATCCACTGGATACAATCTGAGATTTTTCACTTGCTGTTTATTGCCTAACTCTCAAGGAGCAATAATAGTAGTAGTTATAGCAACAACTGCTTTTTCTGGAGTGCTTACCACATGCCAGGCATAGTCTCAGCACTTTACATGCATGATTTCATTGAAATCTCGCATTACATCAGTGGAAAGGCTGGAACAAATCTTAATTCATCAGCTGTCTTCATTCCACACGATGCCACTTATGATCTTATGATCACAGCCTCTAAGTTTCCAGAATATGATTTGTATACTGAATTTCTTTTGCTTTTTTAAAACATATCCTTTAAGGATGGTCCAAACTGTGAGCTATGTACTCAGGTCAAACGAACATGGAGAGGGAGAGAGAGACAGAGAAACAGAGACAAAGAAGTGGTACTGAAAGAAATGACCTTTCATAACAAACAAGTACTGACTGTCAAGATGAGGGCTCAGAGCACAGAAAAGACATGTGTAATGGCCCCATGGAATGATAAACCCACCATCACACCACTTCTTCCTGTCATGGTACACTCACAGGGAAGCTGAGGGATTAATAGTCTCCATCAAGTATATGTCCCCGACGGGGCAGCTCTGTGAGCAGTTCCACCATACACTTGCTGGAGCTCTCTTGTCTTCTCCTGTCTTCTGCTACTGAGCCCAGAACTGCCACGAGACACCTCATCTCCCACCAGGTCTTGATTCTCCATTGTTCCTTTTCTTTCTCCTTCCTCCTACCAGTTCCCTCATTCCCCTTTAACCATCTTTTTTTTTTTCTTTTAAGCCAGCCCATCCAATACCTTTGTTTGTTCGTTTGTTTTAAAGGGACTTAGGAAGGTCTCTCCAGGTGCAGTGGGAGGGGTTTCAAATTCTTGGGTTGGACAGGAGCCATCAAAATAGTTTGGAACACCATGGTCCAGGCTTCATACTTTCTGTATATTTCCAGTAAAACAGTCTGCTGTCCTAGAGCAAAGAGCCTAGAGAGTTGATCAGATTTACTCAAAAACAACAGTGTTGGGATAACAGAGCTTCCATGAGGACAATGAGGTTAAGTGCTTTTTCCAAAAGAGAGAAGGCTAGAACCAGCCAAGATTTGAACTCAGCTGTGTTTGAGCTCAGAACCACACTCTTTAACCACCACTGCCTTCCAGGGTTCTTCCCATCTCTTCTCCGTTCACTTGTGGAGCATTTTAGCTCTCTCTGCTTTCATGTCCAAGTTGACATACCTCCACAAAACTGCTGAGAGTATTGTCAAGGGGATCAAATGCTACTGTTTCTGAGTATAAGGAATTTTGTTTCAACTGAGCAAGCAAGTTATTCTTAATGGATAGCCAACCATTTTAAAGACAGTGAGATATTATAAGTATTTAATGTAGAAGGAAGCAAGGTAATAGAACCAGTCAAAACCCACCTGGTTCAGGAGAAATGAGAGGAGAGATGGTTAGGTTTTTTGAAGAGCCACTCCTCAAATCTTTATAATGAACATGCTTTTTGTTCTCATGGAAATATTTGTTCCTGGAGAGGCTTCCTCACCTGAAAAATGAGGAGGTTGGAGAAGACATTCTTTGACAAATCATTCATCTGCATGAGCCACCATAGGGACCAGTGGGGCTGGAATTCACATGTCCAATTCTAAAGACCAGGTGGGAGGGTCAAGACCTCCCCAGAAGAGGTCTCAAGCCCAGCCCAGACTTGGGTGTAAAGCCAGTACTGTATTTGCTTCCAAAATACTTTTTAAACAGCTAAGACTTTACATCCAGTGAGGCAGAACAATGATATTTGGCAGAACAAGGATAATGTGGACCTAGAGACAAACAACTCCATCCATTAGACACACATTCTGGTATCTTTTTGTCTTTATCAACACTGTCTCCTGCCATGCTGACGTGGAGAAGGACAGGGCACTTTTGTGAGGCCTTGCATGAAACTACAGAGTGCAGTAAGCCTCCTCATACCCTGCTGTCTCCCTTCATGGGCTCTCCTGGACTCCCAGTACCTCACTCACTTTTCTCTTCAGCCTGAGTGAATTACAGGAGAGGCTCAGTCCTATGACTGTGATGATTCAGGATTTGGTATTTGTAATGGAGAAGCACCTTCAATGGAGAAATGTCTTTACTTCCAGCCTTTCTATGTCCAAACATTGACTGTTTTATTCTGCCAGCTACTGAAGACCCTTGTGTTGAGCTATATAAGCAAGAATGAGCTCTCCTCCCTCTGACCCAGGATAAGAACCAGAGAATCTGCATTACTCACAAACTCCTGTGACTAATGTTTATGCAAATTAAAATGTGATAACCACTCTGACACAGAGGGAGATTAGGGGTGGAATCTAACATAGGAGACTCTATTGGGAAGGGTAGTGGATAGTGTTGGTATATGTGGACCAAGGATGGTTTGGCAGCCTGGGATGCCTTTCAAGGACCGAGGAAGTTAATGATCAGTTTTTGGTGGTTCCTTCAGCACTTTCCTATCCCTTGTCCCCATCCCCTCAACCTTAGTTTTGGGTTGACATACATCTGGCTGGCTGCAAGGCCAGCAAAGGTCTGTTACTGTCCCACTGCCTCCCTCTCTCCCTTAGACACAGAGCTGCTAAGATGAGCTGGTTCATAGCCCCTGGAGAGGACTAGTGATGACACATTTGCATTAACATCTGTCCATCTGTCTCCAGACACAGTCTCGGTGGCCTCATTTGAGTAGATGCTGCACACCTGTGGCCCCTAATTATCTCTTGCACCTGTGTGTAGTCCTTGTCGCTGTTCTGGAGTCCCAGGGGGCTTCCACAAGGCCCTGACAGGTTCCCTGCCCATCTGTCAGCCTCTCCATCCTTCCTCGTGACAGTGGGACTCAGCTGCAGCCAGAACACAGAGGTCAGGGCTCCAGCTGGCCTTTACCTGCTCCATAATCATAGCTAGAAATGGAGAACAATGTCTTGAGTATGCTGCTGCCTGACTTTGCTGAGGCTCACAGAGGCTCCCCACCTAGGAATCCTGAGACCCCTTCCCTGGGAAGAAGAGAGGGGACAGCAAAGAGAGCTGAAGACTCCTCAGAACAAGAGCTGAGCCAGAACTTTGAGTGGCAAGGATCTGGGGTCAGAGCCAAGGAGAACTCGGCCCAGACTTGGTAGCTGTAGGGAAGGGGGTTCTTAACATCTGTTCCAAGGCTTTCTCCTGTCTTGGTGACTTCATGTGGTCTCCTTTAAAGATAAGAGGGGGGAGTGGTTTTCATCTTGAGAGAGGCTCCGCAGAGGCAGGAGCACATTCTGCATTGGCTGACCTCCCGCAAGGGTGTTTTTGCCCTCTGGAAAGAGGATAAGCATGTGATAACTCTTTAGGGAACAAGGTCAGGCTCTTTGAGCACAATCATCCCCAAGCTCTTATACCCAAAGAAAAGCTTCTCTGATCCCTACTAATAGGATTGATGAAAGACGATGAATGTAGGGAGAAGGGAAGGGGGATAATAACCCGCGGGGCTTAGCCTCTTGGTCACCAGTGCAGTGAGAAGTGTTAGAAAATTCTCCATGTTAATAGAGTGGGGGCTGTGTTATCAGATATGTGCTCATCTGTCTTGAGTTGGGTTTCCTAGAACAGAGCCTGCAGGAGACCCAAGGTTACGAGACTCACTGAGGGACTGTTTTTCAAGAAAAACCTGTAAGTGAGTCAGGGAACCAGGACAGGGAGGGGTAAGAGCTGGGGAAGGATGAAGTCTCCGTCTGATCCATGGAGAATACCTGCTTTGCCCCAGGTTTGACTTCACTCCCTGATAATGTTCATGTCCTTCACTCATGTTTTAACCTTTGCCTGACCTCAGCTGCCCCACCTGCACTGGGCACTGGAGATGGACCAGTTCCTGGAGATGGACAGTCTCCCTGACTTGAAGGGTTCACAGTGGTCATCAATGCATACAGGCAAGCAAGTATCTGTGTTATTACACTTTTCACTATACTGGACTATTGCTATATCTTGTACTGGGAAGTGAGTTATTTCCAGTCAATCAGTCTTGGCTCATGTGCACACCAGTTTACAAACACATTTCAAACCTGGCTTTCTAATGATTCAGAAATCACATTCCCCACCAAGTTCTGTTCCAGGCTACAACAATGGGTTGATATTTCCATAAAAAGAGCTGCAAATTTTGGTTCCCATTTAAAAATCTACTTATATAAATCTACAGGCAAGTTTCTTTTAATGTGATGTTTAAAAAATGATTAACATATTGAGGATTTTTTGCATTTTTAACTAAAGGTTAACCTCACCTCAAAAAAGACGATAAAATCAATGTGTTTATGCCCTAATTCAGAACATGCTGGTAAAAGTAATTTTATTTTAAAATTAAAGTTGATAGCTTTAAATAAAGTCATCTGACTATCTGTTTAGTGTGTATATTTAAGCATGAAGATATGTTATAATTGATAAACAGAGGAAGCTTACTAATGATGAAGACAGAGGACTAGTAGCTTAAAACTGATGTTTGCAGTGTTCAGTTAGCTCTAACAGGTGGTAAAGAGCTGTTCTCCACATTTTGTGTAATGTGCCCAGAGAACAGAGGTTCCTTGTTTCCCCCTAAAAAAGCCTCATTTGAGAGCTAATGACTTCATGTCTCTGTGATGACATCTGTCCTGCTTTGGAATTATTTTATAAGCAAACAACGTAAGTTCCTTGTTCTAAAAGAGCTAGAGCTTCTAGGTTACCTTCTCCTATGTTTATTTGAAACTGTATTATTGCCCTTCTGGTTAACAAGGGAGCCAAACTACAACCATTTTTTATTCTCAGGGCCCTCTACGCCTATCATAATCAGGTGGCCAATCTCCTACAACCCTTTTTTTAATGTTGAAACGACTTAATGGGATGGATTGGAAGGCCCTGGAGGTTTGTTAAGGCTGTCAGTGGCCAAATATGTTCTTACCTTCAGGATAATAATTTGGCCTGATCTATATAAAATAGTTAGATATAGATAATGTGTTATCCATGAAAGGATTCTATCCTCCTCCATTTGAAAATCTCGTTTGTCACTGTAACAAATTAAGTACAGTCATTTTGTTTTGTCATCAGCAAGTGGTTTCTCTGCTCTCCTCTCATTTTGCCTGAAGGTCTGTCATAAGCTACAGGTCAGAAACTAGGCCTCCTGAAAGAAACAGCTAAGAAGGACAGCCTTGGAGCATGGGTAGGAAGGGCCACACGAGAGAACGATGATTATTGATACTGCAAGGAATATACTCAAGGCTGCAGGTTTCCCAGAGAAGCTAACCTTGCCTCTGTGAGCAGAGACCTGTCCGTACCAGTGACATCAGTCTGAGCTTCTGGGACTCTTGAAACCCAGGAGTAGATGACATTATGAAAGTAGATAGCTGATCCAAGGTCGGATGAAACAGGAATTGATTATGCGGACAGATTGAAATAGATGAGGGAAATACTGCTGTATTTGTTGCCATGTCTTTAATGCTCTATTTTTGAGGGGCAAACAAAGAAGCCCTTTTTCTGTATTCTTAGGACATCTTTAACCTTGCAAATAGTTGGTGATAGTTGGGCAAACTGGAATGAAACTGTTTGAATGGTGCCTTATCCCAACTGACCCCTCATAATTCATGAAAGACACTCTAAGGGAAATATTTCATTTATTCTTTTTTTTGGAAAGAGGAGGTAATTAGGTTTATAGATTTATTACTTTTGTTGGAGGTCCCAGGGATTGAACCCAGGACCTTGTGCATACTAGGCATGCACTCTACCACTGAGCTACAATATAAGTAACAAGCTAGTGAATCATGGAAGAATGTAAGGATGATAATGGCATTGGCACCTGGAATGCAGATGAATGTTTTTACGATGGACTATGCTTAGTTGTAATAGCACCTACTTAAAGTGTTCTTGTGAGGATTAAACCACTGATCTGTGAAAGCAGTTGACTACAATGCTTGGCCTGAAGCAATTGCTGAATAAATGTTATTATTTAAGGTTATTATCACTGATATGATTGCATTTGATCCTCATGGTAACTCTGGGAGATAGAAGTGCAAACATGAGGCGACAACCATCATACTGGAGTTAGAAGGGATGTGTCTTCCATAAGGATGCATACTGCTGCTTATAGACTCATAGATTTCAGTCACTTGCTGCTCCCAGACCACAAGGGGAAAGGTGCCTTCTGCACTTAAGTAGGGCACAACATGCACAACTGTACATGGCGATTCTGGGTTAGAAGGGGACATTGGGTAAATATCTGAAAGTGATGACGTAGCAAATCTTGCAGATATTTTGGAAAAGAGCATTCCAGGCAGAGGGAACAACAGAGGCAAAGACCTCGAACAGGAACATGGCTGGTGAGACTGAGGAGTAGCCAGGAGGTAGTACGGTAAAGGCACTTTAGGGCGAGGAAGAGTAGATGGCGATGAAATCAGGAAGTTGCAGGGCATCCTGATCGTTTGGCTCCCCAGGCTCTGGTGGGGTCCTTTTGCTTTTACCCCAAGTGAGATGAGAGCCGTTGGAAGGTTTTGAGCAGAGTTGTGACATGACACTAAAAGCTCACTCAGGCTGTTGGGTTAAGGGGTAAGTACAGAAGCACAGAGATAAGTCAGGAGGCTGTCACAAAGGCCATCTCAACCTTATAGGCACAGGATACAACAACGAATAAAACCAAGGCCAGGCCTTGCTTGTGTCCTAGCTTGGAGAGATGGAGAGTGAAAAATCAGAGAAGCAGGTTGAAAGGCAGTACGTCATGAAGATGAGTGGGTAGAGGATGGTGGGAAGATGCCTGCCTCCAGCTGAGATGGAGCAGTGGCAGATCGACGCTCCTACTATTAACGACCCAAACAGCCAGAGACAACCAGTACAGTGGTTGAAAATCAGCTGCACATTTATCACCTCTCCCCTCTACACACCAACTGAGATTCAAGCATCACTGTATGACACACTGTATCTAACTGTGACAGGGTCCTTAACCCTTTTGGTCATTGGCCTTTCTTATTTCCTAATGCATTCATTCACTTAGAGAAAGCAAATTGAGTCACCTATCAAGCCCTATCTTTTCGGATGTAGGCTTCTTAATGTTCTGCGGACTTCTGAGTAAAAAATTTTCATCACTAGATATTCATTGTTTAGGTTCAGCACAGACAGACCCAGGCTCTAGGCCAATAAGCCAGTGGTGATCTGCATGCCTTCCCAGTCTGATCCTTTTATTATCTTAGCAAAAGTAAGTTCTCATAAAAGCAATTTACTAATAATGTCTACTTTTATTATTCAAAGAGCTCTTATGAGTACAAGTGTCTCTTCAATGATATAAAACTTCCCTTTCTTCAATATTAAATATAAAACTTTAATTAAAACACTCAAAGCAACAAAGTCAAATTCTAATTCCTTTATGTAGTCGATGAAATGGAATTGAAAGAGAGAGGAATAGTGGATTTTTTTTAATAATCCATTCAATCTTTTCAAAATGTTCATTATCTTCCAAAAGTAAGTTATCTGCAACTTTAAGTTTCTTCTTTAGAGGAGGCAGAATTTTCCGATGAAATTGTTATTATTCACTCAGTCAATATTAAAATAATCAGCTACAGGGAATATTGTATCTACAAAATTAATGTCTGCTATTAGATGCACATCATCCTTTTGTAGACCACTTCTGTGCAATTTTATTTTATGTATATCTATACCACCACAGCATTCATTATGGAAGCAGAGGTAATTCTCTAATTTTACTGAATGCAAATGCACCAGCAGCAAGCAACTGTGCAGATGTGTAACTTTCAGTATTTGTGCTACAATATTTTAAAACACACCATCCACACCTCCAATTTCCTTCCCTGCCTCCATAAAAAGTTGTTTGACCCCACCTGCCATAAAAAGTGTTAAAGTTCATTTGAAATTACATATACAGGTACAATGGAAAGGTTCTCTCCAGCACCACAATTATGCTGTTACACATCTTGTACACTGTGAATAAATCATCGAACTATTCTAAGTGCCTCTTCTTGCACAAAGTTGCCAACTCTCTCCTTTTTAAGATGAGTAAACGTAAAAAAAAAAATTAATACGTGGCTATTAAAAATTACAGCTAAAAAGAGAACCATCATCTTGAAGATTAAAAGAAAGAATTGTCTTTGAAAAAATGACTTACTATTGACAATAAAATAAAACCTAAAAAGCTGTCATGCTTTATGGAACCAAAGAAGAAAGCCAACATCATGAAATGGAAGGAACTGTACCTTATTCATGAACACATACTAGAGTATTTGCCACATAGTACTCACCAAATAAGTATTTCTCCATTTAATAGTTGAAGAAAAATTTTCTGAACTAAAAATAACACTGGGATATGTCTATCAACGCCAAACACATCCTGTGTAAATTTCTTTTTTGTATTTAAAGAATGAAAGGTAGATAGATAGGTAAATAAATGAGAGAAGGAGGAAGAAGAGATTTCTATAAGCACTGAGTAAAGGAAAACAATTAGGAATGGAAATCAGATTGGGTTCAGATTTCTCTGGAAATACTTAATCCCAAAGGACAATGCGGAAACCTCCAAGGAATTTAAGAAAAAGTAACCTCCCCAAAATTTATATCCTGCTAAACTTTTACGTCTAAAATCAACAGAAAAATATTTCAAGCATTCTATTCTTTATAATCACCTTGACATATAATTACATACATATTTTATACCAGCAGTTCAGGAGTATACGAAGATTTTTAAGGAGATGAATGGGCACAGAAAGCTTTATAAGAATCAGTTCTTAGATCCTGAGTGTATGCATTATTTTTCAAAGCTCGTTCACTTGGTTCTTCTGTCTGAACTCTCAGTTAATAATCATCCCCTTCCCACTTGACAGAAGAAAGGTCCACCTCCTACTCACCCAGAAAATTATTATTGGACATGATTGTCCTTCATGTAAATATCTCTGGAACAATTCAGAATAATAGTATCAGGACTGAGAAAGTGAATGACTCCGAAGACTTAGTGAAAAATGCTTTTGCTGATCAGGGAGGTAGCATCCATTGTATTTAATAAATTGAATGTTAAGCTAATGGATCATTTTAAAAATTGTTTCATACTAGGGAATGTGGTTATCTCCTGACACTCTGCCCCTTGCTCTCTAAGCTCTAGTCACAACTTCAGTTTCTGAATTCGTAAAGCCTTCATAAAACTTATGTCTTCAGACATGTTGTTGCCATGGTCTTCCTCTCACTCCCCACCTGGCTAACTCCTATATTCACGCTTCAAGTCTCAGCTTAAATGTTCTGAACGTGCTCCATCCCATCTGGGAATTGCTCTCCACCACGCTTTCTCTTAGCACCCCGTACTATTTCTTTAGGTACTCAGCCATTTGGGTTCTTCCTGTCAGTATCCTTCTTATAAATTCCATGCAGGCAGGGGCAATGTTCACCTTATATACCACTGTGTCTCCAATGCATAAACAATGCCTACCACATAGTAACTGCTCAGTAAATCCATATTGAATAAATGTGGGATAAACTATCAGTGTCCCTCTGGACTCTAAAATTTGATCCAAAGTGAATATCCCAGTTTTTAAGCCTCTTCAAAATATGCTACTATAATTAATGGTTAACAGCACAGCATACTTATTTAAATAACATGCACTACTAGAATGCAGATAAAACATTATCCCCTAAAAGAATAAAGTACAGTTTTGAATGTGATGCTACCACGTGTGATCAGATAGCTTAGAATAAAAACAGTTTTGCAACAATTTCCGATAAATTATTTTACTCTTATGTACTTTCCCCAACCATTTCCTTCAAAAATGCTCATGAAATGGTGAACAGTTAATAATTTGATTTTTTTGTAGTGGTCTCCTAATGTGTGCTTGACTCAGTGATAACAATCAGCAAAGAGAATCCAAGAAGTGTGCAATATGGATTGTCTCCTCAGCTACTAAGTGTCAGATCCTGTTTGTGTTCATCTACCTGTTTGCCATTTGAAGCAGCACCCCAAAGTTGAGGTAATGAGGTTGAAGCACCCAGTCTGCCTTTGCACTGGCAGCCCCATCATACAGCTCTACCTTCCATTTTTCAGTTGCTAGACAACTACTGTGTCCAGTTACAGTGTGACAATAAGGAAATCAATGATGTTGACCATTTTGCTCCTCGCCTAATGCCTTGTTTAATTAATTGGTTGCCAAGCACAGCAAATACTATTTAGATGGCCTAAGACATTCCTAATCTCTAATAGACTCAGAATCCAAGCGCTAAATGGAACTTTGAGATCAGTCCAAACATAACGACAGCATCATAATGTCAATAAAGAGACATACAGCTTGATGAATAATTTGGGGGACATTCATTCACAATTTTATATTAGAATGGTTCCAGGAACTCTGAGAACCAAATTATCCTAGCTACAATGTACAGAAGAGTCTTTTTCTCTTCTTTTAAGAAACCAGCAACATAATGAGTATTTCCAGCATCCAAGGCAACTTCCTGACCAATAAAAAGTAAAGAGGCAGGGAAATGGATTAAACTCCTCTCCAGCCTCACTGAGAAGTTGGGAAGGGGCTGTTGGCACAGGACCACAAGTGGAAGAAAAACCATGAAAAGCTTACACGATACCAGGCCCCGTAGAATTGGAAAAGTTAGCAACTATGGCAAAGAGTGAGACAGACATAGGGAGAAAAGACAGTGACAAAAATGCATTCGGAGGATCAAACTGAATGAAATGGTAGAATTCAGTGCCCATGAGCTGGTGAGCATCTGAATGGAGTCCCACATGTGTGAGGTAAATGTGTTTTGCAAGCTTTTATCACTTAGAAATTCCAGCGGCTCTATCTATCTATCTATCGATCGATCTATCTATATATCGATAGATCGATAGATAGATATTTTCACATATTGAGGTGTGGGGAAGTCATTCTGGCTTATACATAAGTTAACTTAAATTTGATGCCAACAGCCTGTTTGTGGTCTATCAAACACATGTTATACCTCTGCTTTAATTATTAAGAAAAGGGTGCATTGACCAGAAATAAAGAAGGTTCATGTTAAAAATAAAGATTAAATGCCTCCTTTCCTGGGACACCAATGCTGGTCCTCCTTTGATAATAAGAATCCCTTCCTAGGTGCCAAGAACATTCTGAATTGCTGGGTTCATGCTGGTCTAAACCTTGAAGGAATGTATCCCCAACTTGTTTAGTGTTCTTTGTCCTCATAAGATGTAAAACTGTGCTGAAAATTACGCTTCTCTGGAAAAGTTCCCCAGGGTTATCTGAGAGGCTGCCTTCCAGGCTATAGTCCTCAGTTTGGCTCAAATAAAACTCTTTTCTATTCCTATTAAAGATTGTTTATTGATTATTTTTATCAACTATACACATATATACATACATACATACTATGCCATAAATATATATATATAGAAAGAGAGAGAGAGAGAAGTATTTTCTCTTATTTAAACACTGCTTGCCCAATGTTTCAAATAATCTTCGACGTGTTGGGAAAGGGGGTTGCAGTACCTGACAATATTCTATGAAAATCACTCATTGTTTTCTCTTTCATTCTCTCCTTTCTAAAGTAACATCCAATTTATTCACTTATTAATATAGCACAATTCTGCCCACACCCCTAGCCCCTGAGTCTCCCTTCTTTTCATGAGGCAGATCCAGTTCCCTAAGTGGAATCCCAGAAATATCTATAGTTATAACTGTTGTATGTTATACAGTTGAGTGATATGACTTCCAATAAGTGACATTTAGGAACAGTCAGAGTTCTGTGTGCTCATTCCTGGGGAAAAGAAAGCCGTGCATTAGGCTGCTGTGGTCAATTTTGGGATTGCCGGTCCCAGATGCCCTTTATGGAGCCAGTGGACCCATCTCCCAGCTTCTGGGAATGTTGGCTGCTCATGGCTCTCAGCCTTCTCCCTTCTCTGGAGAAGAACTGCCCTTGGCCAAGGGGATCTTGCTCTGGAAATGCCCGGAAGGTTGTGTCCTCTCTCTTAGGATGGGCCCCCACCCCATTATGATTGATTGATACCTGGTTCATCAATCACTAGAGAAGACCGAGCAGGAGGATACAGGAAACATCAAAAAGACTTGTTTCTTTCCCAGAGGTGACCCTTCAAGGTTAACTGAATGACCCAGGAGTCACTCTCCTGCCCTAAGAAGTAAAGTTTAACATCTGCGCCAACTCCACCTCCACACTGGGGAGAAGGCATGCATCTGGCTGGGCAGGAGGCACAGAATCTAAGAGCTAAAAAAAAAACCCTGAAAATGGCAAGAAAAGCCATTTCTGAGGGGAAGTAAAAAGCCAGGAGCCAGAACTTTGGAGACACCCCTGAAGGACACAAACCTACTTAGGACAAGTGAGGATGGAGAGTCAGTGCTTAAAAATGCATTTGGAACAACTGTAGAAGCAGAACTAAAATTAGCTGCAATTGGTAATAAGAACCTCACATAAAAATAACAGTAATAAAATGTAACAATAGCTATTGTTGACTGAGCATCTGCCAAGTGCGGGGCTGGTGCCAGGTTCTTTACATTTATTCATCATAATCTCTGCAACTAATCTGTAAGGCTGGAATGAGGCCAACATCCATCTCTGCACAATGCTTCGTCTTATCCCATTACAAACCCACAGTAGGAAAGAGTAGAGTGGAACAGGCAGAAAAAGGGAAGTGGAACCCACAGTATGATGGAGGAGAACAGATCTGACTCCACACTGGGTCTGTTTCTTTTACTTTAACCTTTGTATTCTATTGCTTTTGCTGCACAGGAAGAATGTTGCCCAAAGCCTGAAATATATATAGGAGAGCCCATTCTCAAGGTTCTGAACGTTAAAGCTATAACACTTCATATAAAAAAGTTGTAGGACAGAGAATAACACTTCTCTTGTTGGAGGTTTACAGGAACATTGTGATCGGATTTACCAAGACTGATGCCAAGAACAGAGGATTCTAGCACCAAGAAGTTAGCAGCAACCAACTGCACCCCTCTCCCTTTTAAGTATAAAAGAAGCCTGTATTCTAACAGGGACGATAGTTTTCTGGAACACTAGTGCACCATCTTCTCCATCTTCTGACTTTTCACTTGCCCCAGCAACTTGTCTCTCAGTTTACTGGCCTGTCACAAGGCTAGCAGTACAAGCCTGAATTCGGTAACAATAGTATCATTTCTTTCTCCTTAGCACACAGCACAGTGCCTGGCACACAGTAGTCACCCAATTAATATTTGTGGCATGAATGGAAAAACAGAAACGTATACATCAAAATCTTAATAATGGCTAACTTTGGGTGGTGGGGCCAGGAGCTGCATTTTCCTTTGTGTTTCCCCAACATTTCACCTTGCATTAAATTTATAGTTTTGTAAAGTGGAAAATTATGAGCACCTAAAACTGTACGCAATGTTTAAATATTTTGAAAGTTCTGATCATTAAATTATTAAATGAAAATTCTGCTCAATTCAATTCTTTTTTTATACTTAAAATCTTACTTAGACTTCCCATATATCATTTTAGGCTGTAACCTATTAGCACACATAAATCCAAGGTTGAATAAATGCCTCTGAGAAATCAACTTACAGCACCAATGACAGCATCTCCAAAACGCCGTGGTGAAGGTGGCTCTGAATCCCAACTAGAGAGAAGGCTTTCCTCTCTCCTTTCTAGGTTCTTCTGGCTAGTCTAAGAATTAAACTGATGTTAGACAGATAAACAGGAGAAAATAAAATTTAATTACCTACTTCCAGGGGCCTCATCAGAAAAATAAGACCCAAAGACAAGTTTTGGCAATAGAGGCTTATGTGCCATCTGGGAGAAAAACAAGTGGGTAGGGACTTGGGATTTCAAAGGGGAGGAAGGCGAGTCACACAGAGATGGAAACACAAATGCGTGGCAAATAAATGTTTGCTGTGCTACTCAGAGACAACAGGACAGAGAGGGCTTTGGTCTCTAAGCCCTGCCAAGTTCCCCCACCACACCTAGTCCATATTCTTTGTAGATATCTCTGGTCACAGTGCTCTTCTTGGACCTAAGTCCTTTATCTAGACTCTTTTAGGTAGTTAAGGGGGAGGTAAAAAGAGAGACTTTCTGAGTTTTCCATTTCTTAAAAATAATCAGCCTAAAATAATCCTCATACAAAAGAGACACACTTGGGGGCTCCCCTACATTCGTAACAGTGAGCAATGAACAAAGGAAACCCCAGCAAATGTGGTGGCAGTCAACCCCTCCAAATTAGGATGCTAAGGAATCTACTTGGATTATAATAGGTCTGGGTATCGTGACTCAGTTTTCTGGAATTATGCCCTAAAATCCCATCTTTAGGTGGGATGACAAAAGTGCTCTGGAATGTTGCCTTCTTTCCCCCAGTGAACCACGTTCTGACAAGCAGTCTGGTCTTCTGCTAGCTAACCTTGACTCAAAAACTGCTTGAACTACACTCCCATTTTATAGGTGAAGAAACTGAGGCTCAGAGAACTTGAGCCATCTGCCAAGGAGCACAGCTAGTTGAAAGCAGGTCTGAAACAAGAGAGCAGGTGTCCTGCTTGTCTGGTGATGTTTCTGTGGTACCCATGGCAGAGGAGAGTTTGTTCTGGCTCTTCTGGACACCATCTGGTCCGTCTTTCCTCAAAAGCCTTTTCCCCATCCTCAGCTGACAATTCTCCTGACTTCAGCCTATAGGGGGCAGGTGTGCTCCTTTCTGAGGGTCTCTTGTTCCATAAGTATCATGCACAGGACCCTCTGGTACCACTTTTCTCTGACTCTCTCTGCAAGTAGCCCCTTTGTTGATTTGATGCTGCTCTTGGCAGGATGGATGCCTTATTTTAGCTGTAGTTTAATGAAGGTCAGACTAGGTTTTGACCAAGCAGCCCAGATCAGGAGCTTAGAAGCAAAGCGGCTCCTTACATTTGACGCTGGCCCTGTTCTCAGCCCAGCATTTCTGACAAGACAGCATTTTGTATTCTTTGCCCCATTTGTAGCTGTGTGGTCCTGTCCCCTTGCCCCATTCATGAGATGCTGTCTCTAGGGTCTGCCAGCTTCCCCGTTTCCTCTGAGTTTGGGGCCCTCCCTTGCGGGGACTCCTGGAGAAGGGTTCCTGCCTCTTAACTCCGCCCTGCTGGTTGCTGATTACATATTAGGTTAAACCACATTACCCGTATTTGTTACCTACAAAAATGTCAGTTTCATTTGTTTTAACTTAATAAAGGAAAGTCCTACATGAACCCCAAGACACCAGACATGGTTGAATTGTATGTAACTGGGTGAAATTTGGAAGCAAGGTTATCTTCCGGGTGCTGTACTTGGATTTTTGGAGACCCTGAGCTTTCCAGTCACACACACACGGCATAGGCATCGTAATCCTCGGGCATACGTGTGACTCTGTGTGTGTGTGTCTTGATACCTATTTATGTTATTTTCAATGACCACCCTTTCATATGGGAACATACTTGTTTATAATTAAAAACGAAGCTAAGGCCCTAGGTCCTGCACTCTCAGCAGACACGGAGGGCTGTTGTTCACAGCTGCGCCCGGGGTGGGCGGATTCTAGCTGGGACCACAGTCTTTGGATGTCCTGAAGTGGACAGGGCAATGTTATCCCGCCATAGGCTTGGTTCCCTGCCGAGGGTGCAGCCAGGCTCCAGAACAGGGAAGCCCGCACATCTGCCTGCTTGGGAGGATGTTTTGGCTTAGTCACCACTGAAGGTCTCATAGTGAGGCTGGAGCAATTTGCAATGAGACGTTCTCATTTGCATTTTTCTTACTAACAGCTATTTAGAGAAGAGCTTTAGATGTGCTGGCTGATGACTCTGGGAGCTGGGTCTGCTTCTATCCACAGACCTGCAGGCAGAAGGGATTTCAACCTCGCTATCACTTAAATACTTAAGGGAAAACACTTAAAAAAGCAGCCATCCCATCTCCCTTCTTCTGTTAGTAACAGTGTATCTGTTCTCAGGACTGTCTGCCACAGCAGACACTGGATTCCTCTACATATTATCTGTGTAACTTTAGACAAAGCGTTTGACCTTTCTAAATCTCAGTTTCCGCGTCTGTAAAATGGCATAGGAGTGTGTTCCTTGTGGGATTATTGTTAGGACCACACGAGATAATATTTACATTCTAGTGGGGCAAGCAGACAGCAAGCAATGATTCTACTAGTGTTTCGTAGTCATTGTGATGAACAATGAAAAGGAAATATTCAGGGTGCCATGAGAGGAATGTATGGGATCTGGGTCAGTCAGGGGTGCCAGGGGAGGTTTTACATCTCAGGGAAGATATACTGAAGATGATATCATTATTATACCCATTTAGGAAAAGACAAAGTAAGCATCTTGAGATTATTGCAAATGTTGAGCTCTGGAATGCATGGCTTTGGGTAAAGGAAGCAGGTTGGGAACCTGTGGCCATCAATAGATGCTTTGTGTTTCTAAATATGCTCCACTAGGCAAAATAAAGGAACTGAATAAATTACAAGCAGGCTCTTACTTCTGGTGCAAGGTTCTCAACAATGGCACTCCTGACACTTTGGGTGGGGTAATTCTTTGTGGTGGGGGCCTGTCCTGTGCACTGCAGAATGCCTGGTGGGCTGCATCCCTGTGCCTACTCACCCTCTAGTCATGACATCCAAGAGTCTCCCAGCTGTGGCCAAATGTCCCCTGGTGGGCAGAATCACCCCCATTGAGAATCACTGTTTTGGTGAATTCATCTTAGACTCACATAGCATTAGGAGTAGATAAACCAGTAACAAACAGTCCTCCACTTTTGAGGACAGGGGAGAATATACAAAGGCAAAAACAAAGTCAGCCTGAGCCTTGGGCGGAGTCTGGGGTGGGTCATTCAGCGTGACAAATTCTGCCTGAGACCTGGCTTTGCTGGGTTGCTCTGTTTCACTGTCATAAGCTGGAACTAGGTTATGCAGAAGCCCCATCCTTGGGTGGCTCCAGATAGCACTGGTCAAAAGGGGAACCTGCACAAAATTTGGGAGGCAGAAGTGAAGCACTGGCCATCAACCTCAGGACTTCGGGGTCTGATACAGTGATGGACATTTGCACCACCACCCCCAGCTTGCCCTCACTTTTCTCCGCTCCTCGTCCAGTTCTTCTTCCCAACAGCTGGTCTCGCTGACCTCCAGCAACCCCAGCTCGCCACCAGAAATGTGACTGTGGAGGTGCATAGCTGGTAGCCTCAGAGTGACAACAGCGTTCTCTCCATGACAGTTCAGCTTGGGTAAGTGGACGTACTTGGCTTTTCAGAGTTCCCTGCAGGCTCTGGCTCTGACTTCGCCATCTGATGAGGGCTTATCCTCTGACCTCATGATCCCTCTTCCAGAACTTCACTTTCCCGTCTCCTCCCACAATTGGGTGCCACCCAGTTTCTATGATAAGTGCAACCCCTTATTCCATAACACTGACAGTAGTTGAGGGATTGAATTTTGATAACATCTCTCTATCCTTAGTCTTCCCCAGAACCGGAACTTCAGAAGCCACTGCTACCTAACCCACTGTGAGTCACATTTATCCTCAGGGAGGAAGCTTAAGACATGAATCATCCATCGCCCAGAACAGAGGTGGAGAGAAGAAGGACAGGCAGTCAACTTGCTTCCTAATTCAGTGGGTCCTAATACATTTATCTCTACTCTGCCTGTTCCAAGAGCTCAGTTTGTTTTGTCTGCACTGGAAGATTGTAGAGGAGAAGAAAATTAACTCTTTGTAGTTTGAAAGGATAAGGTTTTCCCCCGAGCAGCCCCAGGGTTAGGATTTAAGCTGAGGTGATAAGTTCAGTAGAGAAGGAGCCACCACATCCCGACTAGAAGTGGTGGCCACACTGCAACCCTGGGATTCCCTGGGTCTTAGCTCAGGTTCCTCAGAGGCAGACCCAGAGACAAGGGTTTGAGGCAAGCTGTTCACTTAAGAATTGCTCCAGGAGACACAGAGAGAGGCGTGGGGAAGTGAGGCAGGGCAGGCAGATAACAAAGCATTTGGTGACCACATAGGTAACTGGAGCTCAATTTCACCGGGAGCTCTAGAAACCAGTAGAGAATGCACTGAGGTATTCCGCCTGGGGTCAATCACTCTTGGGAAGGTATTCTTGACATATGCTTCTGACCTGCTCGGCACACAGGCAAGACACCCCAGCTGCAAGAGATGCAGACGCTAGCAGCTGGACATTGGCCAGCGTGCACTGAAATGGTTAGGCTCCTGGGAATATTCAGAGGCACTGACAGCATCTGTTTCTCCCTGCAACACCAGATTTCATGCATAAGACTCAATTAAACCATTGAAACAGCAAACAATTAAAAAAGGGTGTGTCCTGTGTCTTGCCTCTAGCCTCAGGAAGAGGTTAATAGCACTGTCTTTGACTCTTAAGTCCTGCAAATATGAGTCTTCCCTATTCATATTCCTCTGGTCAGTTCAGAACAATGTGGAACATGTTACGTTTATTTGCTCAGCATATTTACTTCCTATTCTTCCTGGCTTTACGTCATCTTCAGACGTGATGGTCTTTCCTGTTTCTTCTTCTGTTGGTTCCATTGAACGAAGTAGAGGAAAGAGTTCCGAGGTTATTACTGGAAAGTTCACAAGGTGGAATTTGATCGGCAGTGCACTTTGGTTGTGAATTTTAGCTTCTTGGGAAAACTGATCCCACGACCTTCTGATCTGCAGGGAGACCTGCCTTGACCTGTATCATGCACATAAGGGAGCATCATAGAGAGATGGCCCCCTAATTCCCCTCTCCACACTGTGAGTTGTCTATTTGGTAGAAAGGACAAAGAGATTGGGACATATCAGTGCACATGCCTCTCCTGCAGGAAGTACCTTTTACCTTTGGGTTCTTTCATGCTAAAGGAATGAGATGGGCCAGGGCAGGGCTCTGGGGAGTTGATAGTTGACACTGGCACCCGAGGACTTGCTCAGATGGAGCCTATAATGGAGGAGGGACAAGGGTCTTGGAGGTTCCTATGTGGCCCAAGGTCACTCGAGAGCATAAGGACGAAACTAAGAGTAATATATACCTGTGACTGGAGTGTCACTTGTCATGGAATTCAAAGGAGAGAGAGTGAGGGAGGTATGAGAGAAGGAAGAAGGGGAAGGAAAAGAGGGAGAAAGAAAGAATGAAGAGATGGATTACAGCATCTCCTGCTGCCCAGCCCATGAGATGGTATCATCTTAATTTTGAGATGGCATCCCTGAAGCTCAAGGAAGTTAAGCGACTTCCCTAAGGTGACTGAGCTAGTCAGTGACAAAACTCAGATTCAAACCTGGTCTGACTTATTCCCACACCAATACTCGTTCCACTTTGCAACCCAACACAAGCATTATACTCAACAGGCAGCTGGACGAGGTGCAGATCTAGCAGAGAGGAGGAGAACCCAACAAATGCAGCTACCCAAGTGGCACTCACTACTTAGTCACATCACTAACAATAACTGAGCAATAAATAACATTTGAGAAATTACTGTAGGCTATAATACCATGCATGTCACTTAATCTTCAGGACAACCCTGACAGCACATTAAAGAATAAGCTGGGGAGCTTTTAAACATATGAACACCTGATGGTCCCACCCTAGATTATTATATTAGACTTGCTTGGGGTTGGAGCAGAGCACTGGTATATTTTAAAAGTCACCAGATGCTGGTAACAAAAAACTAGGGTGAAGAACCATTGCTTAGGACAGTGGTTCCCAGACACTAACAGGCATCAGAATGCCCTGGGTTGATAAATCTGATAAAACAGATTTCTGGGCTTCACTCTCAGAATGTATGATTCAGTAGGTCGGGGGTAGGGACTACAATTTCGCGTTTCTAACAAATCCCCAAGTGACACTGATGCTGCTGGTCTGGGGACCTCCCTTTGAGAACCATTGATTCAGAACGACTTTGAGGATGGTGTTAGATTCCCACTTTACATATTAATCGACTGAGGCTTGGTGATGACTAAGCCAGAACTTGCACTCAGGTCTGTGATCCATGCCCTTAAAATCTATGGTCTATTTGCCTCATCTTGTAGCCAAGTTGATCAGGCCTGACTGCCAAGTGCTTCATGAAGAGCAGTTACACACGAACCCCAGCACTACGTAAAAGTCTGCCTGGTGGGCTGCATTAAGTCAGTTCCAAATTCTTGCTTGCCAGCCATAAGGAAGAAGCATGAGAGATTACAAAGCTAATTTAGCTTCATTAATCAAGATAACATTAATTGCTCCAATCTTCCTAATGAAAGGCCACTAATGCATGCAAAAACACTTCATCCGAGGCAACTTTCAAGTGCCTCCTCCAGGGCCTGTAAAAATGTTCTCCCCTGAATGGACTCAGCTCTCCGTACTGCCTGCCTACGCAGCTAGGATGTTCCTTAGAAAGCGCAACTCTTGTTCCAGGCAGTCCCTGGGGCAAGCCTCAGATGCCCCAGTGTTGGAGGGCTTTGGTCCATGTGGAACTCAGCCATGGTCTCCCAGGTTGATTCTAATTCTTTGTAAATACCAGAAGGTAAAGCCAAAGAGCACCATAAGCAAACTGATTACAAATTCAGTTTCCTCCAGCACTTTTTTATTGCCGTAAAGGTGAACTTTAAGACCTCAAGAACCCAAGTGATCGCACTTTCAACTTTAATCAGTTTTCTATTTCACTTCTAGGATAGACTGAGGGCCTCTAAGATTCTTGGAGGAGGCCAGCTTTCTGCCTATGTGCTCCCCTCCCACATCCTCCCTCCAGGCAGGCTTTCTCCTTAGAACAGTGGTCTCTTCATTCAGGAAAGGGGTATGGAGCTGAGATATGCCTTGATAAGATTATCCCCTGACTGTGCTCCTTCCTTCCACCTTCTCCTTGCTCCATGTCTTTTTTTTTTTTTTTTTTTTGAGAGCCATACAACTAACAAGCTGAGAATAAACATAGGAAACCGTCTTGAGTAGATTCTCTAAAACCAGAGCCTGAAATGAATTTTGTGCAAATGACTGAGGGAATGCTTTCAGTTCCCCTGAGAGTAAGGAAGTCAGGTAGGAGAGGCAAAGAAATGAGTCAAAGTGTGAGTTCAGCTGGGGTCTAACCTCAGCCTGATACCATAAGGAGCTCTGGAGTGGGAGTTGTATCACCCGGGCATATATCCAGAGGGAACCTTCATTCAAAAAGACACATGCACTGCAAGGTTCATAGCAGCACTACTGACAATAGTCAAGACATGGAAACAACCTAAATGGCTGTTGACAGATGACTGGATAAAGAAGTTGTGGTATATTTATACAACGGAATACTACTTAGTCATAAAAAAGAATAAAATAATGCCATTTGCAGCAATATGGATGGACCTAGAGATTGTCATACTAAGTGAAATAAGCTAGAAAGAGAAAGAAAAATACCATATGAGATCATTTATATGTGGAATCTAAAAAATGACACAAATGAACTTATTTACAAAACAGAAACAGACTCACAGACATAGAAAACAAACTTATGGTTACCAAGGGGGAAAGGGGTGGGAAGGGAAAAAGTTGGGAGTTCGAGATTTGCAGATACTAACCAATATATATAAAATAGATAAACAACAAGTTCATACTGTGTAGCACAGGGAACTATATTCAATATCTTATAGTAACTTATGGTGAAAAAGAATATGAAAATGAATATATGTATGTTCATGTATGACTGAAGCATAATGCTGTACACCAGAAATTGACACATTGTAAACTGACCATACTTCAATGAAAATATACATATACAAAAACAATAAAAGTAAACAGAGTGGGAGTTATATCAAGATGTTCCTTCCTTGAAGCAAAGGGGACAGCCTTTGTACCCTGTATCAGTCAGTGATGGGCTGTGGGCCACTGATGGAAAGGATATAATATCCCAGGCATTTCCAAAAGTGGTTCCCAACAAACAGAGGGCAAGTCTCAGGATAAAGGGGCAGCTGCCTAACACTCACAGAAGCCAGTGACAAGTGCACTTGCCCAATGAAGGGGATCTGGGCACCAGCAGCATTGGCTACAGGAACTTTGCAGAATCAAGGAGCCTCTTCCTCCTGTGTGTGTGTGGCAAGCACGGCTGGGAAGTGGGTGACGTTTTCCTTCTGTGGCCTTTCTTCAGGACTATCCAGGGCCCTTGGTAGCTTTCCTTCTCTCTGTATTCATACCTCTGCTGTAGCCCTTAGGTGTGTTAACCTGTTTTATTCTAAGTGTCAGTCTCCACATTGAGACTAAGAGCTTCCTGTGATTGGAACCCTGACTCACTCATTTTGTATCCTGAGAACTAGGGCAGCACCAGGCACATGCTGGAGTCCCCAGGTTTGTTAACGGCATGACCCAAAGCTTTCCTGTCCCTTCTCTTCAAAGACACCTCTCAGTCCAGGTTCATCCAGACCATGTTCAGTGAAAGGGACAACAATCAAGACCTTAAGCTTGGGAAGTGTCTTAAAGTAGCTGCAGTCGTGTAGAAATGAAATTAAGACAGATGGTCTCTGTAAATAGATGACAATGCACAGACATTTAGTCATTCTTGAACTCACTTTGGTCCAAAGACCCTCTTAATGACTCATCTAAGCAAGAGGCAACAACCTGCACAGAGATAAACAAGAGGGACATGGATCATTCTTCAAGGTACTGACTGGCATGTTCAGAGACAGCATTTTGCACAGCAGAGGTTGTGAGGAATAAAAGCGGAACAACTCAGGAATAGAAGCTGATTATGCAAAGCTGCTAACCTGTAAGTAGGCATCATTCTGGCATTATTATGATATGTAAAAATTGGATCTTTCAAGTATATTATAAAACAACATCCTCTAGTTAAACTAAAGCGCTTTCCTTTCCATTTATAAGCATGAAAAATTTATCATTGCACTACGATATTCATAAGCAAAAAGTAACTTGCACAAAAGTGATGCAAATATTATTTCAAAAGAAGCAAAGATTGTGTCACAATGGAAGATTGAATGCATTGTTTTGCTTAAAATCCCGCCAAATTAAACAAAAATAACAAAATCAGGTTCTTGATTTGGAGTGAGAAAAGCTCCAACTGGCACAATGTTTCTAGAAGATTATGTGAATGCTGGAGGGGGTGCTCTTGGACCACTACCCAGCCACTTAGCCATTGTGATGTTCTAAGATGCATGATTGGTGGAAGCTGGGTGATGTGCCTGAACCTAGTTCCATTTTTATGGTCCAGTAGGTCTTCATCCAAAGGTGGTTTCTCTGAACCAAAGACAGATCCTTCTGTCCTGCCTTGGCCAGGTAACGTGGCATCCTTAACAGCTGGGGTATTTTACCAGAAGGAAAACTCTACCTAGCACTCATGGATATCAGGGCTCTTTCTATAGGTCTCCACTCCTGCCCACTCTTCCTGGACTCTGTTCCTTTTTTGGTGGTTGGTGGTGAGGAGGAGGAGGAAGCTGCAGTTTGAGGGGATTGAAAAAGAGAATTCCTAAAGCATATAATGGAGATAGAGGTTGGGAAACCCTGGACAGACAGCTCAACAAGCCATGGAAGGATGATTCCTGGTTCTTTGATTGTTAGGATTCCTGAGGTTCTAACTTGAGGACTGGCCCCAGGAGGGAAGAATATATTTGCATCACTTTCCTCGACATGGCCAGGGCTCCCCGCTCAGGCCCTGATGTGGGCGGCGGGGCATCAACTGCTCTTCTAGATCCTGTTGCAGAGGTTTAGAATTAGTGAAAAGCCTACTTGATCCTGGCAATCTGTCTAGTATGTGGTACGTTACCAGGAACATGTGAGAGGCTGAGTCAGAAACTGAACACTGCATGTCACTGTACACCAGAAACTCTTAACTTCTTAGTGGAATGTAGTTAATGTGACTGCTTCCACCTCCAGCTTCTTATGACTAAGCTACTTGCATGCCCTACTACCTATGTCTTACAAGACAGATCTTTCTTCCACACATTTATGAAACATGATATTTGCTCATCTACATTTTTTTTTTGGTTTGCTTTTTAAATGGTTTTCCATAGGAGTCATTTTACCACACAAGAAAAAATTTCAATGATCTGAAAACTACCTCTAATATTTATTTTTCTAGTTAATTAAAAAAATTTCCCAATTCTAAGTTAAAAAAAATTGAGCTCTAATTCACATATAATAAAGTGCACAAGTATTAAGTATACTCTCTAGTTATGACACTAGGAGGTTCCCCCATGCCCCTCCCACATATCCCCTGCAGCCCCCTCCCTAAGAAGTAACCACTCCTCTGATTCCTGTCCTCACAGACTACTCTGATCTGTTCTTGAACTTCGTATAAACATATGCTTTTTTTTGGTGGGTTTTTTTTTTTCCATTCAACATAATTCACTGAGATTTATGCTTGTTTCTGCAAGTATAAGTAGCATATCCTTTTTATTGCTGGGTGGTATTCCATTGCATTCCCTGTCCTTTTATGCATAAGCATTTCCCTTCAATTTCCTTAATTTAAACCTTACAGGTACAATGGCTTCCTATGGTTACATTAGGGTCTTTTGAGCTAAGCAGTGAAGAAAGCAGTGAGCTAAGCAGTGAAGAAAGCAGTGAGCTCTTAGCTAAAGAACTGCATGGCAGGAGCTCTGAGGACTGAGCTGAGAGGTGGGTACCCGGAGCCTGAAGTTAACTGAGCCTTTCAAATGATTTCTGTGATTGATGGATAATTTATATGAAATTTCATATTAGTAAAATAAAGTGTTGCCACCTGTGTCCCTTTCTGTAAACAGAGCAAACAATATATTTTTCTCTGTTAGAAGAAAAAAAAAGGAGAAACCATATAATAGCTTCATTTGCTGTGATTTGGGTGGTAATGTCAACTCCCTAACATATTAAACGAAAGATTTTGAAGGCAATATGCGTCTCAGCTGGGAAGCCTAAAGTAGGAATAAACAGAAGGACTGTGGGATGGAAAGGAAGCAAATAATCATGCAGAGTATTTTCAACTCTCAAAAAAGAAAAAATCTGAATGTAAGCTTTGCTACAACAGGAAATATTAGAGCTATTCCAAACACCTATTAAATATATCATCAACCTGTCTGAACAAAGCTGGGATCGCTTCCTGGGAAGCAGTAATATTTCCAGAAAAAAAAAAAGGTAAATATTCTTTTTGCCCCTTAACTCTAATATTAAGAAATACAAACCAATTACAAGCAAAATAGAAAAGATCAGAAGAAAGATGGAAAGTAACAGGGTACAAATGTATTTTCCCAGTCTCTCCACTTGGCTTCATAAATCTAGATAAGTTACTTAACTTCTCTGAACCCATGTTTTAACATTTTAAAATGCAATTACCATTAATAATGTAGTATAGAATATTATTAAAGTGAATAAAGCAAATGAAACAAAAAGGCTATATATAGTATGCTTCTTTTTGTATGAGAAAAATAATGAAGTAAGACAATATACATGAACCTGTTATTTATTTTTGCAAAAGGAAACCTCAAAGAAGGATAAACCAAAACTGAATGAGACAGTTTACTTAAAGGAAGTGTGTGGGATCTGGGTGGCAAAGTTGCCCCCAACTGCACAAACTGACACTCTTCTGAGTAGTTGGCTTTATGCAGTTTCAGTGTTTGGAACCATGGTCATGTTTTATAAACAAAAAGTAAAAAAAAAAAACAAACCAGTGGGAGTGAGAAGGGAAACTCTAAATACCAAAAAAAAAAAAAAAAAAAAAGTATTTACCTATATTTCAAACAAATAGCATAACCAAAATGAAAGGGAAAATAAAAAGAAATAACCCACATAACTTGGAACCCAGTATTTTGACTCTATGCCTTAGACTAAACTAAAAAAGAACTTTAAACGAATATTGAGCTCTAGATAGTAGGAGCCCCACCCCACCGTGGTGTGTGTTAGCAACTCTATCTAAAACAACTTTTCATACGTTCTGAGATTGAGAAAATAAGTGAATATATTAAGGATGGGGAAGATAAAATTAAATCTGTGGTTTGGGATTGAAATTGAAAACACCAGCACAAACTCACGGTTTCTAACATAGTGCTAGATAGATGACAGACAGACGGATGTATATTTACACGTACGCGCATACGATTCCCAGCGCCGTCCACCGAGTCTAGAAGCTATGACCCAGCAGTAGCAATGAGTACATCCAATACCCAGATTTCAGTTTCTAAATACCATCTTCTAATAAAAGAAACCAGAAGCCCTTGGAGAAATAAATGGCTGATTCCAGGGCTGGGACTAGCAGAATCCAAGACGAGCAGTGAACATTATGTTGTGCCAAAAACCAAGAAACTGCTCAAAGAATGACAGTCATGCTAAAATGAAGTAAGAGCTAACTCCAAGGGACACACTTGGCCAAATACAGGACAATCTGAGCACCAAGTAGAATAATGACAGTACGTGATGGATCAGAATGTGCTGAATTAGAAAAGAACCCTGAGTCCACAGCGATACCCAAAAATAGAAACATAGGGGGAAACTCTTTACAAAAGAAGGCTGGCTAATAGATGTACAGGGATTAATAAAATTGGTGGTGGCAGGGGAAGGGGGAAAATGACTTTGCAAACTCTATGTAATAATTGATTCAGGCAAGAATTATCAATGGATACTAACCTCATTAAGTGACAAGTTCTTGGGAAACAATATTCAAATGGATTCAAATTATCTCCCTATAAACTACTCAGCGGCGAAGGGAAAAAATAAATATCTTTACAATGGGAGATATGCAGAAGCTACTTTTGCTTAAGAAAGTACCTTGATTAAATAGCAGATGTAAAGGAGAAGGAATAAGAGAGAGAGGCCGGCTTTTCCATTTAACACACAAGATTATAATATAGACCTTTGTCATTGCAATAGTATAAGAATATGAGCTATAAATATTGTCCTGAAAAGATTAAACTCTATGTGTAGATGATATGACTATGTGCCTAGAAATTCAAGAGAATCAAATGAAAAACCACTTTAACCAATAAAAGAATTCAGTAAGGTAGCCAGAAATAGAATCAACAATCTAAAATCGTCTTCTGTACATCAGAAAATGTAATAAAGAGATTGAGTCACAAAGGAAATAAAAGCTGTAACAAAAACAACACTCAGACTATGTGCAAGACTTGTATGAAGGAAACGATAATTAACCAGAAAGACACAAACCTTCATGATCTCAGTGGGACAACCCCATGATGTAAAAGTCAACTGTTCTTTTCAGTTTAACCCATGATTTAATTCAATGCAAAGCAAAATCAATATTAATCAAAACCGTTAAAGTATTTAATTTCCCAAGTTTGTCTTAAGTTTATCCAATGACAAAATTAGCAAAAATTACCCACATATTTCTGAACAGCTTTATTGCTATGAAATTTACAAACATAAAGTTTACCTGCTAAAGTGTACATTTCAGAGGTTTTTAGTAAATTTAGAGCTATGAAACCATCATCCAAATCTAATTTTAGAACATTTTCATCATCCCAAACAGAAACTCTATACCTACTTTCAGCTTCAGTTTTAATAATAGCTTTATTGAGATATAATTCATGAACCATAACATTCATCATCTTAAAGTGTACAATTCAGTGATTTTTAGTGTATTGACAAAATTGTGCAATTTACCATTCTCTAATTCCAGAACATTTTCATTACCCCAGAAAGAAACCTCAGACCTATTAGCAGTCACTCCCCTACTTGTCCCTCCCCTGGTCCGTGGCAACCACCAACGTACTTTCTGTCTTTATGAATTTGCCTGTTCCAGACATTTCATCTAAATGGAACCATGCAGTATGTGCCTTTTTGTGTCTGGTTATGTTGAAAAAATAAAGAAAAAAGAAATGGAAGAGTTTTTGCCAGATACCAAAACATACTATAAAGCAACAGCATTAAACCAGTGTAGAATTTTGATAGAAAGAAAAGAAATAATGAATCTCTCTCTCTCTCTCTCTCTCTCTCTCTCTCTCTCTCTCACACACACACACACACACACACACACACACAAAGAGCCCATGGCTTAACGCATGATAATGGTGGTAATTCAAGCTAAGGGAGAAGAATGTTAATAAGTTAGGACAAATGAATGCAAATATGGAAGAAACAAATTTAGAGCCTTGTCTCCTGTTACACCCAAAATTGAATTACCATTAGATTAGGTAATTAAATGTCAAAGGGAAAACTGAAAGGAAGTACTATTAATTATTTGGGTGGGAGGAACCATCCTTAATAAGATGTGAAACACAGAAGACATAGATAAAATGTTGACACATTTGAAAATAACAAAACTCAAATTTCTGTAATAAATTGGATTATAATCTAAAGAATAAAATACATATTCACAAAGTCAGACTGACATAAATGAACAACTGAGTGAATAAATAAATTAATGAAGGAGAAGGGACAAAGTTCTTTACAGAAGAATTTCAAATAATGAATGTGGGGTCTCTCCCCGGTTCCAGGAGGTGAAGCTTAATTTCCTTCCTTTTAAGCGTGAGCTGGATTTAATGACTTGCTTCCAACGGAGAATGGAAAAATAATGACTCTACAGTGGAGAACTCCTGCAGACAGCACCTTAACCACATGATTAAGGTTGACATCGCCGGTGGCAAGTCATGTGGCTCTCATGTAACCCCTGATGTGATGTGGTGAGCATGGCCTCTGAGGTCTTCTTCCTCCAAATCCACAACCCCAGTCAAATCATGAGAAAACACCAGACAAACTCGAATGGAGGAACAGTCTACAGAACACCTGACAGGTACTCCTCTCAAGTGTCAAGGCCACGAAAAATAAGGATAAGGAAAGACTGAGAAACTGTCACAGGTTGGAGGAGACAAAGGAAACACGATGACCAAATGCACTGTGGTGTCCTGGATGAGCTCTTGGAATAGAAAAATGAATTAGTGGGAAAACTGGTGAAATCTGAATAAAATCTGCAATTTGGATAAATTGCTGGTTATGGCTTATTTGGTCAAGGTTTCCATAGTTTGAGATCTTCAGTTCATAAAGCTAATTCTTTGTAACTATTTGAACTTTATTAACCCAAGAAGACCAGTATCTTCTTGTCATTAACAATATTGAAATAGAAAGAATATATGATTTTCATCTTAAATGAAATCAAGATACTCTGCATTGTGAGTGAGAAATACTGGAAGGAAGCCAATGCTTTTGTGTGTTTCTTTGGTGTTGTGTGGATGTGGACTTACTGTTTTCCATGGGTGTGTCTTTGTACGTGTATCTGGTGTTTTGTGTGTGTGTGTCTAGGAGGGTGTGTCCGTGTGTGTCTTAAAAGGTGCTGGTTCTAACCGGTCCAAGAATTATACAAATCACCTGCTGTCCTGGTCCCCTATCTTCACCCATGACAGCTGCACTGGCATACAAATGTATCTGATCTGGCCAAACAGTTCTGTCCAAATGGCAACACTAATTTTTTGGAGCAGACGCATGTCAAACTTTATCGGGGGTAAAGGGAAAGGCTGTTCTCATGCCATATCTCCAGCCACTGCCTAAGCCAGTCTCAGTTTAAAATAGTTCATTCTCCCTGCAAATCAGAAAAGCAGTCTTCGTCAGATAATGCATCTCACTTAGCGGTTCAAAAAATATGGCTGTTAAAACCAAACTAGGGGATACTGTTCAGCATAAAATGGACCGGATACCGACTACCACATGAATAACCTCAAAAACATTACGTTTGGTGAAAGAAGCCAATTACAAAAGATCACGTATTCTGATCCAATTTACAGGAAATGTCCAGAAATGACTCTAGAGACAGAAAGATTAGTGTTGCTGGAAATTGGGGGTGAGAACAATTTATAGACAATCTCTATAAATGGGCAGGATAGATTTGGGGGTGCGTGACAGGAATATTCTGAGAGCGGATTGTGGTGATGCTTGCACAACTCTGTAAATTTACTAAAAATCACTGTACACGTAAAATGCGTGAATGCAGTGGTATGTAAATTACACCTCAGTAAAGCTGACAGAACTACTGACACAGTCGTGAAAAGACAGAACAATCAGACGCATTGCTGGGGTCTGCATGGTACCGAATGCCTCACTGAGGCTTAAGACTAGATTTCATCTGTCTTCACCCAATGTGAGTTGCTGCTGTTTCTCATTTGATGGTTTACTTATTCACTGGAAAGTCTCAAAGGCAGTGGTGGCAGTTGGCCTTCATCCACGGGCATGTGGAAGCCCTCTCCATGTGGAAGTCCTTCCCTTCACCCGCTCCCCGCTCCAAGCCCTTACACTCCCTAATGGATATACAACCAAACAGCTGAGGAGTACCAACCATCCATATCCATACCCAAAGAGGTGTGGAGAAGGTCGGCAAAGGCATGGCTAAGGATAACCACTCACATTATTAATTACTGGGCAAACAGCAAGCCCAGATAGGAATGTCCAATTTCTAATTTCAGTAACAAGCAGGGACGTCAGCAACAAAACTAAATGATGGGAGCCTGCAACGGCCAAGCGTCAGGATGAGATTTGAAAAGACACAGTTCCCCAAGATTGTGGAACTCCAACCAAAGGAGTGTCCTGTCTTGAAAAACAGGAGAGGCAGAGAAGAAACAGCAGGTGAGGTTCTATTATGATTCTAATGAACTCCAGTAAATGCATCTGTGCTCCAAAAGCCAGGCTGCCCAGAAAGCTCCATTTTTATCCATTTCAGGCAGATGAGGAAGAAAACTGGAAATCTCTGACTCCACCCTGAACAAGTCCATCCATTATAGAAGACCTGAGGCATATGGGATCAAATATGCCAGGAAAACTAAACCCAATGCTCCCTAACTAAAGAATTTATTTCAAGGTAGAACCCGGCCCTTTCAAAGGAAGAGGGAGAGGGAAAAAAGAAAGTAAAAGGAAACAGAGAAGCTGTGGCATTAAAGGGCACGGGAAGTCTTGACTCCATTTAAATGTATTATTATATATAAATGTGTACCTATGTATGATATACAGACATATATTAATCTTACTATATAAATATATAATATATATTAATATGTGTAATTAATATACAATCAACATACACATGATAGTCTAATTATAATATTGGTTACAAATAAAATGTACATGTATACTTCTTAAATGAAAAGATAAATGATGTAGAAAACAATTTATCTTTCACAGAAACAGCTCAGAGGATACTTATGAATAATGGGAATCGGGACAAAGTTGGGAGGAAACACAAGTTGTTAATTCTCCCATTTTAGTTGGGAGACAATAGAAATGTCTTCGTTTCTGAAGTTGTTACACTGGTGTTGGCGTTGAGCATATTGACTTTAAAAACCAAACTCCGATCTCACAGTATCACAGGCTCTCATGAACTGCTGGTTGGAATGTAACTGGTTGTCACTTTTCTGGAGAATCAAAGGGCATAACGTATCAAAGACTGAAATACCTTCATAATCTCTGCCCCAGAAATTCTACCTTTCGGAATTTTTCCTAAGAAAGTAATCAGATGTACACAAGACAACCTGTGTACAATCCAGGGAGGGTGGCAATATCAGTTACAGCTCAAACAGGGGTATTTCTGAAAGTGAATGGCAGTGCTCTTAAGAATTACCCCAGGACAACAGATGCCAACAGAGATGGTGTCAAACAAGCCAGCATGTATGACAAGGACCAGAAAAATGTATTATTTTTATAGTTAGGAAAAGAGAGTTAGTTTAAAATCTACTAAATGGTAGGAGAAAACAAAAGGGCAATGAATAAAAACAGGGCAGGAGTTGCAGGGCCTTCCAGTTTACCCAGACTGATTCTGCCTTTGCAGCATCAAAGGAATAGGCTACTTGGAGGATGAGATGCCTGGCTCCCTCTCCGCTCACCTGCCCACAGCCTGCTGTTGGACAACACGACCCTCTCCTGAATCTACATCAAGGATCACTCCATCCATTTTCTTAACCTTTAGGTCATCAGAACAATTGAACAGTATCTTAACTACATGACGAATCAAACATCCAATAAAAGAAAAGTCACCCATGAAAAGGAAGCCATTCCTTCACGCACATCTGTTAACACACCAAGAAAGACCACACCGAGAGAGAAGCTCTTACAGAGTTTTGTCGACAACCAAGAGTCATGGCCACTCGGAGGGTTGTCTCATTTGGCCAAACTTCCTTGAGAAAAATAAGATGAGGGAGGCTCTCAGAGAGGAAGAGATATTGGGATAAATTCTTGAAGGAAGTCTTCGTGTTCAGGGGCTGCAAGGAATCTTAGTGTAGGTGGTGCTTGAGATATGAGTGGAGATCCCAAGAGAAGGTTCCAGGAAGGGCATACTGAGAAGGGTGCATGGGTCCTTCCACTCCCCTGTTTCCCACGATAACTCTCAGGGCTCAAGCCTGGTACCTAAAGAGTCATTGCTGATTGTGTCACGGGTGTAACTGCTTTGCTGGGCTGAGAATGATCTGTATTACGTTACATCTCCGTGTTCACGGCTTCCTTCAGCAAAGATGACAATACAAGACACACCACTGCTCCTAGCCACCTTTGTCCTAACTCTAATGTACACAGGATGTGGAAACACTTGATGGTGTTGTAGCTGTAGGAGACCCGGGGGTGGATGCTCTTTCCACCGTCACTGTCTATCCAAAGAGAAGTGGAATTAGCAAGTCTCTTCTACAAATGGGAGCTCTCTGAACTATGCCAGGTAGGAGCAGACACAGTGGGGCTGATCTACAGGAGTGGTGTTACAGCAGTGGGTTGTCCCAGGTCTCTGAGAGGATTAGCACTTAGAAAATAATCTCATTGTGGGTGGTGGTGTAAAACAAAGGAACACAAGGGCAACATGGTTAAAGGGTAGATGGTAGCCAATATGCAGATCTCAGGACTATCCACTGACCTTCTTTGAGAAGGAGGTGGGAGATGCTGCCACCCTCATTCTACGAGAATGCACATGCTAGCACCTTACCTGCAGCAGAGCACAGATAGAGACATCTGTTTGATGGTGATGTCCTTTCTATACGGCACTAGTTTTTAACCTTGACTGCATTTTAGACCCACATAGGAGCTTTAAAGAAATAGCAGTGTATAGCCACCTCCTCCCTGAGACTCTGACTTAATTGCTTTGAGTACCTAGGTGTTGGTATTTCTTAAAAGGTTCCCTGGTGACTTTGACGTGCAGCCAGGTGGCCAACCTTCTGGTGCCAGGGTAATACTGAACGAACGCACCTTCTGGGCAGAGCCAATTATAAGGCACTCAGGGATGAGACCCAGGAACCGGAGCGGGTCTCGGCCCTGCTTGAAGAACTCACAGGCCCAGAGAAGGCTTCACAGTCACATGATCGTGTCCTAGTTAGAACCCTGAGAACACTCTGCGGTTTAAGAGTTCTAGAGATGTGTAAAACTTAGGAAGATGCAAGAAAAGAATGGACGAAAAGATTTGACGAGTTTGGAATATAAAACATGTGAGGCAAAAGTCAGAAGTTAGATTTATTTAGCCTGGAGAAGCACCGTTGGTAGAAGAAAAGTTAGCAGAATTAGAGTTAATTTCCTGACCATCTTTAAGTGTCTACGTATATTCCACATGAAGAAAAATCTAACATACAAAAATCCAAATGTGTGATGTAGACACAGGAGAGGGTCATCATTTATACCTGACCTACGTTCACAAATACACATAGATCAATTACAGGCAAGTGTTTACATAGCGTTTTCCATGGGCTGGATGCTGTTCTAAGTTCTGTGTAGACCTGTGCATATATTCACTCATTTAGCCCTTATAACAATCCTGTGGAATAGACATAAATATCACCCTTGTTTTAGGATGAGGAATTTGAAGCACTCAAAGGTTAAGTCACTTGCTTTCATTACTATGTGGAGCTGGAATTTAAATCTAAGTAGATTGGTTGCAGAGTCCATACTTTTGACCATTACTTTGTACTGTATGTACATGAATACATATGTATATGTGTATATGTATGTATGCATACGTGTGTGTGTACATATATATGTTACACTGTGAATGAGCATTTGTGTGTCCCTCTAGATACACACTGATAGGTAGATATGTACTACTGTGTGTGACACACACAGATAAGCATATATGTGTGTACATAATGTTTTAGTGAACATACGCACACATTTTGCTTTACAAAAATAGGCAGTTTCCTTTACACACTAAGCATACTTATTTAAATGATAATTTATAATATTGGGGTTTACAAGTAAGTACGCAAGACCTTTAAAGAGAAAAACACTTCTGTGATCATGTGATAACCTGTTACAAATCCTTTGCAGTGAAAGTATTTTTGAGACAGATTAATAGGAAAGCACAAGCGGCTCAATGGAAGGTCTTGTACATTTGTTCTGGGTCGGTTTAGCATGTGATGAATAAATGCGGTGAAAAATGTGTTCTTTTGGGATTTTCCTGCTGGACAAGAAACTAGAAGTCTGGCTCTTAAATATTAAGGCTGCAGTTTACTGACTGAACGGCACATTGTTCTCCTAATTGGCTAATTGGCCTTAGGGGAGTTTGGGGGGTGGTTTTGGGGAGGATGGCAGGTTCCTTCCTGCACACAACAGGACCATTAAAAAAAAAGCTTGCGTGAGATTTGCTTTGTTTTCTTTTGCTTTGCCTGTTGCTTTTTTAAAATGCATTAGGCAGGGTGCTTAAAGGATTGTCCAGCAAAGTAGTTGAAATCTCATTTTCATAAATGTCATCTAAAATAATTTTGGAAGTAAGGTCTGGGTTTTATTGCAATGATCTATTCAACAATGAATATGCACATGGTAATAAAAATTAAAATATCCCTCTTTTTCCTCTTGATCTACTTAAGATAAAATTTAGAAACTTTCCTATATTGGATTGAAATTCTTTATTTTTTTCACATTTTAGATTTGATAATTATAATGGGGCCTTAGTTGAAAGGTTAAGCCAAAATAAATGCACAATATCACCAGTTGGTCAATTTAGTTAAATGGTACTGAGTTTAAAGAGTGCGCAATAATAATGAAGAAACATAAATTGAGGAAGAGAAGTAAAACTCTCAGAAGCTTGAGAATGATGAATAAGTAGGAAAGATGATACCAGTTCCACTGGCCTTTGCTTCCATTGTAAGGAAGTTGTAGACAGGTGATGAAATATTTGAGCAGTGAAGATAAGAGACAGAGATGCTTTATAGAATACTGATGGTGAAGCTCTTCTTGTAAAAGGGCAGTTGTCAACTTGGTTGACACCTATTAAAGACCAAATTAGCCTGTTTTTTAAAAAGAGAAGCCCTGCAGAGTCATTCTTTCCCTAGGCTTACATTTCCTTTGTCTAGAAGGATGTGTGTTATGAATGTAAATGAACTTTTCAGACTCAGTTATAAAGTGATTTGTGGGGCATCGCTAAATTTCAGTCCTCTCCTTTAGCTGGATTTCCTGGGGGCTGTGTCCACCACCTCTCTTCCCATACGCTGTCCAGCCTCCCCTGCGATTAAGGTCTGTTGGGGACAGGGCGTATTTTGCCCCTCCAGCTTGCACCCTGCCCTTTTCTAGCTAAGTTTCTGCTCTAAACCCTTCCCTGTTTCCTTGCCCTGGTGAGTGAGGCTACAGCTCTAGGACCCCTGCTTTTATCCTTCTTGACAAAGACCTAATGCAGGTGTAGATCCTGGTACTATCTAGAAACCCTCATCAGGTCCTTCCAAGCAGTAGGTACCATTAGATCATATCTCCCTAGGGGAGACAAAAATCGGCCATCTTAGGAGGAAAGGACCTACACACTTCTCAAAGACACAGGACTTGTTTTAGTCATCTTCACATTTCCAGAGCCACCAACAGTGCCTCGTAGTCGCAGTTGTTCAGTAAATACTGGTTGCACTGAACTTGGACTCTTCCTCTCTCCCCCTCCCACCTTCATCCTCAGGGTCAGTGGCCCCATTATGGGTTTCTTTATGAAGCTACCATAAAAAATATTTTACTTCAATATCCCATGCTCTTGATTAGAAGAAGTAATGTTGTTAAAATGGCCAAACTACCCAAAGTAATCTATGACTTAATATGATCTCTATCAAATTATCCATGTAGGAGCTCATTTATATAAAGTAAAAAAAAAAAAAACAGGCTAAATTAATCTATGCGATTAGAAGTCATAACAGTGGTTACTCTCAAGACAGCGGTTCTCAACCAGGCATAATTTGGTCCCCATGGAATATTTGGCAGTGTCTGGAGAGACAATTTTGGTTGTCATCCTGGGGAAGAGGGTTGCTACTGGCAGCTAGTTGGCAGAGCCCAGGGGTTCTGCAAAACATCCTACAATGCACAGGACAGCTCTCTACAGCAAAGAACTGTCCAACCCCAAACCTAATAATGCTGGCGTTGAGAAGCACTATCTACCACTAGGGGTAGTGGTAATATTCTGCTTCTTTATCTGCATGCTGATTACACAAATGTGTTCCATTGGAAAATTCATCAAGTTATACACATATGGTATGTGTACTTTTCTACAGGTACACTGACTTTTAACAAAAAGTTTAAAAGCTACGTATGCTTGAGAAAACCTTTGTTTAATAAAAATACATCCTAGGATTCAACTAAATCAAGACTTAGTAGAAACAGAAAAAAATAATGTTTTACAGAAAAACCTAAATGTTTAATGATAAAACACAGTGCAAATATTTCCCTCATCAAACCTTGTATTAAACACCAGGATTTAGGATGCACTCTAAAATGGCAACGAAAGCTTCAAAAAAAAAAAAAAAGCATCATGCACTAAAAAAAATGCATGAATGTTTTATTTACCAGAAAATCCTGGTTGATCTGTAGATAGGAATCTGGCCAAATCACTTAGAATCAGGACTGTGGTGTTAGCATCTGCAGACACCAAAGAAGAAAACAGCTACTTTAAAAATGCCTCAGTGAGGCACATTTTTTTAAAAAAAAGCTCAATATTGCTAGTTATCAGAGAAATGCAAATCAAAACTACAATGAGGTATCACCTCACACCAGTCAGGAGGGCCATCATTCAAAAGTCCACAAACGATAAATGGTGCAGAGGATGTGGAGAAAAGGGAGCCCTCCTACACTGCTGGTGGGAATGTAGCTTGGTGCACCCTTCATGGAAAACAGTCTGGAGATTTCTCCAAAGACTAAAAACAGACTTATCATATGATCCAGCAACTCCACTCCTGGCATATATCCAGAATGAACTCTAATTCGAAAAGATATATGCAGCCCAGTGTTCATAGCAGTGCTATTTACAATAGCCAAGACATGGAAGCAGCCTAAATGTCCAACGACAGATGACTGGATAAAGAAGTTGTGGTATATTTACACAGTGGAATACTACTCAGCCATAAAAAAGAATAAAATAATGCCATTTGCAGCAACATGGATGGATTTAGAGATTGTCATTCTAAGTGAAGTAAGCCAGAAATGGAAAGAAAAATATATGCTATCACTCATACATGGAATCTAAAAAAAGAAGAAAGAAGACACTAATGAACTCATCTAAAAAACAAAAAGAGACTTGCAGACATAGTAAACAATCTTATGGTTGTGGGGGAAAGGGGGTAGGAAGGGATAAATTTGGGAATTTGAGATTTGCAGATATTAACTACTATACATAAAAATAGATTAAAAATATTTCTTCTGTATAGCACAGGAAACTATATTCAATATTTTATAACAACCTTTAATAAAAGAGAATATGAAAATGAATATATGTATGTATATGCATGACTGGGACATTGTGCTGTACACCAGAAATTGACACTTCATAACTGACTATACTTCAATTAAAAAAAAGAAAAGCCTCAGTGCCTCTTGCAGGACTTTGCTCTGCAGCCTGCACATCTGCAGCATCAACCTGTTCTGTGATTGCTGGTCTGCAAACTGGGCCCTGCACACAGAGGGCAAGGAGAGACTGAAACGAGAGGCAGACCATTCCAGATAAGTAAGTAGCAGGCTTAACAAGCAAGGGAACTTACATAGGAGGCTCGTCTTGGGCGGCTGCAAGACAAGTAGATGTCAACTGCCTGCCAGAATGTTATAAGTTTATATAGAACTGGGTTCAATCATATATACCCTTCAGATGGTCTCAACCACACTTTATGCTTTCAAGGATGTGTCTTTGAAATAGCTCCTAGTGTTGGAATGGTGACCAGAATGAACATGCCAAGGACAAGTCCAGCTCAAGGGTCAACTGGCTGTTATAGCCTATCAATTACCTTCTCCAACAGTGATGGGGTCCTTTGTTCCATGAAATTTACAAAGTTTTTCACAGCATAAATTGTCCTTGACAGAGTATTTTGAATGGGAGAGTCTACCGTGGTCATCCTGTCCATTTCACACCTGTATGCTGGGTGTGTTGAGGGCCTAAAACTTGTCTGTTTAATTTACAGGCCTCCAATCAAGGGAAGCCCCCTGGGGCAGAATGCAGGTCCCCAAATCACAGACTCCAGTCCAGATGGGAGGAGAACTTAGGAGGAGGTAAGTGTATTTTGTATGTTGAAGGGACATGAATAATTGTGGCCAGAAGATGGACTGTGGGAGACTATTTACAAAAAGGCCATAATGATTTCCTTCCCTGCGTGTAGGCCTCGAGACAGTGTGACTTTGCAGCTCTTTCCATATGGGAGATGGAGTCGATTTCTCCCCACTCTGTAAGTCTGGAGTGGACTTGAGACTTGTTTTGACCACGAGAATATGGGAAAGTGAGGCCACCCCAATTGAGAGCCTGGTCCTCAAGACGCCTTGCAGGCTCCTGCTTGCTTCCTTGGAACCTTGCCTCTGGCACATGAATAAGCCTGGGCTAGTCTGCTGGGTAACTAGAGACCACGTGGACTAGAGACAAGCCACCCCCTGCGAGGCCATCCTCGTGCGGCTGGCTGATCCAAGGGCTGTACACGCATGTACCAAATGAGTCCAGACGAGATCAGAAAAACCCCTCAGCTAAGCCCAGCTCACACTGGCAACCCACAAAACCATGAACAAATAATTCGGGATGATTTCTTATACAACATATACCTTTGTTCTCAGAAAAACGACTATAAACAGCTCTGGCATTTATTCTGTTTGTATCAAGTCCAGTTTTATTAACAGCCTCACTTTCTCAATAGTTGAGTGGAAGTCCCTAAACTGAATATCAGTGACCTTATGCAAGTAACCCAGCTCAAACACTGTGGCCAGGGGGTTAGACACTTGGTGGCCATCCCTGGGTTCTTCCCAGAAGCTGGGGCCATGGGATGGAGTGTGACAAAGTGACGATTCCCAAAAGGTTGAAAAATAATAGATGTCCAATGCACAGGACGCTCTATCTCACTGCCTCTAATGTGAGAATTCAGCTGCTATGATGTTTCCAGCTGGTTGATCACTCATTGCTTTGTAGATTCTGCCATCACCACAGGCAACAGAGCAATTCATTCATTACTTATTCTACTTGCATAATTTGAAATATGGACGATCACTCGGAAAAAAAAGTCTATTAAGAACAAATTCTGTATTTTGGATGCTTTAGGGTTTGGATTTCAGGATAATTTATTTTCTACCATATTTTATTCTTGAAGCATATCAGAGCTCTTTTCTCCTGCAAATGAAGGAATGGTGTGTTGGACAATTTTGTGCCCTGACATACTATGGAATGAGATGCATTTTAGGGAATATCTTTGTTTTTACAGGAAGTAGAAGGACTAAGCAAAATATGAAGAAATGTTGTTAATGCTTGAAATAATAAGTATGGAAAGAATGGACAGATAATGGACAAAAGAATACTATTTCCTTTAGTCTTATTTAATAAGCCCTGTCTTCCAGCCTTTTGATTTTCTCTGGATGACTTGCAGATGTGCTTGACTTGAATTCATTTACCGTCAAACGTAATGAAGACTAGAGGTGGACCTGGCATATGAGTGGGAAATCCGATGGAAAGAACTGACAGGACTTAATCTTTCAGCAGATGAAGACAGTCTGTGCTCCTTCTGTTAAATCACTGATTTTGTGATGGGTAATTCACCAAATCACCCCAGTGACTAAACCACTGGGGAGGGAAGTATAATATATTCATAGGTTGGGCTAATCTGCGGCTGTTAAAATAGTGTTTCTGAGGAGTATTAGTTGACATGGAAAAGTGTACATTTTTTTGCCAAGTGAAAAAATATTTCTAGAAGTGTATTATATCATCATTATATGTGTGTGTATGTTTTGTTATAGATACGTGTATATATACACATTCCAAGTGGGATTTCTAAAGACAGATAATTTGAGTTCATTTCTCCCTTTCTTTATGCTTTATAGGCTTCCAGTGTTAGAATGTGTTACTTTTGTAATCATAAAATATAAAAATGAAAATGCAAAATGTATCAATTAACTATTATGGTACCACATTGGAAGTCATGCTGTCAAAATATTTGTAACTAGATTAAAACAATTCCCTAGCTCCTCAAGATGCACCCTCTTGTGTGAATTTTGAAATTAGTATTGCAGTCTGATGGGGATGTTCTTCTGAGGGCTGCCAGATCTAAGCGAAACTAAAGAATTACCGACAGCTATAGAACACACCCTGCGTGCCAGACCCTGTTCTACGTATTTTACATGCTCTAATTCATGTCACACTCATACCATTGTATGCGGTAGTTACTATTATTATCATTTGATACGTGAGAAAATTGAAGTACACTTTTAAGTTAAGATGGGTGGAGTCAGACTCCAGAGTTCTTGCCCTTGACAACTACTCTACAGTTCTCTCCTGTTTTGTGAGAGAGGGCATTCCAGGGATTCCTCAACTGAAAAGGAAGGACTTCTCAGAAAGAAAAGCAGAACTGGGGGTGCAGAGTTCAAGCAGTCATGAGAAGGCCTTGACCTCCCTTTCTTTGTCTGTTTCACGGAGGAATTCATCTTGAACTTTGAAGACAGCTTCTAACATGTAGAAGCTGAAGGGGGATGCAGGAAAGAAGAGACACCAGCACGATCTCTACCTTAAGCGGTCCCATTTGTAAAGGCTGGGATATCCCAGGGCATGCTGTCCATAAGGTATTGGTTGTGTGGTAAAATAAAAGGTTCTATGTTTTCATAAGCTTGAGAATCGCGGGACTAGGAAGAGCTATTGCAGGACTTCTCAGAGCCTTTATTATGTTCATGTACATTTTAGTATCTGTGCACCATTTAGTATACAGTGTGCACCATTTCTCAACTTTGTTCAATCACAAAATGTCTTTCCCATGGAGCATCTTCTAACATTTCCCCAAGTTAATGTTCTCTGGAAAAAAATCTGGGAAACTGGTCTCAAATAATGGTACTCTCTGTATTATTTCAATTTTCTCTTGATCACCAATGATTTTTTTTTTTTAACATCCAAGCCTTATCTTAAGTGTCCTCTGGAGAAAGAAGGAAAGGATTTGGATCCCTGTTTGGATGTATTTATTAGAGGAAGGGTAGCAGTCTCCTGAGGTCAACATGATAGATGCAGCCATGAGCACCTATGGGAAATACATTTTGGTAATGAAACAGGAATGGTGTCTAAAATGTCACCCAGTCCTCCAGGAACAGCACAGTCCTCCATGTAATAAAACCTGGGAGGCTTATTGTTAATGAAGTGGCATTTCTTTCTAGTAATGTTAATTGAGGTTGGTTCACTGAATTGCAGGACTTCCTGGATGAAATATAGTTACCACATAAGCATGTGGAAGAGCTTACCATCAGTGATTTAAGTCAAAAGACATGATGGCCACGACATGGGAATGATGCTACATTCTCATTTTTCAAATGGCAAAGAAATAAGACAGCTTCGAATAACTCAAATGTCAGTGTGGACAGCCCCTCCCAGAGCCTGCCTCCTGCACATGCTCATCTTAAAAAATACCGTCAAGTATACATGTGTTTGAGTAGTCAGGTCATAAATGGAAAAAAGTTGAAAATTCACGTAAGGAGGAGACTGCCAGGTAAATTATTACTAGGGAGCAACACTGCTTGCTGATGTAATTAACTGCTACATATTCAAAAATGTTTTTGGAAATGCTTTGAAATTGCAACTGTGGCTTATTTTCAGAATGGTGGAGTGAGAACGAGAATAGTGAAGGAAAGGCTTAGAAAATCACTAAAATAAATTGTCAGATGGCCTCTGTGAGTGAGACCTCCCTAGATCGTCCAGCCATCAGCCAACCCACTTCCTGAATGGGCAAGGCAACGTAAGCTGAGCCAGCCCCATTCCAAAGAACCACCCAGCCAACCCATAGAAAGATGAGCTAAATAAGTGCTTGTTGCTTTAAGTTGCTACGTTTTGAGATGGTTTGTTACATAGCGGCTAACTAATACAGTGTTCTGGGCACGGTGAGGGTTTGGGGTCCTTCCCTTGATGACCTGACCCCACTGTGGCTCTTAATGTCTTGACAGAGCCTCTGAATTTCAGACAAATTCTGCATCCGGTCCCACGGCAAGCCACCTCACATCCCCTGCAAGAGGATTGCCTAGTCCCTCCCAGCAGTGGCCCCTACAAGCTTGCTGGCTCTCAACTCCTAGTACCTTCCACATTCTTTCTCAGGGAGTATCCAGAGATTGACGAATTCCTCCTTTGCTGTGTAGGAGCCCAGGGAGTATCGGGGTACCATCTCCTGTGCTTTCTCACCTTAAATCTGCCACAGTTCCATTCCTCTTTGGCAGCAGCTGTGCTGTGTCACCAGATGGGATCCATGTGAGGCTGTCTCCTTCTATAATTCCAGATGGGCTGTGGAAATAAAGGAAGACCACGCAAATAAGAAAGCCACCATCACTTGTGTTTGGTAAAGTCACAGGCAGGCAGGAGTGTAGGAATGTTTCCTAATAAAGGAAAAAAGGAAGGCTTTAGAGATGCTCTGATTGGAGGCTGTTGGCATAGGAAATCTAGCTGCAGGTTAATTAGAAGTGGGGCATCTTATGCAATCGGTTTGGAAAACGTGTCTGGCTTTCTCTGGTTGGTCCTGCGTTGGAAGCTGGGCTAAAAATATAAAGGTTGGCAATTATTAACAAAGTGCTAATTGTTGTAGGCTAATTGCTACAGAGGCTGTGTTTTCACTCCCTGAACTGGTCACTGTCGAGGTGGTGAGTCAACAGTCTATCGTCACTTATGGGCTGGCCACTGTCTATTTGTGTATCAGTCTCTCAGTCCCCCTCTTTGGCCACCGTTTCACTTTCATGATGTTGACCAATTCAGGGAAGACTCCAGATACAGAACATCACTGTTTAGGGGGATTGTTCAGTTGTCTCCATGGTCAACTGTACTGCAAGATCATCATGAGCTTTTTGTTGTTGTAGCATCACGGTGATCAGCAGGCAAGAGAGTGGCTGTGCAGGAGGACTGAAGACGCTGGATAAAATGTAAGGGGCCAGTATCATGACAACTGACAAAAACAAGAATAGTTAATAGTCCCTAGGAGATAAGACGCTTTAGAACCAGGAACCCAGTGGCCCGACTTAGGCCAAGTGAACGAATCCCATGGGCCGTAAGGAACAACCTGAAAAAGCCAAGTATTTTTTTTCCTGAAGGCACTGTCTTGCTTGTTCTACTTTGCCTGTTTCATTAATCCAAGTACAGCAAGAAGCGATAGCAATGGCACAGACACCTCTGTGGACTAGCCTACAAGAAATCTAGAGCAATACCGTTGTTCATCACGACTTGTGCCAATGAGTTAAGATCGCTGTGTTTCACCTAGGATGGAGATGGGAGTGCTAATAACTTCTGCCAAAGTTAATAAGCTTGTTATAGTACTTTACTTGAGCGATTCACACCATCAGGGGAACACTGCTCTGATTGTTCACATAAACAATTAGTCAGTAATTTCCCCAGCTGGAGTGCCTGAATAATCAAGGGTAGGCTCGTCTGGGAACTTACATTTGAGTTGGATTTTTCTAAGTTGGTAATAATATAGAATTAGGGTCTCTGTGTACAAACAAGCCTTGGAATACGACTCCTAAACTGCATGAGGAAAACAAAACCAGAAGACAACAATAACAACAAAACCAGGCATGCTGGCTGCAAAAAGAGAAGTATCCAGTAAGGGGCACATGGAGACCCAGGAGAAAAGGAGTTGTTGCCAGAGGGAAATCAGAAGAAAGGCCTTACATTAGCCAAGTTACATATCTATCAGTCCTCAGTCTCTTCCAGGTGGCAAGTAATTGGCCTACAAATGTTACTGAATACAAATGATGTAGAACCAATTGTAATAACTGATTCTTTTCCAGAGAGAGAATTGACACGATCAAATTCACATGCTGATTTATTTAAGTTCATTTATTTATGTAGATGTAAATGCCATTGGCTATAACTCCCTATGACCTTGCTTGACAAGACTGCAATTGTCCAGAGGTTTTTATCGTGATGATCTGGTGATGGATGAAATACATAACAACCAGCAAAATTCGGGTTAGTGGCTTCTGTCTGGGTGTTAGAAACTGTGCTCTGACCTAACGATTATAATAAAAAGGAAATAAAAGAGAAAAAGTGTCAGAATGGATGAACAAAAACCAAGGTTCTGTAGAAAATGAGAAGGAAAATGGTTATAAGCAAGTAGATGAATAACAAAATAGGAATTAGTCAGGGGTCTTAACCCCATGTCTTGGGCAGAAGCTGTCTACCACCCTAAGTCAGCTGCATATTCCAAAGGTCTTGGGTCAGCTGCTTACTTCCAAAGATTGGCTGCAACTAGATGATTTCTGAGAATCCTAAATTTGAGGTTCCTTCAAACACAACCCAAGACAGAAACACAAAAGAGAGCAAAATGGGTTGATTCCACCAAGGATGCCAAACAAATGGGACAAGTAACAAAACCCAAGCACCAAACTGAGAACAAACAGCTGAGGAATTCAACAGAGAGAGAGCAGAGTTCACACCCAGGGCTGACTTGCCATGTTGGTGAGAACTTAACAAGCCGCAAGCAGCTCCGTGTGCCTGGATGAAGACTGGGGTCTGCAGTGGTAAGCAGAGCAGAGCGTCTTGGTGGGACCTTTAGGAAAACTGTGGAAATAAATGAAGATCACCAAATGAGAACAAAAAGAGGCTTCTGCTTTTGAGCTTGTGTTTGGCAGAGACTCAAAGGCAAGCAGGGGAGCAGGAAAGCTTCATAATGAGAAAAAGAAGGCTTCACTTGTGCTCTGATTGGAGGCTATCAGCATGGGGAAGCTGGAGGTGACTTAGCTAGAAGCAGGGTGGCCTGTGATGGGTTTGGGAGCATTTCTGGCTTTCTCTCCCTAGTCTATTTGTGTGTGGGGTGGGGGGGGAGGTAATTCGTTGTTTTTTTTTTTTTTTTTTAATCGAGGTACTGATTGAACCCAGGGGATTGAACCCAGGACCTTGTACATGCTAGGCAGGCGTTCTACCTCTGAGATATACCCTCTTCCCCTCACTTCCTAGTCTTAATTGGAAGCAGGGACAGAAAAAAAAAAAGGGGGGAAGCTGGTAACCACTGACCAAGTCCATTGAGGGCTGATTGCTGCAGAAGTTGAGGTTTGTCTCCCTGGGCTGGTTGCTGGAGAGGCCATGGGTCAGAGTCCTATTGCCATATGTGGTCTGGCCATTGTCCATCTGTGTATTCAGTCTCTCAGGAGCTCAACTCTACTATTCAGGGTCCACCTCAAATGCTATATGGTTTCCATCTTCTAGTCACCCTCCCACATTTCCCACCAAGGAAAGATTTAATCCTAGATTCATGGGAGAACCAAACAGTATCTTTCCACGGTACTCACATTCCTTCCAAATTATTCTCTTGCTCTCTTGGAAGAGAATGTGCTTTTTTCTTTCTTCCTATAGAGTAGAAGCTACTCCTACTTTACACCCCTTTCCCCGACCCTTAGATATTTATGTTCCAAATAGGATCCACTATTCTGTCTCCTGGAGCCAGAAGCCTCTTGGCTCTGCCTTAAAGGTAGTGGTGGTGCTGGTAGAGGGGAGATTGCTGACAGCTGAAATATCCTCAATGAACTGGTAATATCATTGCAACCAGCACAGAGATTCTTCCAGTCTCGAAGGAACTTGAAAATACATGAAAATTCAGGTCACCTGATTGGAAAGATCAGTCTGAATATTCAGCAGGCATGGAAGCCTCTCAGCATCTTTGAATTGTAAATGGTGGTGTAAATTTTCTCTTGCATCCTCATTTATTCAGTGCATATTTATCCAGCACTTCCTTTGTGTTAGGCTCTGTCCGAGGCACTTCGAGATACCAGTGAACAAAACAAAGAGCTCTGCCCTCACACAGCTTATATTCCAGTGCAGGCATACAGACAATAAATAGGAAACAGAGTAAGAAAGTGAATAGTGTGTTAAAGGGTGACAAGCGCTATGGAATAAAGAAAACGCAGAGCAGGGAGGATCAGGCAGAGGAAAGAGGGCAGGTCCATCTGTCTTCTTTTCTTTGCCATTTCAATAACAACCTTATTGCTAAGCCTCAGTGAATAAGATCAAGACGATTAAACCATTCCTCAGGGTTTGAGGATTGTTATGAAGGAGGAACACACTCACACATACGGCCCTGGACAAGTTTTTGGGCCTTATTGCTAACTTTTTTAGTCATTAGCACAGCTGCAGGCTCAGTCAGCTGCTGTGGATCTGAACTGGTTCGAGATTCGGAGAAGTAGTGTATCTGATTTGGCTATAAAGGTTATTCACCAAGTCTGGGCTTTATTGCAAGGACCTGATTTATAGTTAGGAAAAGTCGTAACAGGAGACAGTCACAAACCAAGGCTCTGTAAGTCAGTAATCATCTACATGCCTGTAAAATAATGTTGCTATTGTCAGTAGCTCTCAGCAACTTCAAGGTCCCTTATTAGATGCCCTAGTCAGTGAATGACAAATTTTTTATTATTTCCACATTGTCCTTCCGGGGTGGAATCAACTTTGCTGAAGAAAGCAGCAAAGCTTTTTAAAAGCTGTTATTTAGTAGGAAATGAAGAGCTGCATAATAAAATATTAGTTGTTCTAAAAAAAAAAAAAAAAAACAGAAATTGTTCTAAAAAATAGGAAAATTCTGTACTTTCCAGAAACAAATTCTTTTCACCACATTTCTATTTCTACTTAGTCCAGTATGATCTGTTTCCTAACTGAAGATACATATCTGGTCATGTGTCTTTTATTTTTCTAATTCATCACTGCTGAAGGGCAGAAAATCCAGAATTTCCATTTTGAAGCCTCCCTTCCCACTTGAGTTGCCCAAAGACACGCGTGTTTACTTAATCCATTGGGGTCCATCTTGTTTCCTCACACAGCAGGCAAACTGGACGTGTGTCATGGTCCTCTGGTCTCATGGTGGGGCTTTGAGGGCTGGTCTGATGTGGCTGGGTTTGTACAAGCTTTTGTGTGAATGGAAGTTTTCATTTCTCTAGAATAAATGCCCAAGGTGAAAAGGATGGGTTGTATGGGCAGTGGGGGCGCTGGGGGGGTCTGATTTAGTTTTAAAAGAAATAGTCAAACTATTTTCCAGAGTGGCTGCACCATTTTATATTCCCACCAGCAATGCATAAGTGACAGTTTCTCTGCCTCCTCCCCAGCATCTGGTGTTGTCATTATTTTTTATCTTACCCTTTCTGACAGGTATGGACTGATACCTCATTATAGTTCTAATTTTCTTCCCTAATGGTTAATCATATTGATCATCTTTTCACGTGCCTATTTGCCAGCTGTCTGTCCTCTTTGGTGAAATACTTCTACACGTATTTTGCCCATTTTCTGATTAGATTGTTTGGGGGTTTATACTGCTGAATGCTGAGAGTTCTTTATATATGCTAGATACAAGTCCTTTTCAGATGTTATTTGAAAATATTTCCCCCGATACCATCATTTGTCTTTTCATCTTCTTAACAGGGTCTTTCACAGAACACATTTAAAAAAATTTTTTTGATGACGTCCAATTTTTCCTTTCATCCACTTACTTTTCATTCAACACTTAATTATTGTATGTCTACAATTTATCAAGGTAATGTTCCAGGTACCCATAGGAAACAGAGACGTGACATGGTCCCAACTTTGAGGCATTTCCAGTCTAGTTGAGGAGACTGGAGATACACCCAAATAACGCACATTATATAACAAGTGCTAAGTGGCATAGGAGAGGGAGAGAGACATTTTTTGGAAAATCAGATACGTTTTGGCTGATAGGGAAGTAGTGGGTGAAGGTCTCACCACTTCTATGCCAGAGAATGCCACAAAATGGCATAGAAACGTCCTCTATAGACTCATTTTTTCCAGGTTAAAAAATATAATTTTTAGATAACATATGTTAAATTTTATTATGTGCAAAGCAATTTCATATACATGGTATCAATTAATAATAATCTTGTAGGGCAGTGGAGAGGATTACACTATATTTTACATTTAGGGAATCTGGGTTTCAGCACAGTTAAGTAAGCTGCTCAAGGTCACACAGACAAGAAATGGTAAGCTTGTGATTAATGCCCATTTAATTTTACCCAGAATCCTTCTGAGACACGTCCTTTTCCAGTATAAACTCATCAATCTTCTGGCTAAGAAATGGGCTGTCTGATTCACATTTTAAAAGAAGGCACAAAAACATTTCCTTGGTACACAAAAGTCAATGAGCTCTTCATGATAAAGGGAGAATCTATTAAAACTCTTACAGTGATCAAGATTATGCAGAAAATGGAGAAGCAAGCACTGCCTGTGATTCATGAGGGGGCAAAAGAAGGGATGGATATTGCTGGACTTCAATAAAATTTTGCTGGATGGCAGCTCAGGATGGAGTAATCAAGGAGGTAGCATTTTAAGTCACCTTCTTGTTACTCAAATCATCTTCAAATGCCAAACCTTTCATGGGGAACGTAAAAAAAATCAGTAATAGCTCTAGTGAAGTACTGAACCTGCGCTTGTTTCTGACCTAAAGGACAACAAATAGGGAACTCGGGCTCTTTCTCAGTCATCACATCTCTGGATTTCCATCTGTACTTTCTTCCTGTTTTATTTGTGACCTTGTCCAAATCACTGAACAATTCTGTATTTGTCTTTCCTTTAAAATGTTTATAACTTAGGGAAGATATTAGGATCTTGTTTCTGAAAGAGCTTGTAAAGAGGTGAGTTTATATTTTAGGTTAGTTTTGCAAACAGTTTTGCAAACACATGCATGATGTCAAATAACCTTTGAACCCAGCCCCCATTCTTGTCCTGATGCAGCCACTGGCAGGCTACATGTGGACTACAATTGTTTCACATTCTTCATTCCAACTTTGACCCTGCTGGCCTGCAGAAGTGGAGGTCTTCACAATGTCTGGACATAAATGAACATGCGTGTTTACATGTGGCTTACTGTGGACCAATCATGAACTACCTGCAAACATTTGGGCAGATTTACTCTCACCACTGTGTTCACCTCACTGCTGTTGCAAACAATCAGAATCCCCAAGTTCTAGACAGCTCAAGGGGTAGGGTATGACTGAATCAGGGCAAATGAGGCTTCTTGGGTTTAATGTGCACTCTGGGAAAGAAAAGACTCGCCTCATTCTTGTATCCTTAGGGTTGAGAAGACAAGCTTGAAGCTGCCAGGGACCACCACATGGAGTAAGTCAGCTTAACAATGAAGCCCACAGAGAAGAAACAGAGAGGAGACGGGGAAGGAGAGAAGAGGAAAGAGGGAGGGAGGAAGAGAAAGTTCTACTTTTGACATCACTTGAGAACCCCTGAATCCACCTGTGCCTGAATTTAGACCTACCATGTTATATACAACAAAAGGTAACAATAACTTAGACAAATACGTTTGGTTGTGTATATATAGATTCTCTCTAGGAGTACACACCAAAGTGATAGCAATGGTTGCCCCCAGGAGGAGAAATTGAGAGGCTGGGAGACAAGGGTGGCAGGGAGTCTTGTTGACTGTGTATTCATCTGCACTTTAAAAATTTCGTACCACTGTCAATGCTAATGGAGCAGAGATAAATAAATTAAAATTGAATGTAAACGAAATAGAAACAAAACACAAACTGTCTTCCACTTTGACCAGTTTGTGGATAATAAAATCCCCTTCAGAGAGGGAACCAGATCTTTAGAAAAATCAACTCCTTTACCTTCCAAGTTCCCTTCTTAAAGGATTTTTTGGTTCTCTTTTGGCTGCTGCGGACAGATCAGCAAATGAGCCGTCCATTTCTACTGCGCAAATTTACACGGCGAGGACAGCCTCAATCCAGGGTCCTGAGAGAGGATTTCCAGGGTTTTAGGAATCACCCATGTAGCTTTATTCTGATGGCGCGACTTCTGTCCTGCAGCGAAAACTGACAATGCGTTTTCACAGCCGAGTTGTTGGGGGCTAAGGCAGTCCGTGTTAAGAGGATTCCGGGCCCTGTGCCCTGATGGATGCAAATACGCAATGAAGCCCTGGCCTGGAGGGGACCCGTTCCGGGCCCTGGAACTCTACGCAAGAGCCCAAACGCGTTCTTCACCCGCAGCAATCTCTGGGCGTTCTTCTGACAGCGTGGGCTCACTAACCCGGCGGTGCGGCAGAAATGCGGGCTTTGGGACACTTGGGCGCGCAATAGCCTGGGACAGCAAGCTCTCCGAGCCAAGCTCGAAACCAGTCAGTCCGTGTTGAACGAAGGAGCGTCGCTAGCGCAGTAAATTCAGGAGAGAATGAAACGGTGACTTGAAATACCTAGGCACTGTGAAGTGAGGAAGAGCTGCTTTGGAGACGCGCTAAGCAGGCTCTGGTGAGTCCGGGTTGGGGGAGGGCGCCCACACTCCGGGAGCCAGGCCGGCCCCGGATTCGGGTGACCGGTCACCCGGCTGTCAGGGAGGGTCCGGGCACCCTGGGCTCAAGGGCAGAGGCAGGAAAAGCCTTACTTCAAAGCTAGGAATGACCTGAGGTCTCGCCTGGGGACTCGCGGGTCACGGCCCCAACACCTCACAGGTCGCCGAGGAAGAGACCAGCCTGAGGCGCGAGGCCGGGTCCCTGGCGCGCGCGGCCCCAGCCCCGCCTCCCGCTGCGCCCCGCCCCTCCCTGCGCACGCCGCCCGCGCGCACGGGGAGCGCCGGAGAAGCCCGCCGGGCAGGCACCCCCGGCCCCGGCGCAGGCGCGAGCACGCGCTCCCCTCCCGCTGGGCGCTCCGCTCGCGCCCCCGCTCCGCCTCCGCACGCGCCTCGGGCCGGGGGCGTCTCTGATTGGCCGTCGGCCGGGCCAGCAGGTGTCGGCAGGGGCTGTGGCCAGGCTGGCCCTGGCTGCCTGCGGCTTGGGCACCTCCCTCGCAGACGTTGCCGCCGCCACGCTCCCGCCTCCTGCGCCCGCTCCGTGCTCCCGCTGCGGCTGCGGTTCTGGCGGCCGAGTCCCCGCGGCGCTGCAGCTCATATCTGGCGCGCCGACCGCCCCGCGCCCCTGCCTTGCTGCCCGCAGCCTCCTGATCCACGGGGCGCGCTGCGGCAGGTACCCCTGGCGTCCTGAGGCGCGCTGGCCTGAGCCCGGCCGCCATCGATGACCCGTGTCACGGACCTGCTCCAGCCGGGCCACTCCGTGTGAGTACCGCCCCCTCCCCTTCAGCGGCTTTGCGCCACTCTCCCTCTTACGTTGCCGCAACTTCGGGGGTGGGCGTGTGGAGGTGTCTAGCGTCCCCGCTAACCCTGTGCGCGTCCTAAACCAGGGCCCCCCCGGCGCGGCCAGTCAGCCTCTGCGGAGGGGCGTGGGGGTGGGTATCGAACTTGCTAGGGGGTCGTCGCAGAATCGAAACCGCCCCTTTCTCCCACTGCCGGGGTCTGAGCTCGGCTCTGCGTTTCCTTCGCGGTTTCCGACCCCCTTTGGCCACGTAGCTCTTGGGCTGCGGTTCACCACGCACCTACTACGCTCCGGGCGCGCCGGCTGGGCGCCTCAAACCCTCGGGTAAGCTCCGAAGAAGCCCAGCGCGGCGGACTTGACTCTCACCTACTCTTGATTTCTGTAAAATGGGGCTAATCGGGGACTCGCTCAAGGTCACGGCAGGTGCACATAATAAGAATCGGAGTTGAGAGCTTCTGGCCCGGTTCTTGGATAGCCTGGGGAAGGGCGGCCGTTCGGGGTGGGATAGTGCTCGCTTCAGCTTCATCCCGGTCTCCTTGCGCCAGCTCCCTCCCTTCCAACTCCGCCGCATTTGGAGGGGTCGGGAGCTGACTCTAAGGGACCATACAGAGGTTTGGAGGTAGCCGCGGGGGACCTTCCGGGAGCGCGGGGCGGAGCGGTTCCGCGTTGGAACCCCTGGCCCCTACGGCATCTGCTGCAGCCCCTCCATCCCCTGTCACTTAATTTACTGCCTCCGCAGAGTAGGGGAACTCGCTAGGTCCCTGCCCTTAGATCCATCCCGTTTTGTTTCCCAAGTAAGCCCTATCCCCGAGGATAAGTATGTGAGAGACTAGAACTACACACACCAGTTTGGGCCCCGGGGCTTCCTAAGAGAAGCGGTGCGCTCTGGGGTTAGTACCCATCTGCTCTTAGAAAATGCCCTGAGTCTGGCTTCACTTCTGCCAGCTCCGCTCCTTACCACTTGATCTGGATTTGTTTCACACTTTTCCAGGGGAAGGTGGAGTCCAGTCCCAAAATGTGTAAATGTCGCCAGAAGTGCCTCGTTTACTCCAGATCCTTTGAGGCAGCTCCTGTGGGGCTCTGGGCGGATTCTCAGCGCTCTGGGCTGGGAGAGGATCACCCCTCCTCTTTTGACGTTATCACCCTGTTCTTCCAACTTAGCCTCCCTCGCCCCAACTCAGAGATGAGATGACCACTTAGTTTTATGATGTCTGACAAACATCTTTGAACCTCAACTCTTTAATCTATAAAATGGAATAATCCCTGCTTTTAATCTCACTGAGGCAGTTGAGGGTTCAGAGGACATGACAGATGTGAAAGTCAAAGAAAGACAATCTAAGAGGATCTAGCTGTGGGTGGAAATGGGGGTGATTTAAATAAATTTTCACAGCAGCCTCTGGGACCTATTCACAGATCTAAAAATCCTTCTTTCCAGACAAATTTAGTTTGGTAAGGCTTTGAAGTTACTCCTCTCCATCTTCCCGTTGATGTTTCTGGCCTGGCCATGGACAGCCCTCTCTCTCTTAGTTACCCCCACCCCAACACATCTGCGGCGTGTCTCTGTGGGATGAAAGCTAGCTGTCTCTGTGGGGCTGGGGCAGTCTCTGTGGAGCTGGTGGTTGTGTCTGGTTGGGGGGTGGGGGCAGTGTGTCTGTGTGTGATGGTTGTCTTTGTGGAGATGGTGTGTAGATACCTCCTTCGTGGCAGGATTCTCTTTGTGATCTAGGTTTCCTGTGTGGAGGAGGAGGGGGAATTATATGCTCCAGGATCTGTTCACTTCTGAGAAAGTGAACTGTTAGCCACATTCAGCAATGTAAGTGGTATAGCTTGTGTCCTGTCTCCTTCCTCCCTCATCCAGAAGGAGAGCTCATCCACAGCCATGGCCTTTAGAGCAATTGAAACACAGACTGAAATAACTCGTAGAGAACGACGCATGCCCCTCTTTTTTGCCTTCCTGGTTATTATTGTGTTTTCACATCCTTTTGTCTCAGAGGCAAGTTAAGGAGGGTTGACTAACTGGTCAGATCTTTGAGGTATAACATCACAGAAAATCGCTCAGACCTGAAGTGTACACTCAGTGGATTTTCACAGACTGCACACACCCGTGTAACAAGTGCCCAGAGTAAGACCTAGAATATTCCCAGCCTCCTGGTTACCCCAACAGGCAGTATCCCTCCAGGGTAGCCAGCATCCTGCTTAGTTTTGTCAGGCAAGTTTTATTTTGATTACTGTGATTATTTATCATTTTAGCTTCAAAGCTAAAATGAAACTGCCTAATGTTTTTCACCTCCCTTTTTATATATGCAAACCAAAGGTAGTTATACCTATGTGAGTCCTGAAAGCTAGAAGGAAGAATTTGGTCTTAAGACCCAGATAAAGTCTGATCTGATTGTCCCTCCACAATCTGATCGCCCGTTCTTGGATGATGTAACAAGCCCAACCCCAGTGCTGACTTTGGAGGCTGGCTTATTCATAGAGTGCATATGAATACTGTAAGTCTGAAATAGTGTGATAATAAAATATGAATGAAGAAAAGATGTGAGTGAATTCTCACTTGATGTATAAAAATAGAAGTATTTTGAATTCCTGAAAGTTAAAAACTGGTGGAGAAACAGAATTTCAAGGCTGAGTGATTTATGAACTCTCTGTGCTCTTGCCACAAGGTGGCACCACATTGGCCAGATAACTGAAATATCCACCATCCTTTCCCATGCCCTCCGGAAGGAATCCCAGGAATAAAATTCAGCAGCGTAGCATCTCCAAGAGTGATTTCCAAACACTGTGGTTTTTCCAGTGGCTGGCAGGCAGGCAGGCAGGCAGGCCTCCCCTCTGGTGCCTGCTACTAAGTCCATAGATAGCACCCACCCCAGCTTTTGAGGAAGATGGCTTGTGGGTTGGAGGCAGGAGTGTGTTGGAGGTGGTGGAGCTGAGCCACTGTTGCCTTCTCTTTAGTAATGCAGAGCTGTGGTATGTCCTTGAAATTTTAAAGAGGGTTAGCAGAGAAGCCAGCTCAGATGTGTTGTGATCCTTTTGGTCTCATTTCACCCCAGAATCCCTCCAAAGGTGTGAGAGAGAAGGAATTCTCTTTCCTGAGTCAGATATCTCTCTTCACCAAGCACTGTCCATGGTGAACTCAGATGAGTAAATGGGCTTGGGCACAGCTAAACTGCTGCTGGAAGAGATACCCTGTGCTCCACAGGGAGGGGGCCAAGTCATCAGGGGAAACCACAGAGGGTGGGAGTGTTGTATCCAGCCATGGAGAGAGCTAACTGGACCCATCTAGCACCCTTCTCCCATCCATCACCTTTTCACCATCCGTGTGATTTAGATGCTGTTTAAAAGATTGTATTCACAGGATGGCTACCGTGCCCAGGATTGTTGAGAATGCTCAGTATTTGCATGTGTTGGACACTATATATATATTCATTTAATGTTCAGGATAAGAGGAGGGTGGCTTTCCTATTTTATAGATGAAGGAACTGGGCCTTGACAGTTAAGCACTCTTTTTAAACACTGTGTGAGCCAGAGTGAGAATTGAGAGCCAGTCTTGCAGACAACTTCCCTGGCTGAGTTGTACCCTCTGCAGGGTGAGAGGAGTCTTGCATAATTCTTTTGTCCTCCCCAGCACCTAGCATAGCATAGCATGTTACATTAGTAGCTACAAGTGTGGGATTGCAATAATAGAAGAAAATTCTCTGCTGAGCAAGAGGGAAATCCAGAGCAGTGAAGGATGAGAATTTGGGGTTGAGTCCTTGCAACCTGTAACATGGGGACTGGGTGTGTGCCCAACAGACTGTGCAGTTTCATTTTGTGTTTAAAATTTTATGTGAACGGAGGCCTATCATTGATTTGGGTGACTTGCTTTTTGCACCCAAATGATTTTTTGACCCATGTTGATCATACATCTTGATGATCGTAGATCTAGTTGATTCATTTTGAGGTAGTCTTTGTTTGCTGTACCAGGGTTTCAGTATTCCCCACTGAAGGGCAAAAAAGATGCTCTTACCTTTTGCCGTTATAAAAAAAAAAAAATACTGCAAGAAATATCCTTGATAGGATCTTGTAGAAATGTACAAGAGCGTGTCTAGGGGATATATCCCCAGGAGCGGAGTAACTGGGTGGTAAGGTATGCTTACATCACCATCTATCTGTTACTTTGACTCCTAGATTTTGCAAATTGCCCTCTGAAGCAGTGTGCCACTTCACACTCCCACGAGCACTGTCCCGGAGCTCCTTGTACCCCACCAGCTCTGGCTGTGCCCGCCGTTAATCAGATGTTTTATTTTTGATAAATCTGGTAAACATGGAGTATATTTCATTGCTTTGACTTCACATTTCCCTTAGAGAGCTTTGAAAAAAATGTATTTTAATTTTCAAGTTTTCTGTGCACCATTTGTTTTATTTTGTTTTATTATTACTAGATAAAATTTTCAGATCTTCAGACTCATCTGAAATTTATACGTCTGTACTGTGTGAGGCAGGGATCTAATTGTTTTCCATACTGGAAACCATCTACCCCACTGTCACTGAATTATTGTTTAACTGTTTTCGCATTTATTTTGTTGCCATCTCTGTCATATACTAATTTCGATTATATTTTTGGATCTGTTTCTTAGCTCTGTTCTGTTCTATTAATCTTTCTGTAATCCCCGAACTAATACAATTTTCATTTAATTATTAAAGCTTTACAATAAATCATCCCTTCTTAGCCTTTTTCTTCAGAATTGTCTTGGCTTTTTTTTTTTTTTTGACCCTTTAGGCTTCAACATGAGTTTTAGTCTCTATCCTAAATATCACTTCTCATGAAAAATAACTATTATCAAAATTTGGTAAAATAGAAAATAAAATATATTTTCTTGTTTATTTCCCTTCAAATATAGTGCTAATCAAACCTTTTTATTTTTCATTATTTACTGTGAAAATTTAAGTGAGTCTTCTCTGATACCATCTATCTTTGAATAATAAGGACCATAGGAATATAATTTTTAAACACAAATAAGATTTTTTTTAACTCAACAACATAGGAACAGCATTAATGTCAATGATTCTGTGTCATTTTTCTATCCTAATAATCCATTTTATCTGTGTACCATAATTTATTCAACAAAACCATTCTTTTAAAACAGTAAGCACTTAATACTTTTTATTGTAACTCTGTCTCTGCGTACATCTTTATTTTCTTAGGGTGAATAAAGTAATTATATATAGTCAAAATTTGTTTATTTTTCTTTAAATTTTTGATACTCATTGCCAAATAACCCTCCCAGACAGTGTTTAAATTTATTTGGCTATTGAGAATGTATGAGTGTCCCAGATCCCCCTGGCTTGCCAGTGATAAATATAATTATTATCAACATTGCCACTTTCATAGGCAAAGGCAAAAAGAGCAGAATCTTGTTTTTTAGTTTGCTTTTCTTTTCTAGTGAGGCAGAATGTATCTTCATGTTTGCTGGCTCTTCGTAGACCACTGTATAGTTTTCCATGAGGATTGTTTCTCTTTCTGTGAAAGAAACTTGCATTATCACTCAGTGTTTTTGAGAGAATTATCAGATTGTTTTACAGATTATGTTCGTATTTTTAACTGTTAAATACCATTCCGTCATAGGAAAATGCCATATTTTATTAATCTGTTGCCTCCATGATGGGCTTTAGATTGTTTCTGTATCTTTTGGTGTGGCTATTATATAGATGTGTGCAATAAACATCTCAGAACTGTATTTATGCGCATGCCAAAGAAATTCTTGAGGATGTATGCTCAGAAGCGGAATTGAAGGGTCATGTTTTATGTAAACCTACAACTTGACCGTCTGATGCCAAATTGCTCCCACAGTGGCAATACTCACTTAACATCCCTAGCAGTATCTCTGATAGTATCAGTCACATTAAGGAAACAATAATGCTAGAGAAGAAAGAACAAAGGCTTTAAAGTAAAAAGTATATATGTATGTACATTTGTGTATATATTAATATCCTTAAGTTTGTTTAGAAAGCTCGGAGGGTTTTTTTGAAATCTTGCATCATATAAATGGTTATGTATAAGTGCATAAGTCATAAATATCGTGTAAATATTTACTTGGCTTAGGAGAACTGGGAGGAGTTTAAGGTGTGCGATTATATAGTGCCTTTATTCAGGGCAGCCTACAAGAGGAGGTGAGCAGTTGAGAACCAGAAAAGCCCCTCTACCCAGCTCTGTGCCTCCCAGCCACAGTTCTGCTGTTGGATAATTGTCCCTTTCCATCATTCTCTTCTTTTCCAATTTAGAAGACCTTGGTTGGCTTAAGTCGAAAGTAATAACGTACCATTAACATCCTATTGCAAAAGAGCTTGTGTCATCAATTGCTAGTGACAGTAAGACCAGAACAGCATGAAACCACCAGAAGATTACTGGGGAAAGGCTGAAAGATGGACTTAGTTGGGGGATGGGCTGGATACTTCAAGGAGAGAAACCTCACTCCAAACTTACTCTGAGGATCAGTTCAGTACTTGTGCAAGGAGAGTAAAGAGAGCTTTATGAAACTGCCTAAATGCTGTTTGAAAACTGGTTTTTGGTTTTGCATTCAGCCATGTATTACTTTCCCCCATTACCTTCCCTAGGTAATTATGGGTTAAATTTTGTGTATGTGTACATTTATGTGTCATCAACTGGGGAAAGAAAACCACTCTATAGAAAGTCCTTTTGTGGCTGTGATTTACAGCATAACGCCACTGATGTGACAGATATGTGATCTGCAGCTAGGATGCACATCCATTCTGTGGGCTGACAGTTTAATCTCACCGAGAAGACACTTGGAAAAAGAACTCAAGACTTTTGAGGAAGGGCGGGTGCCTAGAGGACAGAGGTGCCTATAGCCCCAGGATCTAATAAGGCTATTTGCCAAAGACCCCCAATAATCTGACACTGATTCGTGGCTCAGATAATATGTCATCCTGTATGGTTCTCCTTTTTGGTATGAAATGTGACTACCTCAGAGCATGCAGGGTCATTTTCTAGGCTTGGAAGCCTAGATACCACTGCAGAAAAGGAAACTAACCCAAGCCCCTTCACATTATGTTTTTTTCTGAAGATAGCCCGGTCTGCCTAAGCGGTGCTTCCAGCCTCAAACCTCTTCCTCACCTCCTGTTGAAAACCATTGTCTCAAGCATCATTTCACTCTGTCTGTGTAGCTCCAGCCTCTGAACATCTGACAGGTGCTGTTTCTGTGTTTGTGTTCTATAAATGTGATTGTGTTGTTTTGCTTTCTTCAAAAAGCAATTTATTGGTCATTAGGGACTTTGATTTACTGGAATGACGTGTAACCAGAATATTCGACATTAGTCTCTTTCTTTTATGGCTAATTAGAAGAAAAAACTTTTAAATGCTGTTTTAATGGAATCCTTGTTTAAAGTCTATTAGAAATCCGCCGGCTGGTCTTTAAGCTCCATGGTCCAGTGAATGTCAGTCTAGTACCTTTCCTAGGACCGCAGATCTTGCAGCCCGGTGCTGTGTGTCTGCCGACCCCAACCGTCCTTGTGCTCCCAGTTCTGAATCCTTCCTCCCGCAGCTCCTGGTACCCGATGATGCTTACTCTTCCCACTGCCACCACCCCTGCCTTCTGCCCGAGTTCCCCTCCCCTCAGACTGCTGCTGATGGTGCGTGGGGACCGAATGCTGATGTTTCCCCCTTCTCTTCCCACTTGTGGCAAATCTGGGAGATAGTTGGATTTGCTTCCCCCAAAAAGGTGGATGAGCTGTGAGAAGTGAGATCAAGTTGGGGTGCATGGGAAGAGGCATGGAGGGGCTCTGTGTGTTGTCAAGACCACTTCTCAGGGAGATGAGGACTCTCATAGCGTGCACGACCCAAGTCCTAAGTCCCAGGCGGATGAGGAAGCCTGTAGAGGTGGCCACCGCTTTGTGCTGCCCAGCTCAGCACCTTCCCTCTCTAGCTCCTGATCCATCCCACCAGAACTGTTGTGGATTCTTTTCGGACTCTCCAAAGAACCGACTTTTTGCTTTCTCTTCTCTCTTGTGTCATTCTTTTTCATTGTGTTTAATCTCTGTCCTCATCCGTATTATTTCCTTCCTTCTACTTTTTTTTTTTTGGCTTTAGTCTTTTTCTCAGCTCTTAAATTTACAGAATTACCTCATTAATTCCAGCCTTTCTTTTCATATATATGCACCTAGTCCAATAAACTTTTCTCCAAGTATTGCTTTAGCAATATTTGTATTTCACAAGTGTTGATATGTAGTGGGTTTTGTTACTGTTCACGTGTAAGTTTTTAACATTTTTTATACAATTTTTTTGTTTATTGACTTACAGTCAGTTTACAATGCTATGTCAATTTTTTCTTTTTCAAAATTTATTTATTTTTTAAAAAATTATGTTTTATTGAGTTACAGTCAGTTTACAATGTTGTCAGTTTCCAGAGTAGAGCACAATTTTTCAGTCATACATGAACATACATATATTCATAGTCACATTCTTTTTCACCGTGAGCTACTTGACATTTTCATTGTGATTTTTCCTTTGACTTATGACTTACTTAGAAGCTTCCATTTTATTTTTCTTAAAGAACTTTCAAGCAATATTTTTCTATTTTCATAGTGATTAGAGAATGTGTTCTACCTGATTACAACTCTGAAATTTATTCAGACTTGTTTTATGGTATGTAGTTTTCACAAATGTTCCATGTTTTCTTGAAAGGAGAGTTATTGGTTGCAGTGACCCATATTTGTTAATTAGCTTAAGCTAGTTAGTTTTGTTATTCATATCTTCCATCTTTACTCTTTTTTTGCAACTTGATTGATCAGTTATTGAGGGAGACATATGTAGAGGTGAATGTTTCAGTTTAATCTTGTGCTGCTTTCAATTTTTGCTTTGTATATTTGACAGCAAGATGTTATTAGATATGTTCTAGTTTAATTTTTCCCTGGCCAATTGAACATATATCAATATGAAACAACTCTTTTAATCTCTAGCAGTGCCTTTGTTTCTAGATCTGAGAAAGACAGATATCATGTGCTATCACTTACGTGGAATCTAAAAAAGTGATACAAATGAACTGATTTACAAAGCTCACAGACACAGAGAACGAATTTATGGTTACAAAAGGAGAAAGGGCAGGGGGGATAAATTCATAATTTGGGATTAACAGGTACACACTACTATATATAAAATAGATAACAAAATCCTACTGTATAGCATAGGGAACTATATTTAATATCTTCTAATAACCTATAATGGAAAAGAATCTGAAAAAGATTATACATATGTATGTGTAACTGAATCACCTTGCTGTCCACCTGAAACATTGTAAATCAACTCTACTTCAATTAAACATTTTTAAAAATTAAAAAATAAATCACCAAAAAAGTCTGCTTTTAGTAGAGCTACACCAATTTTCTGTTGCTTAGTACTTGCCATTTTCTTATCCTTTCAAGAACAACAGTTCTGTCTATTTTTATGTCACTTGTGAAACTGTTGTAAAGAGCATAAAGTTACTTCATTTTTCTAACCTGAATGTTTTAGTCTGGAAGGCATGTTCGTTTACAGACCTACTATTAATATTTTTGGATTTACTTTCCCATTTTGCTTTGTTCTCGTTCATTGTCCCGCTTTTTATACACTTGGTTACTATCGAGTTACTTTTTGTATTAACTTAGATTCTCTCTCCTACCCCACACTGCTTTTCCCTCCTCCACTTATGCAAAAACTTTACGCTTCATTTCTATCTTCTAGTGTTTATTACACGGCAATTTTAGCACACATATTTACCTTAACAGAATCCAGACTGAATCAGTCATTTCTGAGCTCCTGAGCAATTCAAGGGCTTTATGCTTAACGCTGATCACCCACCTCCAGTGGAAATGGATGGCTTGCAGTGATTCTGTTCCTCTTGTTAGACACGTGAGAAATTCGCTGAATTGCCAGAGACACAAAGGCTGACTCTTGTGTTTCTCCGCTTTTAGACTCGTTATTCTGAAATGTTCTCAGAAAGCAAGCTTTTGGGGCTTGGGAGGACAGACATTCAGCACCTAATATTCACATCAGATAAACCCGGTAAGAGTGAAGAATTTCAAGAAAATGCCAGCAATCTGTAACATGGGGAGTTTGGAGGATATGGCACTCATTTCTCTTCTAGTTAGCACAAAACAGGTTTTTGTTTTTATACAATTGTTTGGGGTTCACTGTGGAGGCAAAGACCTAAATGTGGTGTTAAGCAGCACCCCTACTGAACCTGCGCAATAAGGCAGTTCAGCGGGAGTTGTGTGTCCTCTGGGCCAGTTTTATACCCTGAAGTAGTTCTGCTATTTAGACGTTGTTGTTCAACTCGACGCCTGGAAATGTATCTCAGGGGCCTTAATATTCTTAACCTTAAACGTAGTCATTTTTAAGGCGGGGGGGCATCCTTAATGTGGAAAACACTTTTTGCACGGAGATGTTTATCATGGTTTTCTATGAAATAGTCCAGAATTGGTATCAGCCCTGCACTGGGAGCAGGTCAGTAAGTGTATCCACTTATACAATATAATGAATCATTAGGAATGATGCTTGACAGTGATCGTGCTAACATGAAAAAAAAAAAAAGCTTGAGATGGAGTTCAGTGAGAAAAGATGTGTACTTCTGTGTAAAATAGGTTAAATATGACAGCAGCCCCTACAAAGAGTGGGGGAAATGAGACTTCAATGAGCCAATGGGTTAGCCCTGGTTGTATTTATTTGATGGTGTCAGATGATTGATTTTCTTTTGTGATTTTATCATATCTTTCACATTTTTATAATAGGGAATTTAAGGGTACTGAAAAAAAAGCCACACAAAATCGCTAAAGGAAAAACTCCAAAAGGCTGAGGGGAGCACAGAGCTGTTAGAGGCCCCTTCTGGTGAGCACCTGGCAGGGTTGTTCCCCTTCGATAACTTTTTCAGAATCGAGATTCTAGAAGATAGAGGTGGCAAAGAGATGGCTCAGGAAAGGGGTCCCAGCGGGGCCCGATGGGGGTACACGTGGTTAGGGGGCCGTCTCCCCCTGCACCTGTGGAAATACAGAGCAGGGCCACGTGCTTTATTCCTGGATTCTCTTTTCTGGCACATCTCTGGGTCCAAGTGGGCACTCGAGCAGGGTTTTTGACTTTATAATCAGTGGGTAGAAACTAGAGCAAATTCCATTGGCCACATTACAGAATACTTATATTATGCTTTTAGGGTGTTACCTTTGGATTTTGAGGGAAAAAAAATGAAGATAATGTGTTTTTCGTTTCTATCCAGTTTGAATGAAGTGTCCATGGCTATTTCTTCTCCATACTCGGCTGCCTTCCCTGCCTGCTGTGGCCCCTCTCAAATGCTGAGCCACTGTATTTCAGACGCAGCTGCAGCTGTTTGGGTGAGCGTGTGCTTTTGAGTTCTGCAATCTTGTCTATAGACTTCTGTAGCACATCTTTAATTATCTTTGAAGTTGCCAACTTTAAAGTATGTGTGTCCGATCCTCCTGCGGATGGGAAGATATGTTACTGAAGTGTAGCTGGTTGGTGAAACCTGCCGTGGGCAGGCTAACACTACAGATCATTAACCAGTTTCCCTCCTGCCATGGCACTGAGAGAGTTCTTTTCTTTTCTATTTTTTTTTTAATTGCCTGGAGCAACTTTTCTTTCCTCTTTGTTATATATCCAATAGGACATTATCTAGGATCAAATCTCTCTTTAATGTTACTGCTTATATATCTTTGAACATAACCGCAGTTCGAAAGGCCTAGCTGAGCATGATATTTTATTGTAAGCATTTCTATTTGAAACTATTTTCCTTTTGAGAAATGTACACTGCATTCCAGCTCAGACATTTATTGCAACGTTCACTTTATTGAGGCTTCAAAGAAAGAAAGAAACCTATTTATTGCACCAGGCCCTGGGGTCATTGCAGAAACCACAGCATTCAAAAAGATCAGATCAGAGAACTGTTTTGAAGATCATCTGGTCCTGCGGTAGAAAACTGGTGGATCTAGAGCCATCAGTAGGTCATTCCACCAGCTCACCAGGTGATGCAGTGTGTTGGTGAGATGGGTGAATTCCACAGACGTGAGTCCATGGCCAAACCTCGTCTGCTGTAAAATGAGTTTCTTGGTCGGTCATGCTGGGGAGAACCATGACAGTGAATTCAGTACTTAGTGAGTGATGGATAAAGGCCAGGCAGGAGCAGAACGGGGAGAGATGGAAAATGTGTACGTTTCCAGGGGGCGACTCACTGCGCCCTCTGTGACAGAAGGTCTAGTGGGATCACTGCCACTGGCTGGTTGACTGGTCCGCATCCGGGGCAGGGGCTCAGCACTGGTCTCTGCTGTTGGGAAGAGGGGCCCTCAGCAGTAGTGATAGTCAGACTGGGCTTGCAGAGAGGAAATCTGAGAGGCTGAACCCATGTGTATCCATGTTGTTGGACCCTCCTGCCATGTCCATGTGGCACCAGGGCTCACTGAATAAGCACTGGGAAGGAAGCTACCTGGCCTTCCCAGGTGTCATCTTGTCCACCAGATTGTTGAGAGCTTCCACACAGATATTCAAATATCAGCACACTCTGCTCCTCTGAGACGTCCTTCATCCACATAACCTATTCCTCAGACCTCCCTGTCACTCATCTCCCAGTCCTGTTCCTCCCCATCCTGCCATGCTGCTGGCTACTGTCTGTGAGCTGGTGTCAGGTCCATTCTTCCAGGCATCTCCCAGTCCAGACAGTGTGGAAGACGAACAGACTGCTTGAGGTCCTGCCCGCCAGCAGGATGAGCCCTCACTGCCGTCCTTCAGAGCCACCCCTGAGTGGGGCTGTAACGCTACAGTTGTCCACTTGTGGTTGGAGTCGGTGACATCTTACAGAATTATCCACAAACCCAGCCTGAGGTTTTCCCTCTTTTGTTGGTTGATCATCAGGAACATCCTGTGAGGAACCGGGTGTGGACCGAGAGAGAGGAGACAGAGCAGCGGACAAAGGAGACGTGGGAGTCTGAGTCCCCTGCCCACACAGCTTACACCTTCTGGAGCTGCCTGGGTCTAATTTCTTACATAGCGTTTCCACTTGACAGTGGATGCCTACTGTATACTCCACGGCTGACGAGAGGCTCAAAGCTAGCTTCTTCTGGTTGCGTGGTCACGTGACGTCCCATAGTTAGCCATTCAGTACCAGGGCCTGGTAGCAAGCACAAGCTGTTTCTCAACAGGAGCATCGCGACCTGTAGAGGAGGGTGCAGTTCTGCTCTAACACCCTTAAAAGCCTTCGCGGTGCTTCTACAACTTCCCAGCCGTCCCAGGTGGCATCTCTATTTGCTGTGGACACTCTGATGCCAGTAGATCTGTCGGGTCCTGCACAAACCACGGGACAGAGCAACTTGCACTGCCGCTCGGACCTTCTGCAGAGCCTTCTCTTGCTCTGGGCTCCACTCAAGCCTGGATGCTCACGGTTTCCTTTATAAATGGCCAAGAGCAGCACCCTTGTATGTTTCTACGTGTCATTCCCCAAATCCAAAAAACCCCACCCAGCTTCAAGCCTCTGTTTCCACTGAAAGGCTAAATGATGGTTAAAATAATAACAATAGCAATAACACAATAGCCCTGGACAGCCTAGGACAATCCATCGGAGAAACAACAGATGGAACTCCGTGGTTGGGATTGCGGCTGCGGCTGGAAAGGCGGCGTGCTGACTCTGTCTCTGGGGCACAGATGTTTGCCCTTGGAACACCTGGCTTGATGGACAGTGGGATCTGGTTTAGAATTTGACTTTTTAAGCACACATTTGAAAAGTCTGCCTCATTTGGGAGCTTCCTGTTGCCTGTATTTCTGTGTCTCCCTTTAGCTTGTAGAGGGCTATGATTGGAGTCATTTTCTTTTCTATTCGTGTATAGAATGTATCTCTGAGCTTCCAGGTCGTTCATTGAGTTTTAGACACTCAGCAGGGATTTTGCACGCTTTTATTTGGCACAGGATAGTTGGCACCTAGTAAATTTAGCACGTGTAGCAGGATGTGGTGAAATTTGGCAAGAGTTCGTTTTGATAGCCTGCTCTCAGATCAGTCAGTCAACAAACAAATGCCACTAACCCACGAGTCAGCCACACACAACAGCCGAGTGTGCCACTCCTGACAAAGGACAAAGAAGACATGTTCTTCCTTTAGGTTGATATGGTCCAGACACCAGACCAGCCCCCATGGCAGAGCCCAGCCTCGAAGGACTCTGTGTGTTCTGGTCACCCTTTCCCTCAGTGCCAAGAGCCTGCCCCTCCTGCTGTCTTGGGAAGGAGGAGGGAGCGTGAGGAGTGGCCCGTTGGGAGTCGAACTTTGACCTGCCTGAACATTTGCAGGAGGAAAGAGTTTAATGAGAGAGTAAACGGCAGCTTTGCATCATTTTCTCTTGTTTTCTTAACTTCACGCTCCCACCCAGACCACTACAGTGGCTTCTGCGTGCCTGCCTCTGTCCTTGTTCACCTCCTCCCCGGCTCCCCTTTACTACCTGAGGGGTCCGAGGGAAGCACGAACACTGTGTCTTGGGTTGCTCACCTGCTGAGGACCCTGCGGGGCCTCCCAGGGCCCTCAGGTGAAGCCCAGGCTCTTTAACATGACTTCCCAGGCTCCCTCTGCAGCCCTGCAGTGGACGGCATGTTAAGGGACATGAGCATGGCTAAGGGGAGCCTCTGCCTGTGCTCCTCCCTCAGCCTGGGAACCTGCCAACGCTTGCCGCTCCTTAGGGCCCTGGCATCACCCACTCCCGGGAGCCTCCCCATCTCTGTCTCTTGCCCTCCTTCTTCCCACCCCCTCCCCACCACCGACCCAGGGGCAGTGACTCATGGCCCATTCCTCAGGTAGCCCTGACTGCTCTGTGCCTGGTTGTGTTTTATTGCCAGCCTCTCCTCAGCAAAGATGTGAACAAACAGTCCTCACCTCGGGTCCCGAGATTGTAAGTCCCAACATTCATGACCAGGGGAACCCCCTGCAATTTGCGACTAAAAACCCAGGCTCTGTTACTCGCTCACACTGAAGCTGTGGTGTGTACGTGTAAATTGATTCTTATAAGAAAATGCCTAATAGTAAGTTGCTTGCTTTGGAAAGTGAATTGTCTCCTTTTCTCATCTACTATTAGTTGTCTCAATCCCTTTGTTTTGAGAACAACTGGAGTGGTAAATTTTGCCTACCATATTGGATCACAAACTGGGAATTGATGAAGTCTGAATTAGTGAGGTTTTCATATGTATTTTTTCATAGTCTCACATTCTCCACTGTAACTATGTGGTCAGATTCCAAAGGCAGCCGGCTGCCAACTCTTATCTTGACACACCTTTATTACAGTCAGAAGATGCATACAAGACTTTTATATAATAGAAGGATCAAAGAGCATCGTTATCCAAAGAGGAAATTCTCAGTGGGCTGAAGAGCTGTGTATTTTTATCGAGTGTTCATTAGCTGTCCTCTGTGCAGGGGATCAACATGAAAACACCCACAGGATGAGAAGCAAACAGAGAAAAAGCCCAAAAGGCAGGAGAGCCATCACAGGGCTTGCACTACAACCACAGGCTCAGAAAACAAAAGCAGGGGGTTGTAGGCACTGCTCTAATTCAAGACAGCAGAGAAATGCGCTGGGCTCTAATACAGACCTGTTGGTTTGGTCATTGCAAGTAAGGCGAGAAAATGCGATCAAGGTGTATAAATCAGGTCATTTATTTGCCAATAAAGTGTACTGTGTGTCTGTTAGATCTAGGTAGCTTATAATATTGTTTAAATCATCTGTATCCCTGATGATGTTTTGTTAGTTGCTACATCTGTTATTGGAAGTTGATACTGAAGTCTCTCTCATTGCCAGATTATCCATTTCTTCCTGAATTCTGTCAGTCTTTGCTACAAAGTGTGTGTATATACAGAGCATACATTTCAGTACTGTTAAGTAGATTCGTGCTGTTGTACAACCAATCTTTAAAGCAGTACATGTTTAATATTGAGTCCTATAAGCTGAAACTCTCTTGATTATTCAAGGGTGATGAAACCACTTTGTGTATTGTTCCAGTTCTTTGGATCTGTATCCTCTTCCCTGACACAGCCCTCTTCACACCCAAATACTTACTATCAGCCTTGGGGGAATCCGGGAATAGAGGAAGGTAGGACCTATTTCGGCTAATATTAGGCAGCTTAAATTCCTGCGTTGGTGGACAAGGCAGCTAAGATGTGGACTAAATGACATTTGAGCCTTTTGGGCATATTGCAATGAATTATTCTGCTTGGAGGCAATGTGTCGCAGTGGGCAAAACATTGACTTTGGAGTAAGACCAATGATTATTTGAATAACTAGATTTGTAACCGTGGATAAATTACTGGATCTCTCCAGGTGAGTTTCCCCATAGGAAGAATGAGACTGTTGATACCCGTTGCCTCGTTAGGTAAGGACTTATGTAGTTATTATTATTGGCTGTCCTTTTCGTTTGTGAAAACCTAAAGTTACCTTTGCCTCTATCATTTCCTTGTTACTTAATTTATCACCTCCTCCCCACACAAAAATTTCTACCATAAAATTGTGTGTCTGTCCTTCTGTTTTATAATACCCGTATCATCTAATCAAGGCACTAACAGTGGCTATTTCTGAAAAATTTCATATATAATTAGTAACAACAGTTGATATTTTCAAGCGTTAGTTTAAAATGCCCAGAAGGTGATTTTAGCTCCTCTTCAGGCGAGGAAGCAAAAGTCCTATTATTCAGACATATGATTATGCCAGTTGGAGCTTTTTTTATTGCAGGGGACAGCAGTAACCTTTACCTAATTTAAGCAAAACAAGAAAATTTTTGGAGAGAGACTTGGAGGCCTCTGAGAGAGAAACTAGGGTGGCTCTAAGGACCCTAGTACTTGGCGGTATGAACAGATGGAGAGCCTCTTCAGTGGAGGGGTCTTTGAAATTACTCAGCTCCAATCACAAACGATCTTTGGGTTACTTTGTACAGGATTAAAATTTGAGGGGAGATAGTTCCCCCCACCCCCTTACCAAGTGAGCCTGGCATGAGCCTTGTGCTTATATTTTGCCTGGAGAGACAAGCGCTTCAAGATGGACAGTTCCACCAAGGCCACAGGAAACGTAGGAGTGGAAGTTCCCAAGAATGAAGTCGGGTGTGTTAACAAATGGTTGTTGGCGGGGGTGTGTGTGGATATTGGTCCTAGGAAAGCAACTTGTGTCTGCTCTCGGAGTTCAGATTTATGAGAACTATGTGAATCGATCAAAGCCCGGAAGGCACTAGCCGCTTCGATGTGAACGGAATAAACACCACGCTTTAAATTCAGGGGCTCTAAGAAACTTCTCTCCACCCTGTAAATCTGTTCAAATATGTAGTCAGTGTTTGGAAATTCAACCGGTAAAGATTTATAAAGTAGTAGATGGGATGGTGAAAAGTCATGTTATCTGAGAAATGGCCTCAGGAACTAGTGGAATTCCAATATTTATCTATCAGGAGAGATGTTTAAAGATTCGTGCCCTCCAAGTAGCTCCCTTGAGCCCAGACTCAGCTGGATTGGACTCCACCTCTTTGACCTCATTGACATTTCATCAGGCAAGTGTTTAACCGAGCTAAGCATTGGTTTTATCATTTGTGACATAGGACTGGTAATTCTACCTACATAGTTTTGTTAGTGTTAAATGCATGATCTGTGGTTCCCAGTGCATTCTCTGATAAACTCAAAGTACTGCGACCCCTTCTCCCAAATTTCTCATCACCCGCAAAAAAACATTTATTCAATATTTTCCTGACTAGGCATAGAGGAAACAGACTAAAAATGTATGGTCCCTACCCTCTGTCTTTAAAGCTGTACCCATTTAGTTTCCTTTCTAAGTCCTCAGCTTCTTCTAAAGCTGATCTAATTCTGTAGCTTCTTATGAGAATTACATTAAAAAAAAAAAACCCAGCTAAATCAATTCAGTAATTATATTAGAGTAGCTACTGCAGTTTGTCATCATGGGATGGACTTTTGGCAGTAATTCCCAAGTAGTCATTTCTTTGGATGTGAAGAGGTAGCTGTTATCAAAGAAAGAGGTATCTACAGACACATGCATTTGAGAAATACAGGGGTAAACAAAATAAAACCGGTTCTTCAGTGACAGACTTCTTAGAGGCTCTGATAAGCATCCCCAAGAGGGCGATACAGTTTGAAGCCTTTTCTCAGGTTTATCTCATCACAGAGCTCCCCTTTCTCAGGACGCTTGTGGGAACAGGGACCTGAGGAACACACGTTAGGGAAATGGTGATAGAATTAAATCTTGCAGTTTATTAATTTTCTCTTCTCTAAATTTTAAAAGGTATTCTCTCTGCTACCATCTCCGTTGGATTTAAACCAGAGAAATCCAGGGACAGGAGCATGGGACTGGAAGTTAGAGCATCTGAACCAGTTCTGTGTCTGGGAAATGGTTTCTTTCTCCTGGGCTTGTATTGTAGTCTCCCATCTTTAAATGAAAGCATCGTACCTGCGTGACCTCCGACTCACGGACACTGAGGCTTCTCCAGTTTTATGCAAGGGAATCTAATTGTGTTTAATGTAGAAAAAGGAAGAAGCTTTTTCCATTTCCCCCAAAGGGTTTCTCATTATTCTCTGTCTTGCCCATTTAGAGCTTCTTTATTTATTTTTTTCAGAACCCATTTATCCCTCTTGAGTCCCAATCATTGTTTTTAGATTTGATATGATCAAAGTTGCCACTTCTGTCTTTCACTAACTGGGTATCGTAGGATCTCGTTTAGAATTCTCGGAAACCAAAAGCCAGTAAGTGAAGTGAAGGGGGCAGACGTGTCACCTTCTGGGAAACTCCACGGTGCCATTATCACTCTAATGGGGATGTTTTAAAGGGAGAAGGCAGTCTGTATTTTCCCCGTGCTGTCTGATCTGTTTCTTCCTGCTCATCAGGAGACTTGATGCTGGAATAGGTTAAGACTTTTGTGGCTGTTGGGATGGGGTGAGTGTATTTTGCCTGTGAGAAGGGCATGATATCTGGGGGACCAAAGGGTGGAGTGTTATGAGTTGAGTCATGCCCCCCACCAAATTGAAGTCCTAACCCCAGTACCTCTGATCGTGACTGTGTTTGGAGATAGACCATTTGACAAGGCAATTTGTCTAAAATGAGGGTATTAGGGTGGACCCTAATCTGATATAACTGATGTCCTTAGGAGAAGAAGACATTTAGACATAGACATGCAGAGGGAAGGCCATGTGAAGACCCACGAAGAAGACGGTCACCTATAAGCCAAGGAGAGAGGCTTCAGAAGAAATCGACTGCTGACATCTTGATCTTAGACTTCTAGCCTTCAAGACTCTGAGAAAATACATTTCTGCTACTTAAGCCACCCGGGTGCTCTGTTAGAGCAGGCCTACCCTGCGAATACACCCACCTGTGTGCCGACACCACCCCGTCCTGATTAATGTAGCTTTATAATAAAGACATTCAGTATTGAGGAGAGGTTGTGAGGGTGGACATTGTTGCCTTTTTCCTGATCTTAGGGGAAAGCGGTCAGTCTTACATCATGGAGTATGATGTTAATTGTGGGTTTTTGTTGTTTTTATCTTGTGATGCCTTTTATTTGATTGAGGAAGTGTCTTCTAGTCTTAGTTTTCAGAGGGTTTCTTTCATGAATGGGTGTTGAAGTTTGTCAGATGCTTTTTCTGCATCTTTTGAAATGATTCTATGATTTTTTTTTTCCGGTTCTATTAATGTGGTGAATTGATTGCTCGGATTGATTTCTGAATGCTGAACCAACCTTGCATTGCTTAGATAAATCCAGTGGGTCGTGGTATATAATAATCCTCTTGAAATCTTGCTGCACTCCTCACACTAATATTTTGTGAAGGATGCTTGCATTTATGTTTGTGATACCCTTTGGTTCTGGGCAGTTTTCTGGAATGATTTATTTGATATTGTCCCTGGGTGCAGCCATTTATTAAAAATGATCTTCAAAAATATATTTTCCCATAATTTTTAGATATGCACTGCTGGGAGGTGTGTTTTTGAAATACCATCTTTTCTAGTGCAGAGAAAATGGCTAAATAAGATTGTTTCATTGTGTGTGTTTTTTTGCAAAAGAGTTTATTGATTTTAGTTTACATTTCAATCATGTGATGAAAAGTACAAGAGGTATAGTATCTATAGGATATTTTTGAAAAAGTGTTATGATTTATTTTATCTTGCAATTACATGTAGTCTTTAAAATTTGAAAGTTCAAACCACAGAACTTTAGAAGTTTTAGATAATTGTCTTTTGACATTTTGTGGAAATTCACACTGTCTCTTGTGTGCTTCATTTTGTTGAAAAGAATACTTTATCATTTTTTTTTCCTAATTTAAGAGTTGGGATAAATGACACCGTTGAGGATCAGTTACTTTCTCTTTTTCTTTGCGGTGTTGCTGAAGTTGTTTGTAAATGTTTGCTGGATTATGAGAGCAGAGCAAGATACTCCCTTGTTTAAACACTGTGTTTAATTCTGCTTAATAACAGCATTGGTTGGTTTTATCCTTGGAGAACTTTTAACTTAATTTTTTTTTTCAATTGAAGTACCGTCAGTTACCATGTGTCACTTCCTGGTGTACAGCACAATGTCCCAGTCATGCGCACACACACGTGTGTTATATGTATGTATATTCGTTTATCCACGGAGAACTTTTATCTTGCTCTCAATTTGTGGTCTGTCCTTTGACTTCTCAGGTCTCGTCTTCTCGTCTGGGTGTGACATTAAACCATGGGGAGGAAACTGGACCTGTCTGGTCTGACCGATGATGAAACAGAACATGTTCTCCAGGTGGTTCAGCGAGACTTCAATCTCCGGAAAAAAGAGGAAGAGCGACTAAGGTGAGATGCTTTCATTTCCCACCTGGGTACAGTGAGCCCTCTGTGGGCAAGGAAACAGGCTTCCTGAGAGTGTTCCTTGCTGTGAGCCCCGCATTCAAAGTCTTCGTGTCGTGTAAACACACATGAGGACGAATGCCCTCCCTTTGTAGTCAGGCTGGAGGAATGCCCTCCCTTTGTAGTCAGGCTGGAGGACGAATGCCCTCCCTTTGTAGTCAGGCTGGAGGACGAATGCCCTCCCTTTGTAGTCAGGCTGGAGGACGAATGCCCTCCCTTTGTAGTCAGGCTGGAGGACGAATGCCCTCCCTTTGTAGTCAGGCTGGAGGACGAATGCCCTTCCTTTGTAGTCAGGCTGGAGGACGAATGCCCTCCCTTTGTAGTCAGGCTGGCCAGCTTCGACGCGGGGCATCACCGTGTCAGCTCAGAAGTGTGGCTCTTCACACTCGCAGTCAAGGTTGTGTTTGGGCTGCTCACCCTGTAGGTTATTAGCTATAGAATGAGTGGAGTTTGTCATGATGGTGGTTCTTTTGAGCTTGCTCGTGGCTTTAATTGTCTTGTCGGAAGGTACTAATGGAAAATTACCAAAGCGCTATGTGAACTGTCCTTGGGAGATTTAGACTCATAGCTGTCCAGTTTTCTGTTAGAACTCTCAGCCACCGTGGGTCTCGTTCCATCCGCTTTTGCCTTCCTCTCCTGGTTCTGCCAGTGCATGTGATGTGCCTGCCTTCCCTCTGCCACCCCGTCCACTTTCTTTATCTCCCCCCTGTCCCCACGACGCCTGCACTCTGAGGCCGTCCAGGGGCTGTCCTGCAAACATGCACTTGAGTCTTTCCATTCTGTTCAGAGGTTGACGCTAATGTTGAAAATCAGTAAGCAACCCTTAAGCGATTAGGATTGAAAATAGCTTTTGGTGCTCCATCTCCTTTTCCAGAACTTCATTGAAATCTGTAGGTGGCTGATGGGTCTCTGTCTGCCTTTACTTTTTACTTTTACCACTGAACTACACTTTTACATCTTTGCTGTGATTTCAAAGGAGTCTTGGGAAGGAGGAGAGAGGCCACTAAGTGTTTGTGGAGTCTGTCAGCTGGAACCCAGTTGCCACAGTAACTTACTAGCTGGTCAGGGCCATGAAGGATGGGGTGGGGGGATGTGCAGATGGCAGGAGTGCTTCCCATGTGCAGCGTGTACCCTGAGCACACTCTGGGGTCAGACAGATGTGGACGTGGATCCTTCTGCTGCTGCTTACCTCATTGTTGGATGGAGGGAGCCTGACGCCTAAGACACCAGATGGAGGGGAGTTTCTGATGACCAGCAGGGGACTTTGTATCAGAAAGAAATACATTTTTGTTGGGTTAAATCACTGAAGCCTCAGGGTTTATTTGTTACAGCAGCGTAGCCTGGTATCACTCTGACTGATACAGCTTCTGGGAGCTGAAGGGGACCAAGTATTCATTACACCCCCAGCCTTGACTCTGCAGCTGCAGAAGTGGGCTCAGTGGTGCACAGGCAGGTGGTGGTGGAGTCTGGCCTGGACTTGAGGGTCCTGATGCCAGGGCTCCTGGTCTTCTGCCAGTAGGCCCCTGGTGTAGAAGAAGACACCTGGGGAAAGATCTCTAGACTTACACTAGCATCATAATTTATATCCTGTGATTTTATATTGTTAGGCACATTTACAAAGTGGTTTTAAAAATGAGTGTTAATTGCACAGTGCTCTGGTGTTCAGACTGAGTCTCAGGGATGTTGATGAGCTCGCCACAGCCTTTAAAATTTCTCATTTAATGTGTGCTGGCCAGAAGCTAGTTAGCAGCTGGATAACTTCCAAAGATTTGCCGGTGCTCTAATGGACTTGGTCCATTGGGGAGCAGGGGTTAAATTTGATGAAAAGGTTTCCCGTAACTGCGACTGGCCATTAATTGTCAGGGTTTGCTGAACTAAGAGTGTGCTTATGTCTGCCAAGGACTGCTGGGCCCAGGCTGGGCCAGGCCAGGCCAGGGGAAGGAAGGGAGGGGAGGACAGGGAGCGGCAGTGGCGGAGCACTTCCTGTCTAGTCCCCGAGAGGCTCAGCGGCTGCAGCCCGGCAGCCGTGGTGTGCGAATTCCTCTTCCTCTGGCCTACGTTGAGGGAGAGGACTAAACGCACTTGCAGACCTATTTCTATTGCTGGAAATAGTGTCGGCTGTGCACTTGCTGACGTGGCCCACGCCGTCTCTGCCACCTTGGTGGCGGGATGCCAGAACCATCGTCCGTCCTGCAAGAATCAGGTCCAAGTGTTGTGAGAAAATAACCGAGAGCTGCCGGCGGAGGGTGGTGGGGTGGGGGTTGTGGAAGAACCACTGCGGGGAAGCCAGAGCATCTCCTCCAACTAGAAGTGCTTTGTGTTTCTAGGCTAGTGTACAGAGACTCCTTGGAGGTTTAACCGCTGTTTTATAAAATAGAAAGAACACAGTGTTTTTAATGAAATGAGTTAATAATCTTTCTTCCTACAAAATTCATTTTAAACAAGTTAAAATTTTATTCCAAGAACTTAATTTTTAAAGAAGTTTTCTTTTTCAAAAAGTAAAATGCCTTTGTTCTCAAGGTCCCTGGTTTGGATGGTTAAGTTGATGGAATTAATTAATTAAACACTCCTGGTCTTATCCTGCCGTGAAGCTGGAAGTCAGATAGCCTCGACTTCACTCTGTTGGAATAAACCTGCCCTGTGGGTTATGAAATAACTATGCATTCCCAGAGCGCACCTGCCCGACATCTCCTCACTGGCCCTCTGTCGCTCCTGAGATGCCACACTAACCCTGGGGCGTTAACCTGTCCAGGTGAAGCATCCGCTGTCTCAGAGGGGCGATGCTTCAAGGCAGGAATTCCCTCCTCTGCGTTGCTAGAACAGGTTGGCTGCCCAGTTGCCTGTCAGGGCTCTGAAATATCAGAGCCTGGAGCAGGTGCATTTTATGGAAGGTCGGACACAGCTCTGTTTGAGAGTCACTTTGTTATGTGGGAAGGCCCAGCAAATGGGAGACACTAGAAGTCGTGGAGACTCGTGTGGGGCAGGTGTGAGGACCCCAGACGCAGGAGGTGGGTCGGATAGACTATCAAACTCAAACCTGGAGGGGACCTCCCCGCTTTTTAAAAAAAAAAATCACCTTTTTACTTCCTTTTTACTTCCTAATGGTATTTTTAATAGTGAAAAGGTCACATATATTAAATCAAAGCTGTTGGATAGCTACTTATTTGCTTCAGAATCATATATTGAATGTCAGGAGCCTTGCGGGGAAACATGAGGGGGATGAGAGGGTGGAGGACGGAGAGAGGGAGACACAAATTAGTAAGTGCCTTAACCATTGAGGAGAAGTCCAGAAGGCGAGCTAAGTCTGATATGAATAATTAGGATGCTATAAAGAGTGAGAAATAAGAGCATTAAGGCAGACCCAGGGGAATACTCCTCTCTTGGAGGTGGGAGGCAGGAAAAAGGAAGACTTCCTGAAAGCGAGGTCTATTTGATTTGATCCTTGAAGACAGACAGGATTCTCTCAGTGGGTTGACACTAAGGTCTGGGCAGCAAGGAGCATCTTGGGCAAAGTGATACGGATAGAAAAGAGGGTATGTTTTCTCAGCCCCAGTCAGGAGCTGTGGTGGGGCCGCGGCCGAAGCGACTGCTTTGACAGCAGTTCTCCAGCCATCATCGCTCATGAGTGGTGTTCCAGGAATACCGCCTCCTCTCATTCCCAGCAACCCTGGGGAAAGCGCTGTTCTTATCCGTTTCCAAAATGGGGAAAGTGAGGCTCTAAAAAGATGTTAGAAGCTGACTCGAGTTGCACAGAGTGAAAGGTAGCATCAAACCCAGGCAGTGTCCCCCCAGAGCTGGGACAGCACGCGGTCTTGGTGCTGAGAACACGGGCACCCAGGCACCATGGGACAGAAGGGGTGAAATTAAGGCCATCCTGGAAAATCTGGTACCCGTGCTTGCTAACACTTGGGGGTATGTTCAGGAGAGGGTAAGTAGTAGGGTTTAAATTGGGGTATTTATGGGGCAGGGTAGCGGGGACATTCCAGTGTCATTAGCCAGGCATGGTGTTGAGCACTTCATACATGGCTTCTCCAAACTGAGACGCAGTCCACATGTAAAATACACTCTGGATTTCAACGCTCTAGAATGAAAAAGAATACCAAATATCCCAGTGATAATTTTATAATTGAAAACACATTGCAATGTATCAGAAATTATGTTTCAAGTAAAATGTATAATTAACATTACTTTCACCTGTTTCTGTTTTACCTTTAAGAATGTGAGCGACCAGAAGACTTTATATATGTGGCTCACATTATGTATGTACTGGTCGGCACTGGATTGTGGTGCTAGGTTAAGCAGTTTGAAATATATAGGATCAGAAAGTAAGCTTTCTTCCTCAGTTTTGTTTGAGGCTAGTCCTTTTCTCTCTGAGGTTTGCAGGTATCTGAAAGATCTGGCAGAAGTCTGAGCTACCTAATTGTGCATTGGTCTTTGCTCTCAATAATTGCCATATCTGTCATGTGAAGGTGATTTCAGAGTTATGGCCTAGAATTGGCTTTACTAGCACAGTTTAAAAGGAAAGCACGCTGTGATCAAGCCTTATTCACCACGGAGAGTTTGTGCATCTCGAGATGGAATAAACCCTTTGATGTTTCTTTGAAATTAATGGTTGACCAAGTAAATGTCATGATTTTTGAAATAATAAAGTGGCCTTTGGATGGCCTCATAGTCATAATTTGTGTGATGTCTCTGGCACCGTAAAATTGGAAGTTATCATATATTCGCCCGCAGAGGTCTGCTTTTAAGAATGGCCGAGAGTTTGATGCTGCAAATGTGGTTACAATGTAGAGAACTAACCATGCTAATGCTCTTATTCTCTTTTTTGTTTGTAACCCTTCAAAGATGTGCAGTGACTAGTTTGGAGATTCTGGATACCTTCTCCCCATAATTCCTTATTCTTTAATCACAATCTTCCACTAGATCGCTTTCGTGGCTCTAAGTTCCTGATCTTGTTTACTTTACCACTGCCAATGTCAAGGGCTCAACTCTGCTGGACTCTGATAAAGCTTTTGTGGTGCTAATTCTTGGCCAGGCTTTCATTCCTCAGACCTCTGGCTCCAGAAAGCGTTTCTTTGGTATTTGGTGTGCATAGAATTCAGGACTTGAAAGAGAATAAGGAGGCAAGTGTCTGCAGCTACTGGAAAAGGAGCTTTCTTCAACCACAGTAATTGAGGCACGCCCACAGTCATTTAGCCAGAAATGGTCTGAGCACAGACGGACAGTGTGGAGAGCAGAGTCCCACCTCCACCCTGTGCTGTGCTGCCGGAGGGACAGCTCCCTTGTTCCCATGACCTTCTTCGGTTCCTGGAAATGGGCCCCCGCCTCGGTGGCCAGCAGTTGCCTTCAGCTCCTTACTCAGCTCCTGAAGAACACACACCCACCTCCTAGTCCAGTCTCTAAACTGGTACCGTCATGAAGGAAATTCATGAGCAACCTGTCTGACTCTCAGGATAACTTTTAATGAGTTCCTTCTCTCAGATGGGCAGGTGCTGCTCCAGCCTCAAGACTCCTTTGCTGGAAATCTGATTGATGCTTTAAATCCCCAGAGGAGCTGGGTCCCAGATGCCTCCCAAGTCCCAGCCCCTTGCAGTTCCTGCCACCTGCTGGCCTGACTCTCGGCTTCCTCCTGCATCAGCTGTTCCTGGGTGTGGGCCTAGGACCCAAGCCTCCTTCTCGGGCTGGTTCTCATCCCCAGGCCTCTGGCTAGGGCCAGAGTCCCTGGCTCCTGTATGTCTAGCTGGATCTGGGTTTCCAGATGTGACCTGCCTGGTAGGTTGGCAGGGCCTGTGGTTCTAGCCACTTCTGGAGCCAGTGCTGGAATGGTGTGTCCTTGGCCTCTGCCGGGTTCCCCCAAATATTTGCGTGAGGTCAGCCCCGTAGCTGTGACAGTTACCCCAGTCTACCCACTCCCACCTTGTAATGCTTAGGTTGCCTTTCACTATTTCTGGGCTGAGCACCTCACCAGGGCCCGTCCTCTGCCCAGCATAAGATGGCCTGGGCTGTGACTTAGCCCCATTCCATGCCAGGAATGTGCCTGCAGCCTGGGCGTCCTCACTTCTACAGGCTGCCTGGTTGGACGGACATGGTTTTGTGTTGCTCCCCGAATCCCATCTGCAGAGCTCCCTACCCCACTGCCCTACTCATCAGTGCTGGAGCCTACCGGAGCTCTCTTGCCATGTCCCCACCCTGCCCTGATCCAGGGCTCAGGCAAGGTCCCAGGTCAGTCTGCCCATGGCTACAGCTTATCCCCCTCCCTGTGCTGCAGCTCTGAGCCCCCAGCAGACGTGCATTTCCCCAGACCCTAGGCTTATGCCAGGTGGCCCTGCCCTCCCCTTCTTCCTCTCCTGGGTTGGCACCCTTGACACCAGGTTTACCCAGCCAAGTGGGTTCAGAACCAGCTCTTTAAGGTTCTCTTGCTGTGAGAGCATAAACAGCTTTGTGCGGTCCTGATGTGGACCCGTGATCTCCTACCCTGCCTGCCCTGCTTCGGGGTATGTGGAGCACGAGATGGAGAGAGACTGGCAGAGAGAGTCGATTCATTGTTGACTGTACTTTTCATCTTCCTTCCTTCATACCACATTTATTCATTTTCCATGAATCTCAGAGCGAAAACACGGGAGTGGCATTTAATGCCAGACACGCAGTGACACTACTTGCTGAAAATATAAGAACTCCGGGTTTCATTGATGCTGGTTTGTCTTGTAATCAGAAAATCCTCACCTGATGTGTGACCTTGGGCTGTTCCTTCATCTTTTTCCGTCTCCAGTTTTCTCACTGTACGATGAATATGATGGAGGTACCCGACTGGCACGTGGGGAGGGTGAAGTGAGTTAATAACATGGGAAACCCCATGTGGACAGCCCCGTGAATACGGTCAGGACTCATAAGAACTCAGAGTGAGGTCTGTTACTGCCTTACTCTGGGCTGGTATATCAGGTCCATGAATTATATAATTGGAGCTCCCTTTAAATTTTCATGTCTCTTTAGTAAATTCAAATGGTTTTATGGTGTAGCTTTTCCTAAGGCAAGATACTTTCCTCTTTTTAGCTATTAGAAGATTCTCTGCAGGCAGAAAGAAATGCTAGTGTTTGTTTTACAGCCAATGGTTAATTATTTAGACTTTCGATGTCTCTTTTCATTTTGTACATGCACTTGTATGCTGACCCACTGTGGCCTGAGGGAGACTCTTGGCTGCCAGGATGTTTTTTTCCTTAGAATCAGAGGCTCTGATGCTTTGATTGATTGATTGATTGATTGATTGAGGTACTGGGGATTGAACACAGGACCTTGTGCATTCTAAGCGTGCACTCTATCACTGAGCTATAGCCCCCTTTTTTAAACGGAGGTACTGGGGATCTGACGCTTTTTATTTAAGGTGATGGTTCTCTGCATTTTCTGTTTCCCTACCTACCTTCTCTGGGAACTGTTCAGTGGCTTCTTTCTGACTGTAGAAACAAAGTATTTCTATATGAAGTAGAAACAGGTCAGTGGGCAGATGAAGAGTGAATTTCTGAGCAAATCACATGTTCTGCTCTGACAGCTTAAAGATGAAAGGGAAGCTTTTCAGCAGGAAGTAGAAGCTCTGGACATGCAGCCACCACGGCAGGACTCACTGGCCTTAGATGCAGCCACTGAGAGTGTGTGTTTCTCCTGGAGAAACGTCTCTGCCTTGAAGGTGGTTTCCAAGGTCTTGCAAGTCACAGACCCATAGTTAGACAGGGCCTCCCTCCTGGGCTGCTGCTTCATGAATCACACAGGCCAGTTCCTGTCCCGAAGTCTCTTCACTCAAAAGGCTCTCTGCTCTAGTCTGCCATTAAAGGCCTTAGTGTTGTTGATGTACTCAAAATATTGCCTGACACAGAGGTGATTCTGGTGAACTGGTGCCATCACTGAGAACAGCTAAGGGTGCCTCTGGTCAGAAAAACCTTTAACTATGGGAAGCCTGCCCCTAGAACTGACATGATCAAACTTTGAAGTAGAGAAAGAATATTCCAGAATAAATGGTGCAGTTTTTTAAAATTGCAGTATAGTCAGTTACAGTGTGTCAATTTCTAGTGTACAGCGTAATGTCTCAGTCATGTATATAGGATGCAGTTTTAGAGCTAAAGTGAAACTTAAAAATCAGTCCTGAATGCAAGTATAATCTGCTCATTTTATAAACAGAGAATTAAGTCCCCAGGGCATTAAACATGTTACATAAAATAACACAGTGAAGTGAGCACTGACAGTCTCATCCTGTTTCCTCAATTGTGACAGTGTGTCTCTTGTTTAGTTTTGTTTTCCAGTATAGTTAGGTAATCAGTTAAATACCAGGAGATCTACACCTCCCTTCCCCTCCACAGCTAGTTTCACATAAGTGTTTAAACTCACTGTATTGCTTAAATGCAAATAATCATCATTTAAAATAAATCTGATTTTTCGTGGGGGGGGGGTTGACTTTTGAAAATTGAGAAATGAATTTGTATCCTGTTAGGAAATTCACACATATTCATGCACGATATTACAGCCCAATTCTAGGTATGTTGTAAAAATGCTGACAGCTGGCTGACTTCTGTTCTGGGGAGAGGCAACAGAGGCACTTCTCCCTACTCCTCCCGCTAAGTACACCTCAAAACCCTGGACAGTGTAACTAAGACAAACATACAAAGACTGAAAGGTGGACAAAAAAGGCAGACTAGCTAAGGACCTGGGAACTGAAGAAAGACAGTGGTGAGTTCCTTGGGTTTTGCCACATATACCTGAGACTTGTAGGTAAAAAAGCTGTCAACCTGGAAATGCTATTAGTCACAGGCAAAAAAGAGTCCCAGCCTTCCGCACCCACAACCAAAATAGAAAACAAAAAAAACTAAAGCCAAAAAACAATCAGAAGGACAGCAAGTTCCTCTGCAGAAGCCATGGAGACCAGAAAGAAGAGGCACATTGTTTTTCAGAAGCCCACCTGCCTTTGTGCTCTGGCTTGGTTTAGTGCTTCATATACTTGGTCTCATTTAGTCCCCATGTTCATTATGTGCGCTAAGCATTATTATCTCTAATTTATAGCTGAGGAAACCGAGGTTCAGTGAGGTGAAGTCACTGACCCAAAGTCACCGAGCTCTGCAAGGGCAGAGCTGGAATTCAAGCACAGAACTGCCTGCCTCTTCAAGCCTCAGCACTTTACTGTTAGGCTTCAGCACAGGTAAAATCACTCGGTGCTTCCACTGAATCTTAGATTTTAGAGCTGGAAGGACCTTTACAAGATCGTGAGTGGCCCATTCCTTGCCTTCCTACAGGCGAGATGTTTTTATCCCTGTATTAGAGAGGAGCTGTCCGAGGTGTTAGCATTTTGCAGGTGCCTTGCACAAGGGCAAAGAGTAAAACATAGAGGAGAAACTAGTTTTGCATTTCCTTCTGTCAAACTGTGCTGCCCTTTTCTTGGCTTTCACCGTTAGGAAGGGACAGTGTAGCTTAAGGGATCAGCAGATAATTTGAAAAGGTCATGGCAGACAGACCTGTCCTTTGTTCCTGCCCTTTTCTTTGTCAGATCACTGCTTGGCGTGATTGACCATGTTTGGGTTCTAGCCCACCCATGCTGAGGATTCCTTTTTCAGCCACAATTTAAATCAGGTGCACGAATCTGGCTGCTTTCCTAGTAACAACAGTCTGACTCTGGTGTATTCATCTTCCAAAAACAGACATAGCCGCCCTCAGCATCCCAGGGCAAGGTGCCTGTTTGCCTGAACAGCAGCAAGGGTTCTCCTTATGACTGGTATGTTATCCTTACTGAAAAATAATCTTCTTTTCTTACAAGTCAGGGTCTAGGACACTTCTCTTCACCAGGGTTTCTAGGCAGAGACCCAGTACATTTTGCTCACGTCCTTTGTCTCCTTACTTTTGAGAAGGAAGAGAGTACGAACATCCCAGAGTGTCTTCTCTGCACCAGGGACCCCCTGAAGAGCATCTCAGGCCAGGGTGAAGCCTCTGGATCGGGATCCAGACACACTCCTGCTCCTTATCCTCAGCTCACTCCCACCTCTGTGATGTGAGCCCCCCCTGGTGCTTGTATGTTCAAAGCCTGCCACCAATCAGAGGAATCGGCGTTGGTCCAGTAGCATCCAAGGTGGTCCTTCTTTGGGCCTAACCTTCATGGATGAGTCCAAATTAAAAAGAAGCTAATGAAGGAGACTCCAGAAAGAGCTGCAGAATGATTGGAGGCCTGAAAGAGACCTGATAAGAAAAATGAAAACAGCTAGTGAAGGTTAACCTCTAAGTTATGGCCCCTGCAGACATTAACTGCCACAGCTATCATGAATTTTGTTTAGAGGTGCTAAGAGACCTTTTATTTTCCCTGAATTATAACCAGAGAAGAATTAACGTCCTTTTATATGTAGGATAGCCCTGAGCTTTTGGGGGCGAAGAAAGATAACTTAGAACTGTAGTGAATTAAATCATAGATAGCTAAACTGTAGCCCCATGGCCAGGAGAAAACAGGGAAGCTTGGCAGCAACCTTGAAACTGATCACACCTGTGTAACCAGCTTCCACAGCAAAAAGCAGGACATGATCAGCTTCCAGAAGCCATGTGGTGCTCCCTTCCAGTCACTACCCCTGAAGGACAAGGCCGATCTGGACTTCCAGTGGCATGATCAGTTTTGCCTATTTTTGAGCAAGTAGAACCATGCAGTATCTTGTCTTTTAAGTTTGGCTTCTTTTGTTCAGCACTGGTTTGAGATTCATCCACGTGTGCATGTAGTTGTAGACTGTTTATTTCCCATTGCTCTGTGGTATTCAGTGTTTTGATCCATTCCACGGGTCTACACGGGCATCAGAGTAGTTTCTAGTTTGGACCTGTTGTGTGCATTGTGTCTTGAGGTGGTCGTGAGGGTACACTTCTGTCACGTCTCCACCTAGGAGTGGGATTTCTGGGTCATAAAGCACGCATTTGCGGGAGGAGACATGGCTGAATAAGGTTTCTAAGCAGTTGTCATAGTTTAAGCTCTCGCCAGCAGCATATGAGCGTTCCGATTAGTCCGTATCCTTACCAAAACTTGGTGTTTTCTGTCTTACTATTAGCCATTCCGGGGGTTGGCAGGTGCCAATATAACAGAGAAGGCTGAGGCATGGAGAGGTGCCTGATGTTCTGTCGCATACAGGTGGCAAAGTGGGACTTCGAACCCTTGAAGCCTGGCTCCGGGGTCCATGCTCTTCCCACCCCGTCCTCCTCCTCTCTGCAGAGGAGGTGCTTCTTCCCCAGAGTGATGGCCCACGTTGGTGGTCTAGACCAGCCACTGCAGTGGGGGCTCAGTCAGCCTCTGTGGGCTCCCTTCTCAAGTATTTTTAACAGAATCTCAAATGTCAGCTATTCCATTGTTGAGCCAATTTTGAAATGTAATTTCTGGACCTGGGACCTGGAGGGAAGCTACAGGCTGCCTCCAGATCTCACTTTGGCTTCGTATTTAAATTTCATATCCCATTCACTGTTTTCCTAATGAGCCACAGAATCGGCTCACTTTTGGTTCCTCTCTTTGTCTTCTCTAGCTGGGCTCCAAGGGGAGAGGGTTTGGTTAGACAGCAGGGGAAGAGCAGCCAGCTTGCTGCAGAGCCTTCCAGCCAGAGAACAGCCAGGGAGGCAACGTGCCAGCACGGTCCAGACCTTTCTGCAGATCTTCATGGAGACCCTGAAGCTACATGGGAAAATGGGCAAGGACTAGTTCAAAAAACAAAGCCAGATGTAAAATGCTATGACCATCAGAATTACATCTGATAACACACACACATATGTGTGTTTACGTTAGGAAGAAAAAGCAAAGGGCTAATAGTGTTTGTCTTGGGTTGATAAGCTAGTGCGTGGGTTTATAGTCTCTTTTGTATTTTGCAGAATTTTTGCCAATTGCTTACATTAGTTTTGTAAAGAAAAAATATTCAAGTTTTTAATTTCTGAAAAGATTTTTCCTTTCATGTTTTTGCTGCCTAGATTTGGGGAAAATAGCTCAAGGTGTAGTCATTTTGAAGCTTTGAAATTATTATGTTTAAAAACCACAGAACCATAATGTAATGATGAAATGAATGACAGTTCACAGCCAATTTTCCAGTGAGGGAATGAGTTTACGTTAATAAAATAGGACTTATTCCAGAGGTGGAATTCAGGAGAGTATAATCTCTTTGTGTATATAATATATATGTATCAACAGGTATGTGTATGTTCATATACGTGTGTGTATATATGCACACATGCTCAGACTGACCATACACACATATACATGTTTATGTTATTTATCAGTCTTTCCAGGTTCTTCTTCTAAGAAAGGTAGGGGTGCTAAAGAATTAGGAAGTAAAATACGTATGGCGTATGTATAATAGTAGATAACTAAGACATTAGTTAACAAAATATACGTGCTTACATAAATACACATTTTATATGTGGGTATATTTTAACACAGTTGAGTCACATATACATAAACTGCATGGAAATCCACAGAATAATGTTGCCAGTTATTTTTTTAATGCTGGTATTAGGAATAGTTTCCCTTTATACTTGATTGTATTTGCAGAATTATCATGAACATATGTTTAAATGACAAAAGGCATTAAGTCCTAGGTAACATTTGAAACTTGTAAGTCTCCCTGATAAGCTGGTGCGAAGATGCTGAGAAGGGAAAGGCAGTTCTATAGAAAGATACTGCTGTTGTCCGTTTCCAAAGGAAACGCTGAGCTTTGGTGTTCAAACCACAGCTCTCTTTGTGTCGCCAGTGTAGGAGAGGGGTTCTGAGTGTTGTAGTAGCGCTGTTGCTGACAGTAACTACATGTTCTTGGCCTTGTTCTCTTTTCAAGAGTGTGTTTTATTTATTTTTTTTTATCAGATTTATGGCTTCTCAGCCCCCATTTTCTTTACCCGTCTTAACAGAGAGAAACTTACTCATTTTATTCTTTAATTGCACATGATTTCTTCTTAATGCTCAAATGTTCCACCCTACTGGATGGTGAGACATTATTGGTTGTGTGCACTTATATATTTGTCAAACCAAACAGTGGAATAAAAATGTATTAGAAAGCAAATAGGTATATTTTATTTACTAAAATTCACTTATTAAAAAAAAAACTACTTTCCGATTATAAACATGTGACAATATAGAAAACTAGAAAAAGGACATAGAAAATAACATAACAATTGTTATTTAAAGAAAATAACAATTATGTGTAATTGTGTACCTTAGAAGTAACCACTGTAAAAGCAATGGTAGGTTGCCTTCTAGACACTAGCATTTATTACCGGCATTTATTGAGCTGCATGGTGTGCACTGCATAGGGAAAGGTTTGTGAGCAGGAGACACGATATCCTGCTTGCAGATAACCGACTGGCCAGGGGTCACTCGGTGTGTGTGTGTCTGTGTGTCTGTGTTTGGAGAGAGGCATACAGGAGGCGGGGGGGGGGAGTGGTGGAAAACAAAACAGAAGAGTACTCTGGCAGGCAGTTCAATGTGAGAAGTGCTGTTATGGGGGAAATGTAATCTTTTAAAAGTGTGTGCATGTGTATGTATGGTAGACAGAGATTTAAAAACCAAATTGGCATTCTGTCTATATGTAGTTTTCTCCCACTTACATTAAGCAGTGTCCTGTGTCATTAGATCAGACTGGTTTGTATCGCATTGTATAGCGATATCATCATATCATACATCAATGCATCTTAGTCTAGTCAGCCATTCCTTCATCAGTGGATATTTGGGTTTCTTGTGATTTTTTATAGCATGAAGAATGCTGCAGTGAGCATCCTCATAGTCTGTGAAATTTTGTCGTCTTTTCCAATCTTTTGCCCTTAAAATCCATTCCTGAAAATCAAATGACTGGCTTACCTGTGTGAAATAAAACTTTTCCAGGCTACTGAGCCACACCAGTAAGCTGGTTTCCGGAGGGTCACACCAATTTTGTTTGCTCACTAGTGAGGCATGTCATGTTTGCTCCTGAAACTTGTGGACCGCATCCAAGTGAACGTGCCCTACGCTGAGTTCTTTATGACAAGCACTGTTTGGCAAGGGATCTCAGTTTATAGTCGATTAAGCAAATAGACAGCTGAGTTCCATGGAAGGCACGGCCACGTGGGCAGCCCTGTGGACTTAGTACCTCTCCGCGCATTCAGAACAGGGAATGTGTGTCAAATGCAGGTCAGAACAGCAGAAGGGGGCCACGCCACTTGAGTTGCCTTCCTTCTCACTGTGTGTCAGGCCCAGAGGGCGGAAAGGACCACCACGAACTTTCTAACAAACAATAAGCTCTTGAGATTTGGTGCCAGGATGAAAAATGTGCTCTGTGAACCCCACTGAAAGCCTTGTGTTTTCTCATATCTCCTAGGAATTAGCGTTGATCATTTCGGCTTGACATGCCAGATGTTTGGATTTTATAGAAATAGGAATTAGCTAATTTCCCTTGTACGTTAGGTATGTCAGTTCGATCAACAAAGACAAATCATTTTAAAAAAATTGAATGAAGTGCTTGTTTGCTCTGGAGCAACTTTCCTGCTGTGGGATGTGATGATGGAGCTGGTATGAGCACACTTTTCGTTCTGATGACTTTGATTCTTGTATTCTTTGGACTCATCTAGGGCACCCTTGATGGGGATTGTGTTTGGGGATAAGAAGCTGTCTTAATAGTGTAGAAATCTCCTCATTCTGATTTGGATGAGACATATAGCTCATAAAACTTTGAGGGCATGATGGCTCTGATGGCCGACCATAGTTTACGGCAACATTCTCCTTTGTTCTACATTTTTATAGACCCCACCCTTCTGTTCAACATAATTCAAGTTTTACAGTGGCCCCGTCCAGTGAGGCAAAACAAATGGAAACACCTCATCATTGTTTCATGTCCTTTTTGCCAGGTGGGGGGCCTGTTTTTGGAGTGCGTCCTTAGGGTTGGAGCGGAAGTGAGCGTCCTTTCTGTGTTGGGAGGAAGCTCTCAGCTGAGGATGGTGGCCCCGGGGGTGGACCTGGGAAGGCATGACTTTGCATGTGGCGGCGCCTCTGCCCAGTGCTTGAAGTTTGGTAGCTGCTCTCCTGTCTCCTTTCCTTACGTTACCCAGTAGAAGGCCACTGTCCTCCGACATCAGTACATTCTCCTGGAATTACCTCTTAATTAACTTTTCCGGTGCTTAATCACCAGAAGTGCTGTTTCATATTTAGGCAGTGTAAGAAAGTGCCAGATAGGATTTCTTTTCTTAGCAATAAGATAAGGTCCTCCAGAGTCTGTTAAATCGGTTCTCATTAGGCGTGGATTCAAAGGGCCAAGAGTTCACTAGGTCTCTGCCGTCGTTCCATTGCAGGTTAGCGTTTAGATGGGCTTTATAGAGACACTCAGACTTAATGGACTGTGGACCCTGGTCATTTCAGTATTTCTTAAATTTGTGAAACTTTATAGCAATAGTGTGTGTTTTGTGGTAGGGTACACACACACAGGCAGATACACACACACACGCAGATACACACACACACACACACAAGTAAATTCTAAACAGGAGGAAGGTTGGGTATTAATGCCACATGAGAATTTAAGGCAAGAAGCATTAAGTGGGACAAAGTGGGTGTTTCAATTTTATAAATATATATAAAAATAAACATTACATGGTTAAGATAGCCTCAGATTCTACTTTTAATGAGGCAATTTAAATACTCAGAAGAACAGTCACTCAGCCATCGACATTAGCACGCTTGTAACCACCCAGCAGGTCAAGCAGACGTAGGATAAGTGGGGTTGTGAAAGTCTAGGACAGGATTAATAAACCTTGTCCGGACGATGCTCTGAGGCGACTGATCCTCTGAGTGCACCACTGTGGACAGACCTGAAGACTTACAGCCCACTCAGCATGAGAGAAGATCCTTACAGCTTCCAAGTTCCCAGAAAAGGGCAGCAGCATCTGAACACGGGGCAGTTCCTGTGCTCACTTCATCCCCAGGCCGAGCTGGCCGTTCCTGCAGGAGCCAGCAGATGGTGAGACTCCGGGGCTGTCAGCTCCTCCTGGTCAGTCCTGTTCAGGTCCACCTGTGGGTGAGCCCGGCGACCAAGCTCGCTCCTTCCCGCAGAGAGCAGCCTGAGCGTGAGGGGCTGTCTTGAAACCTGCGTATTACTGCTGCTGCTTCCAGTCCCAGGGCCCCCTGCACGGGTTAGCATTGCAGTTAATCCTGCCCTCCCATAGCTCCTCAGGGAGAAGGTGGGGACTGCACGGGGCAGGGGCAGGAAAGCCCGGGAGCACATACTCAAGTTCAGCTGCAAACTTGGATGTCTGATGTCTCTGGCCTCACAAATAAGATATAATGGAAGTAAATGACATTTTATAACCTACATAAGTTATACAGACCACCCCTCCCCCCCACTACCACTCCACCTCCCGGCCCCACCAAAATCTCATGAAACACTTAGAACTTGATTAGAGTGGGTGTAAAAATTTTTTAAAAACCACATTAAATTGTCTAAAGTAGACATTGTACAGTCTCTTTTCTTGGATCACAAAGTAGTAGGACTAAAGCGTAATGACAAACTTGTAAACAGAAGGAGCTCTCACCTGAGTGCCCCTGCAGTTGCACTCACCTCTGAGAAAGGGTTGCCGGTGACAGGCGCTCTGCAGCGAGCAGCCGGGCCTGTGCGAGGGAGGCCTTTCGTTTCGGTAGTTTCATCATTTAAACAGTAAACGTAGTAATAATTAAACCAGGGATTCAAAGGCTAGGAAGAGAGTAACAAAAGTAAACTTGGGGTAATAAGAGAAAAGAATGAATAAAAATAAAAGCAGGCATGATTTGTAAGACAGAAAGGAAATGGTAGAATTAGCAAATTAAAGTCAAATCTGGCTAACTTGTTTCCTGGAAAAATAATGATAAAATGCCCCCAAAACACTCCAGACAAGACTATGCAAGGAAAAAAAGAGAAAAGAACAACTCATGGAACATGAGGAATGAGAAGGGAAATATAATTATGGGTGCCAAGGAGATAAAATTTAGAAGAGGAAAGTGGTCTAAATCCTTGGTACTCAGTGTGGTCCACAGACCAGCAGCAGCAGGGTCAACCTGGGAGCTTGTTAGAAATGGAGGCTCTCAGGCACACCCCACACCTGCGGAATCAAAATTTGCATTTTAACGAAGTCCCCAGGTGGTTGATGCGCACATTAAAGTTTGGGTGACATTGCTGGAAGTCAGTGCTTCTCAACTTTGGCAATACATAATAATCACTTTCAGAGCTATTAAAAAAGAAAAAAAAGCCCCAAGAGGTTCTGATTTCACTGGCCCTGCCATCAGGATTTTTGAGAATTGCCCAGGTGACACTAATTTGAAGCCAGAATTGAGAATCACTGCTCTAAATTATTCTATGCAAGTAAGTGATTTTGCAAACAAATGCAAATCTCGATGTAATGGATGACTTTCCAAGGAAAACAAATTCTCTGGGGAAAAAATTTAAACATGTGATATATCCTGTAAATAGACCACCAGTCTTAGAACAACCTAAAGATATGTCAAATTACAACCTCCCAAAATACAGTGGGTTCTTACGGGCAAGGAGAGACAAAGCAAAGAGTGCTTTCAATGCAGGGCGTCTAACAAAGCTTACACGTGAAGCATTAGATCTTCTGGGTAAAGATATGTTAGAAGAATCTTCCTCCCTTATCACAGAATCACAATGAATATCACTCCTCTACAATCTTGGCCCTAAGGGGAAAGTGAAAAAAGATACTCCCTTGATCTCCCATAAGGTATTCCTAACCATAAACCTTGGTGTCTGCAGCCTCAGTTTCCATTACCTTGTGGCACTGAGACCCTTAAAGTGGAGGATTTAAAGGGGCCCCAGGCTGGTAGTGCTCCCAATAGCCTAACAGAAGCCAATGCAAATTCTTTCTGGAAGGAACTTACCTTCATTTTGGGCTCAAAATTTTTCTGCAGAGAAAGGTTTTAATATGAGCAGTTAATATTTTAAAATCACTAATCGAGAAAGTAAGGTGATGTAAGCAAAATCCAGAAGCAACAGAACCAAGTCTATAAACATAGAGATGCAGAAATTAACAGCTACAGAGAGCAAAAGTATTGCTTACTATGTTAAAGAAATCAGGCAGATGTGAAATATGAATAAAGAACAAACATTTAAAGGCAACCAAAGAACTCACTAAAGTAAAATAAATAATCATTTAAATTAAAACCCTAATGGATGAATTACATAGCAGATTAAACACAACTGAAGAGAGAATTAGTACACTGTAAGATGAATTTTTTTTAAAAAAATACAGAATGCAGTAGAGAGAAACAGATGAAAATATGAGAGAGAGTAGATGGCGCAAGGAGGGCTAACCAGAGTTCCAGAAAGAGAAAGAGAGAAAAAATGGGTTGGAAGCAATATTTGAAGAGATGAAACACCCCACCGAGGTTTTCGTGAAGCCCAGCGTTCCCAAGCATGATAACAAAAATGAATCTACCTCTAGACTCACCTTGGTGAAACCGTAGAACAACAAAGACAAACAGAAGATCTCAAAAGTAGCTGGAGATATAAGATACACTTCAAAAATGTAACAACCAGACTGATCCGTGATTGTCAGCAGTAGTGGAGACACCTTCCATGTGGTGAGAGTTATTTCAGAATAAAATTGCCAGGCTTTAGTGATGGGTTGGACATGGTGTCATGGAGGAAGCATTTCATAAGTATCTGTCAAGTTCCCGGAATGCACACCATGCCTTCACTGAGAAAAGGAATCCTTAAAAAAAGCCAGGTTTGTTCATGAATTTGCTTTTGGGCAAGGTGAGTTTGAGATGCTTTGAGATGTCCAGAAGAAGATGTCATTTCTTTTCCATCCATTATCTCACTCACAATTTCTGTCTTGTCTGAAAACATATTACAAAGACCTCGGTCAAATGTCTTGCTGAGATTGACTCAGACTATGTCTGTGATGATCATGTGTTCTGTCAGCAATGAGGTGAGTTTGGCTTGAATTGAATTTGAGTCATAGCTCAGCTAGTTATTATATGACCTTGAACATAACATACTCAGTGTTTAGAAACCTTAGTTTCTGCATCTGTATCGTAGCAACTGAGTTGATGTGAGAGACATTTTTTTTGAAAAATCTTAGTTATATAAAACACCACACATTTTAGTTCGTGATTCCTACCTCCTCAGAATCAGCCTTTTTTCCAAATGCTCATTTAGCCCCTGCTTCATTAGCTGTCTTTCCAGAATTTTATCAGGCATTGGTTTTAAGCTTTATATTTAAACAGAATCCGCCTTCTTCTCTTACTTGAAAAGTGGAGTCACACTGATCTGATTCCTCCTGGTGCCTGTCCTCAGAGACTGTTGACTGTGGTTTGTAATCACATTTGCAAGTTCTTTCGGGGCCCTGGGATGTGATTTGGCTCAGAAAGTTGGTGTTAAGTAAGGCACCTGTGTGTGCTTTTTTTGTTTTGACTAATTTTATCTCTTGTCTTGGTTCTGGTTTCTTATTTTCACTGGGTAATAGTATCTTCAGTGGGGAAAATGGAAGAAAAAAAGACGTTGAGGAGTTCTGAACTTCCCACTAGCACCTGTTAAATAGCATTATACCATCTGCCCCAGGCAGTATCACATTTTGTTTCTTATTTCTGTTGCCCTGGAACATAATTTTAGACACCATTTATTTTGAATGTCTTAGCTCATTCTGAGCTTTTCTGTAAATATTCTTATAAATCTCGGCCATTAAAAAAATTTTTTATATATACTTTTAAAAAATATGAGTTCTTCCATCTTTAGCTTGTACTTCTAAAAATACCACCTCATGAGAGCACATTACTTATTAGCACATGGCCGAAATTCCATGTTTGTTTGGGTGAATGAGTGGATGAATGAATGAACCAGAGAATTTTTCATAGAGCCACATTGGTTATTACGATTTCATCTCCTTTTTTCCTTATTGGTGTCATTCACAATTATCTTTTTAATTTCTATATTCTGTTCCTTTTTCTTTTTTCTTTTTCATTTTTTTTCAGTGGAGATACTGGGGATTGAACCCAGGACCTCAGGCACGCTAAGCACATACCCTACCTCTGAGCTGTACCCACCCACCCTGTTCCTTTTTGAGTTGCATTCCATTATGGGCTTGACCTTTTGATAATACACATTTTTTTTTTGCATGTTTTAGGAAAATATGCTTTCCAGAGGTCCTTCTCTGCACTTGATTATGCCCAGGTCTTCATTTCTTCACTGTTATGAATTCCACAGTGGCGTGATCATTTGCTTTCAAGGTTTCTGTCTCTTCAGTATCACAATAACTTTTAAATTTTGGGTACCTGGTTTCAGCTGGGACAGCTGGGATGACTGAGTCTCTCTCTCAGTTCGGCCTTTCATCCTGAGCTTCTTTGCAGTGTTGTAGTCTCAGGATTTTAAGAAAACCATGAGTAGAAGCTACGAGAGCTCTTGAGGTAAAAGATAAGGTTAGACTAATAGACCCCAACTCTTTTATTTTATTTTTTATTAAAGTATAGTTGATTTATAATGTGTTAGTTTCAGGTGTTCTACAAAGTGGTTCAGATATATAAATGTGTGCGTATATATGTATATGTTCTTTTCCATATTCTTTTCCATTATGGCTTATTATAGGATACTGAATATAGTTCCCTGTGCAGGACCTTGTTGTTTATCTGTTTTATATACAGTACTTTGTATCTGCTAATCCCAGACTTTTAATTTAACCCTCCCTCACTCCCCTTCCCCTTTGGTAACCGTCAGTTTGTTTTCTATACCTGTGAGTCTGTTTCTGTTTTGTAAATAAGTTCATCTGAAATCCGCTCATTCCACCTCATGACCACAGTCTGTTTACAATGTTCCTCTCCTGCCCCCTTCTTTCCTGCTCCTCCCCTGTCGTCTTCCCCAAAGGCCGTCACATCAAAAGTGAGGGTCAATTCTCATTGAGCATTTATTCCTGAGACCCTCTTGTAATAAAGTAATTGTTGAATAATTACTGAGCCCAGTTAATAAAGCAATTATTGAATTTTACTTAGGGAAGCAAAGTTTAGTAATAACATGCAGTAAACTGTGTTGGCTGGTATAAAATTGTTCTTTTTCCTTCATCTCCATGTTTATAACATCTGCAGTTCATGAACAGGTTTCCTATCCTATCCACCAAACAGAATTTTAAGAAACCTATGCAGCTTTGCACAGGAATAATATTATTATAAAGACAGCATTGTACCTGCCGGTAAACTAGCACGGCTAGCTTATGTATCGGTGTATGTATTGGCACCACATACATTTGTTGTGTGTTTCTTTTGGCAAAGTTACAACTTTAAGAAAAAGAATATTCTGGGGCACCATGTGGTGGTTGCTAAGGAGGGAATCAAGACAGAGGCAGACGTCACCTTAAACGTGCGCTTACATAAGCCACGCTAGTCAGCGCTGGTTTCAAACAACTGCATTTCTCAGGAAGCAAGTTGTGCATTGGCTCCTCCTTCCGAAAAGCAAGCGGATGCCTTCCCCTTCGTGAGGGGTGGCCTGTGCTGGCAGGAACCTCCGGGGGAGGAGAAGTGCCACTTGGCTCCGTTGCTGTGCTTTCAGTGTTGTGCTAAGTGGATCAGCACTTTGCAATCTCTCAGCCACAGCGGTTTCCTCTGCTCATTCAAATCCAAGCATACAGACGTTTCCCTACTCCTGTTTGAATCCAAAATGTTTATCTGGCAGACCTGTGCACGTTGAATTCTGGAAGGAAACCTAGCTTTAAAAAATATCTTAGAACATCATGTTCCAGGGTTGAAATCAAGGATCATGTTTCCCATACTTGTTGATTTCCAGGCAGTTTTCCTTGAGGGTTTTTGTTTTGTTTTGTTTTGTTTCGTTTTTTATCAAAGAGCTTAGAATGGTGCCTGTAGGTGGAGCGGACATGGCAGCAGGAGGTACAGAGAGCAAAGGGACCGACATGCTTTTCCCTGACAATGCTTACTTGATTCATTTACACCCCAGTCTTGCTTCAGAAAGCATTTGAAGTGGCTTACTGATGTAACCACAGTTCCTCCAGAAGAGACAGCCAGAGGAAGGTAACAGCGAGGAGATAAGAGAGCAATCAGCATTACTCTGGAGCAAATCACTGGAGATTCTGCCCACTCGAGCCCATTTTCCTCTGGGGGTCTGGGAGTCCAGGCATTCGAGGAGAGTGTTGAGTCTGTCCGGTTGAGGCCCAAGGGTGAGGCACTGGCATTGGAGGACAAGACCAGCCACAACACCCTCATTTCCTGGCCTCACTCTCTGGAAGAGTCCAGATTTGGATTTTGAATGAAAATCCTCCCATTTCTAGCAGAGGTGTGTAATGTCAGGGCCACAGAGCTACGTCTTTCAGTCCTGTTCTGTCATGTCTAGTTCTGAAATTAGCTCCTTCCGTACATTTTTCTCCTCTGCTGTTAGAGACCTGTTTCTCCTTATAGCCGTCAGCCACGTTGCTTAAGAGTAGGGCCATTAGTTCAGCAAGTGGGACATTAAAAGGAATTAAAAGCAAACGTTTCCGGTAGGCCCAAGGCATAAGGGTATTTGGTGGCAGGTTACATGGATGGAGCATAAGGCTTAATATGGTCACTATGTGATTCTGTGTCGTGAACAGGGAATGAGTAGACTTTTGGGGAAGATGTCGTAAGGCTGGTTTAGCATGCACACTTGATGTCTATAAGCCCCTTACTCATCTGGGTTCAAACTGCTGATCCAACATTTTTTAGCTGTTATGACCTTAAACAAGTAACTTCATTCTCAGAGCCTCAGTTTGTCCATCTGTGAAATGGCTGTAATAATGCTAGTCTCAGGGTTATTATAAGGGTCAAGTAGAATTACATACATAAAAAATTTAGGCATCACTTACTGACATGTAGAATCTAAAAAAAGAAGAACAATAATGAACTCATCTATGAAACAGAAACAGATTCGCAGACATAGTAAACAGTCTTACGGTTATGGGGGAGGTAGGGTGGGAAGGGATAAATTTGGGAGTTTTAAGATTTGCAAATGTTAGCCACTATAAAAATAGCTATAAAAGTTTCTTCTGTATATCACAGGGAATTATATTTAGTATCTTATAATAACCCTTAATGAAAAAGAATATATGTATGTATATGTTTGACTGGGACATTGTGCTATACACCAGAAATTGACACATTGTAACTGACTGTACTTCAGTTAAAAAAAAATGTAGGTATCACCAACATTTGGTAATCCCTGCTAAATGCCAGTGGTAATTGTGTCCAAACTCCTGAACCTGTGGTGGTGGTTATCACATTGTCACTCTGCATTTCCCTTGTTTAAGGAACTAACTATTAAAGGGAATAAAATTGCCTGTCAGTCTGCTGGAAAACAATTTGGAGATGGGGAAGAACCTGGAAACACTAATGGCTGTGTGTTGTCTGGGTGAGAGGTTTTTCACTTGTTGAGTGAAGAGGCGGGAATGAAGCATCTGTGAAGTCCATTCTAAAGTGAAAATTCTCTGTGGATGAGGGGGTGCTGTTTGCTTGTGCAGAGACACACATCTCCTTGAGGAAGGGCCTCAACTGCACTCCAGAAGGAGGGGATCCCAGGCTCTGGTGCAGTTATCTCTGCAGGACACGCTGTCCCAGAACATTCCCCAGCTCAGGACGGTCCAGTCCTGGGTCCGGGGACCAGTGCATCCCAGGTCTTGGGGAGTCAGGCCTCATGTTTTAAAGCCCAAAATTGCTGACTGTGGCTGTGACTTAGACTTACCATGTAGGAAGATGGAACAGTGTCCACCAGCTCATTTGTGACCAAGATGCTCAGTGTAGAAGCCAAAAATCACTTGACTTGGAAACAATTTCTGTGTTAGAATGGTAGAATTATGGAGGATTGATTTTTTTTTCTATTTAGTTTCGTATTATAAAATTATCACACTTCAGTCTTATGAGAGGACATAGGCATAAAATGAAACAAAGGTAAATTAATACAATTGTATGCAAATACTTGGATAAACTCCTGTATAAGAAGGGCCTCATGGCACCTGGATGTTGTACAAATGTGAACAGAAAAAGTGCACACATTGTGTTAGCAAAGGCCTGGATATGAACCCAGCTTCAGTGCTTTCTGAGTGACCAGTGCCCGGGCATGCCTCTTCTCAGAATGTCAGTCTCCTTATCTGTCAAAGGGACAGGGCTTGCCTGACTCACCAATGATGCAGACTCAGTGAGACGACATGTGTGAACTGCCTGGCAAAGTCGGTTTTCATCCAAGGGCTGGGGGGGTGTTGATGGCGTGAGGAGTGAGCTGTGAACAGCTCCTCCAGACTAGTGTTAGAAGTAGAACACCTGGGGAGAACATTCACTCCCTTTTCAGTTAAGCCTGTCTGGTCTTCCTATCCATCCATCCATCCATCCTTCACCTTATTTACTCATATATGCATGTATTCATTCATCCTCTTATTCATCCAGCCGTTTTTCACTGAGGATCTTGCAGTGTGCAAGAGGCTGTTGATGCAGAGATGAACAAAACAGGTGGTTTCACTTGGAGGTTGTAAACGTGTTGCATGAATGCAGAGGTGGCACCTTGCTTCCTTAAGCACTGTCTTGTGTGTTGGGTTTTTAGATATAAAAACATGACAACATGGAACCATAAAGCTTAGTCCCAGAATCAAAGGTACTAAAGAAGTTGATGTTCTGCATATGTCCAGAGTTGAATAGTTATACATACGTGTGTGTGAACATGTGTATATTTATACTTCTACTAATCACTTACTGATATTAAGGGTAAAATCAGTATTTTTCCATGTCATCTCATTCATTCTGTGTTTCCTGCTTGTGTTACCAAGAAATCCACATTTTCATGTTATGTACTGGAAATCTGCATCTTCAGAGATCAATTATTTTAGGTTTATGTTTAAGACTGAGATTAAGTCCAGGAGGATTATATGTCTAGGCAGTTACATGCTATTCTTAATTTTAAAAGTCAGTATTAAAGTATGTAAAACTCAATACTAAAAGAGGGAGCTGGGGGAAAAGAAGTACCCTGATCCTGAAAATAAACTACTCTACCCCTCTGGTCACTGCCCGGGTCCCCACTGGCTGAAGCCACCAAAAGTCAGAGGGCTACGGAGTCTGCTGACGTGGTTGCTCCAAGCCAGTCACCTGGTGGGCACAGTGGAGGGTGGACCCGGAGGGGCAAACAGAAGATTGTAAGCCTCCCCGTTAATGTGATCATCAGCTCCAAGTATGTGAACTTGAGCAAGCAGTGTAATTTCTCTGGCATTCACATGTCAATAGGGAAAGAAGTAAAATATTCAAGAAGCATTTTAAACTGTTTTAGAACAACTGTAGCATCTTACATATAGTATATATTCATAATGAATAAGACAAAACTCCCATCTCCTCCAGGTGCTCCTTCTGACCATACATTTTCACCTTTCCCTATCCATCTGCCGAGGATAAAAAAGAACATGAATGAACTACCCCAGTTTGAATTCCACTTCCCTCCTATCTACCTCGTTGCGGAGAATTTAAAGACAGGGATAATGGCCAAAATTTTCAAATCAGTGGAAAGAAATTGAGACTAATGCACGTTGCCTGCCTTTGCGTGTTGTTATTATTTGATGTGATTTCATAAAAACTGTACCAGGCAGGTAATATTAGCAGCATGGTATAGTAAATGTACTCACCTAGGTCATTTCTTTTCTCTGTAGTGTTTAGGATGGTAAAAGAGGATTTATAGATACAATAACATAGATAATCGTGCATATATAGATAGGGTAGATTGCTGTGCTGTGTTTTTAGAATTATGATTTAGACTGTAAGTCAAATAGAAAGCCAAATGGAAACATCTTAAAAATTCATCTCAGAGAAAGTTCAAAGGGAATCTGTTGTCTTCACAAGAAAGCAAGCTGCACCACCAAGGTTCTGGGGTCGCCAGGCTGATTTTTAAAGAAATTCTTACTCATTCCTTGTGGCAGGCATTCTGTGCTGTCTGCATGGATGAGACTCCTGCTGTGAATAAAACCAGGTCTGAGGTTTGGCTTCAGTTTATCATATTACACCGATGAATAATTCATGAGTCATTCTGTTGACCATAAAGCCAGTTAAGGAATTCTAATAAGTGCATGATTTCTGCTTCCTAGGGTAAAGCAGGGTTGGCATTTACAACCTTCCTGAGCAATAAGATGCCACTAAAAATATAACTGATGGTTACAGATCTTCGCTATTCCTAAGTATGCATCACCTCAAAGCACAATATTGGGTGCCTGCATTTCTGGGACTATTAGCTACAAGATGTTGGCAACATGTGAAACTTCAGTTGCTTCTTAACAGTATCTTATATTCACATGAGTAAGACTTAGTGACTCACAAGACAATTTGGAATAAATATGGATATTCACCCTGGAATTTTCTCTTTCAGTGGCAATAATTATTAACAACACTAGTTCCTCAGCTAGTAATTTTTGGCAGTTTAGTTCTTATTCAGAATGTGCTGAAGATGTGATTATTGTTAGTACCGCTGTCTTTCCCGGCATGTAATTATTCCCATATTAATTTAACTTCTTTTTTATTGGGTGAAAATAGTACTGTATCAGCAGAGGGATATGGTTTTAAAGTATCGCTGACACAAAATGATTTTAGCATAGAGTTCAACTTTAACTGTGGTAATTCTCAGTTACTTTCAAAAGTCACAAACATTGCCTGTTGGGTGCCACCCCTTAGAGCCCTCAGAGATGAGTTCACTGTATAGTTAGAACCATTAACTCTTTGAACTCCGGGTGTGGTTCTAGACCCAGGCTTGGTGCTGATGAGGGCTGGTACTAACTGATGCCCTTGAATTGAGACCTGGGGCAGCATCCAGTGCACCCATGAAATTAGCAATGTGTGTCATAGACGTCTAGTGTAAAAAGAGAAATTCAGGCAAGCTGCATTTTGTGCATTGGTAGATATCAGACCTATGTGACACTGGAGGCTTTATTTTGTCGGGATAAGGGTACTGGCATAAAGACTCTGAACAGGTAGCATCTCAGTTTGAGACAACAGGTCAAAAGTAGGTGGTGTGCACTGTGGATTTGGGGGCCCTGCACGGCGGAGTTTGACGGCTGTCTCGCACAGCAGTCGGTTTGATCTGCCTGTCGTTAGGTGACCTTGGCGCTGTGCAGAGTGGGGTACAACTCCTCCCTGATTAAATGCAGCTTGTCTCTCTTACATTGTGAAAGTGACCATGGACTCTCTGTTCCGCCTAGGATTTATGATTCCTCAATGCCATATGTTTGTGTTGACATAAACACAATTTCTTCCCAGAAATTTGGCGCAAGCCTGGCCACCTGCTGACTGGGGACAGGGCTTCTTCAAGATCACCAAGAAATGAGTTCCAGCTTCAGGCTAATCACATCTCTATGTTTGAGTTTAACGCTCTTATCTTTTAAGTGGGTAGCTCTGTAATCTTGTCAAAGGCGTTTATTTGGAAGAAAAATGCTTTATAACCTATCTTTGTGTTTTTTATTGAACTCTGTATTGATTTTTTTCTTAAATGTTACCAGAATCCTCACATCTGTCACCTGGATCCCTGGCCTCTTTTATGTTCTAAGTTGCAGCATTTTCCCACTTTCAACATGTTTGATCCAGGAGTTGCTTATTACCCCATTTTTGAAAGAAGGTAGAAAAATAGGAAATTATACAGGGGAGAGAGGAGGCTGTTTATAGAAATGGACCCTGGGTTCATTGAACTTTAGTGTTGAATGATGTGTGAAAACAAACTCAGTAGCTGTGGAATATTTAAGTTTTTCCTATGTCACTTGTGGAGCACTCAACCCAGATCTTTTAAAAAAATAATTTTTATCTTTTTTAAGCTTTTTTTTTTTTTTAACGAAGATTCTGGAGATTGAACTCACAACCTTGTGCATGCTAAGCATGCGCTCTACCACTGAGCTATACCCACCCCGCCTCAACCCAGATTTTTAATGAGTTTGTCCCTCTTGGGATTTGCACTGTTTAGTAATTAAAACTGAGCAGCTGGCTTGACAAGTATGGTCAGATGAACAGTGTTTTGTCACGCATTCTGCTGGAGGATGCAGGTGCCATTTGATTTCATGGCATTTAATAGGTAATTTTTAAATGGCAAGTAAACTGGCAGTCGATTATATTTTCAGATGAACACAGCCAGCCCAGAAGTACTTTGTCACCTTTAATTAGCATCAGTGGAATACTTCCGTAATGAACATTAACGTCAGTGGTGAAGAGATTCCTGCAAAATCCGAGTAAAGTCTTCGATGAACGTGGGCCACTATGGTTGTTCCTGAGGAAGCACAGGTGAGCACAGCTCACAGCCCAGGGGCAACACACATTGGTGAAAGAATCACTTTCCAAAGAAGGAAGTGAGACATCACAGCCGTGGCTCAGGTTGTGGAGGAGAAGGGCCATCATGCTGCTTGGGATGGGTTCTCTGGAAGCAGAGCCTGAGGCCAGGATTCGGATGCCTGTGATTTGTCAGAGGAGGGGTGCTCTCTGGAGAAGGGGGTGTCCAAATTAGGGCTGAGGCAGGGAAGAGTGAGGTCTCAGCTGGACCGAGCTTCAACCTCATCCCACGGGAGCTCTGGAGCTTGAGTTGCATCAGAGTTGCCCCACCTTGAGGCAACAGGCTGGCGTCTTGTAGTCTCCCCTGCCTTGCACTAGTCAGACATTAAACAGGGTCTGATCTGGGGTGGATGGGTATGGCCCCTGGGCAAGGGGGCTTCTGTAAGGCCAAGGGCAAGGTTCCAGAGAAGAAGGGCAGCGACCAAGAGAATGAGTACATTGTTGGGGGAGGGACCACTGCAGATGCTAAGAGAACATGTGATATGAAGTTCTCCTTTGTTCTGAACCCTCTGTTGGCCCCCATCTCACTCAGAAAAAGAGCCAAATCTGAAAAGGACTGCCAAAGCCTGTGGGACCTGGTGTCCCCTCTGACCTCATGTCAGGGATGTCTTTGGGTCACTTTGGGTCATCTCAAGGATGTCTTTGGGTTCAGTGTGATATTCATGGTCACTCGTGTTAACCTGGCCCTGGCTGGGTTTTCAGTTATCTTTTTTATTGAAACAGCAGCATGTATTTTGGACATTATTTTACATTTCATCAGTGTGTGTTGCGGCCTCCGGTTTGGTTGTGTCAACATTTTTATTCCAAAGACCTGTAAGTGCCCTAGAATTTTGCTTTAAGTTAAAGCTTGACATATGGTGTGACTTTCCTGGCTCCAGAGAAATCTTTTCTCCTTCATCAGACATAATCAGAATGACTGTCTTCATTTGAAATTGGCCCAGGGTAGAGAATCTTTGAGGTCAAAATTTGTTTTCAATTTCACACAAAAAAGATTGCTGGATACCGTGGGCCTCCTTATCTGGGCTGTATCCCAACCTGACAGCTGCCTTTCCTTCCACATTTGGGTTTGTCTCTTAGATCTCCACTGTCTGGGCTCTTTTCACAGCTTTTTTTCCTCAATAGTAGCACTTTATTATTTGATATCTAATAATTTTTTTCCTCCTTGCATTCTTCACATTTCTGAGTTCTGTTTTCACACCCAGTTTCCATAATCAAGGGATACTATGGGAATCTGGTTTTTTTGTCAAAATAAGAGGCTGCCTCGTTTCTGAACAGACAATTTCATCTGACAGGTTTCCTCCAATCCCAGGAATGTATGTTACTTACAAGACATATGACTGAGGACTCATTTAACCTTGGATGTGAGGACACATCAGCACATGAGTGTGTTCCACTTGTGGGACCCAGTGCGAGGGCCCACGGGGTGGGGAGACTTTGGCACACGGGAGGAGCTTGGGAGGTATACATAGGTTGAATAAAAGTGGACTGGATGGGTTGGAGAACACGTGGATGAACCAACACGTGATGATGATGACTGTACTATGCCTCGGTGTCCTCCTCTGTACACTGGGGCCAGACCTATCTTCTGAGAGTATTAAATGAAATGATGTCTGTAAAGTGCTTAACAGAATGACGGACTTAACAGTGTTAGAGCACTGCTTAGTAAAGGTATGTACAGAACAGGGAGGAAGTAATCAATTCTACAGAGAGTGGTGGGTGGACAAGTATATCCAAGACTTAATAGGTTGGTCCTGAGATTTGAACGGGGTTTTGTGGGTCTACCCCCCCCCCCCCATTCACCACCTCGGTCGGCAGTAACACCCAAGTCTGTTGGTGGCACCATGTACATTTCTGAGAAACTAGACCCCTATAGATAGATTTGATCCCCTAATATTGCTTGGCTTTTTTTGTTAATGAAATAGTCAGTTTTGTTACCAAAGGAACCACTTACAGCTGCGGTTAAACATTATTTACAGATACTCGGTGGTCTTGATTATGCTAAACAGCAGTGGTTGCTAATCATTGTATTTCCGAAGCCCAGGGCCTGCCAAGTCTCTTGGGAATGACACGAAATATTTTTATAACAAATTTAGTAACTTCAGCATCATAAAACAGCTACTAGGGAAATCTAACCAGCGAAAATTATTAATCTTAAAAACTATTTTGAAGAAGGGGAGGTGTGTTTTTGGTATCTGCTCTAGATACTAAATTTTTTTCAGTTTTTCAGTGTCACCAATTCAGTGTTTTTTGTTGTTGTTGCCTGAATCATGATCTCATGGTCCTAATTACTAGTCCCTGTTTCCTTTGAAAATGGAATCTTGAAAACACTTTCTCATTTCCGAGGCAAAATTATATCAGGGCGTGTTGACAAATTCTCAGGATTATTTACCCAGCAATGTCCAACTCATAGATGAGAAGATACCGTAAGTTTGAATTGTCTAGAATAATATGGAAAAGCATTTTTTGTGATTATAAATGGGTAGCAAGTGTTTAACCAAAGATTAGAAATATTTAAAACCTATAGCAGTCATAGAAACTTATTTCTTCTGAAAGCTTTTTGAAATTTTGCTTTAGATGAGGCTTAATCCATAACCAAATACCGTTGCTAAATAAAAACCTGAAATACAGGTTTCTGATATTTGAAAAGGCGGCCCTGGATTACATTTCGGTCTTTCTGTGATCCAGGTCCTTTATCCCTTCCAGTGTCTGAGCACTCTAGGAGGCACTAAATTAAACACCGTCAGGGAAATGGGAAATAGTACTGCAACCCAAGAAAGAAAATCTAAAACAAGGCAAAAGGTAATACTGGTTTCCTTGGTCAAAGCTGTCTCCCTCGGAGATCAGGTATATTATGTATACCTAAATATATGTTTACCTCTGTGCTGAATAACGTATTTATTAACACCAAAGTTTGCATAATATGAGATACTGATTAGAAATATTCTCCATCAGAAATTACTAGGTTTAGTTTCTTATGCGAGACTAGTTTGACTCCACCAGTTTTAGTTCCTGGAGCCTCTCCTGCTGTGATCACCATGATGCTTGACCTCTTCTGTTGATTTATTTAGTCAATAAATAGCTGACAGCCTGCTGCTGGGCCCCGTGGGCGGGCTTGGCCTGCGCTGGTGAGCCACCCAGACAAGAGCCCTGTCCTCATGGAGGTGGTGTTCTCATGGAGGGGACAATTAGCAAACACGGGAGTAGATACATAAAGTCATTTATTACAGATTGTGATAAGGGCTGGGGAAGAAATAAATAGAGCTCAGATGGACATTAGTGGGGACATACTCTCTGCAAAATATGTGAGGACATGAACCTTTATGTCACTTGATTCCCCAGTATAAACACCCCATGAGAAATTTAATTTAGAGTTAGGTTCCCGGAAATGCTACCTTCTGTGACGAACTGGTGAGCTTTCTTCTTTGTGGAACTGGAAAGTATGTAATTTACCTTATTTCCCTTTTTTGCTATGGCTTCCAGGAAGCTTGGAGAAAACTTTGATGCCCAATGAAAGCATAAAAGTATGTCTTCTGGTTAGTATATTTGCGGAGCAGATGAGCTAGTTACTACCCTGGCCCTTGCACCCCCACCCAAAGAGGGTGCTTGTAAGGTGGTAGGTTTTGGCGGAAGGCCAAGGGCCAGCCTAGACGGACCAGAGAAAAGTTGTTCCAGGCTGGAGCAGAGATACTTGAAGGAATTCTTAAAAGGAAGTTTCTCAGTATGATGTGCAGCATAACTCACACCTGCATTTCTGCACAGCCCTCTCAGTAAGATTGACACGACTTTCTAGTGTTTGGTAGGAATTCAATTTGTGTTTTGAGGATGCGTCCAAGTGTTGAGACTGGCCTGAAACTGGCCATAGAGGTAAAGCAGATGTCCCGAAGGGGCCGGCCTCATCCTGGTTACATTTGGTTCCTGATCCTTTTATCTCTTTTTCTTACTACTTCTTTTCCTAGTTTATTGATTTTATTGTATTTATACATTTATGTATAAGAACGTTGGTTTAGAACTATAAACAAATCTCTCTCCATCTCTCTCTCTACTTCCCTGAGAACCTAAGGTGTGATAAGAAAACAGAACGGAATTAAAATGCTTTCTCTGACACCCACCCGCAGCATCCCTGGACAGGGTGCCTTGTAGTAGGTGCAGCAGAGCCCCGCCCAGGTCCCCTTTAATAAGTTCAGTGCACACGTACCCCAGTGGCTCTGAGTGTTGGCTGCTGATGGCTCCCGTCTCAAGAGAATTTTCCTCCCTAGAGATTATAAATCCCCTTTCGTCAGGAGTGGAGTGTCTTCCCAAAGACGTGACTTGACTAATATAAGGGTACAGGAGGCTGTCCTTTCTTCTTAGAGTGGAACCAGCTCTGCAGGACAGGTCCCGCTCCAGAGCCCCACATGCGATCAGACTGAAGCAGACTCTCACTGAGATCACAGCTCTTCTTGCCTCCTTCCCCTGCCCCGTGCTGCTTTCTTTATGTCTCTTAAGAGCATCCCTACAATGAATCATATGCATAAAATCCCTGTCTCAGGATTTTCTCTTTGGGCCTCTCTTTTCTTATCTGTAAAATGAAAACGGCTCATCACTCATAGAATTATTTTGAGGCTTAGGTGAAATAATACATGTATAATATCCAGAAAGACTTTAAAAAGCAGGCATTCAAGAACTCATATGAATTGTTGCTAGGATGTAAGGCCACATCCCATAGATAAAGAAATGTTGAAAAACTGAAACCTCACTGAAAACTTTCAGAGTGTCTTGTTATTCATTCTGATTGTACTAGTCATCGTGGTCCAATAACTGACATAGTTGAATGGCTGGGTGGTAGACCTTTTCCTGTGTCTAAGTTCAGGGCTGCCCTCTAGTGGACTCTGTGTAAATGCTAATTGAGGACCATAAGTTATGAAATATAACCCTTGCAGCCAAATGGCAAATGGTATGAAGGAAGATTGGTCTATCTAAGCTTCAGTCTCAACAAGCTTCTAGTGACTTCCAGAGACAAACTCCTGCAACAAGTTGTCCTCAGAATTTATGTCCCTGTTCCCTTGGGGCTTAGGTTTTAGAACCATATGGAAACTTAGATCTCTGCTGCGACTTCTCATTTTTAGAGAAGAAATTCACAATTCAGAGAGGTGAAATGACTTGTTCACTGTCCCATGGTGAATGAGGAGAACTAAATTCTAATTCTGCCTTGGCCCTGGCTTCCAATTCAGACCATTTTTATGCGATATGCTGCTGTCCTTGTAAACATGGATTCTTTCTCTATAAATCTCACTCATTTGTTTGATCATATTTTCTACTAATTATTTTTACTGCTTCCCTACATCTCCCCTCTGTACTCACTTTTCTTTAACCACCTTGTTCTCTTGTTTTTCCAGCACATCATGAAGAATTCCCACTTCCAGGTCTTTGCACTGTCTGTTCCCTCTGCCTACCATGCTGTTCCCTGCACTACCTTCAAGTCTTGGCTCAGATGTCTTCTTCTCACTCTGACCACCCTATTTAATATTGCAGGCCCCCACCATCAGCACTCCAGAACTTGCTTTCCCCTGGTCTACTTTTTCTATTTTCCATAGTACTTACCACCTTCTATCATACTATATAATTTACTTATTCATTGTGGAATATAATAAATACAAGTGTCTGAGAGCAGAAATGTTTATCTCTTTTGCTTACTGACATAGTCCATGTGCATAGCACACGATAGGGACTCAGTAAGTATGTATTGGATCAATTAACCTTCCAAAATGAATGTATCACCTAATGGAAGGGCCACTTACTTGCTTTAACGTGGAGGTACAACTCTCTGTGAAGTTTGAGAGAACTTATACAAGTTTCTTGTGCTTTGTGAAAGACTAGGCCACTGCTGCCTTAACTCTGTCCACTCCCCAGCATTGCCATCACGGTTCGCTCAAGAGACCAGTTTCGAGAGCAAGGCTGCAGTTAGAACCCCTCAACCATTCTCTCCTAAGAGGCCTCCAGGGCCATTCCATGAAGCCTTCATCCCTCTTTACCCGTCCCATGCCCACAAAGCCAAGCCTCCTCCATCCCTCGACTTTCTCCCCAGGCAGTGCCGTTCAGCCTCTTCCCTGACTCCATTTTAACACCCCAGTTCCCCAGACCCTTCTGATCCACGCTCCAGAGCTCACCACCATCAGCAGCAGAGGCCCTCTGTCCTTGGCCCAGGCTTTGAAGGTTGCCATTGTAGCCTTGCTCTGAAGCGTGCCTCTCCCCTAGACACACTGCTGCTCCAAAGCTTTTTCAAATGGTGGCTGTGTCTTCCCTTCCTTGTTGTAACTCTGGGCCGGCTCCAGAACAGAACCCTGGGTCCTTTGAAGCATTTGCCATCTGAATGTAATACCCACCACCCCTCCTTGTTCTGGCCATCTGTCAGCCTGGTGGCCAGTCTCCCTCCTTCACAGGACATTTTATTACCTGGACCTCTGTCTTAGTCTCAGCCACGATTCCTGTGACCCTTCTGCTCTTCTTTGGGGACTTCAGCATCCCTGCAGTGACCCATCCAGCATCCTAGTCTCCAGTTCTCTGCCTTCCATTAACCTTCCCATCCACGTCCCTTCTGAAGTCCTTGTCGTCCTCAACATTGCTCAGCCTCCAAATTCTTGACCTCAAGCATCCCAGTCTCCAACCATTGCCTCCTGTCTGCTGGTGACCCCTCTCCAATAATTCTTCATCCCTGGGGTCCAGTAACTTCCACTTTTTCATTGTCAGGACCCCTTCCTGTCCTGACCGCATCCTTACTAAGCTTGGACTCCATTAGTTAATTCATTTCTTTGCATTCACCTTTTGCCTCTGCTCCTTCAGCCAAACTCGCCTGGTTAACCTCCACCCATGGTTAACCTCCAGTCTCCCTCTCACCCTCCCCTTCCACCTGGGCAGCTGAGTGTGGATGGAGGGAAATATACCACCGTGACTGCTTCAACTTTAAATTTATCACAAGAGCCAGCAGGTCCTGAGCCCCACCTGTCATCCCTTAGTCATTTCCCTGGTCAAGCTCTGTTCTCCAAGATGCTAGTTATTCATGCTTTGTCCTCACTCCTCATTCCTCCTCACCCTTGCCACATCCTCATTCTCAGCTAATTAAACCTTTTCTTTTTTTTTTTTTCTTTTTTGGTCTGAAGACAAGTATTAATTATTTAGAACTACGAATAAAGTTACATGTTTTATTACTAGAGGAGCACCATCCTCCCAGGCATGGTTGCTTAATAATAATGACCCAGGAATTGAAATTTCAATTGGAAGTAACTTGGCCCTGAGAGAAAAATCAGCCCTCCATCATTCAATTTTTCTGTCTTCTACTAAGTTTTTTTAATAAAGAAATTAAGGCTTCAGTCACTTTAGTCTAATCTTTGCCCCTCTTGGAAGATGGGCAACTTCCACTTTAAAGAGAATGGGGGTTACTCTCTAGCCGGAGATGAACACTGTTAACATTTTGGTGCTTATTATTATGAAGGTGTTTTTTTTTTTTTAGATCATTTCTTAATTTGATGAGAAAACAGAAACAATTGGAAACAAACGACCTCGTCTTTCCACCCCTGAATCTGCTCTATGGTTCTTCCAAGAGCAGATGATGAGATATTAAGTGTGGGGAACAAGAAACAACCTGTGGGCAGATGCAGTGATCCCAGCATTTCAGGACATGCGAGGGGAGGGCACAGCAGGCCTGGAGCCTTTGGATTGTAAGACCTTTATTCCACGTGGTGCTAAGTCTCAGAGCTTAGTTCTGTCCCACTTAGCCTTCAAAGACGGTCAGCCTTCCAGTGACTTTTTTCCCGTGATTTCAGTTAAATAATGACATTTTTAATCATGTGTCTTCCTGCTTTTAATTCGCCTGCTAAGTGGACATGAACTTAATAATTGGAAAGGTGACTCTGAGCATAACTTAAAATATAAACACTTCTTTTATAACAGTGTTTATAATTGAAAGTATAAATTTTAACTGACTTAACGTTAAGGATAAACACTTCAAACACAGTGGAGTTCCAAAAACACGGAACTTATAAATGGGAAAAGAACTTACAGGTGTAAACTTATAAATGTTATAAATAGATGTATGCCACCTGCTTACTGCGATCTGAAGTATTATCATCCATAAAGACAGTTCTGAGTGTTTCCAAGTAAATTGCTGTCAACATTTCACTGCAAGGAAGAGAGTAGACATGGTGCTGCCAACAGCATATGCTCTTCCCAGGAAAGGCTCCTTCCTTCCCACCACACTGCTGACTTGGATCTGAAGTTCCAGAGCCAGAGAGTCATGTAAAAAACCCATACAGGCTGCCGTTGGAGTCCCCAGACCATGTTATGGGAAGATACAGAGTGTATCCTTACACACAGACACACACCTTGGAGGTGCTTGTGGGACTTGAACTTCAAAGTCTGTAAGCTGCTTTCTACTCCTTCCCTAATTTATTTGAAAGGCTTAATTTTGTGACTATAAGCCAAGAAACCTGATGAGTCTGGCATAAAGTACCCCCCACCACACACACCCTATATGGCTGGTCATCCCCACAGACAGCCCTGGGCAGTCCACAGCCATGATGACGGGTCTTCTGCAAGGTTTTCCAGATGGACATTTTAGATGCTTATGCATTTTTCCTAGCAATGCTCTTAGATTAGAAACATGGCAGGTTACCAGCTCCTTTCTCCTACCTTGGATCTGAATACCCAGAAAACATTAGAAGCTTCTGCATTTCAGTCATTATTTTTATAAATTCCTTGTAGGAGCATTTCCCAAAGTGTGGCATGTGGACCACGGCTGGTAGACCAGATGAATGTGGGTGGTGCAGGACTAAACATTTTTTATATAAATAGTTATGTTTTTGTTTTACTGTATATTAGGAAAAAAATTAACAAATATATCTAGTCTAATATTTCATAAACAAATGCTTAGAATTTGTCAATGGTATATGATTTTTAAGTGAGATGATTAAAAGAGAAATTTTAAGTAAATCATAATAAAGTTGATATATACGTTTGGCAAAAATTGTGAATGTGGTTGGCCTACAGGTTCACAATAAGAAAATGACATGTGCTTAACAGGCAGAAGTCATCAGACACAGTTTCTTAAATGGCAGAGGATGTGAAAACTTTTGGAGACAGTTCCATAAAACAATAAATAACTTGGCATAATTACATATGGAAAGAGATTTTTTCCACTCAGGTTTCCCCCACTGGAAAATGCAGCTGCCAGTTATACTATCCATGCAGAGTGGGGTCATTTTGCTGTTCTTATGGGGTTTGCTTCATAAAGAAATGGTAGGGCCCATCGAGTTCTCTCATTTTCAGAGTCAGAGAATAACCACGTAATAACTACAACTGAATTCTATCAGTCAGTCATTCAACAAACACTGCCCAGCAACCTTGTGTGTCGGGCACTGGGCGAGGTGCTGGGTTTAGAGGAGTGAGAAGGCCATACCTCACAAGTTTTTTAAGCCTGGGAGTGACTTACCATATTAGCATTTCTGAAAGGTCAACCTGCTGTCCCTGTGACTGGACAGGCAGCAGAACTGGGACAGAGCAGAGAAGAGGTGATTGTGATAAGACATGGCTTGGACCAGCATGGTGGCAGTGGCGATGGAGAGAAATGAGCAGATTCAAGAGGTGTTTCAGGGTAGATCCCGTAGACTCTGGTGATGGATTGGACATCATGAGTAACAGAGAGGAGTCAGGGAGAACGCTAGGTTTTTGGCTTCAGAAGCCCCATGGAAGGTGATGCCAGGTCCTGAGAGCTCACACAGCACTCCCTGCTGGGGTCTCAGTATTACATCTGCCAGGAAGTACTGCAGTGTGTGTCCCGTGTGCTGTCCCTCCTCAAGGGTACAAGTGGTGTACAACGGTTGAATCTCTTGACTCAGGATTTCACTGGTTCAGAACAACTTCAGAGCTGGAGACCAGAGCTGAGAAATTGGTCTACCTGAGGCATTGGAAATTTCGTGCCCTGACTCACGGTGGTAGCTCTGGATACAGCATGGTGGGGCAAAGAGGAGACAATGGTCTGGCTTCCCTGCGTGCACTTTTTTCCATTCCAGTCTGTACTTTTGTGGCTAGCTCTATATACTCTTCCTCCTCAACTCTCAAAGATGCCTCCCCAACCAGGTCGGAGCCACATTCAGTTAGTATTAGGGTTATCGTATTCTTGCTTCTGTTCCTGAGAGCTCACACCCTGACCTCTGACCACGTGGGATAATTCATACTGTTTTTCTGACCCCAAAACTAAGGCGTGGAGGGCTTTGTACATGAATAATTTCCCCGGGCCAGATAAGTGCTGCACAGCTGATGCAGCCCGAGGCTGACTGTGATGTTTATGAACTTCCTTCTCTTCCCACCTGCCGTCTTTCCTTTTGGACTTTTTTTTTTTTTTTTAACTATGCAGAAACTTCCAGACAATTTCAGAGAGTTTATAGCGCCCCTAGAGGCCTGCCTCTTGAAACCCCGAGGTGTCCGTGAACAGATGAGTGTTAAAACGTGGAAAAGAGACTTCATAGGCAGGTGATTTGACATCACAGGCATCAAAATGAAATATTTCATGATGGGAACATAGCAACGTGGCTCCTCACAGCCAGTGGCCCACGTTTCGCATGCCAGTTGTCTTGGACACATGTCTTGCTGATCTTTTGAGCATTTTGACTGTATTTTGCAATGTGGTACGTACAGTATCATGCAATACTTTGCAGATCTCCCATGTAATTGACTCTGGTGGCTAAACAGACATTAAACAAAATACAGTAAACTGTCAATATAATGCACATGCACACATAATTAGAAATTGTGGAACATCTGTAGGGAAGAAAACTTAAGTACTGTGAGGGAGAAGCACAGGGGGACTTAATTTACTTTCACAGGGAAATGGTGGAGGGCGAATGGACTTAGGCTGAGGGAACATTGGCGAGCGGAGCTTTCAAGAGGAGGGATCATATGGGAAAGCCTCAAAAAAAGGCAAGAACATGGCATTTTCAAAGAATAGCAAAAAACTGAACAGGTGGTGCGGTTAGAGAATCGGGGAGGGGATGAGTTTGGAGGCACACAGGCCATGTGGGCTTCTGTTGTATCTTGAGAAAAACTGGAAATCTGTAAACGCATGCTAAGCAGTGGGAGACCCAATCCAATTTTGGTTTTTAAAAGGTCCTTCTTGCTGAAGTTTAGAGATGGAGATTAGGGAAGAGGAAGAAGTGTCTCCAGTTTAGAAAGAGGCAGAGCCCTGGTCCCGGGGAGAGGAGGCTGGGTCGCATGGCGAAGATGGAGACAGACAGATGGACGCCGGGTGTTTTTTTATTTAGGATCTAGGATGTATGGAGCTGGGTTGACTGTGCTGCATCAGGAGAGGCAGGACCAAGGCAGTGTCCTGTGGCTTTAGCAGGTGGGTGGGTGGAGGGGCCAGTCACTGAGTGCGGGATGCCTGGGGCGGGAGCAGCTTTGCAGGGACCGATCAGCAATCTAACACATGTGAAATCTGAGGTCTCTTCGAAATGACATCTGTGGACTCACTTCAGGAACCTGCGATTGAGCACCTACCCTTCCCAGTTTTCATGGCAAAGATCAATCCTGCTGCCCCCATCGATATACAGACGAATGGTGCTGCTCCAGGACATTCTGTATTTGCAGCCTGCACTGTCTAGCATGTGTGCTCGCTTTGGGTACTTACTCAAGTTGTGGGCATAGCTGCTGGATTAAGTGGAAAATTACCTTGGCGTTTTCCCTTACGTAACCAAACGGAGTGGGGCCTGTTGTCCTGAGGGTCAGTTTCTCCTCTTCGCTTGTCTGTGATGGCCTCAGCACACGCTTGGGGAAAATCTCTTTGCTTTGGAGAAGTAACTCATATTGGTTTAGTCTTCAGGGTCACTTGGAGGCAGAGGCAGCCTCTATTTTTGTCAGAATTCTGTTTCAGGCTAATGCATCCAGCCGTGGAGAAAGCAGTTTCAAAATAGACCTGATCAGTTGTCAGGGGACAATTCACGTTGAGATAATAGCCCCGAGGCCCTGACCGGCCATCGCTCTTCTATGAGCTACTGAGCAGGCTGTCCTCCGATTTTGCATTTGTTTGAACACATTTTGGGAAAAAAAAAAAAAAAAAGAACATGCACAGAGAATCATTTTTAAGATAGTGGCTACAATGAGGAAGTTGTGGGAGAAAAAGGAGAGAGAAGCAGAGTCTCAGGGATGCCCCAGCCCTGCTCGATGTCCCCCCTGCCCTTCAGTGTGCATGACCTGGGTTCAGACCCTCTCTCAATCCCTCACTGGCTCCGAGAAGAGAGAAAGTAATTCAACCTGTGTGAACCTCAGTTTCTGCTTCTGCACGTGCTAGGAAGGGGCGTAGGAGCCTCGCCCATAGCCGGAAGGAGTAGACAGAGTTCTCAGAGGAACAGAGCCAGTAGGATGTGTGTGAGAGAGAGAGAGAGAGAGAGAGAGAGAGAGAGAGTGTGTGTGTGTGTGTGTGTGTGTGTGTGTGTGTGTGTGTGTGTGTGTGTAGAGAAAGAGAGAGATTTTTAAGGACGAGATTCACATAATAGTAAGGGCTTGATAAATCAGAAATCTGCAGAGTGGGCCAGCTGGAGACCCAGGGAAGAGCTGCAGCTCAAGTCCGAAGGCGGTCTGCTGGCAGAGTGCCTGCTCCTTCCCAGGAGGTCAGCCTTTTTATTAAAATTCCGGCTGACTGGATGAGGCCCACTCACGTTAGGAAAGGTGATCTGCGTTACCCAGAAGCCACTGATTCCGATGTTCTAAAAAATACCTTGACAGCAACATCTAGACACACGTTTGACCAAATACCTGGGTACCGTGGCCCAGCCAGGTTGGCATCTAAGATGGACCATCACAAAGGTTCTCAAAAATGTCATTTTAGACTTCTCCAGCTCGCCCTGCTCAGTTTAGCTCTCAGAAGGGCCTCAAGTAGAGTTCTCATGCTCCCTGTTATTTGCCTTTATGATTCTGTCCTTCTTGTGTGTCTGAGCCCCCCACTCCCTGCATTTAAAATATTATACAGCACCAGGTAGCATCTCCATATCTGTTTACTTAATAAAGGACAACATGTCGGGTTCATTTATAAAAGCAACAGAAATTTCAACAAGCTATTCGTTCATTTATTCAGTGAGCATTTTAAAGCAGTGGATAATTTTAGATGCAGACTTCGGGACACACACGTCATTAAAATAAAAATATACAGCTGATGCCTCTGAAGGCCATTAAACTAACGTTGTCCCTCTTTCTCAAATGGTCTCTTGTGTGATCAGTCTCAGACCATGTTCTCTGGCTTAGCCAGGCTCTAAGCTCCCCCCCCCCCAACTTTGGCCCCAGTTTTCTCTCCAGGGAAACCGGAGCGTGTGGTACGAAGGGGGAGAGGGCGCTACACTGTCACTGTGATTCCAGAACCAAGAGCAGTTCAGACAGAGGCGTGAGGGCAGGAAGACAGAGCTGGGCGAGAGAGCTCTTCAGCGACGCTGGTAATTCCAGCAGGCCCCTGTGGGACACCTAACGTCACAGCTCTCCACGTGGACACTCAGCATCAGGAGGGCTGACAGTTCGAAAGCCAGAAAACACACTGACACTGGCTCCAATCAGCCCCCCAGAGCAGTAGTGCTGAAGGAAGGAGAAGTGTACCAAATTCTGGGCTCTCCACAGTCAGTTTTGCCTCTCAACCTGCATTGTCCTCTGACAACTGATCAGAATCCCGCACTCTCTGCCCCACCTCTCAGCCTCCCCTGCCCACCCTCACCTTGTTCTCACTCTCCTTGTCACCCGCCCTGCCCACCTTTCTCAGCGTCAGGTTGATCTATGTATGCGAGAGAAACATGAAATAGCAGTGGATAAACAGTGCCGGACCAGCACAGAATCGATTTCTCTTTCACCTGAAGGAAACCCAGGGCTGGGTTCAGGACCAGTATGGTGGCTCCCCTACATCGCCGAGCATCCCAGAGCCTGTTTTCTGAGCCACACAGCGTCGCAAGGTCACATCGTAGGTCAGGATGGCAGTTGGAGCTCATGCCATCATGAACACACAGTGAGATGGGGGAGGAAAAGCAGAAGGACAAAAAGGGAGCCCTTCCCAGCTGAACGAGCTCCCCCCAAGCATCATGTGTCCCCAGGTCCCTTCCACTGTTGTCTCTTCATGGGCCAGAACTTAGTCACGTGGCCACATGTAGCTAAAAGGGGTGCTGGGAAGCCTGGTCTTGCTTCTGGGAGGCGTTGGCCCGGCTAGAAGTCGAGGTTGTGTCATTGAGGAAGAAGAGAAGAATGAGTGCTGCCCTCCCCTGCCCCGCTTCTCCTTCTCTGCAGTGACCAGGCTCACCCTCAGCCATCATGGACTGAATTTTCCTTCTGGGTTCAGTGTCTTAGGCTGTGTGATATGGGAGAAAATGAACGTATCTTAACTTGGCACCAAGATCCTAGCCAGGCTTTGAGTGTATCCGTCTTGCCACAGGGACAGTGTTACTTCCCACCGTGGTTGCCCAAGCCTCCTGTGTGGACCCCGACACCTGCCACGTTGTGATTGTGCCCAAGGGAGGCAAAAACATTGCAGCAGCTGGAGGCAGCTACAGTTCCATCCTGAGTTCTTTCTCTATTTTTTGTCTAATGAACCAAACTTTACAGACAGAATTAGAAACAGGGAAGTAGAAATCCTGGGGCATGTAGAAGATAAACAATCCCCTTTCCAACTGTAGAAGCTCTTTTAGGCTAAGAAGAAGAAAAAAATCACATAAAATGAGAACGCTCAAAAGCTACAGCCTCAAGGCATCCTTGTTCAGTGACTTTCCATCTAAATAAAGGAACCATCTGAAAAATAAAACCGCAGGCCGATCCCTAGCATGTAAGGATATAAAAGCAGTTTTTCATTTCCATAAATTTACTTTGTACATTCAAAAGTATAAATATTTACTTTCAAATCCCAGGAGTTAAGCAATGAAATGAAGCTGTACCAATGAGCAAAACTCCTTGAAATCAGGACTCGTAGACGTGGTCTTGTCACAATGTTAGTATCCAGATTACTTTGTATGTATTTTTTTCATACGTAATATATTTCATAGTTAAGGATCTAGAGACACATAGATTGGTAGTTATTGGAAACAGTTACACCCTGTTTCCTGCTTGTCTCACAACTTCAGTTACGCTCTGCCATCCAGCGTAGACAGCGGGAGCAGCTCTGTTGTGAACCTGCCCGGCGCGCAGTGGTCAGGGACCCTGAACAGCTCAGGTGAACCCACTGATGGCTTCAAAACATTAGCATATGATACACACCATGTTTGAATGTGACGTTGCTTTTTCTTACAACTTTATAAATAGTTAAATGCATTCAAAATGAAATAAAACCCAACGGCAGTGGCAGCCCTGGAAGTCACAGCCCATGGAGATGTCTCCAAGCATCATGTCTCAGGCTCCTGCCACTTCTCAGGATGTGTTGTGTCTGTACTTTGAAGGAGGGGTAAGCACATCCTCTTCTCGCCCTCCTGCCTGCAATGTTGCTGTTTGCCACAACACCCCCACCCTTCTCTGGTTCTCAGCCTTGCCGCTTCTCTCTGGTGACCCCAACCCCCCTCCGCACGTCTTTGTCCGTGTGTGTCCTTGTCGGAGGGGGCCCGGGTGGCTTTTGTGCTCTTCCTTTCCTTGCCCTTGGCATCAACCCTGGAGAAGGAAGAGCCCTCACAGTGTCTTCCCTCTGTGCTGTGTGTGCCGAGACAAACATGCAAAGAGTTTCTCTGCCAGAAGGCAGGACCCTTTCATTCCTGTGAAAGGAGAGAGGCCGTGGATGGGGTTTGCAAAAGGGAACGTCTGGATCTTAGGCGCCTGAGCTGTGCGTGTGTGCCTTGGAGGTTCGAGACTGGAGGAGGATTCTCATTCTGAATTGTCTGAAATCCTCCCTGAAGGTTAGAACAGGTCCCTCACCCAGCAGCGTCTCGCTGGAAAGAAAGCCCTTCTTCATTTACCACAGCATCTCACCCGCCGTGGGCGGTGCCTGCGGTGGAAAAGGGAACCTGGGGCCTTGAGTGGGGTGCCTGCACTCAAGCCCAGGTTCCACTGCGTATGCACTCGGGAGAGACTCAGCAAGTTTCTTAACCTCTCTGTGCCTCAGTTTCTCTATCTGTCAAATGGGAAAGTGAGAGCTGCCTGCCTCCATCACACGTGGACCCTGGACCACTGCATGGTATTAGCATTTGTGAAAGCTCCTTGTACCTGGAGCGGTGACACAGGGTAGTTTTCGGCAGGTGGGCAAATTTGAGAACCAGTAAGCAGCCCATCAGTTTAAAACACAGGAAGATGCTTAAATTCTCATCTGTTTCCTCATCCCTGTCTGGTTCATATTCTAAGCACAGCTCTTATTGTATTTGGCCCCAGTGCCAGAAGCAGTAAAATCTATTGATGTAACATAAGCTATTTAAGTATTCGTAATCGTAGCTTCATTTTCATAAAGAGGGGAAAACACAGATCTCTCGGGGCATTCTGGAGATGCTCGTGTTTGGGAGGATATTTATAAGGAGCTGTTTTTTTGAGTTTGCTCTGCTGTGAAACCGTGTGATGAGTTAAGACTCTTATTTCACTAAATATCTCTTTTGCCATTTTTTCCCCATATGAGCAAAATTATGAATGATTTGTAAACATTTCCAGAATTCCCAAGATCAAAATATTGTCTTAGAACGCTCCTTTGGTATAATTGATTTGGGTTTTATCCCTGTGCCAAGGAAAGCACAAAAAATAATTCACCAGCATTTTTAATGTGAAGCAATATATGTAATTTACCAAAATAAGGTAAGATCTTAAAAATTTTAAGATTCTTTGACATGCCCCCCCCCCAACCCCTTGCATATTATTTTCCTGCAAGCATGCAGGCATTGTGAAGCTGGAAGTCCTCAGGGTCTTAGGAACAGAACAGTTATTTCCACCTGAGTTCTGAGGGTAACGGGGGACACTGGGAAGCGCTCAGGTTCTGTAGAGGGTGACTTGGACTCACACACAGAGCCCACTGCTCTGGGCAGCCATCCCCATCCTGGGCCTCAGTTTCCACACGTGTCCAGTGAGGACACCGAGCTGTGAGTTGTCCCCGGGCTGCCTCTTCCTCCCGCCATCGCGGAGGTGGTGGCTTCCGTCTTCCTGGGCAGGTCGTACAGGTCAAGGCATGTTACCGTGGGGTCTGAATGCTGGCGCCCTTTGGACCTTAACCTGACTCTCTGTGTTTTATTTGATCCATATGCTATTTTGGAACTGGACAGTTTACAGAGAAGTCCAGTTGGGAACTCTTATTGAAAAAAATCAGAGGATTCGCAACCCTCGCTGCACATCACAACTTCGGTCCCGCTTGAGTTACAGCCGCCCCTTTGTTGGGTTGGAGAGTCTGGGCTCCCCTGCCTCCCACCTGCCCTGGTCTGGCCCACTGGTGTCACCTGCCCGGGACCTGTGCCCATGGGAGTTTGGTGACCCTTATAGAAGAATCCATTCTGTTCTCCTTTCCTAGTGGAGATTTGATTGTTAGTGGAAGTGTCTCTAAGAATAAAAGAGATCATCCTAACCTTTCGTGGGTCTATTTTAAGTTTAAGAAAAACCCTACCTTCCCAAGGTGCATTTGGCCCTTGCCGATTCCTCGCGGAACTGTGCTGCGTTGTTCTGGCTTGTGTAATCAGCTCAGGTCTAAGAAAATCAGGCTGCAGGTGAGTCCAAGTTCAGTTGTGAACTGGCTCGGGGTCTTTGTAGGATGCTGTGGTCCACCTGAAGGCCCCAGGGAGCAAGGGCCAGGCTGTCATGGCCAGTCACCAGGAGGGTGGGGTCTGCTGCAAGGACAGGTGGGAGAAGCTTGGATCAGGGTCCAGATGTGACCCTGAGTGACATTTTAGGCTGATGCCGGTAGCATTCCAGCAGCACCCGCCAAGTGGACATGGAGTATGGGACCAGCAGTGACACAGCAGGGCACCAAAAGAGGAGCAGAGATCTAGGGGTCCCTGCTTTCCCCTCTGCCAGGGAGCCAGACCCTGCACCAGGGGTGGGCACCATGTGACTAGCTTAGTAGCATGGCTGGAGCAGGGTGTCTGCTGTCTGCTGTTCCTGCCCCAGCCCTGGGCCCCCACCTGTAACCACCGCACGGCCTTTTATGCATGCGTGCTCTTGGCCACTGATGTCATTTTTGTACTTTGTGTCTTTTAAAGACATTGTGATGCTCATAAATGAAACATTTGTGACAGAACACCTATTACTACATCAAAACATGCCTATTTAAAAATTTAGTTTGTAAGAGTTTATTTCACAAACCACTCTTAGCTGTGGTCCATATCCTGCTGGTATCCTTCTTTGATGAAAAGAGAGCAAGGAGGGGAGGCTATAGCTCAGTGCTCAGCATACACAAGGTCCTGAGTTCAATCCCCAGCACCTCCTCCAAAAATAAAACAAATAAGTAGACTTAATTATCTCCCCCCCTAAAATTTTTTTTTAATGAAACAAATTTCTGAAAAAAGAAAGAAACCAAGGCTTAGGAGAGCTGAGTAACTTGCAGCTGTCAGGAGCAGAGCCAGCATCCTCACCTTCTCTCCAGCATCCATTGTGGTACTAAGCCGGCTGCAGAAATTAAGGCTGATGGAGCCCCTGTAACACCTTCACAGACGATGCTCACGTGAACTGTGCAGGACATAGTGGACGCTCCAGCTTACAGGGCTGAAGGGACCATCAAAAGTTCTGTTTTTAAATGGTCTGCTCCATTTCAGAGCTGGTAATCACACAGTGTGTTTGGTGTGTGTCCATTAACTCTGTCATCCAGAGGGAATATTTAAATGTTTATTTTCTGTACTGTGATACACTGAACTCTATTAACCTTGAATGGATTTTGATAACACCATCAGGGGGCAGCAAACAGATCCTGCCTGAAATTACACAGTGAGGGAGTGATATTACCCGTGACATATTAAAAGCAAAGCGTTCTGTTAAATGATCATGACTGTTATTAGCCCATCCATTGGGTTCACCCTTTGGATCCTGGCTCTTAAAAGCATGTATAAGGTTCCTGGTGGAAGTTTTCCATGATTGATCCACTGCCTCCCCTCCTGTTCGCTCTGCCGTCCACAGCAGAGGCTCCTGCCCCACTTCCCTGGGGAGACTGCTTTTGTAGGGGCACCTGTAACCTCCATGTTGCCAAACCCAGTGGGCACTTCTCTGTCCTGATGGCAGACACAGTCAGCCATTCTCTCTCTGAAGCCTCTTCTTCCTTTGGTGTCTTTCTCAGTCTCTTTCTCTGGCTTCCCCGCTTCAACTTTTCTGCCTGAGTTGTTCTCGGCCCCTTTGTTTTCTCCTTGCTGCCCCCTCTCCCCTGGGGTGGCTCATCCATTCCTATATTTATGAAGATGGGGATGAAGGTGATTCCCAAACTTACGCAGCTGGCCCAGAACCCTTCTCTGGGATGCTCAAATGCCTATCAGTTGTCCACATGGCAAACTCTTTAGATGTCTCACCGTTGTCACTAAAATGTGCACCTATCACCATGATCTTCCCTCGCTCCATAAACGGCTTCACCCGCCACCCAAGCCAGAATCCTGGGAATGATTCTTGGTTCATTCCAGATCGTTCAGCAGGTGTGCCCTGCATCTGCCCACACCTCTCCATCTCCTCTGCTCCCACCCTTGCCCAGACCTCAGCCATGGACCCAGACTGCTGCCCTGCTCCCCAGGCTTCTACACACGGCCCTCTAGAAGTCGGTCTTAGCGTAACAGCAGGTGATACTACAGTGAAAATTGGGTCCTGCTCTGTCTCTGCTCACCATCCTCAGTCACTTTCCAGGGAACGTAGAATCAAATCCAGACTCCCTCCCAGGGCCTGTGTCTTGTACCCCCCCCACCCCGTTTCCCCTGCTGTCACCTCCCCAGGAAGGACTTCTCTCACCACCCAGTCTAAAGTAGGTTGCCATGGCATTCTCAGTCTCAGCACCCTGCTCATTCTGCCGTAGAATGCCCTACAACGTGCAATCCTCTTTTGTTTTGAATCATTTGAATCCACACTTGAATACGTGTGTCACCAAGGGGAGGGACTATGCCTTGTCTTCTTTTTGCCCCTAGGGCCTGGAGTAGTAGGTTCTCAGTGAGTGAGAACTGCGTGAATAATTGGCAATCCAGACAGTAGTGTCTGCGGCCATGAAGTGGCGGCTCGTGGCTGTGGGCTAGAGCTAGTCTCTTGGCCTGTAGGCCGTAGAACTGAGAAGTAAGAGATGGTTCAGAACAAGGGCATTCTGCTCCTCCACTGCGCCTGGGGAGCAAAGCTCCATCTGCTTGGAACAAACTCGAGGTGGGGTGAGGTGGGTGGGGCGTTGGTACCATTTTATTATTAGATTCTCAGCGAGTTTTTAAATGCCATTGGAGTTTGCCGTCCTGTGTCTCAGGAAGCAAAACTCATAAAGCTCAAGAGATCTTGCGGATTGAGTTCACAGAGCCTTTCTGATCCCCAAAGACCTTCCTTCCTGGGTGTTTTTATCCCGTTTAATTTAGTGTCTTTGAAAGATCAATAGAAGAAGGTCAATTGCTGAGGCTGTTCTTATATTGTTTACAGATGTCAGAGCTGTTGACAGCCTAGCCCGTCTTCTGCTCTAAATCTGAGGGACTGGATAACAGCATCTTCCTATCCTAAGGGGAGAAAAACCTCTGTCCTGTTTGCCTGTGAATATTTTGTTCAACCAAGTATGCATGTATGATATTTTACCCTATACAGTTATCGGCTGGCCTGATGTAGCCTCTCTGTATTTTTCCTTTTTGCTCACCTGTGTCCTGATTCATGGACTCCTGTGTACACAGCCACTGTTTACCATCTAGGGCATGAATTTTGAGAATTCAGGTGGGCCATGGAGGGGCCAGAAGGGAGCCTGGATGGGCAAAGATGGGCCAGCGACAGGGCCAGTGACGGGGCCACGGGAGGAATCCTAGAGATGGCCAGGACTTCTTAACTTGATGTCCTCTCTGCTGCGTCTCTTTGCGTTTAGAGTCCACCATGTTTAATCCAGGATGACCTCGCCTCGAGATCCTTAAATTAATTACATCTCCGAAGACCCTTTTTGAAAGAAGGCAACATTTCAGGCTCTGGTAGTTTAGAGCATGGATGTATCTTTTGGAGGACCACCATTCAGTCCACCAGACGGATTATATTTTTCATTGGCCATTTGTATTGATGTTTCATACAGTTTTCAAAAGTTATACCCCATTTACATTTATGACAAAATATTGGCTCTGTTCCCCGTGTTGTACAACACATCCTTGTGGCCTGTCATACACCCAGCAGTTTGTGCCTCCCACTTTCTGTCCCCTGTATTGCCCCCCCCCCCCATGCTGGTAACCACTAGCTTGTTCTCTATACTGCAAAGTTTGTGTGACTTTGTTTAAAAACTGATGGGGAAGTTTCTTCTGTGCAGCACAGGGAGCTGTGCTGTTCAATGCCTTGTAATGACCTTTAATGAAAAGGAATATGAAAATGAATATATGTGTGTATATGCATGACTGGGACACTGTGCTGTGCACCAGAAACTGACACATGGTAACAGACTGTGCTTTAGTTAAAAAAAAAAAAAACACCTGATGGCGGTAGTATGGCTCTTCCTAATAAGCAAGATGTACAACTCAGAAGCCACAGAAGAGAAGACTGGCAGATTTAATTACAGAAAAATTAAATGCTTCTAAATGATGAAAGATACTGTAAGCAAAGTTGAAAAGACAAGAGCAAAATGAAAGAAAATATTTGTCACGTACATCACAGATTCATCTGGGATGAATTGCACAGTCGTAAGATGGCTACAGAAGGATTAATTATTTTTCTGTTACTGTTTGTGGGCGTCCATTTTTAAACAGGAAAAAACAGCTCAAGCTGGCCAAGGTAGAGAAACTTGGTCACCTCGGTCAGTTTTCTCCTGAGTAACCCAGTGTGTCTCGAGTAGATCCTTGCCTCTCGGGGTTTCTCCTTTCCTTCTTAGAGTGTAGAGAGGAGGGCATGCGATGTTGTGTTTGCATCAATATGGGTGGTCGTGTGCCCAGTACGTCCACGAGCTCTTTGGAAGAAGAGGGTTGTCTTTTATCCAACTCTGAATCACCGGTGTTTAGGATTAGCCCATCACTCAGAGAATCTTTACTGACTCACATCGATTGGAAAGCTTTTAAAATCCCTGGTGCTTCCGTTTCCAGGGATATTAAGGGACAGGACTGCATTTATCGTATTCCCAGCAGGGCTGTTGTGAAGATTAATGTTTTAACATAAATGATCTCCTTTCAAAAGGCATTCATTAAGCTAAAGGTTTTTTTTTTTTTGAAGTGTACTTAGTTTTATAATAATCTGTATTTCAGTCGTGTCTGAACTATAAGCAGTAAGTTATTTGTGCTTTCTCATAGAACGTATGACATGCAGAAGAACACAGAATTATCACCTGTAGTTTTACAGGAAGATCCTACATGGGAGCTTGGCGCACGGGAGGGCCAAGGTGGGGTGCTTTAGGAGCGAGCCCCCTGACCTGATGTGCTGTTTCTCTTCTCCCCACCCTCCCCCCACCCTGGCTCCCCAGCGAGCTGAGGCAGAAGCTGGATGAGGAGGGCAGCAAGTGCAGCATCCTGTCCAAGCACCAGAAGTTCGTGGAGCACTGCTGCATGCGCTGCTGCGCGCCCTTCACCTTCCTCGTCAACACCAAGCGCCGCTGCGGGGACTGCAGGTTCAACGTCTGCAAGGGCTGCTGCTCCTACCAGAAGCGCGAGAAGCTGTGGCTCTGCTGCGTGTGCCAGCAGGCGAGGTGAGTGGCCGCGGGGCCTCAGCTGGTGGCCCCCTCTCCCTTCTACCAGATGCGGGACTGATTCCACCGGTCCTGCGTTTCACGCCGTTACACCCAGGAGGAGCCTGTGGCCCTGTTTCCCCTTGTCCCCGCACGCTGCTGAGCCTCAATCTGCGGGTCCTGGCGGGCAGGACCTGGTCTTCGTCATCTCGGTACCCGCACAGGTTAAGCACGCCGCCTCGTGCACGGTGCGTGCCCAGCGCGGGTGGGCTTGATGGCTCGGGACCCAGGCTGTGTCTCACGGACCAGCAGTTCTCTTTCAGGGTAGAACAAAGCCCGGAAAAACAGACGAGTGATGACTTAGCTGAACTGACAGCTCATGTATGCCCCTCTCTCAGCTCTAGCAGAGGTACCCTTTGTCGTGGTGGAGAAGGGGCCCGCGGCTTTCTGCACAGCCTCTCAGGGGCCCCTCGGTGAGAGGAGAGGTGGGTTGAGGATGGCAGTGATGCCCACGGTTTCAGAGCAGTAGAGATAGAAAGCGGAGAAGCAGACCTCTCAGAGGAGACCAGGAAGTCCTGTGTATTGCCCAGTCCCTGCGACACACACACACGCAATGGCCACCTTGTCCTGCACTTCCCAGGTGCATTTGGAAGATTCTGCCTTGGACGCTCTGACACACACAGACTGTAGACTTTCTGGGGCCGTTAAGGCCATCCTGAGATGTTAAAGGGACTCACTCTCCAGACTGTACCTCTGGGGGAACAGTATAATGTTTAGGTCTGGAGAAAACCTTTTTCCTTTATTTTTGTGACATCTCTACTCTGGCCCAGAAGGTGTTGGCAGTGTCTGCTTGGAGGTGGAATGAAGGCTGTTAATAAATTCTGGTTTCAACACTTTAATAAGAATTTTAATCTATTACTCAAAACTCCTGACATAAATGAAAATCTATGATCCCCTTGAGGGTGTCAGTCTCGTTTAAATGTGTGGCAGATTCCTGATTCATGAATTCTTGCTGGATTTTTTTTTTTAATTAATGAATTTGGAAGTCCTAAAATTTACTCAATGGAATCTTATTACAGAGAAGGTGCTACATTCTAAGTACACTTAGTATAGTCTTAGCCACTCATCTGGGTAGGACTTCAGTTTGTGTGATAAGAGCAAGTGGGTGATGGAAATACAAGTTGTGGTCTAAGGTATTTCTGATGTCGGCATTGCCCCCGACTTGGACCTCCTGTATTCCTAGTAGATAACCTCTCTCTACAGCGTAGGGTTTATAATGCGTGCAGATATATCATATGTCCAAGTAGGATGTACGTGTCTGTGTGTATAACAGACTGAGATCTCTCCATGAAGTGGGCAACTTTTACATCCTTTTGGCTTTTCTGTACTTTCCAAAGTTTCTACACTCAACACTTACTACTTACGCTTATGTACTCAGGAAAACAGTGAGTGTTATTCATAAACATATGATGACCTTTCAGGAAGAAACAAATCCTAAAACCAGGTCAAGAATAAAAACAATCTTTTTTCTTTTTTTCAGAGATTGTAGGAGTTCAGGGTAGTAGAGAATTTTCTAACTCTGGCTTGGCAGAAGCGATCTGGAGTCCTGTGTCTGCAGTGTAGAAATTACATAAAATAAGGAAGCATTCAGAAAGCCCTGCATCGCTTATCCCCGCGTGGATGCGCTTCAGCAAAGCTTGTATGCAGTTGTGAAGCAGATCTGAGCCCGGGTGAGGGGCGGACCCAGCGGTTCTCTCAAGGGTCTGTGTCGCTGCCCAGGGGGAAGTTTAGACGTAGCATTTGCAGGGATATTTTGATTATCACAGTGACTGGGACTGCCACTGACCTCTGGTGCCTGGGGTGGGGGGGAGCAGTCACAGGCCGAGAAGAGCTGTTCCCTCTAAAACCCCAGGAAGGTTCTACGTGAACGATGGCAGGTGACTAGACCGAGCGGGTGTTTCCCGAGTAGAGAGGAGAGAGAAGGGGTCCTGAGCCGGGCTGGATGTTGTGCTCAGAGTGCGTGGCAGGCCTTTGTTTCTACCCAGAGAGACCCGGTTAGCACTGGCTCCATTGTGAAGGGGATTAATCCACATGGAACCCAACTTTTCGTCTTCCCGATACGCCACAGACGCCCTGAAACGAGGCCTCAGAGGTGGTGATCGCAGTGTCGACTCAAACATTTATAAAGTGCTAGTCAGCAGCCAGGCGTGGTGAGTGAGCCACCTCAGTGGAGTTGTCCTCACCTCCGCGTGTTGTTATCCATACAAATCCATTTTTACGTGGTGGTCATCGTGGTGACACCTGCTGCTGCTTTACTTAAATGCATCCGCTCTTATCCACATTTCTATGCAGTATTCACAGTTGAGTGCCTGTTTAATTGTCTCTCCTGCGGTGGTACCACGATTGATTAACCCATTTTTGTACTGTAAATGCTGGCATTTCTCTTCCCAGTTTTATTTTGCAGCTACAGGCAGTGCTCCCATGAACATCTTTATACACATGTCCTTTTGCTTCTGGTTATTTTCTTGAGAAAATATCTAGGAACAGAACTCTTGGCTCAAAGGCTGTGTATGTTTTTGACTCTTTTTAAATAGGACCATTGTGTTTTCTCCCAGAGTCGTACGGACTCGTTCTGCCATCAGATATAAACGTGAATTTCAGCACAAACTCCACTGTCAGGGTCCCTCATTTTTAAAATAATTACGATTTGGCTGGGAATAAAATAGCGTTTTCCTGGATGAGAGTAAAGTGTACCAGTGACTTTGAACGGTGTTCCTCCAGTTTCCTTGAAAGAGTCTGTTAACCTCTTGAGGTGGTTGGGGATATAATGTCAGATTCATGACACTTAAAACCACAGTCGCTCTTGAGGATGGATTGTCTAGGATTTTCTCTCAGCGAGATTATTTAGCCCGGAAAGTCAAACAGCAACTCTGCACAAAATCCCATATTCATTCACCTTTTCAGCACCTCGGGCAGATACGAAATGGCATCGAATATGTATCCGTCGAGGACGTGGCATTCGAGTGGTGCGCAGGACAGCGGGAAAGGTTCCCCCAGTCACCTTGGGTGGTGGTGAGTCACGGAGGCGAGGAGGGGTGAGCGAGAGGAAAAAGGACCTCATCTCTGGCTTTAGTTCCAAACCCTTTGCTGGTTTTTCATTAACGTTTTAGCTTGTGGCCGTTACGCTTTCATGTGGAGAGCACCACTTCGGTGTTGCCAGGATCGGGGTGGAGGGTTCATTTCCACTGTTCGCTGTCAGGAAGCTGTGAAGATATTATTGGAAAACACTCTGTTCTGTGTCAGCAGCTGGAAAACCCTGGCAGAGCCCCATTTTCACTCACCCCCTTTATATTATACATATATGTATATGAATGAGAAGCAAAGCCTGGCTTGTCCCATGTATCTCAATATATAGTCTTACAGTCCTGACTTTCTAAATAAATGAGGGTGTGGTAGCTGGTTACTCATGGGAAAATGATTGGAGACAACAAGTAGGTTGAAAACAGGACTCCTTGGAAGAGCAGAAGCTCAACACCCATTTTAAGGGTGCCCCTGGCTGCCCCTTCTCCCCCACACCCTGGCAATGGCCTCACAGAAGCCACACACCCCCCCCCGCCGCCACCCCCCCCATCCTTACTGCTGTTACACGCGTGACTTCTCAGGTCCTTTTCATTTGCTCATTTCATCTAAAAAAATCAGAACATGTTCTAATCCAACCTACCCCCAGGCCAGATCTCACAAGATACGTGTTTTTAACTTTTAAAATTCTAGTAAAATATACACTTAACCATTTTAATGTTATTTTTAAAAAAATCATGGGACAGCATCTCCTCCTCCTCCTTGTGCTTCCCCCTCCCCCCACCACACACACAAAAACCAGCATGGATTTTACCTCCAGATATTTCATCTTGATCTGGAGGGTAGGATTATGGCTGATATTTTTTTTCTTTACAGTTTAATGTATTTCAGAAATTCCAATGTTATTTTTTTAAGCTGGAAAAAAAGAGAAACATCCAATTTTCTTTTGAGTTTTGTGAAATAAACAGACAGTTCTCGAATTACGAAAATAAGGTGGCATTGCTATGAAGTCAGTGTGCTTCAAGACAGCTGTCTACAGTGACATTCAGAACTGAGGCACAGTAATAAACAGATATGTAGACAGCATCTCATGAGCTAGTCCCGTGACAATCCTGCAGACACCATGAGGGTGATTTTGTTGATATCAATAACCCCCTCCCTCTGCATGTGACAGGTTACAGGGCACCTGCTCATTTCAGTTAAGGGGGACACAAAACCATGAGCCTTTTGTGCCCCATTTTAAAATGCATTTTCAAATTTTAAATGGTGTGTATCCCAAAACACTGCTGAATTCAGGAACCCTATTCTTCACCTCGACCTTTGCAGATGGATAGCCTCTCACAGGTGCCTTGGGCGCTGGTAAGAAAGATTCCAGTGTCTCCTCTGCCTGCCTCACCCCCAAGCCTCCCACCTTAGCACTTGGGACGTAGCTTCTCATGCAGCAGCAGGCAGGTGGTTCTGCCAGGGACTGGCTTGTGCTCTGGAGAGAGGAGCCCAAGTTTAAGAGCTGCTACAGACCCTAGGTTCGGCAGGAGGGGTGAGGTGGTGCTGAGACTTCTGCCTGTCAAAGCATGATTTGGAGTTCCTTTGGAAAGTGGAACGTGCTCGGAGACCTCAGGACCCTCCTCTCCCTCCCTCCCCTTCCCTGTCTCCATTTCCACTTCATTTGAACTCTTTAGTCCCTGGGATGAGGCCACGTGGTGAGGAGGGACTTTCAGGAGAAAGGACTGGATTTTTCATTCAGCAGTGAAAAAACCCAGGGAGAGTAGACGGGGTTTGTCAGAGAACCCTCTCCACTGATACTTGTCAGCAGAGATAAAGGGATTTTAAAATGTTGTCTTTAGAATTCGATGACATGTAAGGTCACATAATTTATCATTTAAGCCTTCTGGGACAGTTCTGAGAGTGAAAGAGAGTGCCCTTAATTACAGTAGGACCGACAGACATAAACGGGGATGGCTGTGGGCCAAGTGGACTACCTGGTGTTCCTAATTAGGTAACTCCCGTCGCTTTCGTCCATGGAAAAGCTGTCCTTGGTGTGTATCTCTAACTTTTCAGTGCCCGTTAGGCCTGGGCCCTAGATCTGGGGAGCCCTACACAGCTGTTATACTGAGTCAGGGAAATTCAGCTCCATCTGGGGACTACAGTGCCCCAGAACCCGCCTGGAGAGTCGTGTTGGTAGCTCGCACCTCTGTCAAAGGCAGCCAGACCCTAAGCTTAAAGCCTCTGGCTTTTAGATCACTTACATGTGCTAAAAACAGTCAGGACTTACTCTGGTTTTAAGTGAGACAGAACAGGAGCCCAGGTACCATGCACTTGCTTAAGCATGCTGTCCTTTTGTGAATTCTTGAAACTTTCATCCCAAAAGCCTTTGCAAAACTGATCCCGGATCCTAGAGTGCATGTGTGCTGGCTAATGGGTATTTCATGTCTAGTTCCTTTGTAATTTTTTCAGTGTATGTTTTACACATTTTGAGGCTATGTTATTAGATACCTACACGTAAAATTAATTCTAATTATATGTTGATTTTCAGGGTTTTCTAAGAAAGTATTCCTATGATATGCCAGGAAATTTATTTTTTCTTCCTTCCGAACCTTTATAAATTTCATTTCTTATTTTGCTCCCCTGCCCAGACCTCTAGAAAAATTTAAATAACATTAGTGATCACCATCAACCTTGGATGGTTCCTGATCTTAAGGGAAATGGTGCTGACATTTCACCAGCATGTGTGATGTTGGCTGCAGGGCGGTGGGGGTGCTCCTTTCCAGAGTTAAGAAAGTTCCTTTTTATTCCTAGACTGCCAAGAGATTTTAACATAAATGGGTACTTTTTCTTCTTTCTTAATTTGCTGGATTATAATAATTAGTTTTCTAAATTTCTAAAATTGCAATAATTACTTTTTTAGTCTTCTAATAAGTAAGCCAGCTTGCATTCCTGGCAGAAACTCCACTTAGTCATGTGTCTTTGTATACTTTGAATTTGTTAGAATGTTTGCACCTATGTTCACAGCTGAGATTGGCCTGTAATTTTCTAATCTTTTGCTTTTCTTTGTCAGATTTTGGCTTGTGGTATTGATGTTACACGATCCACACTGAGTGGGAGTGAGTTGAGTATTGTGCCTTCTTTTTCCGTTTTCTCAAAAACTCCGTATAAAATTAAGTGACTTGTTCCTTACTTTGTAGTAGAACTTGCTTGCTTGGGACTGGTGGCTTCTTTTTAAGAAGAACATTTTACTGCTGATTCGGTTTCTTTAATGAGTGTAGAATTATTCATGATTTTCTCCTTTATCTTGATTTGGCTTTTAGTGAGGTGTGTGCTCTAGAATTTGTGCTCTGACTTTCCACTTAGTTTGCATACTGTTGTTTACAGTCTCATTTTATTCACTCTAATTTGTCTGCATTTATAGCATCATTTCTATTACACTTTGTGCCTCTTTTATTTTTTAAGGCAGGGGGTTAGCTTTTTTTTTAATTTTCAGAAACCAACTTCTGACTTGCTAGGCTCTCTCTATTAAATATTTGCCTTTTTATCCTATTAATTTCTGTTCTTTTTTTTTCCCTTCTACTTTCTTTGGGCTTTTTCTGCTGTCCTCTGTCTAATTTCTGAAGTTGGATGCTTAACTCATTTACTTTCAGTCTTTCTTTTCTCACTAAGTGCCTCTTTATGTACCACGGTGACTGCATCTCACACAGGATATAGTTTTATCGTCATTCATTTCCAAGAATTTTTCATTTCTATTTTGATTTTTTTCTTTGACCCATGTGGTATATAATAATACATTTTTTAAATTGCCAAACTATGAGGTTTTTCTGATTGTCTTTTTGTTATTGTTACAAACTTAATTACATTTTGCTCAGAGACTGTGGCCATATGATACCGGGTCTTTGAAATTTGTTGAGGCTTGCCCAAGTTGTGGTCAATTTCCGTAAATATCCCACGGGTATTTGAAAAGAAAATATATTCATGAATTACTATGTAGAACATATGATCATCCTATATATGGTAAGTCGATCAAGCCTGGAATTGCGTATAACCTACATTCTTAAATATCCTATATTCTTGCTCATTCCTCGCGTGCTTGATATCTTAGTTACTAAGAGAGGCATTTCAAAATCTATGACAATAGTAGGTTTGTCTATTTCCCTTTCGGTAATTCTTTCGGTTTATGTTTTATACGTTTTGAGGCTATGTTATTAGGTTTACAACATTCCTTTTTCACTTTGGTTGTCTGTGGTGCATTATGGATAATTTGTTTACATCTGCCCTTCATTTCACTAATTCTCTGTCAAGTTTTGTTTAATCTACTGAATAACTGATCCATCAAGACTGCAGTTTCAACTATAGCATTTTTTTTTTTTACTTTTGGAAATTTTTTTCTTTTCCAATCTGATGGATCATCTCATAATTACTGTTCCTTGCTCATAATTTCAATACTCTTATTTCTTTACACTTATTAAACATAGTTATTTTATTTTCTATCTGATAATTCTAGTATCTGAGAGATTCGCTGGTCTGATTCTTCTGGCTCTTGTTTCTCCTGACTCTTGCTCAGGATTATCTAGATTCAGCAGATCTCTGAGCCTTAGATTTTGTTGTCGTTGACGACCAATAGAGATAATGACAATTCAGGCTGAAACTTGAGGAAAGGTTTGTGGTTATGACTTGAGTTGATAATTTTTCAGAGGAGATTTTTAACATACCCATTTTCAAAGAAGATTCATTCCATTCATCACCAGATGTTCCTTTGCTGCCCCCTTCTGCATGGTGGGTTTATTTCTAGGTGGCGCTAAACACTAAAACATACAACCCTATGGTGTCCAAGCTTCATATGAAAGGTCTCTTATTAGATTTCCCCATGTTGGTGGGAGCCCTACCATTTATTTCTCATGCCTTGCACCCAGCACAGTTATCAAAAGAGCAGCTTCGGATTGTCTGGATTCAGCTGAAATCCTCTGGGCAAAAAGCACCTCCATATTTGTTTACTTCCTTGAATTCTCATTTTTGCATAGTTCTTAGCTTTGAAGATTTCTAATTTTCTTTACTTATTTTCAGGGAATTACAATTTAGGGTACCTAATTCACCAGACTGCTGGAAATGGAAATCAGCCTGCACATGTTAGGTTACGACAGGACCACAGTTCAGTGGTACCGTCCCTCTTGGACGGCCCTCAGACCCAGCCTGGCGTTTCTGACCCTCGCAGCAGCTGAAGCTCAAGAGCAGGTGGCTGAAATCAGTAGCTCCCTGCCAGTCCGAGAAGTCTGCATTTAACCCATCCCAAAGGCTTTGGACTCTCTCAAAATGTCAGGCACCTGCCTCTTGCATGTGTTTTTCATTAACGTCTTAGTCAATTTACATTTAATTACCCAAAATGATGAACTTCAAGCTCATCTGTTTTCTGGGCCGGGAATCAACAATTCATCTCTCCAGTATTTAGTGCTCTGTGTACTTTTCCTGTGATCATTAGGCTTCATACGACGTGGGAATTCTATCATCCTAATTAGCGCCTAGTTACCAGCTTATTTAAAGGATTAATCTTATTGCCAATGACAGTGGCTGGGGGAAAACAAAAACAATGAGTTTTCACCCTGCTTCTTACATGGCCCCTTGCAGTGTGGCCACCTAATCAGAAAGGGAGATGATGTATGTGTAAAAGGTGCAGTCTTCATCCTGACTCTTGGGGAATCAGTGGCGTCTCTTGAGCAGATAAATTGGGGGAAATGGTTCCATAACTCTTTCTACAGTAAGATACTTAATAAAATAAAAGTCATATTAAAATCAAAGTTTCTGTCTGTAAAAATAGTCCAGAATAATACTGGGTCATTTTGAGTGAGGAACCCAATTTGAAGAAGCTGAGCATTATCTTAACCTGTAATAGCTGTTGAATAGATGTTTGACTGATGCCAAGATTAGAAAACCAAATCTCTCGGTAGCTCATTCAGGAGCTGACAGGGATTCAGTCATTCCTCTGACACCCATTTAATGAGTGGCCACTATGTGGTAGGCGCTGTGTTCCAGCATTAGGGGTCCAGAAATGACCAGAATTGGACACCAGCTCTTTTTTTTTCTACTGAATTTTTAATATAGCTTAAATTTAGCCACTTTAAGAAGTGGAGGGGAGGATATAGCTAGCTCAGTGGTAGAGCACAGGCCTAGCATGTAGGAAGGTCCTGGGTTCAATCCCCAGGCCCTCCATTAAGTAAATAAATAAATCAATCTAATTACCTCCCCCCAAAGCAACAAAAAAGGTGGTTACTGTTGGGGAGGGTATAGCTCAGTGGTAGAGTGTGTGCTTAGTGTGCAGGAGGTCCTGGGTTCAATCCTCAGTACCTCCATTAAATAAGTTAATAAATTAATTAATTACCTCTCCCCTCAAAAAAACCTAAATAAATAAAAGTAAAATATTAAAAAAAAAAAAAAAGAAGTGGCTACCAACTGAATAGTACAGTTCTAATGTGTCATAGGTCAAAACCAGTGGTTTCTGTGAGGGACTTCTCTAATTACTGCTGAAGGGTAGTTGGGTAGCTGTTAGTAGAAAGAGAAGAAAGCTCTTAACAGATCTATGCAGTCACTGACACAAGACCTTAACTTCCCCACAGCTTCCAGAGCGGTAGGTAGCACAACCTGTGTGAGGGGTCTGAGGGAGATTCTTGGGGAGACCTGAGTGTGCCCTGCCAGCTCCTGGCTAATGCCAGTGGGAGTAAAAGGCCTAGGATTTTGGTCACTCAGCTGGGAAGAGGGCTGTGGTTCCACTCACAGAGTCTGAGGCTGGGGCCATGCCTGAGGCATCTGTGCATGGAAACCATTGCGGTGGGGCTGGCGGGGAGCTGGAGGTGGGCTCGCTTCCTGACAGGGCTTCCAGAGCCAGAGGAGGGGTTAGAGGTGGAAGGAGGACCTGAGGGCCCTTTCTGGCCACTTGCAGGCTGAATAGGCCCTTTCGTTTGTGGGGATTAAGGTCTTGTTCTTGTTCTTGCACACTGTGCAGGGATCCAGCTTGCTCACAAAGGAGCTGGTCTTTTCCTTGAGTAGGTGGGTGATGTTAGGAATTTAGGAATGTATAGAGCCATACAGTTTGAAATGATGCAAAGTCTGGGGAGATGTGAAGGTGTATTCCCCTGATTGTGTTTATTGAAGAGGTAAAAATTATCCCCTCTCACCTTGCTTCCAAGGATTCACCAGGAAGGGATTAAAAACTGCTTAAAGAGCACTTTAGGAATTTACTCAGACCTCTTCCAGTTTAAGTCAGTAAGATCTTCCTTCCAAAAAAAAAAAAAAATTCTTCCTTCCTGAATCCCCTATGGCTAAAAATAAGAGAAGCGTAATCTCTATAGCAAAGTAGAACAAAAATGGAACTTCTGCTACACAGTGGGACTGGGGCAAGGGCCATCTCCAGTGTCTTTGTGAGAGTGTGTATGTCCAGAAACGCATGCACATAGATACCCATGGCAGCTTTATTTGGAATGCCTCAAAACTGGAAACCACCCAAAAGTCCATCAGCAGAGAATGAGTATGTAAATTGTGGTGTAGTCATATAATGAAATACTATACAGCAGTGAAAAAGGAGAAACCGTAGATATATGCAACACCATGAGTGAACAGGTGTGATGTTGAGCCAAAGAAAACAGATACAGATAGCACATACTGTGTGAGTCCATTTATGTGGAGTTCCAAAATGGTCATGCTGATTTACAATGAGAGAAATCAGAATAGTGATTGCTCTTGTGGGTAGAAGGGGTTCCTGAATGGAAAGGGATCCAGGGATCCTACTGGAATGATCAGAATATTCTATACCTTGACTAAGTGGTGGCCTTATGTGTGTACACCTATGTAAACATTCACTGAGTGTGACACTTCAGTGCACTTTACTACAGGTGAGCATTTCTGCCGTAAAATAACTTTTTTTAATTTCTTGGCACATTTACATTGGCTCTGCCACTTAACAGCTGTGTGGGTACTGGCCAGTTGCTGAGCATCTTTGAGCATCATTTTCCTCATCTGAAAGATGGGCATGAATGACAGTGGGCTTAGAAGGTTGCTAAAGAATTAGAGAAAGGATGAAGTGTGCCCCCGTGGTGTCTGTCCCAAGGTTAGGAGGCTCCGGTGATAAGAACTTTAATTTCTTTTACTGTAATGGTGTACAGTCCCCCAGCCCCTGGCTCTGATGGCTCTGGCTCTGACGACACAGCTGGGAAGCCATGCTGAGTCCCTGCGGGTGGGCCAGAGGATGCACCTCCTGTGACAAGGACATCACTTCTAATCACACTCAGGAAAGTCCTCCAGCTGTGCTTCTTATTGCATAGAGGATTTTCTAAGCATGAGTGGAGAAAATTAGGAGCTGCTGGGTAAGACTTGTGGGTCGTGCTCGAGGGAAGTAGAAACCAAATAAAGTCACTGGCTGATTTTGAGGAGAAAAGGTCGTTCTCTGAGAATAATGCTAGAATATGTCCTTGTAACCCCCTTGAAAAATAAACCCACAACTTGGAAAACCAAATACATTTAGATCCAGGCCAAGATTCATAATAATTAAACTTCTAAAAGCTAAAGAACAAAATGAAAAATCTTGAAAGTAGCCAGATATCAACAGTCTGTTTCTTATAAGGGAAGATCAACTGAGACGACAGCTGATTTCTCAGCTCAAACTATGGAGGCCAGAAAAAAATTTTTTAAATAAAAAAAGGTCCAGTCAAACTAGGGTGTTCCAGAGTAACCCAGAAGGAATGGAGATGGTTTCCTAGTGACCCGAACTACTCTTAACTTAGGCGCCACCTTATGACAAAGTTAAAGAGCTTGCATTTCGCAGCGTGGAGGCTGTCTTTCGGGGGATGAGAACTTTGCGGCAGTAGGGATCTCAGTTCGAGCAGGCCCCCCCCCAGCACAGAAGGAGGCCATAACTCAGCCTGCAGCAAGGTCCCGCTCCCGGGGGTCTGGGACAGGAGAAGGAGCTGCAGGGCCCACCGAGAGGGTCTCCAGGGCAGGGCCCACTGCTCTGTGGGCCAGGGGCCAGGACATGGCAGTGGGAAGTGGCTCCTCTGGCCATGCAGAAGCCTGTCCCCTGCCTTACACTCAGGACCTCTGGTGTTGTGGAAAGAACGCCAGCCCTGCCATCATATGGAAACCCTGGCTTGGCCCCTTTCTAGCGCTGTTCCCCCGCCTACTACTATCCATCAAATGGAGCTGATGCTGGTTGGGGGAGGTGCCGGGAGTAATAAACGAGGCAGCCCAGTACCTACTGCCGTGGACCTCCAGTGAACGTTCCCAAGGCCAGGTTCAGAGAAGTGATGTGGACAGCTGTGGCCCCTGGGAGCCTCAATCCGGAAGGAAGAGTGTAGCAGCAAGAGACAATCAGGGTGGGCACTGAAGTCATTTGGCATTCAGAGCTCTAGGATGGGGACAGGGGAAGCCAGCCCCGTGCCCCGAGCCCAGGATGAAAACTGGGGGCCGTTACAGAATTCATAAGATGTCCCAAGGTGTGATCAACAAAGTTCCCTTGTGCCACTGCTACATGGATGAAAACAACCACAGAGACTCATACTGGACCTGCACAGAGACATGACCGTGGGGCGAGGGGCCACAGGAGGGTAGCAGGGAAGTGACCAAGTGAGGTGATGTGGCCGAGTTGGCTTGGGTTCTGATGCTGGCCCCGTGGGCAGGATCCAAAGCCTGGCTTTCCTCCTGGGTCAGATGAGTGTAATAACAGTTCCAGCCTCACAGCACTGTGGACAAGATCCAATGAGAGGCGTCTGCCAGTGCTCAGCCAAGCAGCTGGCCCGTGGTAAGTACCAATAGATGCTTTGTTATTGTCGCTATCACTGGGGAGTGAGCCAGGCAAGCAGACCATAGATCCAACAGTACAAACTGAAACGTCTGCTTCAAGAAAGGAGGGCGTCACGACACACCAGATTTTACTTCTGGTGCAGAGAACCTTTGTCCAGCATGAATGTGGCAAGCTAAAAAGCCAAGGTGAGAAGGCTGGTGTGGGGTCAGTGGTTTCCTGGTAAATTTTTGACGACCAGCTCTCCGGGGATAAAGAAAAGCTTGATTTGTAGCATTTGCCAATTTCCATTATGTAAATGTTCCCACCATATTTGTTTTCGAGCTACCAACACGTGTTATCTCTGAATGCTGAGTTGGGGAGAGGTGCTCACAGTCAGCTGCCTGCAGCCGGAACAAGTCTCCACTCCAGCAGAACACTGACTGGAGTGGAGAAGGGTGTCTCCAGGAACAAGAGGAAGAGGCCCCCACCCTGTGGGAGCTCAGAGTCTGATCTGGAAGATCGGAAAGTCCCAACTGTAGACATGTGGAGTTTGTATCCAGCACCCGGAGGCAGTGCCGAGGCCCTGGAGGGTGAGCCAGGGGACCTGAGAGCGTCCTGCAGCCAGAGCCTGTTTTGCACCAGTGGGTAGACCGGGCTAGGGCTGGGCAGGAGCGCGGGTCCCTGCTCCACATCGCCCGCTCGGACCTATTGCATTTATCTTGAGAACAAAGGACAGCCATCATCTGCAGAGGTGTGATGTACTCAGAATCATGTTTTAGGAGGATGCCTCTGGATGCTGTGTGAAGAAGGTGCAACCGGAGTCAGGGAGACAGGATGGAGACCTCTGCAGTCATCTGTGGCAGGGGCGGGGGCCTGGACTCAGTGGTGGCCATGGGGATGGAAAGACGCAGATAGACTTAGGAGTTAGTTAGGAGTGATGCTATGATGTCAGCTGAATGGATGCTGGTGTCATTCCCAGGTAGACCTCCAGGGGGAGCAACAGGGGCCGTCAGCATCTTAATGCCTAAACACAAAACGAGTCTAGGTCATTAATAAGAATGCAACCGGACCTTATCATATTTAAGAAGCATTTTTGTTTGCATTATGTGGCTTTAACCTCTCAGCCGTCGGTGAGGTATGTGGACCCATTCCAATTTTGTAGCTGAAGAAGTTGATGCTTGCCAAGTTGTTATAACATCGTCCTTTTGCGTTGGGAGCCCTCAAACATCATCTTTGAGCTTAGCAGCTTTCCATGCAGGTTCTTAAATCTCCGAGATGTTCTCCTGGGCCTGAGACTGGGATGTATTCACAAAATAGGGAAATTTTGGTCCTAGACATGGTTGGAGTATGCCAAACTGCTAAAAGTGGTTATTAGACTTGTCTGTAGCTTAAAAAAAAAAATCAGTCCTAACAAGAGCCAAAACAAGCAAACCAAACTAAAAGGGGTCATGAGACTTGGAATTTTTACGCAGTTCTTGGAAATGTAACCATCATCACGAAGCTTTTATACATTAGTTCCGAGGGAAACGCCTCTCTGTTGGATGTTTCTGAGCTTGCTGTATTGCAAAGGCCTTGGCAGTGTTTATGCAGAATTGCACTTGCTTCCCTAAAGACCACTTTCTGTCGGTTTCTGTTTTCTTGTTTAAAATTATAGGCGGGGTCTTCAAGCCAAGGTGTGTGTGGATGTGTGAGAGCCTGTGAGTCCGCTTCAGTGGGACAAGGTCAAGGAAAGTCACTTCTGATATACCACCTGCACCTCTGACAATAACGTAAGAGTGCTCCTCTCCATCCTTTTATTTTTGACCTTGGGACAATGTCTCTCAAGGGTCTCCTAATAAGTACCTAGTATGGTGTTACCAGACGCTGAAAAGCATGCCAGGAAATCTTGTTGCGTTCAAAATCTCATCAAGGAAAATCAATATACTCAGCTTTATGTCTGATCAGGCTGTTTTCTTGCGTGGTAAACTTTGAGACCTTGTACAAGATCCCTGACATTTCTGGGACCCTCCTGAGAGGTAGACAGTGATTAGGGACCCTGTGACACATTCCTCAGAGCGTCTGGGGGCTGGCCAGTGAGGAGCTGGCCCGATGCGCTGGCTGAAACTTGCCAATGTTGTGAAAGGCAGCATTTGTGGGTTGTGTTTAGGAGGCACCAGGCACTTGTACTTAGAGGGCAGTGTGACTTCCCAGGACAGTTGGGGAAAAAGAGGAATCTGTTTTGAATATGACAGGCTCCCACCTGGTGTGGAGCGTGAGGCTGAAGTCGTGCAGAGAGCCTGTTCTTGCAGACCAGCTGGACTTGGTCCTGTCACCATTTCTGCTGAAGGATGGTTTCTAGTCTCCAAGAGCAAGTCAACTGTAAGCATTGTAGGATAGGGTTTCAATTTTAGGAAATGAAAATCTAGCTCAGCTGACCAGCTTCATTCATTTTTAACTCACCATCTATCAAACCTGCTGGCTGATGCATTTCTCTGCCCAGGGCTGTTTCAGAAATGTCTTTCAGAAATGCGAGGCCACGAGGTGATGGCTGACGTGACCCACGTACCCTGGAGTGGCGGCGGCCCACCTCCACTGCTGGAGGCCTCCTGTCTGGACGTCTGTTGAGGACGTGCTGGGCTGAGTTGTATTCTAGTGTGGTGGGCTGTGGAGGCTGAAGCAGGTGCCACATCAATGCTCAGACGCTTGGGTGAGCCTTCTGGAAGCACTGAAGAGGATTCTGCTTTTTTCTTTCAGTCGTGGTGTCTCAGGTGTGAACTGCAGGTCAGCTCGTGTATGTGGCACCTGCCCCTGGAGACTGGCGGTCCCTAGCAGGAAGCAGGCCTCTGCCTGCTGGGGAGCTGATCCAAGCTGTGGTCCCCACGGTGTTCCCCTCTCCTGTGCGGTTCTGGACCCTTCGTTCAGGTCTCGGTGAGGCTTTCTGGCCTGGTCTCCTGGGGAGTCTCCCCAGTTGGGCCACTGAAGGGGGCAGCCCTCACGGGGAGACCAGGTAGAGTGGGGTATGGCTGTTGGGGTGAGACCACCGAGTTTAGACTTCCTGATCCAGATACTCCATCCTGGTTTAAAAAGAAAAAAGTGACGCCAGCCACTTTTTAAAAATTAAAGAATGTGATCTTTCTCTGCAAACACGGTTTTAATGGCCATGTGACAAACCAAGGACAACCCAGACCTCCCCACATTCGATTTAAATCACTAGGCACATATTTTAGCCGACAGTCGCTAAGTAGATCCTTGGTGAACTTGTATTTTATCTGAAATAATAGACAAGGATGGTTCAGTGAGTATCAGCGCCATGGCACGGGGCGTTTTGCTGTCATTTCTAACTCTCACATCTAACAGCCTGCTTGCTCTGCAAATCAGACCGCAGGACTCTTGTCTGAGCGGCATCAGGGGCCGGGGAGGGGTGGGGGGGTTCAGACAAGGTAAACGCCCTGCCTGGATTGTTGCCCTTCTTCCCGGAGCCTCCCGGAAGGAAGGTTTCATGCTAACGTTGCCCAGAGAAGTCTGCCCCTTCCACTCACTGCCTGGCAACGGTGCCAAGGATTGAACTTGCCTGGGAGGAGATGACACTGCAAAGAGACCCGTTAAAATGCATTTCAGAAGCTATAAATGGCTCTTCTGAGGCTCTGTTAAGCCTGGAAGTGGACCCTGTTCTTGCAGCGTCTTTTGTGCCCTCCGTGTATCCGTTCCCTTTCCCCGACCTGCTAGTCTGTGCTGGTTCTGAGGACGTGGCCGCTGCCACTGTGGGACCGCAAAGGGGCACGTTCTTGGGGCTTGAGGGTTTGAAACTGCCAGTAACTCTTTTGCCATTTTTATTTATTTATTTTTATTGAACTGTAATTGATTTACAATATTGTATTAGTTTCAGATGTACAGCAAAGTGATTCAGTTATAGATATATGTATTTTTCAGATTCTTTTCCATTAAAGGTTATTACAAGATACTGAATATAGTTCCCTGTGCTGTACAGCAGGTCCTCGTGGTGTATCTCTTTTGTGTTGTTTATCTCTAGTAATATGTATCTGCTAATCCCAAATTCCTAATTTATCCCCCATCCCCTGCTTTTCACTTTGGTAGCCATAAGTTTGTTTTCTGTGTCTGTGAGTCTGTTTCTGTTTTGTAAATAAATCCATTTGTATTATTTTTTAGATTCCACATATGAGTGATACATGGTATTTGTCTTTCTCTGTCTGACTTACTTCACTTAGTATGATCATCTCTAGGTCCATCCATGTTGCTGCAAGTGGAAATGGCCACTAATTCTTTACTCAGAAACCCTGCCTGGGGTCTTTGCTGCCTGTTCATGGTCAGCACCCCAAAGATGTCCTCCCCTCAGGACGCTCTGCACCCTTCCTGGGCTCTCTGTCCATCTCCCCTTGATCACAGTGAGACACACACACACACACACACACACACACACACACACACACACACACTCACACTCTCTCTCTCTCTCTCTCTCTCTCTCCCTCCCTCCTCTCTCTCTCTCTCTCTCTCTCTCTCTCTCTCTCTCTCTCTCCCTCCCTCCCTCTCTCCCTCTCTCTCTCTCTCCCCCCCTCTCTCTCTCTCCAGCCCTTTGGACAACACCTGCGACCCCTGAGCCTTTGAAGCTTGGCCTCCATGGGTTCTCAGGTCTTTTCACCTCTGGATACACCCCCAGATGCCTGTCAAATCCTAAAAGGATTCCAGCTTCGAAGACTGGACTCACATTCTTGTGGCATGCCTTAGATAAGAGAACTGTGGTCAGAGAAGGGAAGTGATCTGCGTCTGGTCACACAGCCACTGTGTGGCAGAGGTGGCAGGGACTTTGTGTCAGTGCATTTAAGACTAGGGCTGTGTTCATTGTTTGCTGCAGCTGCAAGTGCGAGAGGCTTCGGCTCCTTGATTGTCCTTGTTTTTGTCTCCCTCATTGTCTTTGGCTTTCCTAAGATACAGTCTGTCTTTTATTCCTTGGGCCACAGTGCACTGGCCTCCTGTTGATGTGCTGGAAGGGAAGCGGGGGAGGAAGCATTCCATAATATTATGATTGAATCCCTTTATTGGACCTTGCACTTGGGCTAAACCCGGCTCTCTGACCTCTAGGCTAGGAATTTTCCATGTGTCTCTTCTGACTTAAAGTGCATCTCCCAGGCCTGAATCCTCGCCAGGTAATAAGGGAGCTGCGGTGAGGACGAAGTCATGTTTAGCACATGACAAAGGTGGCATGATAGAGCAATGGGGAGATCTCTGTTAATGATTTTGAGTTCCTAAGTTTGGCTCAACCTCCAACAAAACCCTAAGGGACCAAAGAAATAAAAGATTGTTTTTAGTGGGTCTGGCCACGGTGGTGACCATCCCAGGCCAGCATTTCTGCGTGATTTCATGCCAAGGACTGAATAGATGGGTGCTGGACAAGCCTCAGGGGAACTGCTGAGAGAGCACCCTGGGAAATGGGGTTCAGCCCAGCAGCTTCTCCCAGAGCCTGCATCTCAGAGCAGGAGGGCTGAGGGCACAGGCAAGGATGATGCATCGGGTAAAGACATTGACATCTTTGAAATGATAAAAACCTTCTTTGCCAGGCACAGTGACAACTGTGAGAAAAACCTGGCCACTCTGAGAGGCAGCATCTGTGCGGCGTGGCAGAGCTCCTGGTGCACTGTTTGGGTGAAGCAGACACTCCAGCCATCGTCCTGACTCCTCATTTTCTGCATCCCCGGGGCTTGGGATCAGTGGCCCCGCCGGCACCCAGGAAAACAGGCTCATCGGTTGCCATGGAAGCGTCCAGCTTCTGCAGAGGCTGGGCCTTGAATCACTGCCTTTGCAGACGGATCCTACTACCAACAGCAACAAAATAAACCCTGTGGCAAAGGAAAATTCCTTTTCTGTAGAATAGCTAACATTATTGAGAGCTTCTTCTGTTTTTATTCTGAGTTACTGTTCCAAACAGTCAGTTACCCTCACAACTCCATAAAGCCAGGTATAATGCACCCATTTTACAGATGTGGAAACTAAGGAAAGTGAGGTCAAGGAACGGGCCCCAGGTCTCACAGCTAGAAAGAGTGGGAGTCAGGATTTACACCTGACAGGCTGGCTCCAGAATGGGTACTTTTGCCCTCTGTTGTGATGCCCTCCAGGACTCCAAAATCTGCAGACTTTCCAGAAGCTGGGTTCTGGGGTGCTGAGTTGAATCCTGGTTCAGTGGTTTCAGTTTTGGTGAGCATTTTGTTAAAGGTCCCTCTCAAAGCAGTGTATGTAGTTTATTCAAGGCTTCTCTCGAGAGATATTTTTGGCTTTTTATACAGATGGGGTAGATCTTTCTGTTCAAAGCACTGAAGTTCACCGTGGTGGATAAATAAAATACCCCCCACCCCCGACCACCTCCACACAAGATCTCTGGCCAGGCTCCCATTCTGGAGGCGGGGACTGGTAGCAGATGCACACGATTCCCATTCCTGAAAGACGTGTCCCCCAGCGGGGTGCCCAGAGCTGCTCTGTAGGAAGAAGAAATCTGCAGAGGCCTGGGGACACTCCTGTGCACACTGGGACAGGGGAAACGGGGTTTGTGCTCCACTACCGACAGCATGGACAACGGGGGTGGTGCAGACCTTGGCGTGGATGAGCTCGGTGACTCACCGAGAACAGAAATGGTACTAAAGGGACTCAGCCCGAAGGCTGTGAGAGAATCTCAATGTTCCTCACCTGCTCTCATCTGTCCACGCAGCTCTGCGAGCTCTGACCTGGGCTCATTTCTGTGCTCCCTCCTCAGTCGGATTCCCTGGCACTTCCACCCTGCAGATGACAAGTCTTAATAGCTCGGCAGGTTGGATGGCTTGTATTTGAACCACTCCACAACTTCAGCTTACTTTTCAAGTCAAGGGACAACAGCAGCCTTTTGTTTTTTGGGTTTTTTTGGTTTTTGAGGGGTTTTTTTTGAGATTTCCATCTGAGCAGATGTGCATTAACTTCGTGTTTGATTTGCAGAATATGAATGTGTTCCCATTTTTGTCAGTGGCCATTGATTTTTGCATGAGAAAGTGGGTGAGGTCTGCCCGTTACAAGATTTGTATTGATATCCTGCATCTTGAAGAGAACCCATTTCTGATGCAGTCCACTCCATGAAAATGTAAGCAGAATTTTGCACACATGCATTTGTCTGGAAGAAAGGGACCCATCTGCAGAGGATGCAGTTAGTTGGCAGTGGGCAAAAAAGAACCAATTTCTTCCTTTCCTCCTTAGCACCCTCAGTTTATCCATAGGCTTTTTTTCTAAGTAGGTGCTTCATAAACAGTGGTGCACTGTAAGCAGAGGGCCCTGGGTCCTCATGAATATTCTGAAGCGTGCGTATTTACTGACACACAGATGGGTGCTGTTGTGATGACTTGCAGAATGTTCTGCTTGCCATTTCGCAATACAGGGATAAGCACATCCTTCAAAATCCTTCCTAGATCCTGTAGAGAGAAGCTTCCCCAGTTCCTTCCTGTCAAATGTTCTGCTGCCTTCCTCTGTGTGTGTGTGTGTGTGTGTGTCTATTTGAGCAGGAATTTCAAGTCAAGACCTCATGTTTTCTCAGCGGTGGAATGAAATCTCATCTGAAAAATCTACATTGGTTTTGGACAGAGGAGAGATTAGCCCAGTTTAGAACTGGCATTTGGAATCACCAGCTCTTCTGGGTGGTTAGGCAGCTCTTCTTAGTAGAACTTGCTTTCCTGCTAACTGCCTGAATTTGCCCTGCCTACGTAGAAGGGAGGGGGACTCAGAGCAGAACAGGAGGAACGTTGCAGGGGGTACATTTTAAGCAAGTGCCTGGGGTTGCAAATAAATGTTCTGTGATCGCGCCTTTGGAGTTAGTGTAGTCTGAGAAAACGTCTGTGCTTGCTTAGCGTATTAGTAATAATGCTCTGCAGTGAAATGCTACTAGTATTTGAGCTAGTAAATATGCAAAGTATCGTGGTTTGGTCCACTGCAAGTATGATCTCCTTGATTCTTTCAACAGGGTAAGGGATGGGGATGGTGCCCATTGCACTAATGAGGGCACCGAGGCCCCTAGAAGCAAAATCACTTGCTGTGGGCTCAGCTGGCAGACAGTCTTGTCCAGTCCATCACACTGTGGCTCTGTTTACACGTACAGTCCACGTGAAAGGGCCGAAACATCTGCTCTTGTGCACCACAGGGAGGAAGTGTGCCTACTTGCCTGACAGAAGAGACCCGAAGATTTCTCTTCCATTCCTTCCTCCCTTCTCCGCCGTCCAGTCTCTCGCTGCTGTGGGAGGCATGCTTGTGTTGAGAACATTCAGCCAAGCAAACCGGGTTGTCAGAATGATGAGAAATCACAAGACAAAACCACGTCTTGGGTTTTTCTATAATGCAGGATCTTGAATTTGCAAAGCAAGAAAAGAAAAACAAAGTAAGAATTCACGTGACATTTCCTCCACCAAGTTTAATTAAATTGGGCAGCTTGAAATGAGCTTTGGTCCCTCTCCCTCCCCGTCGCACACGTGTGGATGAGTTTTCTCTACTTGTTTGTCTGAGATTTCATAGCTCTCTGTCACCTCCCTTCTGGAGCTGGTAAAGGAAACAGGCGATGGGTCTGTTCCTTCACTCCGGACAGCTCTCTGCCAGGAATGCTGTGTCTTCCTAAGAAGGATTCCTGGTTCATCCTCTGTCTTTGGGCTTCTGTGGCCATGAGAACACGGAGTGAAGATTTGGGGCCTCCGTTACCTGGGTCCTGGCATTTAATTCTCTCTCAAAATACTTGAACTAAGTCTGGGTAGAAGAATTTGGCAGAAAGAAAACCACTGTTTCTGGTAATTTTCATAACTAAGCGATACTGACTTCCTTTTTCATGGCTTACTATTACTGATTATTTACTGTGATCCATTCGTTATAGGCTGCCTGGTCATTGTCCTTGGTGTCTTCTAGCAGAAGTGAGTCATTTTTGTCTTAATTTGTGCATAAGTTTTCAGCATTTTGTGTATGAATAGCTGTGCAAACGTTAAGGAATGAATTTTAAAGGATGTTTTGAACTTTTGGTCCCAAAAATATGGGGGAAAAAAGCATTTCTTCTCTTTTTATTGACTGCTTTACAGAAACAGGTTGAGTTCTGTTCTTCTGCTGGGAAAAAAGAAACCTGACGTGATGAGTGTGTTACAGGCGTGGCTGCCTCCCCTGCACACATGCCGTCTCTGAATCTGTGCCTGGACCCCTTAGTTTATTCCTGCAGCGAGTGGGAAAGTCGCATCTGAATTTAAGGACATTGACTTATTCCAGGCTAAGCATACACACAGACTTTTGGAACAGCAACTGATGAGACATGCGTTCTTGGAGATTTCATTGGTTAAGCTTGGGCGTTCACACAGCAGCCACAACATAACTGTCCATCTCCAGGAAAGGATGGAAAGAGATTTCTCTAAAGCTAAGACTAAATCCTCAGATCTTTTGTTTACTGCCCTCTTCAGCCCAAGTTTTTGTGCCTCTGGGAGGACCTTCTGTCCAGTAAAATGAATGTTAGAAATGTGAGCCGGGCTGAGTGTCACGAGGTGCTGAGTGGCCACCAGTTGCCCTTTCTGTTTCTAAACAGGTGGCCTCGTAATCCACGTGGCCGATTTTACGTCTGCTGTACAAACCTGAGAACAGGCTTTTCCCTCTGAAATCAAGGGTTAGTAGCCCTACCAGATATTGAAATCTATTATAAAACTACAATCATGAAAAGAGCTTGGTCCTGCTATATGAATGGACCTTTATTATTTATTTTTTTATGACTTCTTTCGGGGAGGGGAATTAGGTTTATTTATTTATTTTAATTTTCAAATTTTTAATGGAGGTGCTGGGAACTGAACCCAGGACCTCGTGCATGCCAGGCACACACTCTACCACTGAGCTACATCCTCCCCCTGAGTGGACCTTTAGAACAACAGGAAAGAAAAGAAAGCCTGGAAACAGACCCCCAGATCCATGGGGAGATTTAGTAGATGATGTAAGTGTCATTTCAGGGCCATTTGGGGTGGTTATTCAATAAATAATGCTGGGACAACTGGTTACCCTTTTGGAAAAAAATAAAAGTTAAATCCCAATTTACATCAAAATAAATTCCAGATGGTTCAGGGATCGAAATGTTAAAAGTAAAAATACGAAAGTATTAGAAGAATCCGTGGGAGAATTTACTATTATAATCCTCTTGTGGAAGCAGTCTTTCTGGGAAATATATGAAGCCCATAAAACTTAAAGGAAAAAGAAATGGTAACCATTTTGACCACATAAAATTTAAAATTTTCTGCAAGACAAAACATACCAAAAGTAAGGTCACAAGACAAGTGATAAGATAAAGGCGGGAGACATTTGCAGTCTACCAAAAATGAACAAGCATGTATATAACAACAAAGTGCCCATTTACACAGCATATCAAGAATTCTCATAAATCAGGGGGAGGGTGTAGCTCAGTGGTAGAGCACATGCATAGCATGCATGAGGTCCTGGGTTCAATCCCCAGTGCCTCCTCCAAAAATAAGTAAGTAAACCTTATTACCTACCCGTCCCCCCCAAAAAAACTTAAAAAATAAAAAATGAATTCTCGTAAATCAGAGCCAATCCCAACCTTCCCAGCCCCCATGCTCTTACTCAATGTAAGAATTAAATAATAAGCTTTTGGCACAGTGCCTAAGACAGCAAGCACGCAAATAAACAGCTGTATTCATTTCTATTAATGGTAATGATACCGGTGACAACAGCACAGTTTTATATAAAAGGACGCTACATTTGGTATACTGTTCTATAGCTGTCTCTCTCCCTCCATGAAGACAAGCCTCTAACTGCTATCTTGGCCACCAGACCGGAGCGGAGGAGGTGATGTTTGCCTTCCGCCCTTCTGGCTCCTTCCGTTGCTGCACTCAGGGGGCCAGACGTGGGCTTTGCTATGAGGAGCGACGGGCCACTCACTCCGTCAGGGGATCCTTCCCCGCGGGAGGCCCCTCTGAGGGCTTTAAACTCTCACACTGCGGGTGAGGAGTGACACTGGTACAAGCTTTCCGAAAGACTAACGTCTTCGAACCCCGCGATTCTGCCTGTAGGATCCATGGCATTTAGCTGCCAGCACAGGCATCACACAGTTGTTGTCCTTGGCAGCAAAGGAAATGGACGCAGTCAGTGTCCAGAGACAAGAGACCAGTGACATAAAGCAGGCTGTGTTCGTGCTATGGAGAGCTCTGGGGCTACTGAAAACGCTGTGAGGGAGGACTAGTCAACGTTAGAGTCAATCAGGAATATTAAGTGGAAAAAAACAGGTCTAAGCCTGTGTCCCTCCATCCCTTACCGGACTTTATTGAGTGTCTCCTACGTGCACTGCAGCCCTAGGCACCTGGGATACAGGAGTGGGAAAAAGACCTATCTTCCGTGAGCTTATGTTCCACTGGAAACAGGAAATAGATAATAAACAGTTTAATAATTAATTGTTAATTGATATACTAATGTATTGGTTATCTTATAAATAATGGATTCCATAAAATTCAGCATCTGGTACAGAGAAGCACTCTGTAGAAATGCGGGGAGGGAAAATGAGAGGAAGAACATAGGAGATGTGTTGGCGTCGTGGTGGGCGGGGAGTTTTTTGGGTGTTTTTATGGTGGTCGGGGAAGGCCTTCTAAGGGGGTGACTTTGGTGCAGAGAGCTCCACGTTTGTTAGTTGGGCAACTGGCAGGCTTGGCTTTGGGGTCCACGGATAGGATCTGGTGAGGCAGGCACTGGGGGCTCCCCCAGTGCCAAACAAAAAGGGCTTCGCTGCCAGGTGGTAACCCCTGTACTGAAGCCCTCAGCCTCCTCTAGCGGATTGTTCAGTTTTATCAGAGAGCTGCTTTCTATTTCTGACCCAGAACAAAGCATCCTTGGACCCACTGTCCATTTGTTTGGGATAAGGATGGGGGCCCAGTGGCCTCAGTGGTGTTGATGTGATAACAAAGCTATTAAACTTTGTGAGTTCTGTGAGCACTCTCTCATAATGCAGGCCTCTCTGCACCAGCCAGCTCCGAAGGGGACCTCTTGGCCTGTAAGTCCCAGCTCTTCTGTCTGATTTGGAGGACAGCTTTCTCTGTCACCTTGATCCTATCACTCACTCTCAGTTTTCCAGAAATCTGTCAAAATCTCTGACTCCCCCCTCCCCTCCATTCTTCGTTTCTAGAGATTTCCTTCCCCTGGGCTGTCTCCCCACATTGCACTGGCATCTGGGGAGGAAGAGCATTGAATTAGAAGCATTTCTATTCATTTTTGCTTTTCCAGACTTTTTAAATGAGTATGCATTTTTACATTCATAAGAAAAATAACAACAAAAGCTATTCCTAAAATGGGAGGGATCTAGAAATATGTCCTTGCCAGGCGGAAAAGAGAAGAATCGTGTCAGCATTTTGTGCCGGGTGCTGCAGCTCTCACTAGGAAACTGCTTCCCCACCGTACTTTTTGCCACAGAGCCTCACTTGTGCTTTTTGTTTTCCCCAAGCCGAATTAGAGAGTTCGTTAATGCAGTAAGAGTGTCAAATACAAAGCTTGCTATTAAACAGATGTGTCAGCTGGTGGCGTCAAATGGTGAGTGTTTATCAGCTTGCTCTTGGGATGAACTCGGGTACCCGCTTCTTCTGTTGGTCTTACCGAGGTCACTGCTGCATCTCCAGGCAACTGGCAGTCGATGGCCTCACTCACCTGTCTCCGGGCTGGCTGGCTGCCAATTGGCTGGGGCAAGACGGGTGATGGGGCCAAGTGTCTCTCATCGTCCCAGAGGCTAACTTGAGCTTGTTCACGTGGTGATGGGTTGCAGGACTTCCATGAGCAGGAAGAGAGGATGCTGCCAGGCTCAGGACTCACACAGCATCACTTCCACCGGTCTCCATGGTCACGAGGGCATAAGTCACAAGGCCAGCCCAGATTCAGGGAGTAGAGAAATAAACTCCACATCTTGATGGAAGGAGCTGCAAAGTATTGTGGCAACTTTTGCAAGCCTCCACGTCATCAGTCTGCTTCCTAATTCTCATTTTGCGTTGTCTAACTCTGTGCCGTCCTCAGGGTTCTCCGGACCCAGTCTCTGGAATGGTTCTACAGTAACGTGAAGAGCCGCTTCAAACGCTTTGGCAGTGCCAAGGTCCTGAAGAACCTGTACAGGAAGCACCGGCTGGAGAGCGGAGCGTGCTTTGACGTCCAAGGTACACCAGCCGCCGGCCGCCTGCGAGTCCTTGGGGGCTGGAGGGATAGGAGAAGGCCTGGCTGGGAGGCCCTGTGCACTGCGGCACACTCACCCAGGACAGAAATAGTTGCCTAAATATCTGGGTCTAATGAGGAGCAGAAATAGAAGACCACCTACCGAAGATTCTGTGAAGTTTTGAGTCTTTTAGTTCCAGCGTCTCCGCTGGGCTGGGTCTGTTAGGAGCTGGGAGGACCAGAGTGCTCTGGTATATTGTAGGCATTTCAATTCCAAATCCCGAGAAAGTAAAGATTCGTAATCATCTTTCCCTAATGGTTAAAACATTGGAAAATCATCTTTGGTTGTGTAGACTAGGTCTGCACTCGGAAGACAGGCGCCCCCAGCCGCACCTTCCTGCCTGCTCCCAAATTCTGTTCATACCAGGCCCAGAGTTTGATGTAATGGGAGAGAGGGGAAAGTACCCGTGTCCACCTGGGAAGCATGAAGGATGAATTCTGCCTGTGCTTTTAAGACAACCAGTGTATTTAGAATGAGAAATTATATTCTTTATTTCTATTAGACCCGCAGTAAGAAAGAAATGGTTGTCAGGATATGAACAGCATGACCTCCCGAAAGAGGCTGGTTTTTTTTTTCCTGCCTAGAGGCATTTTTTTCATCACTTTGCTGACACAAAAAGGAGGGGGAAAAATCTCAGCCATCCCATTGGGCGCTTTTTTACTGTCATTATTTTTTCATTGTTGGATTCACCATCAAGTCTTCGGTTGGGCCTTCTCTAAAAACACGCCAGCCACTGAGACAAGGGGGAAATAAGATGGAAATGTTAAACACGGAGGATCGTTAGGGCCTTTGGTGGTGGTCGTTAGAATCTCTGTCTTTCAAACCACTCAGGGAGCCTGTAGTTAAGAGAGCAGGGGCCTCAAGGTTTCCACATACTATTTCTATCTTCTCTTTGCTGATTTTTCTAAAAATGTTTCTCTAGGAACGAAGGCCAAAAAGAAAGAAAGCTTAAAAGTAATCCTGGTCACCATAGGTTTTCAACCCAAAGAGAGATCTCAAGAAAGTTCCAGAACGGAACTGGTCCACTCAGTGGCACCCCATCCTTTCTTTCCTCTCTGGGTCACCCTCACATCTGCTTTACATGTCACCACACTCAGATCTCATAGGTGGTCTACACTGCTTCGTGCAGAATGGGGGTGGGAAGCAGACACGATTGGAGAATCCTGTAAACAGAGCACAAGTCCGGCCTCTTCCTGTTCCTCCCTCGGGCCCCACAGGTGGAGCTGGGGGACATGCATGCCAGGGGGGCCAGCAAGAGGCTTTGGAATTTCCAGGTGTTATTTCCAAAGGAGACTCGTGTGCTGGGAATGACTTGGCCACAAGTGCAGCAGAGTTAGGTCCCGGGCCGTCTGTGATTCACCACGTCTTTCTTCTGGGTTTTAGACACAGCGCTTACCACGTTGCATTCAGGTGATGGTTTACAAAGCTGCTCTCCTGCTGGACCAGCCGGGGGCCATGGCTGCTTTATCTCTGTGCTCCCAAAGCATGGCCTAAAGGCTGGCGCCTCTCAGGTCCTCATTATTGCACATTTCAATCTGGAAAGCATTTTGTGGGTCCCAAGACACTGCCTAGAAGCACTGGAACCAGTTGCTCTAATATGATTCCTGTTTCCATTTAAACTAAAATTTCCTTTTGACCAACATGAAGACGAGCAGGCAAGAGACAGGTTAGGTACGCCTAACTTGTAACTAGGTAGGTATGACAGTACGCAAACCTGTAAAGCCGACATCGTGCAACAAGGAGATTTATTCTACATGCCCCCTCGAAAACTGAGTTACACCTCAAGTGTGGAGAAGCCTCCCGGTGCTTACGTAGCCCCCTGGTTGTGTTAGGTGACTGGGGAGTCATCAGCGGTGGCTTCTGCCTCCCACCCAGCAAGTATGGGTGTCATCTGCTGTCCTCAGTCCTGACTCCACGTTAGACTCACCTCCGGAGCTTTGAAACAACTCACAGTGCAGAGATCATCTTCCACCCCCTGTCACTTACTTCCGAGTCTCTGGAGGTGGGCCTGGTACAGATATCTTTTAAAGCTCTCCAGGTTATCTTAGGACGCAACCAAGACTGGGATCCTCAGTGAGAACTTCACTACAAGTCGAAGAAGATGGTTCCATCTTTAGCTCTGTCTGAGGGTACTTTGTGTCAGGATTTTGATGGTCAGAATGTGGTCTGCCGTGTGCATGGCATGTGCTCCGCTTCAGGACTCTCAGTAGAAAACTCCTTTTATCTCCACTGCATGGACCAGGGTAGTTTGCCAGAAACACACACAGCTCATAGAAGATTTATTGAGTTCACAGAGTCGTTACAGGGCACTCACCACAGGTACCCCGGGCACTGCCACCGTCCCTCCCCGGCTCTCCCCAGCTGGCTCCCTCCTCCTGCAACCTGTATCAGGTGACCAGGTGAGGCCTGAAAAGAGACCCTTTCATTTTGTCAGATAAATCCAAGATTTCTTCATTCCTTCAGCAAATGTTTATTGAACACCTGGGTGAAGAGTTGGCGGGGGGACAAGATGGGCAAGACCCTGCCGTTTCAGAGCCAGGTTCCAGTGGAGAAGTCAGATCAATACGGAAATAGATTTATAAAATATATATTTTTATATACATATTTTATAAATGGTAATGAATGCTCACGTGGCTTACCTGAGATTCAGCATGACATTTTAAACAGCTCTTCTAAAAAGAAGCAGTACATGAAAAGATAAAAGTCACCCTTATTAATAGACTTAATCCCTAGACAGTTTGACAAATAATATGTGCTTTTATTTAGTATTGAATCAATACAATGGGAAAAATAAACCCTGCTTTTATTTATGAATATTATGTGTCTGTTTCTGACACGATTCTTGAAAAGAGCTCTGACATCTTTCACGTAGGATTTGACTGGCAGGCATGCTCTTTGAAAAGTGCTGAGTCATGCGAAATCGGAGGCTCCTCCAGCTCTTGAAAGATCTGACTTGATAGTGATCTGACTGCTGTTCTGTCAGTGCTTTCCAGAACAGTTCAGTGGCTTTCCATCCTTGGAAAAAATCCCATCATCCTAAACAGCACAGAAGCTCCCACTTATGAATTTAAAGGGACGCAGGGAGAGTTGTTTTACGAGAAGATGTATAGTCGTGCAAAACCAGAGCTTGTCTTGGTCAGCTCAGTCTCCCAAAGGTGCTTTCCGGTCTCCTCTCTCCTCACACTCCCCAGTCTCTGCAGACGGCCTCACCGCCTCCTTCGCAGGACAGACCGTGTGCCCCTCTGCATCTGATCCCCGTCACCTTCCACGAAGGTCTCAAGGTCACTCAGCCCTTCCTTCTTGCCTGTTCAGCCTCTCTCTCAGCTGGTTCCTTCCTATTGATTTGTAAACACGCCCCGTCTCTCCCGTTTCCTGAGCCCTTCCTGGACTGCACATTTTCCTCCGCTGCCACCCTGCCACCTCTTTTCCATCACAGGGGACACTCCAGAGGGCAGGCCGCACCCACCGCTTCCTCCTTCAACACCCACCCTGTCACTCCTCCGGGCTGTCCTCCACACAGCAGCCAGCACCCACCTGACCAGATCACCCCTGTGGAGGCTTTACTGGCTTCAGGTGGCTGTTGGGACAAAGATTGGAACACTGATGTGGCCGCGTGACCTGCATGGTCTGCCCTCAGGTCCTCTCACCCCAGGCTCCCTCTCCTCCCTGCAGCCCAGCCCCACTGCCTCTGGTTTAGCTCTTAAGACGCACCCTGCTCTCCCCACCGCCGGTCCCTGTGCAAGCTGCTGGCTCTGCCCTGGACTCCCTCCCATCCCCACACCCCTTCGGCTGGTCACTCGCTGGCTAGGTCAGTCTTCCCTGCCGAACACTTTCCCCATCCTGTGAGCCACCCAATCAGAGTGCTCAACATACCTGTAATTTTATATTTATGTATGTAAAATATTTGGTTAGTGAATTCTCACCCACTAGACTATCAAGATTATCAAGGCAGTGAGGATTTCTGGCTTTGCTCACCCCTACACCCTAACACCCAGCCCAGGGCCGGGCACCTTCTGGGTTCCCATGGAATGGTTGCTGGGTGCATGAATGGATGCTACATACAGCCATGCCAGAGTGAAATATTTGCACTTAGATGTACAGCCTGGAAACTGAGGTGATGACTTACCCTGAAGCCTTATTTTATAAGTGAGGAAACAGAGACCCAGGAAGACGAAGTCACTTCCTTACATTCACAGAATAAGTGAACTTGAGGTCTTTTGAAAGCTTGGTCAAAAACCGCAAACACAGAATGGTATATGGTCAGACTGAGTCCCCATGACGGGCTGCACACTAACAGTCGGCTTCATGAAGGCGGCAGCCTGCTGACCCCGCTGCAGGTGCCTGCGGCAGTTCCCCTGGGGCTCCCGCACAGCAGCCCCGTGCCCACCCATCCAGGGAAGCCCGGCTGTGTTCTGTGTATCGAAGGACTGCTGCTTAGTTTGACTTGGCATCAATGACATTTCCCCCTTTTGAGCTAAGACTCATAGACGCACATTTATTCTCTTGGTTCTGTCAAACAGTGTTTTCCACCAGCATCTAATTCAACAAATTTTTTTGAGTTCCCTGTTGCCTCGGTGGTATCTTGGACACTGGGGATACAATGCAGTGATTTAAAAAGGAAAGGGCCGTCATCCACACCTCCACATCATCAAAGATCTCATTTGGTGAATTAATATGTTAACACAGATGGTAGATCCCCAACTTAAAAAGAGCTTAGCCAACTGCTCTTTCCAGCCTGGAACTAAGACTAGGGTGTGTGTTCAACTAAGGTAAGTACAGAGAAGAGGCAGTGGGGCCTTAAGACGTCAAATGCCACGGATTACCTTGTCTCACTCTGGGTTTGTTTCTGTGAACTGCTAGTTACAGTTAACTCACTGACTAAAGGCAGCTGTTTGATGCCATGGGCAGCAGCTGAAGGCCAGCATGCAGTGTTTCATCGCCCATCCTGAGGACAGTGCTCTCATGATCACAGTTTTTCTAGTAAGGAAGTCAAGTGTCAGGTTGAGTAACTCGATCAAGATTGGACAGCTAATAACGTGCAGGTCCAGGAAATGACCTCTCTCTCAGACTTCAATCTGTTTCTTCCATGTTGGATTCCATATTGAGCATCTCTGAGAAGGCTCTGGCAGAGGCTGGGGGTGGCAGCAGAGCTACACCAGGAGTCAGCATGAGAAGACAAATGTGGTTGGTCAAAATGGGTAGCATTGTTGTGGAGCCCAGTGATTCCCTACCCCCGTGTGCGAGGCTAACAACCAGAGTGGGCCATGGGGGTCTGCCGGTCACTGGCTCCGTGCCTCAGGCTCACTGAGGACCTGGAATCATCTTTTATCTTCTCCGTCTCTCTGTCTCTCTCTTCTAGGAGGAAGTTTTTTTGAGGCAAACCTGGAGAATGAAGGAAGTATTTCAGGCAGTGACTCAACATTTTATAGGCAGTCAGAAGGTAAGGTTGTTTAAGAGTTTACATCTAATCGGAGGTTGGAGGACTGTCACAGCTGGCCTGTGACATCCTCTGCAGCTGCCTGGCGAAATAAATGGCTTTGACTTTTGCTGGGTTGGTTTGGGAGATTTTATGATGTTTGCCAAACGTCAGTTTCTGTCCACATGTGTGCCTTTAGGAACTTAAGAAGCTTGAATTGGGTTTTTTAATTAAAGAGTTGATTAATTAATGAGTTGATATGTTTACACCTTGTCTCATTCTACAAAGAATCTGAGGCTGCTTTCAGGAGATTTGCACGTGTTAAATAATGCATGACTAGATTATAAATGGAAACGGCAGGCTGAAATCGGGGAAGGAAGACGTGGGCAAGCAGCCCTGCAGACCTCTGTTCTTGCCCCTGACGGGAGTTGGGCTCCTGGGGTGAAACAAGAGAAATGATGAAAATTGTCACTTTCAAGTAAGAAGCAAAAATCCAGGAAGCAGCACTCTTTCAAGTACTTGGCTCCAAAAAGGATTTTGTCACCTGTGGAAGTCCTTTGACTTGGGAGCACTTCCATTTGTTGCTGTATGCAAAAAATAAGTTCACTAAATACATGACAGCATTTCAAAACAATTTTTTTTATTGGAGTATAGTTGATTTACAATGTTATGTTAGTTTCAGGTGCACAGCAAAGTGATTCAGTTCTCTACGTAGATAGCATTCTTTTTAAAGCATGTTGGCTTGTATTTACCTCACTTTTGTGGTTTAAAACATAGGACTTAGAGACAGAGAATCCTGAATTCGAACCTCAGCTCTCGTTACTGTCTCGCTGTGTGACATCGGGCAGGTTGTTTGACCTCTCTGTGCTTCAGTTCACTCATGTATAAAATGGTGCCCCTCAATGGGTTGTTGTAAGGATCAGTTGTGGTCCTGTACGTGGTTAAGCTCGGCCAGATTGGCCCGTGTTGTTGGTATTGATTTAGAGCCTAGAAAATTCTTCCATTGATTATGTATTTCTGTTAAAACCATAAGCACAGCCCTTAGAAGATTCACAAGTTTCCTCTGTCGTCACAGTGATACATATTATGCCTTAGTTTGTGCATCTAATGTATCTGAGGAAGTAGATGAAGAATCGTTACTTCCTTCTCTTGAGTCCTTTTGTCCAGACGTCTTTCAGCTGCTCCGTCTGCGGAGCTGTGCTCAGTGACGGTGGTCACGCCTTGCTCTCTGAGGTGACCTGTGGGAGGGGTCAGGGGCGGAGCCTTTCTGGCTGTGAAGGCAGCAGGCCCAGAACCTCGGATGGACATCCAGCCAAGGCAGGCACAAGGGAGAGGGGCTCTGAAGAGGTTTTTCAGAAGAAGAACCCTTGGGGTCCTTGGGAAACAGCTCAGTTATGAAGCAGGGGACCAGAGGGAGGAGGCATGAGGTAATGGAGTCGTGAGGAAAGAGGCAGCAGCTCTCAGAGAATCACAGGTCGCAGGGCAGGGATGCGACTGACGGGCGGGAGGCACTGAGGCAGAGGAGATGGGGAGCGGCTTGTGTCCCTGGCAAGCCTGCCTGTGGAAGTGTCGCAGGGCCCCTAAAGATTGAAGCAGAAGAGCTTCAGGTGGGACAATCATTTGACTTGTCCTTGCCTTTCAGAAAGTGGTCTGTGTTCCGTTTCCCGTCTAGGACATAGCATGATGGACACATTGGCTGTTGCCCTCCGGGTGGCTGAAGAGGCCATCGAGGAAGCAATTTGCAAAGCAGAAGCCTACGGGGACAGCCTGGTATGCCCGCCCCTCCCTGTGGCCACTCCTTTCCAGGGGGAGGTGTGGGTGGGGTCCCAGCTACCAGGAGAAAGTTGTCGGGAGACCGACGTCACGATAGCCTTCCTTGACGAGAGCCTTGCCCGACCTCCCCCTGCCCTGGTGGCCAGGATCCCAAAAAAGAGATCACAGCCCCCCACCCCCACCCAGCCACAGCTCCCTCCATTCCCCTGCCTCCCTCCACAGGACAAGCAGAACGAGGCCAGTTACCTGCGGGACCACAAGGAGGAGCTCACTGAGGAGCTGGCCACAACCATCCTGCAGAAGGTGGGTGGGCCCTGGCTTCCCGATGGCTGGAATGCGGCCCCGGCCCAGACCAGGGCCTCTGGGGAGCAGAGGAGCCACCGCTGTGGTCTTGGGCACTGTTTGTTCTGTGCCTCCTCCTTTTTGCCTTTTGTCTCTGGGGGCTAATGCACAAGATTGCCTTGCCCCGCACATGCTGAGCGTTGTGAACGTGGTTGCCTTTAGGGACTGAGCTGGTGGGTGAGGAGCCGGAAACTCAGCACTGAGTAAGCTCACTGGCTTCCTGTGTCCTAGGCTGTGTGTGTGTGTGTGTGTGTGTGTGTGTGTGTGTGTGTGTGTGTGTGTGTGTGTGCGCGCGCTTGTCTTCTCAAATAGTCTCTTGCTGGAGCAGCTCTGCCATCACCCCTGCTCCCTCCACGCCCCCAGCGACCTCACATGGTGTACCAGTTAATTACCACAGAGAAACCAACCACCCAAGAATTCGGTGGCTTTAAACAAGGATTATTCCTGTGTTCCACAGCCAACTGTCCGACCCCAAATGAGTGTCCTATCTTTCAGTTCAATTCTGACACTGACCACTCGGGGTTATTGGCACAGACCCCCCAGTTTAAGGGCTCAGCCTCACTTGACTGCCCCCACTTCAGATGCCAGTGGCAAGTCTCAGGTTTCCCCAGGTTACTGAGCTTCTGTCCAGCCTACCACAAATTAAGGGATTCCCATGACACCCCCTCAGGTTAGGTAATTTGCTAGAATAACTCACAGGACTCAGGAAAGGGCTATTACAATTACGTTTACCAGAAAGGATACAAATGAACAGCTAGATGGAGAGACACACAGGGCAACGAGGCCTGGGGGTGGCGAGGGGCATGCAGAGCTCTCTCTGTACCCACCTCCCCCAACGCACCAAAGTATGTGCCAGCCAGAAAGGCAGCCTCATGGTTTCAGAATGTTTAATTGAGGTTTCCTTAAGTAGGCATGATTGATCAAATCATTGACCACCTGACTGATCTCAGTTTCCAAGACCCGAAGCCTTTCCTGATGACATTTGGTACCTGCCCCTCCTTAGGGCTTCCAGAGGCTTCCTAAAGTCAGGATGTCCAACCAGAGACTCTGGGTTTGAGATGCAGCCCCACTGTTTATGAGTGGGGCATCCTTAACTGATAACCTCTGTGAGCCTGTTTCCTCATGTGAAAACTAGCGAGAGTTATAGGATGGAGCTCATGGAATTATTTTGAGAATTAAATGAGGTAAAGCGTATCTGATGCCAAGCACGGAGCTTGGCACGCAATACGCATTTAATAAATAGAAAAGGTTGCAAACTGTAAAGTGCTGTAGAATGTTCGTGGCTGTACGTGTGCTGTTTGACCATAAGGCAGAGCTGAAACCAGCTGGTATTCTGCTGAAACCGAGCTCTTACGTGGCGAAAACACTCCCAAAGGTGGTCCCGTTTACCCCCGTAGCACGGGAGGCCTCGCCCGTCACTTGCCCCCTTTTGTCACCGCCTCCTCCCCAGATCATAAGGAAGCAGAAGAACAAAAGTGAGCAGCACATGGACGAGGAGCCAGAGTGGCCGCGGCCCCAGAGCTGCGGGGTGAAGGTGGCCGGCGAGGGGCCCACCGCCGCCCCGGGAGGCCTCCGAGCTTCCCCCAGCCTCTGGGTGAGTCCCCACGTGGCGCCAGCCCGCCCCCCCTCCCCACTGGGGCCCTGGTGTGCAGGTCAGAGCCGCTTTCCCCCATGGAAGTGAGGGCCACGCTTCACATCTGGAGTGGACACGTGTCCTCCAGACAGCGCAGGGTTCCTAAAGGGCGGGGAGAGGTGGAGAGAGAGAGTTGAGCGGGGGCCTGTGCGAGAACGTGGAGGTGGGTTTCCGCGCAGAGACTCATTTAGTAAAAATAACGACATCATTCAGCTTTTGAAAAATTCATTCTGAAAAGAGTTGTACTGAGTCCCAGGAGGGGAAAACACATGGCTTTATGACAGCCGTGTGTGTCCTTACAACTTGATAGCTTGCTTTCCTGAAACTTGAATAGTGACAGCGAGAGAATTGTCATTGGCTCTGAGCCACCAAAACGGTCACATCCAGACATGGGTGGGAAGTCCTGATATGGACAGGCCTTTCTGTTCGTCACCCCCAGTCGCGAAGCACAGTGTCCTTCCTGTGACCCCAGGGTCTGGGCCTGCTGTGTCTGCAGCGAGTCACCAAGCCCGTGAGGTCCTCTGTGTGAGGACATGGGCGTGCTCAGAAGGGAGCCGGAGAAGGGCCGGGCCTCCACGTGGAGGGGCAGCAGGGGCAGCAGGGCTGGTGTCCTGTCGGCTGCAGGCGCCCCTGGTCTTGTGTGGGACCAGGGACAGGGTGATACATGGGTGCTGTTTAAAGCTGGGGAGGCAGAGTGGAAAAGCATGAAATCATGCCTCTTGCAGCAACACGGGGGGACCTAGAGATGATCATACTGATTGAAAGACAAATACCATGTGATATCACTTAGATGTGGAACCTGAAAAATGATACAAATGAATCTATATACAAAACAGACTCGCAGACATAGAAAACAAACTTATGGTTACCAAAGGGGAAAGGGAGGGAGAGACAAATTAAGAATTTGGGATTAACAGATATAAACAGCTATATATAAAACAGATGAGCAGCAAAGATTTATCAATATCCTATAATAACCTATAATGGAGAATAATCTGAAAAATACGTATATATATAGCTGAATCACTTTACTGCGTACCTGAAACTAGCACAGTATTGTAAATCAACTACACTTTAAAGAAAAAAACCCTGGAACGGCAGACATGGGAACAGCACCCCGGGGTTTACCTTGCTCCTCCTGGGGGATCAGTGATACTCGCCCCTGCAAGAGCAGGTTGAAAAGCGGGTGCCCCGCACGTCCGGGAGTGCTGGGCGGCAGCGTCACCCGCGTCAACTCTCCCCGCGTCCTCACCAGCTGCCAGGTGCGTGGGGGTGACCAGGAGTATCTCTACGACTTTATCAGAGATTTAACTTCATTAAAAATCGGCAGACCCTTCCCTTGTCAACATGCTGTCAGCTTCTTTTACTGGCGTGGCACCAAGGAGAACAGAAGCAACTAGAAGTCTGTCTCTGCCCTCTGGGACCTTACAATCTGTTAGCAGAGCGCACTGGCCACGTTTCAGGGCCTCAGCACCACCTGGGGCTGGTGGCTACTTGATGAGACAGTGAAGAGAGAGATTATTTTCGTCCTCCGTGAAAGCTTTCTTACCCAGCACTGGCCTCGGGGGTGAGATGAAGAGAGAGTGAGAAACAGAGCATAAAAGCAGAAATGCTCCAGGGTGTGACCCAGCAGCCCAAGCCTCGGTCTCTGGGTGCCTGGTGCCTGGCTCTCCCGTCTTTCCACAAGCTGTTCTCACCGTGGACGCTCATCCACAGCAGCAGCCCGAGCCCCACTCCAGGGGCCCTGACTCGGGGTCTGGGCTGGAGCCTGGGTGTCTGTCCATTGGCCCTGAGCTCGTGGGTGACGCAGCAGGCCGCAGACTTAAGGAGGGTCTCTTTGTGATCTCTCAAGGGGGCGCACCCTGGCCTGCAGGCCCTGGAGGGCCCTCAGCCAGTGGCCTCCTGGCAGTGCTTCCTCCAGTATCAGGTCTCGGATGACACGAATGCTCTGGCTCAGGGAGTCACTCTGCAGAACCCCCAGAACACCCCAGGCCTCCCTACTCGGGCTTAATGGCCAAACCCAGACTCCATCCATCCCCGTTCCGACAGGATTTCTCGTCTGTTTTCCTGAAAGAAAGTTCAGTGATTGTTCTCTTTTTAATTTCCTGCCTTATTGTGTGGTTCTCTGCCAGTAGAGGGAGGGGTCAGTGTAGTCAGGCTTCCAAAGACTTAAGATGCAATATCCTAAAAGGCGCCAGTGCAGGGGTTATAATTCATCAAATGCCTGTCTCTTTGGGCGCGTGTGTATAAAAAATCATCTCTGTAATAATGTGGTGATGCTGTTGATAACGGTGATGACCACAGCAGGGGCTGGGCGTACGCTGTGCCCGGCGACCAGGGTGTGTCTCTGCCTGTCTCTGTCTCCTGTCTGTTTTCCTCAGCCTTTTCTCTCTGTGTCTTTGTCATTTTCCTCCCTCACATTTGCTCTCTCCTTTAAATGACCATAGTACAAACCTAAAGGATTTTTCATTATCGTTGTAATGATTGGGTTGAATTTAATGGCTCCACTGGACCCTAGAAATACACAGCGAAGCTAAGTCCCAGGTGTTATTCATCTGGACACTGTTATTTGTCCCTTTGCCTCGATGCTGAAAACATTTTCTCCCTGTTTTATGTCGTGGGCTCCTGTAGAGCAGAGATTATCTTGAAGCCGTGATCGGGGCCTCAGGGAGTCTCTGCCCTGGCGGTGATGATTCTCATTGCAGTCATAGCAAGAACGTATCCTCCCAAGAGATACGGCAGAACAGGGCACTGCTGCCCACACCGGGGACTCGCGGCTGCCAAGGAAGCGTTAGCAAAGGTAACTGATGATCACACTGTGGGTTTCACCTAAACCTGCAGCACCAGCCAGTTTGGATGGCAAGTCCTTCTGGGTTGGAGCATGTCCACCAGGAGTGCCCTGTCCCCAGGCTTTCAGCAAAGGCTGTCGGGGTCGTCACTGAGAGGGCATGGAAGAGCATCCCCTTGCAGCCAGGCAGACCCTGCCTCTGCCCCCACCGGCTGTGTGCTTGGGCAAGTTACTCTGCGCTGCCGCAGCTTACCCACACGCACACAGCTGGACTGAGTGAGGGGATGGAGCTTAATAAATGCTCCTGTTTTGACTATTATTTACTGAGTGCATTCTGTGTGCTAGGCGGGGCGCTGATCCCTTTCTGTGAGGACGCTGAGGCTTTGAAAAGCTGAAGTTCCTTCCGAGAGGGCTCAGAGCAAGAGGAAGAGCTGGCTCTGACCCAGCACACTCCCTATTAATGCCTGAAGAGCTAAGAGGCAGGGCCTGTTTGAAATTGTCAAGGCTTTGCTGGCAGGCTAACATTCCCGGACCCCTGGACTCCACCCACCAGGCCAGCCCCCCAGCAGAGATGTGGACCCTAGGGTGGGTGAGAGGAAGGAAAACAGAAGCTGTGAATGGGAGTGAAAGAGTGGGTACAGAGGGCCAGCCAGGGTAATAAAGCAAATAAATTAGTCAAGGTCCCAAGAGCTACAGAGGTTGAACCGACTGGCAAGTAAAAGCGTTGTGGTGGCGCCACCTCCTGGGCCATATGCTGATTGCAATGCATTTGAGGCAAACCGAGGTCTAGGTCCAAAACTGGGGCTTTTCCACCCTGACTGGAGACAGCCGGCCAGCAGTGCCTGAGACGTGTTGGAGGCAGCTTTTGGGGGCTTTTTTGTGATTGTCAAGATGTAGCTTTTTTTCCCCTAATGTGAAACAGTGGCCTGCCTGAAATAGATTATAAAAGCCTGGTATCTTCAACTCTTACGTGACAAACATAGATTCCATCTTCCCTGCTGAGACCAGAGAAGAGCTTTTCATTTCTTGGTCTTGGCTTTTGTAAGTGAGGGAGCACTTTATCCTATAGAAATGGACCCCAGCCACCTCCGACAGACACACACATACAGAAACCAAACATCGTTGGAGCCACTGCTAAGTGAAATATTAACTATTATTTCCTCCCTCTTTTAAACATGTATTCAGTGATTTACGGTGACAAGCTTGAAGATAGAAAAATAAAAGCCAGGGTATAGAAGATGCTCGGGTGAGGTGGCAGTTTGCCCGCACCTGGCAGTGAGCCGTCAGCTCCTTGCGGCCAGACCTGTGTCTCACATCCTGCAAAGTTAGTCACTGACATGGGACCGAGGGTCACACCCAAAAAACTGTCCCTGCCTTCAAGGAGCTCACAGTCTGTGGAATAGTCGACAAGTCTGTAAGCAGAGACAGAAAGGTCATGTGGTGACACCGAAGGTGGTCTTCTCGCCACTTCAAGGTGGGAGATGTGTCAAGGATATGTCCCCCTGAATACATGGGAGTTTGCCATGGAAGGATTTTTTCCTTCATTCTGAATAAGTTCACTTGCCAACAGACTGTCAGCCGTGATCTCTGCTCTGTAATAGCCGCCTGTCATCTATCTGTCAAGGATTTCGCAAAATCATAGATGGCTTCCTGAATACCCAGCCCCAAGAAAACCTTGGTTGTTGTCAAGGGTCAGAGCTGTTCAGGTCACTAGGGACAGGATCAGTGCTTACGGAGCCCTCAGAATGACAGAACTGGTGCCCAGCTGGAGCCACTTGATGTGTGTGTGTTAGCTTGGTCTCCTCCAAGTGGGACCTTGCCCTCCGGAATGTAAGTGAGGGTGACAGCGGGCCACGGCTTCTTTGTTTCTATTGCTCCCCAGTCTTATCCAAGATGCTAGCAAGGTTAGAAAAAAAAACATAATCAGGCACTTCTGAAAATCTACCCTGTAGCCCACCCCAAACCCCACACAGTCCACAGTAAACATTCATTGATTTCCAGTTCTGTACCAGTGACCGTGCCAGGGTTGGGGATGTCACTGTGAACAAGCCATTACCTGCCCTCAGCTGCTTGCAGTCTGGTGGAGACACCAGGCGAAAAACCCAGATGTTTGCAGTAGAGTGTAATACAGCCCGGGAAGCACAGACGAAGCCCAGGACCCTCAGCCCAGCGTGGGGAGGACTGTGGCTGGCTTGAACTGAATGCACACGGCATCTCATCCAATTGACAGAATGGGGAGAGTCATTCCTCCCCGGGCTGTGCTGACCTATGACCACTGCGTTGAACGGCAGGTCTGGAGACTAACCTTACTCTCTTAATGTCATCCGGATGGGAGGCAGGTTGCCACCCTTGGTGCACAGCTAAAGGGTTCCGTATTTGTCCCGCAAACCCATCTTTCTCCTAGACTGGCCTCCAGGTCTTATAGGTGGAAGCAGAAGAGGTTTCCTATGGCTCTTTCTGAACCAGAACTGGCTGCACCACCCTCTCCAACAGAGTGTGCCGGACGCCCTCCATGTGAGGGCTGCTGGACCCTGGGTGGGCCCGCAGTGACGGGGAGGCTGAGCCTCCATCCTCGGCCTCTCTGAGTCTTTCCTCAGACCATTAACCATTCTTTGGGCAAGGCTACATTCAGAGAGCATTGTCTTCCCCCCAAAACCTAGTCATGAAGTTCAATTTCTCAACTAAATACTTTTTTAATTTTTAAATTTATTTATTTGTTTGTTTGTTTATTTATTTAATGGAAGTGTAGTCGATGTACAATGTTGTGTCAGTTTCTGGTGTACAGCAGTGATTCATATACACACACACAAACATACACGTTCCTTTTTATATTCTTTCTCATTAGAGGTCAATACAAGCTATTGAATATAGTTCCCTGGGTATGAAGTAGGTCCTTGTTTATTTTATATATAGTGTGTGTATCTGCAAATCTCAAACTCCCAATTTATCCCTTCCCTCCTCCCCCCGTAACCATAAATTTGTTTTCTGTGTCTGTGAGTCTGTTTTGTAAATAAGTTCATTTGTGTCCTTTTTTTTTTTTTTTAGATTCCACATATAAGTGATATTATATGGTATCTTTCTTTCTCTTTCTGGCTTACTTCATTTAGAATGATGATCTCCAGGTCCATCCATGTTGCTGCAAGTGGCATTATTTTATTCTTTTTTATGGCTGAGTAGTATTCCATTGTATAAATATACCACAGCTTCTCTATCCAGTCATCTGTCGATGGACATTTAGGTTACTTAACATCTTGGAGCTGGTGTTTACTATTTTCCTTTTTTTATTCTCAAACACCTTTTTTGAGCTTCCACTTATTAGACATTTACTCTGTGTGTGTACAAGACAAGCTAATGTTTTCACATCTCTCAAGACATTGTCACTCAGCCAAGCTGTTGTGGAATTGGAGCCCAGGAATGGCTGAGTCCTGAGTCCAGCCTCAGCCATCCCAGGGCTCTGCCCACAGCTCCCCCAGAGATGCTCCCCTTTTGTCTCCCACTCTAAGAACCTGTGGTGGGAGAGGAAGAAAGTCACCAAGATGAGCCCATTTCTCCCCAGGAGAGAAGGCAGTGGGGCTGGTGGCGTTGAGGTCCGCCAGCAGGTGGCGCCAGACTGCTTGGGGCCTGAGTCAGATCAGTACTTTGCTTCATTTTATAGTCAAAGATACTTTCCGTGGCTTGACCCTTTCCTTCCTCAGTTTCATCGATATAAAAAGAGCAAAGCAAATCACCAGTGCAAGAGAATGCCTTCATTAAACGACAAAGGAGAAAATTGGTTTCTTTCTGTTTGATGAAATTCCCTATATAGAACATTTGAGCTCCAAATTCTCCCTGTAACACCTGTAACAATTAAATGATACAGTTCAAACATGCATCCCGTCGGTCCTTTGAAATCTCATCTCTACCACTTGTCCTTAGGTTAGCGTTTACTTTCCTTTCTTTAAATGGGAACATGTTGCAGTCGCCCTCAGGTGTGGACTGAGCAGCCTCGGCACACCTGACTGTTGTAGCATTTAATGCTGTGCTTTCTCCTCTCGCTGCTGAAACGCTCAGGCATGGAGGTCTTTGAAGGGACGATGCTGTCATTTTCTTCACGCACAGTTGGCCGTAAGAAACCGTGGCTGGGAGGATGGCTGGAAAAGCAGGAGCTGGGTGAGGAGTGCCATCAGCCGTGTCTTCTCCACACCGTGGGGCGCCGGCCGGCTCTGAAGGCACCCCTCCTGGTGGCCGTGCGTCACCAGTTCGCCCCTTCCTCTCTTTTCTTCCACAGCGGTCCCAGTCTGCGTTCTCACTCAGCAGAGAAGATGCCCTGAGGACCTCTACGCCGGAGGCTGCAGCCAGGCCACCGAGGGACCAGCAGCCGAGGGAGGAGGCGGCGTTGCCCAGCTGGAAGAGCGTGGACAGGCTGGACGAGACAAGTGAGCGCTCTGGGCGGCATCTGCGTGGCCTGTGGGTTTCACAGACGCTGTTGTGTGGCCACTCAGCCCTTCCTCCCATCGGGCTGAGTTGGGGGTGTGCCTGTTTGGGGCAGCTGCGCTGCCAGGTCACGAGGCCTCCTGCACCGCACACAGTCTGTGATGTGGTCGTGTTTCCCACGTGCACGTGGGCAGTTTTCCTGCTGAGACCTGTGGGGCTCCAGGGCCAGTGTGCCCAGCCCCACTTCAGCTGTCTGTTGTGCACAGACTAGGAGGAGCTGTCTTATGTAGTCCAGGACCCCCACTGCAACCTAGCAGGCATTCATGTCAGCCTTCAGAGGGGTTTGGGTCCCAGCATTGGTCACTTTTCAGAGTATCCTTTCTGAAACCTGACGTATGACTTAGGGTAACACTCGCTGCTCTAACACGTAAACCAGACATTCAGGTGGCTTAATGCAGTAGTTTTATTTCTCATCACACAACAGTGCTGTGCAGTGTCCTGGCCGTGGGAGGCCTCCAGAGGCCCCAGGCTCCTTCTGCCTTGTGGCTCTGTAGTTATCTAGGGCCTCTGAGTCTTCTGCTGGGTCATTCACATCGGCCAGCAGGTGGAGGAAGAGAGAGTGAGGAAGACAGGGCACCTGCTCCCGAACCACCTCAGCAGGGAAACGGCACTCATCGCTTTCACTCCCCTTCCATGAGCAAGAGCTAGTCACGTGGCCCCACCTGGACGCAGGGGGCCCTGGGAAACGTAGTCCCAGCCAGGCAAATGCATCCCAGTAGCATCACTCGGCCATGACAGGCGCCAGGTGCAGGGTCTTTGCTGGGCAGCTGGCGTCCCTGCCACAGCTGAGGATGGTATGCCGCCCACTCTTCCCTCTACTGGTCCTAGACTATCCCGTCTCTATGCAGGGCAGTGAACTCGCCTCTCCAGAAACTCCTCAACGTCTGCAACACACAGTCCTTTATAAAGCTGTCTAGTCAGGCAATCCCTCATAATGAGGAGGCTCAAATTAGCGGAGTCACTTTCCCGAAGTCACACATCCGAAGGTTGTGAGGTGCTTGGGGCCACGTGGGTAACCGCCGAGGGCCGTGGAGCCCCATGCTCAGGCCAGCTAGTCTCCTGGGCCCCGCGACTGACTGTCCGAGGAAAGGTGCTCGCCCTGCCCCCGCACAGTCGGCTCCCTTCCTCGCCCGGGTGTGTGTACCGGCAGTGGGAGCTGGCACCTCGTGCTCCCGAGAGGAAACCACTAACGGTACTCTCTGCCCGTGTCCTCCGTCAGCTTAGGCCCCGTTCCTGGACGACAGCAACAAATCTGCAGCAAAATATTCATTTTAGAAATACCCTTTTAAAGGTCGTGCTATCATTTCTTCTCAGTAAGGGAAAAGGTTGAACTAACAGCTATAGAAACAAATTCCATCATTACTCCAGTGCAAAGAATCGAAAAACATTAAATATGTTTTAACAGTCATTCTACAGATTTTCCAAGAGACATCATTTCCTTGTTAACTTTTTAGTACGTGCCAGTAGAAACTAGAGATTCTGTGAGCACATGACATTTTCTTTACTTACTGTATATGTTTTTGCTTTTTTAAGTGCATTTTTCTCTTCTAGATCTGCTTTTCTTTCTCCTGGCTGCCAAACACAGCCATATCCATTCATTCGTTCATTCATCATTCGTCCATTCATTCATATTCTTTCTTTCTTTCTCTCTTTATCTCTCAGTTTTCAGGAACTGAATATCCCCACCGAAAAGGGACTCTGATTCCACGGGGCTTATGAGAATATCACATGTAGCTCCTCAGTAAACAGTAGTAACTGCCTTTTTAAAAATCACTTTACCATTTTTGACGTTTACAGAGTCCATTTGCGGACACTGTTTTATTTATTCCTCCAGTAGCACTGCTGTTCCTCCAAAGCATCGCCATTATCTTGTGTGGCAGATAAGAACCTTGAAGGACAGGGAGGGTAAGTGACTTGTCCAAGACGCCACAACCAATGTGGTTCTCAAACCCAAACATCATGGTTTCAGTTTGCAGGGTTTGCAGCTATACTGCCTGATAGTAAGGATCTCCCGCCATAAAAATAAACAAATAACAAAAACAAAGAAAGAGCACTTCAAAATTCAGACTTAGAAACTGGCACATTCAGGGGGTCTTAGAAGCACTTCTAAAAGACTCTCCATTTCTCCAATGCTGACTTATGAGCATTCCAGATAAATTTGTAAAGGGCTTTGGTTTACATTTTTTTATTTTTAAAATTTTTTTTTGGTGGGGGGAGGTAATTAGGTTTATTTATTTATTTATTTTTAAAGGAGGTCCCGGGGATTGAACCAAGGACCTCATGCATGCTAAGCATGCACTCTACTGCTTAAGCTATACCCTCCCCTCCCCACCCCTGCCGATTTTGGTTTTCAAAATGATTTTGTGTATAAATTTCTCTAAGGCACCCACGTGTAATTTATCGATGCATAGAAATGTAAAACTTAGTTCAACAACATCACACAAACACACACACACACACATTTCATACTCAGCTCAAAAATCCTTGCATGTCTCAGGATGAAGATTTGAAATAAAGACTATAGAGCACTTGTGCAGAAAACTGCTGGCTTTTCTGGGGGCTGTCCAGTCCAGTCCTTGATGTGCTCAGATGTCCAGGCCAGCCCCAGAGGTCTTGAAAGAGGTCTGGTCTGTTTAGCAGAAGCAGGTTATTCCCTGGGGCCCTGCTCGGTCTCCGCAGAGCAGAGGCGGCCCAGGGGCAGAGGTCGTCTTAGAAGGTCAGCGTCCGCTGGGCTGCTTTCAGCAGTTCTGTTTATGCCTCAGGACAGGGCTTGGTTCTGGAGCCTGTTGGTCCCCAGTTGAGGTCAGCTGTTGGGACCCCGGGGGCTGAGTAAACCCACCTTTGTCTTCAGTCTTGACAGGGCTTCCAGCAATGACTGGAGCTCCCCCCAGACACATTTTCACTCTGCAGACCTTGATTGAGCACCTGCTGTATACACAGTGTGTGCTTAGTGCTGGGAATAAAGATCACGGACAGCCCTGGCTCTTGAGTTTCTCCCTGTGGGTTGTGTCTGCACAGTCATCAAACAGTGCGAATTTGGCCAAAGGAGAGGGTGGAGGAGAGCAGGGTCGCAGAGGGGGATTCTTGATGCACTAAGGGAATGTGGTCCTGGAGCCCAGGCAGGGCTCTGAGGGGTTCCAAGGATGCAGGTTGACAACCAGGGTTTTCATAGGGTGGGGCGTTCACGGTACGTCGCTGCTTTTGCTGAGATAAAAGTTGGCCAACTTCTAGCTTCCCCAGCGGAACGTGCCACTGGGGATTATAAAAGGCAGGAGAGAAGAGGAGCTGTTCCTGTGCAGTGAGTGTTGGAGGCAGGTCCAGGACCACACTGACAGCTAACCCTGGAGCCAGGCACAGGGTGGCATCATCAGGGCCTTCCCTCTTTGGTTTCCTCCTGTGGCCCCAGGAGAGGCTGCAGACAGCAGGGCTGGTACACAGCCACCCATAAAGAACCCCGACTTCCCCTGTAGACTGTGGGTGCCTGTGTTCATTAGTGAGTGGTCGTTTCAGGCCTAGGATGGGTTGCAGAACTGGCCAGGGGCTGAGGATCCAGCCGTGAAAAAGACACAGCCCTGCGCCCGGGGAGCTCAGGGTCGGGGGTCGGGGGTGGGGCGACAACCACAAAAATAGCTATTATACAGTTTAAGTGTTAAAAAAAAAAGTTTTTTGGCAAAGCTTGGAGAACAGAGTGGCCAGCTCCTCAAGCAAAGACAGCCAAGGGTGTGCCACTGAGGAGAAATGTCAGACTCAGCGCCCCAGAGGTGGACCAGAGGGCAGCCTCAGCCACTAACTGTAAGGCCCCCAGGAGGCACCTTTCCCTCAGAGCGGACAGGGTGAGTCTGCTTTGCATAAGGTCAGTGTCTGCTCGGCTTCCCCCGGAAGCAGACCCTAACACAAAGACCCGGGGCCTGTAATTCATCTGGAGGTGAACTCAGGGACCCCAGGGAGGGGAGTGGGGTCATGAGGCAGGGAAGGGAAGGCAGGCAACAAATGACTTGTTTTGAAGCAGGGTGCGACCGTGGGTGATGAGCTTGCCCACTGGGGAGCGAGCTCCAAGTCCCAGTGGGCAAGGGACCTGGGGTGCTTATCCACCAGCTCCCCAGTCACTGGTCAGGGCAGCTCCCAGAAGGTGGTGATTCCTCCTGTCCCAGGGCAGTCAGCACAGGCTTTGGTAACCAGAGGAAGCCTTAGGAAAACCAAGATTGCTGCTTACAGGCCATTAATTGCTTCACTGAGAGAGTCTGAGCATTTTCAGAGACACCCAGAGTGGATGTGGAATCCCCCCTCTGCGCTACCTGACTGGTGATCTCGGGATCTGCCACTGGGGGAAAAGCCAACAAAATAGAACCCTGTTTCCCGGCAGACCTACCATCATCACGAGAGAGCTCGTAACAGTTAAAGGTCATAACACCCTGGTTGGCCTCTCTTCTGAGCGTTCAGGCAGTCGGCGGCAGTACTGTTGTGGTGCTGAAGAGGAGCCGCAGGATCCACACACAGATGTGTGTGTGTGCACGTGTACGCGGAGCCCGTGGGTGCTGCGCATAGTCAGGCGTTGAGGAATGTCAGCGTAATCCAGTTCAGCAGATGGAAGATGCGATAGCGGGGGTCTTGAGTGCGGCAGGCGCTGGGTTGGATGCTTCACATACGTTGTCTTCTAATAATCGTCGGCAGCCCAGGAGCGTCTCCCTGTCCCCACTGACAGGTCAGGACACAGGCTCAGAGATGCTCTCTGACCAGGGTCACCTGCTGGTAACGGCAGTGACTGGGGCTCAGCCCCGGCTTTGCCTGAATCCCAAGTTCTTGTTCTTAGCCCTGCCCCTCAGCGGCCTTATTTCGGGTTGGGAGAGAGAGCTGTTAAGAATTCCTCTTCTGAGCAGGTACGTGTGACACACGTTATGAGCCTCTCTCATGTCATCCTCAGAGCATCCCAGGGAGGTATTAGCTGTGCCCTTTTTGCCACCCAGGGACTGAAGCTCAGCTCACGCGGCTGCCAAGTGGCTGAGCGCACTCTCCACCAGGCCCTCCGACTTCACAATCTCTGCTCTTTCCTCTGCACCAGCTGACGTGGGGACACGGCGGGCCAGAGAGATGCCCGACGGCCAGACCCTGCCGTCGGGGAGGAGGGCTCAGCCCCGCACATGATCGGCCAGAACACAGATCCGATCACAGAGTGACCAGACGGGCTGTCACAGCAGCTCCGGGAAGGAGGCGGTCACATCTGGGCAGGGTGACCAGAAAGTGCTGTAGGAAGTTGAGGTCTTTGTGGGGCCCCTGGCTCTAAGGTGGTAACAGCCCCTTTCTGGCTCTCTCCCCCTCCTGCCCGCAGACGTGGTCCCTGTTCTGCAGAGCCCCGATGGGAACTGGATGGCCCTGAAGGATGGGGCTCTGCCCCCGACCCGCCTGCTGGCCAAACCCAAGAGCGGCACCTTCCAGGCCCTGGAGGCGGCCTCCAGTGTGGCATCGGCCTACGACGAGATGGGCTCCGACAGCGAGGAGGACTTTGACTGGCGGGAGGCCTTGAGCTCACTGTGCCCTCAGCCCCAGGGCCTGCCCCGGAACCCCCGGCTGCAGCCCACGCAGGCCCAGGGCTCAGACCAAGGCCCCTCCGCCACCTCGGCCTCCCCCGGGCTCTCCCCCAACCCTGAGGCCATGTGCTCTGACTCGGAGACCTCCTCAGCCGGCTCTTCCCGGGAAGCTGGGCGCCGGGCCAGGCTGTCCTGGTTGCAGAGGAAGGCCCCCAGGAGCGCCGCAGCCGAAATGCACCTCCAGGGAGAGCTGGACGTGAACTTCAACCCCCAGGCAGCCAGTAGGGAGACCTCAGACAGCAGCGAGCCTGACGAGGCGCCCCACGCTGCAGGTCGTCGGGCCCGGAGGTGGAGGAGGGCCCGGGTGGGCTCGGAGGAGCCAGGCAAGGAATCACCTTCCCCCGACGCCCAGCCGCCGGATCCGGACACCCACCAGGTAATAAAGCAGTGCCTTCTATTAGCCACTGTGAGTCCTATGGAAGACCCAGCTGTGTTGCCTCTGCCTTGTGTAGGCATGTCCCTGCCACTCCCATTACTATCAACTTGACTTTCTCTGCTCTTGGAGAAACCACACCCACTTTCTGAAGTCACTGCCTTTCCCATGGTACCCAGCTCCCGGACCCTGAAGGCTTAGGTTGAGTTCCACCAAAAGCAGGTCCTGAGTCCAGGATTTGGATGCAGGTTTACGTGGGAGGAGAGCCCAGGAAACCCAAGAGTGATGCAGGGAGATGAGAAAGGCCAGTTCAGATACACGATAGGCAACTGGGCTCCATCCCACGAGGGACCCTCTGAGAGGCCATGTGGATCCCAGCTCAGAATTCCCCCACTTGAGGACAGGGAGCAGTTATCCACCATCTCCCATCTCCCACTGGCAGAGAGTGGTCCCACCCAGGGTGGGCATAGACTCAGTGCACAGCCAGGTTTGCATGCATGGTGCCTGAGAAATCCCTAAGATGAAGAAGAAAAGAGAGGCAGTCTTAGGTGGGAAGTTACCAGTGAGCTAGAAGCTGTCCCCGAGGGCTGTGGGCAAATCATATAGGTCCAGGGGAGACAGCCTGGGACATCTCCAGGATCTGCCACAGTGAGTGTCTATGAATGAGTTAGCCAGATCCCTGATCCTGGGGCTCCCACCAAGACAGCTGTGAACTCAGAGGTCCTCGGGTCCCAGAAGGTCACAGAATTTAGCATGAGTGCTGCCTGACCAGCTATGTTGCCTGGAATTTTGGCCCAAGCTCTCATTTTTCTCCTGTGTAAAACAAGATCATTACAAACCTGCCATGTGGGGCTGCTGTGATCTTAAAGCAGAAATACAAAATCCTGTTCCACTGTGAATCATTATCCTCCAGCTCAAGTGGAGACTGTTATCCAGGGACTCTGAACTGCCTCAAGGGATACTCTTGAGGATTGTCTGCATGATTCACTGGCAGGCATAAAATGCCACATGTCCACCATAACTCGGTGCCTGAAGCCTCCTATCTATTGCAAAGTGGCTTGAAAGTTAATCTTTGCAAGGCATCAACAGGGAGAAGGCAAGAAGGGCAGGCAGTGGGGAGGCAGAGGGGAGGCAGGACCCGCGCTGCATCCACCTCCCTGGCAGTGTCCTCTTCTGCCCACTAGGTGGCGGTAGCCTTCCATGTCTGGGGACTTAAACCATGGTCCTCGTCCCCTCTCCTGTTTAGTTTAGTAGCGCAGTTCTCTTCTCAAAATACATGTATTTTAAAACTGTTGGCATACTTTTAAGTTATATAAATAAATGACTAGAAAAATTATTAAAGCATACAGATATAGTTTCCCCTGACCGCAGCCCTAAATCCCTGCCGTCTCCCCCCGAATGACTACAGTGGTACTTGTGCATCACGTACACATAGCACATAAGAGACAGAGTTCTGTAGACGTATCTGTGTTTAAGCAGAATCAACACCCACTCTCCGTATGCTCCCACCTCTTCCTCCTAACAGTGAGTGACAGAGACTTCAGGGCACGCGGCCTCTGGGGCACCGCGGTGGTCCCTGGGGGCAGTGAGGGGGCGGGAGCTATCCGTCCAGGGTGCACGCAGCTTTCCTCCACTCATTTACTTTGAGTAAAGTTGTACAGATGTTTTTCAAAGCTCTACTTTTCTCTTGAAGTAATTTTCAAGTAGGTTATACATTTTGTTGGTCTTGTGAAATGAGATCTTTTTTTTAATTTATTCCATGTTCTAACTGGATTTGGCTGGTGTACGGAACATTACTGACTTTGTGTTTTATAAGTCAGCACCCTAGGAGACTATTAATTCTAGTAGCCCTTCGGCCGATACGCGTAGCTGTTCCAGGCAGACAGTCACACGCCTACAGGTAATGACCTTTCCATCTTTCATTTCCGCTGTTTATACTCGCTTCTCTCACGCGGGCGTCGTGTGCGTCACACTGTGAGATGGTTGTGACATCTGGCATCCTGTCTCTGTCTCGCTGCTGAATCCAGAATCATCTTCTCATTCGTTGCAGAAATCTTACTGGATTGTAATTCCTTTCTCTAAGAACTGGTTCCTGTTGCAGGTCTCCTTGTTTATGCTGTCTTGTTCAGTTTGGGTATCAGGTTATACCAGTGACTCGGCAGGGAGTCTCTATTTTCTTACTGTTCTCTAGAACTGTCTTACTACTGCCTATAATTATGGCCTTGTTTTGTTTTGTTCTGCGGCGCGCATTTATCTTACATCCCAGACCAGGGCTGGGGACCCTGAGAACAGGGTCAACGATTACTGTGCCTACTTAGAAGAGGGAAAGAGTCGACGGGTCTCCAATGCATTTTTTTCAGTCCACTTCCATGGGCCTTGCAGTTTGTGAAAAATGCTCCCGTCCATTTACTGGCAATAAGCTGACTTCTGTCAGTGCTTTTGAGTTACGTAGGTTTTCACCATTTGCTGTATCTTCCCACACAGTTTTGGTGGGAACCTTGGAGAGGTTGCAGAGAGATGTTTGCCAGATACCATTTTAAAATGGAAACCTGCTAATTAATCTTCAGGTGTTGGAGACGTCAGGATTGCAGGAGGCTGCTACTTTAGGTTCCTCTGATGTCTCATCTTATTGTTGAGCTCATTGGTGAACCCTGCCCCCTGTCTAGCCTGCTGGGTCCTAATTATTCTTAAAAGATAAGTTTAGAGTCTTGCCACATTGAGAAGCTGCCAATTCTTTATAGCTAATAACCTGTTAATATTCCTTTATTTGATGCCTTGTTACAGGAAAAAGACTGAAAGTGGTTTACGTAAACATAAACACAAGAAAATAAAATTAAAATATAATGATGAGAAAAGTAGGACAAACGAAAAGCCAGAGTAGGAAAAACAAAATGAAGCCAGGAGTCATGTTAGTTCACAAAATGGATGCAGGGGGGTCCTACTCCTGAGCTGGAGTTGTCAGAAACTTGGCTCTGAGCTCTTTAGATAACAACAGAAAGAGAATGTTATGAACAGCTTCCTGAGCCCTGGAAGCCATGTTAGGGTAATAAACACATTCCTTAAAAGATGCTGCAGGCTCACCCCCTGGGTCCTTGTGGAGAGAACACAGAATACAGCCCCATCCACAAGAAACTGCTGCAAACACACACGCTGTCTGGGGGCTGCCCCTCACATGTCACTCAGTGTGGAGAGCACATGACTGGAGGGACAGGTCAGTCAGGTCCTGTCTGCAAAGGGCCAGAAGACGCTGACCTCAGCTGGCCTGGGTTGCCCCAGGATTAAGTTTTGGGGTCTGTAGAGGAGTGGATGGCTGCCTCCCCAAGCCCTGGCTCACGCGTGCTGTGCAGCTCTGAACTCAGAAGGATGCAGTCTGACAAGTGCTTGCAGGACCACGCCATGTTGGGGGCCCTGTGACAACACCCTCAACCCCATGCACGTTGAGGCCCCCAACAGGCACACCTGCCTCTGAGGGGTGCCCAGAGAACACCCCCTAGCAAGCCCTTAAATCTGCTCGAATTGTGTTTGAATTTCCTCCAGGACAGAGACCAAACGGTGACAGCCCCCACCCCCCAACCCATGGGTCTTCCCCGTTACCTCCATACCTTTTTAGGCATGGAACCTGTCCTTCCTTCAGTGAAAACTTAAAGAGAGCTGCTCTGAGACAAGGCTGCCCCTCCCCGTGCCTCTGACCCCCGCCTCCGCAGCCGCCTGGGCAAGGACAGGCCATAACCCGGCAACAGTTTAGAGCGAGTGTGACCAGACACCTCCTTGGCAGAAGAATCTGCGTCAGGTGATTCCCCTGGTGGGTGGGAACTGCCGGCTGGTGCCCCCGACACAGACTGGTTGCCGAGAACAGGTCTAGACAACAGTGAGGCACTTGCCGTGTGATGGCGCTTCTTAACTATCCTCGTGGCGTCGGCCCTTTTGAGAACCTGGTGGAAATTAAGTCTTCTCACCACTGCCAGGAAAACGAGTGCTCAAAGCTTTACGTCAGTGTCAGGATATAGTCAACGAAGGCGGACGTGTAACATCTGAGAGTAAGCCTTTCGCCCGGTGGGCTCTTTTTTAAAAATGGTAACGAAAACCCAGAGCCTCCCACCTTCCCTCAGGCGACGTGGCAGCTGACGGACAGGCTCTGGGGGAGAGCGCGGCCGGCCCGGGGGACGAGCGCCGCGCTCCCCTCAGACAGGCGGAGGATTCTGATGAGGATGGTGAGGACACAGAGTAGGAGGAAAACGGCTTTGAATGCAAGCAGAAAGGATTTCAAGGTCTATAAAGACACCACTAGAGTGACTGAAGCTAAGAACGGTCCTCTGAGGAAATCTGACCGTGCCCAGCTCCAGAAAGCTCCTAAAGCCTTTACTTGGGGCCAGACTGGACCCTGACACAGCCGCCCCCTGTTACTGGGGGCTGGAGGTCAGTGGCCACAGGCAACCTGTGAGGCTCCTTCTCCCTGGATCCCAAATAAGGAACAAGCTAAATCCAGCTTTTGAAGGAGGAACTTTAGTCTCTAAGAACTCTTTCCACAAAGTCTGGTTTTCTAGACTGTTAACACAGTAAAAAGGTCACAGAGTGAGCTGATCAGTGATTTTTGGGTTCTGGATCCACAGTCTCCTTCCCTGGGGTAAAACACTCACACTTAGCTTAAGAAAATGAAGATGTGAGGGCTTGCAATTTTAGTGGGAAATGAAAAGCGTTACTTTTTATTTTCAAAATACTGCCCCATGATACATACAGATGCCATTCAGTAAGGCTGGGGAGAGGGGCTTAAGACAGTGGCCAGTGGGCAAGCAATTCTGATTTTCATCAGATGACTTACTTAAAATGTTTTTATTGCTGATAATTATCCAGCTTGCCCTAAAAAATTCCATTCTGTGATTCTTTTTTTCCCCAAGTCACCAAAGCTTCTCAGAATTCCCCACTGACTTCACCATCGTCTCAGTAATCTGAGTCACTGTCCAACCCACTGCGTATATTCGGTGTTTGGGTGAAGTTGTGTTGATACACACGGTCCCTTTGAAGTAAAAGAGCATGTTCTTCAGGCCAGAGATTCAACAGCATCCTCATCGTCTCTAAATGCGCAGTCCAGCTTCCCGGAGGCCCTGAGAACCCACCTCCCTACTCCCCTTCCTCTGAATTCACCTGGGAGTTTCCGCTCCCTGTCCAAGCACCGCGTGCCTGTCTGCCACCGTCCTCCTAGGAAGTAGACGCGCTGCTCTTAGTAGTGTTTCTTAGTCCTTCAGGGGTGTGCACCCCTGTGAAAATCTGATGACAGCCAGTAACCCTCTCCCTTGGGAAGTGTGTGTGTAAACCAAGGCTTGCGGACAACATCGGGGGTCCACAGAGGCCCATCCGCAGACCCCATGTTACCCAAGACCCCACCTTGGCCTTTATTGTCCCAGCTGCCGTGGAAACTGACATTAAAATCAGGACGTGAGGGGAAATGTGTACATTTATAACACAGGGCAGGGATCGCTTAACCCTTCACGCAGATTGAAAAAAATCTCTTTCTTTGGAAATGTAAATATGTTAATCTACTTCCTAAGTGTGACATGGCCAAACATGACTAAGTTACTTTTGAAGCTCTGATGGCTTTTGGTAACGATGCTTCCATCTGTGGTCACGGCATCACATCTCCTGGGTATCAGATCCCTGTACATATGATTACAGAGTCTTTACTGAACCCTAGAGCCATCACTTAGCCTTAATATGACTACTGACACCCAAATAAAACTTGAGGTATGTTCTGATGAGCTTTAGGAGTCCATTCTTTAAGATTCTTTTTTTTTTTTTTTGAAGGGGGAAGGGGTGGTAATTAGGTTTATTTATTTTTTGATGGAAGTACCAGGGATTGAACCCACACCCCCGTGCATGCTAAGCATGCACTCTACCACTGAGCTATACCCTCCCCCTCATTCTTTGAGATTCTGCTCAGATGTCACGTATTCCAGTTTCCCTTGCCTGACAGCATCCACTTCAGCCAGCTGGGTGGGAGCTCCCTGACTGAGTCTTACCAGACCCTCTCGTGTGTGGAGGCTGGACCCCGTGTGTCACAGCTCCGTGGTTAGCTGTCCCCCTCTTCACCACACCGTGATTTCCACTCAAGGAGGAACACAGTCATTCTCGCCTTTGAGCTCCAGCGGCCAGCTCAGTCAGCACTCGGCAGACTGAATCGCTGTTGACTAGTTCTTCACAAGTCCTCCTGGGATAAAGAAACAGACAGGCCAAAGCTAAAGAAAAGCAAGCCAGCATTAAGATGAGTGGACAGGTCAGTGCGTTAAGTCTGCTGAGCAAGACGAGAAGAGGAGGGAACCAGCCCTGAGCCTGTAGCCAGCTGCTGACTTCCTGGCTGATGTGGTGCAGACCCCAACAGTAGCAGCAACGCTGTTTGAGAGGCAAAGCTCAGTCCCTTAGGCTGATGCTCCGCAGTCTAACCCGGGCCTGTTTCCTCCACATCCCCAAGCTCCCCACACACTCCACTCCTGGGCTGTATTCCTCTAAGAGCACCAGGCAGTTTCACACACCCCGGGTCTCACTGGTCCTGCTGCTTCCTCAGCGGAACACCTGTCCTCATGTCTGCATATTAAAATGTTCCTCATCTCTCAAGAACCTGCTCAGAGCCCATTCTTCCCAAGGAGCTGCCCCAAGTCCTCGGACCAAGGGATTTCTCCTCCTCACGCATCCTGGGGGCACTCACCGCCTCTCCTGAAGCTCTCATTGTTCATTCTTGCTCAGGGCCAGAAAAAAAAAGAAATCATCATTTCCAATGGACTCTTTTTCTTTTATTAATCCAGTGATTTATTTTTTCATTTCTGTCATCTCTTTCTTTCTGATCACCTTTATGTAGACAACTGCCTTTAGCATTTGTACGATGACAAACCGTCTCAAGCAAATTTGATGCACAAACGTCGTAAGGAATCTGCCACACGTCTTTTTTAGCAAAACAAGACGATCTAGATTCTTGTTGCAAAACGTGTGATGAAGCCGTTATTGTTGAGTGAGCCACTGAATGAAAATGCCGTATTTTCTTTTATTCTTATAAATACATTGTTGACTCATTGATTCTTGGGTTTGAGGCAGTTCACCTAGGACACTGTCGTCTGAAGACTCGGTCTGAGGTTTTACTTAGACGGTCAATTTCATCATCATTGTTCGAGTCTGGGGAGCTGCTCTCCTCTTTGACCTCATCTTCTGAGTCATCGAATTATTGCGAAATATTGTTCTCTGTCAGTTTTATTTCTTTGCCTTTATCAACACTGTTGAATTCCCAACAGTAGACGGTAAGCTAAAAGCAGCCTCCAAATGGGGATTTCTGTTGCTGTTGAATCATCCTTCTAGGCAGCTCCATTTTTCTGTTTTATTATTCTTGTCTCTTTTTAGGAGAATTGGTAATAATTGATGTGTAATGATGAAAGATAATTACCAGGGTGATGAAATAGCAAAATATTTCAAAAGATAAGAAAAATAAGATCATTTTTTAAAAATCCCCTCATGTGTCTTAGGTTTATAAAAGGGTCCAATGAACCCATATAGTAATTACAAAATAGAATGAATTTTATTTACAAAATTAGTCTATTTTCTCTTTGTTCACTGGAACACCTTCCAAGAAAGAACAAAATCCATGAAATACCAAGCCTTACAAACAGAACAACTCAAAGAGAAACTCAAAAACTAAAATCGGGCCCAGTGGACTGTGGTACTATGCCAAGGGTTGGTTGTCTTGTGAGAATTCCATACACATCTGTCCAATTTAAGGTGAAGAATAAATAGAATGAGAGTTTCCATGTCCATGTCTTCCTAGAGTTCCCCAGGCCTGGTCAGGGCTCGACTCATAGAAGGGGCTTAGGAGAGATTCACCAAATAGATACAGGAGCCAGAGATGTAATTATGTAAGTATCAAGGGGATGTCACATAATATTCCTTACACATGTGCAAAGACTGCACCACCTTAAAATCTTTGTGATTTGTCTAGAATACTGTTCTTCCCTCTCTCCCTTTTAGCTGGGTAATGGCGACACTTTGAATCTCAACTCAAACATCACCTCCATGGGGGTGCTTTCCCTAACTCTCAGCCCTGCCATCAAGTGCTCCACAGTAGAACCTCCCTCCCCAGCCCCTGCTCCTCTGCACTTTCCAGGGTGTTATGTGTCTCCTCCACTAGGGGGCGGCAGGGGCCGCCAGGCAGGGTTGCTCAGCCCTGCGTCCGCAGCACCCGCACAGTGCTGCCCCCTAGTGGACATTCAATAAGTCTCTTGCGAATGAAAAAGCACTGAATGCAAACCCTTTTCTGAGTATAGATGTTCACCTGCCTAAAGCTTTTTAACAAAGTGTTAAGATGCATGTGTTTGAGAAAGGAAAAGGAAAAAGGGAAAGCCCGTCCATGGGGAAAGCAGATCAGGTGAGAGAGCTTTACCTTCCTGGACTGCCCTTTACTCGGGGATTTTTGGGAACGGCCAGCAGCATGATTGTGGCAGAAGCGTTCTCAGCTCGTGACTCTGGCTTTCATTTAGATGTCGGCTGGCTTCTCAGAGACTGACACCAGCAATGAGGCTCGGCACCCCCGGGCCGGCACAGACGCTGCGGAGGAGAAACTGAGAAACAGGTTGTATGAGCTGGCGATGAAAATGAGTGAGAAGGAGACTTCTTCGGGGGATGACCAGGAGTCCGAGCCCAAGACAGAGTCTGAGAATCAGAAGGAAAGTCTGTCCTCTGAAGACAACAGCCAGAGCGTCCAGGAAGAGCTGAAGAAGGTAAGGGCTGTGAAACCCCCTGTGGATGGATGGGTTTCTGCAGCTGGGGTGTGGAGGACGGTTCTCCATCTGTGCAAAGATGTGCTGGGCCCCCAGAGAGCGCTCCCTGAAATGCTCATCCCTGTGCACTTGCGGGAGCCCAAGAAAACCCCACTTGATTAGCCCTGAGTGATTCAATCAGGAAAATAGCACTCTGTGTCCTCGGAAGTCTCCCAAGACCCCTCATCTACTGTCCTTCACTGAGACAGCCCTTCAGTTCTGCGTCTGTACTGTGGTACCTGTGGTCTCTCCCACTGGTAAAGAGCGCTGCTACTTCCCGCCCCGCCCCCTCCGCAAGCAGCGTGTGTGGATTGAGCACATCTAGCCAGTCCTCTTTCAGCCAGTGATGAAGCGTCACTGCATAGTGTAAAGTCTTTTTGTTGCAAGTGGCCTTCTGCATCATTCATCTCTGCGGTTTCAGATTGGGGCTTGTTTGTTTCAGCTTCACATCCTTCCTCAGACAAAACCTTACATGGAATCCCAGTGTTTTAAATAGATAAAAGCACTGCTGCTCTTGGGGTCCCCAAATCCCTAACCACTTGATCGTCTGTTCCACTGTCCTCCCTTCCTTCTCTGAAGCCGGCCTCCAAGGTCCAAGGGACATTGTGTGAAAACCACAGAAAACAGACCCTACCTCGGGCAGAGAAGGATCTCAGACCCTCTGCCCACCACCCTCCGGTGTGTACGCAGCTTCCTGCCACAGCCCCTCCAGGCACCTTCATGCTAGACTCAGCCCCTTGGTCAGGATGTCCCTGCTGCCTCCAGTGGAAAGAGAAGCTAGAATGTGCTGAGTGTCTCTTATGTGCCTGGTGCTTTGCACATGTTAGTTCATTTAACATAAAACCTTTGAGGCAGACAGAGCCCCATTCTGCAGATGAGGAAACTGAGGCTAGTCCTGAAGGGACTTACCCAAGACCCATGGCCAGTAAGTTTCAGAGCTCAAACTGCATCACATACCTGCTTGGCCTCAAATCATAGGCTCCTTCCTTTACAAAAAGCTGCCTCTCCTGAAACACAGGTAAGATCTCATCTGGCAACATCCCGACTTCTTTTTGTGATCAGTTTTTTCATAATCTGAAAGTAGGCATATAAGCTAGCTGACAAGTTGCTGGTAACCCACATGTGTGGTGAATGAGCCCCTTTCATCCGCTCAGCAGCCAAGCGGGGGTACCGTGCATCCTCCACGGCTGAGCCCCTGAACCCTCCAACCCTGCAGACCCTGCCTTTCCTTCACTCCCAGCCCACCCTCCAGAACCACCGAGTCCTCACTCATCAACATGCCCGGTCCTTTGCTGGGGTCCCCATGCGTCTTTCCTCCCATGTGTCTGTGGGTGAAGAGTGGATCTCAGCCTTCACAGGCAGCCCCTCACGGGCTCCAGCCCATCGCTTCCTCAGTGCTAATGGGCTCTCATCTTCTCTGTTACGGGAGCCGACACCCCATCACGGTCACATGTGTCTGCTGGAACTGAGAGCCAGATGGTGACTGAAGAACATCACATCATTTCTTACCATGGCTCCACATCCAACTGGCTTTGCTGCCTGGTGGTTCCAAGACTCCAGAAGCGCATGCCATCCCAGTGACAGGCCAGGCCACGGGGAGTCACGCACTCACACCGGGCCTTGCTTTCTGGAGGCCCAGCCACCCATCTGTACTGTGTGCTCCTGGGCAGACTGTGAACAGGGACAGCAGGAGAATTCTGGGCACTTGGACCAGCCCCTACCATGCCCCTACCCGGCCCTGTGCCCTCACTAGGCAGGAAATTTGGGGAGTTGCTTTTATTCAAACTCCCAAATGTGTCTGTTTCTCAAAGTTTAAGTCTTCCCCACCGTCTGCCATGAATCAGTGGATTAAACTGTCAGCCAGATATGACTCGCTGTGTGTAAAAATCCAGAGAGCAAACAGAAAAGATAATTCACATATTTTTCCCCATCAGGCACGGGCAACTGTGACTAAAGGAAAACAGAAATAGAGGTTCATACACTGAAGATTATTTAGAAGCAGGAGGGAAGAGAGATGGGCTTCAGGGTTAGACTGAATGTGAACCACAGCCATGCAGTTTGCAAGCGCTGGACTTTGGTTCTGAGCCACTGCCATACCCTGCCTCCCAGCTGCTCTTCTTAGCCCCTCCAGTCCTTTCTCCTTTCAGCAGCTGGAGCTGCCCTGCGATCCTTGACCTTCAGCGTGTTGACAAGTTCATGCCTGTCTTGTTTTTACATCGACCCAGGACCCAGGCCCTGACGGGACAAGCACATCTTGGCCTCGTCTGGGGATGACCAGACCCCCATGTAGAGCCATGAGAGGGTTGAGTTATGAGCACAGAGGCAGCACGGAGCCGGAGTCCAGCAAATATCAACGACCTCGTATCCCCTTTAACAAACTCGAGGGAAATAAACTTCGCTGTCGGGCTGGCAGTGAAGCAGCAGCTCAGTGCCTCCTTCCAGTCCACACCTGCAGTGTCAGGCTGCAGGTCTGCATGGCCCCAGCGCCCCCCTCCGCTCTCACCCTCCACGAATCCCGGCGTGGGCTTGCTCAGGTGCCTACATCAAACAGCTCCACCCAGGAAGGGAAGAAAAACGACCTCGGGGAAACACACAGACCAGTGGGTGTAATTTTGGAACCAAACTAAACTGCAAAGCGCACATTTTTTAAAACTTCATTTCTATCATCACCATTGGAAAAAAAATCTTAATTTTTGTAGAAGGCCATGACCATCAAATTCTAGATGATTTAAGAACGCGAACATTCCTGGAGGTCAGTTCTCTAATCTCCGTGATACTCCGGGTCCCAGTTTATTTCACATGCTAATTTATTAGGTCTGTGCTCCAGCCCCCTTGCGCAGTGCTGTGCCGCCCTCTTGCAGCAAGCCACTCTTCGGGGATGGGAGTCTGTTCGTGGGGAATGTCTTTTGACGAGCTGTAGGGGCCTCGCCAGAGCGCCTTATGTTTCATGAGAACTGAAACATATTTGCACTGAATTTTTCTAGCAGATTTCTGTCAACTATTTAGGAGGACATATGGCGTTTCTTTTCTTACCTTTGAGAAGGAAAAAAAAAAACCCATGAAATCAGGGCATTTGGACAAATTTCCTTGCTTGCTGTGGTGGTTTGATAGAAGCATTTCATAAAGCCAAGCCAGCATCTGTAATGTGGGACAGAAAAGCAGTGAGCGGACTGTGGGGTCTGCAGAGTTCCTCAGAGACCACATTCTTGTTCACTGATTGCCTCTGGCGGCTCCATCCCAGGGCGGCTCAGTGAGGCTCAGAACAGGAGCTGGTCACTCGGCAGATCTCGGGCCCTGTTGTGTGGCTTGGTCACCGGTGTGCAGATCAGCGAGCTTGTTCTGACTGCTGTCACTCGGTGGAGGCCGCAGGCCCTCTTCTCGCTGACCCGCTGTTCCCAGATCTGATTATTCAGTCAGATTCTGTTCCACCGTCCCTTTCTGCAGACCATGGGTACAGGGAATGATGCGCGTGGAGGAGGCAGTGTGACAGGTGGGAAGGAGCGTGGGCTTTGGAGACCAGTCTCTGGGCTCAAATCCCAGCTCTGCATCTTCTTCCCTGAGCCACGGTTTCTTCGTCTCTAAAGATGGGATGAGAACAGCCACCGTGTCAGGCTGTCGTGAGGGTCATGGGAAATCATTAGACGTCTGGAGTCAGACCTGGCCCAGGAGGGACACTAACACGAACGCTAAGCTTCCTTCCTTCCTCTCTTCCCCACTAAAGGGCTCTCTCAAGAGCCAGGCATCTGAGGAGAAAAGGTGTGGCCCGTATGCATTTTATGCAGCCTGAACATTGAAAGCCTCTTCTCCTCTGCCTGTAACTCCTGTGTGGGAACCAGCGCGCCTTTAGAAGATCCCTAGTAAAGTTCTCCCTGCGCCTGGGGACACGCCCAGTGCCCTGCTCGCCCCTAAGGAGCGTTCATTTATCTCAGGGCTAGAAGGAAGACTGGAGGGCCCCCCATGTTTACCTCCTCATTTTTACTAAAGCCAGCTCTGAAGGCTGTGCCCCCCACCCCCAATGCAAACCCGCTCGGGAAACATGACAGCAAAAGTACTGCATCCAAAGCAAAGACTGAACTAATGACTTGGGGGTTACTCCGTTTGGCATTTGGAAATCCCTCGGTCTCTTGGGCAGTGAGAAAGGAGCTTTGAAATATTGTATTTTTCCTTATTTCAAAAGCCTAATGAACTCTGCTCTCTTGCCCAGTGTTTAAGCTGCTCTAATGGCCCGGGTTTCTTCCAGATCACTAAGCCGGAAAGCACGGCGTCTCCCTGCCCAGGTGTCATCTCCCACGGGGGCCGCGGTTCAGCGAGACCAGGGCCAACGTGTGACACCCAGGGCCCACGCACTTTTGCCTTTGTGGACCCTTTCCTCCATAGAAAAAAGAATTCAATCATATTTTACAACTGTGCAGGTATAAAGATTAATATTGTGTATTAAAACACATGCTTGGACCTAAGAGCTCATTTTTCCTTCTGCTTTTAAAAGAAATTAAAACATTTTCATGGACCCCTAAGGGAATGCTGGGCCCTAGGCTCCCTGACCGCCAAGCCCAGCGGGCAAGGAGGCCCTTTGCCGGACCCTGCCGACGTGACAGGCCCCTGGCCGCTGCCCTCCCTGTTTTGTAGACTGACCTGTGGACCTCCAAGCATGCTGCCTGCTTCTGAATCTCACAAAAACCCTAATGTCAGTGTCCCTTCAGTTTCCATCTGTTTAGCCTTTTTGTTCTTGTAATAGGTGTCAGAACAATCCCCCGGGTGGAGCTGTGAAGTGGCTTCTTCTGCCCCAGAAACCTGTACACATCATTTAATCCTCAAATGTGTTAGATTTAATCCCGCACATTGTATGAGATGCTATCATATCAAGACTTAGGCTGTATCAAGCTCTACAAATGGATCCCCCAGGCCTCTGTTGCAGCCCCGGGTCATCACACACGGCCAGACGCTGAATCTGTCTTGGTGCAGCTGAGACTGGCAGACACACATGTGCACGCGCCCAAGAGTAGAGCCGGGGCTGCGACCAGCCCTTTGTCATCCCACGGTGCTCTCTTCCTAAGCCAGGCATCTAACGAGCTCCCGCTGCTCGCGTGTCCACAAGCTTGAGCTGCGCTGGTAAGGGGCATTCCGGCCTGTTGAAATGACTTTGCATTTCTCTGTCCAACACAGAGCTTCGAAATGAATGACGACCCTGGAAAGTTCTCAGGAGAATTTGCAAGGCTCGCTGATATGCAGGGTGCATCTGGTGTTTAGGATGAAAACATTTTCCTCTTTAGAATTCTGTAGACTCAGGAGCTCCCCTGGCAACTCTGCATGCCGCACGTCTTTGGGAAATAGCTTATGAGAAAGAGTGAAAGGAGGGAGACTTTGTTTCCAGCAGCACGTGTTATAGGACAAGAAAGGCCATGGCTACGGCATGAGGAGATTGCGCTCACTGAAGTGTGTGGGTAGTGAGACAACAAGTAAAGAAGCCGCCTCTGCCCTGCGGCCCCTGCACAGAGTAGAAATGATGCAGGTGCGATTTATGACTTGGGTCCTCGTTGCCTTCTTTCTTGGGTCCACTGAATGGCCACCGTGGCGGGGCGCCCGCCTCGGAGCGGCCTGTCACCGCCTTAGAGGTCTGCATCCGTCGTGTTGCTGGTTATACTTGGGCAGGAGGCCTGAGTCTTTGCTGAGGTGGACCTTTGTCTTGCTGCCTCACTGAAGGGTGATGAAGGAAACACTGGAGCTTTCTCCTCACCTTCTGTGCCCCGAGCGTGGACGGGTGGTTGTGAAGTTGACATCATGGATCTGATGTTCCACGTGGGGCTGTGACACAGACTGGACCCTGGGGGTGGACGCTCAGAGTCTCAGTGGACACCACCCATGGTTGGGAGACGGAGGAGTGTGGGTGCATCAGGGGCTGAAAGCACCTGCTTCACCCTGGAGAAGCCACATTGGCTCCACTGGGCATTTTAAAAGGGAGTCCGTTATGTACCTGGTGCTTAATAAGCGTGTTGTTTACTTTGCATTTCTTTGATCGCTAGAAGTTGGAATTTGGTTGCTGCCATTGTCATCCCATCATCCGTGGGGCCCTTTCTGAGGCCAACCTTGCTGTTCAGCAGTAGCTCTGATTCTGTCATCGATGTTCTCTGCACTTTCACCTCCCCCCTTTCTTTGATGCCATCGGCCTGTCCCAGTTGATCCATCTTAGAATTGACGTCTGGAGCAATGTTGGCGGCCATAACAGAGTGCTCTCTCTGGCTCCCGAATCGTGCTTGGTTTGTGCCATTCAGCCTAGGTCTCCGGGGTTGTACTCCGTAAAGCAGAAAGGCTCCTTTAGATGTTCATTTCTCCCACACACAGGGCTCCCTGCCAGCACCCCTGAATCCCCACCAGCTTTTCATGTGAACGAAACCCTGTCCGGTGCTAAATATAGCTTTATCTCACACGATTTGTAGAAGGTGCCTTCTACTTTTAAACCCAGACTGAGCAGGGAACAGGACATTTACATAAGAAGTCGGTGCTAGCCTGGTAACAAATCTTCTAATCTCTTTATTGGGCTAGTGAGTAAACTCAGGATCAAGGAGGTTAAGTGCCCTGCCCCGGGCCAGGAGCTAATTAAATCCCAGTTACTGCACTTCCAGCAGGTTCCCTGTCCACTCCCACACTCGCATCCAAGCAGGCAAGAAACACGCCTGTGCAACAGGCAAGAGACACTTGATCCCCTAGAGGTGGGATTCCAGTCCGTGTTTCCCAGTGGAGGGCCAGACTGGGGCACCGACCAACCAGAGGTCATTATGTTTCAGTCACTTCCCCAGCTGGAGGCCGGCTCCCTTGTGAAGTGGCCCAGGTCTGTACCCAGACCACGGCCCTGGCAGGTGACGCTGAGGTACTCCCCACAGACCAGCGGCCGGGACTCCTCACTCTCACTTAATGACAAATGCAGATACCTTCGGGGGCCACCGTGTCAAGTGGCCGAGCCCAGGGCACACCACGGGGATAGGGGCCTCATCCATCGTTCAGTGCTTCATCCCAGCACCTGCGGCAGAGCCGGCACACCACAGGCCCCCAGTAAAATAGGTGGAATCAGTGGTGGGGTCTGCAGAGAACTGGGAAGTGCTTATCTCGCAGAAGGCCTTCTTGTCAAAAAAGCACGCCTCCAGGCAATGTTTGGCTTCCAGCTTGCAGCTCCTATGATTGAATAAACAAGGCTGTTTAAGGATGGAAGGGAACAATGACTGCCAAGCAACTGGATGTCCAACTTACCGCTTTGGTATGTTCAGTTGGGGTCAAGAGACAGATAACTCTTTCTGTTTAAGCACCTCTTGAGTCCTTCCCATTCATAACCTTCGCCCTTCTAATGACCCTGGGCTAACTGGAGACCTGTGTTGCTTTTCCCACTTGCCCTTCCGTCGTGCTGTGGTCTAACCTTTATTTTCTGAATCCCTTGGTCATGTGTGTTTCTTTTCAAAAGATGGGCAAACACACCTCTTCTACCAACTAAGGGGCGAACTTTTAAATACAAGCTGTATTTACTAAGAGAAGGGTACCAAATTTGCTTTCAGACATACAATGTTGCCTTTTTAAAAATGGACTTAAGCAACAGTGGCAACTGTTTCATGCCAAAAAAAATTTTGAGCCCACTTCATCTCCAAAACTTGCCACGTCGTTACAGGGTTCTGGATAATGGGAGACAGCCTCTTCGAGTTTTTCCTAAGGTGAAGAGTCGGCCTGGCTCTCCCTCGGACACTTCCCTTATTCTGGTGGGTCTGTGTCACTTCCCCTCCGTCCCATTTCCCTGCTAACCCAGACCTCCCCCCCCCCTTTTTTTTTGTATGTAGCAGTCTCTTGTACCAGAAGGAGCATGACTCTTGGGTCAGTCAAGTAGCTGCTGTGGGACAGACAGGCTGGAGGGGAGCACTCTGCACACGGGCCCTAAACCTAGGATGTATTGACAAGTGTGAGCCCACGTGCCAGAGCCCAGAGCCGGCTTCTAGACTGCGGCCTCAGCCGCTAACCTGTCACTTAGACACTGATTCCCTGCTGAAGTTGGAGGGCTACTGAAAACTTCCTCTGGTGAGATAAAACCTGCAGTAGAATTTGCTTGAAGGAACCAACTTTGCAAAAGTCAAACCAGAGCTATCATTAAAATTTTAACCAGAATGTATCAATCAGATAGGTACCTTGGAAGGTACCCAAAAGCATTAAAATTCCAAGTTTTCTTGAAACATTTTACTAGTTTTTTTAAAAAAAAAGATCATGGGCATTTGACGTCCAACTTACAAACCCTGTGATGGGATCAGTAAAGTCAATTACAGACGGACACCATTCCTGCCAAGCAACATTGACCTCCTGCTTATTCCTCGATGCTGTGTGTTCAGATGAACTCAAAGATGCAGATGATTCTTTGTGGCCAAAGTCCCCTCTGCTCCGTTAATGACCTTGGCTCTGATCTAAACTAACTATAATTTTGAGGCATGAATATAAAAGCAAGAAGTGACTTGTGTCCATTAGGAATATGTTCAGCCACAAATAACAGAAAACCCGGCCAACAGGAGCTCCGACAAGTAGGAATTATTTTCTTCATGTATCAAGGTTGAGTTCCGAGCAGGTGGTGCTTCACAGCGGTTCAGCTGATCGAGTGCTTTGAGGGTCCAGGCTCTTTCAGTGCTTCTGATCCATCTGACTCAGCCTTTTGGTACCACCCTCACGCTTGGGGGCTTCCTAACTGCACACCTGTGTCAAGGCAGGGAGAAGCAGGGCAGGAGAGCATCACTGCGTCTGTTCACCTAACTAGGAGAACAAAATCCCCGCTAGAAACCCCAAGCAGACTTTCCCTTCGGGCTCACTGGTCGAACGATGTCACGTGACTGACCCGAGCTGCAGGGGAGGCTGGGGAATGGAGTATTGTTTCTGTTCAGCCTCAGTGGCAGAGGAAGACAAGGGAGAATGGGCTTGAGAATGGGTGTGTGTGAGCTAACACACAGTAGCCACCAAGAGACTGCAGAGAAACTCTTTCCAGCCCTTTCATCAGTTTTTACAGATGACAAAACTGAGTTCCAGAAACGGGAAGGCGCTTGGCCAAAGTCCCACAGCTAGATGAAGCTGGAGCCAGATCTAGAGCCCAGGCCTCCTAACTCCCAGCCCACAGCAATACCCGCTGGGCCACAGCATGAGTGTAGTCGGACAGAGTCTGTGACTGAAGCTCTGAAGGACAGTATCATCCAGAAAACGATACGATGACCATGAAACCACCGGCAGCAGGCAGAGGACCTAGGAGCTCCACGTGAGCTCCCCTCCCTCCCTAAGAACCTGAAATAATTTACTGTGAGTCACAGAAGCTAAGCCGAGTCACACCGGGCCTCCTCTAAGCTCACTGAGACCGCATAGGTCTTTTTAGTGCCTCACTCCTTCAGCACATTGACGTCTGTGTGTGTTACAACAGGATCGATCTCACGGTGAGCACTGTGATGATGTAGCATTTCCGTGTCACTGTTAATGTGCTGTTCTTGTCTTCTGTCCCCCTGTTATTGGACCAAACAGAAGTATTCTGCTGTTTCTCTCTGCAACATCTCCACAAAAGTCCTGAAGGTCATCAACGCCACAGAGGAGCTGATAGCGGAGTCTGCAGGGCCCTGGGAGTGCCCACCTGTCCCTCCCGACAGAGAGAAGGGGGCGTTTCCTCTTGGGACAGACCAAGCGAGACTGGATGCGCAGCTGACTTCCCTGGAAGAAAACGTAAGACAGTGGGGATGTGCCGGGTCTAGGGAAGCACACATGTGAAGCAGCTGACGACGCTGTAACCCGTCACAGAGAGGGTGAGGACACACACACACCACAGCACGGCACACGTACTCTCAGAGGGCCTTAGGCTGGCTTCCCCAGAAGCAGACCCTGAGAGGAGGGTTTGCGTGCAGGTGATTAGGGAAGTGCTCCCAAGGGGAGGCTGATAAGGGAGTAGGGAGAGGGAAGAGGCCAAGCAAAGTTACGGTCTCAGAGCAGCTTCAGCCCAGTCCAGCAGGCAGCTCTGGGGTGCACACTGCATCTCACAGCTGCCGTGACCTGAGGCAAAGGAACTGGCCTTTCCTACAGCCAGCAGGCCGCTCAGTCTCTGCATGCAGGCAGTGTCTACGGTAGCCCAGAGGCAGCTTCTGCATAGATCTGAGCTGCTGGAAACGCAAGTGCACTGCAGCCTGGGAGCGGGGAGGGAGGCGTGCAGAGATCATGTAAGGGACCCGTGGGGATCGAGGTAGGATGCGGCCAGTGATGCTATAGACAATGAGAGTGGTTGCCAACAGAACTGAGGTCACTACAGCGGGTCTGGTCTGCCCTGATGCACAGACAGGTCTGCTCCTAATGGATTTTTCTATCCTTCCAACTGGTGAGAAAAAGAATGTAACAGAGTCTTACACATAAATATCTACAGTTATTGTTGAGACCTCAGGAATGGTCCAGTGAGAACTTTCCAACACTGGGAACCAGGGGTGACACGGAGAAGTGTGGACGTCAGCCACTCGGGCCGTAGCCACCTTCTCCAGTTGGCCTAGTCCTGGCATCAGGCCCGGCCGGCCGACTGCATCTTTCCAGACCCAGCAGAAGCGGCCATGATTTGGAGATGCTCTTAACAGTGGTGTTCTCAAAAATCAGGAAATGTTATCAGAGGGGTTTTTTCCCCAGAAGTTGAAACAACAAATCAAAATGAGTCAAGGTTGGAAAAAAAACCATTACTTTCCCTTTGAAGGTTGCAGGCTCTCTAAAGCATATGTCTACCTGACCTCTCACCTCACTCTGTTGCCCTTCTGTGCACGCATCTCCCATTAGATCAGCACCCTTGACATTCTGGGTTAGACAGTTCTTTGTGGCAGCGACTGTCCTGTACACTGTAGGATGTTAGTGGTGTCCCTGGATTCTACCCCCAGCTGCAGCATCCTTCTACTGTGACGATCAAAAATGTCTCCAGACGTTGTCAGATGTTAGAGGGTAGAGGAGGGGAGACGGGCACAGTCGTGCCCAGACCGGGAACCAGATATATAAATCCCTACAGACTGGGACCTGCCGCCTGTCCTGTCTACGGCCCTAGCCCTCGGCCCAGAGCCTGACACAGAGGTGCCCAAGGAACGGTTAGCTGATGTGTGATTACATCAGATGAGTCAAGCCTTTAACACCGTTCTTTCAGGTGCTGATAGTCCTAAAATGGCCCTAATCCTGCACACACAGAATCAAAAAGATTAAAATAAAGGTAAGGTTCACCAGGAAAAAAATGCATTTTTTTTTACAAAGTATGGTATCAAAAAAACTTACAATGGATGAAAGAATCCAGATTTAAATAACAACAGTCAGTCCCCATGACACATTTAAAGCAAAGACAGCATGCTTTTTTTTTCTCTCTAAGGAATATGTTGAAAAATACAATGGCCTTCTCGGAGTTTTTATTTTGTAAGATCTTTCTGTGGTACATCATGTTCCTTTTGGGGGTTCATTAATGCTTTGAGTTCAAAACACATCCACTTCGCCACTGATTCAGGGTGTCAGAAACCCCAGCATGGATGTGCGCTGGAGGGCTGGGGAGTGCAACTTCCTGCTCCCTGTCCAGCTCCTCTATCAAGATGCCTCTCCTGTTCCCAAAGAGTTAACTGCCTACTTCCACCTCCTTCCCTTCCCCAAGCCAGCTTTTCAAATTTTCCCTCAGAAGAGACTCCATCTATGCTCCTTTGAATTCTGTGGGTCTTTGAGTCACAGAAGGAGTGACTCTTTTCTTTATCCCTCCAGCTCACCAGATCACAGAACCACGGGCAGGTTGGAACTCAGTTGAGGGGCAGAAGGGCAGGGCTGAATCTTAAACTGGCCTCTGGGTGCAGCTGATTTAATTAAACCGTGGCTTTTGTCTGTGTGCTAAAGAGCACTCCTCTGTGCTCCGCTGCCTCTCTCCTTTGTGCTGAGGAGCCCTGGTGCTGGCAGAAATGGATGCGGCAATGCTGAGTCTCCCCTTCTGAATGCTGGCTTCCTTTCCCAGACCAGGAGTCTGAGATAAGAGAACATTTGCAAGACAATGTTCACCTTTAAGAAGGCTTCCGAGCTACCTAAGATAAAACAAAAAAATGTGACATTCATGTGTCTCTGGTTTTCATAAACTGCCTTGTTAATCCTCTTAGGGTAGGACATGAGGATTTTAGAATTTTCCTAGTCTCTTTAGCTTTGACACTGTCACTGGCTGCCTGGCTGTGGCATCAGCCCTGTCTCCCCTACAGGCCGGAGGAAGCCCGGACCAACAGTCCCAGCCTCCCCCGCACAAGCAGTGGGGGCTCAGTCCCCTCAACTGTATGTCTGGGTCTCTTGTACTTGAAGCTCTTGCTGAGAGCTGTGAAGCACAGGGTTCTTCTCTACCTGTAGGGGTCTGGCTGGAAGAGGACTTCAGGGAGTGTTAACTGAGGTGTGGGCCAGGTTAAGGGACACTGTAGTCCCAAGAGTAGCAGTAGGAGGAAGGGGTCACCACCCCCAGGCAGTGCAGCCCAGGGAGAACCAGGGCAAGGAAGAGCGCCCCCTAGTGGGAGCTGCCACCATGGTGCCCAGGAAGGGGAGAGTAGGGGAAGAAAGGCTCTAACTTCTCTCTCCTCCTACCTTGGATCTCCTGCTGGTGCTTCCCACTGGCCAAACCCATCCCGGCCAGCAAGGGAACCTTAGATCCGTGTTCTGTTCTCTGCGAGCCTGATCTATATGAACGTTAACCCCAAGCTTCTCCTCCTCCTTAGAGCTTTACATGCATTGATTAAACCTCATGAGCCTCACTTTAATTATCTCCTTTAGACACATCTGGTTCCTCGTGCTGTCTTGTTTCACCACATAATTAATTGGGCTGAAGGAGTGTTTGTTTCATTCACCCTGGCTAGCACTCCTTAGCCTGAATTGTTCCAATGATTTTACTTTCTGTTTGCCCACTTTTATGAGAATCACCTTATAAACTCACAAGCCAAAATAATTTTACTTTTAATTTTCCCTTAGATTACTTCTTTTATCTTATTTTCTCTTTAATCTTCAGTAGCTCTCAAAAAAAGTCCTAGAAATTAACACTGTAAATCTACTATACTTAAATTTCAAAAAAATGTTTTAATTAACCATGAAGATTTTATTTCTCAAAACCACACTATTTTCTAAGAAAATTAATATTTTCCTACTACAAATTTCAGGTTCATTTCATTCCCTTAACCAGATTCAAGCAAGCTGACATTAATTAATCAGAAATAATTCACTCAAAATTCGTCATTATTTTAAATTAATTTCACCTCTTTCATGGTTTCTGGCTTGTTCTCCATTACCAAATGCCAGCTAGAAATTTTTACCAGAAAAACTGCATCATGAGTTTTTCTCTTTATTTCTTCTGTCTTCATATTGTTGTTACAGTCGCTGGACAAATTCACAATTTATGTAGCTGATGCCACGTCTTTTTGTACTATTTTATCATATTTTTAAAACTTACAACTTGTTTTCTTGCATGAAAGGTTGGGGGAAGAGGTGTGGTTGACAGAGAGGGGAGCGAGGGAGCAAGACCTCAGGCTACCACTTCAGTGTGAAGAATGTCTGTGAACGGGGATTCCCTGTCTCTTCCCCGAGAAGTTAAGCCCAGTGCTCTCTCACTCCCCTGAAAGGGCCCCACCGGTCCTGGGACCACAGACGTGAGCTCAAAGGTACACCCGTGCCTCCTCTACAGGTGTACCTGGCGGCAGGCACCGTGTACGGACTGGAAGGCCAGCTGAGTGAGCTAGAGGATGCTGCCCGCTGCATCCACAGTGGCACTGATGAGACTGAACTGGCAGATCTGGAGGACCAAGTGGCCACGGCGGCAGCCCAGGTCCACCACGCTGAGATCCAGGTACGAACGCTCCTCTCTGCCCAGATGGGGACCACCTGGCAAAAGGAGAGGGTGCCCCATCTTCCAGAGGAATCGTTTCAAAGCCTTTGTATCCATCAGATCCTGCCATCTCCAGCAGACCTGCGTGGACAGGGTCCTTCCAGGTGGATTCCACCAAATGCTTTCTTAAAGTGCAGCTCTCTTCTCCCCACATTACAGCCTTGGTAATACACCTCTTTAATACCTGTGCCATTTTCTTTTCCTCTTTGACAAATTCTCTGACACAAGACCCCCATCCCCTAACCTTTATCACACTGTTTACTTACTTAATGCCAGCTTTCCCCACTATACACTGAAAGCTCCTTGAAGACAGGAGTTGTGCTTAACCTCATGACTGTATTTCATCCTTTCAGCAACCTCATGAGGTGACTACTGTTATTCTTCCCTGCTTATATCTGGAGAAACTGAGGCTCAGAATGTTTAAACCAAAGTCAGATAGCTAGAAACGGATGAAGCCAGGATTTTAACCCAAGTCTTCCTGACGCCACCACCATTCTTCACCAGCCTGTGCTGGGTGGTTTCCTGAGAAATGTGCAGGTCCTGCCCAGGCGCCTGTCCACTGGTGTAAGAGCTCCTACTTCGCCTGGGGGTTGCCAGCCTGCCATCAGCTCTGTGATGATCTTCCCAGCGTGGGAAATGTTATGAGCGTGGAGACCCTCCTTGTCCTGCAGTTGCTGCCAAAGAACAAAGCCTTAGACTCCCTGCTGTCTTGTCCAAAGCGGACTCTCACAGAAGATGTGACAGGTGTCCTGCTGATGACAGGAAAGTCCGCACTGAGGTGTGCTTGCATTAGGTCATATTCTAGGGATGGTTTCACCTTGGAGTTGACCTTTGGGACAGGACTGACCGGCGCTGAAGGAGGCTGCAGGATGACCCACGGGGAGGGGTGCGGACGCCGTCCACTGTGCCCTGGCAGGTCCTCTCTGTGGACACTCCTGTGGAAGGTCTCTCTTAACTCTTAGTATCAGGAAAAGCTATTCTTCTGGTCTTTATCTTGTGGACAGAGAGTCCTACACTGATCTTTTCACTTTAGCTCCCAGGAAATTTGGAGCTGAATTGGTCATGCCCTTCTAGCAAGTGTAAGGGTTCCTGGATATGCAGTCTTAGGAATTAATGGAATACAATTAGAGAGAGAGAGAAAATGCAGGCCAAGCAGCCCTCAGTAGCTTCCTTTCCTCCTTCTCCATCCTTTGCCCTATGGACTAAAACTGGGGAAATTAACTCCTTCTTATTCCAGAACCTGGCAGTCAGCAAATCAGGAGGTCAGCTGCTTGCTCTCCCAACTGACCTGGCTCCAGGGCCATCTGAGCAAAGCCCTCCATCAGAACTGCTTCCAGGAGGAAATGCGAACAACTGATGACAGTGTAGCCTGCGGGCTTTCTCAGAGGCTTATGCCGTTTACTGGTCTATAAACCAAAGGAACGCAGTTATCACTGTGAAACTGGAGGAATCAGAACAGAAAGGCGCCTGGGGGACAGGGCCGCACGGGGCCCCTCGCAGGGGCTGGCTGCCGGCAGCGTGACTGGGATTCTTTCCCCAGCTGCCACAGGCTTGGCCTTTCCTGCCCCCTCCTCATCCAAGTCAGATGGCCACTCCTCCCGGATAGGGGAAGCATCTCCCGTGTTTACTGACCTTTCACATCTTCTCGCTATACTTCCTACAGCACCTTTCCCGGTGGCCTTTGTCCAAAGAAGCCCTAGGTAAATGACCGTGGAATCAGAATTTGTCTCGCTCAGCACAAACAGCTTAGGGACAGGGGAGGCCATGGAGACCTCGGGGTGGGGGGCACACACCTTGGCAGCTGGGCCCGCTCTCAGGTTTCCCGTTCGATGCCCCGGCAGCACTCGGGCTGTGCCATCTCAGCAGGACGGCTGTGATCCTAGCCTCCTCCCCGGACTCTGCCAGTTCCTCCTGGCTCCCCAGGTGCCCCCATGCCGGGCCAGAGCATGAGCTCGTTCCAGGCTCTCCTGTGAGATGTGGGATAGGTCACGTCACTCTGCACCAGCTTCCTCGTCTGCAAAACCAAGAGAATGGTACCTGTGTCACAGGATTACGAGTGAAGCGTGAACGAGTTCACGTCCTCAGAGCACTCAGCGTGCTCACAGCACATAGTAACGCCCTTTCTAGGAGCCAGGACCATGTCTTCTTTACCCCTCGGGACGGGGATGGACCAGGGTTCTGAGTGGGCTCTTGTTCTCTACATCTGCCTTATCCCTCCATCTCTGTATCCACCTCAGAGGTATATGGTTATATTTCTTTATCCATCCCCTGCTGGAAAAAATCTGAGCTCCTTCTGACCTTCCAATGTTGTAGATAGGGAAAGTGGTACCCAGAGAGAGGAGGGAGTTTCTCGAGGCCACCTGGCCTCTTAATAGAGGAGATGGACTTGAACCAGGGGCTGCTGGGCCTCCCTCCTAAGACCTGGCGCTGTGGTTTTAGATTCAAGGAGTCATGGAAAAAGGAAGCAGGATATCCAAATCGTTGTTGCCTTTCAAAGCTCACCACACATGCTGCCTCCCGTGGAAGCCTCCCCTGACCTCCCCACCCCTGTGCTGAGTCAGATGACCCTGGACCAGGGTTCCCATCATGTCCTGGGCTTCCGTTTATCCTTAGGGGTCCTCTGGCAAAGGTGACCTGCTCTAGAGCTAACTGGAAAATTAAACTTACAAAGAAAGGCCTGTGTTTTATTTTCTCACCACAGTACTGGATAGAGACGTGCTTGGTAGAAGTTGAATGAATGAATGAGTGAATGGCATACATCAAAGCAGACTTGTTCTTTATAGATTCGTAACACTTTTAACAAAGATTTTCCCCTTCTGGGCTTTCTCCCAACTGATTCTGTCTTTCTGTTGCATTAAGATTTCTGACATCGAGAGCCGGATTTCAGCCCTGACCATTGCAGGGTTAAACATAGCACCCTGTGGGCGCCTCACAAGGAAACGAGAGCAGAAGCAAAGGAACCAGGTGAGTTTGTCTCTCACTCTCTCTGTTGAAATTTTGCAAGACCTGGAAAATGCAGAAGATAAAGTATCTCTGGCTTCGCTAAGGTGTACCGATTCCTGTGTTCTGTTTGTAGGTACAAACCATAGACACATCAAGGCAGCAGAGGAGGAAGCTGCCTGCTCCACCGGTGAAAGGTATGCTTAAATCAAACCACACGGCCACCAAGGAATGAAGCCTGACTCATTCACTAGGAGTAACTGAGATCTGCATTTGAGGACCAGATCTAATAGGGTGTTCTCACCCAGAATCATCCTTGTGAAGAGTCTGTCTTGACTTGGATCTACCTACCATGAAGCAGTTTTGGGGATAAGGATGTGATTTGGGAGGTAATTCCAGGAAACACTGATAAGGGAAGAGAGAAATGATTCAGGGAAGGAAATTAAGCCAATACAATGTCCCTTCATTGGTAGTTTGCTTCTTTGGGCAAATGAGGTTAAAACCTGCTAGAGATTTTTGGGAGGCAGTATTAACCGCACCTGAGTCTCCTACTCAGAGTAGGAACATGAGGTATTTCAACTCTTATCTTTGCTTGAAGCTTATTTCTGGTGGGGACGTTAACTCCCTGCTACTTCTGGCCCACCCCATTCATGGGCCGAGAGAGTGGTGGTGCCTGCCGTACGATGCCGGCAGGATACCGGAATGGGGACTGTCAGGGAGATGTGGGCAGGGCACCAAAAGCGTCTAACGTAGACCCCCACCTGGAAGGGATTCCAGCAGTGCCAGTCACATCACCTTCATCTGCTGGACGTTTTCAGTGATTTCCTTGGATTCAGAAGCCACAGAATGATGCTGCTGAACTAGAAATTTAGACCTACAAATCAGAAGAGGAGAAAGTCAGAGGATGTATATTTGAGTCCTGGTTCCACCATTCGTTGTTCAACATTTATTGAATGCCTACTTTATATTCCATGTATTTACATATCTAATTGTATATTATACTGTATATATTATTATACAGTTAAGATATATTATAGATCCACGATCCCTTATTTGAAACCCTTGGGGTCAACATGTGTTTCAGAATTTTCTGGTTACCTTAGAAAGGTAATATGGTACCTGAACTGTGTACTTCCTAACAGCCCCCTCACCATGGTGTCTGGGCCAGTGTCTGATAAACACATTCACATCCTTGCAGCAAAGTCTGAGAATTCATGCTCAGTGGGAGGAACAAGGACTTTAAATGGCTGCCTGTCTGTTTAAGTCAAGTTTTGCCATCAGGCAATTTTGACTCCAAAGTTACAAAGATGTGCAGTTTTTAGAGACTTTTATATTTCAGAATTGCAAATAAGAACTTGTGGACTGTGCTGGATCATCTCCAAGCTAGCTTTTCCCAGAAAGCCACTAATGATGTCCTGATTTATTTGGTCCACCATAAAAATAAACACAAAGCAAAAAGATTCCACAGTCAGACCCAAGGACCAGAATGAGATGCCACGTCTGGAACAAAAATCTGGGTAATCTGGACCCCTGGGCTTTCTTCCTTAACCGGTCCAGCTTCTAGATAATACTTACTCCTATGTGGTTTTTTTGTTTTTTTTTTTTTAGCTGAAAAAATGGAAGCATCTTCAGTGACCACCATTAAAACATTTAATCGCAACTTCATTCTCCAAGACTCCTTGACGAACAGGACTAAAGAAAGGAAAAGTGCCACCAAGGATTTGATGGTAAGTCCCCTCTGTCTTAATGCCAGTTTCTTTCACTGTTGATGGCACCTCCTTTCTGTCGCCCTTCTTTCTGCAGTCAGAGCTCGAAGAAGCATCCTTCCTGCATGGTCTCCTGGTCGGTCTGTCGGTTAGGTGGGGGGGCTGCATTATACAGCTAGCCGCTTGGATATGTGTATACAGCCCCTCAGCTCTATCTCCAGCTCCTTGTAGGAACCAGGTTGGATACTAGAGAAATAAAAATTCATACACAGGAATGTAATAGTTGAGATGTAAGAGTTTTTATTCTGCTTTTGGCCCATATTCACTCTTCCTTAAATTTCTTGTTAGCCATTCATTTAATTACTTGTGTTCCTGAAAAAAAAGCCAGCAGCTGCTCATAAATGCGACAAAGGAAGGGACAAAGTAGGTAATTTGCTTAAACCTGAAATCACATAGACAGGGCTGATGGGTTACTACCCTCACACCAACAAATGCTTCAGAATTTTGGCAAATGCTTGATGCTGCTTCTATGGGAGGTGGTGATCCAGATGAATGGCCTTGGTGATACCAGGTGTGCTGAGGGCAGACGATGGCTGGGTGGCAAGACTGAAGCAAGGGGAAATCTAATCTGTTGTCTTTTATGCATCACTTGTCACTCCCTTCCCATTCCTCCCCCTCGAGGTACCTGTGTCATGAGCACAGAAGCACGAGGTAATGGCATAATGGTGGGCGTGCCCTTTTGGATTACAAGTTACCGCATCTCTTAGGCACCGTATGGTAACAGTGCTGCCACTCCCTTTGCCTCACTGGCCAGCCATTACCCCTGACCTTTCCAAGTCCAATTACCTGGCTCCTGGCCATTACTTAAAAGAGCTAAAAAGATGCATTATCATACTAACAGGGCAGACCACTAGGGCCAGGGAAGGGATCTTTTATAAATGAGAGAGTTAAAAATAAATTACCTTCGTAAAACAGAAACAGACTCACAGAAACACAGAAAAAAAAACTTATGGTTAAGGGGGGATTGGGGGGAGGGATAAATTGGGAGTTCAAGATTTGTAGATACTAATATATATACAACATATATATGTTTAATATATAAACAACGAGGTTCTACTGTATAGCACAGGGAACTATATTCAATATCTTATAGTAACTTATGGTGAAAAAGAATATGAAAACGAATATATGTATTTCCTGTATGACTGAAGTACTGTGCTGTACACCAGAAATTGACACAACATTGTAAACTGACTATACTTCAATAAAAAATATATATACACACATACACACACACACAAAATTACCTTCCATAGAGACAGAACAGAAGGATAGATCAATGGTTGCCAGGGGCCATGGGGACAGGGGATACGAAACAATGCTTAATGGGGAAGACATTTTACTTTAGTGATGGTATGTTTTGAAACTTGATAGAAGTGGTGGTTGTACAACATTGTCAATGTACTAAATGCCAATGAATTGTTCATTTTTCAAATGGTTAATTTTATGTTTTGTGAATTTCACCTCAATAAGTGATTTTTTTAATAAATTAATTTTAAATAATGCAGAGAGTTAAAAAATGAAAGAACAGACAATATTTGGTAAGCAAATGCTAACAAAATAGAAAGGGCAGGAATACTACTTTCCAACAAAGTAGAATTCAAGGCAAGAAGCACTCAAGAGGAAACAGGGAGGAAGCTTTAGATGTTGATAAAGTCAGTCAACCATGAGCCTTTCCCGAACTAGCAAACAACAGAGCAACACAATTTACTGTGCCATGGTCGATGACTTTAAAATCCCCTCATCAGCCCTTGAAAGCCCAGACTCCCAAATAAATATAAATTAGATAATTTGAATAGTCTAATTATTAAGCTTTAATTAAGAAATGTATCTACTTTTACTTAACAGAGACTTCACTTTCTTTCCAAGTATCAATGGACCATGTATAAAAATTGATTTTATACCAGCTACAAAGAAAACCTCAATAGGTTCCCCAAAAGTAGGAAGTATAGAACCACCCTCTGTGACCCCTAAAGCCAAAATTCTCAAACAGCACTCAGTATGTCCAATAGAACCTTGTGAAATGATGGAAATGTTCTATATCTGCAGTGCCCAGTATGGGAGCCACTAGCCACAGGTGGCTACTGAGCTCTTGAAATGTGGTACTGCCTTGGAGGAACTGACTTAAATTTTATTTATTTCTAATTAATCTAAATGTAATAAACAGCCACGTGTGGCTAGTGACTACCATATTAGACATGGCAAATGTCGAAAATTAGAAAAGTTGAAATAATCAGAAACTCCACCTGGAAGTTATAAAATATGTGTGCACCCACGTACACAAATACACACGTACACATACAAACGTGCACGTCCCATGCACATTTCTGAGAAACCTGAACTAAAGTTTGAGAAAAGCTAATCTACAGAGCATTTACAAAATGAAAAATTACATATATCAACACAAATGGGATATATACAGAGCTATACAGAGTCAAATTCATAGTATTAAATATTTTCTTCATTATTAAAGAAGCAAAACAAATGAACTAGACAAAGATAAATGCATAAATCAATTAGTTAAAACCAGAAAACTAAGAAATAACCATAAATCCAGGAGCTTATTCTTTGGAAAAATAGAAAAATGTGTGTAAGCCAGCTCAAGAAAAAAAATCAATAAATAAAAAATGAGGAAGTCTGAGATGATGTACATTTTTAATTTAAATATACAATGTGATGTAAACCTATGCTGATAAATCTTTAAGTCTTAATGCTAATAAAATCAGAATCAATGCTAATAAAATCAGAGTATTAGTAAAAACTGAAATAGAATTTTTAAATTTATTAAAACTTCAAAAAATAGGTATCTCTGGTCAAATGATTTTGCTGATAAATGTTTAAGGAACAGTTCATTCCCATGTGATGTAAAATATCCCAGAGCATTAAAAAAGTTGAAAACTAAAAGATTCATGACATGACTGTTAAGTGTCTACACATCCCCACACCCACTTATACACAAGACACACAAAGCCACATACAAACCACACACCAAATAGTACCCCTTCAGAGAGATGAGGCATGCTCAATAAAATATTAGCAAATTAAATGCAGCAGTACATTAAATAATAAATTACCAGGTAAATTTTACACGAACGCGACGATACATTTAATACTGAGATACTGATTAATAAACCCCACCAGCAGTTCATTTCTCCCCAAATTAATTTATAGTTTAATCCAATTCTCATAAAATTCTCACTGGGATTTTCTTGGAACTAAAGTTTATACAAGAATGAATCAGAAAGAATAGACAAAAGTATTTTGCAAAAGTGAAGTGATTTTCCTGTCAGATTTTAAAACCATTAAAAGCTGTAAAGAAACTGATGGTTAATGAAACAGAACAGAATGCTCAGAAATAGATCCAGGCACATGTGAAAATGTGTTATATGATTTTTTAAGCATTAGGAACCAGTAGGGAAGGTACAGATTATTTAAAAAAAAAAAAAACAAAAACAAAACTAAGCTTGGGAAATTAGCCAAGGGGACGTAGTGGGAAGGGAATCAGTTTGCCTTATTCCACATACCAAAATGAATCTCAGATGCATTAGAAAGTACATGTAAGAAATGCATCACTTTCTAAATACTGTGAAATACTTCACTGGTCCGTGGCACGAATACCCTCTGTGACCTACAAAAGCAGCAGAAGTGGTTGCTAATTGCCTCTCCTCACTTTCACCAAGTGGCTGATGGCGTTTGCTCGCTGTCTCGCCTCAGGAGCCCACCCTGGAGTCTGCTGTGATGTATTAGCACCATGGAACTCCACTGCCAGTGACCCACTGCCTCCGGCCGTACACGACAGTGCCTTGACCCAACAGCCATCGAATACTGCATGGATTTCCACCTGAGGAGAGGGCCTGGGGAGGCCACAGTGCACCCCTGCACAGGGCTGTCCTGATACCTCAACCAGAAAGCAGTCCCAGACTTCAGCATCAAGGTCTTGCCTACTCGCTGCCTTAGGCTCCCAGGGGAATCCAAGACAGAAAACCAAGACGCTGGCTTCCAACAGCAGAGCTCCACGTTCAAAAGACGCATCTCTTCCCTGTTCGCTTGGCTACTGTGTGTTGTCTTTAAGATCTTTTTTTCTTTTATCCCTTTGATTCAACTAGAACTACAATGTCAACAGTTTGTCCCCTAAAATATTGTTGGGGTCAGGAGATAGTTGAGGGAAGGGAGATGGGTATTAAAATTTAACTCATCAGTTCTTATTAACCTCTCACAAGCATCTTTGTCCTACAAATGCTAAGGAGAAAAGTGAAATGCCCCTGTAGTGAGCACCAGGGACGGTCTAACTTGGGGAGCGCTCAGTTGTCAAGGTCTCCCCCAGCCACCTCCTTCCTGCTGGCTCCTAGCCCAACGCATCACCGGTTCCTCCCATTGCTTTGCTATCACCAGCCACAGGACAGAAAGCCCTGACTCGCCCATGCCAGGCCCAGGTCTATGAGAAGTAACATCTCACTGAGATTTCAGGGTTCTTCCCTGGACTTGCTGGGTGTTTCCTGGTTCTGATGGGGAGAGGGGCTTGAGAAAGCCCCTGCTGGCTTAACTTTAGGGCACTGTCCATTATCAACATGATGCAGTTTAGCAATGGATGCATCTAAATGAGGTTTAGGTAACTGGATTATTGCACAATACCACCACATGAGAAAATACCATCCTCCAAAATTTATTTCCCAATAAATACTCAGCAAAAAGTAATTAAGATGACCATAAAGACAAAAAAGGTTAAGGAATAGCCTTAGAAAACTTACTTACAGGTCTGAAAAAGGCAAGGGCAAACTGAATTCAAAGGATGCAACAGTTGACACTAATTCCACACATGTGACTCCAAATGCATGACTATTTAGAGTGTGTTTATAAAAGCAAATGGAACTGGAATTTCACTCAGTTGAGTGTTGGCAACCTTTTTTCATTTGTTCCTGATACATTCTCAATCTGAGGAAGAAGGCAAAAGATGGGAGGCAAGGGAAGAGCATGGCTGATGTTTACTAAGTGGCCTCTGAAGGAGGCAACATTCTTCTCACTTCAATCCTTACAGCAACCCTATTCAGTAGGTGTCCCCATTTTTCAGATTTGGAAACTGAGGGCCAGTTATTAATTTGCCAGTCAGACCTTGCAGCTAAGTATGATACAAAAGCCTGACAAAAGCCTCCCTCTGTGTCGTTTTCAACTCCTACGTTCCTTTGCTGCCGTGCACATTTCAGGACCTGACTTGTTGCTGAAACGTGTGTTGTGATCCAGTGCTGGTGGGGGTCTACCTATCTTCCAGTAGTACTCCTTGCTGATGCTGTGATGTGTTATCCAGCAGAAACAACTCCTTTGAAATAAAGTAAGTCTTAGGCTTTTTGTTCTGTTGGTGTGATTAAAAGCAAACAAATACAAAATTTAAAAACACAGCAAAAAAGATCTGAGTTCCAAATAGAGCGTTTCTTTAAGAGGCATGAAAAGCACCTACTGTTGTGTTACAGTGTTAAAATATTCAGTTTTCTTTGACAAAAACGTGTACTGTGTGAGCCTTGCAAAAAAACAAAAACAAAAACAAAAAGCAGCAGCAGCCTGCTCTATGGCATTTGAATTTTTATAAAAGTTTCCTTGTGCCAAGTAAGTGCAAAGATTTAATTTACTATTAAAACCCATAAGCATATGTTATAGTTCCAGAAGAATTATTTTGTCATCAAGTGATTTTGATCTTCAGTGTCAATATTTATATTTAGATTAATTTTTATAAATGAAAATATTTTAATGGTTTAAGAAAATGAAGCCAATAGGACCATCTCTTTGATGACTTCTGAAAGTACGCTTGCCTTCATGTTATACACATATTGCAAAGAACTACTGTCAAGAGAAATGATGCAGAAGTAAAAGTCATTTATGAAAATAATGTGTGTAGGCGTGTGATTTCTTTGGTTTGGGAAAACTGGGCGTGAAGAGGGGAAAGAAGTCAATGGCTGGTCATTGGAGGGGCCAAGTGTCAAAGAGTCAAAGCCACTGCTACCCTGTGCCCCGTGTTCCTTCCAGGTACACCACTCACCTCTCCATTGCTCATCCTCCTGCGAACAGTGGTCACTCAGGTAAGACCAGCAGTTCTCAAAGCAGGGGTGAGGGGTCAGTGTGACTTTGTGCCTCAGAGGACATTTCTGGTTGTCACAACTTGGTGGGGACAGGACGTGTATATAGTGGATAGTGTCCAGGGATGCTGTTAAACATCCTACAGTGCACAAGACAGCGCCCACAGCAGATTTCTCCAACTCAAAATGTCCTGGGTTAGACCCTGGAGCCTGGTCATCAGGGGAGAAGCCCCTGCCAGCCTGTGTGTGAGCTGAGCCGACTCTCCCAGAGTCCTCCACAGGCTCAGAGGCTGTTGTGGCTCCTTGAGGCTGGCCTGCCCAGATGCTGGCCCCTGCCATCCCCAAACAGGAACAGAACCCCCTACTACCCTGAAATGAATGAGGGAATAAAAATATGAATGGAAGCCAAGAGCCTTTTCCAGCCGGTGGGCTAGCACAGTAGGACTCACACTTGAGCGGGCATCACAGTCACCTGCAAATGATTCGTGGGATGAATCCGATCATCCCCAGTCCTCCGCCTACGTTTCTCTACGCTACTGGTAACGTGTCTGGCATGGTAACGTGTGCTAAACATTCATAACAAACAAGCTAGCATTTAGGTCGGCGGGGCACTTCACGTGGGGGTAGGGGGAGAACACCAGGAGACCCATCTGAGATTCCCTCCTGGCAGCATTTCTGGGCCAGAATTCCTGACCACCCGCATAGGATAGCAAGGCACGGAAGACAGCAAAGAGGTTCCAGCCACAGTCCAGTTACCTGAGAATTCACCCTCCCTAACCCAGAAGCCCCAAAAGCTTGTACTGAGCAGCCAATATGCATCAACAGTCTGAGTATTCAAGAATGGTTTGAGTCAACAATTCAAGTATCAAGAGTGATAGGTGGGGGGGGAGGTGCCAAGATGGCAGAGTAGAGGGACCCAGTTTGCCCCCTCCCACGAATACACCAAGAATTACATCGCACATAATACCTACTAAACTTTGGCAGTGTCTCTCACTACCAGTACTGAAATTGATACCATCAACAAAAGGAAAAAACCTACAGAATGGGAGAAAGTATTTGCAAATGATGTGACCAACAAGGGACTAATTTCCAAAATATACAAACAGCTCAGACCCCTTAACATCAAAAAAAAAAAAAGGCAACCCAATCAAAATGTGGGTGGAAGACACTAAACAGACATCTCTCCAAAGAAGCCAGACAGATGGACAACAAGCACATGAAGGGATGCTCAACATCACGAATTGTTAGAGAAATGCAAATCAAAACCACAATGAGGTATCACCTCACACCAGTCAGAATGGCCATCATTAAAAAGCCCACAAACGATACATGCTGGAGAGGGTGTGGAGAAAAGGGAGCCCTCCTACACTGCTGGTGGGAATGTAAAGTTGGTATAGCCATTATGGACTACAGTATGGAGGTTCCTTAAAAAACTAAAAATAAACTTACCATATGATCCAGCAATCCTACCCCTGGGCATATACCTGGAGAAAAATATAATTCAAAAAGACACATGCACCCCAGTGTTCAAATTTACAACAGCCAAGACATGGAAACAACCTAAATGTCCATCAACAGATGACTGGATAAAGAAAATGGCGGGGGGGGGGGGTATGTATCTATATATAGTGGAATACTACTCAGCCATAAAAATAAAATAATGCCATTTGCAGCAACATGGATGGACCTAGAGATCATCATTCTAAGTGAAGTTAGTCAGAAAGGTAAAGAAAAATTCCATATATCGCTCATATGTGGAATCTTAAAAAAAATGGACACAAATGAACTTAATTTAAAAAACAGAAACAGACTCAAAGACATAGAGAACTTATGGTTACCAGGGGGTAAAAGGGGTGGGAAAGGATAAATTGGGAGTTCGAGATTTGCAGATCTAACTACTATTTATAAAATAGATAAACAGTGAGGTCCCACTGTATTCAATACCTTGTACTACATTCAATATCTTATAGTAACCAATAATGAAAAAGAATATGAAAACAAATATATGTATGCCTATGTACACCAGAAATTGACACAACATTGTAAACTGACTATACTTTAATTGAAAAAAAAAAAAGAGAGTGACAGGCAGCTGCACTCACAGACCACTTACAGCTCTTCTTGCTTCTAGGGTAAACAGGAACAGATAAAGACAGTATTTTCCTCTAAGAAATAAGTGCTTCATTTGCTACGACAAAAAAAAAGTGACCCAATATTCACAGCATTTGAAGCCTGCCATAAAAAAACTAGGCTCCACTCTTAGACTTCCCAAACCCCAGCTCTGTGGCCTATCACCTCATCTGTAAAATGGGGCTACAAGTATCTTCCTGTGTTGTTGTTAAAGGGTTCAATGAAATAACACACGAGAAAACTCTCAGCAGCATGCCTGGTGACTATAGGTACTCAGTGCTGGTTTCCTCCTTTTTCTCTTAGAAATAAGAAAATCATTCAAAAATCAACACCATGATTTATTTTGTAAAATGCTGTGCCTCGATTTTTCTACTCATAGTAGAAGAGATTATTATTCTGCAAATACTCCCTCTCTTAACCCCTTAACTCTGGGAGGACCACACTGACTCACCCCCTGAGGCTGGGCTTGGCCATGTGATTTGCCTCACGGTTGGTGAGCATAGTTCTGTCTTCTGGCCGCTATAGTATAACACCAAAGACTGGGCAGTTTATAAACAACAAAAATGTATTTCTCACAGTTCTGGAGGCTTGAAGTCCAAGACCAGGGTGTCAGCATGGTCGGGCTGTGGTGAAAGCTGCTGCACACTGCCAGCTTCTCGCTGTCTCGCTGCCTTGCCTCACGTGGCAAGGGACTGCACTAATCCCAATCAGGGGGGCAGCGCCCTCCTGACCTAGTCACCTCCCAAACACCTTACCTACTAACATCATCACCTTACAGGTTAGATTTCAACATATGAAATTTGAGGAGACACAAACATCCAGACCACAGCATTCTCCAACCCTTGCTTTGGACTTGGCCACATAGCTTGCTTTAGCTAATGAGATATTAGAAAAAGAGCTATACAATGGTCTTGAAATATGTTTATGGAGTAAGGTTTGTCCACTTATATTTGCCAATCACTATGAGAACATGACACAGGCAGCCCACTGGTCCGAGGAAAAGATTCCCGACCCAACCTTGCAGCCAAGCTGAGCTGAGCCTAGCCAAGAGCATCAAAGCCACCCCAGCCAACCTGTAGACACAGGAGCAAGCATAAGAGGGGAATGGTCAAGACGGCAGGGTAGGAGGATGATCTTAGCTCACCCTCTCCCATGAATACACCAAGAGAGACATCCACGGACCCACCCTTTCACTCAGAACACCTGCTGAACTTTGACAGAATATCGCCGTCTTCAAAAGACAAAATTCATCACAAATCTTGGCTGCCACGATCTGACCCATGTGGACAGCTGCAAAAACAAAAGATTCCAAGAACAAAGAATTCCTACACCAAGAAGCTTGCAACAACCAAGCAACCCTCCTCCCCTTTTTAGTATAAAAGTCTGAATTCTGACTTGGGGAAGATGGTTCTCCAGGACCTTAGTCTGCCATCTTCTTGGTCTGCCAGCTTTCCAAATAAAGTCACTTTTCCTTGCCCCAACCAAAAACATAAAATAAAATAAAATAAAACATCGCTCTTTTAAACCACTGAGTTAGGGGGTGGTTTATTACACAGTAAGAGCTAACTGATAAGACTACATGAAAAGTTAGTTTTATCACCTTAGATTAATCCTTGTGTTAGTGATGAAGATGAGCAAATATTGAAAGTGAAACCACATGCCAATATAAGGTCTATAGAAGCCACTACTGAGCTACTTGTTTTTGACATTTCACAATTCATATATGAAACTTGTTTCGTTTTTGGAAGTGTGTGTGTGTGTGTGTGTGTGTGTGTGTGTGTGTGTGTGTGTGTGTGTGTGTGTGTGTGTGTGTTTGGTGTACGTGCCGATCTTTCACAAAGGGTCCTCTGTTCACTGAAATGTTTGATGAAACTTTAAAGTACAGGAGACATTTGGCGCATCCTTTTAAAAATAACTTCTCGAATGGCAGCCACTCTGTTTTCTCCCAGGGGAAGTATTTCCCATACACAATTTGCATTTTATGGAACAGTTGGTCGCATGAGCCTTCTGTCTCTGCAACTGAGTTATAATTACGACAAAGTGCAGGTAAATGGAGTTGCATTTTAAAAGCGCTTTCAAGGAGCTGGAAACCTCTATTATCCACTTCAAACACTGGAAACTTCAAAGAAGTTATTCCAAAAAATCCAGTTTGGTAGGATCAAGTCCTCAAATATAGAAAAGTATGTTTTCTATCAAAGTTATCATGTTTGATAAAGATGAAAGGCTGAAGGCAGCGCTTCTCAAACTTTAATGTGCAAATTCTGAGTCAGCAGGCCTGGTGGAGCCCACGATGCAGCATTTCTAACAAGCTCCCAGATGACAACAGTGCTGCTGGCCACACTTTGAGTAGCACAGGACTTCAGGAGGAGCTGAAAGAAGGCCAGAGGTGGGGAGGTAATCCAGAGAGCCCCAATCTACTGGTTGGGCCCTGGGATGAGTGTTGCTCCGTCTCTTTGGAGAAAAGCTCTCTGTCGCTCTTGTCTGTTCCTCCCCAGTCCAGGGAGGGAATGTCTACCCACTCTCCAACTATCTTAACTGAAGTTCTGGAAGACAGCAGGTTACTGTTGCCCAGAAACAACCCAGTGGGTAGCCTTGAGGAGTGGGGATTTCCAATCACATTTCCTTGTGGCTTTTTGAAGTGGACAAAGTTCTATCTCTGTTAGTAGGGCTGAGTGAGCCATGCTTGGAAGCCAGGTGGACCAGGGAACGGCCTCCTCCTCTATCCAGCTCCGCCTTCCTTCGTATCACGGTGCCCAACGCCAGGCAGGCAGGCAGGGGCAGCAGTTTGCAAGCCCAGCAACCTGAGAACCTCTGTGAAGTACACTTGCCCAGGAAAAGTGCACCAGACATCCCTCACACACGTCAACTCTCAAGATCTTCCGTGAGTCCAGGAGAGTCTTTCCCCCGCTGTAACCAGAGCCATCCTGGGAGTACACCTTTGGCACCTCCCAGACAGCACCGGCCACCAAGTTCGCAGCTTTGTACTTGCTCAGGGAGGCTGGAGGAGACACAGGGCTGGGGGCCTGGTGGCCTCAGGCTGGGAGAGCTGCCTTTTCTATGTACTGCGCGTATCAAATGACGAGGAGCAATGCTGGCCCAAGGCCAGGATTTGCCCCAACCATGAGGCGCTAGGTGATGAGGTGACAGGATGAAAAGGCGTGTAATTGCTGTCCTCGTTCCCTGCGCAATGTGGTCATTACTTAATTGAAGATGAAAGGGCTATTTGCAGGCAGTGGTGGTGGTAAGTGTTTTCTATCGCACTTCCATCTTCAACCTGCCCTTTCCTGCTTCCTGGTAATGACGATAATTTGCACTTTCAAGCCTGTCCTTTCTGATTTATTCTCCCCTACTGTTTCATTCATGTCATAACAATCCCACTGGGAAGTAAGTAAAAGATTTTTCATCTTTGAGGAAGGCCAGTCTTTAAAAGGGAAAGGCTGGACAAGTATTCTTTATCCTGATAAACGCAGACCATGTGTCAAGAATGCTCTACCACCGAAAACAGACTCTATGAATCAGCGTTTCCAACCCATTTGTAATTCGGGTCTTTGTAGCACCACCCTGGCAATGAATGGGCTGCTGTCATCACTCTGGCAGAGCCGAGGTTCTTCTTTGTCTTTAAATGACTCTGTTATTGTCTTTTCTGTGTCCAGCAGCAATTCTTCCTAGTGACCCCAGGCTGTTGAAATGCTGACTGTCTGTGGTACAACAGCTCTGCTGATGCCATTTGGCCAGATGTCAGCTTGGTGCCCATCGATCCTTCAACTGTCTGATGACAAAGGAGTTATTCACTCCTTCTTGACTCAGTTAGGATTCTGGTCTCCTGGCCTCCACTCTGTCTTTGACTGCAGGGGAAATGGGCACATCTTGGCTAATGCTAAAAAGACAGATTTAAATGTGGCTGGAAAGAGCTGGCCTGTAACCATGTATAATTCTGGACCGCAGCTATTGGCAGGGCCCCATTTAAACTCTGTGGGTCACAAACCATTAAAGCTAGGACCTTTCTCAACTCTGTGTCTTCCTGCATTATAGTCAATCCCCTGGAATGCCTCCCTCTGACTTTGAATATCCCTACTCATCTTCTTAAAAGGCTCAGTTCAAAAGTCACCTTCTCTAGATGGTCCCTGACCCCTCCCCAGCCCAGGAGAATCCTAGCGTAACCCAGATGGTTGGCGGTGAGAGGAGGTGCCACACCACGCAAAATCCAGGTTCAAATCAACACTGGTTCAAACCTCTAATGCTATTTCCTTTGAAGCCCAAAGCCTTTCCCAAAAGCCTGTGAATCTGTGCTTATGGAGACCAACAGTTTTTGGTCTCTGCTTCCTTGTTGCAGCCTGTTTTGCACTGCATCAACCCACAAGGGAAAGTCAACCCTTTCACCATTTTCACTTAACACAACATCAACAATGAAGAGACCAACCACCTCTACAGCAGATCTCACCGAAGAGCTGACGGGCAGCAGGAGTTGGCAGAGCATGGGGGTGGGCGAGAAGTCAGGGAGCAGGGGCACACAGCCTATCACCTACCAGCTGAAAATCCAATTTAGACATTCCTGTTCCACAAAAGTCCTCTTTCCAACCAATAGCAGGCTCCCCACCCAGCACCTGTGCCCTGCTGTGCCCTGACTCCTCGTCTTTGATCTACAGAACTGCTTGGCCAACTCCCAGGGCCTCTCTGATGACTTCGCTCCACTGAAAACTGAGGGCATACGTATCCCACTTTCCACCCCATGCACTTACCCAGGGGCAGTCCTCTACCTGCGCAGAGCACTAGGAACTCACTGTTAAGATACCATTTTCCACCTAGTGACATGATCCACGCCTTCATTTGCATATAGAGCATTTTGCATGTTTCCCTATTTTCATCCCATTTATCACAGGTACGTATCACGCATGTGCATGTCTGGATTGATATGGTGCATTCTGTCTTTAATCCATGATTAATTATAAGGCACTGAGAAACTCAAGAGGGAAGTGACCTGGGCAGATTTGCGAGTTTCTTTTGTTTTTAATAGCTCTGATTTTTTAATATAAGGAATACAATGTATGAGGTCAAAGAGATAGTAGACAGACAAATGAGCAGACTTCCTATAGAGTCCAGGAAGGAATCAAGACAGCTTAGATTAGGGTAGGGAGGAAGGAGAATTCTGTTGGATCCTGGAGACAATTTGGAGGCAAAAGCAGGATTTGGGAACTGGTTGGATATGGACAGCGAAAAAGACTGAGGTGTGAAGAATGCCCTCAGACCTGCGGCCAGAACAACAGGTTCTATTCACTGAGCTGGGGGATGAGGAAGGAAGACAAATTCCTTTCTGTTCAATTTGAGATGTTGGCCAAGTGGAGAGGTCTAGGAGGTGGGTGGGTCCACATCTGAAGAGATTGGGGCTGGAGTTAAAGAGATCAGAGGGTTGCTGGGACCTGGGTAGAACTGGCAGTTAAACTGTGGATGGGATCACTGAGGGGGCTCACACAACAGCACAAGGACCGAGGGCCCTGGACTTGTGGAACTGTACTGGCAGGGGAAGAGCAGTCAGAAAGGTAGAAGGAAAATCAGAAGAGAATCATGTCTCAGGGAACAAGGAAGTTTAAAAAGGATTAAGTGAGTGAGTGGCCACTGAGTGGTCGAGTAGTATGAAGGCTGGGAGACACCAGGGCTCAGACTGCATGACCGATTCCACCAACCAGTACAGAAATGGAAGCATAAGGCTGAGCAGAATCTCAATAATAGGACCAATTTGGGTCACACTGAGGTTAAGGTGCTTCTGGGACATGCTGATAGAGACAGCCATGTGGCGATATAAACACACATTCACTCGCTGAATTCAGCAACACGTTAGTGCCTACGCTTGGCCAGGCTGGTACCTGGCACTAGACAGGTGGAAAGGAAAGACACATTCCTGCCCTCTGAGTGCTTGTGGTTTAGGAACAGAGCTAAGACACAGAACTAATAATGCTGGCATACCCTTTAGAGGAGGAGGCACAGCTGGGAGTGGGCAGAGTGGTACTGAATTGCCCAGAGACAGGCTGGGGGAGGTGCGTGCAATGGGGTCAAAGATCTGCATGGAGCATCTCAAATCCATGTCTCTGGCTTGTCCTGCTTTCTCTCCTGTTCTCTCATGTCTCCTTCCCAGTGCCTTCTGCTCTTTTATTTTGACTGAATGATGCATTTGGGGTTTGGAAAATCCGTTCTTGCTGCGAAAGAACCTGTATCCCTATGATCTTGAGATTCTGTTATTATACTGAGGCTCTCAACAGCGTTGAGCGGCAGGGCGACTCCGAATCCCCCAGGGTGCTTTTTAAGGATACACACGCCAGTCCCCAGCCCCCTTCCAAAATCCTAACATTTCACACAATTCTAGTCCCTCACCACCTGCCCACCCAGAACCAAGACAACAGTGAGGCTGAAAGTAGGTGCTCCTGAGTTGGAGGCAGACTCAGAGACCAAGCAGAAGGAGTGGAGAGGAGGGCAGAAAGGGGTGGAATGGTCCCCAAGCTTCCTGCCAAGGCTGCTGGGCCGGTGGGCAGCTCCATCGGCCCCATCGGTGGGAACAGATCTGGGGATTGGTAGTGCTTTCTTTCGCTCAGAAGTTTGCTCAAATTTTCACTTGAACTGATTCTGTGATCTGCACATTTTTTAATTAGCCACGGTGAAAGACACCTAAAATTATCATTCTGCGTAACTAAAAGAGGTCATTCGTAGACTGGGTGTACTGTTTCTACCACTATTTGTAACTCAGCATTCCAGCTCTACAGCATGCTGACTGAGCTTATGGCTAACAATTTCTAATATTTTCACAACATCCTAGCTCATGCATGAAGACAAATCTCACCCATCTGTTTTTTCTGCTAATGGGTCAGTGATGCCCCCACAGCTAATTATAGCAATCACATAGAAAATAACATGTTTACTTTGAAAAGCCAGATTTGGTTTTTGTGATGGGGTAGTTCTGACAGATGCACAACTGTTTCTAAGAGGGTGAAGGTCTTTATTCTTTTTCATCTGTAAGAAAAAGCCACGTGGAGTCCCTCTCTGCAGTTACCGTGAAAAATACTACTGCGGACATTGTTATATTGCCTGGGGTCCCTTATTTATTTTGGAATTATACTCCGAGAAGCAATGACACTGCCCTCCAAACTCACTGCTATTACTAATAGTTCTGCAAATTCTCACGTGCCTGTGAAGGAATATTATTATTAAAGAGGCCTAAGAATTAAGGTGAACTGAACTAAAAAGCAGATTTTCTTTTATTTAATCTGTTTTCTCGCCCTCTCTCCATGTCCTACGTATTTCTCTAAGCTGAATGGCTTTATTTACATAATTGTCCATCTTTGTTTCCTTTCCTCAAAGATGTCTTTGATGCAGAATAACTGCCTCTCCATGTTCATTTTTATTTAGCTCCAGGGAAAGTTCTAATGCATTTCCTTCTTGCTGGTAGCTTCTTACAACCAGTGTAACCCAAATAGAAATGATCTGAGACCCTCCTTACTGTCATGAATGTTTGGAAATAGCTACCTCCTCTACTGCAGCTCTATCCCCCTCTTTCTGACACCAGGAAGTCACTGAATGCAGCTGTGAGGTTGCCAGTCCACTGGGTTCAACTGTCCTCTGCTGGTGAAGACCACCCTCAACTCAGCCTTTGGGATTTACACTTCCTTCCCTTGGCTTCCAACACACCACCATCTCCTGATTTCTCCTCTTATCTTAATGAATGCACTGGCACAGTTTGAGCACAGAAGGAATCAAAAAAGGAGTTGGAGATAGTGTGACCAATGATATGGGTGAACACCAAGAAAGGGTGATGTCACAGACGCCAAGAGAAGAAAGTAGTAGTTTACTTCTCAAATGCTGCAGAGAGGATCAAGTCAGAAAGAAACAGTGAGAGGGCACTGGGCTGGCAATACGGAGGTCAAGCACACTTGGGCATGGGTGGTCTCAGCAAAACAGTGGAGGTAGAAGCCTGTTCGGAGGGACTGAGGAGAGACAACATGAGCAAGTGGGGAGAGTGACTATAGACAACGTTTCAGAAGAGCAGAGAAATGGGTCCGGGCAAGGAAAGAAATATAAGTAAAAGGAGTTTTTGTTTTTGTCTTTTTAAGGTGGAAGATTCTAGAGAATATCAGCATTCTGGTGGAACTAACTCTACACAGAGAGAGAAATGATAAATGCAAGAGAGAGAGGAGAATACTTCCAGGAGCAACATCCTTGAGAGGGCAAAAGAGGAAAACAGGGCTACTTCACCCATGGTAAGAAGTTGGCAAGGCTGAGAGCAGAGGTACCAACGCAGTGAGACTTGGAGATGTGGTGGCCAGGTGACATTTGTTTCCATCTGACTGCCTCTATATTCTCAGTCAAATACAAGCAAGGTCATCGGCTGAGAATGAACACAGGGGAAGGAATTTGGCTTTGAGAAGAGGAAAGGTGTATGAAATCATCACTGCAGAGAGTGGGAAAAAGAACATCCTAGGAATTGCAGCAAGAAGTATGGTGCTGACTCCCCATTTGGGATTTGTGGTCCAGAATTTAAAATGAGGCTGGCTAAGGAAAACAGAACTATTGCATGTAAACCACTTAGCCCTGACCTGGTACACAGTGCACACTCTGTAAATGCAAGCCATTATGCTTTTGCCACTTAAATATCTCTTTTTTGTTTGCTTAGATGGGATACAATCCTGTCAAAAAAAAAGAAAAGAAAAGAAACTGAATCTTGGGTGACATTGTTTTATCAGCATTGTAAATCCATTAAAGAAAGAAAATGTTTCCAATAAAGAAAGGTGATTAAACTCAAAAGTCTTGAAAATGTAGACCCCACGGCCTAAGAAACTGACAAAACACGAAGAGCTGATCAATTAAATAAGATTTTATAAAGACCTGGTGCCGCAAGTTCACGTCTCGATGTGGCTGTTACCAGCGCTTTGTGCAGCCCTGTGACGCAGGGACGTGGTCCTTCTGGGATTACACACCGTGGTGGGCAGGCTACGACACGGGCATACTGAATGCAAAAATAAATAAATAAATAACAGGTGGCTCAGCTAAAAAAGTGATAGAATCGATTAAGTAGCTCCTATATTAAAGTGAGCTAAGAAAAGAATTCGGGCGAGCTATTATTACAATGAAAATATCAGCATAAACTTGAGACTTGGAAAGGTCACTGGTCTACCCTTGAAACAAGCAGCAACGACCTCCTGTGTCATCTCACTTCCAGAAACTGTATGAGATAATATAACATGCAGCCCTAACTCCCAGGCTGTGGTCCTCGCCCATCCCTCACTGGAGGGGGGAAGCGGGCAGTGCCCTTGGAGAACAGAGCCAGGTGATCGATCAAAATCCATTTGTTTCATCTTACTGAGACAACCAGAGCTTGTGTCCTTTAACTTGTCAGTGTATCGGGGAAGGGAGAGACCAGTGTCTTCACAGTGATGAAGGTGAAGGAGATCCAATTGCTTTTTTTCTTTCCAATCAATTGTAACACTATGGTTTTATACTTAATTCGTTATCAGCTAAAACCTTGTAATTACCACAAAATTAGCTTTCGTGTTCACTTGAAGCAAGCTTCAGTGACTTCTTTATTCATGAGTGATTTTAGGTTATTTGTCAGCAACCACTGAAACTGAACCTGACTGATCCGAGTCGTACATGTCACCAATTGGCCAGATTTGCTCATTCTTTCCCTGTAAAAATACTAATAAACATAGCATGACTCAAATGGTATGCTTAACCTCCACAAGGGAGTAAGAATACAGGAGAAAGAATGTGGAATTTGGAGGCAGACAAACCTGGGCTCAAATCCTGGCTATGCCACTTACTGTCTATATGTTCTTAAGCAAGTAATAAACTGCTGAAGGTCTCATTTTCCTCATCTGTAAAATGGGATAATAAAAGCCACTTCATAAAATTGTTATGAAGAGTAAATAAATAATACCATGTGCTTAGCACATTTCCTGGCCCACAGTGAAATATACAAAATAACAGCAACTCCCTTTGCTCCCTCAGCATATGCCTCAGTTCAGAATGTGCTTCCTCTTTGCAGCTATAAAGTGGGCCGACTCATATTTACCATGTATTCACAGTATATTTAACTCCTGACACAGTACTTGGAAATACTAAGAAAATCTGCAAGCTCTCAATTATAAAAGTGGGAAATGGTCAAACCGACATAACAGAAATTCAATTACATGATTTATAAGCTGGTTCATTTCCCTGCCATAAAACAACCCAAAGTTTCCCTGCGATCAAATGGCACATCCCTAAAAGTCTTCTGAGGTGCAGGTTTTTAGAAATTTATACCACCGGTAAATAAAGAAACACACACACGCATGCACACACACATTTACACCGCTGGTGAGTAAAAGGAGCGTCGTCTAAAAAAGCTGATTTTCCTTTCCTGAGTGTCAGACACATTCATAGCTAAAGGTTTAACCTCATGACAGATGCCAAGGAGGAGCTTATTCATTCATTCAAAACACACATACTAGACTTTTCCTTTCAACTAAGGTGAGTTAGTTCACTGAATTTACTCTCCCACCTGAAATAACCAAAATGCAGGACAAAAATGTAAAAAACCACAGTTTTCCCAGACACTCCACAGGAAACAAAGGATAGTGATCCCTGGGAAATGGAAAACAAATGAGGTGAGCCCTGCAATCGCCCCACCTAACTGCCTGGGAAGAGTTTCAAAGGCAACAGGCAGAGCCCCGCAGACTCCTTAAATTAAGTAGAAAAAGTTAAGAGCCCAAGGACACCAAGGCTGCTAGAATTCACAGGCAGAATATTGAGAAGGAAAGAGCTTCACAAAGAGAGAGGAAACTAAAAAGTTCTTGGGTGCCCCTCCAGTATTCAGAAGACTACTGATTGGCATAAGAGTGTGTAAGGAAACTATGTGAATCCTGGGAAAAAACCACCCAAAAGGATTAGGGAGAACAGTACACAGCACTCGCACAGGGCTGGGGATGGCGCTTCTATACATCTCTTACTGGTCCTGTTTCTCTGGTGGAATGCACACAAATATATAGAAAGGAATTTGTTCCAGGGAATTGGCGCACGCAATCATAAGGGCTGGTTAAGCTGCTTTTGTAAGGCTGTAGGCTGTATCTCCACATCTAATTGATGCACAGTCCACAGGGAAGGATGTCAGTAAAGGAAAGTCAGGACGAGAACATCCAAGTGAGCTGGAACCAGACAAGCATGAGCTGGAAACCCATGAGGATGGACTGAAACCCATGTCCTTTCTTGCTGCCTCTGAGCTTGGTGCAAGGGTATCCTACAGAAGCTGGGGTTCTCATTCATGGAGCTAAAAGCACACACCTGGCTGTGAGTAAGAGAACCTGAAGGAAAGTCGGGGAAAGGCAGGGTAACTGCAGACCCAGATATTGCTTTATGTCATGGAGGTGAATCAGCTACAAAAGTGATTCTTTCCTTCTACCTCCCAAATCTCTTAAGCACAGCCATCACGTCTTGCCCAAACTGGAAACATACAAAGACGCATATTCTGGGAAATGCAGTTCGGCCTAGCAAAGTTGATACATCATTAGTCATGACACAGAGAGCAAATAGAAGAAAAAATGAACAGAGTATCTGTAAGCTGTAGACAACTTTCAGCAGCCTAATATATTTATAACTGGAGTCCCTGAAGGAGAAGAGAGAAGGACGGAGAAAAAAAAAATTTGAAGAAACAATGAACAAAACTCTTCAAAATGTGACAAAAATTATAACCGTGCAGATCCAATGAGCTTAGTGAAACTCAAACACAAGAAACATAATGAAATCTACACCAAGGCACATTATAATCAAATTGCTCAAAACTTGTAATAAAGAGAAAATCTTAAAAGCAGCCAAAGGAAAAAAAAATTTTTTGTACCTACAAGGGAATGAAGATATGGATGATAGACGATTTCTCACTGGAAACCAATGCAAGCAAGACGACAATGATGCAACATCTTTAAAGTTCTGGGGAAAAAAAAAACAACAACAAACTTTCAACCTAAAATCCTATACCCAACAAAAATAATCTTTTCAAAAATAAAGGTGAAATAAAGATACTTAAGACGTACAAAAACCAAAAGAATTCATCACCAGCAGACCCACGCTACAAGAAATGATAAAAGCAGCTCTTCAGGCAGAGGGAAAAATAATGCCAGGTGAAAATACGGATCTATGCAAAGCAATGTTGAACACTGGAATGATAACTACATGGATAAACATACAGGACCTTTTTCTTATTATTCAGACCTTTCTGAAAGATAACTGACTGCCTTAAACAAAAATATAAACAACGTCACGTAAAAGTAAAACGTGTGATAACAATAACACAAGGGTTAGAAGAAAAGAAAGGGCCGTGCGTGGTTGCGAAGTTCTTGTACTCCAAGGAGAGTGGTACAAAACACGTGTGCTGAACACATTTTGTGGGCAGACCCTGTTAGGCACTAGTCATGATGAAAGCAGCTTAACCTCTCGACTGGAGTTTACTTCCTCCTGTTCTCTCTTAGGTAGCTTAACTGGCTTTTTTTCTTTTTCTTTTTTTTTTCTGCTTGAAGTGATTAGCAGGAAAACTGTAGGGTAGGACATCTTGTTTAATAAAGTGACCATCTTTTAAGCGCTTCAGGTTTGCACTGGCAGTGCATTATGAAGCAAAGGACAGAAGATGTGGTGCTGTCTGAATGTTAAAGAAATACACCCCTGGAGATGAGGCATACTGTTATGTATCACCATTAAAACCATTTCAGTGCTCAAAATAAAGGACTGAAGGCTCTACCTCCAGGTCAACTGAGGTTATAATCAAGACCAAATCAGCAGTCCCCAGGTTCATTCATAATAAATCCCTGGAATTAATAATATTCAAACACATTTTCTAAGCTTATTTCAATTTAAATTACTTCCACTTAAATAGATGTGATTCCAAGAACATCTATTTTTAAGTGGGGAGTTGCACACATTGCCAGGAACGAATCTGGCCATGTCAAGGTCATGTCTCATCGAAGACAATTTAACCTTTCGGGACGGGGGGAGAAAGAGAGCAGGGGATGTACTAACCCACATTTCCCCTAGAGCAGATGGATGTGTGAACAGGTATGGCGAGATGGGGTGACAAAGGATGGGGGTTTCTGCCTCAGGCACCTGACGCTACACGTTTGCTCTTTTCTAAGGTGAGAATATACACATAAATCATACAGCAGCAAAGGAGCTTTATTTCCGTGCATACTGCCACCTCTCCTGGACTGTGCTAATGGTCAGACTGCATGAATGGACAGCCACCGTTCCAAGCAAATTTGATTATGATGAACCAAAGCGACTGTGGCTATAACGAAATCTCACAAGAGCACTGGACCAGAGGAAGTGGGAAGAGAAGCACCATCTGTGTTCTGTAGGAACATCTATACATTTATAACTCTCCATCTACTGCCCCAACATCACAACGGAAATCACTTCCAAACATTCTTATCATACAACTCCCAGAAGACTACAAACAAATAAAGCTTCGTCTTCTGTGAAAGGCACTATAGTAAGTGCCTTTGATACATACATTTTTCAAATGCAATCATTATAGAACCCTATGAGATAGGAATTATGATGTCCTTTCCACAGAAGACTGAGACCTAGAGGGATCAAGGTCCCACAGCTATCAATGGCTGAATAAGGACATGCTATCAGATACAACGCTAAAGCCTAGACCCGAAATGCCACGCCAGAAACAGGCCACTGGATCCAGGTATATTCAAAGCATATACTTGACCATAAGCCACCAATGCTGTGGAAGTCCACAAGGGAGGTTAATTCTCGAAGGTTGGTGGGAAAAGGAAAAAAAAAAAAAAAAAAACCACTCTTACAGGACAAGCTTGTGATTGAAACCCCAATGCTGAGCTCTCAGGAAAGCAGGTCTGGAACAGAAGTCAAGGATTGGGGGCCTATGAGGCCATCTCCTTCCCCCAACACCCCAGACTCAACTCCCAGGACCAACTGGCTCTACAGCAAGAAGTTAAGGAGATGAGAGGGCTCAAGGACACAAGAGAGGAAAAGGAGAAGGGAGTTGGCTAGTTCTGACCCCTGAACTTCCACGCATTAAAAAAAAAAAATAGTGAGACCTATCTATGTCCGTGACCCACAACATATAGGAAGTTACAGGAACCTTGTCTTTTTACCTCAGGGAAACCTCCTCAGATTTCTTGGGTTAACTCCAGTAAGTCTTCAACTTCCCAGATCCCTGAAATTTTCTTCCTATTATTTGCTTCGTGATTACATGCTGGCTTGCTTTAACTCTTTTAGCTTCACAAGCTTCCTGAAAATTAAAAAAGATACTGACCCTTTAATACATGTACACTTTTTCTGTTCAATGTAATACTCTCCAGATACTCGACACACAATGTGCTAATTGTCATCAACATGTTGATCATCATTGCTATTTTTACTGCCTATATACACAAAACCTATTCACCCACCTCTCCTTACTCTTCTCCCAGCAAAATGGTTAAATACAAAGTACCTAAGATTAGGAAACAGGCCTAGGTTACGGCTTTCTCTTCTCTAGGTCTTCTGATCCACTCTACAGAAACTGCCTCAGTAATCATTGTTTTAGACAGGTAGCTAACTGAGTTCTGTTCAGACCCTGTAAGTTGTTAAATCACTTGGCAACATGGTTCCAGCCAGGAAGTGCAACTTTAAACTTTCATCTATGTAACTCATTCAAAGCTGAGATGTGACAAATACTAGTTATGATGCTCAGCGTGTGACTGAGACATTCACGCTTTGGGTTTTCTCTTTGCCCTTAGTATCCTGGGAGTGCTAGCCTCATTGGCCGGTCATTTGGGATTTGTGACTTCCCATTTCACTCATGCAGTGACAAGACTCTGGAGCCAGCTGGAGGTGGATGGGAGCCTTCCCTAGAAGAGTAAAATTGGGTGTCTGCTCTAAGCACTGGGCAAACATTCTTTTTTGCCTGTCATTGTGTTCACATTTTCTTACCTTCAGATGTGCAAGATACAAAGAGCTTATTTCAGGCTGTACACCCAGAAGAAAAGACTGCCTGGACTATTTTCATACTGAAGGCCTTAAGCCTTCAAGCAGGCTATACAAATGTTCTCTTAGCCTCATGCATAGCTCACTAGGAGATTTCAGGGTTTGGAGGAAAAGCTTTGTGGTAATATCTAGAGTTTAACTAGAACTTTCATTCTGCTGTCTCCTCACCAACCAGAATGGAGTTAGGTGGATCAATCTGGGTCCTTTGGGGAGCAAACGTCAAGACAAGGTGAGATGCGCAAGACATTTACTGGGGAAACACCTGTGAGGGAAAGAGGAAGGAGCCAGAGAAGGTGACCCTGCAAAGGAGAGAGGGAAGAAGGGTTGAATAAGAAGAGTCTTAGACTTCAGCACAAGTTTAAGAAAGTTCAGCCAGGCCAATGGCAAGTCATGGAGGAAAGTTGCCTGTCAGAAGAGTCCCACATCTCTCAAGAACCGGCCCGCAACAGGATCCTTGTTGAGTCACCAGGAGCAGCCTGTGGGAGGCAGGACCTCAGCGATGTTGAACTTGGAGGGCAGCAGCTGGTGCCGTTGGTCAGTTATGCTCACTGAAGCTGGAGACCTGAGAGGCACACCATCACAAGGCCTCCACAAAAAGCAACCTCTGGATGGACGAGGACCCGAAGTCTAACATGTCAGCGTGTCTTCAGGACCAGGTGACTCAAGAAACCACTGCATAAAACCCACCACTGTCTTCATGGTAGGCAAACTGCTGGGGACGCTGCCCACTACATCACAGTGTCCCCTTTATGAGAGTCCAAGAAAAACACCTCCTGTGGCTCAGGGCCAGGCAAAGTCATTCCTCCTGCACAACTGGTATGTTTTCACCCTGTAGACATACGGACTTTCTAGCTGAACTTCTCTTTGTCTTAACCATTAGGAAGTAATGAGCCAGATCTGGGGTCTATCTCTAGTTTTGGGGGCTTCTCTTTTTCAACTATTCTTTTTTTCCCCTTAACCTTCCCTGATTTCTTTGGTCAATACTACTGATCTCTGCAAGTGAGCTAAACTTCCTTCAGAAATAAGGTGTGACGTATCTCCTTGAACTAGGCTCGGTACCATTTAGAACCAAAAATACTAGATTTTAAGTACTTTAGTCCTTTCATAACTTTACATATACGTCAAACCCTTTCACTCTAAATCAGTGCTGTCCGATAAAAATAGTACGTGAGCCACATGAAATCTTAAATCTTCTAGTAGCCTCATTTTAAGAAGTAAAAACAGGTGAGACCAACAGTTTAAGCCTCTGAAAAGTCAGTGTGTGCTCTACACTGAGAGCACATCACAGTTTGGACCAGCTACAGTGCAAGAGCTCAATGGCCACATGGGGCTAGTGGTGCCTGTGCTGGACAGGTCAGGTCTAAACACAAAGGGTATGAATGATAACCAAAGAGCCAGAAGCATGTTCAAGATTATAATCACAACTGTATCAAGTCATATTCATAGCTGGCTTTGACTGAAGAGTTCTGAGCTCCTGGGGGTTTCTGATGCTGACACCAGGTCTAAGAAAGCATGAGTTCTCCTGGCAGGGGTAATGACCATGAAAACCCTAAGATTTCTGGACCTTTTTAAACTCCTCTACGTTATTTTTTTTCTTGATTGGACCAACCTTGGCTCCTTCCAAGAAACAACAAAATATAAAATGGTTTGGGACATCTAGTAAGAAAGAGAGATAACAGAGATAGAGATGCATTTTATTTATTCTGCACTTCATCCAGAGCAGTATTAAAAATTACTTTAAAGTGTGTTTATAAAGGTACAAGACTAAAGAACAGAAACACCGTAGATGTAATCAACACATGAACAACAACAACAAAATTTGATTCTCATTGTTTTAGAACCAGCTCTAAAACTTTACGCTTTAGTTTGGATAATAAAAGTGTTACTTAAATCAGGACTAAAAGATCAAAAATGTAGTTAGATTCCTGAGAGCTGAGAATTTGATTTTTTTCAGGCCATGAAAGCCTCCATTTCTACATGAGTATAAAGAGTAATAACTACATCATAGAATGGCTATGAAGATGAATAATACTGTGTATAATACTTACAAGAGGTAAATAGAATGCACTAAATAAATGGTACCTAGCAACACAGTTAATCACAGAAGATTATGAAAGCCAGGTATTCCTAACCTGGGGTCTGCAGATCCTTGGTCCCTGGCTAAAATTGGGGATGGGGATGGGGTTGTGGTTAAGAAAGGGATTCCTAAAATTGGATGGGGAAAAAAAAGACTACACCTATATTTTCACTAACCGCTTACTTTTTTAAACTTAAAGTTTAAGAACAAAATTTAGCTTTTCCTCCATTATGAATGCTGGCAACATCCCAGACGTATGTGAAGGATCTGTAATTTTGCACCAATGGAAGTCACAGATATTTTCATATTACACTTCTGATGTTACAGACATCTCAAAATACCTTTTGAAAATTCCAGCCGCTAATAACTAACAGACCTGCTGCTAAATCTTAATACATTAGTAAAGAAGCAACATGATGTTACCAACTTATTGTTTCTAATTTCAATAGATTAGGTTTCCTTTGTGTTTCCTATGTTTTATTTCAAGCACTTTGAACATTATTCTGAGGAGTCCACAGTCTTCACAAGACTGCCCTGGCACAAAACAAGGTTAACAGTCCCTAACTTTTAGTCTATCTCTTTGCTTCCAGAAAGCCACCCAAGTTTGACAAGTTTGACCCTGCCTGGGTGAGCGCATTCCCGTAGTCCCAGGTTTGTCGGGTATACCTTGATTAGAAACTTAATGGCAGCTCTGATACCTCTCTTATCAAATAACCTTCCTGTTCAAAATTTTGTGTTCAAGTTGACAGGCTGGTTTTCGGGTACGTTCAGTCAAGCTGTGGGAAATGCCTGGCCCCCACTGAAGCTGAGCAGTGGTTCGGAAGCGTGGTCCCAGACCAGCACCATCAGCATGTTCCGGCAGCTCGTTAGATTTGCAAACTCTTGGGCCACACCCCAGGCCTCCCAAAACGGAAGCTCTGTGGTCTATCAATCTGTTTCATTAAGCCCTCCGGAAGATGCACGCTGGAGTTTGAGAACCACCACTCTGGGGAACCGGAGGGCCGCCCAGTCCTGGGCAAGAGGCTCCCCTCGCCTCTTGGGACAACAGGCCTCCTGCAAAACGAGCGAGGCGGGATGGGGGAAGTGGAAAGGCTGAGGGGCGGCCATCGAGTCGAAAGCCGGGGCTAGGGGCCTTGTTTCGCTCCTGTACCCGGATTTTACTTACATTACCCAGGGCCTCGAGAGTGACCGGTGGAGATTATCTCCCCAACACCGACCCCTCAGCGTTGCCATTGTACGGCGAGAGAAGGGGAGTCTGGAGAGAGCCTGCAAGCCAGCTCCAAACCCGCGGTAGCTGACCCCACGGTCCTGTAGGTTCTCTCTGCTCTGACCCCACGGGTCTTCCCGGCTTTGCTGCCCGGAGCTGGAGGGCGCATTCCCTGCTGGGAATTGAGGTCCCGGAAGTCTGCCCGCCCCAGGCTTTCCCGGCTCGCTCGCTTCGGAAAAACTACAAGTCCCAGGGTGCCTGGCACGGGTGGGTCACGTGGGAGGGGCGGCGGGCGCGGCTAAATAGTCTCTGCCGGCCATTTTGTGGGAGAAGCCGCAGCGCCGCCTCTTCTCTAGCGTCCTAGCATCCGTCGCCGCCGCCTCTTCCTCCGCCTCCTCCTTTGCCTCTTCCTGCCTCCTCCCGGCTTCCGCCGCCACCGCCGCTCCAGCCGCATCCCAACCCCAGGGCGAAGCGTCTCCTTATTTATTTCCGTTTTCTCGCCACTGCAGCCTCCTGACACAGTGATCCGGGCGGGCCCCGCAGGAATTTTATCCCCTCACCGGCCTCACACTAGTATCGCATGTCCACTATCCAGAACCTCCAATCTTTCGGTAAGATCGGGTCGCCCCGCCGCCCCCTCCTGTCCCCTTCCGTCCCCCGCGGGCCCCTCGGCCGGCCGGCCGCCCCTGCCCGCCCTCGCCGGGGCCGCTTGCCGACCACCTCCCCGAAGGGCCCCCGGCCGCCCTCCGCGCACCCCGAGTGGGGCTTTGTTTCGGCGCCCAGAAGATGGCGACTGGGCCCCTGGCGACCCCCTCCCCGAGGACGGCCGCCGGACCCCGGCCCCCGCCCGCTACTCTACCCGCCTGCGCCTGGCTTCTGTCCCACGCCACCTCTGCGACCGTGTACCGCCCCCAGACCTGCCCTGCCTCTCGCCAGGGAGACCCTGGCCCGGGAGCTGGGGAATCGGCGTACCTTAGCGGTCGGGGCATTTAGTAAAAGATGCGGATCAGGCCTCCGATCTGTCACTGGGCAGTGGCCCAACCTTCTCTACTTGCGTAGTAATTTGTTACATTACGCTTCTTGATTGATTCATAGGTATACGTACATTTATCTTTTTTACTTTTTTCGAGGCAGAGTTATTACCGTTAAATGACTGGGGTGGCATCTGTGAATGTTTCTGTTGTCATCAGAATGTAATCGAGATGACGCACATTTTTATAGTGGCTATAAAAATGAGATCTTAACATTTCTTTTCTCTAATTAGAGGACTGTATTCAGCGATAGCATTATCTGCCTATAACAGCGTTTTTCTGTTTAGGCATCAGGAGACATACCAGCTTAAATCCTCTTTTTGTGAGAGTACTTCGAGGTTTTATTAATATTCTACCCCATCACCTCCTCATCCCCACCTGCAGGAAAAAAAGCAAAGGCACTAGAACCTTCTTTGCTGACTGTCTAGATTGTAGCATACCGTATATCTGGAAATTACTAAAAGATACTTTATTGCTTTGGATTTTTTGGTATCCCTTTGCAGACCCCTTTGCTGATGCAACTAAGGGTGACGACTTACTCCCGGCAGGGACTGAGGATTACATTCATATAAGAATCCAGCAACGGAACGGCAGAAAGACATTGACTACTGTTCAGGGCATTGCAGATGATTATGACAAAAAGAAACTTGTGAAAGCTTTCAAAAAGGTAAAGATGTTAGGGAGAAGAGATTAAAATCTAGTTATTGATGCACACCTCTAAACGGGATTATGGTTCACACCTTTACTTGACTTTTAGTGTGGATGAAAATGATTGGACCCAAGAAAACTGCTCATACCCTTAACTAACTTCCAGATATTTATGTCTGATCTCCCATCTTAAAATAAGATTTACGTGGCTTTCAAGCAAAATAAAATGTAAAATGCTCAGTTTGCCATGTTCCAAGTAAAATCATTTCCTTTATGTGACTTGCTGATTCATTTTCAGGTTAACTTAGGGAGTACAGGACACAAAAATCTGTTCCTTAAATGTAATCAAGCCTACTGAAATAGCTAATTTTAGTCTTAGAGTGAAAATAAAATCTCACTGTATTTGACTTATGTTGAACCTACTTCTTCAGAAATTTGCCTGTAATGGTACTGTGATTGAACATCCTGAATACGGAGAGGTTATTCAGCTTCAAGGTGACCAAAGAAAAAACATTTGCCAGTTCCTTTTGGAGGTGAGTGATTGGATGTTTTATGTACAAACTTGAGATTGCTTATAAAATTGTATTTAAGGGCAATGTGAATTACTATGTACTATGTAAAAAGAAAGTTGTGAATGAAGTAAATAAGTTAATTTTAAGTGAAGGACAGAGTTGGTACTTAATTTCAAATATGTATTGAATTGTTAACGATTTGCCACAAGTAATAGTGTTGCCATAACTTATTAACAATGATTCTTTTTAATGACCACTTCTATGTTTTTTTAGAGATGAACTTATTATTCATTAATTCTGCTAAATTAAATTTTATTTTGCAGGTTGGCATTGTCAAGGAGGAACAGCTTAAGGTTCATGGATTCTAAAATGAACCTAAATACGTGGAGAGTTTCTTGAATAATTTTGTTCTCTAAACCTAGTTTGGCTGCCTTGTGAAATGATTCTCTGCAGTAAACGGACTTTTCATTTATTTAATCATTCAAACTTCCATTCATATCTGCATGATTACAGAAAACATGGGGTATGTAGGCTAGTAACACATAAGAAAATTGCAGTAAGATGGTAATGAAACCCCGTATTCATCTTAACATGTTTCCAATGGAAAATATTTTGTTTTGAGTGTTTGTTTATTGTTCAGTTTATTACTTTTCACTTGATTAAATGTTTTTTTTTTTGTTGTATTAAACCATGTATGTTGCAGCTTAACAATAAAAAAAAATCTATAAATCCTTTTGTGAGCAGTTAGGCTCCCAAATCTAAGCAAGTAATATACACATATTTTGTCTTTCATAATTGGAGTTCTCATTCTGTGTATTCTTTCTAGTTAATTTCAGATGCTGTTAAAGCTAGAGGAGAACCTTTGTTATATGTAATTTGTGTTCTTCATTTACTGACTTAAAATTAAGTATAGGAACAGGAGTATAAACTCAATCAGAGCCAAGACTTTGTCAGAATGTACTATTACATTTTTAAAAGAAAATGAAGCATAGTTTAAACTTACGTATTAGCACATTTTATTTTTATTGGTTATGTTACTGGGATGCCAACAGAAATCTGTTCCTAAGTGCCAGACAATATAATAGACTCCTGACATAAAATAAATTTAGTCACAGGCACTACCCTGCAACTGTGGGTGGGTGGTATCACTATTCTACAGATGGCAGGCATTGGGGTTTGGGTTAACTTCCCTAAAGTGCTAGAAAGTGACAGAGTTGAGGGGCCAGCCCAGGGCTTCCAACCAGAAAAGCCATATTCTTTCAGTAAATCATGGTTTTGGTATGTGTTTCACCAGAGTAAGAGCTGTGGGTAATAGCACATAGGGGTTGAGGATTGTTTAAGAAATAGAATTTGCAGTTCTTAATTATGAGACTTCTGCAGCTCATTCTACTGAGTTCCAGATTTCTGCTTTTTATTGAGTTGTGATTAGATGCTCAGTTACACAAGCTGCGTCATTAAAACCATTTAGCCAAGACAGAGATGCATCTCCAGTAGTCCATTTCTTATCTAAGGGGGTTACATTCCAGGACCCCCAGTGGATGCCTGAAACCACAGGTAGTATCAAACCCTATGTAAACTCACCCTTCTCAGTACACTAATGGATGGGTAGCACATACAGTTTGGATACGCTGGAGAAGGGGATGGATTAGGTCCCACCCAGATGGAGCAGGATGGTGTGAGATTCCATCATGTCATGCTACCCAGAACAGTGCCCGGTAAAAACTTACAGGAATTATCACTAAGATTTTCCATTTAATGTTTCCATTTTGGATCACAGGTAACTAAAAGCACAGAAAGCAAAATCTTGGGTAAGAGGGGACTGTTGTGTAAGTAAACCTTTTAGCTTAATGCAGTGGGATAATGGTGGTGCGAAAAATGTCCGTCTCTTGGGTCACTACGTTCTGTACCCGCTGAACTCTTGCTCCTCTCTTGATGGTACTGCTTTAGAAAAACGAAATCAGCCCCCACAGAGTTTGCCTCTTAAAGATACTTCAGTAATAGGTTTTGTTACTTTTTCACCACATCCTATCTCCGAACAAGAAAGGCTGCGAATACTGAGAAGTGAGTACACTGGAATATAGTGCCAAATGTGCTGAGCTCATTTCAGGAAAATAGTATAATATGAGCAAGAGGTTTGGGAAAATTTTCCACCGTGACTGAGAAGTCCTCACTTTTCTACCTATAACTTGATAAAGCAAAAGCATGAATTAACATTCACAGTCATTCTTTATCTACTGAGATCTGAGCTAATGCCCAGAGAAGGATTATCTGTTAAGATGAGATTTAACAAGGTCGGTGGACCAGGGAAACCTTGTTACAAGGGAAGAAAAGGACCCCTTACCTTGGCACCCACAGTTAAGCTTTTGGTCATCACTTCACGTGTCAGGCCAGTCCCACTAGATGGGATCAAAAGCCTTGGGCAAACGTCTGGATTTTATGGGAAGCACCTCTCCTGATCCTCCCTTCAGCCTTTGAGCCCCAGATTGGACTTGTCACCTGTAGGACAGTCCCCATCCTTAGAGCAAGAACCATATCATGTACCCTTTACTTCTTATCTTTGAGCAATGCGATGGAAATAATATCTACAGATTTCTGCAATTTCATTGAAACCAGCCAAAAGATAAAAGTTGAACTATCACCCTCATGTAAGAATGCTGACTGGGAGCCTCAGAGATACCCAAGAGCATAGCTCAATGTTCTCGTCTGCTTCAGGGGCAAAAGGCACCAGGCGACACTATAACTGCAGAGGAAAAATAGGTTATGCCTTACAAATGCAGCAAAAATAGCTAGCCAGACAGTATCTCCTTGTGCCTCTCGTGTGGGAAGATTCTGATCTGCAGTTTTTTTAGTGGTCTGTACTTTGACAGTGCAACATGACACACACCGAGTCAAGGACTAGTAGATTTGTCCCTAAACCTCTAGACTCAGTAGAGGCCTTGGTGAAGCCAGTGGAAACTGACCTTTGGCTGGTTGAGGCACAGCCTGAGTAAACTGCTGCTATAGCAACGATGTCCTCTTCCCTTCAATGTCGGCCCCACCTGAGGCAGAGGGAAGCCTGGGGGAGCAGCCTGCTCTACCTGCTTAGGAACTCATGAGAGCTGTTCTCTGAGCAGCCCTAGAGAGGGGGCGGCTCTGACCACAGGGAAGGAACAGTTCCAGTCCCAGTCAGGACACAGTTAACCAAAATAATGTGAGAAATACAAAATGGTAACAGACTTCTGTGTGCCTCCTGTCACCAGCTGGGCTCTGGCTGAAGGAATAGGTGGTTACAGCTCAGGAAAAATCAAGCTAATTAGATTGCCCACACAGACTTGTTCCACTGGGCCTGTGAGGTTTCCCCCAACAAGCCAGAGTTCCATGCGGGAAGGAAACGAGAGAGGCGTGGTCCTGCTGTATCCAAAACCAAAGAGAACTCTCATTTGCAGTGGATGGCAGCCAGTTACCCTCACTTGACAGACAGGTGACAGCCATGCAACATGTGCCTGTCTGGTATCAGGGGCCAAAGTGAGTCAGCTGGGATTAAGCAGGGGCCACTAAGGGGCCTTCAGCACTGACAGCTCCTTTCACAGTCATTTAACTCCCTTTTCATCTGGATAGTGGAAGCTTGGAAGAAAAGTCATAAATCAGGGGAATGGCTATTTCTTCACTCCTGGAAAACCATTCAGGGTGGAATTAGTGCCAAGTAGAGGAGAGAATATCAAACTGTCCTTTGATGTTCCAAATCCAGGCATTATTGTGTCATGACATGTGGCCTGTGGGAATTCTCTGGCCTATACACAGAATTTAAAGGCAATTTAAACTCAGCACTTGTGGTGAGGATGCCAGTGTGAGGCAGGTGGCTCACATATTAGCTCATCAGTCTGATTCTGAACCTAGCACAAGGAGCTATAGATCTGCCAATGAACTGAGTGCATGATCTGAATTGTGGTGGTGCCTTCACATCAAACCAGTGAACAACCTGCAGGCTTCTTTTCATGCAAAAGCAATTACACAGATACAAGCACCACTCATTCAATGCACAAAGGGGACTAAAGTTCAGAGCCAAATTCCTCTCCTGCGAATCTAAGTGATCTTGGCCCCCAAGCTGGGCTTCTGCTGCAGCCGATTGCTCTAGCCTGGAGAGTTTTGAAGGGTCTCTAGGCCTACAGAATGGTCCAGAAGGAAGCTAGCTGTGACCCCCAGGTCTATCTCCATGTGTCCTTCATCCATTCATTATCAGGACCTCAGGCCCACCTCCTCAATCCAGTGGGTAAGGAACAACATACAGTCTGGAGAGGAGAGGTGGAATCAGAAAGTACTTTAATCCACGTCAACCATGACAAATTCCATGCGGAAGACATCACCAAAGATTTGGAGAGAGATATAACCCCTTGAAGCAGAAAAAAGGCTCGTCTACTCCCTGGTCACATATGTCCATTCTGGGTGCTTTATTGCCAGTAACTTGTTAAAAACTCAGGAAACATTAGCCCAATATTCAAATTAGACTATGAGAACCACTAGCAACCTACTTGATAGACTAAGATTGTTGAAAATGAAACAACATAAGGCAGCCAGGGAATGATACTATTAAAGAAGGAAGGAAGGGAGGGAATGACTGGGGCAAGTATGTACTCCTTTAACACCCCCTTGTGGACACTTAAAAACTTGATTGCTCTTGGCAGTTCACAGTGAATTACGGGAGGTTTACATTGTTGCAGGCACTAAAGCACCAGCTGACAGGTTTAATTTTGTCATCCTTCAAATGTTATGCAGAAATTGATATAGCCAAGCCCTTATTTTTGTAACCCACAGAAACCTACTGCAGTTTGCTTTTACCTGGTGAGACAAAAAAATGCTTTCACAGTCTTGCCCTGGGGATATATAAAGCCACTTCACCTACTGTCTATCACAGTGTTATTAGAAGGAATTTAATTCAAGTGTAAACAGAGACATCTGTTTATGGCCTCCAGAGGCTGGATGATTAAGCTAGAAAACAATCAAGGCTCCTGCTAAATTGTCATCTGTTAAGGAGCACAATCTGGAGTTTTAGACACACACTATAAATATATAGCATTCTCATTTTAAACCTCTGTCTCATAGTGCTCTCAGGTTAAACCTCTGTCTTAGACCACTACGCAGGTGAGTGTGTCTTTTTGGCACACCCACTTAGAGAGTGACTTGAACATTGGCAACTTTTGTCTGGGAAAAGTAGTGACTGGGCTCCCTTAAAGCCCTTGTGTCCACGATAATGCCATTCCATGAGGCCCAGAGAACCCAGAACAGGACTCATTTGGCCGAGCAATCATTAGTAATATACTCACTGGGAGAGCCTCTGGCAGGTGTCACACCACAAGTGAGGGAAGCCTGATGCGAGCTCAGCGGTAACCTAGGAATTGTACTTCAGGGATTTGATTCTACCTAAGTGAATGACAGCAATCTTGAGTTGGGCATCTGACCAGGGAACCACCTTCCCCACCAAGAGAGGTACTGGGAGAGATTACTGTGGAAAATGTTCTCTCTCTAACAGTAGGTCCTTTGACCCTTGCTTTTCACCAAGCATTGTCCCTCATTTGCCCACTTCCCTTGCAATAAAAGTAAAAATGGCTAACCTCTTTTCAACATTTGTAACCTAGAGTTCTGAGTTCCCTACACGTATCAGCTAATTTAACTCTCACAGACCTCATGACCCAGCATCGCTTCCCTGGCTTACCATCATAATTACCTCCTCACAAATATCCTTACCTCCTTTTATCTGCTCTCTTTCCTTTGTACTCATCTGTCAAACTGCAACCCTTGTTAAACTCAACCACTGGCTCCATACCTGCCTAGGACAGTGATGGTGGCTCGGGGAAAACAGTGGTTTTCTCCTTTTCCCTTCACCCCCATCCTCCGTCTTACACAGCTGAAGGCTTTGCCTCATCCATCACTGAGATGTCTGAGGCGCCTTCATTTTCCCATCTCCAGATCTTCCCATCTGAGGCAGTGATGCATGTTCTCTGTCTTCTTTTCTGTTTATAATGGACGACGTGCACTTGCCCATCAAAACCAACCCCTCAATCTATGTCCCGGGTACCGTCCCCTTTTCTCCATGAATTATCATTGTAATTACCCTCCTTTTTCTGAATCATCCATTTCTTCCTCCCTACTGGATCCTTTTCATCAATATCCCCTGATATCTCTCATCTTTCATACATAGGCAAACCTCAAATATACTGCAGTTCTGTTTCAGCCCACCACAATAAAGCAAATATCGCGATAAAAAGAGTACTGGGATTTTTTTGATTTCCCAGTGCATATAAAAAGTATGCTTACACCATACTGTAGTCTATTAAGTGTATTATGCCCTAAGAAAACAATGTACATACCTTAATTTAAAAATACATTATTGCTAGAAAATGCTATCATCTGACTCTTCAGTGAGCCATAATCTTTTTCCGATAGTAACATCAAAGATTGCTGATCACAGATCACCATAATATATATATATATAACAACAATGAAAAAGCTTGAAATATTGTGAGAATTACCAAAATGTGACACAGAGATACCAAGCAAACAAGTGCTATTGGGAAAAAACGGCTCAGAGAGATTCTCAGCAAAACGAATACAGAGGAACGCACCTCGACGCAATAAAGGCTGTTCATGACAAATCCACAGGGAGCATCGTGCGCAACAGGGAAAAGCTGAAATGTCCTCCTCTAAGATGTGGACCAAGACAAGGATGCCCACTCTCACCGCTTTTACTCAACATAGTATTACAAGTCCTAGCCACAACAAACAGACAGGAGAAAATAAATAAATAAAAAGCATCCAAATTGGAAAAGAAGTAAAACTGTTATTGTTTCCAGATGACATGATGCTATACATATGCCACCAAAAGACTATTAGAACTAATAAATGGATTCAGTAAAGTTGCAGGATACATAATTAATATATAGACATCTGTTGCATTTCTATACACCAACAATGTACTATCAGAAAGTGAAATCAAGAAAATAATCCCATTTAAAATCATGTCAGAAAGAATAAAATACCTAAAAATAAATTTAATCAAGGAAGTGAAAGACTTATGCTCTGAACACTGTAAGACATTGATGAAAAAATTGAAGCTGACACAATAAATGGAAAGGTATACTGTGCCATGGATCAGAAGAATTAACACTGTTAAAATGTCCATACTACTCAAAGCAATCTACAGATTCAGTGTAATCCCTATCAAAATACACATGACATTTTTCATAGAACTAGAATAAATAAACCTAAAATTTGTATAGAATCACAAAAGACCCTGATTAGCTAAAGCAATCCTGAGAAAGAACAAAAATGGAGGCATTATAGGCACTGATTTCAAACTACACTACAAAGTTATAATAATCAAAGCAGAGTGACACTGACACAAATACAGACACATACATCAATGGAACAGAATAGAGAACCCAGAAATAAACCACCACACATAAGGTCAATTAATCAATGACAAAGGAAGCATGAATACGCAATGGGGGAAAGACAGTCTCTTCAAAAAGTGGTGTTGGGAAAACTGGACAGCAGCACATAAATTAATGAAACTAGACTATTTTTGCATGCCATATACAAAAATAAACTCAAAATGGATTAAAAACTTAATTGTAAGCTCTGAAATTATAAAAAGCCAAAAAGAAAATATAGCTGGTAAGCTCTTTGACATTGGTCTTGGAGTGGAGTTTTTGGATCTGTCCCCCAAAGCAGAGGCAATGAAAACAAAAATAAACAAGTGGGACTACACCAAACTAAAAACCTTCTGCATAGTAAAGAGAACCATCTGCCAAGTGAAAAAGCAACATACTGAATGGGAGAAGATATTTGCAAATCATATATCCAATAAAGGGTTAATATCCAAAATGTATTAAGAACTCAAACAAATTAATAGCAAACACAAACAATCTGATTTTTTTTTAATGGGCAGAGAATCTAAACAGACATTTTCCCAAAGGCATACAGGTGGTCAACAGGCACGTGAAAAAGTGCTCAGCATCACTAATTATCACGGAAATGCAAATCAAAACCTCAATGAGATACCACCTCACACCTGTTAGAATGGCTATTACCAAAAAGTTAAGAAATAACAATATTGGCAAGGATGTGGAGGAAAGTGAACTTCATACACTGTTGGTGGGAATGTAAATTGGTGCAGCCACTATGGAAAACAGTATAGAGGTTCCTCAAAATTTAAAAATAGAGCTACCATACAATCCAACAATTCCATTCTTGGGTATTTATCCAAAGAAAATGAAAACACTAATTCAAAAAGATATATGCACACCTATGCTCATTGCAGCATTGTTTATAATAGCTAAGATATGGAAGTAACCTAAGTGTCCATCAACAGATGAGTGGATAAAGAAGATGTGGTATATATATACATACATAATGGAATACTCCTCAGTCACAAAAAAGAATGAAATCTTGCCATTCACAACAACACGGATGGACCTAGAGGATATTATACAAAAGGAAATGTCATACTGAGAAAGACAAATACTACATGTTTTCACTTGTGTGTGGAATCTAAAAAACAAAACAAATGAACAAATATAACAAAACAGAAACAGACTCAAAGATACAGAGAACAAACCAGTGGTAATAGGGGGGCAGGGTGGAGTGGTGACCAATGAGGGGCAGGTAAAATAGGTGAAGGGGATTAAAAGGTACAAAGCACCAGTCATAAAATAAATAAGTCACAGGGATGTAATGTACCACACATGGAATATAGTCAATATACAGTCAAAAATATAATAACTTTGTATGCTGCATAATGTATAAAAATATTGGATCACTATGTTGTACACCTGAAACTAATGTAATGTTATCTGTCAATTATATCTCAAAAATTTGTTTTTAATTTAAAGACTTTTGTCTTATTGAAAACAAACTAGGCGAAGATAACAGACAATGGGAGAAGAGATTACAATGCCTAAAACCTACAAAAAGCTTAGAGCTAGTTTCTAGAAAATAGAGGGAACACTTGCAAATCAGCAAGAAAAGACTTTTCTACTTGATGATGATTTTTTCCCCTAACGCTTATTAGAGTTTCTCCCCCCTTTTCCTAAATATTCAATAGCCTCCACCTTTAAAAATTAATTGATTTGATAAAAAATTTAAATTTCTGTTTTGCAAAAGCCAAACAAAATAAAATCTAAGATAATAAAATGTAAAGAAAAAACTGGAAAGGGGTTACTATCAACATATGTCAAACGGTTATCAGCCTTTCTTGCAAATCAACTTTTGAAAAATATACACAATGTACAATATGTAAAATATCCTTTCAAAAAAAGAGAAAATATCCTTTAGCAGCACTTTGAGGGGAGACAGTGTCATGCTTTGGCTATTAGTACTGCAGATCATTAAATGAAAGAGTACACATTTGAAAAATGAACAAGTAAGCTTTTAAAATTGTTATCTCTGTAATGTAGTGTTTACAGTTTCTTTGGGAAACACAAAATCCAGAAAAGCTCAAAGGAAAAAAAAAGGTTCCTGTAAATCCACCATGCAGGGAAACTACTGTTATCATTTTACTGGATAACCTGCTCATTTTTTTTTCTCGGCATCATTATTTTTATAGTGAAAGTAGGATTAGTCTGTCCGTTATCTTTCATCACCCATTTTGCTAATTTCCCCCGTGATTAATTATTCTTCCTCCAGGGGCTGATAGGCCCCTACTGCCTAGGCCCTTCCCTGCAGACTCAGGCATGGAAATTGGCCAAGTTTCCACTACAGTCTGTGGAAGCCAAACTTTGGAGCCCAGCGGGCTTGGGTTTGAATCCCAGGTGTCACTCAGAACTGTGAGACCAGGTACAAGTCACTGAACGTCTCAGAGGTGCAGTGAGGTGTACTAATCCCTCCCTTCCAGGGTGGTTTTGAGAATCTCAAGGATTTCATTCGTGTCAGGAGCAAAGCCAGCCACCCCACCCTCTCCCTCCTCTTCCTTCTGAGTGTCATCAGTTGCAGCTGGGAGAGCATGTTAGGACAGGCCCCAGTGGGCATCGTCTGGTCTGGAGGGTGTGGAGGATGGGGCAGCAGAGAATGCAGACCAGAAGGAGCTTGAAAGATGTCAGAAAAGCTGTCCTGAAAGGGTGAGCCCCCCCAGAGCTGGCCGGAAGGGGAGAGGGAGGGAGCCCACCAGGACGGAGAAAACATGGTTTTGTTTTGCTTGTTTTCCTTGCTAGAAGTCTTTAAATCAAAGTGATAATTGAAGGCAGGGCTTGGAAAACTTTTTCGATAAATATTAATAAATATTTTAGGGCTACGTAGTCTTTGTCGCAACTACTTAACTGCCGTCAAAGCAGGAAAGCTTCCAAAGACTATAAAGAATCATTGTGGATGTGTTCCAATAAAATTTTTTATGGACTCTGAAATTTCAATTTCATATACTTCCCACGTGTCACAAAACCCTACTCTTCCTTTGATTTTATCTTCAACCATTTAAAATGGGGGAAAAAACATTCTTTCTTAACTTACTGGCCAACAAACAAAAAACAAACCTCAATCACTTAGCCAGAATCCTGGCTCTAGTTCTTTCTGGATCTGCAATGTTAGGTATGGTACCCTACATCTCAGACCTCAGTTTCCTTATCTCTAAAATGGAGGTGATGATGCTAATCTCAGAGACTCAGGGTGGGGATTACCTGCACAGTACTTGGCATATAAGCATTTAATCAATGTTAACTTTCATTATTATCTATCAAAGGAGAAAACACTGCTCAGATTAATTTTATGGAAATCAATGCGGTACCTGATGTGAAAATGCAAAATGGCGAGATGTAAAGTGGAATTTCCATCCTTTCTTTACAAGCAGGGCCTGGGGACTAAACAAACACACTAGGTTTGTGGCAGGACACAGCCGTCCTGGTTTACTAATTGCCTTTCAAGAATAGTGAGCTTTGACCTTGAGTGGCTTAATCTTATTAGCATTATAGTTAGGGGTCCTCTTTTATTCCTATTTGCATCTTCTCCTTCTCTCTCTTTAGCTTAATAACTATTCAATTCAGCATTAACTTAATAAGTATTAAATCAGAGGCTTATCAGTTTCTTTTCTTTTTTTTCTTTTCTTTTCTTTTTTTAACTTTTTTGGCTTTCTTGATCCTCCCCATTATGTTTATTTTCTGTTTTCTTAATTTCTGCCCCATCTTTCTTATTTTCTTTTTCCACTTTCTTTGTTCTGTCCTCTTTGTAACTTCTAAAGTCAGATGCGTAGCTCATTAACGTTCACTTTTTCTTCTTTCTGACTGTAAGAAAGCCCTTGAAGTAAATGTCCCGCGTGCAGCCCACAGGTTTCTGTAGTTAATAATTTGATTATTATTCACTAAGAAGTATTTCCTGGTTTCTGTTACACGTGGTTTTCTCCGTTCCTCGGGGAGCAGTGAGGTCTGCCCACCCCGCGCAGCTCCGCAGAGATGGGCACCGGGTCTCGGCACTGTCTTCAAGTTGGCTCATCTTCACCGGGTGTCACTCACTCTCCTCAAATAGTGTTATTTAGAGGTATCAGGTGTTAACGTGATTCTCTGAAGATAGCGCTGCTTCTTCACTTTCTTATTGTCTTTGTTACAGTGTGGCAGGGATATCTTTTACTCTGCCTTATTTAACCACAAGACCCCATGTATATTTTGTAAAATTACTAAGTCGAAAAAAAGTGGCTGCAGTACCGCACATTGCGAATAGGTGGTGCTATTGATCCGTTTAATGTCGGTCCTTAGAGTTCCGGTCTAGTAATCTAATTTCTGTTTACTTGCGTTTTAGTTTGTTTTAGAGAAAAGACCTGCAAGTCAGAAGAGGTGGAGAGGTTATACGATACTTGCTAAACTCTCAAATGCTCCAGGCACGCAAAAAAAAAAAAAAACCACACATAATAAGTAAAAACTTTGATTTTTAAAGGTGTAGGAAAATGTCCCCCTAGGGACCTCTCATTCCAGAGGTCCAGTGACCCCAGGAAGGAAGAAGCATCTGCCCTCTTGTGTTCTCGTATCTGAGTGACCTGCCTATATGTTCCCTGGAGATGCTTCCCTGGGCACAGTCACCTGGCTGACTTGTTTCTGGTTGCACATTAGCAGGCCTCCAGAAACTCACTTTCAAGGGTTAAAAAGGTTAGAGTGTTTAGTTGGCAACGATTTTCCATCAGTGTGAGAGTGAATGTGGAAGCGATGGTATTCGAGTGAGGCTTGTGTCCTCTTTGCTAAATGCAAATCATGTAAATTGGTACAACTTTCTGGCATGAAACTTGAATGAACTTCATCTGAACAAAATGCCATGTAGAAGGCCTTTAAAATGTTCAGCTTTTTCACCTCTGGGTACTGTTTTAAAGGAAACCATCAGAGGTGAGTGTTAGGAGCCATGAAAAGGTTTTGATAGTTGTAAGAAGGTGATTTGGCCATGGGCCCATGAGCCCCATAAATGCCCCACACTTGCTGGTCTAGCCATCCCTTACCCGCATGAGATCCCTGAGGGAGCAGTGTACACAGGAACGAGGGACATGCAGGACGCTAAGTTACTGCTTGGTCATTATACACTTGGTGCCTGCACCGCCCCCTGCAGGTCTCCAGGGAGCCTGGCTCCTAGTTCATGGCCCAGGGAAGTTTCCTTCCTTCCCCCTAGTCCAGCACTGGATGAACTGGACATTAACAGCCTTGTTTGGGACCATGGAATGTTATCCACCATCCAAAACACCAAAGAAAACCTTATTATTAGACTCTAGCAGAGGCTGGCTCACCCTGAAACACACGCACTGAAGTTTCACAGCTTTCACCTGCCCAGCCCTCCTCCAGGTTCCTGAGCCCAGAGCTGCATTCCTAGGTCTTATTTTTCCTTTTCTGAGAGCTTGTTTGGAGGTTGCAGCAGGGGAGCAGAGCTGCTCATATATTCTTACCCGAGAAGAACGGTCCTCCTCTATTGGGGATAGTCGTCCTCTTCGACCGAGCACGCAGATTTGGGAGGGACGCACCTGGAGCGGTGAGGGAGGAAGGGGGCACCTGCATAGCCAGCCAGATCAGCCGAATCAATCCTGGCGATCAGTGGGGTGACACATGTCACAGCCAGATAACCCTCACATCCTATTTTTCCTTTTTTTTGAAGAGTATCTCTAAAATCTTACAAGCATCGGGTCCCTGCAAAACTGAGATGTTACTGCTCTCAGAACCCTGAGCTGGGAAACAGGGAAATAATCAAGCAGTGAGTAGCAGGCCTTGCGGCTTTCTGAAAGGAGGCACATGCCAGGTTCTATGGGGAGCAGGAGTAAGGGGCAAGCCAAGCTTTGTCAAGGCTGGAATGATGAGGCGTCATGAGGTGGAGAGGGTGAAAATGCCTCCTGGGGTTGTGGCAGGGAGTAAATGAGTAAATGAGATGATGTGTAAAAAGGTCTGAGCATGTGCTCTGCAGAGTCAATGCTTGCTAAATGTTATTATTATTATTATTTGCATGGTTACTGTGTTACCTTGAAGACATGCAAACTCCATTTACTGAGGTCCCCAGAGCTTCCGTGGGTCCAGTTTGAGTCACCACTAAGGCCTGGGACAGGGAGTTTTCTTTTGCTAATGTCCATAGAAGTCTGTCTTTTTCATTGCTTGATTGTATTCTTGCAATAAACTCCCATCTTGCAGTGGAAAAGACCTAACTTCGGCGAGCATCATCTCACTGGCGCCTCCGGCCAGATCAGGCAGGTGACCTGAGCCCCATTTCACAGGTGAGGAGACAGTGGCTCCAAAAGCTTCCCAGCCTTGCCAAAAATTCCAGGGCCCGTGTGTGATGAGGCTGACACCTGACCTAGGAGGTGCTTTTCTGATCGTCCGGTGACTTCTCTGAGCATTTAGGTTAGCTGGGCACTGGATGTAAAAACCAGCTTATCAGTCCCAGATCAAAGTATGGATTCTCTGTGCCCTAATTATTTTTCTAGGAAATGGGAGTGGAGGTGGGGTGGAGGGATGCGTGCATGTTAACTGATTATGGAATCAAGGTGATTGCGGGGAGGATGTCACTCTGAAGGGGAGACTTTCCGTGGAACTCTAGGCGTCTTGACTAGGGAGGGGACGCTGGGTTCTGCTGACCCTATGCCCAGCAGTTTGGACAGTCATCTCTCTGGCACCTTCTTTGCTTGGGTTCCATGTTCTCATCAAAGCCCCTTTCTTTCTTCCTTCATCTTGTTTGCTAAGTAAGTGGGAAATGATTATTTCTTACTGCAAATAATTCAGTGGGCTTTAGGTGGTTTATGAGTGTGGACAGCATAAACCAGTCCAACCTGGCTCTGCTCTGGGTAGAAGTCCGAAGCTGCAGAACTGAGTGCACCCTCTCCCCTCCACATGCACCCCTGCAGCAGGGAGGGCATCGGGCTGAGTGCTCCTTGACACTCGTGAGAGTCAGGTCTGTCTCCAAGAAACTTTTTCCATCTTGCCTTTCAAAGATCACTCCTTATGGGGGCTGGATGGGCACCTGGAAGGCTTGGGGACCAATTAAATTATAAACCTGAGAAACCATTGTGCATTTGGGACCTGAGACTCTCTCCACACTGGCTCTCTGTGTTTTTACTATATTCGTCAACATCTTTTTATCCCCTTTGCAAGGAAGAAGGAAATATGTCCCACAAAAGTGCCCGGGGAACTGACTACACAAGCCCGGGAGGGAGGGTCGATGTTACCAGGAGTCCCTGTGCTGCCCTTTTGCATACTTGTTTGCACTGATGACCCAGGAGGAAACAGGCAGCCCCATCCACAGCAGAGTTTCACCTTTAATTAAACTTTAATTCACTCATGCCTTGTCCCTGGGGCCACATACTGCTGGGAATCGGCGCCAAGAAACCTGGACTCAGGCCAGGGCCTCATGGAAGAACACCCAGAGGCATCACTGAGTAAAAATAGATTTTCCTGACTATTAAATCCAATGATCTACTCGGGGCCCAATGGGAACACTCCCAAAGGAAGCCCCCAGAGCTGCCTACGGGCAGGGAAGGCAGATGTTTTCAGTAAACACCCCCACCCCAACACACACACAAATTGGGATTGTGCAGTTACCCATTTAAATTCATCTCATCTCTGGTGAAAGCCATCAGGATGAGGATGGGAAAAAAAAGAGCTTCCAACCATTCACACGTGCTAACTGGGTGCCAGGCACTGTGGGCAAATGAGATGGGATCAGCCTCCAACAGACACTGCCAGTGCCCCGCCCACTGTGCACCTGGAGACCACCAACAGCTCCTACACCTGAATCCCCCTAGTGCACACCTAATAGACCACAGTATAGTATAAACATAACTTTTCTATGTTTATATACACTCAAAAACCAAAAAATTTGTTTGACTCTCTTTATTGTGATATTTCATCTGGAACCAAATCTCCGGTCGGCCTGTCTACTACTTGCACCCAAACCCCAGTCTTAGCATCTGCTTCTAGAGGAACCCAAACTAAGACTCAGTTTTACTCTTAACCTTAGTAATGAGGACATTTCCAAGTTAGCTTCACTAAAAGTGAGAGTCTCAAACTCAGATACCTCCAGAACAAAGCCAAGGAGTGAAGAAGCCGAATGGAGCCTGAGGGCGTCCTGGGGATCCCATGTCCTGTCTCAGAGCAGCTGTTACTCTACACCAGAGACTGCTGCCACCCAAGAAGATGGGGCCAATATTGCTAAATCTTCCCATTTTTAAAGAAACAGACACATAGATCAGACACATAGATCAATGGAACAGGATAGAAAGTCCAGAAATAAGCCCATGCACTTATAGCCAATTAATCTACGACTAAGGAAGCAAGAATATTCGCTGGAGAAAAGAAAGTCTCTTCAACAAGTGGTGATGGGAACACTGGACAGCTACTCATAAAAGATTCAAATTAGAACATTCTCTAACATCATACAAAAAAATAAACTCAAAATGGATTAAAGACCTAAATGTAAGACCAGATATTATAAAACTCCTAGAGGAAAACATAGGCAGAACACTCTCGGACATATCACAGCAATATTTTTTTTAAGCCAGCTCCTAGAGTAATGGAAATAAAAGTAAAAATAAACAAATGGGACCCTATTAAACTTAGAAGCTTTTGCATAGCTAAGGATACCATCAACAAAACGAAAAGACAACCTACAGAATGGGAGACAATATTAACAAATGATACGACCAACAAGGGACTAACGTCCAAAATATACAAACAGCTCAGACAGCTTAATATTAAAAAAACAAGCAACCCAGTCATAAAATGGGCAATAGACCTAAATAGACATCTCTCCAAAGAAGACATCCAGATAGCCAACAGGCACATGAAAAGATGCTCATCATCACTAATTGTTAGAGAAATGCAAACCAAAACTAACAATGAGGTATCACCTCACACCACTCAGAATGGCCATCATTAAAAAGTCCACAAATGGTAAATGCTGGAGAAGGTGTGGAGAAGAGGGAAACCTACTACACTGCTGGTGGGAAGGTAAATTGTTGCAGTCACTATGGAGGACAGTATAGAGGTTCCTTAAAAAACTAAAAATAATCTTACCATATGATCCAACAATGCCACTCCTGGCCATATATCAGGAGAAAAATATAATTTGAAAAGACACATGCACCCCAGTATTTACAGCAGCACTGTTTACAACACCCAAGACATGGGAACAACCTAAATGTCCATCAATAGATGACTGGATAAAGAAGCTGTGGTATATTTATACAATGGAATAGTACTCAGACATAAAAAAGAATGAAGTAATGCCATTTGCAGCAACATGGGTGGATCTAGAGATTATCATATTAAGTGAAGTGAGTCAGAGATAATCAAATATCATATGATATCACTTACATGTGGAATCTTAAAAAAAAGACACAAATGAACTTATTTGCAAAATTGAAACAGATTCGCACACATAGAGAACAGACTCATGGTTACCAGTGGGGAAAGGGAAGTGGGAAGGGATAAATTGGGAGTTCAAAATTTGCACCCTTGTGGAGAGATGGAAACGTTAGCTATCTTGATTGTGGTGGTGGTTTCATAGGTGTATAAATCTGTCAAAATTCAACAAATTGTACATCGGAAATATCTGTGGTTTACTGTACAGAAATTATACCACAATAACGTTCTTTAAAAAAAAATAAAGAGAGGCTACAATTCTGCATTTTTATCTGGGCTTTCCCAATTTTTCAATGTTGGAATCAAATCAAACCATTTTTCTTTTTTTAATTATAGTTGATGTACAATGGTACGTAAGTTTCAGGTGTACAACATAGCGATTCACAATTTTTAAAGGTTATACACCATTTACAGTTATTACAATATATTGGCTATATTTCCTATGTTGTACCGTGTATCTTTGTAACATTTTATACATGACAGTCTGTACTTCTAAATCCCCTACCACTGTATTGCCCCCCCCCAGTCTCTCTCCCCATTCATAACCACTAGTTTGTTCTCTATATCTCTGAGTCTGTTACTTTCTTTGTTACATTCACTACTTCATTTTATTGTTTAAAGTTCACGTATAAGCGATATCATACAGTATTTGTCTTTCTCTGATGTGTTTCACTAAGCATAATATCATCCAAGTCTATCCATGTTGTTGCAAATGGCAAATTTTCACTTTTTTATTCAATTTAAAAATGTTTAAACACTATGAAGCCAAGAGAAACCTATTTGTCGACTGAAACCCACCCACAGTCCCCAGTTTTTAATCCCTGGTTCCACTAGATTTGTCACTCAGGCATCCACTAGTGACCTTTCCCAGGGCCGTTTAAATTGAGTGGTGAGGCCGTAAGGCATATTGCGGAGAGCTGAGAAAAGAGTTGGAGGTAAGAAAACAGAGAAGGCCAGGGTAGATGGTGCTTCCCAGGATAGAGAGAGTGGTAGTTCTTGAGGTCAGAGAGCTATTTTAGTTATTCAAGGTTGGGCACTTGAGAATGTTTGTAAACAGAGAGAAAAGATCCAGCCGTAAAGAAGAGATTAAAGATAATGTAGAGAGGGAGGGTAACCAATTGAGCAAAATCCCTCAAGTGAGGGCAAGAATGTGTTCAAGAGTGCTGGCTGTGAGGTTGGCCTTCAACATGAAGACAGCCCAGTATTCTCTGAGATGGGGGTACGGGGGTGTCATGTGATGCAAGACACCCCAAGGTAAAGATGTTCTAAGTACCCCAAGGCACAGTGACTCACCCCTTTAAAAATAATATTTATTAGGTATTTGAAAATTTTTATTATCTAATTCCAAAATTGATAACTTGCTTATTGTGGAAATGGTGGAAATTGCAGAAAAGCATAAAGAAGGAATTAAACATTTCCTGTCATCCCACCACCTGAGATAACCATTGGTAATACTTTTTCCTTCAAAGTACATACTGTTTTGTAATCTGATTTTTCTTTTTTACTTCATAACATGCATGAACATTTTCCCATGCCATTAGGTATTCTTCTAAGATATGATTCATTACAGTCACATGGTGTTTTCCATAGACGGTGCACCAGCTTTTATACATCCTATCCCTCATGCTCTTCCTACAATGTGAAACTGACATGCCTCCATCAAGAGGTGGGGTCTTTGTTTCCTTCCTTTCAACCTGGCCAGACTTTTGTAACTGCCACTATAAGTCGAACATGGCCTGGGTGATGCTGTGTGACTTCCACAGCAGATCATAAAGGGCAATGTGGCTTCTGCCTGGCTCTCTTTCTTTTCAACCCTGGAACCAAGCCACCACATTGTGAGGAAGTCCAAGCTGTGTGGAAAGGCCACATCTGATTATTCCAGCTGACATACCCAGCTGGCCTCTGGATGATTATCAGTATCTGCCAATATGTGAGCAAACAAGCCTTCAGATGATTCCAGCCTTTAAATCTCCCAGCTGAGGCCCCAGATGTCACAGAGCAGAGACAAGCCATCCCCACTCTGTCCACAAAAACCATGAGCAATAATAAATGATATGGTTACATAACTAGAATGGCATTGCATTGCATGAATATATAATAATTCCCCTTCCTTGGGTTCCAGGTTGCCTCCAATTTTTTGGTTATTATAAATAACATTGAAAATGAGCCTCCATCTAGCTGATTCTTTGCCTAATGAATCATCTATATCCTAAAAAATTTAAATAAGAGCAATAACTAGGTCAAAGGCCATGATCATTTGAACAGTTCTGGAAACGTCACTCCATTGCTTCCTGGAATGATTGAGTCAACTTACGCTCCCACCAGTGGGGTATATGAGAGTGTGTGAAAGCATCCAGTGAGTTATTCTTAGTCACCATCCTCTGGCAACTTCACATCTCTTTTCCTCCAACTGCCATCACCACCTCTGTCGGCCACTTTTTGAAGTACATGATTCTCGGGTTCAGAAACAGATTAGTGCTTGCCTTGTTGGGAGCTGCTCAAGGCAAGGAGTGAATGGGAACAGATGGTAGTAGGGCCATAAGCCCAACAGCTTCCCTCTGAATAGGGGGTTCCGGGGTGGGGAGGGTATTGCCAAGGCTGATCACACCACAGACCAGAGGCTTCTCCTGCCCTGATTGGATAGAGCCTGGGACAGCAGCTCCAGCCACAGCACTAAACCCAGGAAATACGCCTGCTCCTGAATGGGGTTGAAAATCGAGGCGGGAATATCCTTTCCTTTTACTCTGTTGTTGTTGAGAAGAAATTCACATTACATAAAATTAACCATTTTAATGTAATAAATTCAGTGGCACTGGGCAAAATTCCCAATGTTGTGCAATGACCACCTTTGTCTAGTTCCACAACATTTTCATTGCCCCAAAAGGAAAACACCATTCCCATGAAGCAGTTTTCCCCTTGCCCCTACCCCCAGCCCCTTGCAACCACCAATCTGTTTCCCAACTCTATGGTTTGTCTGTTCTGAGCATTTCGCATAAATAGAATCATGCAGTATGTGACCTTTTGTGTCTGGCTTCTTTACCTAGCATAATGTTTTAACGTTTTCGAGTTTCATCCACTTACAGCGTCTGTCAGTACTTCATTCCTTTTTATAGCTGAATGATACACTATTGCATGGATATACCACAATTTGAGAATCCACTGATGGACATTTGGGCTGTTTTTTTCTTGTTCTTTTCTGTAGGGAAGGGGGTGTCTTTTTCTTGTTCTCATCCTCTGCTGTTTGGGATGTAGGCTGTTATAGGGATAGGGGTAGGTTGAAAAGGGAAGATATTTTGCAATGTAAATAGAAGCAATATAAATATTGTTAGTCCAGATTTTCTGGTCACACGTGCCAGAAACAGCACAAATTAGCTTAACCATGAAAAGACAATCTATTGGTTCATTAAACTAAAGATTCATGATGATAGGTGTCTTCAGTCACAGCTGAATCTAGGAACTCAAACTACATTATCCACTTGCCATCCTCAATAGTGTCTTCACTGTTAGGCAGTGGCTGGGGTGAAGTCTGCAGATGGAGACCGGTAATGCCTCAGAACGAAAGCCAGACTTTCAGGGTGGACGTGAACAACAGATTCTACCACAAGCGGTCATAAAGTGATGTCCACGAATCTTGCTCTGAGATACCACGTTGCCCGGTCTCACGATGCCTCTTGAGCATCTGCTCTGTGCCAAGCATGGTGCTAAGTGCTAGGAATACACTGATGAGTGAAATAGATAGTCTCTGCCCTCACGGAGTTTGCATTTTAAAGCCAATATGCATTTTTTAAAATCAGCCCAGCTGCACTAGTCCCTGTCTTCTTCATGAATCGCCACAGAGCAGCTGATGGGAGGAGAGTCATAGGCCAGAGCCAGAGACAAGGATTGGGTACATACAATTTATGGAGGGAATGCTCTTAGGAGAAAGGGGAGGGAGGGAAACAGGATGGAGCAGTGGGAAGAGCTAAGCAAGAGAGTGGCTGCAGCTGGAGTCAGCTTCAGCCTGATCCCAAAGGAAGTCCTGGAGCATGAATTGTACTGTGGAATTGGTCCCAGCTTGAGGCAGGAGGGTGGGCCTTTTGTACCCACTTGTCAGACACTCATTGGCTGTGGGCTGCCCTAGGTGGGCTGCGCGTGTCATATTCCAGGCCAATGGGTCCTGTTCTGCCAGGGCAACTCTCTGAAGGGAGTAGTTGTGAGTTATTAACCACCAACACTCCCAGCTGCTGGGGATGGGTCCACCGGCCTGGGGAAGGCTCCTGGGTGGGACACTGACAGTGTCCACTACAAAGGGGATGATGTTGATTACATTTGCATTAGGTAATGTGTAATGCCTGTCTATGATTTGGACAGCAGCTTTTATTCAATTAGTTAGTTAATTATTCAATTAGTTAAATGATGTGACCAAAGAGTAAAATAATATTAATAATAATATAGGGAGATGAATTAAAACTCTCTTTAAACCTTTCCCAGGATCTTTTTTGGTGATTCTTTAAGGGAAATAATAAGAAAATTAAGGACAAACTGTAAGCTGAGTCTTTCTCAGCAATGCCCAGGGTATTAAGGGAATTTGAAGGAATGAGGTTGAATATTGTAAATTGTGTTTGGCAGCTGTGTTTGGAAATCTTTGCTTCCTAAAAATGGAAATACTGTCTGATAAAGCCAGGACAATTAAAGCCACTAATCATTTGTAACTGAAAGCTTCTAACAGGATCAAATGGGAGTTGAAAACTCCAAATCTAATTTGTCAGTAATGGACAAAAGATTATGTCCATTGGGACATCCACTGCAGATAAACAATGAGCAGTATCAGTCAAAATCTTATGCTTTCCTCAATTTAAATTGAATTTGTGCTTTAGGAATTGAAGCTTCATTGACTGCAAAAACCTTAAAAGCAGTAAGAAGATGTCGAACCATCAACTGCTTACTTAGAAAGACAACTCAAAGCCTTGGGAGACCAGAGTCAGCAGTCCTACTGTGGTCAGGGCTGGAGATTGGAGGAATGCACCACTGTGAGAAACGGCCCAGCTAAGTTTTTGTTTTGAGGAACTAAAATGAACACACACCTGCTTCCCCCTACACACACAGAGCTCAGTGTCTACTTTAACATGACTTTTCTATCCCATTGTATGCACTAGTATAACTGCCATGCCAGGAAAGTAACTTGAAAGTTAATTATGTGAATCTCCTGAAAGACACGTCAGTGCTTCTATAGGAAGCATCAACAGACAGCTGGTCTCTTGGCAGTAAATACCAACCATCGACTGACAGCTCCTAAATTTATATCTTCATCCAGCCTTCTCTTCTGAACCCCATATTCATGGAGCCAATTGCCTACTCAACACATCTCAAATTTAGTAATTCAAAAAATGAGTTCCGGGTCTTTACCCCCCAACTCGATCTACCTACCATCTTCCACATCTCAGTGGAAGGCAGCTCTAGAAAGCCACTCAAGCCAAAACCATGGTCTGGTCCTGGACTCCTCTCATTGACCCCCCCTACTAAGCCATCAGGAAACCCAGGTGACTCTGCCTTCAAAATATATCCCCAATCCAATCACTTTTCCCCACCTCTACTGCTGCCACCCTGATCCACGCCACCATCATCTCCCACCTGAGCTATGGCAAAAGCCTCCTAGCCATCCCTTTGCCTCCATTCTTGTCCCCCTAGATTCAATTCTTCATAAAGTCATCCACATGAGGCCTGGAAAACTGAGATTATGACATTCCTTTGTCCAAACCCACTTCTCCAAGAGGCTAAGTCCTGCAAAGCCCTGCAAAGCCCTTCAGGAAGTGTGCACATATGCATACACACACACACTCACACACACACACATTCACACACATACACACACACACCCTCCACAAGGGTACTACCCTCAGTCCTTCACTGAGCACCTACATTAAACAGCCATCTGTGCCCCCATCCTGTGCTCTCCATGCCCCTTATTCTTCTCTACTCATTTGGAAAACATCTGTCTCTTTCCACAGCATATATAGCACTACTTTATAATTTGCTTACTCATTGTGAGTATAGCTTAACAATCTCGTGCTAAAATGAAAGCTCCACACTGGCAGGGATCTTTGTTTTGTTCACTGAAGGATACTAAGAATCTGTAACAGTGCCTGGCACACCTTAGACCCTCAATAAACATTAGCTAAGTGTATATGTACTTTTTTTAATGCTGAGATGAGACATTAGCAAATTTTGACCATTAGGTCACAAAGGGAATGTTGACAAATTTCAAAAAGCAGAAATTATGATGACCAAAGTATAACAGAATTACAAATTAATAACCAAATAATACCTTATAAATATTTCCACTATGATGTTTTACTATACTTTTGATGTCTTTCTTTTCGTCTTCCTTTCTCTCTCCCTGCTGCACCCTGCCCGCCCTGCAGCCTCGCAACAAGCCTGACATACCCTGGGATACTTCGTGTTCTGTTCTACCAACATCCTCAGTTCAGAGCTGCAAGTCTTCAGTGAAAGAGAAGCCCCTGGAGGATGTGGTGTGGGGCTGCCACTTCCCATCAACAACCATTCACACCCAAGTACATGTAACCCAGCAGAACCCTGTGGAGCCTTCCTGAGACCCAGCCCCTGCCCCATGTCCTCTGCCTGCTTCTTGTCTGTAGAAGAATTTTAGCCTCCTTGGCCTTTCCTGAGTTTCAAAGAATAAATTTAATCAGAGGAGAAAATGCAGAAACAAAAGAAAACAGTCAAGCAAGACAAAACAATAATAAGTTGGCTATTAAACAAACTCAAGGACCTTTAGTTCCTCCTCAAGGGCTACAGACAATATTCTGAGCCATATCCTTGAGCTGTTTTGCAGATACTCAAACTCCTACCAGGTGGAAGAAGTTAACTGTATGCTGACCACAAGCACATACACCCCAGACCAGCTGGAACCAGAAGGTTGATGATACTGACTCCTGATTACCTCACCACCGACCAATCAGAAGAATGTCCATCAGCTGATCACACACCCCACAACCCTCTCCTTCAGCCTGTCTTTAAAAACCTTTCCCTGAAAGCGTTTGGGGAGTTTTTTAAGCAGTAGCTTCCTGGACTGCTTGCTTGGTGCCCTGCAATAAACACTACACTTTTCTTCACCACAACTTGGTGTCAGCAGATTGACTTTACAAACTTGGGTGAGCAGACCCAAGTTTGATTTGGGAACATACAGCCCACAACCTGTTTATGGGATCATCAGCTCGATGAAGGAGAAAACTACACAGGGGATGAAGTACAGTGTTCTGTGTGGGGACAGTGAGTACTTTGTTATGATCTAAGATATGATGTGCCCCACAGCAGGGAGTCAGGCAACGGGCCCACACCTGGAGACTGGACTGGGTTTTTCACTGGCCGTGAGCACTGGCCCATCTCTGCATAAGTTGGTTGTGTGGCCCATGTGTCTCTAAGAGCAGTTGTGACCATGGGACTTGGATATCAGATGCCCATCATGCTCTCTTTCATTTTACTTTACTGAATATGCTTTTTAATTGAAGTATAACATACATTCAGAAAGATGTACAAATCATAGTGAATAAATACCTCTGCTATGGACTGAACTGTATCCTCCCACACTGAAAATTCCTATGTTGAAGCCCTAATCCCTAATGTGACTGCACTTGGACGTAAGGCCTGTGAGATGATAAAGGTTAAATGAGGTCATAAGGGTGGGGCCCTAATCCTATAAGGCTGGTGCCCTTATAAGAAGGGGAAGAGACACCAATGTGTACTCTCTCTCTCAATCTCTCTCTCTCTGCCATGTGAAGTCACAGGGAAATGGCAGCCATCTGCAAGCCACTCAGTCTATGGATTTTGTTATGGCAGCCTAAGCTGACTAATACAAACTCAATGCATTTTCACTAAGTGAACATACCCATGTAACCACCATGGGGCTCAAAACAGAAAATCATCCATATCTCCACTCCCCATCCCCCGCTTCTTCTTTGTGGAAAAGCTTTAGCCCCCAGGCCTTTCCAAATTCCAAAGACCAAATTTAATCAGAGAAGAGAGAAAATGTAGAAATAAAGGAAAACCTTCCAGCAAGACAAAATAATAGTTTAGCCATAAAAACAAAGTCAAGGATCTTTAGTTCTTCCTCAAGAGCTATAGATAATATTCTGAGTCATGTCCTTTGAGCTGTTTTGCAGACATTAAAACCCCCACTGGTGGAAGAAGTTAACTGCACACTGACCACCAGCCCATAGACCCCAGATTGGATGGAACCAGAAGGTTGATGATTGAGATTCCCAAAACATCACATTGTTACCTCACCACCAACCAAACAGAAGGATGTACACAATTCGGTCACACACCCTTCTCCTTCACTTTCTCCTTAAAAACCCGTGCCTGAAAGCCATCATGGAGTTTGGGTCTTCTGAGTTAAAAGTATGCCTGTTCTCCTTGCTTGGCCCCATGCTGGGCAGGTTGCAATAAACTTCACCACAAACTCATGTCATTAGACTGGCTTTGCTGAGCGTAGGGCAAGTTTGGTTCAGAAACACATGCAGACACTGAAAAGGTCAGCTCTTTTCTACCAAGTCCATGGCTGGGTTGTGCTGGGTGCCTCACAAGACAGCCAGCAAAAGGAACAGTGGCCTTGTTGTCACCACCAGGCCACATCCATCCCCGAATCCTGCAGCAAAAAACTGTCAAGTCCTCTAAAGCCCCAGCAGGTAGAGTCTCCGCACACAAAATTTATTTTTAATCTTTTATCTTTTCAAAAAGAAATTTAAGATACGAGCAACCTAATAGAAAAAGATGAATAAATTATAGACTCCCAATTCATCAAAACAAACAAAAACAGCAAATGGTCAATAAAATTTGAAAAGATACTGAAAATATCACCAACATTTGGATACAGTTACATCATTCTACCTTTGTTCTAAGAATAAAGGGTGGAACACTTACCTGGCAGGGAGATACCATGATCAAGAAGGTGGTTTTCCCAGGGCAAGGCTTATCCATTGCACTCCAGATGTGCTGACCCCTGCCATTTCCCCAAATGTGGGAAACTCGACTGCATAATTTGTGGTAGTGGCGGACTGCAATCGCGTTTTCCCCTTTGGGAAAAAATAAAAGAATAAAGGGTGGAAAAATTAAAATTCCCCTATATCTCATATTTTCATCAGTTTTTAGAAATGAGCAAACATCTTTCTCTTAGCCCATCATACTTTTTTCTTATATCAGAAGAGCAAGACAGGCTCAGAATTTCAAAATAAAAATCTAACTCAAAGGAAAAAGAGCCAAAGCATAATCACTTCTTTAGTCCTACTGCTCGTCTCCTCTGATTCCTATTACCCATGGTCTGGTTTGTTCTGGTATTGAGTTCATGCTAATATCTGGAGCTGTCAGTATAATTACTGATGTCATCTTAACTGCAGTGGTTTTACAGCTTGATATTTCTGTGTTTAACAATGCCATAACACCTCACAATTAAAACTGAAATTTTAAAAGTTCAAAGTACAGGCTAGCAGACTACATACCACAGCTTCTGACTTTGCTCTGGAATCATTTTTAAATTACATTACTCGAAGGAATGCATTTAGCTCTCTCCTCTGCTCTAAAAATAACAACAGGAGGTGGAGGAATTTAAAAATGAAGGAACGTGAGAAAGGCCTTGAGGATGAAATGTGACTTGTCCGCCTCTGAATTTTGTCTCGTTCATGTCATCAGCTGGACTTTGGGGTGGGAATCCCAGAGAATCTACTGGAGTTCTATCTTATCAACATGTCACATAAGCAGCATTCCTGATCATATCCAAAAAGCCCACCTGAGTGGTTTTAAGAGCTCTGTAGGTCCTGAGCATTCTTACTTTTGAAAGTCCCACCTACAGCCTTATTACATCCTTCAAAATCCTTTACAGCCTATGTAATTTATATACAGTTGACCCTTGAACAACACAGGGGTTGGGGCACTGACCTCCCGCACAGTAAAAAATCTGCATATAACTTTTGACTCCCCCAAAACTTAACTACTCATAGCCTACTGTTGACTGGAAGCCTTACCAATAACATAAACAGTTGATTAACACTGATTTTGTATGTTATAGGCACTATACACTGTATTCTTACAATAAAGTAAGTTAGAGAAGAGAATGTTACTAGGAAAGTCATGAGGAAGAGAAAATACGTTTCTAGTACTGGACTGTCTCAATACCATAAGTTCACATCGTCTGTTTACAAGATGAATCACCTGTCAGAACCTATATCAATACTGTCTTACAGGACACAGAGCACTGTAGATGTTATTATATGTATTACCAACACTAGACATCACGAATGAAAAGATAATGGGGAAAAAAGAAATTCATACTTAGTCACAGGTAGAATGCTTCATGCATTGATAAAGAAGCAGCAGCAATATGATTGCATTATGGTAACCTAGTGTAATCAGTATGACCCCTTCACAGTAGCCTAACCTATGAACTAATGAATGAATCATTATAAAATTTTTGTGGCATGCAGTATTTCAGTCATATTCATGATAGAGTATTGGAAACATTGTTACTTAAAAAAAAACCCACTTATCTGTGATAACAGGCTGATATGTAGCTTCTCCAACTATGAGAGAGAGTAAGAGTGAAGACATATTGTATGGTAATGCAATTCTTTGAAAGCAAAGTTACAAAAATTACGCTTTATTAATTTTATATTACTATCACTCACCTTATATGCATGAAAGGATAGACTAGTATCTCACATATTTTATGCATTCATGACATATCTTTTTCTTTTTCTTTTTTCTATATTTTTAGGCCATGTGGTTTGTCTGAGTTTTTTCCCAAATTGTCACAAATCTCCAAAAAATTTTCCAATGTATTTATGGAAAGGAATCTGCATATAAATGGACCTACGTCTTTCAAACTCGTATTGTTCAAAAGTCAGCTGTACAATTAAGGAAGAGTTGGGGTGAACTGAGTTGAGTATAGTTGACTGGTTGGCATGTTACATTAAGTAGACACTTGTATTAGTTAGGTTAGGCTAGACTATAGTAGGTAACAAACAATCTCCCAAATCTCAGTGGCTTAACATAACACAAGTTTGTTCGTGACTCATTACATGGCCAGCATAGGTTGGAGGTGCTCTGCTCCATTTAGTCACTTGGGAACCAAGACTTCTGAAGACATCACCATTTTGCAGCTGCACAAATGAGAACATATGACTCCTTCAGTCTTCATAACTGGGAAGGAGTAAGCTGGAGAGTCTTGTACTGGCTCTTAAGTGCTTCATTCCAGAAGGGACAAACAGTCACATCCAATAGCCAGAACCAGCCACAAGCCCCTTCCTACCTGCAAGGAAACTAAGAAACATGGGGGAGCCCAGGACTATTCATGGCCAGTAAATGTCTCTGCCACAAAACTTATGTAATATTCATTGATTTTATATTGCAGTTTTCCTTTTATATTTTAGAGTCAATAAATGTTTTTTCAAGCCTCAAATATTTGCATGAAAAGCCATAGGCCCTAAGCACTGTTCCATAATTATAATAGTTTGTATTTACTGAAAACTTGTTATGTGATGGGCAATTCCGTGACAGAGGTAGAATTCCTGTTCCCACTCTACAGCTGAGGAAGTAGAGACACGGAAAGGGTGTTGCCTGCCCAAAGTCACACATCCGGGAAATGGCAGTGCCTGAATCTGTACCGCCTAGTTACACTGTCTTTAAGACACAAAGAGGAGATGGCCTGTGGGACATGCAGGATTTATCTTTTCTGCCTGTGCCAACACTTATGGTAACACTAATGAAAGAGGAGAGAAAAGAAAAGGGAAAAGCAAGACTCCTCCTGCCCAGTTCAAGGCCAATAGTGAGCAGTTCTCATTTTCTTCGCGGTATGTTTCTACCCAGCATGGTGCTATAAAGAGATAGGAGAAATGGGAGACGGCCTTCATCCTTTTGAAGCTTGAGATGTTAATACCCACTACAGTCTGCATTCTGATCAAATGGGATAAAGCACTTTCTCAAGCTGTGCTAACCCGATGGAGTTAATTTTGTTTCCAAATGAACATCTAACGTGATTAAAGAATGCAAGTTATTAAACAAATAGATAAAGCTCACCGAGGCAATAATTTTCATTATTGTGCCCGAAACAAACACAAAGGCAGACAATTCACTCGAGATGTCCTCACCCCAAGCCCGACAGAGATCTACAAACGTCCGAGGCTCAGCTTACCCATTCATAGTGCAGGCTGTTTGTTTCTGGTTTTATATTCAGTGTGTCACCAAGAATGGCAAACAAGACTGGGCAGCCCCGGAGCATGCACCAGCACACACACACCCATCACTTAGAGTAAGAAGCCGCACTCTGGAGCCCGTGCTGCGCCATCCCTTCTGCAGGGAGCTCAGGAACGGGCAAAACGTCTTCACGGCAACAGATGTCATAACAGTGATGCCCTTGGGAGGACGTATGTGGAACATTCTAGAGCAATGGGAATGTTCTATATCTTAAACTGGGTGGTGTTCACACATTAAAAATTCATTGAACGAAGCGTTTAAGATGTGTGCATTTTACTGTATATAAAGTATACCTCAATAAACTTGCTTTACTCTCTTCCCTCCCTGGAAATCACTAATCAGGTAGCATACAGTTCCAACATGCTGGGGTCAGACAAACCAGGAGTTACTTTTATCACACAATAGCTGGGGGACCTTGGCCAAACCACTTAAGAGCTCTAAGCCCCAACATTTATAAAAAGAGGCTAGTCACAATGCCTACCTTGAGGTGTTTCTACCTACACCTGCCTTAGTCCTAGACAGGAAAAACTGCATGCTGTATTCATAGATATAGATATAGATATAGATATAGATATAGATACAGATATAGATGTATTATTTGAAATATATATTAATTCAAATATATATTTATAAATTTTATATATGTATATAAATACATATAGTTATGCAATAATCTTGATGGCCCATCAGTACTGGAGACAGAATCATTAGCATCCAAAACCTGGCTCACAGTTTTAAGGGCAGGAAGAACTTTATCTTCAAACAGTCCCAAAGGTGAGTGGGGAGGGGCTCAAGGAGGTGCACACCTGGAACTTCAGCTTAGAAGCTGACCCTGCAGAAGTTATGGAGACAAACAGGAAAGAAGTGAGGAGCAAGGGGAAGCCTCTGCGTCCAGCAGGCTGAGGCCACTGTGTTCGGCTGTGTAGGCTGCACACTGCACAACTCCAGGGCTACAGTCCATGTGAATGGCGCCCCCTGCAGTTGTGTTGGGCAGGATCACTGTGAGAGGAGGCTGAGGTCTCACCAGCTGAATGTCTCACTTTCTCCAGAATTTCTTCTCTTGGGTCAAAAATCTCAACTTGGCTACCTCAGGTGAGCCAGTTACCTGGTGATTTCTCAAAGGAGCAACACCCATCACTGCAATGGGGGCTTTATTTTGCCCCTAACTGAGTGCCCTGCTGCATTCAACTCTACCCAGTAATATCCCAGGAAAACGTAAACCTGGTGGAGCCCACAGTGCTGGAGGTGTGGAGCCCTGTGCTTGCACTTGGGGAGGTGGGGACCCCTGAGTGCAGTCATGTTAGGGACACCCATCCCCACTGTATCTGCTGATAGTAGTAGTTGTAGTAGTAATACTGATAAAACTTCTAACTGTGACTTCTTTGGGGCTTTGATGTAGCAAAATTCTACAAGGGTGCCCAGAAAGGGCAGGGACTGAGGCCTGAGGGCTTATCATACCAGAACGAACAATTACCTACATTCTTAAAATTTGTAAAGCCTCAGAAGAACTTCATCCTTCATGCAAACTTTTTGCAAATTTCCCCATCCCCTCACGACCCAGGGAGATATAAGCTGAAGGAGATATGTTTAAAATGGTGAACCAAAATTTAAAAACAAAACAGTTTTCTCCAAAAGGGCAATGCTGAGTTTTACTGTCTCACCCCGATGTTACGGCAAAGGGGGCACCTTCACGGGCACAGAGCCCTCCTGGAAGGATACTTCGCAGCGTGCCAGGCTGGGGAAGCCAGGCCGTGAGGGGCGAGGAGGAGGGATGTTTTATTCTTCCATTAAAATCTGTCTTCTTCCTTATAGAAACATGTTCATTTTAGAAAGGGAAGAAATAATGATTGCCTCACCATAGAAATGAATTCAGTGCAGAAGTTCATTCATTTCTCTCATTTTTAAATTTTTCCTTTTCCTTCTTATTCTTTTATAAAACTCCTAGTGGATTTGCTATTGAAGTTGATTTTTGAGGCTTTTTTAAAAAATTGCCCAAAAGGGATTGCTCAAATTTTCATAAACACCCTGGAAAAATGAGACTTACAGCTTCTCAGGAATATGTGGATGGGAGAGGAGTGGGGCTAAGGGTGCAAATTCTGACTGGACAGGTTCTGCTTCTGTATTGCTCAAAGAGTGTGTGTTAGAGTATATGTCTGTATATTTTTATGGTTACTGTTATTTGGGGACTATTTCATAAAATCAAGTGAGACCACAGCTCTCAGTGGAACTGTTCACTGCAATCATTAAAACACCTTACAGTTCCCTTCAAAAACTCATTTACCAAATGACTGCCTTCCAAATGTAATAACACTGAAGCCAATATTCACTGAGCCCTTAATATGTGTCAAGCCTTAAGCTAAGTGCTTCACACATTCAGTTATTTCATCCTCAAAAAACCTCTATGAGTTGTATATAATCCCCCAAAACATTATTTTGTATAAACTCCATGAGTTAGATAACCCCCAAGAAAATCTTCTTGTAAAGGGTAATTTATAAGGAACTTGTAAAGAAACCAGTGGGGAGGGTATAGCTCAAGAGGTAGAGTGCATGCTTAGCATGCATAAGGTCTGGGTTCAATCCCTAGTACCTCCATTAAAAAATAAATAAACAAAACAAACCTAATTACCTCCCCCACAAAGAAAACTTAAAAAAAAAAAAAAAGGAAAGAAACCAAAGCAAAAAGGAGTCAAATAATTCACTGCAGGTTACACTGCAGCTCGGGACTGCAGCATTAATTCACAGGCAGGCAGCCCGTCCTCAGAGCACAGCTCTGATCCCCTACATTGGCTGCACTGATTCACCTGTTCCATCGCGAGGTCAATCATAAGAGCAATTTCCATCTGAGGCTCTCCTAACAGGCGACTGGACATTTAGGCAGGGATTCCACTTATTTGAAATCAATAAACATGGTGTCCACTATGCTCTGAGCTATGGACTGAGGCTAAGCGGCTCTCCAGGAGTTTGCAGTCTAATGGAGAGAAAGAATACATGACTCAAACACGAGGGAGCTTTGGCTAAGTAACAGAAGAGAACAAAGAGCAGAGAGTTAGGTCTTCTGTCAGCAGGGAGGACTAAGCAGATGTGAGCAGATCTCTTCTCCAGACAAGTGCATAGAAATGCTGCATAATGATACAAACAAATCATTAATACATAGATGAAGTCAAAATAAGTAAGGGAATGGTGCCACAGACCACAATGGTGCTGTAAACCAAATGGGAAGTTCCCATAAACAAACTGACTCCAGATCGGATGGTTTAGGGACAACCATAGAGGGAGGTGGGATTCAGGAAATAAAACAGTCATGAGAAACAGAGAGAAGCTGTTGCTACTCTCAGGCTGGAAGTGATAAGGGGAAGGACAGTTTTGCCATACTTCAAAGGATGCTGGAGCCCTGGAGGAGAGATCTCCACAGGCTCTACCATCTTGAAGAAATGTGGCTTCGGCCAGATAATGCAGCTTGGAGCGAGGAGGGAGGGGCAAGAGATGCTTGACCTCTTTCTTCTCCATTCTTACATCCCCTGCCTCCCAATGGCAACCTAACCACAAGGCAGATGGCAATGGAGCTTGGGTGATGCAGTTTGTGGGCCAGAGCAGGGGAGAGAAGGGTGGGAAATGCATCTGGGAGCAAAGGGCATGGCAGTATTCATGCCTGACACAAAGGACTTTAAGACGAAAAGCATTATTAGGAATAAAGAGGAGCTCTGCTTAATGATAAAAGGAACGAGTCATCTGGAAGCTATAACAATCCTGTACCTGTGTGAATCTCACAATATAGGTTTCTCAGTATATAGAGGAAACACCGCAGGAGACAAGAGCAAATATACTATCATACTGGGAGGTTTTAACATATCTCTCCCAGAAAGTGACAGATCCAACAGACAAAAATTTTCTAAGTCTATAGAAAAGTTGAACAACACAATAAGCTTCATATAATGGACATATATAGAATTCCACCCCCAATAACTTAAAACATATAGTGTTTTTGAAAACCATGCAACCGTCCTTCAGCTGGTGAATGGATAAACAAACTGTAGTATATCCACATAATAAAATATTATCCAACAATAAAAAGGAGTGAGCTATTGATACATGCAACGACATGGACGAATTTCAGTTGCATTATGCTGAATAAAAGTAGCTGGACTCAAAAGATTACATATTATATGATTCCATTTACATAACATTCTAGAGGAGCCAAAACAAAAGGAACAGAATACAGATTAGTGATTTCCAGGGATCGTGGATGATTGAGGGGCGACAGGGGGGCACTACAGAAGAGCAGAAGAGGATGCCAGGACTGTCCTGGTTCTATTGTGATAGGTAGTCCCTTGACTGTGTGCATCTGCTAAAACTTATAGAACTGTACACCAAAACCAGAAATGCTACTGCATACAAATTTTTAAATTACATTTTTAAAATATTAGTCTATCCAGGCTCAACAAAACGTATCTAGAAATTTGACCAAGTACATGACCACAAAGGCAATTTTAAGAACTATAAAAGATTAATAACATACATGCTAAATTTTCTAACTACAGTACAATGAAACTCTAAATCAATTATAAAAATTTTGCTCCCAAACCTCATACTTTTGGAAACTATGAAAATGCATTTAAAAAGAAATCAATGGGTCAAAAAATACCATAATAGAAATCACAAAATATTTAGAGCTAAATAAAACCAGAAGTGTTAGTTATGAAAATTTGCGGAACATAGCCGAAGTGGCATTTTGAAGTGAGGAACACAACCTTAGTTGCCTTAGATTTTATGTATAGAAGACAGGAATTTTTTTTAAATAGTAAGTTAACCATTTTGCTCAAGAAGTTATAAAAAGGACAACAAAAAAATTTAAAGTAAAAAAAAAGGATATTTTTAAGAACGAAATTAGCTGTAATTGTAAACAAAGGCACAGTGTAGAGAGGCCTGTTAATAAAATGACAATAGAATTGTGGCTGACAGCCAGACAAGAAAACTATGAGAAGAATGCAGAATCCAATCAGGCAGAAGAAAGATAATCTGGAGCCAGTCAGAAGAAAATTTGGCAAAGTCCAGCTAGGAGTGTAGAATTTCATTCCCCCAAATCAGGTGATAAAAAATGGAGAGATTGTAATTAAAATTGGTGCCCAAAGGGACAAGTGAAGCACTTGTTTATAAATCTTAACCCACCTGAAAGGTTTTGGCTGTGCATCCAGGCTCACCCATTCTCTGGCATAGACACGGCTCAGTTCTAAGAAAGGGTGTAGTATTTGCCAATCTGTGACTCAGGCAGAATTGGCCTACAGCACAAGTTCCCAGGACCCCCAAGAGCTTTTCTTTTTCATGGGTTTAAGCTACCAATATTTAATGCATTTGCATTTAAACCTAGGAATTTAAAAATACTTTATTCATTTGAAAATAACAATAATAAATCCAATACAACATTGTTTACAAACAATGCAAAGTGGAAAAAATCCAAATATCCACAAATACAGAAAAGCGTAAGGGAGCTATAGTTTACTTATACAATAGAATACTACACAGCTTATTTCTAACTAAATCTATAGATAAAGACATAGATAAATCTCGGGGGAAAAAAACCTTTTGAATGAAAAAGGAAAGTGGCAAAAGAATAGAATACATCTACTTAAATTTTTTAAGGCAGAAAAAAAATTAATGGGTAGAAGATCTTGAATGCCAGGCTGAATTTGGACTTATTTCTGTAGACAGCAAGAGTTCATTGTTGAATGAATGAGTCATCAAAAGATTTTGAGCTGGAAACCCACAGCTCTGCTATAAGATTCATCTAGCAGGTTCTTAACCACACACAGAACTCAGAGGGCTGGTGTCCTTGCATGGGTGTGTGTGTTGGGTGGTACTTCTTTATTTTCAGGAAATGGAATATTTCCTTCAATGATGAGGATAGTCAACAAAGCACAATGGTATTGGCAAGATCTGTGACTTTGTCACTGATAGAAATCACAGATATTTTTATGTCACCTTATAGTTGTGGTAGATGTGTTAAATATCCTTTATGCTTATCACACTTTGGAATTAGAGTAGGCATTAGATCTGCTGCTGGATCGCATTTTTTAATGAGTTAATAAAGAAGCACATACATCACAAATTTGACTCCTAAAACATTTTGAAAATGCATTTCGATATTAAGGTTTCCTTTGCAATTCTATGGGTTTCATTTTATACATTTAAAAAAATGATTCTGAGAATGTCCATCAGCTTCACCAGACTGCCGAGAGTCCATAGCACAAAAAAGGTGAAAACTAAGTAAGATGGCTAAGAGGGAAAGATGAGGGCAGATCTTGGAGGCTATGTAAAAATCTGATCCAGTGGTGACAGGGCTGGGGTGAGGGTGAGAAGGACGGGAATAAAGCTCAGTCCTCCAAGTGTCTGACTCATTTCCTGCCCAGAGCCGGCACCTAGCACAGTGCCTGGAACACAGAGGCGACCAAGTCAAATTTGTTACATGAATGGAAAACGGAACTGGTGTGGGAGGCTCATGAGGTGGAATACACTGGGCTGGTCCAGTGAGTAGGCTTATGAGGTTAGAAAGACGGGTCAAAGGGGATAGAAGGTGTTGCATCAAACCTGCCTGCATTCAGTGAGGTCTGGCACTAGAGCAGGTGTAGGGAGCTGGAGACTTGCGGAGAGCTACAGCACGTAAAGGGCTCATTTGTCTCACGAGCCTCCAGAGAGCTGGGAATCACACACTGGTCTTAGTTTTTAATTTCACTGATCTTGTTCCAAATTTGCCTTTTCTCCTTTATAAGTGGGACTTTTGAGCCATTGTTGCAAAGAACATTTTTCAGTCTTCCTTAACGTCTTCCACAAAAGCAGGTTGGGACAAAACTTTTTCTTGCCCAGAGCTTCTATTGCAAGACATGGCTTGCTCTATATAACGTCACCCCTGCAAGTCCAGGATCTGGAGCCACAGAAATCACAGAATTCAAGAAAAGGCAATTGGATTTTGTAATGGTAAATTTTATGTGCTAACTTGACTGGATCATCAAATGCTCAGATACCTGGTTAAACAAATACTGGTAGAGGAAGGGAAATACACTCTCTGCCTGACCATCTCTGAGCTGGGACATTCATCTTCTCTTGTCTTCAGACATGGACTCAAACTGAAACTTACACTGTCAGCTCTCCTGGTTCTCAGGCCTTCGGACTCAGACCAGAATTACACCATTGATTCTCCTGGGTTTCTAGCTTGTCAGCTGAAGATCCTGGCACTTCTCAGCCTCCTTAACCACATAAACCAACTCCTCACAATAAATCACATATAGATTATATTTACATATCATATATATAGTATACATCACATACATGATTTTACATATACACATATAAATCCATATATATCATATATATGGTTTTATATATCATATACACATATGTATTATTTCATATATGTGCATATATATATGATTTATATATATATATGTATAATTGGTTCTGTTTTTCTAGATAATCCAGACTAATATGGATTTTTAGAAATACCAGATGGAAACAATCTTCTTGGTCTACAGTGCTCCACCTACAAAAATGTTACATAACCATAAATTCAGAGAAAACCATTCCCATTGTGCTCATGACGTACATCATTATTTTGAAGCACTGAGCTTTCAAAACCAATGGAATCATACACAGATTCTACGCAATGCCTCCATTTCACAGTTAAAAAGACCCAAGCAAACCTGAGGATTCTGGAAGTCTAGAGATGTGTACAGGGTCACGTAGATACTGGTAATAAGAACAGTTGAGCCTAAAAGCCAGGTTTCCTAGATAGCAGTCTAGCACTCCCTTGGATAACCCAGTTGTCCCTCTGGTCTATATTTTAGATAGCTGTGAACTATCTACAAATAGAAATCTTGTATTCAACTTAGATACTACAAGACGCAGCATGCAGTCAGAAACAGTCACTTATAAAAATGTGGAGTTTTAAATGGAAAGCTGGGGGAAAGTTTGTGTCACATAAGATAGTCAAAGGGTTAATATCCTTAATTTGTAAGAGTGCATCCTGTTCTTTCAACACATATTTATTGAGAGTTCATTAGCTACTTGACTGTGGTAGACATTGAGAATACAATGCTGAGTAAGAACAGCATGGTTTCTACTTGCATGGAGTTTACTGTCTAATGGGCAGAGACAGACTTATCAGAAATTACTGTTGGGAAAGGCATCATGAGCAGCTTCTTGCCTCCTGCCTAGAAGGGCTGCCCTGGGCCTGGAACATTACCTTAAAAGAGATGAAGAGCCCTCACAGCCTGTACTAGCCATACCTCTTTGCTACAGAACATCTTCCCCTGTTCCAGGTTTGATGTGTACTTCTTTGTTCTGCTTGAGCGTGTGGGTCGATGGGCCTCAGGCATGCCCCCAGCTTTCTGTATTTCAGACCCCCGGGGGAGGTGGAGGGGCTCTTTCTCCCGTAGCACAAAAGGGGTGTGTGCAGGTCGTGGCTGTGGGATAAGATCTGGCCTGCCAACCGTAGGGGATGGATGCTGGCTATTGATGCTCCTCTTGCTCTGTCTCTTGTCTATGGGAGGAAAGTGTTGTTCCATCCAGAGCCTGTAAGAGTCATGACTTTCTTGGCAAACCATGCAGCTGGTTGACATCCTGGGACTCCTGTTCTTGGTAGTAGGCAACAGATATCACTTTCTCAACAATTGTCACAACAAAACAATAGCTTAAGGAAAGGGATGCCCGCTGAGGAAGCATTAACTTCCTCTAACTGAGAGACTGACCCATGCTGGATATGTGACCCAGGTTGGGGAGTGTCAGGGAGTATCAATGAAGTGACTGTGCTGAGAATAAAAGTATAAACAAAAGCCAATTAGGGAAGGATAGAAGAAGGTGCAGACATGACAGGCAAAGGAAATTATGTGCAAAGGCAAATATGATATATTTGAAAAACTAAGACTAGTTGGTGCTGCTTTTGTATTCACTAATTTGTTTTATTGTTTAGATTTCACATATATTACACAGTATTTGTCTTTCTCTGTCTGACTTACTTTACTTAGCATAATGCCCTCTAAGTCCATTCATGTTGCTGCAAATGTCAAAACTTCATTCCTTTTTTATGGCTGAGTAGTATTCTATCATATATACATACATATACATATATATGTATGTATGTGTATATATATATATATATATATATATATATATATATATATATATATATATCTCACATCTTCTTTATCCATTCATCAGTTGATGGACATTTAGGTTGCTTCTGTATCTTGGCAATTGTAAATAATGCTGCTATGAACACTGGGGTGCATGTATCTTTTCAAATTTTCTTTTCTTTTCTTTTCTTTTTTTGGATATGTACACAGGAGTGGAATTGCTCGGTCATGTGGTAGTTCTATTTTTAGTTTTTTGAGAAACTTCCATACTGTTTTCTATAGTGGCTACACTAATTTATATCCCACCAACAGTGTAGGAGGTTTCCCTTTTTTCCTCATTCTTGCCAACATTTGTTATTTATATTCTTTTTGATGATAGCCATTGACAGATCTTTTTAAGTTTGCTAAACAGAGCCCTTTTTCTAAAATCTTATTTTTTGCCATATTTATTGACCATTTATTCTTTTGTAAGTTGGCCAGTGCTTGTCATTTGTCGATTTTTCTACTTTTGATATTTCTATAGATTTGTGTGACCTCATTATATATCATGATGTTTTACTCTTTGCTATTCACATTTTAAAATATTTCCCAATTTATCCTTTTTAAAATGTCTTTTTGAAAGTTGTTTTACATGTTTATGATGCAAATTTGTTTGCTTTATCTCCCTGCTTTGATCTCATGCTAGAAGAGGCTGTTCCTTCCCAAGGATTATAAAAATGTTCTCCTCTCTTTTCTTAGGATATTGAGTCCTTTTTAATATTCAAACATTTAATCTATCTAAAATCTGTTTTTATGTAGAATGAGTGATTGGGATTTTTTCCCAAAATGTAAAAAGTAGAGGTTTCAACACCAGTTACTAGATAATACACTTTTTCAATCTCTCGATGTTATACTAGGTCCCATACCCATTAATTAGTCTGATATTGAACTACCTCTTTTGTTCTTTAGATCTCTCTGTACATTCCTGTACCCAAACCAAGAATTAAACTGTTTTAACTATTGTAGCTTTACAGTATGGTTTGATGTCTGGTAAGGCAAATCTGTATTATTTTAAAATCAGGAAAAAACCATAGAAGTTTGCATATGTATGTGTATGTATACATGTTTGTTCCTGGGGGTGGAGGGTTGATGGAGTAGTGTGTGTGTGTATGTGCGTGCGCATGTGTGCATGTGCATTCTTACACATGGAAGGTTGATGGAGAAATGCCTTTAAATGAATAAGACTAGTTGCGGAGCTGCAAGTCTGAGACAGTGCCTAGAACAGAGAGTTTCAGGAAAGTTTGGAAAAATAAAAGTAGCTTTAGGATCTCAAAGGAGGTGAGTGCTCACACTTCTGTGGCCTGTAGACTGAAGGCAGAAAGGAAAGCTGGAGACAGGGATCGATCTCTGTTACTTCTAGACACTAGCACCAACTGCATTTCAAGGCCCCAGCAACCAGGAAACCGGTGGGATGTTGAGGTCAGCTGTTCCTCCCTTCCAGCCAGTGTTACTGACCCCAGTTCTAGGTGCAGTGTCAGCAGCTGTTTGTGGGTTTCCGGCCCTCTGGGTGCAGAGGGTCCCTCATCTTTCAGTTGTATGCTTTGTGTTTCATTGGCCCACAGCTTTTAATGAAAACAAATCTTGCAAGTCAGCAAATATTCCTTGAATGTCTGACACCTTCACTGTAAATCCTGTACAAATCTTCTGCAAGGGCCCATGTCAATCAAAGTCGGAGAGAGTGACTGGTGTTCTTGTTTACCATGTGTGTAAGCACACACACCTAGCTTGGGGCCCTTCTCTCTGGGCTCAGAAGTCTCAAAACAAAGGCTTTCTTCTCTGAAGGCCCTCTTATCTCATAGTGGGTTTGGCCTCACCTGTACAGGACAGGAAACTAGTGGCACACAGGGTCTAGCTCTCCAGGACAGAGCTGGGCCTCAGCTCTTCCTTCCAGGCACCAGGAGCCACAAAGAGGGGTGGTCTAACCAAAGCCTGCTTAGGCCTCTTGCTGGGATCATTCTGAGAGTCCTTGGGGTCACTGCTGCTGCATTAAAAACAGACTCCTGGGGCATCTGAATTGCTGCATTTTTATCACCTTTCCTATTTGGCCTCTCCCAGGCAGTGCTTGTCCTGAATTTTGGCCTAATGACACCCTTATAAGACACGGTAGGGGAGAGCATTGCTCAGTAACCAATGAGAACGTCGCTGGGCACAGCCAAGGTGGTTCTGCTAAAATATACGAGAGGGAACGTCTCTACATTACTTTGCTCTCCCGGTCCAAGTGACCCAGGACCAAATCTGCTTATTTGCCTCACTTCCAATATTACAGGTGTTTACTGGCCTCCTCTCCACGGAAAGATGGGGCACAGGGCCGACCTGTGCGCACCCACTGAGAGCCTAGTCTCTGCCCTGCCCCCACTTCCCCTCCACTTAGGCTTGGTGCGACGGTAGAGAAAACTAAGAGAGATTATAAAAGGCTCTTGACACCCCTCCGCCCCCTCCTCCAGGTAGGCCCGGGGGAGATCGCGGGTGCAGGGCCAAGACCTCGCCGAGCCTCCCATCCCCCAGCGCCGACTTCGGGTTGAGGTGATGGTGAACCTAGCAGTGGGAAGGTGAAGAGGTGCCCCGCAGGGACCGGCACCGGGGGCAGGCCCGGTCGCGGAAGCCCCGCCCTGCCCTGCCCCGCCTCCCCCCGCCTCCGCAGGACCCTGCTGCACGCTGGCCGCCTGGCCGGCACTGCCGCAGCGCCGGTCGCCTTCATCCGATCGTCAGCGCACAGGTGAGGACAGGGGATCTTGCGCCCGAGCCACCACGGAAGGAGCGAGAAGCTTCATAAGGCTGAGAACAGGGAGGGAAGGAAACGGAATCGGATTCCTCAGGGGGCCAGTGGGAGGGACCGAAGGACGCGAGCCCCACATCCTTGGGCGGCAGGGAGGTGGTCCCTACTGTGCCCAGAGACGTGGACGCGTCTTTACGGAGCGCTTCTTCGGGTCTGGAGATGCGCTGGGCTCTTGGCTACCTTGGCTGTGCCGAGACGCAGTCCAGCGTGGGGCCTCCCAGATTCTGGAGCGCTGGATCCCGGGGACCCGACATCCCTTTGCAATAGTCGCCAGCCAGCAGCCACATACACCCGCCCTGGGTCTTGAAAGGGTGACCTCGGACTCGCGGGTCACGACTATACACAGAAACTTTCCCTGTTGGTGTCCTTTGGAGAACAGCCCTGTCTCTGCTCTGTGGATGTTAATAATCGGTGGAAGATTTGTTCTGTCCAGAGAGGTCTGTACAGGTGAGAAAATCCGCAAGAAAAGCTTGATTTCTTTTTTGAAGTTTTTTTTGAGTTTAAAATTTCAGCAAACCCCCTCTTTTTCCTTTCCTTGCATCTTGGTCGGGGGCGGGGGTTGGAGGGCGTGGTAGATGATGATCCTACAATGTAAGCCCAGCTTCGGGTCTGTCTCGGAAGTTGTAGGTTCATCTGGCCCCGAGAAGGTTTTCCTTTGGGAGAAGTGAAGTGGGCTTGTGTTTAACACAGTGCAAGTTTTTGGGAACTTCTTAAGTCAGGGGCCAGGGACACGCTGTCATTCTGTGCTCTCTCTTACCTGCAGCTGGAAGGAAAGATGTTCACTGGACTGACCCGCCAACCTTGTGAGCAAGCAGGTTAGTGTCGCTCAGCAGCAGCAAGTGGGATTTTGTCTCATCACATAAGAACCCCAGCTTTAGCCCACAGGTCTTCATCCGTGTCCCCCTGCTAACGACGGTTTAACCCCTTTTGTGTGAGGCTCAGTTGCTCACTCGGCTTTCACCACCAGCATTTCTCAGATAGAAGTAATTCTTTTCATCAACGCTACACAAAACAAGGACTAACATGCTTGTTTCGCTCAAATGGTTTTTCCGGTTTGCATAATCCATTAATTTGGCCCTTGTGGTTTCCCTTACCCAGCTGTGTGTTAGGTCTGCTTTAGAATATTGTTGATTTTGTGATGAACTGTAAAGTACTTGGATCTTGCCTCTCTTTCCATCCAAGTGTTGTTGCTGGCACGGCGCCTACAGCACACACACCACCCCCCACCATAGGTCAGTGTTGTTACAGTTGATACTGCAGGCACATGTGTAGAATTCTCATACACACTCAGACACGCTTCCAAGCTTGCCCTGCCTGCCTGCCTCTAGAGCACGTTTTGCAGTTGCTCATGTGGAAGCCCAGAAGGGGCACCTGGTAATTACAGTGTTTCTCCAGGCCTAATGACAGCACAGCTTTAGGCTGCATTCCCTAGATGAATGAGATCTGGTCTAGTCCATTTTGCTTTGTGATAGGCTTTTCTGCTTGGGCAAGGGTTTGTTTAAGGTAATCATAGCTTTTTACCTGAAAATTGCTGTAGCGCAGAGTAAGTACTTAGGAGGCCAGCACCGTGGCTGTGGTCAGGAGACTGCTTACATATCACCCTCCTCCCGCCCAGTGGACAGATGTTCTTTAATTGTGCCCCTAAATTGGGTATTCAGAACACTCTGAAATTTTCACATATATACTGTAACATCACACATGCAGACTAACTTGTTACATTCCTTCCAAAGGACAAGTTTAACTGAGCAGATTAAATCTCTACCTTGCCTTGTTGTTGGGGGCGGGGGGGGGGGATCCCTTAAACCTCTGTAACTTACGCTGGCATATGCGTTCTTTAAAAGCTGATCCAAAAATTTGTCTCTATAGATAAACCGGTTTCTGTCTGGGTCATTTCCTTTGATTGAGAATCACAAAAAGATTATCTAGACCACTTCAGAGGCTCTGAAGGTCAACTTGACAGTGGTTGGCCTCCCTCCAGTTGCTATGACGAACAATTCTGCAATGAGTAACTTTGTGTATGTCATTAAACACATGGGGCTAGTTCTATGCAACAAATTTCCAGAAGTGATATTGTGAGTAAGATGGTATACACATTTGTATTTTTGACAAATATTGACAAATTCCCCTCCAGTTCACTCCCAGTGGCCAGACAGAAGAATTAAGGTGTTAAATGACTACCTTTGATATCAGGAAGTGTCTGTGGCTGAATCTATAACTGCAGGGGAATCAGATGGCGTGGTTAGAGTTGGCCATTCTGAGCTATTGAGACCCACTGCATGACTGGCCTCCCCATGCAATGAGTATTGGGATGTGACTGGATATTGAGGCTGAATCTAACTTTACATGGTAGTATATATATGCTCTTTTTTTCTTCCAGGAAAATGTCTCCTAGAAATAATGAAGGACTAGAGCTTAGGCTATGATGACCTAGAAGTGGGTGTTCTGGAATAGGACAGGAGCTACCCCACTGCTGTTCAATAGAACTTTCTGTGATGGTGGGAAGGATCTGTAGCTACACTGTCCAATATGGTAGCCACTTCTGGTTACTGAACACTTGAAATGCAGCTAGTGAAACTAAAGAACTGAGATTTTTAAACTTTATTTCACTTTCATTAATTTACATTTAAATACCCAACTGATGAGATACATATTTGGATTCTCCAAATTAATGATCTTCCTGTTACTCTAGTGTTTATCATATTTCAGCCATTTGGGAATCACCATTTATGTTTATGCTACAGTAGTTCTACAATACTATTACTTAGTCAATATTTTAATTAAAAGTCTTTTTAAAAAATTAGATGTAATTTATATACAGTGAAATGGGTAGATCTTAAGTTGTGTTCCTAAATTGGGTATTCTTGTCTTTCAAAGGATATGTTTTTAGGATAGAGACGATTTATTTTTTAAAAAATTTTAAGGGAAATTGTGCCTAAGGAGATGGTTTACTTTGATTTTCAATTTTTCCCAATGGACTTTGGAAAGTTTGATAAATTTTGACAAATGCACACACCCATATATCCCACAATCCTATTAAAATATAAGAGCACTTCCATTACCCCAGAAAGTGCCCAGGTGTTCCTTCCCAGGGGAGCCCTGCCCCAAACCCTTGTGGAATCACTGTTCTGATTTCTATCACCTGCCTGTTTTAGAACTTCACATAAATGGTATCATTTCAGAAAGTTTCTTTCTTTTTTTTTTTTTATGAACCTATTTGCTACTTTATTTATGAAATTTTCATTAGCCCACCGGTTTGTTAAGACCCAAGTAAGTATCTGCTCATAAGCATGTAGTTAAGTAATATTAGTTAAAGTTTAGTAAGTAGACATACATTATCTATTATTAATATAATACATATAATTATAATTAACTTTATTCAGGGGCTGTATACTTAGTAGAAGACTATTCATCTGCTACATTTTTTCTTTTGCTTTTAAATAGGTAGATATAGTTTACATGTTATGATTAAAACACAAACACCAGAGATTACATGACCCCTTTGGGAAGGAACACATGGATTGCGGCCTAGTTACTCTTAGTTTGTGAAGATGTAGGTGAGACTCTATGCCTTCACTATAGACACAGGAAAAATGACTGTGTTTGAATTCTTACTGAGAACACGTATTGCCTGACAATGTCACCATGTACTGAACTTTATCATAAATGATTATATTTGAAATACAATGTTAATTTCTTTTTATTTATCTGAGATTATTTTAAAATGAAATATTATATCACCTGCTTTAATAGAAAACCCATAGTTTTCAAATCTACACTGAAACAAATGTTAATGGAAATCATCTCAGGGACGACCAGTAATATGCATGACACACTTTGGGAAATACCAGAGAACTAAACCACTGCCATACTGCAGGAGGAAAGATAAATGGGTATTGGAGCCTAGTTGCTGCTCCGCACTAGAAGTGTGGGTCTCACTAAAGCTGGAAGAAGTGACTTATGTATGTGGTTATGCTCCCAGTCCACATTCTACAAAGAAGGCCAGTGCCCTCTTCCCAGTTCCCCCTCATATGTCTTCTGGGTCTTCCCGTTTTAGGCCTCAAGGGCTTCTCCCGAACTCCAGCCATCATTACCTTCGTGGTCTTGCTTTTGAGCACTGTGGTACTTGTGACTATCACAGTCATCCAGATTCACCAGAAGGAGGTCCTCCTTCCAGGACTGAAGGTAAGTGTGAAAGGGTTGGCACTGAAGGGAAGAAACGGGCTCTGACATAAATGATTCTAAAGCATGAATACGAAGAGAAGAAAATTCTCCCCCTGCCTCTAGCTGGAGCTTCGGGAAGGTGGCGGAAGATCCAAGTGAGAAGGACTGGGCGTGCTGGGTTTGTGATGCTGGAGGCGACAAATTGATAGTGGTAACACCCTCCTCTAGGACTACGTGGTTTTGCTTTGACTCTTGCCTGTTGGAACCAAAGTTAGACTTTGTAGCCAAGAGTTACAGACAGCTACCAAAGATTTAGCAGCTTGTCAGGTCCCCCAGACCACACAACCCTGCACGTGAGTGGAGACCAGGAGACCCAGGCTCCTCTTCTGGCCGAGCCGGGGTGAACAAAAATCAAGGACTCAAGGTCTTCCTGAGCTGTGCTGTGCTACCTTCTTTGGATCTAGAAGTGTGCCATGATCCCTCTGACTCTTCCCCGTGAAAAATTGCTCAGGACCTTGTGCTAAGTCCAGAGGCCTCTCTCAGCCCTTGATATGTCCATCCCCAAATGAATGCTCCCTGGTAGGCTGAGAACCATAGGTATTCCTTCAGCCTTGGCTGTAAGGATGATGGGAAGTGAGCCCATGGGGCACTGTCAGATGAAAGGTGAAGAGATTCAGTGAGTCCTTCAGTTATTTTGGTATTTCTCTGTAGAGGGCCAAATTGCATTTATTTTAGGCTTTGAGAGCCATTTCTACTATCTGTCACATACCTTCTTTGGTCGTTTGTTTTAATCTTCTTATGACTCTTTAAAAATGTGAAAACCCTTCTGAGCTGGAGGGCCATAGGGGCCAAGTAATTCAACTATGTTATCTGAATCTCATTTAGCATTTATTCTTGACCTCAGAGTCCCTTCTACATCTTCTAGCTGTTAGGGACTGTTCGAGGCTATATTTGAAATAGAAGTTTTTAAAAGATAAAAAGGAAACTAATATTGCCTTGGCTCTGTGGGTGAGTTTGATCCACCATCCTGAGTCCAATTTCTAAAGGATTAAAGGAAAATCTTTTTTAGATTATGGAATTTGGTTCTTTTATAAGATATTTTACTAAGAATCTCAGCCCCCCATGTATAGCATGAATAAAACAGAAAAAGAAAAATAAAACCTCATGCAACTGTCCAATGGTGACAGGAAAACAAGTTGTCTGGCTGTCCAAAAACATTAGCTAAGGTCTGGAGAAGCTGTTTCCCAAGCTCCAGGCACTGCCTTCTTCCATAAACTACATAAAATCAGGATTGCAACTAGGAGAAATACCATCTCCTTAAACTTTGTAAATTGCTATTCAGTTGAGTGAGCATTTTTCCTTGAATTATCTCATTTAACCCTTGTGCCAACTATGGAAGGTGGACAAGCACCATCACCATCATTTTGCAAGTGAGGAAACATAGGTTTGGCCAGTGGATGGCAGGACCAAAACCTGGTTACACAGTCAGGCCTCTCTTCACTTACATTCCCATCTCTCCTTAATCCTAAATTCTGAACTGGGAACCCAGGAGGAGATACTGGCCTCTGATGGGAGAACGCGTCCTCTTTCGCACAGAAGGGAAGGTAGAGAGGATGGGTGTAGAGGCAGGAAGGTTTGCTGCATTGGGGGAGGTATGTGCCCTCCCAACTCAGGGGAAGGCAGGTACCACTCAGACCCAGAAACAATTCTCAGACCCTAGTACTAGCCTGAGACCCCATAAATCAAAGGAGCCAGCTCTACTTGTGCTCCAGGTTTATCTTTCCATGGGATACAGGTATGTGCCCACCCAGAGCCATGCTTTCCCTTCTGGAACATGCTATGGTGCCTGGAACCCCAGAATCCAGGGTCTGTGTGGGTCTCCCTCTGAAGACAGACCTCATCACTGGTCTGAGAGGTGGCAAAGGGGCAGCTGCTTCCAGGGAGAGTAGACAGAGTATGGATGTGGGGTCTGAGCTAGTCCACTTTCTACAGTCAACATACATGTGTATGGGGCTCTTTACTCTGTGGATCTTTCCCAGGGGTGGGAAGAAAACAGGCTGAGGGCCAGGCAGGGCAGAAATCTTCATTTATAAGAATTTCCCTCATGCCCTTCAAAAATGAGGGATGGCCTAGTGAAGGCAGTTGCCAGCTGCTGGCTTCCATGTGTCCTGGGAGGTGAGAGATAAGTTCTCTGTTCATACTGGAGGGACATGGAAGAATTAGAAGACTTGAAGAGTAAAGTGAGCAGAGGGAAGTGGATGCCAGGGCAGTATGGAGGGCCCTGTTGAAGGAGGAGACCACTCATGTTTAATGCTACTGTGTCAGGTTTGTTCTCTTAGTCAAAGATAGGGGTGCAAGAAGGTCATCTGGGGGTCACCCCAGGGAGCACAGGTGGGGGATGGAGAAGTGAGCCAATGGGCAGCTGGGGCTTAGTCCTGCTGGGGATCTCTGGGAGCCAGTGCAGAACTCACCTCAGGATGTCCTTTACCAAGGGCCATAGGCCGTATAGGACACCTGCCTCACAGACATCCCAATCAAGAGCGTATTTACACCCCAGCCTCCACTAGTCATTGGTTGAGAGCTGCTCTCCTTAACTCTCTAGTATTTCTGGCATGCCATGTGCTCGGGGTGGGGGTGGGGGGCTCGGCCACTGGAGAAAGCCTTCAGGCAGGTGGAAAGTGCACGGTTGGGCATCACAGTGGTGAGGTCTGAGGGCTTGGGGGCAAGGAACCCTCCGTGACTGTTCACTATAGATAGATTATTATTATTCCCATTTTGAAGGTGAGAAAACAGAGGGACAGAAAGGGCAGACAGCTTCCTGCAGTTACACAGACTGGAAACAGCAGAATTGACAGAGAAGAAAGAAAACAGAGCAGAGAGCACTGGCCTAAAGCAAGGGTTTGGAAGGACCGGCAGCACACCCTCACCAATGAGCAGACAGTTCAAAGAGGAGACTTTGAATCTCTTCAGAGGCTGGCTGTCGGGCCCAGCCACAGTTGTAGGGGACAGGACGTGTACAACAGTAGGATATTGGCTCAGAAGGCCCATCCAGCTTCACTGCGTGTGTTGAATGGGAGAAAAGACAGATGTTCTGGGTCAGCTGAAGCAGGAGCAGAATGACAGCTTGAAAGGGGACATTTCACGTGCAGCTTTTCTCAGGCTGTCCAGAGACCTTTCCCTTTTGTTTTGCAATGTGTGCTGGGGGAGAGCAGGGCAGTGTGGAGGTGCCGGCAAGTAAATATAAGGGCTGTTGCGTTATTTATGGTTTCAAACCTTGAGCCCTGTTTCACCTTCGTGTGCAGCTGACAGTTGGTTTTGAGGGGCCAGTTCCACAGCGGCCTATCCGTGGAGGTCCCTGGGATGTTCCTCAAGAGCCACGTGAAAGGTCATGATATCTGGCTATTCAGTCCAGCATTGGCTTTCCTAACCTTGGTTTATCTGAGTTTAAAAGCAGAACTATTAAAACTTAGCCAAGGTTGCAAATATCCCCAGTCCCTTCTTCATCATTACTGGTCTGACCTGCTCTGTCAGCTTCAAGAGTAAACATGATGACATCGCCTTTACCTTTCACTTGCCCCCCCCCCCCGCACTTCACTACTATGAAGTCCAGTATCTTTCTCTTGAGGTTTTGCCCTCCCAATCCCCAGTCGCAATTGTTTAGAAGCTCTGGAGCTTCTCATTCCCTTCTGATCAATACCCCACTGCTGCTGCCACTCACAGCCACATAATGTTACTGTTGAAGAGGGGCCCCGCAGAGTCCCAGAGTTTCAGGGACACTGCTTTTCTGCCATGATCTGCTCAGGTCGCATTAGATCCCCACGATGGGTCACATGCTCAGCCATCACTCTCCAAAGCACAACCACTGGGTCAGGCTGTGTTAAAACCATTTCCTTCTAACCCTCACCCATTCTCAGTCATCAGCCTGAATCTCTGATGCCTTGTGATCCACTTCGATCTACCCCTTGGAGAGCAAGAGTTGGGCAATTGGTTTCTTCCTTTCCAGAAAGCCCCAGCTCCTTATTTAAATTGGTCTATCTCCTCTCCAGCCAGATCTGCACACCACATAACTAAAGAGTTTGCTTTTGAAGGATGTTTTGTCTGAACGAAGAAAGTCTGCCACACCATACCAGGCACTTTCTTACTAAGCAGTCACCCCATTAAAGACTTGTTTTCCTTGGAACTTACTGAAAGCACAGGGGCTATGAGCACAGTTTGGAGAGTCAGACCCAGGCTTGATTCCAAGCCTGTGACTTTGACTAATTATTCACCTCTGTTAGCCTCAGTTTCCCCATCTGTCAAATGGGGATGATGATAACACACACCGTTTGTGCAGTACCTGGCACACTGTAAGTGCTCAACAAATGTTTATACTACTACTATTCTTATCATTAAGTAGAGTAATAATGATAATGATAATAACAGTAATGATAAACGTATCTAAGAAAGCTGATCTTATGGTCTTTGCTTTTGTTAGAAGCTCACATAGTCCTTGAGTTTTGGACCGTGGGGTTCATGGAAGACTGTTTCCTTTTGGTTCACCCACTGAGTGTGTCTTCAGTTCCACATTCAGGGTTTGTTTTTTTTTTTTCTGACACTGCATTAGACAAAGGGTGACTTACTCCTTTTCATCCAGACATCACCCCCCTAGCTGAACTGAATGAAATTCATTTGCTACTCTCCTCTCCCTCCATGGAGCCACATTGAGTTGCACTGATGTAGACAAATGAGCTCTGAAAACTGGTTAAAGACTAATTTTTTCACTTTTGAAAATGCTGGTAAATGATGGTAGAGATGAATCATGTTAGAGAAAAGTAGCACTTGGCCTCAAGGCTGCCCCGGTCAGCACATCAGCGGGTGCAAGAGGGGCTGCCACTTCTCCAGGCTCAGGGCAAAGTCTCTGGCTGCCACCCATTCTGATGAAACTGCATCCCATTTTTCTGGGGTTACAAATGAGAGTGGATATTCTTCCTTCTTTTTGATCTTGGCCCAGCAGCCCCGAACTTCATACAAAAGGAAAATGCATTCTTAATGAAATGTTGGAATAAAAATTTGGGGACAGGCAGGCACCCCGTGGAGTAGTTGCTGTCTTATTCTCTCTCTTCTTTTCTCAGCACCAGCCATGGAGGGGCCGGGTGGCGGGGGTGGTGAGCAGGTCGAAAGCAGGAGGAAGGAAAGAAAGCAGACTGACAGGGAGCCTCAGACCTCTGAAGTGCCTGGTTTCCTTCAGTTTCAACCTGTGCTTTAATCTCATGGTGAGCCTCTGCCTGGAACAGATTGTGAACAGTGCTTCCCTTGTTCACCATGGGGGGGTGTCATGTCAGGATCCCAGTCACACTCATCAGACTGAATAGCTGAGGTTAAGAGGCCATCTAAGTTCAAATACCAATATACACAGGATGTTCTTTTTCAATAGAATGGAGAAGCTGGGGCAAGATTTTTTTTAAAATTTGGTCCCATTTCAAATGAAGCAAGCATTTGTGATAGAAAGTTTAGAATCTGGGAACAGGTTAAATCAGTTACTGTACATCTCACAGTGGATGTGATGAATGTCTTAAAAATCATGATAGTATTTCTACTCGTAGAGAGAGGTGTTCATGACATACTTTTTAAGTAAGAAAAAGCATTGGAGAAGATTAAGTACAGTGTAATTCTGTGCTGATATAAAAACATAAACATATGTCTATAAATCATGGCAATGTTTTCTTAGGTCAGTCTCCCAAGGCAACAGAAATAAAAGCAAAAGTAAACAAATGGGACCTAATCATACTCACAAGTTTGAACAGCAAAGGAAACCACAAACAAAATGAAAAGACAATCTACAGACTGGGAGAAAATATTTGCAAACAATGCGACAAACAAGGGCTTAATTTCCAAAATATACAAACAGCTTATACAACTCAATAACCAAAAAGCAACCCAATCAAAAATGGGCAGAAGACCTAAATAGACACTTCTCCAAAGAAGACATTCAGATGGCCAACGAGCACATGAAAGATGCTCAATATTGCTAATTATCAGAGAAATGCAAACCAAAACTACAATGAGGTACTGCCTCATACTGGTCAGAATGGACAACATCAAAAAGTCTACAAATAATAAATGCTGGAGGGGGTGTGGAGAAAAGGCAACCCTCTTGCACTGTTGGTGGGAATGTAAATTGGTGCAGCCACTATGGAAAACAGTATGGAGATTCCTTTAAAAACTAAAAATATGATCCAGCAATCCCAGTCCTGGGCATATATCTAGGAAAGAGGAAAGCTCTTATTTGAAAAGAAATATGCACCCCAAAATTCATAGCAGCACTATGTACAATACCAAAGACAGGGAAGCAACCTAAGTGTCCCTCAACAGATAAATGTATAAAGATGTTGTATACACACACACACACACACACACACACACACACACACACACACACAGGAATATTACTCAGCCATAAAAAAGAAATAATGCCATTTGCAGCAACAGGATGGACCTAGAGATTGTCATACAAAGTGAAGTAAGTCAGACAGAGAAAGACAAAGATCATTTATCACTTATCTGTGGAATCTAAAAAAATAGTACAAATGAACTTATTTACAAAACAGAAACAGAATCACAGACATAGAAAACAAACATATGGTTACCAAAGGGGAAGGGAGAGGGAGGGATAAATTGGGAGTATGGGATTAACAGATGCACACTACCATATTTAAAATAGATAAGCAACAAGTATTAACTGTATAGCATAGGGAACTATATTCAATATCTTGTACTACAGAAGCAACCTTAATTCAAAAAGATACATGCACCCCAATGTTTATAGCAGCACTATTTACAACAGCCAAGACATGGAAACAACCTAAATGTCCATTGACAGATGACTGGGTAAAGAACTTGTGGTATATTTATACAATGAAATACTACTCAGCCATAAAAAAGAATAAAATAATGCCATTCTCAGCAATATGGATGGACCTGGAGATTGTCATTCTAAGTGAACTAAGCCAGAAAGAGAAAAAAAAAATACCATATGATATCACTTATACGTGGAATCTGAAAAAAAAAAAAAGACAAAGGAACTTATTTATAAAACAAAAACAGACTCACAGACACAGAAAACAAACTTATGGTTACCAGGAGGGGAAGAGGGTGGGAAGGGATAAATTGGGAGTTTGAGATTTGCAGATATTTAATATATATATAATAGATAAACAACAAGCTTATACTGTATAGCACAGGGAACTATATTCAATATTTTGTAGTAACTTATGGTGAAAAAGAATAGGAAAATGAATATATGTATGCTCATGTATGACCGAAGCATTATGCTGTACACCAGAAATCGACACAACATTGTAAACTGACTATACTTCAATAAATATATGTATATATATACAAAAAATATCTTGGAATAACCTACAGTGAAAGAGAATAGGAAAAAGAATATAGATATATACATATATATGGATAACTGAATCGCTTTGCTGTACACCTGAAACTAACACAATATTATAAATTAACCATGCTTCAATTTTAAAAAATGCTTTAAAAAATATGTCTAAACACATAGGTGTATATGTGGCTCTATGCCCAGAAGACCATTAGAAGAGACACATAACAAGGTGTTAAAACAACAGCTGGATTCGAGGGCTGTTACTTTTCTTTCCTTTTTCTTGCTTTGTGACTTTATTTTGCTTGACTGATTTTTCTATGTAGCCTGTATTTATTGAGCAGCCACTGAGCATCAGGCAGATGGTCTCCTATTTACTTCTGAAAGTAAGTTGTCTGAAGGTGAAGAACTCCAGAGAGGTCAGGCCTCTTACCCAGGATTAGGAAAGCTGGAATCCATCTGAGTTGACCTGCCTCCAGAATCCAACTTCATCTTCCTCCCTGGGACAGGCCAGGCTAACTCAGTGGTGGTGGAATTGGGGGAAAGCTGCCACCCAGGAGCATCTGATGCCCTGGGCTGACTCTAGGCCCAACCAGACACTGACTAGGTCAGCATAACTCATTCCAGTGCCCCTAGGCTGCTAATGCACTTTCCCCCTGGTCCAGGGTCTGGCCCAGGCCACACCTTCAGGCAAAGCTCCCCAGTGCCTGCCTCAAGCTGGGCAAGAGGACCGGCAACACCCTCCTGACCACCAAAGTGGGACAGTATGTCACTATCCACTTGTATTCTGTTTTTTTCCCTCCTTAATTATGAATACTTTCACTCTGAAGGCTGATGCAGATTTCGACGTGTCTCTCCCTTGTGAGAACGTCCTACCTACGATTTCCTTTTGGTTTTTTATTCCCAGGATGATAGGCCTAGAAGTTTGGAGAAAAGAGCGCAGCAGGCAATTGACTATTCGTTTTCCTCCTGAGCCCCAGGTGGTTTCTGCTCCCCACCTGGGAGTCGGATGAAGAGGAATCAGGGGACTGTCTCTGCACGCAAGATGCTTGGTGTATTCATTTTCAACCTTGGCTGTGTGCTGGAATCACCAAGGGAGCTTTAAAACTGTTGGTGCCTGGGTCCACTGCTAGAGTTTCTGATTTAATGGGTCTCAGGTGCAGCCTTGGTGCTGGGACTTTTAAAAGCTCCCCAAGTGATTCTAATGTGTGGCCAAGGCTGAGAACTATGGCCTAGGACACCTGACCCACCTTCCCCTATAGTCCATGGAGACAAAGTTGGTTTGGCGAAAATAGTTTTTCCTTCTTGGTCAGCTCCTACCTAAATGAAGCAGTGTGGGTAAAGCTCTTAGGAGGACTCAGGGTTCTCAGTGGCCCACTGAGAAAAGGGGTCCTCAGAGAGGCCGAGCCCATCTCTGACTCTCCCATCCCCCTTTTATTCAGTATGGAATCGTGCTCGATGCCGGGTCTTCCAGAACCACAGTCTATGTGTATCAGTGGCCAGCAGAGAAGGAGAATAATACTGGAGTGGTCAGCGAAACCTTCAAATGTAGTGTAAAAGGTAAGACCCAGAGAAGCAAGGGAGTGCTGGAATGTGCTTCAGGGGCCTGCAGAGGTCCTGAGATGCTGCCAGGAGGCAGAAAGTGAGCACTGGACTGAGTGTCAGGGAAATATGAGCCCTTGTATCAGTGCTGCTACTCATCAGTACAGTGACCTCTGGCCAGTCCCTTCCCTTCTCTGGACTTGAGTTTTTTCATCTATAAAACATGAGGGGTTGGAGCAGTCAAGAACTGTGAATGACATGAGATTTTACTTTGCCGCACTTTTGTGGATGCTGGTGGAAGACACAAGACTCCAGGGTCAGAAACAAAGGACAATTTATTACAGTAATATCTATAGCTATTTCTTATGCTGGTTCTCTGAGCCCCAATTTGCACAGGATGAAGTAAAGACGGCCAGATGGTACCTGCTCACATAGTGGGTTGTGTTACAGAAAAGGAACCCTGAAACATTTATAATGGGTGCTGAACACGCCTGCATTTTGCTCTGGAGGGAAACAGTATTTGTATCTTTCTGAGCCTATTTGTTATGCAAATGTCCTTGAAAATATAGTCCAGAACAAAGGCAGTCAATGCCTCTGTCATAAGATATGAGACTCATGGAAAACTAATCCAGTAGGAAAACTGTATTCCAGTTGGCTGTGTATGTGGGATGGACGGGGAGGAGAGAGACAGAAAATATGTAAACAAACAGGTCTGGCTTTGTTCCAGTAAAGCTTTATTTATGGACCCTGAAATTTTGAATTTCACATAATTCTCAAATGTTACTAAATAGTATTTTAAAAAATTTCCCCCAACATTTAAAAATTAAAAAGTAAGAATATCTTAGCTCACAGCCTGTTTAGAAGAAGGTAGTGAACTGTATTTGGCCGGTGAGCTGCCAACGCCTGAAAACAGAACATTATCAGGATCCTTAGTGCCCCTCCACACAGTCCCTGCCTCCTTCACAACGTAGCCTGAATTGGACGTTGACTGTTTCCTGTTCTTCTTCATAGTTTTATCCTTATGCATTTAGTTTTTCCTGTTTTTGAAAACAGAATCAAGCACATACTTATATAATTAGAACCATTTATTTTTCTGTAATTTGCTTTGTCCACTCACGCTTGGTTTTTAAGATTCATCAATGTTGATATGAGTAGCAGTATCTCATTCATTTCTCCCTGTTGATGGTCTTTTGTATTTCGCTGGTAATATTCTGAACATGAATGCTTTGCTAGGATTATTATTGTATTGTTACTCATATCCTCTCATGGTTTATGGTTTACCTTTTTAGTTTCTTCATGATGTCTTTTGATGAATGGAAGTTCTTAATTTTCATGTAGGCACAATTATCAATCTTCTCCCTTATGGTTTGCTCTTTTGTTTTATTTGAGAAATCCTTCCCAATCTTGAGGTCATAAAGATATTCTTCTATCAAAAGTTATATAATTTTGCCTTTTACAATTAAGTCTTTAGTCCACATAATCAAGCCCAGTTTGTGAGCTTGTGTATGTGTGCAGCACCCTCTCTAGAGCATTACGGCCTGTGACTTGGCCTGATCTTCCCAACCAGTGTGTCCTGAATGGGCTACAGGGATACCCTCAGGCTACAGGACAAGAGGTTAGAATCCCTGGACCAGGTCTTTCAATCCCAAGCAGCCTCCTTCATTTCCCTCAGTGAGCTGTCCAAATAGAATTCCTTCTCAGGGGTCGTAGTATTGAAAAAGTTGGGAAGCAGAATTAGCCTTTCCCATAGGGAAGCCAAGAGTCTTTTCTGGATAACCAGGGTGAGCTGTGTTCATCTGCCCATCCATAGAGGACGCTGAACAAGACAGCTCGCTGCAGCTGAGGCAAACCCCGAAGGAGCTGACAGCTGGGACACCAAGACTTTATTTGAAGGGGCATCTGCGTGGCACCTCTCTGGGCTCCCCACAACAGGGGACTTGCATGTTTCCTGAGTACTGCTTGTGTTGTTACTCACAAGACACAGGCAGTAGCAACCTTCCTTGGACTTCAGCCAGAGATTCCATCTTTGTCCTCCTAACTTCTGAGCCATTTCTTCACCCCAAGCATGAAAGAGAGTAGCAGGATGTTTCTTTAGAAAAGAGAGACCAGCCATTCCAAGGAAAGAGAGGATAGTGTAGGATAGTGATTAAGTAGAGGACAGTCACCTCATCCCTACTGCATGAGCTCTGGAAAGTTACCTACCCTCTCTGAGCCTTGACCCCATCATCTCTAAAATAAAAACATAATAATAGTAATACCCACCCCGTAGGAATGATTTGAAGATTAGATGACATAATACATGTAAAGCAGGTAGCAAATGCCTGGCATAAAGTAGGCACTCAGTGAGTGTTAGCTATCATTCATCATGGGGCATCACACTTGACAGCCCCCAGGGGATACTCTTGCCAAAAGCTTACTCTAACATAGTTGTAAGATCTGCCTCTGCACCCAGGACAGCAATTTAGCCAAGTCAGTTCTGATGGCCTCTGACTGCAGGGAGAGGTGGCACTTTCATGGGGAGGGACCCAGGCAGTTTCTCGGGGGAAGGGGCCCTTGGCCCACCCTTGATGTGATTTTAGGGGATGAGCAGGGTCACGGAGCCCACACCACATCCATAAATGGATCTTCCCTTTGATCACAGTAGCCTCAGGGATCCATATATATTCTGAAAGAGCAGAAGACCACAAACTACAGCTCAAATGACAGAGTTGAGGTTTGGCAAGTGTCATCCCCTGAAAGCCACATGGCTTCACCAAGCATAATCTGGGTTTCTAGTTTCTCAGTTGCAAATTTCCCCGGGCCTTCCCTGCCCTGGCCAGTTTGAAGGGGTGGTGAATGCTTGCTTATGCTGCAGTGTTTCCCGAAAGCCCAGGTCCTCAGAATTTTCTTTCTTGGGGGGGGTCTCTGGTGAGTATCAGTCCTCAGGTGCTGCTGTTTTCCGTGAGTTCACTGGGTGCTGCCTTAGCTGCTGGTCCCCACGCTGGTGTCTGTAGCTCCCGCTGCTTGTTGTAAAGCCATTCCTTGGGGCGTACTAGTTCCTTGCCTGCCCCTCATCTCTTTTGCAGGGTGCACTGCTCATAATTACTGCTGCCTTCTCCCATAAGGGACATTCATGTTTTCCCTTTAAACCAGCAGTTAAAAATTCTTTAAACTCCACTGGAGCCAAAACTTAAATATCTCCTCCATTGAAATACTTTAAAGAGCTGCTCCAGGGACCAGGCCACTATAGTATTGGAAAGCATCCTTTGCTCAGACACGTGCCTTTTGCTTCTGTCCCACCTCACGTAAGTCTTGTGCCATCTGTCCCACCTTCTCTTCGCAGAGTAAAATAGCAGTTTTAGCTCTTTTCTTGGGGTTGTGACTCCCAGGATCCCATAAGCCTGTGAACCCAATTTCCTTTTCCCTCAGGGAGGCTTAAGGAAATTTATGCAAATTTGGGCCTCAGGTGACACAGTCAAATGCCCAACATTTCAACATTCTAGAAAGGCTCCTAACCAGTCCCCATCCAGGGACCAGTTCTGGCAGAATACATTTTGTTTGCTGTAGACTAGACTATACAATACAATAATAGTGCTGCATGCTGACTTGAAAATCTCACTGATTGATTGATTCATGTATTTAATAAATATTTATTGGGTGCCTGCTGTTTGCCAGTAACTGTTCTTAACACTGGGAATTCTAAAATCACCAACATATACAAAGTCTCTGCTGTTACAGAACTTACAGTCTAATGGAGGAGAGATAATAAATAAATGGGTGTATGATGTCAGGGAGGAGTGCTGTGAAGAGAAACCAAGCCATGTAGGTGGGTAGAGAGTGACCATGCTATTTTAGACAGGATCATCGAGGGAGACCAAAGAAGGTGATAAGGTAAGCAGAGACAAAAAAGTCTTTTTTTTTCCCCTGCCTTTGCAATTCCTTTCCTCCATATTTTGGAGTAGACCCATCGGTGTGACCATATGAACCATAGCACATACACCTGTTTTCAGTCCCTACTAAAACCCATTAACTGCCAGAGCTGATTTGTTTTTTTATTTAAAAGTTGTACCACTCTTGTTGGTTCCTGGGAATGCTAAGAAGTGCTGACTGCTTGCTCTTCAGGCTCTGGGATCTCCAGCTATTGGAAAAAACCCCAAGATGCCCCCAAAGCCTTTGAGGATTGCATGCAAAAAGTCAAGAGGCAGGTTCCAGCCCACCTTCATGGATCCACTGGCATTTACCTGGGGGCCACGGCTGGGATGCGCTTGCTAAGGTAAGAGCTGGAATGGCACAAAGAAGCCCATTGGACCAAAATAGCCAGGAATGTGTTGAACTTTTCCATTTGTAACTTTATTTCTGGGAATAAAGCCAAAAGAAAGATACTCTTTTTATTCTGCATATTCTGCCATATATTTAGGCTTTAATTTTTTTGGAGGGGGGAGGTAATTAGGCTTATTTATTTATTTATTTTTGATGAAGGTACTGGGGATTGAACCCAGGACCTCCCGCATGCTAAGCATGTGCTCTGCCACTTGAGCTGTACTCTCCCCGCTTAGGCTTTAAAAGTTAGGAAACTTTTAGTCTTTATTTTAATACTCGGAAAGAAACAGTTCTAAAATTGATGCCCTTTCCCTTGGTGATTTTACCGAGAAACTGTGGGAAAAAGGAAGGGAACAGGAAATCTGCTCATGGGATGTCCCTCTAATTTTTCAGAAAAGTAGGAACTGTTTTTGAGCCCTGGTATTTTGACACCTGTGCACAACCAGCCTCACTAAGGGCAACCTACTGTACTAGTATGCTGTGTAGCTTCCACCCATGTTCAAAATGTCACTGAGATCTGCTTTAAACCAATAGGATTTCTGTACCTCACCCCAGTCAAAGCCTTTGGAGCTACTATAAAAGCAAACATCTCATTTCATTCAATTAAGCAGTTCCTCCTAAATTTGCAGCCATGACTTTTAGCCCCGTTGCATTGTTTTTGAATGTCCTTTCCCTTCATTTTTCCGCCATTAGAGTATTGCCTTGACCTTGAAATAAAAGAAAAAAAATTTTTTTTAAACCCATCAAGCTTAAGTCTATCTAAATGAAAGGGTAGAGGCTGCTCTAAACTTTGAAAATAAGGCTTTCTCCCCAAAAGATGGCACTCATTCTGCTTCAAAGCCACTCTATGATCCCAGGAATGTAAAATTACATGTACTGTCTTCATGTGGGCATGAAGAAAATACAAAGGAATGAACAAACGGAGCCAGTTTAACATGACCGTCAAAAAAACCCAAAAAACAAAAAACAAAAAACTCCTAAAGTATCCTCCGTTTGATTGGGCCTTTTCCTCGCAGTTTTCCCCTCCATGTTTCTATCCCTATGTCCTGGTTGACCAGGTAGACTGTAGAAGGAAGTCAGATTTCTTTGCTCACTCTTGAGATCTGCTGTGTGTTTTCAAATTATAGAGTTTACTTGAAATAGAAATGACATAGAAATATCCTTCCTTCTACCTTTTCCTTCTTACAGAAACAAAGAACCCAACTTTTTCTTAGTTGTTTTTTTCTTCCAATCCCCTAAGTGAGAAATAATTCAAAGGCTTTGTAATTTATAGCTCATGACAAAAAGCATGGAATAGAAAGTTCACCACTTGGGGAAAAAAGTGACCGTCCATTTGGATAAATTAAATATTAACTCCTCCTTGTAAAATTTTCTTTTCTTTTTTTTTTTTAACATTTTTTATTGATTTATAATCATTTTACAATGTTGTGTCAAATTCCAGTGTTCAGCACAATTTTTCAGTTATTCATGGACATATACACACTCATTGTCACATTTTTTTCTCTGTGAGTTATCATAACATTTTGTGTATATTTCCCTGTGCTATACAGTGTAGTCTATTCTACAATTTTGTAATGGTGATCCATTTCTTCTGAGGAACTAGCTGATATTTTAGTTGCTAGAAAAGTCAAAAATTTTTTTAAAAAACAACAATAAAAATCTCTGGATTGGGAACTGATAAAACTAGGAAAATTCTTAATTATTTTCCAAGCAGTGATAATTTGCTACTGAACTGGAATGGACTTCTGCTTGTAGCATTGTTCTTTTTCTTGAGCCAACAGTGAGCCAGTGCCCTTGGCTTTCTTAACCCACTGATGAAAGGGAAAATCATCTCCCAAATAAGCTTTCTCCCATAGGTTAAAATGGCAGCAGATGAATGGTCTAATTATGCTATGTCATGGATGATATAAGAATGCTATGTTGCCATTCCATGGGTCAGCGCACTAACGGATTTCAATCCAATGACAGCCATGGTGTCCATCATATCCCCTCATGATGAAGTCCTCCCAAAGAGCAAGGCAGGGACAGCTGAAAACTCAACTGTCTTCCTTCCCCCTTCCTCCTGAGCTCCCCTTCCTTCTGGCTTAATGAAGGCTCCTTTATATGGTACTGCCAAGAGATTACTTATGCCACTCCTATGCCTTCACCGATCTTCTTTCCTCTGCTGATCTGAGATAGAGCAATGACGATTGAGCAGGTGGCTCTTTTGATGAGCTGGTTGCTAGAGCAGGACAGGAACAGGTAAGGGAAGAAGTGGTATTTTTGCTGGTAGCTATTTTCCTGCTTGGCAGTTTGACAGGTAACAAGTACTTCCTGCATTCATGGTTGCCTGGGAGGCTTCAACTTGCAAAAGGGGTTGCCATGTCTTACACACATCTGGAAAACTGTCTCTGCCTGCAGGGGGTGGGGAGGTTATTTTAAGATTGTTGTCTGGGCACTCAGCCTTTTGTGTTCTGTGCCTTGAATAGGTTGCAAAACGAAACAGCAGCTAATGAAGTCCTTGCAAGCATCCAAAACTACTTCAAGTCTCAGCCCTTTGATTTTAGGGGTGCTCAAATCATTTCTGGGCAAGAGGAAGGGCTATATGGATGGATTACAGCCAACTATTTAATGGGAAATTTCCTGGAGGTGTGTGAAAACTAATGCATGGTTTTTAATCTTGCTGTTTATCCTGTCCCTTGTGATTGGTAGCTTAAGCAGAGGTGAATGGGCCAGCCGACAGAGCCACCTGTCCTGTGTCATTTGTATCATGTATGCATTAGGGAAACATTCATGATACAGAAGCTGAGACGTATATAGCTGGGGTAAAACCTTGGATCCTAAATAGGACCAAATGCACAGGGGAGGGGGGATATCATCACTTTACTAGCTAATAAGAAATTGGAGGCGGGGGAGGATCTAAATCTAGCAGTGGGCTCTGGGTCTTTTGGAGGGCAGCTGGGGAATGACCCTTCCAAGAAGTCCCATAGCCATCTGAGTTTTATGGAGCCCTCAGGCAGCCTGCTTCCCACCTCATTTTGTGTCCTCAGGTTTCCTTACACTCCAGTCCCCACACTCCCTGCTCCTTTGGTGCAGAGGAAAGCTGACTCTAAGAGATAATCACCACATCACAGAGGGCATAAACTGAGGGCACCTGTACCATGTCCAGCCCAAGAACTATTTTCTTCCCCTTTGAATATATTTTTAATTTAATTAAGTGTAATTCATTTAGTTAATATTTTGGAAATTTCACATAAAAACCCATGATTCTAACTTCTGACCCCCTCACTCCCCAATATTTGAAAGAGCTGGTCACAGTGGACTCACATTCCTACATGGCACCAACCAACTGGAACGCAGTGTAGCTCATGCATTCCCCAGTCTGCCACAGTCTCCACCATTCCCTATTGTCTGTGCCTAATCTACTCTCCTCCTTATGTTACCTGTCCAGTCCCTATAAGCGTTTGGCCCCGAATGTTCCCCATGTCATACTTCTTAAGAAGATGGGTCTTGGGTAGAGAACGCTGGCCAATCAGAGATGGTACCTTCTTTGGTCTTTTTTCTCGCTTCTTGTTCCCACCGTGTAGAGGAACCTGTGGCATATGTGGGTGCATCCGAATGGAGCAGAGACCGTTGGTGCCCTGGATTTAGGTGGTGCTTCCACTCAAATATCCTTTGTGGCAGAAGAAAAGGTGGGGCAGAACAACAGCAGCACCACGGTGTCCCTGTACGGCTATGAGTATATGCTCTACACACACAGCTTCCAGTGCTATGGGCGGAACGAGGCTGAGAGGAGGTTTCTGGCACTCCTCCTTCAGGTATCTGAGCCAGGGAGCAGGAGGGCTTCCCTTGGGGGTCTTAGCTGAGGGGAGGGTGCTTTGCCTTCTGGGGTCTGTCCTTTCCACTCCAATTAGAAGGTGGATGGAAACAACAGCATTTTCCTGTTTACTTGTGGGGGTCCAAGTGTGCGCTCTCTCTCTCTCTGATGTGTTGACCACTTCCAGTGTATTTGAGTCAAAAATCCAGGGAAATTCCAGGGCTCCAGATGTTTTGTAAGTGACTCAGAACTTGGGATCCCTTTATGGACACAAACTGTTTTAAACCAGTCACTAAATAAGCCTAAGAATATTGAGAATCCCCTGAGTGCAGACAAAATAATACAGGTGTTCACAGGAGAAACGCCTGTTGACAGGGGAGAGAGCAGAGCCTCCCCCAGGCTCAGCCTCCTTTTAGATGAGACTACATTAGGCAGATTTGATGCCCTGTATATGGTGGGATTTTGGAAAAACCAAATTCCATCACATTGGTCAGTAATTCATGTGGCCACTGTTCCATGGCACAGATGGCTACTTCAGACATCAGCTAGAAGGCTGTCACCAATATAAACTCGATGTCAGCACTGTGTGCATCAGCAAGGGCACTAGCACCATGGATGCAACCCCCAGCCCCAAACTCCAGCGCTCAGGGGACGTCAGTCTCAGCCATGGCTGAGAAGGGAAGTTAAGGTTAAAGGGAAAATGAAGGGAAGGGGCCTTGATCACCTAGAGGGACATGAGGCCAACCGGAGGCCACAGATCCTGGCTTCGGATGGGACCCAGGGGCAGGAGACGAGGGCTGGGTCTGTCTATGACTAACTATAATGGACACAGCATCAGTAGGTTAACCCCTACCTCTCTGACCTGCTTTGGTAATTGAGGGAGGAAGCAGTATTCCCCAGTCAGTATTCTGCAGAAGAAGTGGGTTGGTTTACAAAAGTGTCATCAGCAGGACTCACAGCTTCAGACTCCTGCATCACTGACTAGTCATGCAGGGTGGGTTGTAAGAATTCACCCTCCAGTTCTGGCCCACTCCCCAAAACTTGTCTTTCAGCCTCACAGGAAGGGCTGAAGCCCCAGTACACACGCATGCTGTGTGTACTGTCGGGAGAGGCTGAACACCGCCTGGGAAGGACCCTGCAGGCAGCCCTCAGCTATGCGTCCACCTCTCAGGAGATGCAGTGACCACCCCAGACTCTCATCTCCACCCTCCGCTAGGCCAAACCAACCCCCCAGGGAGCTTAATCAACCCTCCCCAGCTGGGGCTCCTCTTTTCTCCGTCTCTTTTTATTTTTTATTTCCAGCAATACTTAATGCCACTTCCTCCAGCTCTGGCCCTGGCAGGGGTGGAGGGTAGGGGGGGCTCCTCTGAACTTCAGACAAGAGAAGAGAAGCAGGTGAAATAACCCTTTTCCCAGGGTGATTGGAGGTCTGAGAAGCTACCTCTAAAATTTGGATGGCCTGAGAAATTGTGTGTGTCTGTGTGTATTTATGCACACATTCCTACAGTGTTTAGTAATAGTCTACAGTAGAGAAGTGAATACTCCACCTGGGTGAATACTCCACATTTGGTTTGAGAATGCAGGTCTCAAGGTGTGAGCCCAGCACTGCGGGCTGAGGTGGAGATGCCAGCCTCTCACTGTGGACAGTCAGCTCACAGGGACAGGGGGGTGTCTCCAACTTTGCCTCATAACATCTGGATGCCTGGGAAGGTGGCTCCGCCCTCTAAGCCTTCTGACTCAGGCGAGGGGAAGGATCCAGGTGTGATGAGGATCACTCACAAATGCATGTCCTGGCCTGCCTGACCAATAACTTCATGTTTCAAAGATGTATTGCCAAGCCCCAGCTTAGAAGGTTCCCAAAGATTATTGCATCATGAACACTGGCTGAGTAAATGTTACCAGTCTGATTCTCATTTTCTGGTCTGTTATATAAGGGGCTACATGGAAATGGGAGAATGACACCCAGATACATACTTTGCAAATTATTTTCTTAATAACAGGCCTCCAGTCGCTCCAGTGCTCAAGTCTCACTCTGATAGCATGTTAGACATTAAGGATACACATTCATTTCCTCTCCTTCTTTAAGTAAGATTTTTTCTTCTGTTTTTAAAGTAGTATATGTTCAGTGAAAAAAATTTAGAAAATCCAGACATAAAAAATATAAATAATAAAACAAACAAACCAACAAAACCTGGACTTAACCACCATCAACATATTGCTGCATTCTTGTCATGCTTTTATTTTCCATGCATGAATACGTGTATTTACAAATTTGGCCTCATATGATATATATAATTTTATATTCAGCTTTTTTTTCACCTAGCAATAATATCATGAGCAATTTCCTGTGTTGTTAAATATCCTTTGAAATTGCTATTTTTATAGGTGCATAATATTCCAAGTACCATTATTTAAAAAGAAAAACTATATTGATTATTTCATTATAAAAGAAAGTAATTTTTATTGTAAAAATGTCAAACTATACAAAAAGGTGTTAAAATAAAGATGAAAGAACCTCCCTCCAATCCTAGTCACTGAGTGTCTTCACTGATCTCAGCTTGATATGCTATAGTTCTATGCTTTTCCTGGTCAATATATAACTTATTTTCTTTACTATTTAATATTCCATAGTTCATCAACAATTCCTCTCCTGATAGACACCAAGCTATGTCCTTTTTTTCCCTACAACAGAAACACAGTAAACCTTGTACATATAACTACGTAGAAGTGATTTATGAACTAGTGATTTTACTTCTGTAGGACAGGGTCGAAAAATAGGGATATTTTTAATTTAAATGGATCAATAGGCAATCTTTTAACAAAATTAAAGCCATTCAGATTCCCGCCCTCAATGTTGTGATAATTTTTTGCACTCTTATAATTTCAGGGATTCCAAGACGTTCTAGTAATAAATACATGGATGAGAATCTATTTCTGAATTTTGTGCTTTGTTCTATTCATCAATTTGTTCATTCTTGAGCCAATATCATGTTCTTCTAGTTGCAATAGTTTGTTTTCTACTCTCAGACATTTATTTTGAACTTCAAAATTATCTTAAGTAGTAACAAAGAGAAAAAATTTTCATTGAGGTTATGATGGCAGTTGCACAGATTCATACATTAATTAGGTTTAAGAAAATGGCTTGTTAGTGATTAGAGTTTCTATCCAGATCTGTAAAATATTCTTCCATTTATTTAGTTCTTGGCTTGTATTCATCAGAAAACTTACAGCTTTCAACTTACAGCTATACTTTTCTTTTAAATCTACTTTCCTTGTGTATGTTATCACTGTTGAGATGCTGTGTGCTCCGTCACTACTGAGATGCTGTGTGCTCCATCACTACTGAGATATTGTGTGCTCTATCACTATTAAGATGTGTGTTCCATCACTACTGAGATATTGTGTGCTCTGTCACTACTGAGATATTGTGTGCTCTATCACTATTGAGATGTTGTATGCCCCATCACTAGTGAGATGCTGTGTGCTCCGTCACTGCTGAGATGCTGTGTGCTCCGTCACTGCTGAGATGCTGTGTGCTCCTTCACTATTGAGATGCTGTGTGCTCCGTCACTATTGAGATGTTGTGTGGTCTATCACTACTGAGATGTTATGTGTTCTGTCACTATTGAGGATCACTCCTATCACTATCTTTCCCATCTGTAACAGGTTTTACTCTAAGGTCAGATTATGCTATGGTTTTTTGTGGAACCTTTTATCTAAAGTCTACTGGTTGACCCTTTCATGCCCGAGCCCTGCAAACACTAAGTTCAGGAAAGATTTTTTGAATGGTGAAGACTTAAATAATTCACACTCTAACAAGAGAATTGAAATCATCTTTACTGAGCTTCTTCTAGCCAGAAATTATCTTTCTTCTTCTCCAAGCCATTTCTCTCCAAGAAATGATTTGTTTAAAAACTATAAGTCAGATTTGGAGGGGGAAACTAAGTAATCAGTTGCTTGATTTGATTTTCTTTTCAACCAATATTTTAGCAATAGGGTGACCCTGGTGTGACAGATTACAGATTAGACTTAACAGCTTTTGAATATCATAGATTTTTTTTCACACCACTGAGGCAGAAAGGGGCCTGTATGCTGCCTCCACAGTCATACTACGATCTTTCTGGAGGACACTCATGTAAGTTATATTGGATGAGTATCAGACTTCTGTAGGATTCTGTGCAGAATCTTACCACTGACTTTTGTTAAATGATTAGATTATGTTGATGTGTACCTCAGTATCCTCATCAGTAAAATGGAAGAGTTGGGCTAAAAGTGTTTTCTGGGTCAAGACTTTACTGTAGGTAATAAAATATGCTTTAGTGGCTTTGAAATCAGATGGAGTTCAAATCCAATTCCTTGGCAAAGAGGGTCCAAAAGTAGAATCAAATACATTTCAGAATTTAGCATAAGATAAAGGCAACATTTTTTTTTACCATAGATAAAAGATTGGATAGTCATCTGGAAAAACCTTAACACCAAATAAATTACAGACAGATTGAAGATGTAACAGGATATTTACTGCAGCATCATTTTGTAATGGCAAATGATTGGAAACCACCTAAATTTTCCTTTAGAGGGGATTCTCTAAATAAATTATAGTTTATTTGTACAGTGGCGTTCTATGCAGCTACTAAAAAGAAAAGGCACTCTACATGTTCAATGAATGGAAAATCTCAAAGATATATTTTAAGTAAGAAAAACAAGGAGCAGTATGTATAGAATACTGCCATTTATGATTTAAAGTTAAAAAAAGAGAGGGGGGGAAGAAAACATATATGCATATGCATATAACAAGTCTACACAAAGTCTCTGGCACACAAAAACTGGCATTAGTGGTTACTTCCAGGGAAGGGGATCTGGGTGGGGGAAATGGGTGGGAGGGAGCCTTAATTTTCATGGTATATTTATTTGTACCTACAGAATTATTTTTTTAGGTGTGTAGATAATATTTTCTTCAAAATGGCTAATTAATCTAAACATCAATATCTTGTTTTCTCATCAAAATGGAGTTTATAAAACCTGCTTCACGGGGCTGTCATAAGGGCTGGAGCAGATAATGTGAGCGAGAGCCTAGCATTGTGCCTGGTGCGGGGTGACCGTCCCTCAGCCCCCACTTGAGTTACCTGGACGACCTGGGAGTTCCCTTCAAGAACACACTGACACAGATGGCAGTTTTTCCATTTCTCTCTTGGCATTGGAGGGTAGCAATACTGAGAAGCAAACAGAAAGTACTTGATTCTCCACAAAACAGTGATTTCTAACACCTCACTCTTGTACCTGCAGAATTCTACCACCAAAACCAAGGTAACCAACCCCTGTTACCCTCGGAATTACACCACCACCTTCATTGGGGCAGATGTGTTTGGCAGCTTGTGCACAGCGGACCTGAGACCTAAAAGTCATGACCCCAGCAACATCACTTTTGAAGGAACTGGAGACCCATCACTGTGTAGGGAAAAGGTGGCCTCCCTATTTAACTTTAAGGCTTGCCATGACCAAAGAAACTGTTCCTTTGATGGGGTTTATCAGCCAAAAGTTAAAGGATCATTTTTGGTAAGAGCAAAACCCCAAAAGATTCCTTGATTCCCCACTGAATTTTTATTTTTCACCTTTCTGTTTTTCCTCTGCTGACCTGTTTCTCACTTTCTTATTTCCTACTCTCAAACCTCCATATCATACTCCATTCTGAGGTCTGATTTCCTTCCAGGCTTTTTCGGGACTCTACTACACAGCCAATGCTCTCAACCTTTCGGGTAGCTTTTCCCTGCACACCTTCAACTCAAGCACGTGGAATTTCTGCTTACAGGACTGGAGTCAGGTCAGTATTTAAAGGGAACGGATCAGTATCAGTACAAACAGCAGAACAGAGTAGAGTCCATTTGTGTGCCTGTGTGTACGTTCTGAATTTGGCCTTTGTGCTGTTCTATTTTCACCACACCCATAAATAGGGGTAATAAGGGATCCCACCTCATAGCCGTGTTGTGGATTAATGTTTTAACCACAGGCGCAATGGTTAGAACAGTGTTTGGCACATAATAAGCACTCTATAAACTTAGATTGTTCTTCCGTGATGTTGTACAGGGTTTTTAAATTGAAGTATTGAAGATATGGTGTGTACACACAATGGAATATCACTCAGCTATAAAGAAGAATGCAATTTCACCATTTGCAACAACATGAGTGGACCTGGAGGGTACTGTGCTTAGTAAAATACATCAGACAGAGGAAGACAAGTACTGTCTGTTATCACGTATATGTGGAATCTAAAAAAAAAACAAATGAACATAAAAATAGGGATATTTTATTATTATTTATTTTATTGTATTCTTTTAGAATAATATTAATTACGAAATTCTGAGTGATAAGATTCTTTAAAATATGACTCTTTGACCTAAGGTGTTCTGAAATGTGCATTTTAAAACCTGCCTCCTCCCTGCTGTGAACCTCCCTTTAGCTCCCACTGCTGCTCCCCAGGTTTGATGAAGGGTACGCTCGCTCCTACTGCTTCTCAGCCCACTACATCTACCACTTGCTTGTACATGGATACAAGTTCACCGAGGAGACCTGGCCCAAGATACACTTTGAAAAAGAAGTAAGTCGAAGTACAAATTGTTTTCTCCCCTTCCTCTCAAAACTAATGTTTGTGTGTATGTATCTGAATGCAATGTAGAAGATAAAGGGGAATTGGGAATTTAAGGTTCCTGAGTGGGAGCCAATGAGACCTTGATTGCTTGTGAGCTAGAAAAGAGATGATGGAGAATTCAGAGGAAGTGGTCACCAGAAACCCCTCCACGTGAGTTAAGGATTAGAAGCCAAGAACCATGGACTCAGCTATGTGGGGGAAGGACTTGCTTTATCATCTGCATATTCCTAGCATTCAGTGCAGGGACGAAAACCTGGAAGGTACTTAGTAAATGTTTGTTGAGTGAATAAACAAACATATTAAGGGTCTAAGACTTTTCATCCTGAAGAAGCTTCAAATATAATAACTTTGTTGAGAAGATAGTAACTAATTGCTCTCTACTGTACACAGATGTCAGAGTGAGATACATGCTTTAGAGCATGAGTGATTAAACAAGCAGCATTAAATAAGAATTTGCTCTTGCAATGAGTCTGAGCTCACTGTATTCCCTCTCAACTGTCCACAATGGTCCAAATCTGGGATTAAAGCTCTTGTCTGGTGACTGTTTGGTGAGAGGTCTCTGTACCTGGCTTTCAGGCAGCACTCAGCCTTGCTGATATGTTCATCCAGCACTCTGTTCTCCAGGTTCTGGGAGGGTTTTCTCATTTCAGGGATAGCTGTTGTAAAGCCTGAAGTATGTCTGGAGTCAGTCTGTTCAACATTAGCTTCGGCAATAATTAGATTAAAGCGTACGATATCCAGCCTTAGGCCTGGTGACTATTTACTTGTACATAGATAAAATTGAGTCATCCACAAAAAATAAGGATGTCTGGAGACCTATAAGGACCCTTGGTGGCATGTACTCTCCAAGTTTTGTTTCTAACGAATCTAATTACCAGGAAAGTACATTATGAGAATGGGGAATGATTATCCATTAAATACCAATTTGGGTGGATACAGAACTCTGGGTTTCAAGTTCCTTTTCTTTATTTATAAAGAATTTTATACTCAGCCAAATTAGTATTCAAATGTGAGGGCATAAAAAAGACTTCAGAAGATTTGCCACACAAAGATTTACATCCAAAATATTTTTGGAGTAAGTGATTAAATAAGAAGAGAAATAAATCAGATGTTATAAAAAGTAGGCAATAAGAATAAATTATGTTGTGGCTTAAAACTTATTTTAAAAAAGAAAACTAACACCAAAGAAAAGTAAAAGAGAAGAATCCATTTATAACAACCCAGAATTCAAGTATAGTTAAAATTCAGTGCAATGGGGGTGAGGGACTGAAGGGTGGCCTAAAATGCTCACCTTGTAAAGGGGAACATATTTATATGATTTTTAAGGCAATATAGGAAAATAGCACTTACTGAAAATTTAAAACTGAGATATTAGAGAGAAGTCCAAATATATCAATAATCACAATAATTATAAATGATCTGAACCTACTGGTTAAAAGACAGACATTGTCAGATTGGATTTTTGAAAACCAAGGATATGTTGTTTATAAGAGAAATACTTAGGCTTTAAGCATAAAGACACGGAAAGTTCGAAAGTTAAAAAAAATTTTAACTATCAGGCAAACACCACCCAAAAGAAAACTGATGTAGCTATTTAATACCTGACAAAATAGTCTTTAAGATGAAGAGCATCACTCGAGGTAGAGAGAATAACATAATGATTAAAAAGTTCAGTTTATTATGAAGATTGCAAATATGAAACATTTATTCATCTAATGAAATAGCCTAAAAACACGTAAACAAAAATGGATTGCAACTACCAGATGAAATTGACAAAGTCTTTCCCATTTAGACTGGCCTCCTGTTCTTAGAAACCCCGTTCCTGGATTCAGTAACACATGCACCACCCTCCTGCTTTAGCTAGAGATGTTCCTGTACCTGATGACAGAGAAGCTTTCACCGGCATTAACCGTGCCCTTTTCACACCTGGCTGTGCGGAGGCTGTGAGGTTCAGCTCTTCTGGCTATTTTCTCTGAGGTGCAGGAGGTTGGGCCCTTGAGACTCTGTGTTCACAGTGACCTAGGTTCTAACCCAGCCTTTAGTGTCTGAACCTGGGCAAGTCCTCTGACCTCCTTAGGCCACAGTTTTCTGGAGGTGGCTCTGGAGGGTTACTGGGGTGTGTCCTGGGGATGTAATCTGCTCCTCAACCCTGACCCTGAGAACTGAGGCATCTCCTCTGCTCCACAGGTGGGGAACAGCAGCATAGGCTGGTCTCTTGGCTACATGCTCAGCCTGACCAACCAGATCCCAGCCGAAAGCCGCCTGATCCGCCTGCCCATCCAGCCATCTTCCTTTACAGGCATCGTCGCCTTCTTTGCAGCAGTGGCTTTGCTGTGTCTGACATATCTCGTGTACCTGTGTGTGTCATCCAGGAATCAGAGGCGCTCCCAGAATTCCTTGGACCACGTGGTGGATTCTGAGTGAGCCTGACAAAGTGGCTCCTGGAGCCCAAGGGCTGTCCAGAACCAGCCTGGGGGCACCAGATAATGCAAGCCAAATGTCCATCTTCGGAAAATACAAGTAAAGCCAAATACCTAAGTCATGTGCCTCAGATACTGATTTATGCCAGAGCACCTCTTGGGGAGCCCCTCAATCACTCTGCGCACACTGCTCCACCACAGACCTCACCACCCACTAGCTGACCTTTTAGGGAACAGAGGCAAGACAGGCCATCAAGGTAGGGCTTCTTATTCCAAGTGCCCCAGAAGAAGAGTAAGTTGAGAACACGATAGTTTGATGTCAGAGAATCGACCTCAGGGCTCAGTTTGCACTTCCCCCCTTCAAAAATGCCGTATTCATCCCAGCAGGTATGGAAGCTGGCAGGTGTCTAGTAAGCATTTGGCCCAGTCAGATATCTCATTTTATGGCTTCCTGTCATTGGTCCTTAACTAAGACTTCTTTTAGCAACCTCATAAACAATGAGCTCCCTCAGATGGGTAGAATATCGTATCTGGGGGAGAAGCCTCCTGTAACCTGAGGACAGTGGCCACAGCCAAGCTTCTGTCATGGGGACAGATCCTGAAGGACAGAGACACACAGAACATCTCCCAGAAAACTGCAGGTCCCTCGTGAAGTGGGGTCCCACTCAGGGCTCTGGGCATTAGATCGCCACCTGTTGTGTTTCATCCTCTTCACCCGTCCCCCTTCCCATTAAGGTGTCTCCTCCGTAAAACGTTTATTCCTAGGAAGGCTATCACATTCCAGATCATTCTGCCTTTGCTAGGTAGGCTCTTGCTTGCGGCTGAATTCCCTTACTGGCAAGGTGTGTGTACTTCGCCCACCATTCCCACAGGTATACCTGATGCTGTTATAGGACATCCTAGTCTTTGATTTGCCAAGTACATTCCTAGATGGCAGGCCTCTGCAAAGTAGCCATAATGCTTGACTGGGGAAAGACAAAGAAGCTGCAGTGATGTTTAACTCCAAAGTGGGATAGAAAAGAACTCCAGCAAGTCCAATGGCTACAAACTAAAAATCAACAGTCTTTTGGATTGTAGTTTCTTAGCTGAGTATGGAATAAAAGACTCATTTTATTGTGATTGAGGGGTGTGTGTGTTACCCTGCACTCTTTCTCCTAAGTACCCAAGGTGGTATGTATGAAAGGAAGCTTCAAAAACTAAGAAAATTTTCTTAAGCAAACTTTCCTGGTGTATTAAGTCATGCATTAATATCACCTTTATTCCAGAGAGTTCAATGTGCTTCACTTTAATAATAAACCTCTGGCTCCTTGAGATAATTGAGTCAAACATTTCTTTATCTTATTTGACATTCAAAACTTCTATAGGCTACAATCTGCCACTTAGATCTTGATTGCACCCAGAATGGCTTCCCCCATCCCACAAACACACCATTGTTCACACAGTTCTCCTGACCTAGACTGCAGGTCATCTTCCCACCCACCCAATACACATTTCTTAGGGCCCAATCCTAGCTCTACTTCTTCCACAAAGCATTCCTTGTGTGCACATGTATGTAGGCACACACACACACACACACACACAACAACCTATCTCCTGAACCACTTTTAAAAAACTAATTATATAAATTCTTAGATTGTTGTTTTATTTTCTGACATGTATCAAAGAATTCTTTTCAGACAGATCATCTCAAAATTGGCAGGCCAAGTAATGTATGTAGTACTACTGTGGTAGGCAAAAGTCTAAGATGGTTCCCATTACCTTCACCCTGAGATTACATGGTTACATGGCACAAGGGATGTGCAGATGTAATTGTTCATCAGTTGACTTTAAGATGGAGAGACTTTCCAGGTAGGCCAAATCTCATCATATGAGCTCTTTAATGGCAGAGCATTTTCTCCAGAAAAGGAAGTCATATTCAAAGCATAAAAAGGATCTGACTGTTAGCTTGAAGAGAGAGAAGGCCACATGGGAAAGGCCTGAGAGCAGCCCCTAGGAACTAAGAGCAACCCCTGGCTGACAGCCAGCAAGAAACAGGGACCTCAGTCCCACACTGCCAGAACTGGGTTAAGCCAACAACCTAAATGAACTTGGAAGCAAATCTCCCCAGAGCTTCCAAATAAGAGATTGACCCAGTTGACATGTCCTTCTTAGCCTTGTGAGCCCCTCAGCAGACAACCCACACAGACTTCTGACTTCCAGAATTGAGAAGTCAGAAATGGGTGTTGTTGTAGGCCATTAAGTTTGTGTCCACTTGTTACAAAGCGACAGAAAATTAACACAACTACGGAAGACCCAAGCCTCCAAACAGAGCAAGTGCTTACATTTGAAACACACAGTAATGATAAAGTAATTAGGTATCACAAATTGTGCCTGTTCCTTACAATAACCATGCAAGAAAAACATGGGCTCAGCACGAAAATAACATGCCAGTATCACCAGCTAGTAAGCAATTTTGGAGATGGAGATTCCGGCCGGGTTAAGTCTAAAACGCATTATGTGCATCATACTTCCTTTCACACAGAAAGGCAGTATTGTGGCAGTTAGAGGAGTTTGGTTTTAGATTTCATAGTCCAACATACCCATTTACGTGCAGTTGCGTGATTTAAGACAGAGGTGTCATGTCGTAGTGAAAAATGTGGGACAGTCGGATTTCCATATCGAGGCAAAAGGAAACTCAATCCCTTCTTACCATTTTCAAAAATCATTCCCAGGTCAGTTAAAGACCTAAGTGTGAAATATAAACCTACAAAGGTTTTAGATTAGAATGCAGGAGATAAATTTTAAGATCTTCAATAAGGGAAGAGTTTTTTTTTTAATTGGAAAATTACTTTATGAAGCCACTATATATAATTAAACTGTAGTCCAGAGTTAGATACAATTTAATTATAGTTCAATTCCAAAATAAAAGTTATTGTAGGTGAGACGATGAAATTTCCCAACACTTGATTTTAATACATTGCACTAAATTTTCTAAAACTCAGAGGAACCAATATTTACAGTAGATGGTGTATTTATGAAAAAGGGGGAACAGTTCCTTAAACACTATACAAAAATCATTAACCATAAAAGAATAGAGATATGGTTGATTACATTAGGTTGGGAACTTCTGTTTATCAAAAAAACACCATTAAAAGAGTGAGAAGACAATACACAGAGTGGGAGGAGGTATTTGCAACATATATAACTAATAAAAGACCAGCTTCCAAATTGCATAAAGAACTACAAATCAGTGAGAAGGAGGCAGGTGAGCCAATTTTTCTTAATGGGCAAAAGCTTGAAAAGACATTTTACAAAAGGAGAAATCTAAATGTCCAATAACTATGAAAAGGTTCTCAATCTCATTAAATCAGGGTAGTGCAAATTAAAATTACAGTGAGATAACACAATATAATCATTAGTCTGGCAAAAAATGTAAAAACACCAAGCGTTAATGAAAGTGCAGAATGGCTGAAATTCTCATACACTGCTTGTGGGAATGTAAGTTAATGCAATCTCTCTGGGAACCTGAGCTATTGTCTAATAAAGTTGAAGATACGCACACCAGATGGCCTGGAAATTCTAGGCCAAGGGATATATCTTAGAGATATGTGTTCTAATGTATACTAGGATACACACTTAAGAATATTCTTGCCAGCAACCAAGATGCCCATCCCATAAAATGGAAGAATAAATAGCAGTATATTTGTACTAGAAAATACCATACAGCATAAAGACAGAAGAACTACCAACATATGCCCAATATGGATGGATCGTACAAATATAATGTTGAGGTTAAAAAGGAAATCACAAAATAGATAAATAGATAGTATAATTCCATTTATATTAAGTTCAAAAACAGAGCACAAATAACAAATGTTGGCAAGG